>NC_136059.1:221919992-224700609 GCF_964261635.1 Lissotriton helveticus
ACACTGCAACCTCGATAGCAAGATGCGGGCCATTAATTTCTGCATGACGTCAATAAGACTAATGGGGCGGTAGTTGACCGGGTCCAGCGGGGAAGCCTTTTTGTGGATGGGAATAGTCTCAGCCCCCAACAAGTGGGGGGGATTTCCATACCAAGGAGGATGGCGTTAAAATATAGGCACATGTAATGGACCCAAACCTTTTGCTCGCTCAAGAACAAATCTCCCAGTATACGTTCCAAACCCGGGGCCTTCCCTGTAGCCAAGCATTTGAGGGCTCCCTGAGTTTCCCGCAGGGTAACTGGATAGTAGTCCGGGTCTGTAGTGACCTGTAGATGTGGAGCAGGTATAGCTAAATCTGCTAAGATTGAAATATTGGTATGAGCAAAGAGGGGCTTAAAGTGCGCTATCCACATCTCTTTGCTCAGGTTAGGTGTTATAGCACACGACCCCTCAGGCGATCCTGATCTAGCCAGGTTCCAAAACTCCCTATAGTCGCGTCCATCAAGGTCATTCATCTTTAATGTTTTCCCATCTTCGGGCTTCGGATTCCAACTTGGACTCTACGGTAATGATTTTATAGGTGAGTCTAGCCCCTCTTATACTCTCGACTGAGACGGTTTTAACCTCCCTAACAAGAGCACGTTTAGCCTCCCTACAGGGTTTATTAAACCACTGCTCCTGATTTTTTGGCCGAGCCCTCCTATTAGCTGATGTGTAAAAGTAATCGGCTAGAGAGGTAATTAAATTAGTATGGGTGAGCTCAAGTGCCCGAAAATAGGAGGAATCATAGGTGGCCGGGAGATTAAAAGCCTCTGCTAAGGAAGAGGCAATTTGTGATAAAGCTCCGCTACTTTGTCCGATGCTAATACTAACTTATCCCACCTGATACGTCTGCCTCCTGCCCACAGTGATTAGGTTGGGGTTAGAATAAGGGTTGTGCTCCCTCACTCCAGGTTGGCTGCCCAGTGCAGAATGTAGTTCTAGAGACAGGAAATTGTGGTCACTGTCCACCCTATCAATTAGAGGAAAGGTCCTAATTTGGGACCAGAGTTCGACATTGACCATGATGTAGTCAATGGTTGTAGTTTTCCCCACTCTGTTATAGGTGAACTTCCCTGGAACGTCGGGAGGAAATCTGCCATTGCAGGCTCTAAGGGAGTGAGAGACTACAAGCTTATTAATCTGCAGCGCCAATGGAATCAAGCACTTAGCTGGATACATGGAGCACTCCTGTATATGCCAGATTGAATCCTCCTCTACAGTTACAGACGGGATCCCCGCCAGAGGTTCAAAATGGCAATTAAAGTCACATCCCAATATTCTGTGTGTAGGAGCGGAGTACAGTGAGAGGGTCAAGAGCCTCAATCAGAGATAACACCCTCGATTGGGAAATGGGGCACAGATAAATGTTAAATATCACCACTGACGTGCCATCCAGATATTTAAGGGCAATGCACAGGATGTCCGGGGAGTATGAATCGATCAGTTTCACTGAACACCCCAGATGAGTGGCTACCCATAGGCACAGTCCCCCCGATGATCTACCCCTTAGTCCCTGTACAGCTGGTATATGGTAGGATGCAAAACCCACCCTAAAGGGAACAGATGTCATCCAGGTCTCTTGGAACATACACACATCGTATTGGTCCACCAACTCCCCCCATTCTGGGTTCGATATCTTAGAGCCTAGCCCCGCTACATTCCAAGACCCTATTAATGAACTATGTGGCTGTAGCCTTGTGGAGTTGACTGTAGCAGGCAGTGAAATGCTGATACAGGGGATTCCTTCTCGATTGGCCATCCCGATTCTGTCTCCTTGGGGGCAAGACTTAAGATTTACAGTTGGTAGAGACGCCGGTAAATCCACTTGAAAAGCCCCACCAACGGACTTGGGAAGCTCCTCTGCTTGCCTCTCACCCTTCTTCGCCACCGAGCACCCAGCTGGATTAAGATCTATATCATTGTGCCAAGGTGGGAAGGCTAGTCAGTCTACATTATTCAGGGCACTAAATCTATTCTCCACAGGTATATTGTATTCTGACCTCTCACCACCATTATGAAAGGAGGATAGTCCGTATCCACCGGGGAACCTTTCCTGTGAGTAAAAATACCCATGGGGAAGAGGGATAATTGGGTCCTGTTGTCGGGGGCCGCCCCATTCAAGAATGTGGTTAACCACACCAGGATCCCTAAAGTTAAGGATCACACAATCCCCTCCAATATCTTTAGGTTTATTCCCTATCCAACTAACTCTTCTGTCAAATAAAATTTCCCCTTGTCCCGAATTCATTAATGGTCTGAATTTGTTCTGCCAGAATAGGATTTTATTCTTTAGCTCGGGAAACGTTTCTCCTCGCTCTTTTGACAGCGGTGGAACTCCCGATAGTACCACCACATACGGGGAAGCCTCAGGGGGTAGCTGGATGCAAGGTAATGGTTGTTTGGGAGCATTGGCTGGAAGGGTAGGGATAGACTTTTGAGGCACCATCCCCTAGTTTGGCAGATGTTTACTGATCCCTGTTGAGGTTGGTGATGGGATACGGGGGCAAGAACTCGCATTGTTTAGATGCCCACTTGAAGGAATAACGGGACGAGAAGGGGTGGGGGCAGTAGAACAGTTGGTTGTTGTCGATAGCCCCGGCCCTTGTGCCCGGTTATCTGGTTGTGGGCCTACACCTTGGCTTGGACCTTGAGATGATTGTTTAATGTTACCTACAGCCGGAGTCGGGGAGATATTCCTAGTCGGCATAGTTCACTCTGCGCTTACGCCACTCTTGATATTTATCATGGAAACAACTTTGTAAATTCTACTTATCAGAGTTTTAAACTGAGATTTAATAAGTTGTTCCATATGTGCTTGCAAATCGATTATTAAGTGGGTGGCCCACAAAGGGGGAGCTAGAGTGGAAAAGGAGGGCCCTGCATCGGCCTGTGGAATATCTGAGGCAGGTGTAGTGGGCCTAGCGGCTTTTTTTTGTGGTTTGGGCTTCTTATTTCTAGGGCAATACTTAGGTGCCTTGTTGACTACCTGGGAAACCAAAGGGGGAGATGGGTTGCTGCGGAGGGCAGCATCTAACTCAATCTGTGCGCATGGAAGCTACGCAAAGGAGGTCGCTAATAACAAATCAGGAGAATTAGTTGTGGCTAAAGAAGCATTCCCAGGTGATGTAGGGGGGCCTGGCAGGTGTCAACGAGAAACGTCTTTCGGTATTATCTAAGGCCGAGGCTACCACCACTATTGTATTTTCTAGCATTTTGTCTATTGCAGTTAAGCTCGGGAGTGGGGTTGTTAAAACAGCTGTTTGTCGTGTAATGGGGCGTGTGGTTGGAGGATTACTCTTGCCCATGATTCTCGTCAAAAGGTTCTCACCAAATACAAAAAGTAATACAGAGTATATATAAGGACTAATTAGATTGAGAGTAGGAAGAGCATAAAAAGTACTGTAAATCATCAAATTAGAATTGTCACATTAAATAATTCTTGACTGACTGTTTGCAAAGAATTTACCACAGGTCGCAATGTCCAATTCAGCCACATTGGCCACAGCCTTGCCCAGTCAAGAGAGGTGGCCCTGCCCAGCCTCCTTCGGCCACAGACGGCCACAGACGGCCCGCTCTTTGCCCAGGCTTAGCCCGGCGACCGCCCGCGCGCGTCCCGTGTCGCAGGGGCTGAGTGTGGCTAAATACCCCAGATTTGGAGGGGGAGGGGCTGCCGCTCTTCGTGGCGGGTCCGCTACCTTCTTGGACGCTGAGTCCCGATGCCTGCCCCCTTGTCAGTAACACAGTTTGCTTTCACAGACGCAAATCGTATATGTATATTGTTTATGTTGCTTTAGAACAAATACAATAATTCCACAAATCACATTAGCCAGGGCATGCTCCCTATACTGAGGGCCAGAGATGTAACAACTTTCATGGGTCCTTTCGGTGAGGCCAAGCTCGCAATGCAGTCACTGTCCCGAATTCCTAATAGAAAAGAAACAGATCGTAGGTCCCAGTAATATCAGCAGAGAGAACATGCCCCGTAAGCTATCCTGCATTAATGTTTACTTCACTTGGAAAAGCATGCCCAGGTAGGATGTCCGCTTTCCACAATTACTTTGCTTAGGCAGGTATAGCAGACTCCTGCACGATGTTGCAGGCGAAGGTATGCCCCCGTAAACACCGATCCCCTTTGTGAAGGTGATGAAGCAAAGCTTCGCATATTTTGCGGACTTGCTGTAATCATGAACCTCGTTTATGTGTAACAAGGTAACAAGTGTACGTCTTACTAACATTTATATTAAGTTTGAATAAGGATCATGAAGCTTGCACATGTGTTTTACTAAAATAATTTACTCGAGTCACTTAAAATGTCTGCCGCTTGTATTTAGTTACTGCGCATGCGTCAGCCACACTCACGTGTCCTGACGCGTCTGCAGAGTTGGAGGGAAAATTATGCGCATGCGTAATACATAGCTTGGCCCATCATGTGGTACTGCTCGTGCCACTGCTCTTGTCACCGTTTCTATGTAGCTAACATTTAGACTGCATAAGTATATTTTTATGATGATAAGTTGAAAGTACAACTCTGTGATATGATTTCATAACGTTATTTCTATGTATTAATTTGTTCTCGCTTACTTTTCATGTACCGCGGGGAATGGGGGTCCGAACTGATTGGGAGCCATATTGACGGTCTCTTCTGCGCATGCCCATGGAGCATTGAAAGGTGGCCACTTTGGACAGTGGAACTCAGCCAGCTGGCAGCCACAGTCAAGATGCGCCTGGGAAAGCCACCTCTGCGCTACGAGAACGGCGAATGTTGCTCCTCATGTGTTACATTGTTAACTTGCCATTGTATTTCTGCACAGTTTCTCATGGGAACCCCAATCTTGCTAGGCGGTACCCAAATATGTAAAGTAGGCATACAAATCTTGTATTCTGATTGGTGTGTTACCCAAAGCCTACCTTAGGACCAATCCAAATTGAGGGATTCTGACACTTTTGCAACATTGGGGGGTGGTACACCGTCCCAAAGAGTATATCTACCCTGGGTTCACCTAGGGAATTTGTCCGACTTGTCTGGTTTAGCTGACCTGTCACTGACCCATCATACTCAATAGGTGACTGAAGATACAGAGAGCTGCGGAGCACTCTGTCCGAAATTGACCATAGACTAAGGTTTTACTGAACCTTAAAGTGCTGGCGAAGCACTTTGCTGGGAGTTCGTTGACCCAATCGGGGTCTTGATCGATAGCTGCAGAGAGGGTGGAGCGCAGGCGTTGCTTCCAAACTGCGGGAGCGGTCCTGTCCTGAGCGGTCCTGTCCTGAGGGTTTGCTGTCCTGTCCTGAGGTCCTGTCCTGATTCCTAATCTGAGGGTATCCTGTCCTGTCCGGGGTGTCCATTCTGCACCTGCTGTCCTTTGAGGGGTATCCTTCCTTGAGGGTTTCCTGTCCTTAACTGACCCGTGGCCAGGGTTTGGTTTCCACACCAGTCTAGGTAAATACTGCTCTAAGTTCTTTTAAACTTGCACCTTTCTATATTTCTGTCTTTTGCTTAAATAAAGACACACCTTTGCACATGTTGATTTTTCCATGCTTTTGCCGCAAACTATTGAAACGTAAAGTCATTTGCATAATTTTTCTTGATATGTTCTCATGTCACCCTACCTTTTAGAAATTATATTTTGCATTGTAGTTTGTCATTTTCTGATATGGTCTAGAACCTCCTTACCTAGACTGTTTAAAGGTCCCTTCACTTTAAGTTTAGCGTGTTACTCTTTATAGGCCCTCCTATAGTTACCCATGCATAGTCTGTCCATGCTTAAACATTTCTGAGATTATATAGTATTTTTCCATTTGCATTTCATAACAGTATTTCGATGATTACTCTGTCTTTATTTCTCTATAGTTATATCATTTACATTATCCTAGCTATTGAATGTCTTGTTCTTGTATATCTTATGCATAACGAAAACGAACTTTAGATAAACATTTTAAAACTTCCAGTTGTCCGTGGTCATTTAAACAATATTGAATGTCATTTGAAATTTGCATTTGCTGCCTTTCCTTTTACAGCTAGGCCCCTGATTCATTGAAGTCATAGGTACCCGTGTCGGTGGATGGTAAGTTGGGTACACTGAGTCATAACAATAGGGAACACACACACAATTGGTAGCAGCCCGTGAAGTCGCCTGGTCAATGAATAGTGTGAATTGAAAGTATATGGGCCCTGAAGCCGGAAACGGCGTAATCATTGGCTGGGTGACCTCGCGCGCTCTATCAGTTTTTCTGGTAAGCAGAGGATGGTTAGGGACTAGCTAAAGGTTAGGCAGGATTAGTTAGACTAGTTAAGTCGGAAGCTGCTAGTACATTAATGCTGCTAAAAGAGCGGCTGTTCAGAGAGAGCTGATCATTCTCTTGTGAATACGCTGCTGAAATTCATGAATTGTTGTATTGTTATTATTCTTGTTCTTATATTGCTATATGTATTAATCCATGCATTTGTAAACCGTTTAGTTTTGTGTTGTCCAAACTCCCCGGGGAATTGAAAGGGCAAGTGGTGAATAGAATCCATTGTCCTGAGGTCACAGGCTTAAAGGAAAGTTAGGTGCAGGTTAGGATAACCGGGAAGCACTAACTAGGGTTTTCTGAATACATGTGTGAATAAATGTCAGTAACGAGGTTCATTGGCAAAATTCCCATAGTGGCGTAACCTAGTAAGGGTCACATCGGAAAAGTAGCAGGTTCCTCGGAGCTTGGGTGAAAGCAAAGGGGTCCGCTGAGAAACCTTAGACTCGGAACATATCCCGGAAAGAAGTGGATGAGTTTAGGGGAATAACAGGTTCACCGATGCTAGAGTGAAGGGTAGGCGGAAGAGATCTGCCCGCAGCGCGTGAAAAGTAAATGGAAGTAGTTTACTTGCAGTAAAACAAAGCTATCCTGTCTAGACACTTGAGCACTGTGGCGAATGTGTATTTGTTGTTAAATAACCAAGCACTGAGCACTTTAGAAAGAAAGAAAGTTTCCGTTACCTTGTGAAGGGAGGGAGTCAGCCGCGAAGCGTCTCTGACGTCACTCCGTGCCGCGCTGGGATTGGTAGAAGCAGCGGGCGGGTAGCGGGGCTGGAATTGTAAAGGAGGGGTGAAGCGCCGAGGAGTGGGAACTGTCTCACGAAGGGGCCGCGCACCCATTGGTCGAAACTATTTGAACGCGTGCACCTCATTGGTCGCACAGAATTGCAAGGCGCGTTCTGATTTGGAGGTAGCTTTGTAAACAAAGTTAAGCGTAGAAATCGTATGTGGCACTCGTATTGTCCAGAGACTAGACCCGATCCGAGAAACCAAGGGTTTGAAAGGGATCAGTGGAAAGCCAATAGATACGATATTATGTACGGAGGAAAGAGAAAGATGTCCCTTATAAGTAGGGTAAAGAATTATTTCAAAACGGACAAACCGATTAAATCAAGAGAAGGCGTTATTGTCCCGCCACCGAATACTCCTGCCTCGTTCATGATGTTTGACCGAGGGTACAACACCTGTGTGTGGTTGGAGAATTGGGTAAAGTACACAAAAGATGACGGAGTATTGGCTTTTCCGTTAGACGGTACTTTCAATGGCAGAATTTTATTTAATTTGAGAACCCGCATGAATGAATTGCATCCCAGACCGAGACTAACGCAGTATGAGGCATTAGAGGAATGGGAGATTGAGGCTTTTGAGAGAGAGAAACCCCGAATGGACAAAGGTCTGACTAAGTGGTACCCCCGGCTGAAACAAGAGACAAGGGACAAGAGGATGAAACAGTGGAGGCAGAGCATGATTGTTGAGGGTCTGTTCCCCATGATGCCAGCATGTACCCCTTCGGGGGAAGGGAAAAAGACAGAAAAATGTAAGCATTGGGGAGCTCTTGGAGAGTCAGACGATGAATTTTTAGATGACATTTTTACGAGAAGTCCGCCCCCTTATAATGAGGGAGCCCGACCTTCCAGTACAGGAGAAATTGCCCAACGTCCATCTATTAAGGAGGAGGACCGATCCCTATGTAGGGGGGGAGGGGGCCAGGTATTGCCCTATTTTGAGAAGCTCGAGCCCCCGGAGGTACGAAATATATATCCCAGTATGCCCGTGAACCCGGAAGAAAAATATTCCCGTGAAAAGCTCTTTTACCCCAGACCTCTTTATGAAAACGAAGAAAAACCAGTAGGTTCAGGAGTACCCTTTTTGCAGCCTCCATATGGGGAAGAGCGTAGGTCATTTGGCACAGGGACTTTGTTCCCGAAACCAAATTATGGTGGGGGTCCAAGTGAGACGCATCCTACTGCCCCGAGTTTTACGCCTCAACTGACCCCACAGATGATACCTGACCGAACATTAGGAAGAGTGTTAGATGAAAGGGAGCAAGAGGCCATAGCTAAACAGAGGTCAGAAATAATTCAGAAAATTTCCCAGTTAAATACCAGTCCTGAAGCTTTGACTATTCCGGTAACAATCGGACCAGTGGTTCCATTGTACGGGAATAATCAAGGAGGTCTGAACCCTCCAGTTATGAACCCGATAATGGCCCCGCCGAGGCAAGAGCCCCTATTGATAGACGATCAGTCCAGTGAGTGCGAGTCTGAAGTGGTGTTCTTGGATCTACCAAACAAACAGACCGGAAAGGGAGTGCAGAAGAGGCATAATCCTTTTGATACGAAAGAAATTAAATTAGAGTCAGCAACGGGTACCAGGAGTGTCTCTTTGGTAACGCCGGAAGAAATTGAAAATTGGAGTCGGGAATTAGAAAAACAAGCTCCACAAACGAAACCTTTAGACCTCTACAAACTGAGAGTAGAAATAGAGGAATTAATGGCAGGAAATGTGGGGCTAGACAGACTGAACACCTATTCTGAAGAAGAGTTGCTGTTCATGTGTAAAAGACTTACCAGAAGTACTAGGGTGCTCCACGAGAAACTGACCGACACCGCAGCTAGTATGGGAATAGATATATCCAGATCAAAGCCCTTGCAGAAACCATACCGAGCTGAGTTCTCAGACAAAGATTTAGAAAATTTGAATGTGTCAGGAAGAAAGTCGCAGATTAAAGAGTTGCTTGCAGTTTTGCAAAAATGGGGAGACGTGGAAAAATGGAAAACGAGGTGGGCACATAAGAAAGAGGAGGCCCGCTCCAGACAAGCTACCCCTGAGTTCCCTCTGAGAGAAGTAGACAAGCCCGAAACTTTATGCCCCATGCGCGAAGTACCCGGTGGGAGGTATGTGCACGTTCCATGGTCCAGACAGGATATTGTGTCCTTTACTAACGATTTCCCGAAACTGCGGGAGAAGCCAGTTGAATGGTACCGGCAAGTGGAAAGGTTTGTAAAGGTGCAGAAATGCCTGTGGAAAGACCTGGATGGGTTTTTCGACATTGTGGTCCCGGTCGATCTATGGACCGAGTGTAAAATAGCCATAGCCTGGCCTAGTGAGGAGTATACAAGAGATAAAGAAACAGGGGAACCTTCGAAGGAAGTCATGAGAAAGTATGAACAAGTAATTCAGCACTTGAAACTAAAGGTGCCAGCTAAAGAAACTGATTGGACCAGGATAGATAGAACAACGCAGGAAAGAGAGGAGACAGTGCACTCCTATTATGAAAGGCTGTTACAGGTGTTTAAAACATACAGTGGTATAGATAACATCGAGATGAAGGACATGACGCACTTCATTTACAGGTTTGTAAACGGTTTAAGACCTGAAATTTGTCAGTGGATAAAAGATAACAAAATCTGTTGGCACTCCAAAAAGGTAGACGAGGTCCTGCGGTACGCAAAGTACTGCGAGGACGAGATGGCAGAAAAGAAAAAGGCTCTAAAGGAAAAAGTGATGTGGGCTCAGGTGAAGCTCGCAGAACAGCAGGAAAAGCAGTTGAGTAACATGGTCAAAAATGCAAAGAACGAAGGCCCTGGGGGAGGGGGAGGAGGCAAGCCCCGGCCCAAAATGAGCAGAGAGGAGGCTATGAAGAAATTTCCCTGCCATCAGTGCGGCGAAATTGGACACTGGCGTAACGAGTGTCCTTACTTGTCCGAAGATAACCCCAAAACTCCTGATTTAACTCCACAGACGCAGAAAGAGAGACCAAGAAAGACTCAACCACAGGTAAAAACAGTTCAGGTGCCCCGAGCACCAAAGCAAGTATACAGGGGAAAACAGGCAGAGGGAGATGAGATAGAAGTCTGGGAAAGCAATGAGAATAGAAATGCAGCAACTTCGCAGTATCTTCTGAATGATACCTTCCTTTGTGATGACCAGTACTGACGGGGCCTGAGAGGGGAGGACGAGGAGTGCGTACTTGGCGCCTCCTTGCCGGTAGACCAGTCCGGACCATACATTGAAGGAAAGGTTGACGGAAACGATGTCACCTTTCTGTTGGACACTGGCGCTACCCGTTCTACTGTGAGAACAGTGGACGTTCCAAACCTACCCCTCTCGGGAGAAGCCATCCAAGTAGTGGGTGTATCTAATCAATTGATTAGTACTCCTGTTACCAAGCCCATGGAGATCTCAATTGGAAACTTTAAGGAAATGCATAGATTTGTCGTTTGCGACACCAGTCCAGTAAACTTACTGGGACGTGATTTGCTGTGCAAAATGAACTGTACCATCTTTTGCACACCAAAGGGTGTTGAAATTCAGACCCCAGATGAAGACGGCATTTATAAATTAATGTTAGTCCGCCCTGACTCGGAAATTAAACGAATGACCATGCAGGATTTACCCCAAGAACTCCAAGAAGCAGTGAAGCCAGAGGTGTGGGACTTTACTGGGAAAGATGTAGGGTTAATGAAAAATGTGGACCCCATACAGATAGCAATAAAGGACAATGCGGTATACCCCAATACTAAACCCTACAGGATGAATGCAGAAGTGAAAGCTGGTGTTGCTGTGGAAATAAAGAAATTGTTAGAAGGGAACATCATACAGGAGGTGATGAGTAGCCCATGTAACTCTCCGATTATGGGCATTAAAAAGCCTAGTGGCAAGTACAGAGTAGTACAGGATTTACGAAAAGTTAACAAGATAGTAGTTCCCTGTTGCCCTATTGTCCCGAACCCAGCAGTGATTCTGTATCAGATTCCCTGGGATGCTGAATGGTTCACTGTGATAGACCTGTGTCATGCATTCTTTTCCATTCCCTTGCATCCAGATAGCAAATTTCTTTTCTCATTTGCCTTCGAAGGTCACGTGTATTGCTGGAACCGGGTCCCTCAAGGGTATACAGAGAGCCCCTCTATCTTTAATCAGATCTTGAAAAAATGTTTGGAAACTTTGGTCTTACCTGGGAACTCTGTCTTAGTGCAATACATAGACGACCTCTTGGCGGCGTCTAAAAGTCATAAGGATTGTGTGATTGACACCATTGCCCTACTGAATCACCTGTGTGAAAAGGGACATAAAGTGTCCCCTGACAAATTACAGTTTTGTGCAAAATCGGTGAAATATCTGGGGCACCAGATAGAAAAAGGTGTCAGAAAAGTGACATCGGAGAGAGTGAGGATAGTTCAAAAGATGCAGTTACCCCGTACTCAGAAAGAGATCAGAATGTTCCTGGGCGTGATAGGATACTGCAGGCAGTGGATTCTGGGATTTGCAGTCCTAGCCAGGCCTTTGATAAAAATGACTAAAAGAGGAACACCCGAAATTGTAGAATGGGATGATGAAAGCTTAACAGCCTTCACCAAACTGCGAAATTGTCTGTGCACAGCCCCTGCACTGGGAATGCCAGACTACTCCAAAGAGTTTGCCCTATTCTGTGACACTCGCGATAATTGCGCATTGTCAGTCCTAACTCAAGAACATGGCACAACGAGAAGGCCTGTGGCATACTTCTCTGCTACCTTGGATCCAGTGGCTGCTGGATTACCTGGTTGTCTGAAAGCAGTAGCTGCTACCTGTGCCAGTTTAGAACAGAGTGAGTCAATTGTCATGGGACATCCGGTAACTGTGTATGTCCCACATGGAGTGGTAATTTTGTTGACCAGAACAAAAACACAGTATCTCACCCCTAGTCGGCTGACTAAATATGAGAGGATTCTTGTGGGTGCTGCAAATGTAAACATTGTTAGGTGCAGTATTCTGAACCCAGCCACCTTACTTCCCGACCCAAAGGATATGGAAGTGGGGGTGGAGGATGAACATGATTGCATAGACTTAACAGAATTCAACACCAAGCCACGCCCAGACATAAAAGAAACGCCCTTGCCTGTGCATGACTTTGGCCAGTTGTGGCTACAGAGGGAGTTCCTGACTTCATCAGGTACCCCCATTCGAAATGGAAAGGTTGTTCAGGACCTTTTAGAGGCAATCCAGTTACCAAAGGAACTGGCAGTGGTAAAATGTGCTGCTCATAAGAAGAGCATGGACAAGGTATCACTGGGAAATGGGAAATGATTATGCTGATCGAGTGGCCCAATGGTGCGCAAGAGATCGGTATATTGTAAATCCGAAACGAGGGGGGCCAGGAACCAGCTGCCAGCTTCAGGTGTTTGAGGAAGTGCCTACATGGGATGAGGTGAAAGAGTGGCAGCAGGCGGCACCTTGGCAAGAAAGAGAGAAGTGGAAGGATGATGGGTGTCGACCAAGGCGTGTGGATGGTGTCATTATAGGTCCAACTGGTATGCCTGTGTTACCTAGACACCTACTTAGCACAATGGCAAGGTTGATACATGAAGGATCACACATTGGTAGGGACGCCATGATTCTAGTGTTCCAACAGACTTGGTACAGTAAAAAGTTCAGGAAAGTAGCAGAGTCCCTCTGCCAGACGTGCCTGACATGTCAAAAGATGAACCCAGGGAAAAAGACTGTAGTGGAACTGGGAACAATTGGGAGGTCCGGGGGTCCCTTTGTAAGGATACAGGTTGATTTTATCACCATGCCCCGTTGTGAAGGGAAAAGATATGTCCTTGTCATGGTCTGTTTATTTTCCAAGTGGGTGGAAGCTTTCCCTACTCCCCAAAATGACGCAAAGACAGTAGCTAAGTGTTTACTAAAAGAACTGATACCTAGGTTCGGGGTGCCAGTCACTATTGAATCAGATCAAGGCTCACATTTTCATAATGACGTCATCGACGAACTCTGTAAGGCCTTTGGAATTGCACAAAAGCTACACTGTGCCTACCGTCCAGAGGCTTCTGGAGTGGTGGAACAAATAAATGGAACTATCACAAACAGACTAGCAAAACTGTGTGATGCAACTAAATTGAACTGGGTGAAGGCCCTGCCCTTGGTCCTGATGGGACTCAGAAGTATTCCTGATCGCAAAACAGGCCTAAGTCCCCATGAAATCATTATGGGAAGAGTGATGAGACAAGCATGGGTACCAGGAAGCAAACTGTTGAGTATTACTGATGATTTGGTGCTTGAATACTGCAAGAGATTGGGTGACCAAGTGCGTTCTATCTCTCGCCAGATCTGAGAAGACGCCATCCTCAATCCAACGACTCCTCTCCACAAACTGGTCCCGGGGGACTGGGTGAAGATAAAGAAGCACACTCGGAAGACCTGCCTGGAGCCAAGGTGGGGAGAAAAACGTCAGGTGATTCTGGTTACTACCACAGCAGTCAAGTGTGCTGGGGTTCCGCGTTGGATACACGCCAGCCACACCCAGAAGGTACCACCAGACGAAGTGCCTGAAGCAGAAGGACGTCCAGCAGAGGACTCTGCAGGAGCCAGACCAGAAGTAGCTGACAGCGTACAGCCCAGTACCAGTCAAGCTGCAGAATCGGCAGACGTTGGCCCAAGGATAGTTGATGACGAACTACCAAGAGTCCAGCCTGCTGAAGGGGTCCAAGGAGCTGAGCCAGAAGTAGCTGAAGACGAGCTGCCAAGCATATGGCCAGAAGAGTGGATTCCATTGATTGACCTCACTGAAGACCCTATTCGAACAAATGAAAGACTGTGGGAAGGTAGAGAGTGGACTAGTGAGGAAAAGCAAGGCATAGGCGAAGAGCCTCAGAATCTTGAGATTCACATCAAAACTGAGGAAGGAGAAGGTCAGACAGGGACAGAGCACGTGATTGATACAGAACAAGTGAATAAGACTGAACAAGTGCCCGATACTGAACAAGTGAAGGATCTTGAACAAGAGAGGAATACAGAACAAGTGATTGATACTCCTCCACTGACACCTGATATCGGGAAGGGACAGACTAGACATAGTGTAATAGTTCGAGCAGAAGAAAGTCCAGAGATCGAAGTGCTTGAACAGGATCAGATAGAATTAGAAGAACGTGTTCAGGAAACAGAATCAGAGACACTTGAAGAACAAACACACAGTATACCTGAACAAGGTCAGATTAGTACCCAGGCAGAAGAAACAGATACTAGCCCTGGAATTAGTCAGATAGAAGAAGAAGAAACTGAAGCAGAATTGCCACAAGCTAATGAGAATAAGAGGGCAAGAGAAGGAAACGAAGTCCAAGTACCAACCAAAAGACTTAAGAAAAGAAAGCATCTTGAGCCTAAATACATAAAGAAATTGAGATTGAGAATAAAAACAGTAGAAGAAAAACGTGCAGAAGAAAGGAGAAGTGCTCGTATAGCAGAACAACCAGAAGACTCTTCCAAAAGAAGGAGTGATCGGATAAAGAGACAAAACAAAAAGTACAAGTCACCTGAATGGACACTTGTGTTAGAAGAGCTTGAAGATCTCGATATCACTGACGTAAGCGACGGAGAGCCCGTCCCTGAGTACTCTTACGAAGAGGAAGAAGAGCCACCGTGAATTTGCACAAAGTAAGATACTCGTGTAAAGTCACAAAGAGGGGTCGAGAAACTTCTTCTGAGCCAAAATGTCTGATTCAAACGTGAGTGGTAGACCTAGTCGCAGCTGTTGCAAAACTTTCTGCAAGGTATGTGTCTGTAGTGTAGTTGTCCTGATATTACTCTGGATAGGACTAACAATCTTTATACCCTTTGCTGTGAGTAAAGATACTAACATTGTCCCTACTGAAATTGTAAATACTGACAGTGAAGAGCTGACAACACAGAGTGTAGCTAGACATGGAAGAGCACTGAGACAAACAAAACAAGACTTAGAAGCATCAGATGAGGAACTACATTATCATAGAATCAAAAACAGGACACGCTTAAATGTTTTCGCAAACTTGTTAATACACTATGTAGAGACTATGGAAATTGAAGATTGCTATGTCTGCATGAAGCTACCTACTTCTGTGGCTGAAGGCGTGACATACCATCACTTACCACTGACATACGGAATTTCCTGTAGCATTTTAGCTAGTTTATTTTACAAAAGAGGACCGTTACAGTACTATTATTCTAACAATGACGTGATCTTTTCTGAGCTTCCTATACGTGGGAACTTGAATCCTGTACATACCAAAAGTGACGCAATACGATACATGGGAGATTATTTCCTGACTATAGGTAACATTGACATAGCGGACGCACACAGAGATAACTTGACTTGTTCTTTGCATGAGCAGGAAAAGATGTTCCTAAACATGGCAGAGAAAAGGAGAATTAAAATACAAAAGAAGGCTAATGACGAAAGTCAGAAAAAGCCAAAGTGGGCAGAGAACATGGAAGGCACCTCAGCTGGTGGGGCGGGTCCTGCTCTGTTGCTGGATTTTGAAAAGAAAGGCAAGCTATGTCTTCACCGCGAGAAGACTAGCTATTATAATAACATTTTCATTGGTTCCAGTGAATGCGAACATAATTACAAGGTAATTGGAGGTTGGGGTTTCAAAAATGGGTCAGAGCCTGTGTTTCCTGGAATTTATTATATTTGTGGGGACAAGGCTTATTTCAAATTGCCGGATCACTGGTATGGAAGTTGCTATTTTGGCATTGTCTTCCCGAAAATATACCATGTGAATGGAAATGCTGGAAGCAGTGAAAATACTAATGGCTTAGTGCGTAGTAAAAGAGAAAGCATAGGTGAAATAATGGGTAGTATTTTCAGTGCACTGATACCTGGAGTGGGAGTGGTTCTGAACACTCACAGAATTTGTAAATTGTCTACTATAGTGGATGTATTGTCTACTGAGACAGCTCATGGATTTCTGCTGGTCAACACCGAAATGGTTGCGATCAGATCAATGGTTTTGCAGAATCGACTTGCTCTTGACACCTTATTAGCGAAAGAGGGCGGAGTCTGCCGGATGTTGAAGGCGCAACATTGTTGCACTTATATTCCGGACAAAAGTGTGCAGCTCAAAAGATATGTGAGAAACATTACTAATTTGGCAAAGGAACTCAGACCACTCGAGGTTGATAGTGCCTGGAAGAGACTGGTAGATGGTCTCTCAAATGTAGGTCATTGGTTCGCTAGTATAGGTAAAGGCTTATTGCTCAAAGTACTGATGCCAATTGGAATTATAGGTCTCATCCTATTTTTCATATTTGTCTGTTGCAAATGCCGCAAGCACACAAAGAAGTATGAGGTGAATGCGAGAGAAGAAAATACAAGAGGAGTGAAACGGAGTGTGGATGAGCTCGAATTAGAAGAGTTGAATAATCAGATCTATAAAAAGGTGAAGAATTCTCACCCTACCAAAAATGAACGAGAAAAGTTGGAACGCTTGCTGGAAGAGATTGAATTGTATAAAGTGTGAAAGAAAGTTGGCATCTGGTTCCATTTATTTTGTGATGATAGTAAATATCATCAAAGAGGGGATTGATGAAGCAAAGCTTCGCATATTTTGCGGACTTGCTGTAATCATGAACCTCGTTTATGTGTAACAAGGTAACAAGTGTACGTCTTACTAACATTTATATTAAGTTTGAATAAGGATCATGAAGCTTGCACATGTGTTTTACTAAAATAATTTACTCGAGTCACTTAAAATGTCTGCCGCTTGTATTTAGTTACTGCGCATGCGTCAGCCACACTCACGTGTCCTGACGCGTCTGCAGAGTTGGAGGGAAAATTATGCGCATGCGTAATACATAGCTTGGCCCATCATGTGGTACTGCTCGTGCCACTGCTCTTGTCACCGTTTCTATGTAGCTAACATTTAGACTGCATAAGTATATTTTTATGATGATAAGTTGAAAGTACAACTCTGTGATATGATTTCATAACGTTATTTCTATGTATTAATTTGTTCTCGCTTACTTTTCATGTACCGCGGGGAATGGGGGTCCGAACTGATTGGGAGCCATATTGACGGTCTCTTCTGCGCATGCCCATGGAGCATTGAAAGGTGGCCACTTTGGACAGTGGAACTCAGCCAGCTGGCAGCCACAGTCAAGATGCGCCTGGGAAAGCCACCTCTGCGCTACGAGAACGGCGAATGTTGCTCCTCATGTGTTACATTGTTAACTTGCCATTGTATTTCTGCACAGTTTCTCATGGGAACCCCAATCTTGCTAGGCGGTACCCAAATATGTAAAGTAGGCATACAAATCTTGTATTCTGATTGGTGTGTTACCCAAAGCCTACCTTAGGACCAATCCAAATTGAGGGATTCTGACACTTTTGCAACATTGGGGGGTGGTACACCGTCCCAAAGAGTATATCTACCCTGGGTTCACCTAGGGAATTTGTCCGACTTGTCTGGTTTAGCTGACCTGTCACTGACCCATCATACTCAATAGGTGACTGAAGATACAGAGAGCTGCGGAGCACTCTGTCCGAAATTGACCATAGACTAAGGTTTTACTGAACCTTAAAGTGCTGGCGAAGCACTTTGCTGGGAGTTCGTTGACCCAATCGGGGTCTTGATCGATAGCTGCAGAGAGGGTGGAGCGCAGGCGTTGCTTCCAAACTGCGGGTGCGGTCCTGTCCTGAGCGGTCCTGTCCTGAGGGTTTGCTGTCCTGTCCTGAGGTCCTGTCCTGATTCCTAATCTGAGGGTATCCTGTCCTGTCCGGGGTGTCCATTCTGCACCTGCTGTCCTTTGAGGGGTATCCTTCCTTGAGGGTTTCCTGTCCTTAACTGACCCGTGGCCAGGGTTTGGTTTCCACACCAGTCTAGGTAAATACTGCTCTAAGTTCTTTTAAACTTGCACCTTTCTATATTTCTGTCTTTTGCTTAAATAAAGACACACCTTTGCACATGTTGATTTTTCCATGCTTTTGCCGCAAACTATTGAAACGTAAAGTCATTTGCATAATTTTTCTTGATATGTTCTCATGTCACCCTACCTTTTAGAAATTATATTTTGCATTGCAGTTTGTCATTTTCTGATATGGTCTAGAACCTCCTTACCTAGACTGTTTAAAGGTCCCTTCACTTTAAGTTTAGCGTGTTACTCTTTATAGGCCCTCCTATAGTTACCCATGCATAGTCTGTCCATGCTTAAACATTTCTGAGATTATATAGTATTTTTCCATTTGCATTTCATAACAGTATTTCGATGATTACTCTGTCTTTATTTCTCTATAGTTATATCATTTACATTATCCTAGTTATTGAATGTCTTGTTCTTGTATATCTTATGCATAACGAAAACGAACTTTAGATAAACATTTTAAAACTTCCAGTTGTCCGTGGTCATTTAAACAATATTGAATGTCATTTGAAATTTGCATTTGCTGCCTTTCCTTTTACAGCTAGGCCCCTGATTCATTGAAGTCATAGGTACCCGTGTCGGTGGATGGTAAGTTGGGTACACTGAGTCATAACAATAGGGAACACACACACAATTGGTAGCAGCCCGTGAAGTCGCCTGGTCAATGAATAGTGTGAATTGAAAGTATATGGGCCCTGAAGCCGGAAACGGCGTAATCATTGGCTGGGTGACCTCGCGCGCTCTATCAAAGGCACGGGTCTCTTGTATTTTCAGGAGGGTACCCCAGTTGGCGTGGTCACAACAGAAACAGCAGTCCCCCTTAGGCTCGCAATCCGTTGCTCGTTGGCAATGTAGTGTGCTGTGGCTCAGCCCTCAGCACTGAGCGTTATCTTATTGCTCCTCAGTCCCTTGCGCGTCTTCACACTCCTTCGCTGTGTGGCGCGGCTCCGGCTGGGGTGTATGCCACCACCACCTGTGGGGGCCTCTCCAGTCCCCAGCGCAACCTCCTCCCACACCGGCCCGTGCCTCGGACAGCACTCCGGCAGCTGCGAGAGCTTGACGTGGCCCAGGGACAACAAGGGAAGCCCAGGCTAGAGGCTCCTTCGATCTCCGGACTTGGCAGGGAAATCTTCACTGACGCTGCACGTGGGAGCGGGCAAGGTCCTTCGTGAACGGAGTGCCTCCCCACTACCCGACGGTTGTAGTTCACATCTGGCTCCCCCGGTAAATGCAGTGTGAGTGTGGCACACTACTCAACAGTGAGGGTCTCAAGGCACTAAGGGGTGGGGGGAGGCAGCTACTGGTCGAACAGCCAGGTCTTGAGATGTCTTCTGAAGGTCAGCAGGTCCTGGGTCTGACGCAGGTGGGCAGGGAGGGTGGTCCATGTCTTTGCGGCGAGGTGGGAGAAAGATCTGCCGCCAGTGGTTGTTCGTCGGATGCGTGGGATGGTGGCGAGGGCGAGTTTGGCGGAGCGAAGCTGGCGGTTCGGGGTGTAGAAAGACAGTCATTTGTTGAGGTATGCAGGTCCAGTGTTGTTGAGTGCTTTGTGAGCATGGGTGAGGAGTTTGTAGGTGATCCTCCTGTTAACTGGGAGCCAGTGCAGATCTCTTAGGTGGGTGGTGATGTGGCTGTGGCAAGGGAGTCTGAGGATGAGGCATGCGGAGGCGTTCTGTATGCGTTGGAGTCTCTTCTGGAGTGTGGTCGTGGTTCCTGCATAGAGGGCGTTGTCGTAGTCCAGCTTGCTGCTGACAAGTGCTTGGGTGACCGTTCTCCTGGATTTGGTGGGAATCCATCTGTAGATTTTGCAGAACATTTGGAGGGTGTTGAAACAGGAGGAGGAAACAGTGTTGACTTGCTGGGTCATAGAGAGAGTTGAGTCCAGGATGAAACCCTGGTTGCGTGCATGGTTTGTGGGTGTAGGGGGCGCTCCCAGCACGGTTGGCCTCCAGGAGTCATCCCATGCAGAGGGGGTGGCGCTGAGGATGAGGACCTCTGTTTTCTCTGACTTCAGTTTCAGTCGGCTGCTCTTCATCCAATCTGCAATGGCCTTCATTACCTCGTGGGCATTGGATTTGGCGATGTCAGGGAGAGGATCAGCTGTGTGTCATTGGCGTGCAAGACGATGTTGAGGTGGTGCGCTCGGACGATGTTGGCGAGCGGTGCCATGTAGATGTTGAACTGGGTCGAGCTTTGGGATGATCCTTGGGGTATGCTGCAATTAATCGTGGTTGCTTCCGATCGTAACAGGGAGAGGTGGACTCTCCGGGTTCTGCTGGTGAGGAAGGAGGTGATCCAGTCCAGGGTTTTGCCTCGATTCCCTGCGTCATGGAGGCGTATGCACAGGGTGTGGTGACAGATGGTGTCGAAGGCGGCCGTGAGGTCCAATAGGATGTGGGCCGCAGTTTTGCCCTTATCCAGTATGGTCCTAATGTCGTCAGTGGCGGCGATGAGGGCAGTCTCGGTGCTGTGGTTGCTGCGGAAGCCACATTGGGAGGAGTACAGCACATTGTTCGCCTCCAGGAAGTGGGTCAGTTGGCGGTCTTCTAAATGACTTTTGCCAGGAACAGGAGCAGGGAGATGGGTCGGAAGTCCTGGAGGTCCTTTGGGTCCACCTTAGGTTTCCTGAGGAGCGCATTGATCTCTGCGTGTTTCCAGCTTTCCGGGAAGGTGGCGGTCCCGAAGGAGCTGTTGATGATCTTTCGGAGCTGGGGTGCAACGATGAAGCTGGCCTTATTGAAGATGTGGTGGGGGCAGGGGTCGGAATGTGAGCCAGAGTGGATGGTGTTCATGATTTTGATGGTGTCTTTGTCGTTGACGTTGTTCCAGGATAGCAGGAGGTCGGTGGGTTTGGTGGGTGTTTGGTCCGGGGTGTCGGCATCTGTCGTCGGTGCCTGAGTGTCGAAGCTGTTGTGGATATCTGCGATCTTGCAGTGGAAGAAGGTAGCCAGGGAGTCGCAGAGTTCTTGTGAAGGCGGCACGTCATTGGAGCTGGGGGTGGCAAGTTTTTTCACGATGTTGAAGAGCTCTTTGCTGTTGTGTGCGTTGTTGTTGATGCGTTCCTCGAAGGAGTTTTTTTTGGCAGATCGGATGAGTTCGTGGTATTCGCATCTGGCGTTTATGAGGGTTGCGTGGTTGTCTGGTGTTTGGTCATTGCGCCATTGCTTCTCGAGTCTTCTGCAGGTGTGCTTAGAGTTCTGAAGGTCGGCGTTGAACCAGATGGCTCTTGTGTCTGTGCGCCTGTTGGAGTCTGCTGCCACACACTACGCACATGCCTCCATAACACAGGGATCCGTGACAAAGTCCAGGACTAGATCACTGTCTTCCTTACCGGCAGAACCCAGGGACTCCGCCTTCCTCCATTCCTATCAGAAGCCACCAAGATCACCTACGGCGTACCCCAAGATTCCTCTCTCAGCCCGACCCTTTTTCTCGTCTGCATGGTGTTGCTTGCCAATATCGTCCGATCGCATGACCACAACATCGTCTCATATGCCGACAACACCCAGTTGATCCTCTCTCTCACCAAGGACTCTGCCACCGCCAATTCCAACCTCTATGAAGGAATGAAGGCCATCACTGAATAGATAAAGAACAGTCACCTGAAACTGAACTCTGACAAGACAGAGGTCCTCCTCCTTGGCACCACCCCCTCCGCCTGGGACGACCCACCGACTGCACAACCAACATGGGGCTCATCCTAGACTCATCACTATCTATGACCCAGCAAGTCAAAGCCGTCTCCTCCTCCTGCTTCAACACCCACTGCATGCATCGCAGGATCTACTGATGAATCCCCACCAGAACCAGAAGGACTGTCACCCAGACCCTCATCAGCAGCAGGCTGGACTACGGTAACACCCTCTATGCAGGAACCACAGCCAAACTCCAGAAAAGACTTCAACGCATACAGAACGCCTCCGCAAGCCTCAACCCCGCCACAGCCACATCACTACCCACCTGAGAGACCTGCACTGGCTCCCTGTGGAAAAGTAAATTTTGCCATGTTCTGTGTCCCTACGCCTCATCCATCATATGTTATGTGTGCATGACCAATATGCATATGTTATTCCCCATGTCTGATTAATGACGCAATTACAGTTGTGTCCACCTCTAGTATGCCAGTCTCCAGTCCTCGTGAATACTACGAATATCAGGCCTATGTAAAGTAATGTTGCCACGTTTCCCAGTGTGCACGTTATTTCATTATAAAGTCCCCGTTTCTAGGCCTCAAAAGGGCCTGGACATCAGATTCAGCTCCTGTCTCCTGAAGCCTCGCTGAGGAGCGATGCAGCCCCCACCTGTATCCTCGACCTTTCACTTACTTCCTGCCTCGCAGTGCCCGGTGCAGCCTGGCTCTGCCTCTGAGTCTGCCAAAAGTATGTTATAGTTCCAGTTATCAGTTCAGTCCTCCTTCTCTGCATTCCTAAGCTACTGAACTGCATCAATAGTTTCCGTCATTGTCTAGCCTTCACGTCTCCATGTTAGAGAAATACTGTATTTAATGGTCATTTAATATTCTTCATCACGCACTACATGTAGAATAATGCATGGTCCAGTCTTAGAGTCAGTTAGCCTTTCCCCTCCTGACTTCTAGTTTATATCAACATGTTCCCTAAACATCAGATACTAGATAGGGTTTAGGTACATGTCGCTCCAACCCTCCAGACTTTAGTCTCTGCTCCTAGCACAGAGTTCATAGCCCCCAGCTTCTCCTAGTGATACGTCATTGCCAGTTTGCGCGCACCACCAGGTTAGAGGTCCCGGCTCCTTAGGTAGCCCCCTCCTATGTTTCCGCCCCATTCATGACATATTCTGTTACGTCTGCACCACATGTCTATGTATACGCCCAGTTACACCTACTTTTACTCTTATCTTTCGCGACTGCTACGCGTCACGCCTTCTGCTCCACCCACTGCTACGCCTACTGCAATGTAATGCTATGTGTTTGCGTTTTGTATATAAGCTCATGTATTGTTATTAAAAGTTAGCGCGCTCATCCCAGACCCAGCCCCGGCAGCTGCCGGGCCCTGTCATCCTGTTCCTATGCAGGTCGTCCTGTTCCTGTCCTTATGCTGTAATAAACCTGCAAACTCCTACTACCTCGAATCTTGACTCTTATTTATTGAGCTATCTGTTATGATATATGCCTAGTCAAAAATAGGGTATTATTTATTTATTTACCACATAATGGCGCCCGAATAGGGACTTGCCCTTTCCCCACGCGTCGGTGAAGCCACGCCGACCCCCTGACCCTCTGCAGCCGTGACGGAACCATACCGTGCACCGGCAGATATTTCTGCTTCAAGTATCCCTCAGGCCCACGGAGGAGACGGAGGAGGCGGTCCAGCATCCGAACGAGACGGTGGAGGAACGCGGCAAGTCCCGACCAGAGCCCAAGCCAAGAGTCCAAGGTCCGAGGTATCCGGAGGCCCACCCGTAACTGAAGTCCGAAGTTCGTCGTCCGTCCAGTCCAGTCCGAGGCCTCCCGTTCTTGCTGCCCGGTGAGTACCATTACTGGGGTAGTATCTAGACAGGGTCAGTCTAAATTGACTCCTGGTCCGTGGGTTGGTGGTACCCAGGCCCACTAACGAAGTGTTCACCTAGGTGGATACGGGTCTTGATGCGTCCCTTTATGGGACCGGTATGTTCCGTACTGTTTCAGCAGTGCATCCAGTAACTCTAGTCTGTTCCGTTCTCGAGAAATTCTGTTCTGTTTCTGTTCTTAGTATTCCAGGTAATATTCTGTCCGAACTGTTATGTTCTGATGTTGTTCAATGTATTTCCAATGTCGTGGTATGCCTGAATTGTTTTCCCAATTGTTATTGTTTTTCGTGTATTGTATTGTGTTCCGATTCAAGTTTACAATGTCTCTCTTTTCGAGACTACGTCAGTTAAAAACTAGAAAGGGTTTGTTAGAAGAAGCAGTTCCTGTTCCGCCTAGGGACAGTCCAGGTCATTTTATGTATCAGAAACATGGCATAAGCGCCATATTATATCTAGATTTATGGGTAGATTATACCAAACAGTTAGAAGAAAAGTATAGATGGCCCGTATCGGGTACATGGGATCCCGAATGCATCATGCGAGTAGAAGAAGCATTATGGAAAAAGAAAGCCAGACAGTCACAGAAAGACGCCATCGAGTTATGGCGCAAAGAAGCTCATAAAAGAACCGAAAAAGAAATCAGAAAGTCAGAGTTAAGTAGAGAATCCCAAGAACGAGCCCAAGAAAGAGAATTAATCGAGATAGGTGAACGAGTCAAAGCCGAACAGTCAGACAGACAGAGGCATGCCCTCATTAAGGGTATGTATCCTCTTCTTGCCGAAGGCTTGCCAAAAGCGACCCCAGAGGCATCCAGTAATTTCCCGCCACCATTAGTTCCGACCAAGCTACGTCACAAACCGACCGCAGCTGATATTTTCATTTCGTCCTATCTGGACGACACAGTCCCCGAATATGCAAATCCTGTTCGCGCTCCACCAGTCCCTGTGAATCAGGTAATTCCTGCTCCTCCAGACACCGGGGTGCCCTTAACAGCTCCCCCGGGTCAGCCCGCCATACAAGTCCAGCCCACGTTACAATTACCGACCCTGCCAGGTCGGAAAGCATCAGTTGATGATTCTAGTTTAGGGGCCGCAGGAGGAGGTCTTCCTCAAACCCCGCCGCCACACAAGCGTTTATCAGCACTCGAATTACATGCTCAAGCATCACAGCGTACTCCTAAAAGTAATAAGTCTGTTACAGAAATCAGGCAAACCCTTGGCGAATGTGCCTATGACCCAGTTCCAGGCGAGTTTAATATGGTTTTATACTCCGTACGCGTAAGGAGGGTGACCGAGTATCTAGTCACCTTGCCAAATATGAAAGAAGATCTAGACAGAATATACCGTTTCATCCGTACAGGGGATGATCCAGAAAGTATTAGTGATGCCATGTCTCAAAGGAAAGCCGAGATTCAGCGTATGATATTAAAGTTCTTAATTAATTGTCTAATAAGAGAACAAGATTACCCGTCTAAAGATCCAGCCGAAATGAAAACTTTGACAAAGTGGAGTGATAATATAGCCGAAGGAAAGCACAATACTATTGGTGCCATGGAAAGTATGTACAAGAAAATCCGTAGAGAAATAATAAAGATACACGAACAACGTAAAGCAGCACAAGTAAGCGAGAAAGAAAGTATCTCTGATCCTGAAGAGGAAGACGACGAGAATCCCGCCAGAATAGCGTATGTAGGAAAATCTAGATTTCCAGATCGCCATTTACGTCTAGAACACAAGTCTATTTTCTATCATCCAGCACCAGAACAAGGTTCCCTAGAACAAGTATTTCAAGCCACCGATCACATTCTGAAATCACGAATCGGTTATAGCGAATTAAGTACTATGCACGAACAAGAACTAGTCCGATCAGCAATCCGATGGATTACTGATTCTACCACTTTTCCAGACGAAATAGTGGCACAAATGTTTCTGAAAATGCCCCCAGCCGAGCAGCGACTGGTGGGTATGTATATGATTCAACACCTCATTACTTTGTATGAGGGTCAACACTCTGATCCAGGTCCGTTACACGATATTCTGAACGAGTTACTCCAGTACAAATGGAGAGGTCTAGGTACCGATTTAATTAGTGTCATTCTAGAACAGCGCCACAAATATAGAACGTTTCTGAACCCGCATTTTGTTCATGTCTCACCTCCAGAAAGTAAATCATTCTACATAGACAGACAGAATCCGTTACGAGAAGTCCACCCAGTTAAAGGAACGGGTGGCGAAATGCAACGGGTGTTTGTATACACTCCGATCACAAAGATGGAACTTCTTGAAATGAAGAAATTAATTCCCTGTCATGACAAAGATCCAGCAGGGTTCCATAGAGAATTAAAAGACATGCTCCGTATGGGAGAATACACTTACCCAGATATCATTAAAATGTTAAAGGTCCTGTTGCCCGCAGGGGTGTATGAAAAGCTAAAGGAAAAAGAATGGGAGGTGGGAGAGAAAAAGATCGATTGGACAGCTCTAGAAGCTGAAGACAAGGCACGAGTACCAGGTACCGGTCTTGGAGATAAATGTAAAGAATTACCAGAATTATTGATTCAAGTTTTACCCAGATTATTGACAACTAGAAAGGAAGACTGGGATGCAATCTCAGCCTGTAAACAGAAACAAGACGAAGATATTAGTGATTTTTATTCTAGATTTGAAAAATGTTTCAGTATCAACAGTGGTCTCAAGACAAGTAGTGAGTCATACCCTCACCTTTTCGTTACTAAATTAGTCGAGAATTCAAGTCCACAAATTAAAAATCGAGTTTTGAAAGTCGAAAGCACCTGGCAAGCTAATACTCCGTCCCAGATGCTCCAGATGCTCCAGTACCACCAGAATAGAATCAGGGAAGAGCAAGAACACGAGAGAAAACGTATGAAAGACACGAAAATGAAAGTGCTAGTTGCACAATCTGTTCCTCAAGACAGTCAGAAGAGGGGTCCGAATCAAGCCAGTCATCCTGCAGCTCCCGTTAAAGGAAACTGCAATTATTGTAAACAGCCAGGTCATTTTATAAATGAGTGTGCAGTTCTGAAACACAACATAGCTACCGGTAAGACTAAAGAAAGACCACGTCCGCCTAGACAGGAACAAGTTTCACAGATTCCTCAGTCACAGAATGCACAACAGACAGTTCCAGCTCCGCAGCCTATTGCTGCAACACAGCACGTTACATCGCAGATGTACCAGTATGCACAGTCTGAGTATCCAGAGTACCAGCCATATTCATGAAACAGCCTAGAGAGGGAGGTAGGCTTGCCTCTCATCGAGATACCTGTAGATCAAGAAGGTCCCTATGTTCATAGTCAAGTATTAGGGAAAGACAGAAAGTTTTTGATTGATACAGGGGCAAGTAGGACCACAATTAGTCATGCCGAAGTTCCAGGGGCTCCGCTCTCAGGCTCAAGAAATGTTTCCCTTGGATTTTCAGGAAAGCCTATCGTTAACGAGATATCAAAGCCAGTTACTCTAGAAGTAGGTCCATTGTCCCGTACTACTGATCTGTTACTTACTAAGTCATGTCCAGAAAATCTGTTAGGCATTAAGACACTGAAAGAGTTAGGTGCAGTCATATGCTGCTCCCCAGAGGGAATACGATTGTTCCTACGTGACTTTAAGGGTCACTATGTATTACGAGATTTTGATTCAAGATTGTCTCAAGTTCCGCAGCACTTATGGGCGCAAGGTCCAACTGATGTAGGTTACATGCAAATCACACCCTATCGTGTGACTCTCAAGCCAGGTGTAGTGTTACCACGAATCCGACAGTACAGATTGCCACCCGAGGCTGTAGCAGCCTTATCCAAAATTATTGACGAGCTCATCGCTCAAGGAGTAGTTGTAGAAACTGACTCCAATGTATGTAATTCTCCGATCATTCCAGTCATGAAACATACTGACCCAAATGCACCCCCAGTATATCGATTAGTGATTGATTTACGAGAGCTTAATAAATGTATTATTCCGCAGTACCCAGTTGTCCCAGACATCTCTTCCCTATTGACAGCCATTGATTCCGAAGCCATGTTCTTCACTGTCATAGACCTCAAGAATGCATTTTTTAGTGTTCCAATTCATCCAGACAGCCAGTTTCTTTTCGGATTTTGTTTAAATGGAAGGAGCTATATGTTCACACGCGCTCCTCAAGGTTTCACAGAAAGTCCTAGTATTTACAGTCAAGCACTCAAGAGACAACTAGACAATATTCACATGCCAACTGACACTGCCCTGCTCCAATATGTCGATGATTTACTGATCACAGCCCGTTCTGAACGTGCTTGCGAGCGGGCATCCCTTACAGTCTTGTATTTTCTCGCCGAGATGGGGCACAAGGTGTCCCCTTCGAAGCTTCAATTCTGTGTCCAGCAAGTGGTATACTTAGGACACTTGCTGTCCAAGAGGGGTAGGCAGTTGACACCAGACCGTATCCAGTTAATAGCGAGTCTTCCCCAGCCCAGAACCCAGAAGGAGGTACGTGCCTTTATCGGCCTTACTTCTTATTGTAGACAATGGATTCCTCAGTATGCATTTCTAGCCAAGCCACTGATACAGTTAACGACACAGGAGGCAGCCGTATCGACTGTCCTCCCTTGGACATCTGAACATACACTTAGTTTCAACGAGTTAAAGAAAGCCTTATGCCAAGCTCCAGTTCTAGCTACACCGAACTACAGTAAGCCTTTTACACTTTTCGTTACTGAACGTGAAGGTACAGCATTATCTGTTCTCACACAAGATCAAGCAGGACAATACAAGCCCTGTGCTTATTTTTCGAGCACATTAGATCCAGTCGCCCAGGCGTTGCCTGCGTGCCTCAAGTCAGTTGCAGCCACAGCACTAGCTATCAGACAAAGTGATTCCATAGTTTTAGGACACTCCTTGACAGTACAAGTCCCACATTCAGTAGAAGTTCTTTTAAACCGAACACAAACTCAGCACTTGACAATTGCACGTTTAACAGGTTATGAATTGACACTGTTCCAGCCACACATAGATATTAGACGCTGCAACGTCCTGAATCCTGCTACACTGTTACCATCAGTTAGTTCAAATCCAACCACACACGACTGTGTGGAAGTAGTTAACATTACGACGAAGCCAAGACAAGACTTGACAGACATTCCGTTACCAGATCCTGACCTGACACTTTATGTGGATGGTTCATGTATGAGAACTAGTACAGGAGAACTAGTCGCCGCGTATGCAGTGACTACTGACACCGAAGTTATTGAAACACACCGTATTGACACCCTGTCCGCTCAAGCAGCAGAGCTAGTTGCTCTGACACAAGCCTGTATACACGCCAAGAACCTGAAAGTTAATGTTTACACAGATTCACGTTACGCATTCGGAGTTGTACACGACTTCGGAGTGCTCTGGCAGGAGAGAGGTTTTATGACTTCTCATGGAACCAAGATTCAGCATGGTCTCCTCATTCAAGCTCTGTTAGATGCCATACATTTACCGACATCTATCGCTATCATGAAGTGCAAAGCACATACGAAAGTTACTGACATTATTTCCCAAGGTAACGATCTAGCAGATCGCACAGCCAAGCTTACAGCACAGACTCCAGACATTCCAGTTAACCTGACACATACTCCAGATCCGACTACATGTATGACAGTTAAGGACCCTACACAAGATGTCATAGATATCCAGTCACATGCTATTCCCGATGAAATCAAGAAATGGTCTGAACAAGGAGGGGTCCAGACAGATCAAGGATGGTTAACGAAGGGTAGAGCCACATGGTTTCTCCCCGACTCTATGGTTCAAGTCATTATTAATACCGCACATAGTCCAGCACATTTAGGAGAAAAAGCTATGTTAGACAGTATCCAGAACATTTGGTTCAACAAGCATTTACGAGCTGCAGCCAAGCAGAAAGTCCGTACCTGTATGATATGTTGTCAGTTTAATCCAGGTAAAAGTGTCCCGGTGGAACAAGGTGGTTTCCAGCCCCCTGACCACCCTTTTGAAGTCCTCCAGATGGATTATATTCAGATGGAGCGATGTCGAGGTTTCAAGTATGTCCTTGTAGTTGTATGCGCTTTGTCCAGATGGACAGAAGCATATCCAGTCCCAGATTACACAGCCGCGACCACTGCCAAGCAGCTGGTTCGTGAATTCTTCCCTCGATATGGACTCCCTAGAGTCGTATATTCTGATAACGGTCAGCCATTCTCATCTGAATTAATGAAGCACGTTTCCCTGTTGTTAGGGTACCAGTGGAAGTTCCATTGTGTACGCCATCCTGAAGCAGCCGGTCTAGTCGAGAGACATAATCAGACTCTGAAAATCCGTATTGCAAAAGTCTGTAAAGAAAAAGGTGTGGACTGGCTAGTAGCTCTGCCAGTCGCTTTGTTTTATATGCGCATGGTCGCACATTCCAGATCAGGTCTGTCCCCGTATGAGGTCGTTTTCGGCCGCCCCCCAAACATGTGGGGTACTCCTAGACCCCGAAGTATTACTGATGTTTCATGTAATATGCTGACAGATTACCTAGCTTCCTTGATGTCTGCCCTCAACTCTTGTCGTTCACAGGTTGCCGCCGCATTTCCAGACAATACCGAGGTGGCACCGCACGAGATCGTTCCAGGTTCTATGGTGATGGTCCGAAATTTTGACAGATCAAGTCCGCTGGAGCCTCGATGGAAGGAGCCCCGTCAGGTCCTCCTCACCACCCGTACAGCCGTGAAGTTGGAAGGCCGAAAAGGATGGATACACCTTTCTCACGTTAAACTTTTTAAAGGACTGAAACCCGTTTTCAAGAACATTTCCCAGGATTCGAAGCACTGCCAAAACATTGTTCCTAAGGACTGTCCCGCAAATGACATTGATACAACCCCTCCCTTGGTAGAGAAAACTCCGCAGCAGGAGTATAAGCAAAAACTACGGTCTAGTAAAATAAGTCAGTCAGTTTGATTGTCTAAGTCCTCCCCTAGGTGAAACGGTTAGACTGTTTCTGACATGTATAAAATAGACCCCCATAGTGAGAGAGTTAGTAAAAACTCAATTCAATGTATCGTTTTTCTGAGTTTCATATTATTCATCAGCATTTTGATTTCCTGCACTAGTTATGCCTTTTTCCTATATTTCCCAGTTCTTCATGTAAATAAGTCTGCTAATGCTACAGTAGAGCACACGTTTAGCGATCTGCCTCCTCATGAACTCTCCTACCGCCTCGCTATGCGTAACAATTCATTTATCCGCATGTTACATTACTCACACCAGACCAGCAATGCCACTAATTGTTGGGTGTGTGGTCGACTCCCCCCTTTCCAGATACCGAAGGGAGTTCTGCCACTTTTTCCTTATCCTTTTTCACATAATGGTTCGTGTGGAGCATGGTCCACGTTAACGTCATCCTCAACAGATATGTCTTTTCTTAACAGCACATGTTTTCCAGACAAGCAAGGTCTCCCCCACAGAACAGGTTTAGATCTAGAAAATGAAGTGTATAATTTAGGTAATTATTCGTCGAATTTTATGGTCCTGAATGTTCAGTCTGATACTACTCCAGACTTACCTGCTATTTCAGTACTACCAGTCAAAGGCGAATTATGTGTCCGAAATTATGGTTCCGTACATGTAGGACATAGTGAATGTACTACTGTTGTCCAGTATAGTGACAGTGGGAAATCTATTTTCAAAGCTTCACGTCATTCTTATTTTGTTTGTGGTCAGACCGCATATGTTCGTCTGCCCCTCGATTGGGAGGGAACCTGTTACATTGCCTTCCTACTGCCACCTGTTTTTCTAGCTCCACCTGACTACCATAGGAATTCCTTCCTAGTACATCCTAGACACAAGAGAAACCTCCCGATTGTCGACTATACTGAAACTGCTGCAGAACAATTTATGGATATAGATAAAGGTGTGTTCCCTTATTTAGGTACAGTTGTAAATAGTAAGCTAATCCGTAGGTTAACAAGAACCCTTGAAGCAGTAGTAGATGAGACTGCCTCTGCTCTAGGTAACTTAACTGAAGAACAATCATTTATGAGAATTGTCGTTTTACAGAATCGTCTCGTCCTTGACGTCATACTGGCCGATAGGGGCGGGGCCTGTAGAGTCATCGGATCTAGTTGCTGCATTTTCATTCCAAATAACGCGCCGTCTGTTTATTCAGCTATAACCAGACTCCATAAAATTGCCCATCTGTTACACCAAGATCCAGGCACCTGGACATGGTCCGGTTGGTTCTGGAATATAATTTCTGCATGGGGATGGAAAGTCCTGTCCTTTCTAGGTATTGCAGCAGCGATCATATTCAGCTGCTGCCTCTGTATACAATGTGGCCCTGCGATTTGCGGCATTTGTGCTACCTCTTGTATTCCTAGTCCCAAGCCCCGTTCTAAATCCCGTTCCAAGATAATTCGAGACGAGCAAATGATACTGTATGAAATGATAGATGGTATCATGAATATTGATGTTTCCTGATGGAAACGTAGTGACAAGGCGGGAATGTGGAAAAGTAAATTTTGCCATGTTCTGTGTCCCTACGCCTCATCCATCATATGTTATGTGTGCATGACCAATATGCATATGTTATTCCCCATGTCTGATTAATGACGCAATTACAGTTGTGTCCACCTCTAGTATGCCAGTCTCCAGTCCTCGTGAATACTACGAATATCAGGCCTATGTAAAGTAATGTTGCCACGTTTCCCAGTGTGCACGTTATTTCATTATAAAGTCCCCGTTTCTAGGCCTCAAAAGGGCCTGGACATCAGATTCAGCTCCTGTCTCCTGAAGCCTCGCTGAGGAGCGATGCAGCCCCCACCTGTATCCTCGACCTTTCACTTACTTCCTGCCTCGCAGTGCCCGGTGCAGCCTGGCTCTGCCTCTGAGTCTGCCAAAAGTATGTTATAGTTCCAGTTATCAGTTCAGTCCTCCTTCTCTGCATTCCTAAGCTACTGAACTGCATCAATAGTTTCCGTCATTGTCTAGCCTTCACGTCTCCATGTTAGAGAAATACTGTATTTAATGGTCATTTAATATTCTTCCTCACGCACTACATGTAGAATAATGCATGGTCCAGTCTTAGAGTCAGTTAGCCTTTCCCCTCCTGACTTCTAGTTTATATCAACATGTTCCCTAAACATCAGATACTAGATAGGGTTTAGGTACATGTCGCTCCAACCCTCCAGACTTTAGTCTCTGCTCCTAGCACAGAGTTCATAGCCCCCAGCTTCTCCTAGTGATACGTCATTGCCAGTTTGCGCGCACCACCAGGTTAGAGGTCCCGGCTCCTTAGGTAGCCCCCTCCTATGTTTCTGCCCCATTCATGACATATTCTGTTACGTCTGCACCACATGTCTATGTATACGCCCAGTTACACCTACTTTTACTCTTATCTTTCGCGACTGCTACGCGTCACGCCTTCTGCTCCACCCACTGCTACGCCTACTGCAATGTAATGCTATGTGTTTGCGTTTTGTATATAAGACCATGTATTGTTATTAAAAGTTAGCGCGCTCATCCCAGACCCAGCCCCGGCAGCTGCCGGGCCCTGTCATCCTGTTCCTATGCAGGTCGTCCTGTTCCTGTCCTTATGCTGTAATAAACCTGCAAACTCCTACTACCTCGAATCTTGACTCTTATTTATTGAGCTATCTGTTATGATATATGCCTAGTCAAAAATAGGGTATTATTTATTTATTTACCACCTTCAAGCTCCTTACCCCCGCTCACAAAGCACTCCACAACTCTGGACCAACATACCTCAACAAACGACTCACCTTCTACACCCCAAACCGCCAGCTTCGCTCCGCTGACCTCACCCTCGCCACAGTTCCACGCATCCACTGAACGACCATCGGCGGGAAGATCATTCTCCCACCTCGCCTCAAAGACATGGAACACCCTCCCCATTCACTTGCGGCAGACCCAGGACCTGCTGACCTTCAGGAGACTTCACAAGACCTGGCTTCTCGAGCAGAAGTAGCACCCCCTCCCCTCCTTAGTGCCTTGAGACCTTCATGGGTGAGTAGTGCGCTCTACAAATGTGTGATTAATTGATTGATTGACTTCTATTTCACTCAGTTTTCTTCCAAAGGTGGGGTTTTTTTAGATGGTGAGTTCAGCTGTGATTTGTTGCAAGCAATTGAAAGTAAAGCTCTCACACAATTTCCCATCCAAGTTTTACCAGTGTGAGGCCTATTTCTTATTTCAGACAAAACTTTTACTCTAATGGGTATTCAAGGATCCTCTGATGCGTTGTGCTACAGGAATCAAGGATGGCAACCTTTATCATTCCTAGGTCTTCTCTCCGATTCCTCCCTAGCTTCATCTATTAGCACTCTGCAGCTGTATACACTTTTATTGCACATTTAAAGTTGACTTCATAGTATCAGATATGACATTGTATCTGCAAGCATAGCTCTTCTTGTGTTTTAAACACAGGCAAAACCCCTAATACGCCCACATGTATTGTGTTACTTTTTATCCAGGAATAAGGGAAAAAGCTTCTCCTGCAAGGTTTCAACTTTACCTCTTTTGCAGACTGCACCACGAGTTAACAACTGAAAGGGCGAGATTTTGATCGATACCTTATCTCTATTGATCCAAACCTCGATCTGGTCGACTGAACCTTTGTTGCCTGTCTGTAAGGAAAGAAAGTGCACCTATTTCCAAGTTAGTTCACCCAAGAAAGGACTCTACTCCCAAAGATCACAAACAACTTCTAGCTTTCAAAAGTTTATTGTAAAGAAATGATAAGCTGCAAATACAAGCATCTCAGAATGAGATTCACGAGATACACAGGTCCAATTACATACATGTGCTCTCGAAAAGCCCTCAGACGAGCAACAGAAATCACTAACACAAGTTCTAAGAATAATAAAGCTATCAGCATAGACGCATATCTCTCCTTCATTTAGGTTGGAGGAAAACGCAAAGGTTAGGCTGTCCCTACCCTGCTCTAGATGGTATCCCTACTTAACCAAATCCCAACCTAACAAAGGTGTCAGCAGTGAATGACCCCCAAGGGAAGTCACTCACTCTAAGTCTCTTGGTGAAAACCTATAGTTCTCCAGTCATGACCCCTCTCTGCCTACCCATCCGCTCTCTAAAGGGTCCTCAGGTCTCTGCTCTAACTCCACCCAGGGGTGCTGTCCCTAATACAAAACAGTCAACAACATTTGAGACGCCCCTTGCGGAACGCCCCTCACGTGGTGCAACTTCTGGCTTTTTCCATGATGCTTTGTCTTGGGCCTCATGCGTTAGAGTTGACCTTGCTTCTCAGACTCTTCTCCGGCCCGCTGATACCCCTTAAACATTCCAAAACCCTCCTCCATGTCTGGGCCGTCTACTGAACAGACCTCTATTCATTCATTTATAATTGGATCCCCCCTCTTCCTTTGCAGACAGATATCTGTAGCCAAGAACCCAACTCTCATATACTTCTAAAAAGAAAAAGGCTTGCAACATTTCTCAGCCCAGACATGTACGTGTAAATCAATGCTAAAACATTTCAGGCCTACAATATTTCTCATTATGATTATAGCATTCAACTTCTTCATTTAATTAAAGCATGTTAATACTCTTATTCTATTATTAAGTAAACATTTCTATAAATCATGGCCTATTAAATGCAATGACCAAAACCTTAATACAATCTGTGTCGTGAAAAGAACCACCTTCCCTTTCCCTCCAGCTCTGGCCCTGAGGCCTACCACGTTCTGCTTTTAACCACATACCATCTTACATTTTAGCAGCTTCACGACATGGATTCAAAAATAATCACGTTTAATAAAGTCATATAATGTCACACATTTCTGTATTAGTTCCACTTCTACTTAAATCTCTACATTAGCTATACATTCAGAATATAATTGCAGATACTATTAGCACTCATGGCATTTCTCCTCATGATTTGTGCTTACTACAGGTAAGTGTGATGTACTCATACATTTAAGTCAGTTTGCGCTCTCTCAGTTCCCCCCTTTGATGACCTCTCGGGGTCATCACTAACATTTAAACTGCAGTTATTGCTGGCATTCTCTGCGCTTCCAGAGCCCTCAGACTCCTGTACTGATTATCTTGTATGGCAGCCAATCTCTGCAGCTGCTCTCTTTGGGCCCTTTCTGACCTTCTTGCTCTGTACCATTTGAATACCCTCACCAATCCCCACAATATTATCCCACAGATCAATATTATGATGATAGGCTTTAGAATATACCATACAAAGCTTTTGCCTAAGGTGGAAAACCACCCTCCAACTGTACTCATTCCGTGGCCCACCTTTTCCCAGACATTTTCTCTACTCAAGTCTTCGATCTCCTTGTGAATATTAGTTATGTTCTTAATAACTTTCTCAAGGGGCTTCGAATTGTCTGGAATGTAAGTGCAGCATTCCTGGACCTTCAAAGCCTTACAGACTCCGCCCTCTTTTGCTAATAGGACATCTAATGCAAGACGGTTTTGAAGAACCATAGCCCTTATCGATTGCATCTCTCCTTCTACCAGCATTAAGGACTGAGCAGTGCTGGCAGACAACCTGTCGACAACTGTTGCCAGTCGTCTAATTTTAACATCATTAAGGATTATTCCCAAAAGAGGGAACATAGCTCCAAAGACATCTCCAACCATTTCTGCCTCGCCTACATCTCTCTTTCCCCTCGATGATGTCTTGCCCTCAATGATCACTAAGTCTTGTGCATGATATATTTTGGGGAAGACAATTGCCAAGTAACATGATCCATACCAGTTGTCAGGTAGTCTCACGTAGGCATTTCTTCCACATACAAAATACACATTTGGAATCACTTGCATTCCCTTCAGGAAATCCTTAGTGTAGTACTCTAAATTAAAAGCATGCTCACAGTCTACTTCACCCACGTATACATTTTCATAATACGTTTTGGCTCGGTGAAGACATAGCTTTCCTCTCTTCGCTTTATCTAAAGCTATTGGACCACTACTACCCTTTCTCTTGTGTGACTTCTCTTCCTCGGTCCAATCTGTTTTCCATTGTCCTGATTTTTTCAAAATCTTTTGTCTCCTGTAACGATCATCCACCTGCCCTATGAACTTCTTCTCGACTTCTGACACCTTGCATGTCAGGTTATTTCTACGGGCATGTGAAGTATCTAAGGTAATCCAAGGAATGAAGAATTTGGCCAATCTGTCTTCACTCTTCCAGTAGTCCCATTTGTTCATCTGCTTATAATTTGGGACTTCTGGCAACACTGAATCATAATTAGAGAAATAGTATTCAAAACTATCTCTCTCATAAAATATACTAAGCAATAAGCTACATGTAATGCCATATGTCAGCGGGAGGTGATGGTACCTAATACCCTCGTCTACAGATGCCGGCAACTGCATGCAGACATAACAATCCTTAACCTCCATGGCATCCACGTATTCATACAAGAGTTTAGCATAAGCATTCGACCTAAAGTCTCCTTGGGACTCGTCTACATGTAACCTGCGGGCTTCTGCAGCTAATAACGCTTTCTCTTGAGTGTTTTCCCTTTTCTCACCAGCAACAGTAGGTGTAAGCGTTACTACAGAATTCGCATCAGTTACCTTTACCTCTTCCTCATGTCCCTTTACATAAGAAATTGTTACCACTAAAGCTATTAATATTATCACTCCTACTATTAGTGTACCTATTATACATTTAGCTCTGCGGTTCGGGGTGCCGGCCTCCATTTCGTCAGACTATATAGCTCTCTCTTATCTTAGCAAAAAGTTCTTTTCCTCTCGTTCCTTTACAGTCTCTTTTCAATCCTTTTGTCTTTAGAATCCACACAACTGGAGGCTGACAACCTTCTTCGCAAAAGTCCTTTAACAGTTCAAAAAGACAACCCTAGCCCTTCTCCATCAACTCAAGGGAAGTTCCCTAAAATTCTCTGCTTCCTGGGCGCTAGGTAATCTTCTTTTTTTCTGCTTGCTTTATTTACAAAGTTCTTTAACAGTCTACTATCAGATTTGTGGTTGCAGCTTCAATAGCATAGTTCAGTATTTCCAAACGAAGATTGTGCTCTTCATGTGCTGTTATCGTTGTACCAAAGTCGGGGAATTGCAATTCTGAAAGGAACATGTGTTTTAACTTGCTGAGGCGGGGAGGTCTGGGGAGCATGAATGTTAGTGACCCTTCTTGTTCGACACCGGGTACCAACAGTCTTATTTCCACGGTGATAATGGGCTCAGAACTGGACACCACCACCGCTCGGATCCTCCCTGTCTCCGGTTTCACAGACATTTGTCGCCAGATATGTCCACTCAGGTGTGGAGTATCTTCTGTTAGGCACACGCACTCTTCTTGACCTTCTTCGGTCCGGTGCTTCAGCGCCCTGAGCACCTTCTTCTGGGTCTGAGTCTTCTGATATCGGAGGAAGGGTTACCTCTGGAGTTGACCTCAGGCTAGAGCTCCTTCTTTGCGGCCAATTAGCTTCTCCACGTGCCCTTCTACTCCTTCTCCTTCTGGTCTGTTCTCGCTCTCTTTCAGACCTGTCAGGGTCAGACTCGTACTCCCAGCTGCTTTCTCCTTCTGTAGCGTCGTCTGTTTCACTGTTGTACTGACCGTCCTCAGCCTGGTCAGACTCGTTCCCTGCTTCCGCTGGCACCTCTACAGCTTGGCTAGCCCCCTCTATGGCTTCTCGGTCCTCTGCTGGACGTCTATCCGAGAGAGGAGCTGTTTCTTCCAGAGGTGCTGGAACCCTTCGCGTATGTGACGCGTGGATCCAATTGGGCAGGCCTCCCACCTTCACAGCAGTGTTCGTGATCAGGATGACCTGGAAGGGTCCACGCCAACGAATATCCAAGCAGCTTCTTCTCACATGTTTCTTCACCAGGACCCAGTCCCCAGGATACAGGTCATGGCAAGGGCCCTGGCACGCTGGAACCTCGGCAGCCTGCACCTGAAGGGACACAGAACGCATGGCGTCAGACAGCCCCTTACAATAGTCCAGGATCATATCATCTGTGATATTTAACAGTGCAGTAGCTGGGACAGATGGCAGCCTCATTGCTCTCCCCATTAACACCTCATGTGGTGACAACCCTGTCCTTCTGTCTGGGGTACTGCGAAGGCTCATGAGAACTAATGGCAGGGCATCAGGCCAACTCAGGGTCGTTGAGGAGCACACTTTAGCTATTCTGGACTTGATCGTGCCATTGATCTGCTCCACAATTCCTGAGGCTTCTGGTCGGTAACTGCAATGTAACTTTTGGTCGATATTTAACGCTACACAGACCATCTTCACAAGCTCGCTGTTAAAATGTGTTCCCCTATCTGATTCCAAAAAGGCCGGCACCCCGAAGCGAGGAATGATTTCTCTGAGCAGTAACTTGGCCACTGTGAGGGTGTCGCACCTACGTGTAGGGTATGCCTCAACCCATCTGGAGAACACACAAACTATCACCAGGACATAGCGGAGGCGGTTGCACCTTGGCATTTCAATGAAATCTATCTGCATTCGATTGAATGGACCTCCAGACCTTCCTATGTGACTTAGTGCAACTGGTGTTCTTTTCCCTACGTTCAGCTGCTGGCAGGTCACACAACGCTGACACACTGCTTCTGCTGCTATTCTAAACTTAGGATTGTACCAAGTCTGTCTAAACACTCTCAGCATAGCATCTCTCCCTAAGTGTACGGGACCATGTATGAGTCTAGCCATTGGACTCACCATCTCATTGGGCAACACTGCTCTGCCGTCTGCTGAGACCCAAAAATGGGTCTCACCCATTACACATCCTGCCTTTTCCCATGTTTCTTTTTCAGAATCAGGAGCATTTTCTTGCATGGTTGACAGTTCATCCCAAGTATCAACAGTTTCCAGTATCATGGCTAATTCAGTTCTTACATTTATGCCACCCACTTCCACCTCTGTGAAAGAGTAACCTTGTTCCGCGCAATACCGCGCAACTTCATCAGCATATCTATTGCCTTTCGAAACAAAGTCCTCATTTCTGGTATGTGCGGTGCACTTTACAACTGCGATACTTGCTGGGCATTGCAATGCCTCTAACAACAGGCGCACAAACTCTCCATTGCGAATGGGAGAGCCTGAAGAAGTCATGAACCCTCTCTGAGACCATAACTGCCCGTAATCATGAACTACCCCATACCCATACTGGCTGTCGGTATAGATGGTGACTCGAATTTGATTGCTTGCCAAGCAAGCACGTGTCAGGGCAATAATCTCGGCTACCTGAGCGGAGTGTACTCCTTCCAGGCACCCAGCTTCCACAACTCCAGTAATTGTACATACAGCATAAGCTGCTCTCAACTGCCCAACTTCGTCTCTTACACATGAGCCATCGACAAAGAAAATTTCATCTGGGTCAGTCAGTGGCTCATCTACGATGTCAGGTCTGGGTTTGGTGCATAGTTCAGTCACATCAAGACAGTCATGGTCTGTATATTCATCATCATCCTCAATATCATTTGGAAGTGGCATCAAGGTAGCAGGGTTCAAAACAGAGCATCTCTTGAGGGTCACATTCTCTGCAGCAAGAATAACTTGCTCATAGCGTGTGAGCCTGCTATTGGTCAGATGCTGTGTTTTGGTCCTGGTCATTAACAGTTCAACAGAATGTGGCACACACACCTCTAACGGGTGCCCCATGACAATATTTTCACATCTCTCAATGCTGACACCCGTTGCAGCAACGGATTTGAGACATCCGGGCAACGCTGCGGCTACTGGGTCTAAAGTAGCCGAGAAATAAGCAACTGGTCTACGGGCATTCCCATGGATTTGGACCAACACAGACAACGCGCAACCTTCTCTCTCACAACAGTAAAGAAAAAATTGTTTATTGTAATCAGGCATTCCCAATGCCGGAGCACGACACAGGTCCTCTCTCAGCTGTAGGAACGCCATCAAACAGTCTTTGTCCCATGGTACCGGATCACTCACCTCCCTGTGCGTCAGTTTTTGCAAGGGCTTTGCTTTCAGTGAAAAGTTCACGATCCACTGTCGGCAATAACCCACCATTCCTAGGAACATCCTGACCTCTCTCTGTGTTTTAGGCGCATTCATTTTCATGATCGCCTCTATCCTGTCTGGTGACACCTTTCGTTTGCCCTTCTCTATTCTGTGTCCCAAATACTGCACTTCTGTCAGGCAGTACTGCAATTTTCCCGGGGACAACTTGTGCCCATTGGCAGCTAGATGATTTAACAAAGCAATGGAGTCTTCCCTGCAAGCTTCTTCTGTTTCTGACGCCACAAGGAGGTCGTCTATGTACTGGACCAGAACTGACTTCTGGGGCAGCACTAGACTTTCAAGATTTTTCTTCAAAAGCTGGTTAAAGATCGATGGGCTCTCTGTATACCCCTGAGGGATACGACACCATGTTAGGACGCGATTTTCCAGCTTAAATGCGAAAAGAAAATGGCTTTCTTCGTCCAGAGGGATCGAAAAGAAAGCCTGGCAAAGATCGATCACAGTGAACCACTCAGCTTGGAATGGAATCTGAAACAGTATCACTGATGGATTCGGTACCACTGGACAACATGAAACGACTATGTTATTAATCTTTCGCAGGTCCTGTACTATCCGAAATTTCCCATTTGGTTTCTGCAGACCCATAATCGGGGAGTTGCATGGACTACCCACGATTTCTTTCAGTATTCCCTGTTTAATCATGGACTCGATCACGGGTTTTATGCCTGCAATCGTTTCTGGAGTCAATTTATATTGGGGTGTTCTTGGGAACTCAGCATGCGGTTTCACTACAATTTTCACTGGGTCCACCCCTTTGACCAATCCAATCTCTTCCCCAGTGAAATCCCATACTTCTGGTGCCACTGTCTCTCTCAAGTCCCAGGGGAGCTCCTCTACTGTTAAAGTAGGGTACAGTTCCACGCATATTCTAGAGTTTGCAACTTTGAAATCTGCATCATCATCATTGGTCAATACCTCCACTCCCTGAGGTGTACAGTATATAGTACAATTCAATTTACACAACAGGTCTCTTCCTAGCAGACACACAGGACTAGAATCGCAAACCACAAACTGGTGCTCATCACTGTACTTCCCTATTTTCACCTGTACCGGTTCTGTCAATTGGCTGGTTATTCTCCTGTTTGCGACCCCTACCACCTGTATGGTCTCTCCAGACATGGGCAGGTCTGGAACTGCAGCTGATCTGATCGTGGATCTAGTGGCTCCTGTGTCCACCAGAAATGTCGTAGGGCACCCTGCTACTTCTGCTTCCACATAGGGTCCCCTCTGATCTACCTCCAAGGCTGCCCCGAGGGTGCAGTCTTCTCTTTCCACTCTCTGTCCGGTTAATGGGTCCACATAATAGCACTCTTCCCCTTCCACAAACAGGGGCATTTGTCTATAGGTCTTACCCATACTCCCTACTCGAGGAGGTTGCGGGAACTGGGCTCGGGGAGGAGCCCCCCCCCCTTTGAGCACCTTTCCTTGGTATGGCGTTACCCCTCTTGTAGGCGCGCTCTGGACCTCTTCCTCCTCTATCTCTTGCTCTCCTATCTCTACATTGTAAGGGCACTCGCGTTTCCAATGCCCCACCTCGTTGCACTGGTGGCACCTAGTCGTTTTCTTCAAGGCAGCTATGTCTATTCTGGGTCTAAAGGTGGAACTCTCCTCATTGCCCTTGTTCTGACTGTACTGCTTCTTTCCTCCTGTACCTGTTCCTTGCTGCTGTTGCTGTTGTCCCCCCTTTCCTGCTGCCTGCATCTGTACCACCATCAACTTTTCTTTTAGTTTCTTAGCCTTAGAGTCTATCTCATCACAGCAGTACCTGGCATATCTCAGTATTTCGTCTAGGGGTTTAGTTTGCCAACAAATCGAGTGTTGCTGAATCATTAAACTAATATCCGGTCTCAGTCCCAGGACGAACTTGGACACAAATTGCCCTATGTCTTTTGGATCCATTACATCCAAGCCGCTATACTGTTTAAACGCCTTCAGCAATCTCTCGTAATATTCATGAACTGTCTCTTTGGGTTCCTGTCTTGTTCGGTCTATTCTGACCCAATCTATGTCTTGCATTGGCACTTTCTCTTTCAGCCAAGTCATCACTCTCTCGTATTTTGCCATCACAATCTCGGACGGCCCATTAGTCTTGGCATCTCTCTCTGGCTCCGTTATGGGCCACTCAGCGCTAACCTTGCATGCTGTCCACAGATCGCCTGGTACTACAATGTCAAACAGCGTGTTCAAATCTATCCAAAGGACCTTTGAGATTTTTACAAATCTCTCCACTTGCTTGTACCACTCCACTGGGCTTTCACGTAATTTGGGGAAAGAGGTGGTAAAAGCAGCTAAATCTCCCCTACTCCAAGGGACATGTACATAGTTCCCATTTGCCACTTCACGCAAAGGGTAAGCTTCTATTCCCTGCTGTCCTGGTGTCATACCAATCATGCTTCTCCTGCCGGTCCCTTTCTTGGACCACCTCTCTTCCCACTTATCTAGTGCCCTCCATGTCCTTATTCCAGTAATCAGTTCCCTTATGTGTGTTTTCAGCCCAATCGTTCTCCTCTCATCTAGGTCTCGATCTGAGTAATGTAGCCTGTGGTTACCCTGTAATGCTTTGGTTCTTGACAAGTCCACCATATATTTGCCTGCTAGTTCGACTAACTTCTCATGGACTGCTCTCGCTTTTCGAGTAATGTCCTTTGCCATATACAGTATTTCATCCTGTTCATACATTTCCATTCTTTCTAAAGGCAGGGTACCATCTACCATGTCATCCAGGTCTGACCTTAAACTGGAGACATCGAGTCTCTTGGCTTTTATCTCAGCTCGCAATATGTCTTTCGAAGGGGGCTCACTGGTCTCCCTACCATCCCAACTTCGAGCTCTGCGTTTGGGCTCGGGAGAGTTAATGGGTGGTCTCCCTCGCTCCCATCTCTCCAGGTCCCATGCTCGGCCATCCGATCTAGGAAGGTGATGGAACACGGGCCTGTTACCCCCACTCTCTCTCTGCCCACTCTCTTCTTCTTCTCTCCTCTCACCGCACACCTCTCTGTTATTTTCCCTCTGTTCGCTACTCTCTCTTTGCCTCGTATTGCTCAGTACCCGATACGATCCTTCCTGGTTCCCCATATTCCCTGGGCTGCGCTCATTGCCGTCATCACAGGGACTATGGTGCGACCTCTCACAACTCCCATTCAGTTCTCTGGTGCCGGGCACACAGTGTGGACATTTAAAGCTGTTTCTGTACTCTTGTGCTCTCCTCTCCCCTTCACTGAGTATTGGGCGCGCCACCCCTTCACTCCCGGGGCCCCCGTTTTCCAGGTCTGTTCTACCTCCATTCCGGGCCCAATGGGTGACTCCCCTACTCCCTCTACAGTCCCACTCCGGGCTACTCTCCCCAGCCCCGCAGTGAGTCCGTGCTCTGCTGTCCTGACTTTCCCTTTCAGCTTCCGCAGCATTGATGCTCTTTTGAGCCTTCACTGCCTCATCCCACTGCTTCATGTACTCATTTAGCTCTTGAAAGGATTTTCGTCCAGATCCCCTCAGATCCATTGGCCATCTAGGGCCCCCAGGATCTCCTCCTGAGTCCCCTGCTGTGTGCATCGGTGTACTCCACTCTCTGGGTATCGGCATCTGACTTGGGGAATTAGTGGTATCGTTCCTCCTTGCCTTCTCTGCTCTTTCTCTGTCTTTCCGTACCCGTTCTTCCCCTCTTGCTCTCTCTTGGTCATATATCGATATTATAGGACCTATGGTAACAGGTACCTGTAGTGCATCTGGTAATGGGTAGGATGTGGCGCTTTCCGTTTCCGGCGCTCTTTGTACCACAAACCTCCCGACTACCTGTTGCACATGACTAGGCTGGGACAGCTCTTTCTTTGGCTCAGGATCCCACTCTGAACTGGGAAGCGGTCTATGCTCTCCTGCATTGCCCCCCTTTTCTCCTTCAGTATTCTCGACCTCTCCCCCTGCTCTATTATACGGGGGTGGCCTGTCTGTCAATAATCTGTTTATCAGGCTGTCCTCTGTTTCGCTCTCATCATCTTCTTCTATGGGGCTTTTATTTACTGGCGCCTCTAACACTGGGTACAGTTTATTTATTTCCAAATTATGCACTCTCCATCTTTTAGCATCCGCATCCCACCTGGCATCCTGTACTGCCCTTACCGATCGTTTCACCCTTTCTTGTCGTCTGTTCATATTCTTTTCATGCGCTGCCCTAATCCATGCTTCAAGAGCTTCAAACTGGGTCGGTCTAGGCAAGGGTCTCATTGAGGTCATGACTGATTTTAATCGATGTAACACCTCTAATCTGAACGTCCCGTACTTTGGGAACGTCAGTTCCTCATTTCCTTCAGTAATCTTACTCCACTCTGATATCCAAAGGATCGTATGCAACCCAACATTTACTGCCATGTAACGAGCTGGCGTACCCTCCGGCGGGGCTTCTTCCCCTTCATACGATCCCCGCTTCTCTTTTTTAAACATCGCTTTCAACCATTTAAAACACTTCATAATTATGCGCACAAAATCCAGCCTCGCTACTCTGTTTACTTCCTGATGACAATCCACCAATCCTGTCGCGGCTTTGCTAGCTTGGCCTATCACAGCGCGGTCTTTCTCCTGTCGGCCAATCACGTCGCGACTCTGTTCTGACGTCTTCGCTAGCTGGCCTATCACAGCGCGGTCTTTCTCCGGCCGGCCAATCACTGCGCGACACCACCTGACGTCACTTTTCTCCGCTTCGCAGCAGCACCCCTCCTTTCTCAACTCGTCTCCCGGTTATGCATGCGTCCCATTCATACACCGAAAAATGACTACTTCCGACCAAGCGGTCACTTCTCTCGACTGTACGTCCACAGTCTATCTATAATTGTCAACACAACTGACGAGATGTCTATCGTCTCTCTGATAGGTTGCTTACACACACAGTAACTTCCGACCAGCGTCCGTTACTCACGCACTCACTCTTACGTTCCCCCTATCTCGGTCTCTCGGGTGATCAATGGTACCTCATGACCCCCTTCACACTAGTTGACAATTACTCTGGGTGTCCGATACACCCGAACCACTTAAGCTCTCCTTGAACTTAAGATTTCCACCGGTTGCGCGCGCTCACAACCTGTTCCACAGTCACTCTACAGACATTCAACTCCGCCAGACATTACAACATAGATACAATACAAAACACCGCAATCTAACACGCATAACCCTTTATACTCACTCTCGACCGATACTGCTGCTTTTTCTGTCTCACGTCATCCGGATCTTCTCCAGCGGGCTGTTCTTCCGATCATCGATCTCTAGGGGCCTTGGGGTAAGCTAACCTGGCCTAGGTCACCGTCCTCAAGAAGGCAACCATCCTCTATAGCTACCAACTGAAAGGGCGAGATTTTGATCGATACCTTATCTCTATTGATCCAAACCTCGATCTGGTCGACTGAACCTTTGTTGCCTGTCTGTAAGGAAAGAAAGTGCACCTATTTCCAAGTTAGTTCACCCAAGAAAGGACTCTACTCCCAAAGATCACAAACAACTTCTAGCTTTCAAAAGTTTATTGTAAAGAAATGATAAGCTGCAAATACAAGCATCTCAGAATGAGATTCACGAGATACACAGGTCCAATTACATACATGTGCTCTCGAAAAGCCCTCAGACGAGCAACAGAAATCACTAACACAAGTTCTAAGAATAATAAAGCTATCAGCATAGACGCATATCTCTCCTTCATTTAGGTTGGAGGAAAACGCAAAGGTTAGGCTGTCCCTACCCTGCTCTAGATGGTATCCCTACTTAACCAAATCCCAACCTAACAAAGGTGTCAGCAGTGAATGACCCCCAAGGGAAGTCACTCACTCTAAGTCTCTTGGTGAAAACCTATAGTTCTCCAGTCATGACCCCTCTCTGCCTACCCATCCGCTCTCTAAAGGGTCCTCAGGTCCCTGCTCTAACTCCACCCAGGGGTGCTGTCCCTAATACAAAACAGTCAACAACATTTGAGACGCCCCTTGCGGAACGCCCCTCACGTGGTGCAACTTCTGGCTTTTTCCATGATGCTTTGTCTTGGGCCTCATGCGTTAGAGTTGACCTTGCTTCTCAGACTCTTCTCCGGCCCGCTGATACCCCTTAAACATTCCAAAACCCTCCTCCATGTCTGGGCCGTCTACTGAACAGACCTCTATTCATTCATTTATAATTGGATCCCCCCTCTTCCTTTGCAGACAGATATCTGTAGCCAAGAACCCAACTCTCATATACTTCTAAAAAGAAAAAGGCTTGCAACATTTCTCAGCCCAGACATGTACGTGTAAATCAATGCTAAAACATTTCAGGCCTACAATATTTCTCATTATGATTATAGCATTCAACTTCTTCATTTAATTAAAGCATGTTAATACTCTTATTCTATTATTAAGTAAACATTTCTATAAATCATGGCCTATTAAATGCAATGACCAAAACCTTAATACAATCTGTGTCGTGAAAAGAACCACCTTCCCTTTCCCTCCAGCTCTGGCCCTGAGGCCTACCACGTTCTGCTTTTAACCACATACCATCTTACATTTTAGCAGCTTCACGACATGGATTCAAAAATAATCACGTTTAATAAAGTCATATAATGTCACACATTTCTGTATTAGTTCCACTTCTACTTAAATCTCTACATTAGCTATACATTCAGAATATAATTGCAGATACTATTAGCACTCATGGCATTTCTCCTCATGATTTGTGCTTACTACAGGTAAGTGTGATGTACTCATACATTTAAGTCAGTTTGCGCTCTCTCACAACCTAGAACTGTCTGACTATATGCCAATTTAGCTAATTTGTTCACAGAATTGTTTTCCTTTTATAGGGACTTGCTGCTGACAACTTACTAGTTACACCCAGTCAGACAGAGGTCTAAATACGAATGTATTGACAGGGAAAAAATGAAAAATCAGGGCAAGTATGGCAACAAGTAATTTCATAAAATACCGATAGGTCAAAAACTTCTGCAGATGGATATGAAATGTCCATAATGTAATTTATTAAACATATTCAACGCTGGCAAGAAACACCTTGTAAACATGTGTTATGCAAAAGGCACCACAAGCAATTACATTAGAAAATGTGAAGAATTTACATTGTGCCAGCACATCAGTCTGTGGCTTTGCTTGATAAAGTATCAGTAACTGCGTAATCTGTCACCAGATTCATGACGTTCTCAGATTCCGAGTACTCCTTTGGTATAACAGCTTAATGAACTACATGACAGCGGCTGACATCCCTTTATGACCTGCTGTTTGACAGGTTTGCATCTACACTGGGGCAGCTCATAGTTTCACCCTTCTGAAGTTGATGATGTTAAAACCTATCAAGTAGAGTCTTAGCACTGTAAAAACACATGTGTTAGACCTGTCAGCTTTAGTGTGGTCTTTCTCAACATTTTGGCCTTCTTCCCTTTATCCCTTTATTTTTCCTTATCTCATATTTGCTGGCCTTAGGACTTAGGACTCTGGACACTTTACCACTACTAACCAGTGCTAAAGGGCATGTGCTAACTCCTTAAAGCATGGCGACTTTGGCTTTTACTCCATTTGCATATTTAATTCACTTGTAATTCCTTAGGAAAGTTACACTACCTGTGTTAAGACCTGCAATATTAAATGCTACTGGGGCCTGCAAAATAACGATGAATTTGGATGCTGCCCAGAGTGACTACCAGTGTCTGATATTAATTCAAGCATTCTATCCATCACTGTATTGTATACTTAACTAGTGGGTCTGCAGAACTGATTGTGCCACCCATTTAAGTAGCACTATAAACACGTCTCAGGCCTGCCATTGCAGCTTGTATGTGGAGTTTTAAAATGCCATTTTGACTTGGTGTACTAAACCTTTTTGCTAGGCCCAAACTTTCCTTTTTGATACATATTAGTCAACCGATGGTCGTCCCTGGACAGCCAGGAGGGCAGGGTTCAATGCATTTAAGAGGTAGGACATGTACTTTTAGGTTTTACATGTACCGGTAGAGAAAAACTCTTCAATTTGTTTTTTACTACTGCAAAGCCGACCTCTCGCATAGGGTAACATTGGAGTTGCCATATTATATTTAAAAAGCTGCAATTTCCTAATGTGAGCTGGTCACAAGTTCATGTTTGGTGTCTTTGGAATTGTACTGAAAAATCCTAACTTATGGTGAAGTCAGAAATTAAATGTGATATTTTAAAAAGTTTACATTTTCCTGCCTTAACCATTTAGGGCCTGAGTGCGATGCAGTTTGGAAATCATCCTGACCGAATCTGTTTGGGAATGGTTTCCGACTTTATAGGATCGGGAGAGTCTGACCGAGTGAGTACAATGCATCGGATGCTCCCAGATACGATTCGGTCAGACTCCCATTGACCTCATGTGGTCCATGCCACACTGTGTATGGCTGGGAAGAGGGGTGGGGGCATGGGTACCCCACATGCCTGATTGGGAACGCTCCAGGAGCAGGGGGCCCCCTGCAGGATCCCAAAGTCTGATTCCAACTGCCGATTTGAGTCAGACGGCACCATTCGGAAAGGCTGTCGGGTTCGGATTAGGATAATCCTAACGCCTAACTTGCATCGTACTCAGTCGTCGCAAACCTTTCCGATTCGGTTTGAAAGACATGTTCCCGATCCAATTCGGCAATTAGGCCTTCCAAACCGCATCATACTCTGGCCCTTTATGTCTGCAGCCTGTCTCTGGGTCAAATGACTGGATCTAGTTGACAGCTGGGCTTTGTGTATTCCTCCTACACGGTCACACCCAGTAGAGGGCTTAGGTGTGCCAGCATGGGCTATCACTGGCAAGATGGTAGGGAAAGCTGGGCACAACCCAATTTACAATTGAATAGTGTTGGACTTGGCCCTTTTTGCAGGGTCATCTCAAAACGTTTTACCTTCCTCCTGTATTTTTTATGACCTGTTGTTGGTGGTTTTCTGACTCAGGGTACTTTATCACTGTTGTTCAGTGCTAAAGTACACGTGCTTCCAATAGTAAACTTGGTAAGACTGGTCTACACCTGTTTGGCATATTTAATTTACCTCTCAGTCCCTTGTACAGTGGTATCCCATATACCTAGGGCCTTTAAATTAAATGCTACCAGTGGGCTTGCAGCACTGCTTGCACCACCCCCAATGTAGCCTTTCAAACCTGTCTCAGGCCCCTGCCACTGCAGGGCCTGGGCACGCAGTTTACTGCCGCTGTGACGTGACACAAAAAGTTGATGCCACATCTGTGACTCCCCTTTTACTACATATCAGTCACCCTTAAGGTAGGCCCTAGCTAGCCCTATGGGCAGGGTGCGGTGTAGGCAAAAGGTAGGACATGTGCCTTAACTGTGTGGCATATCCTGGTAGTAACAAACAGCCAATTTTGTTTCTCACTGCTGTGACGCTACACTCTTACAGGGATGCATTGGAGATTCCTTGATATGTGCTTCAGTGGTAATTCCTGACACAAGAGGGGTAGCATGAGCATGTTTGGTATGTTTGGAATAGTAGTGATAAATCCTGCTTATTGGTGAAAGCAGATGTATTATTACTATTTTAGAAATGCCACTTTTAGAAGTGGTACAAATGGGGGTGGTGATGGACGGAGCATCTGAACCAATCAAACACTCACACCCAGTCAACAGATCTGGGTTTAATCCATCACCGTTCTTTAGCCCACTCTGCCACCACAGTTCAGACATGGCCTAGGAAGCTTGTTTCCAGTCCAGGGAAGGCATGGCTTGGCAGTTCGGGCTGGGCTGTTCCCATGAGGCACAGGGTCAGACAGATTTGCATATGGCCTGTCTGAACTGGGGTGGCAGAGTGGGCTAAAGAACGGTGATGGATTATACCCAGATCTTTTGACTGGGTGTGAGTGTTTGATTGGTTTAGATGCTCTGTCCATCACCACCCCCTCTTGTACCACTTTTAGAAGTGGTCATTTCTGTGTGCCATGTGTCTTTGTGCCTGCCTGTTAGGTATTGACCATCTGGTTCTAACTGACAGGGGGGCATGGGATGTGCATTCCCTCCAGCCAGTCCCTGGGGGGAGGGTTGAAGTGTGTCCTGCCCTGCCTGGGTGACTCAGCGTTAGTCTGAAATAGACCTTGGCTGAATTTAGAGTAGCGGGAGGAGTTTCCCCTGGCACCTGAATAGGCCTGGTCTGCATTTGGAGTGGTGGGAGGAGTAGCACCTCCACCTGAATAGGGCTGTGCCTGCCTTCCACAATGATTGCCCGGCCCCCTGTGGTGTGTCCAGACTTTGAATGGGGAGTGTTGTGCACTCTAATTATATTTTTAGAGTGCCTCAGAACTGGTTTAAACTGGGCTCAGGTCCCTCTGCCAGGGCAGATCAAAGACTTTTTGTGCTATAAGTACTGGAGCTGTGACCATGTGTTGGGGGAACTGCTTGAACTGGAACTGAGGAGAACACACTGCATTGACTGCAGTGTGCCAGGAGGAATCACTATCTGGGACTCCCTACCTGTGGATGTGAACTGGCTTTCCGTTGGGAAGCTGAAGGGTCTGTTCCTCTGATAAAGAGCCCAAGTGTGGTGGCATGCCAGGGCCCAGTTTTCTAAATATTCACCTGGGCTGTGCATCTGGCCTTGGACAAATTGAAGCAGCGCTGGGTGAGTGCTGCGCTTTTCCACCCTGGTATTGGTATTCTCCAGCAAAGCGCATAGAGAGCTTCCCTTCTGGCTGTGCTGTATTGTGTGGTGACCGCACACTAGCAGTGCATGGTGGGCGCTTCACAAGTTGTCTCCTGAGCCTGAGAAGTGGGTTCTTACTGTGAATCTGGAGAGGTCCACTAGGGAGAGTTGCTCTGTGCTTTGTCTTCGGCCAGCGAGGCTCGAACAGAGTCTTTCCACTCAAGGAGGGAGGTGAGTGCCTGTGGGACCGGTGTGCCTCTGTCCCGAGCCGCGCTGTCTGGGGCACGGCAGCTGGAGGCCAGTCGAGGGCGCCCCTTTTGAGGAAGCGGGCCGCACTGTTGTTTTCCACCCCGAGGGGCCATTGGCAGAACTCCCTCGCGTGCTTTCATAGCACTGAAGCGATTCCCACATGCCCGACACTGGACCTGAGTTACTTTTGTTGCTCCAGTCTCTTTTTGGAGCATGGGGTCAGTGTCCGCAGCTGCACTGCCCGATCACGGGCATCTGCTGGAGAGACACAAGTATTTTGGAGAGCCCTGCCTTCTGGAAGGGGCATTGCAGGGAAAGCCCAGGACGGGGCCCCTGAGGACAAGACTGTGCCTACCTATGCGGTGGCATGGTCTAATTACAGAAGTGCAGGAGTTAAAACCCCAATTGTGTTTGGGGTATGTGCCTAGTGGCTCAGTGACTAATCTGATGGTGGCCTAGTGATTTATGGAATTCCGGTAAAGTCATGACAAGTGCCTAGTGGCACAGTCAAATATGTGATTGTGTTCTAATGTGTTTTTATGGATAATACAAAGGCTATTTTTATATAACCATGTGTGGAGTTTCTTTTGTGGTGTGCCTAGTGTGTCACTGCTGTGTGAGCGTGTTGCACAAACGCTTTACGCATTGCCTCTGGGATAAGCCTGGCTGCTCTGCATACCCTAGCCAACCAGAAACCCAATTTCTTACAAATAGGCTGTGTCCTGCCTCCACACAAAAAGCTGCATACCCGAGGTAGTGAGATTAGAGGCAGGGTAAGGAAGGGAGGATGCCTGTGTACTTCAAAGAGAATTTCTAAAATCTTTTACCTTTCAGAGGAAGGGCACTAGGTATAAATATGGACTTCAGATGCCACCTATTCACTACGCATCTGGTCCTGTGGATACTCAGCCAGGAAGATGGACTGCTTTGCTGCTGAAAGGACTGTCCCCCTGCTGGACTGCTGCTCTAAAGGACTACTGTCCTGCTGTGCTGACCTGCTGACATTTTGCCCTGGTGAGAAGAACTGTACCTGTATCTTTGAACCCAGGACCCCCAGAGTCACTCCAGGAGCTAGTAGGCTGGCCTGCTGACTTGATCCTGAGGGAAGAAGGTCTCTAACAACCATGTACCTAGCACCTTCCTTCTGTGAGTCTCCCCTACCAAGTGCTGCCACCCCAGTCCTGGAGCCTTGGACGAAGTCCTAAGATAATCTGACAGACTTTGTAGAACCTTTGGAACCAACATATCTCCTCTGTTGTGCGGCGCAACCCTGAGAACCATTGCATCCTCGCAGCACTTCGGAACTGACGCATCACCCCGAATTGCATGATGGATCCTAAACTGCGGACCATGCAATGCAAGCCTCGCCACACCTCGGAACTGACGCATCACCTTGGCTGCACAATGCATCTTCAACATGGATCCTCTCAACACTCTGCATATCTATTTTGGCTCTATTTTCACTGAAATCTTTAAACATGCATATCTCCGATTCTACTGATTACATTTGGTCTACCAAATTTACTCTATTATTCTAATCTGGCGTGGGTTCCTTTTTGTGGTCTATTTTTACAGTTTTACTGTTTGAAGTGTTGCAAAAATACTTTACATATTGCCTCCAATTTAAGCTTGACACTCTATGCCAAGCTACCAGAGGGTTAATCACAGGTTAATGTCGGGTTGCCTCTTCCTGACAAGGACTGAGGTTGCTTCTTGACCGGGACTCACATCCTAGTCAACCAACAACCAAATGTCTTATAACATTGTTATGCTTATGCGTGAAATAGGTTTTATTCACTGACAAGGATGTTTTGTTTGGGTAGTTAATTTACCAAATGGCTGCAATCAGCAAACTTCATAGAAACATTGTAATTTCATCTTAGTAGGGAGAACTCAGCATTAGCTGGTGTACATACATCTGTATTGTGCGTGTAATTTCAGCGTATGTGTGTGTGTGTGTGATGGAGAATGTTTATGCCACACTATTGGGACTGGACTAGTCTTAACAGGGTTGGAAAATCTTAACAAAACCATTCAAACACTTCCTTTGTGTAGGTCATCGAGCTACATTGACCGACCCCATAGTGTATTTAGGTACTCATGAGTGAGCGCCCCCAACATGTAAATGTGCCGTTATATTTGCGTTGGTCCACTGTATCATCTACCCATGTATCCAGGCGTGAAGGAAATTAGTATAGTAAATACACACTTTATGGAGGTCGAGGGCCAGCCCTTGTATAAATGGTGTGTGTGTGTCTGTGTGCGTGTGTGGGTTTGTGTGTGTGTGTACCTGTTCAGGACCTATTAAAGAAATTAACATAAGACACTACTAGACCGCATAGTGTAACAATTTTTATAAGTAGGATCATACATATTATGTAATTAGACACTTACCCAACAACCTGATAGGTCATTGGAGGCAAGGGCCCCCACTGCCTGGGCGATGGATCTTCTTCCAAATTTAGAGAACCCTGCCAGAGTGTTTGTGCAGCTGCACCCCTTAAGGCACAACGCTTTGTGGGAGCAGGCAACATGTTTGCTGCACCCATTCGGAAAAGTTTTTTGCTCTCAAGAGAGAGTCCGGGCACAGCGTTTTGGAAATGACTTCTATTGGTCACTGAATAAAAAGCCCGTTGCCAATACTCAGACAGGACTAATCATCTCCTTGAAAGATATCATTCACCAATCTCAAATCTAATTTCATTGTAAATGGTGACCATTCTCCAGCGGGTGTTATCTTGATGCTTGCATCTGAAGTACACGTAATTCTGGGCAAACTGGGACGTAAAGCTGCATATCAATATTCACATATAAAATTGTCTTGTGCTGAGGATGTTAAACAATTGTTTGCTTTAAATGTATGACCCTGAGATAAGAAGGTGCTAGGGGGCATATTATCGAGAACGGTGTTAAAAATTATCGTCGGTTTAGCGGCAGAAAACTGCAGCTAAAGCAGCGATAATAGGCTTGCTAATATGCTCTTGAGAATTCCAATAGCAGTCCATCTTCTGGTGTGAACCTGGGCTTCTATTGGAATTCTCCGGGGCACATTATCAAGCCCAGTATCGCTGCTTTAGCTGCAGTTTTCTTTTCTACCGCTAAACCAGCGATAATTTTAACACCGTCCTTGATAATATGCCCCCTAAAAAAGTACAAGCAAAGTAATTAGCTACTAAAACTTTACCGAGTGTGGACAATAAGGTTACATGTACCTGTGGATTAACTCTTGACAACCTAATTAGTTTTAGAGAGAGAGTACGGATCAAAAAAAACATAACATACAAATACAGCTTTCATTTTGGAGAACCTACAGGTGTAATCTTGGGAGCGGGGTGGGATGTCAAGAATGCAGGCCTGACAGTTGTGCTGGACGTCCGACTCTCGCCAGTTCACACACTGCAGAGTTTCAATCTCTGTACTTGCACCAGTACGAAAGCAGCAGTGCGGGTATGCTTGCTGATAAAGCAATGAGATGCAGAGGCAAACCTGGCCACACCGTACATGTCACTCATTGAAAGAACATTTATTTATCATAATGCAATATGGATCAGAAACCCGATGGCGCTATTTTGATGCGTGTCCCGTAATATGTAATGTATTTTTTGAAGCCAGAATCAGGTTTCCTGTTGCCTTTTGCAGAAATATCCTCGTTATGCTAATTAGCTGTTTCAAAACTTAAAGAATCCTATTTCATTTTTGGCATCAGATTGTCGCCAAGTCATTTCTTGTCTGCTTCACTTACTTTATTCCCACTTACATTGAACTAATATCACAAGAAAATACCAGTAGATAATGTCTGATGTCAGATTAACTGGACATTTGTTAGTGATCAATGCTGGATTCTGAATACTGCATTCACATATTTATCGAATCGATTTAAATTTGAAATTTCAAGATGCTTGTGGTGATAGAACGAAATAGCTATAATTGAAAGCAACATATTGGTTTTCTATTTCTTTTTAGTTGGTTAACAGTGTCCTAAAAATCCTATTATTTTTATATTTTTGACACATCCCTCCCTTTCTTTTCCATCTTTCTTAAGAGGCATCAAATAATCTTTTTTTGTTATGAAACTGGCTTTGCAGAGTTCTTTTGTTGGGTGCCTGGGGCGAGTGGTTCTGGTTCACCAACAATACTATGGTGCTTAGAGTTTTATAGATGGCTCCGGGTGAGGTCTGGTCCTTTACTCTCTTAAATGATTTCACTCCATAATTGCTCAATAGGTCACACCCCAGGGTGCTTTATTACCATCCTGGAGAGCGGGATTTATAAGCTTCAGTGTAATATATCCTCCCAACCCTCCTGCTGTCCAATAACTCATTGCAGTGAATGTGTACAAAATAGTCCTTTTTAACTCTTACACTTTCCACTATTCTCTGAAACTAGATTCAGTCATTTTTGACATTTTGAAGACCACAGCTCTGTAGGTTTCATAGGAAATCTATTGAATATAACCTTCATTTAAAGAGCATAGGTATTAGTTTTATAAGGCTTTCATTTTCACTTGTTTTGAGTGATTAAAAACCACGTTTGGAACTTCGAGCAAATATTAAATTACTTTCAACTGAGGGTCATGTGTAATATGTTTACGGTCACAGTTACAGCTCTAAGGGCCTTTGCTGTCCGTATTGAAACCTGGTATTTCGTCTGCTACTTCATGGGGTATTAGGACCATCGATTATATATTGTTCTGAGAACTTGAAATAAAAAAAATGTTCACCAATTATAATCAAGGGCTTTTTGCTACTCTAAAACACATTGGGCCTGATTCACAAATATGTTTTCACCTGTAATTTTAGCTTGCAAATTGAACCCCCTGGTGCTAGTGTACCCAATGAAATAACCTGAGTTTGACCTCATATTCAGGGTTCCAGTACTGACCAGTACATAGCTTTTATCCTCCAGAGGATGACAAAATGAGTATCACTGTATTGCATAATGATAAATATCTGTTATCTGGTTCACCTAAGGGTGGTAATTTGCCTTACAACACCACATAATGGGCACAATTCACAAAGGTAAACTTAGACATTTGGTCTAAACTTAGAACCAAACGTCTACGTTTACGAGTTTGAAAATTCACATAGACCATTTACGAGTAATATCTTTGTATCCGCACTTGGGGAGGAGATCCAACCTGAGTACAGACATAAAGATAGTACTTGAAAATACTCTTTGAGAATACCCAAAGTCGTAACTTAGACTTTTAGTAAACTTAGAAGTTTGGTCTATGTGTAGACCAAACATCTAAGTTTACATTTTTTAATCAGGCCACGTGTTTGTATACTTACAAAAACAGGTTTGAAATTCACAAAGTAACTTTTTCAGTTGCTAAAGAATTTACTCACACAGAGACTTCCATATAAGAAAATATCTGGACATTTGTAAATGCCTACAAACAAGCATTATCTCAATCTATTTCGCCATACTTACACAAGGTAAAATGACACAGACATTTACTCCTGCCAAGAGTATGAGCAAGTGCCTTCAAGTGTAAGAAGTGTAAGAGAACACCCCACAATAATGTGGGAGACTGTACTCTATAAAAGAAAAAGAAAGCTAGCTCTGTTTTTTTCCTAAACTTACAGCCTTGAATCGCTTTGTAAATCAGACTGATTCAGTAAGTGCCCCTTTATACAGTTTGCATTTTAACAACGCCCTTTTAAGAAACAAGCAATTCATCATCTGCACAAACTTCTTATAAAGCAATGACTTATACTCCTACGAAACAAATGAAATATTGGTATTTGGAATGCACAGGCAAATGTATATACCAGTGAAGTTGTGCATGGCCCAACCTCAAGCCCCCCTGGTTAGCATTCAATTATGCATTTACTCATTTCTTTAGGAGCTTTATAAAAAAAAGTCTGTACTATCTTTCAGTTTTTTTATGTCCTGAAGATGACATAAAACAAATTTATAACAACAGGACTGCAAGAACATGGTCTAATTGTGTATTGACATCAGCATACTAATAAATCTAGCAGGGACATACACAAGAGCCACTGGAAGATGGAAGAAGCTCTATTCAAGTATCACATGATACACCTCAGTCACAGAGTTCCCTTCTTCAACTGTCGTTGTCCAAAGTCTCAGGGGATCTCAAGGTAGAATGCTGTTGTGACGTGATTATCGCCTCTTCTTTCTTTTGTGCATTTCTTCCCTACTGCTCAGCCAGGATGAGTGTTGGAATGTGTGGTGATGTCATGGAATGCTTGGATGCCTCGTTATGATTGAGTGTCAGTTGGTGAATGCAGGCTGGGCAGTAGAGAGGCTGCTCCTGGTGGGGTTATCTTATATCCTGCTTACCATTTACATTAACTGGAACTGGTTTAATAAACTACCTTCTTGATACTTACTACCTGGCTACATCTGGACTTCTTTGACTTACGACAAATGACCTGGCACGAGCATTCCAATTACATCACCAGACCCCACACACAATGGGTGCTCTGGTCAAACCATTAAGACCAAATGCAAAGAGGAGGGGGAGAGGAATGCAATTGGAACGCATTATGAAGGAAGATACCACACCCCCCTCCTTCATAACTTTAATCTCTATCCAATAGAAAAAAAAAGAAAGGAGAAGATCTGTGGGGAAAACTGATGACAATATTTACATATTTCAAACCTCAAAAAGGTAAACATGAGCAGGAAGTTTCAAGTAGTTGTAACCACAAAATCCTTAAGAAAGCCTGGATGACAGATTCTCCTCTCACTTGACCTATTGGGATTTCAATCCCACTCTCTTTTGGTGGTTGTGACAGGTGTGCTGACTCTCTCGCTTGCACCGTTTGTGTCACTTTTCTCTGTGGTCAATCTTTCTTCAAGAATGGTGCATCTTGCAACCCTTCCCACATTCCAAATTCTCCAATCTTGGGGGTTCACTGCATTTTTGAAGATTTTCACAATTTTCATTTGTTCTGTAAACTCCGACCATCTTGCCCTTCCAGTGGGAGCCTACCCTGACTAGGTGACCCTATTTTAAAATTAATCTCTTTAACTCAATGTTATCTGTCATATCTAGTTTTCCTTTCAACTTGTAACTTGCACCTTATGTTACCTTTCTCTCTGTTTTGTGTTCCTGGTGAAATGTACTCACCCCTTATACCATTTCATCTACCCTGGTACAAACCTAAAACTGTGGGGTATATTATCAAGGGGTTTATCTCCGCTTTTTTGGCTTTAAAAGCCAAGAAAGCGGAGATAAAATTATCTCCCTATTACCAAGCTGTCGCTAACACCAGTTAGTGACAGCTAATAGGAGATAGCGACCATCTTGGGCCCCGCTTTGCATGTCAGTGATATTTATCACTAATGACATGCAAAGTGGGCGTGCCAAGATGTTAGCGACTGGAAACAGTCGCTAACATCGCTATCTCCTATTACCAACTTTTGGAGATATTCGCGCTAAGCGCGAATATCTCCAAAAGCTAACACCTGCCCTGAGCAGTTCTTCACCATGTTATCCAATGGGAGGTGGATAACATGGCTAAGAGCATTTGCTCGATAATGCATGAATATCGCTGACTTTTCAGCGATATTCATGCATTGCGGCCGTTTTTTATCGCATTTGCGATAAACCTTGCTAATAGCAAGGTTTATCTGCGATAAAAATCGCCGATGTGCGGCGATAATTTTTGTCTCTAAACAAGTTAGAGACAAAAATTATCACTAGTTGTTGGTAATATGCCCCTGTGTTTCCCAGCTTTCATCAACTCAGAAGGTGTTTTGTTGGCTGTTTGGTGAGTTGTTTAGCAATATATGTTCCAAACGCTTTATAACCTATTCCATTCAATCAAACCCACTGTCCTAGGCTAGCTGGAAGCCCTCCTTGATGGTCCTATTCAACCTTTCTACCACCCACTCTGCACATCTTCAGGAAGACACTCAAGATCTGGCTCTTCAACTGACCGGAGCAGCCTCCTGTCGCTCTTCAAAATTCCCTGGTTGATTTATTGCTACTGTTGGCCTCTGGAAGATAGGTGCCCTCAACTTGTGACATCCCATTACAATGCAAGAATACTTTCATTTTCATGAGAACCGAATTGAACCTTGTTGTCTGTTTGTATGGAGCTGTGAAAATCCTCTCCCAGGAATACTTCTACCACAAAACTTATAATAGTCTTGGTGTTTATCTCCAAGACAAACTTCAGTTCAGGCCGATGGGAGAAAAGGTCTTTTACTACTAGGATGTATGGAGAATCTTTCTCCCGTGACCTATTTTGTCAAATAATATATCTATCCAGGGGCCCTCTGACAATGTTCTGCAATGCATGGGTGGCGTGTGAAGTTTGAGTACTTTGTCGCTAGAGGTGCATGGTAAACACACCCATATCTTTCTTTCTATATCTAAATCCATGCAAGGTCACCAAAAGTCTAAGCAAAGCCTCTGCTTTGTCTTAGTAATACCCAAGTGTCCTTCATGGACCAGGTCGACAAGTTTGTCTTCCAAGAATTTTGGAGGAATTAACTTTGTGCCCCATTTATATTGGACAATTCCTCTCTCACCATCCAAAAGGTTTGATCTGTTGGTCATGTCGTTCCTGGCCTGTCTACCCCTTTTTTGTGTTCTCACAGACCCTCTGTTACAGGACGTCTGACTATAAGTCTACCTTCCACTGTGTCTCTTCTACTACCCCACTGGGTCATGACACAACTTCCTATTGGGAGTCAAAATCTTTATCATCATTTGAGGTGACACTAACTGCCTCTTCCTTTGATTTTTCTACAAGGCAAGAGAGGCAATCTGCCACTTAATTTCTCACTCCCAGGACGTATTCTACCCCAAATGTATATTTTTGAAGACCAACTATCCACCTCCTGATTCTACTTGAGATGGAATCTAACCTTTTTTAGTGAACACTTCCGTGACACAGAATCATGTCCCCCAAATGAAATGTCAGAACCAGTGCTGTTATGTATCATTTTAGGACCCTATTGTAAGTTTCCCGATTCATGCCCTTATATAGGTATAAATCACCATATCCTTATATAGGCATAGAAATCATAACCATATTTAGGCATAGCTCATGCAGTCCAAATACGGCAGGGCTACTTCCACTAGTTCCGAAAATCCACAACGAGTTCTTGGAAAACTCAGCTTCAGCAGCAGGGGACTTCCCCTTGCTTGAATATTGATTTGTCCAAGAACTCATGGAGTTTTCAAAGAACTGAGACTCTTTGATGACATTATTATGTCCAACTGTACGTCAAACTCGGCACCTTCAAGGTGTAAATATGCCCACACTCGCCCAAGCAAACACACAGTGGTTTGGAGCAGTTCGACTATCTACTTACCCGACACACCCAGCTACAGCAAGTGCCGAAGGAAGCCGACCCTCCAGGCAGACACACTGAGAGAGACGCTGTCTTTTCTCCTGCCGAGAAATCCAGCTCCAGTGTTTCCAAGCTACCCTTGCGGGTTGTTGGGAAATCGAGTCCCGAGACTGACCTTCCCCATTCTAAACTAAGGTACGGAGCTGATTAGACCCTTAGAGAAATCTTGGGCAGATTCTTGGCAAAAGAATACTAAATTTATGCTACACCTCACTTACTTCTTCCCTTGTACTAGGCTTAGGTTAGGTACACCGGGGTAGGCATATTTTAGAAGCACCAGTTGAGTACTTTTAGCCTTTGTTGTTTATGTATGTAGTTATATATGGTTTTAGGAACCATGTAATGCTCTTACAGTATTATAATATTCTACTATTTATACTGTATGCATTATAATTTACAAACAGTTTTACGATTGTAGCAGTTCATTTCTTATGCTTGAGAAAGAATACTGTTCAATAAATCCTTTTATTGAAAACGCCCGTATTTCTACATTCTCTGCACCTCTAGTGAAACTAAGCATGCCCGATTGACTGAGTGAAATATATATCTATTGTTTCTACGACTCTGAAGATACGTTTTATCTTGGGGAAACAACGTTGTCATGTTTATGCGGTTGTCAGAGACTAATCCCTTCTTGTGAATTCGAGAAAGTTTCTAGTGACCTCTGAGCTAGCAGGCACACACAATTAAGTCTAGTATATTTGATAGAGACCTAGTCGACCTCAGTCCTCCGTCTAATCTATAGGATATATTACTCCAATGCGCAGAGCCTATTGGGAATATAGGAACTACACTACAGTGCTCCTTCTCTATCACTTGAACAATTGGTTTCAGCTTGTTTCAATGACCAAAAAACGAAGGCGATGGTCTCTTCACCCTTCTGTCCTATCTGCACCATAACTGCACCAAGGTCTTTTGAACTGGTATCAGTAGGTATTACAGTTTGTTTGCCTAGTATGAATGGCTTTAATTTGGGAGTGGTAGATAATGCAGTCTCTGTGTCCTCAAATTTTGCCTGACATTTCTCACTCCAATCAAATTGTACCCCATTCTTTAGTAAAGTCAAATGTGATACGTTCGTTTAGCAAAATTGTGGACAAACTTGCTGTAAAATGCTAACATCACTAGAAAATATTTAACCTCTTCTTTAGTCTTGGGGTAGTCAGATTCATGATGGAGTCATTAAGTGCAGCCTTGGGTAGAAGGCCTTCTGCTATAATCTTGTGTGCCAAGTAATCTATTTCCTGGCAGCCAATTTTGACCTTCTCCCTTTTCATCATTAGTCCCTTCTCACTGAACCTCCTCAGTACTTGTCTGATTCTGAGGTCATGTTGTTCCTTGTTGTTTCCAAAAATTAATATGTGCCCTGGTAGCAGAACACTCCTGTGATCCCTTGGAGCATTTTGTTCATTATTCGTTGGAATACTGCTTCTGCATTTGAACTTGTATGCTGTTAATTCTTTGGTCTCTGTGTCTATTCTGACCTGGTAGTATGCAGACGTGAGGCTCAGAGTTGAAAAAACCTTAGCCCTACTACCACTGTCATCGTCTCAGTGATGTTGGGTATTGGGTATTTATCCACCAGCACCTCTTTTTTCAGTGCTCTTCGGTCTATACAAAAGCCTATACAAAGGTGAACTGTCCCATCACTTTTCTTGGCCAGTACGATTGGGCCAGCCACTCCATGGCTTCTACGGGTGAAGGAAGTGGCTCGCAGAGACCACCCGAGTTATTTACAACCACCTGCTATGCCTTCCCAAGTAATGAAGAGTCGGTCAGACAGTAGAGAATATAATCAAGCATGTTATTAGTAATACTCTGCAGAGGAGTTCAATCTCACCTGCACCCTAAGATGTCTGCAGAAGGACTGGCTCCCCAACAGTCTGCAACACATAAGCATTCCTCCAAGAACCTCCAACCACGCCCACAGTGGAACGTTACCAGCTTAGGCCAGACATGAACAAAGAAGCACAGAAGGATGGGCTATCACCTGCTAGATGGGTAGACACTATCACAGTTTCAAGGTTGCCGTGCTGGGTCTCAGCGTCTCCTAACATGGGAGCACAGCTACACATACGGATAGGTATGCGAGGGCAGAATTGCCTATTCATTAGTAAGTCAGAAGGCAACCTTGAACAGGAAATGAAATAATAACTAAATACAGTGTTCTGCTGAGACAAGAAATACAAATAATGAGGCCTAGTTCAGACACAGCCTAATAGGGATTGCAAAATACAAAATGGAGTCGCATTCGCTAACTGACCACTCAATAATTCTCCCGCACTGCGGGAGAATTTGGACCGCAGTTAAGCAGGGAAACTATAAGAGACATGTTTACTTAAAAAATGTCTACATCAATGCTAATCAACCCTTCGATCTCTTTCTGAAGCATGATCTTAACATTTGCATTGCATGGATATCCTGTTCTTAGGAGTCAGTGTACCTACTCAATAGAAACAACAAGCTAGGAGACGGTGCGTATAAGGGCCGATTTCTCATGTAACACATTTTTACATTGTAGCTGATGGAATGTGCAGTATGTAGATGGGGCAACAAATGCAGAGGGAAAACTGGAAAGAAAGGCAGCATTTTCAAACCATCCCCTAGGATGCTAAGCATGAACTATTGATCCACGGGCGAGGTGAACATTACGATACAGAATTTAAGCCGGACCTAATGTCATGTTCAGTCTGTAAATGAAGTCATATGTTCTCACCAACCTTAATCTCCCCTGCTCCTGGATACAAAAACACGCTGTCATATTAACCATCATAACAGGTGCATAATATACACATTCATTGGCAGTGCGGAAATCAAAAAATGTCACATCTGGGACTGGAGAACAGAATGGAAGGTACACTCCTCTACACACTTGTATCATCATTTTATGTCATCCTGTCCTCCCCTGTGCGAGGAGCCAAAGTAACAAAACATGTTTCAAAAGAAGCAGGTACTGCATGAACTTGAGTACACAGGATACTTCTCATTCAGGGAGTAGGATGTTCCTAACACTATTATTAGCACAATAACAACTGGGGGGGCGGAGCTTGCCTGGTCCAAAGATGGCAGCTCCATAACCGAGCTCCGCCAGCCACCGACTATCCGTCATGTATTTGTGGCTTCAGGCGCCTCGCTTTCGAGTGGAGACACCAGACAGCTGCAGTCGATGGTGAGCGGACTGAATTGCGGTGCTCACCGTCCATTTCGACCAAATAAATCCGGATATCTGGCCGATTGATCCAGCACCAATGTGTGGCCTGCATCCTGGACTGGCAAGCGTGGGGCCACCCGTGATTCCAGCTCAACGCGACTAGCTGGAAGAGCTCTGCAACGTGTCGTCCTCCTCGGCACAAATCCCTGACGGGTGCCCAGAGCTATCACAACCGACCAGTATGGCCCTCTGGTGATCTGCATACAGCAGGAGAGCCCCGCGGCCCTGCTGCTGCTTTAACGGTGCCTGTTCTGGGAGCGGAGCGGGTGGGACTGTAGTGCGCCTCTCTGCGGGGGGACACTTTCACCTGTAAACTCCTGCCTTGCCTGCTGGCCTGGGATACCCATTTCTGTCTCCCTGGTGGCCCGGTGTTGCTTGGGCCTGGGACCCTATTATCTTTCCATGCTGGGAGTCCATAGGACTGGGTGACAACTCGTGATGCATTCAGTTAACTGTGGTCGGCCTCGTGCCTGCACTCTGTTTGACACGTTCTTCTGGCCCTGGGGTGCTGCTTACCTGACCTGGCACTGCTGGAGGTCAATGTCTGCGGACCCTACCCCTGATACTTCCATTGGTGGGGACAATCGTGCACATGGTTGGTGTGCCAGTGACCTGAGGGCACCACTATGGGAAAACCGGATAAGATGCAGCAGAATATAAACTCCGTGGCGGAGTTTGCAATGTCCGAGTCAGACGGCCTGCCTGGGGACCTGGTGAGTGACATTAAACAAATCATAGTGTCCATGCAGCAGGGCCTGTTGGCCATCGACGCTAAAATCAACACATTGGCATATAGGATAGACAGAAAGTCATAGAGGGTTGACAAACAGTCGGAACACCTAGATATGGCAGAGTGGGGCATCATGGAATCAGAGGAGGCCCAGTCTGACCTCGACGTAGCTCAGAAATGAGTTGATAAGGCCTTGTCTGCATTGCAAGACAAGGCTGAAGATTTGGAAGCCAGATCACGCCGCAGTAATCTTCAAATTAAAGGCCTGGCTGAATCCACTGCGATGGGCAATATGGAGACCTTCGTTGAAAATTGACTCATGACGCTGCTGCGAGCTGATACTTTCTCTACAATGTTTGTAGTGGAGAGGGCATACCGATCGCTGGGTCCCCGGCCTCAGCCCGGTGCCCCTCTATGGCCCATCATCGCTAAGCTCTTGAATTACTGTGACAGGGATGCTGCATTGCGAAAGGCGAGAGAACTGGGCAGTCTGAAATACATGGGATCTACCCTCTCCTTATTCCCGGACTTCACCCTTAGAGTTCAGGTGGCCGGAAGGCAATTCAGCCCTCCAAAGAGGAAGTTGAGGGACCAGACAATCGAGTATGCAACGCTGTATCCGGCAAGACTCAATGTGCTGTTCGATGGGAGAGCCAAATATTCCTAGACCAGCAGTCCCTGCAGAAAGCTGATAAAACTGATAGACAAGGGTCGGGCTGGAGGGGCAGACCTAGTGCTGATGCTGCAAATGGCGACCTAAATGAAAATGACTAATATGTTGGCTGCATCTGGACAAGGTTCATTATGCTGTTGGCCCCTATTGTCGGGTGTCAATTTATGGGGCCTCCCCAACTTATCGTTATTCCTGTGCTTATGGAGAGCTGCATGCAAAGTGCTTATTGCTCAATAATTCTTATGGGTGTATATTAGTATACCATGAGGCCCACCTTCACGTTGCACTGTTTGCTTTTGTCATCTTTGCTCTTTTGGTCCCCAGGGTGGATGTTTGTGACTCCTGGCTGGGGTCATTGATTGCAGTTTATTCTGCTGGGAGATTCACTGCTGGCAGGCAGTGCGATGTGGGCTGTATGGGTGTCTCCCAAACGCAACTGTTAATTATAATTGAAGCATAATGTTTGACTTTTGGAGGTAGGGCGGGGGTGAACTAGCGTGGTATTGCTAGGTAACATCTGCCCCAATGCGTTACATGCTGTTCTCTGTTAATTGTGGGGAATTCATTGTTTTGTGTAAGTATTTTCTTTGCTTAGGTTGCATATTTTAGAGGTTAAAGGGAGGGGTTCTATTCGCCCCTGCCAAGTTGGGGTTTGCAAGGCGTGGGTGTGGGGGGTGGTTTGAGTTGCTTATTGATTTTTTTATTTCACAGATCACATGTCGTACTTTGGTCATTATTGGTAGGGCAAAGGGTGCTGCTTCACAGGTATCCCAAGATGTTTGTCAACACTCACTATATGGCAGGTCGACACACTAAACAAGGGCATCTTAAACAATTGAACTTTATTACTTGGAATGTCAGGGGGTTGAATGACCTCATTAAGGTCTGGAAAATTTTGGCGTATTTAAAACGCAATAAGGTAGACGTAGCTCTGCTCCAGGAGACCCACCTTCAGCCTGGTAGTGCACTACTCGCAGGCGGTAGATTGACAGGTCCCTTGTTGCTGCGTGTTTCACTTCTCACTCCAGGGGGGTGTTGACGTGGGTTAACCCCAGGTTGGGACTCCGTTTAGAGCACTGTGCAACTGACAAGGCTGGCAGATATGTTGTTTCCAGGTGTTTCAGCAAGGAGCTCAATTTTCTTACTGTTAATTCGTAAGGCCCTAATTATGACGATCCAAAATTTTATCATTCTATATTTACACTGCTGCGGGTCCGTCAGCCATTGCTGTTACTATGAGGGGGGACTTTAATTGGGCCTTGGACCCGGCGCTTGACAAATCAAGAGGCCCACGCAAGCCCTTGTCTGCCTCAGTGAAATCTATTGTTGACATAGCACTACAACTGGGTCTTTAGGATGTTTGGAGGGCTAGGGCTAGCGACAGGGGGGATTCACTCATTATTCCGCTCCCCATTACATCCACACTCGTATAGACTATTGGCTTATTTCACACACACTACTGCTCAAAGTGCAGGACTGCTCTGTTTTGGCCTGGACTTTCTCGGGTCACTCCCCTATTCTGTTAGCCATAACTGTGCCTTCCCGTGGTCCTCTTGCTTTCCTCTGGAGGTTCCCTCTGTATTCGTTGTTGGATGCACTTTTTAAATCAGAGTTGCAGGACTGGAGATGTTCGGCTGCGGCGAAGGAGTCGTTGGCGTCGGTCGTGATGCGGATGGTGTTCCTGTGGACGATGGCGATGCCACCTCCGGTCTGGTTGATGCGGTCCCTCCTGATGATCTTGTACCCGTCCGGGATGGCGATGGCGATGTCGGGTGCAGCGGAGGCGTTCATCCAGGTTTTCCGTGAGGAAGGCGACGTCCGGTGATGTAGCGTCGAGGGTCTCCTTTGGCCCGGGTGCGCACTAGCACTAGCGATATGGTTTCTGCCCCTATTCAGATATCATGGGGCACACGTCAAAGGTGTCCCCTCTCCCCATAACTGTATGTGGCTGCCGCTGAGACTCTGCTGTGTGCATTGCGCGAGTACCATGGCCACAGAGGCCTGCGCTTCCCTAACTATAATTTAATTGTTACAACCTATGCTGATGACATGTTACTATACATTCGGGACCCTGAGACACATCTAGCTCCTGTGATACATGAAGTGTTGCTCTTTGGGGGTCTTTCGGGACTACAGATCAATTGGTATAAGTCCATAATGTATCCATTAACACACGCCACGGCTCTGACACCTCTTGACTTCCCTCTCCAGTAGACATCAGATCCAGTTCTCTACTTGGGTATCCAAGTGCATTCAGACATGGACAAGGTGCTTACCGCGAATTATGGCAGGGCTATTGTCAAATTGGGCAAAGATGTAGACAGATGGATCCGGCTTCCGCTCTCACGTACAGGCAGTTTATCCTTAATTAAAATGGTGATGCTCCAGCATTTTTTTTCCTTTTCATCAACATTCCCATAGTGGTGCCCCATCACATGTTTCGGGAACTGTGGGTTTTGATGAGTAAGCTAGCCTGGGCGGGTAAGTCTCCGTACGTGGCACTAGACACTCTTATGTTACCATATGCAGTGGGAGTTAGGGGCGCCTGATCTGAAGCTTTATTACAGGATAGCGCAAGCCTTGCACGCACACAGTTAGGTCCATGGTCCAATGGATTTACCACACCTCCAAATTGAGAACGTGGCCGCTGCCCCGGATCCTCTGGCAGGTTTTTTGACTAAGGTGCCTGACAGGTAGTGTGAGGCTTTAGACTCGGTAAATTCCACGGTACATGCCTGGAATGTTATACTAAAAAAAAATTCTGGTGCGTAACTTTACTCACCTCGGATGCAAGTTGAATTGTGTCAGTAGTTTGCTCTCAGCTCTGAGCGTGGTACTCTCCGTGCACTACATGACCTATGCATAAACAAGGTGGGAGACTTGTTTAAAAATGGGTGGTTGATATCATGAGAGGAGGCTGCTACTGGCATTGTAGAGCCCTCAGCACTGACGCGCTTCCATTTCTTTCGTACACGGATAATTGGGAGAGATGTGACATGCCAGATGCAAGTTTTTCCCCACAGCCTGGCAGTGCCCTCCAGTAGCGAACTTCTGGCGAAAACTTTTCAGTGTATTAAATGAGATTGTTGGTCTCTCTCTCACACCGGATCCCCTATTGGCATCACTGGGTTATAAGAAACACCTACAGAAGAATGTCTGCAAATTGGTGGCTATAGGTCTCCTTTTGGCAAAACGTAGACTGGTTATGCGATGGATGAGAAGCCCCGTTCCAACAGTGGCTGAATGGGAAAATGACATGTTATACTGTAATACCTAATCAGATGCCTATAATGAACTGCTCCCCCCCTGCTCTCGGATGAAGGGCTTCTGGGTGCTTCTCACACAATATCAGTTGTCACGCTCGCACAATGATGATGCACAGGATTGTTGTCCTTAACCTCTTCTATGCTCATGATGAGCTCAGCTCGTCATGAGCTACGGCACTCCGGTGCTCATGATGAGCTCAGCTCGTCATGACCGCGCCCGTTACTTGGAACGCTCGCAGCTGGGCTGATTCCCCTGCAGTGCTGAGCGTTCCATTGGAACGGGTGTGGCCATGACGAGCTCAGCTCGTCATGAGCACCGGAGCGCCAAAGCTCATGATGAGCTGACCTCGTCATGAGCATGGGGGCGACCAGCACAGCGGGGGGAAACAGCCCCGCAGCGAAGGGGTTAATGTAAGGATCACTTACTTCCCTCTGATATGTGCCTCTGCAGGGTTGCAGTTATGCTAGTCCTGTTTCTCGCCTGCAAGGATCTGCAACTATATGCACATACCTGCCAATATATGAACATTGTAGTATTGGTTTTATTCTAGTCTGACTACTTGGGTGGCTCACCAATGTGCCTTTTTTTCTCATGTATGTACCATTTATTAATGATGCTGCTGGTAATGTGATCTATTCCTTCATGTTTGTTTATGTTGTGATTGTTTATGCCTTAAAATTAATAAAAACATTTAAAAACAAACCAAAAAAGAAAACAACTAGGGATGCAACTTGCACTTTCTATGTACCGACCCCGTTCTGGACAGGGAGGTGCAAAAGACTATTTTCCTCATCAATTGGGTGACCAAATGGATACTTGGTGATTGGGAGAGAAATGTAACACAATGGAATTAGTGACCAGTGAACAGGATAGGCAAAACTCTTCTTTCCAGTGTTTTTTAGAGAGCCATCACTGGTAGGCTCCTATTGTTTTAGCTGGCGTAGGCGCTGTTGAGCACCGGCGGGGGAGCTACTTGTGTCACGTTTGTAGCCGCCACAGGATCAGGGTGATGCTCAAAGGGGTCCACCTCCTGATTTCCCGACACTCTGACTGAATGAACATACACAGAGCATCTAGGTAATCAAGCGAGGGAAAGGTAAGGGAAGGGACTGGAACGGAAGGGACAACTGAAACGAGAAAAAACATAAAGGTTATGACAGTTACTTCTGACTACTCTCATTAAAGTCTCGCTAGTAGAACACCTACCCAATATATAGTACTGGAGGTGAACCCTTCCTTTATACTGTATGTAGCAGATGCATCTCTCTACAATAAAGTCTCGCAATCGTTCCTCCTTCCCAATTAAACGTAAAATAACAACCCTCCTCCAGTAACCTGCAGAGCGGTAGTTCAAGGGTATTTTTAAAGAATAATAGTAACAAGGTTTTCCAGCTTGAAGCACAATAGTCTTGAACTTAAGCAGTGGACCAGAAAGTAACAAAGAAAAAATCAAGGTCCCGATAATCCAACCAGTAAGTCAATACTGTCTTTTCCAATCCATAACAGTTCAGCAATAGCGTTCAAAGTATTATAGAGAATGTCCTCACAGGAGGCTTACCCCAGAGCAGAACTGAACGGTTTCCAAACAAAACATCTACCGATCAGCAGAAGCTGCTTCAGCCTCCCTTCGTCAACAGGGGGGGGAAACCATCAAACTGTGGCAGAATCCGCGTCCCCGCCGAGAACTCTCGAGGGACAGTACCGCTGCAGCCGCAGGCGGTATCTTCAACAGATCTTCTCCAAGCGCGGAGTTCGGCAGCCGCTTCACTCCGCCACAGGCAAAACAGCATCTCAGCCGAGAACGCGGGAAGGCCAGTTACCGCTGCAGCCGCAAGCAGTAACACCGCCAAGATCTTCTTCAAACGCGGAGTTCGGCAGCCGCCTCACTCCGCCACAGGCAAAACAGCGTCTCAGCCGAGAACGCTGGAACACCGCACAATCAAGGAACACGACGCACTCAGGACCTCACACAAGTTTCCAGTGTGGAATCACGTACAGCGCTCGTCTGCGCTACGTGATCCTATATGTCCATGGCTCCTCCCTTCTTCATAGCATTCTGGGAGATGTAGTTTGCACTAGCTCTTCCTGGAAAAATCCTCTTCGCTAAAGATAGGGCACCCTCCCTCCTGGGAGGACACCCTCAACTAATCATGTCTAGTGTCCAGGCCTGTGCACTAATCTCTTTTTCCCTACTCTATCGCTGGTACCTTAGACAGGGTACACCCTATTCTTTATCCATGAAGTCCATCCCTACTCATTCAACTTTCCTTCTGGTGCACTGTCCTTCCGTCGGACGCACATTGTGTCTCAATACTCCGGGCACAGGGGGGGGTCAAGGAAAAATGGGGTCAGATTCAAGAGGACCAGGGGGCTGGGACTCAAACACAGGTGGATCAGCATGCTGGGGCTTTGGGATAGCCCATCTCTCTGTTTTGTTTTCCAGTGGTACTGCCTCGTCCAGCACGTCTTTACTCTGGCTGTGCATCACGTCCGGGTCCCTCTTCCTATGACAGCAGGTTGTCCCCGACCTTTTCCAGCCAGACCTTCCTAGCAGTGGTACCAAGAATAAAAAGATCCAGATCTGGCGGAAGGACGTTCACATATAACGCATCCAAGACCTGGAACACCCTGCCACTCCACCTTAGAGCGAACCCTAACCTCACGGAGTTCCGCAAGCAATTAAAAACCTTTTTGTTTGCATCCTCTTACTAACTGTCTGCCCCCCCTTCTTGTCCCTAGTAGAGTCTGGCTATCCTAGCGCTTGGACGCCTCCGGGCAACAATTTGCGCTTTATAAATTCACAAGTTTACAAGTTTACAAGTTTATTAGTGGGTAGAATGCAGAATTGTAATTAACTGGCAAGGATAGAACGTTCTACAATCAATAGTTTTCTCTCCCAACACCAAGTAGTGGGGTAAGCCTTAGTTCTTTTACTAAGCTCTGAAAGAAGAATCTGTACATACTTTGAATTATTGCATCTGTCCATTCCTACATTATTCATCTGAAGAACCTCAAAAAGGAAATTTCAAAGCAATGGCTTTTTTTTCGTCTTAGCAAGCGTGTGTTCGATAAGTCATAGAGATCATGACACATCTTCTACTCAGGGAGATATCAGGTATCTGTTCTGCATAGTCACTGCACACAGGGACCCTCGGTGTTAGTTGAAGTGTCTCCTCTACTAATCCTCTGGGATGTTTATCTTTTATAATAAAAAGCATCCTTGTGATGTACTTATAGATTAGCAATGTTATGGATATGTAAATAGCCCTGTCGCCCAATGGATAAAATAGAACGACATTTGTACATTGTGCCTAAAGGACTTGTAATCGGTGTTCGAGGCATTGTGATATTGTTGTGCAAAGCCAGATGTGTAAACAGAAGTAGTTTCAGAGAAACTAATCCAACATTGTCACGCACACAGACATCTTTAAAAAGTAACAGCAATTATGTTATTGTGCAGAAAATAGGACAATGTAAACAAATGTGCAGCTTTGTTACATGGGCTTAACTCTAACACATAGCAATACTGCATTGTCTGCAAGGCATATAATACAAGAAAGTAATCAGGTATACTCCTACTATGTAATCCCTACTCTGTGCATATCGAGAGTGTGTGTAGGTGTAAAGCCAAGAATCCCCCAATGGGATGACCCAACCCCATTACCTGTTGGGAGAGAATGTAGGACCCAGTATTGGTCACGAATAGGATACCCCTCATGGAGATGTCAGGTAGCTGTTCTGCGAAGTCGTAGCATACAGGGACCCTCAGTGTCAGCTGAAGTGTCTCCTATACTAATCTTCTGAGATGCTTATTAATTATAATAAAAGCATCCTTGGATGAATATATAGATTAGCAATGTTATGGATATGTAGTTAGCCCTGTCGCCAGGGAATAAAATAGATCAACATTTGTGCATTGTGCCTAAAGGCCTTGTACTCGGTGTTCGAGGCTTCGTGATATTGATGTGCGAACTCTAGCACATAGGAATACTGCAATGTCCACAATGGCATCGTCATGTTACTTTTTATAAGACTTAGGTGACGGCATAAAGTGTTATCCTCTGTAGAACTCCTAGCTTGTCTTTGTGAGAACAAGTTCACATATAAAGGCTCACATGGGGTCCAGTATTCAATCTGATTTTATTAACCATGTTGGATGCTACATTAAAGGGTGTGATGCAGATGAATTTGTCATCTTTGTCATGTTTTGTTGTTGTCTCTAGTATTACTTCCCTGTCCCGATTTCAAGCCCTCTTTTAAGATGTTTTTGCTGTCTTTTCTGGGTAATTAATTGTTCTCAATTCCTCAGATAAGTGTTCAGCTTGTGTCTTAAAATCCTCTGTTTTACTGTAATTGTATGTCAGGACAGGAGGCTCCGATTATGCTTTCTCATTTCTTTATTAGAAATGCTCAGCAGCCAATTAGAAAACAGTAACTAAAAAACAAACTACAGTTCCCATGAACGCCAGGGCATCACATGACCAACCATAGAGACCATAGTATAAAAGGTCATGTAGAGAGTATCACATCCTCTTTCTTTGTCAAGGAAAAAACAGTTCAGATTGAAAACAGGAAGTCCAAAACTTAGAACATCAGGAAATGAAGCAATCAGCGGCAACGGAAGTCCATGCTGAACAATAAAAGATGCGTGCAGTTGTAGAGCCCAGGAAACAGAACACCATCGAAAAACAGGATAAGCCAGGTTGCACAGAAACCTCTACTTCGGGTCAGAACCTGAAAAGAGACATAGAGCCGTAATACACACCCAGCATACAATGAAATCAGAAATAGGGGGGTAGAAAAAACAAGGAATTGCAATAAACAAAGTCCATATGGAAATAGCAATAATTTTGAATCATATAACATATGCAGAAAACAATAGCAACGGGTTGGATAATCCTCGCCTCCTTGTCCTTAATAGAACTGAAAGTTCTTGTCACGTATGTTCGCAAATTTTGAATTCTATGTCAGGACCGGAGGCTCCGATTATGCTTGTTTAAAGCTGATCCACCACCACAGAAGCAATATGATCAATTGGCTTGTAATAAAAGGTTTTGAACACAGAATCAGAAGACCAATCTGCGGCCTTCATGATGTCAAACAAAGTGACACCCACCGATAATGCCTTAGAGGCCATAGCCCCACCTGCTGAATGCGCACCAAAAATTGAAACATCAATGCCAGCTTCTGACATGAGCCATCTAACCCAGCGAGCCAATGTAGCTGGGGTAACAGGGCGAAAAGGCTTTTGCAAAGCAATCAACAACTGACCCCGCATATCTGAACGTAAAGGAGCAGTACTTACCTCAGAATCTTTGACACATTGAACAACGCAAAGGTTGGGATGGTTGGGAAAAGAAGGGTAGGTAATCGAAGTAGTATTCGTTTTGGTACGTCTGGAAAGAAGAAATGTAACCCCCTTCAGGGGTAAAGTTGCGACCTGCCAAGTCCAAGCACGCCGCTTGAGCCGGGGGGTTTTGCCTAGAACTCCTGTGAGGCCAAGCAGGTGCACCAGATCCGCACCAGCCCTTACAACAGCACCATGCGCCCGGAGGTGCTTATCTATCAGCTGGAGGCCCCGCTGCGCGGGACGCGCGTGGGCTGCGCCCAGTCCAAGGGCGGGCCCGTCCTTGCCCGTCATTGACAGGAAGAGGCAGTGCCCGCTCTCTTGGCTCGCTGTCTAAATTAACCTAAGGGGGACTCTGTAGGACTCGAGGACTGTGACCACCAGAAACTGTGAGTTTTAGAAGCAAATGCAGAGATCAATTGTACTATTTTACATATTTGCCCTTGAATATTTTCATTTTAGGGCCAGCCCTGTTGCCTAAGCTCTTATAGTTACTATTATTGCCCTACCCTCGTGGCTTTCTTTGATATTTGGGTGTGAGGGGTCGCTGAAGCATCTGCTTTTGATCTTATAGTTTATTTTTGACATGGGAAAAGGGAAAGCTATTGAGAATGACATTAATGAGGACGTAGAAAAGCTAGTTAAGCCAAAATGGCACAAAAGTCGGGTGCTAAAAATTGTGTTCTTGATCGCATTCGATGACTTATTAGTATTCTGACATGACATTTTAGCTGCGCCCACTCGCCCTCCCCCCCACTACTCCACTCTCACCAGCTAACCAGCATGTCACCACAGAATTAGCATGAGCATCTGGCATGATATCTAATCACGCCATCAAAGTTAAGCGAATACAGTCTATATTCACCAGGCGCAACACACGAAGTACTAAAGCTCCTAGGCATAATACTAATATGCAATGTACTGTAGTGGAGCATGATGGGGAGATAGGGGCACTCCCCTCCCCCACTAGAGGGGTAGACACTAGTGTAGCAAATGGTAGGATTGACAGCACTATCGCTACTACTCTTCCTCTATCAAACCGATTTTTGTCACTTCAAGATCAGCCAGAACAATTGCTGGGAAGGCAGGTAGAGACACCGAGGGCTTCCCTGTCCCCAAGCCCAGGTGTTGTATGTACGACTACCCAAAATGAGATACTAGATGGGAGGGGGCCGGCTTCCCAGGCACAACATTTTACTGAAGAGAGTGCCACTTGTAGAATTATTGCTGAACTCAGGGATGAAGTTAGTTCACTAAAATCAATGATCCTAGTGCTTTCAAATCAAGTGAAGCTTCTCGTGAATATGGAGCAATCTGGAGGCTACGTAGCTGAACCTACCACCAGTCCCCTATTAAGTCACGTTCCAACAATAGATAAGAGCGCAACCATGAGTAACATAGGGGCATATTATCAAGGGGGTTTATCTCCGCTTTTTTGGCTTTAAAAGCCAAGAAAGCGGAGATAAAATTATCTCCCTATTACCAAGCTGTCGCTAACACCAGTTAGTGACAGCTAATAGGAGATAGCGACCATCTTGGGCCCCGCTTTGCATGTCAGTGATATTTATCACTAATGACATGCAAAGTGGGCGTGCCAAGATGTTAGCGACTGGAAACAGTCGCTAACATCGCTATCTCCTATTACCAACTTTTGGAGATATTCGCGCTAAGCGCGAATATCTCCAAAAGCTAACACCTGCCCTGAGCAGTTCTTCACCATGTTATCCAATGGGAGGTGGATAACATGGCTAAGAGCATTTGCTCGATAATGCATGAATATCGCTGACTTTTCAGCGATATTCATGCATTGCGGCCGTTTTTTATCGCATTTGCGATAAACCTTGCTACTAGCAAGGTTTATCTGCGATCAAAATCGCCGATGTGCGGCGATAATTTTTGTCTCTAAACAAGTTAGAGACAAAAATTATCGCTAGTTGTTGGTAATATGCCCCTCAGTTCCCTTAATGTCTATTCCAACTCATTGCCCATTAGGAAATAGAAATACAAGTTACACCAGAACAAAGCAGGATGACAACAAAAGTCATCTCAGCTTCAGGCAGACTCAGGATCAACGCTCCACCAAGAGCAATTTTATGATTAATGTGTCTAAAGTTAATCCAAAAGGCAAACAAGAGGACCATCATTCACTGCTCAATAAATCAGTCCATAGAACAGGAAAATACGGGGGTGTAGGTCATTATCAGGGACGAAATCCTCTGGGCAAAAAGACTGTCTCACAGTGCCTCCCTCATGGATTCTATCAAATTTCACCTAAAGAATGAGGGTTTCGTTCACAATCTTACAGCCCTGGGGGGAAGAACTTGCGACTAATATTCAGATGAAATATAATCCTTCATTCAAACAGTTGCATGTACACAGAAGGGTTGGCGCACTGATGGGTCTGATTCATCTTTATGCCTGATTGATTGGCGAATAAACCCTAATACCACACTCCATAAGACCTCCAGCTACCTTGAAAAGGCAATTTTTCTCGCGTCAGAGGTATCGATGAGAGGAGAGCTACAAACCACTTCTCCAATTACGTTTCAGATCCTTAGCTCAGAGTCCTTTATCCCTCCACAGTCTACCATAGAAATGTTAACAATGGCAAGCCTAGATCAGCCTAGATCATCAAGTACATTTTCCATCTCAACGGGCCTGCCACACATTAGAGGATTTCCACCAGACAGCTTCCTTAGGATTATAAGATTTGACATCCACACTTCGTATACTGATGTGGAATGTGGCTGCGATAAGGTATAAGGTGGCACTTCCCCACTGGATTGAATATATTGATCAATTTGATATATGCATCTACAAGAAACCTGGGCGGGTGTACCTATCTTTTTCCCGGGTATGCCACGTTCTGTCAACCAGGTAGGCCTGCAGGGGGCTAGTTGACCTGGTTCAAAATGGATATGCTATGTTCTATTAAAGAGTTTAAGACCCGCAGCCCCGATATACTTGCTATAAGCCTAAGGGGCTATATATATATATTTTTTAATTGACATTTTGCATAAACATTAGAGAACATTAACAGTTTACATAACAATGCAGCTTTGCTCACAGTATTATTAACGATTCAGTACATTGCCTGTTGCACTAGTACAATATTATCCCCATATTGTGTGTCGGTGAGGGCATCCATATTGTTGATATGCACATATCATTTTTAATATTGTGTTAACAGTATACCTGTACCCTTTTACACTTTGTCTGCCAACATAGGGGGTGGCATCATCTCCCCGCGCCTGAAATAGTTTACTATATCTCATCTATATCTATGCACTGAAGCAAGCTCGAGAATTGGGCCCATATGTCCTTGGGGCGGGATCTTTCAGGCAGTAGCTTCCAGTAACAGGTCAGCTTGTCCCTGCAGTATGCATTAACCCTTATCCAGGCGCGTATTGTTGGAGGGGTTGCTGGATGATAGATATATTTAACGTCTATGCTCAGGGCACCAAGGCAGGCAAAAGCGCAACAACTTTACAAGCGCTAGAAAATATCTTTAAGGAGAGAGAGTCGTCTTCACCTCTAATAGTAGCAGGATATTTTAACATTACATTTCAGCCACTGGATCTGCTAGATGTATCTTACCGTGACCCAATAGAGGTACATTGGAAAATTACCTTTCTTGATTTACCACTGATAAGAAGATGGACTCAAACAGCATTGCAGCTCCAGGCTATAACTCTTGAGTATGGACTAAGGGCAGCTAATGGCCATACCAATTCTGACAAGATGGGCGCCAATACCTTCAACAGAACCACCGCTATGAGCCGAATTGACTATGTTCTGATAGATGTGAGGCTGAGGCCGGAAGTGCAGGACATGGTAGTCGGTAAAACCACTGATAGCGACCATAACCCCTTGAGATTGCCATGACTTTGTCCTGGAGCAAAGTCAATGCTACTTTGGAGGCTAGGCTCACGTCCAGGGAACTTTATCCCAAGAATGACAACAGAAAAGTAAAGTGGGTGTGTGTAGCAATGGACCGTAACAAGATTGAAGTTATTGAACAAACTCTTCAAGAAAACATCATTAAGCTCCAAATTAGAATCGAGCCTCATGAGGATATTGCAGTGGTCACAGATACTCACACGTCCTTTTTTTTAAACAACTAGCTCCCATTTTATTTGCTTGATGTACCATCACAAGAAGCCATTTTACAACCCGCACCACTCCTGGTTCAACCAAAAGTGCAAGGAAGCTCCGCTACATTTGGCAGACGAGATCAAAAACAAGAACTGAGTAAACATAAGGCTAGCCAGGAGATTATACAAAAAAGCCCAGAGAGAAGCAAAAAATGAGAACAGATGGCAACAGATTTGTGATGTCGGTCTAAGAAAGGATTCCTAGCAGTTTTGGTTGCTTGTAACATGGGGAGATGCTGATAGACCTAGACCACCGACCAACAACATTACAGAAGCGGCCTTGTTTAACCATTTCTCTGCAGTTTACTCAGGATTGGATGGGACGGACACTGAAGGCCTCTCTAAGGAATACACAAGTACGTAGCCTGATAATGGTTTATTCTCTTCAGGTGATATTGATCCAGCGGCCTATAGAAAATATGTCATAAACTACGCTACCCAACTCCGTAGTATACCTAATGTATTATAAATCAAACCTAAGGCCCATTAAACATACATGACATATTTTGACCAACTGAACCATGTGGCTTAATAAACCTATTCACAAATTATATACATTTATATACAACCGCGGTGATTGAAATTATCATACTTAACAAACCCTATTATTGTAAAGCCACATATGGCGATAAATCTAGCTAACGGTAACCTAAACTCATGAAATAACAAGACCAGCTTGTCTTCCAAAGTAAGATTTTATTAGCTTATTTGTTTGGAAATTATAATTGAAGTTTTTATTTAAGCATTTTATTAGAATTCTTGCATTTGATTCAAGATAGTTTTATGAAACATGTAATTTATTATTTGCAAATGAATATATCAGATTAGCATTTTAAATCCTAAGTCCCTAACTAAGCTAAATAAATGGAAAAAATAGAAAAGTCTTTGAGGGCTCTTACGTGCTCCAAGTGAAGTCCGTCATGCACGACACCCTCATCCAAAGGTCAGCATAAGCAGCAACAAGTAAGTAAGCATAACCCTTCCACAGGGAATGGGTTTTTATACCTTTCTACGCTAAACTAATCTTAGTAAAAGAAATACTTTTCTGCAAACTCGGAGTCCCATTGGATTAGAAGTGACAGGCGACTTGTCACCTCATTTTTCAAAATATCAGTTCCGTCACTTTCTTAGAGTCCATTGTCTCCAACATTCGAACAACGAAGCTTCCTCAGGTTGCAACATTTTCTTGCATAAAATTGTCATCATGTCATTTTGCTTCCTCGGATGCAAAGTTATCAAATGATCCTCCTGCCGGTTCCTGGCCTTGGCCTTGTCCGACAAGGAAATTGTCAGAGCCACATAACATTCGCCAAACATTGATACAATGATGGAAACTTTTTCTCAGAATGGACTTTTTCTTGCTCCGTGCAGAATTTTAGTAGACACGAGTAAACTAGGCCCAAAGCAGCCATTTTATTGGTAACTATTATATAAACAAACAGAAAAGAATAATTAATGCGAGAAATATAGTTTGTTCTGTTGCCACCCACCATTACTAATGATTAACCCATTAGTCTAAATTACCTAGCGGAAGCGAACAAATAAAGCAGCTTTTTATATCTACCAGTCTTCATTAATCCATCGAAATTCCTTATGCACCTATAGAGAATAGAGTGACACCACATACACAGGGAAAGCAAAACAAGCACATGCTACTTTAAAAAAATAGCCGCAATTAGTTATAGCATGACAAATAGACAATATTAATTTATTAAATTTGCACGAACAAAAAGATGCAACAATATTGCACGTTTATGAGCACACATGTTAATATCCCACGTGTAATGAGACTTTAATCTAGGTTGAATTAATATAAACACAGCACCAAACGTTAGTAGAATTATTTTTCATTATGGAAGTGTGACTTCACGAGTTGAAATAAAATTATTTCTAAATCTCGCTCCATCAACTCCCTCATCTGGTGATTAACAAATCACCACACCACACCCAAAATTTAGAAAAAAATTAACTAACCGAAAATGGTTCGAATTCATTTGTATTAGTATTTCTAAAAATTTGTCTCTGCAAAATCTTTCCAACTGTCATATTGAACTCTACGTAATTCTTGTAACTCAATTTCCTTTTCCTGTTCCTTTTTGATCTTATAAATTCGTTTCTTTTCCTTCATGTGTCTCTTTCTCTTGTGTAACATACAACTAATTTTTGTCAAAACTATTATAAATATTATTACAAACAAAGGTGTTAAAATCTTGCCAAGAACTGAACCACCAATTTCTTGAAACCAGGTTTTAATAGCTTGGAATCTTTTTGAAAGTCGCTCTGAAAAATTATCTTCTTCTAATGGAACTATTTCTAAGTGCATTTCTGTGATGTTTTTGATATACATCTCAATATTCTTACTTTCATCGGGAATGTAAGTACAGCAGTGCTGAACATGTAAAATACCACAGACTCCTCCCTCTTTTGCCAGGAGTATGTCTAACGCAAGACGATCTTGCATTACCATAGATCTAATTGCAATGACCTCAACATTCACTAATTGGAAACCATCTGCTGTGTCAGTTGACAATCTGTCAACAATTGTGGATAATTTTCTGATCCTTCCTGCATTCAAGGTTATACCAACTAAAGGTATTACTGCTTCAAAGATGGCTCCCAAAATTTCTGAAAAACTTTCTCTTTTATATCTGTTTGCATGGTTACTGATTTCAAATGATCCTTCTGCATTTCTGTCAACATGAAACATCTTTGGAAAAACAAGCCCCACAAAACATGTCCCGTACCAATGGTCTGGAAGATTATAATAAGCTTTGTCACCACACATAAAATAAATCCCAGGAAAATTGGATCTTTGCCACCTTTGAATCCCCAACCTCCCATGATTTGATAAGTGTCCTCACAGTTGCTGGCTCCTACAAAATAATTATCAAAAAGTGTATTATCCCTTCTAATGCAAAGCTTACCACTAATTGGTTTGTCTATGTGAATTGCAACATTATCAAAAGTCTTGCCATTAGGCTTCTCATCCTCTTTTTGCCAGAATTTAGATTTAGTCTGTTTAACTATTTCATTTCTTTTATAGATTGCTCTTCTCTCTTCAACAAGATTCAGGAAAGACTTTTCTTCAGCTCTTAATTTGCAGGTTAAAGTATTCTTGTAAGCATACTCATAAGTGAGTTCATTAGTAACTAAAAAGAATTCCCTCATCTGTTTAGCTGTTTTATGTTTATTCAAAGCACTCTCAATTTTTAAATTCGCAAAAATCTCATCAAAATTTGAATAGTAATATTCTAAACGACCAGTCTGATAAAATAAGCTAGCTAACACTACAAGTTATCCCATATGTGAGAGGAAGCATATTGTATGTCACTCCCTCAGAAACAGAAGCAGGCCATTTCACACAGACGTAGCAATCTTTGACGCCCATTACTTTAACATATTCTCCTAAAAGCCTTGAGAATGAATTGCTTGAAAAATCACTAACAGATTTATCCTGATGAATTTCAGGTTTGTGATCAATTACTTTCTTAGCTAATTCTGTTGCACTATGTTTGTTTTGACTAACTGAAGCTTTGCTTGTCATGTTAACTTTATGTAAATCCTTACTAATTTCAAAAGGAATAACAACAGCCAAAACTAACCAGAGCAGAATTAACATGAGCACACACACCAGAGTCATCTTACAGCATTTCTTGAAAATGGAACATTTTGAAGTACTCCGTTCCATAACATAAGGCATCTTTGAAAAGAAAATCTTATCTCAAAGAGGTAATAAAAAGAAAACACAATTTTAAAATTATCTACATTTCAGACTAAAATATATACCCCCTTTTTAAAAAAAAAACATTTTTTTCCTCTAACAACTTTTCTTCGACCTTATGTCACAAGTTAATTTCCATCTAAACAAAATTTCTTCGACCTTGTGTCACCTAACACAATATCTTCAGCCTTTTGCCAAAAACAAAAACCAATAAATTTTACCAGATTAGTACTTCAATCGTTGTCACTAATTTCCTCAACCTCCTCCTGACTACTGCTGTTTATTTCAATAACAGGAGGAATAATCAGATATGTCCACTCAGGAGATTTATATTTCTGATTAGGTCTTAAAATTCTTTTTGTTTTTCTAGTCACTACTTCTATTTTCCTTCCTTTTTCAACTTTCTTTTCAGGTTCTTTTTGACTAGTGATTTCGTTCACCTGCTCCTTTGACTTTTTAATTAACCTGACTCTCAATCCTCCATTTTCAATTGGCCATTATTCTCCCTTTCTCAAGATCTTTCTTTTCGGTTCGGCTATATTCGTTTCAGATTTCCAAGATCCTTTTCTCTCTCTTCCTTCTTGACCATCTACGTCACTTTCTTCAGAATTGCTGTCAGACATTTCTATTCTTGACTCAGGAACTTTTTTAATCGGCAGTCTCACTCTGTTAGGAACTATACTCAGTCTTCCATCACTGGTACTTGGCAATTCATCTTCATTCTCCTCTTCAATTACCTTCAGCTTCCCAGTTTCTGGTACCCTGTTACTTCTTCCAGAGTTTGTTTTCTGCTTTTCGATACTCTCCTGGTCAGAAATTTCTATAGATTCAGCTTCTCTGTCTTCAAAATTTTCAGTTGTCTCTACTCCATTTACTTTCTTGACAGACTCTTCTACTGATTTCCTTTTTAGTAGTTCTTCATCACTTTCAGAGTCTATTTCAATGATTTCCAAATCTTTTCTACTCAAGTCTCCATTCACTTGCAAATTTTCCAGATGTCGACTTCTTTGTCGATCTTCAGAATCTGGAATTCTTTCACCTTCTACTTCAGAATCTGAATCATCCGTAGAATCACTCTCTTCATCAGAGTTTTCAGGAGTTCACTGCATTCGTTGTTACCAGAATTATCTGTCTAGCTTTCTGCCACCTTGGAACTAGGCAATTTCTTCTTCGATGTACTTTTGTTCTGACCCAATCTCCAGGCCTCAGATCATGTGTCTGTACTTTGTCATTCGATTGTACTTCTGTTCCCACCTGATTAGACACAGAAGTCACTACGTCAGATAGTCTTTTGCAATATTCCAAAATAGCACTGTCATTAATGCTCAACAATTTTCCCACAGGTACAAAAGCTTGTCTCATGACTCTGCCCATAAGAATTTCATGAGGACTCAGACCTGTCTTTTTATTAGGTATACTTCTCAGAGACATCAAAACAAGTGGAAGAGCATCTGTCCACTTCATACCTGTATGTAGACACATTTTTTCAATCCTGTTTTTGATTGTTCCATTAATTTGCTCAACTACTCCAGATGCCTCTGGTCTGTATGCACAGTGTATTTTCTGCTCAATATGCAAAGCTTCACAGATCAATTTCAAAAGTTTATTATCAAAATGTCCCCCTCCATCACTATCAATAGTGACAGGGAAACCGTATCTTGGGATAATTTCTCGAAGAAGCAATTTTGCCACTGTAATCGAATCACAATGACGTGATGGAAATGCCTATAACCATCTTGAAAACAAACACACAATCACTAAAACATATTTTAAACAATTGTGTAAGGGCATTTCAATGAAATCCATTTGTAATCTGGTGAAAGGGCCACCCTCCCGACCTATGATTCCTGTACCTACAACTGATTTCCTGTTTGGGTTCATTTGTTGGCAAGTTAAACACCTCTGACAAAGAGACTCTGCAATTGTTCTGAATTTGGTATTAAACCATGTCTCTTTAAAAAGTCTGATCATAGAATCTCTTCCAATATGACCAGGACCATGATACAATCTGGCCATATCAGCAATCATACAATTAGGTAAAACTACTCTGCCATCTTTGTAGGTCCAAACTCCATCCTCATCTCGTGGTCTACATTCTGCCTTTAACCATATGTCTTTCTCCTCATCATCAGCTTCATTTTGCAAATCCCTGATTTCTTGCCATGTTTCAACCACTGTTGTTAGCATTAATGAATTCGAATCACGTTCTTTACTCTTTTCCCGATTAAATGCACGACCATTTCTTGCGCAATACTTTGCCGTCTCATCTGCATAAGCATTGCCTTTGGTGATATAATCCTCACCTTTTTTATGAGCTGCGCACTTCACAACAGCAATTTCTTTTGGTAACTGTATGCCATCAATTAGTCTTTTAATAAATACTGCATTTTTAATTGGAGATCCTGCTGAAGTTAAATAACCTCTCTGAGACCAGAGCTGTCCATAATCATGCACAACTCCGTACCCATACTGGCTGTCAGTTATTATGGTAACTCTCAAATCCTTTGATATTTCACAGGCACGTATTAAAGTAATCAATTCAGCCACCTGTGCTGAACGAATTCCTTCAAGAAATGATGCTTCTTCAACATCTGCAACTGTACAGACTGAATTTGCCGCTTTTAAAACACCTCCCTCTGATCTTAAACAGGAGCCATCTACAAAGTAGACAAAATCTGATTCAGGCAAAGGTTCATCTTTAATATCTTGACTTGGCTTGGTACAGTATTCCATAACATCCAAGCATTCATGCTCCACATCATTTTCATCAATAATTTCAGAATCAGGTAATAATGTAAAAGGATTCAAATTCACACATCTTGTAATAGAAACATTATCTGCTCCTAAAATAATTTTCTCGTATTTAGTCAACCTATTACTGGTCAGATGTTGTGTTTTACTCCTTGTTAGGAGTATTTCAATTGAATGGGGAACATATACTTTTACAGGAAACCCCATTATGATCCCTTCACTCTGTTCTAGACTAACACTAGTTGCTGCAACTGCTTTTAAACAACCTGGTAAGGCTTTTGCAACAGGATCAAGAACTGCTGAGAAATATGCAATGGGTTTTCTCAGATTCCCATGCCTTTGAATTAATACAGACAATGCGCATCCTTCTCTTTCACTGCAATACAGTTCAAAATCTTTTTCATAATTTGGCATACCTAGAGCTGGAGCTTCACACAAGCATCTTTTTAAATTTTCAAAAGCTTCCAACTCGGATTCATTAAGAACAATTGGATCTTTTACATCTGACTTAGTCAATTTCTGTAGTGGTTTCGCAATTACTGAAAATCCACTTATCCATTGTCGACAGTAACCAACCATTCCTAGAAACATTCTGACCTGTCTTTGTGTTCTTGGAGGTTGCATTGCTTGAATCATTTTAATTCTCTCAATTGTCACCTGTCTTATTCCTTTTGCAATTCTATGACCAAGATATTTCACTTCCTGTTTACAAAACTGCAATTTTGCAGGAGACACTTTATGTCCCTCATCTGCTAGATGATTTAAAAGTACAATTGTGTCTGTCACACAATTTTCTCTTGTCTTTGCTGCAATTAGTAGATCATCAATGTATTGCACTAATGTCGATCTGCCAGGTAGATTTAGATCTTCTAAAGATCTCTTCAACAACTCATTAAAAATAGAAGGACTCTCTGTATACCCTTGAGGAATTCTACACCATGCGAGGGTCCTATTTTGGAACCTAAAAGCAAAAATTTCATGACTCTCTGGATGCAATGGAACAGTAAAGAATGCATTGCAAAGATCAATGACAGTTTACCACTCAGCATCATGTGGAATCGGATATAAAATAACTGCTGGGTTTGGAACAACTGGACAACATGGAACAACAATTTGATTAATCTTTCTCAAATCCTGAACAATTCTATATGTTCCATTTGATTTTTTAATTCCCATAATCGGTGAATTACAAGGGCTGCTCTCAATTTCTTTTAAAACACCTTGTTTAATGAATTTTTCAATCACTGGAATAACACCCTCTATGGTTTCTGCTTTCATTTTGTATTGAGGAATGTTTGGAAATTCTATTCCTTGCTTCAATGAAACTTTGACTGGATCGATATGTTTCATTAGACCCATCTCATTTCCAGTCAAATCCCAAATCTCAGCTTTGACTGTATCTTTTAGTTCTTCAGGTAATTTTTCTTTTTCAAATGTAGAAAACAATTTAGTTTCTTCTGTTTCCACTAACATCATTGTCATTCTATATAAACCATCTTCCTCCATTGTTTGTAATTCAACTCCCTCAGGAGAACAGTATATTTTACAATTCATCTTGCACAATATATCTCTCCCTAGCAAATTCACTGGACTACTATTACAAACCACAAATCTGTGCTTGTCTTTAAAATTTCCAATCTCAACTTGTACTGGATCAGTCAAGTCAGTTTTTATTTGTTGATTACTTACTCCGACTACTTGGATGGTTTCCCCAGAGAGAGGTAGGTTTTCAATTTCCACTGATCTAACAGTAGAACGGGTAGCACCAGTGTCCATTAGAAAAGTGATGTCTACATCATTAACTTTCCCATTTACAAATGGACCAGACTGGTCAACCTCAAGAGTGGCTCCAATCACACACTCTTCCCCCTCTCTCGGGCACCGTCAGAAGTAGTCATCAGAATCACTTTCTTGATTTTCTGTTAACAAAAACTGTCCTGAAGCATTTTGCACAATTTGTCTTTGAGTCCTTATTACCTGATCATCTCCTTCAACTCCCACACCTGGATTATATTTTTGACTTCCCCCAGAATTAGGAAAAGGGGGTTGTGGAATTTGATTATGCTGCTGAATCAATTGATTTTGTAGCTGTCGCTGAAGACTCAGGTCATTCAGTTTACGCTGCCACCATAGCTGTTGCTGCAGATCAACATCGTTCTGCATCTGTGGGTTTAACAATGGATTTTTAAAATTCCTGGGTGGGTTTTTACACTCACTTTTCCAGTGTCCAATTTCGCCGCAATTAAAACAAGGCAATTTCTGTTTCAAATCTTCAACTTTAGCATTATATCTTTTATTATTATTAAATTTAAATTTTCCTTGTCCTTGATTTTGATTCTGATTTTGAATAAATGTTGCATTTTTATTTTCAAGACTGGCAATTTGTTGCTCAGCTACTTTCACTTGTGCCCACATTGCCTTCTCTTTCAATTTCTTCTGTTTGACCTCTAGTTCATCACTACAGTATTTTGCTTTTCTCAGGATATCGTCAACTGAAAGCGATTGCCATCCGACAATACTATTCCTGATCATTTCTCCAACTTCTGGTCTAAGACCATAAACAAATCTGTAGATAAAATGGCTCATATCCTTTTCATCTAATTTTTCATAGCCACTGTATTGTTTGAAAACCAACAGTAACCTTTCATAAAATGAATGAACTGACTCTTTTGGTTCCTGATTCGTTCGATGTATTTTAACCCAGTCAACTTCTTTAGGGGCAATTTTTTTTTTTACCAATAAATCACTTTTCCATAAAAGTCCATTACTATTGGAGCTGGAGCACCTGTTTCTTTAATTCGCTCCGGTTCCTCCTTTGGCCAACCTATAGCAATTTTACATTCTGTCCAGAGATCTGATGGAACAACGATGTCAAAAAATCCATCCAGATCAATCCATAAAACTTTAGAAACTTTGATAAACCTGTCTACCTGTCGATACCATTCAACAGGCTTCTCTCTCAGTCTTGGAAAATCATTAGTGAAAAGTAAAATATCTTGTCTCGACCAAGGGACATGAACATAACCTCCACCTGCAATTTCTCCCATTGGAAACTGTTTAGATAATTTCTCTAATTTTTCATCCTCCTTCTTTCTTGTCCACTTCACTCTCCATTTGCTCAGTTCTCCTAATTTTTTGATGTAAACAATCAAATTCTTTATATGCATTATTCTTCCCATTGAGTTCAAGTTCTCAATGTCTTTTTCTGTAAAATCTAATCTGTAATGCTTACCAAAATTCTTTTGTCTGCTTAAATCAATTTCAAGTTCAGTTGCCAGTTCTTCCAACTGATCATATTTATTTTTTGTTTTCCACTGAATACTCTTGCAGATGAACAGTAGTTCATCGTCACGATAAAATTTTAAACTGTCAGAACCAATTGTGCCAATTATTAACTCCTCTAAATTAGCTTTTAATTTTGCAACATCAAGTTTTGAACTTAACCCTCTTCTTTCAGAAATTTCAGCATCAGATTCTGCACCCATTGGTGATTTGTTAAAAGAACCTTCATTGAAAGTTAGATCAGGCATTTTTTGTTTTCTCATGATTAATTTCAGATAAATCTAAATAAAATTTTTCAGCAACTTTTTGAACTTCTGCATTTAAAGGAATTGTTAAACTTGTCCTGTTATTTTCTTTTTGATCAAAAACAGGCTGAACAGGACCAATCGTTACTGGAACTGTAACAGCTTTCATGCCTATAGTAATTTGTCGAATTAATTCTTCCTTTGATCGTAAATATTCTGAAGTATTTACAACTTCCTCATCTCTAATTTCTCTTATTACATTTTTAGGGGCTTCCCTTTCCTTTGGAAATATCGTAAAATGTTTACCTCCAATATAAATATCAGCATTAGTTCCTGTTTCTAATCTTTTAGGAGTTTCAGATGATTCAGTATTATTTGGGTACAATTTGGAAGATTCATTAATCGGAGGAGCACTTGGTGTGGTTTCAGTAGAAACCATCGGAGTAGACCATGATCGAGGAGGTCTCAAAGGTTCATTCCTTTTATTAGAAGTAAAAATTTCTTCTAAAACTGCATCTTCAGATTCACTTTCTGTGACTATGTTATTTTTCTTTTCAGATCTTTTTTCACCAGGAGATCCTAAAACCATTTCTCTAATTAAATAGAGACCATCACACATGTCTCCCTGTCTCCACATTCGCATTCTATCTTCATGCGTCTCTCGTCTATAGCTTGGTATTTTAGGAGGTCTTTTAATACCACTCGCTTCTCTTTGTAGTTGAAACATTTCATCCTCCCATTCAACTAAAGCTTCAAATTGAGTGGGTCTAGGTTTTGGTACAAGAGCGTTCATCTTTTCTCTCAAATTTCTTAAATTTTTTATGTTAAATGAACCATCTTCTGGCCAAGTCAAAACACCGTCATCCTTAGTATAATGTTTCCAGACATCAAACCACAAAACAGTATGATATCCATATTCACCTTCCATATACGCTGCAGGTGTTTTGTATTTATGAAGTAATTTACCACCTCGCGTTTTTATTTTCTTGTCAATAAAAAATTTTAACTTCTGAAATATTGTAGGCTTTTTCTCAACATGTTTAAAATAATAACTCATTTTTTTAAAATCAAATCCAATTAGTGGAAAGGATCATAAAATTATTTCCCGGATGTTCCGTAACACTAGCCAATCTGTGCGCGAAACACACCAACAAGCCAATCAGAGTTGAGCTACGTCACTACCTTGCTCAACGAATAGAAATTGTTCTTTCTCAAAGAACCAATCAGCTTACAGCACGTCAGAGTTACGAGAGCCAATCAGAATACAGCCTGTGACGTATGCTATCCAATCACTGCGCGAACCGTGTGACGTACACAGCTGCTGCGGTTTCTCGTGTCTCACTCCCAGCGCTCACCCCTCCTTCACAAAAAACTTTTCACAGCGCCATTTTAAGAACGCTTTTTCAATGAAAATTAATTCAACAATCACAAGAAAGACTCATCTGTCTGTTTCTCTAATTAAGTGATAGAATTTCAATCATACAAGAATTCTATGCGCGGAATAGACGACGCTATTTTCACAGAATAAAAATCTGTCGATAAAGTAATCCTTTTACTCTACCCTTCAAACAAGTAATAATGAACTCGTTTCCCTCAGAATGCACATCCAAGTAACAATTCAAAGTTTAACTTGAACACCATTACAAAACAATTACACACTTTCAAACGGAAAGTATCCCTAATCAAACACACATGAAATCCGTACAGGACTCTCACCTGTTTATAGATATCATGCACCGTTAGTAAAATAAGCGGCGTTATCTTACCCTTCACTCAAGTTTGAATATATACTATTACTTTTATCACAGTGAGTTTTACAACAGGCTCATTATCCCTATACTCATGCTGCTCAACTTTCTTAGATAATCCTCACTATACAACACTCACTCCTAACCCTAACTTGTGTTGCACGGCGATACCACTACTCTGAAACAGATCAAATGTGCTGTGTGACTACCTTCTCATCACACTAATTTGTACCGGTACAACAAGGAATTTTCACGCTGCTGGAACAAACCTCACATATAGCACGAAAACAGACTTAACATATGTTAGACAACGATCCTATGTACCTACCAAATTATATGTTGGTTACCATAGCAACCATCCAATCTGCTACCAAGGTAATTGATCCAGGGGCCTATAGAAAATATGTCATAAACTACGCTACCCAACTCCGTAGTATACCTAATGTATTATAAATCAAACCTAAGGCCCATTAAACATACATGACATATTTTGACCAACTGAACCATGTGGCTTAATAAACATATGCACAAATTATATACATTTATATACAACCGCGGTGATTGAAATTATCATACTTAACAAACCCTATTATTATAAAGCCACATATGGCGATAAATCTAGCTAACGGTAACCTAAACTCATGAAATAACAAGACCAGCTTGTCTTCCAAAGTAAGAGTTTATTAGCTTATTTGTTTGGAAATTATAATTGAAGTTTTTATTTAAGCATTTTATTAGAATTTTTGCATTTGATTCAAGATAGTTTTATGAAACATGTAATTTATTATTTGCAAATGAATATATCAGATTAGCATTTTAAATCCTAAGTCCCTAACTAAGCTAAATAAATGGAAAAAATAGAAAAGTCTTTGAGGGCTCTTACGTGCTCCAAGTGAAGTCCGTCATGCACGACACCCTCATCCAAAGGTCAGCATAAGCAGCAACAAGTAAGTAAGCATAACCCTTCCACAGGGAATGGGTTTTTATACCTTTCTACGCTAAACTAATCTTAGTAAAAGAAATACTTTTCTGCAAACTCGGAGTCCCATTGGATGAGAAGTGACAGGCGACTTGTCACCTCATTTTTCAAAATATCAGTTCCGTCACTTTCTTAGAGTCCATTGTCTCCAACATTCGAACAACGAAGCTTCCTCAGGTTGCAACATTTTCTTGCATAAAATTGTCATCATGTCATTTTGCTTCCTCGGATGCAAAGTTATCAAATGTTCCTCCTGCCGGTTCCTGGCCTTGGCCTTGTCCGACAAGTAAATTGTCAGAGCCACATAACATTCACCAAACGTTGATAAAATGATGGAAACTTTTTCTCAGAATGGACTTTTTCTTGCTCCGTGCAGAATTTTAGCAGACACGAGTAAACTAGGCCCAAAGCAGCCATTTTATTGGTAACTATTATATAAACAAACACAAAAGAATAATTAATGCGAGAAATATAGTTTGTTCTGTTGCCACCCACCATTACTAATGATTAACCCATTAGTCTAAATTACCTAGCTGAAGCGAACAAATAAAGCAGCTTTTTATATCTACCAGTCTTTATTAATCCATCGAAATTCCTTATGCACCTATAGAGAATAGAGTGACACCACATACACAGGGAAAGCAAAACAAGCACATGCTACTTTAAAAAAATAGCCGCAATTAGTTATAACATGACAAATAGACAATATTAATTTATTAAATTTGCACGAACAAAAAGATGCAACAATAATGCACGTTTATGAGCACACATGTTAATATCCCACGTGTAATGAGACTTTAATCTAGGTTGAATTAATATAAACACAGCACCAAACGTTAGTAGAATTATTTTTCATTATGGAAGTGTGACTTCACGAGTTGAAATAAAATTATTTCTAAATCTCGCTCCATCAATATCATCCAAAGTATTAACTCAATACTTAAAAACAAAGCCTCAGGTCCATATGGTGTACCAGGAGATGTCCTTTTGTCTGATATCACGACCTGGTCGATCTACATCCGGTCTCTAGCAAATGGTATTGCAGCTGGGGCTCTAAAACCTCCATCATGGCAAGGAGCAGAGGTCATTCTGGTCTTTAGGAAGGGGGATCGCTCGCTGCCTTCTAACTACAGGCCGATTAGCTTACTAGACAGGGTGCAGAAGGTTTTCTCCCATGCCCTACTTAAATAAATTACTGATTGGATGGAGAAAAATAATATACTATCCCCTTACCAAGCAGGGTTCAGGAGGAAAATCAGCACCATTGATCAAGTCATTTGCTTCTCCCTTATGGCCTGGAAGACTGTAACAATAGAGCAGGGTAGTCTCTACACTGCTTTTAATGACCTAAAGTCAGCATTCAATCTTATCCCAAGGGCCATACTCTGGCAAGTCCTGCATGATTATGGGCTCCCACAGAACATCCTGGCACTTCTAGTATGGTTGCACAGGGGAAGCTATGCAAAAGTACAATGGGGGGATCAAGGGCAATTTTCAGATCCAATAAAGGTCGCAAGAGGGGTAAGCCAAGGTTGCGTTTTAGCCCCCACCCACCCTATTTTCACTTTTTATAAATGGTGTGGTGAAACACCTAGCAGAAGTCCATGCACACACTCCCTCTTTGGGGAATTTAAAAATAACCACCTTACTGTTTGCACTTCTTTATTGGCTCAGGTTAAAACAAACTTCCGAGCTTATCCACTATGCAGCCGCTTTTGATGAAGATCTTAAGCTTGATCACTTCAAAAAGATTGGCTGGTTTAACCACATTCAGAAATGGCTTTTAGAAATAGGCCTAGGGAACCTATGGAAAGTGACAGATACCAGGTCTCTTCCTAGCAGAGAGTGGGTTAAGTCCTATTATTGGAATTGGATGGCAGAGAGAGTCATCACGCTTACACAAGGACGCCTCCTCATGCTAGCATTCTTGGAGTTTAAGCTTTTTGGTGTGAATGAGCGATATATGGAGCTCATTACTAAACCACCAGAGAGAAAGTTATAAATCCAATTTAGGTTTGACTGTCTCCCCTTGAAATCTTTCACGGCATCATGAAAGAGGGGCTCTTTGGCTACTTCATGCCACTGTCCATGTAGCTCTGAGACTGAAGAGACGACTAAACACAACCTCTTTGTATGCCCATCATACAAAACCGTAAGACTTAAATGGCTGGCTCCCGCCTGTAGACTATTGGGAAACCGTTGTTATCAAGAGGCATTGCGCATCCTTCAAATGGCTACAAGGCCATTAGTGGTATGAGCCGTGGCTAAAGTCTTGGTGAAAATGGAGTTCATTAGGAGACTGGTATTAAAGAATGTCCAAAATAGACTCTCAGTTGATGATTCAATTGGATCACTGAAATAATATCGACTACCAAAATATCGACTACCCAAAATATCGACGAGAAAATATCTACAACCAAAATATCGAGTTTGTATGTACAAACAGGTAAGTACAAAAATATCGAGTACAAAATATCGTTAACAAAAATATAGTTGTAAAAAATATCGACTTTAATAAAAACAATGTTTAATTACATTAATATAAAAATGAATTACTAAAATATAATTAAAAATACTTAAAATAACTTTTAATAATTAAATAATTAATGAAAGTAAAAAAATAATATTTTTTTTATCATATTTCTTAAAACATATATATATATAGTAACAAAATGTAATTAAATAATAGCCAATATTATTAACGTACAAATACAAAAGAGTAAAAATTACTATTCCCACTGCAAAGAGTGCAACAGTGGATATATGACGTTACAACGCAACTTTTACAACGCACTACCATTACAACGTAAGTATTGGTAAGTATATAATAATTTTTTTTAATTTAAATTATTTAAAATTATTTAAATATAATTTAATTTAATTTAATTTCATTAAATTAAATTAATGTAAATTTAATTTTACTTTATTTTTACACTGTACCCCTGTACCCCTGTACCCCAAAACTGACCCTGAACCCTAAAAAAAACCTTTACCCAAAAACCCAAAACTGACCCTGAACCCTAAAAATACCCCTTTACCCAAAAACTAAAAACTGACCCTGAACCCTAAAAATACCCCTTTACCCAAAAACTAAAAACTGACCCTGAACCCTAAAAATACCCCTTTACCCAAAAACTAAAAACTGACCCTGAACCCTTAAAATACCCCTTTACCCAAAAACTAAAAACTGACCCTGAACCCTAAAAATGCCCCTTTACCCAAAAACTAAAAACTGACCCTGAACCCTAAAAATACCCCTTTACCCAAAAACTAAAAACTGAACCTGAACCCTAAAAATACCCCTTTACCCAAAAACTAAAAACTGACCCTGAACCCTAAAAATACCCCTTTACCCAAAAACTAAAAACTGACCCTGAACCCTTAAAATACCCCTTTACCCAAAAACTAAAAACTGACCCTGAACCCTAAAAATACCCCTTTACCCAAAAACTAAAAACTGACCCTGAACCCTAAAAATACCTCTTTAATTTAACATAATTAGCAATTAATCAATTAAATTAAATTAATTACCAATTACATTTTAATTAATTAACAATTATTATTTAATTACCAATTAATTAAATATTACTACCAATTAATACATTTACATATTTAATAAATAATAATTAAATTACTTCCCACCCTATTCCCCTATAAACCCACAACCCGCTACAGGAAATACATTATTTTAATTTACATAATTAGCAATTAATCAATTAAATTAAATTAATTACCAATTAAATTTTAAATAATTAACATATAATATTTAATTACCAATTCATTATTTATTACTACCAATTAATAAATTTACATATTTAATTAATTATAATTAAACTACTTCCCACCCTATTCCCCTATAAACCCACAACCCGCTACAGGAAATACATTATTTTAATTTACATAATTAGCAATTAATCAATTAAATTAAATTAATTACCAATTAAATTTTAAATAATTAACATATAATATTTAATTACCAATTAATTATTTATTACTACCAATTAATAAATTTACATATTTAATTAATTATAATTAAATTACTTCCCACCCTATTCCCCTATAAACCCACAACCCGCTACAGAATAAAATTACACAATAATTAAAAAAAAATCATTAATTAAAAATAATTATAACATAAAATGACACTTTTCACACATATTATAACATAAAAACACTATAAATAATTACATATTATATAAAAAAAGATATTTTTTACTTTCGATATTATTTACAGTCGATATTACTTCACTTACCTTAAAAACGATATTTTGGCTGTCGATATTCTGTCCTGTCGATATTTTCTCCAAACGATATTTAAAACTCGATATTCTGTCCAAACGATATTTTGGAGTCGATATTATGTCTGTGCACCGATTCAATTATAGCTCCAATAGCCAACAGTTCAATCTGTTACTTTGAATCTAAAATAAACACAGGAACTATGCACAAACGATTCAGACCTTGTTCATGGCACCCATGTATTTTGTTTCCTTAAGAGACCGGCCTAGGTATATTTATACATGTATGCTTTACTGTATATTTTACTGTATTTTCGCACACTATGAACTAGCACTTCACTCACTCCATAAGGTCCTTTCATCCTTGAGGTTGTGTCTCTTTTTTTTCCTCCAGAGTGTGCCTATAGGGTCCACCCACCTCTAAGAATCTACTAGGCCTTAGAGCTACCAACAAAAGTACGGTTAGATAATGGACTGGTTGCATGTCACTATGCACAAATGTGTGTTACACCAGTCTTCGTATGTTTTTTGTTGTTCTCACCTCATCACTAAGACAATGTGTGCTTGCCCTTTACTATGACTAAAGTTAGAGATGATAGTGCATGAGCACCTACACCATAATATAGAAGAGCAGAGTGCTCAACAAGTGACCACAACTGACATGGTTGAAAGGTTCTAAACATAATCAACGTTTCACTTTACCTATTTTTTACAGATACTCAAATCAGGAAAATCCAGTTTATATGGTTTGTCTAGGCATCATAATACACAGAATGCAAGAAATGTGCTGATAATTGGACTGCACAAATAGTGTTTGCTCGGTGAGACTAAAGTAACTTAGGGATCTTTAACCTTGGTCCTGAAGAAAGCCATGAAACCTATTTTGGCGATACTCAATTGCTGAAACAAGTCGACCTCAGATGTAGGGGTATATTGCACATGCTAAAGACATAATGTTGTGTTTTTTATCGTTGCCAAGAGCACCCTGAATTAAAAAAGTCTTTCAAAGGAGAAACCTATAGCCAATGGTAAACTTAATCCAACAAAAGAGCTCTGTTAGTCAATAATGTAGAGCCACACATTAGGGGGCCAATTCCGATTTGGGAAAAAAAGCATCCGTCCGAATCGTATCCGGAGCCCTCTCCGTACGAATCATACACGTCCGTCCGATTCGCGTAGTACGATCCGTATCTCGTCAATCCGTCCGAATCATCGGGAACCGTACGAATTGCAAGGCTGAAACCGTACGACACGGACCCTCACAGTGAACCGTACGATTCGTAAACATGCCGTACGATCCGATGAGTACGTTCCGGACCGGGGTATGAGGACGCGATTTGTACGGTCCACGTCAGGTAAGGGCGATTCGTACAGACAACCACACAATCACATACACACCGTAAGGTGCATACACCCCATGATCTTGGGGTACAGTGCGTACACCCCATGATCTACCCCTGCGATCATGGGGTGTACGCACCGTACCCGGGGGGGGGGTTCCGTACCTGTTTCGAGGCATATTCAGCTTCTCCGGACGTTTTGGGCTCCCGTAAAAAACAACGTTGTACGTTGCGTACCCAAAACAAATCGTACTTGCTGGGTCGGGAAAACCTGCTTCAAACTGTATGGATGTCGCTTACGGCGTGTCCCGAAGGAGAATCGTACGGAGATTAGAGTCGTACGGTCTTTGTACGATTCGTACAGAGTTCTGCTCCTGGTACGAATCGTACTTCATCGTACGTACCGGGGAGGCTGCAGGGTACGATTTGTATGGGAAAAACGCTCCGTACGGCTATTCGGAGTGGTTTTTCCCGAATCGGATTCGGCCCCCTAGGTGTTTTGAGTGAGTACAAAATGATGAAGCATGTCACCTGTATAGCTGATGGGTGATGGTCTCTTTAAAAACCATGAAGGTACCCCACCATCATATAGATCTGAAAGGGAGACTAGCAGTGTTAAGTCACATGAGTTCTCTAGCCAGTGATAGTGGTTGTTAAGTATTGGAAATGGAGCGCACTCACTAATTTTGCTTCTGACTCCTATCTTCCCATTATGTGAGATTGAGCAGATTTTTGGCTAATTAGCCAGTACTTTTGTGAAATTCGATTGTCTTACTCATTTGTGGGAGTGTTTTTTGAATTTGAAAAGTCCCTGTCTAAACCTCTCCTTACATTACCTATACCCCTCCCATTTAGGTGTAAATAATCCTAATTTTCCAATAATTCCCACTTCCCCTCAAACATTTAATTTATAATCAGAGACATTTGCATGCTGCGCTATTTACACTGATGAATGGCATCTCTACACAGAATATATAGGTGAGAACTCGCAGGGGCATGTATGAATGTTTAGCGATCGAAATGCAGTTGCAAAACATTCGCAGTTTACAGCCTACTTCAAGTAGGTGACAAGCCAGTCACAAACAGGAAGGGTCCCCCTGGGACTCCTTACCCTTTGTGAATGGTTGGGAAAACGTTTTATAAGAGCTGGCAGTGAACCCATGGACCACTGCCTACTCTTAAAAAAATAAAACTGAAACGTTTCATTTTTCTTTTTAAAACGCATCCTATTTTCCTTTAATTAAAACGGGCTGCTGTAACGAGGATGCCCTGCCTAAGGGTCGTTCTACGATCCCGACGGTGCCAGGCGGGTATTCAACTTGTGACCCCCCCCTCGTTTCATTACAGCCATCGTACACGCGGTCTGGAGTAGGACCAACGAACTATACAGCTGCGACGCAGAGGAGGAAGGATGCGGTCCCTTTAACTGGCCTGGGACAGGTGAGGAGGCGGAGCCAAGAGACGTCTCAAAAGCGGCAGGTGAAAGCACTCCGGTGTGCTTGTTCACCAGAGGAGCGGAAGGCGAGTGGAGCGGAGAGGCGTGGAGCGAGAAGAGAGGAGAGGCGGGGAGCGAGGAGAAGCAAACGAGCGAGGTGTGGAAATTACCCGGTATACCATCTACGGAGGAGAAGACGAGTGGAGAGACCTGTCGGCGGCGCGGAAGCCTGGAGGCCAACGGCAACAGGAGCTGCCCAGCCGCATGCCAGGAGGTGTGTGGCTAGCCGAGGTACGCAAATGTATCACGGGTTGGGTTGGGAGGAAGGGTGGATCGGTAACGTAAACGGCTCCCTTCATATCCCAAAGTACTGTACGGAAAACGTGCACTGATTATTTGTTCAACCAAATAAAACCAGCTAAAACCAAGACCCGCCTCCTGCCCATTACTATGCAACCCGCTACAGCTGCATTTAAAAAAAAACATTGCTTTGTTTTAAAGCAAACACTATCCGTACCAGTCCACCATCCCGATCTTTTTAATGATTCCCAATGGGTTGCAAATTGTGACCTACCTCATGAATACGTATGAGGTAAGTCCATTCACGAACCACTGGGAATTGCTAAATGTGTCTGAGACACATTAGTACATCGCAGTTTGCGACTTCGTAATTGCGAATCACAAAGATTTGCCGTTAGGAAGTTGAAAACAGATTTCTTTGTGCATGTGGCCACTCATCACTTTCTTTGCAGTGGCTTGTAGCTCGTAAGATGATAAAATATGATACTATCCTTCTTAGTTCTTCTTCTCTTTGTCCCCGTCTCTTTTCTTTTGACAGTATTATTCTTAAAGAGTGTCAGCATTCCACAATTACCATTGTGGTATTCTTGAAAATGGCATACCACAGGGGATCCTTGATCATGGTTAAATGATGCCGCAGTGTACCATTTTGAGCAGTAAGATCAAGCTCTATTTTATGTTTTATTACAGACAATTGGAAAACATTTACAAAGTACAGAGTTTTACAGGCTATAATTTTGTCTCTTTTTCCCATCTCTCCACTGCGTGGTAACTCAAGATTTTTTTTTTTAACCAGCACACTGCTCGCATAAATCAATTTCCAGTGTTTGAGGGAGAATCAATCACCCACAGATATGTGAGAGATGTCTGGGGAGGAGTTTCTCAACAAGGGAATACAATTTACCCTGCAGGAAAAAAAATGGTTATCTCATTAATATCCAAATTTTCGATAAACATACTATTTCAAATATACATACATCTATAAATACATGTGTGTAAATCCATGTATGCACTGACATTCATACATTGATTTAATGTTGGAACTAGCATTCTCTTTCCTTGCACCACCAATGTCTATGTTAAGCATTGCTCTTTTAAATTGTCTTTGGCTTTTAGACTGTATTATTCTCCTGGGTGGATGAGCCAGATCACCATGCATGTCTCTGCATCTGCCTTATTATATGACTGTCAAATGAGAGGCATGTCATTGGCCGTCACCAGCCACTTCCACACATATGGCACTTGAATATTCCACTTTGCCATCTGGAATTTAAGACTTAACAGTTAATTCAGCGCAGTGCCCGTCAAATAAAAATTACCTGCTGGATAAATTGTTCTTAAAATATTTTACAGGCTTTCATGTGATTTCTCTTAAAACTAATATATGCCCACGAATGGTTCAAATAAGTTCAAAGACAGGTAAAAAAAAAAGGAAATAGGTATTCTGATTAGTTTAGAGCAAAGGCAAGTGCAAAGAAATGTTGGAAATAGTGAGGAAACCATTATAAAAATATACTACGCTTCAATTACTTATAAATAATTTAACTTTAAAGGTTTTGACAAATACTGGTTCTCTGTGGGTATTTTACATAACAAGAAATAAAGCTATCTTGTTGAAGTATTTTACAGTGCAAGCAGTGAACCAATGAGGGGCATATTATCAAGAACGGTGTTAAAAATGATCGCCTGTTTAGCGGCAGAAAACTGCAGCTAAAGCAGCGATAATGGGCTTGATAATATGCCCTTGAGAATGCCAATAGAAGCCCATGTTCTGGTGTGAACATGGGCTTCTATTGGAATTCTCCAAGGCATATTATCAAGCCCATTATCGCCGCTTAAGCAGCAGTTTTTTGCCGCTAAACCGCGCGATAATTTTAACGCTGTTCTTGATAAATATGCCCCTTGATTCGCACCATTCTTTCCCCAAAAGTGCACAGGGCTCAATGTAACTTCAAAGTGCTCTATTTCTGGCAGTGTGGTCTAGCAGCCTTATGCCTAACACAGAGGAGTGTGAGACATTTGTAATACACACCTTTATTAATAAATGACACACAACTCAAATTCACATCAGTTTTAGAAAAATAAGCTTCTTTCAAGATTTATTTTAAGACCAATATGTTCACAAAAAGATAAGTATGTTTTTCAGGTAAAATACATTACATTTTAAAAAGTGGGCATTGTGCAATTTTCAGGCTTTGCAATGTTAACCTATCGGAGGAAAACATGAATGTAGTTTTTGCAGGTAAGTATTCAACATGCAAATTCAGTCTTCAGGGTCTTTGGTCATCACTAGGCCGGGTTCAACTCAGTACCAAGAGTGCACCACAAGTTCCATAGGGGCGGTGGGTGCAGAGGTTAAATTTGAGGTTGGACGCCCAATTTAAGTCAGGCTGTCCTTCCAGGGGTGAGTTGCTCTTCTTCAGCACTGTCTTTGAGGGCTGCAAACAGGCTGCTAGGCGAGGGCTAAGTCTGTTGGTGCCTCCAGTCTTTGCTGCTGCCGGATCTTCTTTGTATGGCGTCAAAATCTGATTTCAGGGTCTGGGGGAACCACATAAAGACTAGATTTAGGGGTGTTGCAGTGGAGTAAAAGGTAGGGGCCAATGGGTCTCTTACCTGGGGTGTCTACACCAACTATTATGCCACCCTCCTGTGGGATGGGTCATAACCCTAGCCATGATTGGATAAGTTCACTATCTTCAAGATGGTGGGCACTGAAAAATGTGCTTCACTTCCCCTCCAGCACCTGAAGGGTGGAGTTGGGAAAGGGACACAAACAACCTATTCTCACTAAGTTTTGCCACCGGTTCTCACACCAAGAATTGGGGTTTGAACCGGGGGCTACCATCTGCTGCTAGCAATAGAGGATGGGGTCACAATACAAGGGCCAAGAAACAACAATGGGTTTAGGCTCCAATCAGCAAAGCTGAGCCCTATTAGAACAAGAAACAACAAAATGCCAATGCTGATAAACAATTCACAATTTTTTGTACCGGTGCATTGACTGGAAACAATGTCACCAGACAACCTCTTATTCCAAGAGAGTTCATCAGAATTTATTCAGGAATTCACATATGTAAACCAAAACCAAAAGATTTTTTTTGACATTTTAATTTATATTTTCTATTAACACCAAACTACCTTCTCACAAAACCTACAAGATTCAATACAACCTAAAAATTCCCAAAAGTTCTCTTTCACACCACATCAGCTTCAAACTCTCAATCATTCTTCCCAGACGCTCCTACTTCCACTCAACTAACACTCCAGCAGTCCAAAAAACAACCCAATTCTCAATCATTCACATTTGAACCACAACAAAAAAAACAAATCCAATGAACAAATGGGCCAAACAAGAATAAGTTCCCAAATTGCAAGACTTCAAATTTCTAAAACAATAATTTGAGAACTTGATTTGGCCATCACAAGGTTGACGCACTTCGAACCCTCCAGATTCCGGGGTTCTCCTCAGGACCAGAAAGCTCAGTTCCTATGGCAAGATCAGCCGAGTAGTTTGGTGAACCAGAGCCAAACTCCTCTATAGCTGCCTAAACAGCTCCACCGTGCTTCGGTCATGTTGCTCGGGTTCCACAGTAAGTACAACATTCAAGGTTTCCGCCCGGGGGCCATCGTCAAAGTTCCAATGGTAGCACCAGTCCCAGTGTTACTAGGAAGAGCCACCTGCCTCACCCTCCAGCTCGCTCCCAAGAGGGCCGAGCACGCCATCGTAGTATATTTGATCTAGGCAGGGGAAATTCTCTGCAGACAGTTTGACTTCGGCCAGGTTCCAACCCGAGTCTCCTGAATGCACTATGGAAGGTTTGTTTGCCTGATGCAGTGAGGCAAAGTTTAGGCATCATAGGGTAGATATACCAGATTTACCAGATGCTCCTTCATTTAGACATGTGTGCATGGTTGTAGTGAGGAAGGCTCCCGTGAAGCATATAATGCCGCCATTATGTCAGGCAGTGCTTCAGAGTGAGTCAGGGAAGCCGAGGGTTATTATTCTGTCCGTCAGTGGTTATGGAGAGAGCAGTTGTGGAGTGCACATATGATAAACAGCTAGATGCTGATTGCCTTGATTAGTGTCCGAAATACAGGATATTCGGCACACGTATGGTAAGCCAGTGTTCATAGAGCCGTGGCTGCCATATTAGGGTCAGGCATCTGCCAGCTCAAAGTTATTCCACCTCTGTTTGTAGCCTGCCACGTGGAGCTTCCTTGTGGCCTCCCTCACTGCTGTTCTCTTCTCCGTGGTTTGCCCTTGCCTCTCTGCTTGTGTCAGACACTGCTTCTCTGACTCACCAGATCGGCTCTTCCCAGTCAGGTCGCTGCAAGGCTCCTCCTTCCTCTTTCTATCAAAGCTCCACTCCTCGCACCACTGCTGAGTGCTTGTATCCACAATCCATAGGTGGTGAGTCATCCGTTGCAGTGGAGGGGGGTTATTCCCTCCAGTCTTGGCTCTGGTGTGCTCTTCTTACCGGGTCTTCTATAATTAATGCGGCTCAGTAGGTTACGGACACCATCTTGGGGGTTCTCTCATGGGGGGGCTGAAGCTCCTGTACTGACGGGATCAGTTCAGGGGTCTCTCTACTCCGCTAGGGATGGTTATGGATTGGCCTGCTCCTTCAATAGTGGCCCTACTCAGGCTTATGGGCAAAACGTTTGGTCTGGAATCACTAATGCCCTCCAACATCAGATCATATTATTGTAATTTGTGATATGCGGCTGGAGACAGTGTAAAAGCAGAAAAGGAAGTAAAACATTGGACCGAGATGAGAGAGAAAATCTATCTGATGAAGAAGGAGATTGACAATAGCTGGTTTTAGGAATAAAGGACACAACTGGGAAGACTGGCATAAGACAGTAAGCTAGATATACCTCTGCATTGCATCACGTTACCTTTGGGAGAGTCTCTGTTGTGGCCATGAATGTCCTCCTGCACTCGGTATGCTAAAAGCTCTTGCAGGTTGAAGTGAAATTCTTTGTACACAAGCGATTCGTGAAGAGGCAAATCTGACAGTAATGAATTACTGCTTCGAAAGATGACGGGTGTCTATGGAGCCGCTCTGGTGTCCAAAACACTGAAAATGTTGCTAGTTATACCTTTTTCATCCTTTTCTCTGACTGGGCGCACAAGCACAACCCTTTGAAGCGCCACTGAACAAAAGAAGTAAACAGGCTTTCTGTTTTCTCTTGTGCGGGTTCTAATCAGATGGAATTCCCTCAGCTGACACTGGGTAGATGTAGGAAGCTACTGAATGTGATACTGTGCACATAGTGCCGGGGTTCCCCAAAAGTGTACTGGGCTCAATGTAAAACCCAAAGTCCTCTACTGGTGGTAATGTGGGCGACCAGACTTAGGCCTAACACAGAATGGAGTGTAAGACATTTATTGCCCGACAGTGATCAATTATGGACAAACGACTCAAGAAGGAGATCTAGACCAATGTAAGAAAATGATACTTTGTTTATATTTAATATAAGACCATGATTTTTGCAATCAGGAAAGTACGCTATCAAATAAAAATACAGGCAAGTGTGGCACTTGCAGTTCCAGTCCAGTCTTTGGGTGTCTCAGACCCGCACCGGGTGCATATCGTTTGTGTGTGACAGGGGGCACCCAGAAGGTGCGGGTTCAGTATCTATACTGAGGGTGTGGATACCGGAAACAACATTCACCCTTGTGGTCTGCGGAGCACAAGTAATTGGAAAGGTATTCAGTTGTTCGCCAACATAGCTCCCGTTGCAGTCGCTGGCAGCAGGCTGTGCGGATCGGAAGGTCCGTCGAAATGTTTTTAGGTCTGGGGGAACCACCTAATTACCATCTTTAGGAGGTGTTTTAGGGGAGTAGCAGGCAGGGTCCCTGGGCACCTTACCTGGGATGGCTACACCCTCTATTATGCCACCAGTGTGCCATGGACCTAGGCCTGATTGGAGGGTTCTCCTCATCTTCAAGATGGCAGGGACTCAAAGTTGAGCTTCATCTCACCTCCCCCACCTTAGGAGTGAGGTTGGAAAAGGTGGGCACACCTTCTATTCTTTTGAGGTTTTTTTTTTACAGTTTTCTCGCCCAAAGCTGGGGTGTAAACCAGGGACTGTCCCCTGCTGCTAGCAGTAGAGGCTGGGGTCACATTATGAAGGCAACAGGTCTTTGAAGATTCCCTTTTCCAGTACTGGACAATCCTGGGGAAGGAGGTTTGACAATTCTGCCCAGGATGTTCATTGTTTCTGGTCCCAGAGAGCAGAAGCTTCCCACCCAGGGGTCCAGATGCATGTCTGCATGTGGCAGTCTGCCTAAAGCAAGTCAGTATCCACACCAGAATCAGTAGGTTTTCAGGGGGCACCACTGAGGTGCCCTCTGAGTACATGTTTTTAATAAATCTAACACTGGCATGAGTGTTGATTTATTACAAGGAGCTGTTTGATACCAAACGTTCCTGGGTTCAGTGAAACCATCATGGTGCTGTGGAACTAGAGTTGTCAAGTTCCCAGCCCAATGTACTTTCTATGGCTTTACTGGTACGTGCAATATTAGGGAATAGACCCTAATACTGTATAGGCCTATCCGCTCATGCAGATATGCCCACACCTGGGATATAGTTCTAGAGGGGTGCCTTAACAATATGTTACTTATTAGAAAAACAGATGCCAACCCCACCAATTTTCAAGTGCTCGAAAATTTAGAGCAAACAAACCAAATTGAATTCCAGATTTGTTCAGTATATTTTATTTATACCCTTTACTTAGAAATTTTGACATATAAGATCAAACAAAATGTCTGAGAAAGACACTCAACATGTAACACTTAGCATAAAACAATACAGCAAAGTAATGTAAATCACTAAACAAATTACCAACAAACAATTATATGAACAAACAATTATATGATACACCTTTTGTCTTATTGAGTGATAGCAAGCGATAAATCTCTGCACATATTGAAACCACACTCAATTAAAGCATAATCAATATTTCAACTAAATGATAGAGACACGTTCAGGGTAACAATTGAAGAACATAAATTAATTCATCAGTGAGACTCAGAAATGAATTCTGTATCTTTCATATATTCTTTCAATACTGCCGACGCGTTTCGAATCCGTAAAGCAAGTGGACGGACTCTCATCAGGGCTCATTCAATGTAGTTCTGCAAGGTGTTTGTTTAAAAAGAGAAAAAGAGAGCACCGTGTCACCAATTATTGTTAATAGCAGGGTGACTGCCCACATCCCCTCATAGCCCTTTATGTACCTGATAGTCAGTCCGGGGAGCCTATTTCGGGGATCTTGTCACACCAGTACATGTAGCGGGACCTTGTTATCTGCAAGATAACATCGAGCTAAGAATGTGCAAAAGCAGTGTGACTCAAATTTATGCACACGCGGGAAACCCGCTGGAAAAGATAGAAGGGCAGTCGCAAGTGTTTCTTCCTGTCCCAATTATTCAGATTTCTTATAGGTCCTTGTGTGACCTGTAAATAGCGAACCAAAGTCGCCACGTTAAGTACCATGCGGCATTTAAAAACAAGGCGTGTACAAGCATTTTAAATGACATCTCGGATCGGACTAGATAAATCTAAAACGCGTACCTGGAGTTCACTAAGAATAATCACATCGTTTCTGGAAGATCCTTACGATCTCAGGTATCTGTCGGTTGGTCGATCTATAATAACAAAGAGCGAAGCTCAATTGTATCGCCTGCTCACAAACAGACTTTTTAAGCTGAAAGTTTAAACAGAAAGAATCCATTTAGCATTTACCTGCACGTTCACGTTGCAGGTCCCCGACCAAGCCGCTGTGTTTTCGTAAAGCGGAAAACAGCGATGTTCGAATCACGCCGCGTTGCGCTATCCCCTTTCCCTCAGCTGGTCACCTGCCAACCAAGGATGGGAGATTTAAAACTTGTCTTTCCCGATTCCAAATGCAAGTTAGGCTACCGCCTATTATCAAGAGCACTCACCGATTCAGTCAAGGCTCCATCGTTAGACTGTCAGATTCAGTTCAGAAACGCCAGCGCCATCTTTGGGGCGGGGATATAGACCATCACTGAATGCATGGAATTATGGTACATGTAGTTTTGAATGGGTCCTGCATTACTGCTGTCGGGTGGAGCACTGCAATACCACGTCATCACAGGCTTATAGCCTTGAGACTTCAGACATACTGTTCAATCCGGTTTGGGCACTATTAAACCTCATAATCAAATCCTTGCATTAACTTGCTGGTTGGTCTTCCCGATATAATGCAAGGATTACACAACATCGATCCCGCATTAAAAATAAAGTTCTCAGTGCACCCATGGTACAACATTTTGTAGATAAGTTACATGCAGAAACTGATTTTTCATGGACAGTATTGTACACAGTGCCCACCAAAAAAGGTCTTGTCGACATTGAGGAAACCTTGTTGCGCAAAAAAGCCTATTTGATTATGAGGTTTAATAGTGCCCAAACCGGATTGAACAGTATGTCTGAAGTCTCAAGGCTATAAGCCTGTGATGACGTGGTATTGCAGTGCTCCACCCGACAGCAGTAATGCAGGACCCATTCAAAACTACATGTACCATAATTCCATGCATTCAGTGATGGTCTATATCCCCGCCCCAAAGATGGCGCTGGCGTTTCTGAACTGAATCTGACAGTCTAACGATGGAGCCTTGACTGAATCGGTGAGTGCTCTTGATAATAGGCGGTAGCCTAACTTGCATTTGGAATCGGGAAAGACAAGTTTTAAATCTCCCATCCTTGGTTGGCAGGTGACCAGCTGAGGGAAAGGGGATAGCGCAACGCGGCGTGATTCGAACATCGCTGTTTTCCGCTTTACGAAAACACAGCGGCTTGGTCGGGGACCTGCAACGTGAACGTGCAGGTAAATGCTAAATGGATTCTTTCTGTTTAAACTTTCAGCTTAAAAAGTCTGTTTGTGAGCAGGCGATACAATTGAGCTTCGCTCTTTGTTATTATAGATCGACCAACCGACAGATACCTGAGATCGTAAGGATCTTCCAGAAACTATGTGATTATTCTTAGTGAACTCCAGGTACGCGTTTTAGATTTATCTAGTCCGATCCGAGATGTCATTTAAAATGCTTGTGCACGCCTTGTTTTAAAATGCCGCATGGTACTTAACGTGGCGACTTTGGTTCGCTATTTACAGGTCACACAAGGACCTATAAGAAATCTGAATAATTGGGACAGGAAGAAACACTTGCGACTGCCCAAGGTATGAACTCTGAGTCCTTCTATCTTTTCCAGCGGGTTTCCCGCGTGTGCATAAATTTGAGTCACACTGCTTTTGCACATTCTTAGCTCGATGTTATCTTGCAGATAACAAGGTCCCGCTACATGTACTGGTGTGACAAGATCCCCGAAATAGGCTCCCCGGACTGACTATCAGGTACATAAAGGGCTATGAGGGGATGTGGGCAGTCACCCTGCTATTAACAATTAATATTAACAATAATTGGTGACACGGTGCTCTCTTTTTCTCTTTTTAAACAAACACCTTGCAGAACTACATTGATTGAGCCCTGATGAGAGTCCGTCCACTTGCTTTACGGATTCGAAACGCGTTGGCAGTATTGAAAGAATATATGAAAGATACAGAATTCATTTCTGAGTCTCACTGATGAATTAATTTATGTTCTTCAATTGTTACCCTGAACGTGTCTCTATCATTTAGTTGAAATATTGATTATGCTTTAATTGAGTGTGGTTTCAATATGTGCAGAGATTTATCGCTTGCTATCACTCAATAAGACAAAAGGTGTATCATATAATTGTTTGTTCATATAATTGTTTGTTGGTAATTTGTTTAGTGATTTACATTACTTTGCTGTATTGTTTTATGCTAAGTGTTACATGTTGAGTGTCTTTCTCAGACATTTTGTTTGATCTTATATGTCAAAATTTCTAAGTAAAGGGTATAAATAAAATATACCGAACAAATCTGGAATTCAATTTGGTTTGTTTGCTCTAAATTTTCGAGCACTTGAAAATTGGTGGGGTTGGCATCTGTTTTTCTAATAAGCATTATATGGTCCAGCCGACCCTACGTCCCGGGACCTATCTCCTTAACTGTTCAAAGTTAACAATATGTTGGGCAGTGCTAGCTGGCATGGCACACAGGCAGTATACGAGAAATAATTTGTCGGTGGAGAGGCGCACTCCCTCTTTTTTAATGATAATACTGTAAGAAACTAGCTATTTTAAACCAGTGGTGCTACACAGCTGCACATGCTGTCTACATGTGTTATTCAAGTATATACTAAAGCAAGCCAGTAGACTTGATGCAGTGTGCACTCTTCTCAATAATATAAAACACCATATTCACAATTATCTCATATTTTTATAATGTTAATGCTTCATTTGCATCATCATTTGTCATGTTTTACATTTCTTCAATATTCATCCTTATTTCAAACAAATACCTTTCCAAACACATGAACTTCAACAAACATAAATTCTTGTCAATGCTACTTTACAACTATATAATGCTCTTGATTTGCTTTTAAGATACATTAAAGACACATCCTGTTTCTTTTCATTCCGGATGCATTTCAGGACAGTTAAGTCCCTTCCTCAGGGGCCTCCCTAAAAAAAAACAAATAAACAGCGTTTTATAATCATTTATGAAACATGGAGCTATACAACCCACGATTAACTCATTTGTTGCATGCCGACATGCGAATGCTTATCTTGAGGCAGGTGAAAACACTGTATGTGAAATAAAACACTTGTATCACCCCCAAGTGCTTTCTGTGTGCAATTCTCACTGTGTAAAACAGTATATGCTGATATTTTCACATTTGCACAATTCACCATGTTGGAACACTACATGATTTTCCTCATGCTTAACTCCCTTGTATACTAGGCATTGGCTACCTACTAATGCCAAAAACGAGTCTGGATGAAGTCTTTTCCACTTCCAGTAACACTAAAGCAAAACAACTAGAAAAGCGTTAACACACCATTGCAACAAAGTACTTCTCTATAAATGTACACCCAGAGTAATCTCACCTCCTCCTGTGGTGATTCCCTGCTCAGCAATTTCCGTCCTTCACTCTGTGTCTACCGGAAATAACCAAAAGAAATACTCATTAGGCTCAACGCTATCTGATGAATGCTCAGGTGAATTCTCGTCTTCAATAGTAATGCCCCGATAATGGACTCACTGCTCAATTTAATTGTAGACGTTTTGAAATGACTCCAAACTTGCTGCGCTCTGTGTGCGTTTAAGACCAAGTGGATGCGTTTGTGGAAACCTCTGGGGCTTTGCATCCGGCCCAGTCAGGCTTCAGATCATCCTTCAGCACTGAGACGGCGCTGGTGGAGATGACAGAGGCAATCAGGGAATGCCTGGATGGGGCGGCAGAGTGGCTCTGATTTTATTGGACCTCTCTTCCGCCTTTCATACGGTTCCTCACCAGCTTCTTCTCTCCCGCCTTTCTGCCATCGGCCTCTCTGGCGCAGTGTGGGCCTGGCTGGAATCTTTCTTGGCTACTCGTACCCAGCAGGTCTGGCTGCCTCCCTTTTCATCCTCGGCCAGGGAGGTCTTGACTGGAGTCCCTTAGGGCTCGACTCTGAGCCCTCTGCTTTTCAATATCTATCTGACTCCATTGATCTCTCTGGCGGAAGAGCTGGGTGCCAAGATCATGGCTTATGCTGACGACACCCAGTTTCTATTCACTTGGAATGGCCCCGACCTGGGCACTGGGACGGCACAGAGGTGCCTGGCCGCCGTGTTTACATGGCTTGCGCAGGCTAAACTCAAGTGCAACGAGGGGAAATCCGAAATACTGCTCCACGGCCAATTTCCATTACTCTTCACAGAAGCCTTGTGGCCCCCTGATTTCCCCCGCCCACTCTCTGAGGGTGGTCCGGCTAAGAACCTGGGAAACTGGTTTGGGGAGGATCTCAGGTTCTCGGAACACATCAAGAGACTAACGGGTGTCTGCTTTGGTACACTTAAGTCACTGAGCAGATTCTTCCCTTTGCTCCCCCAGCCGGCGAAGGAAATGGTGGCTCGGGCACTTATCCTATCCCGCTTGGATTATCCCAATGCGCATTTCCTTGGCATTCCTGGATACCTGATCAATAAATTGCAATTGATCCAAAACGCGGTGGCCAGACTCTTATTTAACATCTCTAAGAGATCAAGTATCAGATCACACTTGTGCAACCTTCACTGGCTTCCCATGGTCCAATGCCAGAAACCGGTCCTCGGAAGCTTGTTTCCGGTCCAGGGAAGGCATGGCTTGGCTGTTCGGGCTGGACTGTTCCCATGAGGCACAGGGTCAGACTGATTTGCATATAGCCATGTCTGAACTGGTGTGGCAGAGGGGGCTAAAGAACGGTGATGGATCAAACCCAGATCTTTTGACTGGGTGTGAGTGTTTGATTGGTTCAGATGCTCCATCCATCACCATCCCCTTTTGTACCGCTTTGGCCGCCATAAGTGTGGCAGGGTATGCTCAGACGTGAGTCCCTTGCTCACTTTGCCACTGGATTCAAGCAAGCCAGGCTGAAGACGTCTGTAACGCCAGAAACCGGTCCTCGGAAGCTTGTTTCCGGTCCAGGGAAGGCATGGCTTGGCAGTTCGGGCTGGACTGTTCCCATGAGGCACAGGGTCAGACTGATTTGCATATAGCCATGTCTGAACTGGGGTGGCAGAGTGGGCTAAAGAACGGTGATGGATCAAACCCAGATCTTTTGACTTCGGTGTGAGTGTTTGATTGGTTCAAATGCTCCGTCCATCACCACCCCCTTTTGTACCGCTTTGGCCGCCATAAGTGTGGCAGGGTATGCTCAGACGTGAGTCCCTTGCTCACTTTGCCACTGGATTCAAGCAAACCGGGCTGAAGACGGCTGTAATGCCAGAAACCGGTCCTCGGAAGCTTGTTTCCGGTCCAGGGAAGGCATGGCTTGGCAGTTCGGGCTGGACTGTTCCCATGAGACACAGGGTCAGACTGATTTGCACATAGCCATGTCTGAACTGGGGTGGCAGAGTGGGCTAAAGAACGGTGATGGATCAAACCCAGATCTTTTGACTGGGTGTGAGTGTTTGATTGGTTCAGATGCTCCGTCCATCACCACCCCCTTTTGTACTGCTTTGGCCACCATAGGTGTGGCAGGGTATGCTCAGACGTGAGTCCCTTGCTCACTTTGTCACTGGATTCAAGCAAGCCGGGCCGAAGACGGCTGTAATGCCAGAAACCAGTCCTCGGAAGCTTGTTTCCGGTCCAGAGAAGGCATGGCTTGGCAGTTCGGGCTGGACTGTTCTCATGAGGCACAGGGTCAGACTGATTTGCATATAGCCATGTCTGAACTGGGGTGGCAGAGTGGTCTAAAGAACGGTGATGGATCAAACCCAGATCTTTTGACTGGGTGTGAGTGTTTGATTAGTTCAGATGCTCCGTCCATCACCACCCCCTTTTGTACCGCTTTGGCCGCCATAAGTGTGGCATGGTATGCTCAGACGTGAGTCCCTTGCTCACTTTGCCACTGGATTCAAGCAAGCCGGGCTGAAGACGGCTCTAATGCCAGAAACTGGTCCTCGGAAGCTTGTTTCCGGTCCAGGGAAGGCATGGCTTGGCAGTTCGGGCTGGACTGTTCCCATGAGGCACAGGGTCAGACTGATTTGCATATAGCCATGTCTGAACTGGAGTGGCAGAGTGGGCTAAAGAACGGTGATGGATCAAACCCAGATCTTTTGACTGGGTGTAAGTGTTTGATTGGTTCAGATGCTCCATCCATCACCACCCCCTTTTGTACCGCTTTGGCCGCCATAAGTGTGGCAGGGTATGCTCAGACGTGAGTCCCTTGCTCACTTTGCCACTGGATTCAAGCAAGCCGAGCTGAAGACGGCTGTAATGCCAGAAACCGGTCCTCGGAAGCTTGTTTCCGGTCCAGGGAAGGCATGGCTTGGCAGTTTGGGCTGGACTGTTCCCATGAGGCACAAGGTCAGACTGATTTGCATATAGCCATGTCTCAACTGGGGTGGCAGAGTGGGCTAAAGAACGGTGATGGATCAAACCCAGATCTTTTGACTGGGTGTGAGTGTTTGATTGGTTCAGATGCTCCGTCCATCACCACCCCCTTTTGTAACACGTGGTCCAGTGGGTGCAGTTCAAGCTCATAGAGCTCTGCACGATTTAGGACCCTCCTATATTAAGAAACGAGTGTCCTTTTACACCCCCCGTCGATCCCTACGATCTGCTTCTCACCGTCTGATGGCCACCCCCCGCTTTCGTTGTTCTAGGATGGGGGGTCAGAACTTTCAGTCAAAGTAGACACTCTAAGGAACGGCCTTCCTGTCTCGCTGCGCCACATCCAGGACCTCCGCTGTTTTAAGAAACTTCTCAAAACTTATCTTTTCAAACAGGCTTTCTAAATCTTTTTCCATCTGCATGTCTGTAGCTCATATCGCGCCAGGACACTCATAGGTAATTGTGCGCGCTACAAATCCCATATAACATAACATAACAAGTATGACAAGCATTGGCAATGTAATAGGTCTTGCATTTACACGAGTTTAAGCTATGGGCATTGTAAAAGACAATTCCTTTTATTTATGTATTAAAAATTAAAACAAAAATAAAATTCATTGTTGTTTGCAATGTCAATAGTTGAAACTCAGGTAAATGCTGTGCACAGCAGAGGACTTGTTTGAAAATCCAAACTCACAATACTGCTGATATATTTTTTAGATTGATAACCAATATTCATATTCTATCTTGTAATTATTAATCCAATAGTAAGTGGTAGGCATAGGCACTGTCATTCAGCGGCTATAGAATAGGGCATGGGATGGCACCATAGGCCTTGCACACTTATCACTTTGTTTTTGTTGCAAATTAGGCAGTGATTTAAAGTCGGGGTCTTTACTATAATGGTTCTGCTTCATGAAGCTGCATTTGATCTTTAGCAAGTCAGTGCTATATGAGTTTAATTGCTGGTGCCTTCAGGGAGGTCATTTCCTCTCCAACCCCAGCGCCTGCAACAACGACATCAAGTCCGGGTTATACTATAATGGTTCTGCTTCATGAAGCTGCATTTGATCTTTAGGCATTCAGTGCTATATGAGTTTAATTGCTGGTGCCTTCAGGGATGTCATTTCCTCTCCAACCCCAGCGCCTGAAACAACGACATCACACCCTCGCAAGACCTCTGCGACTCACTCGCCTCGTACTTCCACCGCAACATCGCCGACATACACAACAGCTTCGACGCACAGACCTCGGACTCAACCACCGAACCAACGCCCCCCACCACCACCCTCTGCACCTGGACCCCGGTCAGCACTGAAGACACCATCCGCCTGATGAACACCATCCACTCCGGCTCCCCTACCGACCCTTGCCCACACCACATCTTCAACAAAGCCGACTCCATCATCGCACCCCAACTCCGGAACATCATCAACAGCTCCTTCCCATCCGCCACCTTCCCGGAGAGTTGGAAACATGCCGAACATTGCGCCCTCCTGAAAAACCCACCGCGGACCCCACGGACCTCAAAAACTTCCGCCCCATCTCGCTCCTCCCCTTTCCAGCCAAAGTCATCGAGAAGACCGTCAACAGACAACTCTCCTCCTTCCTCGAGACCAACGGATCCCTCGACCCCTCACAGTCCGGGTTCCGAGCAAACCACAGCACCGAGACCGCCCTCATCGCAGTAACCGATGACATCAGGTCCCTGCTCGACAACAGAGAAACTGCTGCCCTCATCCTCCTGGACCTCTCAGCAGCCTTCGACACTGTATGCCACCGCACCCTGGTACAGGGCCTCAGCAACACCGGAATCCAAGGAGCGGCCCTGGAGTGGATCACCTCGTCATCGACAGAAGAACCCAGAGAGTCCGCCTTCCCCCCTTCTGATCCACGGCCACCGAAGTCATCTGCGGCGTTCCGCAAGGATCCTCACTCAGCCCCACCCTCTTCAACGTCTACATGAGCCCTCTCGCAGCCATCACACGCCAACACAACCTCAACATCATCTCCTACGCAGATGATACCCAGCTGATCCTCTCCCTCACCAACGACCCCGCCATCGCCAAAGCCAACCTCCAGGAAGGAATGAAAGACGTCGCGGAATGGATGAAGCTCAGCCGTCTGAAACTGAACTCAGACAAGACGGAAGTCCTCATCTTCGGACCAGCTCCCTCCACCTGGGACGACTCCTGGTGGCCCCCTGCCCTGGGCACCGCACCGAAGCCAACGGACCACCCACGCAACCTGGGCTTCATCCTGGACTCATCCCTCACGATGACCAAGCAAGTCAACGCCGTCTCATCATCCTGCTTCAACACCCTGCGCTTGCTCCGAAAGGTTTTCCGGTGGATCCCCACCGAAACCAGGAAGACGGTCACCCAGGCCCTCGTCACCAGCCGTCTGGTCTACAGGAACACCCTCTACCCTGGAACCACAGCCAAACTCCAGAAAAGACTCCAGCGCATTCAGAATGCCTCAGCACGACTCATCCTGGACATTCCTCGCCATAGTCACATCTCCGCCCACCTGAAAGACCTGCACTGGCTCCCCGTCAACAAGAGGATCACGTTCAGACTCCTCACCCACGCACACAAGGCTCTCCACGACACAGGCCCAAAGTACCTCAACAGCCGACTCACATTCTACACAGCCACCCGCCAGCTCCGTTCCGCCAGCCTCGCCCTCGCCTCCGTCCCACGAATCCGCAAATCCACCGTCGGAGGAAGATCCTTCTCCTACCTGGCAGCCAAGACATGGAACTCCCTCCCCACCCACCTGCGGCTGACCCTGGACCATCTCTCCTTCAGGAAACAACTCAAGACCTGGTTGTTCGAGCAGTAGCGACCCCCCCCCCCCTCAGCGCCTTGAGACCCTAACGGGTGAGTAGCGCGCTATACAAATTCTATTGATTGATTGATTGATCCAGTTCATGTAAAAATGTGTGGATGTCAAGTGTGTGGGTCACCACAGGAAGTGGCTACCATCCCCAGCCTGTCCATTGACACCGTGACACTGCGCTGTGACAACAGCACACTTTCTGTGCTTCGATGCGTTTACACGTTTATTTCAAGCAACACTATTTACTGCTTAGACCTTCAAATTATGCGAGAAAGGATCACCGTGAGAAGGATTTGTTTTCTTTCTCATGTTGAAAAAGACATTAGGATCTATTCAACATACTGAACGTAGAACTGGGTATTTTGGGTGCCGGTCTAAAGGAGTAAATACGGTCTTCTGTTTAAACATACCGCATACTACTAATACACTTCTACAGTTCTGTTTAGCTAAAAGTATAGAACTTTCTTGCACTTGAGATGACATATAGAAAGGTGGAAACTTGAGCTCCAAACAGATGGAGAATATATTACTATATATGCGGACAGAAAGCTGTGTTTTAGAATCCCTTGTTCCTTTACTACGGACAGAGCGAAAGAACAGTTTAACGCACAGCTTTCTTTGTGGCTTGTCTTTGAAGTGAAAATAGGCAAAACCCCAAACCAAAGCGCTGCTCTCGCTCAAAGTTAAAACGCCATCAGATCGAAGGGGCTGCTTCCAGAAAGCTGTTCGGGGCGATATGGTAAAATCGGCATAACAAACAGAAACCCAATCCGAAGTGCGGCGCTCCCTCAAAGTGAAAGGGGCATGAGACCTAACAGCCTGCCCCCAAACAGCTGTTTTGCGCAATGCAGGAAAATGCAAGGGCCACAAATAGTGCAAAAGGCACAAAGTAACATTTCAAACTGTATGAAAGCGAAAATAACATGTGCCCCTAAAAATGAAACTAAACCACCAAGGCTCGTAAAAGTAAATGTGGCATCAAGACGCTACGCTTATGCTACGGTGTGTTGATGCAAAAGTAACATGAGTCTCAGAGAAGTAAACACGGCATGGAGATGCTACAGTGTGTTACGCAACGGTGTGGTAAAGCGGGCTAAAAACTCAAGAACTCACATATGGGTAGTAAATGCTGTATGACAACATAAGAACTTGTGTTTCAAATAATTGGCGCCGTAGCTTAGTAAAGGGGAAGCGCTGCAAAAATGCACATGCAACTGTCCCGAAAGCAGTGTGCCAAAAATAATTCTGAAGACAGATACACATCCAAGAGTGTGAGCCTGCAAGTGCAAAATCCAGTCTGTAGGGGTGAGCCAGAAGGGAGACAGGGCAGTCCCCAAAAAGCCTCACTTTCAATAGAAAGCATGGCTTTTGCATAAACTGTGACACACGCAAATGGGAAGCAGAGGAGGAGCTTCTAGCCCACTTCAAAGTTGACTTGACGACAATGGATCTCGGCAGAGCATGCAGTGCATGCGCTGCGATGCAGACGAGACCTAAAAAACGACAACAGACTGCAATTTGAAAAGCCCGATACTTCCTCCGGTTAATACATGTCCGCCATCTTGGAACAGAGTCCTCTCCCAAAAATACGAACGTAACAAAAAACAAATTCCTCGTGGATCTGATCTGAAATTATGAGGTAACGTAAACATCTACACATCATTACTTATATCCTCCTCATGAAATATTCCACATTGCTAAGTTTATAGAAACAGAATGTTCACTCTCCTCTCCTTTAATCAAAACATCGATCCTTGAGCACCATATTGGAGTGTACAAACCTCCAATAAAACATTAGAAAATGGGCATAAAACCAATACTAAACCAAATAATAAATACATTTGTTTGAAATAAGGATGATTATTTAAAAAATGTAAAACATGACAAATGAAGCATTAAAATTATAAAAATATAAGATAATTGTGAACACAGTGTTTTATACAGTAGTGAACAGTGCACACTGCATCAAGTCTACAGGCTTGCTTTCGTATACACAGGCAGTGTGCCATGTTAACTTGGTCAGTTTTGTACCTCACAGGTGCATGTGAGCTGTGGGGGCAGTGCCCTGGTCCTAGTGTGTAGGTCCCAAGGGACCCTCTTCAGCCTCCAGGCCCTAGCTACCTAGGGTACCACTTACTAGGGACTTACAGGTGGGTGGAAGTACCACCACTGTGGACATGTTTTTGGTGGAAGAACACTGATACTGGGAACCTGGTTAGCATGGACCCAGTATTGTACAGTCAAAGTTGCATCAAAAGCCAGGAAAAAAGTGGGGGATTACTGCCACAGAACCCTTTTTCCTCACAGTATAGGTTTATGGTGGGATTTCCGGCAGCAGGTGTAACAACTTTTCCGAAAAATGTGCACATTGGGAGGTGGGTGGCTGATTGCAGAGTTTTTGCAGAACTTCACGCTCCAAGCTGAGCGTGGAGTGGGTAAGACTGCACAAACTCTGCTGGCGGCGTAGAGTTCACGACCCACCCCTAATTTATAGAAGGCCTGGAAATTAAAATAACGTTTTGTATATCTTGAATAATTTCTGGAAACTTAATGGAATGCGTGTTACAGCAAGTTAATGAAATTCCAATAATACGCCATGTTTTGTAATTACACTGCAATTTGTGGCATAATTATAGAGCAGGACCACTTAGACAATGCATTCAACCAGAACCATAATGGCAGCAATTGTGTTTTTAGTGCTATTATTTCTAGAGTGAAATGCATTCTTGTTTAAAAAAATGAATGCCAAGGCACATTTCACAATAAAATACTGAGCTAAACAATGGACTTGCATTTCGAGTAATTATGTACATTTTAAAATAATTTTCCAGAGATTTTTCATAACTATCTGAAAATAAAATACATTAAATCCACCCCCCCCCCATAATATATTCTATTTTCACAACTAAATTTGCTCCCTTGCTATTAGTTCTGTCCCTGATATATGCTTCATGCAGGTGGAAATTCCATTGGATCCACATTCTGGATTTGTTTTGGCTCATTCCTCTTCACTGATATCAGAAGTAATTTGGTGTCGTGTTAATAACACAAGTATTACTCCAAATCTTCAGTTCTACAAGGTTGCCAAGAAGGTTTTTATGATATGTGTTTCTTTTCCTCCTAAATGAGATCCTGTTAAGGAGTCCTTGATACCTTTTGCATGCATATTTAAGAGCAGGTTGGCACTGTGGCTATTGGGAAGCATAGTACTATCATGCAGTAAAGAAAGGGATTCAACTGACCATTCACTTTCTCTAGTCTTTGACACCTGTGGGACACTGATATCAAGATATCCACTCACCATTTCACAATGTACTTTATTTAGTGTAATAATTTATACAGTCTGTAATGCAATCTTCATTTGTCGTATTGTGGAGAAATCCCACACCGGAAATAAGGTATTTTTTTGCAGTAGAAAACCAAGAACTCATTCCGGTGCCAGCATAATTGGGGGTTTGGTAAGGGATAGGCGGAACTCACAGAGTTTTACTCCGTGAAGTTCTGCTGTGTTACCCAAATGCTTAGCTAGACTTCGCGGAGTACTAGGAGAATCAGAGTTGTGGTTTGTTGTGCTGCTCCCGCTGATTTGTCCCGCCCTGTAAATCATTGTGAACGGCACCACACCAGAGGGTGCTGCTTTTTTCCCCTACTCGAGTAGATTTTCTACTTTAGCTGCTGCTTTCTCTCTGCAAGCGGAAGGTTTCTCAATGCGAGTGGTAGAGACCTGCTGCTACCGCCCGTTTGGAAAAATCTTGCTGGCAGGTGGTCTGTGGGTTGGTTTTCTTGCTCACCAACTTGCCGTGGGCGAGCCACGCACAAAAACACTCAGCCACAAGGAGCTTTATGTCGCTTTTCTGAAACTACATGCTAAAAGCAGAGCGTGTATTGGGCAAAATGCTGTGTACTCTACCAGAGGAGCGGAGTTTATCACCCACCCAGAGTTTTGGAAGCCTATGACTGAGGTTGGAACTGTTGCTACTTATTTTGATTTTAAGAGGATGGAGGTAGGTGCTGTAACTGGAACAGTATAAATAGAGGTGATTTACACTTTCTCAGGGTCGCTCTCAACATCGATAATGACACATTCTTTTTCATCATTATAATGACTGCACACTATGCTTTTTGTTTCCGTAACCTTCCCTCTGCCATGTCCTGCAGGGTGGCACTTGAGAGTCCACACTTGAGATTCCACAACTTGTTAGCTTCACTTTCTTCCCAAGAGTGTTTCGCGAAGCCAAGATACTTGGTCAAGTTATTCGTGAAAATGATGTTGAAGACGAAACAAGAAAAACGTCCTGTTTTGCTCTTGGTGATGTAGGAAGTGGCAGATTATTCTGGAGAACAAGAGCGTAGCGCAGGATCCTACACTGTGATTGGGAGCACATGATCGAGAGGCAGAGCAAGCAGAATAAAAGCTGGGCAAGGCAGAGAGCGGAGTCATCTGCGGCATTCCTCAAGGCTCCTCGCTCAGCCCAACACTCTTCAACGTCTACATGAGCCCCCTCGCAGCCATCGCACGCCAGCACAACCTCAACATCATCTCCTACGCCGACGACACCCAGCTGATCCTCTCCCCCACCAACGACCCCGCCACCGCCAGAGCCAACCTCCAAGAAGGGATGAAAGAGGTAGCCGAATGGATGAAGAACAGTCACCTGAAACTGAACTCGGACAAGACGGAAGTCCTCATCCTGGGATCCTCACCCTCCGCCTGGGACGACTCGTGGTGGTCCCCCGCCCTAGGCAGCGCACCCAAACAAACAGACCACACAAGCAACCTAGGCTTCATTCTGGACTCCTCCCTCTCCATGACCAGACAAGTCAACGCCGTCTCCTCGTCATGCTTCAACATCCTGCGCATGGTACGCAAGATCTTCCGGTGGATCCCCACCGAGACCAGGAAGACGGTCACCCAGGCCCTCGTCACCAGCCGTCTGGACTACGGCAACTCCCTCTACGCAGGAACCACCGCCAAACTCCAGAAGAGACTTCAGCGGATCCAGAACGCCTCAGCACGACTCATCCTGGACATCCCCCGTCGCAGCCACATCTCCGAACACCTGAGAGACCTGCACTGGCTCCCGGTCAACAAGAGAATCACCTTCCGTCTCCTCACCCACGCTCACAAAGCCCTACACAACCAAGGACCAGGATACCTCAACAGCCGCCTCAACTTCTATGCTCCCAAACGCCAGCTTCAATCGACCACCCACGCCCTCGCCGCCGTCCCCCGAATCTGAAGAGCCACCACAGGGGGACGGTCCTTCTCCTACCTCGCCGCCAAGACTTGGAACTCCCTCCCGACCCACCTCCGCCTGACCCAGGACCACCTCGCCTTCAGGAAGCAGCTCAAGACCTGGCTGTTCGAGCAGTAGCGGACCCCCCTCCCCTAGCGCCTTGAGACCCTCTGGGTGAGTAGTGCGCTATACAAATGCTCTGATTGATTGATTGATTGAGTGCGGCGAGCACAGTGCCTTTCTGCTGACTGCCTTTTGCCGCACGTCCACCAAGGAAGCATAAGGAATCAGCTTCCTTCAGCGGTTGATTTCAGTGTTGCTGTCTCAGTAGTCACAGTATTCACGGTGGTCAGTGATGCTCAACAGGGTGCTCGATGAATCGCAGAGCACCACTTTGCATAATGACGTGCCTGCTGCCAGCCAACAACTCCAAAATATACAGCTCCATGGTAATGGTGGTGGGCGGTTTACGCTACACTCAGCCCCTCATGGCCCGCGTCGTATTTAGAGACCTGCGTCATAGAGTGATGGATGGCTGCGATCTTCTTTGCATCTAATGCACTAAAGGTGAGATAAAGGAGCTGGAGGCTAGTGAAGCCTTGTGGAACTAGTGTATGCCACAGTGCGGTATAATTCCTTCTTGCATGAGACTTCTATTTTTACCTCCTGCCCCAAGCGCCGGTCTGCTTACTTTCTGAAATTGGAAGCTCTGGAGAACTTTTGAGGAGCTGACCTTTTAGAGTGCAAATACTATGAGCTGAGGTAGCCGTGCAATAGGCCTACTACCGGAGGGTAGAGGACTACGGTGCGTGGGATCAGCCAGACTAGGTTCTTGTGTGGCTTGCTCGCCATTTAGTCTCCCCCGTCATATCTCTTGTGCCTACCTTGAGGCCAGCTGCTACCCAGTTCGGGATCCAGTGCTGTTCTACGTGACTGCAAAATTGTAAGATCACAATGCGAGGTAAAGAGCATCCAGTGGAAGCATTTGAGAGGTTGCATTATAAGAACCCAGATAGGTCAGCTTGTAGCCACATCTACTTCTACTTTTACTTCTATCACTTCTACATCTACATCTATTTTTGCCTTAATCAAAGCGACCCTAGGATAATTCTAATCAGTAAAACGCCCCAACGGTCTAGTCAAATTAATATACTCCAATTGGGTTGCACCAGGTCATTAAAACAAAGCTGTAATACACTGTCTGCCTTTCGGGGTGAGACATCCAGTGGCTGGGGTTTATACCTTTACTGCAAAAGGATGAAAACTCACTCTGCAGCACCAGGCATCAGCATCCGTGCAACCAGAACTCCATAACCTTTAACAAATCGAAGGTCTTAGCAAAAATGTCCTACAACATACATAATTGAAGGCCATAAGGTTAAGTACACAGCCCAAGATACCTCTGCTGGGGAGAGGGCCCCTGCTGGGGAAAGAGCTGAAACAGGTTTACTCCCAATGTCTAAATCAGCACCACATGTCTTGTTGTAAGGATCCTGCTCAGACACAGAACTGTGCACAGAGACCCAGGACATCAGTGAATACTGGTGTACCAGAAACTCACCTCAGTACCTAGAAAACCCCCAACCAGGTAGCATCAGTGTCACATTAGCTCTTCGTCTTATAGCAAAGTAAGCTAGACAACGGAGTGGCATCCTCTGATATATCAGCCTTAGCAATTACAAGCCCCACTCATGCAACATTGATATCAAAGAGAGTCTCCAAGCCTGAAAACTGATTCTAAGGGAAGTACCTCTTTTTTGCAACAATCAAATAGAGTTCAGCAATCTATTGCGGCCACAAATGCTGCCCCCTAGTCAGGGGAATTTCACAATAGACTTTACACCCTTATACAAATCAAAGGATCCCACAACATTTTAAATTGTTAGAATATACTGAAGCTATAAATGATATTTTGATGACTTAAAAGATCTTGATTCACAATCCTTGTTAACCTTATGTTTTATTCATTCACAAAAAACTAACTCGGACCTTTTAACTACCAGTACCACGTGGTCCACACAAACTATAGCCCAAAGAATATAGGCACCAAGAGAGACTCTAGTGCAGAGGTACTCATAGTACGGCCTGCGGGCCGGTGGCGGCCCGGCAAGCCTTCCTGGGCGGCCTACGGACATTGCAGACACCTGTGTTTAAAATTAAATAGTGTTCGCAAATACAGCCGCAGCAGTGGGGACTCAGACTCTGCTCTGTGGGGGCCCAGAGTATTCCAGTGATTGTCAGAGGGGAGCTGCAGGGGCCTAAGAGGTGAAATTCAACAAAGCCTATTAACATGTAAATGGTCTTTTAAATACCCATGAAGTACTTGGTGCGGCTGTGTGCACGTGGCCGGGGAAGCTGTCTCAGCCCGGGCTGAGGGCTGACACACACACACACAGGTGAGAGGACAGAGAGGGAGGGAGGGAGATACTGACGGAGGGAGGGAGACACGGAGGGAGGGAGACACAGAGGGAGGGAAACTGAGAGTGGAAGGCAGGGAGGGAGACACAGAGGGAGAGTGGGAGACTGGAAGGGAGACACAGATGGAGAGGGAGACTGGGAGGAAGACACAGAGGGAGAGTGGGAGACTGGGGGGAGACACAGAGGGAGGGAGGGAGACACGGAGGGATGGAGACACAGAGGGAGAGAGAGAGGGAGGGAAACAGAGAGTGGGAGACAGGGAGGGAGACACAGAGGGAGGGAGGGAGACAGAGAGAGAGGGAGGGAGACACAGAGAGAGGGAGGGAGACATGGAGGGAGACACAGAGGGAGAGTGGGAGACTGGAAGGGAGACACAGACGGAGAGGGAGACTGGGAGGAAGACACAGAGGGAGAGTGGGAGACTGGGGGGAGACACAGAGGGAGAGAGGGAGACAGGGAGGGAGACACAGAGGGATAGTGAGAGACAGGGAGGGAGACCCAGAGGGAGAGTGGGAGACTGGGAGGGAGACACAGACGGAGAGGGAGACTGGGAGGAAGACACAGAGGGAGAGGGAGACTGGGAGGGAGACACAGAGGGAGAGTGGGAGACTGGGAGGGAGACACAGAGGGAGAGTGGGAGACAGAGAGGGAGACACAGAGTGAGGGAGGGAAACAGAGAGTGGGAGACAGGGAGGGAGACACAGAGGGAGGGAGGGAGACACGGAGGGAGGGAGACACAGAGGGAGGGAGGGAGACACAGAGGGAGGGAGCGAAACAGAGAGTGGGAGACAGGGAGGGAGACACAGAGGGAGTGAGGGAGACACGGAGGGAGAGTGGGAGACAGGGAGGGAGACACAGAGGGAGAGTGGGAGACTGGGAGGGAGACACAGAGGGAGGGAGGGAAACAGAGAGTGGGAGACAGGGAGGGAGACACAGAGGGAGAGAGGGAGACACGGAGGGAGAGTGGGAGACAGGGAGGGAAACACAGAGGGAGAGTGGGAGACTGGGAGGGAGACACAGAGGGCGAGTGGGAGACTGGAAGGGAGACACAGAGGGAGAGGGAGACTGGGAGGGAGACACAGAGGGATAGTGGGAGACTGGGAGGGAGACACAGAGGGAGAGTGGGAGACAGGGAGGGAGAAACAGAGGGAGGGAGGGAAACAGAGAGTGGGAGACAGGGAGGGAGATACAGAGGGAGGGAGGGAGACTGGAAGGGAGATACAGAGTGAGAGGGAGACTGGGAGGCAAACACAAAGGGAGAGTGGGAGACAGGGAGGGAGATACAGAGAGAGAGTGGGAGACAGGGAGGGAGACACGGAGGGAGAGTGGGAGACAGGGAGGGACACACAGAGGGAGAGTGGAAGAAAGGGAGGGAGACACACCGGGAGGGAGGGAGACACAGAGGTAGAGAGGGAGACACAGCGGGAGGGAGGGAGACACAGAGGGAGGGAGAGGGAGGGAGAGAGAGGGAGGGAGACACAGAGGGAGAGGGAGGGAGGGAGAGAGAGCGAGAGGGAGAGAGAGAGAAGGAGGGAGAGAAGGAGGGAGAGAGAGAAAGATGTGTGTATGCTGGGTCTGGTGGCTCAGTGGACGAAGGTGTCTACTGCAGGGACCTGTGTTTAACCTCATGGTCACAATTTTTGTTTGCTTTAGCCCCGCTCCCTCCCCCTCTGACCCCACTCCCACCGGTGCGGCCCTCAGCCACAAACCACACTGTAAATTTGGCCCCTGAGAGAAAGTTTGTGAGTACCCATGGGATTGGGTAATCACGGTTTCCCAATTTGAAGAGCCTAAATACCCATATGTGCCCAGGAATTAAAAATGACATGTCGTGTCATATAATTCCTCACCAATAATCATCCCGCAATACAAAGGTCGAGGTACAAACATTACATTTGTAAACCTACATGTCACAACAGGAACTGCTCCCAGTGTGCGAGTCATCTAAAGACCAGAGAACTCACGACCTATAAATCAATTGCTGCTCTGTTCTGGCCTTCCCTGCCCTGGCGTGGACCTGGTGGATGCGCTCTAGGCTGGATGTAGGGGTGGGTGGGTCTTGTTTCTTGTGGTGTTCAGCCCCCCTCCGAGTGAGTTCCGTATAGCCTTTCTTTTTTTTCTTTTTGGGGGGTGTTACTGTGGACTATCGTCTATGGCGGTTGAATCTGTAGCTGGGGCGCAGGGTTCGAGTCGCAGCGTGAACGTTCATCGTCCTGTGCTTCTGGGTACATCTCTTGTTTATACCGTGCTTACCAGGTACTGTTTGGATCTGTCTGTGGCGATGCCGGTGCTCATGTGCAGCGCTTGATGGAACTTCCCACCGCACACACACATGTTCTTATACCCTGATCCTTTCTTGTGTCTTGGAGCATTTCAGTACATAGATGGGTGACTGTCTTTCTTCTCCCCTGATGCGTTTCTGTTTGAATCCAGCCTGGGTGCTGGATTCCGGAGATCTGAGGCTGTGTTTGGTGTAGTCTTGTGGCCTGCAGCCTTCCCTCCCTGCCTGCGCCTCATCTGTTCTCTGTTCAGCTGGGTTGGTCCTGGTTCGTGCCTGGATGGGGGTCCGCCAGGGTCTTCCAGGTTCTGTGGGCTTCCTCTGGTCGGTTGTCCTTTTGCCTGCGTCACCTGTGGTGTTGTCCCCTAGACCGCTTGCTCTCTGCCTTATGGTTGTGTCCTTTTGGCCTGTTGACTGCTCTTTCTCTGTTCATGCGTGGGGTGGTGAGGGCCGTGTGTCCTCTGTGGGCGCTGGGCTCCCGTCTGCTTCTGGGGCTTTGGCTATGGCCACTGTTTGTTGTTGGGTCAGGCTGTTGTGTTCTAGGCCCTTGTTGGTCTGGGTCTTTTGGGCTGTTGCCTTGTTTGGTTTCAGTCCTGGGTGTTCTGGAGGTTCGGTGCCGGGAATATCTGCACCCTCCCGGCCTTTGCTTTGCCTGTGCTCTGCTGGGGCCTTACCCTCTTTGACCTTCCCTGGTTGTGGGTTGGGCTGACCAGCCCTTCTGTTCCGGCAGGATTCTTGGCTTCAGCTCTGGCTTACCGGCTGCTTTGTCCTCTGTTGCCTGCGTTCTGCCCTGGGGGAGTTCTCCTCTGCTCCTGCCCTACCTTGGTGCGTGCAGGGCCATGGCCTTTGGTGTGCCTGCCATGGCTTCTGTTGCCTCTGTGGCTGGGCTGGTTTTGGGGGTTCTTTTCCCCTCAGGGTTGGGTTTCCAGCTACGGTGCTAGGGCCTGGCCCTCTCCTTCTGGGCCTCTGTGGGCTCCGGGTTGTTGGCCCTTGGTCTTTGCTGGCCTGCCTGTTGGTGGTCTGCTTCTGACTGTTTTTTTAGAGGGCGTCTCTGGCTGGCCTGTTCTTTCCACAGTTTCTGATTTGGCTCCCCTGCTGGTGGTGTTGGCTGGCATGGGGTTCCCTTGCTCTGGTCTTAGATTCTCTGGGCCGCTTGGTCAGCTGTCTGTTCCGTTGGGGGCCTGTTGCGCCTTTTCTCTTGTGGTTGGTGTGTGCCTTCTATGGGATTGTTGCTGCTTGCTCTGGTCTCCCGGGTTTTTTGCTGGGGTGTTGTGCTGGGGCTGTGTTCTTTGGGGAAGGGGTCCCTTTTCCTCTTTGGTTTCCCCTGGTCTCATTGTCCTTGAGGTTGGCCTGGTCGGTTTTTGCTGCTCGGGCTTTTCCTGGCGGGCCCTGGTTCTGCTTGGGGCCTTGTTTCGTTGGCTGTGTTTGGGCTTGCTGGGTTCTGGTTTCTGCCGGGCCTGCTCCCTTCTGGCTCCTGGTGCCTTGTGGAGTGGCTTTCCGGGGTGGTGTTCATGTTTCCCTGGCTTTGGTTGTGGGTGCCTTAGCTTTCCCTCTTGTCCTGTCCCTGGTCTCTGACACTCCTTCTGAGCTATGTGCTTGGTGCTGCTCGACTGTCTGCTTTGGTGGTAGGTGCGGGGCTTGGTACTCTACTGTGGGGTTCCGGGGGGGTTTGTCCTCTGGGCTCTCTGGGACTGGGTCATTCTGGGGGCAGAGGTTGGGTCGGCTTGGGCCTGGCCGTTGAGTCCCTCCTCTTTGAGTTTGGTCTTGGTGGTCCTGCCCTTGATTGGTTCTTTGGGTGTGGGCATGCTTGGGTGTGTTGGGCTTCTCGGCCTTTTTGTCCTGTGGGCGCCCTTAGTCTTGTCCTGTTGGGGCTTTGTTTTTCTCTGGCCCACTTCAAACCTGGGCGTTGGTTGCTTTGGGGTCTGTTTCCCACCTGGGGCTTTGACTTTGGGGCCTCTTTTGGGTGACTCCTTTTCGGATAGCCTGGATTCTCGGTTGACTGCCTCTTTGCTGTTGCTCTAGCCTTCTGTTTTCTTTGATTCAGACCTTGGTTTTGTCCCTGTTGCCCGGTTCTGGCTTGCTGGCCTGGTGGACTGTTGGGCTTCTTCTTTGGGTGACTTCCTCACTGTTTTTTTGTTCTTGGCTGACTTGATTGATTTTTGTTGCCCATGCTCTCCTCTTACCTTGTTTGTTGGGGGGTGCTCCTGCTGTTCTGGATGGCCTCTGTTGGTCGTCCAATCGTCGTCTTGCGGGTCTACCGTTGTTTCGTTGGGTGCATCCGTGCTTTTGTGGGGCACCCTCCTGTCTGGGTGCTTTGCTTGGGGTTTCCAGTGGTTCTACCTTTGCTTCCCTATGGTGGCTGCCTTTGGTGTGTTTCCTGGGTCTGCTGCAGGGTTTTGGAAGGCCGTTTTTCTGCTTAGGTATTCTCCATTCTGTTATGAATGGGACGAGGACAGGATGGACCTGGGGGTAATGCTCTATAACTTACCAGTAATCTTCATTACTCCGGGTGCTGTTGTCCTTGTCCCATTCATACGCCCGCCCTCCCTCCCGGACGACCGGCCTTCCTGTTGGCGGCTTGGTGGTTCAGGCGGAATGCTGGTTAAGTGCTGCTTATGTGCTCCAGTAGAAGGGGCGGGGTTAGGGTCCCAGCATTCCTCTAGACTTTTTTTCAGTCAGATGGGTTATCTCCACTTTGTAATGAATGGGATGAGGACAACGGGACCTGGAGTAATGGAGATTACTGGTAAGTAATAGAGCATTATATCTTGGAACATTTCACATTTCAACAGGCAACTGAATCACTTTGGGAAACACATGTTACACTTCATTGATGACCAGTGAGTAATATATACAAGAAACATGGCTCTTTCTAACTCAACAATATCAAACTATACTAACCACAAAATCATGGCAAAAAAGAACGACCTGGGGAGACTGAACAGTCGGTTGGCAACATTGATCAGCAACAAACTCCATATGAAAAGTAATAAATTAAAATCATCTTCTGATTATATGTTAGTAGTTTTACTCGCATGCCACTTTATAGCAAGTTTCATGAGCATAAATATCTATTTCCTCTTTCATTGCCTAAAAAATAAATACAAATGTCATGCAACATTATAAGACCTGTAGCCATTAATAGACAGGTTGTTTGTTATTATCACTAAGGACCTCAACCAACAACTGTCCTTTCAGGGAATTATTCTCCGTCCCCAGAGGTCGAAAATAACCCAGCAGGGGAAGCACAAGGGTCTCAACACCCAAAGCAGATTCACCTACAACCTCCTGTCAGTTCAGGATACAGAGCACTTAATGGTAGATTTGTCGATGATCAGCCTGCTAAACCTACATTCCGGGTTCCGATGGCATCAGCCATCATCGATTAAACCTTCGGTCTTTATTGTTACTGCTACCTTTGCAAAAGTTACGCTATTATTCAGAGGTCCAAGAGTGATTGTTTGTAATAAATAATGTTCTTGAATCCAGTAAGTATAAATGAGTGTGATTTATTGTAGATTAATCCAAGTTATATGATCAATAGATATAATGATAAAAGTCCCACCAGGAGCAGTTCTTCTCTCGTTCAGCCTGTCTGCCATCAACTGTCTCTACCTAGAGCAGTCAGGTACTTAACATGCTAGTATGACATCAAACATTCTATTACATGCAGTGGCTAAGCAATGGGGAAATCTAAGTAAGGGAAATGCAAAGCATGAAAAAGATGTAACACATCCCCTTTCCTTATAAAACAACAAATAAAGATAATAGAATTAAATTGCATTGCATTCATAAAATTATAACAATTGAAATATAAGATGGATTGCATTTTCATTTTAAATTATATTTTCATTTTAAAATATAATGACTAAAGGAACACATTATATAGCATTCTTAATTAACAGTAGAAATACTAGAAAGATTATATTTTCATATTTATTGACCTTTCAAATTTAAAGGTTCCATCTCCTTTCCAAAGAAAAAGTATTCACTAGAATGAAATTATGGATAAAAAGTATATCTTAATTAAAATCCATTAGAATGGAAAATATGGATTAAAAAGACAATAACATCCATAAGAATGAAAATGGATGAGTCAGAAAATTATATAAATATAAGCCAGATAGAGTAACCTGCGGCTTTTCACAACAAAGTAAATACAGTATGAACACCTCTAAACATAGAGCACTTACGTGGTTCATAAGAGCCAATAGAATAACTTGCGGCTTATAACAACATTGCAAAATGGAACTCCTCAAAGTCCATGACAATAAAATTGAGCAACTGTGGCTCTTCTAAACATCAGCAATTGAACCCTTCAGAGTCCATACAAGCAAATTGAGCAACTTATTGCTCTTCATAACAATAGAACTATTGAACTCCTCAGAGTTCATATCAATCAAATGGAGCACCTCATAATGAGCACAGATGTGGCTCCGCAAACTACATATACAATAAATCCAAACTCCTCAGAGTTTATATTAAGAAAATAGAGTAATTTACCGCTCTTCACAGCCCAAAGTTAGGAAAATGGAGTATCTCAAATTGAGCACCGAAGTGGCTTCCTAGAAAATTCCAACACTGGGACAATTAATACTCTGGAACGTAAACTTCACAATAATTAGAGCACATAGTGGTTCACAACAATAAGAGAAAATGCATGACTCAACTAAGTAATATATGTGAACTCCTCTAATTTTAGAGCACTAGAAAACGTGGCACATTAAAAGTAATCAAGAAAAACTTTGAACACCTCAATAGAAATTGAGCACTTAAATGGTGGTTCAAATCAGCATAATAATATCAAACATATCTGTAAATTAAATTAAGCACCCAAACGAAAGTTGTGCACTTACGTGGCTCAATCCTATTAAAATAAACACACACGGAATGAGCACTGCAACAATCATTTGAGCAGATAAGTGGCTCAACCCAATAAAAGTAAACCTACAACATTGTTCATAAATAAGAAGTAATGATACATTAAAATAACATAGACATCATAAATACTGTGAATTATGTTAATAACAATAGAATTTGCCAATTGGTAAATATGAATAGAAAACATATTACACAGCTTTTCTTTTAAAATAACAAATTAAAATAACAAAAGTAGTCACCGTAGTCATAATGGTTCCAGCAGAATGCTTAAAATGTTGACTCGAAACAGTACCTGAGAAAATGAAGCATGCATTGTGAAAAAGTCTCGCAAGAAGAGAATGCCGGAACTCAAATGAAGTGGAAAAGGCAGTATTAAATTTAATTATAGTTCCCTTGTCAATGCTGCCTCCGATGATGATACCAATAAAGTTTGTTGCTGCTTCGCGATTTCCAATCCTTTATGAAGAACATTGCTATTGCGTTGTTGTGGTAACCTCAAAATCCCAAAATGGCCGCCAGCGTCGTAGCGTAGTGACGTAGTGACGTCCAGCGTCCTTCTGTAAAATCTCTGTGACATCAAAATTAGATCGTCGTCTCTCATGAAGAACTCCAGAAGCAGCCACTCTTTCCAGAATGCGATTCCCAAAACCTCACGAGAATGCAGCGCGTGAGGTGAGCGTTTTCTTTCACGAGCATGAGTTTATTTTTAAAAAAATGCCCCAAACTGTTAAAAAATCACAAAATCTTCCACGCAGCACTTAAAAATTCACAGTTTTAAATCCAGTGTTTGGAATCTACATTTTAATCTCCTCAAGGCAATGTCACCAATTTTTCTTGTTTTTCCTTTACTTTTAAAAACTGCCACATGAGTAAGACATTGAAAATATGCCGAAAATCATCACCAGGGATTGACACATTTTCAAAATAAAACTGCACATCTTTTGCCGATGTGCTCTATTCATAAATGGCAGCCTTTTCCTTGTAGGGTCCAAAAGTAAAAGTGTATTTCTTTTCAAACTTGACGCATATCAAAGTGGGCTAATGTATATCACACCGCACAAGCTTGTATGCAGGTCTCTTTAATCCAATAGTGCCAAGACTCCTCTAAGACAAATAGTTTGTATTAGTGACAGGGCTTTTTAAAATTAAAATGAGGCAAGTAAAACTCTCACTATAACACATAGATCTTCCAATTCATGTAGTAAGAACTCAAACACCCTGGGATGGTAGGCTGTCCAGATGACTGGGGACACTGGTGGGGCTAAGCAGGGCGTTTCTGTAATTTACCTTTTTTTTTTTAGCTTAAAGTAGTTCCTTTAGTTGCAGTAGTTATCCATTAAATCCGTCTTCTTTCCACGCATAAGTTCAGTTCCGTACCTCGTCGCCATTTTGTAATAAATAATGTTCTTGAATCCAGTAAGTATAAATGAGTGTGATTTATTGTAGATTAATCCAAGTTATATGATCAATAGATATAATGATAAAAGTCCCACCAGGAGCAGTTCTTCTCTCGTTCAGCCTGTCTGCCATCAACTGTCTCTACCTAGAGCAGTCAGGTACTTAACATTCTAGTATGACATCAAACATTCTATTACATGCAGTGGCTAAGTAATGGGGAAATCTAAGTAAGGGAAATGCAAAGCATGAGCAAGATGTAACATTGATCTTCAGAAGACAGTTCTTAACATCAAACTAGACCAGCTGGAAATACGGAGAATGGCAAACAATAATTGCATGGACACTGTCAATGACAGGAAATTAAATGGGACATCACTCTTAAAAATAAAGTTTCTAACTTGTGCAAAGCTCTGCGGCCATGTGCCTCATGGGAACAGTCCAGCCCGAACTGCCAAGCCATGCCTTCCCTGGACCGGAAACAAGCTTCCTAGGACCGGTTTCTGGGATTTCAGCCATCTTCAGCCAGGTTTGCTTGAATCCAGTGAGCAAGGGCCTCACGTCTGAGCATACCCTGCCAACGTATGGTGAACAAAGCGGTACAAATGGGGGTGGTGATGGACCGACCACAGAGGGAAGCTGCAACGATGGGGGCATGTTGTGATAGAGTCCGAGTGGGGCTGTAGAGGCACAGTGGTGCCAGGCTCTCTACATATTCACAGCTGTGCCACGGCAGCTCAGGAATCTGCAATGTCTTGCCACATTTGTGTTAGAGAGTCCCAGTGGTGACCCACCCAGAGGGAACAGTGAGTGTCCATGCTCACAGTGATGTTCACAGCTGCACAGTAATTAGTGACAGCTGCAACGTTTAGGCCTGCGCAATTGTACACTTGTGGATTCGGCTGCATTGGCAGCATGCCCTGACATTTGGGACACAGGGCATGTGAGCCCTCTGAGAAGGCCAGTTGGCCAGGGGGACTGTGTTAGGTTGAGAGGGCGCCAGGCCCTAAATATTTATGTTGTGCGCAGGAAATGTGATTTATGCACCCTGATTTATGCTATGAGGTTATTTACATAATGTGGTTTATGTTATGAGGTTATTTGCATACTGTGGTTTATGCTTGTGAGGTTATTCTCTACTGTGATTTATGCTTCTAGTGTGATTCATGATTAGGAGGTTATGGTCCAATATGTTTAGGCCTATGAGGTTGACACAGAGTGTATTTTACACCTAATATAATGCTGATTGCATACTATGATTTATGTTGCAGGATATAATGCTGAGTATGGTATTTCGCCAATCATTACTGGTAATGTTCTACCTTTATTATTTGTGTTTGTGAGGGTGCTGACAGTGGCACAGTTGGCCCTGTTATGTGTATATTATCCCTTGTAAATATCTCATAGTGCCAGTTGGCACAGTGTATATTGTGTGGTTACTATTCTAATGTGTTTATGATAACACAAAGGCTATTTTTATATATAACCTTGTGTGGAGTTCCTTTTGTGGTGTGCCTAGTGTGTTGCTGCTGTGTGTGTGTTGCCCAAATGCTTTACACATTGCCTCTGGAATAAGCCTGACAGCTCATGCCAAGATACCAATGGGTGAGCAGGGGTTATCTTCAGCGTGTAACTCCTTTGCCCTGACTAGTGTGGCGGTTTCTGCCTGGCTTAGACGCGAGCCCTAGCCAACCAGAAATCCCATTTCTAATACTTAATATACACCCTTAATAGATCACACACTTGGTGGAGCAGATGTGGTGAAAGCAACACCAACTCACTGCAGGATCTTCTTTTACCTAACCAATAGCCCAAAATGGCCCGCTTAGCCCCCGTGCGTAAAAGTGATCCATAATTTAAGTATAGAACAAATAACATAATTTTTCGGCCTTGTGTTGTGGGACTGTAAACACCTAATCTTGTCCACTCCAGCCTTCGAGTCCAGTTTTCATGACTCGAGGATTTTGTAATTTTAGTTTAGTTTTAATTAAATAGTAGCTCTCCATTGCACGGATGTTACTATTGCTAGTTTTTGTTATATTATCACATTCTGGAATTTTTTGTTGTGTCATGTAGTAGTCTGGTCTTAATTCTTTGTAAAGTTTGATATAATGAACTCACTTAATCAGTGTTTTTATTTCCCTTTAGTTGCCTGTAAAGGATAATCCTTCCAATTAATCCTACAGCTGGAGCTCACCTGTGTGGGAGTGGGACTTCACTTGTGAAATTGTGATGCCTTCCCTGTTATTGCTTCATCTATATTCAGGTAACAGCTATAGAATGACATGAACTAGTAAAGTTAGTAAGTAACTGCTACTGGAGGTAATCATTTATCTAGGTTGTTGTAGACAATATAGGTCATGGCAGCATCCCCCTTAATGCTCAAGATAGTCACGGAGGTATAACTAACTCTAATTATGCGGTATACATACCTACAAGCAGATAAACATGCTGCGTAAAATCTAAAGGCAGCAATCCAAAGTAAAACTCAAACATACTACTTAAGGCATACATTTTGATGGAATATAATGATGTTTCCCTTCATTGGTTTTTACAAAAAAACGTACACTCTCCACCCCTCTCCTCAAACAAATTGACCCGACCAGCAATGTCCAACAAATAAAAAAACCTGGTCGCAACTCCCTTCCTACAGTCTTCACCCACAAGTCCTTCCCACAAAACAAAGAAATAAAAAAGGACTAAAAGAGGCTGTTGTCAATTTGGGTGCGGGTCTGGTCTAGGCTCTTCTCTAGCCTGACAAGTTGTCTCTCAATAGTGTTTCCGCTGCTGCAGGATGCGCCACAGTAATGGCCTGTCAGAGTGGGAGGGGGAGGCAGAAGGTATTTTCAGGGGTCCTTTCCACTGACGGTGGCTCCGGCAATGGGATGGTCAGAAGGCTGGAGGCTGTGGGTAACTGGCTGCACTTGGGCCTAGCTAAGAGACAGATGTTCCAGCCTCCCCTTCTTCCAGGACCACCAGCTACCGGTATTCTTTCTGGGTATGGTCCTGCCTCTGCTTCTGCAGATAGGTTGCTCTTTCCTGCATGGTAGGGGGTACAGGTAGACAGCAGAAATAGCTATGTTGAGAACAACTGAAAAAAAAGACAAATTGTAAATAATGCTCTGTGCAAACAATTGTTTGAAATTAGTGGGTGGTCTAGTAGCAGTACATTGCTGGTCCCCTAAGGCCATTAGAATTTGATTAGAAGAATCACAAGGTCAATTTTATTTTTCACCCTCACATGCCTCGCATAAAAAGTACTGACTTTGTCAGAAACCCTTTAAAGGCAGAATAACACAGGACACTTTGAGTGGAAAAATATATGACCTTTCTTTAATGAGTAAGGCATTATGCACTATGGAGTAGAATTTGTGTGTTGTGCTGAATGAATGGAAGCGTGCTAATTGCTAGCCAGCGTTTATGAGATTTTGCTACAGTTTGCAGCTGCGATAGCTGGAGTTGACAATTATCTATTTTTAATTCCAATGGACTTGCTCTTCTCCAAATGGTTTTCTCTTTCTACGCTGACTCCAGAGAGGTAAAAAATGCAGATTTTATCTTGTCTACCCTAAGTAGACATTGGGTAAAACGATGCACTGCACTAGTGGGAAAGGACTGGGCTATATATAATGTATTTGGCATGTTCGTCCCAGCGTATCCCATATGCCAAACTTGAAATCAAATCATGCACTTAGTCCAACTTTACTCACTGGCCTCGTCTACCACCACACAAATATTTCCAGCAAATTAATTCAATGGGCAGTAAGGAAAATAACTGTGACTTACTCTACTGCAAGGTAGGTCAGAGGGATTAGGCATGCAGGATAGGGCTTTTAATATAGAATAGAGGGGTCACTACACTGATCATCGATTCATCATGTAACTATTAAGCTTTGGCTTATTCAGTCACTGTAGTAGAGTAGACATAATGGTAGTATCAAAGGTGGACAGCTTGGCACTCATGACAGTAGCCTCTTTAAGGATACTCTCTGGAGCCTCTTCAGTCATGGTGTATGGTTTGGCAGGCATGAGGAAGATCCCACTTGATAGGGCTTCTGCAAAGGACAGTTGTCTGGTCACCTTTGGGACCAACATGAGAAACAGAAGGATAACAAGCCTAGGCCTAAGAGAATCCACACATATGGTACTGTCCACCGTTTGCAAAAGCAGGGGCTGTGTAAGGGAACACAGGAGGCCTCCACTTTGATAAGAACCACTATTACTAGCCCACAATAGTTGCAGTTGATTTCAGGCCACTGGTGCAGCATATGTCAGCAGGGTGGAGGCTAATAAATCACAGGGCAAGCGGGTTAGATAAGGGCCCCACCCCAGAGGCAGGCCTAGATGACCGGGGCAACAGAGGTCCGGCCACCACACTGAGTACTGGAGCAGATATATGCCCCTGGGATCTGTTAAGGCTGCAATAGTCTGCAAGCGCCTGGATACCCGATTGGTTCATTTGCTCTGCTTTATGGATCCTGATTGATTGATTGAATAGTCAGGCACCGCTGCAGGCATAGCTCTACTAGTTGGGTCCTGGCATCTCGGAAGGAGGTGAAGAGGACACTGAAATCTGAAGGGTGTATGGGAGGAGCCAGACAGCATACAGGAGCGTATGAGGCAGGGCAACCAAGTATCCTCAGGTGGTCGCTCCCGACATGTAGCACCCTCTGTACCCTTACATTCTCAATTCCTGCTCCACCACTGGTCTCTGTTCAATAGCATCTGCAGGGTAGTGGTAGCACAGCCAGTGGCAATCATGACGGATGTGGGCCCGCCTGTTGCGTGCCTCCAATGTGCGGCCAAGGTCATGTCCCTGCAAAGCAGCCATCCACTAGGCATGGCATTGAAATAGTGTGGGGATTTTAGCACGAGTCCACAGGTGCTGCAAGGCTATGTCTAGGCCCGTGATGCCATCAGTCCACCATGGGTGGCAACCGCTGGACTGGGAGGCCAGCACCAGGAGGAGTCTAAGGCAGGGCTCAGGCATCTCAGAAGGAGCTGAAGAGGGCACTGCAATCTAGAGGGTGCTCAGGGACAGTCGGTCAGCACCCAGGGGGCTAGTAGGCAGGGCGACCTAAGGATCCACAGGCGGCCGCTCCACTATACCCCCACAGGCTGGATCTCCTGGGGGCCATTAGCATCTGTTAGATAGCAGCTGCTGAGTAATGGTAATACCAAAAGCGGCAGTTGAAGCAGATGTGGGCACAACCTGTTGTGCACCTCCCGTCTGCAGTAAAGTTCGAGTCCCCTCAACACAGCCGCCCATTACTCATTGTGTTGAAAAAGTGCAGGGATTATAGGCACCAGAGTCCATAGGCAGTTGTCCCTCTCGCTTGTATGGCCCGCCGGGTGCTTCCAGTTCATATGTAAGACCTGTGATGCTGTCAGCTCACCGTCAGGCAAGTAGGGTGACACAAAGCTCCTCGCTCCCTATCTCTAAAACACTACCCATCCCCAATGCCCCCTACCGTCCTAGAAGAATGATGGCCAATGATATCGGGGATCTACACCTCTCCTACTCAATCACTCTAGATTTGGACGAGGTCCCTATGGCCCAAATTCAACCCATTCTAGCCAACCCAAACAGGGAACCCTCTAACAACCACAGAGTTTTAAATAGTGACAACCTCAAACAAGTACCCAGACCTCTACATCTCACATGCCTATTTGGTTGAAATGTGCACTACTCAATTGCGGATCAACAAACAAAATGCTGCAGACATATTCGATCTCATCCAAAACAATGAGCTAGATATCATAATCCTCACGGAAACCTGGCTATACCCTTCCTCCACCCCCATATTAGTTCTTCTAGTACCCCGTACTCATGACATAGTCCATCTAGATAGAATCACGAACAGGGCGGGGGATTAGCTTGTATACACCGGAACACACTATCGGTCTCTCACATGGAGACTTCCACCTCATCCATTGTTAAATATCTTTGCCTCAACATCTCTAGTAACCACCCCCCTGTATGCAAACTTCATACTATCATTTCCTCCAACTATGACCACTCAATATCCCAAATCTACCTTGGTGACTTCAACCTCCATGGTCTAAACCCAATGACCAAGTGGTGAGCTGACTCAAAGCCTTCCTATCTGAGATGGACCATTCACAATACTGTGACAGGCCAACTCACAACAAAATAGAAATTGTGGACCTCATTATTTCAAAAGGTAATGCCATCATATTGGAAGAGATCACTCCTTGCAATTGGTCTGACCACTACAGCATCTTCCTCATCAATAGGGAGGTGATACCGAAAATATCCAACCCAAGAAAATTAAACAGTGGAAAAGGGACCTCAGGAATATCAACACGGACTGTCTAGCTACCAATTGTAAAAATGCCTTGTCTCCCCAAGATGACTTGACTGATGCTCATGATCTCACAGACTTCTACAACTCTACTGTCGCTGATATCATGGACTCAGTAGCACTATTACAACAATAATATGCTGCCTGCAAACTCTCCAAGCCATGGTTCAACAACAACCTAAACTCTGATCGCTGCAACATAAAGGGCAACTGAATGTCTATGGAGATCAAAACCATCAGTTAAAAGTCCTCAGATCGGTTAGGATCTCATACAATTAAAAAAAACAAGACGACTAAGGCGGATTATTTCGGAGCCCAACTTAGACAAGCCTCTAATCGCCCCATAAAACATTTTGAAATTGTCAAACAACAATCAGTGCTAGCTCCCAATCACCTCGATTCAGCAGTCAATTCTCCTTCCTGAACTGATCTGGCCATCTCATTTATGGAGAACACTAAATCCATAAGTCTTGACCTTGAAGCTAAAAGGGCCCTTCTTACATCACTTGAGGGTACTGCTCATCCTGTCCTCCTTGCGAGTCAAAAGCCTCTCAGTACTAGCACTAAGAACAGGGTAACTTGGAACTCCTTCTCGTTCCTTCGTGAAAATGACACCTTCTTAGCATTAACCCCTCTAATCACTTTAGCAACCCACTGCCACCAGCTGTCTTCAAAGAAATCAAGGTGGCCCTCATCTCCCACTGGATTAAAATTGTCAACGCCTCTTTATCTCAAGGTAAGATCCCTGAATGTCTAAAAGCATCTCAGGTCTCACCCATTCTAAAAAAAACTGATGCGGACAGATCTCAGCAACTTCCGTCCAATCTCCAACATCCCAGCTCTGGCTAAGCTCTTAAAAAAATGTACCAAATCGCAACTTTGCTCGCACATTGAGACTTTCAATCTCTTGGATCAATATAAATCTGGCTTTAGGAGTGGTCACAGCACTGAATCGGCTCTCATTCACATCACTGATGACATTTTAAACATGTTAGACCATAATGAATCCTGCCTCCTAATCCTCCTCGATCTTTCATCTGCATTCGACACGGTTAATCACAACAAGCTTTTACCTATTCTGGAATACAATATGGGCCTATCTGGCTTGGTACTGCAATGGTTCTCTTCCTTCCTTCACAATAGATCCCAAAGAGCCAGGAAAAGAGCCATTAATGCCAACAGGTACAACCTTCTGGAAAAAAACAATAGACCAGAGACAGACAAACCAGTATGCGTCACAACGTCCAAAAAGGCCTCCCACCAAATCAAAAAGGTGGTACTTAAACATTGGAGTATATCAAACTCTAATGGCATAAATGTTTCTAAGCCCCTGTTCTCCTTTAAGAGGAACGCTAATTTAAAAGATATGTTAGTACATACAAGACCCATTGTACCAAAACAAAGGAAATTAGCAGGATCAGGTCACCTACCTCCCCTGCAGGGTCACTCAAGATGCGGATCGTCACCTAACCAACAATACAAAATCCAAAGACTTTGGACTAACATCTCTGTGGGAAGAGAGGTCAATGACCAATTGCAATTCTGACTGGGCCATCTACCTCATCACATGCCCCTGCCACATGTAGTATGTGGGCATGACAAGTCACAAAATTAAGACGCGCATAATGGAGCACCGCAGCACTATAAGGTGTTTGAAGTCCAACACTGAACTTACTGCTCACTACCTGGAGGAACGACACACCGTGGATGTCCTAATTTGGTCAGTTATTGAAAGACCCATTGTAAACCCCTCCAATGGGGACAGGACGAGCCTGAGAGGGCAAAAATGGGTGTGTTGTCTTACAAGTCATGGTGTTGGCCTGAGGCATGTCATCCTGTGGCACTCCCTGAACAGATAGGTGCCCTCCCATGATCATTATGAATGAAGTAATATCATATGGAGGTCTCTATATCAGCTTTATCAATACTCATAACTGATACGGTTGGGTCAATGAGTAGAAACCTTACTTCTACATCAGCATTTCCAGTGGTACTTATTGCTCCTTCCTATTGGTATTGTTAGTAAAAAAAAATTTGGTGAGGTGTTTGCTGGTACGTACGAACATCCACAACATATGTGCCTCTCTCCCTTCACGTTTAAACACACATACCTATCTCCCTTCTTACTCATATATAGGAGAGCTTTTAAACAACATTATTAGATATTTTGTGGTAGTAAAAGAAGATTGCCCCTCCTTTTTTATGTGCATTCTGTGACAATGTATACCTTGTTTGAATGCAAACATCATGATTAGCGGATGAATATGGAAGTCATACTTGCCTCTCTTCCCTGTCCCTCTTTTATTACAAAATGGTCTTTTTTTATACATTTCTTTATGATTATGGAAGCAACCCCGTTGTATGTGCACTGCGGGTTAATATAAACTTCCTTCCCCATTATGTAGGCACGGACTGACATAAAGGGTATCAGGAACCTCCGTCTCCCTATAATGGGCTCGTCACCTGGACAATGAGACACTGTGGTCAGATGACACAGGCTGGGACGTCTGCCAGCTCTCCATGTCGCAGGAGTATGACGTCAGCACCCACGCCACGTGAACGGAACCAACCGGTCACAGAATGCCAAAAAAAACACCTTTGCCGCACTGCACTGCCGGAGACCTACACGGCAGGAGCGGGCGACCATTGTACTGGAGGAGGACCACCTTCGAGTATTAAGGAGGGATAGAGAGAGAGGGGGGCACTCTGGGGGCATTTTGGCAATCACGGCGGGCCTTATTATAAAAAGCGCTAACATAGTGAAAGTGTTTTTGTCCTCCTGAACGGACACGCTGGGGTATTGTGACCACAAATATCACATACAATAGACCCCTACGACTACATTGAGTTGGGGCTGAATAATGAGCTACTTCTTTACCATAGAAGGGGTGTGCACGATCTTAAGGAGTCGACTCCCCTGATATTGTTTTAACATTGTGGGATCACATGATTATACCGTGGAACATCCTTTACAACGTGGATGTTATCCCGCCCTACAGTTACAACGCGTCTTTTACAAGGCAAGTCGTAACCACGACTTGCGCTGGAGGGCGCTCAAGGACAAGGAATAGTAGATTTACTATTCCAACACCTTCCCTACTGTACGTAGGCTGGTGTTGGAATAGTAAATGTAAGTATTCTAAGTCCAGCACCCCTACAGCGCAAGTCGTGGTACCGGTACGCGTGGTAATACCACGCGTTGTACCATCATACATCCATTATACCTGACGATCATTAACTATGTATATGCATTTTCCCTTGTGACTTCTCTCTCCCCCCATGGAGTGTAACTTTAGGGGGTTCTCTCTTTGCCTACCGCTAGTTCTAATGTGAATTAGGGTTAAACTCGGTGAGTCAAACCGCACCCGAACTATGGCAGTTGTTGGAGTGTATGAGTACTTGGTATGGTGCGCGCGACGCTGGTTTTTACGCCTACCTAGTAGGCATCAAGCATGAATGATTAATCATATGTAGTGAATTGTAGTCCGATTGATAGGAGTTTCCTTAGGGTGAAGTACCCGAGTCTGTGGTGGGAAGAGTGATAAAAGAGGTCACGCTTTAGTGGAGATGTATATTAATACATACGGATTTAGAAACATGAGTAAGATCATTTCTTCTAATTTCCTTTCTCTTGTCATGTTTTCTATCCCCTTGTTCCTGTTAGTAAATTCCTCTACTATTTTTGAGAAAGTCCCTCGGAAACAGGATTAGGGTGTTTGACACCCTCTCATCCTGAACAGAGGAAAGTTTTGCACATTACACTGGGACCAGCAGAGTCCTGAAGTAGGCTGGCGTGACCCCAATCGAGGGGCACATACACACGGCTGAAACATGTTGAGCACCTGGCAGTAAGGAGGGGTGTAAGGAGCACATTACATCTCCCAATTACCACCATCCTTCATGTTTTAACCTTGACCAGAGGGTCCAGGAATACAATTTAGACACTGCGACACCTCTGAGCTAGTTATAACCTACACCACACTGCACTTTTCACTTCCGGTGTTCCCAGTCACCTTTGAAAATATTGTTTCTCTTTTGTGTTGTATTGTCTTCCCCAGCCCTATTTCTCCACCCCAGGCGTTGGCTGCGCCGGGGTGGTTTGTAGCAGCCCTTTAATGAAGCATGTCACACACTTGTGTGAGTTAGGGCAGTCTTAAGACACACAACACATGCCACCACAAGAGACCTTTTTTTATTGCTCCCTACTCCTTCTGGTGTATAAAAGTATTGGCTGGGGGTTCGGAGTAGGTGAGTCTGTTGCCCTCTCCCCTTTCTTTTGTATTTACTAGAATCATTCCCTATCCCATCCGTATGCAGCTTCCATGGGGGTCCCGCAAGGCTCTGCCCTTTCTCTTATACTTGTTAATATTTTCCTGGAACCACTACCGAACGTTCTATCTTCCGTGAACATTCTTTTTCATATGCATGCGGATGACATGCAACTTTATCTGAAAATCAACTCTTCTGGAGACTTCATCTCACACAACCCTTCCTTGACGATTATCCAAAACTGGCTAACTGCAAACTATCTCCTGCTGAACACCACCAAAACTGATTTCTTTCTCATTTCCCCTCCAAAGAAAACACTCAAGATTGACCTCCGGAAGAAACACCTTTAGACCTTTAACTGCTCCCCGATTATCATTGACTCCGCTAAATCTCTTGGAATCACCCTAGACTCACATTTGAACACGAAGAAAAATATTAGTAAGATGTGCAAGGGTGTGAATCACCAAATAAGGATTCTTAGAAACGGATTCTTAGAAACCTAAAACCATTCCTCACTCAAGAGGACTTTAAGCAGGTGGTACAAGCACTTGTACTACCGAGGCTAGACTATGGGAGTGCGATGCTTTGTGGCCTCCCCAAATATACCTTGGCCCCGCTCAGGGCTTCATTGAATGCAGTGGCCAGACTGATCACGGACACTAAAAGAATTGAGCACCTTACCCCAGCATTAAGATCTCTAAAGTGGTTAGCCTACGAAGCAAGAATACATTTAAAGATTGCTTGTTTGACGCAAAAAGCCCTCCATTTCAAAACCCCTGGATACCTGGTTCAAAAACTGGAATTACCAGGAGGGGGCAGACCTTCCACAATGCAAATTCTTTACTACTGAAACCTCAGACTTTTCACAATAAGAAATCAAGACTATGAGCTTTCTCTGGCATGGCTCCTTAGATCTGGAATTCTCTCCCACCTGAAATTCGCAGAATCCCCTACGCTGCAGCGTTCAAACATGTCGTAATGAACAAGTTCCTTCCTTAATTGGTTCATGGCTTGCCTGTGTGCAAAATGTTTTTATTTTTCTCTCCTAACAATTGTAATGTCTATGTTTCTCTGCCGGACCTTATTATGTAACGTTTTGCTCACATCTATGTGCAATTTTATTAGCTCATCATGCTAGCTTCCCTTACGCTCTCCTCAACATCCCCTTACTTTATTCCTCCCTCCATTACTGTGTAGCGCTCTGATACCCTTCGGGGTCTTGTTTGTGCTATACAAAACTTTAAATAAATAAAGAGAAGTCTGAACCAAGATGGGATTGGGTTAATCATTGCCTCCAAGCATCGAGGAAAGGCAGAGAGAGGGGTCTGCGGGAACTCCCGATCATCCAACCTACGTTTTCTGTGTGGGCAGAGCGTGGGGCTGTGTTACCTGAAAGGTCTTTGTCAGCTGGACTCCACAGCCCAAGCAAACTGGCACTCACTCCTGTAGCTTTTCTGAGTGTGGCTCCTGCTTAAGCATGCTGTGATGAAGTGCACGTAGTCTCAGCTCAGGAGCATGAACAAGATAGGGGAAGTGAGGAGGTCATCATGTCCAACACTGTTTAGGAGGCTATGCCAACGTCATCAGGGCATTTCTCTGTTTGTTCTGGCTCAGCCTATCTCCAGTCCTAGCTATTTAGCAACAAACCATCAAAGCTGTTTGTAAATGTGGCCTCTGAGTGCCCCCGGTTCTGGAGCTCTCTCACTGAGTTACCATCTTGCACCATGGCATAGCTCTACCCTAGGCTCTTTTTCTTAACCACTAGGTAGTGTCTAGAAAAGAAAGGATAATTTTCAAAAAAGTTTAGGAGTCTCTACCAGTCCTACATCTCATCCCATATAGAGATACAAGTATATGGACCCAATTCACATGAGGTGAAGGAGTGCACCAGTCTAGATCTCCACTTTCACTTCTTTATTTTCTATACAGAGCTCACCACACACTTGTGTATATAAGATTTAGTAGTAGGGATGGAGAAGGGTGAATGGTGGGAAAATGGGGAGAAGTTTTTTTAAGTGGGTGGTGCTAGGGAACATTTAAGGAGGGGATAATTACAAATTCCTGAAGATCCACTGAGAAATGAGGAATTACCAGGGAATCATCAATTCTGAGACTGATTCCCTCAGCAATTATTCAGTTTTTCCCATACTTTCACCCTGAAATTTGTATTGTTTTCAGAAGCGAAAATATCAGAGGGAAACTAAAGAAATCTATGGTGTTCCTGCGGATCTCATAACACCTATTGGGCTAGTAACTATTGCAGCAAGCCCTATTTGACTTGAGAAGCTACTCTTGATGAGGCCATTAGTTTTTATCTGGGATGAAATCATTATTGTGTGTCTAGTGAGCCTCATCTCAGAAGGTGACTGTGTACTGATACGAATTCTCTCTACACCTTCCCCAGAAGAAAACACAAAGAACATGATTAGTTCGGCGAGAAAGAAGCGACAGGATATGTTTACAATGATTAAAGATTTGTGGAGTATATAAAGGAAAACCAATAGTAATGTAGCAATCCGTTAAGATTTTAGCATCAGTTTCTCTAACAAAAACGCAGCATACACATTGCTGATGCATTTACAAAAACAAGAGAAAGTGGAGCAAACTTGTAGGCGTAACTGGCTCGACAGCAATAGCATTTTTGGGGCAGATTTACAAGCCCCTTGAGACACTTTTGCGCTGCAGTTGCATCACTTTTGTGGCGCAGCAGTGGTTTAAAAAATGCAGCCAATTTACAACATGACGCATCTAGGGAGATGCATCACGTTGTAAAGCCCTGCGTCACATTATACCTTTGTCAGGTACAATGTATGCAGGGTGGCTGTTCCCACGTAGAGAAGCGTTGTAAAATCTCTACAAGATTTCACTGCGCGTCACTTCTAGGATGCCACTACATCAAAACATTACGCCTGCCTAAAGCAGGCTTAAGGAGTGACCCAATGTAGTGGGAATAGGCCTCAAAATGCATTGCTTGAGTTGGATCGTGCTTGCAACACGATTCCAGCAATGCGTGACTTTTGCTCCAACAGATACATCAGAATTTCTGACGCATCTGTCAATCCTTGTGCCATGGTGCGCCATATTGTAAAGACGGCATATCCTTGGTGGCGCAAGGGTTTCTCAGGGTGACGCAGGGAAAGTGACACATCTCGACAGATGCGTCACTTTCTTGTAAATCTGCCTCAGAGTATTTACACGAATAAAAACGCAGAAACAATGCTAAAGCCATTTATGTTTTTCTGTGACCACATAGGAATGTATGGCTAGCTATAGGGAAGCTGCTAAGGCTTCTCTGATTTTGTCTTTGTTTTTAACAGTTTTCAAAATTTCACAATTGACAAGACGACAAGATACAATGTAGAAAGAGCTGAAGTTAGCAATTCATAAGCAAAATAACCTAGTAACCTTGGTCCGCAGAATGGTGACTGCTGTCGTGCAAGACACTCTGTCTTGAACATGAAAAGATCTAATGTCAAAAGCAAGTAAGGTTTCTGATGTTCAGCAGTTTGGAGATTATATTAATAATGTGCTTATGCATGAACCCCACCACAGGCATGTATTTTATAAATTTTGTATTTCGTTATCTACTATCCATTAACAGGAAGCAAATGAAATATTCCCTTGCTTATGCATGCCCCCGGCCAGAAAACGGAATAAGGAAAGAGAATTTAGATTAACAAATAACACTTTTAAAATGTTGAAATTGCTAATTTAATTCATGTAAGTGATGCAGAACTTTAACTTTCTTTAACAGTTTTTCAAATAAAACGCATATCAACCTTTGAAATTGTGATATTTTCTGTGGGGCATGATATTTAATACTTAACTGTATTAGAGAAAACAACACTTAGGCTGAATAAGAAATCTAAACTGTTGCATATTTCATACGAACTGGTTTAAAGTTTCTTGTATATATGGCTTCCATGTATCAGTCTCTGCTAGATGGTAATGTATTTATTTATTTATGGGTGTTGAGAGCCCACAGCACCGCCAGGCATCTTCAGGGCGTAGGGTGCAATAAATACATCCGTTTTCCTGTTGAAGCTGCCTCTTGGTTACAGTCGAAAAGAGACAACTTTTATAGCGTTCAGTCATGAATGGAGAAAAGTAAAGAATTTGTAAAGAATGCAAACCTGCCTTGTAACTGGGGGAGGGATGTACTAAAGTTTTTGCAGTAGTTTTCGACAATAAAAACGCGCATAAGCTGTAAGCTGTGTTTGAAAGTGGCTTATTGGACAAAATATAAAACCTAGTATTTAACAAATTGATATATTTGCGAATGGAAATAGTGACAATGGGGCACATGCATCAAACTTTTCATTTGCCATTACCAAATAGCGATTTTTAAGGAATAGCTATTTGGTAATCGCAAATGCCTATGCATGTAGGAATCGCAAAAAAAATGGCGATTCCTTAACATTAGCCAATAGTGATTCTGAAATTGCAAATCGCTATTAGGATGTAACTCCATTCATTCCTATGGTCCTACAGGCTCGTAGGAATGGATGCTAATGCATTCGCAAATTGTGATTACAAAATTGGTAATCGCAAATTGCAAATGCAATTCTAAGGGTGCCTGAATCGGCCCTTATGCGAATGGAAAATGGCTTGATGCATGTGCAAAGCTTTCACAAATTGTGAACAGTCACAAAATGAGCATTTTGCATTAGGAAATTACCATCAAGTGGGAGCAGGTGCTTCTCGGTAGGGGGGACTTTTTTGCCGTTATGGCTGCTCTGTAGTCTTTGGCAATGAGGATAAGGGTGTTGGATCACCCACACCACATTGGAAGAAGCAGACAGGAGAGGGTTTTTAGACTTACAAAAGGCAAATCACGAAGGAAAGGTTTCTTCAGGTATTTATTCCAATTGGCATAATCCACCAATTTCGCCCTCCTGACAGCAACTGCTGTTACATAGAATTCAATCCAATAAATGAAATCCTGAACACTGAACGTTGAAGCAACACAAACCCAAATACCTCTCTTCCTGATAACAAAACTGACATGTTAGCTACAATTGTGAACCAACAGTTGTTACCATATTAATTGCTTATATGTGTGCTTTGAAGATGCATATTTGAAAGTTGGTTCTTTTTACCAGTGTGTTTGTTGGACCTGACATCCTTGGTGCTGTTTCCCCCAGCTTTGCCTTCCATCTTCCTGTTTTTGCGGACTTCGTGTTTTGCTGTCCTTAGGGCTCTGAACACTTTACCACTGCTACCTGATGTTAAAGTTCTTCTGATTTTGCCCTAAAATACGGTAACATTGGCTTCCCCCCACATTGGCACATTTAATTTACTTGTAAGTCCAAGGTAAACTTGCATTACATGTATCCAAGGCTTTAAAACTAAATGTGACTACTGGGCTTGCAGCACTAATTGTGCCATCCATCATGCATGTCTCAGACCTGCCATTGCAGCCTGTTTGTGCAGTGTTAAACTGCCATTTTGACCTAGTAAAGCAAAACTTTTACCAGGCCTCATGCTTCTTTTTAAATACATACAAGTGACCTCTAGGGCAGGCCCTAAATATTCCATAGGGCAGGGTGCAGTGCATTGAAAATGTTGGACATCTACTTTTAACTTGTGCATATCTTGGTAGTGCAAAACTCTTAACTTCGTTTTTCACTGCTGCAAGGACTGCCTCTTTCATAGGGTAACATTGGGCTACCTTCTTACATTTAATAAGTGGTAACTCTCAGTTGGGAGGAGGTAGGCATGTCGAGTTTGGGTTCTTTGGCCTAACAGCTAGGGCGGTCGTCCTCGAATATGGGGAACTGGGTTCCAGTCTCGGCAACAACTCTGAACATCCTGTGATTCTAGGCAAATCACTTAATCTCACCGTGCCTATCAAAAATAAAAATGAATGTGCCCTCATGTAAAACAACTAGTGCTATGTAAAGCGCTCTGATACCCGATACCTTTGGGTCAAGTTTGCGCTATTTGAAAAACTCTGTAAAAACACAGTCATTTAAAATCCTCTTTCACATAACAAGTTGTAACTGGCAGTTGGTCTTTGAGTATTGCTCCCAGACAGTGAGACAAAAGATAATTTGTGCTGGCAGAATGGCCATCCCTGATGATGAGGTGGAAGAGATGTCACCTACTACACTTAAACATTACAAAGGCTCTGCCTGAGCACACTCACAAAGGGTTTGACACTAGTCTTTTGTAACCCCAGACAAGCTGGAGCCAGGACAGGAAGGCAGGAAATTCAAAACATCTCTGAGGGTGGAAACTTTTAGAACCTTCTCCTACTTCAAAATGGGTAGCAGGTAGCTTGGCCGTTTGGAATTGTTCGAACAACCTTGTAAGATTGTAAAGGGTGATCTGGAGGTAATTAAACGGGACTTCCTTTTGGATAGGAAGACCCAGAGGGAAGAAGTTGAACTCCAGAAACAAAGTGTAGGAAAATTTGTTATGCTGAAAACATGTGATACTGCAGAGCCATATCTGATGGGTTCACTGACCTCCCATGAAAAGTTCCTGTTAACAAGGTTCAGGTTATACCTTTTTCATCATCTGCTGATCAGACCTAAAACTGATGTTTTTAACAAATTGGCAGCACCCTGTGGCTCCGACGGAGAGTCTCCACTGGATATGCTGCATTTTATATTTTTATGTAGATTTTATGAATACCCACGCAGGCGCCATCTGGTCTCTCTTTTAAAAAAACATAATTTTAGTCAGATTAGACCGGCCCTAATGTATTTACAGCTTTTGCATAATGACAGTATTCTCCATATCACTGAATTTTTAAAATTGACTGTTAGGTTAAGAAATTGTTTGGACATGTAATGGCCCTATGAGATGAATGCACTAGTCAATTTTCTCCTGCTGTAAAAAGCTGCCATTGCACTTTCTCACTCTGGCACTTTATCTGACATATGTTTACAATGAATGTGTTTTTAATTGTTTTAAATGTATATGTATATGTACTTTTATGGTTTGTGTAAAATCGAATAAAGTTCTTGAATTGAGAATTGGGTAGCAGGTATAAATAGTGAACACTCAGATCCAACTCTTCAGTAAAGCTCTGGACCAATGGACAATGCAAAAGGACTGCTCTGCTGTGTGAGTGACCTTTAACATTCAATATTCAATGTGTAAGTGGGTCTAGAGAGTGTTGCTCCTGAAATACCTATGGGACTTGAATCTAGGCCACAATAGCACCCAATTGTGTCTTGTACATTTGTGTAGTTGCAAGGGAACCTCAAAGTGTACATTTGCTTGCTGATAATTCTACTCTACCACATATTTTTAATATGTATTTCAGCCTCTCTATCCCTGTCATGCATCCCACCATCAAAAGTTGGAGGACTGTCATGATTTGCACGACTTATTTGTAAACTACATATACTATCATGCATTTTTACATGCATTCTGACAGATGGCATATATATCATTTCTTTTTAAAATAAATGTGAAGCAATATCAAATATGCGTCATATATATGATGAATAATTTATAAATAAATATGGGTATGCTTAGTTGTATTTTACACATTTAGAGTTAGAAAATAGATGTATTTAACCTGCTAGTGGTTCTACTGTTTCTGAAATAGTTATGGCTGTTTATCCAGACACCACAGTTTTCTGATTTCCCCATTGCTTTTCATGTTCAATCCAACAGTACTAACCCTTTCCTGAATAAAGTCCAAGTCCTTTTTTGGTCGTTTCACAAACAGTCAGTGATCCTTTTCCAAACAGCTTGTAGTTGTTTGTGACACATTCTTCAAACATCTTTTCTACGCTTTTGGAATGAATTTGTGTTTTATTTTACACCTTTCCTCCTCTCTCTTACTCTGGTGGCCTGCGATTTTAGCTTGATAAAAGCTGTTCCCCTCTTTTCTTTTCGACTCCACAACTAAGCAATGTGCTGGAAACAGTGTCTTCTCCTACGTTGCAGCAAAGACCTGGAACGAGCTCCCAGTCAACAGCAGACGCTCCCCAACTCTGCACACCTTCAGGAAGAGTCTGAAGGCCTGGCTCTTTGACTGATCCAGAGCTGCTCCCCCCCCCCCCCCCCCGCCCACTCCACCGCAGCGCCTTGAGACCCTCATGGGTGAGTAGCTTGCTTCACGAATCCCCTGAATGATTGATTGATTGAGTGTACTGCCTGTTTCGGAGGGAATTACTCAGGGCAAGGGTGACATTAGCACATTGTGACTGGATTCAAATCACTAATTGTTATTCACTATTTTAAGGAAGTTAATCTTAAAAAAATTAAATTGCTGACTCAGACTACTACTACTTTGTACATTTTATTAGTGACTCAGAATTTGAGATGTATTACTATATGCAAATTACGATCCACTAAAACAAATATTAATACATTTGACCCTACAATCTCCAAAAGATTAGCGCACCTGCGTTTATTTTAGGAGCTCACAGATGCCAGATTTGCCAGTTCAGGTCAGTCTGCTGACTGACAATAGACTGGGTGTGTTGGAAATTCTGTAAATTGGGCACTCAATATACAAGAGGACCGGTTAATGGTGTGCTATTTATCTCACTTGATAAACCCAGCTTCTCTGAATCAGAATTGTTCAGGTTCAATAGATACCTCCAGATGATAATGGGGTTTTGAGGAATATCATGTGATTTTGGTGCTTACTGCACCAAAACCTGCCCGTTCCAATTAATATTGGGCAGTGTACCCCCCCCAAAAAATACAGGCAGGTTTGATATGCCTATAGTTACCGAAACACTTATCATGGGGATATGCGTGTTGACAGCAGTTACAGAAAACAGTGCAATCAATTAAATAGGTTGCTCGAAACGAAGGCCTTAGCGTTGGGGTGTGTTTGTGGGTATCTCTGGGTATGTTTATCTGCAATAATAACTTAACACGCAAAGATGCATTACCGTGGCTATTCACAGTATCAAACCCAGGAAACAAATTCAAATCAGCTTATGCAAATGGCAGGAGAAAGCAAATTCTAATATTGCAACAGAAATAAACACACTTCATATGTCATCGCCTTAAAGGAAAGGACTTCTCCCATGAAGAAAACTAGTTTTCCTGCAGATAAATAAAAAGATTTAATATGCGAATGCATATTAGTGTCACATTTATGCAGCATCATGTAACATTTACTGAAAATAGTGTACAATTAAATCGTTTAGAATGGAGCACTGAAAGTAACTTGCAAATGTCACAGATTTTTTTAAGTATAACCCTTAGCAGATCCCATAAAAGTTTGAAATTCAATTTAGGTTTGGACAAAGTGGACAATTTCCCAAGACTCCCAGATTGCAGGGGACTGGCTTTTGAATTGATAATTTTGTGCATAAAACATTTAGGGGCACATGCATCATTGCTTTTTGCATTCGCAAACGGTGCGAATCGGAAAAATCGGCCGTTTGCGAATGCAAAAACCAATTTTGGGATGCATCAAAGTTTTGTGCACAATTCGCATTTTTTAGGATTTCAAAAAAATGCGAATGCATTTAAGGAATCGCATTTGTGCGATTCCTTAAATGCAATGCATCATTTTTAAAGAAATTGCGAATTTCGAATTTGGAAGTGCAAATTAACACGAGGTTGACCCTCGTGTTAATTTGCGAAAATTTGTAAAAAAGCAAAAAAATGCTTTTTTTCAACTTGCATGTTACAGACACACATGTCCTTAGGACATGTGTGTGTGAAACATCCAATTAAAAATACATTTCAGGGGTGCAGGGGGGGGTCCTTTGGACCCCCCCCTGCACCCGTGGAATGCATCAACAAATTGCGAATTCTTAACTGCCTTCCCATTGACTCCTATGGGCCCATAGGAATCAATGGGAATTGCGAAAATGCACTTTGGAATTCGCTATTTATTTGAGAATCGGTAAAAATTGCGATTTTTACCGATTCCCAAACAAATAGTGAAAAAATTGATGCATAGCATTTTGCAATTCTTAATTTGCGATTCGGTAATTTTCGCAAATTAAGAATCGCAAAAGCTAACAATGATGCATGTGCCCCATTATTTTTTAATTCAACAGCTATGCAGGCCTGGCCTGCCAAAGCCTCACACTGTCAAGCTGCTGCTGTGACAATATTCTGTTAAAAATGTATGTAAATTCCTTTTATATATGTATTTTAAATGTAGAACAAAAATAAAAAATGCTACAGCACTGTACACTTTGGCTTAAGAGGTTGATTTGAATCCTGGCTGATCTGTCAGAGCGATGTAGTAAAATACTCTGTCACCGTGGTGGGGAGACCACTCGCCAGATTATTAAATGAAGCTGGCTGCTGACTGCTGGCACAGTGGTTCCCGTCAAAGAATTTTGCATTTCTGTCAACATGAGGGAGTCCTGCGCCAAACATTTTTCTTTTTTTATTTTCAAAACAAAAATCCTGAAACAGGATTTTCTTTTTTAAATTAAAAAAGAAAATGCTCCTCTCAAGATGAGCATTTCACAGTTTTCATTGCTCCTTACTGCAAGGGGTTTCGTGGTGATGATGGGCAGTGAAAAATGACCTGTAATTCCACCTATCTAAATTTGGTGGGTGGAATTACAGTTCTGCCTTTGACAAACCTTACTCAGGAGGGCCATAGGGGGCGTCAATCATATTGGTCTCACACAGTCCTCACATCAAAGTCAAAAGGTTAAACTTCCAGTGGGTTAATCCTGGCGCTGTATCCAGCCCGAGCTCCATCATGGTTGGCCTGAACTTGTGACTTTGTCCTGGGAAGGCACAACCAGATACCCCCAGTTGGGGCATCGTGCCTTTTGGTGCTATTTTGATAACGTCTATTTTATCTTTGTCAGAGTTCTGGAGTATTTGTTTGGACATATTGTCTAGGCACACATCAAAGTTGTTCCTTTCTGCACCTTCTTTTGAGTTACAGATGCAGATGTTACCTCTTTGTCACCTGTTCTTCCTGCATTTGTCTCAAAGCTGTTTCATTTAAATTTCAAGATGTGCTACGGAAGTAAGACAGAGATGGGTCACTGCTTCGTACACTTCCAGTTGACTCTCTATATAGATACTACTATATCTTGAAGGTATTCCATATCTGACCTCATGTCTGGCATATCCTTCCCCAATTCAGTTCCCAGGGCAATGAGCCCTCCTAATACGGCTTTCTACAGGTTTGTTTTCTAGTGGACCAGTCAAGTCTTTAATTCTTTGTTGGTTGACACATTTTGTGGCATTTCTAGCCAGGTGTAGGGTAATGGGTCTTGGCCTCCCAGTAACACAAACTTAGTGATTTCCATCTCTTTCTCTTTTCATGAAATGTGCTTGTTTAGGCATGTGTCTTAAACCACTAATATTGCAGGGTAAAGATTAGATCCACAGAGGCTGACCCCCAGAGTACTCTTACTATTCAGATGTTTCCCAGATCTGATCCAAGCAAATATATTCATTGGCATAAAGGCTCGGGGTGCCTTGTTGGGGAGTGACCACCAGATAGACCCACAAGCACTAAATGAGCAGGTGCTTCTCTTCTTCCTTGCAAAATATTCGGTTAGATATCTCTCTACGTATCCAGAAAGTAGGGGTACACTACAATATACTTGGGGAGGGAGTCTCTGTGTGAGTTTGACTGATGAAGGCACTAGATATGCTGGATCCTCTCTTCCTTGATCAAAGTCAGTCCCCAGATTGAAAAATGAACTTCCCATTTTGTTGGTGCACTATTTACTTGAGGAGATGGTTGTAAGGTTATAAATCTAGTTTCTGGGGGTAGAGGGAAGTGCCCACAAGCTCACCTTACGTTTCTTTCATGCAGCACTTGTCAATGCAGATTTAGTTATTCTCTCTCTGGTTTCATTTAGCATGGCTAGTTTCCTGGAAATCCCTTTCCCTACCCTACTGAACTCCGGTGAGGAGCTTCCTATCTGCACATACTGCAGTCCGATGGTGAGTTCTGTCAGCCACTTTTATGGAGCAGAGGAGTGTCACCCCACTAAAAAATCCCACAAAGCCCCAGGGACGAAAAATAACATGGTAATTTATTACCATTTTAATTTTCATGCCCCGTCTCGAACAGAGCATATGGACAGGGGCAGGGCCACTGTTGAGTGACTGTAGTAGAGAAGAGAGGAGGGTAGGCTGGCCGTGCACTATTTAAAGTGCACATATCTTTTTGACCGGTCAACTTGCAACAGATAGCCTCGCATGTGCACTTTAAGCATCTCTAACCCAGCTGTCTTAAAACAGCAGGGTTAGAGCAAGCCAAAGCCTAGAGAGCATCAGCAGAGACTTCTCCCATCCTCCACTATTGTTTACCATGTCCAGTGTATAATTTCACAGGCACATTTGGCTTCGGAGATGGTCAGGCCCAGGTTGGGGGCCTGGAGCAGCAGATTTGTGCTACTTTTGCACCACCTTCTTAGGCAGAATTCCTGGTTCTCTAATTTAATTTTCCAAATAGTTTTAATGGGTAGTCATATTATTTAGGTGTAGTACATCTGACACCAGAAATGTTTGCAGTTTTCCCCAATTTTCATTAGACTGGACTGCCTTCCTCATTTGATGGACAGGAGTTAGAATAGTAAATCGTTCCACCCTCAATGTATGTACTTTGACCAATGTTTGTCAGACTGGATTTAAAAAGGTAAAACTGTCTCCATCTTCAAAATAAGCACTTTCACAAATGTTTGTTAAACTACAGTTAGAATAGTAAATGTGACCCCAACCCATTATACACTTTTGTTTCTGAAACTGGAGTAAAAAATAAAAAAAAAACTGTTCCCCTCAAAGTAGGCACTTTCCCCAATGTTAATTAAACTTTAGTTAGTATTTTCCCCAACATTTATTAGATTTGTCCTCGGCCAAATGTTCGTTTCGTCCACAGTGTTTGTAGGATTGTACTGGTAGTAGTTCATTTGAACTGTTTTGTATTTGTTTATTTTTTACTGCTTTTAGACAATATTACATTTACATTTTTATGTTTTTAAATTGTGCCATTTCCTTTTATTAGTTTGTTGTACTTTTTTAGAAATTCCTTTCCCTTTTTATGTGATTTAGTTTTAAAAAATGCTACTTTTTGTTACATATTTACACATTTACTGTTTAAAATATGTTGAAGGGGTCGATTACGAAGTCATCCGGAAGGGCATCTGAGAGCACTTCGGAGTCGTACCTTTCTACCGACTCGTACTTGATTTCTGTTTACCCAAACGACACATTATGATGGCCAAAACCCATTACTTACCGACCATCTCGGTTTTTCCAAATCCGACTGGATATTTCTAACTAGAAGCCTTTGGAAACGCTGAAATGAGTCGTTCAGAGCCGATTCCGAGTCCAAAACTGACTGCACAAATACGATGCGTACTTCTGCCATTGAATCGGTCGGACCAACCAACAGGTCAGAGGAGTCAGAAGGGAAGTATTTCTGCACAAAATCGCATCACAACACAATTCCTGAGACAGAGACTGTGCAGCTATGCATCTCGTCACTCATGTCATCCCTGTACTCTATATCTATAATGAATACTAGAACCCCAACTGACGTAGTAGTTGCAGACGATAAGTTAGACACCTACCCTAAGGAATAACATAACTACCTGGCGAAAGACAATACTAGAGAAAGCAGCGGCACAACTACAGTCAAATTGGGGGGAATACTCCCAGCAATGTAGAGGCAATTTTCAGGGGGGGCTAATACTTCCAGCAATGTAGCCCCAAAGGGAGGGGCTGGGGGGACTAATACTCCCATCAATGTCGAGCCAAATTGGGGCATCGGGGATAATGCACCCAGCAATGTTGAGCCTAATTGGGTGGTGGGGGATAGCACTCCCAGCAATGTTGAGCCAAAATTTGAGGAGTTGGGGGCTAACTCTCCCAAAAATGATGAGTCAACTTTGGAGTGTGTTTGTTTATCAATATGCCAATTCCTTAAGAAATTAAAACGAAATGACAGCGAATGGTCTTTGTTCGAGTTGTTTGAGAAATATGCAAATTACCTTAAACGCTGTAAACATGTCTCTCGGTTCGTTCGGTATTATGCTAATTAGCAACAGAACACTAAGCGTGCTCTAAATATACAAATGCTGTAAAATATCTTCCTCCTACCTGCCGAGCATGACCTACTCTGATTAACAATGCGAGGATCAGGAACCTTTTCTGCGGGACCTGGCGCGTGTCTCCAATAGTCAACGAGGCTCCAGAGAAACACTGCGGGAGCCGGCTTAACCGGTAAATGGCCTCAGGAGTATTCGGGATCTCAGAATCTTGCTGGGAGAAAACACCGAGCCCAAAGGAAAAGAAAGAGCTCACCGACCTGCAGGAAGGGCTTCAGGGAACGTAAGAAAACTGGAACCCAAGCGGGAAGCTCCTCACCTGGTGAAAGCCAAAGAATAGTGAGCACAGGAGAAAGGGCGTGGTCACTGACGTTGATGTAGTGTCCCAGAGTCAGTCAGCAGTCTAGTGTTTTGTATGCCCTACACTAAACACCCACCCACCACTGATGTCACTGGTCAGGTGACACAGCTTTAATAAAAGGGGCCGAGCCCATGTGCTCTGGGCCAGTTGTACCAAGTAGCTGACAGTGTCTGCGTCAGTCCTTTCCAGCAATGAGGGCCCAGGGCCCCCAACATTACATTGGCGACGAGGAGGGCGGACGCTAGCCACGCGTGCCGCATTTACAAGAAGAAAAACCCCAGAAAGAAGAAGGGAAGTGCCCATGTGCAGGGCACCCCTCCGGGGAAGCGGCGCCGGCCGCCGAGAGGCCTGAGGGGCGTGTGCAGTGCCCCGGGCCTAGACATTCAGGAGGAGGTGACCAGGAGCCCACCCCACACCTCCATGCCCAGCGTGAGCCTCCCGGCGTGACGATAAAGTGAAGCGGACCGACCAGAGCCCACCTGTGCCGGCCGCAACCGAGTGCCACGTGGAGGCGTGGCAAGAAGCGCCCGGGAGGGAGAGGACCGATGCGGAGCTCACCCGCGATGTGAACAGGCCCGCCGGCCAAGAGTGAGCCCCAGCGCTGGAGAAGCGGACCGGGCAGTGCCCACCTGCACCGACCGCACCGGTGGCCGGACCCGAGGAAAGCGACGGCGGAGCCCACCCACCACGACCGCTGCCAAGGAAGATGCCCGTAGGCCGAAGGTGAGCCCGTGCGCTCTGAAAGCCGCGGGGGCCGCATGAGCCAGAAGCGACCCCCAGTAGAACTGTAAAACAAAGCAGAGCCAGCGGAGCCCACCCGCGGCCTGCCTGCAGCGTCCCCCGCCGCGTGGCATGTGTGGAGTGCTGCTGGGCGCTGTAGGCAGACAGCAGAGCCTACCCGCATGGCCATGGTGCCCGAAAACGAACATTAAACGAAGCAGCGCCAGCGGAGCCCACCTGCGGCCTGCTGGAAGCGTCCTCTCTCCCCCTGACCCGCGCAGCGTGTGAGCAGAGGAGCTGCCGCGGGCGGGGAGAGTGAAAGGAATGAAGCGGAGCCCACCCGCTGCGATGAGGGATGCTGCCCGGCCTGCCCAAGCGAAGTGGTGAGTGACCGGCAGCGTGTGAAGAGCTGCCGGCGCTGTAAACTACTGCGGAGCCCACTCGCGCAACAGGAGAGGCCGATGATGCGAGTGCCCACCTCGCAGGCAGAGAAGCAGTGTGCGGCGTGAAACCGCGGTGGTGTCGAGGGGACTGAACTGAGGCGCGAAGTGCCCGCAGCGTGTGGAGGCTGCTGCGGGTGGGAGCACCAAGGGGAAAACCGAGATTGGCTGGTGGCCGAGTGTAGCACCTGCATCCCCTACCCCGCAGCCCGTGAACTGAAGGGCCAGCTGCGTAGGGTGGGGGAATAATGAAAGACTACATGCGGCCGGAGCCGCCCCGATGTGTGCCTCACAGCCCCACCTCCCCGGGTGCTAAAAAGCACGCTTTGCCATACATACCCCAAACAACAAGGAGTAAATAGATAAGGACTTACCTGGTATCTCTAGGACCGGCCCCCAGCACACCTGTGGAGCCGGAGGGGCTGCAGCGCCACAGGCTCCAACGGAGAACACAGTCCAGCACCGGCAGCCCCATGAAAAGAAAGCTCCAGAAAAAAAAAAACGATATGGACTGCCAGCAAAGCACACTGCCACCTAGTGACCTAATGCAGAGATCACAGCCTGGAAACAAATCCATAACTCGGCAAACAAGCACAAGGCAAACCTGCAACAACGCAGACTAAAGACTACAGCCCAAAACAGTTTGCGGAAGCAGAACAAGGATTAGTACAGGAAACAAGCACAAGCTGAACCAAGGGAAAGCCTACAAGGGAAAGCAAGCCTACATCGACGGAGACCCATCACCACTGCAAAAGTGACGCCTGTGACCACAGGTGTTCATCGCAAACACAGAAGCGAGGGAGAGTCAGAAACGTCTACCGCAAGCAGCAAGATCCAAAGGCAACCTACTGGAAGAGCGCAAGTGTACCCCGGACGCGGACAGAACAGGGCAGCGCCTGAAAGTAAGGAAGTCACACCCAAAGCACCAGAAGACGTGCGAGGCAAGCACCCAAGTGTAAAGAAGAAAAGTGCGATACGTACAGGGAACGCGCCAAAACCTTCAGGAACGCGCCAGGAGACAGCGCAGGAATGCACCGGAAATTCCAGGAACACGCAAGGAGATGGCGCAGGAATGCGCCAGAAGCAAAGCATTGCGCAGGACTGCGCAAGGAGTGAAGGAACTCCACACAACAGGACAGAAAAGCATTGTGCAGGACCGCGCAAGGAGTAAAGGAACTCCACACCTCAGAACTGAACAGCACTGTGCAGGAATGCGCAAGGAGTGAAGGAACTCCACACCTCAGGACAGCACAGCATTGCGCAGGAATGCGCACGGAGTGAAGGAACTCCACGCCACCACGACTGAGTGACGCAGGGATCGCATCCTCAGAGACCTGTCAGTAGGTCACAGCGAAGATGACTTGCCAGAAAGTCACCGCCAGATGCGGACCAGCCAATTGGTCGCCCGGAAAAGAAAAGGAGAAGATGACCAGTCAGATGGTAGCCCGGAAAGAAAAGGAGAAGATGACCAGTCAGTTGGTCGCCCGGAAAGAAAAGGAGAAGATGACCAGTCAGTTGGTCGCCCGGAAAGAAAAGGAGCAGATGACCAGTCAGTTGGTCGCCCAGAAAGAAAAGGAGAAGATGACCAGTCAGTTGGTCGCCCGGAAAGAAAAGGAGAAGAAGACCAGTCAGATGGTCGCCCGGAAAAGAAAGGAGAAGCTGACAGTCAGAAGATCACGACTACGAAGACATGCCAGAAGATCAAAGGCATAGTAACTGAATAGATCAAGAAGAGGTCCATGGACGGGACCCAGAAGAGGTCTGATGACACCAACCCGAAGTAAAGAAGGAGCGACAGGAAGAAAGGTGCGATGCCTGGTTTGGCCATTGGAAGAAGAGGAGGCGTGTCCTAAGGGTAGGACGCAACCAGGGAGATTCGTGTGGAGTGCACGCCACACGGAGATGGCCTGGGTGGTTGAAGAAAAGAAAAGGGACCGACCACGTCGTGAAAGGAATGGAGGAGAAGAAGGGTAGTGAGCGCCACGGTGCCACCAGAAGATCACAAGAAGTGAAGAGGTGTGACCAGTCAACTCACACACCCATCAGAAGAAGATGGTGACATGCACCAGAACACCGGAGTGCAACAGAGAACAAGGCCTGGCATGAACACCGGCGGCACAAGTCAAAGATATCCACCTACAAGCCATCCATCCATGTGGCAATGGCAGAAGAGGGCAAGTTTGGACTGTTGACAACAATCTACCTTTGGGGTTGAGCAGAAGATTGAATGGCGAGAGTGCTCACACATCCGGCTGAGGAACTGACCACTCCACATCAACCCGTGGCAGCCCAAGAAGCAAAGGCCTCAAGGGACTCTGGTGGCAGCAAGTCCCACAAGAGAGACAGATCCACATCGGTGCGTCTGCAAGACCCACGGAGAGGAAAGCTTCATGTGCAAGAAAAGAGTCGACAGCGTAACCTTCAGGTGGAACTAGGACACAACGGTGAAGATCGTGGAGCGCCCCGCTCACGGCCCGGAGGCTATGGTGGAGCAACATGACCGACAACACCAGTCCAGTGGAAGCCTGGCAAAGAGGTCCTCCCGGATATCTTGTGAGAGAAGAACACCGGCGAGAGGGACATCCTAGTGAGAGGGATGTATGCACCTACTCCTTTCATCTGCCCAGAAATACTTTGAAGCCTGCCTAGAGACATCACCAAGAACCAGGACTGAACAGGAGAACCGAGAAGACAAACAATACTCAGATCACGTCACCCTTCTATCTAGCTACCAACTGTTACCAGTGGTGCCAAGCAAAGGTAAGACCGGGAACAACGTCCAGGCGGCGCAGACAGAAGATAGGACCCGCCGAAAAACGGCAAACCATGCCACAGTGACTCATGAGTCCTGGATGCAGCAACTACACCATCTGCGACCTGCAATTCGCCAAAGAGACTCGTTTCAAATCATAGAGTCCAGTGTTATATTGTATGTACATTTTCTTTCCCACAGGTTTGAACTTTGTCGTGGGGTTTTGCGAACCTAGTGAGAGGGATGTATGCACCTACTCCTTTCATCTGCCCAGAAATACTTTGAAGCCTGCCTAGAGACATCACCAAGAACCAGGACTGAACAGGAGAACCGAGAAGACAAACAATACTCAGATCACGTCACCCTTCTATCTAGCTACCAACTCTTACCAGTGGTGCCAAGCAAAGGCAAGACCGGGAACAATGTCCAGGCGGCGTAGACAGAAGATAGGACCTGCCGAAAAACGGCAAACCATGCCACAGTGACTCATGAGTCCTGGATGCAGCAACTACACCATCTGCGACCTGCAATCCGCCAAAGAGACTCGTTTCAAATCATAGAGTCCAGTGTTATATTGTATGTACATTTTCTTTCCCACAGGTTTGAACTTTGTCGTGGGGTTTTGCGAACTGCACTTTTTCTTCCGCAGGTTGGACTTTCTTTTGTTTTCATTTTCCCCCACGTTTGGGAGGGATGTAGTGTCCCAGAGTCAGTCAGCAGTCTAGTGTTTTGTATGCCCAACACTAAACACCCACCCACCACTGATGTCACTGGTCAGGTGACACAGCTTTAATAAAAGGGGCCGAGCCCATGTGCTCTGGGCCAGTTGTACCAAGTAGCTGACTGTGTCTGCGTCAGTCCTTTCCAGCAATGAGGGCCCAGGGCCCCCAACATTACAGTTGACATGGCCACGCTCCCGGTGCAGCTTACTCTAAGGATGCTGGGAGATGCAGTCCAAAGAAAGGAAGACTGCCTGAAAAGTAATTGAAGGTGTTTAGTAAAGCCTACAAAAAGAGAATAACTCAGTAGACAACTCAAGGCTCATTAAAATACAGAACATGAACTTTGTACATTAGCATAATATTACATGCATGATGTTTAAGCATAAACTCTGTACATGTGCACAATGTTACATGCATGATGTTTAAGCATGAGTATGAAATACAGATGAACCAAATTAGCGCACATGAGAGCAAAGTAACCACCAACGCCCCAAGTAAACGGAGATTCGTGTGCTTAGCCACACAAAATTTTCGAGCATAGCGGCATGCATGCGCGCATGGTGAGTGAGGCGGGCCCTAGACCCTGTGGTGCCGCCCTAATCCTGACAGCCATACAGCACCCTACATTTCACAACTGGTATATACCCTTGACATACACTTATCCATTTTATTAGAAATGACAAGTTTAACCTTGTCTCACTGTGGCCCTGTCACATCCAGATCTGAGTCCCATGCGCCATACCCCCATTGACTTGTGAACATAAACAACTATCCTTATTCAATCACACTAACCTGTTACAGTCATCTCTCTCTGTAGTGCCACAAACTACGGCTCTCATCTCCTACCAGACTCCAACCTTGTCTAACTGGTCCTACCCTATTACTTTAAACTATTGCTAGCATACCTTGCACAGTATTCAACCAGTCATACAAAGACGCACACTCTGAGTCATACTCCCCCATTTCAAACTACTCACTTTGGAACAATGAGGATACTTCAAGTCTCCTACACAAGAACTGCCACTGAACTACACTCCTACCATACACTTTTTGAAAATCTATGGGGATATTCTGAAGAACATGTGATAATCATCACAAAATTAGCTTATCGCAACTTTTCACATCGCAGTCTATCACGGTAAAATAATGCCATTTTAACTATGTATTCTCAACACTGCAGTACCATGCAGTAGTCTCACGATAATGCGTCAAATTACCGCATTAAAATTAACACTACACCTAAAATATGCAAAACACGAACATGAAAAAGCGGCGATGTTCCAAACCACGACACAAAAACAAGCGATAACCAACGACAGGCTTGCAATTCCCACACGTCATACGGTAAAATGCAAGCTAAAAGCAGAGAAAAAAAATCTGAGATGGCAATGTATGAGTAGCTTTAAACAACAAGAGAGAGAGGGTTTTTGTAGTATTAGAAGGAGTACTCTTGGTCCCCCTATAAAATACATATAAAACAACAAAAGAGGGCACTTTCCTTGCAAGCGGGAAGAATCACAGTAGATTCTTTAGAAAGCCCTAACTAACCAACCTAGTTGGTGACATGCTTCATCAGCGGGCCCTCCCAGGAAGGTCTAATACCTCCCTGGTGTGCTTCGACGCCAGAAAAACTGCAGAGCTGGTTTATTTTTTGTGTAAGTGAAGTGTGAAGTGAATTAAAAGTGTCCAGGTTGTGTCCGAAAAAATATTTATTCGTCGGCCAACCCAGCACAGTTACAAGATGGAGTGGGCAGTAGGAAACCTGGATAGCCTTCCACATGTGATGTCCAGGCACCCAAAATGTGTGTTCCATGATTCCCCTGGTGTGTTTGTGGGCCGCATTGTACTGCCTCTGGACCTATGTGTTCAGGGCTCAGAGGGTTGTCATCATCCAAGGGCAGAGTGCATATCCTTGGTCTCCTGTGACAGTGCAGAGAGGCATGAGTCAATAGTTGGTTCTGCATGATGTGTTTGCAGGCTCACTGGTTCATTGGTGTGTGATATGTGTGACTTAGTGATTCCTGTGTGACATGTACTGCTTGTTGCAAATGAGTGGCATTGATTTGTATTATGTAGCCTCACTGCTGCTCCTCCCTCTCCCCGAGCCTATTTTCTATTGTGCCCAGCGCGGGTGCATCACTTGCACTCCTACGGCACACCATTGTCATGTCTTTCTGTACATGTCCACAAGCCTGACAACGACACTGTGATGTTATGCGTTGAAGGTGAGTGGCCACGTGTGTGTAGGCCTATGATAAGGATAGGGTGGACACAGATGTAGAGTTCATGGCTGGCTGAACTTGCGATGCGGTTGAGGGTAGACCTTTGGCTAATGCTTCGGTAATAGCGACATACACAACAGTTGGCATGTATGATCCCGGACCATGAGCAGGCTTGTGCTCCCTCATTTACCCCTTCGGCTGAGCCCGCACTCCGGGGGCATGCTACATTGCAACATTGTCCATTGCGGGATTAGCAGCACCAACACTACAACAGAGACACACACATTAGTTTCTTCCTTCACAAGGCCAAAACCTAACCACGTCCAGTGCCCCTGGTTGATGAACCACACCCCTATGCTGGACTGTTGTACGACAGTCTACTCCGCTTACACTTACAGGGGGGTACTACACAGCTACATGTCCTAGGTCTACCTCACTGATGGTTGCGTCCACTGTACACAGCACAATGTTATGTGTTAGGGCCCGGGCCCTCATACATACATAATAATCACACGGACACACGTAGATAGTTTGTGGAACTGGCTACAGCATGTGTGCCTGACCCCTTTTATTGCCAGGGTCACATTTCCACTGACACTTGTGATGGATGGGTGTGGGGTGAGTGTTAGATAGCCCTCAGGGAGTGGTTGTTGCTGGCAACAACTACAACAGTGATCAGACAATCATTAGTTTAAAGTTCAAACAGCAAGGGTCCATGACTTGAGCTGCACAGAGTTAGTGGCCGCGGATGCACTGCGGCCGGCACATACACACTGCCAAGGGACGGTGACTTGCGCTGCACTGAGGTAGGGCCACTAGTGCTGAGCAGGTCCTCATCGATGTCCACGGTGAATTTTGCAGGGTGTTTCAGGGGACAGTGGAAGGTGTTCTTCCAGGGCATGATGCAGAGGGCAGAACCAAGCAGAAACAGTCAATTTGGAGGAGATGAATGTTACAGACTCAATCTTAACACCAAGTCAGTATCAGCTACGTGATGATGAAGACAACCCCCAGGCCATATACTCAGATGCCAACAAAGTTCAACTAGAGAGTGTCCATGAATTTCGAGGCATAGAGTTAGTGGCACCAGAGCTGAAAGGGGATGCAGTCTGCGATGAGGTCTGTTCAATGATATAAACTCTGCCATAAATAAAGTTCCAAATGTGTGACCTCCTCGACCGCAATGTAGGCCGGAGGCAGCGGTTAGCAGGGGCCCACAGCCACGTGCCATTGGCTTGCAATGCACAGTTAGTGGCACCAGAGCAGTTATTGGTAGTGTTCGATCACCTCCATAACGATGCTCCTTTTTCCTCCGGACTGAACCACGTCTTCCTCTTACTCCGCTCTGTGCGTACAATGATATGAACTCTGCCATAAAGAAATCAAGACTCTGTTCCAAATGTGTGACATACTTGACCGCAGTGTAGGCCGAAGGCAGTAGTCAGTAAGGGACCACAGACACGTGTTGTTGAAAATGCTATGCACAGATTTGGAGGCACCACATCGAAGGGAGTACAGTGATATCAAACGTCCCATTAACATATGAACTTGCCCATCATGATCTCAAGACTTAGTACCAAATGTGTGACCTACTAGACCACAGTGTATGCCGGAGGAAGGAGTGCTGTGGGCGTGTGTCGCGGAGGCCAGCGATGGTCTGAGGAGGCTGCCAAGGTCGCGGGCCTCTGGCTTGGAGTTTGCACTGGCACATGGTGGGCTCTCTTTGACACACCCCTGTGTCAGCAGGTAAGCAGTGAGGCCTGGGTGTGCAGGGGCAGCCAAGATGGGTCTGGGGACCAGCGGCATGGGATGCAGCAAGCGCACATGTTCGCAGGCACCACCGCTTATGGCGTCGTCCTCATGGTGGGCTAAGAGGCGCCGCCCTGGCAGACACGTTGGCCATTCTGGAAGAGAGCCACACCCTGAATTACCAGCTTCTTATTCACAACCCTACACTAGCCTGTCGTACGCCGGGCCAGCCAACTCCACTCGCGCTTACAGGGGGAGGACCTAACAAGCTACATTTCCACAATCTTCCCCACTGGCTGAGGTAACCTGGTTGCGTCCTCTGTCCACTACACTCCAAAAGCCAGCAGTGTATGTCGACATGGCTATGTCTGTGGTCTGCATACTGCAGTCTGGCCAGCACATCCACGCCACACTTGGCATTGTGTACATTCTCATTCATGGGTCACTTGTCTCCTTTGCACATTCCTGGTTCCCACCTCTCCCCACAATCTGCTATTGTGTGGCTGAGGTGCCATGCCGTTGATGACTTGTGTACATGGCTAGCCCAGGTTACCACTGTAAGTTGTGCTGTTGTGTCTGGTGGTGGGCAAGTTGTTTGGCATGTTGTATGTGAGTTTGTAATGTGTACATTCCCAGAGTTGTTTGTTGCATGATTGTGGAGTTGAGGTGTGTGGTGTGTTCATCTGGTACTTACCAATGAGCAGTGCATTTCCGTAGGTGCCAGACTCTAAACGCTGGTTGATGATGGGCTGTTGGAAAGGGAAGGAACCATGCACACTGCCTGGGTTGTTCGCGACGACATTGGTGAAGAGTCCCCGTGGTCCACTGTTGCCTGCACATTGATGGAATGTGTGTGCTTTCTGTTACGGTAATTGTGTGCTGTGTCGGCAGGGGGCACAAGTAGGACATGTGTGCAGTCAATTGCCCCCAACACGCACGGGAAGCCAGCTATGGCGTAAAAGCCTTGCTTGGTCTCCAGCTGGTCCTGCACCGTGTGAGGGAAGTGAAGGTGCTGGGGTACCAATCTGATGATGGCATCTAAGACAGTTGTGATGAACTTTGATAGGGCTGGCTGTGAGACTCCTCCGACTCTGGCAGTTGTTGGTTGCAAGGTACCAGAGGCCAACACGTGCAGCACAGCCAGCAGCTTTGTCTGTGGAGGGATGTTGGTTGTCCGATGTGTTGGTACCATTAGCCTGTGGGCAATGATGGTCAGGATGCGGAGGATGGTTGTCCTTTTGAGCCTGTAGTGGGCAATGACATCCTCTGGTGTTAAGTCTGTGAGGCTGGCGTGTTTTCTGATGGTCCGCTGTCTCTGTCTGCGCTGCCTCTGTGATAGTCTAAGGTGGTCCGGGGGGGTGGCGGGCCTGGGGGTGGTGGCAGTGGGTGTTTTGGCCCTCCTGGAGCTCCGAGCGGCAGGATCAGTAGCTCCATGGCATCTGTTAGTCTTCAGGTGTGGCTCTGGGCTGGGCTCCCTTTTATGGTGCAGGTTGTCATCCGAATTAACACCAGGTAAGTGCAGGTGTTAAATCCCTGCTGCTAACGTGCCTTATTGCCTGTTTTGGGATCTTATCGCTGATCTGGCTGGTCATTGAGAATCTTGTGAAGTGGTGTTGTTGCGGCTTTTTGCACGGGAACGCCTACTTTGCATATCATTAGCGTTAGTTGCCGGTGTCATCTGTGGCAATGTTTTTTGAGGCTGCTATTGCAGGAAAACTGGTAATATGGGCTGTTAGCACCAGCTTGTGAATAGGGCGATAACTTTATCGCCACTTTGGCTTCGATAAAGTGCCGCTAACTCGGCGATAAGTCCTTGAAAATATGCACCTTAATATTTGTCCGGCCCCCATTACTTATAAGTCTCCACGCCATTCCCAAAATGGGAACACAAGTCTCTCTCACCCCTACCCTTGTTGATGCTAGCTTAGCACATGCAACATGAACATTGCTAAACACATTGGCAGCTAGGCCTTCAATTCTAACATCCACCTCCTCCCCTATGTGGCAATTAAGAGCATTGATGTGACACTGGCTCCTGTAGCATCTCCACAACAGAAGGGCCCACAACACTTCTGTGCACTCACAGTCCACTCGGCTTACCACATGTAGCACTGGGCAATCCAATAGACATAACAACACTCCTAGTTCAGCTCCGTGTGATCTGTAACAGCATCAAGCATAGCTCAAAAGGGCTCCATTGTCGGTCATGCACAAATGTCAACCTACACACAGATCATATGCTCAACTACGAATGATGTGTGGTTGAAACTATAAAATCCAAGCTTGGACAGACAAAACAATTGTCAGGTGAAGTTTGTGCACAATACCTCACCGCCATCATTCACAAATCTTCACAATTGGCACCAACCCCTGTTGAGCAGTGCTCAAATATATGTACTTACATCATGCATGGCAGACTTCAGTTGTGGGGGCATAACATAGGAATTGACAAAGTCCATCCAGGCAGGTGCAGGTAGCAGTCACATCCATAGCACTCACAAGGGATGCATCCACATGCTGTAATTATGACAATGCATTGTGTATGCTGTGTGTGGAGTGACCACAAGTCAAGTGTGGCATGAAAGCCGAGGCAGTTTTGAAAAATACCACATTCCAGTCCATGAAAGAAAGGTGTGTTTGTGTGAAACACATTGACATCTCAGCACATTCCTAAGTGTCCCAGGTGAGGGGTGTTGTGTGTTGATTCTGCATCACACTGATGCACTACGTATGCTAACCCAAAGGAGGAGTCTTCCACCTGCAGCTCATAACAGTGATGGCACACTAGATGCAGTTCTCTATTGTTGGGCTTCGTAGTCATTGGCATTTGTGAGGCCCTGGTCCTGGCCAGCTGACAATAGGCAGCATCAGCCCGGACTTGCACACAGCATACGCCCTGAACTAAACCAATCTACACCACTTCTGGCACCAACAAGTGAAGTTCAGACTGCTTAGGGGCTAGAAATGGATTTGGATTACCGAGCACAGACAAATGTTGTACAGACAGAATATACTGACAGGACTTGACTGTCAAGTCTACACTCACCTGAAATCCAGGATGTTCGAATTGAAAGATGAGACACTTGTTCTCTACGTCCTCAAAAATCTACGCCTGTCATACCGTATGTATAACACAGATTAACAAGAACAGATCTTCGGGGAAGGGGAAAAATGGGACAAAATAAAAAAGAACAGAAAGAAAACACTATGCTGGATTCGGATCTTGGCACGTCTGTGGCGCTGATCATGATACCTTAACCACTCTGTAAACACAGCAATTCTTCTGGGAAAATATCTATTTACAAACGATAAGGATCAATAAACATTCATTTAAATACTTAGTTGAAAACATGTACTAGTATTCTGATTTACGTTGCACATAAAAATTATATGTCAACTTATTTCTGAGTAGGAAATGAGCCTGTCTCTCTTTACTTTGAAAAGTCTTATTTGTCTCACTCTTGAAACAAAAAGAAACTATTAGTTAATGAACCTTGGAGAATTTCCTCTGTGAGCGCAAATGTTGTAAATTATCAGCCTTTGGAATAGAACACAAAAGTACTTGTTTAATCTTTGACGCAATTCCACTGCAAGCTTTGTTAATTAGAAATGCCTTACTTGACAGAGTGCTTCTTTTTCTTTCTTTGTTGCAGGCCGGAGTTATTTCTTAGACGGAACAAAGCGGGAAGTCAAGGCATTGTCCTGGAAACAACCAAGAACTGACTGGAAACGATGAGGAAGAATGCTGCCTGCGGCGTGGGAACTCGAAGGAAATCAGGTAAGTGGGGAGTTGTGAAGACGAGCTCAAGCACCTCTCATTCTGCTTTCAAGCATTTTATAGGCTTCAGGTGGGTGGGGTGGTTTAATAGAAATTACAATTGGCAACTGTAAAGCGGGTGTGGCAGGCACATGTTAACTGTCATTAGTCCTGCTGATCCATGGTTTCCTATGCAAATTGCCAACTGTAAAGCGGGTGGGGCAGGCACATGTTAACTGTCATTAGTTCAGCTGCATCAAGTTGTTTCAAGCTAAATGGATTCAGATACCAAGAACTACTTAATGTTTATTACAATATTACAGCAAACCATACCAATGTATCAAAGAAAAATAAAAGCATGAAAGTTCACACTTGTACAATCCCATAAAGCAAACCAAAATAATGACTGAACATGCTACATATATTGGGTCAATTCTAATACACATATTAGGATTAGCCAGTCGCCCCTCTCACAGGACGTCCTACAGGGCGTGGTTTTTGTGGACATCGTAGATGTAACTGTCGAACCAATTTGGGGGCATGCACAAAGGAAGCTGGTTCCCAGGAATTCTCTGCATTGGAATAACCTTTCCAGGCTATTAAATAACGGAGCCGACCTTGAATTCTTTTAGCATCAAGAATACGCCTAACTTCATATTCTAGATGTCCGTCAATAGAAATGGGTGGAAGTGGGGGTTCTTTTCTAGTTTCAGGAATGTACATTTTCAACAGAGACATGAAAGGTACAGTGTATTCAGGGGGTAAATCCAATTGAACTGTAAAAGGGTTTATGAGTTTATTTATTGAAAATGGTCCAATATGTTATGGTTGTAATTTTCTTGGGCCTACAATATTAAGGTTCTTAGTGGATAACCAGACCTTATCTCCAATGTTGTAACATGGAGCGGAATTTCTGTGTTTATCTACTTGTTTTTTCACTAACGTCTGCTGATTATTTAAATATGTTTTAGCTTTTTCTTGAATGTCCAGTAAATGTTGCAAATGATCAGTGACTGCAGGTATAAGGGAAGACTCTACAGAAATTGGCAACGCCTTGGGATGATATTCATTTTAAAAGAAAAACGGGGTACAATATTTTGCAGAATGAACACTGTTGTTATAAATGAACTCCGCTAATGGCAAGGCCTTCTCTTATTCACTAGTAATGTTAGTTATTAGGCAACCGAAGGTCTGAAGTAGTGTCCCGATTTGCCCATCCGTTTCTGGATTGAAGGCTGTAGATAGGGCTACTTCCATTTTTAGGTTTTTACAGAGTTCTTTCCAAAACCTAGACGTGAACTGACTATCACGATCGGAAATAATCTTAGATGGCAGGCCATGCCAACGGACAATATTAGTCATAAAAACTTTACTAAATTCTACTGCAATTGGTATTTTACGCAATGGAACAAAATGTGCCATTTTTTACAGATAATCTACAACCACAAGGATGGTGGTTTACCCAATGGTTACTGGTAAATTAGTAATAAAGTTGTGGTATTCTGCATTTAATCCACTGCTAGTCATGTCTCTTTCTATGACATCAATGTGTGACATCATAGCTTGTGGGTTGGAATGTATCTTTTGAAACCTCTGACAGTTTATCCTATTCAGGCTGAGGTCTGGATGTGCTTCTTTATGTCTTGGATTAAACCTTGGATTTAACCATCTAAATCTGAGTCCTGCGTATTCCTTCAACTAAAAACAGGATCTTACATTGGCGTAGTCGGCAGGCAAGATTGAAGAGGCATAACAATCTCAACTGGATATTATCTACTACTTTACAACTAGAGCGGCAGTTGGTTTCAAGTGCTACTATCCAAAGAATGGTGAGACTTTGCAATATTCTTTTCTACAATTTATCTGTGTTATGATAACACCTGCGGCAGTTAATTAAAATTAAGTGCTTTGATTGCACCTGCGGCTGTTTATTATAAATTAAAGCTTGATGTTTCATCCTGATCGCACCTTGGAATTTTAATTCCTTCTACTGAAACAAACAAGCAATATAAATGTGTGATTTCATCTACGTTTAATAAATATAGCGGCTGTCTATGTTTAAAATTCAAATTAAAGACTGCTGACAACTACGTTGAAGCAAACAAACTGAAGTGGCTTCATTTTCACATGTAGATGAAACTGATGGTCTTCGTACACTGTGTCTATTTTCAATTTAAAAGGCGACCGTCACAGTATTGAAGCAAGAGGCAAAGAGGCTTCATATAATTATCGAAGGAGCTAACTGTATTCATTTTAAAAAGTTACGAAAAATGATGTATAGTTAAAGTCAAGTGTAGCAGCTGTAATAATTACACATCACTCGTGGATCCAACAAGTGCGCAAGAAGAGTTAATTACCTACCTTCGGGATCTTCTATGCCTTGGCTGTGAGTAACGTTTTTTTATCTTCTCCAAGATCCACTCCTTCGGAAGTCCTCAGGCAATTGATGACGTTTCAGAATGCCCTCGGGGTATTGGTGATTCCAACACTCCACGTCAGGGCGTACTGCTGAGTCAGAACGTCACGAAGTTTCAGGAAGCTCCGTCTTCTTCTCTTCGCTTCACTCTGTCTCCTAGCAACTGTTGAGCGCTCCACGTCAGGGTGCACCTCTCTGTCAGAGCTTCAGCTTCAGAAATTAAAGCGTCATTCTTCCGTTACTCTCCTTTCAATATCCTCGATTTTCAAGATTTCTGGCTAATTAATCCTCTATCTCTCAGCCTCGGGGTAAGGAGAGTACATTTAAAATTGTTTTTACCTCTTCCTCGACTGTGACTGTGACTTACTATATTGTTTAAAGAAGAGGCTTTGACTATTATTTTAGCTGCAGTATGTGAAGAAAAGAGCTTGACATTATTTTAACAGCGGTGCTCAAAGTCTCTGAAGAGAAAACTTTGAATTTTATTTTAACAGCAGTACAGTAGTACACAAAGAATCTGTTATCTTATAACACACACATTAATTTAACACTCCAATTTTTAACAGTGGTACTCAAAGTCTCTGAAGAAGAAACTTTGAATTTTATTTCAGCAAGACTCATTTTATATAACGATCCTGCGCTTCAAAATTTTTTTTTTATTTTCTTTCAAGCTGCAGGACTCTGCTGTTTTATTGTACCATCTTGGCTTTTATGGTGTTTAAAGTCTCTGTTGTTTATCAGCACACTGATTTTTTATAACGCTCCAGTGCTCCACATTTCACCTGTTTCATTCCTTTTCAGGCTACCAAAATCTGCAAAATTCATCAATTTCATTTTGGTTTGGTGATTTTGTTTTTGTAAAACATGCAAAACGTTACAGCTGCCCCTTTTTTCCTGTCATCCACTGGAGAACCTCCCATTAAGTGGAAAAAATGGAAAAAGGTTTTTGAAAGGTATGCTAAGGTATGTGGAGTCAGTCTAAGTGCTGAACGCAAAACAGCCCTTCTACTCCACTGTTTAGGCTCTGAAGGGCAAGATGTATTTGATCACCTCCCGGAACTTTCTTTGAAGGATTACATTTTGTGATTTTGTTTTACTAGAATTGTTAAGAAACCTTTACAATTGAAGGATTACATTGTAATTTTGTTTTTCTGCTTTTATATTTTAACCTTGTTTTTGCTTTTATGGGGGGAAGGTGTGTGGTATTCTGCATTTAATCCACTGCTAGTCATGTCTCTTTCTATGACATCAATGTGTGACATCATAGCTTGTGGGTTGGAATGTATCTTTTGAAACCTCTGACAGTTTATCCTATTCAGGCTGAGGTCTGGATGTGCTTCTTTATGTCTTGGATTAAACCTTGGATTTAACCATCTAAATCTGAGTCCTGCGTATTCCTTCAACTAAAAACAGGATCTTACAAAAGTCTAAACTAATAGAATGCCTCAGGCTTGGGGGAGTAGATAAAGGTTGTAATAACCCTGCTGATGATTTATGTAAATATTTATTTCTGGCACACATGGGACAAAATGCTACGTAGTTTTGAACATCTTTAGACAAGGAGGCCCACTAAAATTGTTTCTTAAAATTATCTAAGGTCTTTTGATATCCGGGATGACCTGCTAAGGCTGAATCATGATTCCCTGTTAACACTTTATTTTGCAATTCAGTAGTGGGTACGAATAAAAGACTATTATGGTAGAATAATCTGTCCTGAATTGTGTTTTTGGGATTTGCTAACCATTCCTGTATATTTAACTTAACGTGTTCTTCTTGTATCAAAGTCATGAAACTCTGTTGTACAATAGATGCACCAATTTTGTGAGGAGCCATAATACGAGGGCTTTCCATCTCTTTCCTTAAGTCAGCTGAATGCCCATAACATGACAGAATATTTGATTGGATTTGTTTTGAGCCTGGCCTGTAAGTAATGACAAAGTCAAATGCGCTAAAGAAATGTAACCATCGCATTTGACGTGGTGTAAGTGCCTTGACAGAACTGAAGAATTGCAAAATCTTATGATCACTAAAAATGGTCACAGGATATCGAGTACCCATTAAATGATGTTGCCACTATGTAAAGACTAGTTTAATTACTAGTAGCTCCCTCTCAACCACCGTATAGTTCTGCTCAGTAGGAAGTCGTTTTTTGGAGTAAAACACTACAGGATGTAATTGCCAACCATGGAGTGGTGTGGCTCACTGGTTAGAGGCAGCAGACTCGGAAGCAGAGAACGGCCTGGGACCAGGGTTCAATTCCCGACGCGGCAGGGTCGTGGACGAGGGTCAGCAGACTCGATAATTCTCACCTCAGTGCCTACTCTAACCAGGGATCATACTCGGCAACTCTGGGCATTAGCTTGCCTCATCTCTACAACGGCCCCCCACATTCGCCGGGGATGCCTGGTTTCACCTTGGAGATACCCAGTAGGGACCATCTCACAGGGATAGCCAGGATGGGTTCCCCAGCGGTCTACAGAGCCACGACGCCTCAGGGCAGCAGTGCGCTTTACAAGATACATTTACATTACATTACATTACATCCTGTGAATCTCTCTAGGAGAGAACTCCTCCCACTGCTACCTGTGACGCATCCGCCTCCACAAAGAAGGGGAGCTCAGGATCAGGATGCCTCAGCAATGGTGCTAAAGTAAATTTTATATTTCAATCTGTGGAAAGCTTGAGCTTCCTTGTCTGTCCAAGAAAAAGCCTGTCCTTTTTGCAACAGTTTATTGACAGGCACAACAGTATCTGCAAACTGAGGGATAAAACGCCTATAAAAGTTGGTGAATCCCAACACTTTTTGTACTTCCTGTACAGACGTCGGTTCTGGCCAATCCAATAAGGCACTGACTTTCTTTGGATCCATCATTATGCCAGCTGGTGACAAACAATACCCTAAAAATTCTACACTATAAGTATTAAATATGCACTTCTCCAATTTCCCAAAGAGGGGTTTTCTGGTAATTATTTCAACACCACCATTACGTGCTGCACATGTTCCTATTTATTTTTTTAATAAATGAGAATGTCAACTATGTACACTAATACACAGATGTCAAGAAACTCGCTGAGGACCTCATTAATAAAATATTGAAAGGCCGCAGGGGCATTACACAGACCAAAGGGCATGACAGTGTATTCAAGTCAACAAAACTTGGTTCTAAATGCTGTCTTCCACTCATTATGCTCTTTGACCCGTATAAGATGATAAGCCCCTCGTGGGTTCAATTTAGTGTACACAGTGGAATGACGCAGCTGGTCAAGTAAGACTGAGATCAATGGTAATGGATACTCATTTATAATATTGGCTTTATTCAACCGGCGATAGTCAATACACAGTCTTAAGCCACCATCCCGTTTGGGACGAAAAATAGTGGCGAAGAGACGGGGGCGTAGAATGTCGAATAAAGCCTAAGGCCAATAGATCAACCAAATAACTTCATAGGTATTGTGTTTCGTCCTCTGAAAGAGCGTGCACTCTACTACTGGGAAGCGGAGCTCCTGGGATTAAATCTATACGACAATCATATGATCTATGTTGGGGTAGAGTAGTAGCTTTTACAGAGTCAAAAACGTCTTTAAACTCCTGAAATTCATTAGGTATAGTAGGAGAAGGCTTTGTGGTGGTGGCGCAATGTAACATCGTCATGGAGTCAATGTGTGCTTCCTGGTAACAATGTGACTGGAAATGTAAAGAGTCTAAAGTCACTGTTCTTAAATCCCAATAAATGTTTGGGTTGTGCATCATCAACCACGGTGCACCTAAAAAAAGTCCAAAGGTGGGTGTGTCTATGAGGTCAAAGCTTATTATTTCTGTGCGACCATTCTGACAGACCATAGTGATGGGACAAGTCTGATTGGTTAGTAATCCAGATGTCATGCAGAACCGTCAACAGCACAAACTGGTTCTGGTTGTGCCTTAGATACTGAGGGAATAGGCAATTTTTGTGCTAATCGGTAATCTAGGAAGTTTCCTGTCGCTCCAGATTCTAAAAGAACTGGAATTGAATGTCTGGTTTCTATACATAAAATCAATATCACCTGAATGAGGAAATGTCTGGGTATACGAGCTACTGTGTTGGCTAAATGTTGGGAGATCTGTGAAACTGTGTCTCTCGTTACGGCGACCTCCATTCCTGACAAGCACTTTCGTTTTCCTGCTCTGTATTAATTGAAGCTTTGGCATTAATCTTTTTAGGTACTTTTGTTTTAAAAGAGCAATATCTGACCAAATGTCCAGACCGACTACACTATAAGCATAGATATAATGTATGTCTCCTATCCTTTTCTTCTGCAGATAATAGTCCCTTGATCCATCCTATCTGCATCAGTTCTGGTTCATGTAATTTCTTTCCACATCTTTCTTGTCATTTTTAACCATATTCAATCTAGGATCTATTCTAGATCTTTTCCCTTTTCGTTCTCCAAGGCGATGATCTAGTTTTACCATTAAATCTACGAAGTCTGAGTAATCTTCTGGTAACTCAACAATATGTGTAAGAGCGTCTTTTAAGTCAACCCACATCCCTCAATAGAATAGGGAAGTGCATTTTCCTCTGGACATTGGGTCTCCGTCAGTAAAATGTTAAAGGTGGTTAAATAACTTAACAGGTCCTTACTTCCTTGTTTTAAATTCAATAACTTGTTATCGCTAACCTGAACATATGTGTGAATACATTTACTAATATCCTGATTTACGTTGCACATAAAGATTGTACCTTTCACTTTAATTTGCTGCTCAACATATAGCTGAGATAATGTTTCCCTATTATCATCTGATGTATCACATGCTTAAAGTGACGTTCTTAAACACATATGTATAATGCTGCTCTCTGCAGTGAAATAAAAGAACACCTTGTGACTTTTTCAGCATAACACACAAATAACTGAAATTCAAATGTTCCTTGAAACACTTACTAACAAAACACCTTTTTCTTGTCTTCAAGAATAGCATAAAATAAAAGTAATACAACACAAAATGAGTTTCAGCAGAAAATGTCCACCTATTTCTGAGTAGGAAAGCATCTGTCTCTCTTTATTTTGAAAAAGCACCCAGCATTGTCCCTGAACAAATAGATGGACAACAAGCACATTCCACTTAAGACAGTATTGTGACAACTCCTGATCCATTTGTAGCTAGGTCAAATGTATGTCACCTAACTGACATAATTATCACAGCATTTGGCACATACAAACTGTCTGCCAGCTCAGTGACAATGTTATGTGTGTCATATCCCATCTCTGAATCAAATGCCTGAAACAACAACATTTAGAACCTGTGAACATATGGGAAATGAGCAGGTAAGTTGCTCAGTTGGGTTGAAAAAGGAAACACATACTCATGACACATATCTCTATGACAACACACAAACCAACCCTTGAAAACCAGGATGCACAGTAACTTTCATTGAATCAACCAAACAAAGCTTATCGCAATTCAAAAAAACATTTGAACAAACAGCAAAATCACATGCCTGGAGTAGCATGCACTGTGTCTTATTAAACATCCTTTCTGGCCATTGAGAAACACTCAAAATATCTTAATCCACAAATACTCATTGTAAAGCTTGCCCACCATATTGCAGTTAACATAAGCCTGGGATAGACAATACATCCCTATCCTGCTGCATACCGTAGTCTAGTCTGGTGCATCATAATCTGGTTGTTTACACACAAGCCTGGGCATGTGTACACTAATACAGATTCAATTTGAATATCACGTGAGCATGATGTTACCCATGTCCACTTAACAGAATTGTGAAATGCCCAGACTCTTACACCATAACTGTGGCATGAGGCCATAATTAGCTGTACATTACAACACCAGCTACTGTACAAATTTGTAATCACAGCATGTCATCACTATAATTCCAATTGTGTGACAAACATTCGTGTACCAAGTACGCTTTGGACACATTCAACTAACACAGACAAGAACTGAGTACCTTTAAAGACAGTAAAACACTGTAACATACATGTCCAGGACCCACACACCATCCACATGATGTGCCCAAACTAAAGCAGGATGAAATGATTGACATCTGAATTTGAATGCACTGGACTACTAAGACCACACACACCTTGCCTAACAGAAATATCTGCAGAAAGATGAGTCCTTGTAGGCAAAAGGGTCGGAAGACTCTGAGAATACTACTTACCTGACACTGACCAGGGGCACAGGAAATGTATCAGATGTGTACACAGCCATGATGGGAATTGGCCCTCAGTGGCATGCCACCTGTGGCAAGATTACCATAGTCACTAGTCTACCAGATCTATAGAAGACATAGACATGAAATTACCCTTATCAAATCACTTGAAAGATTTGTGCCATTACTTTGTGTACATGGGTGTTTCCAAAGTCACTACCATATAGTCAAACTCCATATGTATCTGGGTGTAGATGAGACAGGTGTCTTCCTGCACTTTACAAACATATGCAGCATGCTTCTCCCAAACTGTTGTATCTTGACATCTGAAAGCATTAACCATGTGAAACTGTGTTTTACTACAAAAGGCTTTGTGATTTCATGTCACATTCATAGGCAAAACAAAATGTTAACAATGATATCTAGCCAAAGTAGGCACACAGCCTAGGATACATACGGACCAAGTGCTGGTACTCCATGGACCATATGCAATCCATGCCATACTAACATCATTGCATACTTACATCACATATTACACATGAATGACAGTTAATCAGAAAATGAAATCCATTTTGAGGACACAGAAATTTGAAAAAAATTAATAGAAAATGCTTTATTCATCAAAAGATATTGTGAATGGTGATGAGAAAAAGGCAAATGGCCAGTCCAATAAAAGCCAATGAATGGCTTTGAGGGCCACAAATGTTATGGCCTGTACTTCTATTGCAAAGGTACACCTCCCACAGGAGGGGCATCAAGGGTGCAGGCCACGCACCAAAGGGACAAAACTAGGCGGGACTGGTTCAGGTTTTGGGAGGAATGGAATCAGGTGGGAGGGTCCACTGCAGTGGTAGGGTTAAATTGAGGTGGTGGTGGGTCCACTACAGTGGTTGGCTCAGAATGAGGGGGGAGCTGTAGTGGGAGGGCTAGATGGAGGGGGGATGGGCTGGCCTTGACTAATTTGGGTATTTAGAATTATTTGATGGTATGGACAGGAATAGGGTGGGGATTTGTGTTTTTAAGAGGGTCTTTTGGGGGTCGGAGGTACTGGGCTGGGGAAGTATGGGTTACATGTGGGGATTTTTTGGGGGACATAAGCGATTTTCTGGTGGGGGCTGATTTGGGGATTTGTTTCTTCTTGGGGGCAGATGTAGATATCAGGTCTGGGGAGTAATTGTACACTTTTTGGGAGGGGCTGGGAAGTATTTGGATGGGAAGAATTCAATGGGAATTAGGTGGGGTGCCTGGGCTGAGGGGGGCAACAGGAGAGACAAGGATAGAGGTTGTGGATGCAGAGGGTTCTGAGGTCTGCGGATTGTCTGTGGATGCATGGTGTTATGAATGTGGTGGTGAGTATGTTGTCTGTTTTCTGAGTGTGCGTGTGTGTGTGTTTGTCCTTGTGTATTTGTGTTTGTGTGCTGCATGTGTGCATGTGTCTGTTGAGGTGGATGCATGCATACATTTGTGTGTGCTTGGGTCAGGGAGGGTAGTTGGGACTGTGGATAGGGAAGAGGCGGGAGGAGGGTGGGACAGCTGGAGTTGGGACACTGCTGTCGTAAGTGTGGAGCCCAGAGTCTGATTGGATCTCTGTAGGGCAGACATGTCAGAGTGAATGCCCCCCAGGAAAGATACCATTTGTGTTAAATGATTGGTAGGCACCTGGGGGACATTAAGCACTGCTTTCCTTCTCACAGAGATCTGCCTTAGGATGTCCATGGCCTCCACACTCAGGGCAGCAAGGGTGTCAGGTGTAGATCCACCTGATGATGCCAAAGACATGCCCTCAGTGTGGCTCCCCTCACCTTCTGCTCCACTGTGTCCCTCCTCCTCATACTCATCACTGGACCCAGTGTGGTGAGCTGCTTTCTCCTCGTCTGTGGCACTGCCTCCTCCACTGGCCGTTGCTGATGCTGTAAACAAGGAAAATATATGTACTTGACACATAGGTATCATCACAGATCAACCAAATACATCATTTTGACTAGTGCTATAACCTCATAATATTTTCCATACATGGCACTTGCTAGTCTGCCATTTAACCATTGCTCCCTCACACATGATGTAATCGGCAACATTAGGTGTTTCAATTCCACAATGTCACCTACTTCACTATGTAGCAGGTGATGTATCATGGTATGCTCCTGATAGTTTTGTGTCATGACATACCAATCTCATTTCATGTAAGGGAGTTTAGATCTCAAAATGGAAATAGGATTCACACTATTGAATTGAGACATGATTTCCATTCTGCAATCCCTAGTCTTCAAATTAGGAACCATTGGCTCTGATGTTACAGCTCATATGACTTAATTTTCATTCATCAAGCTGGTGTAGTCTTTGTATAAGTCCTATCACACAGATTACAGTGATTGTGCTAATGTGTCCTGTAACTTTGGTCCGTTACTGTCAGTTCACACCTCTGACTCTTTTTGTGGTGACACCAAGGTAGAATGCATAGCTAGGGTGAGAGGCACGTGGCCCACAGTCGTGTGTCATCTATGCACAGTGTTATGAAGATGATTCAGAATATTGTGCACATTGGAAACAGCTTGCCAGTTTCAGATGTGAATAATGGTCAACACACTTCCAAGTCTGATGACTGAATCTCCTCAATGCTTCAGGTAGAACACTATGCCACTGGGCCGCCTGGGTGCATTCTTTGTACAGACTATTAGTAATAACCTCTAATCTTTAAGAGTCCAGTCAACACTGTGTGCCCATCCTGTCTAGACTGCAGAAGGCCCCATTTGAAGGGGGCAAGTCTGAATGTCCCTTACTTCTTTTAGACATAATGCACACTTTATGCAGCTTACATTGCTCTTGTTTACCATCTCAATTTGTTAACTTACTCCAAAATGATGCACATTTGAGATCTCTGAATCTGACAGTGATGCATCAAACACATGGTTTACAAAGCCATCACATATGAAGAGTACAGCGCATTTACACACATGTTGACCATTTTGAATGAATATCCAACATCATACATTACAATTGCAGCCATGTTTCCGCCAGTGACCACCTATGTTTGCCACTGAATGCATGTGTTGTCACCGTTACAGAGTCAGACACATGGACTCACTCCTTTGAATGGAGATAATGGAATCTTACACCCAATCATGTGAACGGCCACTGTGACAGGTGACCTAGGTTAGCAAACCTGTAATTGGCCCATCGGATACATTTGAATAAACTGAGCACCACGGCTGGGACCTAACATTGGCACACTGACCAAACAAAACTCACCAAGGTCTCAATATAGATGTCATCTGCTGCCGGGATGTATAGCATGGGCTTTTCACACTTGAGTGCTCCAGTAACAACATACTTGTTGAGACCATACTGAGAACAGGTCATACATTAGTCAATGTGCTGACACATGTTGAGCAATCGCATTACTCTTGAAGATTATCTCTCTGCATATGTTGGTGTAATGTGTACTGATCACATAAGCATGTACTATCACTACCCTGAACATAACTTCCTCATATGTTCCTGATGAAAGGAGCATAACCAGGCATCTCATAATCCTTGTGCAGATGCATATTTTAAAACTGAACAGTGGTGTTGGGTGTCTTACAACCTGTAAAAGGGCCAGCAGGCTAATATACTACAACATGCAAAAAGTTGCGCAACAAGGCACATACTCACCTCCTCCTTGCTGTTGTGTAGCTTTCAATTTAAGAGCCAGGTCAGCGAAGACTACTGCTAGGATGCGGAGCATGTGGGGGCCAGGGTTTGGAGCCCGCTCCTCTTACCTGGAGCTGACAGGCCCAACTGGACTTCAGTGATTTCTTGGTCCAGCCACAAAGGTTCTGCCACTTCTTGCAGCAATGAAGAATGGCCAATTTGTGACCCCCAAGGAGTGCACCTCCCAGGCGATGGTCATGCACAGCTTAACCTTCTCATGGGAGTTGACCCGTAAGGATGATATGATGACGGACCCTCAGTTCACATGCAAAATGTTTCTAAGTCAAACACTTGTACACATAGGTCATGGTCAAATTGACAACAATGTCTAGGGGGTAGGCAAGTGGCATTATGTCAGTTGCCCTGTGTTAAATGATGACTCCATTCCATGAGAACCTTGATAAGATGTTTACCCCAGTACACACACTTCTACAGCAGTGTACCTGCCCAGAAAAGTTATAAACACACTTTGACACTTGCAAAAAACAGTTTACAGACTTGCCTATGAGATTCCTAATGCTAGTAGTGCATTGTAATTGCACATGTCCAATGAAAATGCAGGGTAATACACACTCAACTGCTCCTCTGGTTTGCCATAGAGCTGGCGGTACAGCGGCAGGAGGGTGTCCAGCAGGACCTGTTTTTCCTCTTGTGTGAAGGCTGCGGTCCTGCCAGCTGTACATGCCATAGTAGCTCCCAAAGGATGTGGACACAGGAGAAGAGAGATGGGGAGGTGCCGGTATGATGCAGGTAGTGCAGGCTATTGAAGTCTTATGGAACAGACAGACATATCTAAACTGCAGAGGCAGTCTTCATTCCATTTGGCCAAAGCAATAGGTTTGTGTCAGTTGCATTTTGCGAATTAGTCCAATGCATTATATTGCTTGCATTCGACACGCCTTCCGCACGGTCAGAAGAGATATCATTGGACCGCGAGTGACTCTGATACATTGGAATGGGAGGTTACCGAGTCAGTTTCGAGGCAATGCAGACACATTCTGGACCCCCCCGTCTGTCCCCATAACAATTATCAGCCAATGGCTGTGACCGAATCAGTCAAGATTCGCCGACCAAGTCCTTTCCATAGAAAACCATATCTGTCACCATAACAACTATCAGCCAATGGCTCAGTAGGACTCTGCATTATGCAGCTACCGCATGCTTTGAATTAACACCCATGTCTGTTACCATAACAACTTGCAGCCTATGGCTCTGTCCGAATTGGATCACTGACATAATATCGACGTCACAAATATCGAGATACACAAATATCGAGTGAAAAATATTGAGTGACAAAATATCGACTCCCTATCTACAAACAGGTAAGTACCAAAATATCGACTCCAAAATATCGACTTACAAAAATATAGACTGTCAAAATATCGATTTTTTTAAATGTCTTAAAATTAAGTTAAAACTAATATAGTAATACATATATTTAATATAAACTTAGAAATAATTATTTTAAAATTTTAATTTTAATAAATAATTTCTATAATTAAAAAAATTATATCACCAAAAATAATACATATATATATATATATATATATATATATATATATATATATATATATATATATATATATATATATATATATATATATATATATTATATATATATATATATATATAAAACATATTATTAAATAAACATATATAACATTTTTAGCGTAGCATAGAAAATGGTTAAAATGTATTGTAACAACTATAGTGAGTTCAACATTAGCAAAAGTGTTGGATAGCGTAGAGGTAAAATTTACTATTCCCACTCCAGTGGGTGCAACAGTAGGGAAAGCGCTGGATAGCGTAGGGGTTAAAATTACTATTCCCACTCCAGGGATGTATGACGTTACAACGCTTACTTTTACAACGCCTACCATTACATCAAAACTTTTACAACACAAAAACTTTTACAACTCATACATTTACAACGCAAGATTTTACAACGCATATACCTTTACAACGCATACCATTACAACGTAAGTATTGGTAAGTATATAATATTTTTTTAATATAAATTAATTAAAAATAATATATTATAATTTAATTTTATTTAATTGTATTTAATTAATGTAATTTAAATGTAATTTTACTTTATTTTTACAAAGTACCCCTGTACCCCAAAAACCCTAAACTGACCCTGAACCCTAAAAATACCCCTTTTTACCCAAAAACTGAAAACTGACCCTGAACCCTAAAAATACCCCTTTACCCAAAAACTGAAAACTGACCCTGAACCCTAAAAATACCCCTTTACCTCAGAAACTGAAAACTGACCCTGAACCCTAAAAATACCCCTTTACCCAAAAACTGAAAACTGACCCTGAACCCTAAAAATACCCCTTTACCCAAAAACTGAAAACTGACCCTGAACCCTAAAAATACCCCTTTACCCCAGAAACTGAAAACTGGCCCTGAACCCTAAAAATACCCCTTTACCCAAAAACTGAAAACTGACCCTGAACCCTAAATATACCCCTTTACCCCAAAAACTGAAAACTGACCCTGAACCCTAAAAATACCCCTTTACCCAAAAACTGAAAACTGACCCTGAACCCTACAAATACCCCTTTACCCAAAAACTGAAAACTGACCCTGAACCCTAAAAATACCCCTTTACCCCAGAAACTGAAAACTGACCCTGAACCCTAAAAATACCCCTTTACCCAAAAACTGAAAACTGACCCTGAACCCTAAATATACCCCTTTACCCCAAAAACTGAAAACTGACCCTGAACCCTAAAAATACCCCTTTCCCCAAAAACTGAAAACTGACCCTGAACCCTAAAAATACCCCTTTACCCAAAAACTGAAAACTGACCCTGAACCCTAAAAATACCCCTTTACCCAAAAACCCAAACATATAACATTTTAAAAATAATTATATACTTAGCAATACTTACGTTGTAATGGTATGCTTTGTAAAGGTATCTGCGTTGTAAAAACATGCTTTGTAAATGTATGCGTTGTAAAAGTTTTTGCGTTGTAAATGTTTCGTTGTAATGGTAGTGCATAGTAAAAGTTGCGTTGTAAACGTTGCATACCCACTCCAGTGGGTGCAACAGTAGGGAAAGTGTTGTATAGCGTAGGGGTTAAAATTACTATTCCAACTTCAGAGAGTGCAATAATAGGGAAAGTAAATACTTCACAAATAGATATGAATAACATAAATAGTAATACCAATTACAAATAAATAAAATATTTTACTTGTGTATAAAAAATATTAAATATTTATTTATAAATACAAAATAAAATTATTTAATTATAAAAATTGCCTACTCATACTAATTAATTACCTATTAACAATAAATTAATTTACAATTTCAAAAATAATAAATTTATTTTAATTACCAATTATATTTTAATTAATTACCTATTAAAAATTAATTAACAATTAATTCAAAATAAATACCAATAATTTAAATGACATATTTAATTAATTATAATTAAATTACTTCCCACCCTATTCCCCTATAAACCCACAACCCGCTACAGAAAATAAATTACTAAAATTAAAATATTTATCAATTAATCAATTATAATTAATTACCAATTATATTTTAATTAATTACCAATTAATAATTAATTAACAATTAATTCTAAATAAATATCAATAAATAAATTAACATATTTAATTAATTATAATTAAATTACTTCCCACCCTATTCCCCTATAAACCCACAACCCGCTACAGAAAATAAATTACTAAAATTAAAATATTTATCAATTAATCAATTAAAATTAATTACCAATAATATTTTAATTAATTACCAATTAATAATTAATTAACAATTAATTCTAAATAAATATCAATAAATAAATTAACATATTTAATTAATTATAATTAAATTACTTCCCACCCTATTCCCCTATAAACCCACTACCCGCTACAGACTTATATTACACAAAAAATAAAAATTATTATTAACTTACCTTAAATTCGATATTTTTGTTGGCTATATTATGTCTAGTCGATATTATGTCCATTCTATATTTTTGATTCGATATTATGTCCATTCTATTCGATATTAATTTTCTCTAGTCGATATTTTTGTTGTCTATATTATGTCTAGTCGATATTATGTCCATTCTATATTTTTTACTCGAAATTCTGTCCAGTCGAAATAAAAGACTCGATATTATGACTGCACACCGTCCGAATCGGTTAGGATGCGGCTGCCGCATCCTATGAATAATCGGTCAGCTGGGCAGACACTTCTGTAATTGATGTACTTGTGTGCATTACTTGTGTGGAGGCAGATTCTTCATGATGAAATGTACTTCTAAATTAATAGCTCACACTCACATAAGGAGCTAACCTTGAGGGTAGGGTGACCAGACGTTCCGGTTTTCCTCTGAGGGTCCTGGTTTTTGAAGCAGTGTGCCACTGTCCTGACACTTTGCTCCACATTAAATAAATGTCCCTGTTTTTGTGCAGTGCCCGGGTTAGACAGAGAAATGTCCTGGTTTTTAAATAGTTTCCACTTATAGTTCTTTCACAGTCTCATTCCCGAATTGAAGCATTTAAAATATTATATACAACAAAGTAAAAGTTGTTGCTTACTTTTGACAAAACGAATAGTTTTGGCATGTTGTAGGTGTATTGTTACTTGTTGTATTACTTATCTGGATCCAATGATGAAAGCAGCAAATATTTCAGGTGGGACACTATGCTAAGCACAGATTTCTTAGCTTATGTGTTTTAAGCCATGCCCTTAATTACATTGGCCATGCCCCTTTGAGAGATCCCCCAGTTTTTTCATCCCACTTAATGCCCTGGGTTCTTCTGTCATGTCACCTGGTCTTTGTAGAGTGCTGTGTGGGACTTCAGTGTGTTGCCTTGTTTTGGATCACTGGGAGGGCAAAGGGTGCATGAGTGGTTGAAGGGAGTGTGCTGGGAAGCGTTGGGTGTCGTGAGCGAGAGGTGATGTGGTCAACTTACTGTAGCCTCCAAGCCTGCTCGGTTAGTATTTCTACTACATCTTAAGGCCCTGTGAGAAGTAGAAGCGGTGAGACATCTGCAGTTGTCTCATGGGACATGGTTGGATGAGATATGCAGGGTCAGAGGCGAGCTCTGCTTGCTGTGACATACCACCCGTCCGTGCTGTAGGACCCTTCTCAGCTCAACTCAGACTGACTACCTGGATGGAAGCTGGGCTCTGGACGGTTCTACCAGACGACCTGAAATGCTGGCTTGTAATTGGACCGTAACTGCCTCCTAAAGAAAACAAGCATTTGCAATGCACTAGGTCTCGCATTTACATGAGCGTGAGCTATTGGCATTGTAAATGACAATGCCTTTTATTTGGGTTTTGATTTTTAAATCATAAATAAAAACCATTGTCATTTATAAAGCCAGTAGCTTAAACATGCGTAAATGCGAGACCTATTGCATTGCAAATGCTTGTTTAGACTTGCCCTGGCATAGGATGGCAGCACCCTATTATACGTTGCCGATTCGGATAACATTATGGGGCATATTACCAAGCAATAGCGATAATTATCGCTATTGCTTGGCTAGAGACAAAAATTTACCGCTGAGCTGCGGCGAGTTTTATCGCAAATAAACCTTGGTATTACCAAGGTTTATCGCAAATGCGATAAAAATCGGCCGCAATGCATGAATATCGCTGAAAAGTCAGCGATATTCATGCATTACCGAGCTAATGCTCTTAGCCATGTTATCCACCTCCCATTGGATAACATGGCTAAGAACTGCTCAGGGCAGGTGTTAGGTTTTGGAGATATTCACGCTTAGCGCGAATATCTCCATAAGTTGGTAATAGGAGATAGCGATGTTAGCGACTGTTTCCAGTCGCTAACATCTTGGCACGCCCACTTTGCATGTCATTAGTGATAAATATCACTGACATGCAAAATAGGGCCCAAGATGGTCGCTATCTCCTACTAGCTGTCGCTAACAGGTGTTCGCGACAGCTAGGTAATAGGGAGATAATTTTATCTCCGCTTTCTTGGCTTTTAAAGCCAAAAAAGCGGAGATAAACCCCCTTGATAATATGCCCCCATGGGGCATATTACCAAGCAATAGCGATAATTATCGCTATTGCTTGGTTAGAGACAAAAATTTACCGCTGAGCTGCGGCAATTTTTATCGCAAATAAACCTTGGTATTACCAAGGTTTATCGCAAATGCGATAAAAATCAGCCGCAATGCATGAATATCGCTGAAAAGTCAGCGATATTCATGCATTACCGAGCTAATGCTCTTAGCCATGTTATCCACCTCCCATTGGATAACATGGCTAAGAACTGCTCAGGGCAGGTGTTAGCTTTTGGAGATATTCGCGCTTAGCGCGAATATCTCCATAAGTTGGTAATAGGAGATAGCGATGTTAGCGACTGTTTCCAGTCGCTAACATCTTGGCACGCCCACTTTGCATGTCATTAGTGATAAATATCACTGACATGCAAAGTGGGGCCCAAGATGGTCGCTATTTCCTACTAGCTGTCGCTAACTGGTGTTAGCGACAGCTAGGTAATAGGGAGATAATTTTAACTCCGCTTTCTTGGCTTTTAAAGCGAAGAAAGCGGAGATAAACCCCCTTGATAATATGCCCCTATGTTTTTTACACACATTTTCCTAGACTGTTAAGTAGTATGGAAACAGTGAAGGGGCAGTAAATCCAGCACAATATTTAAAACGTGCTCTTTCTCCGGACATAGGATTTTCATTATTTTACTTTTGAAAATACTGGTACATCATATCGTTTTTAAGCTAACAGATTTCAAATATTTTACTACAAGAAAGTACCATTTGTCTTTTATTTATTTTTTTAATTGCAGGGGGTGATGTAAAATGTGGAGCGTGTAGGGCTCGTATGTCAAGTTTAAACTTTATCTGAAGTAAATCATACTTTGCATGTCAAACCGTTGAAAAATTAGCCCCTTATATATTTATCAATCAACCAATTACATTTGGGATCTTTCTGAAATATTCACAAAAGCAAATTTTAGTGAAATAAAGCTGTACCTTTTTGCAGTTTCGCTCAAGTTTTTTAAATTGAGTCAGTCCAGTAAACATATTATGGGACAGTTACCTGTTTCAATTGAGGACAATTATGTGCTACCCGGAGCAATTTGTTTGTTATTCACAGACGCACTTGTTGGAGCCTGTGAGACAGACCATTAGGTAGTCTGCTTGCCAACTCGTGGCAGGGTACAAAAAAATATACAAAAAATATAAAATATCTAACTTCCACATTTCATTTACTGAGTTACAATAGTTCAAAAGATCAAAGTGCAAAACACTGTTCACTCATTCACACAACATGTATTAAAATAATTCACAAGTACAGCTAATTTTCCGTTTCCCCTGATGTTTATCCTAGAATGCAGCTAGGATACAGCCAATCTCCCAATCTGTATTTAAAAATAAAATAAGACCAATGCAGAAATTAGGTATTCATTTTATTGTCTCTAATTCTGCTACTCAGGACACCTTCGACCATACTTTGAATATTTATATTAGAGAGAATAAAAGGGTGACACCTCGAAGCTCAAACACCTGAACATACGCATGTTAGTACCACAATGGTAATGTTTTCAGGTACAAACCCTTCAGACAGCAATGAGAGTGTACGTTTATCAGTTAAATGTCAGATTTTGCTACATGCAAATGAAATTTTTGCACCCATAAAAATGCATATGTATAACTAGCAATAACAACGAAATAAATATGGATAAGTACAGAAATGTATATAAAAAAAGATCCCACGAAGCCAGAAGTACTACCCTTAAACACAAGAAAATGCAAAACAGAATAGGCATGGCCCAGTTAGGTAAATTCAAAGGCAAACGATTTAACTTGTATAACCATGTTCAAGTCCATCAAATGACAAGGATTCCATTCCATCATTTATTCAGACTGGGGTATAATCCCTTACAGCTAAGAAGCCAGAGAGGTCACTCATGACTACTTGTAGTGCAGCCTGCTTGTCCCAAGTACTGTAAGGATACAGTACATGTACATCCATGTACTTGGGTACATAAAAACATAAATGTAAGATGACTGAGACGCTTTATTAAGGATGCTGGTCAGCATCACTGTTCGCCAGTCTGCAGACAATGCTTAAATGTATTTACAAATGTCTTCCAATGAACATGCACTCAAATTAAAACCGGCCTAATACACCTTCACTAATGGATGTCCGCAAACTTTCTTAGACTTTATTCAGAAAACAATTAATTTATTCCATCTGGACTCAACAGTTCATGGCTCTCAGAGCTCTTCTAAAGGTTCACCCCCAATCTCATCTCTGTAGCCAAACTCCTCAGATTTTCGATTATCTTCACTTGTGTATGAGTGAACATTCACTGAAAAGTACCAGAACATCATTTCAATCAGTAAAAAACACCAAGGCAGTTAATACAAAAAACAAGCTACTTTCGCTCAGTTTTACAAACCTTTGTGATTTATAACATTGACTATGGGCCCCCTGATAGGACTCTCAAAAGCCATCTTGTCAAAAACCGTGATGCATTCTGTTGCATGACCTCTGCCAGGAATGAATGTTTGATCGCAGGAATCCAGGTGTAAGAGATCTACATAGACTAGATTGCAACTGGCCTGCATCACTTTCAAGGTTCTTCACCAACAACACTCCTATCTGGTCTCATCCTTAACCATCTCGAGAGTAAAGACAATTTCAGATGTGATAAAAGGAAATTCAGTTTGTGAAAATGGTTTTTTCGACCTTTATGTATATATTTCTCTGCTTTTCACTCCTACTTTTATTGCATCTCTGCCCCCCTTTTCTCTCCCGTCAAGCAAGCGTCCCCTTCCTGCCGTCTCATTATCCTTTCCTGCCTTTTTGGACGAAGATGTTGCACTCAAATGATGTACTTGATGATCGTTTAATTAATTCACCCTTCCCTTATTCCTTTATGATTAAATAAAATTGTTGTTTGTTCATTGGAAAGTGCATTAACCCCATTTCACAGGTAGAGTGATACTATATAAAATGTAAAAATTAAAAAATTGCAATGGCTGACTACTACTAGTTTTTGGCTCCCCAAACGCCAAAAGCAGCTTGGTCTTCATGTGATTTACAGAAAGGTCATTCTCTTGAGATTATGTGTTTACAGTCGGTACAGACTTCCTTGAAGAGCCAAAACCATAGGTTCTAGGTCAGCTCAACCTCTGAAGCGAGGAATCAACTTATACTGATAGGTCACCTGCATAAATCACAAAGAGGATCAGTGCAATGATACAATCTCGACTCACGCCCCTTCTGCCTTTCTAGGCTTTTGACTACAGTGCCCGCTCACGTATCTAGGCCAAACAGTTTCTACTACAATGCACTGTGAATGCCAGTCAACCAGGAAGGTCTTGCCATATTGGCCAATAAGCCTCCTCTCTCTCCTTCGTATGCTACATTGTCCAGTAAGGCTATTCCCAGCCTAAAGCCTGTCCAGGCCGAAGGAAAGATGCCTAGGGTGTGAACCCATTCAAGGAGAGGCTGGGTAAATCTCTCAGTAAAGATAGCAACTGAGCATGTGGGCTAGCATCGCTGTTAATATATGGTTCGAATGTAGAAACACAAGGACTTGCTCTGGTCCTAAGAATTTCGGGGAAAAAACTATTTAACATCAAATAGTCACCCTCCCTGCATAGCTGAAGCCTTGTGTGTTCTTTCAGATAACGAACAGCAAGAGAGAAAAGAACATTTCACTAAAAAGGATTGGTGGGAAAGGGATCTTAACTTTAAAGGACAGTGAGACGATTCCAGCCAGAGATCCTGCTGCACTTTCTGTGATAACTCTGAAACTGCATTACACTTGGAAAAATCTCATTGGTCCTTTAAGGGGATTAAAAGTCCCACATCTCTCACGAATGTGAGAAAATCACAGTCAGTATATAAAAGGAAAAAAACTAGAAACATAACGATCTAAAGCATCCAGATCAACTAATAAGAAACAGAGTGAGAGCCTGTCGTGTTCTCAGGTTTCCATCTTGGTATCTATAGGAAATAGCGGGCCAAGAGTACCTTCACAAGTGCTGGTGCACCTCAGTTTAGGTATTATAAACTCACCAACTACACATACTTATATCTCCGTCTGACTCACACCTCTGGATTTAAAACTACGCACTGCACCAAATTGTGAGGTTATTACCGTCAATTGGACTTTTCTTTCTGCAACAGGAGGAAAATACCTCTCAGTTATAAACTTCAGTTACAGAATTTACTGTCATCTTGAAAAGGTGTAACTGCCTGTTTGAGGGCAGGACTTCCTGATATGACAAACTTGAGTGCAGGAACGCACAGGGGAGCTATTCTCAACTGCATCATGCAAAACACAGAAGACATCATGCTCATGGTGAGCTGATTGGCTCTACATTTGGAATTTTCACAAATAAACCACGAATTACATCGGTAAGACCCGCCTTAAGCCAGGAGTTTCGCCAAGATGAAGGCGACAAGCACTGTAATCACAGCTGCTTCTAATGAAAGTATTAAACATGGGGCATAATAATAAAGGCAGTAGGAGACGAGGACTTGGCCATAATGCACAGCGGACCCGCCTGACTGAGTGAGGCATTATAAAAGTTCTAACACACCTGTCAAAGACCCCGCACACATACTTAGTATTTTGAAGACTCTATCTAATTTTGCCAACTCTACCTGAATTCTTAAATGTGTGATTCTCCTATTACTTACTATAGTGCATAAAAAAATTGCCACAGAGGAGCTCCGACACTAGATTATGAATTGTCAATGAACTTTTGTTTAATAAATTAATAGTAATTATGTAAGCGAAGAGGCTAATAGAAGGGGGCGGGGGGGGGGGGTATAAAAGATACTCTAACCAAGGTAGGAGTAGAATGCATTTACGATGTTGAAGGTGATACGCAGCCCAATAAAAAATAAAAATAAAAAAAATAAATGAGGAACAGTTAGAAAGCAGAGGCAACCATGAATTCACCAGTCCATAGCTGACAGGAACAAGAATATTGCAAATGACAGACATGAAAGACACCATGTATCTTGGAGCAAGACTGTTTAAACTTTGTACCGGTATAGTGCAATATTACAGCAAAATAGTATATTCTTTAACGAAAAACTTCAGTGGCGCCAATAACCACAATCGTCCTATATCATAAAACTGTGAGGGGGAATTCGAAGGAACTTGATTGGCTGTGGCTCAGGTACTCATCCTGGCGATCCTGAAAGTTCCTCAGAGTTAAAAAAAAAAAAGTTGGAAAGGGATGGAAGTCTCCAAATAATTCCTTCTACTCTAGGGAATCCATCTTGTAGAACATCGACAGGCATAGCCCTAGAAGGCCCACACCCTTCCTGGGGCACAATACACTCCTTATATCATCATAAAATATCACACATAATCCCAAAACCGGCATGTCTAGTGGTTAAGTTGCTGGGTACGTAACCCGAAGACATACCATCAACTCCTACTTACTCCATTTCACCAAATTACGTTCCCTTTGGCACATTTCTATTTCCCTGTGCCTGGGAAAATTGAAGTGCTTGATGTGAAATTATCTGGTAAGCTCAAGCACCATTTATAGGTGTGCACAGGACCTCTTTTCCCAAGAAAATAAATAGATAAATATATAAATATTTATGAACCCAGGTTCTTAGAGCGAGACCAAAAACTAAATGGGTGTGATGGATGCCAAATGGTGAGAAGTCTGCATTACTGTTGGCTCTCTTTTACATCTACACCACCCATCAGAGATGGCATTTCAGCATCTACCCCTTTAAAGTATGGGCTGGGACCGCTGACTGCCTCTCTACTTGCTCAAAGAACATCACTTGTGCAGTTGGGTCACACCTAACATCTCTAAATCCCCCGGTTAATTCCCTGGCTGACCAACATCCCGCCACTTAAGACCTCCACAGAAGGCAGAAGGGACCTCGGTGACACATGACCGCCTCATAGCAATGCTTGCCACATAGGGGTCTTGCGGCTGCATCAAGATGGCCCTGAGTTTGCTGGAAGCACTAGGTGAATTCGAAAGGTCTCTGAATACAGGGTTACGAATCCACGTGATACAAGGTAAGATGGGTGTCAACAGATGGAAGTTATGAGGGCGTGAGATGTCAAGGTAGCTGAACAGAATCTGACAATGTTACCCTTTTGGTGACAAGACCACACAGATTAGAGAGGACACTTGGTGTAGAGGGGCCTGGAATTATACATCAAAGCCCAGAGACAGCTAAGAATGGCTCAAGATGCAGAAGATGACGTGAAATGGTTGATGAGGACAAATCGCTATCAACAAAAGATGGCGTAAGGAACTCACTAGCGTCACAAGATGGCACATCCTTATCATAGTTGACAAAAAAATTGAAAGATCAATCACTATTGGTGCAAATCAATCTAGAGAAATCACTTCCAACACGACATGAAGCCATCACTGCCCACACAAGACTCGAATGTGGCAAAGATAACACTACCAGTCTGCTGGACAATTTAAACTCGACCCGAGATATCACAAGCAGGCGTCTTTCAGGACATGACGTAGGACGCACGAGGACTCCATTGCCCTCTCACATGTTTTACCATCCGCCTCGAGGGGCGGAGGCGCTCTCTTGCACCAAGTGACACACGAGCCCTCCAGGTGTGAACACCACTCATCATAAAACTTTCAAAGCACTTACTGAGGCGCACACCCCCCGACTTCCTGTAATCCCTCCCTGCTAAAAATGACTGGAAAGTTTGGTCAGGGCGACCCACTGCGTACCTCTCAAACCTCCCCAATTAAAAGAAAATGGAACCTGACGCAGAAGAAAAAAGATGCGCCACTTTTCTCTCTTTTTTTTCCTTCAAGGGAAAAAAAATGCAAATCCCACTCATATGACAAAATAATATCGACATCCTCCCCCCCCCTGACAAGCTACTTTAAGCCCTAGGAGGAGGTGTGGTCCCTGTGACACTTTCATCAACTCTTGTTTTTAATCCTTTTGGGGGCTGATGGTTGTGACTTTGTTATTTATTTTTTTGGTACACCAGCAGTAGGTATGTGTTTTTATTTAAACGTAGACTCGAGGGAAGAGGTTGCGAAATAAACCTGTCAACTGCTTACGTAATCATCTGGATGTTTTATGTAGCACCAACCAGCCACTTTAGAGCACTATAAACATACCTCACGAAAAACTGCGGAATTCGGAAAAGTGGCAGCAAACTGTGTGTGCCTAGAAGACAAAGCTATGTCGATGCAAAACAAGCATTGGCCGCGCGCGAGGTCAGGAGAGGGAGAAGCGGGAGTTGTTTGCGCGCTCTGCCAATGCACAGAAAAACAAGCATTGCGCGCAGGCGCACGATGGGGTGCGGCCGAGAGCAGGCAGCTTTTCCCTTGGGGAGCATGCGCTTTTCCCTTGGGAAGCATTGCGCTCTCGCACGGAAATCGCCAAAACGTGCATGGGCTGCATTGAAAGCAATGCAACACGTGCACATTTTTGCCTAGAAAGCCGCAACCATCTCAAGAGGTCTCTTTCCTCTGCAACGCATGTGCGTTGCGGAGGCGAGACCTAAGTACTCCCCAAAATGCTCTCAGGGAAATGTTTTATGGCCTTTGATGTCATGGGTTTTATCACAGCAAAGAAAGGATGCATACACAATGTAAAGAGGTTTTATTTAAAGCTTATCAACAGGAGACAGTTATGTATGACAGCAGCGTGCAGAGAGCTGACATCACCAGTAGAATACTGCATCTATTTTAGAGTTAGCCTTGTACCTGAGAAATTCCACAGCCCCCCAGCTCTTCCCAGAGGCACATACAAGCCTCCTCTAATCCCTCCCCTTCCCTCATCTCAGAAAACCAGACAGGCCGACCTCCTCAACCCTTCCCACATCATAGTGCCTTTTGTCTCCCTTTCTCTTCCTTCTTGTGCTAATTCTATGTCCATGGCCTGTCCTAGTTTTTTGTTGTGAGAACCTTGTCACCCCACTTGAGGGGCACATGACACACTGATTGCGAGGCTAATATCAACATGAAACGTACCTTCTCCATTTTGCCTCTTCGGCTTGATCACAGTGCCAAATAGTTTTTGGGGATATACAAGTGAATTCTTGACATATTCACTGCATTTGGGGACAGTGCGACCCAGTGTGTAATCCGTGTGATTTCTTACTGTAAATGTTTTTGTTTAAAAGTCATGGATAATGCACTTACCTTTGAATGAGTAGACTGTGACATTAAGCAGCCACATCAGCTTGTGTTTGTTCTGTGATTTACTCGTGTATCTTTGTGTCCCTGACGTAAGTGGATGATGGGGTTATAAATGCAACTCCTACGTAGTTGATGGTTTGTGTGTGAGTGTGTGTATTGCAGACATAACAACATGAAAGTGTCCACCCTGTGACATTGTGAGACGCTGTGTGTATTTAGTGTCCCACATATGGCATTACATGATCTTATTGTGGGGTACATTTAAACCATGTACTTGTTCTCACAAACCTAGATCTAGGCTTATTTGTTAGGGAGTTGTTGAGTATGCGATGCTTGTTCAGATGAACGGTGACAGATACCAGGGAATTTTTCACAACAGCACTCTAATTGCTGTGTCACCATACCTTGGCAACATATCCGGCAAGGGTCATAATGCTGTGATACCTACCAAAGGTCAACCTTATTCTTTGAAATGTGTATTTCCATTGTTATGTAGTTCTAGTTATGTTCCGATTTCACGTTCTGTTTGTCTAAATGCATGTTGATTTGCACATTGTGAACTAACACCGACTGTGTTTACACTCTACACATAGGTATCACAGCGACCTCCAGTGTACAGGCCCTTTCCAGACCTACAGACCCTGGAAGAATGGGATACCATACAGAAATACCATTTCACAAGGCCAATAATTGAGCAGTTGTCTTGTGATGTATTCCTATAGGTTCTGTATCGATCCCCCTATTCCTGACCCTATTCTGGTTAACAAGTTAACTAGCAGCCATCCCATGAGGCAGAAAACCCCCATGATGCAGGAACCGTTTTCTGATAAAGCCACACTACAGCACAGGAACGTGTTATCTGATTAGGTCATAACGCTTGCCATCTAATTAGACAAGCGATATTCCTCCAGCCCCTGATAAGGCATACGGAGTTCTCAAAACAAATCAAACCTATGACAACCTGGGAAAAACCCTGCGGCCATTGTTTTGATTTCACCGAGAACTTCAGCAAAAGAATGTGCTAACGACCAGGTCGTATGACATCCTTATTGACGTATCTATGTCCATCCTTACGTCAATCTCGGCACCTTAAAGGTATAAATATTACCGATATTGCCCTATGCAAACACACGCGGTGGTGACGAGATCGGAGCAGCCAGACTTGCCGAAGCCCAGAGCAGAGCAGACCCGGCTGGCGCAGCCCCGCCTTTCCTGACGCGCTGAGAACGAGACGCTGCTTTCTCCTGCCGAGAAATCCAGCTCCGGCGCTTCCGGGTAGCCCTCGCAGGCAGCCTGGAATATCGAGACCAGAGACGAGAGATACCATCCCTCATTCATCCTAGATTCCAGGTACAGAACTGAATAACCCCTTGCAGAGAATTCTTTAGTCAGTCACTTGGCAAAACAAACTTAACTTAAACTGTAACTTTCTACTCCCGCCCACGTATTAGGCTTAGGTCAGGTACACGGGGTAGGCGTAGTTAGAAACACCAGTTGAGTACGATTAGACAAATGTAAATGTATATGTATTCATTTTATTCATTTTTAAACCTTCATATGGCTTAGAAACCATATCAATGTTTTTACAGTATTATTTTATACTTCTGCTTTTATTGTATGCACTTTACTTAACCATAAGTATTGCAATAATATCGATCCATTTCTCTTGTATGAGAAAAGAGACTGATCAATAAATAACATCTTTTATTGAACACGCCCGTCTCTTCCTTTTCTCTACAATCTGGTGAGACTAAGAATGCACGTACTGACTGAGTAAAATAAGTCGTCTTTTGTTTTCACACGACTCTAGAGATACACTCTTGATTAGGGGAGAGCAAAGTTGTCATGTTCTATGGTTGTCAGAAACTAAATCCCTTCTTGTCTATCCAGGGAGGTTCAACTCCTCCTTGCCTATTCGAGAAAGTTTCTAGTGAACTCTGAGCTAGCTGGCAAACCCAAAACTTTAAGTCTAATATCGACAGTAGTAGACCTAGTTAACGTCTGGTCTAGGCCTATACTATTGAAGGTATTATTCCAATGCGCAGAGCCTATTGGGATAATAGGAACTACACTACATGGCGCCCAATGCGTTTGGAAGGGCGATAAAACTAACGTAAGACATTTAGAGTAACTCAGTCGTGCTTTTTCACTCAGACCCCTTTTTTCCCATAATACTCCAAAGACGTCTGGAGTGGGTAAAAGGTAATATCCGCCAGACCTCGCAGGAGGAAACTCCTATGTATGGTTCTTGGTTTAGTCAACGTTGAAGGATACACTGTTCCAAAATATTGTGCATCTAATCTTTGTTTCCATAAGAAACCTGATCTGCAAACAAACTAAATAACGTTCCTGTCGGTAAAATGGGAGACAGTGATGACGAAAGAGAGACAGTTAGGATAGCAACTGAACTCGCAGCTGCTGATAATGCACTGCAAGACGCAGACCCGGATATAATACTCATCCCGGTCATCAAGAGGAAATCTATAACTTTAAAACTTATAGAAAATGGACTGACACCTAGAGGTGGCACAGTCATATTCGTGATTGAGGCACACGAATATCGGCAGATAGAGGTATATTATTCATGGATACACTTTCCAGCAGCAAATGCTGTAACAAAGTACTTCCACTATTACAAAACAGAGGACCCTCCTAATGAGTACACTCCTTTCGAGGAGGTGGAAGTACCACTTAAATTTCAAGAGCATCTGCTCTTATTTAATGGCGCCCTAAAACATAATAATCACATCACCAGGCTCGGTCCATTAGGTAGACCAGGAGCAACGTGGCCGGTCCTAGCCGGATACACACCACATCCAGACATCAATGGGATATCTCAAGCAGAGCTTTTAACACAGCTAAAACAATTAATAAAATTACATAGACAATTAGTCCAATATGTGATGCGGACTTCAACAATTCAACCAGCAATTAAAATTCCACAGCTGACCCCTCACCAGGGGAACACAAATAAAATTACACCACAGAACATACAATCCTGCCTAGGTAAAGTACCAGCCAAACGGGAACAAATACCATTCTGGTTAGCACAAAACATCACCCAAATAGAGGCGGTGTTTCCAGACACCACCCCGTTAGAAAAACACAGGATTCTGACTATCTGTCTTCCAATGGGAATCGCACCACACGTGGAGGACTGTGACACTTGGGGTACAGTCTTTGCTTCCATCTACACAAAAACGCACGGTGTTCCATCCATTTCGGTAATACCAGATGTGCTAAAACAAATTCAAGACGAATACGGTCCAGAACCCGCTTTAACTCTTAGTATGAAATTACTAAAAGACTTCAAGCAGGTCTCGGCTATATTATTAGCCAACATAAAGGGAGAAGCAGCAAACGTGGCGATCCGCCAGAGGTTAAAGGAGACAGATATAGCAGACCAACCAGCTGAAATTGCCAGAATTATAGAAAAATCCTATGAGGAACTAGGTAGAGATAGTTTAGGTGGAATACCAGTAAAACCACAACTGATTGAAAGTCCTGAAAAAATATTTTTTAATAATAATTCAACATCACAAAAAAAGAGCTGGGATGGAAACAAACAATCCAATCCTAAAGAAAAGAAATTCCAGTCCAGAGGAAGGTCTCCTCGGCGGAGAGAAAAATCTCCGAACCAAAGACACAGGTCACCCCAAAGTGACCCCTCTGGGAAAAGATATAACCTTAGAAATAGGGATAATATAAAGAAGCCTGATAGATATCAAGACATTGATACACGTCCCTCTCAATCTTTTCAGACTTCCTCGCAGAAATCGGAAAGAAGAGGACGATCAGAACAAAGAGAAGAGCACGCCAAGTCCAAAGACAAGGAACCTGCTCATCTAAAAAAGAAATTACAATTTCCAAAAAAGAAGGTAGCCAGTATCAAGGTAGTTAACAATGCCGAGAATACTGAGGACACAACTGAAAAACGGAGAATGGGCTCAGACAATGCTAGACAGCGCAGCAGAAGTGAGCATAGCTCGCAAAGTCCTTATGAATCATCTGGAGACAGTGGACACGAATGAATATCTTCAAGTGGAAACTGCAGACACCAGAGTTAGCAAACCTCACAAAATATATGAAATAACTTTACGTATAGAAGGGGATAAGACTAGAAAAATAAGGGGACTATTTTGGGATAATCTCTCCAAGGGCTATGACATCCTTCTAGCTGAAAAAGACTGGCCACCAGAGTTTGTCAGGGAGTGCCCTCATGGCGAAGAAATAATTATGCCTGCCTTCTCAAATCATATCCCAATTCATAAAAAATACACACTTGCCAGAAAGTGGGCAGTAGCTCTAGCTCCTGCTTTATATAAAAATCATGTAGGATGGGATGAGGACTCTCCTCCTCACAAAATCCAGTTAAAATCACAACCTACTGCACAAAGACAGTACCCAATTAAGCAAGAAGCTAAAAAACAGGTAAAAGAAATCCTAGATCAATTAGAATACCAGGGGGTGATTGAAACTTGCACCTCACAAATGAACAACCCTTTGTTTCCGGTCTCCAAACCAGACAATTCATATCGTCTAGTTTTGGATTACCGACACCTTAACTCATGTTGCAAAACTTTTGCAGTGCAAAACTCGCATAGTGCTGCACTAATGAATAACATAGTGCGCAAAAAATACAAAACAACATTAGACATCTCTAATGGATTCTTTTGTCAAAACATAGCACCAGAGAGCAGATATTTGTCTGCATTCTCAATAAATGGCACTCAAAAACAATTCTGTCGGTTAGCCCAGGGGTACAAGAATAGCCCAGGGGTATTCTCAGCGAGAGTAACAGAATTACTACAAACATATGATGACGAAGCATTATCTTATGTCGACGACATATACTTAACAGATGATGACTTGGATACTCACTTGAAGAGAGTGAACACCATAATACTTGGGTTCGCAGCAGAGGGTTACAAATTCAACTTTAAAAAATCCAGAATTGCCCATCTAACAGTCCTGTTCTTAGGATACGAATTATCAAGTGAAGGCAAAAGCCTGGCTGACAATTTCCTAGAGAAATGTGCCGTACTCCAAGCACCTACAACGCTAAAAAACCTACAGTCAATTCTAGGCTTCCTAAATTTCGGAAGAACATACATCGCAAATTACGCAGAAAGGGTCAAACCCCTTTATGATCTAATAAAACCAGATTTTAAAAGAACCAATTGGACTCAAATACACACAGAAATCTTGAGATCCTTACAAACAGACATGTTAATTAAAACAAAATTAGAAACACGTGATAACACACGCAATCTTGTGATTCGAGTCATCCCAGGAAGATGCAGATTCACATACCTGACCTCTAATGAGGGAGAAAAGGTACCAATTGCATTCAAATCACACTTGTACACCAAGGCTGAAATGAAATTTAGCCCAACGGAAAAAATTCTTACTGCAACACAGACAGCTATAGCAAAAGAACGAGCCCTGGCACAAGGTAAACGAATAATAATCGTGACACCAATATCAGCCCTAGAGGCTGTAACAAAAGCAAGCATTCCAAATGCTAAAGCGCTCCATCCGAGATGGATACAATGGGCTAATTCTCTTGCTGCAACAGACGTGGCATACGAATTTGATCCTAACTTAAAAACACAAGAATTTCTCCAATATGAATTTGAATGTCCTCCGCCGACCGAAATTCTGCCTCTAGAACATTACGGCTGTATAATATATACAGACGGATCAGCACAACCCGCAGTAGGGGGTAAACAAGCTTACAGTGCTGCGTGCGCGATTGTTAAAGGTCGCTGGCACGAAGGAAAATTCAAACCGGCTATCACTAAGACACAATCTCTAGGAGATTGTACAGCTCAGCGAGCTGAACTACTGGCGTTTAAGATGGCGCTTGAAAATACCGATCGAGAATTCCCCACACTCATAGTGTGTGATTCGTATTACTGCGTTCAGTCTTACAATGAATACTTGCAGATCTGGCTTCAGAATGGTTTTAAGTATGCAAAATGAGGCACAATCAAGCATTAAATGCTCTGGGAACAAGTAGTTCTATTACAAAAAGAACTACCAAAGACTCACGTGATACATACGCTGAGTCATCAACGTGATGGCATTCACGTTGAAGGGAATTCATTGGCTGATGAGGCCGCGAAGGCAGCTGTGCAAACGGCTTCCGTAGCTGCCATCACACGGTCAAAAACAAAAATAGACAGCGAAATATTACAGGCTGTCAGCGCTACAGAAAAGGATTCGATAGAAACACTCCCGAAAGGCTCTCCAGTAAAATACTCATACATAACTGATGCAAACAATGTTCCTTTTGCTCGAATCCCTGGAGTGGGGGATAGGGCAATTCCAAACATGGAACATAGGTTAGGACTGATAATAGCGGCACAAGAAGGGCTTGCTTCTATACATGCTGGCGTCTCAGCCACAGTATCATTATTAAAACAGAGATACTGGTGGCCACAAATGAGAAGACAAACAAGGAACTATGTTTTAGAATGTGAAATATGTCAAAGAATGAAAGTATCAACGGTGAGACGTCCAGCGCAGACGCCCCTTCTAATCTCGGATAAACCATTAGCCTGTGTTTACCTAGACCACTGTGGTCCCTTACAAAGGGATGGTAACTATAAATACATCTTGGTTGCAGTGGACTCATGCACGAGATTCATATGGATGTGGCCCCAGCGAACGGCTGACGCCAGAACTGTTTTAAAAGATTTGCGAGTCTTTATCGGCACATACGCAATTGGCATGCTGCATTCGGACCATGGTCCTGCTTTTAGCTCTAGGGCTTATAAGGAGGCCATGGTCAGCATGGGCGTTACATTGCGGTACTCTTGTCCATTTCACCCTGAGGGGAACGGAATTGTTGAAAGAAAAAACCGTGACATAAAGCAATCTATAACGGCAAAGGTATTAGGTTCGGGAGCTGGGTGGGTCAAACATCTAATAAGTGTCCAACGTAGTCTAAATAACTTGCCAAGAAATTCTCTGAAGGGATTCAGTCCGTACGAATTATTATTTGGAACTAGGATGTTAGTCTTAGATCTCGACAGTCAGACTTCAGTGGTGAAGGAAAAATGCTTTGATATCAAAGATCGTTTGGCTGTTTTGCAGGACTTAAACGAAACAAGAAAAGACCTGAGCAACATAAAGTTGAAACAGCAGCCAACAACCACTGAAGAACCACCACCTGTCCCAGCAAGACCTGTCTGGATTCCAAAAATCGGGGATCTAGTCAGAGAAAAGATCGCGGTAAAGAAGGAATTTGGGCCTTCTTACAGAAAAGCAGTTCCTGTCTTGTCTGTCAACGGGACAAGATCAGTTGTACTACTGCCGCTTGCTGGAAAAAAGGAGAACCGAGTTGTATCCATCGACCTGGTAAAACCACAACATGTGGCCGATAACAAATAGTAGGCCAAGTGGACTCCCGAAAAGTAGTAGAACACCAAGATTTGCTACTAACACAGAGGTTCAATCTAAGAGGCTAATCACATTCGAAACGCCTACAGAACTACAACAAGGACTATGCAACAATGCAATGGAACTTAGGGCCAGATGTAGGTAGCCAAATACCGGTCGGTAACGGCCGAATTCAGCCGTTACCGACCGGTATTTGGCTACCGAGATGTAGGAGGACAGAAACGGGGCAAATCGGTAATTTTACCGATTCTGTAAATATACTGGTCGGTAAATTTACCGACCGGTATTTTTACAGAATCGGTAAAATTGATATGTAGGTGGGACTCTTATGAGTCCCACAAGGCCTAAGAAATCGGTATTTTACCATCAAATTCAATTTGATGGTGAAATACCGATTGAGGTGTGCATGCACATGTGTGCATGCACACCTGTGCCATATGACAGGCAGACCTGCCCTTAGGGCAGGTATGCTTGCCACATGGCCCCCGTACCTTTTTTGGGGGTGCTAGAGGGTGTCAAAGTGACACCCCCTGCACCCTTGTCAAAATCGGTATTTACCGATTCGGTAAATACCGACCGGTAATGCCCCATTCATTCCTATGGGCTTCAAAGCCCATAGGAATGAATGGAGCATTACCGGTCGGTATTTACCGAATCGGTAAATACCGACTTTTAAAGATTCGGTAAATCCACATCTGGATTTACCTACATCTCGGTACTTCTATTTTACCGATTCATAAATACCGAATCGGTAAAATTCGGTATTTATGAGTCGGTAAAATAGAATTACCTACATCTGGCCCCTAGACCTCTGAAAACCCAAATAAAAACATTTAGCAGAGACACACCAATCTATAATGAAGTAACAAACGACTATGCAAGAAACAGTAATCCTGAAGCAATTGGAACAATAGACAGAACTGCATCCGGCTACTTCATAAACTTCGATGATTCCTCTGAAGGCTTCACTGAATCAAAAACACAGCCATCAACAAAAACCTTTAAAGATAAAGTTAAAGTACTTTTGAAACAACTGAAAGAAACATATCTAATTTCTCCATGGATTGAATTTTGGGTGGGTTTTGGTGCATTTATCCTCATACTTTGGCTCATCATGGTACTAACTTTGGGACGCTTCATTGAGGGAAAATATGCTAAAATGGACACAGCAAGTCAGAAAATCAACTTGATCCTCAAACCACACACATCTTCACACGTCGAGAAAAGAGAACTTTCTTCAGTCAACTTCACAGCCAATCCTATACCGGGTGGGGTAGCATGGGACAAAACTGACTACGAAATTTATGGTCCGGTTGAAATCCTGAAATATCCACACCAAATTAAGATCTCATTGAGTGACTTTGTAAAACCAAGCTCATTTGCTGATGATTGGGACTTTGAAAGTATAAATAATATGATGTCTGACTTAGTAATGTCTGCTAAATTTACCAAACATGATTATTTGCAGGGTTCGACAAATTATGATAGTATGTACTGTTATAACCACTATGGTAACCATTTTCTACATAGATCTGCACAACCTAGAAATGTTTTAAATTATAATCAATGGGAACATTGTGCAACTCCTCAAAAAGGAAGCTCAAGAACCGTTTATGACAAATATTCATACTTTTCAGGTTTCAACACAAGTAATGCTGAAACATTTTATTTCAAATTGTCAAATAAGACAGGGACAAAGACCATGATAACAAACACGAAATTGATATATTCAGACTCATTCTTTGAACAAATGAATACTTTTGGTTTTGATTATTGGGACAAAAATGTTGAAGTAAAAAGTGTTTGGGGTACAAAAGAATGGCAAGTACAGGGTATGGAATCCTTGTTTAGAGCCTGCATGATCCCAGAACAAATTATATTTTTAAATGACACTGTTCAACAAACCACCTGTCTTGGCTTAGCCAAAATAAAAGACTTAAATAAACCGTCTATTCCAAAACCAACATTGAACAGCAATAGCTCCACAGATGAAGAGATAGACGTAAATTATGTATTAAACCAAAACAGAACACATCCTGATTGGAAACAGTGGTTGATCTGGCCCACAGATACTAATAACTGTCAAAACAGATTCCTGAACAAAACACAGGGGTTCAAAATGACCAGGCCAGACCCTAGATATTCCCAAAGACAACACCCAGGAATAATAACCACCTACAGTGTGGGCAAATTATGCCTTCAATGGCTACAGACTTCCACACTGGCAGAAATTAAGCAACACCTAACTTTACTTACTGATGGTGCTGACTTGCGTGATTTCATTATGGGACCGCGCAAACAGCGTCAGAAACGTTTCATAGCAGCCTCTGTATATGCAGCATACAACGAGGCCTGGAAGGTGACTCAAATTGAGACAGCAGAAAGAATACGGGAAATTGACCGTATTAATTTGGAAAAATCACTTTCTGTAGTGGACAATGGGTTAATGACTCTGTCCTCCAGAATTTTTTCTCTGGACAGCATTGTGTCTTCAGCAATCGACATAATATCGCAAGACTTACTGTTGTTACAACACGGTCAGTCTCAATTGCGTTCTATTGTACAGCTTGGCTGGACGTTACAAAACCTGCGTTCAGGCTATGTGCCTTGGCGTTTAATCAACACAACGTCACTATTCAATATCTTTAACCTTACTGATAAACAAATCAGTATGGCCCAGAAGGGTGCTGATTATACAATCCTGAGCATTGAGAAACTCGAGAGATTACCGGTGACAATGTCAGAACGACCTGTCAGTGAATGGATAATACATGGGATAATTAATATTCCAATAGCAACCTTCAGGTTTCAATACTGCCAAAAATATATACAGGCTGGCATGTACGAAAAATTGGGAAAGGGGTACATTAAAACAACATGGAACTTGCCCTATTCACATGCATGTGTCAGTAATAAAGGCCAGAAAGTGTTTCTTAGTGGCAATAATTGTGCAATGTCACCGAGCGGTACACTTCTGTGTAATGGAATTAGTTTGCATGGAGCCTGTGAAGGGAACTCAAATAACCTTTCATGTCACCAGCTAGGCGCACCTGCAACAGAGATAGAACCATTTTTTCAAAGACTCTATAATGGGAGTTACATTCTAATTGTAGATCGCAGATGCTGTAGTCTTATGCCCGGGACTCCTTATCTCGTAACTACGACTGCGAAGGTCAAGTGCTGTGGACGCTTATTGTTCCCCAGCTCCCTTCCAGACAGGGAGGCAAGGGCATGGCCCAACTTGAAAATGACTTCTATTCGAATAGATACTTTAAGCAGAATGAAAACAGTGCTTCTTCAGACGCCGACCAGACTCACGTCATCAAAAGAAACGTATGATCTCCTAGTCGCAAGGACGACTGCAGAGATTCACTCCTTATTATCAACTAATTCCCCCATACATTTCGCAGAAATCCTGAATGAACTCTTAAATATTTCTGATACCAGTGGAGTCTCAAAAGTATTTAAGACAGTATTTTCGATGGCATTAACACCATTCAAAGCGATACTGGGTATTTTTCCAGATTTCGTCCATTCGATTTTTGGCGGACTTCCCCTCATTTTGGGACTAATTGCAGGAATCCTATTCTTAGTCCTTATATTTCGTTATGGCAAACCATGTCACAGACAAAACACCTGCGACAAGGGAAGAAACAATCCTAGCCATTGGATACCGGGACCGGATATCAAAAATCCTGGGACTATCCCGGCTTAGAGACCTGAACATGACTTGGTTTCTTTCATTTCGACCAATGTGGCATCGATGTGTTTTACCTGTATTAAGGTGCTTGCTATGCGGAGAAGAATGCGTGTTAGACACCTGTCTGACTCTACAATCAGATGCGCCAATGGATGCAGAAACATTGTTGAGTCCAATAAAGGCTCATACTTTGTGCTGCCCTCAACGGCTACCAATCCTGATGACGGCATTCGTGGAAGCTTCACCACTACGATTAAGGGGTAGTGAAGTTCAAGATGAAAGCAGCATTGATCAGGTATGACCTTCTGTCAGCAATACTAATCAAAACGTCAATGGAGACAATCATGCGCACGAATGCATGGTTACATCTTTTTCCGAGTTAGTGGAACTCTCCCAGGAAGCTGTTGACAACTTTTTCGAGAGTCTAAATGATATGATGTTCTCACCAGAGCAGAAATAGAGACTTTTGAGCAAGCTCGCACACGGCGTTCCCTGAATTTGGCCTTCAACTAGAATAGCAAAATACCATGAACAATTTTCCCTCCAGTTCACGGACAGCAATTTTTTTCAGCAGCCCCAAAATATTTTTTTACGAATTTTTTCGGGACACTTATTTTCTGCTTAAAGTAAGAACTATTCTTAGAGAACTAAGATTTCTATTTTTAGATACTTTATAGACATTAGCTGCCCGCTGGTATGTTCATAATTATTTTATTCTGTGATGGAATGGTCTCGAAACTTTTTTCTGTATTAAGAGCCATTTCATGTGTAAATTCTCATATACAAATTAGTGATAATGTATGGATATGCGTGATTACTTTAGCATTATTCTACAGCTTGAGTGCATATATTACATGTGACTGTTTTTTCCGTATATTTGATAAATTCAAAATGCATTTATGTATTTTGGGGTGGTAAGGTATACACGATACTCCACAGTATGTTTTACTATGCATAGATTCGTAAATATGTCCATAGTTAGCGTGGAGTGGGTGTGATGTATTCCTATAGGTTCTGTATCGATCCCCCTATTCCTGACCCTATTCTGGTTAACAAGTTAACTAGCAGCCATCCCATGAGGCAGAAAACCCCCATGATGCAGGAACCGTTATCTGATAAAGCCACACTACGGCACAGGAACGTGTTATCTGATTAGGTCATAACGCTTGCCATCTAATTAGACAAGCGATATTCCTCCAGCCCCTGATAAGGCATACGGAGTTCTCAAAACAAATCAAACCTATGACAACCTGGGAAAAACCCTGCGGCCATTGTTTTGATTTCACCGAGAACTTCAGCAAAAGAATGTGCTAACGACCAGGTCGTATGACATCCTTATTGACGTATCTATGTCCATCCTTACGTCAATCTCGGCACCTTAAAGGTATAAATATTACCGATATTGCCCTATGCAAACACACGCGGTGGTGACGAGATCGGAGCAGCCAGACTTGCCGAAGCCCAGAGCAGAGCAGACCCCGCTGGCGCAGGACCGCCTTTCCTGACGCGCTGAGAACGAGACGCTGCTTTCTCCTGCCGAGAAATCCAGCTCCGGCGCTTCCGGGTAGCCCTCGCAGGCAGCCTGGAATATCGAGACCAGAGACGAGAGATACCATCCCTCATTCATCCTAGATTCCAGGTACAGAACTGAATAACCCCTTGCAGAGAATTCTTTAGTCAGTCACTTGGCAAAAAAAACTTAACTTAAACTGTAACTTTCTACTCCCGCCCACGTATTAGGCTTAGGTCAGGTACACGGGGTAGGCGTAGTTAGAAACACCAGTTGAGTACGATTAGACAAATGTAAATGTGTATGTATTCATTTTATTCATTTTTAAACCTTCATATGGCTTAGAAACCATATCAATGTTTTTACAGTATTATTTTATACTTCTGCTTTTATTGTATGCACTTTACTTAACCATAAGTATTGCAATAATATCGATCCATTTCTCTTGTATGAGAAAAGAGACTGATCAATAAATAACATCTTTTATTGAACACGCCCGTCTCTTCCTTTTCTCTACAATCTGGTGAGACTAAGAATGCACGTACTGACTGAGTAAAATAAGTCGTCTTTTATTTTCACACGACTCTAGAGATACACTCTTGATTAGGGGAGAGCAAAGTTGTCATGTTCTATGGTTGTCAGAAACTAAATCCCTTCTTGTCTATCCAGGGAGGTTCAACTCCTCCTTGCCTATTCGAGAAAGTTTCTAGTGAACTCTGAGCTAGCTGGCAAACCCAAAACTTTAAGTCTAATATCGACAGTAGTAGACCTAGTTAACGTCTGGTCTAGGCCTATACTATTGAAGGTATTATTCCAATGCGCAGAGCCTATTGGGATAATAGGAACTACACTACAGTCTGAGCAGTTGTCACCTCATTTTCAGCCTGGTCGCACGTATCTAACTGCACTGACCCCAAAGGTGAAGATGATGGCAGCATTATGTTTCTTTGCCACGGCTACACTCCAATACACAGTGGCAACATCTGGTGGAATGTCCCAAGCTGATGGATACCCCAACCAGCCTTGGTTACTGACATCACTCTATAACCCTGTCACCCCTGCAGAAGTGCGGTTTAATGAGGCACATGGTAGGAAAAGTCAAAACATGGAGCAGACTTTTGCAATTCTGAAGACCATATTCCGCTGTCTGGATCACACAGGAGGAGCCCTCTAGTATGCCCTACTGAAGGTGTGCCAGATCATCGCATCTTGCTGCATTCTCCACAACCTGGCAATATGGAAGGCAATACCTTTCATACTGGATGACGGGGACCAGCAGCCGCCAGTGAGGGAGGATCCAGGACTGGGACTTGATGACAGTGGTGATAAGGAGGAGGGTTTCGATTTGAGACAACAGCTTATCCACAACTTTTCACATGAGTGTAAGTATGCAATGAGAGGAGGTGATAAACCCCATTTGTTTGTGTGTTGCTGAAGTACAATGTGTATGTATGCCTGTGAGTGTATGATAGTTGTCCTGAGGTGTTGGACCTGTAAGCCTTAAGGTGGTCTCCTCCTACGTTTTTGCCCTTGCACCTCCCATTTTCACTGTACCTTTTCGTTGGACTTAGGACTCTGGGCACCTCACAACTGCTAAACAGTGCTGAGGTGCAGGTGCTCTCCCCTAAAATGTGTAAATGTAAATGTACAGGAATTTATATAGCGCAAATCACCAAGCGGTTTCTAAGCGCTTGCTTAGGGAACCCGTCCTGGTATTCCCCTGTGAGATAACCCCGGCAGGGTATCCGCAAGGTGAAAGCCAGGCATCCCGCCGCGAGGGGCCGTTGAGGAGATTAAGCAAGCTATTGCCCAGAGTCGCAGAGTGTGAACCCGTGAATCGAGTAGGCACCGGAGCGAGAATTGTCGAGTCCATGGACATTTTAGGACTCAAGACCTTGCCGAGCCGGGAATTGAACCCTGGTCCCGGGCTGACCTCTGCTTCCAGGTATGCCTCCTCTAACCAGTGAGCCACACTTCTCCTAAAACCTTGTGATGCTGGTATATCTGCCACAAGCCCCTGCTACTGCAGTAAGCCTTAACCCTCCATAGGATAACATTGGGAACCCCCCTTATGGGATAATTTCTGACAGCGAACTCATAAGTCTGTCATGTTTGGTCTTGTTGGACTCGGGCGGGGAACCCTTTCCAAGGATATATGGGATTTGGGCCCTACTACTTTAGAAATCCCACTTTTAAAAAGTGGACTTTTTCCTACCTACACTTAGTCTGGGCACTGTAGACTCCCCCCTCCCCTTTGCATACTGATAGCCTGCCTGGGTTGGGAGGTGGGAGTGGTGATTCACATCTTCTTCCCTGGAATGTGCTGTGACCAGCTGCCCACGGCAGCCTTAACGGCCGTGTCTTTCATCACGTTGACAGCCAGGTCAGGGAAGGCAGGGAACATCCCAGAACTCCCTGGACTCTTCAAGAAACCCCTGCCCCCAGACCCTTCCAGAGACTTCTACCACCTTCTATCCACAAAACTGTAGGATATATAAGGGAGGGTCCTGGCCTCACTTCTTTGTTACACTGCTGGACTATGGGGAATCTCTGCTGGAGTAAGGACTGCTGTACCAGGAGTATTGCCACTTGTGAGGAGCCTGACTGCTCCCAGGAACTGCTGCCCCTACTTGTTGAGCTGTCCACTGCCTGCTGATCCTGCCCTGCTAGGGAGACCTAAAGAAACACCTCCAGAGTGTCTCCACAACCTCTTGAGGACTGTCTTTTCAAACTGCAACATTGGGAAGACTTGCTCCTGCAACGCTGTGTCTGCGTGCAGCATCGCTTGCCCTGTGACTTCTCAAGAAACTACCTCTGCAAACCTGGGTGTGTGGCTATTCCTATCACCCCAATTGAACTGGAAAGCACTGTGGGGAAGAAGCGCTGCAAGCCTGAAGTCACCGCCGCTGGCCAGTGGGGAATAGTGCTTCAACTACTGTCTTGATTGGACTGGAGAGCGCTGTAAGGAAGAAGTGATGTGTGGCCAGAATCACTGCAGCTGGCCCGGACTGAGCGCAATATCTGAATTCCCCCTGTGGTGCTGAGCGCGGTGTCTGCGCTGTGCTGGAACCCGAATTGAAGTGTAGCGAAACACTGGCACCGTAATCCCCACCGCAGGGTTCACACCACAAGAAACTCCCCGTGATCACCGCCGCAGGCCCAGGAACTCTGTCCCTGCACCACTGACGTCAGGACCGGAGCGGTGCTAGATTTGGCTCCAGCGCGGGGGGGTTGCCTAGCAACTGGGACACTCATTGCAGCCCGAAAGAAACGCGGCTGGGTGTGGGAGGGGCTACCTCGCTCCTCACCCATGCAGCGCTGGCGGAGACAGAAGACCGGGGTGTGACGAAGCCTCGTAACCGACGGTGGAATCCACAACAGGACGCCAGCGTGGTCTGCCCAAGGTAACGCTCCAACCCGCTTTGCTTGGCACATCCAAGAGCGGTTTGAGAGCGAGCGCGGGTGCAAGGGGGAAGGGAATGGTGCAGGTAACCCTAACTTAAGATCACTATGGCCCTAACCGGCTCACAGGGGAGCTGCGGTATCGGAGGCCGTCCCTCTCTTTGATCATACCAACATCCCCGCATTGACTGAGTGAACGGCAACCTTTGGGGTCCGTGTCTTTTATGGTCTCGTGAAGCAGAGCGGGGGCATTTTAGCACCACAAGCAGCGCCTGGGCGGCTATACTCTCTGCGCTGCGAGCATCATTTCTTTGAGAGGCCCAGCAGTATTGCACCTAGTAACCGCGCCTTACTTGGCTTGAGACCCGGTTATATGCTGAAGGGTCCTGAGCCCTTGAGACAAGCACCAGCACTACAGGACCCTTGCCCTTAGAGACTACCTGAGCTTGCACAGTCTTCGCCACGTAAGGAACTGCTTTATTCCGGATGCAAGGAACTGTCCCGAAGAGGGGGTTCAGGCTCATAGAGACTATGAACAGCATACCATTTACTACCTTGGAGGAACTGTTTTTGCCTCAATGTTCCCTCATTAAAAGTCAGTCCCAACTCGGAACTGTGTATCAACCATATCAAAAGTTATTTGCCTGACGCCTATTGATTGTATATGGTGAATCCTCACTATTTTTGAAACTTGCATAATTTTTAGATAAAGATATTCTTATTTTTATATAAAACTGGTGTGGTGTCCCTTTTGTGAGTTGCCTCTAACGTTAAGCCTTCCCGCTCTGCGCCAGGCAACCCTGTCGGAAGCGGTGGTCCCTACTTGGACTAGGGTGCGTACCCCTTCCAACTAGAGACCCCGGTTCTAACATGAGGTTTTTATTGAAATGGTTCAATTACATTTTCAGGTTAACATGTATAGTGCTATTGTGAATCCTTTCTAGTGATCACACTGACTTCTTGTGCTTTAGATGACATTGTTTGCAAAATTGAGTTACCTAATTCCTGAGTTCCTGACTCTGTTCTATGTTTCTCCTTACCAGGGTACTTTGCCGTGTCAACTGCATAGTTGGACCTCACCCGACACATGATGGTGTGACATGCTCCAATATTGAATTGTTGCGGAAACCCCTGGCACACACTTCCTTCTGACCTGATGGTCATTTGATTTTTACTTGGGAGCATGTTCTTACTGTGTGATCTGATCTGATTTTGTGTTAATGCACCAGATTGTATCTGGAGAATAAACCTATGTTCCACATTGAGGTGGGCTTTGTCTGTTATCACACATCCAAACATTTTTAGAATAAAAAATGGACCATGAGAGCTGATTTGCTAACAATGAGTGTTGCTTGTGCTGGCAAATGGTGATAGTTTTGTAGACAATTGACTTCCACTAAATCAGTACCATGTACTAAGGGTTGTGTGATAACCTGTTTGTGTCTATCTATCATGCTGTGACAAGGTACACTTACTCACAAGTCATTAGTTAACCTTTTGGAAGTTATTAACAATGTTGTTGACACTTCCTTCCTTGTGATTGTGCGTGTCATTTCAATCTGTACATTTGGAATTGAAAGACAGGACATGAGCAAGTATTTTGTGAAAATTGTTTTATTTTTGTGCGTGAAGATAGGAGACAATTCCACACAATGGTGGTATGCTCACACCCAAAAAATTTAAATGTGCAGATAGGAGATGACATTTTTGTAGATGAAGTCTTCAAAGGTAAATCCACAGTTATTTGAGTCCAAAATCCAATTTACACCCTCCATTCAATGTCGGACAGTTCAATGACAGTCAACAAAGTGAACGCTTGGCACACAATGGAGGATATCAGGGGCAGATTGCCACTTCCTGGGCATGATGCTTTGCCATCTGTCTCTCACTGAGTCTTCCTCGGATGACCCTTTCCACATTTTGCGGGGGGACCCTCAGGTGCAGGCAACTGCAGTGCTGGGGCCTCTCCGCCAGTCTCCATGGCCTTCCCTGTGGCTTGTGCAGATGTTAGAGCGCCAGATGTTGTGGGCACACAGGGAGGTGTGGACATGTTTGCGATTTGGTGGAGGCAGGTGACAATCTCCCGGTGTACCGCAGTCATTTAATCAATTTTTCATCAAAGTGTCCAGACGTTGGATTTGGGCTTTCTGCAGCTGTTCAATGTTCCTGAGAATCCGTCCGATCTGGCCAAATTCTCATTGGTAACCCTCATAAGCGTTGATTATCCGGGAGAGGTTTGGTTGTTCCTCATTAGCAGCACCAGCTGCTTGACGGCGCAGATCCCCACAACCCCTCCCACCACCCCTACCCACCCAAGTAGGCCCAAGTGGTGGTGGCACAGTCAACATTGAGTCTCGTTCCTCGATGATTGGGGTGTTGTTGTTCACCAACTCCAGAGTGCCTTGTGTTGCTATGCCGTCAGTGGCGCCTCAGGTTGCTGTGTCCATCAGGGTAGAGGTCAGCTGGGTGTTGTCAGCTGAGGTGGGAGTGGTCATAGAAGATCCTGCTGTAGTCACTGCTGGTGCTGTGCGCTGACCCAAACCTGATGGGCCAGATCGTTCATCGTCCACTGAAGATTAGTGAGTGACATCAATGCCAGAGAACTCCTGGTTGACCAGAGTCTGGAAGTGGCTGTCCTAGTTAGTTCTGGGAGGGTTAGCAGCTCGCCCTATGGGTAAAAAAATTACGCAATGATTGATGTGAATGTCTACTGCACCTCAAATCATGCCCACTACATAAGTTACTGTACCTAAAAAGTTCATGTACATATATTGGCCTTCTTTGTCCATGATGCTGGACTATATTTTTGTAGAACAATGTAATTCGGACATGATGAAGATTGATGAACATGTCCAGCTATGTGCATAAATGGGCATGTTGTGTTTAGCTCGAAAAGGTAAGAGGTGCACTAGTTATCTGATTTAGACAAAACTTTTTTCAATCTAATCCAAGGGTGCTGTCACTACATACTTGTGTTGGCTAGCACAAAAAGTGAAATATAATAACAAAGTAGGGAGACCCTACTTGTAGTGAGCACTGTTCCTACTTGAAAACTGTACGTTTTCCAACAATATAACAGAAAGACTCCTAGTCACATTATACAAACAGTAAACAATATTAAGATTTCACATCTTCTTTTTTAATTTTTCATTCATAGCACTTTTTGCCAAAATGTAAACATAGGTACAAAGTATCCGTGTATCCTGTTGTACACCTGTTCTATATATAAATCAACATATCTAACATGAGATTGTAAGTGAATACATAGCAAATACACTATTTACATATTTCTAGACAATTAAGAAATCATTATACATAAATGTTCATGTATCAATATAAGTTGATTGTCTGAAGACGCGATGCCCAATGCATTTTGGGACCAAAAGGTACCCTTCTTCAGGGGCGAAGTCCTAAAATATACAAAAAACTAATCAGTACGATCAAAAAATGTATTATTTATTTTGACATGATGACATCTATCTGAAAATTGGAGACACAGCAAAGGGGGGAAGAAACAGAAATACGAGCATTTACAATTAGTACGAACTTGAAAAACACTCCCTAGTTATTTCCTTCCTTACAATTAGAACATATATATATAATTCAAATTTCATCAAATGTTGGCCTAATTACTACCTCCTGAATAGTAATTGGCTATATCCTCCCTCTAGAACATGACAGAAAAGAGACACAATCATTTCCATACTAGACATGAAATACTGTCATACAAACTGAATTCTAACCAAGAAGAAATGTGAATAGTTCCACTGATATGAGGAATAAAAATGACTCTACAACCACCTGCTTTATAAAATGCTGTAAGCAAACCAATGTGAAAAGACCCAAAATGTAATTGAAAATATCATAGCATGTTGTCAAGAGAATATAATGATTAATAACTCAACTATGTACCTCCTGCATAAAGTATAAGAACAGACTTAATAATGCACCATGAATGTTGAGAACCGCTAGGCACATGACTTAGATGTGGGTGACAGTAGTAAGAGTAAACATACTATTCATATCCAGTGTGCCAGCACGAATGCCAAAATGGCATTGCTCACGTACCTTAGAAAAATAATGATACACGTTGGCTAAGGTAAGAATCCTAATGTTAGTCTTTGAATGAAACTCCAGCAAAATTAACTACGTGATATGTCCCGGAGAACGAGGCCACTAAATGGATTAAAAATGAAAGACACGAGGTGTAAACAAAACGGTGTTAATAGGAAGTACGAGAATACACTACAGTGAAAAAAATAAAAATGTTTACCTAAAAAACAGAAAGCCTCACTATAAATTTGAATTATATATATGTTCTAATTGTAAGGTAGGAGATAACTAGGGAGTGTTTTTCAAGTTCGTACTAATTGAAAATGCTCGTATTTCTGTTTCTTCCCCCCTTTGCTGTGTCTCCAATTTTCAGATAGATGTCATCATGTCAAAATAAATAATACATTTTTTTATACTACTGATTAGTTTTTTGTATATTTTAGGACTTTGCCCCTGAAGAAGGGTACCTTTTGGTCCCGAAATGCATTGGGCATCGCGTCTTCAGACAATCAACTTATATTGATACATGAACATTTATGTATAATGATTTCTTATTTGTCTAGAAATATGTAAATAGTGTATTTGCTATGTATTCACTTACAATCTCATGTTAGATATGTTGATTTATATATAGAACAGGTGTACAACAGGATACACGGATACTTTGTACCTATGTTTACATTTTGGCAAAAAGTGCTATGAATGAAAAATTAAAAAAGAAGATGTGAAATCTTAATATTGTTTACTGTTTGTATAATGTGATTAGGAGTCTTTCTGTTATATTGTTGGTAAACTTACAGTTTTCAAGTAGGAACAGTGCTCACTACAAGTAGGTTCTCCCTACTTTGTTATTACATGTTGTGTTTAGTTCACATTACATGTCCAAAGACATTGACAGGTTCCCGACACCCTGTGAATGACACAGGTGGGTTGGGGTTGTCCACATCTGTACTTCCACGGTGACACGTGTATTCTTTAGCTCCCTATGTTGGTATTTTTCAGGGCTGTGTAATGGGCTTAGTCCTTGTATTTAGAAGCCACAAAGGTGTGGCTGCCTACACACTCACAGTCAGTTTATTTGCCCTGAAATTTGTGGGAATGGTGTCAGTGAGTTGCTTATTGTTATTATCTCATTATACACAAGTGAATGTCTGTGAGGAGCCAACTGTGTGACTGCCTAGCTTTATGCCCACACAAATAATATATTTTGTGCATTTACTCCAAAGTCAGATGGGATCACAAACTCTGCTTTCTGTCATTTTGTGGCAAACTAATTTATTGAGCTGAGGTTTCAATGTTTATGTTGTATTTCTGAAACTGACACTTGTCCTCCTCCCATCAGGCCCAACCAGGCCACCAGGAAGAGTGTTGTCCAGACAATGCTGGGAAGTGTGCTTTGCAAGATGGCTGTCACTGGTGGCTGGTGTTTGTAGCACAAATACAAATTTGGTAGTTGTGATAGGTTCAAACAGCAGTCCCCAGTGTGAGCCATCTTGCTAGTACACATCACCTCACTGTTAGGTAGACAAAGGCTCAGATGAAGTGGTTGTGCTGTGTGTGTGGACGAGTGTTTGCTATTATTACGACTCTCATCAGGTCCGGTCCTACATACACCTTCCCACCCAGCCCTACCAGCCAACCTGTAAATATGTTTTACTAACAGTGAGTGGCTATTTACTTGTAAGATGTCTGACACTAGCGACAGGTGTCTGCCTTGAGGCCACCTCCCATCTGGGCCTTGTGCTCCTCACACCACTCCCCAGTATCAGCCATCCTGCCAATACATATACACACACTCTCAGGAAAGTGGAGTCCCAGGTCGGCTGTTTGTGATGGGTGGGAAAGTGTGTGTGGGCTCAGGCATGGTGGTATTTTTATTGACCACAAATAATTATCCTCCCACACAGCACCGCTAACTCCTCTGTGCCTACGGGTACCTCACAGTGATGGGGGGGTGGACGTACAAGTTAGTTGACACTGCTGTAGAACATACTTGCAAGATGCCTGACACTGGGCTCTGGTGTTTGACTTTAAAACAACTCCCCTCATGGCCTTGTGCTCCAAACACCAGTCCTCAGTCTCAACCATTTTGGCGCTAGATTTCCACTTACTGTTAGGAAAGCATGGCTTAAAATGGGCATGTAGGGTTGGGTGGGAGGAGGATTGTTTGCAATGTCCAGATCTCGCATCAGGTCCTGTATTACACACACTCTTTCCACCGTGCACAAAGAGCACCCCTGGAACTATGGTTTCCTGTGAGAGTGAGTGGATGTGTTACTGACAAAGATGGCTGACACTGGTACCTGGCATTTGGAGCACAATGCACTGTTAGCAGTTGTGGAAAAGTCAAGCACCAGTGCCCAGTGTCATGCATCCTGCTAGTACATTTTGAAACACTTTGGATAAGCTTAGCTCCTGTTGGGCTGTTTGTGCTGGGTGGGAAGGTGTATGTTGGACAGAGCCGGATGTGAGTTGTAGTCATCACAAATAATCCTCCTCCCACACAGCCCAGCTAACACTTTTGAGACTATGGCTATCTGGCAGTGAGGGGAAGTATACTAGCAACAAGGCTGGCACTGCTGCATGCTGTTAAACTTGAATCTAAATTCTCAACAAGGCCTGGTGCATAAAACACAATGCAACAGTGTCAGCCATCTTGCTAGTGAACTCCCATTCACTGTCAGGTAGCCACAGGCCCAGATAAAGTGGTTGGGATGGGTGGGTGGAGGAGTCTTTGCCTTTATTCCAACTCCCATCAGCCTCTGCCCTAAACACACTCTTACCACCCAGAAAAAACTGACCACATGGCAGAATGGTTTCCTGACAGTGACTGTAAATGGATTATCAAGATATGTGACACTTGTGCCTGGTGTCTGAGTTGGCCGCAAATCCCAACAAGCCTTGTGCTTCACACACCATTCCACAGTGTCATCTATCTTGCTTGTACATTTCTTCTCACTGTCAGGGACAGCATTGTCCCAAGTGTGCTGTTTGAGCAGGGTTGGAAGGTATGTGTAGGACAAAGCCTTATGGGAGATTTAGTCAGTGCAAACATTCCTCCTCCCAGGCATCTTAACCAGGTCACCAGGAAGATTGATGTCCTGACAATGAGGGGAAGTGTACAGGCAAGATGTCTGACACTGGTCCCTGTTGTTTGACTTGACTCCAACTCCCATCAAGGCCTTCTGCTCCAGATGCAAAAAGAAAAATTGATGGACAGAACAATGTCATACATTGACCCCAGTACAGAGATCTGGGCCTAGATCCATTGTTTTTTTGCTCACCATCACATTCCAGGTTGAACCCAGCCATATGCAAATCCGTCTTGACCCAGTGCCAGTCCGAACTGCCAGGCAAGGTCCTTCCTGGACTGGAAACAAGAATCCTTGGACCGGTTTCAGAGTTTCACCCCTCATCAGCCAGGATAGCTGGACTCCAGTGGCATGGAGAGCACGGGACCCACGTCTGGGCATACCTGTCCCACTCAGGCTGACAAATTCAAAAAGAACAATTGATGGACAGTATGCAGAACAATGTCATACATTCACCACAGTACAGAGATCTGGGCCTAGATTCATTGTTTTTTGCTCACCATGCCATTCCAGTTTGAACTTTTCCACTGGATTCAAGCAAGCCTGGATGCTGAGGGCTGTTAGCCCGAAACCAGTCCCAGCTGCTTGTTTCCGGTCCAGGGAAGACATGGCTTAGCAGTTTAGGCTGGACTGTTCCCATGAGGCACAGGGTCAAGACAGATTTGCATAGAGCTGTGTCTGAACTGGAGTGGCGAAGTGAGCTAAAGAAAGATGATGGATTAAAACCAGATCTGTGACTGGGGGAGAGTGTCTGAAAAGTTTCAGCTCTCAGTCCATCATCTCCTTGTGTTTGCTTTGTTTGCCTTAATTTGGCCAGGTATGCCCAGATGTGGGTCCCTTTCTCACTTTGCCACTGGATTCAAGCTGGCCTGGCTGATGAGAGCTGTTAGCCCGAAATCTGTCCCAGGATGCTTGTTTCCGGTCCAGGGAAGACATGACTTAGCAGTTCGGGATGGACTGTTCCCATGAGGCACAGGGTCTAGCCTGATTTGCATATAGCTGTGTCTGAACTGGGGTGGTGAAGTAAGCTCAATAACGATGTTGGATTCAATCCAGATCTGTGACTGGGTTGAGTGTCTGAAAAGTTTTCAGTGGTCCATCCATCGTCTCCTTGTGTTTGCTTCTGCTCCAGACACCATGCAGGAGTGTCAGCCATCTTGCTTGTAAATTTCCACTCACTGTCAGGAAAGCATAGTCCCAGGTGGGATGTTTGGGCTGTGTGGGAGAAGTAATGTTTGCTGTCACTACAACTCCCATAAGGCCTGTGCCCACACCCACCTACCTAGTCATCCCAAACAGCCTACCTGTGACTCAGCTTTCCTGAGAGTGAGTGAACATGGGCTGGCAAGATGGCTGACACTGGTGACTGGTGTTTAAAGCAAAAGCCTTGCTGTGAGTTTGTAAGAAGCAATACATGGTAAGAATGTAATGCATTTTCATTGCAGGTATGTTGTTTATCAGTATAACATACACATCACATGCTCGTTGACTATATTTCTTTTTATGTAAAGACAGTCATTTGTATAACTGTATCCTTTATTGTGATGTCTATAAAGGTGTAATTGGTAACATTCTTTTGGAATGTGTAGTGTGTACCTACATGTCTCTGGTGCTTCTAGTAGACAATAAACGCTCTCTGGTGGAAGGATGGCACACACCTTCTCCTCCCAGGAAGTGAAGTGCACAGGTGGTGCAGGGGGGTCACCCTCAGTCCGCTAGCTTTCAGCATGTTCTTTAGTCAGCAGTTGTTTGACCCTCCATCTCACATCATAGTACCTGCTCCTGATATCATCCATTGTGCACGGGACAGGTGCTTCAGCGTTCACCTTGTTGACTATTCTGTCCCAAATAGTTTCTCTGAGAAAGGGGGGTCTGTTGGACTAGGTTCCCAACTAACTGTGGCCTTACTCTAACTATTTAATCAACACGCATGTCCAACTCCTTCTCTGTAAAACGTGGCTGCTTCCTCTGGGGCATGGTGAGGGTGAGTGTGAAGGTGAAGGTGAATAGAAAAAAGAGTGTGTGTTTGTAAGAGTTTCTTTTAAATGAAATCTGTGCAAGTTGTGTGGTGGGTGGTGTGAGTGTGTGAGGCAGAGAGCAGGGAATGTGCAGAGACTCCTGTGATCTGGCAGCAGTTGTGTAAGAGCAAAGGATCATGGTTATGTGTTTGGCCCTTTATATAGGTGGATTTCACTAACAGATGAAAGCAGCAGAAATGCCCCCCTTAAATCAAGTGCAAAATGGGGATATTTATTCTTTTGGATATCATTTAATCTAGCAAGGGTCACCTCACAGCATCGCTTCACACAAAAAGTTATAGGTCTAGTAAAGATGATTGATATCAGCAATAATTTCTACATGCAATTTTGACATGGTGATGGCCAGGATAATTTTATTTTCTCTTTCATTAAAAAAACTCAGTCAGAATCTATGACCCAATAACAAGCAGCTTTGGTTAATGTTTCAGTTAATGAGGTGACATAAACCTCATTACCAAAGAATAACCATTTTTTAGAGTAAAGATGGAATTCAGGTTAAGGATGTGTGAATTTTAAACTTCTCCTGTGAAGCTGGGGAAACTTCACTCTTCCTGAAGGAAGACAACAGGGTCAACTCAAGCACAGTTTAATGACAATAGTTGTGAAACTGGGATAACCACTGAAAAGCGGGTGTGCAACATTCATACCAGATTCACTTGAATTCCCACTGATTAGGTCAGAGCTTTCTATGGGTTCAAGGATGTAGAACTGTGAAAGTCAGCTCGCAACCCTGATCAACAGAGAATATGTTCTCAGGCTGTTAGCCATGGTGTTTTTTAACCTCCATTGGCCTTTTTTTAATCTCTATTTATTAAACATCATCAGCTTCACACTTCATGAAGTTTGCAGAGTTTGTAAAGAAGGAAAGTTTTGCAAAGTTGAAAAGAGTTTGCCCTTGCAACTTACTGCCTAGAAAGTTCAAGCCCTGAATCTGGTTACAGCCATCAAAATCCATGATTATTCACTGGATATTCATGGGAACACATTTTAAGCAAATATATAATGTGGTTAATTTGCATGCCTCCATAACAGCCACAATTAACGCGGCTGTAAATAGAACCAGATCTTAAACCTAAGCAGCTCCAATGTGTGGTTTTAATGTGGTGATTCTGACAGGCATTTTCATGTTCTTCTGTTTGTTCCAGCATTGCAGTAACACAGCTCTCATTTGCATCACCCTTCCTGGGCTTTGTTTAGAGGCTCTTTGCCAGTTTTTCCCATTTTCATCCTAACAACAATGTTTCTATTAGGAGGAAATGATTAAAGCTAATAAACAATTCCATTTATCAAAGCAACAAAGTTTTCTGAAATGTTATTTCCAACTAGAGTGATCATTCAGATAGCGGGCACAATGTCTGTGTATTGGTAAATTGATAGCTCTGTGTAGCATTTTGTAATATAGCCTATTATGCCTGAAGAGAACCTTGGGAAAAAGATGCAAAATGATGCTGAAATAATTTGCATAATTGGTGTTTTTGTGCAGAGATTCTTCAGACATTGTTTTCTCTTTCGTTCTGCAATGCTACTGACAAATTACTTGAAGCAAAATGCTAATTTAAAGCTTCACATCTATATTGAGGTAAATCGCTTAATTCTTTTATTTCACAAGTAGTTTTTGTGTAGTAAGCGGTGTCTTCCTTACATAAATCCACGACAGCACCTACGGGCACTGTGACCACAAAACCTGTGAATTTGTCATGCTTTTTGGAAGATGATTTACATATTTCACTCTTCCCTCCCACAGTCAAATGTGTCTTTTGCATTAATGAGCTGAATATTGTATTTGCCTTTACGCGATGTAAACGATTGGAGTATTAGTTGACGGGGTGAGAACCCGCCTCAAATAATGTTCACAAGCCTTGTCAGGGTGAACCAGAATAGTCTTTAAATAAACCTGTTCTTAACCCAATGGTAGCTTGCCCTAAAGCAGTCAGACTTCACCCAGGGGCAATGTGTAAAGTATGCAGTAATCAACAGATTTATATTTCGGCGGACGGGATATCTGTCACCGTTGTGATGGAGTAACACGTCTGCTGAAATCAAAATCAGGCCCATAGTCTTAATCTTTCTGCTTAGGAATGAAAGTCAAAAATCCTCTGTGGGGCAATTCCGCAGGTGGTGGCTGATGAGGGCTCCACGTCCACAGATAGCAGCTGGACAAGGTCTTAGTGAAGCTGTTGACTAGTGGCAGAAATCTGAATTTCATACCCAGAAAAGGTTTCTCATTGGTCAGATACCTTTTGCATGTTCACCCAGTGAAGATTTCTACAATTGGACTTAGTCAGTACTTTGGAGTTTAGATTCTTCCAGTGGGACAAGGCTGCAGGCTGTAGCAAAATTGGGCTCCACAATGACAGATACCTTTTTGCGCAAGGTCCCATTGGATCAGATTTGCGGATGCAGAGAATAATTTAGTAGGAGCAACCTGAATCTTTGGTCCATTGGCTGTGCACTTTCATCGGACGGCTTGGCAGGTTGAGTCCAGTACCCTGTCAGTTCTCAGAGCAAAGGTTTGCAAAACGTTTCTATGTCTCAGGTTGCAGGAAACTTCAGGATGAGTATGCTGTGATACCATGATACCAGCGAAGGGTACAGGACCTTGGGGGAGAGCCCTTCAGGGTAGGAACTCACTCTTGCAGACGACAGAAGAGGCATCCTGGAATGGTCTAAATGGAACCAGTCATCTGGGAATTCAGGAAAAAGGCCTCATGGAGCTTGTTGTGTCCCTGTAGCCCAAACAGTAGGTCATCTGTATGAACCTTGGAGTCCTCTTCTTTATCCTGGGTACAAGAGAGAAGGCGGGTCCTGTCTTTGAGGCTGTTCTACGGTTACAGGCAGCAGATCCACTCCTGTTCCGTTCATCCACAGGTCTGGAAATGATTTGATTAGAGAACTGGTGTTGCCACATGTATGCCCAGTGCCAGCCTGTGGGTGGATGAGGTCCCTGGTCACTCCCTAACCAATATGGTAAAATGTTCCTGGGGTGACCCAACCCATTTCTGCAGCACATCTTGCATATTTTGCAGTAAGCTATCCCACAGTACTTCTCTTACCCTAAAACCAACATAGTAAAACCCTTCTTCCCCTAGTCAAAGCTCCATGTGCCCACCCAGAGTTGTGGCTATGGTAATAGGGAAACCCTCCCTTGCTGTCATTCCAAACCATTTCAGGGGCAGCTGCCTCTCCTACTGGATTCAGATCTAAACAGACTAGGAAGACCAATGGAGGCAGGTCTGGGTGTGAGCTACATCAACCAGTGACATGGAAGGCACCCTGGGGCTAGGCACAACCCTCCATGCTACCCTGCGCAAGAAGAAAAAACCCTTCTCCACACCCACGCATTTTGTATACTGGCTGGTAGCAATCCCCATCTCACTACAGGGCAACCATTGAACAGTCAGGTGACTTTGGACACTTGCAGAAAGGCACATTTGGCTTAGGCAAGAAAATGGCAATTTCATCATTAGATTTTAAATTACTATTAAAATGAGTCCTTAAATAATTGTTCTCACTGATCCCAAACTGAAACTAAGCATTTTAAGTTGTTATAATGTAATGTAATGTCAGCCTTGCTACAGTGAAAAATGACTTTGGGTGGTTTTCACTGATAGCTCATGTTAAAAATATAAAAAATTAAATATGCACATCCTACTTCTGAAGTACCTAGCACCGGCCCTATGGGCATTTGGCACGTACATTAGGGGTGACTTACACATATAAAAAAATGACGTTTTTAACTTGGCAAAATATGTATTTTGCCAGGTAGAAATAGCAGTTTTGAAACTGCACAACCATGCTGCAGGGACAGGCCTGGAAACATGTTTAACAGTGCTACTTTAGTTGATGGTGCAATGAGTGCTGCAGCCCAAGTGTAGCATTTAATTTACAGGCCCTAGTGCAAGTAATACTATATATGTGGGACTTACAATTAAAGTAAATATGCCAATTAGGTATATGCCAACTTTTACTATGTTTGGAAGGGAGAGAACACAGACTTTACCTCTTGTTGGCAGAATCCTATGGCCAGCAAAACAGGTTCTGCATAGGGGGATATTCTCAAGAACGTGTTGCTAATCATCGCAAAATTAGCTTAATGCAACCTTTCGCATTGCAGTCTATCGTGGGCAAATAACGCTGTGTTAATGTTGTACAATCAACATGGCGGTACCATGCGATAGTCTCACAATAACGCGTTAAATGGCCATGTTAAAATGAACGCAACGCCTACAAAATGCGAAACACAAACGCAAAAAAAGCAGCGATGTCCCAAACCGGGATACATAAATCAGTGAAAACCAGCGACAGGCCTGCAATTCCCACACGTCATGCAGGAAAATGCACCATAAAAGAAGAGAAAAAAAACTGTGAGATGACAATGTACGAGTACAACCACACATCCGTGATGTAGTACAAATGTCCACTGTCCTGCATCAAATAGGCATCTCCTCACAAACAGTCACACTGTACATTATCATTTAGTCTGTATGTAAACATACATGGAACACACTGTGAAACCACATATCCCCTTTACTTTGCAGAGGGACAATCAACAAATCCTGCAGAGCAGACTAGACATCACATCAGTGATGATGGAGACGACCCCCAGGACAACAACTACAACGAACACCAACAGTTCATGGACAACCTCTGCACACCACCTCAAGTAGCAGGGCAGCCAAGCACCATGGAGGTGAGCCCACCCCCTGCACAGACCACACAGCAGGAAGCACCCACCACCATGTCTGGCACCCAGCACCTCACCGAAGAACACATGGCGTTCCAACGCTGTGTGTTAGACCGCCAAAATGAGCTGGCTGAACAGGTGCGGGTGGGGTTCGACCTTATGGCAGCCAAACTAGATGCCATACGTGGGTGTCTAAGTTCCATCAAGGACCATGTACACACCCTAAAGAACACCCACAGTCTGTACCATGCCCTCCAACAATCCATGCCTGGCGTCGCTGGAGTTATGACTCCGAGACAACAACAACTGTCTAGTCAGAGTGGCCATTAGGGTCATGGAGAACATGTAGCGAATGCAGGCGCTAAGAATGGCTATCACGGCTGCACACGAGAAAGTGGTAAATGGGATCTTTCATGACCTGCAGATCCTCATCATGGGAGTAATGCCACAAGACATTGCGCAGATGAATGCTGCTGCTACTTATACATCCACATCTACAGCCCCTGATGTGTCAGTGTCACACAGTGCTGCAGACCGAAAACCGCCGCCCACATGTGAGGCGCATGAAACGTCAGAGGACGAAGATGAGGATGTATCTGCCTTAGTGGTAAGAAGGAAGCAGTAGCACTCATCTCCGCCATATGGCTTGCTTGGTTTGCCTTCTGCATCATGCCCTGGAACAACACCTTCCATCGTCCCCACAAAACACTCTGCAACACTAACCTTGGACCTCGAAATGGACTGCCATATTTTGTTTGCTTAACAATGACGCTGCAATCAGCCTGTGGACTGGACTCTTCCCCTTCCGAGTAACTTGTCAATCCCTAAAGGACTCTGGCTGGCCCTCCACTGGGGCAACATTGTAAAGTGTTGCCAGTATGGCCCAGTACTAAGACAGCTTCAACACTCCACTGAACGTGAACAATACATACCAATACACACAGACGTGTCATGTCTATGATCAATCAAGTATGAAAGCATGGACGAATGTAGGGGCAGTGATTCCCCCTTATGTTCATGTTGCTCATGCTGTGGGACTTGAGTCACAGGGTGCATCCCTGCATCATGGAGGTACATATTTGAGCCCAAAAGAAGGCCTGTTGTCAATTATAGCTCACAAATGATAGCCTATATGTAATGATTTGTGACACATGTGAAACACGGATGAGTCGGATTCCGTACTATGTTTGACACACAGAAATGGTATTTCGAATAAGTGACACCCTAAACAGCCTCTCTGTACAGAGGTGACACAACTACCATCTATTTTCAAATTATGAGATTGTTAGCACTACATGTTGCACTTACACTTGTCAGAGTGATGTGCTTGTACAGAGGAGTGACATGCATTTAGTGAATGTGTGTTGGAATACATTTATTTGCACATGCTGTGCCTGTGGTCATTTTGTACTGTCCCATGATGGCAAATGACTGTGACAATGTGACGTGCTCATGTGAAGAAATTGCCAATGATGGCGTTCCTACGGGCCTCTTCTGCTGCAGCGGCCGTGGGGTGTGGTCCACCTGCCTCATCTTCCTCATCATCGTCCGGTGCATCTGGCACTTGTAGCCATGGGGCATTGGTGCGTACACATATGTTGTGTAACACACAACATGCAACAATCCTCTTGCACACAATGTCTGGGCTGTACAGGAGCCTTCCACCTGTGATGTCCAGGCACCTGAAACGTGACTTCAACACGCCAAATGTGCATTCCATGATGCCCCTGGTGCATTTGTGGGCCGTATTGTACTGCCTCTGCACCTGTGTGTTCGGGCTCATAGGGGTGTCATCATCCAAGGGCAGAGTTCATATCCTGTGACAGTGAAGAGAGACATGAGTCAATAGTTGGTTCTTCATGATGTGTTGGCAGGTTCACTGGTTCATTGGTGTGTGATATGTGTGACTTAGTGATACCTGATTGACATGCACTGCTTGTAGCAAATAAGCTGCATCAATGTGTATTACGTAGCCTCACTGCTGCTCCTCCCTCCCCTTGAGCCTATTTACTAGTGTGTGCAGCGCGATTGCATCACTTGCACTCCTACGGCACACCATTGTCATGCCTATCTGCGCAAGTCCATAAACCTGACAACAGCACTGTGATGTTGTGTGTTGAAGGTAGGCGGCCACATGTGTGTAGGTCTATGGTAGGGATAGGGCGGATACAGCTGTAGAGTCAATGGCTGGATGAACACGCAATGCGGTTGAGGGTAGACACACACAACAGTTGGCATGTATGATCCCGAACCATGAGCTGGCTTGCCCTCCCTCATTTACCCCTTCGACCAAGCCCGCACCCCGGGTGCATGCTACATTGCAACATTGTCCATTGCGGGACGGGTGGCCCCAACACAACAACAGAGACACACGCATTAAGTACTTCCTTGGCAAGGCCACAACTTATACACGCCCAGAGCCCCGGGTTGATATACCACACCCATAAGCTGGACTGTCGTACGCCAGTTAATTCCGCTTACGCATACAGTGGGTACGACACAGCTACATGCCCCAGGTCTACCCCACTGCCTGAGGTGACATGGTTGCGTCCGCTGTACACAGCACAATTTTATGTGGTATTGCCCAGGGCCCTCATGCAATGATAATGACCACATGGACACACTTAGATAGTTTGTGGAACTGGCCACGGGCATGTGTGCCCGGCCCCTTTTATTGCCAGGATCACATGTCAAGTGACGCCTGTGCTGGATGGGTGTGGGGTGAGTGTAAGCCTGGAAAGGTTGTACATGGCCTGTTGAAGCAAAAGGGTCAAATCAAGCACATTCCTAACATACAAGTGTGAGCAAGCAGACTAATAAGTCTCCTGGTTGTTTTACAATAAGTAGAGATTGTCCGATAGCAACAGTAGTTGAACATCACAAACAAGCAAGAAAGTTCAAAATGTCATGTTCTTTATTCACAAAAAATCCGTAGGAGTAGACTTGACAGAAAGACAGCCGACACGTGTTTCGTCAGTACCGAAGGTAAGTACAAAGACTTTTTCAAGGTTAGATGGAACGAAATATCAACGTCGTGTGTCAGATAGAGGCTTGTCCAGTCATGATGAATATGAGGTAAGGAACCATGTTTGTAAAGAAGTCCGGATAGTCGGGTATTCAAAGGGCAACGATCCAAGTGTTCAGATAGGTGCAGTCAGAGCAATGGGGTCTAGGTGTACCGGTGAGTGTAACTGGGAACTAAAACAACAAACGTAGGGATCCCCCACACAGGTTTTGTGGCCAGATATGCACAGTTAAAAAGTAGGCATCATGATCGATGTCTAATAAGAATTTCCAGAAAGTCGATGAGGAGATTTACTACAGGTTCAAATCGGTGCTCATGTATATATATAATGAGCTCAAGTAGCAGGCGCCCCGAATAATGTTGCCCAAAAAGCTGCAGCCAAGCCCCACTGCAGCAAAAGACATGTAGGATCAAGGCCGTATGATAGCGGATTTAGTAAAACGCGAACTGGCCACGGGCATGTGTGCCTGGCCCCTTTTATTGCCAGGATCACATGTCAAGTGACGCCTGTGCTGGATGGGTGTGGGGTGAGTGTAAGCCTGGAAAGGTTGTACATGGCCTGCACAAACTTGGTGGCCCTGCCCTATTTAGCACTCACTTGTCTTGACGGTCAGGCCTGCCTAATGCAGTACCTGAAGTACATCTCTGTAAAGACCAGAAAACATGCAGTCTTTGCGGTGCACCAAAGCAGGATCTAATTCATTTAATCTGCACCTGCCATACCTTGAAACCATATCGCATTTGGTTATTGAAAAAACATTTTAATATAAGTGGTATTCGCACTTGTAGAGCAGCAATATTAAAATGCCGTGATCTAGATGACCCACAGATGAATTGTAACCTGGTAACATTTTTAACCCTGTATGGAAAATGTTCCAGTCCGGTCCAAGAGGAGCTATAGAATAGCAAATTGGAGGACTTATATTTTACAATGATCTTCTACTAGCTCTGCCCTATTATTACAGATTTACATTAATATACTGAAACACACTACGAATTAAGATTAAAACCCTAGCAGGCCTCCTTGGAGACCGTGTTTTATAAAACAGATTACTGTGCCTTGAATTTTTTGCATTTGTCACCTTTCACTTTTAAATGTGCAGCGTATTTAATGTATTGTGAAGCAACTGATGTTCTAAAGAAAAGAAATCTCCTCTGAAAAACTCTATTAATTTATTATAATTATCTATAGTACATCGTTAAAGATTTAAGTAACTAAAACAAAAACAAACAATATTAATTTTACCTCTCTGAGATGGCACAGGTAGTCTTCCCAGTTAGAGCTGAAGACAGCAATGTCATCCAGGTAGGCTGCACTGAATTCCTCTAGTCCAGCAAGGACCTGGTTGACCAACCTCTGGAAGGTGGCAGGGGCATTCTCTAACACAAAGGGAATCACCCTAAACTGATAGTGTCCCCAAGAGAGCCCTTCCTGACGCCACCACATCGCCACATCGCCACATCTAGAGGATGAGCGGGACAGGACTCCAGGTCCCAGGTTCCCTTGCGGCTTGCTGCTGACGTCGCCGACGCCCGCACAATGCGGCCTTAGGCGCTTTAAAACCGAGTCTGGGCTCCCACAGCGCGGGATGTGCCCGGGCCGCACCCGGTCTGCACCCGAGCCAAGGGCGGGCCCGCTCGTGACAGAAAGAGGCAGGGCAGAGACACCCATCTTTGGTTTTCTTGGACTGGCTGTGGAGTTGCTGTTGAGACCTCGAGGAGACTATTATGAATCCCCAAGGTACTGTTTATACCGTCCCGACCTTGACTGAATGATTAAGCCATTGATAATATTGCCTGATTGAAATAGTCGGCCTCAGTGATATTGTGTATGATTTCTTCATCTAGATTGTTGCATTCTAGATAGCGCTTGTAAGGCAAAATCTGCACCTGCCCTACCTTGAAACCATATCGCATTTGGTTATTGAAAAAACATTTTAATATAAGTGGTATTCGCACTTGTAGAGCAGCAATATTAAAATGCCTTGATCTAGATGACACACAGATGAATTGTAACCTGGTAACATTTTTAACCCTGTATGGAAAATGTTCCAGTCCGGTCCAAGAGGAGCTATAGAATAGCAAATTGGAGGACTTATATTTTACAATGATCTTCTACCAGCTCTGCCCTATTCTTACAGATTTACATTAATATACTGAAACACACTACGAATTAAGATTAAAACCTTAGCAGGCCTCCTTGGAGACCGTGTTTTATAAAACTGATTACTGTGCCTTGAATTTTTTGCATTTGTCAACTTTCACTTTTAAATGTGCAGCGTATTTAATGTATTGTGAAGCAACTGATGTTCTAAAGAAAAGAAATCTCCTCTGAAAAACTCTATTAATTTATTATAATTATCTATAGTACATCGTTAAAGATTTAAGTAACTAAAACAAAAACAAACAATATTAATTTTACCTCTCTGAGGTGGCACAGGTAGTCTTCCCAGTTAGAGCTGAAGACAGCAATGTCATCCAGGTAGGCTCCACTGAATTCCTCTAGTCCAGCAAGGACCTGGTTAACCAACCTCTGGAAGGTGGCAGGGGCATTCTCTAACACAAAGGGAATCACCCTAAACTGATTGTGTCCCCAAGAGAGCCCTTCCTGACGCCACCACATCGCCACATCGCCACATCTAGAGGATGAGCGGGATAGGACTCCAGGTCCCAGGTTCCCTTGCGGCTTGCTGCTGACGTCGCCGACGCCCGCACAATGCGGCCTTAGGCGCTTTAAAACCGAGTCTGGGCTCCCACAGCGCGGGATGTGCCCGGGCCGCACCCGGTCTGCACCTGAGCCAAGGGCGGGCCCGCTCATGACAGAAAGAGGCAGGGCAGAGACACCCATCTTTGGTTTTCTTGGACTGGCTGTGGAGTTGCTGTTGAGACCTCGAGGAGACTATTATGAATCCCCAAGGCACTGTTTATACCCTCCCGACCTTGACTGAATGATTAAGCCATTGATAATATTGCCTGATTGAAATAGTCGGCCTCAGTGATATTGTGTATGATTTCTTCATCTAGATTGTTGTATTCTAGATAGTGCTTGTAAGGCAAAATCTGCACCTGCCCTACCTTGAAACCATATCGCATTTGGTTATTGAAAAAACATTTTAATATAAGTGGTATTCGCACTTGTAGAGCAGCAATATTAAAATGCCTTGATCTAGATGACACACAGATGAATTGTAACCTGGTAACATTTTTAACCCTGTATGGAAAATGTTCCAGTCCGGTCCAAGAGGAGCTATAGAATAGCAAATTGGAGGTCTTATATTTTACAATGATCTTCTACCAGCTCTGCCCTATTCTTACAGATTTACATTAATATACTGAAACACACTACGAATTAAGATTAAAACCCTAGCAGGCCTCCTTGGAGACCGTGTTTTATAAAACAGATTACTGTGCCTTGAATTTTTTGCATTTGTCAACTTTCACTTTTAAATGTGCAGCGTATTTAATGTATTGTGAAGCAACTGATGTTCTAAAGAAAAGAAATCTCCTCTGAAAAACTCTATTAATTTATTATAATTATCTATAGTACATCGTTAAAGATTTAAGTAACTAAAACAAAAACAAACAATATTAATTTTACCTCTCTGAGGTGGCACAGGTAGTCTTCCCAGTTAGAGCTGAAGACAGCAATGTCATCCAGGTAGGCTGCACTGAATTCCTCTAGTCCAGCAAGGACCTGGTTGACCAACCTCTGGAAGGTGGCAGGGGCATTCTCTAACACAAAGGGAATCACCCTAAACTGATAGTGTCCCCAAGAGAGCCCTTCCTGACGCCACCACATCGCCACATCGCCACATCTAGAGGATGAGCGGGACAGTACTCCAGGTCCCAGGTTCCCTTGCGGCTTGCTGCTGACGTCGCCGACGCCCGCACAATGCGGCCTTAGGCGCTTTAAAGCCAAGTCTGGGCTCCCACAGCGCGGGATGTGCCCGGGCCGCACCCGGTCTGCACCCGAGCCAAGGGCGGGCCCGCTCGTGACAGAAAGAGGCAGGGCAGAGACACCCATCTTTGGTTTTCTTGGACTGGCTGTGGAGTTGCTGTTGAGACCTCAAGGAGACTATTATGAATCCCCAAGGTACTGTTTATACCCTCCCGACCTTGACTGAATGATTAAGCCATTGATAATATTGCCTGATTGAAATAGTCGGCCTCAGTGATATTGTGTATGATTTCTTCATCTAGATTGTTGCATTCTAGATAGTGCTATTAAGGCAAAATCACATTGAGGCAAAGTAGGGCCTAAGCATTTGCACTGGGTGAATTGTTTGTCTGAAGGGGTCACCTTATATAATTTGCAAATAACAGTTATGGGAAAAAAAAAGTTACCAGGTGGTAGCGGGGATGGGGGCGAGGCTGGAGGTAATGGAACAAACCGGGCTAGCAGGGGTAAAAAGGCAAGGAAGCTCCAATTGCACACAGGCAGTAATTGTGTACTAGATCGGATGGATACACTAATTAGTGAGTGCAAGGGTATTTTGGAGTCCGCGCCCTCCACACAACCCACTTGTACTAAAACGTCCCCCAGTTTTATTCAACATCCAATTCTACCACCCCTACAATTCCTGCAATTTTCCATAAAACACATAATAAGAAATTGTCTCATAACAACAACGATGGGGAAAGGGGAAACAGTGCCGCAGCCAATACGGAGTCCATTGGCTCTTCGGTAATTTGTATTAATAGATTTCTGCCATTGATAGATAAACCTGATAATGAAATAGGTGGAAAAGAAGGTGTACAGTCAACACAGATGGCTCAGACCTCACCAGAGCAGAGAAAGGATGTAGGGCCAGGTAATGTAGGGCCAGGTATGATTATGGAACAGCAAGACATGTTACAACAAGTCATCTTATTAAGACAGAAAGTGGGATCAATGAGAAATCAGATAGAGGAGCTAACATCGATGCTTAAGTTACTAACATCTGTTCCATCGCAAAGTGGGGATGTAAGGAAGAGTAGCTGTCCTGTATGCTTACAGGGTACTACTCCTGCCACTCAGGTAACATCTAGGGCCACAGCGGTCACTGCCCCCCAAGTAACAAAACCCACTGCAGACAGGGTTCCATCTAGTTTGGGCAGGACCAGGATAGATAATATGAGGTCAGCTCCATCAAAGCCTAGACACACTTCACACTCTACTGCCAGTAACAACAATAATGTTTATACGGCAGCACTCATGAGGGCTCCGATACTGCATAACGAAAATACCGCAATACATCCTATTCAGCTAGAGGTTGGGCAGATACATAGGCAACCAGATCATCATCCTACTAATTTACCCAGTACTCATAGAATCTTCATGGTGAACGTACCTAAACTTGATGCAAGAAAAAGCACAGAAAATGAGGATTCACTAATAAGTAAATCTATTCATTGGATACGCGTGTCATGGGAGGCCGATCGGTGATAAGGGAAGACATAGAAAGAGCTTGTAGGTTGTTTTCACCAGCTCATCATCTGGATGGTATTGAGCTCACTATGACTAGGACAGATTTAGCAGAAAATCTATTTGCTCTAGAGTTCCGTACGAGCCTGCCAGGACTGTCAGCCATTCAGTTTAGACGCTCCCCTCTGAGTAGTTAGAGTGCCCGCTCTCTCACCCAAAAACTATCTCGGATGCAGGGAAGCTCTACATTAGAAAATATTGACTGACTGCCCCTAAAGCAGCAGGAACATCAAATAGCTAATACCACCCTTAGGGACAGTCCATTAAGCCCTGAACACTTACCTATAGAGCTAGATCAAACCTCAGAAGCTGCACCCCTTCCAACCAGACAGAACGAGGGAGTAAAGCGGAAGGGTATTCCAACTTCCTCTGTTTTAAGTGGTCATTTGGCTGTTTGTACAATCCCTTCAAGGGAAACCCTGATGTCCTGGAACATCGCAGGATTATGTTCAAAATTGGGCTCACCAGAGTGTCATGCTTTTATCGAGGGATTTGATATCTGTCTTTTTTCAAGAGACTTGGGCAGAAGTCCCTCTCTTTTGTGTAGGATATATAAACTGTTATATTCCGGCAATTAAAGGCGTAAAAGGGAGGCCATCAGAGGGCTTGACAATCTGGGTGAGACAGGACCTAGAGTTAGACATCCTGGTACTTCCAACATAAAATCAGGACATCCAGGCTGTTAGATTGACATGGGGAACAGACAGGAACATGGACATATATAATGACTATGTGAGAGGCACCAGAGGGAAGAAGTCAGGAGTTTTGGCAGCTCTTGATGTTCTTCTTGACACTAGACAGTTAGACGCAAACATTATAGTCGCGGGGGATCTGAACTCGACATTCAAGCCTCTAATGAGTGAGGAGGGTCATTTGTCAGAAGAGGAAGACATTAAGTGGGGTATCCCAAAGCTGGAGCTTGACCCGATAAAAAGATGGTCCGATGCGGTTATTCAAATCAATTCTATTTGTATGGAGAAGGGATTGCGAGCAGTCAATGGCCGTACACCCTCAGATAAAATGGGGTCTAACACGTTTGACAATGGTTAGTGTGTTAGTAGGATAGACTACGTATTGGTTAGTTTAGCACTTTGGCATGCCGTTAAGGATAGGGGGGTTTAAGATAGATTAGAAAGTGATGATAACCCATTGTGTGTGGACTTGGATCTAATAAGGTATAAGGCTCCCAATGAACTACGAGATACGTATTCCACCTCTGACGTTGTTCCATCTAATGACTTGAGGCAACTTAAATGGGCTACGATAATTGAGCTACCCGAAGTATTAGCTAGCATTGAAAAGGATATGGATCATGCTATAAATGAGCTCCAGGCCAGAGAAGCAAATTCAATGGCCTTAGAGCAACCCAGCTGCATACGCAATGTATTTTTTGGTCAGCTACGTATGTATTTTATTAAAAAGGGCAGAACTAAAAAGGCTGTTGTTCATAAAACACAGAACTGGTACAACAAAGACTGTAAAAAGGCATTTATGGGGAGGCTATTAAAGAAGGTGTCCCAACAGTGGTACGAGCAGCTAGGGCTACCTATCGGGGCACTCGAGCAAAGGCAAAGAAAGAATGGAACAATAAAAGATGGGAGGAACTTAGGGAGGCATGTGTTAGGAGAAACCCTAAACAGTTTTGGAATGTACACAAATGGGACAGAGGTGGGCAGGCCTGCAAGCCCCGAAATCATGTCGCACTGTCGGGGTGGGTAAACAATTTCAAACCCCAATACGCCACAAATTAGTATGAAATAGAGGGCGATATCGGTAAACATTTTTACCAGGATGAAGTCTTTAGCAAGGCAGATGTTGAGGTGGCACTTAAATCTATTTTAGGTGAAAAGGCACAAGGTCCAGATGGAATACCTGGGGATATATTCCTCTATGATAAGGATAGATGATGTCTGTATATTCGACTATTGACAAATGCCATAGCCCAGGGTGCGATGGTCCCAGACTCCTGGAAAGGAGCTGAAATTATACCAGTTTTCAAGAAAAGGGACAAATCGTGCCCAGGGAATTTCAGGCCGATCAGCTTAATAGATTCTTTGCAAAAGGTAATGGGGAGGTTGGTGCTCAATAAAGTCCAAGAATGGATTGATGAGTTCTATCGCCATTACAAGCAGGGTTCCGAGCTTTCACTAGCACTATTGACCAAGTGTTTTGGTTTATCGTGCTTTTTTGGGAAACAGTAACTCTGTGCAAGGGCAGTTTGTATGCCGTTTTCGTTGACCGTAGGTCAGCATTTGATCCTGAACCACAAGCTAAACTATGGAGGACACTTAAGGAAATGGGGGTACCATCAGACCTGTTGACTCTCATCATTAGGATGTATGAGAACAACAAGGCTAAAATATGATGGGGTACGCAGAGCAAAGTTACGGAATCTTTCCCTGTAGAGAAGGGAGTTCTCAAAGGTTGTGTGATGGCCCAGACACTGTTTTCTTTATACATCAATGGCATAGTGAACAGTATGAGAGCTACCCCCACGTATGCCCCAACACTAGCAGGTAAAAAAAGTCCCAATACTAATGTTCGCAGATGACACATTGATCATTTCCAAGACGCCGAGTGGCCTCCAGCGAGCTTTAACAATTTTTGTGGAGTTCTGCTCGAGGAGTGGACTGGAGGTCAATGTGTCAAAAACGAAACGGGTGGCCATTAATCATCATAGGTCCTTCAAGAGGGGTATTGAAACAAACTCCTGCTAGAACAAGTTAAGGAGTTTACATACCTAGGGGTAAACATCCAGGAGGGATTAAATCGGGCTCACCAGGTTAAATATTACATCCCTAAAACACAGACAACTGGCGGGGGTGTTACACAAGGAATATACCACCTCATTCTCTAGGACAATCAGCCCGGCAATCGAAATCTATAACATGAAAGTTATTAGTTCTGCCTTATACGGTGCTGAGCTTTGGGGGCACTAGAACGTAGCTAAGCTCACACTCTCAGAAAATAAGCTCTTTAGAAAAATTACCAACTTGCCACAGAGTACCCCGATACGCCTGTTACTGAATGATCTTGGGAGGAATGTGGTAAATAAATAAATTATTACCGGATCTATTTTTGACTATAATCAATAAACAGGTAGCTCAATAAATAAGAGTCAAGATTCGAGGTAGTTGGAGTTGACAGGCTTTAATCAAGTCTAGATATAATATGGCACTTATGCCATGCTTATGATACATAAAATGACCTGGACTGTCCCTAGGCGGGACAGGAACTGCTTCTTCGAGCAGACCTTTTCTAGTTCTTAACTGGCGTAACTTCGTGAACAGAGGCATAACTAAGACTGGAATCTGGACACAATACAATACACGATAAACACAATATTAACTTTAAGAAAACAAATCACTCATACCACGACATTGAAAACACATGAAATAACATTTAAAATAACAGTTCGGACAGAATATTACCTGGAATACTGAAAACAGAACACATGAATTTCTCGAGAACAGAACTTACTAGAACAGAAACTTTACTAGAATGACTGGATGCACTGCTAAAACAGCACGAAACTTACCGGTCCCATAAAGAGACATGTCAGGACCCGCATCCACCTAGGTGGACACTTCGTGTTGGATCTGTGTACCCAAACCCACGGACCAGAGACAAATTACTTTGACCCTGTCTAGATACTACCCCAGCAACGGTACTCACCGGGCAGCAAGAACGGAAGGCCTCGAACTGGACTGGACTGCTACGACGACGGACGGACGAACTTCGGACTTCAGTTACAGGTGGGCCTCCGGATACCTCGGACCTTGGACTCTCGGCTTGGGCTCTGGTCGGGACTCGCAGCGTTCCTCCACCGCCTCGTCTGGACGCTGGACCGCAACCTCCGTCTGCTCCGTGGGCCTGAGGGATACTTGAAGCAGAAATATCTGCACGTGCACGGTATGGTTCCGTCACGGCTGCAGAGGATCAGGGGGCCTGCGTGGCTTCTCCGGCGCGTGGGGAAAGGGCAAGTCCCTATTCGGGCGCCATTATGTGGTAAATAAATAAATTATTACCGGATCTATTTTTGACTATAATCAATAAACAGGTAGCTCAATAAATAAGAGTCAAGATTCGAGGTAGTTGGAGTTGACAGGCTTTAATCAAGCATAAAGGACAGGAACAGGACAGCCTGTACGGGAGTAGGATGGCAGGGCCCGACAGCTGTCGGGCAGGATCTGGGAATTGGCTAGCAAACTTTAATATCGGTGCACAATATTTATAGTTAAAACAATTACATTACATTCAATACAGTAGGCGTAGCAGTAGGCGGGGTTTGTAGCAGTCGCGAAAGATAAGGGCAAAACTGATGCAACAAGAAGGCGTGTACAGGGCGTATACATAGACATGTGATGTAAACGTAACAGAATATGTCATAAAAGGGGCGGAAACATGGAGGGGGCTACCTGAGCAGCTGGGACCTCTAACCTAGTGGTGCGCGCAAATTGGCAATGACGTGTTACTAGGGAGAACTGGGGGGCTATGACTTTTGTGCTAGAAGAGGAGACTAAAGTCTGGAGTGTCAGAGCGACATGTACCCAGGCATATCTAGTATCTGGTGTTTAGAGTACATGTTGATAGAATCCAAAAGTTATCAGAGTAAAGGCTAACAGACACTAAGACTGATGCATGCATAATTCTATATGTAGTGCGTGTGTGAGGAATATTCTATGAATATTAATACAGTATTTCTCTTACATGGAGACATGAAGGCTAGACCATGACGGAAACTATTGATGCGATTCAGTAGCTTAGGAATGCAGAGAAGGAGGGCTGGACTGATAACTAGAATCATAACATACTCTTGGCAGACTGGGAGGCAGAGCCAGGCCGGGCCGGGCACTGCGTGGCAAGAAGTAAGCTAAAGGTCAGGGATACAGGTGGGGGCTGTATCGCTCCTCGGAGAGGATTCAGGAGACAGGAGCTGAATCTGAGTCCGGGCCCTTTTGAGGCCTAGAAACGGGGACAATTCAATGAATTAACGTGCACACTGTGAAATGTGGCAACGTAGCTTTACATAGGCCTAATATTCGTAGCTTTCACGAGGACTGGAAACTGACATAATAGAGATGGACACAACTGTAATTGCGTCTTTAATTGATCAGAAGGGAATACATGCATATCGATCATACACATATAACATAAGATGGGGAACACGTAGGCACATACAACATGGCAAAATTTACTTTTCCACAGGAAGCCAATCGCAGATACTGCTAAACTACGTCTCCTTTTGTATTGGAGTAGACTCTGGTCTACCCCAGAGCTTGCAGGGTATGCAGCTGGTTTCCTAGACATAATAAGGGCAGATATATTACACCAAATAAAATGGTTGAGGCAGCTTAGAGCTATCCTATTGAGTATTGGTATGAATAAACTGTGGGTAGATCCCAAAAATTCTACTTTTCCCCCAAAAAGGATTTTGAAAGCCAAGTATTGGGAAATTATCCAGAATAATACACTGAGAAGTTGTTAGTCCTCTTCTCTAACAGGGTTATTCCTGGACTGTCAACCTATCTCCAGGCTGGAACAATATTGGGATTTTATTACAAAGCCCCACAAGCAAAAATTATATTTCCAGTTTAGGGTGGGTACATTGCCACAAAGAGTCTATACTATTAGATGGACCAAACCTTGCGATGAATTTTGTTCTGTATGCCATCATAGTAAAGAATCAATGGCCCATTTACTGTTGGTATGTGCTGGATACAACGCCCCATGCTGTGTTTGGTTGTCACCAATTTGCAAGATCTTGGTAATAAGAAGGTCGAGCGAAGCTGAGAGAATCCAAAGAACCGATACAACAGAGGTGATTGTCATGGCAATGGCGAAATACCTGGGGTGGGTGTGGGCAATAAGAGCACGCTTCCTTGATTAAGCTTTAGATCAAAAGAGATACAGTTATGCTGTAATGTATATCATGTGGAATTAACTGCCCTTCCTAAAACTACTTTGCCTTGAAATCTGTAGCTCGCATTATGGTATAACTACAGTTTTTATCATAACAATTTTTACTGTATTTTTATATTGTACATAGTGTTTTTACAGCGATTGTATTCATCCATCCATCTGGGTGTGTATCACATTTTATCTGATGTCTTATGGAATTGTTTTAGATGTATTTTTATGAGCTTTTATGACCTAACACATCGAATAAAGCTTTTTGGATTGGAAGAAGATAGTGTCCCTCTCGAGTGGAGAATGCTGAACTCTCCTTGGCCCCCTTGGCTAACGAGAGAACATTGGTGACAGGTCAAAGGTAGCCAGTTACTAACCAGTCAATGAGCTCATCAGCTCTGGGGATGGGCTGAAGTTTAGTTTGGTCATTGAACTGAGGCCTCTATAGTCCCCACAGAACCTGAGTTCTGGGGTGGAGCCTGGGAGGTGGGGTGGAGCCTGGGAGGTGGGGGGCTACCCTTTGGTACCAACAATGGAGGGCTTAATCAACCGCCTTTCCAGAATCATGGAAACCTCATTCTTAATATTGGTCTTCACTTTGTCAGACAGCCAGTACATTTTGCTTTTATTAGGCATGCTGCCCCCCATGTCACTGTCATGGGTGCACCAGTTGGTAATCCCTAGGGTAAGTGAGAAAAGAGCTCCAAACTGTCCCAACAAGTGATGACAGTCCCTCTGTGGATCTGGGGTTAGTGTAAGGGAATGAACAACTCCTTCCACTTACCCATCTTGCTCCATGGAAGACGGGAGAGCTGGGATGCGTTGCCTCTCCTCTTCCTCACCATCATTGGCCACCATGAGTATTATTCACTCACACCTCTCAAAGTGTGGTGTGAGATAATTTACATGAAATACCCTTAAGGTGTTCCTGGATGTCTTGAGGTCCACCATGTAGGTGACCTCACACTTCTTTTCTTTGATTTCTTTTGACTTTGTCCACTGGTCTTATAAGGTCTCAGGGCTCCACAAGCACCATGGCCTACACGTTTTGGTCAGGGTATTATCCTACCAGAGTGGACATCTGGCCATATGACTGTTTCACCACTTCCTGGCTTGCCTCCATGTCTTCAGTGGTCTCTTTAGGGAAGGGCTCCATCTGAGACAGTAGTACTAACATGTAGCTCACTACATCTTATGGGTGGGTTCTTGAATGTTTACTCACACCCCTATTTGACAATGCTGGGAGGTCTCTACCTGGGTGGCCAAACAGAAGTGCGAATGGTCTAAAGCCCACTCCTTTCTGAGGTACCTCCCTGCAGTAGAACAACAGGTGTGGTAACAGCATGTTCCATGTATGTGTCCTGAGTTCTGGTTGGTCCATAATCAGGCTTTTCAGGATCTTGTTGAATCTTTTGACAAGCCCATTGATTTTATTGTTATGTGGCTTGCATTTAGCTTTCATGTTAACTTCACCTCATTTTCTAATGGTGTTTTAAACATGTTTTTCTATTGTGAGAATTGCCCTTCCACACACTTTTCTTTCTGATAGGCATTCATGCCTGGTAGTCTGCAGAGTTTGCTCCATGGTTGCACATATTCAGAAAATGCTGCATTATTTTATTTTCTGTACTCGTAAGGAGATGGCTCATTTGCTTTCATCTATGAAAACACTCTGTCCCCAACCTTCATCCTGAGAAGGAAGATAGTTATACCCTTGGAGGTGCATCTGGCTTCCTGGCATACAATATCAATGTATGGGGTTAGGTAATTCCAACAAACCGTGCAGATGGGTACTCCTAAAATAATTTCTTTAGCATAGTGGTTAGCAATAGATAGGAGGAACATTAGTAATATTAACAGCGTTATGAACAATTACCACAATTGAATTGTTTGTATTTTTCACTATTCTAATCATGCTTACTGCAATAATATGTTAATCTTTCTTAGAACCACAGTTTATGTCATATTTTAAAGATTAGAGCTTTTCGATAAATGTTTGCAAATGCAACATGGTATATTTTATGTGTTACACTTTGGGCATGCATGAGTGACAAACAGAAGGGTTAGATCTATTCCTGGGATTTCCTTGGGAATCTGAGAGTCATGTTCTAGGTGTTGACAACTTCTGTAACTCAGGAGGTTTGGGAGTTTAGATGCAGTACTGTGACCTAGCCAAACAGATCAATATTTGCTTATTATATAGGAAGACTCAGGCTCCGTATTATGAAGTTGTTTTGTTCTAATATAAAGCCCTACTAGATCAGTAGTAACCATATAACCTAGTGCCACCAACATTCTAGGTCTAGTATCTATTAAATGGGTCTCCTGAGTAGTTTACTTGTGTGTGCCCAAAGCTCCTTTATTCCCTCAATAAATGACAAGGGTTTTATCCTACTTCAGCTTAATAGGAATCACCAATTTAGGTCTGTAGGCTAATCACGCTTGATTATTTAAAGGATCAATCTCTATAGTATTTTCCTTTCTTTGAATTCCATTCATTAAATATGGCATTTGCAATTGTCATTCTTGTAAATTGCAGACAAGCAGTAACTGCACATTTAACTAAACATGGGCTCACCAATACTGGTGGAAACGTTTCCTTCGTAGTTGAGGCACATGAAGCATATTGATGTGAGGTTATTTTTGCCAATTCACAAACATTTCACACATACGAAGAAGCACAGTCCCTGGTGCAGATATACCTTGTGAATATTTAGAAATGCCTTTAACATACCACAAACACTATCATTGGTTCCAAGGCGCCCTCCGACACACAGTGCAAAATGTCAGACTGGGTACTTTCAGTAATGAAGGTGCAATCTGGCCAGCATTAGCAGGCTATACACCTTATCCTAATGCACAGCAATTACAACAGTGTGACATGATTGCTCTTTTAAACCAATTACTTAGGCTCTATCAATGTCTTTTAAATTGTTTGGTGCGTTCAATCACTACTGCCCCAGCAAGGGCTCCTCAAGCTGGGCAGGCACAATTGACTATGCCTGCTATTAGTCCTATAAGTATTAATACCATGATGGGTAAAATTCCTATCAAGCGGGAGGCAAATCCGTTTTGCATACAAAAAACCAAATCAGCTTGAGACAGTGTTCCCCATGCTGATAAATACAGAATTCTCACTATGTGTCTTTCACTTGGTATGAATCCCCCAGTGGAGGAGTGTAACACGTGGGGTATAGTTTTTGTTGCTATTTATATCATCAACCATGATACTCCATCCATTGCTGTTTTACCTGAAGTCCTTAAATATATTGAGGCTGAACATTGAGTGGCCTCTGCCCTCAGCTTGAAGATAAAACTCATTGGCTACTTTGACACAGTGTCCTCAATTATTAAGGGAGAGGCAACTGCCTTGGCCTTGTTCTCATTTAGGGCCAGTAGAAGAGGGTGACCAGGTGATCCTAGAAGTCCTGTAAAGGGCAAGCTCCAGGAAGGAGCCCTGTAGCAATGAGGGCAATAGGGGCTACCAGGAATCAGGCTGCCCCAAGCTCAGGAACCTTAGGCAGACCATTCTCCCAAGATATATGGTGATCATCGGAGGTGTCACCATTGGCCTGGGTCTTGGTATGCTGCCATAAGCCTTCAAAAGTAGGGCCCTCACTCACCACTTTGCAGAACTCCGCATGGGATGGCCCTCCTGCAGTTTGCATCCGACTATCTACAGACAAATCTCCCAGAGAAGAGATGTTTCCCCCCTCAAGCTCAGCCTCCTATCAGATCCTAGGTATCTCAGGGATAGGTTTCCACTTCCCCTGCCCCCCACTTCATTGTGGCAGGCAATTGGGTCAGTGTTTCAGGATCCAGGTTCTCCGGACACCCCTGATGGGCTCCCATGGATTGTGTGGTCATCAGCACCCCCAACATCTCCAGATGAGACCTGGACTCTACTTTCTGCATGGTAGTGTGCACTAGATGAATCCCCAGCAGACATTCAACAGGCATTGTTGGACTCACAGCTACTTGGAGAGTACTTGAGAACTCCACTTTAGGAGAACAAAAGTCACAGGGTAGTGGCTTGCTTGAATGTCAGCTGTCCTAACTTGGTGAAATACATTGATAACAACCTGCTCTGAAGACATCAAGTGAAAACTAACAGTAGTCATGCTGGTTCCTGTGTCTGTCAGAGCTTCCACCCTCTGCCTATTGATGACGAGCCACTGCCTGCATTTTGTAGCGTTGTCAGGTGCGTGAGCTGTCTGCACGATCTATCTGTCACCTAGGGATGCTAGGGCAACCTCTGTCTTCTCCTCCAAACTGACTGGGGCCACCTTCTTTCCAAGCAACACACTAGCAATACCCGAGGGGCAGTTTCCATGGGAAAATATGGCATCCCCTTCTTGTGCCTCAGCTGGTAGCACTCACAGCACTTGAGCTAGAGGGATTCCAGGGGCCTCTTTCTGAAGGAATTCCACTTGTTGTGGTCAGAGAATGACTCAAAGTATTCATCTGAAAACTCTTTTGAAGCCTTTAGAGAACTCTTTGTGGTTTTCCCTGTCCCTCCTCCGTCCTTCTGTTGAGGAGAATCTGATCCACCCCAAGTATCATCCTGGGCACTCTGGTACTGAGTCAGAAGCCAGCTTCCTTTTCTTAGCTTTCTGGGTACAGTGAACTTAAAATCAATTAGATTCTGGTGCAACTCTCTAAAACCACTACTTAGTATGTGCTCCTTCATGATCAAATTATAAAGCCCATTGTAATCAATCACTTTGCTACCTTTCACACAGCCATTCGGTGCCATACTTGATGGGTCCACAAAGTCTACCCAGGGTTGGTGTGACTGCTTCTGGCCATCCCTGGCCTTCAAATGATACCTATCACAGGGGAGGAATACACTTGGAGATAAGGGTTTCCATCATAGGGGCATAGGTGATCTGATCAGCAACCCCTAGTGCCAACAGGGTATCCATTTCAACGATTGGCATGTGCTTCCATCGACGAGCCCATCAGGCCTTCTCTGGGACTCTATGCTTATGCAAGGCCACCTCATATGTGCAGCAACTTATGAATGTCATACCCCACCACAAAGCTATGCACAAGGGGCCAGATTTATCAATATTTTATGCAACGCAACGCAACGCAACGCAGAAGGATAACTTGTTGTGCTGCGTGAAAGGTTAAGAGTAGGCATACACTGTCTTCACCAATAGATAGAGCATTCCTGGTCTCTGCCTGCATTGGCACACAATCTGCTGCCGAGCGCCAATACAGGTACCCCTTGAGCCATGGTGCAAAGATGCCTGGGTTGCAGGCAGGATTGGTTTTGTGCAGGAAGGGTCAACATCCGGCACAAAAACAAACCTTTGAGGTTAGAAAGAGGAACAAACAAAGAAAAAAATAAAGATATTTCTTCTGATTATGCCTCCACTGGCTAGGCATAGCATTTTGATGAACTCCCAGGTCTACCACTCATGATAAATCTGGTAATTGCCCAAAATCCATGAGTGGATGCATGGGAACACCCACGCTCCACCCACGGAACGCCTTCCTGAGGCAGTGTAAAGCAAGGCAGCGACTTGCGCTACCTGAGTTGCTCCAGATTTACTAAGCACTGCAGGGCCATGCAAGGTGGCCTTGTGTGGCTTGGTAAATCTCATGTAGGATTTGAGTTGCCTTTGCATCCCCTTGTGTGGAGCAAGGGGGCACATAAAATTGATAAATAGGGCCCCCTGAAATTAAAGTAAAAAAATCTCAGCTGGTCAAAGCAGCAGGAAGTGACAGAAGAACACATCTTCAGATAGTTGCTGGACAAAGTCTTGGGAAAGACATTAAATTTTGGCAGGACAGCTCACAGTGGGAGAAATTTGAATTCCATGCTAAGAAAAGGTCCCTTGCTAGACGTGTACTTTTTATGCCTTCACTTGTAATCTTGTGTAATTTAGCTTTTCATTTGTTCTGCAAAATTTACAATTATGCAGCGTTGTTTAATTTCAAGTCCATTCAGCTAAAGATCCATTCATGGGCGCATGGGAACATCACAAACAAATAGAACACACCTCTCAATCGTTCACAGCACATATGTTTTTCTTAGCTCCACATGCACCCACATATCTACAACGGACGCAACAATGCACGTCAAATGCTAGATTTGCATTCCGTATTATTTTATGAAATGTTGTTTAATATTTTTATGTTAAATACTAATGAAAATCTATTTGATATATTTCTTTTTTTAATGTAGAACCAATTTAAAAATGGTACACCATTATTAGATTAAATTAGATTTAAAATATTATTTATTTGAACATTTTAAATTACATTGAAATAATTTTTCTAAATGTAAATTATAAAAAATCCCTTCTATATTGAAACATTTATTAAAATATGTTAAAAAAAGTACAAATATGCTTACATTTTAGACCTTTTAAACATTAAATAAATGTAGTTTAATTTCTTACTATTTTTTCAACACTTTTCCCCAAGAGGGTACTATTATAAGTCTCTAGCCCCAATATTTACTATGACAGGGTGTTGCAGGTCTAGTGTTTGGCCAAGTATGGTGCAGGGCTTACTTCAGCTCTGAGGTTGAGTATATTTAATATTGTTTTAGGTTCTTTTCTTTTTGGCTGTAGTAAACTTTAGAGGTTCCGTTTTAGTCCCTCCCTACATTCCTGCCTAGCCCTCATTTAACACCCCCTTACTCTTACCTTCACACCTCCACTTTAACAGTAAGTATTTCCCATTTTCCAACCTCTCCCTATCACTCACACATTCCTTACTAAAATGTATACTTACGTGTGCAAAGACTCCGCAGTCAGGGTGGAGATCTCCACACTGAAAAATATATGAGACATAGCATAACCTCCTCATTACGTTTGTTAATAGCATTTTGCAGTCGATTAGTAGTACTATTACAGTATTATTAAATATACTACAAATGCAGTTTGTGAATGGGTACCTAGATATTTTACTTACTAGTAATATGTGCTGCAGTCAAGAAAAAAGAAAGTGTAAAATTACATCTTTTTTTACATGTAGGTGATAAAAACATATCCTTCTATTCAACACTCCCATTCCACATTGCATACAGATGTGCAATGCCATTGAGCTTAGAAAGTTCATTTACCAGATCATAGTTATGGTAATGTAGAAACATAGTAGTCTATTTAAATAGAGCATAGGTATTGGAGTAGGCTATAACTACTAAAGAGGTCAGAAACACTAGGAGCTTCATTACATTGTCGGTCGGGAGTTGCCTCCGCCCGACATTGCTATGGATATGATAACAGACTGACCACATGGTGCGGTCGCAAACTTCCATTTTACAGTAAGAGATTGTGCGGCGGTTCGAAACCAACTGCAGCACAAGTTCCCATTGTACAATGGAAGTTTTTGCACATCCCTGCACTGTGTGGCAGGCACCTCACTGTGCCTGCCACACAGTGCAGGATGTGAAGCCCCAGGGCCAGGGGAGAAGGGTGTCCTGCTAGGTGCCCCCAAAGTCGCTTTCTGACAGTCTTTCCATGTTGGAAAGGCTTACAAGCAAAGGCTGTCAGAAACAAGCATCATAATCCAGACAGCAGAAATACCATCCTTAAGGGATTATGTGAAGGTTCCGACTGGCCGATGGGCTCCTTCAGCCTGTTTGAACCAAGTTGGTTTGCTGGGCCAGTTTACACTCCAAACGCTGACATTATAATCCAGCAGTCAGAGTGTAAATTTTCTATGTTGGTCGGAAGGCATCCGACCAGCAGTCTGAGACTTTCCGACCGACATCGAAATGAGGCCCTAGAAGTCTAGAGGCTAGATGAATGAGTGAAATCAACAAAATATGATTTCCTTACAAATACTGAGTGTTGGAGGTACAGTCACAGAAAGCTTTCTCTGGTATGAGTATGTAAGTATTTATGTGTGTGTGTGTGTGTGAAATTTCTGTAGCTCAAATCTAGCCACAAGGCAGCACCATATTGTACAAGGTATTTAACAAAAAAAGGGGTAACCCTGTGTCCCTCAGAACCTGGGTATTGGTAGTTAAACAAACAGTTGGTTCTGTCGGGTAGGACAAATCTCTTTGAGAAATGCTAGTACATGCAAGCGATACAATCAAAAGAACTCTCTGATACACACTCAACTGAGAAATCAATGCTCTAGTTGACATGACAAAACAAATGATATAGCCAGGTATTGAATTCAAGAGTGTTTATAATTAGAATTCAGTTTTGTTTGTGCTGAATTACTTCATTCAGTGACAAAACAATCAATACAAATTACGACCATCACAAATAATTACAGTTCAGTGACAAATTAGTGAAAAAAATGCTCAGGTGTCAAGGTATATGTACAGTGAAAATCAATATATATAGTTATACAGAAAAATGATAGGTACGCCAGAAGTCAATTGAACTCCAATGGATCCCGGTGCTTTGTAGGGGAGTCATGGAGTGTCTGGACCTAATTATAGCGTCGACGTTTCGACCCTGGTGCGCCCCAGTTGGCGGTCGCTTCGGGTCTTTATCAAGACAGAATGCGATTGGTGACAGTCTGCAAGGTAAAGGCTAAGTATCAGCACCACTCTTTATTTAATTATCCAAATCACCTATTTTTATTTAAGTATCCGAACCTCAATCGGAACCTTAACCAATCACCTCACTTTCCCACAGATATGACCTGCGCATGAGTGGCTGTACATCAGGGAAATCTTTAATCCTGATTCATGTGAGTACCTACTGACTCACCCTTAACTATGTTGCAATTTCACATTGCACAATACTCTCTCTGATACTTAGTCTTTACCTTGCAGACTGTCACCAATCGCATTCTGTCTTGATAAAGACCCGAAGCGACCGCCAACTGGGGCGCACCAGGGTCGAAACGTCGACGCTATAATTAGGTCCAGACACTCCATGACTCCCCTACAAAGCACCGGGATCCATTGGAGTTCAATTGACTTCTGGCCTACCTATCATTTTTCTGTATAACTATATATATTGATTTTCACTGTACTTATACCTTGACACCTGAGCATTTTTTTCACTAATTTGTCACTGAACTGTAATTATTTGTGATGGTCGTAATTTGTATTGATTGTTTTGTCACTGAATGAAGTAATTCAGCACAAACAAAATTGAATTCTAATTATAAACACTCTTGAATTCAATACCTGGCTATATCATTTGTTTTGTCTTGTCAACTAGAGCATTGATTTCTCAGTTGAGTGTGTATCAGAGAGTTCTTTTGATTGTATCGCTTGCATGTACTAGCATTTCTCAAAGAGATTTGTCCTACCCGACAGAACCATATTGTACAAGGTACACAATAAGCATAAAGTCAATCAGTGATAAAAGAGGTAACTGTTTTGTGGACTATTAATTAATTGTGATGAACCTTTCTCTAAAGAGTTGCATCTTCAAATCTTTCCTAAATTGGAGCATTAATGGGGTGATCCTGATGAATATGGGACGTTGTTCCAGATCCTCGGGTGCATAGATGGAAAATGTCCCTACCCTGCTTTGCCCTTTTTGTACTTCTTAGTCTGCAGTCTGATGGTGTCCTGGCTGCAGAACAGCCACTAGAGAGCTTGTATTGTCTTGCCATTTTCTGATAGCTTTGAAGATGTTGCAGCATTTTTAAAAGATAATGCACCTTCATTAAGAGGAGCCGATAAAGTTCCATCAGGATGGCGGTGGTATCATCATATATCTTCAGACCTAGAAATGACTCGCTACAGTCTTTAGGATGCCCATAGGGTGGGCTAATATGGATTCTGGGAGTTCCAGGAGCAGGGTATTACCACAATCAAGATGCAAACGTATAAAGGCTTGAAAAGCAGTTTTGTGAAGCTGATTTCTGGAAGAAACAGTAATACTTTATTTTGAAGAGAGAGCCTGTACCAGGCCATCTTTGTTCTTTTGACAATGTGTTCCTTGAAGGTTTTGTCAAGGGGTTATCAAATTGAAAGACCAAAAATCACATGGTAAAAATATCATCTCATAACTGCAGTTAGTAACCATGTTGTTAATGGTGAATCCATGGCATTCTGTGAAAGTTGGAATTCGAGACCATCAAGGTTTTTTAATTGCCCAAGATTTGTACTGTTTCTTGCTTGCGGCTTTTTGCTGAAATTTCCTCCACGCTCTTTGGAACTATGGTATGCAATATTTTACACTAGGTACTGAGGGCAATTCAGTAAAACTGCTGCACTGAATCCAAAAGTCTGTCATCTTTCAAGTTAATATCACTGTTAAAGACGCTACTAATCTGTCGAGAGTTTTACATTAATAAATTGCCAATTGAAAGCAATATTTCTTCATAAAGTAATGTGGATCCTGCTGTTCTTGCTATAGTTTGAGGACAATGCCTAGTTTTATACAACAAACTGTGGTAACCATTGAGTCCACAGATGCATTTAATTCTGTAAACTTACTACAGCCATGGGCTCAGGTGTAGGCTAAATAATAGCGAGTTAGCATTTTAAAAATAAAAGGAACTTATATAAGGACTGTTTGAATATAATTTTACAAATCGAGGACCACTACAACGTGGCACCGAGGATTTGTCTTTATTAGAGTTCAGGTTAATGTAATTAACATAAGTGGGGATTCAGGGAAAAAAGAAAGGTTATGTTATGTTAAATGGTATTTGTAGAGTGCAAAGTGTACCCTGCTACTTTGAGGATTGTTGCCACAACAGATATCAAAGCAACTAGGCAACTGGCAACTCAATAACCAATGTAAATAAGAAAAAAGCAGGGTTTAAAAACTGTTAGAACTGGGGGTCTCTAGTTGTCAGAGGTAGGTACCTGTGTCCAAATAGGATCTCTTGCTTCTAGTCAGGGTAAGGGGCTACACTTCTAAAATAACCCCTGCTCACCCCCTTGGTAGATTGGCGTGAGCAGACAGGCTTATATTAGAGGCAGTGTGTAAAGCATTTGTGAACACTCACAGTAATACAGTGAAAACACTACAAATGGATACCACACCAGTTTAGAAAAATAAGTAATCTTTACTAAACTTAACACAAGACCAAACGATAAAAATCCACAATACTGTAATCAAAAATAGACTTTAAAAATTTTAGAAATAGCTCCGTTCAATGTAGATGGTAAATGTGACACCTTACTCTCAAAGTACCTTGGATGCGTCATGCAATACAAACAAAAAGGTTGCAGGGAAGGTGATGCGTCGGTTCCTTGCTTTGGGGGTGGTGATGTGTCGGTTCCTCACTGCAGTGCAGGGGAGGTGATGCGTTGGTTCCTTACCGGAGAGGAGGTGTTGCGTCGGTTTCTTACTGTGGTCCGGTGCGATGCGACAAGATGGCGATGCAAAGATCTGGTGCGAAGTGAGAAAATGGTGTCTCGATGCAATGCGACAACGTTGGATGTGTTGCGTGCATGCCCGATGGCCATACAGCAAACTCTGTAACTTCTGAGCCGCGACAGGCCCTACAACATGCTTCTCCGTTGATGCGACGGTGACCACTGCGGCTGCGACACGCTTCTCCGGTGATGCGACATGCTTTGTCAATGATGCGACGGCGAACAGCTGCAGCGGCGGCACGCTTCTTAGGTGATGCAACAGCTACTGCTGTGGCGGCAACACACTTCTCCTTGTTGCATCGCGCTTTCATCTCCCAGTGACTCACAGTCTTCTCAGAGGGCCCAAACAACAGTAGGTACCTTTCTGCAGGCCGAATTCCACAGCTAGGGAATTCAGGGGAGCTGGTGGGGAAGTCTTGTATCCCTGAGACTTCAGGCAAGAGGCAAGCACAGTTCTAGCCCTTGGAGATTCTTCTTCAAGATTGTAAAAGTACAAACAAAGTTCCTTTTCTCCTTTCCTTGGCAATAAAGTAACCACTGCAGGCCAACCCCGACAGCAAAGCACAAGAGCAGTCTCCTCCTTCAGCTTCCTTAGCTCTTCTCCTTGGCAAAGGGTCATATGATTCCCAGAAGTGATCTAAAGTTCTGGGGTCTGGGCCCAAAATCCTTCGTCCTCTGAGGGTGCCTGTGTCCAGCCAAAACCAGTTCTGGGTGCACTCTGCCAGTGCACAACTTATTCCTTTGTCAGTGTGGGCCAGGGTCATCAGACGTACCACAGGAGGTGGAGCCAGCATTGTGTAAGGCAGGCACAGCCCTGTTCAGGCCCAGGTTCTACTCCTCCCACCATGACCAATGCAGAGAGGTCTATTCCGCCTAGTGCTGACGCACCCTGCCTCCTGGAGCCACCCCAGCCCCTGTCACTCACAAACCAGACATGGAATACACAAACATACCAGAGGCATGCTGGAAAGTTAGGCAAGAAAATACCTACTTTCTAAAAGTGATATTTTCAAACACAGAATGTAAAAACCAACTTCACTAAAAGATGTATTTTATCATTCTGAGTTCAGGCATACTAAACTCGAATTTCAACCTAGTTCCCTGGGTCAGTTAGGACTATAAGATGTTATAATCAAACTGCCTGTTCTGGCCTATTACCGGGTAGCCTTGCAATAGTGGAAAACAAAATTGGCTGTTATTCACTATCTGGACATGTCACACACATCAGGGCATGTCCTACCCTTTACATAAAATGCACCTAGCCCATGGAGGTACCTTAGGCCTACCTTAATGGTTACTACCATTTAGAAAAGGGAAGGTTTATGGACTGGCAAGTGTGTGAACTTGCCAAGTCGACATGGCAGCCCCACGCTGCACACAGGCTCTGCCTGAGTCACATTTTACACGCTGCTTCTGTGGGTGGCACAATCAGTGCTGCAAGGCCATCAGCAGCATTTGATTTACCGGCCCTGGGCACACATGGTGCACAGTACTAGGGTCTGACAGGTAAATCAAATAAGCCAATCATGGAGTCACTAATCCATTACAACAATTTACAATAGAGAGCATAAGCACTTTAGCACTGATCAGCAGTGGTAAAGTGCCAGAGTCATAAAACCACTAATGACAGGTCCAAAAAAATACAAGAGGAACAAAAAAAGTTCAGAGATGACCCAAGTCCAACACAACCCCCTTCCAGCCAAAACGCAGGGTAGACCAATCACTAGCTTGATGGGATTCCCTGCTTTGGGAGATAGAACATGGACCCTGGCCCGCAACTGCAGGAGCATACTCCAGTTTTACGCCAATCTGAACCTTTTTGTATCCCTCTGTCCATACCCTCAGGGCCTGCTAAGCTAAACCATGGAGAAAAGTTCTCCTCACTCGTGGACACCACCTGTGCCGCACCTAACCTTAGCTTGCTCACGGGTGTGTCCCAACAGACAGACAGTACCCACATGGTCGACACAGTGGTGTGGCCCAGTCCACCCCCAGGGTGCAACTCCTGTCCCCTTCTCAGGGCCTCTCTGTCCACCAGGACAGCAAGTCACAGTGGCAACTGACAGCTGTCAGTGATGAAAACCAGGCCCCAGGCCTTTCATGGTTCTCCAACCTCTGGCGCGTCAGAGAGCGGGGGCAGTAACCCCATGTGTTTGGCACCATTGGTCCACTCTCCCTCCTGTAAGGTCAGGTATGACATCCTGACACTGACCCACCAAGCTGTACCCGTTAGCTGGACAGGACACTGGGGTGGGCTTTCCCACACCTGGTCCTCCTCCTTGGGTCTCTGTACCCTCCCACCTGGAGCGGTAACCCCTTCCAGATTTATCAGGGCACCTGAGGCAGGGGTCCTGCACAATTCGCCCATCAGTTCAGGGGTTTTATCCTGCAACTGGGATCCCAGCCTAGACTGGGCAGAGGTCAGGGGTGAGGCTGCCCTCTCCCCGCCCCCCTTACCGGGGCCCTGCACCCTCACACCTGGAGTGGTGCCCCAGAAGACAAACCGGCAGGGACACTGATTACAGTTGTCCTTCTCTCTAGGTCAGGCAACACCAAACCCAGGGACTAACCCCCTGTGGTTGAGCACCGGCCCGGCGCACCAGGACATCCTGGGGAGCACACAGCCCCCCCTAAGTGTAACACATAACTCATGGGTTGTGTGACAGTCTGCCTGGCTCAGATCTAATGACCCCTGTCCATCTGACAGTGTGTGAAGATCCCCCAGGACAGAAGTGGTGTCACCATGGTCATGCCTAGGAGACCTTCTGGCTGGCCCCTGACCCACTGCTTCCTCCAAGGGGTACTCTCTACCCCTCTCACACCTCTCAATCCGGACTTCTGCACCCTCCACTTAGAAGTTGACCACCTGGTTCCCCTATTCGCTTCCTGCCAGGTTTATTGGAGGGTATTGCTCACTTAGCCGTAAGGCATGATAAACTCCTGGTTTTTGGGGATTTGAATCTCCACATGGAGGACTCTATGAATAAAGAGGCAGTCGATCTTCGCCTGGACTTGCAGTCATTACATCTAGTCATGAAATCAGTCTCTCCTACCCATCAGCACGGACACCTTCTCGATCCAGTGTTTGTTAGCTGGGAGGATGTTGAGGTATCCACCCCTATCCCAGTTCCCTGGTCAGACCACTTTCTGGTGCTGTTTGTGAGAAAGTTGCCAGAAAATTTAAATCTAGCAGTAGCTATGGGTAACCGCCCATGCAGGAGGTGGAAACATTTTGTACAGGCTGATTTTGATAGAGTTGAGCGTAGGTTGCCCACCGGGCGGGTATGGTAGTGATACAGCCTCTGAAAATTTGGAGAGGCGTATTACTAATGCCCTTGATAAGGTGGCACCGCTGCTCTTGAACGAATGCAGGGGCAGAGGGCACAAAACGGCCCCTTGGTTTACCCCTGCCTTATATCGGGTAAAAGCAGAATGCAAACGCTTGGAGAGGCAGTGGAGGAAAAGTTTCCGGACCCAGGATAGACTGACTTACAGGGAGGAACAGAGGAAATATCAAGGTCTGCTAAGACGGGCTAAAGCCACGCATTATAAGATCAGAATTGGTACGGCGGAGAATTCCACTAAAGAACTTTTGAAAATATATCAGGAAATCTCCTCACTGGCGTCCACGGCTGTGCCGAGCAGAAGCTCTGTTTAGGAATTTAATCGGGTGGCAAATTACTTCTCGGAAAAGGTGAAGGTAATCTACTCATCCTTCTCAGGGACTGCTATGAAAGGTGTGGAATTTGTAGAACAGATGGGAGAAAGTAAGACTGGGTTGAGACTGAATAATTTCACGGTCCCCCCCTCTAAGACCCTAAGGAGTATTTGCCTTAGTGTAAAATCTGGTTCCCCAAGAGATCCTGCTCCACCTAAGGTGTTGGGGGAAAGCTTGGATACCCTGGAGCCTTTTATTAGGCATGTGTTAGATGTCTCGTTCAGTAGACACACACTGCCAGGGAATTGAAAACAAGCTATTGTTCTCCCGGTCAGGAAGAAGCCAAATATCAGTCACGATAAACTAGAGAATCTGCGCCCCATCTCGCTTTTGCCATTTCTGGCAAAGGTGGCAGAGAAGGTGGCTAATCGCCAACTGATGACGTATCTGGAAGACGCTAATCTCCTCCATCCGTCACAATCTGGCTTTCGGGCAGGGCATTCTATGGAAACCGCCCTGTTACGGGCCACGGAAACCATCAGAAAGGGGGCTGTTGCGGGGCATACCATGGCCTTAATTATGCTCGACCTTAGTGCCGCCTTCGACACTGTAGCCCATTACACCTTGCTACAGTGTCTGAACAAAGGAGGCATCTCGGGCCCTGCCCTGAAATGGCTGAAATCTTTTCTAGTTGATCGCAGCTTTCAAGTTAGACAGGGAGAATACTACTCCAAGGATTTTAAACTGGATCAGGGAGTTCCTCAGGGCTCTGCCCTTAGTCCCACCCTGTTTAACCTGTACATGTCTCCTCTGGAGGAATTAGTTCAGGGTTTTGGAGTAGAGGTGGTATCTTATGCTGACGATACCCAGCTGGTGATCTCCTTATCCCAGGCACCGGAGATTGCTGCCTCCAATTTCAAGGCCTGCATGCAGGATCTGGCCTCCTGGATGGATAAGAACAGCCTGAGGCTGAATGGCAGCAAGACCGAGGTGATGGTGGTGGGAGGTGATTCATCAAGCTGGACGTAAGAATGGTGGCCTCCGAGTCTGGGCCCCACTCCCATACCCTGCACCGAGGCAAAAAATCTGGGCATATGGATGGACTCTACTCTTTCATATGATGGACATATTAGGCGGGTAGTCGGGAAATGTTTCGGAGTACTAAAAAAACTCCGTAAAACATTGGACCTCCTACCGCTAGGGGCTAGGAAGACGAAGGTGCATGCTTTAATTACTTCGCGCCTTGACTATGGTAACATCTTATATCTTGGTGCCACGGCAAGGGTCTTGGTAGACTAAAAGTCTTGCAGAATGCGGCCGCAAGGCAAGTTCTTATGCAGCCTAGGAGAGCAGCTTCAAAAAAAGTCCTGGACTCACTGCACTGGCTGCCAGTTAGGGAAAGAGTTATGTTTAAAGCCTTATGCATTTGCCACCGTATATCTCAGAACACTGGCCCTGAGTGACTTGGTCATCAAGTATGTGCCTAGGAGGTCTCTTAGATCCAGTGGGACGGGGCTGTTGGTAATCCCTAAAGTAAAAAAGGCCAGAATGGGGGACCGTTCTTTCAGGTTCCAGGCTTCTCTGAACTGGAATAAGCTCCCGCAAAAATTGAGGTTGGAATACTCTGAAGCAAAATTTCGAAAGCTGCTTAAGACATATATGTTCTCCGGCTAGCATGAAGTTGTCCTAAATCTGGCTATGTAATTTCTTCGCACCCAGCGCGGGAACACGCCGAGATGGCGTAACCAGGAGCTTTACAAATTTCTTATTATTATTAATATTAAGTGGCACTGACATACACCAGAACTGATGGAGGTCTGTTTACAGATACACCCAGTTCTCCTGTCACTAGGAGATCCCCCTCTGGACTACTGATACAGCCTAGGCTCCCTACCTGGTGTTCACTTAAGGAACCATACAGGTCCTGAGACTGAGGTTGGGGTGTTTTTGGACACACCCCAGTCTCACTGTTTCTCATTGGAGACAGGACGTGAGACCCTACTACCCTCCCACTACACCAGGACCTAGCTGGGCTACTCTGAAGCTCTCCCACCACTCTGGCTGGAAGATTCCTGAGCCACTCCTCTTAGGGTCACTCCCCAAAGCCTCTTCAGACCCTCTGGAATCCAGCAAAAGGTCTTCCTCCCTGGTGAGCTCCCTGTGGTCAGAGAACTCACACTCCAACAGGTGTTGGCATAGCTATGGAGAACAGGGTCTTACAATATGCTCTACCACAATTGGATCACACATCCCCCCACAGGTGTTCACCAAACTATCCTTCACCTCAACATCTACTGCCTCGTACATGTACTCCACACCCCTCTCCTGAGATTGGCAAGACAGTATCTGACTGTCTCTGTCACTCAACCCACGCTCTTCTGGGTGGTCTACACACTCATACACCAGGATTTCAACCATGGGGAACCCCTCTCCCTGTACCTCTCATCTAGAGTCAGTAGAGTGTCCCGCCCACCACTAGAACCATGAACCCCTGCGTCAGTTTCACAATTTACATCATGGACACTGCGCACCACTGGAGCCACCTCATATCCTTGAACCCCTTGGTGTATGTTAACTGCCTCCTTCAAGTCAGGCGCCACATCTCTGGGTGTATGTACTGCTCCCTCAGCACAAGATAACTCGATTTTGCTGCCACCATCTGAGCCGGACTCCACCTCCAACCCAGCCAAGCTCTCTTCCTGAGCTACACAAATTTCTGTTTTCTTGGGTTAGGGCCCTCATGGCCTCAGCCCTCTCGAGCTCCTCATCAAGCTATCCCAGCCTCTGCTCACAAGTCAGAAGCCCTTAATCTTTTTCTTTTTCTTCCTCACTTTCAGAGATTTCCTCCTCCTCAGACTCATTTGGTAGTATTAGCATCCAGTGTGGTAGTTCATACTGAAATAGGGATGTCTCTATATCCTCCCTGGACCTTCTCTTCACTGGCAGCCCCCTTTCCTTTGAGAAAACACATAGCTCCTTCATTGTATACATGAACATGTGCCAGAAGTTAAGTCCCATCTTATCAAAACTTCACAGGTTCAACAACTAAACAGAGTCCTAGCAGCAAAAATAATTTTAGGAAGACACCAGAAAACAGAAAAAAACAAATATGTGGTTGCTTTATGGTCTGCACTCACTAGTAGTGTACACCAATCACTATATATGAGTACCAAAGGCAAATCCAAATCCTCACCGCTGCCCACCAATGTTAGAAATGGGGGTCTCTAGTTGGCAGAGGTAGGTACCTTTGTCCAAATAGGGCCCCCTGGCTTCCAGTCAGGGTAAGGGGCTACACTTCTAAAATAACCCCCCTGCTCACCCACTTGGTAGCTTGGCACGAGCAGACAGGCTTATCTCAGAGGCAGTGTGTAAAGCATTTGTGAACACATACAGTAATACAGTGTCCAGATGTGAAAAGATGTGGAAATGGCACGAGAGGTGTATTTTGAATATTCTGAAGTCTGGACATCTGATTACAGGGGAGACCTATATAAAGAAAATTGCAGTAGTCATACAGAGACAGAATCAATGTTTAGACAACCGACAGTTAAGTGTGCTGTGAGAATGGAACGATTTTGCATAGCAGGTAGATATAGAAAAAAATGGAAGTAAGACTAGCTCAAGATAAATTATTAATAGCCTCTAATTAAAATTGAAAGTCCACTTGAAGTTTTACACGTCCATCAAAGGTGTATCAAAGAGCTGAGGAATATTGCAATGATATCTTAAAGCCAGAAAAATGTTATAGAAAAAAACAATTGGAATGGACCTTTGAGTATATGAAAGACACCATAATGTCAGTTCAATAGCGAAGAGCTTTTCAACATTTTCTGGCTTATATGGTGAACGGGGAAGAGTGAGGCTCTACCGATGACCAGGCCTACAACCAGGGCTGCTATTGCAGCACCAGGTTCAAATGATTTCCAAGTAACCTCATATAACTATGCATTCTGGTCAACAGAGGACTGATTATTATGCTGGACAACAGAGCAAACCTGTTAATCTGCAAAACAGTAATCGACTTCGATAGGTCGACCACTTTTGACTGACTTCCAAGTTGACGTGCGGCTCAATTCTTGTTTTGTGCCTTACTTGTACCACAGGTGAGCTCCAAGAAGCATATCAGCAAGGGCCGGTGATAATTATCGCTAAGCGCTCTTAACGCTAGGATAATTATCGCCGGCTGAATTTTATCGCTGAGATAGCGCGCTATCAGCGACGCTTATCTCAAAAGCGATAAAATTCCAAGCGCTAGCTGCCAAATGTGCGATTATCGCTGGAAATCCAGCGATAATCGCACAGCGTTTGCCGATAGCTTGATGATAGGGCAGGGCAGACTTAGCCATTATATCCACCTTCCATTGGATATAATAACCATGGTTAGCGCTACTTTTCTCATCGCTATGCTGTATAGCGTGCAGCTTAGTAATTGGAGAAATGTTGCTTAGCGACATTTTTCACGTTATTTAGGTGTGGAATGTCCACTTTGCATCTCATTATAGATGCAAAGCTGGGCGTTAGGGAAACCCGCGAAGAGGCATAGGAACACATGTTAGCGTGTCCTTGCTAATGGTGCGAAAGCGGCGATATTGTTATTGCTTCGCCATGATGATATGCCCCCAACTATGTAATGGTAGGGTTAAACTGTGCCTTATATACTGCAGTCATTCATGTATGTAAAATATTTATTTCAAATAATCAAAATTCAGTATAGCGTTAGCAAAGGAGCATGTCAAATAGAAAGACATTAAAAATAATGCTCGATGATTCTCAGTTTGTTTTTGGCATAACTTTCTGCATATAATCAGTTTAGCTTTTCATGGTGCGTGGGACAATTGATGGCTACAGGAGAATCTGTTCCAAGCCCAATGCCAGCTCCAAACACGTTTCCTGGTGCAGGGCAGTCCTCCTTAGTTTTAAGATGAAGAGGCAGCTTGCAGTGCGCACAATGTTGTCAAGGATAAGCCTGCTGCTGTCCTGTCGAGAAAAGCATGCATTGCTTACCAGTCAGAATTTATTTCAAGATTTACAATATATCACCAACTATCGTCAAAAACTGTGCCATGCTTATATGACAGCTTACTTTCCTTTTACATTTTTTGGTAAATAACAGTGAAAAGTGAAATCTATCCCAGGCATCTCGCGGCAGAACACAGGTGCCTAATCTGTCCGCGTGCGCATCAGGACCACTCAAGCTCAAACACGCACGCGCTTCAAAGACGAGTACCAGGGCTGGGAGAATGCAGATTGTATGCGCCATCTGCAGCTAAAAAAACATCGAACATGCAAAGCACTTCCCCCAGAAGCAATCATATGTAGTCAGGCGATGTAATAAGCGTTGAGTGCTGAGTTCACGCGGGGAAACGGCAAGCCACCGCTCAACACCAAGCGAGAAAATGGCTCTTGACATATGCTGAATCCACGCTGGGTATTTTTCGACTGTACAATGAATAGATTTTACCCTTCGGTGTGAAGACTGAAGGACAGCCGCCTGCCTCATCCACCAGAAGGAAGTCTGTGCATTATTACACAGTTGTAAACGTGCAAAGTGATAAAAGTAGAAGGGTCTGCGCATCGTTCCATTAAAGCAAGGAGTGACTGCGGTGCCAAAGTATTTTTCCGTAATAAAATGTAATCTGTTTCTGAAGCAGAACTATGGGATACATTTAAGGTGTGATGCACAAACAGGAACATCTAATTCTTCTTGGAACAAAGAATAGGTTCTACTGACTTTTAATTATTGTCACCTGCAGACAGAGTCTAAACACACAAGGATAACTACAAAAAAAGAAAAGAATGAAAGATTTTTTTTGTGCTAATTACAGTGTTGGTTCATCAACCTTGACATTGAAGTGCACTTCTTTTTAGGCATTTGGGCACATATGAGCATGCAAAAAGCCATCTCTCGCAGTGCAAGAGAGACAATGGCTGAGGTGGGTTGAAATATTTTAATGTGTGCTGTGGTGTACTCAAGCGAAATGTGAATTACCGTGATTAGATCAAGTGGTGAAGAGGTTTGATCTCTCACATTTATGTCAGGTGATAAAAATATGTTAGTAGATGGAGGGATGTAAGTCCTAAACAACTAATAAGTCATAAAATCGTAATAGGTCAATTTTAATAACTTAAACCTGAGCTCAATCGCTTGTGGCTTTGGCACAGAACAAACCGGCCTGACCTTGAAACATTTTGAAAGTATTAACCAACTCTAAAAAAAAGGTCGAAACACACCTCAATAAAATCCTACAACCAATTTCTAAGAATTAAGAAGAATGTAATAAGAAACATGACACCAAAACAAAAACAAAAACAAAATCCAATAAGGAGGCTGGAGATATAGAATTTTAAAGGTTTAAGAGAAACTTCGTCCTTACAAGATTTCTACCTTTACGCTTTTTTATTGAGCTCCAAATCCTCCACTGGTGCAAGCCTGAAGCTGTATCTCAACTTTTCAGACTTTCTGGTGTGGGTGCTCTTAGCCATTTCTAAGGCTCCCAGAAACAATAGGGAAGGCACCAAGGGACTAGCACACCGTTCACCAGGGACCACCAGCAGCTTCCAGTCCACTTCCAATTGTAACTGGTTCACTGGTCAATCTAGGAAAAATGCCATTTGCAGCTTGGTATGTCTCTGTAGCCTCACGCAAAATCAGTCCTTGGAGTCCGCTTCTCAGTCCTGGATACATGTGGGAGAATGTCCAGCCCTTCAGGTCTCCTTACACGTTACACGCCATCTTCTGTTCTGACATAGGGCTGGAAAGTGTTCTGATTAGATGGGGGGAGGTGCTATATTTGTCCAATTTTCCAGTCAGTGGTTGAGAATGACTCCTGGGCACTCTAAGACAAATAGGCCAAAGTTCCCAAAGGCAAACTTCCCAGTTTTGCTTCACTAAAAACTATCCTACAGCACACCATTTTCAATAAAACCCAACATGGAATTTTTTTTACGCCCCTGTAGAAAGCTTGTGGACCGCTTAGGGGTGTGTTTATGTTAATTAACAGTCCCCTCCCCTTAACCACTCTTAACCTGATATAGTGCTAGCACCTGCCTCAACTGTAATTAATGCAGGAGGCTATTATAGTCTGTTCATGGAAAAAAAAGACCTGTCACCTCCAGGCCTCCCCGGTCACTAATCTACAAAAGTAAAAGTCTTCCCCTTATTATTTTTAAGTTAAGAAGTTCCTGGCTACGTTTACGCTGCCCTGCTTGAGTTGGGCTGGGTCACAATCATCCCTGAGTCATCCTGCAGGCCCAAGCTATTTTCTCTTCTTTGAGATCAGTATTTCACACCTCATCAAAGCACCACTGACAGGCCAGCTGCAGGTAGGCCGAAGCAGGGGCTCCTTGCAGAGAACTTACAACTTTTTAAAAGGTACTATCCCTGTATGTTTACCAAAATACAACTTCACAATTGAATGGGATTTTTAATAAATATAGTGTGTGAGGATAGTGGGTTATTATAGGTTGCAGTTGTGTGACCTCACTGTGTAATAAGGGCACATTCTGTATCAGCTCCAGTAAGGTCGGTTTGCAAAAACCTTTGCTCTATTCTGGGTAGCTGTGGCTCAGAGCAGCAAGGCTTTATCGAAAGAACAAGGGTAACAGGCTGCACCTCAGCATCAAGCGGCAGTCAGACCTCTTGGGACTGGGCTTTCAAGGGTGCAGGCTTTTCAGCTTTTATGACCATGTGGCTGTAACAGGGAGTCAAACACCTAATTCTTGGAGTCACCTTCCCTGCCTGGGGCTCAGGAGTGACTTTTCCAGGAGCAGGTTATCACAGCCAAAGTCCTTTCTTTGCTAGTCAAAAATACAGTAGGTGCAACTCAGCCTTTGGTGCAGCTCATCTTTGCTGGCTCCATGGTATAATAGGGCAATTCTTCTTTGGTCCTCTCTCCAGTTCAGAAATTGTTGGACTTGGCCCTTTTTGCAGAGTCATCCCTAAACATGTTGCCTTTCTCCTAGCCTTTTTCTGACTTGGTGTTGGTGGTTTTAGGACTCTGAGCACGTTGGCACTGCTGTCCAGTGTAAAGTGTGTGTGCTCTCTTTGTTAAAAATGATAAGGATTGGACTACACCTGTTTTGGCCTATTTAATTTACTTGTCAGTCCCTTGTAAAGTGGTATCTCATATACCCAGCGTTGGTAAATTAAATGCTACTGGTGGGCTTGCAGCGCTGATTGCGCCACCCACCAAAGTAGCCTTTCAAACCTATCTCAGGCCTCTGCCATTGCAGGGCCTTTGGGTGCAGTGTTACTGCCGCTGTAAAGTGTGTGCCATGTCTCTGACCCTTCTTTACTGCATGTCAGTCACCCCTAAGGTAGGCCCTAGCTAGCTCAATGGGCAGGGTGCATTGTAGGTAAAAGATAGGACATGTACCTTAAGTGTGTGACATGTCCTGGTAGTGACAAACAGCCATTTTGGTTTCTCACTACTGTGGGGCTGCCCTCCCATAGGAATGCATTGGGGATTCCCTGATAAGTGTTTCAGTGGTAATCCCTGATATGAGAGGTGAAGCGTGGTACATTTTGGTATGTTTGAAATTGTAATAGTAATAATAAATGCTACACAATGGTATGCACAGATTTATTATGACTATTTTGGAAAGGCCACTTTTGGAAGTTGGCATTTCTGTGTGCTATGTGTCTGCCTGCCTGATGTGAATTGCATGTCTGGCTTGTGAGTGACAGGGGCTGGGAGGTGTGTGTGGCTCCAGGAGGGGCAGGGTGAGTACGTTCTAGGCTGAATGGGACATCTGCATTGGGAGTAGGGGGAGGAGTAATCCCCTGACACTGAATAGGACTGTGCCCAGGCTGTACAATGCTGGCTCCGCCCCCTGTGGTGAGTCCGATCACCTAGCCCCCAACTGACAAGGGGAAGAGGCGCTTGGAAAACAAAGTGCTTTAAATCCACCCTGAACCAGTAGCATCTGGTTCCCGCATGCCCTGTATTACAGACAAAGGAAATGTGGTATAAATGCAGGGACTGTGACCCCATGAGATGGTCTGTGCTTGTGCTTACTTGGAGGGGACCCTCTGCCAGAAAGAACCACTGTGGGACCCAGCGGCTGTCTCCTGGGGGTCCCTGTGTGCTGGCCTGCCAGGCTGCGCTGCACCAATGACTCTTTGTCCTGCCTGTTTGCCCTATGAGTACTTTTATTTTTGATTTGCCCAAGAGGAGAGGGCTGGGGCTTCGTAGCACGGGGCTTCCTTGCTTTTGGAGGGAATCCCGACGTAGGGATCCCCCCACAGGGATGCAGAGAGAAGCAGGAGCCCACCCAGGGTTTTGCCAAGTGGAGCGGGAGCCGACCCCACTCTATGAATATCTTACCGGGCGGGTGCCCACACTGCAATTGCAGCCACAGTGGTGCTGATGTAATTGACAGGAGCCCACGCCATAGTGTAAGAAGAGCGGGAGCCTACCCCACTGATTTATATTGAAAAAAGAGCGGGAGCCCTCCCCGCATCGGTACCTTTAAAACAGGTGCCCACCCCGCAATTGCCTTTGCTTGTAAAAGGATCATCACCGCAGCCCAGGCATCTCGAAACAGAGCTGCCACAGTGCGACCAGGAAGCCAGGTGAGCAGCCTGACTCTGGGCGGAGCTTCGGTCAGAAGCAGGAAAGAGCCGAGCCTTGTGGGCTCACCTCGGCCGTCAGGAGTCGAGAGCTCCTGGTGGAGCAGGAACAGTCGAGGCACATTGCCAGTGCCTGTCCCTTGCTGGAAGGAGTCCACGCTCAGCCCCGGTGAGTGGGGCTCCCAGTTGTGCAGTGCGGGTGCCGCTAGAGACCCTAGGAAGTCTAAAAAGAGCCCAGTGAGTGGGGCTTCATGTGGAGCAATGGTAGTGCCAAACGAGGGCACAGAGAGGCGCGTGGTAAACGGGGCTCCAAAGGCACTGCAAGTGCTAGCGTAGTGCCACAGCTGCCCTGCCTGACAGTGGGCAGCTGCAATGTTGTGGGGAAATTTGTTTAAATAGCCCCAGAGCGGGGCTCCACAGCACCGCTGCGCCTTCCCCCACCAGCTGTACCGCATCCACGCCGGCAGCAGTAACGTGAGACATATCTTCTTTTGCCAAGTCCCAGTGGGGGCTCAGCAGGGACAGTAGTGCCAGGGCCATTTTTCTTTGGGGGAATTTTGTTTTGGATGAGAAGAAAGGAGTGAGATACACTCCCACACCCCTGCGCAATTGCGCACTTTGCTTTCACTGCCGGGGCAGTTTAGGGCCCTGACATTTTGGGACAAAAGGCATTGGAGCCCTAGAAAAGGCCAGTTGGCCTGGGATCATGACCATCATTGGCACCTGTGTGAACTGGAAGGGTGCAAGGCCCTAAGGGATGGCATAATGTGTTTATGTTAGGTTGCTTATGCCTAAGGTGATGCCTACTGCTAGTGCCTAATGTGGGTTAGGCCTGATAAGATGCATACAGTGTATTTTGCCTTGTGTCATGCTATAATAATTTAGGATGAGGACAAATGTGATTCATGCACCAGGATTATTGCATAATGTGTTTCTGCTGGTGAGGCCTATTGCGTAATCTGTTTATGCTTAGTTCTAAAAGGGCATCACGCCAATTAGAACAGCCTGGGGTCGGGTACGACTTCAGTCGCTTCGAACAAGACACCAAATTCTCAGGTATCCGAGTGCAGCGCAGCCGCGTACTCCTCGTTCGCTGTGTTCTGTTCTGACCCGACTCCAGGCTGTTCTAATTGGCGTGATGCCCTTTTAGAACGACACTAGAATTACTGTAGTGCTCAACACGGCATATACGGAAGACTACCTCATTCACCTACGTTTGTTCGACACAAGACCGTTTTGATTAACAGTTACCTCACACAGGGTTTGAAGGTTACTTCCCTGCTTATTCATCATTGATGGTTACGGGCCCGGCTGGGTCAGAATTATCACCAGCTGAGCGACCTTCTGGTTTTGAAACAGCCATATATAGCCCTGAGGATTCGCAATAGCGATGAAACACGTGTCCGCTGGCTGTCTTACACAATAAAGGACTCCATCGGACCACTCTCCCACTGGAGATTCCTACAATTTTCTGTTGCTTTGTTTTGTGTATATGACTAATGAATGTTACATACAATGTGATTTACTTGTTATGAGTGCATTGGGTAACCCCAAGACAAGATGTCTGTTGACTAGTTTCATTTAAGAACATTATTTGCTCTGGGATGATGCAAGCTCTGAATAATGCTTCCAAACCGTGTACCTGCCAGTCTTTTGTGACTCAAACTGTTTTTGTCTCAATGTTTTCTGTCCAAAAGTTAAAGCCTAATGTGGATAATTGAGCAAAAAAGGCCGCGGAATAAATTTGTTTAGTATTTGTCAACATACTTTTCATGCCTGTCTTATTAACATTTTTGAAGTAAAAACTTCCTGGGTTTGTGACATTAAAATCTGTAAAATATGGAAAAATTTTATAGAATGTTTTAGAGCTACCTTTTGGAGGTGTCGGACAATGTTTCCATTGATTATAAGTTAAAATTATATTTCTAGGGTTTGAAGATTTGTGCAAATAATGATGACCAAAATGATTAAAACAATACATTTCTTCATAATTTGATGAACCTTCTAAGTATTCATGTTTTGCAAATTTCGCTGACATTTCTAAATCTGCCATCATGTTATTAACAGTTTCAAAGTCCAAATCATCAGAAAATTTACTAGGTCAAACAAAATCCCTCAAGGAAACCTTAAATTTGTGTAAAATTTTCAGCAGCTTGACAGGGCCATGAATGTCATAATCAGTTCTATCCCATGCTATTCCATCAGGTAGAGGAACCGTTGTGATGTTTACTGATGACAGGTCTCGTTGTTCACGATGAGATGATTTGAGTGATTTCAGGAGCAAGTTGATGCTCTTACTTGCTGTGTCCATTTTAATGTCAGTCAACAAAGCTTTATTTCGATATAAAATATCTTAAAAGCAATAATACATTTAAAAACACATTTCATAATAAATATAGTTAAAAGAGAAAAAAAGAAAGTTAAAAAGTTTACATTAATAATGATTGTTACAATAGAAAAATAAAAGTGTATTAAACTGGGAGAGCTTTGATAAAGACTAGAAGACTAATAGTCATACATATTCATCGTAGGGCTTTTGATCTTATGAGCCAGGCCCAACTTAGACATTTTGCCACCCCGCAGACTAAGGTTGTATTTGCATCTGTTTGAAGGATTCTCAGAGCAGTAGAGTGATTCCTGATTTCAAGCTGTCGGCACACAGGTTTTAACCATTTCATTCTGGGTCTAATATAAGCCGGACATACAAAAAAGAGGTGTGGAATATTTTCAGCTACACGTACACAATGTGGGCAGTCAACAGGTGTTTGGTGGGGAGAGCTCCATTTACTCATGCGTTCACGGACAGGGAGAGTGCCTAGTCTGAATTGAATAAAAAGTGCCCTATCTCTCGGTTTCTGGATGAAGTCTAGGGAGGGCTCAAGGCGAGGCACCAGCTTATAATGGCGAAACTCGTCGGTCAGTCTACCTAGTTTGGGATCTCTCTGTTCCTGGTCATCGATCCATGCCCAAAATGCTCTCTTAGTTTCTCTTTTGGACACTGGGATCCCTGACTCCCAAACAGTTTTAAGACCAGTGGCCAAAAGAAGCCTTTTTACATTTGCTAGCCAACCAATCTTATGGGATCCCTGTAAATTCATTACTTCTCTAAGGCCATCAGCATATCTGGATAACTCGGGGGTGTGCCATAGTCGAGCCCAATAAAGGAGGGGATGCAGGGTGAATAAATCCTTGATTGAGCGGTGACCCAAATCGCTCAAAAGAGGCTTAGTGGGGGTCCCCCTGGGAAGCGAAGCAAGCTCTCTAAAGAACTTATTTTCTGCCGTTACAAGCATGTCTACGTTACCAAAGCCCCAGAGTTCGGCTCCATATAATGCGCAGCCCACAGCCTTTGCAGCGTAAATCTCCAAAGCCGGGGCAATGGCCTGGAGGTTGAAGCGTGGTGTTCTCTTCCTATCACGACCACAACCCGCTCATGGCTTAAAGCCATTTTTTCAATGTGCGGCTGCCATTTCAAGTTATCCGAAATTCTAATCCCCAAGTAATCGGAAACTTTCACACGCTCTAGGGATACACCATCAAGTAAAAGGGGGGATTTAAACGACCTACTAGGGTTGAAATACAGAAGCTTTGTTTTCGAAGTGTTGATTGCTAGGCCCCTCACCTTACAGAAGAGGCAGAACCGATCTAATAACTTCTGCAGTCCCGCTGGGGTTTTTGATACCAGCAGTGTGTCGTCTGCAAAAAGTAATGCGGGGACTTTAACGACTGCCAAAATGGGAGCATCGGCATTGATTTCCGATAAGAAGGCGACAACCCCATTCACAAACAACGTGAACAGGGTTGGCGCCAGTACGCATCCCTGGCGGACACCTCTGTTCACGGGAATTTTATCTGTTTTTTGTTCCTGAGTGCCCCATCTAATACGGGCATAGTTTCCATCATGCATGCGGACCAGGAGATTCAAGATGGGCGGGGGGAACCCCATCTCCTGCAAGACCAACCTTAGGCGCTCTCGGGGAACCAGGTCAAAGGCGGTCTTCAGATCAATAAACGCTAGATAAAGACCGCCTTTGCCAATGGTTACCACCTTCCAATGTAGAAGTACCAGCCTGAAAGCCTGGTCTATTGTACTTGTGCATGCCCTAAACCCAGCCTGGAATTGTGAGATAATATTATTCTCCTCGGCCCACAAAAGGGTCCTCTCTAGGAGGACCCTGCCAACCACCTTCTGACCAGCGTCAATAAGGCTTATTGGGCGGTAGTTGGCAGGGTCTCCCCTGGACCCATTCTTATAAATAGGTATCACTTCTGCTCCCTTCCAGGAGTCTGGGACTGGAGATCCTTCAAGCAAAGCATTAATCAGGAATACAAAATAGGTGGCCCATTGCTCCGCGTTTACTCTAAATAAGTCTCCCGGTATACCATCTTGGCCCGGGGCCTTGGCTGTAACAATTTTGTTTATAGCCGCCACCACCTCATTTTTCCCTATGGGATCAAAGGAGCCCAAGGGGATCGGAACAGATACCTTACGGCAACTAGAGGACTCCAAGATCTCGTCGCCTGCATAGAGTCTCCTAAAATGATCAAATCACTCCCCATCAGTGATATGGTTAGGGATTTGGTCCGGGTCACGGCCATTGGATCTTCTTACCAGGGCCCAAAAGAGCTCGCTGTTCTTGGACTGGCTCGCTGTCTTTAGGCTAGTCCAATGTGATTCTTCCCATGCCCTTTTCGCCTCTATGAGGGCTCGTCTATACTGTAGTCTCGCCAGACGCACCTCAGCAGTATTATGGGATTTGATAGTGAGTATCAATGCTGTCTTTTTCATCCTACAATCCTTGTTAAACCACTTCTCCATTGGCTCAGGGAGTGCTTTTTAAGAGACAGAGCCTCTAAGAAAAGTGAACCCATCAGGTCAATTGTTTCAACGTATATTGTCTCCACCACTGGGGACCCATCCTCATTCGTACATGCTACAGAAAGCTTAATGGTCTGATCTTTTAGGATTTCCCCTAAAGCTATATTTTTCTGTTCATTCAGAATAAATTTTGGCCATTTGAAAAACCTTTTGCAATTGGATGGTATGATTGACTTTGTAAGCATCCCGGGGCTGGTAATACGGCAATGCTCTGTGTTTTGCCACAGTTCCAACATGGAAAGAGATAGAGGATTATGATCACTGTCAATTGATGGTATAACAATCATATCACTCAGATATTTCCTTAGCCTCTTATCAACCAATATATAATCAATTCTACTCGTGCATGACACCCTGTTATATGCATTAGCTCCCAAGACATCGGAGGGCGTGCGCCCATTGACAGCTCTTAGAACAAATTCCAACGTTAGGGCATTCATTTGAATGACCACTGGCGACCATTTCTTCACTGGCAAAATCGACAATGAAGGCATACCTCATCTTGCATCTTCATCATGGGTTCCCAGAATGTCGTCAGTTGCCAGAGGTTCAAACGTACAGTTTAGGTCGCCAGCAACCAAGATAATTTTAATGTGTTTTCCATCTATCAGCCTTCCCAAACTTAAAACCAGAATGGGCCATAGTAGGAGATAAAATACACCTAATCCAATCCAAAATTCAACCCATGGTGAAACCAGATATGTATTTGCAAGCTCTTGACCAAGTTCTGTTAATTGTTCCTTTAAAGTTTTGTTTGTCTGTGCTGTTTCAGGTACACTGGGATCCTCAGAAAAGGAATCGAAGTTGATGAAATAGCCAGAGGCAGTTCTGTCAATAGTTGGTATTGCATCCGGTTTATTTGAAATCGGTGGAGCTGCTTGTTCCCTTGACATGTTAGTATAGTCAGATGTTACATCATTGTAGACTGGAGTTTCTTGACAAACTGTTATTTGGGTTTCAGGAGGCACTATTGCATAGTCCTTCTTACTGCAGAATCTTCAAATGTGATGAGTCTTTCAGTTTGAACCTCTTGGATAGTAGCAAGATTTGGTCGTCTGCTACATCTTGGGAGTCCACTGGGCCTACTACTTATTATCGGCCACATCGTGTGGTTTTACCAGGTCAATTGATACAGACCGGTTCTCCTTTCTTCCAGCAAGGGGCGGCAGTAATACTGTTCTCGTTCCGTGGACTGCAAGTACAGGTACTGGTTTTCTGTAAGAAGACCCAAATTCTTTCTTGTCCGCTATTTTTTCTCTGACCAGATCCCAAATCTTTGGATTCCAGACAGGTCTTATTCGGACAGGTGGTTTTTCTTCAGTGGTCGTTGGCTTTTCGCTGGTGTTGTTTAGACTTCTTCTTGTTTCATTTAAGTCCTGTAAAACAACCAAACGATCTTTGATATGAAAGGGTTTTTGTTCCACCACTGAAGTATGACGATCAAGGTCTTCAACCAACATTCTAGTACCAAAAAGGATTTCATATGGAGTGATTCCACCCAGAGATTTTCTTGGCAGGTTATTAAGACTACGTCAGACAATTATTAGATGTTTGACCCACCCATCACCCGAACCTAATACCCTAGCTGTGATAGATTGCTTTATGTCACGGTTATTTTCTCTCCACAACTGAATTTCCCTCAGGATGGAATGGACTCAAAACCGCAATGCAACGCCCAAGCGGCCTCCTTGTGAGCCCTACAGCTAAATGCAGGACCCTGGTCAGAACGTAGCGTGCTGATTGCGTATGTGCCAATAAAGACTCACAAATCTTATATAACGGTTCGGGCGTCATCCAAATGAATCTCGTCCTAAAATTTGTGGGATTGCATTCGTCCATGGTGACGTCTGCGTGTAGAAAGTCTAATGCTGTCTAACAATGGTGTCTGTACTGGGCTGGCTACACTGTAGTCCGGTATCTGGTGGCGCTCTAAGCTGTGATCTCTGTAACAGACATCGCAATTAATCCCAAATCGTACATGTGGACGTTCATCCCTGGCCACCAGTACATCACTTTTAATTCTAGTAGAGATGTTGAGATCCCTTGATGTATCAGACCCTCTCCCATATGTGCTTCGTGAATCAAAGCACTTCTCCGGTTCCTGTTTGGAATTACCCTATAGCCCACTCCAGGGATTAGAGCAAACGGAACACTGATTGCATCAATTATGTATGTATATTCGAGTGGGTAGTTTAGAAGTAATGCAGCTTCGCTGCCTTTGCTTGTGGCATTGACAGTTAGCAATGTTTTGCCGTCTATTATTGTTTTTGAATGAGTGATTGCAGCTACGGAAGCTGTGTGCACAGCTGCCTTTGCGGCTTCATCAGCCAATGAATTCCCTTCAATGTGAACGCCATCACGCTGATGACTCAGTGTATGGATCACGTGAGTCTTTTGTAGTTCTTTCTGTAATAGAACTACTTGTTCCCGTAGCAATTTATGCTTGATTGTGCCACCTTTTGCTTCTTTAAAACCATTTTGAACCCAGTTCTGCAGATATGCATTGTAAGACTGGACGCAGTAATACGAATCGCACACTATGAGTATGAGGAATTCGTGATCGGTATTCTCCAGCGCATCTTGAAAACTTGTAGTTCAGCTGACTGAGCTGTACAGTCTCCGAGAGATTGAGTTTTTGTGACCATCGGTCTGAATTTACCATTGTGCCAGCGACCTTTAACAATCACGCACGCTGCACTATAAGCTTGTTTTCCCCAAATTACGGGCTGTGCTGATCCGTCTGTATATATTGTACAGCCGTAATGTTCTAGAGGCAGAATTTCAGTGGGCAGAGGACATTCTTGTTCGTATTGGAGAAATTCTTGTGTCTTCAAGTTAGGTATGTGAATCCGCATCACCCTGGGATGATTCGGATTACAATGTTGCGTATATTGTCACGTGTTTGTAAATGTTTTGTTGCTAACATATCTGTTTGCACTGAACGCAAAATTTCCGTATGTTTTTGAGTCCAAATAGTTTGTTTGAAATCAGGTTTGATTAATTTGTAAAGAGGTTTAACCCTTTCTGCGTAATTCAGTACTTCCGAAATTCAGGAAACCTAGAATTGACTGTTTTTAGCGTCTTTGGAGGTTGGAGCAGCGCACATTTTTCTAAAAAGTTCACGCCAAGCTCTTGCCTTCATTTAAAAGTTCGTATCCTAAGAATAGGACGTTGAGGGGGGCAATTCTTGATTTTATAAAGTTGAAATTATACCCTTCAGAGGCGAAGTCTAGTATTATGGTGTTCACCCTGGTCAAGTGCCTGTCCAAATCATCATCTGTAAGATAGATGTCATCGACATAAGATAATGCCTCATCATCATACGTTTGTAGTAACTCTGTTACTCTGGCTGGAAATAATCCTGGGCTGTTCTTGAATCCCTAGGGGAGACGACAAAAGTGTTGATTTGTCCCCAATATTGAGAAAGCAGTTAAGTACCTGCTTTCCGGTGCAATGTTTTGACAGAAGAAACTCTTTGAAATGTCTAATGTGTTTTATATTTTTTACGCACAATGTTATTCATCAGTGCTGCACTGTGTGCATTTTGTACTGCAAAATTTTTGCAACAGGAATTGAAATGTCTGTAATCCAAGACTAGACGATATGTATTGTCTGGTTTGGAGACAGGAAACAAAGGATTGTTCATGGACGAGGTGCATGTTTCAATCACACCTTGGTACTCAAGTTGATCTAAGATCTCCCTGACCTGTTTTTTAGCTTCCTGCTGAACTGGATACTGCCTCTGAGCAGTCGGTTGATTTTTTAACTGGATCTTATGGTGAGGAGAGTCCGCATCCCATCCCACATGATTTTTATATAATGCTGGAGCCTGAGCCACAGCCCATTTTCTGGCATAGGCGTATTTTTTATTAATAGGAATATAATTTGAGAAGACTGTCATAATGATCTCTTCGCCATGTGGGCACTCCCTGACAAATTCAGGTGGCCAGTCTTTTTCAGCCAGAAGAATGTCATAACCCTTTGATAGTTTTTCCTAAAAGAGAGCTTTTATTTTCCTAGTTGTGTCCCCCTCTATTCGGAGTGTGACTTCATATAGCTTATGGAGTACACTAACCCTGGTATCTGCAGTTTCAACTTGAATCATTCATTCAGATCCACTGTCTCCAGATGATCCTTCAGGATCCTGCGAGCTATGGTAACATCTGCTGCACTGTACAGCATTGTCTGGGCCCACTCCCCGTTCTTGAGTTGTGTCCTCAAGATCCTCGGCATGTCTGATTTTGATACTTGCTACCTTCTTTTTGGTGAATTTAGTTTTCTTATTTTTTGGAATGTGTTGACAGTCTTTGGACTTCAAGCGTTCTTCTTTGTGTTCTGATCATCCTCTTCTTTCAGTATTCTGCGAGGAAGTCTGAAAGGTAAGAGAGGAGGGTGTATCAGTATCTTGCTATCTGTCAGGTTTTCTTCAATTATCCCTATTTCTAAGGTTATACTTCTTTTCAGAGTGTTCCTTTTGAGGAGATCTACCTCTGGATTGAGAACGCTTCTCTTTAGGAAGTGACTGTCTACTATTTTCCCATTTCTTTTTAGTTGTAGTGAGATTGTTTTTGATAAAAACTTTTTCAGGATTTTCTGTTAGTTCGGGCTTTACTGGTTTCCCTCCAAAACGGTCTCTACCTAGTTCTTTATATGATTTTGCTATTATCCTGGCAAGTTCATATGATTGCTCAGTTACATCAAGTTCTTTTAGTTTTTGGCAGATTGCCACGGATGCTGCTTCACCTTTAATGTTAGCTAATAATATAGCTGAGACCTGTTTGAAATCTTTCAGTAATTTCATACCAAGATTCAAGGCAGGTTCTGATCCGTATTCTTTTTGAATCTGTTTCAGGACGTCAGGTATTACCGCCATAGACTGAATACCATGGGGTCCATTAGGATGGCGGGAGGATTGCCCCCGCCAGGCTGGCGGTAGCCACCGCCAGCCTGGTGGGGGCAATCTGCCCGCCATCCTTCCCTGTATTCCCCCCGCCATATTAGTATGGCGGGGGGACCACGGCAGAAGAAAACACCGCCCGCCACTTTTCCGCCCCGGTTGCCTTGCGGCCGGGGCGGAAAATGTTTAATATGGTGGCGGTGTCTATTAGACACCGCCAGCCATATTACGATGGCAAGAGTCCAATGCCTTTCCGTGGCGGCAATGCCGCCACGGAAAGGCAGGCGGTCTTCACTCTGGAGGCCCCCTGCGGGCCCCCAGAGTGAAGGTGAGTGGGGGGGTACACACGGGGGGTACCTTTGGTACCCCCCTTCATTTTCATTTCCAAAGCGGCAGGCACGCGCGGTGCCTGCCGCTTTGCAAATGAAAATGATGTAATGTATTGTCACCGTCCCGCCACAATGCTGAGAATACAGGATGTGCCCGCCACTGTGGCGGGCACATCCTAATGGCACCCCGGGTCCCCCGCCCTTAAGGCGGGCGGTCCCGTTTTCCGATAGGGTGGCAGGCGGGCAAAGCCCGCCCGCCATCCTAATGTGCCCCCATGTGTTTTTGTGTAGATTGAAGTCAAGACTGTACCCCAAGTGTCACAGTCGTCCACGTGTGGTGCTATCCACATTGGTAAACAGATTGTTAGAATCCTGTGTTTCTCATGAGATGTACTATCGGAAATACTGCCTCTATTTGAGTAATTTTTCGAGCTAACCAGAATGGAATTTGTTCCCTTTTCACAGGCAATTTACCAATGACTGATTGTATAGTCTGTGGTGTTATTTTGTTTGTGTTCCCCTGATAAGGGGTGTGCTGTGGATTTCTTATAGCAGGTTGGACTGTTAAAGTCCGCATGACATATTGTACCAATTGTCTATGTATTTTGAATAATTGTTTTAGCTGAGCTAATAGTTCTGGACCTGATATTTGTTCTATGGCAGGATGTGGTGTATAGCTGGCTAGTACAGGCCATGTTGCTCCTGGTCAACCTAGTGGACTGAGCCTGGTAATGTGATTTTGATGTTGTAGGGTGCCTGATGCTATTGGTATGGTAATGGAATTTCAACGTCCTCGAAAGGAGCATATTCCGCCGGAGGTTTCTCCATCTTGTAGAAGTGGAACACATGTGTTGTTGGATTTGCTTGTGGAAAGATAATCCGTGAACAGAATACCTCTGTCTGCCGATATTCATGTGCTTCTATGACAAATATTACCCTACCACCTCTTGGTGATAGGCCATTTTCCATAAGGTTTATAGCTATGGCTTTCCTTACATTTTCCGGGTTGATTATAGCATCATCGTCATCTTCATTGAACCCTGTGGTGTCAAAGCCCGGTTGGGCTGCTGCCGCTCCACCTGTTTCCTTGTAGTCACCATTAAGCTACATTGTTTATTGAAAGTTGCAGAGCGAGTTTCAAGGAAACAAAGATAAGGTGCACAATATTTCGGAACACTGTATCCTTCAACGTTGAACAAAACCAAAAAACTAATACATAGGATTTTTCGGCCTACTCAGTTATGGCGGATTTTTTTATCCTTTAACCCACTCCAGACGTCTATTGGAGTATTTTTCGGGAAAAAGGGGTCTCTGTGAAAAGCACGACTGAGTTACTCTAGTATCCAGTGTTAAATTAGTGCCTTACCAAACGTTGGGCGCAATGTAGTGTAGTTCCTATATTCCCAATAGGCTCTGCGCATTGGAATAATATATCCTATAGATTTGACGTAGGACTGAGGTCAACTAGGTCTCTATTGAATATATTAGACTTAATTGTGAGTGCCAGCTAGCTCAGAGGTCTCTAGAAACTTTCTCGAATAAACAAGAAGGGATTAGTTTCTGACAACCGCATAAACATGACAACTTTGTTTCCCCAATAATAAACTGATCTTCAGAGTCATGGAAACAATAGATAGATATTTCACTCCATCAATCGTGCATGCTTTGTTTCACCAGAGGTGCAGAGAAATAGATAGACGGGCTTTTTCAACAAAAGGTTTTATTGAACAGTGTTCTTTCACAAGCTTAAGAAATAAACTGCTACAACCGTAATACTGGTTGCAAAATATAATACATACAGTAAAAAGAGTAGAATAAAATAATACTGTAAGAGCATTGTATGGTTCCTAAACCATAGCTAAATACATACAGAAATAACAGAGGCTAAAAGTACTCAAATGGTGCTTCTAAAATACGCCTACCCCGATGTACCTAACCTAAGCTTAGTACGAGGGAAGAAGTAAGAGAGGTGTAGCATAAATGTAGTATTCTTTTGTCAAGAATGTGTCCAAAATTTCTCTTAGGGTCTAATCAGCTCCTTACCTTGATTTGGAATGAAGAAGGTCAGGCTCAGGACTCGATTTCCCAGCAACCAACAAGGGTAGCTTGGAAACACTGGAGCAGGATTTCTCAGCAGGAGAAAAGACAGGGTCTCTCTCAGTGCGTCTGCTGGAGGGTCGGCTTCCTTCGGCACTTGCAGTAGCAGGGCGCGTCGGGCGAGTAGATAGTCGAACTGCTCCAAACCACTGTGTCTTTGCTATGGCAAGTGTAGGCATATTTATACCTTGAAGGTACCGAGTTTGACGTAAAGGTGGACATAATAACGTCATCAAAAGAGTCTCAGTTCCTTGAAAACTCCATGAGTTCTAGGACAAGTCAGTTTTCGAGCAAGGGGAAGTCCCTAGCTGCTGAAGCCGAGTTTTCCAAGAAATCGCTGTAGATTTTCGGGACTAGTGGAAGTAGCCCTGCTGTATTTGGACTGCATGAGCTATGTCTAAATATGGTTATTATTCTTATGCCTATATAAGGATATGGTGATTTATACCTATATAAGGGCATGAATCGGGAAAATTACAATAGGGTCCTACAATGTTATACAACAGTACCAGATCCTTTCCAGCCTGATGACTTTCCATGAAGAATGGCATCTAGCGAACCGAGAATGCACTATTTCGTCTACACCCAACATGACAGAACCCTGCTTTTGGTGTGTGAAGCTCCCTAGCCCAACCTAAATTTGTGGCTACCTGGGGGCTACCGACTATCTGAAAAAACAGTTTGATACTGGCTTCTCCTTCTCCCCCCATGATACCAGCCTGTCTGCTATAACAAAAGAACACCATCTCCCATGTGTAACTACCATTTGCCCTGCAAAGGCAGCTTTCCCTATGAAGCTCGCCTTTTGGTCTCACACCTACTCTGTCCATCATGGCAGGAGGAGGTCACACCTCTTCCTTCATCAGTTTCTTTGTTCCTCAAAGTCATTCTCACCTCTCCCTAGGAGGGCAGAAGGCTATCTCAGGAACAGCAGCTTGTGTGCAGCCACTAACGGATACTGGAAACCTTTGGTAACAAAGTGGCAACTTTAGAAAGTTTTGTACAAGAGTTTAATTATATTTGACTTGAGCAAGTCGGGCTTGATGTAATGATTTGTTTGATACTTTGAAGTACCATATTTTTTTAGCACCTTTCTTAATGGCTGAGTGCGACCTCTTACCCTGCTCGCAGGCAGGTCACCCCCCCCACGCTGCGACACGGATCCACCTGCCTGTGCCTGCCTTGCCGTCCGCATTGTATTGCTGTATCTGCCTAATTGTGTTGTTGCGTGCCTAACTGTTCTCTGCTGAGATCTGCTGTTCCTGCTTTGTTTCTGTGCCCATCTTTTCTTTCTGTGCCTTCTTGTTTTCTCCTTTTTCACCAACTTGGTGCCCCTTGTCCGTTTTCCTGCCGCTGAGTCCCTGCGGCCCCGCCCCCGCACTCCCATTCGCCCGCCCCGCTCCCGCCTCCCAGCTGCTCCTCCCTCCCACCTACCCTTATATGGAGGCCGTTTAGCGGACGCGCAGTTGGGGCGCCTAAGGCTAGCCCATCTGTGCCCATCCGCATCTGGACCGCGCCCAGTGCCAGAACCCATGGCCCCCGCAAACACCACAATGCCTGACAGCACTACGGTGCCAGCACCCTCCACGCACTCAACCCCGGACGAGAACACACCTGCTACCAGGCCACCCCAAAGCGCACCCAAGGACCCTTCACCTGCCTGAACTGCAGCTTCACCAGCACTCGGCCCACAAAACCACCAGCCGAAGGACCCAACTACCTTAGATGCATACTCCTCAAAACCCGCTTCGCCCGCAAACATGCCATCGAACTATGGGACCTTCTTGACTCTACCTCCCCAGATGTCGCCTTCCTGACGGAGACCTGGCTGAACCCCACCTCAGCTCCCGACATTGCCATAGGCATCCCGGAAGGCTACAAGATCACCCGCAGGGACTGCACCAACGGCCTAGGAGGAGGAATCGCCATCGTCTACAGGAACACCATCAGAGTATCGACCAACACCGACAACACCCTCAGCACCGCCGAACACATGCACTTCCAGATTCACACGACCCCAACACCACCCTCAGAGGAACCCTTGTCTACAGACCCCCTGGACCCCGACTACAGTTCAGCGTCTCCATCGCCGACTTCATCAGCACACAGGCCCTCGCCTCCACGGACTATATCCTCCTCTGGGACCTGAACTTCCACATCAAGAACAACAACAACACCACCTCCACCACCCTGATCAACAACCTCTCCAACCTCGGACTCAGACAGCTCGTGACAACACCAAACCATGCCGCCGGACACACGCTCTACCCCATCTTCACCGCAAGCCCCCACGTCTCCTTCAACCACACCACCGAACCCCACTGGACTGACCACCATTCCATCCACTTCATCTTCAGAAAGCCTACCGCGCACCACCCATCAGAGACCTTGATGCTGCTGGAGCAAGGTCACAGACGACCACCTAACCACCACCCTCGCCCAGAGCCCACCCACCGACTCCATCGACCCCGACACCACTGCCCGCAACCTCAAGGAATGGATCAACGACTGCGCCAACACCCTCGCCCCGCTCAAGACACCCTCCAACAGCCACATCAACAAGAAAGCCAACTGGTTCACCGAAGACCTCGAGGCCTCCAAACAAACATGCCGAAAACTGGAGAACAACTGGCTCCGCGAACCGAACACTGGACAGTTACGCAGCCCACAAGAATGCCACCCACAGACACCACCAACTCATCAGAGCCGCCAAGAGGGCCTCATTCAAAGACTGCCTGGATAACAACGCACACAACAGCAAAGAGCTCTTCAACTTCGTGAAGGAACTCTCCAACCCCAGCTCCAACACCAATGACATCTCGCCTTTGCAAGACCTGTGCGATGCGCTGGCCACCTTCTTCCACCGAAAGATCGCCATCATCCATGACAACTTCAACGACATGACCGCCCCGACAACCACCGCCCCCACGACCACCACCTGCACCAACCACCTGCTTCAACGGCCTGCTCTCCTGGACCAGCAACAACGATGAGGACACCAGCGAGATCATGAACACCATCCACTGCGGATCATCATTAGACCCATGCCCTCAAAACATCTTCAAAAAGCCAGTACAGCCATCGCACCCCACCTCTGGAATGTAATCAACATCTTCTTCGAGACATCAACCTTCCCGGAAAGCTGGAAGCACGCCGAGATCAACGGCTTACTCAAGAAACCCAAGGCAGACCCCAAGGACCTCAAGAACATCTGACCCATCTCCCTGCTCCCGTTCCCGGCGAAGGTCACTGAGATAATAGTCAACAAACCACTGACCCGCTTCCTCGAGGAGAACAGCACCCTGGTTCCGCAGCAACCACAGCACCGAAACCCCCCTCATCGCCACCACCAATGACATCAGGACCCGGCTTCACAACGGAGTAACAGCAGCCCTCATCCTCTTGGACCTGTCAGCTGCCTTCAACAAGGTCTGCCACCGCTCACTACGAACACGCCTACACGACGCCGAGATCCAAGAGAAGGCCTGGACTGGAACACATCATTCCTCTCTGGCAGAACTCAGAGTGTCCCCCTCTCCCCCTTCCGCTCCATTGCCACCAAACTCATCTGCTGCGCACCCCTACGGCAACGCCCTCTACGCAGGAATGTCAGCCAAGCTCCTGAGACGATTGCAACACATCCAGATCGCCTTGGCACGTTTGATCCTCAGCATCCCCCGCCACAGCCACGTCACACCCCACCTGAGAGACCTGCACTGGCTCTCCATCAACAAGAGGATAACCTTCAAACACCTCATCCACGCACACAAAGCTCTCCACAAGACCGGCCCAGTGTACCTCAACAGACAACTCAACTTCTATTCCCCCACCCGCTAGCTCCGCTCCGCCAGCCTCGCCCTCGTCACAGTCCCCCGCATCCGAAGACCGATCCTTCTCCCACCACCCCGCCAAGACCTGGAATACCCTCCCCACCAACCTACAGCAGACTCAGGACCTACTGGCCTTCAGCAGACTCCTCAAGACCTGGCTCTTCGATCACTAGCAGCACCCCCCCGTGCCTTGAGACCACCATGGGTATGTAGTGCGCTTTATAAATGTCATGATTGATTGATTGATTGAGTTGTCAGCGTGTCACTCAGGACAAATAATGTTCATAAAACACATGTCCAACTTTTTAATATAATGCATCCATCCTATAGGGCTCCGTAAGCCTGCCTTAGGGGTGACATAGATATTACAAAGGAAGGTCGGGGTTTTGCCATTTGTTTAAATGGCAAAGTCGAGTTAGCAGTTTAAAAACCACTGTGCCAGCCTGCCATGGTGGGCTGGGGGTGATGCTTTGCTTTCTCACACTTGTGAAAGCAAGATAATGTTGTGTAGTTCCCACTAATCTGTAGGATCTGCACGTTTGTTGTACAACATAAACTTTGGATGAGGTGCCTAGACCAATTCTGGGCACCCCTGCAGGATATGTTGGCCTAGAGATGAGCTAGCTCACAGTGCCATCATAAGCTCCCCTAACTTCACCAGAGAGTGAATGGTTTCTGGTAACCACTAAACATGACATCCCTGACGCCTCAGGGATCATGGTAACAGATCAGATCATTTCACTTAGTCACAAGTGCTCCTTGCTCTCTGAAAAATATACAGAGAATACATGGTGGGATGTTTTCAATATGTTTATTGAACCAACGTTATTCTTGTATAAAATACATGTGCTGTGATAATCAGTAGACAGAAGCAGATAAAAGTGATTACAAGCACCAAAAGAGTGAACAGTAGGTATAGTTATTCCATGGTACTAAAACAGGCGTGTAACAAGGCCGTAATCAAGCGTACTCCTATTATCCAAAACACTACTGTAAGTGTACCTAGAGTGTATGTAGGTGTGAAGCCAAGACTCGCTCCAAGGGACAATCCAACCCCAGTACCTGGCGGGAGAGAATGTAGGATCCGTCTTGGTCACAAACTGGACACCCCTCACAGAGATGTTAGACCACTGCGTGGTGAAGTCTCAGTATGCAGGGACCCTCAGTGACAGCTGAAGTGCCTCCTCTGCTAAATTTATGAGATGCTTATTGTTTATAATAAAAGCAATGTATGAATATATCAGCAATGTAATGGATATGTGGCTAGCCTTGTTACCCCATGGATGAAGATCGAATTTCTTTGTACATTCATGCATAGAGGTCTTGTACTTGATGTTTGAGGCATTGTGATAATGTTAAGCGAAGCCAGAAGTGTAAACAGAAGTAGTTTCAGAGAAACTAACCAAACATTGTCACACACGCAAATATGTGCAAAAGGGAAGAGCAGAATTGTTATTGTGGAAAATAGGATAATATAAGAAAGGAGCAGCTTCAGCTGGGCCTAACCCAGGCACAGAAAGAGGTGCTCCAGGTCATAAGATAAAATTAGCTTATAGGCCTTGGGTACCCCTGGTCCCACCTATTAGAGACGTATACGTTTGTTAATGTATGCCAATAGTGGGTGAGCAAATTATATATATATATATATATATCTCTTTGAGGGTTGCGCACTGGCACTGATGACTGTTTGGGAGGACTCAGTGTACCCTCAGTCAAAAAGCCAGCAGCATCAGTCCAAACACTTGGGGGCAATCGTGCAAAAAGAGGAATTTCTTCACATAGTGCTTTTACTATCAATGTAGCTGATTGCAAACCAAATAAACGGGATGAACATATTACCTGCACATCATAGATTAACTACAGACTTAACAGTGTAAATATCATAGCATAGCATGAAACATGCAAATATTAACTTCTTAAAATTGTCCTCTTTCAAATACCATGGACCTTACCTTGTGGATGATAAGGCCTACTAACTTAGTTTCATAAAATATTTATTGTTTTTAAAAGAGTAAAACTAAAACAACAGACACAAGAAACATTCTGAGCCACCACAGTAGATAAAACAATACCCTTCCCCCACCATGTACTTCACACCCGCTAAGGTACAACAGCACTTGACTTCAGTTTATCATTCCCACAGCCTCTCCTTTCAATTATCAGTGCATCAGGCTAGGTTCCAGTACCCAGCAAGGGATCATCAGTGCTTTAGGTGATGCACTATATTCCCCATTGTCAATCAGCATGGGGCTCTGCGGCTGCCCCCATATCTTATCATATTTACGGAGGCACATCCTTTCCTGATATTCCATCTACTCACTTATTTTGCATGTTTCCATTTCCATCATCCAGTCTCAGAGATGCAGGCTGAGGTCGCTGCCACATTTTTGACCATTTTCACTACAGCATTTCAAAGGTTGACAAGTTTATTGTTATAATTCAATTCATCCAAATCCACCCATAAACCTCACAATGCAAGGGGGGGGGCGGCTCAAGGTCAACTGTAATCCCTGTGGCCTACTTAATACATCTTATGAAAGATTTTATACTGAATGAGTCGATAGATTGCTTTTATGGCCCCCTCTATAGGGAACTCTAGAGCTACCCTTCAGTCTTTGTCAGTAATCCCCACCACGTCACCTTCCCAATGGGCCAATAGTTAGGGCAGTTCACCCTGTGCGTTCCTTATCAGAGTCCTATTCATGAGGGAGATAGCCCCTGATGTCATATGGCCATGTTAGAGTCAGGATGCCAAGGGGGAATGCTCCACTGTTTTTTCCCTCGTGATATTCTCACTTGTAGTGCATATCATAGTTGCAAATGCAGACAAATCTGTGTGGTGGGCATTGCAAATTCCACCCATTAGTGTTAGAATGGTGCCATTCTATCTGCATCCCATACATCATCTAACATTGAGAGGCCAATCATAACCCACTGTCTGAATCTCTGTAACCAGGCACAGCCTCATCCCTACTTATTTGAGAGTTCAGGTAGTGAGGGCCTCATGTATGGCATTATGTTGTATGCCATAGTGAAAGAGCCGGTATGCACAGTATTTAAGCAATACGGTGCTTTCCTGTCCTTTCTGCCTGTGCTGGCACAGTTTTGCCAGTCTAGTGCCAACGTAGGCACCCTCGCATCAATTGCAGGCAGGATTGTTGTTGTGCAGATAGGGGCACCTTTCTGCACAAAACCAATCCTACAAGGCATTTTCTTTTTTCTATGTGTGCCTCAGAATGCATGGAAAGAGGAAACAAATGAGTAGAAATAAATATATTTCTTCTCACTATGCCTCACCACAGGAGACGCACAGATTTGATGATACACCAGGTTTACATCACTTTGTAAATCTGAGGCAGCGTCAAATTCCAATGGTGTTGCACTGGGAAACCCACTGCAACGCCCATGGAACGCAGAGTAAAGTGACGCTCTGATTTGCGCTGCATCGCCTTACTCATGATTTATGAGGCCACTCAAAGCCACACAGGGTGGCTTTGCATGGCATCATAAATCTTTACGAGAGCCCTGCATCACTCATGCACCACTTTACATGATGACAATTTACGTAGTGCTCTCATGAATTAATCCCTAAGTCTTTTTCCCCATCCCATTTCTCTATTCAGTTTATGCTACAGAGAGGCCACAATTGAAGTGTCTGGCAGTGTATCCACCAGCATTCTTCCCCGTTACAGAATGTTGAGTTACCCCACGGCCCAAGTTTCTCTCAGTCCATTTGGTAGGCCGGAACCCTTCAGTGAAGCATATGCCCATTCAGTCACTATCTAAATCTGTACACCCTCATAATAATTAAGTATATTGGGTAGCGCTATTACCCCATCACATACAGATCTCTGCAGAGTGGTAAGGCAATTCACGATGGACCATTGTTCCACAGTAGGAAGCGTAGTAGTGTATTCACCACCTAGAAGAATGCATCCGGAATCGCAATGGGGCTGTTTTGCAGCATGTAGGTAAATCTGGGGAGAGCAATTATTTTGAAGAATGCTGCTCTGCCAAGGAACAATAAAGGCAAACGCCTCCAGTGCTGTATATCCTTTTCCAGGCCCTGGAGGAATTGATTCTCCTCATAATGCATTAATTTTGAAGTGGTGTCTAGCCACCACCAGGGACAGGTGTCCTCTACCCTCCAAGTCCCTATCTGGAAGATCAGGGACTTATCCCATTTGATCCCAAGCCTGAGATAGGCGGACGATGAGTCCCTCTATGGAGAAATCTGGCTCTGCAATAAATAGCAGGATATAATCACCATACAATGACTTCCAATCTTCCGAGGAGTAACACCATCTCCAGCCCCATACCTGGCATCCACCCAGATCTATCCAGCTAGGGCCTCCATAGCTGAAGCAAACAGCATCGGTGGCAGAGGGCATCCCTCCTGTGTACCTCACCATATGGGGAACTCCCTGCATAGGGTGCTATTAATCCAGAGTCTGGCTGTGGAGGAGTTGGGTCCATTTCAGGAACCGGGGTACAAATCCCATTTTGAACAGTATTGCAAAGAGGAAGGGCCATTCAATGGAGTCTAAGGCTTTGTTCGCATCAAGCAATGCAATGGCTAGGGGTATACCCAGTGTATCGGCCATCATATTATTATTGTAGAACTGCCTAGGTTCAACTTACGAGATCAGCGGGGTATGAATCTATTCTGGTATGGATGTACCAGATCTGAGATAACACTTCCTACTAACTAGCACCTTTGCTAACACTTTAGTGTCTGCATAAAGTAGGGAAATTGGCCTGTAGGAATCCCATCTTTCTGGAGGTTTCCTGGTTTAGGGATAAGTGTGATCATCACTGTGTGAATATCTCTGGGGAGTTTGCCCCTACGAAATGTCTCTATGTACAGGTTAAACGTCAAGATTACTATCTAATTTGCCATTCTCTTGAAGAACTCCACTGCAAGGCCATTTGGACTTGTGATTTCCTGACTGAAGCTGTGTGAGCACAACGCTTATTTCTTCTGTTGTTAGGGGCCCTTCCAATTCCAGGGCTTGAGCCCTGCCCAGGTGGGTTCATAGGCAGTATAAAATAAAATTCAATAGGTCTGTCTCTGTAGTCCACCATTACCGTCGCTTTCTCCTCCCTACCCATGGTAGTTCATCAAGATTACTACCTAATTTGCCATTCTCTGGAAGAACTCCACTGCAAGGCCTTTTGGACTTGTGATTTCCTGATGCTGGCTGTGTGAGCACAACGTGTATTTCTTCTAATGTTAGGGGCCTTTTCAGTTCCAGGGATTGAGCCCTGCCCAGGCGGGTTCATGGGCTTCTCTGTAGTCCACCATTACCATCGTTTTCTCCTCCCTACCCTTGGTAGTTAAATCACCCGTACCTCCGATTTCCCCAGTATGGTGCCTGTCCATGTCTCTGCTATTAAGCCAGGTTGGGAGATTCCTGGCTTTGTATCTCACCTCGTACAGTCATTTCTGTTTGATCATGTGTGCTAGTCAGACTACTTCTGTGGCTAGAATTTCAACATTCCTCAGTCTTGAGGTGAATGAGCTGCCGTGCGGGCATTAGAAGGTGACTGTATTAAGACCACCTCAAGGTCAAGGATTTCCTCTTCTAGCTTCCTACAGTGGTGGATTCTCTCTCTTCTTCCCCTATTTCACCCGTTATGATCTCCCCCCTTATTGTGGCCTTATAAGCCTGCCAACAAGTAGCCTCTGCAGAATTTTCTTTCAAGTAAAGGGCCATAGCTTTATTTAGACTCTCCAGCAATTTGTCATTTGTGAGTCGCCATGTAGCCATTCTCCAGTCTGCTCTTCCTCATAAAGTCAGTGCGGTTAGAGTAATACACAGTGGCGAGTGGTCAGAGAGACCCTTCGCTTTGAAGTCTGCCTCAGTTCATCTGTTTAATGTTGCTGGTGGTGTAAGAGAGTGAGCTATACTACAGTGGGAATTGTGTGCCCCAGAGTAAAAGGTCTAGCTCCGGTTTGTCCTGTGCAGTAATCTCCATTTGTCTTCAAAACCCATACCCATCACAAAGGTCACTAGTTTCCCCATTCGGAGGAAATCTAGTTGGGGGGTAGTCATTCTATCCATGTGGGGGTCCATTTACATGTCAAAATTTCCTCTGACTAGTATTGTTGCAGGTAGGAGATCTAAAAGCAATATGCTCAAGTATGGTAGCCTCTAAGTCTGTAATCCTGGTGGAATATATACATTTATCAGAGAAATGGTTTCCTCCTCCCGCTTGCCCGGGACCATCATATAGCATCCCCTGTCATCAGATGAGGTGTGGTTCACTTGAAATGCAACAGTCTTTTTTTTATCAGGATTGCAACTCTCCTGGATCCAGAGGTATACCACCAGTGGCTGATCACTGTGTATCTCCCCCGCCCCAGGAAGACACATTTCAACCCTCTCAGGTGTGTTTCCTTCAGAAACACCACATATGCTATGTAGCACATGCGTGCTTTCTTCACTAGTCTCCACTTAATTTGGCTACCTAATCTGTTAATGTTCCATGATAGTATTTTGAGTGAGTGTACCTTACGGTTGCTGTGTAAATTGTCGCCCATTATACTGATCCCTCTCTCCTGTGCGATATGACCCCGTCAACATTTTAAACACATCGACATCCTCCCACAATTCCCTACCTAACTTACCATGGTGCCATTATCGAACTGGCGGCATCCCAACGCATGATAGGGCCATCACCCGTGAGAACAAAGTCCTGCATTATTATTGCAAGTATGTATGTATGTATGTATTGGTACTCTTTTATAGCGCATGTCTGTCACCCAACGGGTATCCTGCCGCTTTGACTAGAAGGAACCTGCTTCGCACCATGCTGACTTATAAGAACTAACATGGCCCAACCTTAGGAAAGAGATGTGTTTTTAAATTTTTCTTAAAAGAATTGAGATCGTTCATGCTTCTCAGTCCTAGCGGAAGAGCGTTCCATAGTCTGGCTGCCGTAAAGCTGAAAGATCGGCCGCCCAGCCGCGATCTCAAAACTTTAGGCACCACAGCAAGGTAAGCAGAAGCCGAACAAAGGGATCTGGACGGAGTGTACCAATGGAGCATATTCTGTAGTGGGACTGGGCCTTGTCCATGAAGGGCCCTGAATACAATACATAAAGATTTAAAATCGATCCGCTGAAGGACCGGTAACCAGTGAAGGTCCCTTAGTGCCTGAGATGAAGAATCAAGGCGGCGACGAGCAAGCGCTAATTAGGCTGCGAGATTCTGCACCCGTTGCAGTTTTCCTATCAAAGTAGATGGTGCTCCAAGAAATAGAGCATTACAGTAGTCCAAGCGACTTACAATAATGCTCCTCACCACCTCTGGCCTGCTGTCCATGGGAAGTCAAAAATACAATTCATTAACACTATTGAGTGGAGCACTCTGCTTTAGTGCAAGCTTTAATCAGAGTCAGACAGGACAATAACCTCTTCAGGATCACACTGGACAGTGTGGACTGGACAAGTGTAGTTAACAGTTATATGTGTCAATTCGGTGATGGTGCAGAGGCATTGCCCACTATCAGGAGTACAGTGTTAATTGTCCTGGTTTGGGCAGGCCTGTCATAACACATCCACATATGCCCAGAAAGGTAGTCCGTACATCTCTGTCTCTCAGATAATTTCTTCAGACATCATCGGGATAACCTTTGGTCGGGCCCAATCTCCTCTCTGTGATCGGGATAGGAGCCTTGCTCATTTGAGCTATCTGTCTCTTTCTCCAGAGTTTCACATCAGTTGGAAGAGTCCTGTGTGCAGCTCTTCTGATTGTCCATAACATGTTTAGCTCTTTCTTTGCCTGATTCCTTACAACGCTTCCTGTTTTCTTGCCATCTAAGGGCCTGTGATGCTGATGCAGTCTGTGGACTGAGGTGCCCATGTCTCTCCAAATATCCCCAGACTTCCTCTGCATCGGTAAAGAAGTGAGCCTCTACCCCGTCCATTATGCAGAGTTCCGCCAGGAAAAAGCGGGCATTGCAGCTGTTCAGGTTCCGTAGGTGCTGCTTTACTCTTCAGAAGGCTTCCCTTTGATGTTTTACCAGCGTGGTATAATTTGTATATATATTGATGGTTGCATTCCATACTGTCCATAGTCCATGCAAGCACACTTTGTCACCATTCCCTTCTGTGCTGTGTCACAACCCCTTCCTGAGGCCCCTGCATAGTGGTCAAGCATGCAGAACTCATGTTGCTTTATTCCTGTGGTGCTTTGTGGCACACTATGATATCATGACTGATTTTCCCCAGCACCGTCAGAAGTGATGTTCCCTCTACACTCTCATGACTAATGTTTCCCCAGCATCCTCATGGCCAATGTTCCCCAAGCACCCTCATATCTAATGTTCCCCCAGCACCCTCATGACTGATGCTAACCAGCCCGCTCATGATCAGTACTTCCCCAACAACAGTAATTCCATTGCTCTTGAATCTTGCAAGTGCTCAGGGTCGTACTGGCCGAAGTGGGCACCGGGCATTGCCCGGGTCGGCCGCCAGAGTGGGGGCCATTTTTGGGTCTCTGGGGGCATTTTTGTTACCAGGGTCCAGCAATTTCAGCCCCCTGAACAAAATTAGAAGAACCCAGCCCTAACAAACAGCTCAGCCGCACTCCCGTGCCCCCCTCCTGGGGGCCGGCCAAACAGTTTGCCTGGGCTAGTTTCAGTTCCCAGTCTGGCCCTGCAAGTGTTCCCCAAATCCTGCGAACCAATGGATTAACTGTGTTACACACGTGATCTAGCAACATCCATTGACTCTTCGAGAGGGTATATAAACCCTGCCGAAACCCAAATAATGGCTTGGTCTCACTCCCTGAGGAACAAGCTTCACCCTGCCCACTCACCTAAAAATCCTGACGGAAGTGAAAAGTACTCTGGTCTGCTTCAAGTCCATCCAAACCTGTGGTTCAAGTGGAACCACCTCCTTTGGCATCTTCCTCCTCGCCTCCTCCGTCACAGCTACTCCAGTCCACCCCCTACTCCCTGAGCCAAAGCATCAAGATCTTTTTCATACTTCAATCATGTGGAAGTACTAGGCAGAGTACTTGATAACAGGTTAGAGCGCACTAAACCTCCTATACTATTAAACAAGACTGACTATCCCCATTTTCAAAGACGATAGACTTTCCTCTCTTTGCGTTACTCCAGCACTTCTTGTGTACCTTTTAAGTTTATACTCTGGACCCTTCCTACAACCTTGATGCTAGAATTGGCACTGCACAAGGATTAAAGACTATGGGCCAGATGTAGGTAAAACTTATTTACCGATTCTTAATTACCGAATTTTACCGATTCGGTAATTAAGAATCGGTAAATAAGAAGTGGGGGTATGTAGGAACATCCAGATGTTCCAGTTACCGAATCGTTAAGAATCGGTATTTACCGATTCGGTAAATACCGACCGGTAATGCTCCATTCATTCCTATGGGCTTTGAAGCCCATAGGAATGAATGGGGCATTACCGGTCGGTATTTACCGATTCGGTAAATACCGATTTTGACAAGGGTGCAGGGGGTGTCACTTTGACACCCTCTAGCACCCCCACAAAAGGTTCGGGGGCCATATGGCAGGCATACCTGCCCTAAGGGCAGGTCTGCCTGTCATATGGCACAGGTGTGCATGCACACATGTGCATGCACACCTGAATCGGTATTTTAACATCAAATACAATTTGATGGTAAAATACCGATTTTGTAGGCCTTGTGGGACTCAGAAGAGTCCCACCTACATATCAATTTTACCGATTCTGTAAATATACCGGTCGGTAAATTTACCGACCGGTATATTTACCGAATCGGTAAAATTACCGATTTTCCCTGTTTACCTGCCCCTACATATCAAATGCCAAATACCGGTCGGTAATGGCCGAATTCGGCCGTTACCGACCGGTAAAACCCTACCTACATCTGGCCCTATATCTCTATGTTTCTCTGATGAACAGTAGTGCACAGGGCGCACTTCAGAGTCCTTGATATATGCACAAACCTTGCAACCCACCCTGTGTTCCATGAGTATACTTAGGAGTGCAGGTAACTCCAACCATTGCTCTGAGTGTATCCTCAGGAGTGCAAGTAACTCTAACCTTTGCTCCGAGTGTATCCTTAGGAGTGAAAGTAACTCCAACCATTGTTCTGAGTGTATCCCTGGGAGTGCCAATTGCTCCTAACTGTATTTTATGTTTATTCCTAGGAGTACCATACTCTAATCTATGATTTTAGTTATTCTGCTCTTATGCCAAGCTGCTGATGAAACCTGTAAGTTTATGTTCCTGAAGTTAATGCATGTTCATTGTAAGTAGATCAGGCTCCAACTGATGACAAATCCTGTAATGTTTGCCTGTTTAAATGAAACTCTTGATTCCATGCCTTTCTTCCATGGTCTGAAGGTTTGGAAATGGGCGTCACACTAGAGACTGTCAGCTCCTCCCTCTCCCAGGGTACCTATGTGAGGAGTAAAAACAATTTAGAACATTGGTCACAGTGTCCAGAGTAACATATAAATGAAACGTAATTCAAAAGTAAAGTAACAAAACATAACCGCTGCAAAAAGCATTACACATATTTCTCATGATTATTGTCTATTGACCAACATACACCAATAATCCCCATCGTGGCCTTCACATGTGTCTGCAATATAAATGTGACCATCATCCAATCAGAAGTGTAAAATGTGCACAATAATGACGATTTCAAGAAAATTTAGGTCAAAACTGTCACCCGCAGTGTACAGTGCACCACACACATTGCCTTTATGCACAGTAATGCACTACTGTACGGAAATTGCATGGGAATGGAGTATTTCAAATATAAACAGGTGAGCCCTCGCTTGTAGTGGTGGTAACGCACTTAACAGTCACCAATACGGTAGTTCCAACCGCTAAAATGGCAGATGGCTGACCTCGCATACAGGACATTTTAAACTACGACCGGCGGCGGTAGTCGACCATGCAGTGGGTGTTTGCATCCACGACGGACACACCCATAAGCCAACATTGGTCATACTGATGGTCCAATCTAATTGCTGTGTGCAGCTATGCTGATGACTGCATGAGTGATGTACATATATGCCAAGGACTGAAAAAAACTCACCTTCCTCCTGACACTGGTCCTACCAGCACCACTTTAATTTTAGCTGCTGTTTGCCACCCCTGGGAGCAATCATGCCAGGCCAAGTTGGAAAGAGGGCCCCTGCTTTCTCTCCAGAGGAGCTGGAGGAACTTGTAGAAGAGGACCTATATTACCAGCGTTATGGCTCACCAGAGGAGCAGGTAACCTACTCATATACATATTTTACTCTGTTCAACGCCATCCTTTCCATTCCCACAGGCTACAATGTGTCTCCGAGTCCCAGAGTGAATTCTGAATATTATTGTTAATATTGTGGATGTCTACATAGGACAATCATGTAATGAATTGTGTATCTACTGTGTACTTAATGTCACCATTACGGTGTGTGTTTGCTTGTTAAGCCCTGGATTCTGCTTGTGGTGTATTCACATATCTATGCATGTATACCTTTCATGGTATCTATGATATATTCGCTAATCAGATCATGGTAAATGTGTATCCAAATGTATATGGCTCACTGCATGAGCTGTGTGTGTATAGTGTAAGAAGCAGATGAAGATGATGTAAGTTATGTGAGTTCACTCAGCCCAGGTCAGTGCTTGCCAAACTCTTGCCTGGGAGCTAACTATACCTCAAAGACCCCTTCAGAGTGCCACATTACCCTGGGGTCACTTATAGGGTGGCCACAACATGTACATTTATGTTTTGAAGGCATTTGAAATGCGAGGTTCATGTCAGACCAACAGACACAACATGCAGAGAGGAAGGCCAGACAATGAGCTGTGTCCAGTCTGGGCCATTGCCCAAGCTGGAACAAAGTTACAGTAGTAATACAAATGATGAACAGAGTAATCTCCCTGTAGACTTGCAGACCCTTGGATGGTCCCAAAAGGGGTTTTCTGAATCACTACTAGCCGTTATTCACAAAGGTCATGCTTGCATTGTACAGACCTTCTGCACATGTGACACATTAACAGTGTAGAGAGCTGGTTACTTCTGAAGAGTTTTTGATATGTGAATCACAAGCTTTGTTATAATCAACCAATCTAACAAGACATACAATAGTATGTTGAATGTCATCCTTGTACAGTGCCAGAAATGGCAAAATGTATGTCCTGTGATGGCTGCACATACCACTCATACTTAGTCAGACATAGTTTGATATCCTAGTAAGTGATCTACATGTCCACAAATCCCCAGTGAGCTGCTCTTAATGACACACATGCCACCCCTTTCTTTGTGACCGAAGTCTTAGGATGTAGTCTATACCATGGTACTGGCCTGTACAGACCGTATGCATCAATTCAGTGGGCCTGGCTGGAAAGGTGTCTGTACAATCATTCTGAAGTAGCTTACACTTCAGAAGCCCACAATGGTGTGCTGTGCTTCATAGTATCTCACATCACAGTACATTTAAGATGACTCTGCCCGACATGATGTTAGTGGGCTGCCTTAGTCAGTGTAGGTCATAATCAGGCTTGATGATAGTCACCAGATAACTACAAAAGTGTATATTCATGTCTTTGTAAAGCTTTATCATGTTAGACCGATACATGTAGTGTGTTTACTATTGAGTAATGCTTGTGCTAGGTATACAAAATGTGTGTCAACCAAACCGATATCCTAGGACTAGCAGTTATAATTTGTGTATTCATCTACTGTATCCATACATTTCAACGCTCATCAGAAGCAGTCCATTTGGAAAGCTAAAGCCCCGGTAGGTCCCTGGAGTCTTTCGCCAGTGCAGCATCCATTGTCATAAAAACTGGGAGGACCTGAGGCACTGGACCAGGAATATCGTGGAGGTCCAGCTAGGGATGCCGTCCCAATGTTGACAGGGTACATGCCTGAACCTGACCCCATTGATGGCCTGCATACTGGTGATGGCCTACTCAGATCTTGATGGGCAGTTGAGGGACCAACAGAAGCAATAAGAGGGTGAATCTTGGCTATAGCCATATGTGTCACAATGCCAAGCTTGTGTGTTACAGGCATCCATTCCCTATCATTATTGGGGGTTGCCTGTGTACGACACACAAAAAGAGTTACTGTTTTCTGTAGGTCTGGTAGTGTGTGCCTGCTGATGTTCTGTGCCTATTGTCTATGACCAAGAACAAAGCTGAGTCCAGTCAACTACCAAGTTCCTGTCTTGAGCAGACACATGACTGTGTGAAGTAAAAAATCTACTTGTTGTTTGATGTAAATCTTCCAATTGCCATCACCAGATGGTACAAGAATAGTTCGCAAACTATCATAACTTTATTGCGCGGCAAGGCTAAGACTATCATTAGCAAATGTACCCATTTTAAGCTAGGTTTACTTGCAGAAATAAAGAAAGGTGGAGGTTGAATAACCAATTCCAGTGGTGAAGTAGCCATTAGACGTACAAAAATAGCAGAAAAGCCAAACAATAATTTGAAAAGTAATGCAGCGTGAATATAAGTACTATTAATAATAATAATGCCAAATAACGTACTAATACAAATGAGATGGCGTGCCTGTCAATGAGTGTGCAGGCAACGTTTACCTTACAAAATAATAAGTGTGTCGTTTCCAGAAGAGAGGTGTGTCCATCAAACTGTAACATTAAGTTATGTGAAGTGGAAGATGAAGACGTTTGAAAATGCTGATTAAATTCTTTCGTGAATGAAGAAGTCTGTTATCGATGTGCTGCGAGATGAAGTGTGCTTCAATGCTTTTCAACAAAGGTGCATGTAAAGAATAGAATACTTCATGATTTAAGATGGTTGACGTGCCGTGGGATGATGTGTGTGGGCGTCGTGAGATCACTGTTAGAGATGGGCACACTGTGCACAAGGGCTCCAAAGCAAAAGCCCGGGAAATGCCGCAAAAGTGCTGGAAATAGCCAGAAACCTCTAGAATAGCCATAGATGCAGTGAGACAAGCTGAGAAATGAGTCTGCAGACTGCAACAGTCTCTGTCAATGTCACTTATGTGTGCAGTCCACCAATACGTCTTGACCATCACCAACAAATCTCAGAAATGTCTCCAATTATTTCAAAATAATCTCCTGTGTGTGTCGGTGGACTGGAAAATTGTCACAAAGATGAAATGAGTACATTTGACGCAGCAGGTGATAAGTGGAAAAGGATGTTGTTTCCATATGATGAAGCCCACAACAGGACCCACCAGCCTGGATGCCTACAGCAAACTGTAATGAGATCCTTGCCAGCAGCCATACCATTCTTGTGAAAGAACATGTTCAAAGCATCGCTACATACAGTAGAGCTGAGCGAGGGCACTCAGCTCATGCCAAACAGAGAATATTTCTACAAACGCGATAGAATGCAATGTACTACTAACACTTAATGGGTAACATTTACTAGTCCCACTCCAATATAAACATACTCATGGAAGATGTTGGACACTAAAAGGGCAACAGTTAGTATTCCCACTCCAATATAAATTAACTCGGGGAAGATGCTGGACACTAAAAGGGTGAAATGTACTATTCCCCCTCCAATATAAACTAACTCAGGGAAGGTGTTGCACACTAAAATGGTGACATTTACAATTCCGACTCCAATATTAACTAACTCAGGGAATGTGTTGAACTCTAAAGGGGTGACATTTACTATTCCGACTCTAATATAAAGAAACTTAGGGAAGGTGTTAGACACTAAAGGGGCAACATTTACTATTCCTACTCATACTGAAACTGTCACGTCTGCTCCTGCTCCTCAGGATCAGGGTGATGCTAAATGGGGTCCACCTCCTGACTTCCCCACACTCTGACTAATAAATCAAACAGAGCATAAAGGTAATCAAGTGAAGGAAAGGTAAGGGTGGGGTCTGCGGTGGAAAGGGATTACCTGAAACAACAAAAAACATAACATGAATACATTACGATAATCCTGTCTACTCTCTGTATGGTCTTCCTAGAATCCTGTCTATACCTGTATAGGCTTCTCCCTGGAAGTTGCTCCCAACTGCTCTCATAAGATACCTCTCTTACTGTTATTGGAACAACACCGCCTGTAAGAAACAAGATTCATTCATCAAACACTCCATGAACCTACGAGAGATAAGCAGCCTTCAAGCACTTATTCCATCAAACTCACATTCATTCCCAATGTTTCCCAAAATAAAAATAGGAACAAAAAGGCAAATGTCCGAAAGCCATAGGTTCCAGTAAAAGTAAACAGAACCCAAACACAGTTCTGCAGCAAATGAATGTGAATTCCTCATTCACTTAGTACTCCAAAGAAAAGTCCCGAACTCCCAATCCAACAGGATTAAGCAAAGAATAAGGGTTATTCAAATCCTCCCAAGAGGGAGAGAGTCAAGGTACATAAATGTATTTGTGCACCAAAAACGATACCTCCTTTTTGTAGATAGGGCCAAAACAGGAGAAGCCCTCTGCAGCCACGAGAGAACTCGTCAATACTGTCTGGAATACTTTCCTAGCTCAGCCGAGCGTAAAGAAGGAATCTCACAAGTACGCCGCAGCCGCAAGCGGGAGATGTCTTTAATTGTTTCTTGCTCAGCCGAGCGGAAAGAAACACCAAATGCCCGCCGCCGCCGCGAGCGGGCGATGAACAGGAATTGTTCTCGCTCAGCCGAGCGGAACACTAGAGGTAGCCCGCCGCAGCCGCGAGCGGGCTCAAGGAATCACCAACTGCGTTCTCCGCTAGTAACGCGAAGAAATCAAGGGGGGAACTCCGCTTCCTAACAGCGCGGCTGTTAGTAAGTTGACGGGCAATCCAGAATCAGGTACAACGCGGTCGTGTTGTCACGTGCTTTTATGTAGTTCGGACCTTCCTTCCCACAAAGCCTTCTGGGAACTGTAGTTCACGGCATGACGTTTTCTGTAGGCGCCTTTGGCAAAACCCTGACAGAAACAAAAAAAGGGAAGGTGTTGGACACTAGTGGCCTAATTATGAATCTGGCGGTCCATGGACAGCCAGTCTCACAGGGGTGCTGCAGTGGTGGTCGAGCCACCACCACAGCCACCAGGAATCGGCTGTTCCCTGGTGGTGGTGCTGCAATCAGGGCCTCAGCAATATGCTGTGGTGCCACTGAGGTACTGCCATGCATGTTTCAAATCTCTGGACTGCCAGCAGTTTTCATTGAGGTCTATCCCCAATGAAAAGGCTGGTAGTCCTGAAACAAAGGGAGGCTGCCCATTTACATGGGGTTGCAGGCAGGGGGGCACAACATGTGCGCCCCTGAGTGCAATTCCCTCAGATCCGGCACGGTATGGACTTTACAGTCCATGACGTGCAGGAATAGTTTTTGGCTCTCACATTGCTGTGCCTATTTTTTGAGCCACTGCAGTGGGACTGCCAAAAACAGACTGCCACACTCATGGAAACTTAGAGTCTGGCACTCAGTGTAAACAAGGGTTTGGCAGTGCGGGAGGGGGCCACAGCGTGGAGGTCTATTCTTCCACCACCAAACTCGTAATCGAACCCTAAAAGGGTGGCATTTACTATTCACACTCCTACCTAAACAAACTCAGGGAAGGTGTTGGACAATAAAAGGGCAACATTTGCTATTCCTACTCCAATATAGAAGGTGATGGAAACTAAAATGGTGACATGTACTAACCCAAATTACTACAAAGTAAGTGAGGAAAAGTGTTGGAGATTAAAGAGATGATATTTACTATTCTTGCTACAATGAAAAAAAGTTTAGAAACATATAGCAACACATAATTCCAAATAAAAAACAGACATCCTTAACTACAATATATACGTTTTAAAAAAAACAATCAAATATATTTTAGACAGCTATCATACAATAATATTTTTCTACTTTTGAAAATACTGCAATATTGTTACACATTACTTAAATAAAATATTTAATATCTTATTAAATATTAAAAATTATAAAAACACAACATTTCTAAAAATAAAGTGTAAAGAAATTATTTTCAACAACTATTAAAAAAAAATTCAAAACAAAGTGTATTTGTGCCCGATTCACAGAACTAACTTCAGACAAAATCCTAAACTTACTACCATGTTGGTATTCACAGAAGGCACTTACTCATTTCGGCATTTACAGAAGTTAGGAGTCCTAACTTTAGGACTCCTAAATGCCTTCTGTGAATACTGTAAGTCTTAAAGTTAGGATTTTTCTCAGTTTAGGAGTCCTAAAGTCCCAGCTTTATTACTCCTAAACTGAGAAAAATCCTAACTTTAAGACTTTTGGTATTTACAGAAAACATTTAGGAGTCCTAAAGTTAGGACTCCTAACTTCTGTGAATACCGAAATGAGTAAGTGCCTTCTGTGAATACCAAAATGAGTAAGTGCCTTCTGTGAATACCAAAATGGTAGTAAGTTTAGGATTTTGTCTTAAGTTAGTTCTGTAAATCGGGCCCCAAGTTTTTAAATAATGTAACTTTTTTTCTCAATACAACAACAATTTCTTTAAATAATGTAAAAATTCAAGTTTTTTAGCAATTTTTTTAATGTTAAAAGTTTTATAAATATTTTTAAATCAATTTTAAAAACGACTTTAAAATATATCATTTTTCAAATATACAGTCATATTTTCTAAAAAATGCAGATTACAATATTAATAATAAAAAATGTATTTGATATTTTTTGAAATATTATTACCTATCGATTTCTAAATATTAAATATTCAATTTGAATATATATAATGTTTTAAAAAATATTCAAAATTAATATAACTATTTTGATAATGAAACAAGTTTTCTGAAAAAAATAATATTAATAAATAATATTAAAGAATCTTCCCACCCTTAACCCCTATAAAACTCTACATCCCGCTACTATTTTAATAAAAAAAATAAAAAACAACATTTTCAAAAATCACATCATAGAATAAACATGAACACATATTTTTTTAAATGTGCCACCCTTATCCCCTATAAACTCGACATCCCGCAACTAAAAATATATTTCTACATATTAAAGCAACATTGAGAAAATGTAAATGACAAAAATAATTCTTAGCTCTAAATAATATAAAAATATAAAGAACTTTAATATAAATAAATGAGATCATCTGAGATAATAAATACAATATATAATACACTATTTACCACTAAATACCCCTATTACTACTGATGATATACTATACTGACACTAAAGAAATTTATATTTTAAACAACACCTAAAATTATATTTTTGACAATGATATTTAAAACAACGATATTAGTCTCATGATATTCTTGAGATGATATTTATGTAGCCATATTTTTGATTGAATATTTTATCCTAATACCAAAACCAGGGTTCTCAACCACTCATATTCTAACTCCCCCAGCTCTCTGGGGATAGTGTCAGCTTAGAGTCCTCTAGGTACAGGCGTAACTTCTCTTGTACACAATGAGTCAGGAAGCACTGTTTCAGTAATACACTGTACAGTCCCTCATAAATACTCACCTGGTTACCACTAATCCAACCCTCTGGTGCCTTCACTGAGATGTCCACAAAGTCTACCCAGGACTGTGTTTTGACTTTCTGGGTGTACCTATACATTATCCTGTACTGCTCTGCGGTCACACCAAATTTCCTGACTAAAGATTTCCTCTTCTGGGGGTAGGATTTTGAATCATCCCATTCTAGGGCCCGGAGTCTATCCCTCCCAGGTACTGGGATCACTTCCCACAAGAGTTCACCTCAGTACTCGGAGTGGACCCATTCAACTCAAGGACCTTTCCACAAACAGTCAGCCATATATCAGTCATCCCACTCTACATATATGGGAACTATTCCCTTGGGAAGCTTGGGAGCAAAGCCATCACCACTGGACATCCCAGTATCTTCCTAATTGTTGCTGCCATCATTTCTTCTTGCTTTCGCCTCCTCCTACTTCTCTCTAGCTTGTTCTAATTTCTCTTCCTGAGCTACGAAAGCTAACTGAGCCTCAGGTTCTTGACTTCTGAGGGCCCTATCTGGGTCCTCTTTGGAGGAGCCTCCCCTTACCCCATTAGGTGGAAGTATGAACCTGATACTAGAAAAAATGAATGAGGTGTTAATATTAGCTTCCTGTCGGTGGTTGAAATGGCCGTTGCCTCCCTCCCATTCACTCTTTTGGACAGTCTCTCTCGAGGCCTTTCTCTTATGAGAAACAAATCTACAAACGTTCTCGTTCAACATGCAAAGACCTACTTATTTAAGGAAGACTGAATTTTTACTCAGCAAATCGAAGCCTCCAAGAAATCAGCTAGGGATCTAATTCAGGTAGTAAGCAAGCAATCCAAACTTCCTGAGATTAAAGAAACTAACAATAGCCAAATCGTTTGTGAGAACCTAGCCCATCATGTTTGCAATAAAGTAAGTCAAATCTACAGTTTATTTACTACATCCACACCACATGATTTCAGCAATACCTCTTCTATTATACACTGCTTCAGTCCTGAATTGAACACTTTAAACAACTCTATTCAGGGTAAACTCACTGAATTATCTCCCATTACCACTATGGGAGTGATTGAATTCATCCAGTCCACTCAATCAGGATCTCTTTATGATACCTGCTATCCCTTCATTCTAATGGGGATTCCTTAACCTATAGCTCTGTTTTTGACCAATGCCTTTAATGAGATGTTTCTACCTGGAATCTAAAAGCAACCAGTCCTAAAAGCAAAAAACCTGGGAATTACAATCATGGATGATAAACTTTACTTCAATAAACATATCAATTCAATCATCTCTTCTTGTTTCAATACTCTCAGAATCATCAGGATAATTATTCCCTTCATTCCCCCCAACCAGAAGAAACCAGCAATCACTTTGCTAATATTAAAAAGTTAGATCACTGTAATAGTTGTACCTGAACCTTCAAAAACGATATCTGAACACTTGGCAGTCTTTACAGAATGCGGCAGCTAGACTTCTTCTAGACCTTCCTAAATTTCACTCCGTTTCACAAGCCATTAAGAGACTCAACTTGTCACTTGTTGGTAACCAAATCAAATTTAAGGCACTTACTTACAAAGCCCTTCACAATACTGGTCCTGAGTATCTTAAACAAACCCTAGCCTGGTACGAACCTAGAAGAAACCTTCGACCGAGAAAATCAATGAAGGTTATCCAGAAATAAAAGAGTAAAATGTGGCAAAAGTTGCTTTGCTTTAGCAGCTTCTAAACTCCGAAATCTTTTACCTCTATCATCAGAGCTGCTCCTTCTTAATTAGCATTCAGAAAGCTCCTGAAAACATGACTTTTCAACAATTTGCTTCCACTACAGTCTCTGTGTTTGTTATGCTGAGTGAGGGCCAAAACACCTCAGGGTATATGTGCGCTTTTAAAAATGTATTACCAGTAACAACAATTAAGAGACCCAATCAAGTCTACCACCCTGGTCTTGTTGTAATTATGTAGCCTCCCTCTACCTACACTGAAGCCTAATCTCAGGCACGGTGAGTTTGTTCAGGTTAGCCAGACCTAGATCAATGGTGTCCTTAATTTTGGGTCACAGACAACTTTACAAATCAGACATAGAACAAATTTGAAAAAAATGATTAAAAATCAATTAAGACCAAATAAAATAATTCAAAAATAAGAAGTTTTGTTCTTCATCAATTTAGAGTATTTTTAAAGATCTTAACCTAAGTTTTGTATGGAGTCATTTAAATACAAGTACGTATCCTTACCGCTAAACACCAAATGTTGGAAAGTGATTTATTAGTAGGTGTAGGTATGCACCTACCACCAGTAATAAGACCACAATCACAATATAAGGTCCAGTCAAGGTCTCAATAAATTATTTCTTAGGTTAACCCTTGGAAGCTGGCTGAGAACAGGCAGGCTTAACTCACGTGACAGGTGTGTAAAGCATTTAAAAACACCAATACATTAAATAAGCAAGACAACATACAATAAAAATCCAATACCAATTAATAAAACATAGACTATATTTTATGAACAAATAGAAACCAAAAATAAATAAATCCAATGTAGGGACCAAGACATATTCATTTTTAAAGACCATTTTACACCTCATTAAGACAGCTTGGCTCTGCCTGGCCGAGGTTGCCAAATTAGAGAAGTGCTGATGGAAAGCTGGATTTTGCCTCAGAGGAAAGAAAGTTCTATAACTTATTTTCTTTAACCCCTTCGCTGCGGGGGATATTCCCACGCTGTGCTGGTGGGGAGGGGGGCGCGCACAGCGCTCACATGCTCATGACGAGCTCAGCTCGTCATGAGGCACGGCGCTCCTGTGCTCATGACGAGCTCAGCTCGTCACGGCCACACCCGTTCCGGTGGAACGCTCAGCACAGCAGGGGAATTATCCCCGCATGCGAGCGTTCCACGGCTCATGACGAGCTGAGCTCGTCATGAGCACCTGAGCGCCGTGGCTCATGACGAGCTCAGCTCGTCATGACCATTAAAGGGGTTAATAGGCATTATTAATATAACAGTGGCAAGTTGTTGGATCTATCATAACTATTATTTTGAGTCCTTGAATTACATTGTTTGCTCCTTACTATCAATAGTTATACTCAGGCGTGGCACTGGCAGGTAAGAGCGGTGGCGTTGTCTGTCGAATCCCCCCACCCGCCCCACCGCTCTAATCTGTACGGTCAGCTCCTGGCTATACTTTATTAAAGTATTCCCATGTTGGCCTATGCATCCAATGCACTACAAAGAGAAAATGAAATGCAGTTTCCCTCACCAGGGCATATAAATCATGTTTTCTAAAGTCCATACTAATAGTTACAAGGCACCTTACCCCTGGTGTTCCCAGGGGAGAACTTAGGAGTGACTTATATGTACAAATAAGGTACATTGCTACTTTGAGAGTATCTTTAATTCCAAAGTCGAATTTGCATATACATCTACTTTTAAAAGCATCCAGTAAGGCAAGGCTGGCATTTAAAATGACAGAAGGTACCACAGTACTGTACACTTAAGTGCAATAGGTATACTGAGCCTCTAAACCTACATGCCCATTTATATACTAGGCACTTAAAGCAAGGCTTTCAGTACTGATTGTAATTAAACCTAATTACCATCTACCTTAGAACACTGGTCCTGGGTGTGGTAGACAATGCCCAGGGCACAGTCAGAGTCATTAACTAACAGTATCAGTCAAACATTGGGGATTATCAGGGCAAATAGAATGACTTTCTCACAGGCAGGTAATCATGTTGAAGGGGTTCTATACTCCAATGGCACACTCCATACTTATAGCTTACTTAGGAATACCTACAGGATGGTCATGTTTGTCACATATAGTGAAATGTTTAGAGCTGCCAGACCCACATGGTGTGGAGAAAATTAGGAACCCCTTAGAACTGCTGCCCTTGAGTTACTACTAATGTTGGATTCCAGAGGTCTGCAATATCTATCCTATATAATTCTTTATTCCCCAATTTTCTACTCTAAGATAGATAATGTCAAAAGTAGATGGAAGGAAAAGATTGGGCAGACATTCAGTGAAAAGGGGTGGTCAGACAGTCTGCGATACATGAAGAAGGTCACAACAAACACTTCATTTAAATTCACTCGGTTAAATTATCTGCAACAAACTTATTTGACACTTAAAATAAATGTACCAAGTTTGACTGACCACTGCCCATGTTCTCTTACCCCACACGCAGATTGTCATCATATGGTAAGTGACTGTGGGGTAATTATACAATTTTTGGATAAAGCAGAATCACCCCTGACAGAATTGGTGGGCAAGAGGGTGGAGTGTGCTATCCTGACCTATTCGCTGGGTCAGATTCACAGACAAGTTTATAGACTTGACACTGGGTAGAAGCAATATAGCCCCTGCTTGGAAGGACCAACTTGGCCCAAGTTTTAAAGCTTGGTTGACAGATGTTGAGGAAGGGACAAGAGCCGAGACATCTCACATCATGTTGCTTTTCCAACATGCTTTTCCAACATGATGTGAGACGACTCTGAATCATTCCACAGGATTATTAACTGGGCTCTTATCAAGGAGGCCCACGCTGTTTACGCAGTTACAGATTGACCCGCTGATTCATCATTCAATGCTGGGTCCAGGCTTGTATGGGCCGTATGATCTACTTCAAACCGGGTGAATCATTCACCACGACTTGCCCACCAATTAGAATGCCCTGACGAAGTTCAATTTTTGAACGAAACACGTTGGCTGATGCTTTGCACAATCTTAGGGATTTTTGAAATAAAGATTTATATTTTTTGACGAAGAAACTGATGAGCTTCATTATTGAAAAATACATACCTGGGAGTGCACTGCTCCATTGTTCATGAAGTATTGTATAGCTGCTCAGCAGTTGGCATTTTTCAACTGCGGGTACAGGAGCTGATTGTGCACACCGACTTTTATCACACTACTAACCATTACTTGGGGAACACAGTGAAGAGGTGTGGCCAATGGAGTGCGCCGTTGGTTCTCTCACTTCACAAGAGCCGAGGCAGTTGTCATTGCGGTGCAGCAAACATTACCAGCAACAGTAGTGTTTCTTACAGAATGGGACACTATAATATTAGCAATAGAGAGTAAAACTGATGACAGGCTAAATGAGGAATGTCAGGTGCTCCTGAAGTATGTAGTGCATTGAAGGAGTTTGGGCAACAAACACATGATGGGTATGTGCTGGCTTTGAATTTTCAAGGTTTGTATGCTCCAGATATGCTGTTAAATGGGTTCTGGATGATATTTTCTTTACTCTTACATCAAAGGCTGTTTGTAACTCAGCCTCCATAAAGAGGGGGCAGAGGTATTTTATATTGTTCTGCAAATATATTGATTATTGATTATTGATTATTGATTCACTGAAAAAATTAACACCATTATCCATAACTTAAAGGCTCCCCCTGCGCTGGGATGTTCCAACAGCCTGGGAGCCATCACCAGCTCGCAGGACTTGACTTCCTCAGGCCCCATCCCTATGGCCAGGCTTTGGGAATTCCTCCCTATTCCTGAATCCGAATTTGAAAGACTGGCACTCGGAATTACCTTGGGATCCCCTCTCGATCCCCTCCCTCCAAATATTTGGAAAAACTTTGGATCAGAACTCTTTGGCACTTTGCGACGAATATGCAATTATTCTCTACACTGCGGATATGTACCAACCCCCTGGAAACAGGCGCTCGTTACCCCGCTCTTGAAAAAGCCCTCCTTGAGCCCTGACTGTTTATCTAACTACCGACCCATCTCCCTCCTGCCATTTCCTGCAAAAGTGGTCGAACGTTGGGTAAGCTCTTGTCTTTCCACGCACCTAGAACAGAACAACCTCTTGGATGAACTCCAATTCGGTTTCCGTCCTGCTCACGGTACCGAAACAGCAGTCTTGACAGCCATGGAGGACCTTTGCATGCGTGCAGACAGGGGCCAGCCAGTAGCATTGATGCTGCTGGACCTGTCAGCCGCATTCGATACGGTCAACCACGGGACGCTGTTGGACAGACTCCGCGAGGCAGGTGTGGAGGGCACGGCCATGTTGTGGTTTCATTCTTACCTGCAGGACAGAAGACAGGCTGTTTCCCTCCCTCCATTCCAATCCGCTTTTGCCTCAGTACCTCAGGGAGTTCCCCAGGGCTCCTCTATCAGCCCCATTCTTTTTAACGTGTATCTTAAACCACTAATAACGTTAATCAAGTCTTTCGGGATAACAACGATCAATTATGCTGACGACACCCAGCTCATTCTCTCATGGGAGGGAGAAGGCTTTATCCCCTTAACCTCCTTCCATGACTGCCTAAGAGAGACGGCTGGGTGGTTGCACAGGAACTCCTTACAATTTAACTCCTCCAAAACAGAGGTTCTGTACTGTGCGGGAAATTATATTTCTCGTCAGTTCCCGAGTGATTTCTGGCCTCCGGAATTCGGGGCCAAACCACTGCCAGTTACCTCGGTCCGCAACCTGGGAGCCACGCTCAATAATAAACTGAACATGGACACCCAGGTCGCCAAAATAGTGGGGACGTGCTCAGCTCTTTTACGTTCCTTGCGTAAAATTATGCCACTCCTCCCTTCACAAGCTCGGGCGATGATAGTCAGGTGCACTATACTTAGTCGCCTTGACTATTGCAACGCTCTACTTCTTGAGTCCCCAATCACGCTGTTAGACCGGCTTCAAAGAATTCAGTCCGCCGCCCCTAAGCTAGCTCTTGGCTGGACGAGGAGATCCTCGGCTTCGGCGGCCCTGGCCGAGCTACATTGGCTACCTTTGAGGCAGCGGGTGGCGTTCAAGTCCCTCTGCATTGTCTTTAAAGCGCTGCATTGACTTGGACCCAGACCTGTGCAAGATATGTTCTCATGGTACACTCCCACCAGAGCCCTGCGTTCTTCCTCAGCATATCTGACAAAAGTGCCCAGATATTACAAAGCTAGAACGGGGGGAAGATCATTTCGGGTCGCAGCGGCCAAATTATGGAATAGTCTGCCTATCGACATACGCCAAATCCCTCAACTCCTTCCCTTTCGGAAACGGATTAAGACCTGGTTGTTCCCCTAATTATCCTCCCGCTTGTTGCCCGCTACCAGCTATCCTTAGTTGAAGTATTCTCCAGTGCCAGGAAGCCTGCAAGGTATCAGCTGCGCTATAAAAATTCTAAAAATAAATAAAATTGTCATTATATGTACCCAGATGTCTAAGGGCCTAAGTTGGAACTATTTGTGTGTTTTGTTTTTTCTTTTCCTATTTCTTATTATGCTAGATATGTAATGGCTTTAACAACACAGCAGTGACCTATGTTCTTGTGCTGTACATTGAGATCTCAGAAATGTCTTTCTCTATAAAATAATCTGTTGTAAAACTCATTAAAGAGAAATTTAAAAAAGTGAAATGACTTAAGGAAGACACCATACATAGGGTGAACAGCAAAACACACAAGGGAATGGATGGAATGTCGCACAATGGCAAAACACTCACCCTCAGTCACAGATCTGGGTTTAATCCATCGTTATTTTGCTCACCAAGCCACCCCAGTTCAGACATGACCATATGCAAATCAGTCTTGACCCTGTCCCTCATGGGAACAGTCCAGCCCAAACTGCCAAGCCATGTCTTCCCTGGACCGGAATCAAGCATCCTAGGACCGGTTTCTGGCTATCAGCCGTCTTCAGCCAGGATAGCTTGACTCCAGTGGCTTAGTGAGCACAGGACCCACGTCTGGGCATACCCTTCCCACATAGGGTGAACAGCAAAACACAAAAGGTAATTGATGGAATGTCGCACAATGGCAAAACACTCACCCCCAGTCACAGATCTGGGTTTGATCCATCGTTATTTTGCTCACCAAGCCACCCCAGTTCAGACATGGCCATATGCAAATCAGTCTTGACCCTGTGCCTCATGGGAACAGTCCAACCCGAACTGCCAAGCCATTTCTTCCCTGGACCGGAATCAAGCATCCTAGGACCGGTTTCTGGCTATCAGCCATCTTCAGCCAGGATAGCTTGACTCCAGTGGCTTAGTGAGCACGGGACCCACGTCTGGGCATACCCTTCCCACATAGGGTGAACAGGAAAACACACAAGGTAATGGATGGAATGTCGCACAATGGCAAAACACTCACCCCCAGTCACAGATCTGGGTTTAATCCATCGTTATTTTGCTCACCAAGCCACCCCAGTTCAGACATGGCAATATGCAAATCAGTCTTGACCCTGTGCCACATGGGAACAGCCCAGCCCGAACTGCCAAGCCATGTCTTCCCTGGACCAGAATCAAGCATCCTAGGACCGGTTTCTGGCTATCAGCCGTCTTCAGCCAGGATAGCTTGACCCCAGTGGCTTAGTATGCACGGGACCCACGTCTGGGCATACCCTTCCCACATAGGGTGAACAGCAAAACACACAAGGTAATGGATGGAATGTCGCACAATGGCAAAACACTCACCCCCAGTCACAGATCTGGGTTTAATCCATCGTTATTTTGCTCACCAAGCCACCCCAGTTCAGACATGGCCATATGCAAATCAGTCTTGACCCTGTGCCTCATGGGAACAGTCCAGCCCGAACTGCCAAGCCATCCCTGGACCGGAATCATGCATCCTCTGTGTGTTTTGCTGCTCACCCTATGTGGGAAGGGTATGCCCAGACATGGGTCCCGTGCTCATTAAGCCACTGGAGTCAAGCTATCCTGGCTGAAGACGGCTGATAGCCAGAAACCGGTCCTAGGATGCTTGATTACGGTCCAGGGAAGACATGGCTTGGCAGTTCAGGCTGGACTGTTCCCATGAGGCACAGGGTCAAGACTGATTTCCAACATGCTTTTCCAACATGATGTGAGACGACTCTGAATCATTCCACAGGATTATTAACTGGGCTCTTATCAAGGAGGCCCACGCTGTTTACGCAGTTACAGATTGACCCGCTGATTCATCATTCAATGCTGGGTCCAGGCTTGTATGGGCCGTATGATCTACTTCAAACCGGGTGAATCATTCACCACGACTTGCCCACCAATTAGAATGCCCTGACGAAGTTCAATTTTTGAACGAAACACGTTGGCTGATGCTTTGCACAATCTTAGGGATTTTTGAAATAAAGATTTATATTTTTTGACGAAGAAACTGATGAGCTTCATTATTGAAAAATACATACCTGGGAGTGCACTGCTCCATTGTTCATGAAGTATTGTATAGCTGCTCAGCAGTTGGCATTTTTCAACTGCGGGTACAGGAGCTGATTGTGCACACCGACTTTTATCACACTACTAACCATTACTTGGGGAACACAGTGAAGAGGTGTGGCCAATGGAGTGCGCCGTTGGTTCTCTTACTTCACAAGAGCCGAGGCAGTTGTCATTGCGGTGCAGCAAACATTACCAGCAACAGTAGTGTTTCTTACAGAATGGGACACTATAATATTAGCAATAGAGAGTAAAACTGATGACAGGCTAAATGAGGAATGTCAGGTGCTCCTGAAGTATGTAGTGCATTGAAGGAGTTTGGGCAACAAACACATGATGGGTATGTGCTGGCTGTGAATTTTCAAGGTTTGTATGCTCCAGATATGCTGTTAAATGGGTTCTGGATGATATTTTCTTTACTCTTACATCAAAGGCTGTTTGTAACTCAGCCTCCATAAAGAGGGGGCAGAGGTATTTTATATTGTTCTGCAAATATATTGATTATTGATTATTGATTATTGATTCACTGAAAAAATTAACACCATTATCCATAACTTAAAGGCTCCCCCTGCGCTGGGATGTTCCAACAGCCTGGGAGCTATCACCAGCTCGCAGGACTTGACTTCCTCAGGCCCCATCCCTATGGCCAGGCTTCGGGAATTCCTCCCTATTCCTGAATCCGAATTTGAAAGACTGGCACTCGGAATTACCTCGGGATCCCCTCTCGATCCCCTTCCTCCAAAAATTTGGAAAAACTTTGGATCAGAACTCTTTGGCACTTTGCGACGAATATGCAATTATTCTCTACACTGCGGATATGTACCAACCCCCTGGAAACAGGCGCTCGTTACCCCGCTCTTGAAAAAGCCCTCCTTGAGCCCTGACTGTTTATCTAACTACCGACCCATCTCCCTCCTGCCATTTCCTGCAAAAGTGGTCGAACGTTGGGTAAGCTCTTGTCTTTCCACGCACCTAGAACAGAACAACCTCTTGGATGAACTCCAATTCGGTTTCCGTCCTGCTCACGGTACCGAAACAGCAGTCTTGACAGCCATGGAGGACCTTTGCATGCGTGCAGACAGGGGCCAGCCAGTAGCATTGATGCTGCTGGACCTGTCAGCCGCATTCGATACGGTCAACCACGGGACGCTGTTGGACAGACTCCGCGAGGCAGGTGTGGAGGGCACGGCCATGTTGTGGTTTCATTCTTACCTGCAGGACAGAAGACAGGCTGTTTCCCTCCCTCCATTCCAATCCGCTTTTGCCTCAGTACCTCAGGGAGTTCCCCAGGGCTCCTCTATCAGCCCCATTCTTTTTAACGTGTATCTTAAACCACTAATAACGTTAATCAAGTCTTTCGGGATAACAACGATCAATTATGCTGACGACACCCAGCTCATTCTCTCATGGGAGGGAGAAGGCTTTATCCCCTTAACCTCCTTCCATGACTGCCTAAGAGAGACGGCTGGGTGGTTGCACAGGAACTCCTTACAATTTAACTCCTCCAAAACAGAGGTTCTGTACTGTGCGGGAAATTATATTTCTCGTCAGTTCCCGAGTGATTTCTGGCCTCCGGAATTCGGGGTCAAACCACTGCCAGTTACCTCGGTCCGCAACCTGGGAGCCACGCTCAATAATAAACTGAACATGGACACCCAGGTCGCCAAAACAGTGGGGACGTGCTCAGCTCTTTTACGTTCCTTGCGTAAAATTATGCCACTCCTCCCTTCACAAGCTCGGGCGATGATAGTCAGGTGCACTATACTTAGTCGCCTTGACTATTGCAACGCTCTACTTCTTGAGTCCCCAATCACGCTGTTAGACCGGCTTCAAAGAATTCAGTCCGCCGCCGCTAAGCTAGCTCTTGGCTGGACGAGGAGATCCTCGGCTTCGGCGGCCCTGGCCGAGCTACATTGGCTACCTTTGAGGCAGCGGGTGGCGTTCAAGTCCCTCTGCATTGTCTTTAAAGCGCTGCATTGACTTGGACCCAGACCTGTGCAAGATATGTTCTCATGGTACACTCCCACCAGAGCCCTGCGTTCTTCCTCAGCATATCTGACAAAAGTGCCCAGATATTACAAAGCTAGAACGGGGGGAAGATCATTTCGGGTCGCAGCGGCCAAATTATGGAATAGTCTGCCTATCGACATACGCCAAATCCCTCAACTCCTTCCCTTTCGGAAACGGATTAAGACCTGGTTGTTCCCCTAATTATCCTCCCGCTTGTTGCCCGCTACCAGCTATCCTTAGTTGAAGTATTCTCCAGCGCCAGGAATCCTGCAAGGTATCAGCTGCGCTATAAAAATTCAAAAAATAAATGAAATTGTCATTATATGTACCCAGATGTCTAAGGGTCTAAGTTGGAACTATTTGTGTGTTTTGTTTTTTCTTTTCCTATTTCTTATTATGCTAGATATGTAATGGCTTTAACAACACAGCAGTGACCTATGTTCTTGTGCTGTACATTGAGATCTCAGAAATGTCTTTCTCTATAAAATAATCTGTTGTAAAACTCATTAAAGAGAAATTTAAAAAAGTGAAATGACTTAAGGAAGACACCATACATAGGGTGAACAGCAAAACACACAAGGGAATGGATGGAATGTCGCACAATGGCAAAACACTCACCCTCAGTCACAGATCTGGGTTTAATCCATCGTTATTTTGCTCACCAAGCCACCCCAGTTCAGACATGACCATATGCAAATCAGTCTTGACCCTGTCCCTCATGGGAACAGTCCAGCCCAAACTGCCAAGCCATGTCTTCCCTGGACCGGAATCAAGCATCCTAGGACCGGTTTCTGGCTATCAGCCGTCTTCAGCCAGGATAGCTTGACTCCAGTGGCTTAGTGAGCACAGGACCCACGTCTTGATTGGCCTTTGGAAACTGGTGCCAACATTGCTTTTTCTTCTAGACCCACAAATAATGTTTGTGAGATCTAATTGAGCAGGGATGTATGAGCCTGCTGGTTGTCACAGGAGCACTAATTAAAAAACAACCAACGGAAACTATTTTTAAACACTCCTTTGCTGAACCCTGACCTGAAGACGGCGTTTCTGTTTTATCCCAGGCTCTTTCACCCACGCCTCGCGGTACCCGCTCCGCGGGTCCCGCTTCGCTGCTTACCTGCCTGACTCTGCGGTGGTTCCTGTATTCTAGCTGCTCCTGTGGGGTTCTGAGAGGCGGTGAGGCGGCAGGGCTGCGAGCGCGACCCGGGACTCGCTTTCCCAGGAGTCCCTGGGTCTCCGGCCGAGTCACCTGGCCCCGCTCTCCCTGACCGCCCCGCCCCAGCTGCCCAGGTGAAAAGGAGAGAAGGGAATCTTGCCTGTGGAACACTCCTTTGCTGAACCCTGACCTGAAGACGGCGTTTCTGTTTTATCCCAGGCTCTTTCACCCACGCCTCGCGGTACCCGCTCCGCGGGTCCCGCTTCACTGCTTACCTGCCTGACTCTGCGGTGGTTCCTGTATTCTAGCTGCTCCTGTGGGGTTCTGAGAGGCGGTGAGGCGGCAGGGCTGCGAGCGTGACCCGGGACTCGCTTTCCCAGGAGTCCCTGGGTCTCCGGCCGAGTCACCTGGCCCCGCTCTCCCTGACCGCCCCGCCCCAGCTGCCCAGGTGAAAAGGAGAGAAGGGAATCTTGCCTGTGGAACACTCCTTTGCTGAACCCTGACCTGAAGACGGCGTTTCTGTTTTATCCCAGGCTCTTTCACCCACGCCTCGCGGTACCCGCTCCGCGGGTCCCGCTTCGCTGCTTACCTGCCTGACTCTGCGGTGGTTCCTGTATTCTAGCTGCTCCTGTGGGGTTCTGAGAGGCGGTGAGGCGGCAGGGCTGCGAGCGCGACCCGGGACTCGCTTTCCCAGGAGTCCCTGGGTCTCCGGCCGAGTCACCTGGCCCCGCTCTCCCTGACCGCCCCGCCCCAGCTGCCCAGGTGAAAAGGAGAGAAGGGAATCTTGCCTGTGGAACACTCCTTTGCTGAACCCTGACCTGAAGACGGCGTTTCTGTTTTATCCCAGGCTCTTTCACCCACGCCTCGCGGTACCCGCTCCGCGGGTCCCGCTTCGCTGCTTACCTGCCTGACTCTGCGGTGGTTCCTGTATTCTAGCTGCTCCTGTGGGGTTCTGAGAGGCGGTGAGGCGGCAGGGCTGCGAGCGCGACCCGGGACTCGCTTTCCCAGGAGTCCCTGGGTCTCCGGCCGAGTCACCTGGCCCCGCTCTCCCTGACCGCCCCGCCCCACCCCGCCCTATAGGTTTGGGACTATAAATTTGGAAGCACCTCGCTGCGCGGGAGCGCGCGGGAGCGCCCGGGGCTAAGCCCGGGCAAAGGGCGGGCCCTCTGTGGCCCTCCGTGGCCTGCAGTGCCTGGTCTGGGCGCTCCCTATTTAGTACTCTGTATTATAGCCTCGTATTTATTGCTACAGTTATTTCCTGATTGAAGTTATTTGGGGTTATTTTTTCTCTGGGTAGCCCATTTGTTTGCCTTGTGTTTTCTGTTATCCTTGGGACATCTGTTGTGCTATTTTAGTATTTTCTGTTTTCCTATTTATATATCCTGCTAGAGATGTCCACACGTAAAACTAGGAGCCAGAGAGCTGGAAACGTTAAAACTAAAAAAGTAATTGGTACCTTAGATAATTTTATTTCCCGAACAAACTCTTTGATAGACCAGGGCATTTCTTTAATGGAAAGGAGGGTATCATTGGATCTTGCTCACGCAAAAAGATCTTCACTGGGCAACATTGCAATGATACATTCACCGCCGCAAAGTATGACTAATCTTGTTGTTACCTCTGCTGGGAATCCCGACAATGATACTATTCCCGCTAATTGCCAATCACTATCTCCTACCAACGTCCCCGCTATGACTACACTACCCCCTAATATTCCCCATGCTCCCGTGACAGTTAATCATGATGTTATTGACCCATCTATGACGGTTGGGTCCGACACTATTATGTCAACTTCAAATGTCGTGAACCCAACAAATTTTCCTATAGACAATTCCGCCATAACTTTTCAAGGGTCTATGGGTTCTAATTCCGGGGGGGACAATATAGGTGCGGTGACAGTAAATGATGGGATTCTCCAGACACCCATTGATTATATTGAGTCTGACCCTTTAGATTCCACCCCTCATTTATTATCCCTAGGGGTTCCAGGCGATATAACCCATGATAGCAGCCTGGCAAGTATTCTGGATACTAGCGGAAGCAATGATTCATCAACTAATTCAGGAGACGGGCTTGACTCCTTAATGGAGTCTATGTCCAGTTTATTAAAATCCCTGCTTTCGCCTCTGGAGAATAGGCTCTCCAACATAGAACATCAATTAGCTACTATTCTTGCGTTACAAGATCCTAGGCTGACTACCCCTGGCCCTTCTATTCCGGTGGTCTCACCGCCTGTTACTAATACTGGGATTGTTGTTTCCAATCAAACTATGGGAAGCATACCGGCTCCCACAATTATCCCTCCAGCTTCCTCTTTACCGGCAACTAACACAGTGAATAATATTAAACCCTCCACCTCTACATGTTCGAGTGCAGCGAATAGAAATGTAGTTAGCAAAAAGATCCCTAAGAACCCAGCTCCCATTATTCCCCAGTCACAGCCCAGAAAAACCACTCTGCGACGTAACATCAATCTACCACCAGATGCCTGTCCGTATGTGGTTGTTCTGACAGGGATTCCTGAGCTGCCAATGTCCACCTCTGAGCCTTTTTGGGCGATTAAAAATAAAATATGCCACTGGCTCGACAAAAATTACCCTCCACCACCCAGCCTAAACAAGAATATACTTATGGTAGAACGGGCACCATGGGTAGGTGGGAAGAAGAAAAGTATAAAGGGTGATTGTGTCGCTATCACGTTTGAGGACCCACGACTGGTAGAATTTATTTGTTCTACTCCTCCCTGTGATAGCAAGTCTGTGGTGTCAGCCAAGCCCCTGTCCTTTTTTTATATGCAAGATGGCTATGAGGATGCTAGATGGAGTTGGATGAGGCCTGCTAGGAAAGGATTGGGTAGAGGTGGAACACATCAGAATCTGCAACAATGGGGAATGCCTGTAGAGGAAGGATGGAATTTAGTCGACAGGAGGAGGGGGCACCAGTGGAAGGGGGAAAGACAGTTTAATGGAGAAGGGTGGGGCCCACAACTCAATTACCCCTTATTCCCATGTTATAATCGATTTAGTGGGCTGGAAGAAGTGGATTGACCACCATCCCAGTGTATTGAAGATGACAAGGACTGTGGGGTACCTTCTCCCGTAGAGTGTGATTCTATTGTTGCTACAAGAGAGGAAGTACCTGTCCAGGATAGTATTATTCCAGATCCCTTGTCAGGGGGTGTTGATACTCAGGCCGCCCTGGATACATCTATGCGGTACCCCTCACCTGTTAAAATTTTGTCCTGGAACATAGCTGGCTTAAAGAAAAACTTGCCCGATCCGGAATGGAATAATTTTGTAGAAGATTTCCATATCTGTATGTTCCAGGAAACGTGGTGTTTAGAGCCAGAACATAAACAGGGCTATTCTACATTCTTTGTCCCTGCTACGCAGTCTGGGAGGGGGCGCCCATCGGGGGGTTTAATTATATGGATCAGGATAGCTTTGAACTGTAAGACTACTGTTAATTATGTCCCCTGTAAGGATATTCTCCATATAACTGTTAAAAGGCAGTCAGCCAGGAATGCCTTTGAAATTTTTTGTATTTATGCCAGGGGGCTCCCAGGGGGACAACTGTCTCCAACATTGGAGCTGTTAGACAACAGGCTTTCAGCCCTCCCCTCCAAATCCTCAGTATTAGTGGGAGGTGATTTTAATTGTACATTTGAGCCTCTTGATGAGGATGAATTCTTGGGCTCTTTTAACAAGTTAGGAAACCAGTCAATTCCATCCTTATCTTTGGCCCCAATCAAGAAGTGGTCGGCTCGAGCCATTCAGTTGAATGCCCTGGTGTCTGCATGTGACCTATGTGCCTTAAATGGCCGCACTACATCTGATCGCATGGGCGCCATGACCTTCAATCGAATTGGCTGCCCGTCTAGGATTGACTACATCCTTTTGGATGTATGGTCATGGGCCAATCTGGTTGATATGGAGGTCAGACAGAGGATTGATAGCGACCATAATCCCCTCTGCATGGGTATGTTCTGGGGAGATAATATTGGTGAGGAGGTCCAAAATGAGCTGATTACTAAAGACCTAGTCCCTTCTAACTGTAATCGTAGGATTAAATGGGATGTGGTTAGGTGTAACGAGGAGACACTTGAGAATATCAGGGTTCTAGTTTCGGCTGCTTCATCCGCCCTGGTGCCAATGAATCAAATTTCATCTCAGCATCAGGGGTCAGTGCTGGCAACTAAGTATAAAGACCTAATAGGGGAGATCAGTATGTTTTTTTCTAAAAAAAAACAAGGGATGCCACTTGTCAAAATGCATGGAAAAAAGGGGAACCCCTGGTATACTGCCTCCTGTAGAGGGAAAAGAAAAGAAATCTCGCTAGCTATTAAAAACAAGGATGCCCCAGCCGCTAGATTAGCTAGAAATGACTATCGCATTAGTATTAGGAAAGCTAAAAAAGATTGGGAAGAGGAACATTGGCAGGCTTTAAAAGAAGCGGCTCTTGGGAAAAATGCCATGGTTTTTTGGAAACTGATCAACGTCATCGATAGACGAGGCGCTGAGCCTATTCCAAACCATATAACTGAGTCCCAATGGTATTCCCACTTCTCGAATCTATACGGCGTAGGCTCCTTAGAAGCTGCGCCAGCATCCCCTTTAATAGGTACCAATTGTTTGGCCCATCAGTATGAGGACTCTATAGACGTATTGTTTTCGCCTCGTGAGGTACAGGAGGCCATCCTTAAAATAAAACCGGGTAAGGCACCTGGACCGGATGGAATACCGGGTGATTTATTGAAGTCTAATCCATTGGTTTGGGCTGTTTTTATTGTAAATGTTTTGAACCTCATCCAGTTAGGCCAGCAAGTACCGGATTCATGGAAGGGTGCTGAAGTTGTTACTGTTTTTAAAAAGGGTGAAAGAGAGGACCCTGCCAACTACAGACCAATTAGTTTAATCGATGTTATTCAAAAAGTAGTTGGTAGGGTAATTGTAAATAGGATTGAGGGCTGGCTTATGGAAGAAAATATTTTGTCCCACTTCCAAGCTGGATTCAGAAGCAATGTTGGGGCCATTGATCAAGTTTTCAGATTTTGTGCAGTTTTTTGGAAAACAGTGTCAATAGCCAGAGGGAGCCTTTACCTGGCTTTTATTGACCTTAAAACTGCTTTTGACGTAATACCCCGTGCTAAACTTTGGAGTGTTCTACGGGATATGGGGTTCCCTTCCTATCTGCTAAATCTTATCATTAAACTCCATGAGGGTACTTATGCGAAGATACGATGGGGGGCACAGGGACAACTCACTAAGAGTATACCTGTTAATAGAGGGGTGCGGCAGGGGTGTGTGATGGCCCCTACTTTATTCTCCCTTTTTATAAATGGGGTGGTGAAACATCTGAATGAGACAGCGGCCGATGCCCCCATTGTGGCCGGGGAGAACACGCCATCCCTCCTCTTTGCCGACGACACCCTTCTCTTATCTAAAACCCCAACAGGCCTTCAAACCCTTCTTGATCAGTTTAGTGTTTTTTGTCAGGAACGGGGACTTACAATAAACACAACTAAAACTAAACTAATGGTTATGACCGCCAAGAAGAAATACAGGAATATCCATTTGTCCTTGAATGGATCTCCTTTAGAGGTGGTCGATGAGTTTGATTACCTGGGTGTTAGGATTAATAATCATTTGAAATGGGAACCCCATATATGTAAAATGGTTTTAAATCTTAAAAGGGTTTCCGGCACTATTTTAAAAAACCAACGTCTCTCTGTAAGTAGGCCAGTTGCACCTGCCTTATCAGTTTATGAGGGAAAAGCAATCGCCGCAGCTGTTTATGGCTCGGAACTGTGGGGCAACGAGAATACCAACGACCACGTCCGATCAGAGAATAAGTTTATGAGGGACTTGGTGTCGCTTCCGTCCTCTACCCCACTCAAACCTTTATTCTTAGACCTAGGCAGAAAGTCTATTCGGGACTTCCTTCAGCTCCGTCCCCTTTTATATTGGGTCCGTTTGAGGAGGACCCCCGAATTAGGTAATTATGCCCTAGTGTTAGATGAAATGCTAAAATTAAACACTGCAGGCAAAATAAAGTGGCTAAATGCTTTAAAAAATCTTGTAGTAAGTCTGGGTCTAAGCGACGCTTGGGTATCCCAATCACCTCCACCAAAACAAGTGGTGAAAAAATTAGATTGGGATTGGATAGAGGCCAAGGCGCTACAGAACCCAAATTGGGGACATTTGACTGAGACTTTTTTGTCCCATAAATGTACCCTAAAATTGGAATTGTTTTTGGATTTTATTCAGATCCCTCGAGAAAGGACTTTATATCTTAAATTTAGACATGGAACATTGCCCCTCAAAACTGTTACATCTAGATGGAACAATAGGAGGGAAGAGGATACAATGTGTCCAGGTTGTATAAATCCCAAGGAATCATTGGGCCACTTTCTTTTTGCCTGTAAGGCATACATCCTACCTAGGAAGAAATGGTTAAAACCAGTGCTAAAGAATCTTGGTATTAGAGATTATAAATTAGCTTTGCGTATTCTTAGCTCTGACACCTCTTCCATGGTTGTTGTTTGTGGGGTTGCAAAGTTTTTATCATGTGCCTGGATTATTAGGACTAAGTTTTAAAAAAATGCTCATCAAGTCAATTTTTCCACATAACTCTTAGATGTATTTTTGTAAATAATGAACTGTTTTATAATTATGTTTGTATTGTATGTTTGTACTTTTTATGATACATGTGTCGAATAAAAGTATAATGACTTGACTTGACTATTTTTAAAAATATGCAGAAAATTCTTAACTATGTTAGAGGAAAACTCTCAGGTATCCCAAACTAGAAAAGACTTATAGCATTTCACAGAAAAGCCACAACTGAAACCCCTCTTAACCATAAGAAATACAAAAACATAAATGCTAAAAATAACAAATATAACACATTAAGGCCCACCACATTAAACAACCAAAACTAAAACTGCAATCTAACACTAACCATTAAACTACAGTACAATAATTACCAATATTAAATATATTAACCCAAAAATATATTAAAAAGTGTTCAAACAATTGTATTTATTAATTAACAGTACTTAGTAACATATAAAAAAGTTACCATGTATTTGTAAAAAAATGTTATGAGAAAATGTTTTTGTGAGAAATAAATCTTGTTTGGTAATAAAAAATAATTGGAAAAAATTGTTATGAAACTATATATGTAAAAGGACAAGAAGAAGAGGATAGGAAGAACCGCAGCATGAAGAAGCATTGTACAGGGAGCACTGTGGCCCTCATGTTGAGGTGTTGCCTTTGGGGCGGGTTAGTGGTCTTCGTCAAGTAGGTCAGGTTGAAGTGAATGAATGAATGAATGAAATTTTATTTGTAACGCGCAGCTATGCCCAGTGGGCGTCAAGGCGCCTACACCAAAATATAAAGCTGTTAACAGACAGAAACAGAGCCTACTGGTATGCCTTAATAAAGAGCCAAGTTTTCACAGACTTCCTGAAGAGATCAAGAGAGGGAAGTCGTTTGATTTCAAGGGGGAGTGAATTCCACATCAAAGGTGCCAGTATGGAAAAAGCTTTGGACCCCCATCTGGCCTTCTTGGCTCTGGGGATTACCAGTTGATGTTGCTCGCTGGATCGTAAACATCTGCTCGGAACATATCTGATAAGTGATGAACCAAGGGCATCAGCCGAGCCTGCAGTTAGAGCCTTATAGGTGAGGCAAAGAAGTTTGAAGGTGATCCTTGACGGAATGGGGAGCCAGTGGAGGTTCTTCCTCGCTAAGGTCATAGATGACAACCAGGGCAAAGCGAGAGCAAACCGCGCTGCAGCGTTCTGTATGACCTGTAGACGCTGGAGCAAGCCCTTGTTGGCCCCGGCGTATACTGAGTTACAGTAATCGAGCCTTGAGCCAACAAGGGCAATCACCACCTGTTTCCGCGCCTGTGGGGACAGATAGTGCACAATCCTTTTCAGGGTCTTGATGACGCCCCAACAGGTCGCCACCGTTCTATTCACCTGTAGCTCCATGGAGAGCTGGGTGTCAAAGATGACACCTAGGTTTCTAGCAGATTTAGTAGGTATAGGGCAGCTGCCTAAAGAAGGGGGCCACCAGTCATCTGACCATATGTCCTGGTCCTTGCCAAAGACCAGGACCTCTGTCTTGTCCCCGTTCAACTTTAGGGAGTTGGAAACCATCCACTCTGCAACAAGTTGCATGCAGGCCCTAAAGTTAGAAGCAGTTTCACTGACAGAGTGGGTCAGGGATACCATAATCTGCGTGTCGTCCGCATACGACACTACCTCCATCCCCTGAGATCTTACAAGTCTTGCAAGGGGGGCCACGTAGATGTTAAACAGGGTCGGACTCAATGCCGACCCCTGTGGCACCCCACATTGCAAAGACTTGGCAGGGGAGAGGTATTCACCTAGCATGACACGTTGCTCTCGATGTTGTAAAAAGGAGCTCAGGAGACTGAGCGCTGGTCCGACTACCCCTGCCTCCCTTAACCTAGATGTTAAAGTCAGGGGAGACAGGGTGTCGAAAGCTGCTGAAAGATCAAGCAGCACCAGTACGGTGGAAAGACCCATATCTACTTTTCTGCGGATGTTATCCATGACTTTTGTCAAGGCAGACTCCGTGCTATGTAGCTTTCTAAAGCCATGTTGGGACCCATCCAAGAAGCCGGAGGCCTCGAGGAAGTTCGAGAGATGGAAATTCAGGTGGGTCTCCAACATCTTAGCAGGGGCCGGCAGCAGAGAGATGGGTCTAAAATTTTTCAGCACTCCAGTGGCAATAGGATGAAAATCTTAAGGGAAGAGGTGAAAGGACAAATAATGTGGTGCAGTAGTATTCAATAGTGTGGGACATCCGACTTTCCTGCATCATCACCACTGATTTTTTGCCTTTGCTGGACTGTAAAGAGCCCAGTCTATGTGCTCTGATCCCTAAAAGATAGCGAAACTCGATAATCCTTGAATGGCATATTTAGCTTTTCTATAAGGCTATGGTATATGGTGTGGAAATACACCCATTGCATGAAATGTTAACTGTTACCTGTGGACTGCAGCACATATTGCCCCACCGATAAAAGATAACATGACTTCAGGCCTGCTGTAGTGTAAAACGTGCATTTTGACCTGTTAAATTAATCCTTTTTCGTGGGTAAAAAAATTCTCTTTTTAATATTAAGTCACCTTTATGTAGGCCCTGATGACCACAAGGTAAGGTGTGTGATATTTGAAAGTGGGATTTGTAGATAAATAATGTTACCATGTCCCTACAGTGATAAAGACCATAAAGCTAGTTTCACTATAGCAGGCCTAGTTGATCTATGTAGAAAACCAGAGTGCAGATTAAAATACTAATATTGAGAGCTCAGGAATGACACCAGCAAGAAAACAAATTAAAGGGCTATTTTTAAAAGTTATTAAAAAAATGCAATTCAAGGGTCGGAGTGTTAATCCATATTAAGGAAAATAAACTTTCACAAACTTACCATATTCCTGCATGAAGGTTCTGAAGGCTAATTGCATAACTATTTAGAGATTTCCACGTGGACTGCCCGGTATATTTGTTAAGGAGGTGGGAAATTCCTCCCAGGAGCAAGCAATAGGCTGACCTGAATGGCAGCAATGACTCCTCTGAACTCCACTGAATATATTCCGAGTAAGGATTGTGGGCATTCTGTGACACCACACTATCAGATCCTACTTGGCAGGTATGACGCATGTAACTATTAAAGCACACTTGCAAGGGAGGAACAAGATGTCACAAGCCAATTCTTGAAGATCCTTTGTCTAGTTGCTGAAAGGCCCTGCTTATTCTTGCCACACTTCTGACTCTGGGTCTGTTGTGGGTACAGTGCCTGATTCAATCTGGATTTCAGTTGTGGATGTCACTGGTGATTTCCCTATGACAGCCAAACAAACACCCCCAGCCCTCAAAGGCATGTTTAGTGTGACTGAAGACTTTCACTATCTTGAAAATGCCCTGACACTTGGCATTTTAGGCTTGTTTCCAGGAAGGCAAATAGGAACTACTGAACAATATGGTAGGGTTGTCCTCAGAACTTTCAACTCATTGGATAGGGAGTGACCACGAGTCACCTCGATACATCAGATGGTGCCAGCCATAAAGGTGTCACCTTCAGACACCTACTTCAGAAGACTTTCTGCACCTCCCGAAAAGCAGAAGGAGGACTGGTCCTGCTGTATGTGACCCACGAGGAGCCCTAAAGGACTGGAGCAGTTCCCTCTTTATCCAAAAAAAGTGGACCTCCCCAGGTCCATTGGCTGACCTCCTGTTTGGTTACAGGGAGACAACAAGCTACAAGAGTCCTTTTCCCTAGCGTGTTCAGTTGACTAGTAGCAACTGAACCTGAACTGTACCTTGGTGGTGGCCTCTGCTGGAGTGAGTCTTGACCTCTAAGAGCTGCGCCTGAGGACCTGAAAGCCTTAGAAGCGACCCGTAGGAGTTGCTCAAGAAACCCTGAAAAGGTGAAGAGGACTTTTGGTGTTATTTCTACTTTAAACTACCCTCTCCTTTTTTAATATTGGTGTCATTTTGTTTAATAAATTGTGCTCTATTTTTCTACTTCATTTTTTTATTTTTATTTTTTCCATTTTGACTTTATTACTATTTCGATACTGCATAGATACTTTACACATTGCCCTATATTATGGCTTTCTGTGACGTGTCTATCGATGTGATGGAGCTCAGATTAATTTAGTGGCTTTAATTGTTCACCCTCGCAGCAGTTGTGATTATTCCGTGAGGTGGGCAGTTGCTAACCCCAAACAATAATCCGTTTTCTTACCAATGTATTTCATGTATGTTTATTAAGATAGCTGAATTGTATTTCTGGATATGGCAGAGTTCTCCCATAACAGTGCTCAGCATGCCGTCCCTCAAGCGCAGTATCCCCAAGGTGTGTCAACATCGTTTCCATCCAATCCTTGAAACAGGATAAATGATAACATGATAACACCAGTTCAATCTCATTCCAAGGACCATCTAGTGAAAACTGGTGAATTTGTCATGAAGATAGAAGTGGTATCCAGTTACCAAGAGAAAGTCTGTTTAAGATTAGTAGGCGGGGGATGTTCTCTGCATATTCCAGATTGTTTTATGACGTGGCAACCTAGATGTTTTGGTGCATTTCTATTTGACATGTATGTTCTACATTTATACGTTTTAGGCTTACTCACCAATTGGTGTGTATGTTTTTGAATTCTCATTATAATAGACAAATACATATATAGGCAGATTATGGGCCAATTAACTTAAGGCTTCAGTGAGTCTGAGATAACAGGCTTCCTGGAGGTATGTTCAGTCACTGTTATAATACTGATTGGTCGAGGCATGGCCTAGCATATCATTCTTGTGAATCTTCTGAGCACGCCCATGCATAACACTTTGCCTAATTTCTCTCAGATTTTCCAGGGGAATCCTCTACTCTCACCTCTTTGCTGTTATATGTTTTCTGAGCGGCATTTGACACAGTGTGAGGATCCTGGGAAAGGTTTAAGAAAGTTATCCCAATCTTTAATGGAGATAATGGAAGTCAAAGCTACGTAGGCATCTTTGCACATTGAACCCTTTTTTCACAAGTGAGAATTTATAGTGACACTATATGGTGAATATGAAAAAGATATTGTTATAGATCCTACATTAATTATACTGCAATAGGCATCTGAACAGAAACGTTCAAAATAGTGGGGCATGTTTTTTTCACCCATACTATGTCCACTTGGTCATCACTTGTAGACAGAGCAGAAGCAGGACCATGGTTATTGCAATGCTCCTTTGCAGTGAGGAGGAGCGGATATATGACGGTACGACGCGGGCTATTACCACGTGTACCGTTACAACGCGTGTTTTAAAACGACTTGCGCTGTAGGGTGCGGACTTAGGAATAGTTTAATTTACTATTCCAACACCAGTCCCCGTGGATAGTAGGGAAGGTGTTGGAATAGTAAATTAACTAATCCTTGTCCTTGAGCGCCCTCCAGCGCAAGTCGTGGTTACGACTTGCGTTGTAAGAGACGCGTCGTAATGGTAGCGCGGGGTAACATCCGCGTCGTAAAGGATGTTCCCCAAAGGAGCTGATCAAGTCGGCGCACTTCCTGATTTTCTCAGTGATCTTTCCCGTGCAACATGGACTGTCAACCCAATAACCCACTGTTCCACTCACAGGGAGTTCATTTTACTTGTTTGAGATTTACTATTTTCCTGTAGTGAGGTCAGAGGCACAAAAGTTATTTCAGGACTCTTGACACATCATTTAAATTGCCATAGGTTGTACATGTGAAACGTCAATATATTTAAAACGAACCGAAAGTTTCTGGCTTTTCAAAACTTTGTGCTCCACAGTTAAAATTGCAACCGCACGTTTTGTCAGTTTTCTTTTCTTCACTACCAGGAAATGGATTCATAAGTTCTATTATCGCATGATTAGCTCATTCCAGTGGCTTCTCTTAGCTATTATGCCTATACAAAGGCTTTATAGAAGGTATTATGAATTCCCAGCTCTACATGAAGTGCAATGAAACCTGTATTAAGCACGATATGGGTTGTTCTTCTATGCAAGGTCACTTTCATTAGTTCTCATTATGGACTCCGAAGACGAAAAACGAGAAAATCTGGCCGCAGAAATGTATTAACCTGAAACCACGAGAAACATTGCGTGCAGCTAATGAATCAAAGGCCTCGCGCAGCACCCACTGAACTTTGCTTTGCACAGTTTTTTCAGGCACCAGGTCAAGTGTCAAGGGTGCCATTGAGACCAAGGGTTTTGACATAATCTCTCTGTTTGAGATCAAACCGAGCACTCGAGATTGAAAAGGCTGCTAATAAGGTAATCTGCAGCCTAATTGAGTCCACGTGTGAAGCAGGCAAATGTCTCCCTGAGATTATCGGCCAATCTCCGTGACCATCATACACATCGGTTCCAGCCAGAGCAGTCTCAAACTGAAAAAAACTGTTTTACTCATATATAAACTAAATTGTCGCATAATGATTTTAAGCATTTCAGTAATGTTGCTGTACTTCATTGATTTTTGTTTTAACTTGTTTTAAACTTCAGTTTTAACTTTTGCTTTTATACAACTAAAAAGTAATTTTAAACATCACCATTAAATATAAACTCCGCAAAACATGATTAGTCTAAATGGGAGGACCCAAACACACCACTTCACAGGTGTACAGGCATACAGGCATGCAATTAACTGTGATTTCTTTGTAAATACTGTCAATGTTTGGATGTTTTTCACTAGGTGTTTATTTTGATTAAGTAAAAAAATCGAGAAAAAAGTTACCCAAGAAGACTTCAGTGTCGGGAATGTCCTGATGATACACTAAGATGCCACCTAGATTTTTCTTTTTGGCCTAGGTACAGCGTCAATTTTTATTTTTGAACAACATCATAAAGTGAGAAATGCCAGATTGGAAAATATTTTACCTTGGTCCAAATGTATTACTATTTAAGCATCAAAGTGACTGGTATCCTTTAAACCATATTTATTTATTGTGTCTTTGTGAGAAAAGAGTCCAAACGGAGACTCCACAAATTACAAGCTGTTGCATATACAATAATTACCCATTTTGCAAATTGTGTCTCATTCTTACATGGTACAGTTTGGGTGGAGCCCTTGAACATATAACCTTACCGATCCGTCTTGTCGATGTTAGATAAGAGGACCTGGAAAAGGGTGGAAGACCAGTACGGCTAAGCAGCGAACTAAGGAGGGTTCCCAATGGTTGGGGCTTCCTCCAAGTCCAGGACCTGTGGCATGGCCTCAGACCCCAAGGAAAAAAACAGGACATACCCCAGCTAATTTTCAATCCCCACACTTGGTTAAATTGAGTGAGGGGAGATGCAATGGAGGTGAGGTCAGACGTAATGTCGCGTAAATAGTTCAGGTCATCATCTGACTATGGTGAGATTGTGTGCGGGCTGTACGATGAAGGGATTTCCTGATCCACGCCTTCTGGAAGCCAGTGGCTCCGTCGTTATGGTAACAGGTGTGACGGAAGGGGGTGAGGAAAAGTGTCCTTCTTGTCGGCATTTATTTTGTGTCAGGACTCCATTATTTTTGCATTGGCATTTCGTGACAAACACCTCTGCACGACCCTCCTGGTCGTTTCTGCGGATGTCTGATGAAATTCTAACTGTCACGACCACCCTGCCCTTCCTGTTCCTTGTGGTTGACCCAATTTCGAAAAAGGGAACAAAGAATTGGCCTCACCACCCTCGGCGAACTACTGCACACATCCATCCTGTTTCGCAAGACTTGGTCACGCCACCGTCCCAGAACTTGTTTCTTTCACATATCCTGTTGTTCAAGACCTGTCTGTTCTCTCACGTACATATCCTTTTTTGCTGACCTGTTCGTAATCTTTTTTACCATCTGTTGCAGCCCCCGTCCTGCCTGAACAAAGAATGGTGTAACTGCATTTTGACTCGGGAAGCCAGGCCCCCACCCAAACTGGTTTCTTAAGGTGGGAAATGTGTATATAATGCCTGTAAGCTGCAGAGTGAAGCAGCAGCCTCCTCTGTCTTGTCTCAGACGAGCTTGGGACTCTGTTCCATAGCCCGGGCTATTCGAATAAAACTTGGTTCCTCCTGCAGACGAAGGCTCCTTTGTCTCCTTTTTCTATATAAGTAGAGTATGGAAGACTTGAGCGGTTCCCCCGCCACAGAGACCAAGTAAGTGGGTATAAACGGTTCTTCAGGGGCAGCCTTGCCTAGTGTAAAGTGGGGAAGGTCAAACATGAAATCAAATCACTCAAGCAGAACCTTAATTGTTCGACTTCAGATGTAAAATAGTTGTCATTAAGTAGTTCTTCTCAAAGGCAAGTTCTTGCAGAGAATTGTTTTGCATTGCCTTTTCTGTGTCATTTGTGTGGAGGAAATACCAGTTTTAGCCTAATCCAAAGCTAATTGTTCAAATCCTGACTCTGGGATAGGAAAGCCAGCTCCTGTATTTATGATTAGGTTAGCGATGAGCTTGACCTCCTTGACAATTTGGGATCCAAAAATATGGTTGCATTTGCAATTAAATTCCAACATCCATCTCTCAGTTCCTTCTTTGACCGAGTAAAATCAAAGTATTAGCTGTGTCTGTAGGGAAGACTAACCGAATGACAGATTGACTGATTATCGGAATTGTTTAATCATGCTTTGAAAGCATAGGTCCACGAAAGCTCCATACTTTTGACTGGTACTGATGATGATCTAGCTGACAGGAAGTCAAGATAATAATCTACTCAAGTGTGGAGGCTATATATTTAGGGTCCCCAACCCAGAATATCCATGGGTCTCCCAAGTTGAGGATAGTCTTTAAAAATATTTGTTTTACTCTATGGGTTATGCATTATAACTGCAATGACATTAATGTGCTTTGCATCCAAGAGAATATAGGTCCCATGATGCCTGGTCAGCATGGGGTGTTCAGATGTCATTCTGCCTGTTTAGTCGCCCGTTCAATTTAAATGTAACTACATTTCCAATGTTCCTATGGACGGATGCCGTAGTCCTGATATGGCTTTATTATGATCAACTGGGATTGGAGGCAGGTTTCCCTCGCCCCAGCCAGCCAACTAGCCATGACAGTGGACTTACAGATGTAAGAATCGCTATTATTCATTTGAGCTATGCCCTCTTTTTGACACTAACTCCTAAGTACTCCGTCAGTTGCCTATGGGTAATTGTATACTAAGTGTGACTGACTGACAGGCTCGAAATGTTTTTTGGGAGCTGATTGCAGTAGTAAACACTATATTACCATGCATACACATTCTTTTACAATTAACACTCTACACCTTTTGCTCGTTTGTTTGTTATCATTGGATAGGTCGAACACTTGAATTCCTCTGTGTCTTTTTGACATTGAGGAGATCATGTCTGTTTTCATGAAGGTTTTGGTGATATATTTGGGGTCCACATTTCTTCTTTTTGAACTGAGCATTTTTTTGGTATTGACATTGCTTATTGATAAATGTGTAGTCATGCTTCCTTTAAAGATGATGTCACCCAGATAAGGTTTATTTGTTTGTCTCTTGAATGCTGCTTTAGCATAGGTTAGAACAACGGTGAACAAGCCACATAGAATGTGGGATACAGGGTATATTTTAAAGTCCAATTCAGACACTGTAGATACACTCCTTTTTATCATTAACACACTTCTATCTGCAGAGTGCTAGAATTCTAGTTGACATACACCCCATTGTACTATTTAGCAATTGGCAGAAACATGTCAACCCCATTATCACCAAAGAGTTGAAGTCATATCCCCTGTTTCTTTTAAATATGCATCCCAGGACCATATAATAAAGTTGTGATTCAGTCCACCAAATGGCAATTTTAGCCCTTCCTTTACTATACACGTTGCCAACATTCGCCTACACTAGATAGCTCACTTTAATGTCCACCTCCCTAAGGAATAACCATAAGTGTGCCTTTCCATTTTTACTGAATTGTAGCATGCACCATTACCCCTTTGGGAAGAAATGTGAGGAAAGACCCAATGATAAAGCATGCTACTTAAGGGTGGGTGAGGGTTTTCGTCCTAAAAACAAAAGGGTTTCTACTTTAGGAAATGGAGAGTTGTGAGCCCCTCTAGGTTGTGGGCTTGCTCTGATTAAACTCAATACATTAATTAGTGTTTGTGGTAATTTGTGAAAGGCAAGAGATATAACTTGTCAGAAAAGCTTTGTGCATCATCGGAACAGTGAATGGCTATGCCATAGCAAATCCTCTGTGTAAGAACTCCCTCTAATTTGATGTCAAACTTCAAATTCTTGAAAACTAAAAACACAAGGAATACTGTTATAAAAAAGATCCTGAGACAGATGTAAGTATAAGCAGTCTTTATTCTGTCACCATCTCTCCAAGACTGCCAGAGCATTGCCAACATTCTAAGGCAAGCTCTAGCAGAACAGACCAATAGGGCAGGGGAGGAAAAGGCAGAACATACCATAAGAAAAGGAAAGGCAGAATTACAACACATCTCCCTACGGACAACATAAAGGAAAATGTAGATGAGCAAGGGAGTAATAAACCACTAGATTTTTTCCAACCCTATGTTTGAAATTCTGATTATTAATATGGAGCTTAATAAGCTTGCCTTCGGGAGAGTAGCCTTGGTATATAGGCCCCCTGGTGCAAAGTCCTAATTTGTTAATCATCTTCTAGAAACAATAGCCTCACACCTATTAGCAACCAAAAATGTTATCCTACTAGGAGATTTTAATCATCATGCTGAATTATCCTCAGATCCTGATACCAGCCACCTGATAAACACTATGGAAACCCTGGGTTTAACTCAAAGGGTAACAGGACCAACACACCAGGCCGGCCACACCCTGGATTTGATCTTTACCAATCTGCCCAATTTAATCAACAAAGCCCTGCTCTCCATGATCTGGACTGATAATTATCTTTTAAAATTTAGTTTTCCCAAACCCAACGGGATGATTTTTAGAAATCATAAAAGTAATACTGTGCTAGTCCGACCGTGGCGTAAAATGACTTTGGAGTCCTTCCTGACTCATTTTAAACCTCTCATAAACCAATCAAACAATGTTGAACAAATGTTAACCCAGCTAGAAACCTTCATCGGGGAAACGCTGGACAAAATATTACCTGAAACCAGTGTGAATGTGAAAACCATTGCGGCCCCCTGGTTTACTGCTGACCTAAAAAAACACAAGCTGATCAGCAGAACGCCAGTGGAGAAAAACTCAAAGGAGGGAGGACCGGGAGAATTACATACTAGCACACTCCAATTATTTAAAAAATATAAAAATCTTACTCAAAGAATAAATAAAGCGTTCCACTCTAGTAAAGAACTTTATAAAATCCTGAAGGAATTCACTGCCCCCCAGGTAGAACAATCAGTATTTACTCCCACGGTGGAATGGGTAAACTCTTTGTCTTCCTATTTTGATAATAAAATTAAGTTGATCTATGGCGCATTTCTGGACACTAGCCAAGACTCATCACCTCTTCTTGATGACGATCCCTTCACTATCAATGTAGCCTCGGATACGCCATATCTTACAGATTTTGATCCTATCACTCCCTCTGAAGCTCTTGAAGGCCTTAGGAAAATTAAATTCGGCTCTTCCACCGACCTCTTTTCTCCCCGCAATTGCTCGGAGATACTCCTGCTACTAGCTAGCTCCCTTACTAGCATCTTTACCACTTCCTTTGAGCTAGCTCTCATACCCAGATGTTGGAACCACGCCATGGTCAAACCTATTTTAAAACAGCCATCCAGTGACCCGACTCTCTTGACTAACTATGGACCCATTTCTTCACTTCCCTATTTTGGCAAGGTATTAGAATACTTGGTGAACAAGCATCTTACTACCTACATTGAAACACATGAGCTCCTAGACGTCTCTCAGTCGGGGTTCCGAGCTGCCCATGGCACTGAGACAGCTGTAATGGAGATTGTGGACAATACCAGACTCACCCTAGATAAAGGCGAGTCCGCAATTCTTATTCTATTTGATTTATCGGCTGCTTTTGACACCATCTCCCACAGCATTCTGAAACATCGGCTGTGGGAGATAGGTGTCAGAGACAAGGCCCTATCCTGGTTTGAAAATTTTTTGTCGGACCGCTCCACCTCCATTAAGGTTGACACTATCATTTCCAGTAGTCTGCCGCTTACTGTAGGAGTCCCTCAGGGATCAGTTCTAAGCCCCATGTTATTCAATATATACCTTACTCCATTAGCCAATATAATAAAAGCCCATGGCTTCACAACAGTGTCGTACGCCGACGACACTCAGGTGCTTATCACCTGTAAGGCTGATTTTCATGAAACATGTATTAGTTTAAAAAAGTGTATGATTGACATCAGCAAAGGGATGTGTGACAACAAGCTTCAACTGAACTACAGCAAAACGGAAATCATTTTCTTCGGTAAGGCAAATGAAGACTGGTGGCCCCAAGAACTGGGACCCTGCCCCGCACCCAAGGAGGTGGTTCATAACCTAGGAATCATGATAGACTGTTCTCTCTCCATGAAAACCCATATTAACCAAGTATCCAGCGTCTGCTACGGGATCATGCATAAATTGTGTAAAATCTTTAAATGGCTACCTCTGGAAACCAGAAAACCACTGGTGCAAGGTTTGATCATAAGTCGCTTGGACTATGGCAACGCCCTATTTACAACAATCAATGAGTGCTTACTCTCTAAATTACAAACGCTGCAGAATATTGCTGTGAGACTGGTGCTTGGCCTTCCCCCCAGATCAGCTGCCAGGCCGAGTCTGAAGCAACTACACTGGCTGCCAATCCGCCAGCAAAGCCATTTCAAAGTTCTCAGCCTGACTCACAAACTTCTCTACATTACCGGGCCAGCATATTTTGCTTAAAAAATTGGTCTGGTATCGTCCCACCAGATCATTAAGATCCAGCTCAAAATCCCTCCCAGTTCAACCTCGGGCCCGGGCGTCGCGTAATGGATGCCGGTCCTTTTCCTATGTGGCTCCTCATCTCTGGAATAAACTTCCCCCCCATCTTCCGTCAATTACCAACCATCAGCTATTTCGAAAAAACATAAAAACCTGGCTCTTTCCGAAATAACTGCTACCTAGCAGCCCCAGCCTACGTCAAGGTTGTTGTTCTTTACCGCAAAGCGTCCTGAGACTGAAAGGTGATTTGTAAGCTCTATAAAAGCATTTGACTTTATGACTTTATATGACCTATGCAGTATCTTCAGTTGCACCAGCCGGAGCCTCATCTGAATCGCCACTTCTTTCGGGGAGGAAACTGCCTCCACCCAATCTTCGTCATCCAATTCCAGACCATCTATGAACCACTGTGTTCTAATCTGCCCCAACGGGCTCTCCATATTATTTACCAGCTTCCTATATACCAGAGAAATAGTTTTCTCAGGAATGTGCCCATCTAGCACACGGTCTTCGAGAGGCGATGCCTCCGGGACCGCCGTGCCCCAAGGTATGTGAGTGAGGAGAGCGTGTCTCACCTGCCGATATCGGAAGTGTTCGTTATTCTGCAAACTATACTGCTCCTGAAGTGATTCGAATGTGTGTACCATGTCTCTCCCCCAAACATCCGTTATCTGAGTGATCCGGATGATATCCCATTTATCGAACCCCCTGGTTTTCCACAGGCTCCCTAGTTTTTCTGAATTCAGCTGGGGTATAGCCAATGTCAATTTGCCTTCCCAACCTAAGTATCGATTGACCGTGTGCCACACCTGTATCGCATGCGCGGTTGGGCCACATAGAGCAAACTTCCCTGGTTTGGCATATAGAGCTCTATCTAACATTCCACCCGGGGCCAGCCCACGATCCATGGCATAGACTGGATCTCCAGGGGGCCCGTAGATGATATGGTTCACAGCCGCAAGCTGTGAAGCCCAATAGTACTTCCTCAAATCCGGGAGTCCGATTCCACCATCATACCACGGTAAAGTCAATTTAATAAATGCTAAACGAGGTCTACCCTCCCACAGAAGCTGCCTCTGAAAAGTCTCAATCTCCCTAAAATAGGAGGATGTTATTGGGCCCATCGAATTCTGTAGGGCATAGAGGAATCGGGGCAGAGCCATCATTTTAAAGAGAGTGGCCCTACCAAGCAATGACAATGGAAGGGTCCTCCAGCGCTCCACGTCCTTCTTACATTTAGTCAACGGGGAAGCCAAATTATTTGCATATCGTAACTGTGAATCAAGCATTATATATATACCTAAATACTTGAATCCGACTGTCTAAATCTGGATTGGGCACGACTGCGGGACCCTCGGCGGGTCACCCACAAGGACAAAAAGCACTGACTTTGACCAGTTGATTGCCGATCCCGAGTATCTACCAAAAATGGCAAGTACATCTAAGAAATTTCCCAAGGAATTTCTGGGTTTAGTAAGATAAAGTAAGACGTCATCTGCATATAGTGAGATCTTATCTTCCCTTTCTGGTGTCCACCGCAAGCGTCGTATCGATCTATCCCATCTGACCCAAGTCACCAATGGTTCCATGGCAAGGGCAAAGAGCAGCGGGCATCCCTTTCTCGTGCCCCTCTTCAACGTAAAATCAGTCGATCTATAGTTATTGACGACCACCCTGGTCAAGGGATTCGCATACAATAGTCGCACCCAACCAATGAACTCACATCCAAAACCAACTTTGCCAACACTGCAAACAGATAATTCCATTCAACACCAAGACTGTTGGCTCATGTATTTTCGAAGAGCCCCCAAGGACACCGTGAAGCCTCCGCAGATTCAGCGCCGTGTTGCGACGCAGCATGAAACCAGATTGATCTGGATGAATTAAGTGCGTTATTACTTTTACCAACCGAGTAGCAAGCAGTTTCGCCAGAATGTTAGGCTCTGCATTAAGGAGCGAAATAGGCCTATATGAGGAACATTGTGTCTTAGGCTTACCCACTTTATGTATGACCACTATATTTGCCACCCGTTGGTCATAGGGGAGCTGGCCCTTTTCCTTACTCTGCAGAAACATGGCACGGACATGTGGGGCGATCCTACTAGCATTTAATTTATAAAACTCAATCGGTATCCCATTAGGGCCAGTTGCTTTACCGGACTTTATCTGTCTTATACCCTGCGGAACCTCATCATCGAAGAATGGAGAGTCCAAATAGCACCTATCTTCCTCTAATCATTTCGCTATTTTCAGCCTCGGTAAACTCACTGTCAGTGGTGTAAACCTTCTTATAATACTCCGAAAATGCGTCCACCGCAGCTTGTGTTTCTGTAACTCCATCAGACTCCGATCCCTCCAACTCTGGTACCAGCCTAGATGCCCACTCCCCATGCTCGAGCCATGCGATCAACTTGCCAGCTTTATCACCATGCTCGTAAATGCAGCTCTGTACGGCATTATTTTGAGCAATCGCTCTACCTTTCGCTAGGGCTTTGTACTCTTCCAGTCTCAGGAGGTGGAGGTCCGCCGTCGCGTGCGATCTAGCAACACTCTCCTCCAAAGCTATGACTTCAGCCTCTTTCTGATTTACCTCCGCCTGTCTTTTCTTCTTTTTCCCTGCTACCAGCGACAAGACCTCACCTCTTGCAACGGTTTTGTAAGCTTCCAAGAGGGATTGTGCTGAATCAACTGTCCCCTCATTTTCCTGGAAATAACGTTCTGACATCCGGAGCACCTCTTTTTTGATGGCCGGATCTTTTAACTGCCAAGCACTAATTGGGGCTTCCCACCAGCCGCCGGTCGTCCGAGAGTGAGCTTCAACCACAGCAGAGATACCCCTGCCAAGGTATCGTGTTTCTTGACTCATGGTGGCCATCGCTGCTGGCAACAGTATGTAATCCAATCTGGACAAACTACTGTGCGCTGCCGAAATGTGAGAGAAATGTGTATGCGTTGGGTTACGAACTTGCCAGCTATTAACCAACCCCAGCATCTCCAGGAAATTCGGGAGCCATCTCTGCGACTGCCTGAGCACTTGTGGCGCGCTACGGTCAACCTCCCCATCCAGTACAGCATTAAAGTCGCCCCCCAAAACTAGGCTACCGAGAGGCAGTGTAAGGAAGACTGAGCTCAAGTTTTGAAAAGTATCAGACTGAAGGCCTGGCGGCACGTATATAGACAGGAATGTGACCGTCTTACCCCCAGTAGCCCCGACACCTCCACATATCTGCCCCTCTGATCCAGCCACGTGGCCTGCACTGATGTGGGAAAGGAATTTTGAACCAAAATCCCTACCCCCTAGATCCCGTAATGAATCCAGCGTGTGCCACCAATTTATACCCCCCTTTATGGAGGGCCATGCATCTATTACCCACAAGGTGTGTCTCCTGCAGCAATACTACATCTGGGGAGTGTCTCCTAATAAAATGACTAACCATCCCTCTCTTGATTTTATCACCCAGACAATTCACATTCCAACTCAGCACTTTCATCCCCGATCCATGACTATTTTGTGCCATCTAACCTATGCGAAGAGCACTTAGCTACATTCTCATCACCTGACGCAAAAAAATGTGAAGAGAAAAAAAAACAACATTTACACAACAACAAATCAAAAAACTCACTTACACCCAACCCCTCTTCCACCCTGCACCCCTGCCCTCGGCTTCCGCCTGACTCCAACTCGCAGTGTTCCTGTCGCCCCATAATCTAACTAACCAACTATCTAAAGGTAGAAATGAGGAGGAAGGCAGCTCCCAGTGACCCCCCTGACCTCCGTAACACCTATTTCTTCACCTAAAGCGGATCACTGCCTACGAAAACAATATGACATCCCCATTTGCAGTCTCCGAACGATGCTTACTACTCCTGTTCTTGCACATCTCCCCTCTCCTCACTTTCAGGTCTCTCAGAGCCCAGCTGGGGTTGTGCCTCCAACCAGTCAGAGGCAATGTCTGGATTGTCAAAAAACCAGGATTTACCATTGACCTCAATCCTCAGTCGGGCTGGGAACATCATGGCATATTTCAGTCCTCTGTCTCTGAGTTTTTTCTTGAGCCCCAGGAATCCCTGGTGCTGCCTCTGCACCGCCTGCGTGAAATCCAGGAAAAAGGAAAGGCTGGTATTCTCAAATCTCAGAGGGCCTCCCAACCTGGAGGCCTGCAGGATAGCGTCTCGATCTCTGAAATTTAGCACCTTCGCAATCATTGGACGGGGGAGCTCCAGGCCTTGGCCTACCACCCGGGACTCTGTGTGCTTGTTCGATGGTAAAAAAGTTACTCAATACTTTGGGTTTAAGGTGTTTGAGAACAAGGTCCTCCACGAACACGAAGGGCCTTCTGCCCTTTCCGGTACACCAATAATTTGGACGTTACTTCTCCGGGCCCTTCCCTCATAGTCGTCCAGCTTCCGGCTCGTGAGATCACCAACCCACTGAAGTTCCCACACCTCCTGCTGCAGCGATGCCACTTCATCTATTAAGCTGGCAGTTTTGATGTCTAGGGATTTAACCTTTTCACTGGTTTTAGTGAGATCCGCACGGATAAGGTTGACCTCTATGGTCACCGCATCCAGTTTCTGATCAAGCGTTTCCATTTTCTGTCCCAAAGACGTTTTTCATCCCATCCATGGCAGCAATGTAGGTTCTGGCAGAGGGCCAGTCAAATCTCTTCCCTGGTCTGTGCCTTCTCTGAGTCAGGTGGGGAACCTCTGGGCAATGTGTACCGGTCCAGTTTATTGGCTTGGACATAGCAGGAACCATTAGTGAACTGAGACGGCGACTTCTCGCTTTTGGGTTTAGTCGCCATCTTTGACCTTCACCAGAGCTCCCACCTGTATCCTGCGACCCCGACTCCACAGACCCGAACCACAAAGAAGTCTGGTTCCTCCCCCGAGCGGCCCCTCCGTTCCCCACAGATTCTGACGTCTTCTGTTCCCACCAGGCACCGGACCGCTCTTCAGATTCAACCCTTCAACTGTCACCAGGTGTCCTCAAATTCAGGCCTCCTCTGTTTCAGTAGTCAAGCTTCTACCATAAATAGGGTATCTGCCACCATCCCATCCGACCGCGGGCGTTGGGCCTCGGGGCCGAGCCCCAACATCAAGAAGATTACTTAGAGCCCGCCCGTCTCACTACAGCTGGGCCCGTACTCTGAACGATCCAGCTTGATGACCGGCGCCCCACTTCTCCCTTCAGGGCAACAAGGGCTCCACTCCGTCAGCAAGGGCCACTCATAATCACCCGGATCTGTCCACAGGCGCTGTCTATTCCATAATGGGGCAGCCGCCACCAAAGCGTCTTGATCCTCCCACAACAGGAGGTCTCGTCCAGCCATTCACCGCTCCAGCCCCCGATTTCAGTATGCCGCCAGAGACCCACGAGCCCACTCGCCCGCTCACAAGGACTTCTCGCCCACACCCACGATGGGCTTCGGCCTCTCACCGGCTCCACGGCGTCTGAGAAACCCCCTGCATTCACACCACAGGTGGGCACCGTCGGGTATGCTGTCAGGACATCTACTCCGGGCTCCGCTCCTTTGCTTCCGGGCCCACTCCCGTGGTCCTCCGAGTCAGCCGGGCACTTTCGGGTCCTGTCGCGGCTGTTGTGACACTCGTGGCCGGCCGTGCCTTTTACTGCAGTCCCAGGCTTTCACAGTCCCAGAGGCCCCAAACCTTCCGGCTTCTCGCAGCAGAACCGGAGTTGCGTCCGGGGGTACCACAGGATTTCCGCTGACCGCTCACAGGGTCAGCGCCTCAGGATCAGCTCAGGATATTGGGGCGAGGGTTCCGTCTCGTTGGAGCTGCTGACCTGCGCGGCCATCTTGGGCTCGCGCTCGGCTCCTCCCCCACATACCTTCACTGTTGAATGAATCTTTGAAAAATTCAATAAGGGCACTAGTCAGTGCATCAGGTACAAATACGTGCTTGATCTACTTGGACAAGAAGTCAATGAGTAAAAACATGAATTTCTTACTTGTCTCTAGCTGACCTAAAGGACCAATTACTTCTAAAGCAATTTTAGTCCACAGGACACTAGGTACGATGTCAGAGTTTCCAGAGACACTTACGCTTTCACTCTCAGAAGAATAATTTCTCAAATCTTCCTCTGTTCCGATAGAAACTTGATCATGAGTATTTTTCTTTAGACAGACCAGATCTTTGTTACTAGGGTCAATCAAGCATGATCCCTAACTCCCTTTGATGGTGCCAGCCTAACAGGTTTGACCCTTCTTTCACAATATAGACCATACCAACGGTAGCTCTATCCCTGAAAGTAATACACATTTCTATCATGCCCAACAGGAGTATAGGTTCATTTGCATAACTCATGGGAGATATGTCAGGTTCTAACAAGTTGAGATTACAGATACCAAATAGGTAATTCATGTCATTTTGATTAACTAATGTAAATGGAGAACAAGAGTCAGAATACATTGTCAAAGGTTTCTTGTTCAAATAAATGGTACATTCAGGATACTTATGTTGTATGGCATCACTCGCTGAGGTATTCTCCCCAGCATTCTTCACTTGAAATATGTACTTAGGAGATTCTTCTTCACCCCTGCAAACCATTCTCACTTGACTATTTTCTAACCCTGGGCGTAGTTCGCGGAGCCGCACTCCGCGGAGCTACGCGAAGACGCAGTTGCACTCCGCGACCTTCGCGTAGCTCCGCGGACATGCGTAGTAGCTTGCTAGACCCGTTCGCGCGCCGTTTTTCGTCTTCGGGAGCGCGGTGCGCGTGTTCGGGGCGCTGCCTGCATGCTCGAGATAGCTAGCGCGCTAAGTTACTCAAGAGGTTTGTCCCGCCCGCTTGCGTTCCCTTATTTCCAAAGTGCGTGATCGCGTCAAATATCGCGCGAACTTACCCCCGGCGCACGCGATAATGTTATTCAGCGCGCGAGAACTACGCTACGCACCGGATCGCGGAGTAATCGACAGCTTCACGTTCTCCGTAGAACGCGGAGTTACCAAAACTCCGCAAGCTCCGCGAACGGAGCGTAGTTCTTCGCCCAGGGTTACTATTTTCCCCTTCTTTGCACACTCTTGCGAAATGGCCCTTCTTATTGCACTTCATACAAGTAGAATTGCGGGCAGTGCAATGAACACTGTTCGCCAGATGGTTACTGCTGCCACACCTGAAACATTTCAATCCTTCAGTCAGGCTAACATGTTTTTCAGTCTTAACTTTTCTGGATCTGATCTTTAGAACGTCAGTATCATTGTTGTCATCACCTGTACTTTTAGTATTGGTTACACTGCAGACTGGTTCTTTGGGTGGGTTCATTTCTAAAATATACTTGGCCGTGTGTTCAATGGATTGCGCAATACTAATGGCTTCTTTTAAGGAACGATTTTTGGAAAGAAGTTTTGTCTTGAATACGAGGGTTGTGGGTGCATCTTACTAACTGATCCCTGGTGAGGGAGTCGTTAAGCTCGCCAAACTCGCATAATTGAGTTAGGCCCCTGAGTGCGGCAATGTAATTAGTAACAGACTCTTGTTTGCCTTGAACACGAGTAAAGAATTTGTGCCGCTCTAGGACCATGTTCACTTTGTCCCCAAAATGTGTTTCTAAACTCAAAAGGGTCATTTTAAAAGCATCTAAATCAACTTCATCATCCTCTAAATCATGATCAGGTAGGGTGTCATATATCTTCCTACCCTGAACCCCTAGGTTGTGTAGCAGAACATGTTGGTTGCGGAGAGCAGAAAATGTTTCCCCCCCAATGGCAATCAGGTAGGAATCAAACAAATTAATCCAATCCTTCCAATAGATTTCAGGATTCCCAATTTCGTTTAGGAAGGAGGGTGGTTGGCTCATGGATGACGCAGCCATGGATGAAAGAACCGCAGGACAGGAGCCCCCCACCTAGATATGAGGGAGGATACGGAGAGGACTGTAGTGGTAGTTTTGAAATACTTTTCAAAGGTAAGTTGCACTCTTATTAGAATTAAGTGCCCTCCCACAAGGAAAGTAGCTCAAGAGTTTTTCCTTATAAAACAATTGCACCAGGGTACACAATATATCAATGAAAAAGGCACACACTATCAAATCACTTCACTGTAATACAGGATCTAGCCTGGGTACACAATTCTATCATTCGAAGTCAATAGCAAACGTGAATACAATGAGGGATTACTAGAATGCATAAATATCAGGTAGGAAAACCTTATAAATGCATAAACATGGGTACACCAGATAACAATCGAAATGCACACACTATAAAACTATTCACCATGAAGTATGTAAGCTCAACTAGATGGCAAGGTACAGGGTGTACTGAATGTCACTAGGATCTATTCGAGGTACACAAATTTATCATGGGCTCCTGTATATGAAGACAAAAGTAACTTGGTCACAATGAGGGAGCTCAAACACACACCATAAGATAAAGAGTCGAGAAGATCGGAGGTGTGCGTGTCCCCTGTTGAAACAGGAATGCACAGGAGGGATGCTGTAGAGAGAGAATTAAATGTAATTGGTGTGTTTATCACCGCGGAGGACGCAGTGACACACAGCTGAGCAGATTGCGAATTTTGATGGATGGAGAGTCACGCTGGGCAAAACACGGGTCAAAAAATAGAGAAATGTTCCTAGCACTTTTCAAACAAATATGTACCACAGCAGAGTTATACAAAAATAAAGGCTGTGCAGAAACTGGGGAGGCGAGCACTGTGAAGCAGATCCACGAAATTGAACTTAACAAATTGACTGGGCATGCAAAACAGCCATGCGACTGAAGGCTCCTCGCAGACACTGGAGCGTGTCACGAGGAGTTGCTCATGAAGGAACAGAGATAAGGGAATTATGGGGGGAATCCTGGAAAACGGATGAATATGACCACCACAGAACTGTCTTACTTGAGGTAAATTCGAAGACTTAGAAGGAAGCAGCTCTTTGTCACGGCTCTTGGAATCCAGTTAATGTCCACCACACTAGAAGCAGAACACTCACAGGTGGCAAGAGGCAATGATGCACCGCCCGTCGACACCACTGACTGGAATTTGAAGAAAGAGTTTGAATAGCGGCTCTGAGGAGACTGGGGCACAACGTTACGTAGCTGACGGGAGTTGAAGAAGAGAGCTCGATGACGGCTCTAAGGAAACTGGAGCACCGGGAGTTGTAGACAAGAGTACAATGTCGGCTCAAAGGGGACTGGAGCGCCAGGAGCGTCTCCCTGAATTTCTCCTTCAAAGCAGCTAGGCACACCTCTGACAGGATGCACTCGCACACGGAACTCCCAAGGGAAGGAATTTCTGTCAGGACTAGCGGAAACCAACGCAGAGGCCGGCAGGTCTCCGATGATACATCTGACAGGGTCGCACCAGTAACGGAGATCTGCTGACAGGGAAGACTTTAGCTTGCTTGTCTATCGGAAGACGTCCAATACTTGTACCATGGGATCACAGGCCCGGCACCATACGCGGCACAAAGGCACACCCTTAAGGAAGCGAATACAGGTAGTACACTCGCCACTAGGTGTCCCACACCGAGGAGTTTCTAAAGGAGAAGAGCCTCACAAAATTCCTCGTGCTGGCACAACCAACCGACTGCACGAAGAAATTCAGCCCCACTCACGTCTCCCCAGTGCAAGGTCAGTCCAAAACCACAGGACAGCAATACTTTGCAGCTACCAGCAGGCACGTCCTCGAGCAAGGTTTGATTTACTGAAGGTTCCTTCACGATCTGGACGACACCATTGAACACAAATAACAAGAAGCTGGAGAGGGCACTGAAAGGGGTGGTGTCAGCAAGGCCCCCCGCGCCGTCCTCGTCGCCAGTGTTATGAAGAAGATCCTGAGACAGATGTAAGTATAAGCAGTCTCCATCTCTCCAAGACTGCCAGAGCATTGCCAACTTTAGAAGGCAAGCTCTAGCAGAACAGACCAATAGGGGAGGGGAGGACAAGGCAGAATATACCATACGAAAAGGAAAGGCAGAATTACAACAAATATGTATCTGAAAAATATATTCACTAGCACATCTCTCTATTACTTAAATAACTAGCTCAAGCTTTGTCAGTAATCATTCTCTTGACGACGATGAATTATAGTTTAAACTTGAGTTCCGTAGACCTGCAAGAAATCCAACAATGATAATAATCAGTTGATCCCTAATCTTGATAATTTGTATGGGCATCCTAGAGCACTAATACACTTGTTGCATGACAATCAAATAAACATGTGCAACATAGTTGCGGCTAAAAATCTATCCTATTTTGTCACTTGAATAACCATACTAAATAGAATAGTATTTTGTGAAAAGATCTGTGCCAGCTTTTTAGAGCTGGGAAAGACAGGCAAGGATGTGAAATGACCCATCTTAGTCAAATGGTCGACAGCAACTAGAATTACTGTGCAACCTTGACTCTTTGGCAACTCTACACTAAAATCCAGTGACTCTGTATTCTGTGGTCCTGGTGGAACAGCCAAAAGTCTCAAGAGAACCATTGGTTTACTATGTGTATTCCTAATTTTGGCACCGATTGAACATGGTTGCACATAACTTGTTACATCCAAAAATAAATTTGACTAAAAGTCCAACTAGGATGCATAGGGGTCAGCGCTCTGGTAGATTTCAGAAACTCCACATTTCTATGATCAGCACACTCTTCTATGGTGTGATTCGCTACCAACAAATAATATCGCCATTCTTCAAAAAATCTCTTAATGATCAGAAGTTCTTTGTCACTGATTGGATAATTTAACTCTGCTGTTAATAATTTCTTAGAAACATATGCAACTAGGTGACGTGAACAGTGTTTGGATTTCTCTCAGGTAAACCACCTTCTATAACATCGAACTATAAACCTGAACAATTAAACAAGCATTTGTGAAAGTTAGAGCTATTAGTGTTGTAAATTACAATGTTTTTTACTCGTGTTTTTTTGTTTACAGTGGAGTGATTGTATTTGCAAAGCGCTATTGACATTCATATGACCTTGTGGCACTGGAGAACTAAAAAATGGGCAATAGGGTACGAGGGAGGGGAACTGGAAAAATATGTGATCAATAGAAAAATGAATTCAAAATATAGAGAAGGAGTTGCTGTAAAGGGTCGGGGATAATGTATGACAGGAGAGAGCAGTATACCGTAGCAGGACATTTCTATTAGAGACAGAGAGCAACATAGAGTTTAGAGAGAAGTGTGTGTGAGTGACGGGGAGAAAGGGATGGTAAGAGAAGAATGGGGCAGGACCTAGGGAGAAGGAATATGAGAGGGAGTGGGAAACAGAGAGTACTTGCGAGTTTGAAAGGAAGAGATTAGAGCAGAATGGACAAAAGAGAAAGCTGGGGTGAGTGTCATTGGAACTGTTTGCATATAAAGAAACCACTGGGATCAAAGAAGTACACTGTACATTTTATTATGTGAAGTCATGATGCAAGACAATCTATTTTTCTAGTTGTTCTTGGCCCATTACGTGAATTATTGCAGAAGTGTATCTTGTCTATCATGTATCGAAGTACATTTTCAGAACTGTCAAGGACAGCTGCTGCTGTCGGGAGGCCTCTTTGTTTCTTCAGTCAAGCACAGACACGGGGTCTATTCGCGCATGTTGTTCTCCAAGACCTCCAATACATAATTTAATGTTTGTGCTGCTTAGGGCGTTGGGATGAACTTTGTGATCAGATTCCGGAATGACGATGGGAAAGGAACATCATGGAAATACCCACACTTAGTAGGACTGCAGTATTGGAAAAACAATAGCAGTGGCTATAATGCCAGATGAGACATATAACCTGTTTTAAATAATGGTTGAGCAGCAATAAATTAGCTTGGTTCCCTGAGGCAAAATCTTGTAATTTTTTATATGTTCAGAATGAGCCAAATGTATGTATGTATGTATAGGCGTTCTTATAAAGCGCTATCACTGTCACCCACCGGGCATCCTGGCGCTACGACTGTTTCTGACACAGAGTGAGATTTTACCAGCTTCTACACATACTACATTGTCCTAGGGAACAGGTACGTTTTTAGCTCCTTTTTAAAGATGGGAAGGGTTTCCACGCTCCTGAGGCTCAATGGTAAGGAGTTCCACAGTTGCGCCGCGGCTGTCCTAAAGGAGCGACCTCCCATCCTGGTCCTCCGAAACCTGGGTACCACCACCAAGAAGGCCGAGGCCGACCGAAGAGATCTTACGGGGGTATACCAGGAGAACAGATCTTGTAAAGGGACCGGGCCTTGATGATGCAAAGCTTTAAAGACAATACACAGAGCCTTGAAATTCACCCGTTGGAAAATTGGGAGCCAATGAAGGTCCCTGAGTGCCTTAGTGGAGGAGTCTGAGCGGCGCCTTGAAAGCGCCAACTTCGCGGCACAATTCTGAAACCGCTGAAGTTTCCCAAGCACGGTAGTTGGAGCCCCCAGAAGCAGTGCTTTGCAATAGTCCAGACGACTAAGGATAATGCTCCGCACTACTTCTGGTCTTACCGGTGCTGGGAGTAACGGTAAGATCTTTCTCAAGGATCCCAGTAGGCCCATGCACGTAGCCACAGTCTTATTTACTGCGGAGCCCAGTTGTAGATCGGAGCTGAACATCACCCCCAGATTCCGAACGGAATCAGCGGGCAGGTTTACACCCCCAAAGTCAGGCGGCCAAAAACCGTGGGGAAGGGGTCTAGGAGCCCGATCCAAGGAGCAATGTAGAACCTCTGTTTTCGAGCAATTGAATTGAAGGGAGTTATTCCCTAACCAAACAGCCGTGGCCCTCATGCAACGATGGAACACCTCCTGTGACACCCCCCCTTACCCTCCAACGAGAAGATAAGCTGGGTGTCATCAGCGTAGTTGGTGACCGTGATGCCGAAGGACTTGATCAGTGTGATTAAAGGCCGGAGGACCAAATTAAAGAGAATGGGGCTGATGGCCGAGCCCTGGGGAACACCCTGACCTACCCTCTTGATGTTAGATTGGTAGGGTGGTAGTGCAACTACCTGATGTCTTTGCTCGAGGTAAGATATCACCCATTCGAGAGCCGACCCTGACACCCCCACCTCGGACAGTCTCCTGATCAGAGTCACATGGTTAACCGTATCGAACGCGGCCGACATGTCAAGCAACACTAGAAAGGTTGCCTGACCCATGTCGACCCGCGTCCGAAGATCGTCAAGAACGGATACCAAAGCTGACTCTGTCCCGTGTGCCGGTCGAAACCCGAACTGAGCCACATCCAAACAATCATTCTGCTCGAGAAAGTTGGATAGATGTTTTGTGGCAAGTTTCTCTAGGATCTTAATAGGAAATGGCAAGAGGGAGATGGGCCTGAAATTGGCTGGACATGTGGGATCCAGGTTCTCCTTTTTTAGCAGTGGAGAAACCACCGCCAATTTCCAACAGTCTGGTACCCGTGCCGTGGTGAGCGACTGACAGCATGTCAGAAACAGTGGTGGAAAAAGCTCATCACGACAGAGTTTCCAGAATCTGGGTGGTAGAGGGTCCAAAGGAGAACCAGAGGTCACCCCGTCGGCCAACGAACAAAAGTCCTCAAACGATGGTATCGGGAACATGCTTAGCTCTGCCGAGGTAGTGCGCTCCTTCTCACTCTCAGGCGAGATGGGATCATGTGAAGTACTCCCAATTGAAGAAGGGAGATTGTTTAGAATGCCGGTAATCTTCTCCTCAAAGGCTAGTGCAAGCTGATCGCAAAGCTCTTGTGAGGCCGGAATGGTGTTTTTGGTACATCCGGGGTGGGCCAGGTCCTTTACGATCTTGAATAAGGCCTGAGATTTATTAGCCGCTGCCAGCAGGGAGCATTCTAGGAAGCTGGCTTTAGCCTGCTTGATCTTAGTCTTGTAGCGTGCCAAAACTTGCCTAAAGAGGACCCTATGCAATTCCAGGTACTGTTTCCTCCAGGTACGCTCAGCCCGTTTGCATTGTAGCTTGAGCTGCCGGAGATCTTCCGAGTACCATGGCATAGCAAGATTGGGTCCATCTTTAATTTTCTTTTTCGGAGCCACGGAGTCCAGCGATGTGGAGATTTTCTGGCAGAGAGTCTCGTAACTCTCATCCACACTCGCTCCTAACACAAAGCCATCTGGCAGCAGAGAGGGCGGGGCGGCTTGTCTAAGGAGCCTGGACCACAGTCTCCCCGTTTTTGTACCAGTTGCACTCACTCTTTCCAGACTGATGTTAGTGCACGCATGGGAGAACTGAACCAGAGCATGGTCCGTCCATCACTGCGGTAGAATATCCCGAATAGAGGTCGTCCCGGGCTCCGCAAAAAGAAGGTCAAGAATATGACCCTTTGCATGGGTTTTGGATAGTACTAGTTGATGTAACTTAATATTAATACAGGCTTCTACCAGATCTTCATGGGCCGACTTAGTTGACCCCTCTGAGTACAGATTGAAATTTGACCCTGATACTCCTATATCTCGATGTGAATGCTCGTTTTTATTAAGTGGCACCACGCACTCCAGGATTTTGGAGCACTGTCTCCTTCGTTGAGCACTCCCCTCTCTACAATCCGTCCACTTGATCTGAAGCAACATCCTTTTACCAACCTATTACCTGGTCCCGAGCAAGGGCCGGGTCGGAAGTATCACCGGCTAAGCGACCTGTGGTCCTTCTTCTTCGCGTCACAGCCCTGATGAGTCGTGCAAGCACTGTTACAACTTGACGACGAAACACGTGTCGGCTGGCCATCCATACAATAAAAGAGGAGTCATCCAACATCCATTTCTTCCTCTGTTTCGATCACCTTTAATTGTTCCTTTATGTCCATTGAGGCATCCTTGTCTTTACTGTAATTTGGTGTGCAATTGGTATTTGTTCTTACAGATTGAAATCCCCCAACACCATCATTTTAGTGTGGGAATGGGCGAGGTCGTATATCAAATCAATGAGCTCAGGGACGGCTGCTAGTGGGCCAGCCGGAGGTCTATAACATAGAATGCCTGTAAATATCACTCCACTTATATCCTTGATGGAAAAAGCCAGTGTTTCGCACCCAGCAATGACTTTCACGTTGTGCTGCACAAGATGTAAAGTCTGTCTAAATATGATGCCAATTCCACCTCCTCTACCTCCGGCTCTCGGAGTATGCACTATTTTAAAGCCCGGGGGGCATGCAGACCCCAGTTCCACAGAGCTGGATGGAGTTGTCCAAGTCTCTGTCATGAACAGTATGTCCAAGCTTTGGGCCTCTATAAGTAGCGCAACTTCGTCACAATGTTTAACGAGCGAGCGCACGTTAAGCAAGCCGCAGGAAACCACTGCAGAATGCTTGGTAGAGGCGTTGTCCCTCGGAATGCTGGCAAAGCCTGATTTAAAACTCAGAATCTCCTCACGGGTGTACGAGTGAGGGGGAGCACCAGTGTGTCCAGAGGCAGCCCGTCCGGCCCCCGGCGCGTCCCGTGCGCGAACGGGCGCAAACGGGCTTACCTCTGGCGCACCTCCGGCGCTCCGCCGGCGCTCCTGCTGCGCGCCCACGCTGCGCGCTTGTATGGGGGCCATATTAAATAGCCGTAGTCTCTGCAGTCCTGTAGTGCGAGCACTAGACCCCCCAGCCCAAGATGGCGCCCGCAAATCGGCGCTCCCTGGCTTCCCTCACTCACCCAAGATGGCACCTACCAAACAGCCCAGCACGATGTCTCCAGGAGCCCTTAATCCCTAAGGGGGTAAGTTCCCACTAAGTGCGGGATGAGGGGCACAGTTTAGGTGCAAGTAAGAGGGGGAGAGTGACAAGTAGAGCGCTTAGATGTAAATAGCGCCAGGCAAACAGCGCGCACGCGCTATACAATAGATGGCAATTATTTAATTTTTAAAATCCTTAAAACGGCAGCAGTAACGCAGCGCTAGGTGTAGCAGCGCGCTAGAGTCAGAAAGTCTGGCTGCACGAGAGGGGAGCTGCTTTTTATGCTCTTCCAGTCTCTGCAGTCCTGTAGTGCGAGCACTAGACCCCCCAGCCCAAGATGGCGCCCGCAAATCGACGCTCCCTGGCTTCCCTCACTCACCCAAGATGGCGCCTACCAAACAGCCCAGCACGATGTCTCCAGGAGCCCTTAATCCCTAAGGGGGTAAGTTCCCACTAAGTGCGGGATGAGGGGCACAATTTAGGTGCAAGTAAGAGGGGGAGAGTGACAAGTAGAGCGCTTAGATGTAAATAGCGCCAGGCAAACAGCGCGCACGCGCTATACAATAGATGGCAATTATTTAATTTTTAAAATCCTTAAAACAGCAGCAGTAACGCAGCGCTAGGTGTAGCAGCGCGCTAGAGTCAGAAAGTCTGGCTGCATGAGAGGGGAGCTGCTTTTTATGCTCTTCCAGTCTCTGCAGTCCTGTAGTGCGAGCACTAGACCCCCCAGCCCAAGATGGCGCCCGCAAATCGGCGCTCCCTGGCTGCCCTCACTCACCCAAGATGGCGCCTACCAAACAGCCCAGCACGATGTCTCCAGGAGCCCTTAATCCCTAAGGGGGTAAGTTCCCACTAAGTGCGGGATGAGGGGCACAATTTAGGTGCAAGTATGAGGGGGAGAGTGACAAGTAGAGCGCTTAGTTGTAAATAGCGCCAGGCAAACAGCGCGCACGCGCTATACAATAGATGGCAATTATTTAATTTTTTTAAAGCGGCAGCAGTAACGCAGCGCTAGGTGTACCCAAATGGTACCTTTGGCCTCCACTGAGACTGCTAAAGCATCCACTTTCAAGATGGTTTTCAAAAAGGCACAATGAAATGTTCTGGTAAAAACCTAAGCCCAGGACAGTAAGTCAGTTTTGGTGTTATACTTGGACGAGAAGTAATAGTGACCAGCAATGTCGGTTTTGTCCGTGGATAACATTTTGGGAAACACGTTTCCTATTTTTGTTCCTGATGAAGAAGTGTATGAGATGTCAAATCAAGGGATTTCCTATATGACTATGGAGTCAGTCCACTGACAAGGACAGTACATAGACAGACCATAGCTAGTACTAAAGGGAGGTGAGGGGAGAGTAAGGCAGGGGCATATCTTTATGAGGAGGGAGCAACAGATTGATAGAGGCTCGAGCAAATATGTATTGCTGGAAGCTATCAAGGGATAGCGTGCATAGCTTCAGCAATTTTGAGTATTCTCTAAACTGTAACAAAGGAAGGTAATTTTGAGGGAAGCTTGAGAGGAAGTGTTAGAAATGGGATTTCGAAAGCTGCGGCCCCGCCCAGCAGGATACCACGGCGAGCAATGAGGTAGCAGAGACACACTGTAGCGGGAGGAATGGTCCCGCTTCTCCTCACAGTGCTGGCAGGTACTGTCCCTCCGCCTCTTTCTGTTCTTCTCTGGTGACTTCTCTGGTTAAAGTCCTGTGCACAGCCATATCCCCGACACCGTTTGGCTCGCGTTGCTTGCTCACAACGGAGGGCCCTTCCATTAATAGTCACAGTGTGTGATATGTGAGTTTAATGCAACCCGCATTACTGGGTGCCTAATCAACTATTTGAAGTGCCTATGAACCACTACTGGAGTGCTTTCTGTCTATAATGGCTGCATTACCCTATCTGTGAAATCATGTTAAATGCCTAGTTGGCAAGGTGTTCAAGGCCCAAGCGAATGCAGCATATTTTATGTGTTTGAGGGTATGACGCCTTTTTGGGGACTAGTGCCTCATGGCACAAGTGAGTTGGGTGATGGTAGCCTGAGGTGTTTTGACCGGCTTCCAAATGATTATGACCTCTTGGGCATCGATGTGACCATGCTCAAGTGGCGCAGGGTGTATGTGGTTTACAATCTATTCTGTGTGATGTTATGACCAGCGACTAGTGGTGCAGTGATTTATCCTATGTGTTTAACATGCTTACTTTATGACAAGGTACCTAGTAGCACGGTGATTTATGGTATGTGGTCTAAAGGTGTTTTACCTGTTACTCCGTGATTTATGGTCTAATGTGGTTTGTGTATGTGCATGTATGCAGCAAAACTGGCACTCTCTCGAGAGCGAAGATCCTCCACCAGTCTCGCTCTGGCCGACTTACACTGGTTACCCGTACATCAGAGGATTCTCTTTAAATCCCTATGCACGGTGTTTAAGGCAGTGCATGGGTTGGGCCCCCGACCACTTCAAAACAAATTTAAGTGGTATGAACCCACTCGGTCCCTTCGTTCTTCCTCATCCAATCTTATCAACACACCCAGGATCAGGAAAGCCACCTGTGGTGGCAGAGCCTTCAGTATAGCGGCAGCTCATCTGTGGAATAGACTACCTATTGATATCAGGAAAACAGATGATCTGATGGCCTTTCGAAAAAAGGTGAAAACGTGGCTCTTCCCAAAAAACTAACTCCAACTCAGGATATCCCTCATGCCCATGATGCACAGTGTTGATTAGCTATGTGAACACAGCGCCAGGATGCCCATAGGGTTACAGAAGCACTCTATAAATACTATAAATATAAATAATACAAAGGCTATTTTTATATAACCTTGTGTGCAGTCTCTTTTGTGGTGTGCCTAGTGCATCACTGATGTGTGAGGGTGTTGCACAAATGCTTTACACATTGCCTCTGGGATAAGCCTGACTGCTCTGCCAAGCTACCAAGGGGGTGAACAGGGGTTATCTTCAGAGTGTGACTCCCTTGCCCTGACTAGAGTGGTGATTTTGGCCGGGCTTAGGAGCCTGGCCTAGCCAAACAGAAATCCCATTTCTAACAGGAGGGATAAAGGTCAGTAAAAAAATTCCAATTAATAATAATGTAGTTGCCTAATACAGGAAACCCAAAAACAAGTAAATATAAGCTCTATCATAAGACTAGCTATGCAGCAGAATTGATGATAGAGGGCTGAGGTGGCTAGTACATTATAATGCTATAGGATTGAGTCGAGTGGATTAATTAAGATGGGTAGCCTGATTCCGCTGTCAACTTTATTTCATGTAATAGATTCAAAATATGCAGGGCCTGGCAAAGTGTTCAATTTGGTGGGAGAAATTAGTTTAAAATGTTATTTTCTATCCGTTAGGCAACCTGGAGGGTGCAATCCTTGAGTTCACTAAAATATTTTGTACTACAACAGCAATAGTCACCAGGCTTTAAAGGAGTTCCTCCACAATTAGACATGCTTCATTTAAGTAAGTTTTTAAGATAGATGATTGGAAACACATTGATTCATAATCTTAACATGGAGATACATGCTCATTAATTTTCAGAGGTTGTAGACATTATCTAATTAATCTGGCATGTAAACGTAACAGGTTATCAAGCCTGCAGTCTGATAAAGAAGCTGCAGCTGCCTGTTATTGCATAGTGGAATGATTATGATTGTAACCAAAAAAGGCTCATGTCTTCTCAGTATGTTTGTGGATATGCATAATTATTATTTCCTTTATGGATATTCACACAGCTTCTTCAAAGACGTCACCAAATTGGTCCAAGATAAACTCCTAATTTAGCGAGATGGCTTTGTGATGTATTTACTATGGGTACTGTATCGATCCCCCTATTTCTGACCCTTGTCTGGTTAATAATTAACTAGCAGCCATTCAACTGCACAAATACCCGTTATCTGATTAGCCATACAACGGCACAGAAGCCCGTTATCTGATTAGGTCATAGCGCATGCCATCTCATTAGGCAAGCACTATTTCTCCAGCCCCCTAATAGGCATACGGTGTTCTCAAAACAAATCAAACCTACAGCGACCTGGGAAATTCCCGCAGCCATTGTTTTGATTTAGCCGAGAACTTCAGTAAAGAATGTGCAAACGAGCAGTTCGTATGACATCCTTATTGACGTCCATCCTTACGTCAATCTCGGCACCTTTCAGGTATAAATAATACCGACATTGCCTTAAGCAAACACACGAGGTGGTGACAAGATTGGAGCAGCGAGACTTGCCGAGGAGCCCAGCTGACAGCGAAGCCCACAGACGCTGCCCCTCCTTTCTGACGCGCTGAGAGAGAGACGCTGCCTTTTCTCCTGCCGAGAAATCCAGCTCCGGCGCTTCCAGCCGCCCTTGCAGGCAGCTGGGATATCAAGCCCTGAGATAGAGATACCAGCCCTCCAGCCTTCTAAATCCCAGGTACTTAACTGAATAACCCCTTGCAGAGAATTGTTGAAGCAGACCCTTGACAAAGCAAACTTAACTTAAACTGCTACTTATCTACTCCCGCCCACGAATTAGGCTTAGGTCAGGTACATTGGGGTAGGCGTAGTTAGAAGCACCAGTTGAGTACGATTAGTCAATGTATATATGTATGTATCTATTTTATCCATTTTAAGTATCATATGGCTAGGAAACCATATCAATGCTTTTACAGTATTATTTTATAATTCTGTTATTACTGTATGCACTTTACTTAACTATAAGTATTGCAATAATAGCGATTCATTTCTCTTGTATGAGAAAAGAGACTGATCAATAAATAACATCTTTTTATTGAACACGCCCGTCTCTTCCTTTTCTCTACAATCTGGTGAAACTAAGAATGCACTGAACTGACTGAGTAAAATAAGTTGTCTTTTGTTTTCACACGACTCTAGAGATATACTCTTGATTAGGGGAGAGCAAAGTTGTCATGTTCTATGGTTGTCAGAAACTAAATCCCTTCTTGTCCATCCAGGGAGGTTAAACTCCTCCTTGTCTATTCGAGAAAGTTTCTAGTGAACTCTGAGCTAGCTGGAAAACACTAAACTTTAAGTCTAATATCGTCAGTAGAAGACCTAGTTAACCTCTGTCCTACGTCTATACTATTGAAGATATTATTCCAATGCGCAGAGCCTATTGGGATAATAGGAACTACACTACAGCTTACAGGCGTGGGACATGGTGTGGCACATCTCAACAGTACTTTTTAATTTCTGTAGTCATGTAGAGTTTGACATCTGTTGACAAACCAATGCGTTAGTATTTTGCATGTATTGATCTGCAGCTATGAAACGATCAATACTGCTCTTCAAACTTGTTTTGCATATCCCTTTTAGGAAATATTAGATGCAAATTAACACAACCCAAATGTCTCTACACATTCAAAAAACATGATTGTTTATAGTTCTCCTATACTCAAATTTAATTAATAAATTAAAACCAGGTGTACATTTACTTATCGGTCTGAAAACAGTATCTGCTTTACTATTCTTAAACCCAGCTGTCAAATGTAATGTTGGGCGAACCCAGATCTGTCTTCTTTGCAGCATATATCTTTAAAGAGAAACAGTTCTGGTGATCCATAGCAATTTCAAAAGTCTTTCAAATCTTTTCACTGATGAATGCACTATTGTTTTACTACAATTGTGTAATCATACTGCACTGGGCCCTGTTCTTCAGGGAATTGGCCTGCCTAATTCATAATACGATTTTCCGGAGCCTATGAATACATTGTTTCTATTACAGTATTAGACGCATTTGATTCAGGAAAGATTTCCCTAGTACTGTCTAAGTATGCAGTAAAGACAGATTGTATCTGTTCCCTCAAGGTTTCTTTGATATTGGAAAACAAAAGGTACATATTTTTGAACTAATGTAATAACTGGTTCCACAAACAATGGGCCTCTTTCACAGAGGTAAACTTACACTTTTTGTACATGTACACATTTCTGGTATTTACAAACTACGAGAATAGTAAGTGTACGACTGAGAATATTCCCCAGTCGGGCAGAGAACTACATACACAAAAAGATAGGGCATGTCTCTCTTTTTAAATGTGTAGTACCCTCCACGCCCACTGAGGAGTGTCCGCAGTTGTAAACTTACTATTTATTCGTCATTTGTGAATACCAATAAAAACAAAAACTTACACAACATATTAAGTTTACCTTTGAGAATGAGGCCCTTAAAGCTGCTACAAAAAAAACTTTAATCAGTACTGAACTCTCAATACCATTCATTTGCCTTTGTTTTGTTCGATCTTCAACAGCTTGCACCTTATTTTGACTAATGGCACTTGCAAGGAGAGGTAGGGTATTCCAAAGATGATGTCTATCTAGTTACTCTGCAAAGCCAAATGTTCAAGCTTATGATGCTCTTTGACATTTTAATGCCATCCAAATTAATCACCAAACCTTTTACTAGATGATCCTGGAAGATATTGTCTATAAGACACTGAAATCTTAATGGAGCATGCAAACAATGAAAGGGAGAACAGTATGTCCTGCTTAGATGTTATGTTATGTTAATTTTGACTTATATAGCGCCAAATCACCGTCAGGTCTCTAGGCGCTAATAACAGGTGGGAAGAAACAACAGCTGAGTGGATGGAGAATACATCTGGCGGTTAAAAATGCGCAATGCCTAGGGCTTCTCTAAACAGGAGCGTTTTTAATGATTTCCAGAAGTGCAACAGATTTGATTCTTTGCGGAGTGGCTCTGGTAGTTTGTTCCAGATCTGTGGCACCAGCACAGAGAAGGATCTCCCTCCCTTGGTGGCCAGTTTGTACCGGGGACAAGACAGCACTTGTGCATTGGAGGACCTTAGTGATCGTTTGGGGTTATAAACCTCAAGACGTTCCTTCATGTAGGCGGGTGCTTGGCCATGGATTGCTTTATGGGCTGTGCATAAACTTTTAAACTCCACCCTCTGCTTTATGGGGAGCCAGTGCAGTTTGCGCAGCAATGGGGAGGCATGGGTCCGTCTTGGTAGCCTAAAGATCAGTCTGGCTGCGTCACTTAGGACCACTTGTAGCCTACCGGTCAAAGTTTTAGGCAAGCCCAGATAAAGGGCATTCCCGTAGTACAATCTTGAGATTATATTTGCAGAAACGATTGTGCGAAGCGTAGGAGTGGAGAGAAGAGGGACTAGCTTTCGTAGCTGTCTAATTAAATTTGTACAGGTCCCTACTACTGAGGAAATTTGGCTGGCCGTTGACAGCTCATGGTCAATCTTTATACCAAGGCTTTTCACATTTGAGCACGGTTTCGGGGTAGGACCTAAGTCCTGAGGCCAGAACAGGTCACTCCAAGGTGATTCAGCGGCTAAAATCACTAGGACCTCTGTTTTGTCCGGGTTGATCTTTAACGAGTTCGCTGTCATCCAACTCACAGTGTGTCTAAGGATGTTTTGGGCCTGGGAATGTGCAGATGCCGTATTGTCGATGCTGAGTAGCAGCTGAGTATCATCGGCATAGTTGAAAGTTCTGCAGCCCATGTTTACCAGTGAATAAATTAGGGGTTGTAGATAGATGTTAAATAAAAGTGGGGATAATGCAGAGCCCTGAGGGACTCCACATTCAATTGTACCCAGGTCAGATGTAAGGTCCCCTAATTGAATCCTTTCAGTCATCCCAAAAAGGAAGGATTTAAGCCATTGATAGGCTAGATCTTGTATCCCAAAGGCGGCCAGTCTGTCCAGAAGCAGGGTGTGGCTGACAGTATTGAATGCCGCTGACAGATCTAATAATATCAGGGCACACGGTTTCTTACTGTCAGCCATACATCTGAGCTCATCAAGCACTGAGAGCATCACCAGCTCAGTGCTATGGTGCGCGCGAAACCCCGCTTGGCGCTCCTGGAGCAGGTGGTGAGTCTCCAGGAACGCTGAGATTGATCTCAAGACATGTTGTTCTAAAATTTTGGACAGAAAAGGCAGCTGGGATATTGGCCTGTAGTTTTTTAGATTGGCAGGGTCAGCCCCAGGCTTTTTTATTAGGGGCCTAACTCATGCTTCTTTAAGGCTTGATGGTAGATATCCGGTATTTAATGATTTATTGAGTAAGGAGATAATGTGACTCTCTAAGGTAGGGAGCGCCATTCGGAAGACGCTAGGAGGACATGGGTACGATGGGGAACCTGATTTGGTTCGACTCATAAGCTGCCCAAGAGCTGTTGTGTCTATTTGAGGAAACTTAGAGATGGTATGTTCTGAGGGGGGGATTTGAGAGTGCAGCAGTGGGGAGCAACTGCTGGAGGTATTATTAATGTCAGAGAGTATAGTTTTCACTTTGTCAAGGAAGTAGTGTTGGAAGGTGTTACAGTCTATCGATGTTTCTGATTTTCCTGCTTTCTTGCTTAGCTCTGTCAAAATTTTAAAAGTTTCTTTCTGTGTATTTTCTGCATTGTTAATTCGGGATTCATAGTATTCTGCTTTGGCTAACAGAATGCACTTTTTATAAAGCTTAAGAGATGCTTTATAATGGTCCCGTTCTATATGATTGTTTGTTTTCCTCCAGCATCTCTCTAAATGGCGGAGCTTTCTTTTACGTTCCCTCAAAGAGGAGTTAAACCAGGGGGCCCCTTTCACTGCTCCGTTGATCTTATGTTTCCTTTCGGGTGCTATCTGATCGATGGCCTGGCTAAGATTTTGCATAATGTTTGCATACTCCTTGTCCAAATCACCATGGGTATTAGGCAATTGTGTGTATTTAAGTAAGGAGAGTGTCCGTCAGAGTTGTTGAATCAACTTTTTTCCATTGACGTACTTTTTTAATTTTGGGGGGTGGTTGGGACAAATACCCATCTATTGGAATATCACAGTTTATTAAATAGTGATCCGACCATATACAGGGTCGGATATCTGTAAAAGCTACCTCCGGATCTGAGGTCCAAATGAGATCAAGAATATGGCCTTTGTTATGTGTGGATGCCTCTACTATTTGTTGGAGGCCAAGTGTGGTCATAGTGGTCTCCAACTGTCGGATTGCTACGTCTTTATGAGTTTTGTCCCAATGAACAGTAAAATCCACAGTTACTAGTACTTTCTGGTAGCGTGTGCAAGTATCCGCGATAATGGGGGCAAACAGGTTATTGAACAGCGGGGTAGATTTAGGAGGGCGATAGACTGTAAGAAGGGCAAGGCAAGTGTTTTTAAAAGTAATCTTCACCCCAAGTATATCTGCAAGGTCTACCGTTTCTGATATTAGTTTGGTAACTGTTAAATTTTTTTAAACAGAATTGCCACGCCCCCCCTGACATTATCTGCACAATTGTGCCACATAGCGTCATAATCGCTCGGAAGGGCGGCAATGATGTCTGGTAGTGAGCTATCGCCCAACCAAGATGAATCAGCTCTTAAAGATCTTTCTCTCACCCACTTCATTTATAAGTGTAGAATTATATATATATGTGTAGATGAATATTGCTGCTCTTTGTTAACATCATTCATTTATAATAATGTATTTTAAAATGGTTATTTACATGTTTTATATCATTTAAGACCTGAGGGGTATTTTACAAGAATTATCGCTAACCAGTGCGTTAGTGGTAATTTTCTTACCGCTGCCTATCTCAGAAAACTATCACCCTGTTAGCGACATATGTACAAAACGTCGCTACATGGCAATAGTATGAGCTATGAATATGTAGAGGGTGGGTCTGCACACCTAAAAGGAATCAGATTTCTATGAACAGTGTATATTGGTTTAAAGGTTGTGATGAAGTTTTTGCGTGCCTACATGTGAAGAGGGATTTAGCCCTGCGTCCCCCTGAGGTAAAATAATGAAAAAAGTGAGGCAGTAGATAACCACAGACTGCATATAGCACTGCAATGGGCTATGAGCAGCCTCTTTAAAGTTCCAGAAACATTTTTAATACATTTTTGCAAATTTCAACATAAAGAAGAGACAAAAAATCCATAAATTGTGTTCATAAATTGATTCATTTAAATAACCAAGGGTAAACCACAGAGCAGCCGCCAACATCGCCCCCCAGCTTTGCCACACTATAAACTGCTCCATCACAATTGCCACCTTCCCCGACAACTGGAAACACGCCAAGATCAACCCTCAGCTGAAAAAGCCATCCTCAGACCCGACAGACCTCAAGAACTTCATACTGATCTCACTCCTCCCCTTCCCATCCAAGGTCATAGAGAAGGCCTTCAACACCCAACTCTCGGAGTTCATCTAAGTGAATCACTTCCTAGACACCTCCCAATTCAGCTTCCGAAGCAACCACAGCACAGCGACTGCACTCTTCTCTGCCACAGATGACATTCGCTCCCTCCTTGACTGGGGAAAGACCACAGCCCTGATCCTATTAGACGTCTTCAACGCGGTTTCCCAATGCACCCTAATCACAAGACTCCACGGCGCCGACATCAGCGACAGGGATTTGGACTGGATCCACTCCTTACTCACCGGCCAGACCCAGCGAGTCAGATTACTGCCTCTCTTCTCAGAACCCACTGGGATCAGATGTGGAGTACCCCAGGGTTCCACTTTAAAACGAAAGAGAGTTACCCTCTGGATCCACAGGAACTGGGTAGAGTATAATCAGAAAAAAGAAAATGTTCCCTGGGTTTAGCTTCTTGTGAGTAGAAATGATATCTACCAATCGCCACTACTCATTCTCTCAAAACAACACTCAATCAAGCCCATTAGTACCTATTTCTATTAGTAGAACCACAAAAACAAATGAAAGTAGCACAGGGTGATTTAATTGCAGGAAAAAAGTTTTTCATAAATTTAACATAAATTGAAATACATTTAAAATTTGAACAAAGCACGTTTGTTTATTTAATACAGTGCCTAATGCTGTTTGTTCAATATGTCATTGCACAATATAGAAATTCATTTAAAAATAATACATATAATGAAATTAAAAACATGTACTAAAGTTAAAAATGTCGACGCGTTTCGGTGGACACGGCGCTTAGCCCCACCTTCTTCAGGACAATAACAACACAATACGGATCTGAGAAATTATCTCTTAGTCGTATCCCTCAGTGATCACGCATCCAATAGAGGATATATCGGGAGATAGAACAGACCTAAGGAGCAAGAGGCCCTAGAGTCAAAAACATTAACAAATCCATCTTTAAGATAGATGCCAACACAAGCACGAAAGTACTCACGCAACAATTGAAAAATGTGTATCTAAATATGGCGGTTCTTTTATAAGGAAGGACCCACATCTAAAAATCGAATAAGAGTACTTGGTATCTTTTTGGCTTACTGAATAGGAAAAGAGAAGACAACAGTAACTCCCGATACTATACCGACTTAGAAACAACTACAGATTACCAAAGGTCGTGAATTGATAAACACTGACCCCAAGAACATCTTTTTATTGAAAGAATGCGTATCAAAATTTACTGAGGGATACGACTAAGAGATGATTTCTCAGATCCGTATTGTGTTGTTATTGTCCTGAAGAAGGTGGGGCTAAGCGCCGTGTCCACCGAAACGCGTCGACATTTTTAACTTTATTACATGTTTTTAATTTCATTATATATATTATTTTTAAATGAATTTCTATATTGTGCAATGACATATTGAACAAACAGCATTAGGCACTGTATTAAATAAACAAACGTGCTTTGTTCAAATTTTAAATGTATTTCAATTTATGTTAAATTTATGAAAAACTTTTTTCCTGCAATTAAATCATCCTGTGCTACTTTAATTTGTTTTTGTGGTTCTACTAATAGAAATAGGTACTAATGGGCTTGATTGAGTGTTGTTTTGAGAGAATGAGTAGTGGCGATTGGTAGATATCATTTCTACTCACAAGAAGCTAAACCCAGGGAACATTTTCTTTTTTCTGATTGTACCCCAGGGTTCCTCCATAAGCCCCACCCTCTTCAACGTCTACTTGTCCTACGCCAATGACACCCAGCTGATCCTCTCCCTCACCAATGAAAGCACAACCACCAGAACAAACTTCCACAGGGGAATGAAGGTCGTTGCTACCTGGATGAATGACAGGTGCCTCACGCTCAACTCGGACAAGACCGATTACTCATCCTGGGACCCACCCCGTCAGCCTGGGATGACTCTTGGTGGCCAGCCACTCTGGGATCTCCCCCACCCCCGACGAACCAAGCACACGACCTCAGCATCATACTGGACTCATCGCTCACTATGAACCACCAAACCAATACAGTTTCCTCAGCCTGCTTCCACGCACGATGCCTGCTTCGAAAGACATTAAGATGGATCTCGACAGAATCCATAAAGACGGTCACCCACGCTCTCATCACAAGCAGACTCAACTGTGGCAAAGATCTATACTCCGGCATTACCCAGAAAAAGCTAAAAAAACTACAGAAGGTCTAAAATACTGCAGGAAAACTAGTCCTTGACATCCGGCAGCAGCCACATCGCACAACACCTCCGGCAACTCCACTGACTTCCAGACAACAAGTTTCAAACTCCTCACGCACACCTACAAAGCTCTACATGATGAAGTACAAGCATACCTGAATACTGCCTCACATTCCAAGTACCCTCCAGACAATACGATCCTCCCAACTCCCCCTCACCTCCATCCCCAGGATCTACAAGACCAGAACAGGAGGAATGATGTTCTCCTACCTCACCACCAAGACCTAAAACACCCTGCCCTTGCTCCTCCGGCAATCCGTGTCACTGACCCAATTCAGGAAGAACCTCAAGACCTTGTTCTTTGAATGATCCTCCACCCTGTCCGACCAGCAGCCATCCTCTCCTAGGGCCTTGAGACCCTCAGGGGTGAGTAGCCACGTTATATGAGTCCCTGATTGATTGATTAATTTCCCTCGGTACACCCCGAATGAAGATTCCTGGCTAACATACACCTGACAGGAGGAGAGGGGCTGGCTATCCACACTGCACTGCACCGCATGTCATACATATTTGCTGGGCGTCTGACGCAAAGATGGGCCGCATGCACATGGGGGCAGCATTGACACCTGGCAGCTCCTTTGTGTCAATAGACTGAACGGCTGGGGCTCGCTGGCTGCTGGGGCAGGAGACAGCAAACACCCTGGATGCCAAACTACTTATGGCTGTGGATACATAAGTGCTTGAGGGGTGGAGGGACAAAAGGGGGTGGTGATGGACGGAGCATCCGAATCAATCAAACACTCACACCCAGTCAAAAGATCTGGGTTTAATCCATCACCGTTCTTTAGCCCACTCTGCCACCCCAGTTCAGACATGGCTATATGCAAATCAGTCCGACCCTGTGCCTCATGGGAACAGTCCAGCCCGAACTGCCAAGCCATGTCTTCCCTGGACTGGAAACAAGCTTCCGAGGACCGGTTTCTAGCATTCCAGCCGTCTTCAGCCCGGCTTGCTTGAATCCAGTGGCAAAGTGAGCAAGGGACTCACGTCTGAAGCTTGTTTCCGGTCCAGGGAAGACATGGCTTGGCAGTTCGGGCTGGACTGTTCCCATGAGGCACAGGGTCAGACTGATTTGCATATAGCCATGTCTGAACTGGGGTGGCAGAGTGGGCTAAAGAACGTTGATGGATTAAACCCAGATCTTTTGACTGGGTGTGAGTGTTTGATTGATTCAGATGCTCCGTCCATCACCACCCCCTTTTGTACCGCTTTTGGCCTCCATAAGTGTGGCAGGGTATGCTCAGACGTGAGTCCCTTGCTCACTTTGTCACTGGATTCAAGCAAGCCGGGCTAAAGACGGCTGGAATGCCAGAAACCGGTCCTTGGAAGCTTGTTTCCGGTCCAGGGAAGACATGGCTTGGCAGTTCGGGCTGGACTGTTCCCATGAGGCACAGGGTCAGACTGATTTGCATATAGCCATGTCTGAACTGGGGTGGCAGAGTGGGCTAAAGAACGGTGATGGATTAAACCCAGATCTTTTGACTGGGTGTGAGTGTTTGATTGATTCAGATGCTCCGTCCATCACCACCCCCTTTTGTACTGCTTTTGGCCGCCATAAGTGTGGCAGGGTATGCTCAGACGTGAGTCCCTTGCTCACTTTGCCACTGGATTCAAGCAAGCCGGGCTAAAGACGGCTGGAATGCCAGAAACCGGTCCTCGGAAGCTTGTTTCAGGTCCAAGGAAGACATGGCTTGGCAGTTCGAGCTGGACTGTTTCCATGAGGCACAGGGTCAGACTGATTTGCATATAGCCATGTCTGAACTGGGGTGGCAGAGTGGGCTAAAGAACGGTGATGGATTAAACCCAGATCTTTTGACTGGGTGTGAGTGTTTGATTTATTCAGATGCTCCGTCCATCACCACCCCCTTTTGTACCGCTTTTGGCCGCCATAAGTGTGGCAGGGTATGCTCAGACGTGAGTCCCTGGCTCACTTTGCCACTGGATTCAAGCAAGCCGGGCTGAAGACGGCTGGAATGCCAGAAACCGGTCCTCGGAAGCTTGTTTCCGGTCCAGGGAAGACATGGCTTGGCAGTTCGGGCTGGACTGTTCCCATGAGGCACAGGGTCAGACTGATTTGCATATAGCCATGTCTGAACTGGGGTGGCAAAGTGGGCTAAAGAACGGTGATGGATTAAACCCAGATATTTTCACTGGGTGTGAGTGTTTGATTGATTCAGATGCTCCGTCCATCACCACCCCCTTTTGTACCGCTTTTGGCCGCCATAAGTGTGGCAGGGTATGCTCAGACGTGAGTCCCTTGCTCACTTTGCCACTGGATTCAAGCAAGCCGGGCTAAAGACGGCTGGAATGCCAGAAACCGGTCCTCGGAAGCTTGTTTCCGGTCCAGGGAAGACATGGCTTGGCAGTTCGGGCTGGACTGTTCCCATGAGGCACAGTGTCAGACTGATTTGCATATAGCCATGTCTGAACTGGGGTGGCAGAGTGGGCTAAAGAACGGTGATGGATTAAACCCAGATCTTTTGACTGGGTGTGAGTGTTTTATTTATTCAGATGCTCCGTCCATCACCACCCCCTTTTGTACCGCTTTTGGCCGCCATAAGTGTGGCAGGGTATGCTCAGACGTGAGTCCCTTGCTCACTTTGCCACTGGATTCAAGCAAGCCGGGCTGAAGACGGCTGGAATGCCAGAAACCGGTCCTCGGAAGCTTGTTTCCGGTCCAGGGAAGACATGGCTTGGCAGTTCGGGCTGGACTGTTCCCATGAGGCACAGGGTCAGACTGATTTGCATATAGCCATGTCTGAGCTGGGGTGGCAGAGTGGGCTAAAGAACGGTGATGGATTAAACCCAGATCTTTTGACTGGGTGTGAGTGTTTGATTGATTCAGATGCTCCGTCCATCACCACCCCCTTTTGTACCGCTTTTGGCCGCCATAAGTGTGGCAGGGTATGCTCAGACGTGAGTCCCTTGCTCACTTTGCCACTGGATTCAAGCAAGCCGGGCTGAAGACGGCTGGAATGCCAGAAACCGGTCCTCGGAAGCTTGTTTCCGGTCCAGGGAAGACATGGCTTGGCAGTTCGGGCTGGACTGTTCCCATGAGGCACAGGGTCAGACTGATTTGCATATAGCCATGTCTGAACTGGGGTGGCCGAGTGGGCTAAGGAACGGTGATGGATTAAACCCAGATCTTTTGACTGGGTGTGAGTGTTTGATTGATTCAGATGCTCCGTCCATCACCACCCCCTTTTGTACCGCTGAGGGTTGGAGGGCCACATCGAAAAAATCAGTTGATTTCACCCTGGAGCTTGCAGATCTTTTCAAGCTGACTGACATGGTATACGACATTGAACAACAACTGGCTGAAGTTCACCCTATTACCCGGAATATAGCGTTGGAGGTACAGCAGCTAATGGCACTTTTAAAGTCAATAGAAAGAAGACCCGACTATGCGGGAGGCCGCTCCTGGAAGAACAGTGTGCAGGTGGTGGGTCTGCCCGAGGGAGCAGAAGGAGCTGAGGCAGTGGCATATACTGAGACATGGTTGCGTGATCTACTGCCAGCAGTTGCACTCCCCCCATTCTTTGTTTTGGAGGGGATCAAGTGCCGGTGAGCCGTCCGCCAGCAGGGACAGTTCCTAGTCCCTTTCTCTTCTTCCTCTGACAGGGATCGTGACACTGTCCTGAGGGACGTACGCAAGCTGGAGGAGGTGAAAGTGGATAACTCCACAGTACTTTTCTTCCCTGACTATGCCATGGGGGTGCAGAGGCTGAGGGGGTCGTTTCTAGTGGTTAAGTGATGCCTCCGAGAGTCATGCATCAAATACTCCCTCCTTTTCCCGCAGGACTCTGAGTGGTCCGAGATGGTAACATACAATTGTTTGACGCCTCTGAACAGGTCTGGACCTGGCTGGAACCAACGGGTAGCCACGAGGTGCGGACAAGGAGTGAAGGGTCTGCACAACGAACTGTTATTCGCTGACCCCCTCATAGTGGGAGGCGTAGAAGGAGCAGGCATCACCACCACAACTACAAGCCACCCCCAATCTGGAGTAAACTATACAAGAGAGGCGGAAATGCGCTGCATATGGCAGCGACAATGCAAAATTTGCATTCAGAGACAGGATCCCAACACTTCCCCTGAATTCTCCCCTTGCGACAATGGCTCCACTGTGACATTTTCATTCGTTGCGGAGTCCAGGCGGGACCCGGATGTGATTCCTCAGATGTCAGATAACGTAATTTAATGTTTACCTGTTGTAGGTATATCCTTCTTCGATGGTTACAGACAGCTCTGGAAAGTCTGTGGTTTTCTGGGGTTCCTGTTCTCCATATTCCTGTTGCTAAAGTTCCTTTGTACAGTGGTCAAGTTGTCACCCAAAGGGAACAAAGCAGTTGTTCAGGTGAGCGATGCACATCAGGGGTGGTGGGGTAGGTTCCTTGATGCTCCAAGCTGCAATGGGAGGAGGTCTATGGCATCATTGACCTGGCCAAGGATGAATTGATAGAGTTCTTCTAATATTCAAGGGCCTAATTTATGAGGCTCTAGCTACACTCTTGCAATGCTGTAACGTTGTGTGTTTGGCTTACCGGTAGCACAATCTGCCACAGCATATTTATAAGCCCATCCAAGGCACTTCACGAGGCTTTTCATTGACTTGTAATTATGTGCCCCTTTCATGCATTATACCGTGTGAAAAGGGCGTTCAATGGGTGTTGCTGTGGGTGTTCCCACGGCAAACCAATGGAATGTGAAGCCTTCCTATGTTTACGAGTAACCATAAACCTTTGGAATGGGTCTGACTCTAATAGCACCCAAAGGGTGGCATTTGGGAGGCACTACAAGGATAAATGTTTTCATTTCTCCTTTTTTTCTGACTTTTTCTATGTGCTCAGTATTCTGCAGCACACAGAGAAAATTAAATATGATGGAATGATAGGTTCTGTGCAGGTAGGTGTCCCTTCCTGCACAACATTAATCAACTCCGCAACACAGTCACCCTTGCACCATAGGCATGGAAGCCGGAGTTGGCGCAAGCAGACATTGTGCATCAATGTTAGAGAAAAATACAGGAGGGCTTATTCATGAGACACTTTAAAGCTGCTGGTGCGTCATTTTCTTGACATATTTAAAGCATGAATTTTGCAATATATTTACAAAGTAATGCCCTGTGCCACATTATTACTACATCAGGTATGATGTATGCAGGGTGGGCATTCCCAAGCAACAAAGCCTCTTTGGAGTGGCGCAGTAAAATCTATTCGATTTCACTGCGACAATTGTAGCACACCACTGCATCAAAACCTTACGCCAGACTCATAGCAGGCGCAAAGGTGACCCAGTGCCATTGGGATAGCCTGGCCCCATGCATTTCTGGAGTTGCATCATGCTTGCAACATTACTGCAACCATGCATGACTTTAGCGCTGACAGATACATCCGGATTCCAGACATATCTGTCATTATTTGTGACATGGAGCACCGTACAGTAAATAGGGCACATCCATGGTGCCGCAAGGAGGGCGCAGTGAAAAGTGGTGCAATGCTGTTTTGTCGCAGCGATGCAACACTTTTCATATATGAGGCCCAGGAATGCGCCTTATCCTATTGATATGGCACATTCCTGACCTTTTGTTTTGGTGCAGGGCAGTGCAGAAATATTCCTTGCAACGCTGTCCAACACCTAAACATCTTATATGTGGACCAAAGAGTTTGCACCAATTTGAAGACCAGCTATTGTCTGGTCTTAAAATAACTGCCTCTGACTGAAATTAGCAGCTAATATAATTTTCGTTAAGTCCCACTATCTGAAGTAGCGATCTTGAACATTTATGTTTATGCTGGAAAAGTGCAGATAACTGCAGTTAGTAGCAACTTGTAAATAAGGCGGGAGGCGCTAGGGGGCGCAAAGCGGAATGGCTGCCTGACATGCAGCTCCGCCGGGCGATCACACACAATGTGATCCATTACCGCTGGAAACCCACCATCCCACGCAACGCGACTACCACCATGAATGGGAAGGTAGGGAGCGTTAACTGACCCGGACCGCTGCGGTGTCCGCTCCCGCCGTGCAGAAATATTCCGATTTAATCGCGGAGGACCGGGACTGCCTGACAAAATGGCCGCCAGTGACCGACATCTCCTGGGTTTACAGCGCGGAGGTTGCAGCTGAATGCCAGCATAGCCCGATATTTGCGACCGGAGGTGAGCGGATACTGCCCAGCTCAGCATAGTTGCTCAGAGTTGCCGCTGTCATTGGAAACGCCGGCGGAGCAGAGCTTATCTCCGGCCAGGTGCCTGACAATATGGCGGCGCCACTCGAAGAATTGGCGGGCTCTTCGCAATGACGCTGGCGGGCTACTGTTGAGCTTTCCGCACTACCGGAACAGCGATGCTCGGTGGGGTACTGTAGGGCGCCCTAACATGCGGCTTGTGAGTCTGGGGATGGCACCACACTGACGTCCGGTTCCCGCCCACACTCGCATCTTGGGAAGTGGACTCCCACTGCACTGAGCGTTGGCAGGAAGTTTGATGGGCTGGGGACGATGCGGGGCACCCCACGAATGCGACCGAAGCTATCCGGACAACGTTGGGCTGCTCCTGGGCTACCACTGACCGCATAACATACGCTATCGTTACATTCTGGCGCAAACTCTGCTGGTGGTGACCAGAACGGACGCGAGCCTGACCCCATTTGCTGCTGCGAGCTCTCACTGTCGGGGAACCACGGCGACAACGGTCAGAGTCACGAGGGCGTCTGGACCCGCGCGGAAGAAAGTACAGTCACCGGCCACTATCATGGGGAAGCCGGATAAGCAGCAGCAGAAACTGACCTTCGACAACAGGAGAGCGTCGAAAACTACAGACGATTTGACGGAGCCCGGAGGGTCTTCAGAATCGTCGCGTACCACTAACATGGAGAAGATACTTTTGGCCATTCAATCCAATCTTCAGGATATTAATGGCAAATTGGACAATTTGACGTGCAGGATGGATGGCATGGCGGCTCGACAAGAAAAACATGGTGAACGACTGGATGAGGCCGAAACAAGGATATCGGCTGTAGAGGATGAGGCACGAACGTCCACCACGAAGTGCACTGGAATGGAACGGATTCTGCAGGTGATAAGAGCGAAGGAGGAGGATTTGGAAGCGCGCTCAAGGCGCAACAACGTGCGAATCGCAGGCCTATCGGAATCGACCAACACAGGTCGTATGGAACACTACGTAGAGGGGTTGTGCAAGGATATCTTTGGGACGGAGGCCCTGTCGCAGATCTTCATTGTGGAAAGAGCCCACAGGTCGCTGGGCCCCAAACCACCGCCCGGTGCTACACCCAGGCCAATTGTGGCGCGCATCCTCAATTATCGAGATAGGGACACGATCCTCCGGCTTGCAAGGGAGAAGGGCAGAATCACCCACCAAGCCAACACTCTGGAGTTCTACCCCGACCACACAGTTGCTGTTCAGCAAGCACGTAAAGAATTCGCGACAGTGAAGGCTAAGCTGAGAGAGTTGAATATTGTGTACTCTATGTTATACCCTGCCCGCCTTCGAGTTGTGTGGAAGGAACAGGCGGTTGTACTGGCGACGCCCAAAGCGGCCCTTGACTTTGTTAAGACAGCACAACGAGAGGCGAGGTCTGCATCCCAAAACGATCAGAATAGAGACTCGGATTGATGCGGCGTGAGGAATGCATCAAACTACGGCGACGAGTACAACTAATCGGATGGCCGCTGTGAACTACTGCTGAACTGCGTGAGCGGCCGTCTACGAATCCACCAGAGGTGAGATGTGTGCGTTGCCATTTGCCGCTGGGAATCGGTCAGGCGGGGGGGGGCGGGGTTGTCGAGGACTGGACTACACCCCTGCACTGAACAATAACTGCTCCCCATGGCTAGACATTGTTGCCGCGCTTTCACCTCTGGATAGATGGAACAGCGAAGGTGGTGATAAACCTTAGAACGCTGAGACACATTTCACATTGCAGGGCATGGACAAATGACTTTGCATAGCGTCTGTAAGTTGCTGATTATCGTACTCTGTGTAGCCAGACAGTGGAGATGTGGGGGGGGTGTATTTCTGTAGCGTTCCTAGGTCACATCCCATCCATGGGTATCTGTTCATCGTTAAGAACGGCTATACCTCCTAAATGAATGCTCCACTGCCTGCGTCTGAGTGTGCGATGCGGAAGGGTCAGAGGGCCAATGGTTTAATGGACACACACATTGCGACTATCCCGATTCTTAATAGTATCGCCCGCACCTGTACACCGGGTGTAATTTGTGCCTCTAGCGGTCCTCCATGAGGGTAATACCCGACATGAGTTTTGCTATGAGCACCAAGTTGTTGTTTACATGGTTGAAGGGAATGTGCTCTGAAGGGATATGGCTTCGGCAGGTTGGGGATGCTGGAGTGGGTGGGATGAGGGGTAGGGGGGTTTTTAACTGTTTTGAAAGACCGATAGTATCACAAATGTACACATTATTTGGATATACACTGAGAGATGTGGTGAATGTAACATACGATGACTTTGATGAATGGGGTCGGGCTCCGGGTGTGTTCTTGGGGAATACAGGCATGAGTAGTAATGTATCATTTGCGGAACACAGGTTCTGGTAACACAGGCAGACACGGTTTGAACGTTCTAACTTGGAATGTGCGGGGTCTCTCACGCCCTCAGAAAATCAGACAGGTATTTGCCAGCCTCAATAGATGGAATATAGATATAGCTTTTCTGCAAGAGTCACATCTAGCGCCGAACACTCACGCTACATTGGGGTCGAGATGGGCGGGTTCATCCTACAGAGCCTCATACTCATCTTATTCAAGGGGGGTGATAATATTGCTCAAGAAAGGGATCGCCTTTGAGGAGAAGCACGTACTACAGGACCCCACTGGCAGGTATGTGCTGGTGACGGGCACACTGAGGGGCCAACACATAACACTCCTTAATGTATATGGCCCGAATATTGATGCACCGGAGTTCTACCGTGAAGTTTGGGGCCACTTACAGACACATGCGAGCACGCACATATTATGCGGGGGAGACTGGAATGTGACACTACAGGACGGTATAGACCGCTCTTTACAATCTGTAGAACAGCACAAACAGTCGAGACAGATGGTGGGTCACATGTTAGAGGACTTGGCGCTAGCGGATATCTGGAGACTACACCACACGAATGACCCAGGCGCTACACACATCACAGCATCACACAATAGTTGGTCCAGACTAGACTATTGGTTGGGGTCTAAGGACGTTGCTCTGTGGGCAAGACAGGTGCAGGTACTACCGCGCACATTATCAGACCACAACCCGGTACTATTGCAGCTAGATATCCCTCATTACACGCCCCCCCCCTTTCAATGGCGTTTCAACTCCCAGGCCCTCACAGACCCTGTATATGCTACCGCAGTGACTACGGCAATCAAAGACTATTTTGCTGACAATGCACCTACTACTGATGACCCATGTCTCCTATGGGAAGCCTTTAAGGCCACTTTGAGAGGCGTCTGCATCAGCACTACCATAGGTATACTTAAAGACATCAGGGGCCAAATTCGCCGCTGCGAAAGCCAAATGAGGGATTTGGAACTGCAGTACGAACAAACACAGGACGTATTGATATTACCCAAATTGCGCGAATTAAACACCGAACATGCTGACTTTCTGGCGTCAGAACTCAAATACCTAGATCGCAAACACACGGCCAGGGCTTTTGGCGAAGGGGGTAGACCAGGAAGAGTGCTCGCGCGTAAAATTTGTGAGGGGCGGGGTCAATCGGCTATACTCCGTATCAAATCCGGGGATGACATGCTCTGTACTCAACCCACAGATATAGTGCAATGTTTTGTGGACTCCTACAGTGCACTGTACCAATCTCAACCCACAGCTACAACAGATGAAACGTACGCCTATTTACATGATGTGGCAATTGGCTGGCTGTCGGATGCCCACAGGGAATATCTAGCTCGGCCAATCACAGTAGAGGAAGTCACTGAGGTGATCGCCTCGCTCCCCAACGGTAAGGCGCCAGGTCCCGACGGGTACACATCCGAATTCTATAAAAAATTTGTAGATATCCTTGCCCCACACTTGGTGGCTATGTATGGTACTTCCTTTGATAATGGATTGCTCCCTCCCACGCTGCGAGAGGCGATGATAATAGCACTCCTCAAACCTTCCAAAGATCCTGAAAACTGCGACTCCTACAGACCCCTGTCCCTCATAAACGTGGACTCGAAAATTCTCGCGAAACTCCTAGCCGCTAGGTTAACCCCTCTGATGACTCGACTGGTGCTGCCAGACCAAGCGGGATTTGTTCCCACTAGATCCACCTCACACAATACCAGATCCCTGTTTGCATTAGCACACTACCTGAAGCCCTCGGTTAGGGCAGTGGCTGTACTACTCGATGCTGCAAAAGCGTTCGATTCCATTGAATGGCGCTATATGCTGCTTGTCCTCAACAGGATGGGTTTCCCTAAACGATTTGTCCAGTGGATCACCTTATTGTACACTGAACCGAGTGCGAGGGTCCGCATCAATGGCTATGTTTCGGCCCCTTTCGATATTGGACGAGGCACGAGGCAGGGCTGCCCCCTGTCACCTCTACTCTTCGCTTTGGCGTTAGAACCACTAGCGTGCATAGTGCGTCAAAATTACAAGGAATCGGCGTTGCAATTTGTGTCCAGGCCACTACATATATCGCTTTATGCAGACGATATGCTGCTGTATGTACGGGACCCGGGGGTACATCTGAACCCGCTGCTTCGGGAGTATATCCGATTTGGGGGACACTCGGGATTAGCTATTAATTGGTCCAAGTCCTCGCTCATCCCTCTCACTGACGCCACCGATTCCTTTGAAGTGGACTATCCACTAGAATGGCAACAAGACCCGATCCGCTACCTGGGGGTCATGTTCCACAGGGATCCTGACGAAGTAATGCGCGCGAATTATGGTGTGGCCCTCTCCAAACTTGAAGACAAGGTCCATCGTTGGATCCACTTACCATTGTCTATAGCTGATCGCATAGCGATCGTAAAAATGAACATTCTGCCTAAGTTATTGTACCTTTTTAATAACATACCTATCACACCTCCACAAGAGATCTTCCGTCGCATAAAGTCCTTGGTTCTAACACTGATATGGGCAGGTAAACAAGCTCGTATTGATCTACAGACACTAACACTCCCGATTGCACAGGGCGGATTCGGGGTGCCTGATTTTCTACTATATTACCTCTGTGCTCAGGCACAGTACGCAGCTTATTGGTTCCATGAGGTCCCCTACATCACCCACGTGGCCATTGAGGAGGGAGATGCTCATCCTGTCCCCCTATCTGAGATATTGTCGCACAAACGACCGCCGCTTCACATGAAAGATATCAACACTGTAGACACAACAATCAAAGCTTGGCACAAACTGGGGCAATTGGCTCACAAAACCCCATTATATGCTCCGGACATGCCACTACGGAACCATCAGGCTTTGTCGGTCACTAACGAAAAAGTGGGGATATCTCTACTGCACAAAGTTGGGATCAACAAAATGGGTGATGTGTTTCATGAAGGTAAATTTTTGGACATTAACGACTTGGCTTATATCCGAAACCAGACTCCCATGTTTAGATTCACATACTACAGACTGACGAGGGCATTACGTGAACACTACCCTTCATTTCCAGCAGAGCCTGACACTCTAACACCTTTGCAAATGCTGATCACCACAACAGACCTCTCTCACCTGGTGTCCCGACTGTACACTGCAGCACAAACCGAAATAGCGGGACACACACTCAAGGCTAAGGGAAGATGGGATGAGCTTTTGGATAATCCATTGTCGGACACAGAATGGAGCAGCGCATGCGCACTAACGCAGATACTGACACCAGGTGGGAGTCTGCGGATTATCCATTTCAAGTTCTTACACCAAGCTTACTACACTCCTGTGAAAATGCGTAAATTTGGGCTGCAAGAGGAAGACAGATGTAAGCGTTGTAATGGGGAAGGTGCGGATTTTGTACACCTGGCATGGCAGTGTGCGAAAGTGGCTGATTACTGGACGGAGGTTACTGCCGCACTCACGATCATGTTAGAGGATGAGGTGAAGTGTACTCCGCAGATTTGTCTACTGGGTATTATACCACAATTCAGGGCGCTGAAAAAGAAATTTTGTGCTGTCGCCTTGTTGTTAGCCAAAAGACAGGTGGCGCAGTGTTGGCACAGCCGCAGGGTACCAAACACGAAAGTATGGCTGCGTGACATGTCCATATGTCGAGATAAACTCCAAACATATGAGGAGGACTTACCAGCCAACTCGAAACCCAAGGACATGTGGGGATTCTTGACAGACTATCTGAACTCCTTGCAGGACACCGATGAAGACTAGCGGATACACTGCTTGGGCGGGAATGGGTGCTGTCTGGAATGAGAGTGGGAGACGACCGTGGGCTACACTAGGGATACCGAGACACGATCTCACTCACTGTATAGGGTGTGCATGTGGGTACAGTTAGGTCTTAAGTTGGGGAATGTTGTCCTTTACTGTTTATAACATGTAAAATGTAAGCCTCAGACTGACAGCGTGCTATGAGACCTGCGTAGAACATGCGTGGGAGAAACGCTGTACATACACATACAGTTTTTTTTTCCTTCAGGACTACCATATGTATTTTGTACAAACAATGTGGAATGGCGGGCCGGCCTCCGGGTTGTAGGCTCATGCTGTGTCAATTGCTCTTTGTGAATAAAGGTCTTACAAAAAAAAAAAAAAAAAAAAAAAAAAAAAAACTTGTAAATAAGGCGATAAAAACGCCACGTTAACATTATAAAATGTACTCAATGGTGGCATTAAATATGCCGATGAATTTTTACTCAAGGCCAACTCATGAGCATTACACAATGTACACAGATATAAGAAAAGTGACACATCGCTGCGTGAAAACATCGAAGTATCACTTTTTATTGCACCCTCCTTGTGACATGATGGATGCTTCATATTTACACTACGACGCATCATGTCGCAAGGAATGACAGATACGTCAGTGTTACTGACGTATCTGTCGGCACAAACATGGTGCATTGCTGGAGTTGTGTGGAAAGTGTATGCAACTCCAGCAATGCAGGGGTAGGGCTCTGGATACAGCACTGCATCACTCTTATGCTGGCCATGAGGCAGGCATAAGGTTTTGACGCATTGCAATCTCATAAATTTCACTGCGCCACTTCTACCTGGCTTACTTGCGTGGGAACGCCACCCGCATACATTACCTAATGCAGGAATAATGTAGCGCAGGGGTTTACAAAGTGACGCATCTGCTTAGATGCATTACTTTGTAAATATGACGCACCAGGGGGCATGTTTTACGCCTCAGACACCTCACAAGAAGTGATACAGCTGCAGCACAAAACTGTTGCAAGGCCTCTTAAATAAGGGCCTGGGTTTCCAAATGGGCTGTCACAAAAGGTCCACCTTCAGAAACAAACTGTTCATGTATTTCTAATTTAAGGCAGGTTTTCCAACACAATGTGCATTGTTTTGTAAGGCACGGAACTGCCATGCAGATGTGCACCGTAAGACCAAATTTGCCAAGAAGAAACAAGCAATGTCCATAATGCACTGGAAAATGACGCTCAGTCTGCCAGGAAAATTCCTACCCACCACAGTCTAAAGGAGGGCTTCTATCATAGTATAATGCGTTTATTAACAATTGGCTCTGCAAAGCTTTAGAAGCTGCTTGGTACACAGATGCTCTCTGCTCTGCCAATTAAGAGTTGTAGTTGAGAGGAATTGCTGTAAAGTATTGTAAAGCATAGACTGGTCCACAAATGTTTAACACTATAATGGCACTGACAATTACAATAATTCCGAAATTCTATGTGTTCAACATATATATTCTATTGCACCCAAAGGGAAAGTTTTCTTTTTGTCATCAGGGAATCTCATTGAGACTTGACCAAGTTTGCTCGGAAACCCTTAGCAGAAGCTAACTAAATAAAAGTAGTTTTTGGACAGTATGCACAGAACAGTTAACTGAGAGGAAGTGAAAGGATATTGCTGAAAAGAACAGATCCTCAGAAAGGTAATCAATCACACCGCAAGCCACAGAATGTTGGAAGCTTCATCCTTTATAATTAACAAACAATGTGCTCTCCATTTTGAGTCTTCTGTTCAATGCACATACGATCATCTTAAGTTGGTATAATCGTCATATATATTACCAAATTTTTGTACATAACTGTTGAATTATTTATGTTCATTATTTAGGTGTATGTTTTCAATATAAATACATATTTATTCAGGCTGTTGTTCATTGCAACCTGATAATTCAGCTTGCTTGGTTTAAATTGCTTTTCTAGTTACTGTTTTTAAATAATAAACAAGGCTTCATGAAAATTTACATCTTGATTTAATGGTTATTGTTTGTAAAAAATATATTATGTTTCACTGAATGTAAGAAAGTGAAAGGTAAGAGAGGTATTTACTATTAATGGTTTGTTTTGAAAATGCTCAACAATACTCGGACAGAATATATAAAATGGAACAAAGGATTATTAGATAGAGAGGAGCTTTGTTCCAGGAATTCAAGACTAAGGGTCATACAGAAGCAGCAAACAACTTTCCTTGCTAAAGGCTACATGGTAAGGTACGAGGTTCTAGAAATTTCAATTCCAGTTCATGTGCTGCAGAGAAATACAGACAAAGTATGAAAGTGGCATGCTCAAGCCACATTTATATGCTCCACTACCTACATGAAGAAACTTCAGGAGAGCACCTATGTTCAACTCACTTCTAGGACATAATATGGCCAACAAAAATATTGTGAACCTAAATATCACCCAAAAAATATAATGGACACAAATGGCGACTTAGCAAACGTTTGATATAAAGTACAAAAGAATAAACTATAAAAATATAATGAACTAAAATATCATTGTTAAATAAGTAAGTATATCAAATTTAAAATATTTAACATTACATCAATCTAAAAAAAATCACTTGAAAATAATTACATTTAAAAACTCTATATTCATAATAAAGAAAACATATGCATATATTATATAACATAAAAACATATAAAGAAAATATATACTTTTCAATAAATCTAGAAAGATAATAAACATAATATGGAAATAAAAAATGTAATAAATAAAAATAGATCTGATGTTATCCCAATTAAAGATACTTTCAAGTAAATAATATTACTCCAAAATACAAAAGCATGCAATAAAAAAAAAATAGAAAAAAGGAAATTAAAAATTAGATTGAAAAAGTAAGACAAATGAACATAGTTAGATTTAGTTCAGTGGATGATGTAATTACTGATATCATTTGGGATGTCATCAGTGATGTCACCGACTATATCATGAGTAATGTAATATGTGAGGTCATACGCAGTGCTTTGTGGGGGTGTAAGTTATTGTTAGCTCAGGTAACTATAACTGCTGGATGAGTGAAATCTGAGTTTAACTATAACGTCCCTGCAATATTTGTTTTTTTCATTGAATTGCTGAAGTTCTTTTCATGTTTTTTGCTAACTATAACATCCCTGCCACCGTTGTTTTTTTGGGAATATATATTTATGTATATATATGTGTGTGTGTGTATATATTCACCGATAAAACCATAGGTATTCAGGGACGTTATAGTTAGAAATGAGCATTTAAAAAGACATTTCACTGAACAAATCACAGGTTTCAGGACATTTCACTCGTACAAAACCAGAGCAATTCTGCCGTTATAGTTAGTTGAGCTAACTATAACTCGTGACCCCGCAATGCACTGCTGATAACATCATATATTATCATCCAGGTGACTGAGTTTTTCTAAAAAGTTTTAATATTTTTTTATATATATATATATATATATATATATATATATTTATATAAATATATATATCGTGTGAACAAGAGTACATGGTACTCGAAACGCGTCGTCTGAAAGGTGTTCAATAAAATCTAAACATCTTGCCTGAAGTCGTGGGGTCCGTTTCCTTCTTTCGCCACACTGCCGGTGTGGAGGTTTGAGGATTTTTGCTGCATATATATATATATATATATATATATATATATTTATATATATATATTACCTACTGGCGGTCGCCAGTAGGTAGTTATAGTTAGGATTGATTTCCATAGGAAAATCGTAGCATTCTATTGGGAATAACTTTGGCGCCGGTGGACGAATCTGCCTGAAATTTTCATCAACTTTGCCTCGCGGCGCTCCGCTCTTTCCCTGAAAGTTTGGGGGACATTTTTCAAGCGGGGGTCGAGATAAAAGGGGGGTCCCAAAACGGGTTTTCCCCATGTTAATTTCCATAGGGCGGTCGAACTCATTTTTAGCTCGAACGGCTGAATGGATTTTTACCAAACTTGGCAAAATTGTAGGGACTGGTAGCCCGATGTGCCTTTGCTATGTCTCAAGATATCTGCTCCAGAGGATTTTGAGTAATTTAGGTTAAAAAAAATATATATCTATAAGCGCGCCCCGGTACGCGTACCGGGGAGCGCACCGGGCGCGCTACGCGACTTGCGCACGGAAAGCTGATTGGCTCTCGGGTGTCTGTAAACATTCCAAACAGTCCGCAGTGGCCGCCATCTTGTGTCTCGGTAGGATCGAGATACAAGAGGTGGCAAAAAGCAAAGGGGGAAATGACCAAAAGGGGGCAGGGTACACCCCCCCTGACCCCTAGGTTTGATGTGGGGGCCATAAAAGGGACAAAAAAATTATTATTATTTTTTTTTTATTTTCGCGGGGGGAACGCGTGGTACGCGCACCGGGGAGCGTACCGGGGAGCGTACTTTGGTGAAAAATAGTGAAAATAGTAGTGTAAAAAAATCATTTTGAGTGATTAGAGGTAGGGTAGCTCTGAAAAGAGCTTTTGGGTTCTGTGGCTGTTTTAGGTACCTACAAGTACATCCCATACACACCCACACGCACACAACCCCACACCCCACAGCCACACACTCCCCACACATACCTCACACACGCATACCTCCACCCACACCCAAACACCCCACACCCCCACACCGACACCTTACACATCCACACCCACACCCACACACCCCACACACCCACACACACACCTCATCCCTCCCCCAACACACACACACACACTCACACACAGATACCTCAGAGACACACCCCACACATTTATTTATTTATTTATTTTCGGTATTTATAAAGCGCGACACTCATCCCAAGGGATATCACGGCGCTATGAACCAAGAGAGACTACTGAGGCACTGCTGGGGGGTTGTGTTTTAGGGAAGGGTTAAGTTTTAGGGAAAAAGTGGGTTTTCAGTTTTTGTCGAAACTGAAGATAGTTTGTGGTGTGTCTAAGGTCGGAAGGTAGGTCATTCCATCTTCTGGCTGCCAGGTAGGAAAAGGCGCGGCCACCTGTTCTGACTTTGTAAATACGCTTAGGTTTGGCCAGAGCTGATTGACTTGAACGTAGATTTCTGTTGGGACGTAGAAGTCCCACACACACACCTCCCTCCCCTCCCCCCCCACACACACCTCACAGACACACCCACACATCCCACAAATACACACACATCCTACACACATACCCCCCACACTCACACACCTCCCACACATACCTCACACACCCACACCTCCACCTACACTCAAACACCCCACACACCCACACACACACCTTACAGACCTACACCGCCACCCACACCCACATACCCCACACACCTACACACACCTATACACCTCACCCCCCCAGACACGCACACACACACACTTCACAGAGAGACCCCACAATCCCCCACACACACCTCCCCCCCACACATGGGGAAAACTCAGTGAAATAGTAAAATAATAATTTAAAGTGCTTGGAGGTAGGGTAGCTCTGAATAGAGTTGTTGTGTTGTGTGGGTGATTTAAGTACCAACATGTAGGTACCAATGCAGAGTCTTAAATTCAATGTACATCTTTTTTTCTGTAGATGTCTTGCATGTTGTTACAGAAGTTATTGTGGTATATGGAATCCATATTATAGTCTGTCAGGAAAGCAGAAAGAACATGGAGGCAGGAGATGAAAAAGAGATGTTAAATACACATTGGAGATAATTTAGTGGGAGAAAGGAAGTAACTATGAGCAAAATTACTATGTAACATAAAAAAGTTGCATAGTATACTATAAGTCTGAATTTACATTATAATCAATTTGGTACTAGTTTATGAATTACATATAAAAATGAATAATGTCTTGAACAATTTTTGGTTCTTTTTCCAAATTTAACAGAACTTCTAACAACACATTGTCGGAAATGTCCTCATTTTCAATCAGAGAATCTACTGCTTCTACACATTGAACTAATTCATAGTCTTGTGATTCATCCATAAAATCTAAGTCATCATTGTCTTCAATAACTTTTTCAGCGTTGTTCTCCAGAATAATTTTGAAGGAAATATTCTGCTCTCCTTCCATTTTCTTGCTGTAATTTGCTTAAAAAATAAATATATCTGTAGAGATAGGGCACTGTTGGGTTTAAGTTCAGACAGGTAGTTTTGATTTTTTAACAGTGAAGTTATCTTTGGGCAGTGTATGGTATCAGGCTGGAAGTAGAAATATAAAAAAGTGTATATCATAAAGCCTAAGTAAATTCATAATTATAGAAGACAAGCCTAACTCCATCCATAACTATAACAGAGAAGCCTATCTCAATCTATAACTAATACAGAGGGATAGTATATAACTATCAGAAAATGTTTTCCAAATCAACTTAAAGTGCACAACATACTTCAGTTTTCAAAATAACATCTTACCTTTGAAAAAGAAGTTTAAGTTCTCAGTGAAAATCCTTTTGAAATGTACTTCAGGAAGTAGTAGTCAAAATGGCTGTGTTTCCCTCTCTTTCTTTATATATATTCATGTACATAACCAATCAAATGTCATGAAATAATAGTAGAAAATGAAAGTAACATTTTAATTGGTTGTAAATTCTAACACTTCAGATGTGTTTTTGTCAAGTAATTCACCTCAGGATATTTAGAGAGGGCTACAGGCCAAATAGCTCAATGGAATTCCACCAAATTTGGGACAATGGTAGGGACTGGTATGTAGTATGGCCTATTCTATATTTGGTGAAAGTGTCTCCAGTGGTTTTTATGTAAATTAACTTTTCAAATTTTTGGGAGCGCTTCCCGGCGCGCGCCCCGGTACGCCTACCGGCAGCTTTACGGGAGTCCTCCATTTTGTGTTTCGGTAGATTTGAGACAGAAAATGGAGGACAAACAACGTTTGGAATGGGTATAAGGGGGCATGGTAGGCACTCCCTGACCCTCTAGGTTTTCTGAGGGGGTCTTAGGAGGCCCATATAAGCGAGAGAAAAAAAATTAAAATTTTTCGCAGGGGGAGCGCCCGGTACGCGCACCGGGAAGCGTACCGGGGAGCGTACTTTGGTGAAAATTAGTGAAAAAAGTTAGACTAAAATAATCATTGTGAGTGATCAGATGTAGGGTAGCCCTGAAAAGAGCTTTTGGGTTCTGGGGCTGAATTAGGTACCTACAAGTAGGTTCCAATGCACAATCTTAAATTCAGGAGGAATATTCTATTCCCCTCATCTGAGAAGTGCACACCATCTCCTCTGTAGATATCTTGCATGTTGTAACGCAAGTTGTTGTTGTATATTGAACCCATTCCATAGTCTCTCATGTAAGCAGAAACAGATTTATTCACATGTTTCCTTGCTTTCTCAATCTGTGGACAAAATTGGTTGGACCACTTCCATTTCTGCCTTTGGCATATATTGGAATATACCAAGGCAGTTTGTGGAAAAAGTGTCATCAATTGCCCAAAGGTGTCCTTTAAAACCATTTCCAGACCTACCCCAGTCAAAGTGCCTAGGTCATTTCCACCACAGTGCAAAATTATAAGGTCAGGGTGTGGCAGATGGTGAAAGGTTTTCACCAATGGTATCAATTGATGACATCTCAATCCTCTTTGGCCAATCCATTTTATGTGCACATTTGGTAAATCAAGGTTGTGAAAATTTCTGGTAGCTGCATACCTTTGAGCCCAGTGAATGTAGCTATGTCCAATAATCCAGACAGAGTACATGGTGAGAGGAGGTTCTGGTGCAGTCAGATGAAGTGTAGGAATGAAATGGCAGTTGGAACAGTAGGAGTTTGCAAAAAAAACTGTGGAGTTTCAGTGCTCTTGAATCACAAGCAATGATTGGTGTATTCAGATAGTTGAAAAATTAAAGTTAGGGTGCATGGTTCTGTTATGTGAAAGAAGTAATTTGAATGGTTAAGAAAAAGTCATTTAAAGAAAGATTGCAGTGGATAAGCTGGTGTATTGAGAGGTCAAACATGCTTGCTGATTTGATTTGCAACATTGTAGAATAAACTTTTAACCCTGGGAGCTCAGTGAGGAGGGAGTTGCTATGGTAACAGGTAGAAAGGGCTGAGGGGGGGAAGGGTGTTGATTTGAAAATAGAGAGGGAAGGGTTTTGATTGGTTACCATGAGGAATATGTGTGTAGGATTAGAGGTTTTCTGTGCCATTAATGGTTGCAGTGCCTGGAGAACATACCTTTTGATCTGCTGAAGAAATATTGCGGTGTGTATCTGACACTGTTCTGAATCTCCTAAAGCATTTGTAAAGGTGAGTTATGATCCATTTAATATAGATAGAGACTTGTATACTCTATGGAGAAGATTTGGAAGCAAAATGTGTTTTTTTAATGTGACTTTCTTCATGTTTTTTGAACATGCTTGATAAAAAGGTGTTGCTGGAAAGAGGAATTGCAGTTTGTAAAAATGTGAAGTTTCAGTAGTGACCTGGAATGCTTGTACATATGACCTGCGCTTTGTTTCTAAAATGTTATTCAAAAAACGATTTTGGGGCAAATGAATGGCTTTCAGTAGTGAACATGAATGCTTGTACTTAGGACCTATGTTCTGTTCCTAAAATGGTAATTGAAAAACGATTTTAGTCCAAATCCATGGCTTTAACATTTTTAAGAAGGAATAAATAGTGTGTGCATAATTATATAAAAATATTTGATTGTTTTACAAACATGTTACCTGTTTTACCTCAGATTGGGAAGCAGAGTGAGTTTCTTTGCTGTTGGTTTGTTTCATTTTTTGGGTAATGCTTGGTAGGAATGTTTGCAAGAGATGGGAAATGTATTTTGTAAAATAGTGACTTTTCAGTACTGAAATGGAATGATTGTACATAGGACCTGCACTGTGTTTCTAAAATGTTATTGAAAAATCGATTTTGGGGCAAATTAATAGCTTTTACATTTTTGAGAAAGAATAAAAAGTGTGTGCATGATTAAATAAAATAATTTGAAGCTTTCACAATCATGTCACCTGTGTTACCTCAGATTAGGAAGCACACTGAGAGCGTTATTTATGAAAACAGCGATGCGTCACTTTTAACTGTGCACTCCTTGTGACACCAATGATGCATTATATTTAATGTATGATGCATCATGTTTCTAAGACTTACAGATAAGTCAGTATTTCTGATGTATCTGTAAGCGCAAAAGTGGCTTTCAGTAGTGAAAATGAATGCTTGTACATAGGACCTGTGTTCTGTTCCTAAAATGGTAATTGAAAAACGATTTTAGTGCAAATCCATGGCTTTAACATTTTTAGGAAGGAATAATTAGTGTGTGCATAATTATATAAAAATATTTGATTCTTTTACAAACATGTTACCTGTTTTACCTCAGATTGGGAAGCAGACTGAGTTTCTTTGCTGTTGGTTTGTTTCATTTTTTGGGTAATGCTTGGTAGGAATGTTTGCAAGAGATGGGAAATGTATTTTGTAAAATAGTGACTTTTCAGTACTGAAATGGAATGATTGTACATAGGACCTGCACTGTGTTTCTAAAATGTTATTGAAAAATCGATTTTGGGGCAAATTAATAGCTTTTACATTTTTGAGAAAGAATAAAAAGTGTGTGCATGATTAAATAAAATAATTTGAAGCTTTCACAATCATGTTACCTGTGTTACCTCAGATTAGGAAGCACACTGAGAGCGTTATTTATGAAAACAGCGATGCGTCACTTTTAACTGTGCACTCCTTGTGACACCAATGATGCCTTATATTTAATGTATGATGCATCATGTTTCTAGGACTTATAGATAGGTCAGTATTTCTGATGTACCTGTAAGCGCAAAAGTGATAAATTGCTGGAGTGTGTCACAAAAATGACGCAACTCCAGCAATGCATCCTTTCACATGGGGAAAGCCCCATGTGAAAGCGTTTGCCTCAGTCTTACGCCTGCTGTGAGGCAGGTGCAAGATTTTGACGTAACAGTGTCCTAAAAGTGACGCAGTGAAATCTCATAGATTTCACTGCGTCACTATTACGAGGCTTTTTGCGGGGGAATGCCCCCTCTGTGTACATTACACCTGACAGAGGTATAATGTGGTGCAGAGGTTTAAAAAGTGAAGCATCTACCGACATGCGTCACTTTTTAAATATGGCGCAAGAAGGCACATGTTTTATGCCGCCGATGCGTCAAAAAAAGTGACGCATCAGCAGTGCAAAACTGACGCAGGGCCTCATAAATGAGGTTCATCTTTTTTTGCACACTACTCCAGTTTAGTCCTGTCCACTGCACTCTTGGACACAAGCCTCACCTTTTGTGCTCCCCTGGACAGGCTTCATCACATCTGCACTCTTGCTAAGGCCTCATAATCTTTTTTTAGAATAAAATTTAAAAAACTGAGGAAAGGTCATATGTATAAGCTTTTCATTGCACTACTGAAACATTTTTGGGGCAAATTAATGTCTTTTACATTTTTGAGAAAGAATAAATAGTGTGTGCATGATTACATAAAAAAATTTGAACTTTTCACAATCATGTCACCTGTGTTACTTCAGATTAGGAAGCACACTGAGTTTCGTTGCTGTTGGTTTGTGTCATTTTTTGGTAATGCTTGGTAGGATTGTTTGCAAGAGAGAGGAAATGTATTTTGTAAAATAGTGAGTTTTCAGTACTGAAATGGAATGCTTGTACTCCAGGAATGCATCCTTTCACATGGGGAAAGCTCCATGTGAGAGCATTTGCCTCAGTCTTATATGTGCTGTGAGGCAGGCGCAAGATTTTGACGTAACAGTGTCTTAAAAGTGACGCAGTGAAATCTGATAGATTTCACTGCGTCACTATTACGAGGCTTTCTGCGGAGAAATGACCCCTCTGTGTACATTACACCTGACAGAGGTATAATGTGGCGCAGAGGTTTAAAAAGTGACGCATCTACCTACATGCGTCACTTTTTAAATATGGCGCAACAAGGCACATGTTTTATGCTGCCGATGCATCACAAAAAATGACGCATCAGCAGTGGAAAACTGATGCAGGGCTTTATAAATGAGGCTCATCTTTTTTTTGCACACTACTCCAGTTTAGTCCTGCCCACTGCACTCTTGGACACAAGCCTCACCTTTTGTGCTCCGTTGGACAGGCTTCATCACATCTGCACTCTTACTTAGGCCTCATAATCTTTTTTTAGATTAAAATTTTAAAAACAGAGAAAAGGTCATATGTATAAGCTTTTCATTGCACTACTGAAACATTTTTGGGGCAAATTAATGTCTTTTACATTTTTGAGAAAGAATAAATAGTGTGTGCATGATTACATAAAAAAAATTGACCTTTTCACAATCATGTTACCTGTGTTACCTCACATTAGGAAGTAGATTGTGCAGATGAAGTGAGGCATGTCCAGAGGGACAGAGGAGGTGAGGCCTGTGTTCAAGACTGTAGTGGGAGAGAGGCTTTTCTTGGAGAGCGTAGGTGGTGAGACCTATGTCTAAGAGTGCAGTGGACTAGGCTTCATGAAGCCTATCTCCCACTGCACTCTTAGACACCGGTCTCAAGTTCTTTGCACCCGTGGACAGACCTCTCTTCTACTACACTCTTCAATAGAGGCCATACCTCTTGTGCACCCCTAGACAATCATTACCTCATCTGCAACCCTGAATAGACTTCAACTAATTGGCATGCTTAGACAGGCTTCAGCTTATTTATACCCTTGGACATGCGTCACCTCATCTGCACCTACTTACTATCAATTATACTCAATACATTGAGGCCTGTTCAGAGGACAGAGATGAGCTAAGGCTTGTCCAAGGGTGAGAGGAGCTTAGTCCTGTCCACTGTAGTCATGGACACTGAATGGTTGTACATAGGACCTGCACTGTGTGTCTAAAATGTTATTTAAAAAACGATTTTGGTGGAAAACAATGACTTTTAGTTTTTTGAGAAGGAATAAATAGTGTCTGCATGATTAAATACATATATTTCATCTTTTCACAATAATGTCACCTGTGTTACCTCAGATTAGGAAGTAGATTGTGTAGATGAGGTGAGGCATGTCCAGAGGGACAGATGAGGTGAGGCCTGTGTTCAATACTGTAGTGGGAGAGAGGCCTTTCCTGGAGAACATAGGTGGTGAAGTCTGTGTGTAAGAGTATAGTGGACTAGACTTCATAAAGCTTATCTCCTACTGCACTCTAAGACACAGGTCTCACTTTCTTTGTACCTGTGGACATACCTCTCTTCCACTACACTCTTCAATACAGGTCTCACCTCTTCTGCACCCTTGGAGAATCCTCACTTGATCTGTAACCCTGAATAGACCGTTTGCTTTTTGTCATTGGTTTGTTGTTTGATAATAGTGGTCTATAATGTGCTAGTTTTTTTCTTTAACACAGATTGAAATCAAGATTTCAAGAGTAAGGAAAGATGCCCTCAAGGCAAAGAAGAAGGAAAAATGAAATACGGTTACAAACAAAAACAGCAGCGGAATTACAGCACTCTTCAACAACAAATACTCAAAAAACAGGAACAAAGCTCCTGGTAAGACAACTAAGTCTTTCTTACGGAACATATGTAGATCAAAAAAAAATGTTGGACAGCATGTAGAAAAAGAGAATGAGAGAGTAAATTTGAAAAGGAAGGAGAGACCCTCAAAGAATCCCACAACTGGAGCAGGAGAGAATAATATGTATAGGAATAGAAGGCAGAATCAGTTTAGAGACATTCGTAAACGAATGTTTCGCAATAGGTTGGTTTTTAAATTTGTTAAAAAACATTAGGAAAGGTAAACAGAGAGCTGCTTTTTATAAGAAAAAGAAAAGTGTAGAGAAAATTGTTGATCAGGCTTTTGAAGTTAAGAAAACATTATTTATTTTATTAATTAATAGAATTAGGAATAAAAATGTTTTCAAATCAAACAGTAGATGGAAAAGAGTAATTAATCGGACTCATTTTGGTAAAGTTTTTTCAGGAGAATGGATGCACAGTTCAAGTTGTGAGCCATTTTTTAATGAGGAGAGTTACTTCCAGGAGAATGATTTAGTGCATGCAGTTGACACCAGCGGTCGAGCGTATGAAGTGAAAGATGGTTGTCCGATTGAAAAAGAGGAACTTGTGCCTAGAGAACCAGAAGAGGTGTTAACTGATGACGTTTTAGGGAGACGTACTAAGGGTCCAGTGTACACTTGGAAGTGTAGTCCTATTTGTAGTGTGCGACAGGAATTTTGATTCAATGTGTCCATCCTTTTCAGGCAATTGTTCGCATGGAGACTAAGATAGTGAAATTGCCTCCTACAGATTTGCAGAGAGGATTAAAGGGAAGAGTTGTTTATTTGCCTCTAGATTAAAAAAAATATATTGATACAATTGGTATAGAAAGAGTAGAAGAGGAACCTTGAGTTATTCTAGTTAATGGGGTTCCGACAAAGAGTAAGAAAATCTGGCAAGATTTAGTGGATGTTAGGAAAGTCAAAAAGGCAACGTTGTATTTAGTCAAAAACAATGAGTATTACAAAGATGTATGTGTTGCAGCAGAGGAAACAGCTGCAGATGAAGACAGTGATTGTTCAGGCGGCCAAATTGAAAAAGTTGATGTGTCTAGAAGTGAAGAAATATATGAACATTATACTGTTCATCCTTTGCATTCCAAAGAAGTAATGGGAAATGCAATTGAATTGTTTCAAATGAAAGCAGCAAAAGGAAGTCCCATTAGTGTATGGGAAGAAAGTTTGGAAGCTCGTTGTTTTCCACAGCTATTTCCTACAGGTCGAGGTGGATGATATGACGATCGACCACTTCAAATTCCTGCATCTGAATATCGAACTGTAAGATGATATGCTGAAGATCCAAGGTTTCGTCAATGCATTCCCTATTTGTTTCATCTACTGTATGAAAGTGACTTTTCTTTGCTTTCTTATGCAGTAAACCATATACTGAAAAGTGGAGCACATTTGCAAAATGTTTCGGCGAGGGACTTTATGGAGAAAGTGAATCTGCAAGATAATATTTTGGAATCTCATTTAATCAATCTCATGGCATGTCAGCATGGTACAAATGAGTATTGGTTCCGTCGTCATGGAGAATTGAAATGTATGCTAAGAAACTTAGGAACTCCTACATGGTTCCTCACTCTTAGCTGTGCTGAGTATGCATGGAACGACTTACTTCAATTTCTACGAGAGGCAAATGCAAATATTCAAAATATAGAATTCAATACTGCTGGAGAACTGGGTTCTTTGGCTCCAGTGAATGTGTGCAGATATTTCAATCATAGATTTGAAGCTATGATGTCTTTTATTACCAACAAAAAAAATCCTCCCCTTGGAGAGGTTTTGGATTTCTTTTGGAGAAAGGAGTATCAAGCGAGAGGTGCGCCTCATATACATATGTTGTTGTGGATTAAAGATGTACCCAAATTTGCAACAGATTCGGATGAGACAGTGATGAACTTCATTGAAGAGTATTCAACATGTGCTGTTCCGAAAACTACCAAAGAAAACAGTTTAAGGCAACAAGTTTTACGCTTTCAATCCCATCGTTGTGGAAAGTACTGTCGTCGAAAATTCAGAAACAAGGACAAGTTCTACACAAAATGTCGATTCAGCTTTCCACGACCAGTGATTTCTAAAGGAAGAGTAAATAATTTGATGTCTTCTCTGCGACATACTGTGACGAGGAAATCACCCAGAAATACATACAATTTAAAAAGAAACGAAGAGTCCAAGTACATCAACGACTACAACCCAGTGATTTTGTCCATGTGGAATGCTAACATGGATATTCAATTCGTTGCTGACAACTCTATTGCTGTGGCTCGATATGTGATGTCTTACATCACAAAAAAAGAAAAGACAGAACTGAAGGAAATGTGGGAGGACATTTCACATGAAAAGAGTCTAATCAAGAAATTATACAGTTACAGTCTAAAGATGTTGTCACATCGAGAAATTGGAGCATATGAATGTTCTGATCGATTGTCATCAGCAAGTCTCTATGCCAAATCTAGAACCATCATTTGGGTGAGTCTAGGTCTTGCTGCAACACGAAATCGAGTTTTGAAATCTGTACAAGAAATAGAGTATTTGGCGGAGAAAGAACCAGAAAGTACAGATATTTTGAAGACAAACATGTTGGATACATACTATCCAAATAGAAGTAGTCATCTTGAGAACAGTTGTTTGTATGAAGTTCTGCAAAACTATATTTATAAGAGAACCATCAGAGAAGATATCAACAATGGAATATATGCTATCATTGGGTGTGAAGGATGTCTAGTGAGACAGAAAAAAGGCCATTTGATTAATCATCGAAAATTGAGTTGCGAAAATCCAGAGAAAAGGGAATTATTCCCTTTTCTCTGGATTTAGCTCTTTTGCAACTCTTTAAGCCATGGCGTACAGAAGAGGAACTACTTGGTGATTTTCTCTGTTACGAAGATTCTTTTAATGCAACCAAGGATACCATAGAATGTCCTTTTTTTCCAAATTATCTGCAAATGTTGAACGAAGAAATAGAGCAAGAAGCCACAATTGCTGCAGAGATTGCTAGAGACAGTTCTCAAGACAGTCAGAGTTCTGCTTCATTGAGTCAGGATCCACTTGGAGGACCAATTATTCAAAATGAAGCTGCCACTGCCATGGATGAGGTGGAAAGAGCTATGGAACAAGCTCAAGATGATGTAGTTAACTTAGAAGATTTGGTGAAACAACTAAACCTTGAGCAGAAACAGATATATGACAAAGTCACAGAACAGATTGAAGATGGATTCACTCATGAGAAAAAAGAGTGCTCATGTACATCATTTAAACCAGTCCAACTGTACGTAAGTGGAGAAGCGGGAACTGGAAAAAGTTTTCTGATCAAAGCAATTGCAACTTATCTGCAGAAAAGGACTGAATCACCGCTATCCTGTGTTGTTACCGCTCTAACTGGGCTGGCAGTACATAATATTAAAGGGATTACTTTACATCGTTTACTGATGCTGCCAGTGGAGCATGATAACAAATTGATATATCACAAGCTATCTGGAGATGCGTGTTCCGAAGTTTCGAGAGTCCTGAAGAAAATGAAACTTCTTATCATTGATGAAGTAAGCATGGTGTCAAATATAATGCTTACTTTTGTGCATTTGAGAATGCAAGAAATTCTTAGAACAGACTATGATGTCTTATTTGGAGGAAAACATATTATTGTTTTTGGAGATCTACTGCAGTTGACTCCAGTGAAAGGACAACCTGTGTTCAAAATGCTCACGCATGAAGATACCAGGAAGTGCCTAGGAAGCATTGGAAACGTTAATATATGGTTAAACTTCAAATATGCAGAACTGCTTCAAAATATGCGGCAGGCAAAGGATGAAGATTATAAAAATATTCTACAAGATGTAAGAATAGGAAAAGTAAGTCAGCAAGGGAAAGAAGCTTTACATGGACGATTAATTTCAAATTTGTACCCAAATGAAAACATTCTTCCAGAGAATATTTTTAAGAAAATTAACGAGAAGAAATCTGGCATATGTTTGATGCCAACTCTGAAAGAATGTTCCATGTTCAACAACAAAATGTTAAAGTTAGAAAATGAAGAGATAGTGAAACTGGAAGCTATAGATAAAATTGAACATATGGAAGCAACAATTATTTTGTCTGAAAATTTGAAATCAAAATTGGATTCATTAGAGAAGACTATATCTAAAACTGCTGGTTTTGAAAAGACTCTGAATGTGTGTTTAAATTGTCGTATCATTTTGAGAAGGAATTTACATGTTGAAAGAGGTCTGGTAAATGGAGCAATGGGTCATGTTGTTGGTTTTGTGAATTACAAAAATAGAGATGGAATTGAAATTTTAAAAATTAAATTTGATGGCATTGACGAAATAGAACAAATTTGTCGTTGTTCAGCTAGATTTTTGCTTGTGAAAGACTTATATGTTCGCCGAAAACAGTTTCCTATTTGTTTGAGATATATGTTTAAAGAGGGTATGGCATATGTGGCATTATCACGAGTCAGAACTTTATCAGGATTGTACTTGATTGAGTGTGATCAAACAAAGATTTGTGCAGATCTAGATTGTGTTAAAGAATACAATAGGTTAAGAAGAGAGTATGCTCCACAATTGCCTCAATATTCTCTGTTTGAAAAACGTGTGGTAGGCCGAAAAAGAAGAAATGAGAATAAATGCAGTGAGGTAGTAGCAAAAAGACAAAAAGTAGATGAAACTGTAATTGTAAGGAGAAAGAAAAAGGATTCTGTTCAAGATGTTGTTGGATTTCAGTTTGAAAACAGTTCTGGTGTCAACTGCTATGCTAATGTAGTAGTTAATGTTGTTTTTTTTCTTCAAAATATACAAAAACAGATTGTTGAAAATCGGGATCAAAGATTCTGTTGTTTGTTGAATTCCGTGTTTGAGAAATGTACAAGTGATAGAGCAAAAATAGAAAGTGTTTCAGAAATGTGAAATCTTTTAGACATATGTTCTGGTCAAAATCAATTTTCACAGAATATTTAGCAGGATTGTCAGGAATTTTTAATGTATATGTTTGATGTATTGGAAAATGAAGGTGTAGATATAAAAAATCTTTTTAGCCTTTCTTATCAATGGCAGCATGACTGCGACAACTGTACTTCATCAAGTACTACTAGAATAGAGACTGAAAGATTTATATATTTGACTTTACCAGACTGCAAATTAGTGCCTTTTAATAATCTAGTTAAAGCAGCGGATCACAATATGGTGTGTACCCAATGTAAGTCTGCAATGCTGTCCACATTATTTCTACAAAATTATGGTCAGTATGTCATTTAAATGTTCCAACGATGTAGACCTGATGGAACTAAATTGACAACTTCTATTAAAAATTTCGTGGCATCTCAGTTATCAATATCAGGAAGAACCTTTGCAACTGTAGCTTTTATTTTTCATGATGGTCCTTCTACAACATCAGGGAATTACACATCCTATTTAAAAAGTTGTAAAGGTTGGACCCACTGTAACGACACTCATTTGACTTTCAAACAACGATTGCCTTTTGGCTTAAAAAATTCATACCTAGTGTTTTTACAACCAAAATTTAAGTAAAGGTAATTGGCCTATGAAGACGGGAGCAGTTAATAAAGGTTATTTTGCTGTTTAAAAATATATTCTGAGTAAAAGTGATCCAGGTAATATAAAAAATTGACTTGACCATGACATGAGTGATGTAATATGTGACGTCATCAGCAGTGCATTGCACGCGCAAGTTATAGTGAGTCCAACTAACTATAACGTGGGAATTTCATTGGTTTTATGCGAGTAAAATTTCCAGCTGACTATAACTGGTGTGAAACCTATGGTTTTTTCAGTGAATTTAATAGGTTTTTTAAATGCTCATTCCTAACTATAACTGGTGTGAAACCTATGGTTTTTTCAGTGAATTTCATAGGTTTTTTAATAGCTAATCCCAATAGGTATGAAATGTAAAAATTTTTATAACGAATTTTATATTGTATAATTATGTATTTTTTTTTTTGCCCTGGAGCGCTCCCGGGGCGCGTACCGGTGAATGCACGGGTAAGCGCAATGTTACGGCGCGCCCTGGGGCACGTACCGGGGAGTGTCCCGTTAGTGCTATTCTTGCGAACGAAAACAACATTGTGACGTTTCGCGTAACCGCGTGATGCGTCATATGACGCACTGCGTAAGTGCACCCGGAAGCACGCGAGCACATCCGATCGCGCAACATCCTGATGCGCTTACGCTACGCGCCCCGGGGCACGCCCCGGGGCGCGTAGCGTAAGCGCGTCGGGTCATGTGACCTGAAAATAACACTTTTCATTGGTGCAGATCAGTTTTGGTTTCCAAATGATGAAAGCCTAGATCATGTGACTTGAAAATAACACTTTTCATTGGTCCAGAACAGTTTTGTTTTCCAAATGATGAAAGCCCCCACCTTTTTTCTTATTCTGACTTTGTCCTTTGACTGAGGAAGACCTGTTTGGAGTTCTGTCTCTAATCTTTTCCACTTTCAAATGGCTACAGTAGCAGCAGCAGCTGGAGCATCTGCCCCACCACCACCACCATCAAAAAGACCACCAGAAGATTACATTGGTGGTCAAGAGGAAGAGGAGGAGGATGATGAAGAGGAGGAACAGACAAGGCATTTCCTGCCTATAGATAAACAGCCCTACAAACCCAGAGAGCACTTCATATGGGAGTTTTACAAAATCCCAAGGGGTTTCAAGAAAGTCAACGCTGCGAAGGTGACTTGTCTGATTTGTGGTGCTGAGTTGTCCAGGGGGAACACTAACAAAAAATATTCCTTCGGGAATCATACGATGATTCACCACATGATGCATTTGCATCCAAACAACTACTCTAATGCAGAGTTAAGGGACCTCTGCAGTAAGCTACCCTCATCAACATCAAGACCCTCAACATCCAAACAACCCACTCCATCGAGTCCAGGGGCAAGAGACACAATGCCTACCATTCAACCCAAGTTTGCCGATTATAAGATCGTGTGCATCTATTGTGGAAAGACACTTTGCTACGGTGAGCAAAGTATACAACTTATCATCGTTGCTGGGGATAACCATAAATGCCCTAAAAAACCCTAATTTTTCCTGGTTTTTTTTTTTGCTCCAGTTGAGCCATTTACAATTCCCTGTTTTTTGTTTCTCCTCATAAAAAATACAAAAAAATATAAAACTGTTCAGAAAAGTCAAAAAAAGTAAAAAATGTTCAAAAAAACAATAAAAAAATATAACAAAACAAAAAGAATAAAAAAACAGTTCTTTTTAGAACTACCTTTAATTTATAAAAATAAACCTATATTTTTGAAGAATCTCTGTCAATCTTTTTTCTGCAGGGTACGCGTACCGGTACGTGCCCCGGGGCGCGCCCCCCCAAAAATTTTTTTTAAAGAAAGAGTGAGCATGAGGGAAGAACACTGAAAGAGTAATGTTAAGAGAAAAAGAGCTAAAGGGAGCACCACAGAGGGATTGTTTATTATATAGTAAAAAACAGGGAAGGTGTAATAGGGTGTAAGTGAAAATAGGAAAATGAATAAGGGAGCAAAACAAGGGAAGAGAGAGGGAAAAAACTAAAGTAGAGGTACTGGTAGAATGTGAGTAGGTGTTGAAAGTAAAAGGAAAGACAGTAAAGAATGGGGAATGAGGGGTAGTGACGAAACCGGAATAAATGAACAACGGTGAGGGAGGGTGAGAAAAGAGCAGTGAGTGTAAGTAAAGAGAGGTGAAAGAGGGTGGATAAAAGTGAATAAGGGTAAGACATGGGGAGTGACAGAGAGAAAAGAGAGAGAGAGTAAAGGAAGGAGTGACTGAAAGGGACTGAGTGAAGCAGCAAAGAAAGGTAAGTGAGGGAGTGTGGGTGAGTTATAGGGAGTCAGTGGGTGTAGGTGGGGGTGTGGGTGTGTAAGGTGTGTGTGTGGGTGTGGATGTGTGGGGTGTTTGGGTGTGGGTGGAGGTATTGGTGTGTGAGATATGTATGGGGGTGTGGGGGGTATGTGTGTGGAGTGTGTGTGTGTGTGTGTGGGATGTGTGAGTGTGTGTGTGTGAGGAGTGTGTGTGTGGCTGTGTGTGTGTGTGTGAGGTGTGTATGTGGTGTGTATGTTAGAGGTATGTGTGTGTGTTTGGGGGGGAGGTATGTGTGTAGGAGTCAAGTAAATGATTAAGGGAAAGAGAATGAGTGAGGGAGCAAAGGAAGGGAACAGAGGGTCAGGGAAGTAAAGAATGGGGAGTGAAAGAAGTTGAATGTGGGAGGGGAAATAGGGAAAGGGGAGTAAACATGGAGAATAAAAATAAGTGAGGGAAGCAGAGTAAAGAAACAGCAGTGAAGTTGGTTGAGAAAATATTAGTGAGGTTAAAGCAAAGGGTGATGACAAACTACATTTTTTTTGTCACACTTACCATATAATAAATGTAACTTTAATTACATTTTTTTTACTACACTTTGTATCTGTGAAAGAGAGAAGAAAAAATAAGTTATAATTAGTAAAATATGTATTTTAAATTAAAAGATACAAATGAAGAGGTTAAAAATCATAACAGTGTATTTAGAAATAAAGTAAGAGTGAAGAACACAGAAAGGGAAATAAAGTAAGGTAGAAGAACAAAAAGAGAGAAAAAGAAATAGAAGGAGAGCAAATTAGTAAGAGTAAGGCATATAGATTCACTGACAGAGAGGAAGAGAAGAACAGAGAAATGAACTAAAGGTAAGAAAGATACTAAAACAATGTGAGTTAGCAAAACTAAATCAGGAAACAGTAGTAAGTAAAAAGATAATGACTGAGACGGAAAAGAGTCTAATTAAGGATGCATTTAGAAGAATGAGGAATAGAAGATAACTGAGAGTAAGTGAAGAACAGTCATAGAGTGAAGGGATGAAGGGAGAGAGGATAATATACTACGATTGAGGGAAATGGAGTGAGGAAGTTAGTAGACAGACACACTAAGAGAAAAACTGAGTGACGTGGACTACAATGAGTGAGCAAAGGAAATGAGTAAGGGAGCAAAATAAGGAAAGAGAGGAGAAAACGACTAAAACAGTGGTACTGACAGAAAATAATTTGGTGATAAAAGTAAAGAGAGGACATTGAAAGAAAGGAAATGAGGGATAGTAATGGAACCAGAGTAAAAGAAATGGGATGAAGAACGATGAGAGAGGAGCAGTGAAGTTGTTGTAAAAGAAATGATAGAAGGTAGATAAACACAAGTGAACATAACACAAGGAGAGTGAGGGACTGAGGACATAGAGGTAGTGAACGGAAAAATAGAGAGAAGAGGTCAAAAGAAAGGAGCAAACAAAGATAAGCGAGGGAGAGTGGGTGATTTATAGTGGTAGAGTGCGACAATACTGCTGAGTGAGTAAACAGGAATTACTAAAAGAGCAAAGGAGAAAATAAGGAAAAGGGAAGTAAAGCAGAGAGAATGAAAGCTGAGAAGTTATGCAAGGGAGAGAGGGAATGTAGACAGTTGAAATGAGAATGAGGGGTTGTCAAAGAAGTGTAGTAAAGGAACGGGGGTTACAGAGAGTGAGAGAAAGACATTATAAGTGAGTAAAAAGATCTGAAAGTGGATGGAAAAAGGAAAGTGAGTGTCAGACAATGGGAATACAATTTAATTTACACAATCCAAAGTTGTACAACATGTTACATAGTTTATTTTTGCTGTTCTCAGAATATATTGAATTTCACTTAAAACAGTGAGTTCAAATTGCTCATCATATGACAGCGGGAAAAAAAACACAATCTAAAAGATTGTGTTTTAAAAAAAAAACTTAGATACTGACAAATGACAAATGTACACTAATCTTTGATTGACTTACTTTTCCTTGAGGCCAAATAGTATATCATGGAGGTCCTTTTCTCGTTGCAAAGTACTCTGCTGTTCACTAAAAAATCCATTTCATCGACTTTCTAGAAGAACATCTGAAAAATTTCATTATTTTCATATACTCTTTTTTTTCAGTCATGACTCTTTACTCATTCCTGTGCCTTTCCTTTTGGCCAAATAGTGTCAGATGTATGAGTATATTTTCAAATTAATTCTCAGAAACTCTGAAATTACTGTTTTTCCGACGTTCTGAAAGAAAGGCTCATACAACATTTTCACAATATTTAAGTATTTGTAAAACCATCTCTGACTCACTCATGTTCATCATTTTGTATAATACTAATATCACTTACTATGAGATCCACTTACAGTACCTATATGACAAGTACATTTTTTATATTACCTGGATAACTTTTACTCAGAATATATTTTTAAACAGCAAAACAACCTTTATTAACTGCTCCCGTCTTCATAGGCCAATTACCTTTACTTAAATTTTGGTTCCAAAAACACTAGGAATGAATCTTTGAAGTCAAAAGGCAAACGTTGTTTGAAAGTCAAATGAGTGTCGTTACAGTGGGTCCAACCTTTACAACTTTTTAAATAGCATGTGTAATGCCCTGATGTTGTAGAAGGACCGTCATGATAAATAATAGCTACAGTTGCAAAGGTTTTTCCTGATATTGATAACTGAGAAGCCACAACATTTTTAATAGAAGTTGTCAATTTAGTTCCATCAGTTCTACATCGTTGGAACATTAAAATGACATACTGACCATAATTTTGTATACATAATGTGGACAGCATTGCAGACTTACATTGGGTACACACCATATTGTGATCCGCTGCTTTAACTAGATTATTAAAAGGCACTGATTTGCAGTCTGGTAAAGTCAAATATATAAATCTTTCAGTGTATATTCTAGTTGTACTTGATAAAGTACAGTTGTCGCAGTCATGCTGCCATTGATAAGAAAGGCTAAAAAGATTTTTTATACCTACACCTTCATCTTCCAATACATCAAACATATACATTAAAAATTCCTGAAAATCCTGCTGAATATTCTGTGAACATATGTCTAGAAGATTTCGAATTTCTGAAACACTTTCTATTTTTGCTCTATCACTGCTACATTTCTCAAACACGGAATTCAACAAACAACAGAATCTTTGATCCCGATTTTCAACAATCTGTTCTTGTATATTTTGAACAAAAAAACAACATTAACCACTACATTAGCATAGCAGTTGACACCAGAACTGTTTTCAAACTGAAATCCAACAACATCTTGAACAGAATCCTTTTTCTTTCTCCTTACAATTACAGTTTCATCTACTTTTTGTCTTTTTGCTACTACCTCGCTGCAATTATTCTCATTTCTTCTTTTTCGGCCTACCACACGTTTTTCAAACAGAGGATATTGAGGCAAATGTGGAGCATACTCTCTTCTTAACCTATTGTATTCTTTAACACAATCTAGATCTGCACAAATCTTTGTTTCATCACACTCAATCAAGTACAATCCTGATAAAGTTCTGACTCGTGATAATGCCACATATGCCATACCCTCTTTAAACACGGAACTTCCAATGTTCACCAAAGCGCTATCTACACTTAAACCTTGAGATTTATGAATTGTCACCGCATATGCCAAACAAATAGGAAACTGTTTTCGGCGAACATATAAGTCTTTCACAAGCAAAAATCTAGCTGAACAACGACAAATTTGTTCTATTTCGTCAATGCCATCAAATTTAATTTTTAAAATTTCAATTCCATCTCTATTTTTGTAATTCACAAAACCAACAACATGACCCATTGCTCCATTTACCAGACCTCTTTCAACATTTAAATTTCTTCTCAAAATGATTCGACAATGTAAACACACATTCAGAGTCTTTTCAAAACCAGCAGTTTTAGATATAGTCTTCTCTAATGAATCCAATTTTGATTTCAAATTTTCAGACAAAATAATTGTTGCTCCCATATGTTCTATTTTATCTATAGCTTCCAGTTTCACTATCTCTTCATTTTCTAACTTTAACATTTTGTTGTTGAACATGGAACATTCCTTCAGAGTTGGCATCAAACATATGCCAGATTTCTTCTCGTTAATTTTTCTCTGGAAGAATGTTTTCATTTGGGTACAAATTTGGAAGTAATCGTCCATGTAAAGCTTCTTTCCCATGCTGACTTACTTTTCTGATTCTTACATCTTGTAGAATATTTTTATAATCTTCATCCTTTGCCTGCCGCATATTTTGAAGCAGTTCTGCATATTTGAAGTTTAACCATATATTAACGTTTCCAATGCTTCCTAGGCACTTCCTGGTATCTTCATGCGTGAGCATTTTGAACACAGGTTGTCCTTTCACTGGAGTCAACTGCAGTAGATCTCCAAAAACAATAATATGTTTTCCTCCAAATAAGACATCATAGTCTGTTCTAAGAATTTCTTGCATTCTCAAATGCACAAAAGCAAGCATTATATTTGACACCATGCTTACTTCATCAATGATAAGAAGTTTCATTTTCTTCAGGACTCTCGAAACTTCGGAACACGCATCTCCAGATAGCTTGTGATATTGCAATTTGTTATCATGCTCCACTGGCAGCATCAGTAAACGATGTAAAGTAATCCCTTTAATATTATGTGCTGCCAGCCCAGTTGCAGCAGTAACAACACAAGATAGCGGTGATTTAGTCCTTTTCTGCAGATAAGTTGCAATTGCTTTAATCAGAAAACTTTTTCCAGTTCCCGCTTCTCCACTTATGTACAGTTGGACTGGTTTAAATGATGTACATGAGCACTCTTTTTTCTCATGAGTGAATCCATCTTCAATCTGTTCTGTGACTTCGTCATATATCTGTTTCTGCTCAAGGTTTAGTTGTTTCACCAAATCTCAATGAAGCAGAACTCTGACTGTCTTGAGAACTGTCTCTAGCAATCTCTGCAGCAATTGTGGCTTCTTGCTCTATTTCTTCGTTCAACATTTGCAGATAATTTGGAAAAACAGGACATTCTATGGTATCCTTGGTTGCATTAAAAGAATCTTCGTAACAGAGAAAATCTCCAAGTAGTTCCTCTTCTGTACGCCATGGCTTAAAGAGTTGCAAAAGAGCTAAATAATAAAATTCCCTTTTCTCTGGATTTTCGCAACTCAATTTTCGATGATTAATCAAATGTCCTTTTCTCTGTCTCACTAGACATCCTTCACACCCAATGATAGCATATATTCCATTGTTGATATCTTCTCTGATGGTTCTCTTATAAATATAGTTTTGCAGAACTTCATACAAGCAACAGTTCTCAAGATGACTACTTCTATTTGGATAGTATGTATCCAACATGTTTGTCTTCAAAATATCTGTACTTTCTGGTTCTTTCTCTGCCAAATAATCTATTTCTTGTACAGATTTCAAAACTCGATTTCGTGTTGCAGCAAGACCTAGACTCACCCAAATGATGGTTCTAGATTTGGCATAGAGACTTGCTGATGACAATCGATCAGAACATTCATATGCTCCAATTTCTTGATGCGACAACATCTTCAGACTGTAACTGTATAATTTCTTGCTTAGACTCTTTTCATGTGAAATATCCTCCCACATTTCCTTCAGTTCTGTCTTTTCTTTTTTTGTGATGTAAGACGTCACATATCGAGCCACAGCAATAGAGTTGTCAGCAACGAACTGAATATCCATGTTAGCATTCCACATGGACAAAATCACTGGGTTGTAGTCGTTGATGTACTTGGACTCTTCGTTTCTTTTTAAATTGTATGTATTTTTTGGTGATTTCCTCGTCACAGTATGTCGCAAAGAAGACATCAAATTATTTACTCTTCCTTTAGAAATCACTGGTCGTGGAAACGCGAAACGACATTTTGTATAGAACTTGTCCTTGTTTCTGAATTTTCGACGACAGTACTTTCCACAACGATGGGATTGGAAGCGTAAAACTTGTTGCCTTAAACTGTTTTCTTCGGTAGTTTTCGGAACAGCACATGTTGAATACTCTTCAATGAAGCTCATCACTGTCTCATCCGAATCTGTTCCAAATTCGGGTGCATCTTTAATCCACAACAACATATGTATGTGAGGAGCACCTCTCGCTTGAAACTCCTTTCTCCAAAAGAAATCCAAAACCTCTCCAAGGGGAGGATTTTTTTGTTGGTAATACAAGACATCATAGCTTCAAATCTATGATTGAAATATCTGCGCACATTCACTGGATCCAAAGAACACAGTTCTCCAGCAGTTTTGAATTCTATATTTTGAATATTTGCATTTGCCTCTCGTAGAAATTGAAGTAAGTCGGCCCATGCATACTCAGCACAGCTAAGAGTGAGGAACCATGTAGGAGTTCCTAAGTTTCTTAGCATACATCTCAATTCCCCATGACGACGGAACCAATACTCATTTGTACCACGCTGACATGCCATGAGATTGATAAAATGAGATTCCAAAATATTATCTTGCAGATTCACTTTCTCCATAAAGTCCCTCGCCGAAACATTTTGCAAATGTGCTCCACTTTGCAGTATATGGTTTACTGCATAAGAAAGCCCAGAAAAGTCACTTTCATACAGTAGATGAAACAAATAGGGAATGCATTGACGAAACCTTGGATCTTCAGCATATAATCTTACAGTTCGATATTCAGATGCAGGAATTTGAAGTGGCCGATCGTCATATCGTCCACCTCGACCTGTTGGAAATAGCTGAGGAAAACAACGAGCTTCCAAACTTTCTTCCCTTACACTAATGGGACTTCCTTTTGCTACTTTCATTTGAAACAATTCAATTGCATTCCCCATTACTTCTTTGGAATGCAAAGGATGAACAGTATAATGTTCATATATTTCTTCACTTCTAGACACATCAACTTTTTCAATTTGGCTGCCTGAACAATCACTGTCTTCATCTGCAGCTGTTTCCTCTGCTGCAACACATACATCTTTGTAATACTCATTGTTTTTGACTAAATACAACATTGCCTTTTTGACTTTCCTAACATCCACTAAATCTTGCCAGATTTTCTTACTCTTTGTCGGAACCCCATTAACTAGAATAACTAAAGGTTCCTCTTCTACTCTTTCTATACCAATTGTATCAATATATTTTTTTTAATCTAGAGGCAAATAAACAACTCTTCCCTTTAATCCTCTCTGCAAATCTGTAGGAGGCAATTTCACTATCTTAGTCTCCATGCGAACAATTGCCTGAAAAGGATGGACACATTGAATCAAAATAGACTCATATGTATTTAAATCCATCAATTCACGGGGAATGTCTACCAACTCCAGATTATTATGAACAGCTCTAGCAGGCATTCTGTTTTGATTTAAATGATCATAACAATATTTACAAATACGCTGATCAGAACTCAAATCAAAACAATTCTCCACCCACAAATAAGTTGCAAAATCCTTCCACTCATAATTATTTATCTTTTCACTTTTTACGTATAAATCAACTAATCTAGTTTGATGCTTATAATGACTTCGTCGACAACACACACAAGTAAAATTCGGCCTTTCACTTGATTTCACCTTAAACCTGGTCATTTCCTGCTCAAACTTTTCTGTACTTGAAATCTGTACATTGTCTTCTACATTACCTTGAATTGCTGTGTCAATTTCTACACTGTCCTCTTTTTCACCAAAATAACAAATCTCAATTTCTTCACAAATCTTCTTCACATCTAATTCAGTTCCATGCAAAAGAGCACTGTTTAATTGTTTAAGCTTAGGTGCTGGACTTTTTGCATAATACAACATTCTCACTAATTTCCTCATTTTGGTATGATGCACTGCTAACATCCTAAAATGATGAAAAACACTCTGACAGACTTTCCTAGAAAGACAAGCCAGTGAATGCCCTTGAAAACCTGTGTTTTCTCTCACTCTGCAAGGATCTAAGTCTTGCAACAACTTCACTTTCTGCTTTAGACTTTTCTTACTATATGTACGTAAGAAATTACAAAACAAAACAATTGATTCCTGTCGCACACTACAAATACGACTACACTTCCAAGTGTACACTGGACCCTTAGTACGTCTCCCTAAAACTTCATCAGTTAACACCTCTTCTGGTTCTCTAGGCACAAGTTTCTCTCTTTTAATCGGACAACCATCTTTCACTTCATATGCTCGACCACTGGTGTCAACTGCATGCACTAAATCATTCTCCTGGAAGTAACTCTCCTCATTAAAAAATGGCTCACAACTTGAACTGTGCATCCATTTTCCTGAAAAAATTTACAAACATTAGTCCGATTAATTACTCTTTTCCATCTACTGTTTGATTTGAAAACATCAATTGTCTTGTTAAGTGTCCTAATTCTATTGATTATTAAAATAAATAATTTTTTCTTAACTTCAAAAGCCTGATCAACAATCTTCTCTACACATTTCTTTTTCTTATAAAAAGCAGCTCTCTGTTTACCTTTCCTAATGTTTTTTAACACATTTAAAACCACCCTATTGCGAAACATTCGTTTACGATTGTCTCTAAATTGATTCTGCTTTCTATTCCTATACATATTATTCTCTCATGCTCCAGTTGTAATATTTTTTGAGGGTCTCTCCTTCCTTTTCAAATTTACTCTCTCATTCTCTTTTTCTACATGCTGTCCAACATTTTTTTTTGATCTACATATGTTCCGTAAGAAAGACTTAGTTGTCTTACCAGGAGCTTTGTTCCTGTTTTTTGAAGTATTTGTTGTGGAAGAGTGCTGTAATTCCGTTGCTGTTTTTTTTTTTTTTTGCGGTTATCATGTTTTTTTCTCCTTTGCTTTGAGGGCATCTTTCCTTACTCTTGAAATCTTGATTTCAATCTGTGTTAAAGAAAAAAATAGCACATTATAGACCACTATTACCAAACAACAAAGCAATGACAAAAAGCAAACGGCCGATTCAGGGTTACAGATCAGGTGAGGATTCTCCAGGGGTGCAGAAGAGGTGAGACCTGTATTGAAGAATGTAGTAGAATAGAGGTCTGTCCACAGGTACAAAGAAGGTGAGACCTGTGTCTAAGACTGCAGTAGGGGATAGGCTTCATGAAGTCTAGTCCACTGCACTCTTACACACAGGCTTCACCACCTATGCTTCCCAGGAAAGGCTTCTCTCCCACTACAGTCTTGAACATAGCCCTCACCGCCTCTGTACCTCTGGACATGCCTCACCTCATCTGCACAATCTACTTTCTAATCTGACATAACACAAGTGACATCATTGTTAAAAGTTGAAATATATTTATTTAATCATACAGACACTATTTATTCCTTCTCAAAAATCTAAAAGTCATTGATTTGCCCGAAAATCGTTTTTTAAATAACATTTTAGACACACAGTGCAGGTCCTATGTACAAGCATTCAGTGTCCATGAGTAGAGTGGATGAGGACTGTCCTCCTCTCACCCTTGGAGAAGCCTTACCTCATCTCTGTCCTCTGGACAGGCCTCAATGTATTGAGTATAATTAATGGTAACTGGGTGCAGATGAGGTGACGCATGTCCAAGGGTGTAAATAAGCTGAGACCTGTCTAAGCATGCATATTAGTTAAAGTCTATTCAGGGTTGCACATGAGGTGAGGATTGTCCAGGGGTGCAGAGGAGGTGAGGCCTGTATTGAAGAGTGTAGGGGAAGAGAGGTCTGTCCACGGGTACAAAAAGAGATGAGACCTGTGTCTAAGAGTGCAGTGGGGGGATAGGCTTCATGAAGCCTAGTCCACTGCACTCTTAGACACAGGCCTCACCACCTACGCTCTTCAGGAAAGGCCTCTCTCCCACTACAGTCTTGAACACAGGCCTCACCTCCTCTGTCCCTCTGGACATGCCTCACCTCATCTGCACAATCTACTTCCTAATCTGAGGTAACACAGGTGACATTATTGTGAAAGGATGAAATATATGTATTTAATCATGCAGACACTATTTATTCCTTCTCAAAAATCTAAAAGTCATTGATTTGCACCAAAATCGTTTTTTAAATAACATTTTAGACACACAGTGCAGGTCCTATGTACAAGCATTCAGTGTTCATGAGTACAGTGGAGAGGACTGACCTCCTCTCACTCTTGGACAAGCCTTACCTCATCTGTGTCCTCTGGACAGGCCTCAATGTAGTCAAGTCAAGTCAAGTCAAGTTTAAATTTGTATAGCGCACTACTCACCCAGAGGGTCTCAAGGCGCTTGAGGGAGGGGGAGCTTTACTTATCAAATATCCATGTTTTTAGTTGTTTTCTGAAGGAGAGGTGGTTCTGTGTAAGGCGGAGGTGGGTGGGGAGAGAATTCCAGGTCTTGTCCGCTAAGTAGGAGAAGGATTTTCCTCCCATGGTGGATCTTTGGATGCGTGGGATTGTGGCGAGGGCTTGATTGGACGATCGAAGTTTGCGGGTGGGGGTGTAAAAGGACAGGCGCGTGCTGAGGTATTCGGGTCCTAGGTCGTAGAGGGCTATGTGTGCGTGGGTGAGAAGGCGGAACGTTATTCTCTTGTTGACGGGGAGCCAGTGGAGGTCGTTCAGGTGACCTGAAATGTGAGCTTGGCGGGGTATATCAAGGATGAGTCTGGCTGAGGCGTTTTGGATGCGTTGGAGTTTTTTCTGTAGTTTGGCTGTGGTTCCGGCGTAAAGGTGTTTCCGTAGTCCAGTCGACTTGTGACCAGTGCATGGGTGACTGTCTTTCTTGTTTCAGTGGGGATCCAGCGGAAGATTTTTTTGAACATTCGTAGGATGTTGAAGCATGATGATGAGACGGCGTTGACTTGTCTGGTCATCGTGAGGGAGTAGTCTAGGATGAAGCCCAGGTTACGTGTATGGTCCGTTGGTATGGGTGCGGTTCCCAGGGCCGGTGGCCATCATGAGTCGTCCCAGGCGGAGGGGGACGATCCTAAGATGAGGACTTCCGTTTTGTCCGAGTTCAGTTTTAGACGGCTGTTCTTCATCCACTCGGCTACTTCTTTCATCCCTGCGTGTAGGTTAGTTTTGGCGGTGTTTGGGTCTTTGGTGAGGGAGAGGATCAGCTGGGTGTCGTCTGCATAGGAGATAATGTTGAGGTTGTGTTGGCGCGCAATGGATGCGAGGGGACTCATGTAGACGTTGAAGAGGGTGGGACTGAGTGAAGATCCTTGGGGTACGCCGCAGATGACTTCTGTGGCCTCTGATCTGAAAGGGGGGAGGCGGACTTTCTGGGTTCTTCCGGAGAGGAATGAGATTATCCAGTCCAATGCTTCTCCTTGTATTCCGACGTTGCTGAGGCGTTGTATGAGGGTGCTATGACAGACTGTGTCGAAGGCTGCGGAGAGGTCAAGTAGGATGAGGGCAGCTGTTTCTCCGTTGTCCAGTAGGGTTCGAATGTCGTCTGTTGCTGCGATGAGGGCTGTCTCGGTGCTGTGTTTGGCTCGGAAGCCGGACTGTGAAGGGTCGAGGGATTTGTTGGATTCGAGGAAGGCGGCGAGTTGGCTGTTGACGGCTTTCTCAATGACTTTGGCAGGGAATGGGAGGAGCGAAATGGGGCGGTAGTTCTTAAGTTCAGTGGGGTCTGCTGTAGGTTTCTTCAAGAGGGCGCTGAGTTCCGCATGTTTCCAGCTTTCCGGGAAGGTAGCGGAGTTGAGGGAGCAGTTGATGAAGTCTCGGAGATGGGGTGCGATAATGGAGTCTGCTTTGTTGAAAATGTGGTGGGGACATGGGTCGCTAGGTGATCCTGAGTGAATGGTGTTCATCAGGCGGATGGTGTCTTCGGTGGTGATTGGGTTCCAGGCGCAAAGGTTGTTGGGGGGGGTTCAAGTTCGGAGGTGGTGGGGTGGACTGGTCTCCAAAGCTGTTATGTATGTCAGCGATTTTGTTGTGGAAAAACGAGGCTAGAGAGTCGCAGAGGTCTTGGGAGGGAGTGATGTCATTGGTGCCGGCGGTGGGGTTGGTGAACTCTTTGACGATGTTGAATAGTTCTTTGCTGTTGTGGGCGTTGTTGTCGAGTCGATCCTTGAATGATGATTTCTTGGTGGATCGGATCAGTTGGTGGTGTTTGCGGGTGGCGTTCTTGAAGGTGGCCAGGTTGTCAGAGGTTGGGTTTTTTCGCCATGCTTTCTCGAGGGTGCGGCAGATCTTCTTGGATTTCTTAAGGTCATCATTAAACCAGGGGGCTTTTTTGCTGCCTTGCTTGATTTGATGGTTTTTCAAGGGTGCTAATTCGTCTGCGCTGTGAGTGATCCATTGTGTGAGGTTGGTGGCTGCTTGGTTTGGGTCCGATGATTTTGCAGGAGGGTTTTGGTGAAGCGATGTGAAGAGTTGGTTGGAGGTAATTTTGTTCCAGTTTCTCTGTGGAATTGGTTGTGGGTGGTTGTGGGTCGTAGTCTTTTTGAAGTTGAAGTGAACGCAGCTGTGGTCTGACCAGTGGAGAGCTGTGGTGTGATTGAAGGAGATGTGCTTGCTGGAGGTGAATATTGGGTCGAGCGTGTGCCCGGCAAAGTGGGTGGGGGTGTCAACAAGTTGTTTGAGTCCGAGATTGACGAGGTTGTCCAAGAGGGTGGTGGTGTTGCTGTCGTTGTTCTTTTCTAGGTGGAAGTTGAGGTCTCCCAGTAGAATGTAGTCCTCAGATGGGAGGGCGTGAGGGCTGATGAAGTCAGTGATGTCTTCGCTGAATTGTGTGCGAGGTCCGGGTGGCCTATAGATGAGGGTGCCTCTGAGTGTGGTCTTAGGGTCGGTGTGGATCTGGAAGTGAAGGTGTTCGGCGGTTGTGAGGTTGTCATCGGAGCTGGTTGTGATGTGGATGGTGTTCTTGTGGACGATGGCGATTCCTCCTCCTGTTCGCTTGGTGTGGTCCTTTCGGATGATTTTGTAGCCGTCCGGGATGGCTATGGCGATGTTGGGCGTTGATGAGGTGTTCATCCAGGTTTCTGTAAGGAAGGCGACGTCCGGTGATGTGGTATCTAGTAGGTTCCAAAGTTCAATGGCGTGTCTGTGGACCGAGCGGGTGTTGCGCAGGATGCACTTCAGGTGGTTGGTGTTGGAGCTCTGTTTGGAGTATGTGGATTTGCTGTGGGTCTTAGTGCAGTCGAACTTGCAGGAGTGGCAGGTGAAGGGTCCCTGGGTGTGTCCTGGGGCGGCTTGGTAGCAGTTTGGGAGTCGGCCGGGGTTAAGTGTAGAGAGGGTAGCGGCGTTGTACGTTATGCGTGCGGAGTTGATTTTGCATGGGCCAGGGGGTATGGCGCTGGGCGTGGTCCAGGCGCGGACGGGCGTAGACGGGCTTACCTTTGGTGCGCCTTCGGCGCGCATGGGGGCGCGTCCGCTGCTCATGAACTCTGCGCGTCAGCTGTTCTGACATAAGTGGATAGTGGGGGGGTGGGGCGAGGGAGGAGCAGCTGGGAGGTGGGAGCAGAGCGGAGGGACAGGCTACGAGGCACAACAACAACAAAATGGCTGCAAAGCAAAAGCGAAACAGGGCGAGATTGGGGCACAGTCTGTGGTGTCTCAGAGAAATGGGCAAAGGCACAATCAGGCACAAATGACTCCCAAAGCAAAGCGAACAGTGAAATACAATGTACTGCAAAAGATCGTATCAGGCAGCTCTTAATAACAGTGCGAGCAATGAGATCAATGCTACAGCAATACCGCGCTACGATTTAACAGGCAAGCACAGCAATACAGCGCTACGATTTAACAGGCAAGCACAGCAATACAGCGCTACGATTTAATAAGCAAGCATAAATTAAATGCCAGCAAAGCGAGTGATGCGCAAATCAGCTGTTAGCAGCAATGAGCAGGGAGCGTAATAGCGCTACGATACCAGGAGCCAGGGAGTGTGGGGAGCGACCGCCTCTGAGCGAGTCAGGAGGGTCACAGCGCAGGGATAGACGGCGCTCAATACTACTATCTGCGGGAGGGAGGAGCAGCTGGGAGGCGGGAGCGGGGCGGAGGGATGGGCTACGAGGCACAACAACAACAAAATGGCTGCAAAGCAAAAGCGAAACAGGGCGAGATTGGGGCACAGTCTGTGGTGTCTCAGAGAAATGGGCAGAGGCACAATCGGGCACAAATGACTCCCAAAGCAAAGCGAACAGTGAAATACAATGTACTGCAAAAGATCGTATCAGGCAGCTCTTAATAACAGTGCGAGCAATGAGATCAATGCTACAGCAATGCAGCGCTACAATTTAACAGGCAAGCACAGCAATACAGCGCTACGATTTAACAGGCAAGCATAAATTAAATAACATAGACAATGCCAGCAAAGCGAGTGATGCACAAATCAGCTGTTAGCAGCAATGAGCAGGGAGCGAAATAGCGCTACGATACCAGGAGCCAGGGAGTGTGGGGAGCGACCCCCTCTGAGCGAGTCAGGTATTGAGTATATAAATGATGGTAACTGGGTGCAGATGAGGTGACGCATGTCCAAGGGTGTAAATAGGCTGAGGCCTGTCTAAGGATACAGATTAGTTGAAGTCTATTCAGGGTTGCAGATGAGGTGAGGATTGTCTAGGGGTGCAGGAGAGGTGAGGTCTGTATTGAAGAGTGTAGTGGAAGAGAGGTCTGTCCACGGGTACAAAGAAGGTGAGACCTGTGTTTAAGAGTGCAGTGGGGGATAGGCTTCATAAAGTCTAGTCCACTTGACTCTTAAACACAGGCCTCACCACCTATACTCCCCAGGAAAGGCCTCTCTCCCACTACAGTCTTGAACACAGACCTCACCTCCTCTGTCCCTCTGGACATGCCTCACCCCAACTGCACAATCTACTTCCTAATCTGAGGTAACATAGGTGACATTATTGTGAAAGGTTGAAATATATTTATTTAATCATGCAGACACTATTTATTCCTTCTCAAAAATCTAAAAGTCATTAATTTTCCCCAAAATCGTTTTTGACATCACATTTAAGAAACACAGCACAGCACCTATGTACAAGCATTCCATATCACTACTAAAACTTCACAATTTTACAAAATACATTTCCTCTATGCAACGAAACTCAATGTGCTTCCTACACTGAGTTCACACAGGTAACATCATTCTGAAAAGGTCAAATTTATTTCTTTCAGCATGCAAACGCTATTTATTCCATCTCAAAAATGTAAAAGCCATTCATTTTCCCCAAAATCGTTTTTGACTTCACATTTAAGAAACACAGCACAGGTCCTATGTACAAGCATTCCATGTCATTACTGAAACCTCACTATTTTACAAAATACAATTCCTCTATGCAAACAAACTCAATGTGCTTCCTACACTGAGTTAACACAGGTAACATCATTGTAAAGAGTCAAATTGACGCCTGTGTCTAAGAGTGCAGTCGGGGATAGGCTTCATGAAGCCTAGTCCACTGCACTCTTAGACACAAGCCTCACCACCAATGCTCCCCAGGAAAGCCCTCTCTCCCACTACAGTCTTGAACAAAGGCCTCACCTCCTCTGTACCTCTGGACATGCCTCACCTCATCTGCACATTCTACTTCCTAATCTGAGGTAACACAGGTGACATCATTATGAAAGGGGCACATTTTTTTCTTTAAGCATGCAGACACTCTTTATTCCTTCTCAAAAATGTAAAAGCCATTCATTTCCCCGAAAATCGTTTTTGACATCACATTTAAGAAACACAGCACAGGTCCTATGTACAAGCATTCCATGTCACTACTGAAACTTCACAATTTTACAAAATACAATTCCTCTATGCAAAGAAACTCAATGTGCTTCCTACACTGAGTTAACACAGGTAACATCATTGTGAAAAGGTCAAATTTATTTCTTTAAGCATGCAGATACTATGTATTCCTACTCAAAAATGTAAAAGCCATTCATTTTCCCCAACATCGTTTTTGACATCACATTTAAGAAACACAGAACAGCACCTATGTACAAGCATTCCATGTCACTACTAAAACTTCACAATTTTACAAAATACATTTCCTCTATACAACAAAACTCAATGTGCTTCCTACACTGAGTACAGGTAACATCATTCTGAAAAGGTCAAATTTATTTCTTTCAGCATGCAAACACTATTTATTCCATCTCAAAAATTTAAAAGCCATTCATTTTCCCCAAAATCGTTTTTGACTTCACATTTAAGAAACACAGCACAGGTCCTATGTACAAGCATTCCATGTCATTACTGAAACCTCACTATTTTACAAAATACAATTCCTCTATGCAAACAAACTCAATGTGCTTCCTACACTGAGTTAACACAGGTAACTTCATTGTAAAGAGTCCAATTGACGCCTGTGTCTAAGAGTGCAGTCGGGGATAGGCTTCATGAAGCCTAGTCCACTGCACTCTTAGACACAAGCCTCACCACCTATGCTCCCCAGGAAAGCCCTCTCTCCCACTACAGTCTTGAACAAAGGCCTCACCTCCTCTGTACCTCTGGACATGCCTCACCTCATCTGCACAATCTACTTCCTAATCTGAGGTAACACAGGTGACATCATTGTGAAAGGGGCACATTTATTTCTTTAAGCATGCAGACACTCTTTATTCCTTCTCAAAAATGTAAAAGCCATTCATTTTCCCCAAAATCGTTTTTGACATCACATTTAAGAAACACAGCACAGGTCCTATGTACAAGCATTCCATGTCACTACTGAAACTTCACAATTTTACAAAATACAATTCCTGTATGCAAAGAAACTCAATGTGCTTCCTACACTGAGTTAACACAGGTAACATCATTGTGAAAAGGTCACATTTATTTCTTTAAGCATGCACACACTATTTATTCCTACTCAAAAATGTAAAAGCAATTCATTTTCCCCAAAATCGTTTTTGACATCACATTTAAGAAACACAGCACAGGTCCTATGTACAAGCATTCAATTTCACTACTGAAATTCAACAATTATCAAAAAAAATGACACAAACCAACAGCAAAGAAACTCAAAGTGCATCCTACTCTGAGTTAACACAGGTAACATCATTGTGAAAGGGTCAAATTTTTTTCTTTAAGAATGCAGACACTCTTTATTGCTTCTCAAAAATGTAAAAGCCATTCATTTTCCCCAAAATCGTTTTTGACATCACATTTAAGAAACACAGCACAGGTCCTATGTACAAGCATTCCATGTCACTACTGAAACTTCACAATTTTACAAAATACAATTCCTCTATGCAGTAAAAACTTTTTACCAAGCATTATCAAAAAGCATGACACAAAGCAACATTAAAAAACCACAATTTGCTTCCAAATCTTCTCCATAGAGTATACAAGTCTCTATGTTTATTAAATGAATCATTACTCACCTTTACAAATGCTTTAGGAGATTCAGAACAGTGTCAGACACACACACCAATATTTCTTTAGCCGAGCAAAAGGTATGTACTCCAGGCACTGCAACCAAGAATGGCACAGATAACCTCTAATTCTACACACATATTTCACACGGTAACCAATCAAAACTCTTCCCTCTCTATTTTCAAACCAACACCCTTCCCCCCTCAGCCTTTTCTACCTGTTACCATAGCAACTCCCTCCTCACTGAGCTCTCAGGGTTAAAAGTTTATTCTACAATGTTGCAAATGAACTAAGCAAGGATGTTTGACCTCTCAATACACCAGCTTATCCGCTGCAATCTTTCTTTAAATGACTTTTTCTTAACCATTCAAATTGCTTCTTTCACAGAACAGAACCATGCACCCTAACTTCCAGTTTTCAACTATCTGAATCCACTAATCATTGCTTGTGATTGAAGAGCACTGAAACTCCACAGTTTTTTTTTGTTGCAAACTCATACTGTTCCAACTGCCATTTCATTCCCACACTTCATCTGACTGCACCAGAACCTCCTCTTACCATGTATTCTGTCTGGATTATTGGACATAGCTACATCCACTTGGCTCAAAGGTATGCAGCTACCAGAAATTTTCACAACCTTGATTTACCAAATGTAGACATAAAATGGATTGGCCAAAGAGGATTGAGATGTCATCAATTGATACCATTGGTGAAAACCTTTTTGCATCTGCCACACCCTAACCTCATACTTCTGCACTGTGGTGGAAATGACTTAGGCACTTTGACTGGGGTAGGTCTGGAAATGCTTTTAAAGGACACCTTTGAGCAATTGAAGGCACTTTTTCCTCAAACTGCCTTGGTATATTCCAATATATGCCAAAGACAGAAATGGAAGTGGTCCAACCAATTTTGTCCACAATTTGAGAAAGCACGGAAACATGTGGATACATCTGTTTCTGCTTACATGAGAGACTATGGAATGGGTTCAATATACAACAATAACTTGCGTTACAACATGCAAGATATCTACAGAGGAGATGGTGTGCACTTCTCAGATGAGGGGAATAGAATATTCCTCCTGAATATAAGACTGTGCATTGGAACCTACTTGTAGGTACCTAAATCAGCCACAGAACCCAAAAGCTCTTTTCAGAGCTACCCTACCTCTGATCACTCAAAATGATTATTTTTCTCTAACTTTGTTCACTGTTTTTCACTAAAGTACGCTCCCCGGTACGCTTCCCGGTTGCGTACCGGGCGCTCCCCCAGCAAAAATGTACAAGAAAATTGGGTTTTTTGGGCCTATATGGGCCTCCTAAGCCCCCCTCAGAAAACCTAGGGGGTCAGAGAGTGTCTACCGTGCCCCCTTTTACCCATTCCCAATATTGTTTATCCTCGATTTTGTGTCTCAATTCTTCCGAAACACAAGATGGAGGACTCCCGTAGCGCTGCCGGTACGCGTACCGGGGCGCGCACCGGGAAGCGCTCCCAAAAATTTTTAAAAGTTAATTTACATAAAAACCACTGGAGACACTTTCACCAAATATAGAATAGGCCCTACTACCTACCAATCCCTACCATTTTCCCAAATTTGGTGGAAGTCCATTGAGCCATTTGAGCTGTAGCATTGTCTAAATATCCTGAGGTAAATTACATGACAAAAACACATCTGAGGTGTTAGAATTTACAACCAATTAAAATGTTACTTTCATTTTCTACTTTTTTTTCCTGACATTTGATTGGTTATGTACATGAATATAAATGAAAAATGAGAGGGAAACATGGCCATTTTGACTACAACTACCTGAGGTACATCTTGAAAGGATTTTCGCATTTTTTCTTCTTCACCTCTCTGTAAAGTAACTTGTTAATTTGTAAGGGGCACTTTAAGTTAATTTGTAAAAACGTTTTCTGATAGTTATTTACTGTCCCTCTGCTATAGTTATAGATAGAGATAGGCTCCTCAGATATATTTATGGATTGACTTAGGCTTCTCTGCTATAATTATGAATTTACTTACACTTCTTCACAGGCACTTTTTTATATGTCTACTTCCTGCCTGTTACCATACACTGCCCAAAGTTAACTTCAGTGTTAAAAAATCAGAACTACCTGTCTGAACTTAAACCCAACAGTGCCCTAACTCTACTGATATAGTTATTTTTTATGCAATTTACAGCAAAAAAATGGAAGGGGAGCAAGAAAACATCAATGTTTCCTTCGAGATTACATATGAGGAGATTCTTAATGAAGATTTTGTTGAAGAAGATTTTATGGATCAGTCTTTGGATCAACAATTTATTGAATGTTTACAAGATATAGAAACATGCATTTTTGAGGAGATTCCAGATGATCTAATGCTGGAAGTTTTATTGAACTATGAAAATTCTAACCAATAAATTTGTATTTAATAATTAAAAATTGTTTGAGACATTATTCATTTTTATATCTAATTCATGAAGTACTACCAAAATGATTATGTTTATATTATAGTATAAAGTGAAACTTACAGTATACTGTGCAATTTTAAAACATCATAAGGGAGCAGGGTAGACTACCCATGATCCCCTAGGTCTTCTCAGGGAGTACTTAAAGGATATGTTTCTGCTTTCCTGACAGACTATGGTATGGATTCCATATACCACAATAACTTCTGTAACAACATGCAAGATATCTACATAAAAAAAGTGTACATTGAATTTAAGACTCTGCATTGGTACCTACATGTTGGTACTTAAATCACCCACACAACACAACAACTCTATTCAGAGCTACCCTACCTCTCAGCACTTTAAATTATTATTTTACTGTTTCACTGAGTTTTTCCCATGTGTGGGGGGGATGTGTGTGTGGGGGATGTGTGGGGCATGTCTGTGAGGTGTGTGTGGGTGTCTGGGGGGGGTGAGGTGTATAGGTGTGTGTAAGTGTGTGGAGTATGTGGGTGTGGGTGGGGGTGTGGGGGTGTAAGGTGTGTGTGTGGGTGTGGGTGTGTGGGGTGTTTGGGTGTAGGTGGAGGTGTGGGTGTGTGAGGTGTGTGTGGGGGGGGTGTGGGTGTGGGGGGTATGTGTGTAGGATGTGTGTGTATGTGTGGATGTGTGGGTGTGTCTGTGAGGTGTGTGTGTGTGTGTCTGTGGGGGGGAGGAAGGTGTGTGTGTGGGATGTGTGGGGTGTGTCTGTGAGGTATCTGTGTGTGCGTGTGTGTGTGTGTGTTGGGGGGGTGAGGTGTGTGTGTGGGTGTGTGGGGTGTGTGGTTGTGGGTGTGGATGTGTAAGGTGTCGGTGTGGGGGTGTGGGGTGTTTGGGTGTGGGTGGAGGTGTGCGTGTGTGAGGTATGTGTGGGGAGTGTGTGACTGTGGGGGTGTGGGGTTGTGTGCGTGTGGGTGTGTGTGGGACGTACTTGTAGGTACCTAAAACAGCCACAGACCCCAAAAGCTCTTTTCAGAGCTACCCTACCTCTAATCACTCAAAATGATTATTTTACACTACTATTTTCACTATTTTTCACCAAAGTGCGCTCCCCGGTGCGCGTACCGGGCGCTCCCCCCGCGAAAATCGAAAAAAAAAATAATAATTTTTTTGACCCGCGGGACCCTTTTATGGCCCCCACATCAAACCTAGGGGGTCAGGGGGGGTCTACCCTGCCCCCTTTTGGTTATTTCCCCCTTTGTTTTTGCCACCTCTTGTGTCTCGATCCTACCGAGACACAAGATGGCGGCCGCTCCAAACTGTTTGGAATGTTTACAGACACCCAAGAGCCAATCAGCTTTCCGCGCACAAGTCGCGTGGCGCGCCCAGAGCTCTACCCGGTGCGCGTACCGGGGCGCGCTTATAGATATATATATTTTTTTAACCTAAATTACTCAAAATCCACTGGAGCACATATCTTGAGACATAGCAAAGGCACATCGGGCTACCAGTCCCTACAATTTTGCCAAGTTTGGTGGGAATCCATTCAGCCGTTCGGGCTAAAAGTGAGTCCAACCACCCTATGGAAATTAACATGGAGAAAACACGTTTTGGGACCCCCCTTTTATCTCGGCCCCCGCTTGACGAATCCCCCCTTCAAGGAAGGAGCGGAGAGCCGCGAGGCAAAGTTAAGGAAAATTTCAGGCAGATTCCTCAACCGGCGCCAAAGTTATTCCCAATAGAATGTTGCGATTTCCCTATGGAAAACAATCCTAACTATAACTACCTACTGGCGACCACCAGTAGGTAATATATATATATATATATATATTACCTAGTGGCAGTCGCCAGTAGGTAGTTATAGTTAGGACCTAGTTTCCATAGGAAATCCACAACATTCTATTTGGAATAACTTTGGCGTCCGTAGACGAATCTTCAAGAATTTCTCCAAGAAAATGGCCTGCTCCGCTTCGCTAATTCCCTGAAAGTTTGGGGGTGATTCGTCAAGTGGGGGCCGAGAAAAAGGGGGTCCCAAAACGTGTTTTCTCCATGCAATTTTCCATAGGACCTTTAGCCAGGGCTACAGCCCGAACGGCTGTACGGAATTACACTAAATTTGGCAAAAAGGTAGAGTTTGGTTCACAGATTGTGCTTTCTGTTAAATGGTGTAAATCCGTTCAGTAGTTCCTGAGAAAATCAAAAGTAAAATCATAGTGATATCTAGAGACGAAGTACCATACGCGTACAGTAAATGAACTGAAAACCGTACAATTACAAGCACGAGCTGCATGCTGATTGGCTGTGAACTGTTTGTCAACACTGCGAATCAGGAAGTGTTGGCAGCCATCTTGTGCCTCGGTAGAACCGAGTCACAAGAAAGCAGTGAAAGAATTGTAAAAAACACGCGAAGAGGGCAGGGTAGAAACATCCTGGTCCCCTAGGCCTGCTCAGGGAGTCGCACATGGATTGTTAGACCCTGAAAAATGTTTTTTTTTAAATTGCAGCATACGCGGATGGTACGCGTTTTGGGCGGAAAAAAAACCCCAAAGCCCGCTTTATTATTAACCTGCTCTCTCTTTCAAGTAGGGAAGCAGATTGCTTTTTGTCAGAGAGAGCAGCTTGTAAGCTGCTCTCTCTGACGAAAAGCAATGCCGGGTCCCGAAGGACGTAGAGAGCCGGCTGGGATCGTGGGGGCATTGGGGCTAAAAAAAAACAATTCTTTTTAGAACTAACTTTACTGGTCAAACAAGAGCTATATTTTTATGATAGTATGTAAATCTTTCTGTTTTCTGCACCAGTTGTACTCTCTACACATGCAGAGCCTCGTTTCCAAGCTCACGCTTCTTTCTTTTTCTTCAAGTTCGCCAAGTAAATGTCTCCTCATTTCGGGTATTAAATTTGCCGCTTTCTTCTCCTGGGCTGTGTGCCTCGTCCGCTGCTACACTTTTGTAATTTATTATTAATCATATTCTATCTATATTTATTTGAATCGTATTGCAGAGGCGCCAAACGTTGATTACAAACTCCGCCCTCCGCCATTTTAGTCGTTTTCCTCCGTTATTTTTATTATACCAGCTACTTTCATTTTACCCCCGCCTACCTTGTTTGTGATCCATGAGATTTCCTGCCACTGACACCACGGTGTTTGTCCTTGTCCTCTGATCTTATCAGACTTGGTCACACGCATACCTAAAAACTAATTTGAAGCACGTAAGCCAGTCATTACAACGTGTGACAGTCACCACCAAGCCATTACCATGCTTATGCCTTTATCATGCGTGGTAAATGTATACTAGTTGTAAAAGCATACGTGGTAAAGGCATGCGTGGTAAAGCCATATGCATGCTAATGGCTACGTGGTAACGATCATGCGTGCCTATGACCGCATTGTAATGGCTGTTTCCCCCCAATGGACACTTTAACAACCGTGTCTGGGCGTGGAGGACTCCAGGGCACCAGGCGGAGGGCCACGCAGCCCCTCTCACACAATCTAGAAATTTCTGGGGGGGGGGTGATTGTTTCCGTGGTTTGAAGGGCGTCATTGAGGCCCACAAACTTAATTTTGAAGAGGAGTAGCTTTGCACGCGAAAATGCCGAAAGAGGTTTGTAAATGTGGTATACATTGTTTATTTTACTTTGATTTCCTTTCTGTTTTGTAGTCCATCCAGACGAAATATAACTTATAGTTCAGCCAGTATTTTTGAACTCTACTCTCAAACATCTTACTATAGTACTTCAAATTATAAATATTATTTTTATTGTGGATCGTCACCCCCCCAAAAAAAAAGAATTTTATCGTTTTTTTATTAACTTTTATTAAAACAACAATCACTGTAAATGTAACTTGAAGATAATATAATATACAACTAGAAAAATATCTTTAAAAAAACAATATTATAAACAAATTGTGATGTGGACTCCAAAAGACGTACGATAGGTAATCTGCAAAACAAAAAAGAAAATTAGAGTTTAAAATGTTGTAGATGTGACTAAATAAGGTGAAGCATTACAAGTCAAGGTAATACTACGATTTTACGTGTGCAGTGTGCCTAGTACATTTCACTTCTGTTATAGTCCCGCATTCAAGTGGTGTCTGTATGAAAGTGCCTACTGCATTACTGACACGAAAGTGGCACAACGGGATTGTAAATACGCTGATTTATTTCTAATGCATTGCAATGGAGGCATTGTATATCTAGGCTGCTGTGCTTACCTTGTATAAATACTGTGGCCACCAGAGTTCACAGCTTCAATTTAACTCTGTTAACATGGATATTCAATACGTTGCGGACAATTTCATTGCTGTAGCTCGATATGTAACAACCTACATAACCAAATCGGAAACGACAGAATTGAAGGAAATGTGGGAAGAAATTTCCCACGAGAAGACTCTAAGTAAGAAAATATATAGTTACAGTTTGAAGATGTTATCTCATCAAGAAATTGGAGCGTATGAATGTTTGGATCATGTATCATCTGCAAGTCTTTACTCCAAATCTAGAAGAATCATTTGGGTGAGTCTAGGTCTTGCTGCAACACGAAATCGAGTACTTAAATCTGTACAAGAAATTGAATATTTAGCTGAAAAAGAGCCAGAAAGTACAGATATTGTGAAAACAAATATGTTGGATACATATTTTGCAAATAGAAGTCATAATCTTGAGAACATTTGTCTCTATGCTGTGCTGCAAAACTATATTTTTAAACGGAATATTACAGAAAACATCAATAATGGTATATATGCCCTCATTGGTTCTAAAGGATGTTTGGTGAAGCAAAGAAAAGGACATTTGATTAATCACTGTAAACTGAGTTGCGAAACTCCTGACAAAAGGGAATTTTAATGTGAGTTCTTAATATTGGGTACCTAGACTGTTGCACACCATTGACTCGCAGAGTCTGGAGTTGAAATTTTTTCTTGAAAAGTCAGACGCAGATTTACAAGCTCCTTGCTCCACTTTTCCCATGTTAAATGTGGAGCAATAAGCTTGTAGATCTGTTTCTCAGACTGTTGTAACCTATCTGTTGTCACTGCTCGTAGGTAATTATACATTTCTACACAGTCAAGCTGCTGCACACTACCCACTCTCTCCTTTCACAAATAATTTGTTGTTTCAGAAATAAAATTCTTTGCTCACCTAGTGCCATTGGCGTGATTCAAAGTGGGTGCTCTACGTATCGAAGAAGCCTTCACTGTAAGCAAGAGAGTTCACCACTTCAACTCAGATAAGGCTCTATACAGCAGACTGGAGATAGCAGCAGCCAAAACTTTAAAAAAGAAAGAGAAACGATGTGAGAGAGTAAGAAAGAGAAAGAGAGAAAAAAGGACATTAAAGTGTGGGAGAGACACACACAACGGGGGGGGGGTGCCTGAAGCCAGAGGTGCAACCACAGTCAAAAATATGGGGGGGGGGCTAGAAAAAATTTCAGGGGGGCTTAACTTCAAGAAAAAAGAAGAGTGGAGCTGCTGAGGCTGTAAGCGGGGGACATCAAAGCCTCATTAACAAGCAAAATGTCTTTAAAAGACCTGTGAAGTACTCGGGTGCAACTGTGTGTGGGCCCAGGAAGCTATCTCATCCTAGCTGAAGCCCCGTTAGCCCAATGTGTGTTTTGCGCGCCTGCTGCATACTACAAATTCTCTCTCGCACTACTTGTCGAAGCAGGCTTCTCAGTCCTTGTTACAATGGCCACGCATCATCGCAGAATACACAAACGTAGAGCTTTGTAAGTTTCTTTTGGGGGGGTGTCGTCAATTTGTAAAACATAACCTGTAAGATAAAAAGGAAGTTAACATTGTGTGTAATTTTTTTATGAAACGAGAGAAGAAATAATCGAGTGATTGAAAACAATACTCGCAGCTCACCTTTTTGTCACTGGTGTTTTTCACCACGTGCCGGACATAATAAATCCTGAAGCTCTACATCGAAAAGATAATAAAAGAAAGATGTTATGATTGGTAATTGTTACTATATTAATTTGGAGTTAGATAACATCGCGCTTTTATACACGTTCCTTCTCACATTTCTACGAACTGTTTGCATTGGTAATATTACGGACATTTCAGCGATTATAAAAACTTTCCTGCTATTGGTAAAAAAATTTATACATGTAAATTAATACACTATATAGGAGTGCGTTCGTCTAAAATACTAAGTCGTGTTTTTGTATCTAGTCTGCTACATCCCTGACTCCCTCCGATGCGTACTCAAGCCTCACTGCTCACCTTTTAGTGGAAAAGACACCTTCTGCATGATGTAGTCCTGATCTCCAACAAAGAAGTCTCATATATGGTGCCGAGTCTTGATATCTCTATGGCTAATGACATATTCGTGCTTCCATCATCATCATCGCCGGTTCTTATCTTCCAATGCATCGAAAGCTTTTGAGGAAATGTGATGGACGGGGTATGGTAGAACACGTGATGGTTTGCACATGTGACCTGAGAGGATGGGCAGGTAACAGCAGTTTAAATTTGGGAGGAATAGTACGGTGGCGTTTAACAAACCGCAGCAGCAAGGGAGGGGGTTGATGTGCTGTGAGATTTCACACCAGGTACTCTAAGGGGATGGTAAAGGTGTTTAAAGCGGGTACAGGGAAGGAATGGAGAAGAAGGGAAGTTTGGTAAACGGGCACAGAAGGCTTGAGGTTAATGAGGGAATATTTTTCATGGGTGGTTGATTAAAGGGGTGTGGGTTGAAAAATACTTGGATTTCAAGCACACGATAACGGGGAGAATGTGGAGATTAACACAGCAGGTTATATGCAATGGACTGCGCACTTTTTTAATTGAAGTTTGAGACTAGTGTGGGGATTATGGATCGTCAGTCGGAAAGTTTAGTAATTTGTTTGTAATGGAGATGGACAATTTGAACTATATATTTTTTTCGTGGGGCTAACATGTTATGTGATGGTAATAGACATATTTTTATAATTCATAGATACTCCTGAGGAAGGTTTACTGAAACCGAAATGCATTGAGTAAAGAAAATGTACTGAATCTGGTGGATGCTTGCAAATTCGAGATATATTCATGTATAGGCCTGGATGGGCAATACATCGAGTTAAAAAACCAAAAATGCTACGAATTTCATCTTTTGACGTGATGTCTCAATAAAATGAATAAAACATGTTTTAAAGGAAGGAAATACATATGATAAAAATTGGATTACTATGGTGGATGTGTATTAATTTGGAAATACCAAAGGATATACGCTGTGCAACCCGTGCGTGACCTGCGAACACAGCAGGCCACCACCTTCCATAACTTTATGCCCTGGTGTGAAAGGAACGGCGCACCATTCACGGGTGCTGCACGCAAAATTGAAAAAAGTGGACATTCTAAGAGTAATGTGATATATACAAGGTGTGCTTCAGGACACTCTTTTCATGTGGTTATATACGAGCCATGAGGGAGTGATTGTGCTGATCTAACAACTAGACCTGGAACTAAGAAATAACTACAATGGAAATCTGGGCATTTTACTGTTGTTGTGCTAATAAATCACATCCTCACTAAAGAATATATAGGATGGTACTCTTATAATATAAAGTACAGGTCCTATATATTCTTTAGGGAGAAGGTGAATAGGAACCGCAAATAAGAATAGAAATTAGAAAATAACATTCAGAAATGTAGGGTTTATTAAATATTTAAAGTAACAAAGTATGCATGATAGCTATATTTTTTTGTTCTGCTGTTTCGTAAAATATGTTTCTTGAACAAAATATCTGATCAAGTACTTTTTAATATTTGAAAGTTATATTATAGATGGCACTGAAAAATCTCCCATTCCACTTCTGTAGCAATAGGACAATCAATTATAACAATTGATACCATTGTTACAGTAAAAAGAAAAGGAAAGTAAAGTTATGTATTTAACAGAACATCCATAATGAAATACTTTTGAGCTGTAATTATTTACTGAACTTCTTTTCTCCGGGAGGTGAAAAAGTTTGATCTTCGAGGTGACAGGTCATAAACTCCTCTGAGATCATGACGGTGAGAATAATAATATGCATATATTTTCACAGCACATGATCACAAGGGGAAAATAGACTGAAAACCGCAAGCCAGTATCGTTGCTTACTTATCGTTACTCTTTGTGACGACGGATCGTGAACTCCACTAAGATCACCAAGACTGTTAATATTATAATATACATATTAACAGTATGTGATCTCTAGGGGAAAACACAATAACAAGTGGAAGATGGTGACTTTGATTGTAAATGTTTAGGGTTTGCGTCGACGGATCACCAACACCTCTCAAGCTAAGTACAGTGTCAATATTATAATATAAAAAGTCACTATATATAAGGTGAAAGGAGCCAGAAAAGAGCAATGTTTGTTATAATCAATCTGTTTCTAAAAACAAGCTGCTGACGTTACAGAGAAAAAGCAAAACACATGCAATAACATTTTTTTCTAAATATAAATGTTCAAATATTGGCAAATAGGCACAAATTATAACTAAGTACTATGTCTATGCCATATTAAAACAACTTACAACTCCGGAATATGTTTGTTGACGCAGAAAGAGAATCCAATGCTAGAAAACGGAACCTGCAACATAGATTGGCGACTCAGAAATAACTCGCGAAAACGAAACTAATTGCACAGTAGGTGTGGTTTATATAGTTCTTGGTTGTTTAGAAGTCTACAGAAGGAAGCTGTGGGTCAGCCTATTTAGCTGGAACGTTTTGCAGTTTACACGTGCTCACGTTTTAACTGTTTTTCTTCTGCACGTGTTCGGAAAATTTACAAACTGTGAAGCTGTAAAGGTTTCGATTTTGATCGTAACACGTATAAGGTATTATTATCTATATACGTTTTAGAGTTTAAAAAGTTTTACTCTGTAAACTGTGTTCTTTGCATTGTCATGATTAAAAACATCTAAATAGAAGATATAAAAAAAAATATTGTTATAATTAGAAGAAAAAAAGGATTAATATTTATTATTATTATGCTTCTTAATTTAAAAAATGCTAGCATTTGTAAATCGTAAACCTACCCTCGGAAAGGTGTGCTGGAGCTTGGGGGAAGATTAATAAATAATAAATGCCCTTTTCTATGCACCTGCAAACGTGGCTTTTAAACTTTAAATTGCCCAGTCTGTATCTGCACATTTCCTCCAAACATTCTGCTACTGCTATTTTAGTATTGTAGTGAGCCATACAGCAGTACGTGTTTATCTATACACTGTTTTAAAAGTGAAGTAGTTATACATTCAGCTCGACACTCTCCTTGGACAACTGTAATCATTCAGCCACTACCCAAGTAGTCTTGCAGCAAAGTAGGCCTAAGGGCATGGACTGCTTCAAACACCTATAGATAATAAATGCACTTTTCTATGCATCTGTAAACTTGACTTTTAAACTTTCAACTGCCCAGTCTGTATCTTTACACTTCCTCCAAACATTCTGCTACTGCTATTTTAGTAATGTAGTGAACCATACAGCAGTATTTGAATATCTATACACTGTTCTAAAAGTGAAGCTGCTATACATTCAGCCACACACTCTCCTTTCAGAATTGTAATCATTCAGCCAGTACCCAAGTACTCATGGTGCAACATGGGCCTTAGGGCATGGACTGCTTCAAACTCCTATAGACTATGAATGCACTGTTCTATGCACCTGCAAATTTGCCTTTTATATGTTCAATTCTCTATCCTTACACTTCCACCAAACACTCTGTCACTCCTGTTATAGTTTTGTAGTGACTCATTGATCAGTGTGTAGTAATCCATTCACTACATTCAAACACTAATCAGCAGATGTACAATAAGTGGTACATCCCCAGAGATATGCCAGTTATTGTGCACTGTGACATCACCACCATGGATGCACCATATTTATAATGTGGTGTATTATGGGGCAAAAACGGCACAGATATGTGATGTATTTGTATTGTGAAGGCGGCGCATTGCTTGACTTGCGTTGCAAGCGCAACGCAGCTCCAGCAATGCTCTTGGGGCCCTATGCTCACAATGCTGTGGCAATCCTTACAACTGTTTCAAGCAGGTGCAGGGTTATTTAAATGCTAATTCCTAACTATAACGTGTGTGAAACCTATGGTTTTTTCAGTGAAAAAAAATAAAATATATATCTATATATATATATATAGATATATATATGGCACTTTTAAGGTAGGGTGTATTTTCATAAAAAGTGTAATCAAAAATAGATTTAGTCCAAATGTGACATTTTAAAGCATGTGGTGCATCCCAGGATTATGTGCTGTCCAATGCATGTTACTTTTTTTAGGTGAGACTGGACAAAAAGTGTCAATTATTGCAATGTTAGATTATAAAGAATAGCACATGTATCTGGAACCTGTTCAGTTGACCTTAGCTACTGCAGAGGTGAGAGTGTCACACGTCAAGATAAGTTAAAGAGGCAGAACATGGAAACAATATGGACAGCGACACATTGAACACTTGAAAACATTCTTCCTTGGTAATTACACCTGTTCCGAAGGGCATTATCATGTTTTGAATCATTTGTATTAGTTGGGCTTAACAGACACTGATTGATTGATTGATTGCTATGTACAGTTACAACGTAGGTTCTTTAACCTTTGAACATAAGGATAGGATGCTTGTAAAATGTTTGGCCTGGCAGATGGTATGATGGCCATTGCCTTCAATGTGTTTGACAAATGATCTCTAACACCCTTTCCCAATGGATTCATTGATGGTGGTTGAGGAGAGGGGAGGGTGACTGTAGAAAATTGGATTCTACACCTTTAGGGGCTGATTAGGATAGCGGTTTTTCCGCATCCTCCGGGCCGGCGGAAGCCACCGCCGGCCCGGAGGATACGGAAAAACCGCAGCGGACCCACCAAAGACCCACCGCCACATTAGGATGGCTGGAGGGTCCTGGTTTCCGTCCGCAGCTTTTCTGCCGCGGTTGGCTTACAACCGCGGCGGAAAAGCACTAATATGGTGACGGTGTCTCTCAGATACCGTCAGCCATATTAGGATGCCCAAAAAGAAATGCTTTTCCACAGCGGGATTTCCGCCGTGGAAAAGCATACGGAACTTCACTGTGGGGGCCCGTTGCGGGCCCCCTGGGTGAAGGGGGGGTGGAGGGTGCATATGATACCATAGGTACCCCCCTGCATTTGTATGCAGTAATCGGCAGGCACCGCGCGGTGCCTGCCGCTTGCTGCATACAAATGCAATGTATGCATTTTTAACATTGCGGCGGGTGCAGCTTGAAGCTGCACCCGCCGCAATGTTAAAGATTGAGGATGTGACCGCCACCCTGGCGGTCACATCCTAATCTGCACGGAGGGACCGCCGCAGCCCCTGCGGACGGTCCCTCCTACTCTATGGTGACGGACGGACTCAGGTCCGTCCGCCATCATAATCGGCCCCTTAGTCCCCAAGGATCATTGCATTTGACTACCCAGTTTTTGGACTTTTACTATGAGCCAGTCTCAGTCTTGCTGCCTGATTGCCTTTTTTGCTGGTAACACTCATTCATGTGGAATATGCTGATAGAGCGCTCAGGTCACCCGACCAACAATTTTACCATATGCATATGTGGGATTGTGGGCCCATAAATTTCAATTTACCATATTTATTAATCGGGTAACCTACACTCTACTACCAGTAACCCAGTTCATTCCTATTTATTTCCAATGTACCTGACTTACCAATCCATCTTCACGGGTACCTATGATCACAATGGATCAGGGAGCTAGCTGTAAAAGATAAGCAATCAAAAATACCAACATTTAAAACATTTGCACTCATATAATAACCAGAGACACGGGAAGTTTTGAAAACCTTTATCTAATCTTCTTCAGTGGTTGAAAGCAACAGATTTACAGCAATTAAACTATCAATAACCAAGATCATAAAAATTGTGTAACCGTGCAAGTAATAGATTAGGCCAACCATTAGAAATCTAACGGGAAGGTGAGAACAGGGAGCATGCTAGTAAGGGATTTTGGAGTTTTAGACTTGATACGGAGTGACTAAAGGAGGGGAAAAAACAAGGAACATGCTAGTATATCACAGATTATGGTTTCCTAAAGGATGGGTAAGAAAGGAACATAATATAAAATGACGAAACTGAATTTTATCATGTAGTAAAGAACGGGTAAAATTGGAACACACTAAGGGCCATATGTAGGTAAATCAAGATTACTGAATCCTTAATACCGAATTTTACCGAATCGGTATTAAGTATTCGGTAAACGCGATGTACATAAAAAATCGGTAAACATTACCGATTCGGTAAAATTCGGTAATAAATACCGAATGTGAACGAATCGGTAAAAAAAAAAATACCGAAATACAAATACCGAATCGGAGTTACAGAATACATTACCGAATCAATAAATACCGATTCGGTAATTCGAAAATTCGTAATTCATTGAATCAGCCAATCCTGTAACACCCAATTACCTCCCAAACAGGAAATGGCCACACCCAGGCAGTTGCACAGGAACTGGAGCTCACTGTGAGGCAGGCAGGCAGGCAAGTGATCTGAGGAGCCAGCAGCAACAGAGCCTCACAGCTACAAGCAAGTAGAACCAAACAAGAGAACAAGCATTGGAAATGGCAAGCCAGGACAGGGAGAAGGAGGGAAGTGACAGGAAAAGAAAACAGAAGTTCAGTGACAAGGAGCTGGGGGTACTGATACAGGATGTCAGCCAAGACCATCACAAGCTGTTTGGAGCCCAGTCCCACCAAGTGCCAGAGTCACAGAAGAGGCAAATCTGGAGTGGCATTCGTGACAAAATCAATGCCATAGGTGTGACCCAGTGCACCATAGAGGACATCCGGAAGAGGTGGTATGACCTCAGGAAGACAGCAAAAGTGAGGATGGCAGAGAGACAGAAGCAGTCCAACAAAACAGGTGGTGGAAAGAATCGAGCCCCAGCACCGACACCACTGGAACAGATGGTGGAGTCCACCATCCAGCCGGAGAGTGTGAGTGGCGTGGGAGACGCAGACAGCTCCGCCAGAGCAGCAAGAAAACAAGGTAAGAAGCATGCCCAGCATGCTGTGCTACCCCCTCCCCAACCCCAATCCCCATAGTGGCATAGGGGCTCCCACTCCACTCCATGTCTTACTGATTACCTGCAATGCATGATGGGTGTTGTAGTCAGAGGGAACTTATGCATAGGACAGTCAGGCTAGCAAACACAATAGCATGGTAAAGTAATTGGCTATGTCAGGACAATCACTGTGCTCTGTAGGCATGATGTTTAATGTAATTGCATTGCAGACAGAGCAGTGAGTACATCTACATTTGTGTCATTACAGGCGAGTCATCTCGCAGTGCAGCAGAGGGCAGCAGAGCTAAGTCAGCCAGGTCAGAGGGGAGGCAACATGAGGATTACAGCATGCCTGCAGGGACCACAAGCTCGGCGCCATCACAGCTATCAAATACTAAACCACAGCCATCACCACAGCGCCAGGGAAGGCCGCAATCACCTCTCACCCAGTCCCCACTGCGACGATCACCAACACCACCACCACCACAGTCAGGCAGGATGCATGCCGTGGCCAACCTCCAGCAGATGGAGGAGTCGTCAGAGGAGGGCACAGTGGGCAAACAATGTTCAATACATTAGAGATCCAACAGGGAGAGGGCTGGTACTCCATCCGAGGGCGCCCACAGTTCATCCCGATGCGTCAGGGCAAGGCCAGACAGTCCAGAAGCATCCGAGCAGGGTGACAGTGTGTTTGCTGGACTGGAAGGCAACATGCTGAAGGTCCAGCACCTGCAATGGAGGGACATGAAGTCAATGCACAGGGAGGTGGCACACATCAACAAGCATATGCACAGGATGGAGAAGGGCATCAGTGCTATGGGAGAGAACTTGTGTGTGGGAATGGAGAGAGTAGCTACCTCTGTGGACAACCTCTGTATGTATGTATGTATAGGCATTTATATAGCGCACTACTTACCCGTAGGGTCCCAAGGCGCTTCGACCGCTGCGAAACCCTTCCTGGCTTCCCTGAGAGATGGTCCCTTAATGGGTATCTCTAGGGTGAGACCAGGCATCCCCGGCGGTCTGGTGGGGCCGTTAGTGAAGATGAGGCAAGCTATTGCCCAGAGTTGCTGAGTGTGATCGCTGATCAGAGTGGGCACCGAGGCGAGAGAATTATCGAGTCCACTGACCCTGGTCCAGAAACCTGCCGCGCCGGGAATCGAACCCTGGTCCCGGGCCGTCCTCTGCTCTCGGGTCTGCCGCCTCTAACCAGTGAGCCACACTACTTCACTCTGCAGCCAGCTTGAGCAGGACCGTCTTGGCAGGCGCAGGGAGAGGCAGAGGCTCCAGGCCTATACCAAGTCAGTGAACCGGCTGGCCACTGCAACATCACTGATGTGTCGCTGGTCCATCGCCATGCAGGAGGAGATGGCGCATTGCAGCAGGGATGTGGCCAGGGGGATGGTGTCTATGACCTCAGTTTTAGAGCTCATGCAGAATGCTAAGGCGGCCACAATGGAAGGGAGGGGGGACAGTGAGGAGGCTACCAGCTGTGGTAGCATTACGCCCTCACCCACCGAGGGCAGGAGGCGCAGTGAACGCCACAGGGCTGCACAGGAACAGTCCAACACACCAGACAGTGTTGCTTGGGAACGTGCATGTGCAGTGCGTGGACGCAGGAAGTAGGGACCTATGCCTGTTGCCATACATGAGATGGGTGAGATAACCCATGTCCGATTGGACATTGATCACAATACTGGAGGTGTGCTTAATAAACACCTTAACATGTAACTGTTACTGGCTCTGTGTCGTTACTCAATCAGAAATAGTTTGACGTAATCTCTGCCCGTCTCTGTCTCCCATCATGTTCATATGCAACACCAGCTGCGCAGGGCTCTGGCTGAGGGTTGTCATCGTCCTCGTCCTATGAGTCAGTTAGTTCCACTGCTGTTCCTTTTTATGTGGCCAGATTGTGTAGCATTGCACATGTAGCAATTATCTTGCAACATTTGATGGGGCTGTACAGACGTGCACCTCCAGTTTTGTGGAGGCAACGGAATCTGCTTCTGAGCAATCCAAATGTGCGCTCCACTATGTTGCGTGTGCTCCTGTGCCACATTGTATCTCCTCTCCCCTGGGGTGGTTGGGTTGAGATATGGTGTGAGTAGATAAGGCTGGAGGGCATATGCACTGTCACCTATGTACAGAAGAAAGTGCCATTAATTTGTGTGACCAACAGCTTGAGCCAGGGTGTACATCAGGGTGTGTCACATTGACTTACCTAGTGGGTATCCGTCGCCAAATTCACCAGCAAGCAGACTTGTATGGATGCCACTGTTCCGGAAGATGTACGAATCGTGGCTACTCCCGGGGAATTTGGCCACGATATCAGTTTTAATGTACTTGGCATTACATATCACCTGCACATTGATGGAGTGGGTGGATTTGCGGTTTCTGTATATGTATTCACTTGCTGCAGGTGGGCAGAGGGGTATATGGGTCTCACCGATGCAGCCAATTACGTATGGGAACTGCACAAGTTGGTAGAACTCCAGCTTGGTCCTCTGCAGCTCCGCCTGTGTACTGGGGAAGGAAATGTAATGTTCCATTCTGTCCATCATGGCATCCAGGAAGGTGTTGAAGAAACGGGATAGACAGCTCTGTGACACACCACCCACTGCGGCTATCACACCCTGGAAACTTCCTGATGCAAGGAGGTGCAGACAACAGAGTACCTGGACATGGGTGGGGATTGCGTGGGCCCTTGGTGTCTGATGCTCCAGATAGGGTTTTAGGTCCCGTATTAGCTCAAGGATGGTGTCTGGGTGAAGTCTGTACCTTTCATGGATTTCAGGTTCAGTCAATTGGAACAGAGTGATGCGTAGTCTGTACACCCGCTCTTCCTGTCTCCAGATCCTCACTCCTGCTGCTCTCAAGCGTAGCCGACTTGCAATGAGGTAGAGGGCCGCCATTGTGTTCACACTGTTGCGTTTTGGGGCTGTATTTATGCACTGCACCTGATTACCACCTGCTCTGGAAAAGTGGTAAATACTGATTCGTTATTACCGAATTTGGTCATATTTGCTAATAACGAGGTTTGCTACATCGCATTTTTGGGGTTTTTACCGAATCGTTATTTCCGATTCGGTATTCATTGTTCCGGTATTTTCCGATCGGTAAATAAGAAATCGGTAATTATTTACCGATTCGTTATTACCGATGCCATTCGGTAATACGTACATCTCAAATGGCTAAATACCGGTCGGTAATGCTGAAAACGACCCGTTTTCGGTTTTACCGACCGGTATTTGGCCACCTACATATGGCCCTAAATGATTCAGAGCAGTCACTTTAATTCGGCTAAAAGGAGGGTAAAGAGAATGAACATCTATTCTTTAACAGACGTTATTTTATTCAACTATAGGGTAGGGAAAAAATGGAACATGCTAAGAAAGGCACGTTCACGACTTCAGTAATCTATCACAGGGAAGGGTAAAGAAGAGAGAACATATGCAATTACGATTTAGCAAGATTTCAGGAAAGGATAAAGAGAAAGGATGCAAGTGTGTTTCCCTAACAGATTTATATTTACCTAGCACGGTGTGGAGACCAACCCTGGCCACGGGTCAGTAAGGACAGGAGAAACCCCAAGAAAAACAATTGCCAGTAGGCCAGCAGGTGCAGTATGGAAACCCAGGACAGGAAAACCAGATTAGGATCAGGACAGGACCACCTAGGCAAGACCAGCACCCGCAGTTCAGTTGCAACGCCTGTGCTACACCCTCTCTGCAGATATCAGTCAAAACCCCGATTGGGTTCTCGAATTCCCCAGCAAAGTGCTCCGCCAGCACTTAAGGTTTCCAAAATCCCGATTGGGTCTGTGGAAATTTCGGACAGAGTGCTCCGCAGCACCTCTGTTATCGATCAGCTATTGAGTGCGTTGGGTCAGTGACAGGTCAGCTATTCGGACAAGTCGGACAATTTCTCTAGCTAAACCTAAGCTAGTTATACTGTTTTCGGGTCATTGTACCACCCCCAAATGTTGAGAGTGTAAGAATCCCCAATTTCGATTGGTCAAAAGAAAGGACAGGTCGTCACACCAACTAGGATTTGACTTTCTCAAGCCCACAATTTACATCTTTTAGGACCGCTCATTGAATTTGGGGTTCCCATGACATGTGCTTTTCACATCACAATGAAGAATACAATATTCATATACAATTATTACAAATGCAGTACAGTTCAGCTTCGTCTGGCTGGGTCACAGGTCGGTTCCCAGGAGCATCTTGGCTGTGGCTGCCAGCTGGCTGGGTTCCACCGCTACAAGGTTTTCTTCCCTCTGCCATGGTGACTTGCACAGTAGGGACTTTAAAAATGGAGTAGTAAACACCTCCCAGGCCCAAAGATTCGATACATGAAAAGTAAAGGAAAACAATTTAGAACACAGAAATAAATGATTACACTGTATACCAGGAATCCCTATACAACTCCCATTACTTTATAATAACTATAGCATAAGTATTAGTGCAGGATAAACAGCATAGCGAAAGCAGCAATGCAAGCTTGCAGGCATGTGAGAACAAAAAGCAGCCATCTTATTGCTAATGCGCAAGTGCAACAGATTCCCACCAGAACTTTGAGTACGTCACATCACATGGGTATGACCGACGCATGCACAGAAGAAAGTCCCGTGTAGCAGCAGCCATTTTAGTGGCAAGCGTATTTAGGATGAGTAAACACATAGGCAAGCATCACTGGGACACCCTGTGTAATGTAAAATGTGCAAAATTAGTAACACGAACAGGTTGATTATATTTATTAACATTATTTGATGTTCTTGATACAAGCAAGTCGCTTTACGTGCGAATCCTTGCTCCATCAGTGCAACCTCTCAATTTTATTTCATCTGTTTAATTCTTCATTCCCCTAGATAGAGCAATGCACAGCTGAGTATAATTACAGGAGCAGATGATTACTTAGAGATAAAGAAAACAAATAATGCCTGATTTGCAATCCATTTCGCATCACAGACCACTATGTGTGGCTGAAGAAACCTGTAAGCTTTATGGTGGCATGTGTAGTTTTATGATTATTGAATACAAGGAGACAAAGTAATGAACATAATTGGATTTCAGGCAGGTAGTAGTACATTTCATAATGTAAAATATGTTAAAATATTTTAGAATAGTATGTGATATTTTTCTTGGAATGTTCATCTGGTGGGTGAAAAAGTAAATAGTAGACGACAGCAGAGATGACATCAACGATTACAACTACAGTGTCTGCATAGCGGTGAATGTGTCCAATATACACATGACACTATAGTTAGCACAGACCTGTATTTATGTTCATTTCAGCATTTTGCACACGAAGAAGAGAGTGACTTCAACAGGATGGTATTTAATTGTCTATGAAAGAAAATGCTGAATGTATAAAAGAAAGGATGGACGATTAAGCAATTGAAAAAGAAGTTCCAGAGAGAAACTTAATAAGAAAAACGAGGACGTTTTCTCAACGTAACCTAAAGCACCAGGGTCGACCTGGCCTATAGGGCAATAAGGCAGAGCAAGAAGGGCTGGCCTGACAGATCGGTATGTGACCATTTTTTAGTAGTTGGTGGGCTTGTTTTATTAACGTTTGGGCTAGGTGTTACTGTTGTTTGCCCTGATATCACCACAAACAGGTCCTGCAGCAAGCACAAATGCAAGCAGTTTGCCATACTTTGCAAAATGCTCATATAGTGAGTCTCTACAAGTTTGAAACTGGCGTGAGGCAAACGTGGGCAACTTTTATTCTGGTGTCCAGGCCTATTTTCCAGTTTAACCCTGTATAGCATTAGCACATACATGCTTAAAAAGCAGTTAAGGGCGCAGAAGGCATTATGCTAGGAATCGTCCTCTGTAAATGTGGAGAACTAAAAAACTGAAAACGCACGACAACTACTGACAATTAAAAATCTAAATAGAAACCCAGAATACAAGAGGTGGAAACAAAAGTAAATCTAAATTGATATTGGCAAACCCTGTGCATGGGTCCACAGGGCAAGCAGGGGCTACTGGGTATCAGATGGGGGGGGGGTCTGGGTTGTTTGCTTCTGAAGTCATGAAGCCCGTTCTGCAATGCCTAAGCAAATGAGACAAGAACAACCCCTCCAGGAGTATGCGTAACTCAGCATTCAACAATTAACCAGCAGGGCGACAACTGAATGCCTATTACAGTACTTTGATAAACAAATAGTACTTTAATTTAGATACTAAAAACATGACACATCACATCACCTTAGTGACATACAATACTTGCACTGGTGTCTGAGCGACTGCGCCTTGAATTCTGCCCAGAGACGTTGTATGGCATGGACAAAGGGGCTTTGGCCCAGGGCCCCAGCCTTTTAGGGGTGCTCCTAATAAATCTGGCTCTGTTTTCCACACAGTCTTGCCCTGATTACATTGAATGATTCTTAAAGATAGATTGATTTAAAAACTGCTTTCTTTTAGTTACTTTTTAATACAGGTGATGTGTGGGAGTCTTTTACAGACATTATGAGAGAAATGCATGCTGTGTTTGTTTTTCAACACCATCAACAGCCATAAGCTAGTTCTTTTTAGATCTAAATAACGCCAGGTCACTCCCCACGCCGCTCGACTCCTCCGGGTCCCGAGTGCCGCCGAGGGTTCGCCGCTGGTGTGCCCGGGATTTGCTTTCCTCTTCCCCACTGTAGTATTGCTGTTACTCTCCTGTTGTACCTTTGTCTTTTGTGGAGTCTTAGGCGCTCCTCGTGTGTCCCTGCCCTCTGTGCCCCCCCGCTCCCCGCCGCTGCTCCCCTGTGGCCCCGCCCCCTTTTCCTTTCTGTTCCCCTGCCCACCCGCCCATTGACCGCCCTGCTCCCGCCTCCCAGCTGTCCCTCCCTCCCACTTCACCTCTTATGGAGGTCATGCGCCGGCCGCGCAGCCTGTCTGTGCCCATCCGCGCCTGGACCGTGCCCAGCGCCATGACCCCTGGACCCCGCGCCCCCCATAACGCCAGACTTCACTACACCTCCAGCAGCACCCTCCACGCACTCAACACCGAACCAGACCACCCCTGCTACTGGGCCACTCCGAAGCCCACCCAAGGGCCCTTCACCTGCTGGAACTGCAGATTCACCAGCATCCAGCCCACCAGACCACCAACCAGAGAACCCAACCACCTCCGCTGCATCCTCCTCAACACTCGCTCCGCTCGCAAACATGCCATAGAACTCTGGGACCTCCTAGACTCTAACGCCCCCGACGCCGCCTTCCTGACGGAGACCTGGCTGACCGCCACCTTAGCACCAGACATTGCCATAGTCATCCCACAGGGCTACAAAATCTCCCACAGAGACCACACCAACGGGATAGGAGGGGGAATCGCCATCATCTACAAAGACACCATCAGAATCTCTACCAACACCAACGACACCCTCACCTCCGCCAAGCACATGCACTTCCAGATCCACACCGACCCCAACACCTCCCTCAGAGGAACACTCGTCTATAGACCTCCCGGACCTCGACCACAGTTCAGCGACACTATCGCCGACCTCGTCAGCACCCACGCCCTCGCCTCCACGGACTACATCCTCCTCAGGGACCTGAACTTCCACCTCGAGAACAACAACGATGCCAACTCCACCGCACTGATCGACAACCTCGCCAACCTCGGACAGATCGTGACGGCACCCACCCACGCCGCCGGACACACGCTGGACCCCATCTTCTCCACCAGCCCCCACGTCTCCTTCAACCACACTACCGAACCTCACTGGACCGACCACAGATGCGTCCTATTCATCTTCAGGAAACCCACCACACACCATCGCACCCAACAGTTGCCACGCCGCTGCTGGGTCAAGGTCACCAAGGACCAACTGAACACCACCCTCGCCCTGAGACCTCCCACCAACCCCACCGACCCAGACACCGCCGCGACCGACCTCAAACAGTTGATCAACGACTGCACCGATACCCTCGCCCCACTCAAGACCTCCACAACCAACCACACCAACAAGAAAGCAGCCTGGTTCACCGAATACCTCCGGATCTCCAAGCACACCTGTCGGAAGCTGGAGAAGAAATGGCTCCTCGACCGAACACCAGACAGCCACACAGCCCACAAGAGCGCCGCCCGCAGACACCACCAACTCATCAGGACCGCCAAGAGACTGCCTTCAAGGACCGTTTAGACAACAACACACACAACACCAAAGAGCTCTTCAGCATCGTGAAAGAACTATCCAACCCCAGCTCCAACACCAACGACATCCCACCATCCCAGGACCTGTGCGACTCCCTGGCCGCCTTCTTCCACCGCAAGATCACCGACATTCACGACAGCTTCAACTCCGACACCCCCGCACCCACCATAGAGACCACCACCCCTGCGACCACCACCCGCACCAGCCGCCAAACCGCCTGGTCCAACATCAGCGACGAAGACACCATTAAAACCATGAACTTCATCCACTCCGGATGCCCATCTAACCCCTGCCCCATCACGTCTTCAACAAAGCCAGCACAACCATCGCCCCCCACCTCTGAAAAACAATCAACAATTCTTTCGAGACAGCAGCTTTCCCGGAAAGCTGGAAGCACGCCGAGATCAACGCCCTCCTGAAGAAGCCCAAGGCGGACCCCAAGGACCTCAAGAACTTCCGGCCCATCTCCCTGCTCCCCTTCCGGGCAAAAGTGACGGAGAGATTGTCAACAAACAGCTAACCCGCTACCTCAAAGACAACAACATCCTGGACCCCTCCCAATACGGTTTTCGCAGCAACCACAGCACCGAGACCGCCCTCATCACCGCCACCGATACATCAGGATCCTGATGGACAAAGGAGAAACAGCCACCCTCATCCTCCTGGACCTATCAGCAGCTTTTGACGCAGTTTGCCACCGCCACCTATCAGCACGCCTCCATGAGGCCGGAATTCAAGAGAAGGCCCTGGCCTGGACCACATCCTTCCTCTCCGGCAAAACCCAGAGCGTCCGCCTCCCACCCTTCCGCTCAAAATCCACAGAGATCATCTGCGGCGTCCCACAGGGATCCTCCCTCAGCCCGACGCTGTTCAATATCTACATGGCACCGCTCGCCCACGTCGCACGACAACATAGCTCAACATTATCTCTTACACCGACGACACCCAGCTGATCATATCCCTCACCGAAGACCCTCACACCGCCAAAGCCAACCTCCATAGAGGAATGAAGGCCGTAGCCGACTGGATGAAGGACAGCAGGCTGAAACTGAATTCAGACAAGACGGAGGTTCTCATTCTCGGACCCACCCCATCGGCCTGGGACGACTCTTGGTGGCCCACATCGCTAGGCACAGCCCCGGAACCCACAGACCACGCACGCAACCTGGGGGTGATCCTCGACTCCACCCTCTCCATGACCAGGCAAGTCAACGCCATCTCCGCGTCCTGCTTCAACACCCTCCGCATGCTCTGCAGGATCTTCAAATGGGTCCCTCCGTGCACGAGAAAAACCGTCACCCAGGCCCTCGTCACCAGCAGACTCGACTACGGGAACATCCTCTACTCAGGAACAACAACCAAGCTCCTGAGACGACTTCAACAAATCCAGAACGCCTCGGCACGACTGATCCTTGACGTCCCCAGACGCAGCCACATCACACCCCACCTGAGAGGCCTGCACTGGCTCCCCATCAACAAGAGGATCACCTTCAAACTCCTCATCCACGCACACAAAGCCCTACACAACACTGGACACACATACCTCAACAACCGTCTCAGCTTCCACATTCCCACCCGAAACCTCCTCTCAGCCAACCTCGCCCTCGCCACAGTTCCTCGTATCCGGAAAGCCACCGCTGGCGGCAGATCCTTCGCCTACCTCGCCGCCAAGACCTGGAACTCTCTCCCCACCAGCCTACGACAGACCCAGGACCTGCTGACCTTCAGAATACTCCTCAAGACCTGGCTCTTCGATCTGTAGCGGCCACCCACCCCCACCCCACCCCCCCCCCCCCCAGCGCCTTGAGTCCCTCACGGGTATGTAACGCACTTTATAAATGCACTGATTGTTTGTTTGATTGATTAAATAGGATCTCACATTTGAGAAATAGCAGTGGCTCACAGAGATTCTTTGCAATAATATTAGTGAGCTGCTGCTGTGTTACAATATTGAAAACACACATCACTATCCCCGAATATTAGATGGAAACACATTTAAAATTTGGACTAGTGTGCCTTTGCTGTGTCATTGTCCCAGCCAAAGACAGAATTAAAAAGCTGACATTGGAACATGAATTCAAAGCTGTTCCAAACAGGAGCCCCCAAAATACGTTTGGCCCAGGGCCCCCTAAATTCTTAAGATGTCCCTGATTCTGCCCTCCCTCGGGTGTCCCCATGGCAAGTCTAGGTAGGTCTTACCTCCAGGGTTGAGTGTCTTAGGATAGTTTCAAATCTGCTGTGCATATGACTCTTCAGCTTACTTCTTATCAATCAGTGCCTTTAACAAGTCTCCGGCTTTACAGGCAAGAGACCTGGAATCTGGAGGCCTAACCCATGACTCATGGAGGTCCACAGCAGAAAGACAGTTGGAGTAAATGGCAGACATCCACCTCGGCAGGAATTTCATCTGGCGAGCAGGAGACCCTCGTCCAGCTCACCGGTGAGCTGCAGTAAATGGACCGCTGAGTTCAGAGGTTGCAGTAGCATGAGGGTGCCAGTGTGAGGGTCATGGGTGCATTAACTCAGCACTCTTTGGGAATGGTCCTTGAATGGTGACAGTCTGTCTGGCACAAACCTCTGAATGGTGGAATACGCTGCCTTAGGAATAAAATGTCTGGGCAGCTGCATGCTCCGCCTTGGTACAACACCTCTTGATGGTGGTATTCTCTGCCTTGGAGCTTCTTGGAGGCAGCAGTGATCACAGCTGTGCATGATTCCTCTGCAAAACATTCACACTGGGAGTGTGCAGCCCACATGCCTTAGGGCAAACAGATCATGCTCCTCAGTCGTTCTTCAGATGGTAGTCCCTCTGTCTGCATTTTAAGAACCGGTTTGGGCTGATTCTTTTTTCATCTGTCCTCTCAAGGCTATTCTCCAGATACAATTAAAAAGAAAGAGAACCCCTAGGCAGCTATAGTACTATAACAACTTTCAGACCTAGTAAACTACAGACATGATATTAGGGACTCAGTGTACACAGTAAATCATATTCATAATAGTTCCCTTTTTTCAATTGTGTTATTGTCCTGCCCTAGGAATCTACATTACTATCAGGGGGTCCTTGTTTTTAATTCCTATTCTCCAGATACAGCCATTGTGCAGAACAATGCTCATCACAAAAAGGTAGTCTCTATCCTGAAGGGATCACTGACATAATATCGACAGTCAAAATATCGACTTACCAAAATATCGAGGTAAAAATATAGAATGCCAAAATATCGACTTCCTATCTACAAACAGGTAAGTACAAAAATATCGACTCCAAAATATCGATAGGAAAAAATATAGACAGTCAAAATATCGAATTTTTTTAATATCTTAAAAGTAATTTAAAACTAAAATAATAATAAATATAATTAATTTAAACACAGTTAAAATACCTAAATAAACTTAAAATTAATTAATAAATATTTTAACTTTAAAAAATAATATTAATTTAATGGTATAACATATAAATATATACATATTATTAACAAAACATATACAATATTTTTTCCGTAGGATAGCGAGAGGGTTAAATTTACTATTCCCACTCCAGAGAGTGCAACAGTAGGGAAAGCATTGGATAGCGTAGGGGTAAAAATTACTATTCCTACTCCAGAGAACGCAACAGTAGGGAAAGCGTTGGATAGCGTAGCGTAAAAATTACTATTCCCACTCCAGTGAGCGCAACAGTAGGGAAAGCGTTGGATAGTGTAGGGGTAAAAATGACTATTCCCACTCCAGTGAGTGCAACAGTAGGGAAAGCGTTGGATAGCGTAGGGGTAAAAATTACTATTCCCACTCCAGAGAGCGCTACAGTAGGGAAAGCGTTGGATAGCATAGGGGTAAAAATTACTATTCCAACTCCAGTGAGTGCAACAGTAGGGAAAGCGCTGGATAGCGTAGGGGTAAAAATTACTATTCCAACTCCAGAGACCACTACAGTAGGGAAAGCATTGGATAGCGTTGGGGTAAAAATTACTATTCCAACTCCAGAGAGCACAACAGTAAGGCAAGCGTTAGATAGTGGAAGGGTAAAAATTACTATTCCTACTCCAGAGAGTGCAACAGTAGGGAAAGGATTGGATAGCGTAGGGGTAAAAATTACTATTCCCACTCCAGAGAGCGCAACAGTAGGGAAAGCGTTGGATAGCGTAGGGGTAAAAATTACTATTCCCACTCCAGTGAGCGCAACAGTAGGGAAAGCGTTGGATAGCGTAGCGGTACAAATTACTATTCCACCTCCAGAGATCACAACAGTAGGGCAAGCGTTGGATAGTGGGAGGGTAAAAATTACTATTCCCACTCTAGAGAGTGCAACAGTAGGGAAAGGATTGGATAGCGTAGGGGTAAATATTAATATTCCCACTCCAGAGAGCGCAACAGTGGGGAAAAGGTTGGATAGCGTAAAGGTAAAAATTACTATTCCCACTCCAAAGAGCGCAACAGTAAGGAAAGGGTTGGATAGCGTAGGTGAAAAAATTCCTATTCCAACTCCAGAGAGCGCAACAGTAGGGAAAGCGTTGGATAGCGTAGGGGTAAAAATTACTATTCCCACTCCAGTGAGTGCAACAGTAGGGAAAGGATTGGATAGCGTAGGGGTAAAAATTACTATTCCCACTCCAGAGAGCGCAACAGTAGGAAAAGCTTTGGATAGCGTAAAGGTAAAAATTACTATTCCCACTCCAGAGAGCGTAACAGTCGGGAAAGCGTTGGATAGCGTAGGGATAAAACTTACTATTCCAACTCCAGAGAGCGCAACAGTAGGGAAAGCGTTGGATATCGTAGGGGTAAAAATTACTTTTCCCACTCCAGTGAGCGCAACAGTAGGGAAAGCTTTGGATAGCGTAAAGGTAAAAATTACTATTCCCACTCCAGTGAGTGCAATAGTAGAGAAAGTAAATACTTCATATATAAATATAAATAACATACCTATTAATACCAATTACAAATAATTAAAATATTTTTCTATTTTATAAAATATATTAATTGATCAATTAAAATGAATTACCAATTATATTTTAATTCATTACCAATTAATCCTTAATTAACCTCTTGCATGCTAATGACAAGGTGAACTCGTCATGAGGCACACTGGAGCTGTGCTCATGACAAGGTCAGCTCGTCATGTATAATGGTATTCTAAGAATGTTAGCGCAGGACGGGAAAAGCCTTAGCAGCCAAGTGGTTATCAATTAATTTAAAATAAATACCAATCAATTAAATTACATATTTCATTAATTATAATTAAATTACTTCCCACCCTATTCCCCTATAAACTCACAACCCGCTAGAGAAAATAAATTACTAAAATTAACATATTAATTAATTAATCAATTAAAATGAATTACCAATTATATTTTAATTAATTACCAATTAATAATTAATTAACAATTAATTCTAAATGAATACCAATACATAAAATAACATATTTAATTAATTATAAGTAAATTACTTCCCACCCTATTCCCCTATAAACCCACAACCCGCTACAGAAAATAAATTACTAACATTAAAACATTAATTAATTAATCAATTAAAATTAATTACCAATTATATTTTAATTAATTACCAATTAATAATTAATAAACTAATAATTCTAAATAAATACCAATAAATAAAATAACATATTTAATTAATTATAATTAAATTACTTCCCACCCTATTCCCCTATAATCCCACAACCCGCTACAGATTTATATTACACAAAAATTAAACATTAATATTAACTTACCTTAAATTCGATATTTCTGTTGTCTATATTCTGTCTAGTCGATATTATGTCCATTCTATATTTTTGATTCGATATTATGTCCATTCTATTCGATATTAAAATGTTCTAGTCGTTATTTTGATAGTCTATATTCTGTCTAGTCGATATTATGTCAATTCTATATTTTTTACTCGATATTATATCTAGCCGATAAAAAATGCTCGATATTTTGTCTCTACACCATCCTGAAGCACCCAGAAAAGAAGTGAGCTGTGATCTTTCTACACCTAGCTCATCAATAGCCACAATGATAATGATCAGGAAAGAGACGAAACACTGGCCTCATCTCAAGGACACATATATCAACAGAAACTGCAGTACCACCCTTTACCCCTCACCAGCTACGAAATGACAGAAGCTTCCCTAAATAAATTTCTAAAGAAGAGCTGTGTCATGTTTCCCCATCTCGGGGAATGTGTAACCTCCCTCCAGAGTCAGGAATGTTAGTACTGCACTTCAACTGTCTGGGAAAACAACCTCACCTCCATCAAGTGCACAGGAACACATCAGGGTATTCGAAAACGGAACACACCTTCATTGCTCTGACTGACTCATAGACTCCACGCATGTACCACCCAAGCCACATACTCACACAAAATACACTTGATATGTTTACACAAGGATCTGTGCTAGCTCATAGAGGCAGAACTTTGCACTGGTGGGTTAGCAGGGCTCCACTCCAGTGACGCAGCAAATAGGTGTGATCATGCTTCCACCGCTCTACATGCTAAGCCAATCACATGGACAATAGTCCACTGTCAGACAAATGAGGGCATGCTTGGTAGGTCCCTCCAAGTCACAGGAAAGGACCAGGACCTCTCTCAGGTCAAGGAACGGCCCTACACCTCTGCACTAGATTATCAAAAGACTGGGGTCAAATAAAAAATCAGGATACCAAATCCAACCGGGCAGACAGCTCAGAGGTACAGAACTGTACACGATGCGAGGGGCATACCCGTTCCAACAGATACACTTTAAGTAAACAAAAAAACCTAATTCAGTAGTCCCAAAAAACAAATGAAAGAAGCAAACATGGAAATGTTTTTGAATCGTGTTATAAAACATACCATGACTCCATATAACAAGCACAGATATTATGTTCATTTTTATGAAAGAACACAAGCAGTGGAAAAATAATAGACAGTGCTTTTAGCTATTTTAATTTGCAAATGCAAAACATGTTTAAATAAGACTGGTAAAAAAGAACTACAAGGATGAAACGGGTATTAAGGAAAAGGAAAGTACGTTTACAAAATTGTATTAGGAAATTCGAAACATTCGTTCAAAACAGAAGTGTAATTGTTATGTTATGTTATGTTATGTTATGAAAATTTATTCAGCGCACAGCTGCCCCAGCGAAGGGGCGTCCTGGCGCTTGACAAGGTAACCAACACAACACAACTAAAAAGACAACAGACTAGGAGGAAACAGGCTCAAGGAAATAAAAAAGTCTTGATGGCCCTACGAAATAAAAAGAGATTATCAGACGCACGTATCTTTAAAGGAAGAGAGTTCCAGAGGGCCGCAGCCCGAACTCGAAAAGAGCGGCCTCCAGCTCGGCTAAGCTTAAACCGAGGGACTACTGCTAGATCCTGGCCTAAAGATCTCAGGGAGCGGGCAGGGACATAAGGGGTCAAGAGATTCGTGAGAATCGGGGCAGAAGAGCCCTTAAGAATTTTGTAGGACAGGCAGAGCACTTTAAACGGAATCCTCTGCTTGACTGGAAGCCGGTGAAGAGAACGCAGAGTGTTGGCAGCGGAGCAAAACCTGGGCAGACCCACCACAGCTCTGGCTGCCGCGTTCTGAACACGTTGCAAACGTGCAATTTCGGCTTGGTTCACCCCTACCAAAAGAGAACTGGCATAGTCAAGCCGAGAGATCACCGTTGCCTGCAGCACCAGCTGCCTGGTTGAGGCGTCAAAAAATTTCAAAGCTGGTCCTAATCCTCGCAAAATGCTAAAGCAACTGGCGGACGTTCTCTTGGTATGGGAGACAAAGCTAAGGGCGGGATCTAGCCAAACTCCAAGATTTTTTGTCTCCATTACCGGAGTCGGGGTAGGCCCCAGTTCCGGAGGCCACCATATGTCACTCCATAGTTCCGATTTCTTGCCGATGATCATTATCTCAGTTTTTTTTGCGTTCAGCTGGAGATAGTTGGAATTCATCCAGCTGGCAAGCGCCCTCAGCCCATTCTGGAACCTAGGGGCATCCAGATCAGAGTCCCCGCTGAGCATAACCGCCAGCTGAGTGTCGTCAGCGTATGAGACCATGGTCAAGCCCCACTGCTTGAGGACATCAGCCAGCGGCCTCACGTACAGATTGAATAACGTGGGACTCAGCGAGGATCCCTGGGGGACCCCCTGGTCCAGCGCATGGAATTTGGACTGATGGGGTGGAATAGCTACGCAAAAAGATCGATCGGCAAGAAAAGAACGGAACCACTGGAGGGCAGTCCCTGTAATACCAGCTTCTTCCAGGCGCTGGAGAAGAATTTTGTGAGAGACGGTGTCAAAGGCGGCGCTAAGATCTAATAAAACAAGCGCCGCCGTTTGACCCGAATCTAACACCATGCGCAGATGTTCCACCATGTAAAGAAGTGCTGTCTCCGTGCTGTGGTCAGCACGGAAGCCATTCTGCGTAGGGTCTAAGATATTTGCCCGCAAAAGGTGGTCAGAAAGGACTCTATTCACATGTGCCTCCGCTACTTTCGCTGGCCACGGGAGAAGCGATATCGGACGGTGGTTCTCTGGTTTAAGGGAATCCAGACCTGGCTTCTTCAGAATGGGCAAAACCACCGCATGCTTCCAGTTAGCAGGAACCATACCATCTGAAATCATATTACAAAAGGTAATGGTGAACTTTAGCGATTGCAAACGCTGGTATATGTTCTCAAGACACAAGAAAAAAAAGCAAATGGAAGAACTGTCTATAGTTGCTCCAGGAACTGTTTCTAGTTGCTCTGGTGTCCGCCTGGACCAGACTACGCATGGGACTGCTCAGCATTTTGCAGCAGTAAAGGGATTTCTATCAAACATCTCTCACTGTTCTTTCCCAAAGTTATGCTCGCTAAAGGCAATCAGGTAATACGAATTCTGCAGACCATGGATCATTGTTGTATGAGGAGGCATGCATGATTGCACAGCAATTCTCTTGTGTACTAAATGAAGGAGTTTATTCAAATACGTTCTATCATAAAACGTTAGCGGCACAAGACATTGTCTCAGATTTTAGTTTAACTGTACCCTGCAAAACGTTCAGCTCTGGTTCTGCATACCATGAACAGAATCCTTATCAGTGCGAAAAAATAGAGAGAAACGAACTAATAATTGAATTGAAAATTAAATATTCTTTTAAAACAATTTGGGAATAGTACGTAATTTGTGCCTGGCCTTGCAGGTTTTGACCAGTCCACCTGTAATAATTTGGGATAGATCAGTACTTATTTTTCAGTTTTCGACTTTGAGCTTGAGCAAGAAAAATGTAAAAAAGGGAAAAAGAGTGCCCAAAATAAATAACAGAAAAAATACTGATAAAGGAGCAAACCAAGAATTAAAATATATATATAAGATGAAGATTAATAGCACTACATTAAAGGTGGGGAAAGAAACAGGCAAGAGGCAGAATCAATACTAGAAAGCCTTGGTATCTGGGAACCCTGCCATTCAGCATCACCTGTGCTTGTATTGCAGACAGGTTCCTAAGATTCTGAGACGTTTACTTATTTATTTTCACATTAAGCACTATCTGAGAATGATGAAACTATTCCATCCCAGTGGCGGATCCTTCATAGGGGGAGCAAGTGTGGCGACTCACCAAACCGTCACACCACACTCTGGGGCATATGTACAAACCCCTATCACCACCATATCGTCACTTTTCCTGACGTTGTTGTGGCTATAGGGGCTGTGCCTTATGTACAAGGCAGCATTAAGCCCATTAATGTGGCTTTACGCTCCCTGGTACATAAGGTTCCCTTTCATGGTTATGGTTAGCGTGATGCAATGGGTGTTGTGGTGCACGTTCCACCACAACACCCATTGTATTTGACGCTGCCCCCCTGTGTAGAAGGGTGGAGTACATAGGAGGCTGCGCCAACATTAAGACCAGGAAAACCCTGGTCTTAAGTTGGCGAAACAAGGAGACATGCATTATTTCTCCTCGTTTTTGCATTTTCATTGTGTGCTGCCTTGTGCAGCACACATGGAAAAAGCTAAATGCCATGGTTTGTTGATACATAAACAAACCTTTGAAAAATGCAATTTTGTCACTTTCATGTGTGCTGCATGATGTAACAGACATGAAAGTGACAGAATGATTTTTAGGAATCCTCCTCTGCACGCAGACACCCTTGCACTGTAGTGCAAGGGTGCCTTCGTTGGCGCTAAGTTGTTAAACGTAGTGCCTTTCTTAGGGGGAAATGCAATGCTGCACCAAATTCTTGTAAATATGGTGCAGCCTTGCGTTTCAGAAGAGGCGTGTCGTTAAGCAAAGGAGGCTAATGACACGCTCCACCACTTCCTTGTACATATCCCCTTTGTTTTTAATTTCTTGCATATTACAGCTTTCGTTTGAAAACAAAATACAATCTCACCAATTATTTTTTTACATTTAAAAGCTGTAATATCACCTGTCAGCAAAAGAGGGTTCCACTGGCTGCATTGAGCATGTGTTAGGTGGAGGCTGTTACAGTCTGCTCTCACATAGAGGAAATACTTATTTGACATGCTGCACTAGGGCAAGGCAAAGCAGCATGTCATATAATGGTGACTGATGGCGTGTCAGTCATGCGTCCTTATGTCCTATCTGAAACCACAGTCAAGGAAAAGGACAGCCTCCTCTCATACCTGAGCTTCTGACTGGGCATAGGGTTGTGAGCCTCGCTCTGGAAGTTGGGAATTTTGCTAGCCATTTGTAGTGCAAAGAAAAGTGCAAGCCAAGGACTACCTTAGGTAAGTTTCCACCTTGTGTGTTTGAGTGAGAGCATGTTAATGTTTTTTACGTATCAGTCTGCGAGTGTGGTCAAGTCTGTATGTATCTGAGTGTTTGAATGTGTGAGAACATTTTGGCTTGACTCATGTTTAGGCTTTTAGAGCCCAGCCAAACTCTTGTCTCGGATTTTCCCACAAATTGTCTGGCATATTCCTAAAATGCATGTGCTGCACATGAAAGGCCTGTGTAACTTAGGGGCATATGTAAGAAGCCGTTTGCGATTCGCAAACGCCAGAATTCGCAGAATTCCAGCGTTTGCGAATCGCAAACGGCGTTTTAGTATGTATGGGCCACATAGCAAAATAAGGAATCTAAAAAATTGCGATTTCTTATTTTGCTCAAACATTTAAGGAATCACAATTTTGCGATTCCTTAAATGCTATGTAGGGGTGCCTTGCAAATTGAGATTTCGGCTTAAGGAATCGCAAAATACCACCTATTCCAAATTATTTTGCGATTTCCAGTTAAAATGCATTTTTTAAAATTCAAAGTGCCATGTGGCCCACAGACATGCCCTTAGGGCATGTATGTGCGCTACATGTACTTACATGTGACACCAGGGTGTCCTTTGGAATTGCGATTCTCAAATTGCGATTTTCTCATAGAAAATCGCAATTTGAGAATGTATGCCCATTCATTCCTATGAGCCTCTTGGCCCATTCGCAATTTGCTAATCGCAATTAATGAATTTTAGAGAGTCACAAAAAAATTGAGATTTATTACATACATTCCATTTTGCAATTCTCAAATAGCGATTCCTTAAAAATCGCTAGTGTGACCCTCTTGCTGAGCCCGGAGACGCTGTGGGAGATTGCCGTCCCTTTAAACTCTGACACCAGCAGCTCGCCGCTCCCGCTGCGCGGGAGCCGCTTCGCTTTGTGGGTGGACCCACCAACTCATCAAACGCCGACCGCTCCTTGCAGATTGCCGTGACTGCCGTGAGGGAGGAACATCTGAGGAGGCTGCATGGGTAGCGCGGCAGGGACTCACTATCCCAGGAGTCCCTGCCTGACCACGTGACATCTGGTCAGCGCCCCCCTGAGTGCCCCGCCCTCCACCGCCCAGCCTACAACTTCAAGAGAGAGCCCACCTTGCGGGACGCCGGGCTAAGCCCGGGCAAAGGGCGGGCCGTCTGTGGCCGTCCGGGGCCAGCAGGGGCCGGGACGGGCCACCTCTCCAACATCACAGGTACAACTGAGAATTGTTTTGCTGGTCCTATAATTTACATCTACTTCCGCCGATAAAGATTACTATGTCTGGATTTTCCCCAATGGCTACCCGCTCAGGTAGATGCTCATGGAGAGGGGGAAATAGTACGCTAGGTACAATGGATAATTTTATTACACGTGCCGTCTCTGTTGTAGAGAAGGAAATTATCATGGCAGAACGTAGACTATCACGAGAGTATTTGGCTAGCAAGCGCTCTTCCTTGGGGTCACTGGCGCAGGTCAAATCCCCAATAAACACGGTTTCACTGGGAAATCAATCCAATGTCATTCCCAGAGATCTGCAGCCTTGCGTCGTCGACCAGAGATTACATAGTGACATTCTTGAGATCATCTCTGACCCAGCCCCCATAAATAAAACCGTAGGTGACACTAACAACAGTCACAGCCTTCCAAACACGGTCCCCGATCCACCGGTCTTTCCTGTAATAACGATACATGATACTCTACCAGTGGATGCCTTACAATCCCCCCCTCCAAAACCTAGTAGGGTTGCTGTAAAAAGGAAAAGGCTAGTTACCCCACGCAAAGCCTACAGATTAAAGGCCTTAAAGAGAATCCGAAAAAATTATATGAAAGGGGGAGTGTATTGTAAATGCCAAGACACCAATTCCATGGACACTGTGGCTGATCCAAAAGAGAAACGAGAGGGTGACCTACTATTTACAACTCCTGATAGTCCTGTCCCAGTCATTGAATTAGTAAATAGCCCTAAAGACTCACCAGCAGCCAAATTGTTAACCGACCAGATTCAACATCTTATGACTACCTTATTGCAACCGGTAGTCGAAAAACTGGATGTGCTTACGAAGCGTCTGGACAAATTTGAGCAAACCTCCTTGGATAATTTTTTTGCCCTAAAATCACTGGTCAAACTCCATTCTAAGATTGGAACAGACACCGCAACAACGGAACTAAGTACAACGACCTCTAAACCAGTGAAACAAACTCATCCACCTAGGGAAGACAAATCTATGGAACAAAGTAGGCCTAAATCTGTACCGGGAGGACTAGGTGAGGAACCTCCCAAAGCGTACTTAAACAGTGGAGGAACTCAATTGGTTGCTCCTCCAAAGCCTGCACCGCGTAAAGTTCACCAGGTAACTAATATCATCACCTCTCAAAACACAGCATCTTCAAAATTCACGGATGGAACAGGAACCTTAGCCCCTATTTCTATCAGTGGCAATACCAACAATATTCAAGCATCTGATTATAATACAGGTAATTCCGTGCCGAAGAAGACCCCTAACGCACATCTCCCACCAGGGTGCCAACCATATGTGGTAGTGCTCACCGGCGTCCCCCCTTTGAAATCTAATAGAAGAGAATCGTACGACGAATTAAAAAATAAGACCTTATACTGGTTGAGAGAAAACAGACCTTTACCCTATTCTGTTAACTGCCAGGTTATCCAAGTGCGAAGAGTCAGTTGGTTGGGTACTAGGCCGAAAGACATTGAAGGGGATTGCATCCTAGTGAATTTCAAAGACCCCTCAGCTGCACAGCTTGTTTACAGCCAACAACCAAGAAGAGGTAATTTAAGAATTGGAACTTGCGATCTAAGTTATTTCTATCCAATGCAACGGATTCAAGACAACAGAGTACCACCTAAGCAAGGGTTCACGAACGACAACAGATTCTCATTTTTTGATCCTCCAACTCCTGCTGGCTTAACAAATCCACATAATATGGACATGGACAAAAATTGGTCATGGTGGGGCCATTGACAAATAAAAGACTATGGACCAAGTGGAATCCTTTGCCCTATGACTAGAGTGCATCCACAGGAATTACATGCACCATTGAACGCATGGTCCCGTGTAACACCCTTGGTAACTAAGACAGCAGAATCAACATGGGCTGAGAAATCACCAAATGCTACCTTGGTTGACTGCCAGGGGAGGGCCCCAGCTGATCTTTGTACTATTGAAGATCAAGACATATTGTTAATGTCAAATAATGAAGCCCTAGATTCGGCAAATAATGAGGCCCTAGATATGGTAAATGGGAATGAGCCCTTGGAGGTCTCCATGGAAGGGGAAAATCCAAATCCATGTATTGATGATCCTGGCAACCCAGTACAATGTAACTTAAAACGTGATACAAAAATCTTGTCATGGAACATTGCGGGGTTGTCAAGGAATCTCCAAGACGGGAATTGGAGTTCTTTCATGGAGGAGCATGATATCATCCTCCTTCAAGAAACTTGGGCAATCAATATGGTACATAGGCTTGGTTACAAGGTATTTCATTGTGGAGCAATTGCATCAGTAAGAGGTCGACCCTCAGGTGGTCTATTAATTTGGATAAGGATATCCCTGAATTTTGTGATTTCTCCCTTGTATTTTGCCTCTAATGATTTGCTTGGGGTCAAGATAGCCACGAAAGACATGGGAGATGTTTATTTGATTAATATTTACAACAGACCAAATCCTCGAAATAAACAATCAATGGTTGTAGAGCAGCTTGGTTTATATCTGTGTAACCTAGAGCCTGATTCCAAAATAATCATAGGCGGGGATTTCAACTGCCAATTCGAGCCCGTATGTGGGCTGGAAAATTTGGTAGAAAATGAAGACAGGGCTAATGACATCCCTCTCTTAGACAGTGTGAAATCCATAAAAAGTACAGTGGCAGCTATGCAGATTTATGAACTAACTGTATATAACAACTTAAGGGCATGTAATGGGCGCTTAGCTCCTGATAAGCCAGCCAACTTTACATATAGTAAAGGGTTGTCCAGATCACTGATTGATTTTATGTTGATCTCAACCAATCTATGGTATCTGTTGTCGGACTTTAAAGTCGTGACTAGACCAGAGAGTGATCATTTTCCCTTGCAATTGGGGATGTCACCAAAATTATATTCTACAGCAAGTAATGAGCCTGAATTTAGTAGGGAGGTGGCTGAGGTTACCGTCTCTAATAATAGGAAAGCAATAAAGTGGCCATATATCCTAGGAAAAGAAGATACGCTCTTGGGTATTTATAATACCTTCTCAGATATCATCCCCCTATATGATAACGTGAGGCTGGGATCTCATGACGTTCTCAAAATGCATAGTCACTTAGTAGAGTCACTAATCCCCCTTCTGAGTAAAACTTGCTGTAAAGATAAAAAATATAACGTAAGACGGCAGCTGGAATTGGAGACACCGTGGTTTAACAAACAGTGTCGCTTAGCCAAAAATAACTTAATCATTGCCGTGAAAACCAAGGACCAGTTGAGGGTTAGAGAGTGTAGACATGAATACAAAAGACTTCTCTATAATGCAAAAAGGGAATGGGATGATTCAATCTGGGAGGATCTTTTAAATGCTGCTAGGAAACATGACCAATGTAACTTTTGGAGCTTGATAGCTAAAAATAATAAAACAGGTAGCTCCAATAGGGATTTATTCCTAGATGAAAAAACCTGGTTTGATCATTTTGTAAAATTATATGATTCGGCTGAGGTGGCCACAGAGTACAATTATTTTGGATTGATTCCTCAGTGTACCAATCCACTTAAATTTAGCATGGAGGAAACACTGGGTGCTATAAAAGCGATTAAAGCGGGCAAGGCACCAGGCCCGGATAAATTACCGGGGGACTTATTTACTCACAATATTGATGTATGGTGCCCTTACATTAATTTTTTGTGTAATTCCATCTTGTTGGGAACCCCGATCCCCGAATCATGGAAGGGGGCAGAAATAGTTACCATCTACAAAAAAGGGGATCGATATAACCCATGTAATTACAGACCAATCAGTTTAATTGACATTTTACAAAAAAATTTTGCCAGACATATTTTAAATCGTCTTTTAATTTGGATAGAGGAATTCAAAATCCTCTCAAAATATCAAGCAGGTTTTAGAGTTAAAACAAGCACTATGGACCAGGTGTACAGGTTTATGTGCATCTGTTGGAAATACATCCAACTAAAGAAGTCCAGTATATATGTAGCGTTTGTAGATTTACGCTCAGCGTTTGATCTTGTCCCTCGTCCCCTATTATGGGATACTCTAATGAAGATGGGCGTCCCCGATGAACTACTAGTTAATCTTATAAAGCTTCATACTGACAATTTCGCTAAAGTAAGGTGGGGAAGAAATGGCGAACTCACCCAAGCCATACCAGTGAAACGGGGTGTAAGACAAGGGTGCGTGCTGGCCCCGACCCTTTTCTCACTTTTTATAAATGATATCCCCCCATACCTGGCACAATGTAAACATGATTCCCCAAAATTGGGTAATGAGGCTATCACAGCATTGTTATTCGCGGATGACACCATTTTAATATCACAAACACCGAAAGGCTTGCAAAATCTAATAAATCAATTTCATAGCTATTGCGAGTCAAAGGGGTTAGAAATCAACTCATCGAAAACCAAATATATGGCCATTAACCCCCCCAAAACCTTCAAAAAGAATCTGGTCTTGAATAACACTAAATTGGAGTACGTGGAATTCTTTGATTATCTGGGCATCAGACTTGATAGCAAAATGTCCTGGATACATCAAATAGAAAAAAGTAGGCTAACACTTAAGCACAACTCCCTCCCTATTTTAAAAACTCATGGAGGGAGTACTTCAAAAGCTATAACTCCTGCGATTGAAGTGTTTAAAGCCAAAGCGCAATCTGCAGCCCTGTATGGGGCCGAGATTTGGGGGCCTCCCTCAAACCAAACATTTTCCACCGATGAGAATGCGTTCTTTAGACGCCTACTAAAATTATCAGTAAGAACGCCTCTAGTGCCTGTCTATATAGACATTAATCTAAAACGCACAGACCATTTGTGTTGGTTGAGACCATTGATTTATTGGGTAAGAATATGGTCTACCCCGGAACTCGCTGACTATAGAGCAGGCCTGCTGGAAATCCGGGAACTGGACACTTTTAATTCAATCAAGTGGTTGAAGCATATATCTACTTGGTTTATAAAAATAGGCCTTTCTAACTTCTGGAATACCCCGGTTACGTCAATTACCTCGCTAGTTGCCTGTAAGGAACTTGTAAAATCTGCTTATTGGAACTATGTGAATATTAACGTATATGAACGTGCTACTGGTTCCCTAACTCACAAGTTCCTGCAATTCAAGGATACCCCTCTATTTGAACATTTTATGGATGTCATCGAACCACCCTTGGCTAAAACCATATATCTACATTATAGATATGGGGTTTTACAGATAAATGCCAATACCTGTCGATGGGGAACTCCTAAAAGAACTGACCCCCTTTGCAAATTGTGTGACTTAAATCAAAAAGAAGATGAGGCCCATATCCTTTTTTTTTGTCCGTTGTATAAAGCACAGCGCATGAAATGGATCAGACCCCTCTGTAACAATTTGGGCACACGTTCACACGAAGAGGCAGGAAGGATATTCAGATCCTCAACCACTAGGCTGATAACATTCGGAGTGAGCAGGTAGCTCCTCAATGTCTGCTTGATCAGAAAGAAAATAGGAATGGAAACTTAGAATTTTACTGTTTTTAAATCCTGGCATTTTTAATCTTTTGAATCTTTTGATTATTTTTAACCGCATTAATTTGTTTTTATCATGGTCTTGTATTATATGGAAGAAAGGTAGATTGTATCTGAACAAAAAAAGTACTGCCCCAAAAATTGTAATTGATTTATGATGATGGTTAGGGTTCCGTACACATGGCACTTTTTTTACCTCTTGTATTGTGAATGTTTTGGTTAGATTTTAACATATGACTATGTGTGTATTTTTTATGTGATGGCTTAATGACAAATTGTCGAATAAAAGCTTTACTACTACTATTTGAGAATCGCAAATTGTAAATTACATACATATGCCCCCTAATCCTTTGGTACCTTTCCTGTATAAGATTATGGGCCAGATGTAGGTAAATCTCATTTACCGATTCATAAATACCGAATTTTACCGATTCGGTATTTATGAATCTGTAAATGAGATGTAGGTAAAAATTCGGTATTTTTTACCGAATCGGTAAGATTTGGTATTTACCGATTCGGTAAATACCGAATCGGTATTTGCTATTGAATCCTATGGGCCTTGAAGCCCATAGGATTCAATAGCAAATACAGATTCGGTATTTACCGAATCGGTAAAAATACCGAATTGCTAAGGGGGGACAGGGTGTCACTTTAACACCCTATTGCACCCCTGTAACTGGCGTTTGCGCCATGTTGCACACAGACATGCCCTTAGGGCATGTCTGTGTGCCACATGGCACAGGTGTACATGCACAGATGTGCATGTACACAAGAATTCGTAATTTACCATGCAATTGTATTGCATGGTAAATACCGAATTCTAAAGGCCCTGTAGCACTGTTAGAAGTGCTACCTACATCACAAAATACATTTTTGGTATTTTTACCGAATGGTAAATTTACCGAATCGGTAACATTTACAGAATCGATAAATTTACCGATTCTGTAATTTTACCGACTCGGTAAAATTACCGAAAATGTACGTTTTTCTAGCCCCTACATCTCCATAGCCCTTTACCGGTCGGAAACGGCCAAAAATCGGTATTTCCAGCCGTTTCCGACTGGTAAAGGGCTACCTACATCTATGTCTAAGTTCCTGTAGGTAAGTAAACTATTTAACATTAGATTTTCATCTGCACTACTGAGATTCCTGGTGGGCCTGCATCTAATCAACACAAAGCCCAAAGAGTGAGCTGCGCCGGGGGAAGAATAACGTGTTCTGGGAGGCAGGCAGGATCCGAGCTGCTTCGGCATTTACCGCTAGTACCCGGCGAACATTCTAGACTCCTTCATCACTACTTTAGGACCCTAAGCAGCAGAGCCGAACTGCGAGCCTAGAATAGAGCCAGTATTGCCCCCTGTAAGAGATGTAAAGCAGAGTAGTACAAGGATCATTCCTGCCCCTTGAAGATGCACTGCAAACAAGTTGTTACCAGGCAGGTCGAGGATGCTTACTGCCCCCGGGGCTGCACTGTAAGTAGTGGTAGGCAGTGCAGTGCATGCAAGGGATGATTAAGACTCTTTAAAGCTGCCTTGTAATATGTTGCAAGCAGGGCAGCTCAGGGTACGGTTAATGCCCCCTGAAGGTGCACAGTGTGAGGTGACTAATAGGGCGGCAGAAAAGAAGCTTCATGCCCCATCAAGCTCCAGTTTAAGAAGAGGAGGAGAAGTGTGGCTCACTGGTTAGAGGAGGCAGACCTGGAAGCAGAGGTCAGCCCGGGACCAGGGTTCAATTCCCGGCTCGGCAGGGTCTGGAGTCCTAAAATGTCCATGGACTCGACAATTCTCGCTCCGGTGCCTACTCGATTCACGGGTTCACACTCTGCGACTCTGGGCAATAGCTTGCTTAATCTCCACAACGGCCCCTCGTGGCGGGATGCCTGGCTTTCACCTTGCGGATACCCTGCCGGGGTTATCTCACAGGGGAATACCAGGACGGGTTCCCTAAGCAAGCGCTTAGAAACCGCTTGGTGATTTGCGCTATATAAATTCCTGTACATTTACAAGAAGTTTCAAGCAGGGTGGCACAACAGCACATGGCTTCTCTTCTCTCTGCATCATAGGCCAGATTCTCAAAGGGCCTCAGGTCTAGTGGCGGAGGCACGCAGCTGTGGGGGAATCTCTGCACTCAGGGGTATATTCACAAGAACCTGTGCTAAACATAACCAAAACATGCTAACACACCTTTACACATTGCATCCTATCGCTGGAAAATTACCTTGTGTTAACGTGGGATTTACAACAAGGCGGTAGCATACGATAGTCTGCCGAAACCGCGGCTAATGTCCGTGATACAACCACCTCGACGGAGATAAAAACACAAACCTCAACGCAAAAAAACATGCGATGGGCCAAAGCGCGATGAGGAAATCTGCTATAAGTAGCGCCAGGCCTGCAATACACACATGGGAGGCAGGAAAAATCACGATAAAAGTAGAAAAAACGCCCAAACACAAACTGACCAGCACCCAAGCACCATGGAGGCAGCCGGAGCAGGCGCAAAGGATGAGTGCAACCCCACAAGCACCCCGGATGACCAGTCTGTTACCTTGGGGACTGGGAAGGGCAAGGACAAGAAGAAGAGGAAGACAAAGCTCAGTCCACAGGAAAAAGGATCCTGGCCACGGAGGTGATGGAAACACCATCAACAACTGTTTGTCACCTACAAAGTGTCATTGGGCACCAAAAATGTGATATGGCAGAACAACCTGGACAAGGTGAATGCCGTCGTAGAGCACAAGAGGTCAATGGACGAGGCCAAAAGGCGATGGATTGACGTCAAGTGAAAGACCAAGGAGACACTTGCAGCCAACCAGAAGGCATCAATGCAGACTAGAGGTGGTAGCCGGGCGCCACAGCTCATGCTAGATGACATGGAGGAGCTGGTGTCGACAGACATCAGTGTGGAGACTGTGGCTGTAGTTGGGGGAATGGACGCCGCTCAACAGGACATAACACAACCGCAACAGGGTGAGTGACCACCAGATACTGGGGGACAGGTGGAGAAGGCGACAATGGCACACATGCACAATCAAGCAGAGCACAATGCACACCCACAATGACTCTGGGTCATGGCCCTGAACTACACACTGTCACAATGTACAATGCCATGCCGTCTATATGCCAACATGTACCATGCTGCTACATACATGTTGACACATTGTAATGCACCATCTCCCCTTCACATTGCAGAGGCACCATCAACACCTCGTGCACAGCAGTCCCAGCCACTCTTCACTGATGACGAGGAGGACACCACCAGCATCGACACCCAAGCTCTCCAACACATCTTGGACATCATCTGCAACTCACCTGTAGAATCAGGGCAGCCCAGCTGCATCGAGAAGACCCCACCCACTACCCAAACCTCCCAGCAGGAGGCACCCACAGCCCTGGCAGTCACCCAAGACCGCCAGGAACAAACCATAGCCTTCCATTGCCATGTGCTTGAGGGCCAGAGGGAGACAGCTGAGCAAGTGCGGGTGGGGATCGGCCTCATGGCTACCAAACTGGACGCCATCCTTGGGTGTCTAGGTGCCATCAGGGACCAGCTCCAGTCCATAACTGACACCCAGAGTCCACTCCTTGTTCTCCAAATAGCCCTGACTGACGTCACTGGAGTCATGACGCGGAGAGAAGAACACCTGTCCGCTCAGACTGGCTCCAGCGATTCCAGCCGTGAGCTGGCATACATGCGGAGGCTCATGGAGGGCATGATGCGGATGTAGGCGGAAAGGATGGCAGCCACCACTGCACATCAGCAAAATGTATCTTGGATCTACCATGCCCTGCAGATCCTCATCATGGCATTGCTGTCACAAGGCATGGCGCTGATGAATGATGCTGCCCCCACACCATCCACATCTCTGCCCCCTGGTGTGTCAGCGCTTCACAGTGCTGCAGGTGCATCCACTCTGGCACCTGATGTGTCACTGCCACACAGGGCGGCCGACAATCTTCCTCCGGCCCCTGATGTGTCATTGGCACACAGTGCCGCAGCCGGCACTACAACACCCACAGGTGGGGCAGAGCACACATCGAGGACGAGGACATGGATGGCATTGTGTTCAGATGGAGGCACTAAGCATTAATTTCCGATACCTGGCCTGTTTCTGCTTGGTGCGGCACATGACCTCATGACGTTCCATTGACCCCCCGATACACTCCGCTGCACTCACCTTGGAACGCGACATGGACTGCCATATCCTGTTTGATGACCAATGACACAGCGACCAGACTGTGGACTGTAACCTTCCTCTTCCACAGTACCTGTCATCCCCGGATGGACTCCCCCATGTTGTGTGGTCTGCTTGGTTTGGCCCTGTACCACTCCAGCTGCAAAATTCCATGTCGTTCATCATTTATGTATGAATGTGTGGATGAATGTAGGGGCAGTGATTTCCCTACGTCAATGATGCTTATCTAGTGGGATGTTAGTCACCATATGCTACATTGCCTATTGTGTTCCGGGTGCCGTGGACACTGCAACAGGGACACACGCATTAGTTATTTTCATGTCCGGACATGGACTGAACCACGCCCAGAGCCCAGAGTCATTGATGCAAGCCATGTGCTGGTCCAGCGAATGCCAGGTCAGACCACTCCGCTCCGAGGGGGGCCCACTAGCTACCTGTCGCAGGCGTATTCGCTGGTGGTGTGCTGGTCTAGTTGTCAGCATTTCACGGCCACTCACTGAGGGCAGGTTTGCACACACACCACACCCATCTGACAACGGCGTCACAGGCCATGTGACCCCACCAATATAAGGGGCCGACAACGTCACATTCCCCTCTGCCTGTGGTGACTGGATGACGGACGCTCCACGGTGCTCAATCATGAAGGGCCCATGAGTTGTTGTGCACAGGGTTAGTGGCACCCGAAGCCTTGCGGCAGTCACGGGCCTACCACCACGTGGCACTGACTAGTATTGCAGAGGGTTAGTGGCACCCAAGGCCTTGTGGCCATCACAGGCATACCACCACATGGTGTTGACTGGCGTTGCACAGGGTTAGTGGTACCCGAGACCTTGCGGCTGTCACGGGCCTGCCACTACGTGACTCTGACTGACGTTGCACAGAGTTATTGGCACCCGTGATTGCTCAGCAGGTGTGCAGCCTGCGATGATGACATGTGCACTGATGCGATCTCCGCCATTGATGACTCAGGACTCAGTGTCATGTGTTGGACCTGCTGGGCCGCGGAGTGGGCCTGCTTGATGTGGACGATGCCATGGTGGCGTGACCGGGGCCTGTAGCTCGAAAGGGCACTTGGTGTGCCTACTGATGGACACACCGGTGGCAGCAGGTGAACAGGGGGCCTGTGTGGGCAGGGGCAGTGGTCTCTCTCTCTCTCTCTCCCTTCCTTTCCTTCTCTCTCTCTCACTCTCACTCCCTTCTCTCTCTCTCTCTCTCACTCTCTCTTTCCCTTCCCTCTCTCACTCTCTCCCTTCATTTCCCTCTCTCTCTCTCTCTCTCTCTGTCACTCTCTCTCCCTTCTCTCTCTCTCTCTCTCTCTCCCTCTCTCTCTCTCTCTCTCTCTTCCTTTCCTTCCTTCTCTTTTTCTCTCTGGCTCACTTTCCTTCTCTGTGTCTATGTGTCTCGCTCCGTCCTAATTTTCTGCTTTATTTTCCAGGTTGTGACGTCAAAATTGTCCCTGATGGACCCAATAGGTGTCTTCCGCATTGGTGTTTTGTGTTATGTTTCAATAAAGTTTTTGTTGTTACTTCAGTGCTGTGTGACTGTTTCTCGTTCTTCCGGCCACACATGTGTGTATTTAGTTTGGCACTGTGCGTCATCATGCATTTGTTGTGGCTATTGTGTCATGCACAGTATTTGTATGTCTGAGGGGGAGGGCTGGTGTTGGTGGCGGGGGATGTTGTTGCCCTCCTGGGTATCGGAGCTGCATGATCATTGTCTGCATGGCATCTGTGGGTCTTCAGGTGTGGCTCTTGGCTGAGTTCTCTTTCATGCTGTGGGTAGGTGTCCTGCTTAGCACCAGCAAAAGCTGGGTGTTAATTCCCTGCTGCTACCACGGCTTATTGCCTGTTTATGCTTTCGCATCACAGATATGGCAGTTCGTTATGAAAGTGGTGTTGTGGTTTTTTTGTGTGTTTTTGCACAGGAAACGCCTACTCTGCATCTCATTAGGGTTAGTTGGTGGTGTCCACAGTGGAGATACATTTTGGGGCAGTTATCGCAGGAATACAGGCAATGCTTGCAGTTTGCACTAGCTTTTGAATGGGGTGTTAAATCTATTTCCACTTTTGATGCATTAAGTTGGGGATAGATCGGAGATGAGTGCTTTGTGAATATCCCCCTTGGGGTAGAATCTCCGTAATGAGAATTCTTTGAGAATCAGGCCCATAGTCTCTAAGTGGCAAGGAGCAGGGATGATCTGCGAATTAAAAGCAGTTCTGCAAATGTTTATTATCTCTATGTTACACTGAACAATCTTGAACATAGCCGGAATGTAAAGGGTATTTAAAATCGCCCAGATTTCTCTTTAAAAATGTGTGAAGTTTTTTTAATAACTTTGCAGTTTTTGTGGACTGCAAGAAATGTGTGGGACACCTTCTTCGTTCAGCCTCCAGTTAGGGGCTGAAGGGGCATTCTTGGTGCATGAGCATATCAAAGCCTGGTTTATTTTGGGCTTCGAGGTCAAAGCCGACATCTAACTGAGAAAAGCATGTGGCTCAAGCCGGAAGTGACCCCACCTCTCATCTAGATCTTTAAGTCAATGTGTGATAATTGTATTGTAAAATGCTCCAGTTAGCGCCATTTAAAAAAAATATTTTTGGGGCAATTAACCGCCTGACCCTCAAACCCATCTGAAGAAATTTAGCTCATCCTCTTTGTTGCTTTGCTCAGTCAAAATCAAAGAATTTTATTTTACGCCCCACCACTTTCTAAATTCACCGGCCACAATGGACCATCAGAGAAACACAATAATAGAACATAACCATTTCAATGCAAGATTATAGGAAAGTCAGAGCAGTCAGACTTTACTACAGGAACATATGTTAAACATTTCAGAGTACTTTTAGATCTTGCGGTCTCTAGTTGGCAGAGGTAGGTACCAATGTCCAAAGAGGGACCCTTGCATCTGGTCAGGGAAGGGAGGATACACTCTTTAGATAACCCCTGCTCATCCCCTTGGTAGCTTGGCACGAGCAGACACGCATATCAAAGGCAATGTGTAAAGTATTTGTACCAACACTCACAGTAATACAGTGAAAACACCACAAATGGACTCCACACCAGTTTAGAAAACTAAAGTATCTTTATCTAAACCACACAAGACCAAAACGACAAAAATCCAACATACACAGTTCAAAATAGGTCTTTTAAAAAGAGTTCAAGGGTTTGCATCAAAATAATCCACAGTTGCGTCAACTTTAGCCCAAAGTACCTGTAGATGCGACAAAAGTTCCAAGTGGAAGCTGCAGCGTTGAAAAACAAGTGATGCATCACACCTGAGACCCTGGGGAGGCGATGCGACAACCCCGCTGCATGCAGTGGGAGTGTTGCTACGAATCCGATCTGTATGGGGAGGGATGTGATACTTTGTATGGATTCCGGTGCGCAGGTTTATTTATTTTTTATTTTGAAAGTTTTATATAGCGCGAACAAGATCTTTGCAGATAACAGAGCGCTTTACAGAGGCAGGTGTAATCATCATCAAGATCATCAAGTTCAAGTACATAGCAGAAATATTACGTATAGTACAGGTATGAGGTAGCAAGGCATAGTTGGAGCGTATGACAACAAAAAACGCTGTAACTATACAGAGATGGAGAAAAAAAAGGATCTAAGCACTTTAGACTAATATAAGTCAAAACACACGTGCAGAGGAATATATAGGCTATATCATAATAAAATACTGGAGTACTGTTCGCAGTGTAAGTCAAACGTATTGTTCAAGTGTATTTAGCCATAAGGATACTTTTGACTTCTTTCTTAAAAAGAAGAGAGGAGGAGATGAGACTCGTTTCAGGAGGAAGTGCGTTCCAGATCCTGGGCGCCATTCCTGAGAAGGAGCGTTTGTAAGTTTTTTCCTTCCGGAATCTTCGCGGTTTCAGCAGAAGATTGTTTGAGCTCCTGGTAGTTCTGGACCCGCCGGAAATTGTCAACTTATGAGAGAGGTAGCTGGGTGATTTCGGGTGTATAGCCTTGTGCGTCATGCAGGCAATTTTCAGCTGTATTCTGGCTTCAAGGGGCAACCAGTTCGAAGATTTGAAGTCAGGGGAGATATGCGAGTGTTTTTTTGATCCAGTGATGAGTCTCGCTGCCGCATTTAGTGACGCTCTGAGGGGTGCAGTTGTCGTTAGGGGGAGGCCGCAGAGGGCCACGCTGCCGTAGTCTATGCGAGGAATGACTAGAGCTTGTACTGCTGTTTGGAAGTCTTTTGCTGGAAGGAAAGGTTTCAGTTTCCTCAAGGTGTTTATTTGGAAGTTCGCCCCCTTGGTAGCCTTGCTGATATGCTGCTGCATGTTGAGGTTGGTGTCAAGTGTTATGCCTAAGGATTTTGCTGAGTCCACGATGGTCGGTTGGACATTGAGTGCTGTTAGGTGTTTAAGCCATGTTTGAGCGGAGGATATTTTCGAGGGAGGTGAGATTAGGAGGAACTCAGTCTTCATAGCATTGAGTTTGAGGTGGTTATCGGCCAACCAGGATTGGGCGCTTCTGATCGTTGAGTTCAGACTCAGGATGTCTTTGGGGGAATGTAACTTGAGATATATTTGAGTGTCATCGGCGTACATGTGAAAGTGTACATTTGATGTTTGTAGCAGGGTGGTGAGAGGCTCCATAACTAGGTTGAACAAAGTAGGGGATAGGCAGGATCCTTGAGGGACACCTAACGAAACCGGTACTGGGGAAGACATCAGGTTTTTGCTCTTGAATTTTTGAGACCTGTTGTGTAGGAAGGAAGTGAACCAGCGAAGCACAGTCCCAGAGAAGCCCATTCTTGTCTTTAGGAGATCGAGTAAGTTCTCATGTTTCACTGTGTCAAATGCTGAAGAGAGATCAAGAAGGATGAGGAGGCAAGTATTATTTTGATCTAAGATTTGGATGGCATCATCAATTATGTGAGTCATAGCGGTTTCAGTGCTGTGCCCAGCTCGGAAGCCTGATTGGTGTGGGTTGAGGAGATCAAACTGTTCTATGTGCTTTGTCATTTGTAATTGGACGCATTTTTCTAAGAGTTTGGCGAGAGTGGGAATATTGGTAATCGGACGGTAGTTGTTTAGATCAGTGGGGTCGGCTGTTGGTTTCTTCAGTAAAGGTGTAACTTGTCCAACTTTGAGGGAGTCCGGGATGGTTCCTTGTAGTAGTGAGCTATTGATAATTTTAGTCCAGAGTGGGAGTAGCAGAGGAATGAAGTCTTTTACGGCGTTAGCAGGGAGAGGGTCAGTGAGGTGATTGGATGGTTTTAGGGTGCTGAGTATTCTTTCAATTTCTTCTTCAGAGTAAGTGTCAAAGGATGACCAGGTCGCATTGTTTTTTAGTTTATTGGGAGTTATGCAGTTGGGTATTGAGTAAAGGCTTGCGTCATTGAGGAGGTCTCTCCTTATATTGTCAGTTTTTTTGTTAAAGAAGGATGAGAAATCTTCACAGGAAGGAGTAGTGCTCATAATGTCGGTAGCTGGGGGTTGTTCCTTAGATTGAGATCGGATTAGCTCAAACAGTTTACTTGGACGGTTTTTTGCTTGGTCTAGCTGGAGTCTGAAGAACTCTGACTTTGAGCAATTTATTTTCCTGAAATATGCATTTCTCTTTTTCCTCAGAGTTTTAAGATGCAGTGCCGAGGGGACTGATCTCCAGGTGCGCTCTGCCATTCGCATAGCCCGTCTCTCTTCATTGAGACTCCCGTTGTACCAGGGGTTGGATATCTTAGTGGATACTCTTTTCAGTTGCATTGGAGCGGCCTCATTGATTATTGAGGCCATGGAGTTGAGATAGTGGTCAGTTAGGTCCTAGACGTCAGTAACGTCGGTAGGGGGGAGTAGGAGATTGCAGCTGTTAGGGGGTAGAGAGTTTGGATTGAGTTTCTTCATGTCTCTTTTCCACACTTTGGGCATGGCGTATTGCACCGGGATGAGTTTTACTATTTCCTTGATGATGAATGTGATAATATGGTGGTCTGACCAGTCACAAGGTTGGATTGAGTCAAGTTGAGTGGTGCCTTCTTTGGAGATGACCAGGTCGAGGATAGAGCCTTTGTCATGTGTTGGAGTGTTGCAGATTTGCGTGAGGTCAGAAGCGATGAGGAAATTTTTTTAGGCTATTAACTACTGCGTCACTGCTATCATTCCAGTGGAGATTGTAGTCACCCAGGTAAATTTGTGTGTTTTGCCGTCCAGCGTTGATAGATATTGTGTCCATGAGATGTTGGGAGAAGAGGAGGTTGTCCCCCGGGGGGTGGTACATGATGTGTAGTGAACATACAGGTTTGTTCTCACTGATGACATCAAGGCATAAGTATTCACAGGAGGTATGAGAAGGGGCGGTGACTTTATTAATAGAGAGGTTGCTCTTGTAAATGCAGGCGATTCCGCCGCCAGTCTTGTTGGGCCTGTCAAGTCTAGTGATGCAGTAGTTGGGGGGGACTAGGATATCCATGATAGGATTGGAGGATTCAGTTAACCATGTCTCAGTTAGTACGGCCAAGTCAATGTTCCTGGACAGGATGAGGTCAGCGACCTCCGTCGAGTGTTTTTGGGCCGATATACAGTTGAGAAGTGTGCATTTGAGTCTGGGGGTGCACGGGGAGGTGGAGGGGTCCATAGTGAGAGGGACTTTAGTGAGGTTGTCGGGAACAGAGCCTCTGTTGCTATGCGTGGGGTGCCTAATAGGGTTGGAGAGAATCGTAGGGATGGACATGTGCGTGGTGGCTAAGCTGTTTTGGGTTGCCGGTGCATATGTGCTGAGTAGGGTGTGTATATCGCTGTCCGAGAGAGTCTTGATTGCGCGCTGGGGGCGGTTGGCGGTATTGCGAGCGGGGATGGAGGTCCAATGTAAGGAGCGATTAGGATGTGACTTGATGGTGCGCTTAGGCCTGTTGGAGGTATTGCGAGAGGGAATAGAGGTCCCACGTCTGGGGTGCCTCGGATGTGGGGGGGAATTGATGATTCATTGAGACGTGGTGGGGAGGGGTGGATGCTCGGTGTGCGTGAGGAGTGACTCTTTGAGTGTGTGGAGATCTTCTTTCACTTGGAGGAGGGTGGTCATGATTGCGTCCAGCGTGCCGTTGGGTATGGGGTTAGAGTTATTGGAAGGGTAATCAGTAACAGGTGGGGTGAGGCAAATGCGAGACGTGTGGAAATTGGTCGAAGCGGGGGGGCAATTGTAGTAATGGGGAGTGAGAGTGGGGGGGAGATGTTGAGGGGGGAGTGGGGACCAGGAGTGGAGGGGGAGCTAAGGGTGGGGAGTGAACTGTTGAGGGACGAGTGGAGGCTAGGAGTGACGGGGGTGCATGGGGTGGGGGGGAAGTGTTGAGTGTTGGGTGTTGGTCTGGAATGCGTTGAGTGCCACAAAAGGGGGGGACGCTGTTGGGGGAGGAGTGAAGGCTAGGAGTGGCGGGAGTGCATGGAGTGGGGTGGAGATGATGAGGGAGGGGTGTATGTCAGGAGTTGTTTGAGTGCAGAGAGTGGGGGGGGAGGTGTTGAGGGAGAGTGGGGGCCCGGAGGGGGGAGCAGGGAGTGGGGGGAGAGAGGGCACCGTTGGAGGGGGAGCTAGGTGCGGCAGGAGTGTAGGGAGTGGGGGGGGTGGTGATATTGAGGGGGCATTTGGGATGGCATAGAGTCGGGTTGTGAGGGTCAGAGGCGGTGGGTCGTTCTGCGGTGTTAGTTGGAGGTGAGGAGTTCTGGTTCAGTTGGATTGGGGTATGTGTGGAGGGCCAACCATTGGGGAGGTGCTCTTTGAAAGTGGGGAACAGGTTGTCAAGTAGTTCCAGGTTTCTGTCTGTGGATTGAATTAGAACAATCCCGTTATTGTAAATAGTAATGGCTGTGTTGCCTGGGAAGAGCTTAGAAGGTGCGATGGAGAGAGTTAGTCCATGAGCGGATTTCCTGGTGGTGGAGACGTTGAGTAGGGTAAAGAACACTTTTTTCCATTGAGCTCTGCGTGCGGTGTGGAAGATGATATCAGTGTTCAGGGACCCATTTACCGGAGAGAAGTAGGTGTCGGCAAAGGGTGTTTCAGGGTGGGACCTCAGGAAGTTGTGTTTAAAGCGTTTAGCGGCTTTTTTTGTGAGCATGTATGTGTGCCACATGTCACACATGCCTTTACTTCGGGTGCTAGAGGGTGTCAAAGTGACACCCCCTGCACCCTTGCAACATTCGGTATTTACCGATTCGGTAAATACCGATTCGGTATTTCCCATTGATTCCTATGAGCTTCACAGCCCATAGGAATCAATAGGAAATACCGATTCGGTATTTACCGAATCGGTAAATACCGAATGTTACCGATTCGGTATTTCTAAATTAAAAATTAGCTACATCTCCCTCCTTCATATTTACAGATTCATAAATACCTAATCGGTAAAATTCGGTATTTATGAGTCGGTAAATGTCCCTCACCTACATCTGTCCCTAAGTTCCCGGCCCAATTATTCTGCCCTAAGGAGCCAGGTCTTAACCATTTTCCTAAACAGGGGTTCTGTATCTATGTTGCAGAAATCACTTGGCAAGGAGTTCCATAATTTTCCCACCCCAACCGTGAAGGATCTGCACCCCATGCCAGCCTTCTTGAAGCAAGGCGTGCAGAGAAGCTTTTGAGAATTGGATCTTAAGGATCTAGACTGCTAGTAACCGCGTAGTCTTTGTTTTAGGTAGCTTGGACATTTACCATGTGTGGCTCGGAATGCAAGCGTCAAGGCCTTGAACTTGATTATTTTAGCCTCTGGTAACCAGTGGAGCTCTTTTAGATGTGTAGAGACATGTTCGTACAAAGGAACCCGCCTAATCAGTTTCGCAGCCGCATTCTGTACTATCTGAAGACATCTAATTAGGTACTTTGGCAGGCCGAAATAAAGACAATTCGCATAGTCCAACCTAGATGTTACTACGGCGTGGACTATGGTTTTTTGGCATTTAAGACACAGTTTTAATCATTTTTCAAACGTAGCAGTACAGCCACCATATTTGCTGCACTGCATTGAAAAGTAAGGAACACACAGCACAGCGTCACATGCGCTAAGATTGACATCCTTCTGCTCTCATCTATAGTGCTGCTGCTCTTACAAGGCTGCATTGTGTAATGAGCTGCCATGCACTATACTGCAGAGGTGAGGGGGCCCTGTCTAGCATAGGATTTGTACTGGAAGCATACCTTTCCAGCACACATTTCTATTCCTACAGAAACTTATGAGCTCTAATTATATGCACTAAAAGAGTATTATACCCTGCAGCACACATGCAACACATCCGTTCAGTGGAGAAATAACATATTTCCCCTTGATTATGCCTGCATTAGATATGCATTAGTTTAAGCCTCAAAGTCCAGTCCGGCTATCTTCTAGATCAGGCTATGTGTCAAAACCTTTAGGGGTTTGACCTACTCCACCCCTGAAATTCTCCATTGACTCACAATAACAAAAGGCAGTGCAAAGCAGCTTCCATACTGAGAAAAGGATACATTTCAGTGCAAAACATCTGCTGTGCAGAATAGTAAATATCATGCGTGTTTGAGCCTACAGCAAAGTCTTATGGCCACATGCATCAACCTAAAAACTGGTCGCAAATGGACAGATTCGCAGAATCTGCCAGTTTGCGACCAGTATTTTTGTATTTCAGATGCATTATCTCAAATGCAAAGATCGCAATTTAAAGAATCGCAAAAATTGCGATCACTTAAATTGCGATTGCATTTAAGGAATTACAAATTGCGATTCCTTAAAATCAATGAGGTAAACAAAAAAAATTGCTACCTTGCAAATATGAATCGCAAATTACCGTCAATCAAAAGTTGATGGTAATTTGCGATTTCTTTGAAAAATGCACTGAAGTGCATTTTTCAGAGTCCCTTGCACATCTCCACCATAGGTTTTCCCTTTCAAGATTCCTGATAGAAAGATTCTATTTGATTCTCCACAAAGCTTAATATTTCAGGCTGTTTTATGGTTTGCCCTTCAGCCTTTGGAGGTTAAAAGAGGTTGGCATTTGATGGAGATTGTTTGACTTCAGCTGGTGATGTGCATGTAGCACCAATGTTATTATTTGAGGTTTGTGATTGTTTTTGGCTTGCGGGACAACAGGATACCCACTGATACCAGTTACTAAATCCTTTGACATGATAGGTAATCAATTATCGAGTGTTTTTTTGAATTTCTGACGGTTGGTACAATTACTGAGTTGTTTGGTGGGCTTTCTCTCTGCATTATTAGGCCCAGTTTTTGTATTTGGACGCAGCACGACTGGATTATAACACTGTTTGAGTTATCCGGAGAGTTTGTTATGGCGATATGCGTATTAAAGTCACCAGAGATAATTTGGCTTTTCACTGGATATTGATAAGCAAGGTTTTAAACTATTTCCCAGAAGATGGTAAGCTGGCTCAGTTTGATTGATCCCTTTGTGCTCAAATAGATCTTCAGTAAAATAACTGGAATTTGAAGGTGTATTTTTATGCATTGGAGCTATGATAATTGTAGAGCGATTTCTTGAAGCTTAGTATCTAAATCCAAGGTGATGTACATTGAAAGCCCTCCTTTCTCACGACCAAATGAAGACGAATGAGTAGCTGGGATGGAAAATTCTTGATGATTAATGATGTAAATATTATCCTCTTTCCAAGTGTCCTGTAACATCATCAAAATGTCAAAGTTTTGTAAATAAGTAGTTGTGTCTCTGTCTTCAAGCAGTCCTGAGAGGCTGTGTGCATTCCAGGAAAAGATGCCAATGGGCATTTGTGTTTTGGCTGAAGATTTGAAGCATTAATTGTTGCCTTCTAATTTTCCCTTTGTAAGGATTGCTGGAAGCCAGGCCCAGTCATCCATTAGAATTTTCCTTTTTGGAATTAGTTCACAAGTACCTGGACCTGAGAGTGAACTTGGTATTATAATGCCTAAAGATACAGGTCAATGATTCAGTGACCTTTTAATGTTATTGAGTTTGGTGGCTGGTCTAGCAAGTTAATTGATACTGACTTCCAGTCATGGACATGGAGAAAACAATTATCAATATATAACGCATTTTACAATTCATGCAAACCTCATTTGCCATCAGTAAAGTAGGGTATTCGTACAAAATATTGGAACAAAATATCTAGATGCAGAAATATTCCGTTGGAAATGTTATGTTGCACAAGTATCATGTGCAGAAATATCATTGACAAAATATTTTTAAGGTAAGTAACAAAAATATCTATGTTGTTAATACTGTTTACAAAAATATTGTTGTTAATAATATCGTTTTTTAATTATTTGGGGGGATTTTAGAACATATTTAAATTGTATATGTTACAAAATGTTTGTTTAATTATTACTAATATTTTTTAAATATAGTTTGTACATTTTTTGTTGGTACTAAATTTTATGTAATAGTTTGCCATTTTAAGTGCTTTAGCGGGTTGTGGGGTTTATAGCGGTACAGGGTGGAAAACAACTTACTTAATATGATTTATTTAATTGATAATTATGTTAAATGTGCAATTCATTTCTTTAACTAGGTTAAGTTTTAGGTATCGGTTATGGGGTTCGTAGGGGTATATGGTTGGTAATAATTTCATTAAAATTAATTAAATAACACATTTTGAATGATTTGATGGATAATTCATTATGTTAATTGTTAAAAAAAACGTATATATTTATATATTTGGTGTGAATTTTGGTGTTTTGTTGTGGTAAAGGGTGTGAAGGAAATTATGTATTATAATTATTAATTAATGTTAATTATCAGTAATTATGTAATTGATAATTAATTGTGTGAATTTTGTAATTCAGATATTTTTTAAGTTATATATCTGGTGTGGGTTGTTGGGTTTGTAGGGGTAGAGTGTTAAAGGGTGGGAAGTTAAATACAATTATTGTATTATTAGATCATTATTAATAATTGTTTCATAAAGAATTATGTAATTAAGATTTTTTGTATTTATATATTGGTTGTGGGTTGTAGGCATAAAGGGTGGGAAGTTAATTAAATATGAATATTTTATCATTAGTTAATTACTATTGTTTAAATGATAATTATGTAAAATGTATATTTATAATATTTAAGACATATTTTATGTGTGTGTTCTTTAGTTTGTAGCGGTATAGGGTAGGAAGTTTTTGTAAGTAACAATACATGTAAAACGAGTTATTAATGGTCATTAATTGATTTGAATTTGTGACCAAGTTAAACAGATCTTAGAACTTTATGTCTTGAACAGCATAACTATTCAATGGGTTAAAGATATATCTAAGGCATAGACAGCAGACTTTCCCTTTAGGTTACACCACAACTGCAGGCCGATGCCTCAGACAGCAGTAAAATGATGTCATATAAATAATATAGATTGCTCCATCTCAGTCATGAAATATCATCCAGAGCAGAATGCTTCCTTGGGAGAAAAAAATATAACATAAGCAGTCTGAGCATACCCTGCCACACTTAGGGCGAACAAAGCGATACAAAAGGGGATGATGGACGGAGCGTTTGAGCAAATCAAACACTCACCCCAGTCAACTGATCTGGGTTTAATCCATCACCATTCTTTAGCTCACTCGGCCACCCCATGCTCAGACATGAATCCCTTGCTCACTTTGCCACTGGATTCGAGCAAGCCGGGCTGAAGAAGGCTGAAATGCCAGAAACCGGTCCTCGGTAGCTTGTTTCCGGTCCAGGTAAGGCATGGCTTGGCAGTTCGGGCTGGCATATGGCCATATCTGAACTGGGGTGGCAGAGTGGGCTAAAGAACGGTGATGGATTAAACCCAGATCAGTTGACTGGGGGTAAGTGCTTGTATTGTCAATGCTCCGTCCATCATTTCCTTTGGTTTTTCTTTGTTCGCCATAAGTTGGCAGGGTATGCTCAGACGTGAGTCCCTTGCACACTTTGCCACTGGATTCAAGCAAGCCGGGCTGAAGAAGGCTGAAATGCCAGAAACCGGTCCTCGGTAGCTTGTTTCCGGTCCAGGGAAGGCGTGGCTTGGCAGTTCGGGCTGGACTGTTCCCATGAGGCACAGGGTCAGACTGATTTGCATATGGCCATGTCTGAACTGGGGTGGCAGAGTGGGCTAAAGAACGGTGATGGATTAAACCCAGAACAGTTGACTGGGGGTGAGTGCTTGTATTGTCAACGCTCCGTCTATCATTTCCTTTGGTTTTTCTTTGTTCGCCATAAGTTGGCAGGGTATGCTCAGACGTGAGTCCCTTGCTCACTTTGCCACTGGATTCAAGCAAGCCGGGCTGTAGAAGGCTGAAATGCCAGAAACCGGTCCTCTGTAGCTTGTTTCCGGTCCAGGGAAGGCATGGATTGGCAGTTCGGGCCGGACTGTTCCCATGAGGCACGGGTCAGACTGATTTGCATATGGCCATGTCTGAACTGGGGTGGCAGAGTGGGCTAAAGAACGGTGATGGAATAAACCCAGATCAGTTGACTGGGGGTGTGTGCTTGTATTGTCAACGCTCCGTCCATCATTTCCTTTGGTTTTTCACTATACACTGAGGGCCTAGTGCAGCTTTTTCCTCTTTCTATTGGTGCTGCAGAATGCAGCACCCATAAAAGGAGGAAAAACGAGGAGCAAAAAAGATATTTCTTCTCGTTGTGCCTCCCTTACGCCTCCCTTGGGGAGATGTAAGTTTTTGGCACTGCCTCAAACTAACGATTTCTTGTTAATCTGGAGCAGTGTTAAAAAGCCATGGATGTTGCTGGGAACGCCCCGGCAACATCCATGGAACGCCCCTTTTACACAGTTTTCTGCATTAAAAGGGGCACATATTTATGAGGCAGTGAAAAGCCCCGTAACATGGCTTTAAGTGGCCTTATAAATATGGTACATTCCGCCTCTGGAACGTCCAAAACGTGATGTTCTGGTGGCACAATAGTGCCAGTAGGGCCTCATAAAGGAGGCTTAGAGGTGGGAGAGCCACTGAAAGATCTAGTCAGGCTCAAGCCAGATGCCTGAATCTGGCTCAGCTCGAGCTCCTATTGGAACCTCATGCGCAAACTGAATAGTACTTTCATGTTGCTTCTGTCTGTCAGGCACCCACATTTTCAACTCATGCACCAACAATTAAACATAAGGAATTAAAACTTAATGTAAAAAGGAAAGACAACAAGAAATCAAATTAGTGGCTCAATTGTAACCAGAAAACCAGAAATCAATTCAACATCTCCATTTCACTACATTGTGTGACCCATTGCAATATTGTATTTTTCCGAACCTCTTTTCTTTATTATCACATTTGAGAGCAGAATGCAAGCTGTACAAAAACAGCTTGCATTCGTTTTCATATATAAATGTATTCTTTCTGTAATAAGAATCTAGGCTACACATGGGGTATGAATTACATCTAACTTGCCTCTTTGTTCACCAACATTGTTGTCATCAGAGTGGGGAGTGGCAGGAAGATTTCTAACATCATTTTTAAAAGCGGACACTTTTAATAAGTACCTCTCACTGTAGTGATATAATAGTTTGTACTAAGGCGAAATGCTTTTGCATGTTAAAAAAGACACTTTTTAAGATTTCTATGAGACTTTGTCATATTTTCAAGATGTTTGTTGCATGAGTTACAGGGCAAACATTTTCAGTCATTGGGTCATACATGGGCTCTTAGAGCCCAGTCAGACTCTTGGCTCTGCACTATCTCGTCTCTCGCTGTTCATTTGTTGACTCACCCACCTCTACTAGGTACCCTGAGGTTATACCTCTGAGGATGCTAACTGTCCCCTTGATGACCCAGGCACTGTTTGGTATCTTAACCAGAGTGTGGTTTGCCCAATATGGTAATGGTGTATTGAGCGTATACTATGTGTTGGCACCCTTGAACGCCACATGCAATGAATGTTGGGTGAATTACAAATTCACCACACCTTATCATCCCCAAACCAATGGGCTTCTTGAAGGATTCAACAAAACCCTAAAAGGCATGATCATGGATTTAACTGAAAAACTCAGGCAGAACTGGGATGTCTGATCAGCTTCCCTTCTGTTGGCCTACAGGGAGGTACTCTTGAAAGGAGTGGTCTTCAGCCCCTTTGAACATCCATATAGGCACCCTGTGGAGATCATTTAAATCTTGGACCCAACTAGGACGTTTTGGACTATATACTGGGCCTGAGATCTTGGATGGCTGAGCTCATGAAAGGACTAACTAAAATCTAGAAGTCAGTCAAGAGCTGATCAAACAATGAAATAATTAGATAGCAACATATGTAGAACACCAACCTGATCAGAAAGTAGGGGTTGTGGAGCTTGTGGCTCCCAGCGCCGTCCAGGGCAAATGGATTGGGCCCTACACTGTACTGGAAAAAGTGGGTGGATCACTTATCTTGTGGACATTGGCACCCTCTGGCACTGGTAATCTATGTCAACTCCCTGAAGACCCACTTTGAGAAAGCACATGTGACTATGTTGATGGTGACTGATGGAGGAATGGTAGAGGAGGGTAAGCCCCTCCGGCGCTCTAGTCCCACATGCCAAGAATAGCTCAGTAGAGGGAGTTGTGTTCTCCCCTACCCTGACAGAACAGCAGAGACATTGGCACCAGTAGGACAGTTTGATATTATGTTCTCACTGACATCTGGTCTGACCCAGTGAGGGCTAGCATCAAGGAAGAAGTAGCCAAGATGATATCCCCAGGGGTGATTGAATCTTATTGCAGTCCATGATCCATTCCAGAGGTACTGATACCAAATCCACCCTAAAAAGGAGTACCCCATGGGCTATGTGGTCAATAAGGTAGATGCTCACTTCATCCACACAGATGATGAGCTCAATTACAGCTTTGGGTACTAACAGGTTGCCCTAACTGAAGGTGCCAGAGAAAAATCATTATTCTCCATCTCTGAGCGCCACTTTAACTTCAGTTTAATTTAAAGTAATGCCCTTTAGGCTAAAGAATATCCCTGCCACCTTCCAGGGACTGGTCAACAGGGCATGTCTGGGTAAGAGGACTTGATTGCAGCCTACCTTGATTGTAATCCTGCTTTTAGCTCCACCTAGCAGGACCACTTAAGACGCCTCCTAGAAGTGCTTCAGTCCCTGCAAACAGAAGGTCTGATTATTGAAGCCAGCAAGGTCAAATAGGACAGGGATCTGTTGTGTGCTTCCGTGACCTAGTTGGCTGGAGACTTGTGCAGCCTCTCCTAAGTGCCAGACAATCATGGCCTGGGAGCCTCTTAAAATTCAGACCCATGCTTGGCTCTGACTGTATAGTACAGGCTGTTAGTTAAGGTATATTGCACTATTGTGACTCCCAGACAGAGCTGACTTCTAAGAAGCAGCCCTAGAAAATCATATGGATAGAGGAAAGTCAGAAGGCTATTGACACATTATTGTCCACTGGACCAGTACTACAGGCACTATATTAAAGCAAGGAGTTTTTGTCTAAACAGATACTTTGGCTACATAGCACTGGTGTGGTATTATTCCAACTGAATGATTAAGGGTCAGAACAAACCAGTAGCCTTCATTAGTCGGCAACTACTCCAAAGAGAGTAGCAATATAGTGCCATTGAGAGTGAGGCCTTTGCTGTGGTTTGATCCCTGAAGAATCTGAGACCTTACTTGTTTGGGACTCATTTCAGAGTTCAAGCTGACCACAGACCTCTCAGGTGGCTAATGCAGATGCAGCGGGAGAATCCAAGATGTTGAGGTACTTCCTCTTCCTCTAGAGAATTGGCTTTTGCAGTGGAACATAGATCTGTACCAGACTATGTCAGTTCAGATGGCCTTTTCAAGTTTGTCTGCTTAGATGAAGAACACTGCCAAGAGACCAGCTGAGTTGCTCTTCACCTTTATTCTGGCAGTGTGTGTAAGAAAGTACCTCTTTTTGTGTTGTCATGCCAATTTTCTGGACTGATCGTGCTGGTATTTGAAGTCTACCCACTAGGATACCTCTGTCCATTCCACAGTGTATGTGCTCAAAACTTTAAAACATAACACTATTGGCATACTAACCTTCCCACTTATGCCATAGCATATGATTTAAAAAATACACCAATGGAAAGGAAAAGTTAAAAGATAGATGTGCACTCAAGCATAGGTTGTGCCATCCACTAAGGGGACAAACAAAACATGGCTTCACACTTTTAAATCAGCTGGCAAGCCTGTCAAAATAATCCTTTTTGAGGGACAAGAACCACACTTTTAAATAATGAATAAGACATCCTTAAGTAGGCCATGTAGACCAAAGGTAGTGCTCCTCTTATTTAAAAGTGGTCAAGGCAATTATTTTATTTTGGTCTTGGCATGGATGTATGACACTACAACGCATGCTTTCACTCCGCATGCCATTACGACACAACTTTTACAACGCAAGTCGTTACAACAACTTGCGTTGGGGGGCGCTGGATAGTGGAATAGTTTAATTTACTATTCCAACTCCAGTCCCCGTGGATAGTAGGGAAGGTGTTGGATAGTAATTAAACTATTCCCTATCCTAGAGCGCCCTCCAGCGCAAGCCGTTGTAATGACTGGCGTTGTAATAGTTGCGTCGTAATGGTAGTGCGGAGTAAAAGTTGCGTTGTAAAGGATGTTTCCCCTTGGCATGCAGTGACTAGTCCACAAAAATGTTTTTCCCAATAAAGGGCTGTAGGTGTCTTAAGAGAACAACTGACATTCAGAACAAAATCAAAACCTTGCCTTCTCTGGTTTGGGAACATTTACTGGATCAATTCAAACACTATTTGTAAGGTGTATTAAACATCCAATTCAGTGGTAACATTGTTTTTTTTAAAGCATTTGGGAACAGTGACTTCTGAAAAGTCACAGTTTACCTGCCTGGGCATCCAGGCTGACTAGCAATAGCCTTTTGGTAGATTACCCTGCCAGCGCTTCTCTTTAATGAGGTGTAATATCAGAGCAGAAACAATGGCTTAGGCCTTTTCACAGGAAGTCCTGGGTGTGCTGTATGCAACATATATCTGCTCAGATAGGACAGCTGGGCATGGCCAGCAACTTTATTATCTTTTAAGGGGCAAAACTGAAGCCTGCCAGTTCAAAGTTAAGTAAACAGGGAGATCCGGAGAAGAACATCCTTTTTCCTTGTAGGCCCTCTCTAGTCAACTTGGCACTAGCCTAGTAAGAGGGGAGCTGGTCCCAAAACTATTTAGGTGTAGCTGCAGAAGAATGAACTGTTTTTTCCTTAAACACTCCCCTGGCTTGCACACAAGCTCTCTTCAGGACAGAAAGATTCTACCATATTGCATTTGCCTCGGAATAGTGCACTGTTGGGTTTGTTTTCGTTTTAGTTGGAGAGTATCCAGGTGTCACCCTCACCCATAGGCTAGTGAAACCTTCAAAACTGGTACATAACACACCGCTCATCATAACACTTTGGACCCATGGAAGAAGAGAGAATGACTGGACCTTCTATTTAAGACCTGTGTGGAGACCTGAAGGGCTATATCTGCTCTTGCTAGTACCCAGGACTTCAAGGTTCATTTGGCTATCTGCATGTGTGGCTGCCAAGATACAGAAACCTGAAATGAAGATCTGACCCTTAGTAGCTGGTACTGGACTAAAGGCTGATGGTTGCCCCTGTTGCAGTGACTCCTGGCCCCTAATTCCTGTTCCTGAGGTCAGAAGTGATCTAGAAGAGCTGCTTGAGAAACTCTGAAAAGTTGTAACTTAGAAAACATTTTTGGACTTCCAAGACCTCTAGACCTCAGTGGGACCTTGCTTTAAATGTGTCTGGTTACAAGACAAATTTGTAGAATACAGCTTAAGGCTTGCCTCACTGGAGGATTCTGACCTGATAAAAAACATGAGGTCTGAAGGTAGAAATCTTGACAGGGCGAAAGAGCAAAATGTTTCCACCCCAAATGAGGACTTCTTCAGCTGCAAAATTTGTATTTCTCCCACTTTGAGCCTTTCCTGTAAAAAACAATGGCTTTAGTGGGACTTTGAGCAGCAGTTATCTGGTTTTAAGAGGCCGTTGACAGATACAGCCTGCAAGAATGTCCCGCTGGAGGATTTTAATTTCCATATCTGAGACTAAGTCAGCAGGTAAAAGCTTTGACCAGGATGAGCCTGGTTGGTTGGGGGGCACTAGAGAGCCCACTGCAAGATGGCCGCACACTAGTGCAGCTCTGCTGGCAGAGTGAATTAATTCTCCTTTTATCCTGGGATACAGTTGACATACAAGCCATCTATGAAGCATGGGAGACCGGAACCTATTGAGAGAACAGGCAACTAAAATAGAACAATAGGCTGCTGATAAATACCTCAGAAACGCACTACGGGCAACGGCCAGGCAGCCCACGGCACAAAATGGTGGAGGAATAACCCAGGCACCTATGGGAAAATAGCGAGACAGCAGTCCCGTTCAAGGGAGTGGATCATGGGTGCTGACTACCTCTCTAAAAACCCTACGGCCAGCACAAAGCTGACAACAGGAGAGATGGCGAGAGAGAGCCGTGCCAAGAGCAGAAAGAACAGGAGTGCCTGGGAGAACAAACTGCTGGGCAGCACAAAGCGAAGGAGAAGGGAAGGCCCAGGCTAGTGGAGATTGATGACAGTGGAGGGGCCCGCCCCCAAAGCGGACAAGCAACCTGCGTTACAAAATGGCAATGGAATAACTCAGGCACCTTTGGGAAATCAGTGAGACAGAAGACCCGCTCGAGGGAGCTGATCACTGGCACTGACTGCTGCTTTGGAACCCTCCCACAGTTACGAAGTGGACAACGGGAGATACGGAGAGAGAGAACCGTGCGAAGTGCGGAGAGAACGGGAACGCCTGGGAGACCAAACTGCTGGGCTGCACAGAGGGAGGGTGAGGAGAAGGACCAGGAGAGCGAAGAGCGAAGAGCAAAGGCAGTGGTGGGGGCCGCCCGCAAAGAGGACGTGACACCGCTGGGGCCCAAACGTCTGGCAGATATCGGCACAGGTCAGGCAGCAGTTAACAGAAATCACTGGAACAGTCTGAAGGTGACAGTCGGGGGTGAAAAAGGGAGCTGCTTCAGGAACAGTGAACCAGCAGCGGTAGCTGGGCGGGGAGAGGGTACGACCGCGATTGTAGTCAGCTCGCGACACCAGAAGAGACTGGTCTACCGGACAGGGTCACTGCAACGAGTAGAGCTGGGCAGTGCACATGAAGGCAAAGACCCAAAAGAAGAGCTAAATAGATAAAAAAGATACAAGAAACATAAAATAAGGGAGGCAAAAAAACAATGGAGGCTATAGTAGACCAAATAGCACTAAAACCAGACTGCACTGGAGTAAGTGGCACTTACCTCCCCCATAAAAGCAATCCAAGATCGTGGTCAGCAAGGTCAAAGCATTCAAAGCTAAGGTGCAGGAAAGGGCACAGTCAAAGGCTGACTGCCTGGCACACTGGTGCAAGGCGGGTGCGGAGAGACACTGTTGGACTTGGCTCTTTTTGCAGGGTCATCCTTAAACTTTTTTCCTTTCTCCTAGCCTGTGCGCGCAGTGTTACTGCCACTGTGCCGTGGCACCTAAAGTGTGTGCCATGTCGGTGAACCCCCTTCTACTTCATGTCAGTCACCCCTAATGTAGGCCCTAGCTAGCCCTATGGGTAGGGTGCATTGTAGGTGAAAGAAAGGGCATGTACATTAAGTATGTGACATGTTCTGGTAGTGACAAACAACACCCATTTTGGTTTCTCACTACTATGGGGCGCCCCTCCCATAGGAATGCATTGGGGATTCCCCGATAAGTGTTTCAGTGGATATTCCTGATATGAGAGGCGCAGCATGGTAAAGTTTGGTATATTTGGAATAGTGATATAAATGCTGCACAATGGTGTGCGTACATTTATTATAACTATTTCAGAAATGTCACTTTTATAAGTTGGCTGCCTGCCTGATGTGAATTGCATGTCTGGCTTTTGAGTGACAGGAGCTGGTGAGGTGTGTGTGGCTCCAGGCGGGGAGGGTGAGTCAGCACTAGGCTGAATGGGACATCTGCATTTGGAGTCGTGGGAGGAGTAGTCCCTGGTCCCTGAATAGGCCTGTGCCTAGCCTGTACAATGCTGGCTTCACCCCCTGTGGTGTGTCTGATGGCGAGACCCCTCACCCAAAGAAGCGTGTGAGAACTGTACACAGAGTGCTCCATAACCAGTTTTAGCTGGTCCCCCCATGCCCTGTGCTCTGCAGAGCAAAGAGAATGATTGTATAAATGTAGGGGCTGTGACCCCTTGAGGAAGTTGTGCTGTTCCTGTGCTTACTAGGCACCCTGCTGCCGCTGGGCACCAGAAGAACTGCCACGAGGTAAAGCCTCCCTGCTGGCCTGCCTGGGCCCAGCTGTGCCCCTTGAAAGTCTGAGGACTTCCCAGTAGCTGTGGGCTTAGCGCATTGTGAGCGCTGTACTTTCTTTGCCAGGAGAAGAGCGTGCGGCCTATGCAGTGCTGTGCTGCGGATATTAGGAGAAGAGCGTGTGGCCTTTGCAGCCCTGTGCTGTGAAGATACGCTCTGGGAGAGTCCCGGCATGGGGACTCCCCTGTGCTGCTGGGGAGCGGGATCCCACCCAGCGTGTATGCCGCAGGAGCGGGTGCACACCTTGCACTGTGGTGGGCTGAGACCGCGGGAGCCCACTCTGCATTTCGGTATCTAAAACCGGGAGCCTACCCCGCCTTGCACCGCAGAGAAGAGGAGAAGCTGCCTGGAAGCCAGGCGCGGTGCCTGGTTGTGGGCGGGGCTAAGCTTACCAGCAAATCGCAGCGCGGCCAGAGAGGAAGTCAGGCAATGTAGTGCCTGATGTGGGGCAGGGCTCCACGGAGTCCCAAAGTCAGCGCATCCCGTAACGGGGCTCCCGCATCGGTGGAGAAAGCCCCGCATGCTGCCAAGCCTGTCCGCTAACGAGGAGAAGAAACCGGTGAGCGGAGGCTGTTTGAGGCATGGCGGGAGTCGGGAGCGGCCCAGAGGAGACCAGCGAGTCCCAAAACACGCTCAGGTGAGTGGTGCTGGAGGCAGGCTTTGTTGGTGCCTCGGAGTGGCACTGGAATGGCCCTAGTGTACCAAGGGGGCACTTTTTGTTTTCCCAGTCCCGGAGGGGGACCCAAGTGGCACAGTGGTGCCCGTGCCTCTTTGTTTTGCTCCCAGCTGTACCCCTGTGGTAGACAGCTGCCACGTGGGAGTAATCTTTGTGGTGGAGTCCCAGTGGGGCTCACAAGGCACAGTGGTGCCAGTGCCATTTCCAGCTGCTCTACGAGAGCGCAGGCAGCTGCCACGTGGGAGAAAATTGTTTTACAGAGTCCTAGGGTGGGGCTCATGCAGCTCATGAGGCATGGTTAGTGCCAGGGCTCATCTTGCCACAGCTGCCCCACTGGACAGTGAGCAGCTGCAACTTGGGGGCATTAGTGTTTTCAACAGGAAAGGAGTGAGAAGCACCCCAGGCCCCAGCGCAGTGCACACTCTGCTTTGGCTGGATAGGCAGCAAAAGGGCAATTTAGAGGGCCCCAGTAAGGCATTTGAGCCCCAGCGTATGGCCAGATGGCCTGGGGTCATTGTAGATGGTGATGGTATAATGTGATTTATGTGAGGTGTATGCCAAATGTGATCTTTGTGCCCTTATTTATTCCCCTAAAATGTGATTTATGCTTAGGAGGTTATTGCATACTGTTTTCATGCTGGTGGGGCCTATTGCGTAATGTGTTTATGCTAATGATGTTTAGGCCTAATGTGATTTATTGCCTAATGTCATTATGGTACCAGATGTTACTGGTTGTGTTTTAGATTTCTTACCTGTTCTGATGGTTCTGACCATGGCACGTTTGGCCTGGTCCTGTATATAATCCCCTGTGAATATTACCTAGTGCCAGTTGGCACAGTGTAAATGTGTGATCCCGTTTCTAAGGTGTCTATGATAATACAAAGGCTATTTTTCATATAAGCTTTTTTGGAGTTCCTTTTTTGTGGTGTGCCTAGTGTGTTGCTGCTGTCTGAGAGGGTTGTGCAAACGCTTTACACATTGCCTCTGGGAAAAGCCTGACTGCTCGTGCCAAGCTACCAAGGGGGTGAGCAGGGGTTATCTTCAGCGTGTAACTACCTTGCCCTGACTACAGTGGTGGTTTCTGCCTGGCTTTGGCGCAAGCCTTTGCCAACCAGAAATCCCATTCCTAACAGACACAAAAACTACCACACACTGTTGCCCTTGAATACCAGGCACCAGATTTGGAACAAGAAAGGCTAGAGGCCCATTGGGACCTATCTGAGAGAATTGCTGGCCAGATCGGCTAAGCTCCAGAAGAGGCTGTCATAGGTGAGGCAGGACTATAAACATCACGGACCGGGGGGACAAAACCTGAACGCAGTAAGCCGCTTGCACAAGAAGACATGGGGAAAGCAGAGAAACAGCAATCACAGCTCACATTTGAGACCAAAAGATTTGCCAAAACTCCTCAGCACTCCCATTCAGACTCAGAGCAAGACCTCCCCACTCAGGGAACAATGACAATGGTATTGACATTACTATCAATGCAGCAGGTCTGCAATCAATAGATGGAAAGATTGATGCGTTAAATATGTGTAGGGAAAATATGGCGAGCAAACTAGACAAACAAGGGATCAGAATTGGAGAGGCAAAGAAACAACAGTCAACAGCTGAAGATGGCCTCTATGAAGTGTCTACAAAATGCTTAAATATGGAAAAGGGCTGTCGGTGACACAGGCCAAGAACGAAGATTTGGAGGCACGATCACAAAGCAATAATCTACACATTATGGGAACATCAGAATCAACCAACACTGGTAAGATGGAACAGTACGTGAAAACAATACTGCAAGACATATTTGGGGCTGTCTACCGTCATGCTTGTCAAAAGAGAGTACAGAACATTGATGGTGCGCCCTCCACCAGGTGTGCAGCTGTGGCCAATAGTGGTCAAACTTCTAAACTACAGGAATCGAATACTGTGCTGCGGCTAGCAATTGAGTAGCCAACCATACAATACCAGGGCAGTGATGTTGCCTTCTTTCCAGATTTTACAGCATCAGTTCAAGCGGCACTTAGAGAATTCATGACTGAAAAAGAAACTACAGGCAGAGAAAATACCATATGCAATGCTGTGCCCAGCAAGATTACAAATTGACCTAGGGGGCAAGCCGAAAATCTTCACAACTCCCAAAGCGGCGATGGAATATCTCAAAGCACATATAGGCAAGCGCAGTTCATGGAAAGGAACTGGACTAAAGGCGACAAGGGCGACGAGTAGACACCACAAATCAGCCCAGCAGGATGTGGAGAACATAGGTGAAGCATACAGTGAGTCGAGGACCCTGGAAAGGAAGGACGATTATCCAATCAATGAGTAGAGTCAGCACAGCCAAAGCAGGACCCAAGTAATGTGGCCAGGCAGATTCACACAGATGGTGATATGCTATATCAGTTGTTGCCTAAAAGGTTACACCACAAGGATTACTGGAAATATAAAACAGTGTTCCCCATAGCTGAAGTTTGACATATTAGACAGCATGAATATGGTATCTTGGCCACCTCCGCTCACCTGGAGGGAGATAAGGCCTGAAGGGACCCTCAGAGGGTACATCCCAAATGTTAAAGTGCAAATGTTGGGTTGTTAAGGGCGCTTGGGATGACTTTCGCATTACTGGGGTGCTGAAGTGGAAGGGGGTGAATTTATAGTTGTTGTATGTGAGGGGCAATGTATCACACTGCAAGTCCAATATGAATCTCCTTGCTGGTTCACCCAAATTCTTCCTCACAGACACCAAACACCACATGTAAAATAGAGACAAGACACCCGGGCCAATTTAGATTCTTAACCTGGAATGTCCGAGGCCTGAATAACCCGAAGAAAATGAGGAAAGCTTTAGCTTACTTATACCGAAAAAGATACAAATTGGACTATTACAGGAAACACACTTGGCATGGACCACGGAACACAAAATAGGAAGCAGATGGGTGACAGTAAGAATTGCCTGATCCTACTCCTCTTACTCCAGGGGAGTACTTTTGCTTATAAAAAGGGACACCCCCTTGACGCTTACACACACCGCAACAGATGACGAAGGGAGATATATTATAGTGCAAGGATGCCTAGGGGGAACTAGAGTAACAGTAGTTAATACATATGGCTCAAATGTTGATGAGCCTGAATTCTATACCAAAATATGGGCGAGGCTAAATACGTTGCAGGTGGAGGCGCTACTGTGGGGAGGAGACATAAATATGTACATAGATCCCAAGCTGGATAGATCAGCCACAACAGTCTGGCAAGGGAAACGGGCGGCTCAGGTAATGCAAGACAACATGTCTGACTTTGAGGTAGTGGATGTGTGGAGATGGTACGATCCAGACACTAGGGAAGGGACATACATATCGACAGCAGATAACACATGGTCTTGCCTGGACTACTGGTTAGCAAAGCGGGAGGTATGCACATGGATGGTACAGATAGCTCACCTACCGAGAACAATGTCACACCATGGCTCGGTCCTGCTGTAGCTCCAAATCCCCACATATAGGCGCCTGCCCTTCCAATGATGACTGAAGGCCTCATCCCGACTAGACCCAGTATTTAAAGACAGTATAGGAAACGTGATTATAAGATATTTCCAAGAAAATGAGGAGGGAGCCGGGATATTATGGGAAGCATTCAAAGCCACTAATCGAGGACAATGCATGGGGGTGCAGGCAAGGGGTCTTGTAACCGTTACGTATGCGTTTGGGCAATATAGAAGGAACACTGAAAATATTAGAACAGAGATATGCAGAAACTCCAGTTTGTAAGATTTTGGCAGAAATTAGGGAATCCCATACAGAGTATTATAATGTAGCTGTGCAGGAGGTACTACAAGATGGAAAGCAAGATCATATGTCGAGGGAGGGAGGGAGGCAGCAGCAAAAATTGCTAATTCACAGTCACAAACACATATTACCGAAATAACAAACACAACTGGTGATGCATACCACGACACTCAGGCCATTCTATCCCAATTTACAGATTGTTATAGTGAATTGTATGGGCTGTGGGCAGCGGCGAGTATGGAAGATACCACTAACTACATAGAGGACATAGCATTGGCATGACTGTCGCACGGCCAGAGAGAATACCTTGTGCAGCCAATCACTGTGTAGGAGGTGGTAAAGGCCATACGCAACTTGCCTAATGGTAAAGGGCCAGAAAGGGAAGGCTCACCAGGTGAATTTTAAAAGACATATGCCGATACACTAGCGCCGCATCTGCATGCTGTGTATATAGAAGCATATGAAAAACAGATACTGCCACGACACTGCGTGAAGCCCTAATAATCACGCTGCTAAAACCAGATAAGGAGCCCAAATTATGCAATTCATACAGACTAATAAATTTAGACACAAAAATACTGGCAAAGATACTTCGCTACGTGATTAAAGCCACTCCTGCCTAACTTGGTCCTACTAGACCAATCAGGCTTTGTGCCCACTCATTCAACGACAAATAATTTACGAACATTATTTGCCATCCTGCACTAACTGAATCCGAAGCTTAAGGTGTTGGCGGTGATGCTGGATGCCGCCAAAGCATTCGACTTTATGTCCACGGTGTTCCAGCGCATGTGGATGTGTTGGCATTTCTGCAGTGGATCCTCCTGCTATCTAGCAACCCAATGGCTCGAATACATATCAATGGTGAAGTCTCTCAACCATTCAGGGTTTATAAGGGAACTAGCCTGGGTTCCCACCTATCACTAATACTGTTCACATTAGCACTGGATCCATTGGCATGTGTGATACAACAGAGACACGCGGGTGTAGCCCTACGATTTCGACAGTGCCCCTTTGACATATCCCTGTACAAAAGTCTATAAAAATTCTATAAAATGTGTTTAGTTTTATTTTTTTGCCATTAAGGTGTGTGTGTACCAAGCTGCCCCGATGGGCGCAAACAATTTTTAGCTTTTAGATTTGTTCAAAAATATTATATTAAATATTTTGACAAAGGTCTCCCAGGCTTCTGTCCCTATGGATTTTGTATCATAGGGAGTCAGTAGCACAAAACATGACTCCATGATTGCATCTACGTTGTTTATATTCCATATTAGCCGTTTTAGATTATATGGTTGAGTTGCTAGAGTGAGGGCACTAGCTGGCTGTGTTCTTTCTTGCATGATAGTTAATCTGAAGTATTGAGGATAATGATCACTGTCTGCTCTTTTCTTTATTTGGAAATTCGAAATAAGAGGGAATAGATCGGGATCCACTAGAGTGAAGTCAATAGTTGATCTTGATTTAACTGTTACTCTTGTGAAGGCTGCCAGGCTATCCTGTGGCCTTTTTCCATTTAAGGTGAACAGTGAAAGTATGCCGATTAATGCAGCATATCTCTTGCCCGATGTATCACATCTAGATGAATTGCCCTGTCTGGCTTGCATGTATGGTGGTCGATTTTCTTCTTGTGCTTGTATTATTCATATTGAAGTCCCCGGACAATATGATGTTGGTGTGTGAGTAGGTGGTTTTAAAACTCTGAGTGCTGCAGCCAGTTGTTGGATATTTATCCCCTTTTGCTTATAAGCAGGGTGGATGTAGATGTTCAAAATTAACAAAGTGCAAGATGACGGGGCCTCAAGTTTTGTGCATTGCATCCAGGGTGAATCCAGGTTAATGTCCTCAACTTTCCATAGAATGTCTGTTGAGATGTAAGTCGACAGACCACCTTTTGGTCTGCTGTGATTTGCCTCCTTTATTGCTGGGTTAAGGTGTTCTTTGTAACCTACTGTAGGGGTATTTATTGTTTGCCATGTTTCTTGGAATAGCAGTATATCATACTGTAAGATGAAATTTATGAAGTCTGTTTCATCTAGTTTGGAAGATAAACCGTTCACGTTCGAGGAACAAAACTTGCAGCCTTGGGCTATTTTGGAGTTATTGTGTAAATATGTTCATGGTGCGTCATATTTTATGTTTGTAGAACTCGATTGTAAGTTGTCCCCAAAGGTAGATGTTTCAGGGGGTAAGAGTGTGAATGTGATATGCCTGATTGCTCGGCCAGCACCTGTTGTTTGATCTAGATTGTCAGGACCTCTGGCTCCTTTTATTATACCTCCTGTGCTTTGCAGTTGTTGTAGTGGGCTTGGATAATGTAGTGGTTCCACCTCTTTTAATTCTATGCCCCATCCTTCAAAGGCCACCTTATGCCTCAGGATCTGGTATGGGATGAGTTCATCTATATAAGTTACTAGTGATATTTCAGACCCTATTTGATTTGGATTGGGTTTGAATTCAATTATTTTCAGAGTCAGGAATGAACAAACTCTGGCCTCGGAGGTTGATGACTGGGCATGGGGGGAGGTGGAGTGGGGAGAATGAGGAGGAAAATATGAATGATGTACAGCCGAATACCCCCACTGTTATGTAAGTAGTTTATTTAATGTGAATACAAATATAAATAAAATAAAATAAAAAATATTCTTTTTTGTAAAGGATCAGCCCGGTTGGTGTATGTCACCCATGCTCTATCATGGTCAGCCTGAAATCAAGCCTAGGTCCTAGTAAGTAGACTACTGTTATAGCTTTACTTTTTCTTGCCACTTTTTGACATAAATCGTTAAAAATGTACATCTCTTGTTCCCCTATTACATTTTTGGCGTCATTTTACTGATTACATTTTTCTCTATTTTTCTAAATTGGTAGTGGGCTATCTTTTATCTTTTGTTTTGACGTATTACATGCATTTTTACTGCTAAATGCTTTACATATTTTTATAAGATAAGCCTGTCTGCTCTATGGCATAGCTAGCTGGGTGTTCAGCCCTGCTTTAAATCATTGAAACTATGTTTTACTTTAACACGTTTGTGGCATGATTCCTTGTGGTGGACTCGCATTCACCCCAATTAATAATTAAACTTCTTGGCCATTTGTTACAAAATATTTCAATTCCTTATATTTTCTTTTATGCAGTTGCTAGAACTACCTAGATTCTGGAAATTTTAATAGGCCTCAGACGCTATGTTACTCTTTTATGTATAGGTAAGATAGTACTATTGATGTACATATTACAGATCAATACATAAATCTTAGGATAACTTTTGCAAGTGCATCAGCAACTGCTTTAAGACACCCTGGTTCCATAAAGCATTTTATTAGGCCTGGGCAGAGATTGCAAAGTTACACTGCATGGAATTCCATGAAGTGGCCCAAAAACTCTGTGCCACTTCGCAGAATTCCACGACCGAGCAGAGCTGCTGAACGTGCGTGTTTGCACTACATGTTTCAAGTTCAGCAGTGCTTAGCAAATTATTGCGCTCAAAATCGAACACGAACAGCACCATGCAGTTCGCATGGGCACGGACATTTTGTTTTCTGTTTTGTGTGCATTGTGCTGGGGCCTGTTTCTAATTGAGCCGTAATCTTTTCACTTCTCCCTCTGTCTAACGAATCCATCCCTCATTTTCCTGTATTTTATCAGTGTGTGTTTTTGTATTCATGAATTTTATGTTTTTGTCATTTTGTTTGTGTTTTATATGACTTTGTTTGAGTTTACTTTTTTTGGTTTTTCCTTTAAATCATTACTTTTTCCTTTCTTCCTTTCTTATATTTCTACTTTTGGTTATTTTTTGGACCCCCCCAGTGCCTTGGCAGAGTAGGACGAGGGAAGGGAGTGGTAATGCCAGGGTGGCTGTAGCCGCACACCTTGCGGTTGTCTTCGCCACTGAGGGTTGCACCCCAGTGCCATTTTCTCTGAGGTCGTGTGGCTCACTCATTTTTTATGTGCGGCACCACATCCCCTGCATGCTGCCAGCAGGTAGCAGGCCTGGCAGTGGATATATACCTATATCCCTCCTCCCCTTCCCAGCCAAGGTAGTTGAACGGGCAGTGAGTGGCACACTGTCCGCACACTTGGAACGGGCTAAACTTCTGGAGGAGGAGCAATTCGGCTTCAGACCAGCCCATGGAACGGAGACAGCTCTGGTGACCGTCATGGATGAGCTTCGGAGGCGGGCAGACAGGGGTCAGGCAGTAGTGCTGATTCTGCTTGACCTGTCTGCGGCCTTCAACACGGTCAACCATAACATCTTGTTGAGGAGGCTGAGTGAGGTGGGAGTCACGGGGGCGGCCCTGAGATGGTTCCACTTGTTTCTCTCAGGGAGACAGCAAGCAGTATCCCTTCCTCCCTACCAATCTGCCTTTACTCCTGTTCCTCATGGGGTACCTCAGGGCTCGGCCATCAGCCCCATTCTCTTTAATGTTTATTTGAGACCCCTGCTGAAGATCATCAAGCGTTATAACATCAAAGTCATCAATTACGCTGATGACACTCAACTCATTCTATCCCTGGAGGGAGAGCAGTCAATCTCAGCAGAAGAGTTTCATAGATGTTTAGGAGATATGACACAATGGCTGAAGGAGAATTTCCTACAATTTAACATTGCTAAGACTGAACTGATGCATGTTAAAACGCATAAGAACAGGGAAGGGCCGCCCATGAATCTGTGGCCACCAGAGTTCCCCAACCCCGGCTTGCCGGTAAAAACAATTCGCAACCTAGGGGTCACATTTGACTGTGACATCTCTCTGGAGGTGCATGTGGGGAAAGTGGTGAGCTGCTGTCTGGGGATTATGCGCTCTTTGAGGAAGATCTTTCCCCTCCTACCATCTCAAGCCCGTGCCCTAATTGCACGCAGTACCATACTTAGTCGGGAAGACTATTGTAATGCTCTACTCCTTGGATCCCCCAAATTCCTGCTAGACAGGCTCCAGCGGGTTCAATCTGCTGCAGCTAAGCTGGTACTGGGCTGGTCAAGGCGGACCTCTGCCTCTGGAGCACTTTCGGAGCTGCATTGGTTGCCAGTGGCACAGAGAGTTAAATTTAAATCTCTGTGCCTAGTCTTTAAAGCCCTGCACGGAAAAGGTCCAATCCCTTTTCAGCAAATGTTTGAGTGGTACGTTCCGGGAAGAGAGCTTCGCTCTTCGAAAGGAATGTTAGTAAAAGTACCACGCTTCAACAAAGTCAGGGCAGGGGGCAGAAGATTCGGGGTGGCCGCAGCTAAGCTGTGGAACACTCTACCTCTTGTACTGCGGCAACATGGGGAGCTGCTTGCGTTCAGAAAGAACCTTAAAACCCGGCTATTCCCTATGAACTAGCCCTGCGCTTCAACTCCCTCCTGTGTTAACATGGTCTCAGAGTTACCAGCGCCAAGATGCCTGTTAGGTGGTAGTGCGCTTAAGAAATTGGATAAATAAATATGGCCTCTGGGCGCATCAGCTGCTGTGTAAGAGGGTGCCCTTACGTACTGATGGGCCGACATCCTGGACTATTTATTTGTTGTGTTTGTTTTATGTTAATATTTTTTTTTGTAATAGCATGTTGGTCACCATCAGAGATAAGTTAAGCTTATGTTACAACTATTATGTGATCCAGCCAGGTGCCCTGGGCTACCTAATTGTACTCATTGATGCTGACTTGGGCTGATTATTTAAGAATGAATGCCGACTCATCTGTCCTGTCACCAAGATAGTGGAAGTAGTAGTAATATCAGTGAGTTAGAATTCTCTATGCCTTTCTTTATGTAGCTCGTACAGTCCCAAGCAATCTCCCAGTGATGTGTAGTATGCATCTGTGCATTGAATAAAAGATAGACTAATTGGCCTGTCAAAGGGGGTTCAGATTGAAAAAGAAGCAGAGATGATCTTTTGCAATGCATTGGTAGTTCTTAAATGTAGATTAGAAAATTTGGAACAGGGCTTAGGTTTAGGAAATTAGGAATAGGTCAACTCAATACTTGGAGTAGTATAGGCGATCTGATGTATGAAAGTACAACGTTGCTGTGTTTGCCTTTACCTGTTAAAATATTTTGGGGAAGATTATTAACTGTACCACTAATCTTATTTTATCTCCTGTGTTTCTTACATCAGCATCCAGGAGCAAGAAAATGTCTAGCAGCATGAGGCAGGTCAGGGAGACTGAAATGTAAAATACCCTTGCAACAGGAGTAAAATTACATTATTTCCAAAATTGCATATTTCATATTTCATAAAAAGATGCCTCTTTGCAAAATACATGCATAAAATAAATGAAGAATGAAATCCTTGCAGTGCGGTAGGTTTGGCTAACTGGGCTTAAGATGGCCTTGAGCTATAAAGCTTTAAAAGCAGGGATTAGTGAAGGAAGAAATGGCTTTTGTGACTGCGACAGGAGTTGGTGCTCTGTTTGGATGCCTGCGCTCCCTGACCAGTTGGTATCAGCTTTGGCCTGTTTAGCAGTCTCAGGAAGGGAGGGCACATTCAGAGGAATGCATTCACACAACAGTGGGTTAAGGGGAGCAGAGGCAGGCACTTTAGTGACAAGGGGCCATATGTATCAAGGCCAAATGGTTTCGCAAACGCTGAAATTCGCAGAATTTCGGCGTTTGCGAACCCATTTTCGCTAAATGGTATGTATGAAACAATTTGGGTGCAAAATAAGGAATCGCAATATTTGCCATTCCTTATTTTGCGATTGCATTTAAGGAATGGCAAATTTTGCTATTCCTTAAATGCAATGTATCAATGAAAAAAAAATCCAAAATGCCCTTAAGGAATGGCAAATTACCACCAACTTCTAGTTGGTGGTAAGTTGCGAATTCTTTAAAAAAAAGCATATTTTTACAATTTTCAAAGTGCCATGTGACACACATACATGCCCTTAGGGCATGTATGTGCGCCACATGTGCACCCATGCAGATTTCAGGGGTGCAACAGGGTGTCCTTTGGACACCCCTGCACCCTTGAAAATATTCTCAATTTGCGATTAGCAAATTGCGAATCGCACATTTCCCCTTCATTCCTATGGGCCTCCTGGCCCATAAAAATGAATGGGAAATTATTCCTTAATTGCGATTAGCAATTTGCTAATCGCAATTAAGGAATTTTATGAAATCGCTAAAAAGAAGCCAATTTCAACATACATACCATTTTGCGATTCTAAATAGCGATTCCTTAAGAATCGCTATTTAGGAATCGCAAAACGGAATGTTGATACATATGGCCCCTAGTCACTCTTAGCCCTTCACCTGCATGATCCAGGGACTCTGCCTTTCTTAAAAAATGAGAAACACATTTTACCAGAGTACAGTTAAAAATGATGTTGGATGGATCAAAGCAGGCCAGCACCGCTTACCTGCTGGAGCTTGTGCCCTTGACGATCCACTCCCTTCATAACAGAGCCCTGCTATCCTCTAGGAGGGTGGGGCAATGAGTTATGTCCACTTTTTGCTGTTTGCAATGCAGACGTGTTGCCTGTTCCTCGCTCCTTTTTCAGGCTGTAAAATGAGTAAGGATAGGGATTACCCCCATCCTTAGCTTCATAAACTGTGCCTTTGTCCATTTGTGGTAAGGTTGTGTAGGTAGCACTCTGGATTCAAGTGTTGAAGGTGCACAGTGTCATCCAGCCATGTTTCCGTGAGGAGAGGTGGGTCTTATCTTTTGATAGTGAGAACCGTTATTTGCTGATTTTTTAATTCCTGACGGCTAATAGTTAGGTACCATGTTGTTGTTAAGCCAAGCATGTTCAGGGCTTGGGTCGGATAGCACTTTCCTGCTGATCTTTGTTTTGTATTAAGCTCAGTTCATAGGTGGTGGGCCAGAGTGCCTTCCTTTGTGGCCCTGAGCTTGTGACAGCTTATTGCAAAGGCTGCTTTGCGTGCCAAGGCCTGCCTGCATATGGCGATGTTCTTGAGCGTTTTAGCAAGTTTTGCACTGTCCTGCCCTCTGAGTGCCTCACTCGCCCATTTACTAAGGTCAAGAGAAACTTTGCCTGGGCCACCTGGAGTATGGGCGTAAGTGTGAACCCTTTCAACTTTTTGCATACAGATCTGAGAGCAAATTATAGTGCAGTGCCTTCCTTTTTTATTTTGTTCATCTGGCTCCTGTATCTACTGTTGTTGTTGAATTGGACCCCTAGGTAGTACTTGTAGAAGTTGGTTGCACCTAGTTTTTCCTGCTCTAGAGACCACACCAGCTTTGGTGTTTTGATGCCTCGAACCACAAGGATCTTAGTTTTCTTCTTGCTGATCAACAGACCATTCCTTGTTGAAAATGCGGCTGTGGCGTCCAAGAGTTGTTTGCTGATAAGAACCAGATCATCTGCATGGAGTAGGTTTGAAAGGTGAAAGCCCCCTAGTTTAGGCGGGTGATAGTTCACTGTGTTCAGGTCTGGGGTCAGGTCCGATAGAAACAGGTTAAATAGGGTGGGTGCTAGAACGCACCTTTGTTTGAGGTCTTGCGTGGTGGTTATAGGCTGTACAGGCACAATCCATTTCCAATTTTTATTCTGACCCATGTGTCATGATGGAACAGCAGCAGGGACCTAAGCAGGGTGTCCGGGATGTTAAAGTGAGCGAGTTTCTGCCACAGCTTCCCCCTGTCAACCTTGTTGAAAGCAAATTTGTAGTGAATGAAGCACATGTAGACAGGGTGGTTGTTTAGTTCCGCCTGATCAATCAGAAGGGAGAATACCATGAGGTTCATAATTGTCCCTGTATGCTTCATGAATCAAGTTGGATTTGGGATTATGATTTTGTTTGCCTCAGCCCATGTTTGTAGTGAGTCCAACAACACAGCAGCAAAATGCTTTGCTTGTTGTCGATTATGGCCATCAGGTGACAGTTCCTTGACAACTTCTTGTCGCTCCCTTGAAGATGGGAGCGAGTATTCAACCATGCCATGGGGGGCCGGTGCAGTTCTTTTCCAATATGGTTGACAAGAGCAGGGCTAGATGAGTAGCCTAGAATGTTGCATCTTCCTGATAAATAGCCGGTGGTATGCCACCTGATCCAAATGCCCCCTCTCCGCAGCCTTTGGCAATTTGTTACTGGACAGTGGCATCAGTGATGAGGCACCAGGGAATAGCCTGATTGCAGTTCGTTGTAGGATTTTCAGAGAGATTGCTGGACACCAAACCTTCCCCCTGGATAAGGGGTTGAACAGATTGCACTTGTTTATGTTTATGTTTATGTTTATTAAAACTTTTGTAGCGCGCTCTGTTACCACGGGGTATCCTGGCGCGGTGAGTGAAATTGAGAGCAGAAGTGCTGAAACAGAGTCTGGATGAACTACATGAGAGGGGCATTGAACAAGTGGGTCTTGAGATCTTTCTTAAACACAGCAATGGTTGGCGAGGCTCTGAGAGAAAGGGGGAGAGCATTCCAGGCAGAGGCTGCTTTAACTGAGATGGATTGGCCTCCCATTCGTGCATATTTGAATTTAGGGGTGGTTAATAAACAGAGGTTAGCCGATCGAAGGGCACGGTTGGGAGTGTAGAATGAAAACCTTTTCTGCAGATATGTTGGTCCCTGGCCATGGACTGCTCTAAATGCCAACACAAGAATTTTAAACAAAATTCGATGAGGAACTGGTAGCCAGTGCAAACTGCGTAAGTGGCTACGCACGCTAGACCTCCTTGGGAGGGAAAAAAGCAGACGTACTGCAGCGTTTTGTATCACCTGCAGGCGGTGAACCATGTACGCAGGTAGACCACTAAATAAGGCGTTGGCGTAGTCGAGCCGAGATAGTATCAGAGCGCGAAGGACAGACTCCTTGGCTGCCCTAGGCAGAAGAGGAAAGAATTTCCTCAGGGCACGCAGGGTGCCAAAGCAGATGCCGGTCAATTTTTTTATGTGATCCGCAAATTTTAGATCTTGACCGAACCATACCCCCAAGTTCTTAGCTGGGCCTCCCGTCGCACTGGGACAAGGCAGGTCCGAGGGCCAAATCTGGTCCTTAAAATTGTCAGGGAAGGGGCCGAAGAATAAGACCTCGGACTTATCTTCGTTGCACTTAAGTTGGACTTGTGCAAGCCACCTAAAGACTTCCGACAGACAATGTTGGACTGCTGATGGATCGGACACACCCTTAGGCCATGTGAATAGCAGCTGAGTATCATCAGCATATGCTATTATCTTGGCTCCCAGATGATCCGCCAGATAGAGTAGAGGGGTCATATAAACGTTAAACAGTAGAGGGCTTAACGTAGAACCCTGCGGGACTCCAGTTGACAATCTCTTAGGGGCCGAAGAATAGGGGGGCATCCAGACCTGTTGAGTTCTGTCACTCAGGAATGATGACAGCCAGTCAAGGGCCAGCCCAGATATGCCAACAGCACGCAATCTGTCAATCAGTAAGGCATGTGGGACCGTATCGAAGGCGGCAGAGAGGTCCAATAAAATCAGGACCGCTCTGCCACCTCCGTCCAGGCACTCACGGACAGCCTCCGAAACCTCAACTAGAGCTGTCTCGGTACTGTAGGCAGCTCTGAATCCTGACTGAGCAGGATGTAGGGCGTGAGAAGACTCAATGAAGCTGTCCAGTTGTTTAAAGGCCACCTTTTCACACACCTTAGCCAGAGCTGGCAACAATGAAATGGGCCGATAGCTCGATGGTAGTGCTGGGTCTGAACCGGCCTTTTTTAATAAAGGGAGCAGCTTTGCCTCCTTCCAGCCTCTCGGGATCCTGGCCGTGGAAAGGGAGAGGTTAATGATGTGCGTCACCTCTTGAGTAATGGTGTCCGTTATCCCGCCCAAAACCCTGGCAGGGCAAGGGTCAGAGGGAGATCCAGACTTTAAGACAGTCAGGATTTGCCGTATGTCCAGTTCCGAGGCCGGAAGAAAGGCAACAAGTTGGTCCTGTTGACATAGTCTATCCGATCCAAATAGGGCAGGAGGGGTCGTAAAAGACTTTTGAGCCATTTCTAAGTCCGATTGTATTTTTGCAATTTTGTCCGTAAAATAGCAGGACAGTTTTTCACACCATTGGGCGGAAGAAGGGAGCTGGGGTTGGGCAGCACAGGGAGATAGAAAGTTTTGGACAATTGAGAAGATCTCTTTGCTATTGTTTTCCGCCTTCTCAATTCTGTCCGAATAATACCTACTTTTAGCTGTCTTGATCGCAGCATAGTAGTCCATTTGGGCTGCTCGTAAAGATTTCTTTGCGGCAGGCAAGTAGGCTTGTCTCCATGCTCGCTCTAGTTTTTTGCAGACCTGCTTCTGTTCTCGCAGGGCATGCGTGAACCATGGTTGGGAGGGTCATGACCGCATTCGCCGGACGCCCCCCACGTTAGTGGAGGTAGCGACGCCATTCGCTATCCAGGAATTGAATGCGTCAACAGTCGCTTCTAGCTCCATCGAAGGGGCCGGACGGGTGTCGGCAAGGGACTCAGATAAGGACATCACATTAATCCGGGGATGGTGTACCATAGAAGGGGTTTTCCTCAAACCCACAGCTAGCTGCCAGGCAAACTTGATCATATAATGGTCGGACCACACCATAGGCATTGGGGGGGACAGACTAATATCAAAATTAGTACAGATTAAGTCAAGAACATGACCTCCCACATGTGTGGGAGCATCGACCCACTGGGAGAGGTGAGCCATGCTGAAAGTCTCACTAAGACGAGTAGCTTCAGTGGTGTTCACAGAATCCACATGTATATTAAAATCGCCCAGTAGTAAGAAGCGAGAGAAGCGCAAGGCTCGTGGCACGATAACCTCCTCCAAAGCTCCAATAAAATTTCCAACGTGGCCTGGTGGTCGATACAGTAGTGTGCCACCTAAGGTAAAATGCGGACTAATGACCAGGCAGAAATGGAGAAGTTCGGCTTCTTTGATTTTGTCCAGATGCTCGCAGGTGAGAGACCAGTGATCCCTATAGATCACGGCAACCCCCCCTCCTCTTCCCACATCGGCAGCGCGATCAACTCTACAGATTCTGAAACCACGAGGGATAGCTAACTCGACTACCGGCGAGCAGGAGTCAGTCATCCAAGTCTCGGTAACAAAGAGTAGGTCGAGATCATTATCAGCTAGAAGATCAAAGACTTCAGCCGTGTGGCAGACAAGAGATCTGGCATTGATCAGGCCCGCTTGTATGATCTTAGTCTCATTACAGGGTTGAGTAGGCGGGGTGGCAGGACTAGGAAAAGGATAATTGCAGAAGGAGCAAGATCGGGACCGAATTTCAGAAAGCGCCCAGGAGTGAGCCGCCTCACAAGGGGGGACCTGAAGGGCTCTAAGGTCGGCAGCGGAATACCGACATAGTATAGGAGGGACAGAGGTGGAAGGAAGACGGACAGGGGTCGGGGCCCTGTGCCCGGCCAGAGCACGGACGGGCACAGACGGGCCCTCCTTTGGCGCTCCTTCGGCGCGCAGACGGCGCGCCCGCTGCGCGCGTCCGCTGCGCGCGTCCGCTGCGCGGTCGCTGACACATGGCGTTATAAACGGTCGTGCGATCTGCCGCCTAGAGCGTCAACCCCGGTGCAATGCGGTCCCGCCTCACTTCCGGGAAACCGCTGGGGTCGAGCGCTGAAGCCGGGACCAGAAAGGGGCGTGTGCAAACAAGCGAAACCAATGCTACATAGGAAAATAAAGCACCCCACTGTCTGTAAAGTACAGCAAAGTGCAGCGGAACCAGAGCACAGTAAGGGAAAGGGCAGGGGGGATTAAAAACGTTAAAATATGCAATTAATGGCAAAGAGCTAAAAACAGATGATAGAGCTCCGCTAGCAGCGTAAAAATAGCAGCAGGAATAATTGTGCAAAATAGCAGCGTTACAGCATTACAGCGTTCTTCTCAAGATACTCACAGCCTGAGCACGCCACCTCAGCCGATTATAAACGGTCGCGCGATCTGCCGCCTAGAGCGTCAACCCCGGTGCAATGCCGTCCCGCCTCACTTCCGGGAAACCGCTGGGGTCGAGCGCTGAAGCCGGGACCAGAAAGGGGCGTGTGCAAACAAGCGAAACCAATGCTACATAGGAAAATAAAGCACCCCACTGTCTGTAAAGTACAGCAAAGTGCAGCGGAACCAGAGCACAGTAAGGGAAAGGGCAGGGGGGATTAAAAACGTTAAAATATGCAATTAATGGCAAAGAGCTAAAAACAGATGATAGAGCTCCGCTAGCAGCGTAAAAATAGCAGCAGGAATAATTGTGCAAAATAGCAGCGTTACAGCATTACAGCGTTCTTCTCAAGATACTCACAGCCTGAGCACGCCACCTCAGCCGATTATAAACGGTCGCGCGATCTGCCGCCTAGAGCGTCAACCCCGGTGCAATGCGGTCCCGCCTCACTTCCGGGAAACCGCTGGGGTCGAGCGCTGAAGCCGGGACCAGAAAGGGGCGTGTGCAAACAAGCTAAACCAATGCTACATAGGAAAATAAAGCACCCCACTGTCTGTAAAGTACAGCAAAGTGCAGCGGAACCAGAGCACAGTAAGGGAAAGGGCAGGGGGGATTAAAAACGTTAAAATATGCAATTAATGGCAAAGAGCTAAAAACAGATGATAGAGCTCCGCTAGCAGCGTAAAAATAGCAGCAGGAATAATTGTGCAAAATAGCAGCGTTACAGCATTACAGCGTTCTTCTCAAGATACTCACAGCCTGAGCACGCCACCTCAGCCGATTATAAACGGTCGCGCGATCTGCCGCCTAGAGCGTCAACCCCGGTGCAATGCGGTCTCGCCTCACTTCCGGGAAACCGCTGGGGTCGAGCGTTTATGAAAGTGATCGTAAAGAAAATTATACCATGCTGGTTTCGAGATGTTGGTAGAGGCCACTGTTGGCAGAGTACCAGTCCATTTATAGTGCACCAGAAATTTGCAGATTTATTTGGTGTCATGTCATTCAGTAATTTTGTCCAGAATGAGTTCCATATCTCACTTTGCTGTACCCTTTTCATCACCTTCAGACGTCTTCAAGCTTCCTCCACAGCAGGTTAGTCCTTTTTTTGGCAATCCTTATTAGGTGGCTGGTTCCTCCTCCTTGTGTGGAGTGCAGCTTTTGATTTTTAGCTTTTGCTGTCCCGGTACCAACTTTGCATGTTGTCCTGACAGTTTTTCAGTGAATCCTGCCCAGCTAGAGACAGTCTCCCTCTACATTTTGGGTGTTAGCTACTAGTAGTTTGGCTTTTGAGACCAGGCTTGAAAGGGAGTTGGCAGAGCACTTTATGCGTTTGAGGTTCATTTTGTAACTTTCAGAGTCTTGATCAGCTACAACATTGTACATATCTAACCCAATGTTGAGGATGAGCTCTTGAGGGTGGTAATCATTGTCCATTTTTTTGCCACAGCCAAATGAAGTAATATTGATTAATAAAGGAAGGCTGGCAAATGTATAGTCAATTAGGGAAGCCCCAGTGCTTGTTAGGTATAAGATGCCAGGTGGCTTGTCAAGGAGGAATCAACCATTAAGGTCTCTCAGAACAAGGTGTTCCAGGTTTCCTTGGAATGCCCGACCTCTCTTGTCCTCTAAATGTCACCCGGGTTGATCTTGTGCTGGTGCTGCCTAGTCACTGTCTTGTGCCTGTGTTATCTCGTTTGCGGGTAATTCTGTCATTAGCCACATGTTGAAATCCCCTGATATTTTGAAATCCATACTGGCATTCGCTGCTCTGAGGTTAAGGATCATACTGATCAGTTTCTTAGCGAGAGCTGTCCTTGAATTGGGTTAGGACAGATGTAAATATTTATCAGGGTTAGACTCTTTGACTGGCCATTAGCTATTTTGAGTGATAGGCCCACTACTTGTAGCCCTGTAGTGTTACTGTCTTGTTCCCAGGAATGGATAGCACTGGTAGCAGATACGTACATTGCGGAGCCTTCACTGCTGCAGCCATACTTCCGTTGATTGGCTGTGGGAATTTAGTGATTTGTGTAGCCCTACAGTTGGTAAGCCATCTGAGACCAAGTCTCTTGTAGTAAGACAATTTCAAAGGAGCGTAGGTAGGAAATTATGTCCTGGTCTCCCACTTTGTTAGCCAGTCCGTTGATGTTCCAGGAGCATATCTTGGGCGGCTGTTCAGGAGACTAGTTTGGAGGCTGGTTTATCAACGTAGCAGTTGGGTTGAGTTAAGAGTCCCTGACAGCCATGCCTAGTTTTCTGCTCCATCAGGACCAGTGATTTATTTTTTGTGGTCAGCCTTTGTTTGCTCAATTAGAGGTGCCGGGGTTTTGCCTAGTTTGCCTCTGAGGACGGAATAGACCAATCTGAGCTAAACTGTTGATTAACCCTGGGCGAAGCACTACGCTACGCTCGCGGAGTTTGCGAAGTTTTCGCAACTTCGCACTATGCGAGCTGCACGTAGCACAGTGCGAACATGCGTAGTGCAGCGTAGCGTAGTGCAGCGGTCATTTTTTGCTTGTTCACGGTCCTGAACGTCATGTTCGTGACCGCGAGCAAGCAAAATGACATCCCGGCGAGATTCTCAAAGCGAGGAGGTCAGGTATCTCATTGTGAGTGGTTGCGCATGCTCGCGACCGCTCTCAATGAGACACTACCTGTTCGCGTTGAGAAAGCTGCCGCTCGAGTAATAATCTACTCGAGCAGCAGAAAACTACAGCTCGCACTGTGCAAGATGCCATTTTCAATGCTTGCACAGTGCCGGATGCTTGTCCGCACTGTGCAATCATTGAAAACGCATCTTGCACAGTGCGAACATGCTACTACGCAGCTCGCGTAGTGCTACGTGAAGTTCGCGTAGTGCGAAGTGCACTTCGCGTAGCTTCGCGTAGCGCTACTTCGCGAACTACGCCCACCCTTACTGTTGATCTGACCCCATTTGTCAGACTTTTGGGGATGTGTGGCTATCCGAGTTCCTTTGCGGAGGTGATGAGATCTCCACAGTTTGAAGGTGTCAATGTGGCCCAGAATTTTAGTGGCTAACTCTGTAGTTCGCTAGGATACCTTGGTTGATTCATTTTCTCACCGGGCCCAGTCACGATGAACTCAATAGATACAATCTCATGTGATGAGACTCCTTCCAGCATGCCCATGGCTTGAATTAGTCAGTTCAGGGAGACAGGTGTACCACCACTAATGCCGCGGTGGCTAGAAGTTTCACCTCCACCACTACCACCAGAGCCGCAGCCGAAGAATCTGCTGGCCCCAGTAAGACCTCATGTTAATATTATAATATTATAATATTTCCCTAACTATTACCGCTCCACATTTAGAAATATTTTCCTTTTTATATTTTTTTTTACTATGCCTGTCTCCTAATTCTTTTTTTCCAACTGCTATTAGTTCTACTGCTATCTATGTTTGTTAAATTCTTGTTTTCCATGCATTATCCTAGTTATTTTCTTTATTTCAAGTTTCGGTATTTGACTTACTCCTGTTTGCACCAGTCTGTATGTAGCTTTCTTTCTTCTGCTTTCTCAGTAAGTTTTTCCTCTCCCCATATATATCTTTTGGGCTGGTACTGTACGACTAAGAGAACTGGTTTTATGACAGGTACTCAACTGTGAAGATTGCAATTGCAAGCCTAAGTAAGCCAGTCTTATTCTGTGCATGTTCGATGAGAAGACTTTTTTTCCTTCTTGCTCATGCTCAAACAGTAAAGCTAGAGAGTGCCCATAGTCATCAAGGGTGGGCCCCCCAATGTTATGTATGTATTCATTTATACAGTCGTAGCGTGCCAGCAGTTTTAATGACAGTGCGGCCTGACTCAAAACTAGTATCAGGACGGCCCCAGTGCATCTGCCAACCCAGACCATATGTCCTTCATTCGCCAATTATTCCTCCCCTTCATTGTGCACCAATGACTCAAGAGTCATCATAACTTTGTCGCATAATTACAAAAAGTTTTTGGTTGGCTTGACTACCTGGCTTTTCAAACATTGCCAACATGCTAGAATGATAGAACTGTGGTAATGTTGTTAAAAATAAGGGGAGGCATAACTGGCATCTAAAATGTGTATTTTTTTTCTAACTGCATCATACCTTTAGAAAGACTGGGACCAGACTACCACCATGACACCGCGAAGAAGACCTGATATAACAAAAACTAGCAATAGTAGTGTCTTCTGAGCAATGAGGAGCTCGTTTTTAAAACTACAGTGCTAAACTTACAAAATCTTCGTGTCAGGAGGAGTTGAGTCAGAGTCATGAGTGCACAAGATTAACCATTTACGCAACACAAGGCCTGAGTGGTGATGTTGATGAATGATGTTCTTCTATATCTAAAATTTGGATCACTTTTATACATGGTTGGATAAAATAAAATGGGGCCACATGGGCTATTGTTCAGGTAATAGAAGATCCCGCAGTGAGCTGGTGTTGCTTTCATCACATCTGCCCCACCAAGTTTGTGATCTATTCATAGTGTAAATTAAATCACGCCTCAATAAATCACACAACCCAGGGGTATAGGGTTAGGGATTTGATGAATGGATAGGAAAGGGGATGTGGGGAAAGGTGTGACAAAGACAAACACTACAGAACGACTCAATATTAATCGGGCATTTAACAGCACATCATCAATCTATTATGGAAGGATGAGAAGGAATGGGTATGACACAATTCCATTAAATGCATTGCAAAAAGAAACAGTCGTTCAGCCCTAGAGACCCACATTATTCTTATATGTAAATGTACAGCCATCTAGGTTCGAAAAATAGTATACAAATTACGGAAGAATGAGATAAACCGACACAGTTCTAAATAATAATTCTTAAAAGAAAAATAATACTGTATTGCCAACCGCAGAAAGTGCAGATGCCCTGTGTGAATTAGGCCATGTGTGCACTCCTCAATTTGTAGCTAATCTGTTTTGTGCATTTTGTGGCAGCTTTACACCTTGCAGCTGGGTACTGCTTGACAGGCTATACATTGAAAGGACTGGCCTAGGGAGTGCAGTTATTGATGTTTCACAGCGGCTAAATGTAGATTGGTTGAATGTTTGGATCTCTGATCTAAACGTGGGTTTGGTGTGGATGCTGTTGGTGTAATCCTTTGACGGATTAAACTAAAAAGTGACTGAGTGTCGGTGAAAAGATACATCATCAATGTGAAGCAGGTCTCCTAAAGCTTCAACAGAGAGCTGTTGGTATGAATTCCCGAAAAAGAAATAGCACTTTTTACACATTGGAAAGCATCAGTGAAGAGCTATTTGAACCATCAACGGTCTTTCAGAGATATTGATTTTTTGCTGGGTGATTTGCCAACCAGCCAAGTCAGAGGAGACTCCCCTGATGGCTGATTGCCCACCATAATTAGGGACTTGTGTGCTTTAACTGCATCTGCCAGTGTGGCCGAAGCTTTGAAGGCACTGGAGAATGCTGAGTGTGCACTTTGTTCTTTTTTTACTAAGCTTTCTTTCTTGTTTACCAAAACAAACTCCCAAAGTGGAAGTAAGTTTTAGCAAAACAGAATTTCAGTTGCACGACACAACTGGTTCATTGTTTGTTTCCCCTGCCTGAATCTTCTTCCTTCCACTTTATTCACAGAAAACGGTAAATCAGAGGCAGTGAGCCGCCCTAACTAGGGCAGCGCATCAGTCATTGTGGCCTACGGGCTCCAAAATGGATGGGGTCGACATGGAGCCCTCTGGTGACTTTGTATTAGAACATTAGAATGGTGGGAGCTCTATTGAAAACAAAGGCTGGAGCTGCAACATTCCAATGTTTGTTCACAGCTGTTTCTGCCAACAAGAGGCCTCACAGAGATCAGGGGATTTAAATTTCCTCTGGCTCCCTTTGTTTTACAAATTAAAACCACTCTGCCATCCAGGGGCGGAATGTTCTAATAGCCTTAGAGCTCTCCTAGAGGGCTCTGCCGGCCATTGAAGGCCAGCTTCCTTGCCTTTGGCTCGGGCTTTTAACACTGGAGTGGGCCTTTAATCGCCGGGAGAGGGCTCTAAGGCTGTATTAGAGGATTGGAATGTTGAGAGCTCCATTTAAGACAAGGAGTAGCTGCAGGCTTATAGTGGCTGATATCAACCCGGAGCTCCAACATTCGAATGTTTGTCTTCATGGTTCAGCCTTTTTAATTTTTAACATTCTACCCTTAGTTGGTGAAATGTTCTAATAGCCTTATACCCCTTCTGCCTAGGGCTATACCGGTTGTTAAAGACTATAATTCAGGTTCAGGGCCTTTAACAACCAGTATAGCCCTCGACAGCGGGCTATAAGGCTATAGTAGTCTCTTTTCAACATTCCTAGGACTATTACAGATCCTCTGTTAAGAGCAGTCCTTCTACCATATTGTCATAGTCTCTAAGAACAGAGGCGTTTGTTTAGAATCTGGAAGATGTGGGGCATACGACAGACTTCTTTCGAGTTTATACTTTATGGGGCTTATTTACAAGACCAGTGCGCCACACTTACGTCACTTTTCCCATGGTAAAAATGAGGCAGAAGTGGCTCAAGGGGCTTGTAAATATGCCCCTCGTAGGGTGGACTGACATCTGCCAAACTCTAAGCAACTCTAAAGTTGTTTTATAAGATTAACAACCCAAACACATCTAGGGGACGCAGGAAATAAAGGCACGTGACGTCAGTTCACCAAACGCACATCGTGAACGGTTTTCCTCCGGTGCACAACACTAGCGAAAAAGCGCACTTGCCGTTGCACCGAAATGATTAACAATGTTACCAAGCAATCGCTCTTCTCGAGACAGGGCATCGCGCGCGCCTCGCCACCCCCTTTTGACATTAAAATAGCTATTAATGGGAACATTTTTGTTATCAAGCGTGAACCTACATAGGCCATAAATCTCACTGATCTTATGAAAGACAGGATCAAGCGAGGGAACCAATCGCTTCCCTTTTCTTTCGTTAAAAAGCCATCTATTGAAATAATGCCATTTAGAAGAGGTTAATTTATCCTTCAATTTCTCACTCCCCTGTTTGCATTAGGGTCTTTATATCTGTTATGGCAGCACATTTTTCTTGACAGGGGCAGTGCACCTGTTTACTTCTTTGCTATTCTCTTTCTGGAGAAGATGTTGGCAGTAAAAAAATATCGGATGATAAATTTACACAAAAGGATAGGATTCCTGCTGTGTCAAGAGCGGCTTCGGTTCAAGGCAATGTTAATACTGCCATCTACCGTATTTTTGAAGCATGACATAAACATGTAGAATATGCATTATACCGTCGAAAGGTCTAGAAAATTATAATTTGATGCCGGGATTTCTTAACGTGAAGATTATGTTTAAAGAATGCATCCTTTTTTTTCTTTACATTTTAGCGTTATGTCTGTAATAGCGTTGACTACGCGAAATGGAGAACAAAATTAGAATGTTCAAAAACAAAATACAGGCACTCACAAAGGAACTTCACCTTATGTACACTCAGCAGCATTATTCCACGCTGTGAAGATGATACGATTTTAACAGACAGAATGAATCCTGATTGTTTTCATTTCATGACGTTTCGACGTTTTTAAGAAGTTAGAACATAAAGCAAAGCCCGCGGTTTTTTCCAAATATCGTAATTATTGCAGCAAGGCCGGTCTGTATTTTCTGCCCACAGAATTTCATGTTGACTTTTTAAAAACTTACTTCAGGATGTAGCTCTAAAGTGTTGAAAAGTGTTAGGGTTTGATAATGAATCAAATTTAAGAAAGTGTAGGAGTCACCAGTGATGTAACACAAACTGATGGGCCAGAGAAAAAAGCGCCTCACACCTCGTTAAGCCATGGAAAGGTTAATGGTGAGAAGTTAAGAGATAAATAGATAAACCACTCATAAATATAGAGGAGGCAACCAGTGATATGGAGAGTTAGAGACGCCACGAGCCAGGGCCATCACAAACTCCACACTTTACCAGCTTGAGCGGGGATGGGTGTTTGCCACTGGGCAGTTCTGTGTCGTATGAAACATTCGAGTTGATGTTTATGCCTCCATTGATGTTTATGAGATTCAATGGTCTTCAAGTAGCTGATAAGTATGGCCACAGGATGGGTGGGAGATTTAGAAAATAAGGTAAAAGGAGAGAGGGTGGGTAGATGAATGCAGAGATGGATGGATGGAGAAAAAGAGGGAGGAATGGAGAGAAAGATCGATGGAGAGAGGATGGATGAAGAGATGGGTGGATGCAGAGACAGTACGATGGAGAGTATGGTGAATAGAGGGGTGAAGAGAAGAAGGAAAATGGAGAGAAGGAAGAATTGATGTAGAGAATGTATGCGTAATGATTAGAGGAAGCAATTAGGAAAGGTGGATGGACAGACAGAGAGAAGGAAATATGGAGAGAAGGATGGGTGGCTGCCAAAAAGGAAGGATGGATTGTGGATGAAACAGGACGAAAGAAAAACGACAAAGAAGGATGAGAGAAGGGGGCATGGGTGGATGGAAGAGGCAGAAGGAGGATGGGTGAATGCATGAATGATACAAGTACAGAAAAAATATAAATATAGAAGGCAAACAAGAGTGAAGAGACTGCATGAAGGATGGAGAAAAGGAAGGAAGGAAATCTAAGGAATACAGAAGTCCCTCAGGCGTAGCAATCTCTCAAACAAGTGCTGGGTTTGCTTGCCTCACCCACTCGCTCAGAGCTAGCTATATGGTACCAGTGTCAAAACAGGGGGTATTTTTTTTCTTGTTACTTGCCCAGTGGGACTGGTTGAAGCAGATGTGCTGTGATAGGCTGTTTCAGTACTAACACACAAGGAGACTAGAAGAACACCTCCAAACCTCGTTAATCCCTGAGATTAGGATCATGTAATGTACCATGTCTAAGAATGGTGGGAAAACTGTATCCACTTTCAGCTAGTGCCCTGGTTGTTCTCTCTTGTTTAAATGTGGCTCCTCTGATTGGTGGCGTGGAGCTTGTTGCCCAGAAATTCTGCGGATATGTAGACTTTCATGCAGTGGTAAAATGTATGGGTGGTGGTTGTAATCGCAAAATGTCCTTGGGGCATGCCATCATAGTTTAGGCCTACAGTACACCTCCTCCCACCAGTATGCACAGGCATTAGTTAAGCATACTGTTCTGCATTAATGCAATGGGGACTGCATTCCTGATGGCACTCTATACTAGAGCTGCATCTGAAGTGCTCTTTTGCACTGACTGACTTGCCAGCTGTCCCTGAACAGCAGGTCCTCTTTCAGGCTGCTCAGGCACCTATGAGCTGAAGTTAAGACAGCTGCTAGAGTGCCCATTTTATGCACAGAGCACCTGACAACAACACTACCATGTTCGATGGATGCAATGCAGAGCTCCCAACAGGGTCTCTCGCAGGCCCGGAGCATGCATCTAAACTGCAAAGCAGGAACCAGCAAAGACCCGCTCTCCCTGTGCCTGCTGCCCTTCAGCCTCACACCCATGCATCAGCCAGACCAACATTGGCCATGAAAGAGCCCATCGTGGAAGCGACCACTGCCACAGTCATCCATAGTCTCTGTGCTCTTCTTACTGCTGCAGCAAACACTTTCTGCTACATTTGTGTTGCTGCTTCTCTCCACGTCATGCTTCACTGTAGCCCCCGTGTACATAACATGCAACCAGCACTCTGCCATTATCACAAGCACACATTCTGTTTCACGCTCACTGCTGCGGCAACCGGTCGGTGTCAAACCCGGGTTTGGGCTAGGACAGGGTGTTGGAGCTGGTGAGTATGTTGAGCATTTGCACAGGGGCGGTGGGTGAGATTTGAAAGTGGTGGGGCGCAAAGTGATTTGCATACAGCACCGCAGCGAGCGAGCCCGAACCCCAAAAGGGGGGTTTGGGAGGATAACCCCCCCCAAGAAAATTTTGAAAAAAAAGAAGAAAAATCGTGCATTTTTAAGCAAATTTGAGAAAGCAGGAAGGTTAATAAAGCACCTCTGAGAAGTGTGAAATGACTGCTTGGGCATTAGTATTCCTCCTGCTTCACACCTCATACCACCAATGATTCAGTCCATATGGCACGTTATTTGGTACATATCTCAATGAAAGCCCTGGTTCACTGAAATAAGCACCATTCTTACACTTAAGAGACAAACCCATTTCCGGGTCTCCAAAGTAGAGACGTTAAGGCAATTTGTAACCCTGGTGAAATCCAGGATAACAATTTCAACTGCATCTGTTATGTTTCTGTATACACATTTTATGTGTAATTGTATATAAATGTAGCTAATAGTTAGAAATGCTAGATAACTCCAAAAACCTCCATTGGACACTGGTAACCAGCTCCATGATGTACCTGAAATGAACAGGAATGCTGCTCAGAACCTTCCAGAACTTGTTCAAACCCATGTATGATGGCAGAGCATGATGGCAGAGCATTTGGATAAGCTAAACCTTCGGTAAACAATCAACTTCCAATGAGGAGGGGGACTCTCGTAGTTGTCTTTGGAAAAGTCGAAAAAACACTCCAATGACACTGGAGGAGTTTCCACGATTCTGCATCACGATCTGGTGCGTCCTTATGGAACACCAAACCCTAATAATACTTTAAAGTTCATAAAATAGAAAAGGAATTTCCCATGATCACCTGCACAAGCACCCACACCAGCTAGCCAGGATATTTTAACCTGTATAATTATTTTTACAAAAATACAACCTGTTTGCACGAGGTACTAAGAAGTAGCTGTTTTAATGTAAAAAGGTGCAATTGATCACACAAAGCAGAGAAAGGGGGAAACCACGTAGGCTACCTTCATTTTGGGAAAGATCTTACTTCATTCAAACAGTAAAGGAGAACAGTTTCAATTCCTTAACGTGCACACTGCCTACTCACATTTGTTTGAAATGCCTAGACAGCAAAGGAGAAACTGTGAACACATTAACACTGCGCTGTGCGGGTCCTGCCTAAGAAATTCAGCACATCAATGGAAATAGTTTGGCAACTAAATTAAAACTTTTTGGGGGCATACTCTGGGATATTCAACTCGGGAAAGGCCGTCATATATGGAGAGGTGGAATGGAGGAGCAGCTGGGAAGCGGGAGGCGGGAGGCGGGAGGCAGGGGCAGCGAATGGTCAGTCAGGGGGGCAGGGCTGCAGGGGACGCAGTAGAGGGGAACGGGAGTGGCGAGGGACACAGAACCGGGCACAGAATCAGGGGACACAAGGGGAAACAGAAGGCAAAACAATGGGGCGCAGGGAAAGGGGGCACACAAGGGGAAACAGAAGGCAAAATGGGCACAGAATCAGGCACACAAGGGGAACAGAAGGCAGAGGGCAAAAGGGCAACAACAGGAAAAACTGGCACAGCAACGAGGAGGCAGTGGGGGACAGAGGCAAGAGCACTAACCAGCAGCAGCAGGGCAGCACAGGCGGAGCTGTGTGATGGGGGAGTGACCTACCTGGCAAGGAGATCTGGAAGAAGGCTATTGTTAAACCTTTGATTAAGAAGCCATCTTTAGACCCTACCATCACTTCTAACTACAGGCCAATTGCCTGCCTTCCATTCCCTGCCAAAATAGTGGAGGCAGTAATGAATAAACAGCTCTCTGAGTTTATTGAACAACATAAACTCCTAGATGACACTCAGTTTGGGTTCCGGAAGGGACACGGAACTGAGACAGCACTGATAAAGGCCTCGGATGAAATTCGAGAGATCATGGATTCGGGAGGTGCTGCAGTGCTCATCTTATTGGACCTGTCAGCTGCTTTTGACACGGTCGACCACGTCATCTTGGTCGACCGTGTCGCAGCCCTTGGAATTAGCCATCTGGCTAAAGATCTTATAGCCTCCTTCCTAGTTAATCGCAATCAGGCAGTCAAATTGGGTAACTACTACTCACCCACTTCTGAACTGCCTTGTGGAGTCCCTCAAGGATCCTCGCTAAGTTCCACGCTTTTTAATATCTATGTTGCGGACTTGGCGAGGGTTATTAAATCATATGGGATGCGATTAACTACCTACGCGGATGACACCCAGCTTGTGTTGGTGGTACACAAGAACGGTCCAGTGGTAGCAGCTAAGTTTCAGGAGGGGTTACTGGATGTACAATCATGGATGCACAGTAACTGCCTGAAACTTAATGCAGAGAAAACCGAAGTCATGACCTTCGGTAAGATCTCTCCCGAATGGTCCCTAACTTGGTGGCCCAGTCAGATGGGTTCCCCCCCGATCCCAGCTGTTAAGGTTAGGAATTTGGGAGTGATCTTTGATAACAGGCTATCTTTTGGTTATCATGTCAACAAGGTGGTCTCTGCCGCATTCTTCGTGCTGAAGAAAATAAAAAAACTCATGCCATACCTACCTGCTTCGGCAGGGAAAACACTGATCACCACCTTAGTGTTTTCGAAACTGGATTATGGAAACGCCCTCTTCCTTGGCACACACAAATACATCCAGAACAAACTACAGTCTGTGCAAAATATGGCAGCACGGATTCTGCTTAATATCCCTTGGCGACACTCCACTTCAGTAGCCATACGCCATCTACATTGGCTAAGAGTGGAGAGCAGAATCAAATTCAAGGCTCTCTGCATCGCCTATAAGGCCATACATCAGACTGGACCAAAGTTCTTAAAGGAAGCTTTTCAGGTGTATATACCTGGAAAGAATCTAAGATCAGCAGCAAGCTACCTATTGCATGTTCCTCGAACAAGAACAGCCACATGGGGAGACAGACGTTTCCTGGTAGCGACCCCCATACTGTGGAACACACTTCCCTTGTATATTAAAACAGCACCAACACTCATTGCCTTTCGTAAGGCCCTGAAAACTTGGTTATTCAACCAATAAGTTTGTGCCCTGAAGTTTGTGTATCCTAGAGTTCTCATTGCGCCTAGACACCCCAGGGTATTAGCTGCACATTAAAAATCCCATAAATAAATACATAATAAATACGATTGCTTAAATAATAATGCAAACAGAAACTATACAGGGAGCCCCCCTTCCAGACCACAATGTACACTCATGTATCCTTAATTCTAGACAAGACAGCTGTTTTTTTCTTTGGTAGCACTTTCATGTGCAAAAATATCACCTCAAATCAAAGACCCCCAAGTCGCGTATTTAAGGTATGCAGATTTTACCCCCGATAGAAGACAATTAAGAATGTGGAAAATACACAAGTGCTCATATTGTAAACAGTCACAGAAATCATTACACAGCAGCACATCCAAAGCTGGCCATTGTTAAGGGGCGATGAAACAGTGCACAGAAGCAGATTCCAAACTGGCTGTAGCTAAGAGGCAACAAAACAGACATGGTGGAAAACTTTTGGAAGCAGGTGGGATAGCTCCCTGGGATCAGCTACTTAGCTTCTGGTGTAACATTAGGTGTTGAGGAGTTTCAAGAGGCAACTAGGAAAGCATTTCTCAAATGTACCGGTCAGGTGAATATTTTCTGTATGATTGATTATTATCCTATGATCTCTTATAAGCATCTGCACTATGCAGAACGCAGAAATGTACGTGTTTACTGTACTATGTCAAGTCTCAGCTATGTACGGCTTTGTTTGATGCACAATACAAAGTAAACTAAATATATGTTATCCACATGCATAAATTTGATTTTAGAAAATGTGTTTTGATGGGAAATGTCATGCAAGCAGATGTTACAAAATTCCTCTCCTTGCAGGTATTTACACATATTCACAAGGCCCTTTGTCAAATATATTGCACTTTTATATTTATGTATTGAGCATTATAAAATCCGTAAACTCCCCAATTTTTCAATAGAATTCGGATGAATGGTTTTCCTCATATTGAAAATGATTTTATTGAGAAGAACAGAAGAGAATGGTTAATTGTACAGAAGTTGTAGCTTTGGCTCGAGTGCTCATGTCACTTTTGAAAGTTGTAAACAAGTTTAAAATTTCGCACATCGTATTTTAAGTATGCATGGGTCAGTCTCGCATCATATCCAAAGACCTCTTCCCCCAGCGAGCCCCCTCATGCGTACATACCATGCGCCTTTCTCAAGCAGGGTGCCGGCAGGAGGCAGACAATGTTTCTTTTTGGTGATTACTCCATCAGTCGCTCAATCCATAATTCCAATCACCACACAGCTGGCAGCCCCTCCCAAACACGGAGCTGTCTGTGTTAACGCTGGGCAGCTCTGGAGGCAGGCACACAATATAACAGGCGCCAAACATATCAATTCCTCCCCTGCCTCCAGTCCCCTATCCCAGCATCCTTGTCACTGACACTGCATGTACTTTGCATCACTCGCGCCCCCTCCCCTCCCTACTCCCGAGTCCCAGCCCTCCATTACAATGTTTAGTTTAAAGCTTCCTTGACCATCATGCCTCGGGCACAGTCTGGATAATACAGAGGACTCGGTCAGATTATAGGAAGTGCAGAAGACCCCGGGCTATGCAAGCCAAGGCTTGACAGCCAAGAAGAAATAGCTGGTCAGGAGAGTACCTGCCCCAGGGACAGAAGGAAACTCCTCGCCCAACCTTAGACGAAGCTGCTGTCACGTAGATCTCCCCGCACTAGATTCCGGCTCAGAGGGATAATGTCGCTCAGCCCAGCACATCTCGCAGCACAACTGGCTAGGTTAGGCATCAGAGGGTCCTCTGCTTCCAACCTCCCACGAGTTCCTGCCCCAGCCCCTCATCAATCTAGACTGTGCCTCAGAGGGAAACCCGGCCTCGCCATACCTCACAGCACCCCAGACTGAAAGGGAGTCCCTGCCCCAGCCCTGCACATCTCTCAGTAAGTCTTGTGGCTCAGCCTCGTAGGAGACCCCCTACCTACACCCCGCACGCATCACAGCTCTCCAGTTCAGCCTTAAAGGAAGCCGCTGCCCCAGACCTGCCCACCTCACAGTAAGCATTCCCTTCCCTGCAGCGTTCAATCCACACCCGGGCCCACGTGCTGGCAATGTAGTAAATGACCGGAGACATCTGTCGCGCTCGCGCTGCCTCAGTCTGGCCCCAAAAGTCCTCACACTTGCACTTGGGGCTCTCGCCGGGGCTTCTCCTCCTGCCGGGGTCGCGCCACTCTGCCCCCGCCCACCCACGCGCGGCATCCAATAATCGATGTTGCGCGGTGGCAGCCAATCCTGGCACTGTATGCAGCACCAGGATTGGCTAGGGGGGCTTAATGTGTCCTCGCCCTGGGCAGCCTTTCAAACCCGGCGCGGCTGAAGCCGCACCCCCGGCCCCTTCTGTATGCCTGAAGTGTTTTGATGGTATTCGAGCATGCGCGGGCAAGTCTCAGCCCGGCAATCTCATGCGCACAGTTGCTGGCCTGCTGCAGACTGTCACTCAAGCAGCTGCAGCAGGCCAGCAGCCCCGCCCACCCCCTGCGCACTCCGGCCGCACCATTACCAGGCATTGTCATGACAACCTGTGAATCATGTCATGATCCGTGTCACTCCCGCGCTGCGTTTGCAGCTATATTTATTAAGCTTAGCTTAGCAGTGCCACGGCGCGTCCAGGGCTGGCTTAGTGGGGCTACGCCCCTACGCCCCAATGGACGCACCGCTTCTGGATTTGCAATGGCGTATGGTAAGTTGTTTTTACATATTATTGTCATTTAGGATGACATCATGGAGTTTTTAACAGTTTGACATTTTTTTATTGCCATCCTAATGAAATTGTTACAATTCATTTTCATGGTTTCTTTTATGTTTTTTAAACCCAATAAATATCTACTCGAGCAAATCCGTATCTTGCTTAAAATAGTAGGAGCTCTTGGTTTAATGAGCCAATGCATGCACACATAGACATGTTAAATGTGTGCATGCTTCTTATGTAAAGTTACATTATGACCCGCCATCGTATATTTTCTCCTGTCTGTGCCCTGTTTGTGGTGCCATACAGTTATTTACACAGTGACACTCCTCAGTTATTCGCATGTGTTTCTGCGTGCCTGTGTTAACACATTAGACCGTGATTTATTGGCTTTGCCTATGATTGTTTCTAAGTGCCTGGTACCTTCCTACTCATGGTGAAGCAGTAGAAGAAGAGATCTTATTTAGTGCCTGCTCTCCTTCACATCCTTTGGTGTTTACAGTACTTCTTACTTAGTGACTGCTCTCAGCTACACCAATTGGCATTTGCAGTGCTTTTTATTTAGTGACTGCCCTCAGCTACCATCATTGGAGCTAGCAGTACTTCATATTTAGTGACTCAGCCAGATCCTTTGAGGTTCACAGTTCTTATTTAGTGACTTCTCCCAGCTACATCCTTTGGTGTTGACTGTAGTTCATATTTAGTGACTGCTCACAGCCAGATCCTTTGGTGTTTACCGTACTTATTGTTTAGTAACTGCTCTCAGTTGCATCATTTGGTGTTGGCAGTAGTTCTTAATTAGTGACTAGTCTCAGCCACATCCTTTAATGACTCTAGTACCTTTTATTTAGTGACTACTCTAAGCCACATCATTCGGTGTTTGCAGTACTTCTTATTCAGTGATTGCTCTCAGCCACATATTTCAGTGTTTTTATTACTTCTTTTTTTAGTGGCTACATCCTTGCATCCTTGTTTAGTGATTTCTCTCAGCCACATATTTTAGCGTTTATAGTACTTCCTATTTAGTGACTGCTCTCAGCTGCATCCTTTGGTGTTTACAGAACTCCCTATTTAGTGACTACTCTCAAGACCTGAATTTCACTTGGAGCACCAACCTTTTCAATAAGTTACTTCATTTCTTTACTCTACCCTATTAGCATAACTGTCATTCCACGTTATGTAGTATTTTTCGAAGCAAAGATGTTAGTGATATTTTTAGGTGGATTCCACTCATGGTATGACAGAATAGAGCAGCATCACAAGTGTTTTCACCCATAAAGGTATTTTAGGTGTATAAAAAGACAGTTGGTGATTCTAAATTTCACGTTCTATTCCTCAGATTGATGATAGGTGGAATGTTCAAATCTGTTGGACTTGGCTCCTTTGGCAAGACCCCAAAACTTTTTGCGTTCTCCTAGCCTTTTTCTGTAACCTGGTGTTGGTGATTTTAGGCCTCTGCGCACTTTAACACTGTTGCCCAGTGTAAAGTTCGTGCGCTCGCTGGGTTCGTGTGGTGAGATTGGCCTGCCCTCCCATGGGAATGCATGGGGAATATGAGTGTCAATGGTAATTCCTGATGTGAGAGGAGATCAGGGGGGAGTTTGGTATGTGCGAACTTGTGAGAATAAATGCTGCGCGATGGTGTGTGCAGATTTATTGTGACTAGTGGAGAAGTGCCATTTTTAGAAGTTGGCATTTCTGTGTGCAGTGTGTCTGCCTGCCTGATGTGAATTGTATGTCTGGCTTGTGATTGACAGGGACTGGCTGGTGTGGGTGGCTCTAGGAGCCAGGATGGGTCTGCCCGGTGGTGAATAGGGAGATCTGCATGTAGATGGGAGGCAGGAGTTGCAACTGGGACCTGAATAGGGCTGTGCATTCCCTCCACATGCTGGCTCCACCTCGTGTGGTGCGTCTGATGTCCCTGGCCTGTCCTGTGAATAGAAGAGGGGAGCTGAGCAAAACAAAGTGCTCCTGGGCCAGTGTATCTGGTTCTCCCCTTGCCCTACAGTTATAAACAAAGGAAAATGCTGTATAAAAACAGGGTCTGTGACTCCATGATGTTGGTATCTCTTTTGGATCCTGACAGAGGGGGGTTTGCTGCTGGTGGGGCCCAGGAGGGATCGCCATGGGGGCTGCCTCCTTGCTGGAGGGCACTGTGTGCTGGCCCCTGGGCCCTACATTGCCTCCTGATGCCCCCAGGGCTCCTTGGACCTCTTTGCTTTCCCTTTTAGCTGTGCCAAGACTGGATGGAGCCTTCCATCACCTGGGGAGCGCTTGATTCTACTTTCCCCTGAAAGGGAAAAGCATGGGCTGAGCAGCGCTGTGCTGCAGCCCCCTTCAGGTGGGTACCCCCCTTGGGGGATTCCCCCATCATGCAGTAATTGCGTGTGCCATCCCGCTTATCTGGATTTAATTACGGGTGCCCACTCCATTTTTGGTGCTAGTAATTGAGCGGGTGCCCACCCCGCTGTATATTTTGAATTACGAGGGTGTCCGCCCCTCATTTCGCCGCTGCATGAAGAATCACAGCCACGGCCCGCAGCAAAACCGAAGTCAGGCGGCCAGACGCCTTCAGCGGGGTGGGACTTCCGCTTAAGGAATGGAAGTCCCGATCGCCGCCCGAGATCCACTCGGAGCCTCTCAGGCTCCGTCTACAAGTCCCGGTCCAGAGAAGAGGGGACTGGGTGAAGCCTGGTGCAGATGTGAGGTGGGGCTCCCGAGGCCGAGCCCCGCAGGCATCAGCAAGTGGAGGCTGAAAGCAGAGGGGCTCGAAGCACATTGCCGGTGCCTGCCCCCCCCACGCAAGAGCAGAGACCGAAGTCCTGCCACGGAAGAGCCCACGTGAGTGGGGCTCACAGTAAATGGTGCCTGGCAGAGGCACCCGGTCAGAGCTGCCCCGTGTGTGCAGCGGCTGCTCCAACGTGGCAACATGGTTTAAAGGGCCCCTTGGGGCCCAAGGTCCCGTGGGGCCGTTTCCTCCAGTTCCTTTGGGGGGGCTTGTTGTTCCCCAAGAGCCAGCATGCTTCAACGTGTAGAGGTGCTAATTATCTTCAGAGCCCTCTGTGGCTCCCACAAGGTGGCGCATTATTACTTAAAGAGCCAGAAGGGCCCGTGGGCATTTCCAAGCCCCACCGTGGTGTCGGGACCGTAGTTGACATTCCAGCTGGAGGATGGCTAGAGGGCAGCTGCACCATGGTCATGAGTTTATAAAGGGCCAGAGGGGCCCGTGTCCTTTCCCCAGTGCTTGGGGAAATCCCTATTTCCAGAGCCAGATGGCTCCAACGTTTGGGGGACCGTTTATTTCTAAAGCCTATGTGGCTCCAACGATGGCATAACTGTTTTAAGAGGGCCCAGAGGGATCCAGGCTGTTCCCCTGTTGTGTGGCCACTATTCAAAGCTGTCCCGCTTGCGAGAGGGCAGCTGCAACGTTCTTGGGCACAGTAAGTGCCAGGGCCCACATCTTGATATTTACAGCTGCACAGCAATTAGTGCCATCTGCACCGTTTAGGCACACAGTTCTTTTGGGGCATGTTTGAGGTAGGAGTGAGATGCACTCCTTGGCCCCATCCTTTCCCAGCTGCCCAGCAAGTAGTGGGCAGCTGCTACGTTTAGGTTTGCGCAGAGTGCGCACCCTTGACATTGTGGACACAGGGCATTTGAGCCCCTTTTTGGATGGCCAGTTGGCTAGGGGGATTGTTAGATTTATAGGGCGCCAGGCCCTAATTTGATGTGGTGCTAGGGAATGTAATGCATTTAGTATGTTTTACACACCCTGTTTGATACCTCTAAATATGGTTTATGATTATGAGGTTGTTTTGCATATCATGGTTTATGTTAGTGAGATTACGTTTCACTGTGTGAAGTACACCCCTAAGTGAGTTATGCTGAGGAGGTTAGGGTCTAATGTATTTAGACTTGTGTGACTGTGTCTAATGTAATTTATCTTACAGGTTGATGCTAGGTACAGTGATTACCGGTTGAACGTTTATGATCTGTTTTACTTTTACCAAGTTCGCTTTGTGATGGTTCTGACAGTGGTCCATGTGACCTTGTCATGTGTATATAATCCTTTGTAAATATTGCCCAGTGCCAGTTGGCAGAGTGTACATGGTGTGATTACTATTCTAATGTGTTTTGAGAATACAAAGGCTATTTTTGATATAACCTTGTGTGGAGTTCCTTTTGTAGTGTGCCTGGGATGTTGTTGCTGTTGTGTGCATGCGCAAATGTTTTACACATGGCCTCCTGGATCAGCCTGACTGCTCGTGCCAAGCTACCAAGGGGGTGAGCTTGGGTTATCTTTGGCGTGTAACTCTCCAGCCCTGGCAAGAGGGGTGGTCTCGGCCTGGCTTTGGTGCAAGCCTTAGCCGACCAGAGATCCCATTTCTAACAGAATCATAAAGTTCATTTTTATTAGTGGAAAATCTACAACCATGGCGTGTTTTCCACCTTTCTATATTTAGAGGTTCAAGCACGAAAGGGGACTTTTAAGGGAGGGTGTATGCACTGTTACCGGGATTATTGTAACCTGAGTTCTAGACGCTGAGCGCACTACGGTGTTCCAGAAGGGGCTCCCTATTAGTATTTTCTATCAACTGCATTAAACACACAATATACTATGAAAATAAACAAACAATTCTAACAAAAAAATAGCTAAAATAATCAATTCTTGTTTATTCCAGTCGATTTCTGTTTAATAGCATTTTTTTGCCGTGTCTTCCATGAGAAAGTTGATCACAATATTCACTTATAACTGATTGTTCAATTCAACCCAATGCATTTCGGTTCAATTAGGACCCTTGATCAGAGGTATCTATAAAGGAAAATACAAAAATGCCATATTTTACACAAATTACAAGTGACCTGAAACGTGTACATCTCAAGCAACTTCGGGAGATGTGTGGTATCCTGCAAATATGAAGGACTCGCTTGTATCAATGGTTGAAGAAAGGTGTCCAGATATTTGCCTATTGGTTCATTGTACATTTTGGGAATACAAAAAAAAGCACACAGTGTGCATGGAAATCTGCAACATGCTTACATTTTACCATGCTGTTTGATTTTGCATGTATAATTGTATGTAATAGGCAAATAAAGGGCCTAAATGTGTGGAGTCTTCCGTTCCAACTGAGGAGCCTCTGCAATAGGAGTAAGAGTAAGAGGGGTTTAGGGATGACCAGTAAAGGGTCTAGGGCGGGATGCCACTAACCCACTCAAGAATATGTCAATTGCTCTACTCTGAGGGTGGAGACATGCAACATAAACTTTTGTAGTAAGGTGACACAGTGTTTGTGAATACTAAAAGTATTAGTCTTAGTAAAAGGTAAAAACGTACTCAACTGTGTAACTTACATTTGTGAATCATGCCCAAGAATGGCAAAATACATTTCCAGTTTTGCAATTACACTTGTTTCTGTTCCTTTCTTCCCCACTGTTAAAATATTTTTCCTGATAGAGAAACCCTTTCTGCTACAACTCAACCAATTTTGATAGTGTTCCATCGCCATTCCTACTCTAGAAATAGATTAACTCCTCTCAACGATGGAAGTTGGTCAGAAAAAATATTTGTGAATGCCCATTGCCCACGATTGAGTACTTCTCATCTTAATGCACACATTCTCTCAAATATTGTTTCTTTGTGTTACTATCACTCTGCCCTGTGTGTTGCACTTTTTATCCTTCCTCTGTGCTCCAAAAATCCACCAAGCGGTCATAGTGGACCTTATATTTATTTTATTGTTTTCTGTTTTAATAAAGTGCAAGCATTACAATCGTAGCTTTACCCGTATTAGATTCACACACTGAAATGTGTTAGTTTATTCTGTTGAAAGCAACTCTATATTGATTTAATTCTAAGATATATTTCAGCGAATGATGCAAAGCTCTAAAATGCAAATCCTAATTATAAGTTCCTCAACCTCAATGAAGAGTATTGCAGACGCTAGGCATGAACTGACATGATGTGAAAGTTTTAGGACACATTTCTCCCCTTCATAGGCCATTGTGTGGGATTCATTTTAGGCTCAGCTACAGGCTCTCCATTCATTGGCTGGAAGATTAGGTCTTAATGGCAGGAGGTCAGGAAATAATGTGATTTTCCCCTTGTTCAGTGCTGCAGCTGAGCTTAGGCAACCTGCAGCACATTTTTCAAAAATACTCTAAATAATATAATTATTGAATATGTAATAACCCCAATGATGGACTCATACAGAATTTCCAGTGTGCAGCACTCTATCTGGAGTCTTGGTGTAGAACTCCTGTGACCAGAGAGAGTACACCAAGATTCCAGAGAATGGCAGTTGGCCCGGGTCTCTTATACAATGGACGTGATCTTTTGTTCTAAATAAATTGGGGCCTACCTGTATCCCACGTGTAAGTATGTTTTAACTCAGCATTCTGACAGTGGCGATAAGTGGATTTGTTAGGTAAGAGATTCAGAACCTTGACGGGTAATGCCCAACACTAGCACAGTGTGTGTCATCTGGTAACGGCATATCACCAGCAGCTGTGGAAATTAAACTTGTGTGGTGCAAACATGTCAGACGTGTGGAGCCGAGGCAAGAAGTTGAGTTCAGTAATTGAGTTGGCAGCATCGGGCCAACACCTCTGGCGAGCAAGACTAGTATGCAAGTTTCAGAAGATACCTAGTAGTGGTGTCTTGTTGGCGACCATATTGAGTGTTGGCATGCAAGACTACAGCGTACTTTTATAGTGCATGCCTGTTACTACTTGGTGGCCACATTGAACGTTTGGAAGCACTGCACCTGACTACAAATGTATCTACTGTGTAAGGTCATATAGAAAGTACAGATACTTTACTGTGATACGCACACCTTGCAACATTTAATGCTACATCCCGTGGCCATACTCCATCTACCATGCAATTTCTATCTGGTGATTCGCAAACCGTTCACAAATACAACAAATAACTAATAGATAAAGCACAGCAGGTTTAGGGATCCAGTGATATGTACACTCCTATATAAAAAAAATAGCAGGGGATAAAGGTTCATCTAACTGTTAAGTGATTTAAACAGTTTATTTTCCATCTGTAATAAAAGCATTGAAGGGATAACTGCTCCCATTCCGTTTTTAAATAATCCAGCTGAACCACTATTAAAATGGGCATATTGGAAGGAAGGGTTTGAAGCCTAGTTGCAATCCATTGTTGGAGACATTTACAAAGACAAAAGAAAAATTTGCTATTTTGAAAAATTGCTTAGGAGCAGAAGGAAGGCAGATGCTTAAGTATTTACAATACTAAATGAGGAAGAAGATGATGAAGAAGAGACGGATTACTACAAGACAGCAATGAAACAACTCGACATGCATTACAAGAAAAGGATAAATGAAGAAGTGCCAAAACATATGTCTCTTGAGGGGGATATTTGTCCAATGAGTCAATGGATGCTTTTATTAATGGTTGGAGGGTATTGGCATCCAAATGTAAATATGGCAGTTTTTATGATCAGCTATTACGGGATCAATTGGTTCACAAAAAATGTGATTCTAAGTTACAGGAAAAATTATTAGTTGATGATTTAAATTCTTTTAGAACGCTATTGATATTGTTCATCATTTTGAGGAGATGAAGGTGGGAATGAGACATTTATCTTGGAAGGGTACTAAGATAGCACGGGAGGTCCAATTGGAAAGTGCTGTGAAAAGGAAGTAGGAAAGGGAGTTGAATAGACTGTACAACTGGGGGTCCGAGTAAGATAGTGAAAGAAAACATTGTGGGGCATATTCTCAAGGAGCTATCGCCGAGTTATCTGCACTTTATCGCAGCCATAGTTGCGATAATTTTAGCTCCATATCACCAGTTTACCGGCGATAGCAGCCGCAAAAAACATTGCCACAGATCACCCTGGCAACTATCGCTAATGAAATGCAGAGTAGGCGTTCCCGTGCAAAAAGCCGCCACAACACCACTTCACAACATTCTCAATGACCAGCCAGATCGGCGATGAGAACCCAAAACAGGCGGTAAGGTGAGTCAGCAGCAGGAAATTAACACCTGCTCTGCCCTGGTGTAAAGTCAGACAACAGCCTGCACCACAAAAAAGGAGCCATGGCCAGAATATCTTTTTCTCCTGCTACCTAATTCTATTTCCACGTTTCACTCTCATGCACTGCGTCATCACTCTCACACACAATATTTGGTCACATCTGTAGGATCTTTAAGAGCTCCCTACATTTACCACACTGTATTGAAAACATCTGTGAGCTCCCCTCTCCCGGAGAGAGGGTTGTAGCCCTTGATTGCACTATTGTGCAACCAGGAGGTGATCCCAGATGATGAAGCATGTCACTTCAGTGAGTGATGGGAATTCATCCTTTTTAAAATTTTCCTTTTTTAAGGTGATGTCCTCTGAGAATAGGAACATAGGGCCAGATGTAGGAAGCCTAATACCGGTCGGTAACAGCCGAAACTACAGAATTTCGTCAGTTACCGACCGGTATTAGGCTTTTCGGATGTACGAGGCCAAATTGTAGGATTCGGTAATTTACCGAATCGGTAATTTAAGGAATCGGTAAAATACTGAATTCTTAAAATACCGATTTGGTAAATTACCGAATCCTTAATGTAGGGAGCACTCAAATGAGTGCTTTTATCATTTCAGGATCCGTTATTTACCACCAACTACAAGTTGGTGGTAAATATCGAAAACCGCGAAAAAAACTATTTTTTGCAATTTTTAACAGTACCATGTGGCACACATATATGCCCTTAAGGCATGTATGTGTGCCACATGTGCACCCATGCACTATTCCGGGGGTGCAACAGGGTGTCAATATGACACCCTGCCACCCTTGTAGGTCTTCCCCCTATTACCGATTCGGTATTTACCGAATCGGTAATTCCCATTCATTCCTACTGGCCTCCATGCCCATAGGAACAAATTAGACTTACTGATTCGGTAAATACCAAATCGGTAAATACCTATTCTTACTGATTCGTTAAAATTTACCGAATTATTAGCTACATCACATTTACCGATTCCTTAATGCTGAATCGGTAAAATTCGGTATTTAGGAATCGGTAATATGTGATCACCTATTGGGGAATATATCTATGAATGGTCTTTAAATGTTCGCTTAGTCCCTCTATTCACTGTCAGTTGTTATTGGCCTCCAGCAAACAACCGCCCGAGTCGGAAGAGTCACACAGCCAGCCCAATCCAAGTCACTCACAACGGTCATGGATGACACCATCAGCTTGGTACCACACTATCTATGCTTCACTCACACTGCGCAGGAACAGCCGGAGACCAAGCAAGGTGTCAACGCCACAGCTGGCTACCTGCAAGTGTTATGGGCTAATTGACTGCACACAAGTCCTTCTTGTGCCCTCTGGCAACACTGCACACAATAACCGCAACAGAAAGCGCACGTATTCCATCAATGTCCAGGCAATAGCAGACCACCGGGGAATCTCCACCAACGTCGACACCAACCACCCAGGCAGTGTGCATGATCCCTACATCTTCAGACAGTCCATCATCAACCAGCGCTACTAGGATGGCACCCATGAAAATGCACTGCTCGTTGGCAAATACCAAATGAACACACCACATGCCTGTACTCCACAATCATGCAACTCATAACCATGGGAATGCACACATCAGAAGCTCACATACAACATGCCAAACAATATGCAAACCCACCAGCCAAACAGCACAACTTACTGTGAGAACCTGGGCCAGCCATGCAGAGAAGCCATTAACGGTATGGCACCTTAGCCACACAATAGCAGAATGTGGGAAGAGGTGGGGCTCAGGTATGTGCGCAGGAGGCAAGTGACCCATGAATAAGAATGTACACAATGCCAAGTGTGGCGTGGATGTGCTAGCCAGACTACAGTATGCAGACCACACACATATCCATGTCGACATATACCGCTGGTGTTTGGATTGTAGTGGACAGTGTATGCAAGCATGTCACCCCAGCCAGTGAGGAAGATCGCAGAAATGTAGCTTCTTATGTTCCCCCGTAAACGTGAGCGGAGTGGGCTGGCCTGACATACACCAGGTCAGCGTAGGGGTGTAAATAAAAGGCATATAACTCTGGGCATGGTCCTCTTCCGGAATGCCCAACGTGTCTGTCAGGGGGGCCTCTCACCCCGCCACGAGGCCGACACCGTCGCCATGAGCAGTGTTGCCTGCGACCCTGCTGCACCCTGCGATGCTGGTACCCAAACTAGTCTTTCCCGCCCCTGCGAACCCAGGCCTCAATGCCCACCTGCCGACACCGGCATGTGTCAAAGAGGGCCCACCACTTTCCAGTACAAGCTCCAAGCCTGAGTCACGCGACCCTGCCAACCTGCTATGACCATCACGGCCTCCACGAGCAAGACCCACACTACCCTTTCTTGTTGACGTACTCTACCAGCAAACACCGTGGAATAGTAGGTCACACATTTGGAACTGAGTCTTGATTACTCTATGGCAGAGAACATTATTTATGGGAGAATTTTTTGTCACTATACTCCCTTCGATGTGGTGCCACCAAGTCTGTGCATAACATTACAGCCACACGTGTTAAGTGGGCCCACGTGGACTACTGCCCCGGGCCACACAGCACTCGGGTCAGACACACAATTGGAACTGAGCATCGATTTTTCAATGATAGACTACATATCATTGCACACAAGGAGAGGTATAAGAGGATGACGCGTTGCAGTCAGGAGAAAAAAAGTATAATCGTTACCGAGGTGATCAAACACTACAGAAACTGCCCTGGTGTCACTAACTCTGTGCATCGCGAGCCAAAAACACGTGGCTATGGGCCACTTCTGAATGCTGCCTGTGGCCTACCTTGTGGTCGAGTAGGTCACACATTTGGGACTGAGTCTTGATTTAGCAATGGCGGAGTCCATATCATTGTACCGGCATCATCGCAGACTGCATCCCCTCTCAGCCCTGGTTCAACTAAGTCTGTTTCCCGGCATTCATGGACACTCTTTGGTTGAGCTTTGGTGGCGTCTGAGTCTATGGACTAGGGGGTTGTCTTCATCCTCATGTAGCTAATACCGAATTGGTGGTGGAAACAGGGCTGTAGAATTACACTCCTCAATTTGCTGCTTCCGGATGACTACTGCTCTCTTCAACATGCCCTGAAGGACACCTTCCACTATCCCCAGCAACCTTCCGCCCCATTACTCTTGCACATTGTCGAGGACCCGCTCCGTCCACGTGGCCCTACCTCAGGGGACCGAAAGTCACCATCCTATGGCGGTGTGCCTTTGCCGGCCGCTGTGCTTCCGGGCCACTAACTCTGTGCAGCTCAAGTCAGGGACCCTGTCTGATTGAATATTGGATGGCCTCTGAGACGATGGCCTTGGGGTCATCAACACCATGTGTCTATGGCCCTGCGCTGCCCACTGCCTCCGGCCTCAACTGCGGTCCACCAGGGCTCACACATCAAATCGAGACATGACCGGCAAGGAAGTCGCATCACCACAGGAGGCACACTCCACCATCGCCAGGACCACCTCCAATCGCCATCTGCCAGAGTCGAAATAGCGGTACTGGCAGACTGATGGAGTTGCTCACACCTATTGTGTATGCCATCATCTGCCTGATACCCTGCTCAGCATTCCAGGTGCCACTGACTCAGTGCACCTCAACCCGTGGACTGTTATTGATTGCGTTTTGTGCTGTGGAGAGGTTGCACAGCAATGTCACCTCAGGCAGTGTGGGAGACCTGGGACTATGATGAGGAAGATTTTGCAGGCCACTGCAGCTGCATCAGGTATTTCCCAAAGTGACACAATCCTAGACAATTTGCACATATGAGCGGGCTCAGCACTAGTGCCCCAACCTCAGTGCACTGCAACTCACAGACACTTGCATACTCGGTGACCTCTGTACTTGCTCTGTTATGCTGGTGTTTTCAACCCACACACATCCAGTACAGGCATCAGTGCGCATGTGGCCCTGCCAATAAAGGGGCCGGGCGCACATGCCGTAGCCAGTTCCACATACTATCTGAGTGTGTCCCTGTGGTCATGTTGTGTGCATGAGGGCCCGGGGTTTTATGACATTACATTGTTCTGTGTACAGTGGACGCAAGTATGTCACAGCAGGCAGCGGGTTAGAGCTTGGACATGTAGCTTTGTCGTCACCCACTCAATACGTAAGAGGAGTGGACTGGGCCATCATACGCAGAGCTGATGTGGGTGTGTGAATGATGATTGCGTGCCTCTGGGCATGGTTCTGTACTGGAAATGTGCATATGCTTGTGTCTCTGTAGCAGTATGGGTCTCCTTTGTTGGGCGTAGGTGGTCCCTGAAGGGTATTAGACACTCACGTATGTGATCTAGTTCGTCTTCCATGGGTTCGGACCCCACCCACACCTATTCGACCACCTCCTTTTGGCATTCTGACACCTGGCATTGGAATGGCATGTGTGGCTCGTTGAAATGTTGTGAGCCAGTCTTGCTTGCGGGTGCTTCCTGCTGTGTGGTCTGTGCAGGGGCTGGGCTCTCTTCTATGTAGCTTGGCTCCCCTGGTTGTGGGTTGCCTGGGATGTACATGAGCTGTTGCAGGGCGTCGGTGTCGAAGGTGTGGTGGTCCGCTCCACATCACTGAAAAGTTGCCTGGTCTGCTCTGCTGGAGGTGTTGTTTGTCCCTCTGCAATGTGAAGGGGAGATGCATGTTGACATTGTGTTGACATGTATGTTGGCGCATTGTTCTTGTTTACATGCAGACTGTATGGCAATGTACATTGTGACTGGTTGGGAGGTGCTGGATTTTGATGGTGGACAGTGGACATTTGGACAACATGACAGATGTGAGGTTGTACGCATACATTCCCATCTCACAGTTACCTGCTCTGTTGGATGTAGCTGGCCTGTTTCTGCACATGTACGGAGCCAGTATTGTCCTCTGTTCTGCAGTGTCAGGGATGCACATTGTACCACATTGTCTTCAACGTGGATGTGCTGTTCTTGCTATGTGTGTGTGTTACAGTGTGTCACGGGTATCAGGGACATGATCCTGGGTGTGCAGTGGACTACACATTGTTGTGCAAGAGTGCCATTGTGCCCATCTCCCCCCGGCCCCCCAGTCCCTGGTCGTTACTCGCCCTGTTGATGTTGTGTCAGGTCCTCTTGAGCTGTGTCTGGACTCCCAGCTCTTTGCACCGTCTCCACACTGATGACTGTGGCCTCTGTTTCCTCCAGCTCCTCCAGTGGTGCAGGACTCCCACCTCCAGTTGCCATTGCTGCCTTCTAGTTGGCAGCGGGTTTGTCCTTGATTTGGTTTTCACATCATGCCAGCGCATCTTGGCCTCCTCCATTGACCTCCCCAACACTCGGACTGCATTCACGGTTGTCCAATTGTGGGTCAGTTAGTGGTAGTATTCTGTCACCTCTGTGACGCTGATCTGGTTTGCCTGCGGACTGCACCCTGTCTTCCTCTCCCTCTTCTCCTTAGCCTTCTCCGACTCCGTTGTTCCTTGCTGGTGGTCTGTTGGGCTTGTGGGGTTCGCGTTCACCTCTGCACCCAGTCAGGGTGCATCCATGTTGCTACGCACTTCGACTTGTTTTTGGTGTGTTTTATTGTTTGCTTTTATAGTGCATTTTCCCACCTGACGCGTGGGATTTGCAGGCCTGCAGCTGCTTTTCACTGCTTTTTCTATCGCGATTAGGCTCATTGCAACTTTTTTTGCATTCGTGTTTTGCATTTTTAAGGCTTCCCGTTGGCTTTTTCGAGGACATTTGATGCGCTGTCGGGGGCCTATCGCATGGTGCCTCCATGTTGTGAATACTTAGTTAACACAGCGTTATTTTCCCGCGATAGACTGCGATGTTGAAAGTTGCGTTACGCTAATTTTGCGATGGTTATCACACGTTCTTGAGAATATCCCCATTTGTGTTTTAAGTGTAGATTATCAGGCCATACATCTGTGGCTTAGTTTAGCCCTGTGATTGGACGAATATGCAGAAACTGTAGAGTTAAAGGTCACTAAGCTAGAAAGTGTAAAAATAAAAATGAATTCAAAGAGTCTGAATCAGTGAAGGAAATTCATCAAATCAGATTAGAAAGGTTGATCAAGAAGACAGTAACATCTGTGAGGAGTTCATTTTAGATATGTATGAAGTTAATGAGAGGAAGAAAGGTGCAACATATTGTGAGGTAGAAATTGGTGTGCAAAATATGAGTCAAACGCAGATTCGGATTCCAGACACACCTTAATAGGTGATGCTTTTGGCTTTGTTTCCAATTTTCAGTGATTGCCACCAGATATAAGATTAGTGATGTATAATAACAAACCTATAGACATATTGGAATATTTTCAGTCCAAACGTGAATATAAAGGTAAAGTAATAGCTATAAAAAAATTATGTAGCCAGTGATGGGTCTTATTTGTTGGAGTGGCCTCCACAGAGAGACTTACTAATCACTCTTAACCTTAAGCATCCTTACCAGGTGTTGGGGTACAACGATGTGATTATGGAGGTGAACTTTGGACTAGGAGAAAATATTTCCAAAAATGTTCTTGGCTAACTTGAGAATGTTAAGTAATTTTGTGCATAAGATCATTTGTATGGGATCATTTGTATGGGAAGTGAACGGTAAAAGTGAATTTAAGAATTTAAAGAAGGGTATGCTATTGCCCCTGTAGTTAGTACAGAATTGAATATTATGATGGATACCAGTAATGTTGGCATTGGTGCTGTGCTGGTGCAATATCAAGGATGAGAGGGTGGATGGGTGGTAACAGTAGCAAATGTGTCCCGACCATTGAGAGGTGCTGAAGACAAATATTCCACATTGGAGAAGGAAACATTAGCAGGATAGTGAGGTATATAATATTTTAGGAGATATCTGTATGGAAATAATTTTGTTTTTAGACCTGAACATTGGACACTTTTAGAGTATTAGAGTTATTCACTTCATAGGGTGGTGGACAATCAACAACGAGTGTGGCTAGATAGCAATATAAATTGAAAGATTTTGTAGCAGGGATTCCGTTCTCCTACAGAACTGTGCATAGAGATTTGGAACCTCAGTGAATTAGGGTGTGCCAAAACTCACCTTGGTACCCAAAATCCCCTTACAGAGCTAGCTACAGTGTCTCATTGGTCATTACACACTCCCAATGTTTTGACAAACCAGAACATGAGCTTAGAATACCTGAGGTCATGTGGAATACATGAGCACTCTTTCGTTATACAATCATTTCAAACTAGAACGTGGAGTAAAAGAGGACACGTGAACATTTGAAATATTTATTTACTAATGCAGTGTTCTCAAACGCAGTATCTTAGATAATACAAGCAATCATATTATAATAAGCAAAGTTCTCAGCATAGTTACTAGTCCATAAAAGGCAAAAGGTGACAACATGCTAAAATGTTGAAATGAATAAGGGTTAACAACACCTAATTCTCACCCTCCCTAACTAGCATATTATATTATTATCTAAGAAGATCTCTTTGGCTTTTAGCAGGGCGGCCCCATACCTCAAGATCCTAGTGTGAAGGGATCACATCATCTTCCACCAGCTCTCTGCATGCCAACAGCATCAAGTGTGTATCGTATGCTCTAAGCAAAGCAATATAAAACGCGCCTAAAGCCAGATTTTGTCAGCAGCTGCATTTATGTTATGTCTAGGAAGGTGCGAAGATCAGAACTCACAACAATACTGTGTCGAGTTATCCTTGAGGCTTCAGCACTCACTGTACAGACATAGTTTACCAAGCAAAGCTGATATCAGAGCAATAACATATTATTCTCATGTAAATCGCAACGCTCTTCTAGGCTGAAAGCTAAAAAAACAATTATGTGTCTTGTGCAGAAGCAGCAATAGGTAAAATGGTGTTTAAACATTTAATACGCTCATGCTAACTTAACACGGTATATAGGTAAGCAGTAACTATATGACAATTTCATTTTCATGTTGAATATGTCCCTGGTTCTAGAAATGTTTTAGCAGATTGTTTGTCATGCCTGCCAGTTAGTGAAATGGAAGATGAGGTGTTGAAGATAATGATTTAGGGGGTGTGATTTCTATCTTTGAGGTGTTGAGGGATGGCATCACAGAGGCTGAATGAAAGAAGGTGTGTGAGAAGGATGAACTAACCCAGAACGTTTTGTGTTACATCAAGTCAAAATGGCTGCTAGAGCGCGGATCCAGAAATAATTTCTAATCATTACTCACCATTACACTGAAACCTTTAAACACACAACCATTCGTCAGTGGGGCCCTTAACACTGCACGTTTACTCTTGTACACTTACACTTGGTTTCAAGGCTTTTGGTGAATCACACTCGAGAAATGCTGTAACATTTGGTGGAGTGTCTAAAACCTATTTAAATCAGTTATTATTTACACCTATAGATTATTACACTTTACAATGGTTTTATTCAAACATTTAATTATTCAGACGCACCACCATAGTGGCAATGGATCTGCTAGAAAGAAAATTAGCCGTAGGAAAATCACAAGACCACCTTTTAAAATTCCATTTTCCCAATTTTATTAAAAGCAAAACTTTAATATGTCTGACATTTATGCATTAATGAAATCTTTATTCAGAAAAATCTTAATCTTTATTTCAAAAATGATCATTTTATTTAGAGCTCAGGAGAAATCGCTTATTTTAGAAATCAGTTAAAGTTTAGCAAAGAACAGATAGTTCCAAATTCATTCTCTCCTAACATCCCTAACTAACACCCTCATCTTATCCTTCAATCCTGCAAAGCAAACAAATAAAATCATAAGAGTCTTACATCTAGGAATCGGTCATCGGTCGGGCAGCACTTCCAGTAGAAATCGGAAAAAGCGACCCCTTCTTGACAAAACCAGGGTTTTTTATACCTTAATTCCTTAACTTAATCTATCTAAAAAGTAAATGTAAATTGTAAATTGATACTTGTATAGCGCACTACTCACCCGCAAGGGTCTCAAGGGGCTTGTACGAATACCGCTGTGGAACCCATCCTGGCTTTCCCTGTGAGGTGTCCACTCCTGGGCACCCCCAAGGTGGAGGTCAGGCATCCTTAGCGTTGTGGGGGCCGTTGTGTAGATTAAGCAAGCTATTGCCCAGAGTTGCAGAGTGGGACTCCATGATTGGAATAGGCACCGAGGCGAGAAGTATCAGGTCAGTGGAATTTTTGAGCCCAAGACCCTCCGAGGCAGGGAATTGAACCCTGGTCCCGGGCTAGACCTCTGCATCAGGGGCTGCCACTCTAACCATTGAGCTACACTTCTCCATCTCCAAAAAGTAACTATCATTTCTTATTCAAACTCTCATTGAACAATTTCGGGGTGGGTAAGCATCATCTCACCATTACAACATAATTTTCTCGATGGTTCAGCAGAAAAATAAAGGGTCTTTGTTTTAGGACAGTCCATAGCTTAGCTATTTCCTTAAGTTGAAACATCAACTCCCGTTCTCACGATCACAACATTCAAGCGTCCATGTCTGGCACCCATCCTAGGTTCCGGCCCAATGCAGCCTTGAACCTCTGACTTGCAGGTTTTGGCAAGCCTACGCTGTCCAGCTCTTGCTCACTGTTTACCCGAGCATCCATTTTTATCTAGGCCTCAGAAGCCACTTTTGGAACTATCATAGAAACAAACACAAATTCATGTTAATTATTGAATTTAAACCCATTCTGTTTACCTCCCAATATACTAATGTTTCCCATTAGTTGTTACCTAGCAAATAAGCCACACAAATGCGTTTTATACTTACATAATCGACCACTTCTTAGCACAAAAACGTATACAATAAGCACATTTAGTCTGCATTTGTTTATATTTAAGCTGCACATTAATTCACAACACAATAACTACATATATTAATTAATTATATGGCAACATGTAAGCAAAATTAGTACTCCCATGTATAATAAAATGTGTGCATCCTATTCTATGGTTGATTAATTTCACAAAACACCTTTAGTAAATGTTATCCTTATGGGACATTGACTTCAAGAGGGGTACACAAAATTTTGCATTTGCCACCTCGCTCCATCAATTCCCATATCTGATGATTTTATCACCAAATAATTCTCAAAATTTTGGAAAATTTAGCAGAACATGTTTCCATTTCTTTTGTTAATATCATCTATACTTTTGTTTCTTTCGCTTTTGAATTTTTGAAAAACTTTTCTTTTATTTCTTCCATTTCTATTTCAATCTTTTCTCTCATTCTTGCCTGTTGTTCCTCATTCCTTTTCCTTATTGACTTTCTAAAATCTGTTCTACCTTTATATTTACAGCATAATCTTATCATAAAAATTACTATCACTAAGATTGTTATCGGTATTAGTATTTTACCTATAATTGAACTACCTATTTCTTGAAACCAATGCTTAATTGCTGAGAAACTTTTACCCAGCCTTTCAAGGATACCTTCAACCTCCGGTGGTTCAATTTCTCTATGCAAATCTGTAATATTTATAATATACTTTTCAATATTCTGACTTTTATCTGGAATATAAGTGCAACAATGTTGAACTTTCAAAATTCCACAGACTCCTCCCTCTTTTGCTAAAATTATATCAAGGGCAAGTCGATTTTGCATGACCATGGCTCTCATGGCAACCATTTCAGTATTTACCATCAGGAATCCTCCTGCTGTATCTGTTGATAATCGACCAACTATTGTAGACAATTTTCTGATTCTATTTGCATTAAACGAAATTCCCACTGCTGGTATCAGTGCTCCAAATACATCACCTATTATTTCTAACTCACTTTCTCTTCTTTTTCGACTTAGAACTTTACCTATCTCATGCTTTCCATTAGTACCTCTATCTACATGAAATATTTTAGGAAAGACCAAACCCACATAACATGTCCCATACCAATGGTCTGGTAATCTATAATAGGCTCGATTTCCACAAATAAAATAAATTCCAGGAAAAACAGGATCATTTCCTCCTTTAAATCCCCAACCCCCTATAATTCTATAGGTACCTTCACATTGACTTGCACCCACAAAATAATTGTCATACATTGAATTGTCTCTTCTAATACAAAATTTTCCCAACATTGGTGCATCTATATTGATTGCTACATTCACATTCTTATCCTCAATATTCTCATCATCAAATGTGTAATATTAGACTTTGCATGTTTCATTTTCTCATTCCGTTTGTAAGCAATTCTTCTTTCCTCAACCATGTTTAAGAATGCCTTCTTCTCAACTCTCATTTTACATGTCAAATTATGATTAAAAGCGTATTCATGTGTTAATTCATCTACTTCTAAGAAATATTCTCCCATTTTCTTTGCAGGCTTTCTTTTATTTAATGTGCCATCAATTTTTAATTTGGCAAATATTTCATCCACATTGGAATAATGATATTCCAATTTCCCCGTCTTGTAAAACAAACTTGCAATTACACTACATGTTACTCCATATGTAAGAGGAAGGTGGTGATATGTCACCCCTTCTGACACTGATGCTGATAATTTTACACAAAGATAACAGTCGTCAACATTCATAGTTTTAATGTACTCAAGCAATAACTTTGAAAAAGTATTTTTGGTACAATCACTTATAGATATATCTTGATGCAACTCTGGCTTGTACATATGAGTTTCATGCACCTTTTCTTTCTCGATTGGCTTACTTGAACTCACATTCGGTTTTAATTTTGTTAAATTACTTTGGAAAGGGATCACAATAGCTAAAATTATCCACAATATAATCAACAACCCCATGCATATTGTAAAGCATCTACACCATTTTCTAAAAATAGAACATTTTGTTTTGGGATTATTCATTGCCATTTTCCCTAACACCGTTTCTTCGTCCTTATGTCACTTACAAGTTGCACACCTCACTCAACACACTAACAAGTTTTCTTCGACCTTTTGTCAACTCCGACCTCTCCTATATTTTCAATATCCGTCTCACAGGACTTCAGGCTTTTTACTTTAGTGTCATATACTTTAGGCACCTATCTTTTATTTCTTAGTTGACTTCTTTACTCACTCTTCCCAATTGGCTTTGGGTTGTACAGCTTTTCTTGACTACCATTAACCTCCTCAATTGGTGGCAGGACAATATATGTCCACTCAGGTGACTTATACCTTTGATTTGGACGTCTTACTCTTTTTGGCCTTTGAATAGTCTCTATTTTCTTTCCCAATTTCTCTTTCTGGCTGGTGATCTCATTTACCTGGTCTTCTTGCTCCTTTGTCTTGTTCACTATTTTGAATCTCAATCCACCAGCTTCTTTAGGCCAATTGACTCCTTTACAGACTTTCTTAGTCTTTGGCTCTATTGTGTTATGCTCCACTCTCCAAGCTCTTTTTCTTGTACTTTTTCTTAATGGAGTTTCGTCTGCACTGTCATCAGATTCACTTTCAGTGTCTTCTGCTGTATCATTGATTATGGTCTTCACAATGTCTTTGTCTTCGTCAGATGTAGTTTTTTCTGCTGTTACTCCGTTAGGAACACCTTCATAACTGGTACTTGGAATCTCATCCTTTTCGTGAGTTACTTCTTCTTCTCCAGTATCAGGATTTCCGTTCCTGCTTTCAGAGTCTTCAGATTGCTTTTCAGTATCCTTCTTCTCAGCAACTCTCTTTTTCCGTTCTTTTGCGTCTCTACTGGTGCTTGTCTTTACTGATTCTTGATCTTCAACTTGATCTTCTGAATCTGGTATTTCAACAATCTCCCTTTCACCTTCAACTTCAGATGCAGAACTGGCTTCTGATACTTCCAGATGTCGACGTTCCTGTCGATCTTCAATATCTGGATTCTTTTCTGGTTCACCTTCAGAATCAGAGTCAGTTGTACTTTTACCGTCGTATGGGTATTCAAGTTCAGGCACACGGATGGTGTGACTAGCATGAACCCACCTTTTCAGTCCAGCACACTTAACTGCAGTAGTACAGACCAAGATAATTTGGCGTGGTCTTTGCCACCTTGGTACCAAACAATTCCTTCTGCGATGGACTTTCACTTGTACCCAGTCCCCAGGGACTAGATCATGAGCTGGATTTTTCTCTATGGAATTTGATTCAGTTCCCACCTGGTGGAGCACAGAAGTTACCACATCAGACAGATTTTGCAGTAATCCAGTATGATGTCATCATTAATTGTCAACAACTTATCAACGGGTACATAGGCCTGTCTCATCACCCTGCCCATCAAGTTCTCATGTGGACTTAATCCAGTTTTTCTGTCGGGTATGCTTCTCAGTGTCATTAAAACAAGTGGCAAAGCATCTGGCCACTTCATTCCTGTTGCTAAACACATCTTTGCAATTCTGTTTTTAATTGTTCCATTCACCTGTTCAACTACTCCTGAAGCCTCAGGTCTATATGCACAATGCAGCTGCTGGCGAATATCTAGAGCTTCGCAGATCATCTGCATAAGTTCATTTTGGAAATGCGGGCCTCTGTCCGACTCAATGGTCACCGGAAACCCGAAGCGTGGTATTATCTCACGCAAGAACAGTTTAGCAACAGTTAATCCATCATTCCTCCGCGTGGGGAAAGCTTCTACCCATTGAGAGAACAAACAGATTATCACAAGAACATATCTGAGTCTGTTGCATGGAGGTAGCTCAACAAAATCCATCTGAACTCTTGTGAATGGGCCACCCTCCCGTCCTATGGTTCCCAAGCTTACAACAGTTTTTCTGTTTGGATTAAATTGTTGACAGATCAAACATCTTTGACACAGACTTTCAGCAATCATTCTGAATTTTGGATTATACCAAGTCTGTCTAAAGAGACGAATCATAGTATCTCTACCAATATGGGCTAGACCATGGTACATTCGGGCCATATCTGAAATCATGCTATCGGGCATTACTGGTCTTTCATCTTTGTAAACCCAAATTTCATCTTCCTCCCATTGTCTGCAGCCTGATTTTAACCAGATATCTTTTTCCTCTGCTCCTGCCTCTTCCTGCATCTGCTTCACTTCCTGCCAAGTCTCAACTACAGTGGTTAGCATTAAAGGACTTGGAACATGTTCTTCAGTTTTTTCTCGATTGATTGAAATTTGATTCTTTGCACAATGTTTTATAATTGCATCAGCGTAACTGTTTCCTCTTGTGATATAATCCTCACCTTTCTTATGAGCAGAACATTTTACCACAGCCAATTTTTCAGGTGACTGTATCACATTTATCAGTGTCCTCACAAACCCAGCATTCCGTATAGGTGTTCCTGCAGAGGTCAAATAACCTCTTTGGGACCAAAGCTGTCCATAATCATGAACAACCATATTGACTATCAGTCACTATAGTTACTTTCACCTCTTTTCCCAATTCACATGATCGAATCAAAGCAATCAACTCTGCTATTTGAGCAGAAGGAATTCCTTTCAGACAAGATGCTTCCAACACTTCCGCTACTGTACAAACAGCATATGTAATGTAATGTAATGTAATGTAATGCAATATAATGTTATTCTACATTTCTATGGCGCTCTATCACTCCAGGGAGCATCTTGGTGCTTTGGATCAAAAAACGATGTAGGGGTGATCCGCAACTGTACTATCCAGAGGCCTCAACCTTCATACCAGTGATTTACACACTGTGTCCGTGAGACTGTAAATCCTGGTCTTAAGGGATTTCCTGAAACACTGTTCTGATGGGATCTGACGGAGATGGGGGGCGGGGGGGAATTTGTTCCAGGCCCTAGAGCCAATCACTGTCAGGGATTTCCCTCCTTTTGTGGCTAGCCTGAATTTAGGGATACTAAGCAGGTTAGCTGTGGAGGACCTGAGGTTTCGCGATGGACGGTAGCGAGTAAAGCCTTTCTGGAGGTAATTCGGGCAATACGAATGAAAGGCCCTGAAAGTGATGAGTAGGACTTTGAACAAAATGCGTTTATGAAGGGGAAGCCAATGAAGGGCATCAATGAAGGGCATCTAGCACAGCAGAGGTAGAGGACTTCCTGGGCCATCTGAGCACCAGACGGGCGGCCGCATGCTGGACCATCTGTAGCCTGTGGAGGACCGCTTTATTCGACCCTGCATACAGGCTGTTACAATAGTCTAGCCTAGATGTTATTAGAGCGACAACCATCGTACGTCTTGCTGCCAGGGGCAGGAGATCAAAGAATTTTCTCAGGCCCATTATGATATTAAAACAGGTACCTGCAACTGCCAGTGCCTGTAGTTTGAATGATAGGGAATCATCAAACTTGATCCCTAGGTTGCGTGCTGCACTAATTGTGTTCGGGAGGCTTCCGCATCATCAGGCCACCATTGCTTGGGAGAGAAGAAATGATTAAGTCCAAATGGCAGGATCTCTGTTTTTCCTGAATTACATTTCAGGTGATTATTTCTCATCCAGGTGAAAATGGCTGATAAGAAATTTTTGAGATTTTGTTCTGCATTTTCCATGTCCTTATCGAGAACCAAAATCCGCTGCTTATCATCCGCATACGCAATAGTGCTGATCTCGAAGGATGAAATCAAATTTATCAGGGAAACCATACAGAGATTGAAAAGTGTCGAGCTCAGGATGGAGCCTTGTGGTACCCCAGTCGTCAGCGCTTTTTCCCCAGATCAAAATTGTCCTAGGGTTGTCACCTGCCTTCTATGCATCAAGAAGTTCTGTAGCCACTCCAACACGGTTCCTCCTATCCCAGATGTTACCAAACGATGGAGGATAGCATGAGAAACCGTATCGAAGGTTGCGGATAAATCTAAAAGGATCAGGACAGCCTTCTTGCCCTGATCCATTGCAGCCCGTAAAGTTTCCGTTGTAAACAGGAGAGCGGACTCTGTAGAATAATGGGCTCTAAAACACGCTTGATTGGTGTGCAATATATTATTTCCTTCCAAGAACTCTGTAAGCTGCCTATTTACAAATGTTTCAGCTAATTTACAAAGTACTGGGAGGAGTGATATGGGGCGTAGGTTAGAAAGAGTCGTTGGATCTGAAACCTGCTTCTTCTGAAAGGGTTTTACCACTGCGAGTTTCCATTCTGGTGGAATCTCCGCATAACGGAGTGAGGAGTTAATGATGCTGTTTATGATGGGATTTGCCGTATCTATCATGGCCTGCAGCATGGAGACAGGGATCGAAAGGAGATCCTGATTTAATTGAGAATATGGCTTGATGGGATTCCTCCACGCTAATTGGATAAAAAGTCAACATACTAGCCTTTTTAATGTCCATCATCAGGACCTCATCAGAGGCAGATGATTCAAAGGGTGGAAAATCTTTAGTGATATCATGTACCTTATGCTAAAACAAAATGTTATGTTATGTTATGTTAAAAGGGTGCTTCTATAGCGCACGGCTACTCCGAGGAGTGTCCCGGCGCTGTTAGAGGCTCACAAGTCGAGGAAAAGAGCAGAAGAAAAACCAGGCAGTGTAGGTCCAGAGAAAAGACCAGAGATGAAAGAGATTTATTGCTGAAACAACCAAGTTTTCAAGTCCTTCTTGAATGTCAGGAGATGGGAACAGGACCTGAGCGCAAGAGGAAGATCGTTCCACAGTTGGGGCGCCAGATGTTTAAAGGCGCGGCCGCCGATGCGAGCTCGATGAATCCTACGGGTGACTGCCCTAGCTTGAGACGACGAGCAGAGGGATCTCGATGGAAGATAAAACGTGATCCACTTTCGAAGGTAGCGGGCGCCAAGACCATGCAGGGCTTTAAAGGCGATGGGCCTTGAAAGCGATCCGCTTCTTAATAGGCAGCCAGTGGAGGGTTCTGAGGAGCTCGTCGCTCTGGCCCTTCTGTTAAGGCCAAAGATGGCTCGGGCTGCCGAGTTCTGTACTATCTGCAAACGCGATATAAAATAGTCCGGGAGGCCAAGGTACAGAATGTTGGCGTAGTCCAGGCGAGAGCCAATCAGGGCCTGCACAGTGGTCCTTCTGTGTTCGATGGATAGGAGGGGCAGAAACTTTCTCAGCATCTTTAAGATCGCGAAGCATCTACCAGCCAGGCCCGACACTTGTCCCTTAAGAGAGAGGCAGTTGTCGACCTGGATACCCAGATTCCTCGCCGACCCTGAGTCACTGTTAGGTGGAAACATAGCGGCCGGCCACCACTCCTTCCACTTGGGATCGGCCGGGCAGCCGAAGAAGAGGACCTCCGACTTTTCGGAATTGCACTTGAGGCAGTGTCGGTTGAACCAGTCAAACACCGCGCGAGGCAGTCCCGTATGGAAGTTCCGTCAAAGTCGTGGTCCTTATCACAGGTGAACAGGAGCTGTGTATCGTCAGCGTACGATACGACCTGGGCCCCAAAACCCTCCGCGAGTGCCGCCAAAGGGGTCATGTAAATGTTAAAGAGCGAAGGGCTCAAGATTGAGCCCTGCGGAACTCCGACCTCCAGAGGTGGCATCGCGGCGGAAAAAGGTGGGGCCCAGATAGTTTGTTGACGGTTAGAGAGGAAAGAACGGAACCAGTTGAACACTGTCCCCCTCAAACCCACCTCCCAGAGTCTTGCAAGGAGGAGGTTGTGGGGGACGGTGTCAAAGGCCGCAGAGAGATCGATCATCACCAACATGACTTTCCCTCCCTTATCCAAGGTGGACTTAATCACTTCTGTGACCTCGAGCAGAGCAGTTTCAGTGCTCAGGTTAGAGAGAAAGCCTGACTGGGATGTGTGGAGAATATCATTGGCCTCAAGAAAGTGGGACAAAGCAGTGTGGACATGCTTTTCAACCACTTTTGCGAGGGCAGGCAAAAGGGAGATGGGTCGGTAATTGGCGTGCAAGTCCGGATTCAGATTGGATTTCTTTAATAGTGGTAGGATCAGCGCATGTTTCCAAGGCTGCGGGACTTCCCCTGTGCTCAGTGATAGAGTTACACAGCATCTGAGATGGTGGGAGTTCCTGTGTAAGTATTTTGGGATTCCTAAAGATATTTACAATTCTAAAAATCTCCTTCTGTTTGTTTTTAGTCGCTTCAATGGCAGCTGTGTAGAAGTCCGCCTTTGCGCAGCTGATAAGGGCATGATATTTTCTCCTAGCCATTTTATAGAGACCTAGTTCCCTGATGTCATAGTTACGACGCCATTTTCGCTCAAGTGTTCTCACTTCACTTTGCTTTTCTTTCAAGGTCCTAGAGATCCAAGGTGCAGATTTTTTCTTGCAGCGGGGTGTGGTATCTGGACTTAAGGGATCCATTCGTTTGCCGATTTCACCGATCCATTCCCCAAATTCCTGATTGTCTGTCATTGTATTCCCCGTAAGGGTGGGTTTGTTTTCCTTAATCCATCTTGAGAAATCCAGCAGGGTTTATTCGCCTGGCTGGTAGTCACAGCGCTCTTTCCTGCGACCATGCTTTCTACTAAAAAGTTGAAGGCAAATAATTTATGGTCTGACCAGGTTTGCGTCAAAGGGGACTCAACTTTGATTGTGTCTAAGTTCGAACTTATACAGTCTAGTATATGGCCAGCTTTATGAGTGGTATCTAAGGTGAGGAGAGTTAGCCCAAGGACATTCAAGATGTCTCTAAAACAGGTTACCCCTAGGTCAGTGATGTCATCCAAGTGGAGATTCAGGTCTCCTAATAGCGTAAAGTTTGCGAACCTAAGCGTCAAATTACTAAGCACTTCCCCAATGCTTTCCAAGAACTGACTTTTCTGACCGGGTGGGCGGTAGATTAGGGCTCCCGTAAAGGTAAAGGAATCATGGACCTGGAGACAGAAGCCAATGCTTTCTGCTCCTTTAATGTCTGTTAGCTCTGTAATAGAGCATGTCATGGTATCCCGATATATAATCGCAAGTCCTCCACCACGTTGGTCCTGCCTATCCATCCTTTGGATTAGATAGCCTGGTGGATGTTTGTACTGTGTTGTAGGGTTATTTGTTTATCAGAGACGGGCTTATTTTTAAGTTTTGGCATTGGACTGAAACAGAGCAATAATCTCTATAATTAGAGATATAATTAGAATGATCATTTGACAATCTATAGCTGTTTACAGTTCTACATTTTTGTTTGCCTTGAGGACTGGGTCAATTTATGATTATTGGTTAAGTTTGACTTAAGACAGACTTAAGACAGACTTAAGACAGTCTTAAGACACACTTAAGACAAACTTAGGACAGACTTAAGACAGACTTAACACAGACTTAACACAGACTTAAGACAAACTTAGGACAGACTTAAGACAGACTTAAGACAGACTTAAGACAAAATCCTAACTTTGCCACTACTAAATGCCTTCTGTGAATACCAAAAGTAGTAAGTTTAGGATTTTGTCTTACGTTAGTTCTGGGAATCAGGCCCTTTCACAGGATCAACTCCTTTCATCAACCCTATATCTTTTCCAGTGAAATCCCATACGCTTTCTTTCACTGCCTCTGTCAGTTCAACAGGAATTTTCTCTTTATCAAAAACAGGAAACAGTTTATCCTGTTCCGCTTCAACCATGAGCATTGTCAATTTATACAAACTATCTTCATCTGGGGTTTGCAATTCTATGCCATCTGGTGAGCAATATATGGCACAATTCATTTTGCACAATATATCCCTGCCTAGCAAATTAACAGGACTACTGTCGCACACCACAAACCGATGCATATCTTTGTATGTCCCAATCTCTATTTCAACTGGTTTAGTCAAAGGTGTATTTATTTGTCTATTGGCTACACCTACAACCTGGATTGTCTCACCCGAGAGAGGAAGATTTTGAATTTCCACTGATCTAACAGTAGAACGGGTAGCACCAGTGTCCACTAGGAAAGTTATTTCCACATCATTCACCTTTCCGCTCACAAATGGACCTGACTGATCTACCTCAAGAGTGACTCCAAGCATACACTCTTCTTCCTCCCTCAGGCACCGTCAGAAACTTTCATACGGCTCACTGCCATTCTCTTCTTGCAACCAATATTGAGGACACGCATTTACTCTTTGTGGTCTTTTTACCTGCTCACCTCCACTGAATCCTGTCTCTGCACTGTATCTCTGCTGATTCCCACTGTATGGCAGTGGCGGTTGCGGCATCTGACTTTGCTGATTTGCTATCTGCTGTTGTTGCGGTTGCTGCTGATTTACCTCAAACTGCACCTGCAGATTCAATTATGTATGTTTCCCATTAACTATAGGCGGACATTTACACACTCGTTTCCAATGCCCTATCTTGCCGCAATTGAAACATGGCATTTTCTTTTTCAATTCATCAATATTCCCTACCAATTTAGGTTTACCTTTAAACCCACCTTGATCCCCTGTATTCTTATACTCCATCTGCGCTACTTGTTGTTCTGCTACTTTTACTTGTGCCCACATGGCATGTTTTGCATCAATTTCTTCACTGCAATACTTTGCCTGTCTCAGTACCTTATCTACTGAGCTTGACTGTCAATCCATCATGCTATGTCTAATCTTGTCTGAAATTTCCGGTCTTAATCCATATACAAACCTATACACAAAATGGCTCATATCCTTTTCATTTAATTCCTCATAACCACTATATTGTTTAAAAACCAACAACAACCTTTCATAAAATGAATGCACAGTTTCTTTCGGCTCCTGGGTGGTCCTGTCTATTTTTACCTTGTCAGTTTCTTTTGGAGGTATTTTATTTTTCAACCACACTATCACTTGTTCACATTTTCTCATCACATCTGGTGATGGAGCTCCTGTTTTCTCATCTCTGGGATCCTCCTCCCTTGGCCAGTCCACAGATATTTTACATTCTGTCCATAAATCTGTTGGCAACACTATGTCAAATAATCCATCCAAATCAATCCACAATACCTTTGACATCTTTACAAATCTGTCAAATTGTCGATACCACTCTACTGGCTTCTCTCTCAATCTAGGGAAATCATTTGTAAATGACAATATATCTTGCCTGCTCCAAGGAACATGTACATATCCTCCTCCAGGAATTTCTCTCATAGGGAATTCAGTTGCCACTGATCCCTTCTCTCTAATAGGGAAAGCTAATGTAAATTTGTCACTATTCTCTTATTTCTTCTTTGCCCACTTGACTCTCCATTTTCCTACATCACCCCATTTGCGCAACAATACAATCAAATCTTTTATCTAAACTAGTCTTCCTGCAGTGTTCATGTTTTCAATGTCTCTTTCTGCAAAATCTACTCGATACGTTTTCTGCAATGATTTTATTTTGGAAAATTCTATTCCACATTCACTTGCCACTTCTTCTAATTGATCGTACATTGTCTTAGCTCTCCATGTTATGCTTTTACATAAGAACATGAGCTCATCATCCTGATAAGTTTTTAATCTGTCTGTCCTAATCGTTCCAATTATTAATTCTTCTATATCTACTTTTAATTTAGCCACATCCAGCACTTTTGATTCCTGTTGTTTTAATTTTAACGTTTTTATCCATTCACTCAACTCTCTTTCTGATGGTGTACTTCTCTCTAGAGTGGCAGAGTCAGATTCTGCTCCTGTCGGGTATCCGCATGACAAATTTTGATTAAAAGTTAACTCTGGTGGATTTACACTTATATTCTGTCTTATTTCTGATAAATCAGGATTAGTACTCCCTCTTGCTCTCTGTAGACTTTGTTGTAATGGAATAGTTAATCTCGGCTCTTTTATTTTCTGATCTTCAAATACTGGTATCACAGGCCCCATTGTTACGGGGTCAGTTACTGCTTCCATATTTTTAGTAAGGGTTTGAATTAATTCATGTGCAGATCGCTCATAATCAGACATATTTGGTTGTTAATCATTTCGTCTTTCCGCACTTAGCACAATTCTGTGTGAATCATTACTTTTTACAGGTGTACCCGTAATTCTAGCTTCTCCTATCAGTGTACTCGGGACATATCGTGTTTTTACTCTCTCAGGGAAATCTCTAAAATTTGATGGATGTCTTGGCGTTTCATTAACTCTTTCTTCTGCCATCGGGGCATTTGGGGTAGTCCATAAAGAACTTGGTTGATATGGGGGCGGTCTCCTATTTAATATTTCTTCTAAAACAGCATCCTCTGATTCACTTTCACCATAACTTTGATTTCCTAATTCAGTATACTTTTTCTTCTCTGTACTTTTTCATCCCTCATATTCTTCTACCAATCTGACTGGATACATACCATCACACATATTTCCATCCCTCCATCTTCGCAATCTAGTCTCATGTGTTTCTCCCCATAAATCTCTACCTCTACCTCTCGGTCTAAGATGCCTACTTAACCTCTCACTCTCCATTTGATGCATCTCATCTTCCCACTCAACCAGTGCCTCAAATTGAGTTGGTCTGGGTCTTGGTTCAAGTTTCATCATTTTGTCTCTCAAATTCCTCAAAATGGCCAAATCAAACGATCCTCCCTCTGGAAAGGCTAATACACCATCATCCTTGGTATACTGTGCCCAGTTTTCCAACCAAACACACGTATGGTATCCATATTTCATCAACATATAAGAAGCAGGTGTTTTCGGTGAAGGAAGTATTTTTCCCTATCTCGTAACTACCTATTTGTCTTTTACAAACTTGTTTTTTAGCCTTTTAAACCATGAAGGTTTCTTCTTGTCATCATCATAACAGTAGTATGACATTTTCGGTAAACTTTCCTGCTTTCAAAAGATCGTGTACTATTCTGTTGCTGATTCCTTAACACCAACCTATCACAGCGTGGTTCGCACTAATGCACCAGTTAGAACACGATACGTCACTTCAGTGCTTAACCAATAGCCTTTGCTGCTTTCTGTGATGAACCAATCAGCTCCTACTCTGTCTCGGTCACGTGGACCAATCCCAGCGCGACACTTTTGATGTCACCAGCACTCCGGCTTCTGCAGCGCCGACTGAGCACTCCTTTACAAGATTTTTTCAAGAAGCCGTATTTACAAGATATTTTACAAAATCAGTTAGTAACTTACACAAAACAATTCCACTAATCTGTTTCGCTAATAAAGTGATAGAATTTTCAATCGCACAAGTATTCTGTAACTGGAGTAGACGACGCTTAGATCCTCAGAATTTTTAGACTCGTCGATAAAGCAACACTACTGGCTTTACCCTTCTATCAGGCAATACCGAACTCGTTTCTCCAGGAAAGCACAAACAGAGATCTTTTTCGCCTCCTTAGAGACAGTCCCAGAGTTTCACCAGAATGCGTATTGCAATTTCATTTACACAGGTTCATACAGAAAACCCTATTCATATATACATGAACTCTGTGTTACCAGTAGGCAGCGCGTCCATCTAACCCACCACAGAATTCCTCTATCGTTAGCAAAAGAGAGACGCCACTCCCTTTACCTTTCAATCAAGCTCGGGTTAAGACCTCTTACTCTCCCAGCAGTAAGTTTTAATCAGGATACGCAATGATCCCTGTGCTTGAAGGATGACATTTCATAGACTGTCCTCACTATACATTTATCCTTTCACACCTATTGTCCCTAAACAGTGATATGCAACGATACCACCGCAGTATTCGGCGATACTCCTATTTTGAAACAGACTAATGCACTGTGCGACTTTACCTAGCCACACTTCCTCCGTCTGCAGACAGAGGCACTGGCTTCACCCAACACTTGGAAGCCTTTTCAAAACTACATGTAACGTAATACAAACTCAACAGATGTTAGTCATAATTCTGTACATCAAACTCTATATAGTACTTTATACATAACCCAAGCTAATTTCCTTAGCAACCACTACTCTGCTACCAAGAAATAACTACTACAGCGCGGCTCCAGAAATCATTTCTAATCATTACTCACCATTACCCTGAAACCTTTAAACACACAACCATTCGTCAGTGGGGCCCATAACACTGCACGTTTACTCTTGTTCACTTACACTTGGTTTCAAGGCTTTTGGTGAATCACACTGGAGAAATGCTGTAACATTTGGTGGAGTGTCTAAAACCTATTTAAATCAGTTATTATTTACACCTATAGATTATTACACTTTACCATGGTTTTATTCAAACATTTAAATATTCAGACACACCACCATAGTGGCAATGGATCTGCTAGAAAGAAAATTAGGCGTAGGAAAATCACAAGACCAGCTTTCAAAATTCCATTTTCCCAATTTTATTATAAGCAACACTTTATTGTGTCTGACATTTATGCATTAATGAAATCTTTATTCAGTAAAATCTTAATATTTATTTCAAAAATGATCATTTTATTTAGAGCTCAGGAGAAATCGCTTATTTTAGAAATCAGTTAAAGTTTAGCAAAGAACAGATAGTTCCAAATTCATTCTCTCCTAACATCCCTAACTAACACCCTCATCTTACCCTTCAATGCTGCAAAGCAAACAAATAAAATCATAAGAGTCTTACATCTAGGAATCGTTCATCGGTCGGGCAGCTCTTCCAGTAGAAATCGTAAAAAGCGACCCCTTCTAGACAAAACCAGGGGTTTTTATACCTTAATTCCCTAACTTAATCTATCTATAAAGTAACTATCATTTCTTATTCAAACTGTCATTGGACAATTTCAGGGTGGGTGAGCATCATCTCACCATTACAACATCATTTTCTCAATGGTTCAGCAGAAAAATAAAGGGTCTTTGTTTTAGGACAGTCCATAGCTTAGCTATTTCCTTAAGTTGAAACATCAACTCCCGTTCTCACGATCACAACATTCAAGCGTCCATGTCTGGCACCCATCCTAGGTTCCGGGCCAAGGCAGCCTTGAACCTCCTCGAGCACAAGCAGTTCACTCTGACTTGCAGGTTTTGGCGCGCCTGCGCTGTCCAGCTCTTGCTCACTGTTTACCCGAGCGTCCATTTTTATCTAGGCCTCAGAAGCCACTTTTGGAACTATCATAGAAATAAACACAAATTCATCTTAATTATTGAATTTAAACCCATTCTGTTTACCTCCCACCATACTAATGTTTCCCATTAGTTGTTACCTAGCAAATAAGCCACACAAATGCGTTTTATACTTACATAATCGACCACTTCTTAGCACAAAAACGTATACAATAAGCACATTTAGGGGGTCATTAGGATGGCGGACGGACTTGCGTCCGTCCGCCACCCCTGAGTTTGAGGGACCGTCCGCATGGGCAGCGGCGGTCCCTCCATAGCAATTAGGATGTGACCGCCACCCTGGCGGTCACATCCTGCATGTTTTACATTGCGGCGGATGCTGCTTGAAGCAGCATCCGCCGCAAGCAGCGGTGCCTGCCGCTTCGTGCACGCAAGGGCAGGGGGGTACCATAGGTACCCCCCATGTGCACCCCCCACGCAACCTTCACCCAGGGGGCCCGCAACGGGCCCCCAAAGTGACTGTCCGTATGCTTTTCCACGGCGGAAAAGCCGCCGCGGAAAAGCATGACTCACCCTGCATCCTAATATGGCTGGCGGTGTCTGATAGACACCGCCAGCCATGTTATTGCTTTTCCGCCGTGGTCGCCTTCCGACCACGGCGGAAAAGCGGCGGACGGATTGGTGGACCCACCAGCCATCCTGATTTGGCGGTGGGTCTTTCAGGCCTCCTCGGCGGATTTCCCGCATACTCCGGGCCGGCGGTGGCTTCCGCCGGCCCGGAGTATGCGGGAAATCCGCCATCCTAATGACCCCCCATGTCTGCATTTGTTTATATTTAAGCTGCACATTAATTCACAACACAATAACAACATATATTAATTAATTATATGGCAACATGTAAGCAAAATTAGTACTCCCATGTATAATAAAATGTGTGCAACCTATTCTATGGTTGATTAATTTCACAAAACACCTTTAGTAAATGTTATCGTTATGGGACATTGACTCCAAGAGGGGTACACAAAATGTTGCGTTTGCCACCTCGCTCCATCATGGCCAGAGAAGAGAAAGTTGGAGGAAGGGCTGTTGTTAAATTTTCATGTTGCGGAGGTGTTGTCAAATAAGGATGGTGTTTTGATGCGAAGTGGTCAACTAGTGGTTCCGGTGATTCCGAGGCAGACTGTTTTGAATATGGCTTGGGTCATCCTGGAATAAGCAGTATGAAAAGAAGAATCCGGTGTGATTTTGTTGGCCGGTTGTGGATAGGTAGGCGAAGGACAAAGTGAGGTTTTGCATAGACTGTGCCACAAGTTATAAATCTGATAAAACATTGGTGTATTTTAAATTACTGATGTCTAGATCAGGAAGAGTTGGGAAATATTTTTCTTGGATTTTGTGGGTCCCATATGTCTATCCAAAAGACAAGAGTTGTGTATTGTTATGATTTATCAGATGTCACTGTCACCTGAAGTGAAAGTGAAGAGTCAAGTCACATCAAAATATTTTATTAACTTTATGAAAGAGGTTTTTGTGAGAGTGAGGTTTCCTCAAAGCATAGTTAATGATACTGGTGTGCCGCTGATATCTATGGAGATGGAGAATTTATTTTGTAATTATGTCATTAAACACATTTGCACATCGATGTATTACCCACAAAGTAATCACATTGTGGAAAAGTGGATACAAATGTTAAAGGAAGAATTGCAGTTAGCCTTGGTTAATGGGAGGTATTGTAAGCAATTATTGAAAAAATGGTTTGGCCATATCACACTACTCCCAGATTGGCAGGCGAAATCTCTCCTTTTGAAAAGAAGAGGGACAGGGCTGCAATTTTTAATTCGAAACAATAGTGGATGTTGGATGTATTTGAGAAAATTGGTCATGGCGATGCGAAATTTAGTTTGAGTCAGGGATTTCCTGAGATTCATCAAAAGGTGAGAACCAAGGAGTGGGTAAATCATCTGCAGTATATGTGGGTTACTGGGAACGTGTGAGGAAAGGGAGATTTGTCGAATCTGGATCCTCTACATTTTCTGAACCATTGAGAGTGGTGCGAATTGGTAAACAGGTGGTTGAATTATCTAATGGCAATGTTTGGAATTTGAGGAAGGGAGTAGTTCTGCCAAAGCATGGCTGTAATGAAAGTTCTTCCATGAAAGTAAATATTCCCAAAGCTGGAGATGTCAAGTATGGAAACTAACATCATGGTATCAAACGGCAATAAAATTACCCTTCAAGGTTCAAGAATTATCAGTTGTATTAATTGACTATCTGTGGTATGAATAACATTCTATAATGTAGCATCTTCCAGATGGATATGTATTCAATATTCGCCTGGCAGTTATCTCTAAGTTGTGAATTCTATGTATATTAATAGTTGTCATAAGTTATGGTTAGAAATCTCTTAGTATAGTTATGAGTTTAGGTGTCTTTTTTTCAATTCATTTAATCTTACTTTTAGACCTGACGGCCTTAGGGTGGCCTTTCCCAAACTTTTTGCCTGCCTCACTCTATTTTATGGACCTTGTTTTTGCTTGATTTAGGACCGTGTGCACTTTACCAATTCTAATCAGTGCTAATGTGCTTGGGCTCTCTCCCCTAAACATGGTAACATTGGCATAACCACCATTGGCATATTCAGTTTACTTATAGGTCCCTAGTCAAGTGCCTTACATGTGCCCACGGCCTGTAAATTAAATGACACTAGTGGGCCTGTAATATAATCCTCAATGAGTTCCGTTGGGTGAAACAATTCTTTTGCAAACAAAAATACCCAGTGTCTATCCTGAATGATACTTAATATCAAAAATTATATATATTTAGTGATAATTCTAGACAGGGACAAAAGTCAAAACACACCACAAAAACAATTCAGTTTTGTAGCAAAATTTATTATTTATGATAATCAATTTTATATATGGCTGTCACATACACAAATGGCAAAACAAACAAAATAAATAGCGTGACTTAAGTGAACCAAGTGACATAATGTGCATGCGTGCTGTGAAGATACAAATAAAATATACATATATACAGTATAGGTTAATACAAGTCCATCCATTTTTGGATACATAAAGTTCTGTGGACATCCTTGCAATGCCTTCTTATTAGTAACAGGGTGAAGTGACTAAGGACATCAGCAGAGCAATGAAGCGTAGTCGTTTCGACCCAGAAGGTATGCGTAACTGAATGAATGTCACTGCAGGTCTTCCTCATGACTGGTATACGGAATGTAGACAACCAAATTATAGTGACTTCTCCAGTCCTCTACAGAGTCAGATAGAAAGCTAAAGAGAGGAATCCTGAGTCATCTCCCCTATATGTGATGAGGGATCATATGATAAAGGGGGCTAGCACTCCTTGATAAGGCAGTTCTAGCTCAATTTAGCTGGAAGGGCTTGCTTGAAACAATCATGAGTCAAAATTGCAGGGCAAACAATTCCACGTTCGTAAGTGAAGAGAATTCCACCTTCCAGTTGGAATGTCGGTAGTTTGCTGGCAATGAATGCCAAAGTTCATCGTTGAGGCGAAGTCCAAGTTATTTAGTGGTCCTGTAGCACTTATTGTGCCACTCACTAACCATGGCTAAGGCCTGCCATTTCGACCTAGCAAGATAAACCTCTTCTCACACACACGAGAAAGGCAGGGAAATTGGATCTTTATCGCTTCTGTTGTCGCTGCTCGGTTTTCCCAGTGGAAAACCCTTTGGTGTTATACGACTGCCCTCACACACTTAGGGCCCTATTACGATGCCATCGGAAATGGCTACGACCATCGGTGAGTGGCTGCAAGGCAGCATATATCTAACTGGTAGTGTCACAATAGGTCATACTTTCCAACCATTTAGTAATGGTGAGGCAATTCTCACTGTCCCACTGTACTGCAATCACCCATTTTGCCAATAACAGCACTATTTGAGTAAACATGCGGACCCCTTTTGGTACATCATTAACGTAACCCAGCTAAGCCAGGAGAGGGTCCGGTGCAAGTGTAGTCACTATCATCAGGCAGCTGGGTAAATACTAGGGTTGGGCAGATCTGGTGGAGTTTTGCTTTTTGGAATTGCACAGAGTTACTTAAAAACTCTGTGGAATTCCTCGGAATTCAGCTCACATGCTCTTATAGCAGGGAAGTAGTGCTATCCATCATCTGGGTGCCATAGGAGTCATTCCAACATGTCCATTTCCATCGCGGACTGCAGGCTACAGTAACCAGTGATGGGCAGTTTGGTCTCCTTCAGATATATGAAAGTGTGCTGTGCCTTGATTCAAACACTGGATTTATGTGCATCAATGCAGCAGCCCAAAAAACAGAAAAACAACACACTTTGTTTGCTTTATCCCTATGGGGCAATACATCGCACAAAACACCACACTGAAGGGACCTTATCTAAAACACTGAATAGTCTTTATGTGCCATATAGGTGCTTGTGACCTGACTGCCGTAAGTACTTTCCAACAAGACACGTCAAATGTAAACATACTTCAAAACACATAAGACATAACGCTCCATGGGCTGGTCCAGGTGAGTGCAACAAAACACTTCTGTAGCGGACTATCAACTGCCACCCCACAGTCGTAGCCATCTCACCCATAACAGTCAAACATAGACAGCAGCACAAAAATATGTGTCATTGAATTTGTATAATATGAACATCAATTCTGTTAAGCATAATAAAGCAATTCAAGCTCATTATCTTTAACCACAGGTCAAAGGGCATATTTTTTAACTTAAGGGTTGTAAGTGCAACTAAGCAACCAGTAAAGCCCCCCACCCCATCCTGATTCCACCAATACCAATATCCTACACCCAGGTGCCTACTTACTAGATACAAGTCATGCAGACAGTCCTACATTAAGCTTTGCTCCATAAATCAATAAGCCACAGCACGTACATAATTGTTCAAATTTGAAATCTAACATGTTCAGGTGGTGGGTTGGCAGGTATGTCTCGAGCCCTCTACTTTCGGCAGCCATACACAGATGGTTGTGTGCTGCTGTGTATTTCCAGGAAGGTTTGTCTGTCATCTGGATTGTCTAGAGGAGCTCCAAGGATGAGGGCATGGGGAAAGTCTGGCATGACTTCACACAAATGAGACACTTCGGGGTCTGTTTGTGTGCCTGTATCAATGACAAGACCTTCTCAAACACAAGAAGAGGTGTATGTAAGGAAGTACGTGCTGCTGACCTAGACCTCTCTAAATCCAGGGTTCGCAGAGGTGAGACCGGAATCAATTATGACATCTTTTGTGATTTGCAGTTAATGAGTCAATTGAACTTTTCATCCTTCCCAGGTTGATACACTCAGTGCCTTTAGCCTGTGATTACACATGCCTTACAAGACAGGGGGCATAGAGGTAGAGTTATTACCTTAGTTGGCTGTGCATCTGCTGTCTTCCCACTATGCACTAATTGCCATCTTGGTTTACTGGGCTCTGTTCCACTGTAGCACCCCAGGCTCTGTTCTCACCCAACTGCTCTAGGTATGTTTTACGCCCCCTTCCACAGCATTGACCTCTCATCTCCCTCGTGTTCTACCTGGCACCCTCGTGGCTCTCCATGCTATCCCTCCCCCACCTGCTGCAGGGTTACTTTACTAATTTGTTGCCCTTCCGCCTCTTGTGTTATATTTTTATTCCTCTCTCAGGCCTTCTCGGTTCTGCTCTCTGTGCCTCTCTCCAAACTTTCCTGGGCTTGGTCACTTCCTCATGAGATGCCTGTTGTGGTGAAGCTCCCTAGCTCCCATGCCCTCTGCTGAGTGTGTTGTTTATCTTGTCATCATTGTTGAAGGCGATGTCCCGGTCTCCTGATGACAGATTCTGCTCAGAGCCTCCCTCCTCGTTGTCCAATGGCAGAGCAGACAATTTCATAGACCTGGTGGGGTTTGTTGTCAAAGGAATGCTCTTCCATTTCAGACTCACCCCAAACTGCAGCTTTCACCTCTTGGACATGTTCTTTCTCTCCCATCACACGGGGAGCAGGCAGGGACATAAATAAGAAACGCAATTCCAACATAGGAGGGAAAAATCAATGAGCCTCACTGTGCTGTCTAGGGGAGGCTGTAGTCTATCGAAACTAGGGCGTGCATCAGTTCACTCTGCCACATAGCGTTGGTGGAGTTTTTGCTGAACTCCGTGCTCTAAGCAGAGTGTGGAGTGGCAAAACTCAGCAAACTCCACCGGCAGAGAAGAGTTTCCCGCCTACTCCTAGTGAATACCTTGTATCAATATGCCCCGCATGAATGCAGGTCTAGGTCAAATGTGTAAAACGCACCTTGTCCACATGCTATTTGGGGCATAGAGAGGATCTTGTGGGGACTATTTTAGCCAAATCACTAGGCATAGAGAATGCCCTGTGCAAAAATTATAGTCTATAAGTTCATGCCAGTGGATGGGAGAGACCAATTTTGTCTGAGTGCAACAACAGTCCCATACTCTGTTGGGCAAGGGGCATCCCAAGTCATGTTCCCAGGTCGCTCTGATCATCCCATCCTGTGCCGGCAGCATAGCCATGCAGGCACAATAATGTCTACAGACCAGGCTCCCTTCCTCTATGTCTGTTATCACCAATGTTAAAGGGGGGAACCCCTGAGCCATAATACAATGTGGTCCACAAAACAAAAGGAGGTTAAGTTGTAGTACAGTAGGTTTGTCCAATTTCATTTGCGTTAAAGAGAGCTATTGATTATTAGCCACTGGAAGAGCGGACGAGTATAGGAGTATCCCTCAAGTAGCTTGCTGGGTTTTTTGCACACCCATCTGGTAGTGGCATCAATTTTAGTGCCCTTTGGTAGTATGGAGTGTAATGGCACAGACCCCATCTGATCCCTCCCAGATTTGGAGTAGGGAAGACTAGCATCAGCATGGTGCCAATGATAAGCAAATTGACACTGTGTAGCCAAATAATACTGGTGGAAGTCTGGCACTCAGAACCACCCTCGGCCATAGGGGAGCACTTCTGTACTCCACTTTATCAGAGGCCTATTGCCAGCCCAAATGAACCTTAACAAGAGACTCTTCAGGGTGGAAAAGAAGTTGTTTGTGAGAGGATATGTATATTCAAAAACAAATATAAAAACATGGGGAGAACTACCAATTTAATGCTAGCAATATGGCCCGCTATGGAAAGAGGGAGCCAAAGGTATCTCTCTGTCTGTGTGGTCAATTTATCTACAGTGGGGCCATAATGCAGGCGTATCACCTGCTCCTTCTCGCACTGCAATTTAATGCCCAGACGTCTAGCGGATCTATTATACCAGGTATGGGGATACTCACATGCCACCAGCATAGTGGTGTTTGTGAGAGGGAAAATTCAGACTTAACCCAATTTTTATTAAGACCTGAGAACTCTCCAAACCAGATAATCTCCCGCATAACAGGGGCCAAATTATCTGTTGGGTGACGGACAAACCAAAAGAAATTGACCGCATAGAGTGAGAAGAGCAAGGGTCCAGGTTTAAAATGTAGGCCGCAATGCATATGCTTCTCCTTCAAATGACAAACCAGGGGTTCATTGCTATTATGAGGAGGAGCAGAGATAGGGGACAACCTTGTTTAATCCCCATGGCAATGACAAAGAGTTCTGGAAGGGAGCCATTGACCCACAGGTGGGCCACTCGTTGTGACTATAATAGTATGATAAGCATGATGAACCCATATGGCAGCCCCAGCTTATGGAGCATCACACACAGGAAAGACCATTCCAAAGAATCAAATACCTTCTCTGCATTCTAGAGGGTCACTGCTGCTGGCACATTTGGGGAGATCCTGTTCAGTACTTCAAGAATGGTGCACAAATTGAATGATGTAGAGCGGTGCCTGACAAAGTCTGTATAGGTGAGATATTTACTCAGATAGGCAGCTTCTCACTCAGCAAGATCACAAAATTCATCCAGCCATCGGGCAGTGATGTAATTGGGGCCCATGTTGGTGTGGAGTGTCTAATCTATCAATGTCGTTCATGTCTGACTCTATGCAGGACAAACTCTGACGTATATCCCATAGTACTCCTAGATGTTTGGAAATGCATACCCCGTGTATATATGCCTTGAATGTATCCTGTAGTATGGCCTGCTGAATGACAAAGCGTGCATTGAGTGCAAAATATTCCGTGATGTATTCATGAAGTTCAGATCAGAACATATCATCTTGAAGGGCGATGCGCGTAAATTACAACTGGCACTCCAGGCCCCCCGACACAGCAGGCTCAGGACCATCCACTCCGGAGAGTGATCAGATGACATACACAGAAGATGCTTCACATCCTGCAGCCATGGAGTGGCATTTGCTGATATGAACCAGTAATCTATGCAGGGTCACACATTGTGTGGTACTAAATAGAAGGTATACCCAAGAGTAGAGCTATCTCTGAGGACATGTAGCAACAGTGGCTTGACACTTACAGCCATTCCTGTGGAGTCTAGCAGTGGATCAATAATCATGTTGAGGGCACCCTCCAATATAATACGGTCAGCATCCATGTGCCCCATCGTGGATGAAATGCCTTGGAAGAAGCCAGGTGAGTCCACATTGGGAGCGTAAACATTAATCAGTAGTAAACATTGACCAGCCATGTTTCCTGCAAGTATAATGTACCTCTGACTGTCTTCTATAATGCTAACAGTGGGGAAGAAAATGATTCTCTTCTGTATGAGAGTACATACTCACCGAGAGTATGTGCTATAGCTCAAGAAGTATCTGTGAGGGGCCCAAGAACATTAACTAAGCAAATTCCAGATCAGGAAGTGGCAACATATAAGATACTGCCGAGCAACAGGTGGAATGGCCTGAAAATGGTAAATATGACATGTACAGGGTGTGCGGTACAGTGCGCAGATCAGTCAGGAGGTATGCATTCATGCTCATCATGGTCTTCAGACCAGGGGGGAACGGTCCAGTGCAGTGCCTCCAGGCGGCAATGTAGTGCATCCAGGGGGTGATGTCTCCTTACCATCTTGTTTGCAGAAGACTATGTCATCAGCCAGGGTGTCAAACAATTAGCTTTCACATTGAGTTCAACTAGCAGGCGAGCCAGATAAGACATGCCAGGCTTTAACCTCTGTTTATAGCCTCATTTTGAATGTCTTAATTCAACCTAAAGTTATCGTCATCTGCATGTGCTGTAAGTTGACTTTTCTAGCAGTTGGGTGTTTGGCTCTAATTGTGCGGTGCTCGTGAGCCTAGTCGCTAAGGATGGTAATTAGCCTGTTTTCCAACTTACATGACTGTTGGCGGTGGCTTTTACTAGTTGTCTCAGGCATCCATAAAAGTGCCGGGTGGGATTGTTACTGGAGCTTCTGACAATATCCTAGCTTCATGAACCACACAGGTATAGACAACATCTATGGTTAATGTACTTAAGAGTGTGGCTTGTGCATACTTTGGGGTTCCCAGTAGGGTTCGAATTTTACTGTGGCTTTCTATAAGAATATTTTTAATATGTGTTGCACCTAGTTTGGTCCAATGACACACATGATTCCAGTAATAACAACGGGTCCTCTGATTAAGGAAAGTTAACTTTTTTACAGAGCGGGGCCTCCTATATACCTGAGTGGTTACCAGGTGAGGTGAGGCCAATACCTCTTTAAGGACAGGTGAGTGTATCTGTCCTGAATATGGTTGTAGCTGAGAAATGCATCATCTGTGTTTTATTCTTTTTCACTGTATTTGTTATGTGTCGTTTATCTCCTCAGGTGTGAAGATCACCCTGCCTGTACAGAGGTATTTGTTGAATCGAGTTCACTGATTATATTTTTATTCACACAATTGTCAGTAGCTTAAACAAAGATAAGGTCCTGAAGAAAGCCGGGGAAAATGGCCCTTCACGGCTGAAACTAGTAGACCATATAGAACAGCTGCATATTTGGTAGAAGCCGTTCCTGCACTCCTTTTAGTAGGTTTGGAAACAATACGTTAATAAAAGTTTTTGTTTGTTTCCATATCCTTTTTAACCTCACTTTTTTTGCACTGCACTTTTTCTCTTCCATTGAGTACTTTAAACGCATGGTAGTAGATTTTCTTAGTCTGTTTGGACTAATTTGGTTACTGCTGTCTGACTAGTTAGTTATCCTCTACATGGTGGCACCTTTCTTGGTTATGAGGTGCAGTGGCACACATGCAGGAATTCCAGATGATGACACTGGCCACGAAGGGCAGTTGATGGAAATCCTATAGTTTATCTACTATGAAGCAATGAGTCTATGTGTATGAGTAGTAATTATGTATGACATTTTTACAGTGACTTTGGATACAGATTTTGCATTTCACTCTCCTTCACTATACTTTCTTGACCACCAGATTCCTTTTGTGTTTGTACTAGTATTGATTTGGGGACTGAATCTGGAAAGGGTCGATAAATATTTCCCTTGGACCCTCTTTTTCATTTGCCCATTCTCCACCCATGTGATGCACACCCAATGCAAAGTAATGCAATGCAGCGCCTTGAGCTGCATTGCATTCTGTTATGTTTACTAAACTAAGTAAACAAACTTTGCATGTCTCACTAAATGCCACAATTGATTTTACAAAGGTGACGCAACCCAGGTGCAAAATATTACTAAATCTGGGCCTTAGTGTGAAACCTGGCCTGAAACCTTAAGATATACCCTTGATCTGAACAAAGTGCTTAGAGCTCAGAGATAATGATTGCTGCTAATTGTAATAGTTCATGTTGGTTTATTAGTAAACAAGATGAACATTTTCAAACAGAAATATGTAATTTTTTTAAATTAACAGAGTCAGCAAATTATCAAGCACCCCAAAATGCACATAGTGAATTTCGGGCTGATTATGATTTTGCCGGTGCTGCGTCGGTTCTTCGCTTACACAGCACTGCCAAAGCTGTGCAAGGACCAACTGCCTTATTACGAGTTTAACACATGTAAGGCGGACAGTCCTTTGACTTTCCCATGGGGGTGCCTGGAAAACAGGCAGTGCAATGGGGAGGGCATCCGGCAGACGGTGGACCGCCACTGCTGCTCCATCATGAGTGCAGTGGTCGGAAAACCGCTGCACTCATAATCAGGCCCTTAGTTTTATTCATTAAAACATTGTGAAATTGAATTAGAAAAATCTTAATTCGGTCAGATGAGGGCATAAAAGACATATTTTATTACAATACAACCATAAAATAAAAAGAAAATAATCAAAATACAGCAATTAAACAGAGCAAGATCTTATTCAGCTCTGATGCTCAACAGGGACAATTTAAAACAACCAAATCAACCAAAAACATTTTGATAGAGTGCAATTATGATTTCAATAATTACCAACATTCTATAAAATTCAGGGTGAACATTAAACATGTAAATAGGCTGGTTTAAAATGGAATTTGTTAAAAGACAAAAACCAGTAAAATACCTAAGTATGAAATGTGCATTATGTCAATGTTTAATCAGCACTAATCAAGCAAGGGTAATTACCCCTCTACTGTTTTCCTGGCTCTAACTGTGGCTTTAAAGAAGGAGCACACACTAAAATAAATAATAGATGTATTCAACAATTGTAGATGATACAAAGTCTCTCTACATCTACGGTGATCCAGTGAGTTTAAGAGAGGTTTGAGGAACAGACTGCGAGGATAACTAAAACAAAAACAGAGAAGCATATTTATGCAATAGCGACTGCTAAAAAACCCTGTCACAGGAGCAAAGCAGAGCTGTTCAACCCTAGCGTTGGTTTGGATTCCAATACTAAAGAGCCAGCAAATCATGCCTGTTCTAAAACAGAAGAGGAGAGACCTCTCCCATTGTGTCAAACCTAGCGAAAGATAAAAGGCAGACTCAGCACTAGCGAGTAAATATAATTAATTTATTTATTTATTTATTTGCGAGTTTGTAACGCGCTAGGATCACCTCCCGAAGGAGTATCTCCGCGCCTTTGGCAGCCTTCATGCAAATAAACAATCCTATCACTGTAACTTTATGGTTTAAAATAAGAAAGTTTTGAGCTGTCTCCTAAAGAGGAGATGCTCCTTGCAGAGTCTCAGGGGGAGTGGGAGGGTGTTCCACAGCGTAGGGCCAGCAATGGAAAGAGCTCTATCCCCTTGTCTCGCCTTTTTTGCTCTAGGTACCTGCAACAGAGCCTGTTCGCTAGATCTCAAGGATCGTGAAGGCACATATGGAGAGAATTTGTTAAGCAAGTACAAAGGTCCTTTCCTCAAGAGACACTTGTGTATGATGCAGCACACCTTAAACTTCACCCTCTGTTTCACGGAGAGCCAATGTAGCGTGATCAGGAGGGGTTTAGAAGGTGTTCGAGGGGGTTGATTAAGAACCAGACGAGCAGCCGTATTTTGGACTACCTGCAATCTAGAAATTACCCCCTCATTTGCTGAGAGAAGCAACCCGTTGCAGTAGTCCAACCGACTCAATACCAGGGCCTGTACCAAGGTCTTCCTGGTTGAATCTGGAAGTAGTGGGAATATCTTCCGCAGCATCCCAATGATGTGGAAGCAAGACCCGACCACTTGGGCAGTATGTAATTTAAAGGAGAGGTCCTGATCCAAACGAACACCGAGATCCTTAACCGCCTGTTTAGGCTCAGGAATTGGGCCAAGATCCTGCGGCCACCAGTCCGGGGACCAAAGGATTTTGGCTTCCCCAAACAACATCACCTCCGTTTTTGCAACGTTACATTGCAGGAGGTTAGATGTCATCCACTGTGCCACTGCCTTCATACCCTGGGAAAAGGAGTTCTTGATCTCATCCGTAAGGGATTTAAAGGGAAGAGGAGTTGGGTATCATCCGCGTATGACACAGGGATAAACCCATGGGATCTCATGATGTAAGCAAGGGGGGCCACGTAGATATTGAACAGGGTAGGGCTCAAACATGAGCCCTGTGGCACCCCCTTAGAGATTCCCAACTCCTCTGACCGATAGGCACCCAGGGTGACTGTTTGGGTGCGATCTGTCAAGAAACTCCTCACCCATGACAGAGCCTTGTCTTCCAAGCCGATGTTAGCAAGCCTGGTGGTCAAGATGTCATATGACACAGTGTCAAATGCCGCAGACAAATCCAACAGGACCAGGATAACAGAGTACCCCTTATCCTGGAACCTGTGTAGATCGTCTGCGACTGACAACAAGGTAGTCTCGGTGCTGTGACCTGGCCTAAAACCCGACTGGGAGGGGTCCAACCCATTTGTCTCTTCGAAGAATTTGGACAGATGCCGATTGACATATTTCTCCACAATCTTTCCCATAAAGGGGAGAAGAGAGATAGGTCGTAACCAACATTGTCCTTTTCGCCAACTCAGCTTGCAACCTTCTCTCCTCACATAATTCCCGACAGACACTCTTTACCCAGAAGTTGTCTTCCTTCCTCATACTTTTGGGTGATGTGAACAGAGAGGACAATCTCTACGCCCGGAATGTTTTAAAGATATAACTCAACCACGGGATAGCACACCCTTTATACAGACTAGGACAGTCCAAGATGGCATCCAAACATAGCTGCTTGCAGCTTGACCCACATGCTAACCCAAAGTAAACATTAGGCAAGTTGAACCCTGCTGCCATTTAACTTGGGCATCAGTGATAGAGCTCGGGCTCACTTGCTCGTTTTACCATACTCACCTGGGCCCATAAAAACGTACACACTTTGAACAGGTGGACCTACGCTAATCAGATTTAATTTAACATTTTAGGACCTATACCACTGATTTACCAATCCTAGTCACCGGTACCTAGAGTCCTAAGGGATCAATGGAGTTAGCATAATAGGTAGAAAATAAACATTTGCATTTATAAAATAACTCAGGAAAGGTTTAAACACTTTATCTATGTAAATTCTTAAATGTCATAGTCCATACCAATTCAATTAAAGATCGTTCAATTAGGAAGAATATAATCAAAGCAAGATGATGTGAAAGTATTACGAGACTTTCTTTACGCATTGAAACATAGGAAGGGTAAGAAAAGGGAAACAGTACAATGACATACCCACACAAATTTATATTTACTTAGAATGGTGTGAAAACCAACCCTGGCCACGGGCTGGGACAAAGAACAGGACCCCGATAGCTCAGGTGCCAACAGGACAGGAAAGGTACAGACCAGAATCAGGACAAGTACGGACCAAATTGGATCAGGACAGGACCACCGCCGGTCAGGACCGGCACCCACAGCGAAAGTGCAACACCAGCGTCACACCCCTATCTGCCGCTAACAGTCGGACCCTGATCCGGTTATCGAACTCCTTCCCAGAACCCCGATTGGGTTATTGAATCTTCTGACAGAGTGGTCCGCCAGCACCTCTGCTCTCGATCGCCTATTGAGTGCGTTGGGTCAGTGACAGGTCAGCTATTCGGACACGGCGGACAATCTAACTAGCTAAGCCTACCTTAGTTATACCATTTTCCAGGGCATAATCAATGTTCCCTCCCATAACTTTTATTTTCCCATGCACTTTTATTCCACCCAACAATGGATGTTTCAATAACAAATACAATGTATACAAAGATTTGTAAGTTGTCTTCCCTTCTGAGTGTTAAGAGTTCATCTTCTCAGGCGCATTGCAGGCAAGACTGTCACTGGCATGGATTCAATGCCATGGCTTGTGGACTCGGGAGAATTCAGCACATGCGCGCTGAGAGGTTCAAGATGGAGTTCAGTGATGACACATCGGGCCCAGATACGAGCTAGTAGCAAAGTCAAAGAGAAACAGTTATAGAACAAAGAGTAAATGAATGCACTGTATACCACTTATCTGTACTCTATTCCCATTACTTTATTTAACTATAGCGGTAGTGATTAGGCAGAACGAACAAGGTTTAGTACGAGCAGCAGTGCAAGCATCAGCATGTGAAACATAGAGCAGACATCTTTAATTCTAGTGCACAGAAGCAAAGTTTTCCCTGCAAAGCAGAGAGTACGTCATTTTATGTGAGTGTGACCGATGCATGCGCAGAAAAGTACCCATATTGCAGCGGCCATATTAGATCACTCGAGTTACTGTTAGTAAAAGCACATTCACAAGCTTCCCCAGCTTACTAGAAATGTTGTGTAGTGCATTATTAATAAGACAAAACATGTTTATTAATGCATTATATATTATTTTGAGAGGATTGAATCCTAGCAAGTCTCTTTACATGTGAAACCTTGCTCCATCAATCCCCTCTTTGATTATATTTTATATCATCACAAATTACAGAAACAGATGCCAACTTTCAACATTTACTCAGCTCTATTTCTTAAAACACTCGTTTAGGCTTTTCCCCATTATTCATGTGAAAATTTTTCATTTTCTTGTATAAATCCCCATTTAATTCTTAAAGTTCAATTTCATTGAAGTTTCTTTTCTTTCCATTCTTATTTACTGTATATGCCTTTCTATGCTTGTGGCATCGACAGCAAATTATTATCCCTAAAATCAGTAGGGCTACTCCCACCATTGGCATCAGTATTCTACCTACAAAACTTTTTCCTACATTAGAAATCCAACTACCTATTGAAGAGAGACCACTAATTAGTCTTTTCCATGCACTGTCAACCTCCAGTGGTTTCAATTCTACTCTCAAATGTGTAATGTTTCTTGCATATTTTCCAATTTCACACTTTCATCTGGAATGTAAGTGCAACAATGTTGCGTCTTCAGAATTCTACAGACTCCGCCCTCTTTTGCCAATAATATGTCAAGAACAAGTTGATTTTGTAAAACGATTGATCTTACCGCAACTAATTCGGTATTAATCATCAAAAATCCACTAGCAGTGTCAGTCGATAAGTGATCCACCACTGTTGACAATTTGCAAATCCTTTGAGTGTACAGAACCACTCCCACTGAAGGTATTAATGCACTACATATATCACCTACAATTTCAGCAAACGTTGTTCTTTTACTACATTTAGTCCATTAGTTTCTTCATTGCTTCCAGTGATTTTCTTTACATGATATATCTTTGGGAATACTATTCCAAAATAGCAAATCCCATACCAGTGATCAGGCAATTTAAAGTATGCTTTGGTCCCCAAATATAATAAATTCCAGGAAATACAGGTTCAGTTCCATCTTTGAAACCCCAACCCCCAATTACTTTTAAATTATGTTCACACTCACTGGAACCAATGAATATATTGTTATAATATTCGGTTTTCTCCCTCTGGAGACAGAGTTTCCCTTTCTTTTCGAAATCCAGCAACATAGCAGCTTGAGTCTTGCCATTAGAGGTAAACTCTTTATTTTCAGCCCATTTATGAATCTTTCGTTTCTGTTCAGAGGCTTTTCTATGGAAATCCTATCTCCTGTTCTCTACTAAATCGAGAAACATCTTTACTTTCTCGTGTAATGTACATGTTAGATTATCTTTGTGTGCTTCAGCTATGTCTATTGATCCTACTGTTAGAAAATAATCACCCATGAAGTGTGTAGAATCTCTATTACTAGAAATACGATTTAAATTTCTACGTAAAGGAACTTCAGAAAAGATTACATCAAAATTGGAATAATAATATTGCAATTTTCCAGTTCTATAAAACAGACTAGCTAAAATGCTAGATGATATACCATATGTCAGGGGTAAGTGATGGTATGTGACCCCATCAGCTACTGATGTGGGCAACTTCATGCACACATAACAATCACTGATTTCCATAGCTTCTACATAATGTACTAATAACTTAGCAAATACATTCAAATTAGTTCTATTTCTAGCTCTACCATAATGTAAATCTACCTCATCTGGTGCTTCTAACTCTACTTCAGGTTGCTTAAGGCTAACTGCTTTCTCATGTGTATGTGTGTCTAATTTCTTAGGTGCATCTACTTGTTCAGGCATATTGGTGTTATTCTGCATCTTTTTGCTCATCAAGTAAGATATAGCTAATGTCAGTTCAAACCATACTATAACTACTATCAATATTCTACATGTGCATATTCTACAACATGTCCTAAGACAATTTCTTTTTGGTCTTCCATTAACATTATAATCAGCCATTTTCTGATTAAGGAGACTTATCCCCTCTGAATTTCTTTTCAAGTGGGTCTCACTTCTTCGTCAGTCTGATCAACAATCAATTTGTCATCACTTAGTTCTAGATTTCCGAAATCTTCAAGTATGACATAGGTCCACCCAGGTCCTTTGAACTTGTTATTCAGTCTTTTCAATAGTGGACTTCTCGTTCTTGGTTGCTCTGTGGATGGTCCAGCTTGGCTTGATATTTCATTTACTTGCTCTGGTTCTTCATTTATTATTTTAAGGTGAAATTTTAGTCTTTTGACAAAATGAGGCCACTTATCTCCCTTTCTGAGTCTTTTAGCTGGCATTCAATGTCATCATCTGTATCCCTCTCTATATGACTTGGCCCAGGTCCTATTTTTGTTTCTTCTGCCTGGATACTAATCTGGCCTTGTTCAGGAGTCTGCTGTATTTGACTTTGACTTTGACTTTCTGTTTGACTTTGTTCGCCTTCTTCTTCCTGAACACCTTTTTCTATACCTATCTTCTCCTGCTCAGGTCTTTGGATTTCTTGATTGTCTTCTGCCTGAGCTCTCACCCTAATACGTATCTGTCCCTCCTCAGACTCAGGAGTTCTGTCTGGAGTTTCAAATGTCTGAGTACATTGATCTTTCCTTATCTGGTCCTCCTCAGAATTACTATTGACTTAGATTTCTGTAATCTGAATGCATTCTTCTATTCCTGACTCATCCTCGCTATCACTCTGTCTGTCTAAATATGTTTGACTTCTGGTTCTCACAATTTCTGCAGGTATGTCAACTACTGGAATCAATTCATCATGACTGGTGCTCGGTTGTTCTTCATCAGCTACTTCAGGATCAACTTGTTGGGACCCTTCAGCTGCACAACCTTCAGCTCTTATGTCATCCGGTTCAGTCACCCTCTTGGTATGACTCGCGTAGATCCAGTTTTGAATTCCCCTGCACTTTACAGCTGTGGTGGTAACCGATATTACTTGATGTGGCTCTCTCCACATTGGTGCTATGCAAGATTCTCGAGTATGTTCTTTTATTACTACCCAGTCACCTGGATTCAGGTCATGTGCTGGAGTTGATTGTCTGGCGACAGCGTCTTTCCCAACCTGGTGAGAGATAGAACGCACTTGGTCAGCCAGTTCTTTGCAGTACTCGAGCACTAAATCATCAGTTATATTTATCAGCTTGTGTCCTGGTACACATGCTTGCCTAATTTCTCTTCCCATGATTATCTCATGGGGACTCAAGCCTGTGGTTCTGTCTGGAATGCTTCTGAGTCCCATCAGAACAAGAGGTACGGCATCAGGTCACTCCAATCAGGTAGATTCATACATCTTTCACAATCGTGACTAAATGTGCCATTCAGTTGTTCCACCACCCCAGAAGCCTCTGGGCGGTATGCACAGTGCAGCTTTCAATTTGGAATGCTTCAGAGATTAGATGAATTATTTCATTATTAAAACGAGACCCTCGGTCTGATTCAATTGTTACTGGAAAACCGAACCTAGGTATGAGTTTTCTCAGTAGGAGCTTGGCTACAGTGAGGCTATCATTCCTGCAGGTAGGGTAGACTTCCAACCATACACACCACAGAGAGAAAAAAGGTCATAGGGATTTTTGGAGACCAGCCCAGGTTCACATCCCCTTGTACTCCAATATAATAAACAGAACGAACCGGGGGTCTAAAGGCCACTAATTTGGCTGGCTGGCTTCAACTCCTCACTGAGTGAGTCGGAACACAAGTCACGCAAAAGCCCACAAGGACAGAAAAAGCAAGAAAAAGAGCAAAAGCCAAGGGAATTCAGTGCAGTGCAAAACACAAAAAAGTGGTGAGTGAAATGGATGGATGACCAAATGAGAAGATTTATCACTGCGATACATTGATGGGTATCCACCCAGTTGTTTTTGGATCTCACTAGTAATCACTTGTCTTTTGCTCTTTTTCTTGCTTTTTCTGTCCTTGTGGGCTTTTACGTGACTTGTGTTCCGACTCACTCAGTGAGGAGTGGAAGCCAGCCAGCTACATTAGTGGCCTTTAGACCCCCGCTTCTTTCTGTTTATTATATTAGGGTAGGCTTCCACCCAATTTGAAAACAGGCAGACAATGACAAGGACGTATTTCCGTCCTCGGCAAGGGGGTAACTGGATGAAATCAATCTGGAGTCATATGAAGGGACCCTCTGCCTTTCCAAACTTTCCTGGCAACACTACAGTTCTCTTACCAGGATTCATTCATTGGCAGGTTATACACCTCTGGCAAAGACTCTCTGCTGAATCTCGCATTGAACCAACTCTGTCTAAACAATCAAATCATCGCATCCCTACCTATGTGTGAATCTCCATGGTACATCCTAGCCATAGAAGCAAGCATACAATCTGGTAACACAGGTCTCCCATCAAGGTAAGTAATAACACCATCCTCAACCCTTCTCCGACATCATATTTTTTCCCACTCTTCCTTTTCTTTTAATTCTGCCTCATTTTGCAAATCTCTCACTTCCTCCCATGTTTTCACTCTTTCAAGCAACATATGTTGGCAGCTGTTTCCACATGCATCAATCTTTTTATTTATTGCCATCTTATGTGTTGGCACAATGTTGGGCTAGTTGGTCAGCATATCTATTACCAGCTGTCTCTCTGTCATTTCCCGATTTGTGAGCAGCACACGAGCAGCACACTTGACCACAGCCACTTCTTTTGGCAATTGAATTGCTTCCGGCAAGTCTTTTACATAATGTTCATTTTTAATAGGAGTACCCGACGAAGTCAGAAACTCCCTTTGCATCCAGAGTTGGCCAAAGTCATGCACATCCCCGTAACCATACTGACTGTCAGTGTATATGGTTACTCTCCAATTTTTCCCAAATTTACAGGGTCTTGTCAATGCGACTAATTCGGCTATTTGTGCAGACTTGACTCTAGGTAAATAGGCTACTTCAACTGGACCCCACAACGTACACACAGCATAAGCAGCACTCAATCCTCCTTCCTCGTGTCTCATGCATGAGCCATCTACAAATAGCTCATATTCTGATTTTAACAATGGCTCTTCTCTTATGTCTGGACGGGGTTTAGCACTGTATTCTGTGAGGTCGATGCAATCATGCTCAACTTCCCCTTTCACCTCTTCAAAATTTGAATCAGGTAACAGTGTAGCTGGATTTAGGACAGTGCATCTGGCAATGGTCACATTCCTTGCACCTAGAAGGATTTGCTCATACTTAGTCAGCCGACTAGGAGTCAAGTACTGAGTACGTGTTCTAGTTAATAGAATCACCACTGCATGTGGTACATACACAATTACAGGTGTTCATAATGATGGATTCACTTTGCTACTGCTTTCAGACATCCCGGCAATGCAGATGCCACTGGATCCAGTGTAGCAGAAAAATATGCCACAGGACGTCTCATTAAACCGTGAGTTTGGGTCAGGACAGACAATGCACAATTGTCACGTGCATCACAGAACAGTGCAAATTCTCTTGATTAATCAGGAAACCCTAATGCTGGAGCTGAGCATAGGCAGTCTCGCAGCTTCAAGAAATCAGTCATGCTTTCGTCGTCCCACTGTACTGGGTCCTTTGCTCTCTTCGTGGTCATTTGTGTAAGGGGGTTATCTAGGACAGCAAATCCCACAGTCCATTTCTTTCTGTGTTTGAGGTAGATTCATGTTTCTGATTATTTTGATTCTTTCGGAAGTAACTCTTCTGACACCTCTCTCTATCTGGTGCCCCAGATATTTTACTGATGTGCTACAGAATTGTATCTTTTCAGGTGACACTTTATGCCCTCCTTCAGCCAAATGATTTAGCAATGCAATGTTATCAACAACACAGTCATTTTGAGTTTTAGACGACACCTACAGGTCGTCTATATACTGCACCAGTTCAGACTGTCCGGGCAGGACCAGAGATTCAAGACATTTTTTCAATATCTGATTGAAATTTGATGGACTTTCTGTGTACCCCTGAGGGACATGATTCTAAATGTAAACAAGGTCGTCCAATTTGAACGAGAAAAGAAATTTGCTATCTGGATGTAATGGTATGGAGAAAAAGGCATGACACATATCAATTACCGTGAATCATCCGGCTCCCCACGGTATCTGATTCAAAATTACTGCAGGATTTGGCACAACTGGACAACATGGGACAAACATTTTATTAACCTTGCAGAGGTCTTGCAAGACCCTATATTTTCTGCTTGGTTTCTTTATGCCAATTATAGGTGAATTACATGGACTGCTCATAATTTCTTATAAAATGCCTTGCTCAACCAAACGCTTTATTTCTGCTGCAACACCCGCTTTTATTTCTGGGCTCATTTTGTATTGTTGAATGTTTGGGTAAACTGCTCCTTCTTTCACTGTCACTTTTATCGGATCCACATTTGCTATTAATCCTACATCTTTTCCAGTGAAATCCCACACTTCAGGATTTACCGTATGCTGTAATTCGTTTGGTAGATCTTCCACTATCATCTTTTTATTTTCAGTTTCTTTTTTGGCTAACATTAATTTATGAACTCCATCTTCGTCTAAGGTTTGAATTTCAACACCACTTGGGGTGCAAAAGATTGTTCAATTAATTTTACACAGTAAGTCCCTACCTAATAGGTTCACTGGACTGAAGTCGCATACCACAAATGTGTGCATTTCTTACAAATTCCCTATTCTGACTTCAATTGGTTCTGTAACAGGGGTACTAATTTATTCGTTTATTAGAAACGCCCACTACTTGGATCGCATCTCCCGAGAGGGGTAGGTTTGGAACATCTGCTGTTCTCACAGTAGAACGGGTAGCACCAGTATCCAACAAAAATGTAGCGTAATTTCCCTCAACTTTTCCCTCAATGTATGGACCTGACTGATCTACCGGCAAGGATGCGCCAAGTACGCACTCCTCGTCCTCCCCTCTCAGGCACCGTCAGTAACTATATTCTTTGAAAAATGCGTCACTTAAAAGAAATTGTGAGGTCACTGTGTCTCTCCTTCCACTTCCCTCCCAATTTGTGGTATCCACACTATATTTAGCTTGGCTCCCAGAATCTGGCATCGGTGCAAGTGGTAACTAGTTCTGTATTGCCTGTTGCTGTTGTTTCTTTGACACCCCAATCTGCGACTGTGGATTCAAATTGTCAGTTTGGACATTATTACTCAGTACAGCCTTCCACTCGTTCCTCCAATGCCCCATTTTTCCACACCCATGACAAGGAAACTTTTTCTTTGCCTCCTCTCTGTTCATTCTTCCTCTGGGTTTACCCCCATTTCCATCTCCTTCATTCTGATTATTTTTCAATTGATTCAACTGGAGTTCTTGTTGTTCTGCTAACTTTACTAGTGCCCACATTACCTTTTCTTCTAAATTCTTTTGTTTATTGTTTATTGTCAATCTCATCTCCACAATATTTAGTATACTTGCTTAATTTTTAATCATTTGCGAAATTTCTGGCTTAAACCCTGACACAAACCGATAAATAAAATGTGTCATGCCTTTTGTATCAATGTTTTCCAACCCACTGTACGGCTTCAATATCTGTAAAAGGCGCTCATAATATGCCTGTACAGATTCATCTTTATTTTGGGTAGTTCTGTCTATCCTCGTCCAAACTGTTTCTTTTGGGGGTACTTTCCCTTTCAGGAAGGTTATGACTTGATGGTAATTTTTCATCACATCATCTGAGGGTGCTCCTGTCTTTGGATCTCTGGGGTACGCGTCACTGGGCCAATCAATAGAAATTTTACATTCTGTCCATAAATCTGCAGGTACTACAATATCAAACAACCCATCTAAATCTTTCAACAATACTTTTGAGACTTTTACAAATCTTTCGACTTGCCTGTACCACTCTACACGTTTCTCTCTGAGTTTCAGGAAATCATTTGTAAATTAATAAAATATCCTGACGTGACCATGGGACATGCACATAACCTCCTCCTGGCACTTCTCTCATTGGGCACAACCTTTCCACCTTTTCTGATTCTTTTAATAAATATTCAGTTGCAGTGCTTTTTGCTTGGGCTTTCTCTTTTTTCTTTGTCCATCTAACTTTCCACTTGTCTATATCACCCCACTTCTGTAACAATGACAATAATTCCTTTATTTACACCTTTCGTCCTGATACATTCATGTTTTCTATATCTTTGTCAGAAAATTCAGCTCGGTAAGATTTGTGTAATACTTTAGATTTTCCAATATCAATTCCCATCTCCAAAGCAAAATTCATTAATTTTTCATGGAATACTTTTTGTATTTCTAATAATAGTTTGACATATAAACAACAATTCATCCTCACTGAACGTATTTAATCTTTCCAACCCCACATTTCCAGCAAGTAATTCTTCCTATTCAACCTTTAATTTAAAAATATCCAATGCTTTCGGCTGTGATTTTGGCTTTTCTATTTCTCGAGACCACCTTTCTATTTCTTCTGAGGATACTACAGTAGCACTTCTTGTACTTGAGGATGTTTCCATCCTTACCTCTCTGTGGCTTCGGGGAGTGTTTTTCCTGTTTGAGCTTCTTCCAGGTTCACTTATAGGTAAATCCATTAGGGATATTACTGACTCGCACTCACTTGCTTGGTCATCAACAATCAAGGTTTCCTTTCTAGGCTGTACTACAGGTGTGGTCAGAACAGGAGTTTTAGGACAGTTCTGTTTATCTCCCTATAAGGGAACAACAGCCCTATGGTTACTGGTATAGTTAAGGCTTCGGGGCTTGTATTCAACTGGTAAATTTTCTGAATTAATTCCTTTCTCTGTTTATTTATTTCCTCTCTTTCCCATTCCTGTAGGACTTTTTCTAGTGAAGGTTCATTTACAATTTGTGGAACCAAAAGTGGTGTTTAGAACGGGGCACTAGGGTTAAATCTACTTGCTTCCTCATGGTGAGGTGGCCGATTTTTCATTAACAAATCTTCCAGATAATTATCATCAGAATCACCACTAGTCATTAAATTCTTCCTTTTCTCTGTGCACTTGCTTCCTGATGGTTCTTCTAAAGTCAGTACATGATATACTCCTTCCACTAACATAGACTGTCTCCATTTCTTCATTTGCTTATCTCTGTTTTCTTTAGGAAATCTGGGATAAAATGTACTCCAATTTCTGTCTCTTCTGGGCCTATCTCGCTCAAAAGCATCAGTTTCCTATTCTTCTAATGCTTCGTACTGGGTCACTCTAGGTCTGGATCTAATTCGTTCATGCGTGTTCTCAAGTTGAACAAAATTCTACCATTAAAAGTACAATTTTCTGGAAATGCCAAAACCCCATCATCTTTAGTATACTCCATCCAGTTCTCCATCCACACACAAGTGTGATAGCCCCTTTCTACCATCATGTATGATGCGGGCGTATTTGGTGGTGGAATAATAATCCCTTCTCTTGTTTTAATCGTTTTATCTTTCTTAAAGAAATTCTTAATTTTCTTTACAAGCAAAATGTTTCTTTTCTCTCTGTACATGATATGAGGTCTTCCTCTTATGTATTGCTCTTGCGCAAAACCTCAGTACCTCCTACCGGGTCTATTTCCTATAACTGTTGGACCTAAATGCCACATATATTTTGGACCAATAGGTTTACTATGCAGCTACACTCAATTTGTTTACTAAATGCTTCACCAATATCAGCGCGTTTCTGATTTTCAATAACCAATCAGTGTTTAGAATTCTAATATATCGCGACCAATAATTGAGCGGCTTTTCTCGTGAGACAAGCTCCCACGCTACTTCACTCACCCCTCCTTTACAATTATTACCTCAGCTACACACCCACAGTCTCAGCCAATACCAGCGCGGCTCTTGGTGACGTTAGGGCAGCACCGCAACTGACTCCCTCCTTTGCAAGGTAATACAAAAACGTATTTCTTTTCACTTTAAATGCAATATTCATTCATTAACAACGTAAAAACATTCACCACTGTGCCTAAGTGACTAATTCAAAGGAAAGATAATATTCTCGCACTGCAAGTAAATTTCTTCCGCTTACTCTTCACACAAACATAAGAGAACCTGTTACTCCTTCCGGCTTACCCTTTCTAGGTGATATAAGGCCAAAGTTTTACCAGCGAACCCTTCCGCTATTATTTATTCACACATTTATACAGAAAATCCCTAATCAGTGCTTCAAGTTCTAACTAACTTTAAACGCATTTAATTCCTTAGGCAAGTGACCTCACTGCAGTGTGGCTTCCATTTACCACCCGCTATTCTGCCCCTGGGGATTCCAGACAAACATAGAACAATACAAGGGGGTTTTGGTTAATACATAAAATCAGTACAAAAACAAAATAATCAGTACGCGACTAACTACCTATCTGAACTAAACCCTAACCATCATGCTGCTACCAAAAGAATACTGAGAGAGCGTGGGCTTACCTGCTCGTTTTACCGTACTCACCTGGGCCCATAAAAACATACACACTTTGAACGAGTAAGCCTACACTAATCAGATTTAATTTAGCCTATTAGGACCTATACCACTGACTTACCAATCCTAGTCACCCATACCTAGATTCCTAAGGGATCAAGGGAGTTAGCATAATTTGCATTTATAAAATAACCACAGACTCGGGAAAGGTTTAAACACTTTATCTATGTAAATTCTTAAATGTCATAGTCCATACCAATTCAATTAAAGCTGGTTCAATTAGGAAGAATATAATCAAAGCAAGATGATGTGAAAGTATTACGAGACTTTCTTTAAGCATTGAAACATAGGAAGGGTAAGAAAAGGGAAACAGCACAATGACATACCCACACAAATTTATATTTACCTAGAATGGTGTGAAAACCAACCCTGGCCATGGGCTGGGACGAAGGACAGGACTCCCAATAGTTCAGGTGCCAACAGGACAGGTGCAGACCAGAATCAGGACAAGTACAGACCAAATTGGATCAGGACAGGACCACCGCAGGTCAGTACCGGCACCCACAGCTAATTTGCAACGCCAAATCACACACTTCTCTGCAGCTAACAGTCGGACCCCGATTGGGTTATCAAACTCCTTACCAGAACCCCGATTGGGTTATTGAATCTTCTGACAGAGTGCTTCGCCAGCACCTCTGCTCTCGATCGCCTATTGAGTCAGTTGGGTCAGTGACAGGTCAGCTATTCGGACCAGTCGGACAATCTAACTAGTTAAGCCTACTTTAGTTATACCATTTTCCAGGGCAGTGTACCACCCCCAATGTTGCAAGTTCATGTATTCCCTCAATTTGATTGGTCAAAAGCGAGGAGAGTTCATCACACCATACTAGTTATGAGATCATTTAATTCAAATTTTCAAATCAATGTTCCCTCCCATTACTTTTATTCTCCCTTGCACTTTTATTCCACCCAACAATGGATGTTTCAATAACAAATACAATGTATACAAACATTTGTAAGTTGTCTTCCTTTCTGAGGGTTAAGAGTTCATCTTCCCAGGAGCATTGCAGGCAAGACTGTGACACTTTTATTCCACCCAACAATGGATGTTTCAATAACAAATACAATGTATACGAAGATTTGTAAGTTGTCTTCCCTTCTGAGTGTTAAGAGTTCATCTTCTCAGGCGCATTGCAGGCAAGACTGTCACTGGCATGGATTCAATGCCATGGCTTGTGGACTCGGGAGAATTCAGCACATGCGCGCTGAGAGGTTCAAGATGGAGTTCAGCAATGACACATCAGGCCCAGATACATATGAGCTAGTAGCAAAGTCAAAGAGAAACAGTTTTAGAACAAAGAATAAATGAATGCACTGTATTCCACTTATCTCTACTCTATTCCCATTATTTTATTTTAACTATAGCGGTAGTGATTAGGCAGAAGGAACAAGGTTTAGTACGAGCAGCCGTGCAAGCTTCAGCATGTGAAACATAGAGCAACCATCTTTAATTCTAGTGCGCAGAAGCAAAGTTTTCCCACCAAAGCAGAGAGTACGTCATGTCATGTGAGTGTGACAGACGCATGCGCAGAAAAATTCCCACATTGCGACGGCCATATTAGATCACTCGAGTTACTGTAAAAGCACATTGACAAGCTTCCCCAGCTTACTAGAAATGTTGTGTAGTGCATTATTAATAAGATAAAACATGTTTATTAATGCATTATATATTATTTCGAGAGGATTGAATCCGAGCAAGTCTCTTTACGTGCGAACCCTTGCTCCATCATCAGAAGTGACTACACTGTAATAGAACCCCCCTTTAGAGGGGTGTTGTATACCTTCATTACCTTTGATTTAAGATTTCAAGGGTCAGCTGCCATGAACTATGATATCATTAAATCTATATGGAAAGTGTACTTCTCACAGTAAGTCCATGAAACATGAGTAACACAGGCTTTATGTAGTTTTGGTTATACACAAAATCCTGAAGAGTGTGCATAATGTAAATTTACAAATACACAGCTTAAAAACAACTTTCATGAGAAAAGCATTTCACCCATGAATACACATCACACATACATCAGTGGAATATGGATGTGTTTCTGAATAGTAAACTATCTACAAAATGGTTGCGAGGACCAAAAGATGTATAGATGTGTGGTTATTCTCCACATTTTTCATGGCCAAAAACCCATAACATGCCAATTTTCCCACCCATTACATTCCAATAATGCACTTATTTTCTTCCTGTGAGTTATGTGTCCCTATTCTCTGCAATTCATAGTTTTACATAGAATAGGTCAAGACTCCAACATGAAATAGCACCAATCAAAATGCTATTGATCTGGTCCCTAAGGATGGTTCACAGAACGATTTTGATTGAAGCTATTTGATATCCTTAGCTGTAAGACAGTAGTTAGTGAAAACACCTTTTACCACCATACTATGAAAGCAGGTTTCTGGAGGTTGTAATGTGTAACAAGAATGGATGTGCATGGGTATCAAAGAGAAAGTTTGTGTGACTTCAGGATTGATGGTCGCCAAGAGGAATGTGGCACAGAAATGGGGGGTGCATACAACTCCAACCCTACGGGAGTGGGAATCTGACATGGACTGGTGCATGTACCGAGAAAAAACAGTATGTGTATCACGAGGCTGCCTTAGAAAATGGATGCAAATAAGGGGGAAATGGAACACATACAGGGGTAACAACTGTGAACCACCTACGCTGCCGGCGCATCCGTCCCTGGGAGAATCAACACCTTGATATGTTAATGTTCACTGCATAGTAATCATCATGTGATAATATAGAACTGTATGTAGTGTATAACTGACTATCATGACATTTGATTTGAACCACGCTGTGATGTTTTCATGGTTATAATAAAAAGAAATTAAGCAGAAAAGAATGTATGCGCATGTTTGGTCTGTGGAATTCTGTAGTGGTGATAAGGTTGATGTTTATTTCAGGCTGTTGTGTTTTTGTGTTACTTATTACAGTTCAATGGTGTGTTGTACTCTGGTTATCATGTCATATTTTTTTCTTTTTTGGGGTGTGGTACCCTGTTATTTTTTATATGTGTAGCTATGTTGCTTTGTTTATTTTTTTGTGGTATGTTCTGTTGTTCACTCTAGAGATGTGATACTGGTACTTTTACAGCCTAAAAGCTGAATGCCTTTAAATTTTCCGTGACTAGAAACCTTTTATCACTGTATAGAACTGTTCCAGGTCTTCGTCTATTTTAGATTACATTTTTCTCAACCGTCTGACAGAGACAGTGGACTGAATCACAAAAACATTTTTTGCAGGTGTTATTTTTGCCCAAGTTTGGAAACTAGATTTTTAGTTACGTAGAATGTAAGCCCTTCACAAGTGCAGTCTGCAAACTTTCTTTTATTGGGAGCCAAGCACCCATTTGTAGCAGCTGGCTTTCTCCGTGTAGCAAGCAGAGCAGTTTAAGGCCTACTCATCAGAGGTGATGTGGTCTAATACCCCAGCTCCCTAATATGTAACAAGAACACTCAATAAATCATTGTCCAGACAGTGCTTTTTTCTATAAAAAGGGAAAGTACTTTATTACTCATACACTACTAACTACCAAGAATATTTTACAATTATCTGCAATTAGATAGATGGAAACGCATTTGGCGAAACCCTGTAAACAGTTCACATCCCCAGCAAGCCCCAAACCTTATCCTAATTCCAAACCCATACTAGACACAATATAAGTTGATGCTATTTTCAACAAAAGCAAGTCTACTGGCTTTATCAGGGTGTCACCACAATAATAAGAGCAAAAACAGGCCATATAAAATCACTGCAACCCTATTGAATTCAATATGGAAGGTAACATATTTTGTCAATAAACTTCATAAAAACATATAGCATTTTATGTGAATATCATCTGTACAAAGCATTATCAGTTACATTAAATGGATGCAAGAGCCTTTCCTTCACTTTTTACATGCTGCTACGGCAGCTGTAAGACCAGCCAACAGGTATTCCCATGCTCCAGAGCCCATGTGCAAAAGCAGAAGCTCAAGGGGTGCTTTGAAAACCAAGCAAACCTTTCTCAGGGGCCTGAATGTAAGCCCTATGGGAGCATAGTGCAAACAATATGGAAACTAAGGTGGGGGCTGCTACACTCATGGCAGCCCCCAAAACATTTTGTAAATCTTTGGTGGTGCCCTAACCCTTTCTGGTGCACCGCAAGAACCACATCTGGGCATTTTAGACCCTCACATGGGCATTTGTGACCTGCTTTACCCTGAGGTGATATTTTGAGAGCAGCTTTGCCACTTTGTAGAAAGAAGTTTTGTTTGATTTTAAGAGGCCCTCATGCTGCTTGCTTTCATTTTTTGACAGGTGCTCCGGTCCCACTTGTCTGTGGCAAGAGGGGAGCACCAATGCTGTGCAGAACTTGCCAGCTCCCTGTGAGCCTGCTACATTCTCTTGGCTGTGGGTGGGGAAGTGTTGGCAGGGTGTTCCCACTCCCCACAGACATGAGCTTGGGGATGGGAATGCATATCACCTTACACCTTTACCTTCTATTCCAGGGTGATGGGGTCCTCTGGGACAATTGGAGTTTAGTCAGGTCGCTGGGGCCCTAGATGATCTCAGAGAGTGGGATCCATGCATGGGCCAGGGTCACTAAATAATAAAGATGCACTGTCCAGGGGGTTGGCCCTCCCCGGAGGCATCTTTAACAAAATAGTGAAGCGCCTTGCACGTAGTTTCCTGCCTTGTCCTTCTAGGGACCAAGCTTTTTTATTTGCCTCTCCAGCCCCTCTTGACTGAGTTGGATGGGAGGAGGTATTGTGTTGCTTTTGGCCACCAAACGTTACTTTTTTTTGGAGCTTGGTTTCCTGCCCCTGATGCAGGATATGTCCTCTTTTTGGGCTTCTGGTACCTTCCTGCTCCCCTAGTCTTCCTCAGCAGTCCATCAATAGCCTGCAGTAGAATATCCTACCTGTCAAACTCCCCAGGCCACATGGCTTTAGCCATCTTCCGTGTCAGTGGAGTTAGTTTCCCCCCTCCTGATGGTGGTCACATATCTGCAGGCCCTCTCCACAGAGGTTGTAGGGCAAACTCATGGGCCCTTCTAAGCAGGTCCATCCCTCTACTGCCCCCAGATAGGGGACCAGCAACACTTTCCCTAGAAAAACCCTCCCAATCCATGCGTACCAGTTGGAGTCATAGTTCTTCAGTCCATTATTGCAGTGTAGTCAAGTGGTTTCTGCTTTCAGGTGGGGATTCCTCTGGCATCAGCAAATCCATGCCCAGTGAGGTATCCAGTGTCTCACCCTGGTAGGCACCTCTACCTAATCCCATAGTGCAACACCTACACATCACCCCTGCCTCACCCTGACTGCACAGGATTCAGGGACATTTTAACATTGTATCTTAAAACGGTCTATGGAAGGACCTTTCCTGAGAGATTACGCCTGCCCCTACTGACACAGTTATCTGATCCATTCCCTTCAAAACTTTGAAGAGAATTCACTCCTCTTTTTGGCTACAAATGTCTGACCTTCCTCCTTTGTGCAGGCTATGTGCAGTATGAAGGATTAATTAATACATGCTGATTTCCTCTCCACCCATTACTTTCCCAGAAACTAGGCCGAGCTCTGATAAATGGCTGTATTATGTGGGGAAACATTGTATCCTCCTGCTGGCCAGTAAAGTAACTAAATTGGGGGGAACCTCTCGGTTCTGATTATGAGATGTGCAGGGAAATATGATGATTCTCCAAGTGCCATAAAGAGTACAGCTATCACAAAAGTGACTTTGGATCTGCAATTGAGGTGCACATTTACCCTGACCCATCTCTCTAGGCATACGTTGGGCAACACTGTGCTCTGGCACCGATTTTGCCCGTAACATGTAAATTAGTAAAGCCCACAGACCTTTCAGTAATCATTACAGGTGTACGCTATGCATTCCCACTCACATTATAAGGCCTACACAAGGCCTGCACAATTTCCTGAAGGGACACTTCAGCAAAAGGCTACATGTGCACAGATACCCATCTGGGCTAGACATGTCTCATACGCTCAACCAGCAAATGTGTACACATGCATGTGCTTTATATAACTGACCTGGTTACATATGAACACCGTTCATGTGTAACCAGGTCAGACCTTCTCACCTGGCTGTGCAGTAGCAGCCTTATCTTGAAAAGGCAGACCCAAGTGGTTAGCCCTTTTTTCTACAGAATTAACTGTGAGTGAGAATCAGTTGGCGAGAATCTATTACAGTAAAAGGCCAAAACTGGGTAGGTAGAAAGCGAAAGATCCACAGGGACGAAATGGGCAGAATCCATAAGCTACATCCATGGTGGTAAGAAACAGTGCTTTGTTCAAACACCTTTTATCATTGCATTATGTAAACAGTTTTCCTCAGGTGGTATCGTTTAACAAGAGAGTTTGCACCTACTTCTGTGTGGCACTTAGTTCTGGTGGTGATTTGTTCTGTTTTTTGTGCTGGTGTGTTTTTGTACTGCACTTTGTAAATTCATGTTGTTCATGTTGTTGTTTTGTATTGAGGTTGACATATTGTGTTCTGTTTTACTTGTATTCTGTGTTGAGTGGTTTAATGTTTTCATTGTGATGTTATGCTGCTTTTTTCCCTGATAATGTGTTATATTCAGTTGTGAAATTTAGATATGTCAGTAAATGCTGCTGTATTTCCAGTTAAAAACTGCACATGCTTTTAAAGGTTTCACGGCAACCAACTATTTATCATCGAGTAAGGTGGTAAAATAGCGCTGCTGGTGTTTCCAACTGTTTCAAACACGGACAAGCCTGAAATTGTGGCAAATACCTGTTTTAAATGAGGATGTTTGGTGCTCCCTTTGGTGACACAGCCCAGACTCTTACATTAGCGTAAGATGGAGAAGTGTGGCTCAATGGTTAGAGCGGCAGACCCTGATGCAGAGATCTAGCCCAGGACCCCCAGGTTCAATTCCCCGCCTCGGCGGGTCTTGGGCTCAAAAATTCCACTGACCTGATAATTCTCGCCTCGGTGCCTATTCCAATCATGGAGTCCCACTCTGCAACTCTGGGCAATAGCTTGCTTAATCTCCACAACAGCCCCCACAACGCTAAGAATGCCTGGCCTCCACCTTGGGGGTGCCCAGGAGTGGACACCTCACAGGGAAAGCCAGGATGGGTTCCACAGCGGTATTTGTACAAGCGCCTTGAGACCCTTGCGGTGAGTAGTGCGCTATACAAGTATCAATTTACATTTAGCGCGTGTGGTGCTCACTTTATGTGATACTGCCCTCTTCTCTGCGACAGGTATGGCTGACAGGTGTCTTAAATAGTTCAGGGGCTGAAGCAGCTCTATTTTTACCACCTTAGACAGTGGTAATTGGTTGTTTGTCAATGGAATGTAAAGAAATGTGCTGATATTGGTTGGAAATGTAGCAGCTTTTATTGCCATTTCTGAATAATCACAATATGACTGAACATATTAACATAATGCAAAGTAAAAATTTCAATTCAACAAAAATATAAAAAGGCACAACTAAACAGTCCAAGCTGAATGCAGCACAGCCACCACTGTTCAGCACAGCAATAACACAATGCAAAAATGTAGCACGTAAACACTAAAAGCACATAATATAACTGAGCAAAAAGCATCTCACCAAATGTGCTCAAATATTCTTACACATTTCCTCCTCCACAAAGCTGCTTGTATAATACTGTAATAAAAGTATTTTACACCAAACAGCTGCTTATTTAACGCTAAGGTAATGTAATAACGGCAGCTAAAAATGTTTTGTAATCCATCCCCAGCCATGCCTTAAATCAGCACTTGCAATGCTCATTATAGGTGATACAGCCCCTTGAGGGAATAAATGAAACTCTAGAGCAGGCATGCAGAAAACTCTGGTTGACTAGGCAAACTGGTATGTATTACAAACAAGTGTGTATGTATATTATGCATGTCAACTTTAGGGGTGTGCAAAATTCACTTAATTTGCATGTGTATAGTTAAATTACATTTCTGCAAATCCACGTGAAATTACGCGGAAAAGGGTGAAATGCGAATTCGCCCTTTTGTGCAAGGGCACAATTCGCCCTTTTGTGCGCCCTTTTAGCGTGAAATGTGCCCTTGCATTTTGTGATAAAGATGTACAAAAACACAAAAACACTGCGAACAGCCACTCTCATTCTGTTTTTCCTGTGCAGTTGCAGTACATTTTTTTACAGCAAATTATACAAACTTGTCTTTTTGGAAATTTCAAGGATAGCACGAAATTGCCAAAATAACACAAAGTACACTTGCGTAATTTAAATTTCGTCCAGTCTAGTCAACACGCATTTTTTTCAAGGATTTGCTTTGTAATCAGGTTTTATGAAGGTAACTTTTCTGTGAGCTCAGATATGGCTGCTGTGGGTCAAGCCTGTTAAAGGCATCAAGGGGGCGAAAATCCCCCTGACCTTCACCGCTCCCTCAATCAGTCTTCTGCCGGAGAGGCTGAGTGAAGAGTGTGTCACCCAGCCATAAAAAAGTATCTGGCAAGAAATATTAAAAATCGATCCCTGTCTGCCAGGTGCCGACAGTGTTTTTTCATGGGCGCCTCCAGACATAAATAAGGGTTTGTGGATCTCGAGCTCTTTGAGGAGTTTTAATTGGACATGCTGGTGTTTCTGGACATCATTCACATCTCTGTGTATGTTTTTTTTGGTAAGGCTCATATACCTCGCGCGGCTCAAAATTAATCTGTTTTGATTTGTATCAGACATTTTAAAGTGAGTGAATTGTGCGCACTGCGGCTTCTTTGACGCACATTTAGAAGGCTCTGCTCTGACAGTGTTGTTGACTTCCACCTGCATTATTGAAAAGAAAACTTGAACTATAAAACAGTTTTTTTTTTACAAGTAACTGTACTGAGAACTGGAGTCGATGCTGAGCAACTGGAGCTCATAACAAATATGATAGTATAAGATGGAGAAAACCAGAATTCGTTACAGTAAGATATATATTTTGGCGAAAACACTTCATGCACTTTGTGTCTCGTGCTTTATGATTCATACTGTCCCGCACGATATTGCAATTCACTGAGATCCGTCACCATATGGAGACAAGAGACCAAAGGTCAAATGAAATGATAAGGTCACAGAACACTGACGTGACTTCCAATATCCTCGCAATGTTCCGTTCACTAATATTTGCACTAGCTTTTTTTTCTGCTCATCCTTTTTCTCGCTTCACCTTCCATTTAAAATGTTGTTTCTCCCCCCCACCCCCATTCGTATCAGATCGTCTGTTGCTGTTTTCTCGTCTGACTCCTGCGTTCTAAAATAGCTTTTGTAGGTAATTTTCTTATGTTTGTTCCCACATTTTCTTTCTCTCCTTATTTTTTTCTTCTTTTTCTCTTACATTTTGCAATATTCTTCCCATCTCCCTCAATACAAATTCTAAGTAACTATTCTTTTTAAAACACACATTGTGACCGAATGGTGCAACAATCAAGCAGGTGCCCTCTCCTAGAAAATGTGGCTCGAGAACTAATGATGTGTCTACACGAAAAAGAACCCCTTTTTATTAAAAGCTGAACGCCATGGGATCAATACAATCAAATTCTTTATTTCGGTTTAGCAAACCAAATCATAGATGAAGCAAGCATACAATTCAAATAATAACTTTATTTCGATTCCACAAGGAAATCATAAAAAGTATACATCAATATAAAACACAAGCTACAATAAAAAAAGCCACGGTACATATTTACATAATGCTGATTATCATAAACATTTACTGTCAGTGTCTAATAACAAGAGCTGATCTTAATAAGGGTAGGGGAGTTGATAGTACCCCTATCTAGCAGATGTTTGTGTATAGTTATTAGTCTTGGTAGGGGGGGATATATTGGGTACTCGGGTAAAAGTCATACAGATCCCAAACGGAGATGGAGCCGTCATTTTCATGGGGCTGGGAGGATCGTAAATAGGGGACTGTGTGCCTGTCCCTAAATTTAACTAGGACTAGGTCCCCTGGAATTTCTTTAGGTGATGACCCTAACCAGCCCACTCTTCTAACGCACAGAATGCCACCGTCTTTGGTGGGTGGGAGGGGTCTATTTTTTGATAACCATAACAGGACCTTAGACAATAGGTCCTGACGTCTTTCAGGTTTCCCGGGGATAGGTGCAGGTACTCCTGCAAGAACAAGCACAAAAGGGGCGGCTTCAGGGGGCAAATCTATACGAGCTACTCTGTTGGTTTCTGCTCTAATCGCAGAGTATTTAAATAGAGCAGGTTTACGGGCAAATTTGGTGGCAGTTGGAGGTTGTCTCTTGGGAGGTTGTCTATCAGTAGGGACATTTTTTGTGATATTGAGCACAGGTTTATGGGTGGTTTTGGTAACAGTATGAAGTAGGCAGTTGGGAGATTGATTTACAGTTGGGACAGTTTTTGTAATGTGAGGCACTTTGGGAACAGTAGGGAGAGTAGAACAGTTAGATCTAGCAGACTTTGCCGGAGGGCAAGAATTGGTTTTGATAATAGTCTCTAGGCTTGTCAGCCTATCCCCTAGGATATTGATTTGGTCGAGCAGGGGTGCTATTACAGATCTTAACATCAATTGAAACTGGGGCAATAGTTGCAATTGGGTGGATGCTACTTCGTCTTCTAGAGTTTCGGTCTGCATCTTGAATAAGATAGGATTTATGGCAAGCGTTGATGGAACCCCGTCCTGCTTCCTTTTCGCACTTTGGCCTTGTGACAGTCCACTAACTTGGCTGCTATCCTCCTTGGGTGATCGAGGTGGATCGCAAGGTCCATCTGCGCGAGGATCGATAGTAAAGCCTGTTACAGGGGAAGGAGCCATAACAGGAAGAAAATTGGTCCCGCACAGAGCATTTAGTTCCTCCCAATATGACATTTTTACCGGACTGAGATGGATTTGTGGGAGGGTTTGGGTTGGATCTAGGGGTTGGCGGCAATCATCGGTATCTGTTTCACTGATGGTGATAAGGGTACTATGGCTCTGGGTGTACGTGTCTATTTTCTGACCCGAGCAAAACTTTTGAGTAAAAATTGGATAAGCCCCCTTAGATGTCATGATTTATGTAATATGACTTATGTTGGTATAACAGAAAGTCCATAAGTCGTCTACAAATGTGAATAGGCACTGTACCTTCTCTTGTAGGGATGCCAAGAGGTGTGGCCCGTCCCCGTCCTCCTCGTGCCGCTGAGGGCCGTCCCGGGCGCTCCCGCGCACTACCGCGCAGCGGTCTCCCAAAACAGTTAAGTAGAGTTAGGGCGGGGGGCGAGACCGGCAGGGAGAGCGGCCTCAGCTGTTACGAGCAGGGACTCCTGGTCAATTGAGTCCCTGCCAAGCTGCTCGCAGCCCTGCCGGTGCATAGAGACACAGTTCCACACAGTCTCAAAGAGCCCCACAGAGGGAGGGGACGAAGCGGGACCCGCACAGCGGGTCCGGCAAGGAGTCGGCTTTTTTCCAAGGTCCCACGATGTCCCACGGAGATAAGCGGCAACAGATAGGGGCCTCAACACAGTCCGTAGGGCGCTCCCCTCAGCAGAGTTTCCCGCAGGCAAAAGAAGCTGGGCAGATTTTATCAGGGCGGGGGGCGTGACCGGCAGGGAGAGCGGCCTCAGCTGTTACGAGCAGGGACTCCTGGTCAATTGAGTCCCTGCCAAGCTGCTCGCAGCCCTGCCGGTGCAAAGAGACACAGTTCCACACAGTCTCAAAGAGCCCCACAGAGGGAGGGGACGAAGCGGGACCCGCGCAGCGGGTCCGGCAAGGAGTCAGCTTTTTTCCAAGGTCCCACGATGTCCCACGGAGATAAGCGGCAACAGATAGGGGCCTCAACACAGTCCGTAGGGCGCTCCCCTCAGCAGAGTTTCCCGCAGGCAAAAGAAGCTGGGCAGATTTTATCAGGGCGGGGGGCGGACCGGCAGGGAGAGCGGCCTCAGCCGTTACAAGCAGGGACTCCTGGTCAATTGAGTCCCTGCCAAGCTGCTCGCAGCCCTGCCGGTGCAAAGAGACACAGTTCCACACAGTCTCAAAGAGCCCCACAGAGGGAGGGGACGAAGCGGGACCCGCGCAGCGGGTCCGGCAAGGAGTCGGCTTTTTTCCAAGGTCCCACGATGTCCCACGGAGATAAGCGGCAACAGATAGGGGCCTCAACACGGTCCGTAGGGCGCTCCCCTCAGCAGAGTTTCCCCAAGCATACAAATCGTGAGTGCGTCATTTCAGTTTAAAAGAGCATTTCGGAAAGCAAATGTGAAATGGGGAATAAAAGCGCTCAAGTTGACACAATAAAATGACATTGACACCATATGACTAAAATAATTCCACACAATTCATGACTTAGGTCTCTGTAACATGATTATGGAAATAAAGTGCAAGTGCGTCATCGAGATTTGTGCAAATCTGTTTCCTGGTCGGTAGCCCACACATTAAGCAGAAAAAAGGGGGGGATTGTACATAGTTAAGAGCAAAGCGTTACCACTGATCACAAGAGAGAATAAAATACATAAAATACAACCATAAAAACAATTATTTAAGATTATAAAATTGCAGCATTAATTCGTCAGTACAATCTTGATTGATCACCACAATCTATTTTAACTGTTCATACCAATCGGCCCTGGTAGCTGTGTCCTCCTTCTAATCACCCAAAAATGGCCCAGGAATTTCTCAGTGGCACAGACGAAAAGAGGTCTTGCGTCTGATTTTAGTATCTGTAGGGCATCTTTGGAGCTTCGGGTGTCTAATTGTCTGCACACAGGACCTAACCACTTGCTTCTTGGCTTGGAGTATGCTTTACAAGCAAAAAGTACATGCCGAATAGTTTCATGTGGACATGGGCAAGAAGGACAACCCTTGGGTTGAAGTTTGTTGTTCTGCAAAGAATTAGTAAAAGCATTAATTGGTAAGCTGCCATGTCTAAACTGTGTATACAGTTTCCTATCGGCTGACACCTTAATGATGCCGAAGTAGCTTTCTAAGTAACTATTCGATTTCAGATCAGTGAAAGCATCTGTTAGGGAGCCAGGTTGACATTTCCACAGGTTGTTCTCTTTGGCCCAAGCCCAATACAGATACTTCACTTGACTTGTTGAGTATGAAGGTGGATGGCCGTTAGCCTGGGTTGGCAAACCAATACTAGACCGTAGGGCGTTTATTTGTTTAATCCGGCCAATTTTATTAGCGGTGTCCAAGTAGGAGACCTCGCAAAAAAGCAGCTACATATTGAGCCAAATCATGAGTGGAGGTGAATCTATGCCAAAACAACAGTGGGCGGAGCCTCACTAGATCATTGATGGACTTAACACCCAGATCAAACTTAAGAGGGAGAAGGGGTGTGCTTAGGGGGCGGGATATCAGGCTCCTAAGGAACTAGTTTTCCACAGCTACAAGCTCCTTGGAGGGTGCTATGCCCCACGGCTCTGCCCCAGAAAGGGGGCTAGTCACGGCCTTACAGGTGTACAATTTAAGAGCAGGGTCTAGGGGCTTGGTGTACGACAAGCAATGCTCCCTCCTCAAAGCCCAGTAATATGGGTAAGTTTCAAGGAGACCTTCTCTAAATGTCTCTTACAAGCCATTCCCTCTGATAATTTAATACCCAAGTAATCGAAGGACCTAACCCTCTCAAGCGGGATCAATACATTCTATTGTGACACCAGTGATTGTAAAGCAGCGACCCAGCATAGTTTTTCTATCAGGGATGATTCTCTGTACAGTCCTGTCCCCTTTTCCCATGTGTTTCTCATCCTCCTGGTGGCACCAGGACACAGTGCTAAGAAATGTGTGTTTTTGCTTCCTTTATGAACTCATAGTGAAGTCCAGTGTTGGCTGGATGTCACAGCCAAGAATGTCAAGCTTTCTGACCTCACTACTCTTAAGAAAATGGATCTTGTTGCTGTGAAACAAACATTTTTGCTGTGGTTGAAAATATGAATGAATTTGAGCAATTAAAATATCAGTGTGCTTTTAAATGTTTTGAAAAATTGGTGGACTTTTCGCAAGTCTATCAAGTTTAAATGAATTTTCACCTTCATTATGTATGTTGAGTCTCACAAGTCCAATTCTGGGCCTGCATACCTAGGGGCATATTTACAAGCCCTTATCGCCACAGGAATGTTACCTTTTACTGAGGTTCCTTTGGCAATATGTGCTTTGCCTTATATTTACTTACCGTGGCTTAACGCTGCATTGTAAATAAGGCTCCCTTTAATGCTATTATAAGAGTGAAAGGGGAGGCAACCAATGGGTGTTATGGTGGGTGTTCCACCCCAACACCCATTGATTTTGACGGCGCCACATATTTACAAGGGTGGCGCAACAAGGATTGTGCAGTACACATTAAAACAGCAAAACACCAATGATTGCTTATGTACAGGAAGGTTTCCCTTCCTCTACACAGACAATAATTGAAAAAAATTACATTTTGCAACTTCTATGCATGTGGCAGAGTCTCAGCGCAAACTGGCCCATTTGCAGTCACGAAGAGCTCAAAACGTACGGATTTCACCTAATTTCACAGAGCAAGCACAACTGATGACAGCCAAGGAACCAGTACCTGAGGTGTTACTGACTGGGGATAAATAACTCACTCTAGCTAAGGCCAGTAGCGCCCAGGCAGGTACAATTCAAAATTAGGCATGTCCAGTGCCGCAGGTCAGCTGTATAGTTGCAGGCCGGCCTCTGGAGCTTATTATGCCCCTATAGCTCAGACAGAAGGTCAACCAACTGACCCTTTGAGTCATTCAGGTAGCCTGGGATGAAGCCAGGAGGTACAGTTTTCCTTCTCGCAGGCCAGGACAGTCTTCAAACAGCAGTGCAGCTCTCTGTGGGATCAAAGCAGGTCTCAAGAAGCAGGGAAGTGACCTGGGGAACAAGGCAGTCCCCTTCTGTGATATCCACAGAATCTATCAACAAACAATGGTCTATCATCAACACAGGCAATTTACATTGGGAGAAACCCCTTTTCTCCTTCAAGAAAACAAGGAGTCTGAAGGAGTCCCTGGTAAACACACGCCCTAAGGAAAATAGACAGGAAACAACACAAACTGTAACTATGGCATGGGGCTTACCCAACATCGTAGGGCATAATCAATGTGGGAATTGCAGTGTCTGCCACTTGACCTGTAACACTAAAATGTTTTCACTCGAACCAGGAAAAGAGTGGAACCAACGAGTCCACAGAACTGCAACAGCACCAACGTCGTCTATCTGATAAAATGCCCATGCAACCTTGCATATGTGGGTATGACTTGCAGAACAATTAAACAGAGGATTTGTGAACACCGGAGCACAATCAGATGCAGGAAAGCCACAACTAAACTCACTGAGCACTTTCTCCAAAACAATCATACAACTAATGACATCAAATGGACCATTATCGAACAAATAAAAACAGGACCAAGAATCCAACAACGCCTGTTAGAGAAGGAACCGAGGTGGATATATAGGATTTCCACCCATAAAATAGGACTAAACAACAATAATCCGTGGAACTCAGTCCGTTCTAAATAAGATGATGTCCTATATCCTGTCCGGATCTACTTTAAGAGCAGTCTCCCTGACGTTTCTTATGAGACAACAGTACATCTCTGACTAGATCTATACCTGCCATCATGCATAGTCTAGATTCAACCTGTGATCTAACGACCACTGCTACCAATGTATATGTCTGTATACACTACTACCATCACTTAGTTTTGCAACCACAATAAAAGCCTTCATGTTGTCTTTGATTGCTGGTATCAGATTTTATTGAATATAAATCGTAAGAAGTACTTGCACTTCCACATAGTCACTATGGCTTTTATTTCATTGAATATTAATCTTAAAGAAGTACTTGCACTTCAACATAGTCACTAGTAATCCTAAGCAACACGAAGAATGCGTTGTCTGTCTTATACTGCTCGTGTTTAGCCTGGCCCATAGTCTTTTACACTCAAGACGCTATATATTTGTTACGACGTCTAATGTTTACCTCTGTAACCATGGAATCATACGCCTCGGCGAACTGAAGTCGATCTCTTGACCACGCCGCCGCTTCCCCTTGATCACGCACCCGGAAGCTCTCTGCATTTAACCAGCAGAGCAGCCCAGATGTGGTTACCACTGGAAGCGGCGGCGAACCGTACGGCGCAATAGCCAGTGACTGACAACACACAGTGAGTACTTGGCCAGATGCGGGTGGGTACCGCTTTAACACCTAACTTTAATGGATTCTCGACTCCCGAGATACTTGCCATGCCGACTTATGACGCTCTTTCATCTAGATTGTGCAACAGAGTCAGCACCACAACCCCGACTCCCATGAGGCACACACCTCTGTAATTTTTAGTTATCACCCCATTTTCCTCCTACGATTCTAGGTACCTTGAATGTAACGCTCGTTGACTGGCATGCATGCTGTTTTAAATACGCCGTCACCTACACAAAGAAAGCACAGACACCCACTTCTTAATATGAACAAAAGTGGCGTTGAAACATACACTCACAGGTTTAATTGATAAACACATGGGTTGAAGAATGCATTTGTATTTCATGGCAAGTCATGACAACTTGTGTGCACCAACACCCACTAGACTGAATGTCACGAGTGGGCGGCACGTTATTCCCTAGTTGCTGACCTTGTCACTTGAATAAATGTGCACAGTGTGAATATTACCTACAACTGTCTCTCATCTTATGAGACAGACGTTATTAATCGTGTATTTGTCACGCTTTCTAAATACACAATATTGGGATAGCAAGGAGCACTCAACCATGTAGACACTACGTTACAGGCATGTATCATGTTTGCTTGTGATTGTACATTTGTCTTTTCAGATTTTTCCTCTAGAATAATTGGATGAAAGGATGCACAACTGTAAATACACCGTTAGGTATCAGTGATCAAGGGTAGGGTACACCTTAGAGTGTGTATACTGCCCGGGACACACACATTTCGGCCCTGGTATTAACAACTACAGGTTGAAACATGTAGACCTTTTAATGCACCTTTTTGGCACCTTTTTCACTTTACAGATACCAGAGGTCAATCTAACCAAAGCAGGTATCTAAACAAGATTTTTTAACATTGTCCAGTTGCTCCAGAATAAAGTCTTCTCAGTGAGTTATATCTGGCCAATTTGTAAACCACTGTGCCACTCACGTACACAAAAACAACCTGCTCCACTGTAATCAGGTGTCACAGCACACCCGCATGGCATTTGGCTATCTGGGTGGGACCCTGATAATGAAGCATGTCACCAACTAGGTTGGTGAGTGAGGGGTCTTCTTAAAAAAGGATAACTTTCCTTTTTGTGCACTTTCTCCCAAAACTTTGAGACTTTGAGTGGTCTCTTGGTGATACTCCTCCTATTGTTTGTTTACCTGATTGAAAAGGGGACCAGGAGTATTCCCCTCCACACAGTGGAAATCCCTTTCTCTCTCTTGTTCTTTTGCATAGTATTATACAAATCCCAAAAGAAAAGTTATTCACAGATATGTGACCCAGAACACTGGCAGGAGCACAACAATGATTAGGGCAGGAAAATAAAAAAATTCTAAAAGTGGCATTTTTAGATTTGTGACTTATAACCCAACTTTACCATTAAAGAGGATTTTAAATTAGACTGTGTAAGTATAGGCGGCAAGTGGACCCGTTTGCCACACCACCACATGTGTTATTACTTCTTTTGGTACAAAAATTATACTTGCCCATTTTAAATGTCTAGCCGCCAAATTGAGCCATTCATAATTCAAATTTTATAAAAATCGTAGAGAGGCAACTTCAATGAATACAGAAGTAAAAGCAAGAATAGAAAAATCGAGAGATCTTTTCCTTGATTTTTATGATTCTTTATTCAAATTCTTCTGACTCAAAAGAACAGTTCACAAGCAGGATTTTAAATTAGAATGAATTTGAGTCTACACATGTCGTGCCCACCTGCTCCCAATCAAAAGTCGAAACTTACTAAATGTAATAAGGTAACTCACTGTTATCAAATGGGAGGGGTAGGCCTTACAGTAGTGAAAAACTAATATACAATATTTTTACTCCCAGGACAGGTAAAACCTAACTCCATATGTCCTGCTTTTGAAATACAATTCACTGTGCCTACTGGGCCATTCGGGTATACTTTAGGGATGGCTTATCTGTAATAAAAAGGAAGGTTTAGAACTGGCAAATGCTTTATTGTGCCAAGTCGAATTGGCAGTTCAAAGCTGTGCTACAGTTTGCAATAGGGGGGCTAAGACACGCTTTAAAAAGCTACTTTAGTGTGTGACACCATGAATGCTGCCAGCCCACTAGTAGCTTTAGCATTAGTTTACTTTCCAGGCCTTGGGGACCTGCAATACCACTTTAGTAGGATCTTGTAAGTAAATTAAATGTGCCAATCAGGGGTACGTCAATTTTACCCTGTTTAAGGAAGTGAAAACCAGCACTTCATCATTGGTTAGCTATGGTAAAGTTAAGAGAGTCCCAATTTTAAAAAAAAACAACATAAACTAATTTAAAAAATAGGAGGATTGAAGGCAAAATATTTATGGGAAAACCCCACTAAGGATGTCAGGTCTAACAGTTAGGATTGTGTGTCAGCTTAGGAGAGGAGTCAGAAGTGTTTGCTGTCAGTCTCAGTGTACACGTAATTATGAATTAGAATGAATTTGAGTCTACACATGTCGTGCCCACCTTCTCCCAATCAAAAGTCGAAACTTACTAAATGTAATAAGGTAACTCACTGTTATCAAATGGGAGGGGTAGACATACAGTAGTGAAAAACTAATATACAATATTTTGACTCCCAGGACAGGTAAAACCTAACTCCATATGTCCTGCTTTTGAAATACAATTCACTGTGCCTACTGGGCCATTCGGGTATACTTTAGGGATGGCTTATCTGTAATAAAAAGGAAGGTTTAGAACTGGCAAATGCTTTATTGTGCCAAGTCGAATTGGCAGTTCAAAACTGTGCTACAGTTTGCAATAGGGGGGCTAAGACACGCTTTAAAAAGCTACTTTAGTGTGTGACACCATGAATGCTGCCAGCCCACTAGTAGCATTAGCATTAGTTTACTTTCCAGGCATTGGGGACCTGCAATACCACTTTAGTAGGATCTTGTAAGTAAATTAAATGTGCCAATCAGGCGTAGGTCAATTTTACCCTGTTTAAGGAAGTGAAAACCAGCACTTTAGCATTGGTTAGCTATGGTAAAGTTAGGAGAGTTCCAATTTTTTAAAAAACAACATAAACTAATTTAAAAAATAGGAGGATTGAAGGCAAAATATTTATGGGAAAACCCCACTAAGGATGTCAGGTCTAACAGTTAGGATTGTGTGTCAGCTTAGGAGAGGAGTCAGAAGTGTTTGCTGTCAGTCTCAGTGTACACGTAATTATAAATGAGTGTAGATGTTTTAATCAGTGTAGAGATTGTGAATCCATCATATGTGTTTAGAATGAATATCAGTATAGGTGTCTCTAGGAACTGGAATGTGTGGGGCTTATTTAAAGTATCACTTTTTTGGACACACCGGCAGAGCAGTGTGCCTTCCCATATTTACAAGGCTACGTAAATCCACCCTTTGCGACTTTTCATGGCTGTGTAAATATTGCCCCCTTTTATGCATTACTCTGCGTGAAAGAGGCATTCCATGGGTGTTGCTGTGGGTGTTACCACCCATCAGCCATGAAATCTGACGCATTCCCAGATTTACAAGGTTTTGTAAACCACCTGGGAATGCATCAGGTTTCTTCGTCTCCCCAGGGGAGGTGCAAGGGAGGCGTAACAAGGAGAAATTTCTGTATTTCTCCATGTTTTCCCTTTTTCTATGTGTGTTGCAATCTGCAGCACCCATAGAAATATGTGTGTTTCATTCTGCAGCATACATAGAAAGACAAAAACACCTCTAATGATTGTTTTTGTGCAGGAAGTTATTTCTTCTTTCACAAAAAACAATCACCCTCCCACCTCAGATACATGGCGGAAGGGTGCCTGTGTTGGCGCATTGCAGCCCATTGGGCACCATTGCAGGGGAAAAGGACAGAAATGCGTTGTATCTTGTAGATATGGGAAACTCCTGCCCTTTTCTTTTGACCAACAGCATCATAGCAGGAAGGCTTGCTGCTGTGCATCAAATATTGTAAATGAGGACCTTTGTGTTTTATGAGTGTGCGTCGGGAGTGCGTGTCTTTCAAGAGTAAGTAGATTCAAGAGCATGGAGTCAGAAAAGGGAACTTGTATTATGTGATGATGTGTGTATGTCATGAAGTGGATGTACCGGGCATCAAAAAGTATGGGAAAATATCAGGAGTGTGGGCATCTATATCAGTCTAAGTGTACATAGTATCAGGAGTGTATAGGTTTTATGAGTGTTTACATCATAAAACAGGAGTTTATCTTTCAAGCAAATGTGGAAATATGTGTATCACGTAGAACATGAGTGTTCAGTGTGTGTATCTCTTCCGGTGTGAGTATTGGGTATAATGGAATGCATCTATCCGTCCTATATGTCAGAGTTTGGAGCAAGTGTTTATGAACGAAGTGGAGTGTAGCTCCTATATTCCCAATAGGCTCTGCGCATTGGAATAATATATACTATAGATTAAACGTAGGACTGACGTCGACAAGGTCTCTATCGAATATTCTAAACTTAATAGTGAGTTCCAACTTTCTCGAATTCACAAGAAGGGATTAGTGTCTGACAACCGCATAAACATGACAACTTTGTTTCCCAAGAATAAGAAATATATCTCTAGAGTCTCAGAAACAATAGATAAATATTTCACTCAGTCACTCGTGCATGCTTCGTTTCTACAGAGGTGCAGAGAAATAGAGAGTCAGGCGTTTTCAATAAAAGGTTTTATTGAACAGTCTTCTTTCTCATGCAAGTATAGTGAACTGCTACAATCGTAATGCAGACTGCAAAGTATAATCCGTACAGCGGGAACAATTTTATAAAATAATACTGTAAGAGCATTGTATGATTTCTAAACCATATATAAATACATACATAAAAAACAATGGCTAAAAGTACTCAACTGGTGCTTCTAAAATATGCCTACCCCAATGTACCTAACCTAAATCTAGTACGTGGGAAGGAGTAAGGGTGGTGTAGCATAGGTTTCGTTTTTCTTTGCCAAGAACCTATCCAAGGTTTCTCTAGATTCTAATCATAAAGTGCAAAAAGGAATTCATAAGATCAGAACTGGACAATTCAAAAAATAGACCACGAAAACTCTTTGAAATACTAAAGCAACAATCAAGCAAAAAATCCCTTAAGCTGCGAGGATTTTTCCACATTTTTCACGGAAAAGGCCAAATCGCTTGATGTAGAGCTCAAGAGCGCCGCGGCTAATCTACCGATCCTACCTTCGTTGCCTATGAGTGATGCCATCTTGACAACAGAGTGTGCTATGACAAAAAACAAGGCAAAATGGGATAGATTCGAACTATATGATCAGGACAAGATTAACAAAATGCTTTCGGATATCAAACCTAATAACCACTATCACGTCCCACTTCCTGCAAAATGCCTTAAAGAAGTCAGGCACATCGTGATTCCAATCTGGACCAAAATAGTAAATGCATCACTATCACAAGGGATCCTCCCAGACTGTCTAAAAACAGGTCAGGTTGTTCCCATAATAAAAAAACCTACAGCAGATGTCACAGATCCGAATAACTATCGCCCAGTGACCAACATCCCTTTACTGGCCAAACTAATTGAGAAATGCGTGCAGGGCCAACTGAGTTGAAATGGTTTGAGTCCTTCCTACAGAACAGAACACAACGTTTCCTGGTCAACCAATCGATTTCACCTCCATGCCCTAACTCAATAGGAGTCCCCCAAGGATCGACGTTATCCCCAGATCTGTTTAACTTGTATGTTGAACCTCTCACAGAAATTCTCCGGAAATCTCAGATATCCTACCACATGTATGCTGACGACACGCAAATTTACATAAAGATCGCCTCCCTTGATGACATTGAAATAATGAATGTGTCATTAAAAATGGCATTGCAATGGTTAACCACCAATCATCTGAAGCTAAATACTAACACAACAGAGTTCCTACTAATTTCACCTACAAGGAGTAATACGGATATAAAGGAATGGATCAAACTGGTGACTGCACTAAACTGCACCCCAAACCTAGTCAACTCAGCTAAATCGCTAGGAATCATCTTAGACGAGAACCTAGACATGAAAGCCCATATTAATTCAATGGCGAAAAGTGCCCGCTTCCACCTGAGCTACTTAAGAAAATTGAAACCTTTCATCTCAGAAGCGGATCTTAAACTAGCAATCCAATCGCTAGTTATTTCTAGAATTGAATATGGCTGCACTACCTAAGCTGGCCTACCAAAAACGCACACAGCCCCACTAAAAGCATGCCTCAATGCAGCGGCAAGACTCATCACTGGATCAAGAAAATTTGATCATATATCTCCCCACCTGAAAGCTTTAAACTGGCTACCCTATGAAGTCAGAATCCAAATGAAGATATTATGTATCACACATAAAGCGATTCATTGCAATACTCCAATATACCTAGCTAAGAAAATTGAGATATCTGGAGGCAACAGACCAACCAGGAGCGCCAAAGAGTTGCTACTGCGGCCAGCCCTCTTCAGAAAGAAAAGAACCTATGACAGAGCATTCACAGGAGCTGCCCCTAGACACTGGAACTCGCTCCCCACTAACATCAGGAAGATTCATAACATCGTAACATTCAAGCCGGAAGTGAAGAGCCTTTTGATGAGTAGATACCTTACATAGGGAAGCCTACTAATCAATATTATGGTCCATCGCTGTCCTAACACTGAACAATTATGTCACCAGAAGGGAAAAACCCGACATAAATTGTAGGATGGCTAATTGAGGTCACCTCTTTCTCCGGGGAATGTTGGCGGGAGAAGACCCGCATTTTTTGAGGACACCTGATTGACACCTCATTTAAGACTATGCTGTATCATTACCGTTACCCCATGTCAATATGAACATACAACCGTATTTCACATCCAAAACTATTTAATCCTCTACCTCAATTTATTGGCTTATGATATAAGTTAAGTCTAACCTTACCTCCTAATGTAAAGTGCACATGCGTGAGTATCATAGATCATCTACCTCATCTATGCTAGTTCTTGTAGAATTGTTTGTATATTTACTAATCTCCAATTCACTTAAATGTGTTTTTCAGAGCTTATGATATAAGTTAAGTTTAACCCTACCTCCTAATGTAAATTGCACATGCGTGAGTAACGTATATCATTTACCTCATCTTTGCTTGTTTGTTTATGCAGAATTGTTTGTTTACATATTAATCTCCAATTCACTTTCTATGTTAAGCGCTCTGATACCCAAGGGTCTTGTTCGCGCTATACAAAACACTAAGACGCATTTAATCACTCACTCATACAGTCAATCACGCACCTACTAAAACCTTCATTCAGACACTTATACATCTACTCATTCTTCAATATGTAAAACATATTTAAACTTTACAGAAACACATAATCACTGGATGTTGTCATCAGTGATGTCATCAGTGATGTCACTGACCATGTCATGAATGATGTAATATGTGACATCATCAGCAGTGGATTGCGGGTGCGCGATATATAGTTAGTGCAACTAACTATATATGGAATTTCAATGGTTTTGTGTGAGTAAAATAAGGTTTTTTAAATGCTAATTCCTAACTATATATGGTCTATAACCTATGGTTTTTTCAGTGAATTTTCAAGGTTTTGTAAATGCTAATTCCTAACTATATATGGTCTATAACCTATGGTTTTTTCAGTGAATTTTCAAGGTTTTGTAAATGCTAATTCCTAACTATTTATGGTCTATAACCTATGGTTTTTTCAGTGAATTTCAATGGTTTTTTAATAGCAAATATCATAAGCTGTCGAATGTCAAATACGTGGTAAGTAAAAACATTTTCGTGTTTATGCACACTGATCTGCTTTGAATGCTGCCCCCCCCCCCTCATTTCTATTAGGAGTACTCTCTCTTTGCAGATAGTGAAAGGTAGTTAACGCAGGCCTTTGCCCCCGTTGTAATACGTCGTGCCTGCTTCTCTCTCCATTTGATTGATTGTTATCCAAGCATTTACTGTTTTAGAATTGGTTCTCTTTGGTTCATTCTCTATTTACAAACAAACACAGAGTCGCAATACTCTGTTTAGTCTTTGCAGATAACGAAAAATCGTGTAAAAAAACATAAGGAATCGAGCAAAATCAGTAGGCCACTAATGGGATCTCTTTTTGACCTCGCTAAAATAGAAACATTAGGAACAACCCCTCATGACAAATACGAAACTAGTGAGATGAACTAAACTCCACACCATGATGGCTGCAATACAGCTTGACTCCGCCACCCACCCCGCCCAAAATAACGATAAAGAGCGGCTGCCATGATTGCTTGCGGAATGGCCACGACGGAGCTACGAAATGATGGTGCTCTCATGCTAACCCCAGCTTCAGTCTGAAACATCCAGAAACACTGTAGACTACCAATTCGATCAGTTCCGGTAGCGCCCCAACGTAACCCGGTAGAGAAGAACTAGCCCTCCCCTCTTTGACTGATGGTTCTTGTTGCCTGTCCCTTCTGTTGTCATTTAACAGAACTATTTAGCCTGCTGAAAAGGGTTGTGTTCCGACCGCTGGTTGGTGGAGACATTTCGACTATATTCTGGACCTGCGTTGTCGCGTAATGCGTCATATGACGTGCCGCGTTAGCGCATCCGGAAGTGATCCGGGGCGCGACGCGCAGCGCGTAACGTAAGCATAACAGGTCATGTGACTTGTTAATAAAACTTTTCATTGGTTCATTTTACTTTTCTTATTCTAATGATGAAAGGCTTGGTCATATGACCTAAAAATTACGCTTTTTATTACTTCCGAACATTATTTTTTCTTAAACATATATGTTATAATGTTCCAGGCTAATGTACTTTCCCGGAAAATTTACAACTGTCCTGCAAGGATAATATATTCTTTTTTCGAGAAAAAGGGCGTTTCTTCGTCCCATGACGGAGCCGTTGAGCAAAAGAGGGTCGACCTGCTGTCTTAGTCGCCGATACGCTTGAATATGAGATTCTTATCGATCACTTTATGTTGCAGGAGTAGAAAACACAACAGCCCTTGACCATTTATCTTTACTGCGTTCCTGCGTATTATACCTTTTACCCTTCATGTAATTGGTCTGCTTTATTTCACTTGCCTTTTACTGATTCTAAAACAGTGACAATTATTAAAAACTTTACCAATGTAAATACTACTACCATGTTTTCTTTTAAAAACCTTTATTGTGAAAATGTCAGTATACAAATACGGGCCTATAACCACGTGCGCCGGCCACGGAGCAAACTGTAATCGTATATGATGAGGAGACATTTACACTGTAGAGAAACGTTACGGGCGGGCCATTAGGTTGCAAGAACTAAGGTGTCTAACAGTTGCGGAATCGGTGGACGTACATTTTATAATTAAAATACGACAGGGCCAGTTACAATAAAATTATCTAGATATACATTTGCGGGCAAGTACCATGGGTGACGTTAATTCGAACTTTCAATAGTACAGTAATCAATAACACATCACAACTTAATATCAATAGAGATGTCGAAATATTCAATCTATTCTCGTCCCCGCCCGCCATGTGCTTCAAAACTGCATACGTATCTCGTGATATCAAAGTTTTACAACAAGTACACAACAAGGAGTTACGAGTCCCATTTATTCCGGCGCCATTTTGGGCGAGGACGGGCAGGTCCAGGATATAGTCAAAATGTCTCTACCAACCATCGACTATGATGATGTTCATATGCTGTATTTATTAGAGTAACACTCATCTGTCCACATGAAATTAATTTGCCACAATCTAAACATGTAATTTTAATCTTTCCAAACTTCTTCTAAATATTTGGGACCGTTTCCCTTGCCTCTGATGCTGTCAGTGCCACTTCTTTGATGAATGTACTGGCAGGTCGGGGGTTCTTCTCCAAATCTCTCTTTTATGCAGCACTATAATTAATCGGTGCCACCTCTCCATATGACGATGCATGGTATAGTTACCATAACTATATTTTTTTTCGGTTCCTCTGGAGAGTACATCGTGGCAGATGAAGCGTGTAACGTACCGGGCATTTACCTTTTTTTTCATGTAGAGGAAAGGAAAAAAAATTAAAGCGTCCGAGTTCTAAGGTGTCCCAGGGCCATTTTAGTGGACCAGGCCCAAATCCAAAGAACAGGCCGCCATTTTGAGAGTCCTGTTGCAGCCGCCTGTCGCTGTAGCATCAAGAGCGGCCGAAACTCAGCTGAATGGCAACTGAAACGGTAAAGGGGCGCCCCACTACAGCAGACGAGCCTCCACCTGGGAAGGCCCGTTCACGCCGCCTCCCCCCCCCTTCGGGCACCCCACGCCGTTATTCGGAGCAGTATTGTAGGATGGCCACACCAGTGCAGCAACTTGCTAGACACCACCTCGGTGGTAACCGAATCTCAGCGCCTTGTGGTGTCTCCTATTCAGAAAACATTGTTGTGCTGCCTTCGACCTATTCGCCGCAAGTGCGCACGCAACTCAGCTGCATAGCTTGCTAGACACCACCTCGGTGCTAACCGAATCTCAGCGCCTTGTGGTGTCTTCTATTCAGAAAATATTGTTGCGCTGCCTTTGGCCCCATTCGCACATCGGTCCGCTACTGACGCCACCTCACAGGCCAACGGGGCGCCCCACGCCGACTTTCAGCATTGTAGGATGGCCACACCAGTGCGGCAACTTGCTAGACACCACCTCGGTGCCATCCGGATCTTGGCATCTCAGCGCCTTGTGGTGTCTTCTATTCAGAAAATATTGTTGCGCTGCCTTTGGCCCCATTCGCACATCGGTCCGCTACTGACGCCATCTCACAGGCCAACGGGGCGCCCCACGCCGACTTTCAGCATTGTAGGATGGCCACACCAGTGCGGCAACTTACTAGACACCACCTCGGTGCCATCCGGATCTTGGCATCTCAGCGCCTAGTGGTATCTTCTATTCGGAAAATATTGTTGCGCTGCCTTTGGCCCCATTCGCACATCGGTCCGCTACTGACGCCATCTCACAGGCCAACGGGGCGCCCCACGCCAACTTTTACCATTGTAGGATGGCCACACCAGTGCGGCAACTTACTAGACACCACCTCGGTGCCATCCGGATCTTCGCATCTCAGCGCCTTGTGGTGTCTTCTATTCAGAAAATATTGTTGCGCTGCCTTTGGCCCCATTCGCACATCGGTCCGCTACTGACGCCATCTCACAGGCCAACGGGGCGCCCCACGCCGACTTTCAGCATTGTAGGATGGCCACACCAGTGCGGCAACTTACTAGACACCACCTCGGTGCCATCCGGATCTTGGCGCGTTGTGCTGCCTTCGGCCTATTCGCACATCGTTCCGCTACTGACGCCGCCTCACGTGCCAACGTATTTTCTCCGCATTTTATACCCTATGCCGCATAACAGGTCATGTGACTTGTTTATAAAACTTTTCATTGGTTCATTTTACTTTTGGTTTCCTAATGATGGAAAGCTTGATCATATGACCTAAAAACAACACTTTTCATTGGATGAAAACTTTTTTTTTCCCCAAACGATGAAAGCCCCACCTTGTTTCTGGATGTTTCAGACTGAAGCTGGCGTCAACATGAAAGCACCACCATCTCGTGGCTCCGTCGTGGTCATTCCGCGAGCAATCATGGCAGCCGCTCCCCACCAGAAGCCTGCAGGAGTCGGGGGCCCCCAAAACTTTTGTTGAATCCTCAAGGCGGAGGGGACGCTTTCGAGAATGGGGTCCAAGACCTAGCAGACAAGCGTGCGATTTCCATAGTGTCCCAGGGCCATTTCAGTGGACCAGGCCCAAAAAGGAAAGAGCCTGCCGCCATTTTGAGAGTCATGTGACAGCCGCCTATCGCTGCACCGCAAGAGTGGGCGCAACTCAGCTGAATTGCGGCTTTTGACACAGTGGACCAAAAGCGGACGGAATGGCAACTGAAACGGTAAAGGGGCGCCCCACTACAGCAGACGAAACTCCACCTGGAGAGGCCCGTTCACGCCGCCTCCCCCCCCGGGGCACCCCACGCCGTTATTCGGAGGGCGGCAACTTACTGGACATCACCTTGGTGCCATCGTTCTGCTGCCTTGGAACTATTCGCACAACAGACCGCTACTGATGACCCACCCCCCGCGACGCCCCACGCCGGATACCGAAATCAGTGCGGCACCCAGGCAACATCACCTGGGTGCCGTCCAGAAATCTGGACGTTGTGCTACGTTGGGACTATTCGCACAGCCGACCGCTACTTCCTTCATTTTCCCTAAAAATGTTTAAATGTTTTTACTGTTTTTGTTTTGTTGTATATATTTATAAGTTATTAAAGTTTTATAATCTTACTACTTTGTTGGAGTGCTATATATTTTTAATGTGACACATAATTGTAAAAACTTTGATGTACAAAGAGTCATCCCTGGAATCTTCCGCTTCAGGCTCGGTCCCCTCCCCAATCACAATACAGGATGGTTTTCAGATAGTAGGAACGCGTGTGCTGTGACGGATCTCATCGGGTGTGGGCCTTGATCTACTATAACTCCTTTGAAGAGGGGTGATTCTTTACAGCTGGGGCCATAAACTACATCTGCAGGGCTAGCTGATAGCCTAGGACCGGCCTGGACAATTGGACACAGAGGAAAAGGAGTGTCAGAGGGTGCGGTAGTGAATAGGGCGAAAGGGAGGTGTCGGGCGGGCACAGGGTGTGATTCTCAGGGAAGAGCAGCGCAGATGGGGGGAGGTTTATTACCCATGCATAAGACAGAGAGTGGGGGTGACCAGTGCCTGGGGGAGATGCTTGCGAGGGTGGGGAGCCATGCTAAGGATCGACAGCGTACAGAGAGTGGGTCTGGTCAAGGCATCTAAAATGGCTGCCGTGCACGACAAAAGTGTGGCATTTGAAAAAAGGCAAGATGGCGCAGACAATGTTTTTCAACACTTCCTGATTTCCTTCGAATCGAACGTTAACAGACGTTCGGGCATATTACCAAAGTTAAGCGATATTTATCCCTAACGATGCTTAGCAACGAATTTTTTACCGCTAAGCATCGTCAGAAATTATCGCAGATAAACCTTGCTATTATCAAGGTTTATCGCAAATGCGATGAAAAACGACCGCAATGCATTAATATCGCTGAAAAGTCAGCGATATTCATGCATTACCGAGCTAATGCTCTTAGCCATGTTATCCACCTCCCATTGGATAACATGGCTAAGAACTGCTCAGGGCAGGTGTTACTTTTTGGAGATATTCGCGCTTAGCGCGAATATCTCCAAAAGTTGGTAATAGGAGATAGCGATGTTAGCGACTGTTTCCAGTCGCTAACAACTTGACATGCCCACTTTGCATGTCATTAGTGATAAATATCACTGACATGCAAAGTGGAGCCCAAGATGGTCGCTATCTCCTACTAGCGGTCGCTAACTGGTGTTAGCAACAGCTAGGTAATAGGGAGATAATTTTATCTCCGCGAAGCGGAGCGCTGTTACAGATATATATCTTTTTTTTAACGTTAATTTCTCAAAATCCACTGGAGCACATATATTGAGACCTAGCAAAGGCACATCGGGCTACCAGTCCCTACAATTTTGCCAAGTTTCGTGCAAATCCATTCAGCCGTTCGATTATTATTATTTTATTTTTTTTTGCCCCGCGGGGGGCCCTTTTAAAACCTCCACATCAAACCTAAGAGGTCAAGGAGGATCTACTATGCCCCCTTATGGTCATTTGCCCCTTCGCTTTGGCCTCCTCTTGACTCTCGATCCTACCGAGAGACAAGATGGCGGCCGCTACGGACTGTTTGGAATGTTTACAGACGCCGGAGAACCAATCAGCTTCGCAAAGCTCCGTAACGCGAAAAGTACGCGAAGCGGAGTACTGTTACAGATATATATCTTTTTTTGAACGTTAATTTCTCAAAATCCACTGGAGCACATATATTGAGACCTAGCAAAGGCACATCGGGCTACCAGTCCCTACAATTTTGCCAAGTTTCGTGCAAATCCATTCAGCCGTTCGATTATTATTATTTGGTTTTTTTTTGCCCCGAGGGGCCCTTTTAAAACCTCCACATCAAACCTAGGGGGTCAGGGAGGATCTACTATGCCCCCTTATGGTCATTTGCCCCTTCGCTTTGGCCTCCTCTTGTCTCTCGATCCTACCGAGAGACAAGATGGCGGCCGCTACGGACTGTTTGGAATGTTTACAGACGCCGGAGAACCAATCAGCTTCGCTTCACAAAGCTCCGTAACGCGAAAAGTACGCGAACTGGAGCGCTGCCCAGTCCGCTGTTACAGATATATATCTTTTTTTGAACGTTAATTTCTCAAAATCCACTGGAGCACATATATTGAGACCTAGCAAAGGCACATCGGGCTACCAGTCCCTACAATTTTGCCAAGTTTCGTGCAAATCCATTCAGCCGTTCGGGCTAAAAGTGAGGCCAACCGCCCTATGGAAAACTCAATGTTAAAAACACGTTTTGGGACCCCCCTTTTTTCTTGGCCCCCCCTTGACGAACCCCCCCCCAAATTTTCAGGGGCTGCTCAGAAACAAAATGTTCCATTTTCCTGAAAATGTCAGCCAATTCCGTCCACAAACGCCAAAGTTATTAGACATAGAATTTTCAAAAATCCCATAGAGAAAAAATCCTAACTATATATACCTACTGGCGACCGCCAGTAGGTAATTGACATAATTTTAATAAAAAATACACAATATTATTACCGTAGGATAGCGGGAGTGTAAAAATTACTATTCCCACTCCTGGAAGTGCAACAGTAGGAAAAGCGTTGGATAGCGTAGGGGTAAAAATTACAATTCCCACTCCAAAGACTGCAACAGTAGGGAAAGCGTTGGATAGCGTAGGGGTAAAAATTACTATTCCCACTCCAGAGAGTGCAACAGTAGGGAAAGCGTTGGATAGAGTAGGGGTAAAAATTACTATTCCCACTCCAGAGAGTGCAACAGTAGGGAAAGCGTGGGATAGCGTAGGAGTGCAACAGTAGGGAAAGCTTTGGATAGCGATGGGTAAAAATGACTATTCCCACTCCAGAGAGTGCAACAGTAGGGAAAGCGTTGGATAGCGTAGGGGTAAAAATGACTATTCCCACTCCTGTGAGTGCAACAGTAGGGAAAGCGTTGGATAGCATAGGGGTACATTTTACTATTGCCACACAGTGAAAATAAATTAATATAATTCACATAATTATCAATTAATCAATTATTAAAAATTAATTACCAATTAAGAATTAATTAATTACCAATTAAAAATTAATTAACAATTTATTCAAAATAAATACCAATAAATAAATTAACATATTTAATTAATTATAATTAAATTACTTCCCACCCTATTCCCCTATGAACCCACAACCCGCTACAGAAAATAAATTAATATTATTCACATATTTATCAATTAATCAATTAATGAACATTAATTATCAATTAAGAATTATTTAATTACCAATTAAAGATTAATTAACAATTTATTCAAAATAAATACCAATAAATAAATTAACATATTTAATTAATTATAATTAAATTACTTCCCACCCTATTCCCCTATAAACCCACAACCCGCTACAGAAAATAAATTAATATTATTCACATAATTATCAATTAATCAATTAATGAACATTAATTATCAATTAAGAATTATTTAATTACCAATTAAAGATTAATTAACAATGTATTCAAAATAAATACCAATAAATACATTTATATATTTAATTAATTATAATTAAATTACTTTCCACCCTATTCCCCTATAAACCCACAACCCGCTACAGAAAATAAATTAATATTATTCACATAATTATCAATTAATCAATTAATGAACATTAATTATCAATTAAGAATTATTTAATTACCAATTAAAGATTAATTAACAATGTATTCAAAATAAATACCAATAAATACAAGTATATATATAATTAATTATAATTAAATTGCTTCCCACCCTATTCCCCTATAAACCCACAACCCGCTACAGAAAATAAATTAATATTATTCACATAATTATCAATTAATAAACATTAATTATCAATTAAGAGTTAATTAATTACCAATTAAAAATTAATTAACAATGTATTCAAAATAAATACCAATAAATTAATTAACATATTTAATTAATTATAATTAAATTACTTCCCACCCTATTCCCCTATAAACCCACAACCCGCTACAGAATTAAATTACTCAAAAATTAAATAACATAAAATTGATTACTTAAAATAAATTACAAAAAATATACACTTTTCACACATATACTAACATACAAAACACTTTTAAAATTTGATATTATTAAAAATTCGATATTTTTAATAACCTATATTATGTACTTCGATATTTTGACTTTCTATATTTTTAAAATCGATATTACATTACTTACCTTAAAAACGATATTTTTGATGTCTATATTCTGGCCATTCGATATTTTGTCCATTCTATATTTTGGAGTGGATATATGTGTTACTCGATATTTTGGACTCAATATTTTGACCATATACCCCTTTAAGACACTAAATAAACTTAAGCGTAATCCGCAAGTAGCTGTGGCACAGAGAAGACAGCTGGGAAGTATTTATACAGTACTAAATCTATATATATAAAAACAAATGTATGTCTGTCTGTCTGTCTGTTTGTCCTTTATGCATTACTACATCATTCATCCGATAGCCATGAAACTTTGGGAAGTTGTTGAGTACACTCCCGCAAAGGTTTCTGGCATAATTTTTTTTAAAATATCGAAGCAAGATTAAAAGCTGTTCGAATACAAACTGATCAAGCCCCATTCTTCTCAAACGAGAAGCGCAGCTACGCACGTTGAGGGGGCCGGATAAGCTGCCCAAATATGTCGAAATAGTCTTCGTTGTGCCAAGACGGAGTGTTGGCGAGACGGTGCGGGATCGGGAATGAACCCGAGTCATGATGGGGCGCAAGGTATGAGCGTGTAAGCGCTGTGCTTTCGCGCTTGCGTTCAAAAGTATACCAAATGCGATGACGCCTAATCCGGTTCGAAATAGAACCGGAGGGGAAGTAGTCTAGGGTTAAAGACACAGGGGCCAATATCGAGTGCGAGACACAAGTATCATTAGAAAGCGTACATAAACCAGAGAAAAAAGTTAAGATTTCACCTTAAAAGGCCATTCTGAGGTATTCAGAAGATATAGGCCCATTCCAGAAAACATAGGAAACTCTTAATACTAAATAACATCCTGTGTCTTTCACCCTAGACTACTTCCCCTCAGGTTCTATTTCGAACCGGATTAGGCGAAGTAGTCTAGGGTGAAAGACACAGGGGCCAATATCGAGTGTGAGACACAAGTATCATTAGAAAGCATACACAAACAAGAGAAAAAAGTTAACAGTTCACCTTAAAAGGCCATTCTGAAGTATTCAGAAGATATAGGCCAATACCAGAAAACATAGGACACTCTTAATACTAAATAACATCCTATTTACATATATGGAAACTGTTAATACTAAATAACATCCTATTTACATATATACAAGTATCAGATAAGCAAAGCAGAGTAAATCAGTAACAAGGATGTCAGAGTGATACTTATCTTTCTGAGCAGCAGCAACATTGCTTTCTTCTGAGATCGCAGCAACGCGCAATGGGTAAGCTAGTTACTAATAAAATCAAAATGCAAAACAATAAAAATCTCAAAACAAAGTAGAAAAATACACTCAAATCTAATAAACAAAATCAAACCAAAATAACAAAAATCCAGACATGCCAATGATATTTAATGATAGTGGCAGTACAGAACCTAGGCACAATTTGATGCTGACTGCGGGTTGGATACACTAATCAGGTTCATCCTCCTCAAAGGTTTTACCTTCTGACTTCAGTTCTTTAAGTACCAATCCACCTAGGGACTACCTTTCTAAAGTTTCCCAGCAGCTCAGGGGAAGTACTCACAAGGTCCTGTCCAAGTCCAGTTGTCACTGACTAACTGGCCAGTTGCAGGAAAAGGTCCCTTGTAGCTTGCTGTGTCTTTGTAGCTTTAACAGAAGGTCAGCCTTATAACCCTTAGAGTCCCCTTCTTTGTCCTGAGTAAAAAAGTGAGAGCAGGTTCAGTGTTTTAGGCTCTTCTCAGGTCTCAGACAGCAGGTTCATTCCTCATTCCTCTTCAGAACTTCCACCGGTCCAGGAGTGTATTGAAGAGGGTGCCTGGAGAAGCTATATTTATGTCTGACATGAGCTAGTGGGTGGAAATGACCCCTGGGTACAATTGACGAATGTTCCAGTACTATCCCCACCCAGTCTGGGCATTTTCAGAATGGCCGAAGTCTAAATGTGGGATCTGAGGCATGGTGGTATGCATGGTGAGTATACTATGGTAATCCTAGTGTCCTCCTACGTGCAGTCCCTATACCCACAACCACCTCAGAAACAGAACTCTTGTAGAGCAAAGCAGAGTTTTGGATACATAAGAATTGCTTTGCCCTCTGACCATCACCCATTGAAGTGCACCCCAAATGTGATATGTTAATTCAGCTGCCCTGTTAAATAGGTTGTGACCCTGTAATGTCAAAAATAGGTCCACTAAGATTGTGGCCTGACTCGTTGGGAGAACCAAACGCAGAGCCTTGCCCAAGTTTTAGCTAACATCTGCCTATGACAGGGAAGACCTCTTTAAGGTGGGTACCAAGTGTCATATGTAAACCCCAGCAGACCTGTCAAACGAGATGTGATATTCAAGCAGGACTTGACACTTCCGTGTAAAAGAGGATCCTCCCAGCTCCAGTGCATATTCTGTCAAGCTCAGATGAGTTATCTTTGCCATTAAGGTCAGCCAGTTGTTTTCTCCTGGTAACAAGTTCCCACCTCATTCGCACCCACATTCATGGTAAATGCCGGCTGAAATGAGAAATGTAGATTAAGCACCCTGGAACTTCCAGCACCACCAAGCTAACTTTGTAAAATTTACTATAATGAAAATCGATTTGACGGGCTAGTAAGAACATGTTTAACGTTACACTTTTACATGTCTTACTTTTAAATACGATGCACCCAGCCTAATGGGCAACTTAGGGGTGACTTAAATCTAACTGAATATTTAAAAGAAACAGGTAGGCCTGTCAAAAGGGGCTATTTTATTAGGTTGAATTTGCAGTTAAAACCGGTATAGTCAGGGTACTGGTGGCAAGGCTACAATCATGTTTGCATTGCCATACTAGTGGGTGTCACAATAATTGCTGCAGTCCACTTCTGACATTTAACTTACATGCCCTCAGTACACCTTGGGACCCTATAAGTATGACTTGTTATGTAACTTAAATATGCCAATCAGCATGATACCAATGTGATCTTGTTAAATGGTGGAGCACATGCAAGTTATCACTCTGCATGCTCCGCAGGATCTATAAGTGGATCCCGACCGAAACAAGAAGAATGGGGACACAGGCCCTCGTCAGCAGCAGACTGGACTATGACAACGCACTCTACGCAGGAATTCCTGCCAAACACCTACGGCAACTTCAACCCATCCAAAATGCCTCCGCCCGACTGATCGTCAACGTCCCCCGCCACAGCCACATCACCACCCACCTGAGAGAGCTACACTGGCTCCCCGTCGACAAGAGGATCATCTTCAAGCTCCTCACCCACGCACACGTAGCACTCCACAACGCCGAACCAGCCTACCTGAACAGCAGACTCAGCTTCTACACCCCCACCCGCCAGCTCTGCTCTGCCAGCCTCGCCCTCACCGCTGTTCCCCGCATCCAACGAAAAACCTCAGGCGGCAAATCCTTTTCCTACCTCGCCTTCAGAAGACTACTCAAGACACGGCTCTTCGAGCAGTAGTGGCACCCTCTCCCCTCAGCACCTTGACACCCTCACGGGTAAGTAGCGCGCTTTACCAGTACTCTGATTGATTGATTGGTCGATCACTGGTTACCAGAGGCATAGTGCACAGCATTCTGTAGCCTGCAACAATAAGTTTAAGAAAAAAATTATTTAAATAAAAAACAAGGTTACCTGCATAATGGGCAAATTTCCTAAAACACAAAACGGGACCTAAAACGTCAAGAAAACATGGATAGACATCTTAACGCCTTCAGCGCTGCGCGAATTCCGCTGCGGTGCTGAAGGTTCTAAAGAACCTATGGACTCATGACGGAACGGTTCTGTCATGAGCACAGGCCAACCGACGCTCATGACGGAACCGTTCCGTCATGAGCATGGAAGGGGTTAATGCCAGGCATGTGGCCTATTATCCAATTTTGCCACGGATGACCACGATAAAACCAGGACCAGTATTGGGGTGACCGCCAACGTGCCTCATAATGTCTTAAATGAGTACATATTAGGGGTGGGCGTAATTTGCGTAATCGTGTTACGCAAATCTCTGCGAATCAGTAAAAAATCTCCGCAAACACGCAGAAATTCCGCAAACACATGGAATTGCTTGTTCGCGATGCTTTTTTACTGTTCGCAATCGCTGTTTGCGTGCTCGGGGAGAAATATCTTGCGAACACGCATTTGAAAACGCGAACAAGCAATAAATATCACGAAGTCGCGGAATGCAGAATTCTGGGCAATTTTCGCGGTTTTCCTCAGAACGCGAATTACCCAAATTCCACGAGCGGAACGGAATTTACAGCCCAGGCCTACATATTATGGCAGAAAAAAAAACAATGCTGCAGAGGGCAACATCATGTGGATGATTCTAACAATATGCCATGAATATCTGCCATATTTCAGGGGAGGGCCACATCATGTTAGAGAGTACCTTATTATGTCAAAGATTGGCTCTAATATGCCATGAGTAGGGCTTCATCATGTCAACCTTTCTGGACTTCTCTATCTGCAACTCAGACCTGTTCCTCAATCTGGCCAGCTTTAGCATCCTACCACGACAGGAAAGTGATCACCGTCCACAGGTCATTACTCATAACATAAAGCCGGAGTACCATTCGCCTACCTTAAGTACTTGTACTGGGATTTATACCGAGAATTTGAGGCGCTTAAAATGGAGCGACGATATAGGCCCGAACATTACGAAGGCAAGTTTGGCTCTACTCAATGGGGTCACAAATCAGACAGCTTCCCTGATTACCGTATGGACGTCCCTCTGTGTACAACTGGTCACGCTTTTTCCTGTCAAACATCACCAACACAACACCAGCACAATCCGGCAGTTTTCACTCTCAACCCAGTCGAGGGCGTTGAAGAAAGCCAGGAACAACGCCTTGCGGGCATTTACAAAATCCCCAGGAAATAATGATCTCAGTAATGTGTACAAATCAGCGCAAAAAACATTCAGGATGGCCACACAAACAGACAAACGTCTATATCAAAACCAGCTATGGGCCAAGCTTCTTTGGGAAAGCAAAAACCGCAACGAGAGAAAATTTTGGGCTTTGATCAACCGCTCCAACTCGGGGGCATCAAAAGTTGGGTCGGCAAACATACAGGAATCAGACTGGGCTGTCTTCCTGACCGACCACTTTAGGTCCCCGGAAAGCACTGCGACAATAGGAACCAGCCCCTCCAAAGCGGGAGAAGCTCCCCAAAGTATCTGCAGTCGCAAGAACTCAAACTGTGAAGGCTATTGTACTGAAGAGATCAAGATCAACGAAGAAATGGTTGTCAACGCTGTGACAAAAGCAAGATCGGACGGGGCCCGGGCCCAAATGGTTTGCCTCAGAGACTGTTTAAATCCAACAAAGCTTTTTGGTCAAGGCACTTAACCATCTTGTTTTATTTTGTGCTTAGGACTTCTACTGTTCCAGATTCCTGGCGTGGGGCTATAATTCACCCAATCCATAAATCGGGCTCCCGCGCCACCCCAAGCAACTATAGACTAATCGCCCTCCTTGACATCGAGGCAAAGCATTACGCGGGTATTCTTCTGAAGGAGCTAAAGGGATGGGCAGAACAGCGGGATTTTCTACCAATGAATCAAACAGGCTTTACTGCCAATTCAGGGACCCTGACTAACTTGCTTACATTGTCTATAATTATCGACAAAGCGCTTTCATCATCAAGATCTGTGCACTGTTGTTTTGTTGATTTTAAAGCTGTGTTTGACCGGGTCCCAAGGGCAGCCCTATGGGGTAAACTGAAAAAATGGGGGATCCCTGAAAAACGTCTGGATGCAATAATCCAACTTCATTCACACACCTGGGTCCAGGTGAAGCTGGGGTCCGGCACGCACCTCTCACGGAAAATCATGACAACTAGAGGAGTCAAACAGGGGTGCGTGCTGGCCCCCCTCCTTTTTAACCTGTTTATTGCAGACCTGCCGGTCTCACTTCATGAAATAAACAGTCACCCCCCCTAAGGTTGGAGGCGTAGCAATAAGCAATCTTCTTTACGCCGACGATCTGGTTCTTTTTAGCCTTACTCGGGTTGGGCTACAAAGGCTTTTGGACAGGCTACACAGTTACACATCTAAGAACCAACTTGAGGTAAACTTACAGAAAACCCAAGTTGTGTCCTTTGGAAGGAAACGCAATGGAGGCGGCGCGTGGTCATATAATAATAATAATTTAACAACAGGGCGCTCATACAAATATTTAGGGGTCTACTTTGACTCCAGGGGTAATTTCCTCAAACAGCGTGACAAAATTGCACTAAAAGCCACGATCCTACAGGTCACATTATCTAAGCTTGCTAAAGAGCTGTCCGGTCCAACTCTCTCATTCCTACTGGAAATTTTGAGAGCAAAAATCGGACCCTCCCTTACGTATGGTAATGAAATATTTAGGGGTAAGCTAAACACAACTCTGAATCAACTTGTGACCAAGATTTATAAAAAAGTGTTACATTTGCCCAAATCTGCCTTTGCTGCTCAGATCAGGCTAGAATTGGGCTTATTAAATCATGAGGCCTCCAACATCGGCACATATTTAAACTTCTGTCACAAACTCAGAAAAGCAGCTATAGGTACCTTAGAGTCTCTAGTTTGGTTGGAGATCAGTCAGAAGAACCCTGGGGGCTCGTATGGCCGCCTCTTTACTGACGCTAGCCGCGAAATGGCGGTGGGTGATCTATGGGCTCTCAATCCCAGCATGACAGCATTTAAAACATGTATCAAAAAGAGTGTCAGAATGTGCTCACTTATTATGGACAAAGAGCTACTCCGTAGAGGCAGTCATGCATGGTCAGTCATGAACTCATATGGGCGTATATCTCCGGCTACTTAGGTCTCCTGCACCTATTCATTGTATTTAAAGCGGAGTTTTCTGGCCATTAGATTGGGGGTTTGGCGTTTTTTAAAAGACCTGCCCGCATGGCAGCGCACCACGGAAGATTTAACCTGCAGAGGGTGCGGTATGACAACCGAAAGGCTAGAGCATGTGGTCTGCTTATGCCCCGCACTTACGTCCCAACGCAGACGTAAACTTAGAGCAGAGTGGAACAGGTTGGGTGTTCGGACCTGTAGACAGGCAATTATCACCTCTCTGTGCCCAGAAAACATACCCCTGAATATCGCCATTGCAACATATATTCGGGATGCTTATCGCATCTTTACAGCAAAGGCGCAAGGAGCAGCAACCGCCCGCGCTGTTCTGCCCAGTGACCCAAACCAAGCTGCTCTTAAGCCTCTAGTTTTAAGTATAGAATTATGAGTCCTAGCTGTTAAACGTCTGCACATGAATTCTCCCTGCTCTCGGCAAAGTGTTATCGCTGTCTAATACCTAATTGTTTTAAATTTTTAAGGTGTAATATAATTCGAGCAACAGGCGTCGATAGTTTTTTATTGTTTAACTGTGAACAAGTATGTTTTGTAGTTTTTTAATTACAATGTACCAATTTGTGAATTCAATTTGTTATGCTTTTAAGGATATTTCTCTTTTATCCAAATAAAGATTTTTTATTTTTTTTATGTCAACAATGATCTGCATTTTGTCAGATGCACTTTTATGTCTAGAATGTACACTTAACTTCTTGCAGTGTTATATAATGCAGACCAGACCAAGGAGTGAAGCAAAGGGGGTTGCCTAAGTCACAGGGAATAGATTGAAATATACAATTCTAATTTCATCCAGCCTTACCATCCATAAGAGAAAGTGACATTGTAATGAAACAATTCAAATGTTATTTTCAAAAGTACTGTAGAAGGGATAGTTTGCTGGCAAAAAAGTAGAAGTCAATATTATAGAGTAGCTGACTGAAAAAATATTGTTTTTTAAGTTAGTGGCTTCATTAAGGTTGGAGTTTCAAGACAATGAGGGCTATTCACAAAGGTAACCTTACATGTTAGTAAATATACACAGGTAAAGTTACACTTACACTTCAGAGGAACTATAATACTTTTTGCTGTTCACCATTTACGAGTGTAAAGTTCCTCAAAAGTGCAGACTTGTTTCTCCCCAGTCCCTGAAATAGGGAGTATCATTAGTAAAAATATCACATATACTGACTGGAAAGTTACTATCAGTAGTGATTTTGCTACTGTATTTAATGTTCCACACATTTGATGGAGACGTTTACAATTGAGATCTCCCTATGGTATAGTAAAAAGACAATTTTAATGGGTAATTAAAATACATTTAAAATACTTCCAACTTAAATGTTAATGTCAATTAATTATTTATATGTTTTCTAAATGTATAACTTTTAACACCTGCTAAAATCCTAATGACAGAATATTAAATACAAAATGTAATACATTTAAATATTACATTGAAGTAAAATATGATTTAGAGGTATTTTAATAACACCCACCTAAAGTAAAATGTTTATGTTTATTATATATTGAAAGGTGTTTAACCCATTTACGGCTGCAGACATTCCGCCGCGGTGCGGGTGTTCTATTGCACGGGCAGGGCTGCGTCGCACCCGCGAGGTAACGGCCGACGCGAGCACGGACGGGGTTTATATTATATATACAATTATTAAAATGTAATGTACGTATTTTAAAAAAAATAAGTTTAATTGATTTTTAAATTACAAAAAGTTCATTAAATTCTTTTGAAATACTCCTGCCAAACACCTCCACTTCAGACATAAGTAATCGCCTTTTTCCTTCCACTCCCCCATCCCAACAAATTTCACTTCTAAAAGGTATACCTACATGTGCTGAAATATCTTGAGTAGGGCTGGAGCTCTCCACAAATAAACGATTGGAGTGTTGGAGGCCGAGTATTATTGTAGCACTACAAATCCACTACAAAATACAGTTCGTGAATATGCTCCAAAGGGTGTCAGTGGTTCAGACCGAGCAACAGGTTCATGAGATAACCAGTTTATAGGCTTTTCAGTTTACAATTTTTGCCATTGCACAGTGATCATAACTGGCATTATGTAAATTTCTCTCTCTTGGATTAAATGTGTCTATTCACTATGGTACATGTGTTTGTAAATATAGGATTAAGTAAGAATTCCCTATTTTACCCCTGCCAAAAATTCACAAAGGGATTTCTAGCAGATATAAATACTTTGACAAATGAGGACATCTCTGCCACAAGTGTACAGAAATCTGCGCTAGTGAATTCCATTGAACTGGTGAACAGTGCGCATTTCAAAGTTTAAAGCGTCTTGGAGGTTTTGGAACACCCGCAAGCATGTATATTTCTATGCATTCCCAAACTCCTCGTTGACCTGCTTCCACTCTAGAAATGGGCAGAGATTTACTCTGTCCAAGAGATGGTGTAACTTCCCTTCAAGAATGCTTAATTTTTTATTTTTTCATATTTTTTTTTTTTTTTTTTTTATTTTCTTGGCTCTGTCTCACCTGACCTTCCTCAGTCCTCCAATCACTACCAACTCCTTGACCTCTTAATAGCGGTCGCCCTGCATTCTATCACATCTAACTGGAAACAAGCTGCAAACGTGTCCTATCGTTCTTGGTGGAACGCTGTGTGTTTTCATCACAGATTAGATACTAATTTTGTTTCCCCCATTTCACTGGCAATTAAGCGAGATCTTATATGGCTTCCTTTGGTAAATTACCTATCCTCCAATGCCCCGACAAGCTCCTTCATGGACCCTGAGGCTGTTGAGGTCCGTAAACCACCATGAATTTCCCTTTCCTTTTGTTATCTGTAATCCCAATATTATCATAAAGTGTATTTGATGTTCGTACCTTTTTTTGCTATTGATATTTTCATGCTCATTTACCTGCCTTATTTGAGATTTTATTGTAATCAGCTAATGTATTTTCCCTCCATTGTAATTATTGACATACCCTTCTTACTGTTTCTTCTTTTCTACCCTCCTCCTTTTCTTATTTAATCTTCAATAAAAATCAAACTTAAAAAAAAAAGAAAAAAAAAAAAAAGAATGGAAAGCGAAATTGAAAAGCCTAGATTGGAGGTTTATGGGCAAGGATTTGACCACAGGGAATTTTTTTCCTCTGCCGAAAAAGAAGTGTGCATGTTATGTTATGCTAGGTTATGTTATATTCTGGGGATTTGTATAGGGCGATTATCACCTAAGAGCTATCCATGTGCTAGAGTAGGCCAATCAGGCTCCTAGTAAAAAAGAGGTCCTGATATGCTGTGGAAAATCGTTCCAGGATTTGGCAGCTATATAGGAAAAGGAGGGTCCTCCTCCCTCTCTCCTGCAGATGTGGGAAATTATTTGCAAGCAGTGGAGTGAGGCTGAGCCCAGTTTCCTGGTGGTGTGGTGTAAGTTGAGGCAGTGGTTGAGGTAGTCAGGTCTGACCTTGTTGAGGGCTTTACACACATGGGTGAGTAGCTTGAATTGGCATAGCTTCTGGATTAGTAGCCAGCGTAGCTCTCTGAGGTGCGGCGTGATGTGAGCATTGAAGGGGATGATGAGGATGTGTCTGGTGGTGGCATTTTGAGTGATATGGAGTGTTTTCAGGAGTTGAAATGTGATGCTGGCATAGGTTGCATTTCAGTAGTCTAGTCTGCTGGTGATGAGGGCATGGGTGACCATGCGTCTGGTGTGGGCGGGGAGCCAATTGAATATTTTGCAGAGCATACATAGAATGAAATAGGAGGTGACGGCATTCACTTATTTGGCCTTTGTGAGTGTATCTTCCACAATGATGAAAAGATTTGTGGTGTGGTCGGTCGGGAGGGCATGTGTCTTAGGTCAGGTGGCCACCAGGCGGAGTCCTAAGGAGAACTCTTATTCCCGAATATCAGGACTTCAGTTTTATCTGTGTTGACTTTGAGACAGTTCGGTTTCATCCACCTTGCTTTGTTGGACATGAAGGTGTTAAAGTTGGCACTGGTGGTGTATTTGTTGCTCTGAGGGAGAGGATGAGCTGATTGTCGTCTACATAGGATACACTGTTGATTCCATGAGTTATGATGTGGGCAAGGTGTGCCATGTAGACATTGAAGAGGCTTGGGCTCAGTGATGATTACTGGGGGACTCTGCAGGTGACGTTCTTGGGTTTGAAGGTGTGGGGAGGGAGCATGTTTCGCTGGTTCTGGTTGAAGAAAAAGGAGGTCATCCAACTCAGAGGGTTTTTCTCAAAGGCTTCTTCTTGGACTTGGCCCTTTTTGCTGGGTCATCCTTGAACTTTTTGCCTTCCTCCCGTAATTTGTTTGACCTATTTTTGTTGGTTTTATGACTCTGAGCACTTTACCACTGCTGACCAGTGCTATAGTGCATATGCTCTCCCTATTATAAATTGATGTAATGGATTAGTGACTCCAGGATTGGCATATTTGGTTAACTTGTCAGACCCTAGTACAGTGCACTGTGTGTGCTCAGGGCTTATACATCAAATGCTGCTGGTGGGCTTGCAGTACTGGTTTTGCCACCCATGGAAGCAGCCTGTAAAGTTTGTCTCAGGCCTTGCCATGCTGACTGGGCAAGTGCATCCACTTGCCAGTCCCTAAACCTTCCCTTTTCTGCATATTATATGGTAGGCCCAAGGGCAGGGTGCATTGTAGGTAAAAGGTAGGACATGCCCTGGTGTGTGTGGCATGTCCTAATAGTGAATTACAGCCATTTTCGTTTTTCACTATTGCAAGGCTAACTGTTCCCCATATGCCAGAAGGGGCAGTTTGATTATAACATCTCATAATCCTAATTGACTCAGGGAACTAGGTAGAAATTCGAGTTTATTATGCCTGAACTCAGAATGATAAAATACATCTTTTAGTGAAGTTGGTATTAACATTCTGTGTTTGAAAATACCACTTTTAGAAAGTAGGTATTTTCTTGCCTAACTATCCAAGCCTGCCTCTGCTAGGTTGTGTATTCCTTGTCTGGAGTTTGAGTGACAGAGGCTGGGGGATTCCAAGAGACAGGGTGAGTCAGCACCGGGCTTAATAGAGCTATCTGCATGTAGATGAGTGGGAGGAGTTGCACCGGGGACCTGAATAGGGCTGTGCCTGCCTTCCACAATGCTGGCTCCACCTCCTGTGGTGCGTCTGATGTCCCTGGCCCACACTGTCAAAGGAAAGAAGGAGTCTTGTCAACAAAGTGCTCCAGGACTACAAAGAACCGGTTTGGACTGGGTACAGGACCCTCAGCCTTCATGGGAGAAATGATTTGCTAGTAGAAATATGGAGACCCAGACCCCAGAACTTTAGATCACTTTTGAGAAACAAGAAGAACCTTTGCTGAGGAGAGGAACCAGAGAAACTGAGGAGGAGGCTATCCCTAAGCTGAGTGCTGTTTGGGGGATTGGCCTGCAGTGGTTGCCTGACTGCCAAAGAAAGGAGAAAGGACTTTGTACTACTTTCAAATCAACTTGTTAAGGATCTCCAAGGGCTTGAGATAGAGCTTGCCTCCTGCTTAAGTCTCAGGGACAACAGACTTCACCAACCAGCTCCACTGCCTTTCCTTGCTGGGAAGAAGTGTCTGATGTTGAGCTGGGCCTTCTGAGAGACTGTGTGTCGCTGGGAGCTCGAAGCGCGACTCAAGATGAAGAAGCATGTTGCCGCCGCAGCCGTTGTCATCGCATCACAGGAGAAGTGTGTAGCCATCGCAGCAGACCCAGTCGTATCACCGGAGAAGAGTACCATCGCTGTCGCTATTGCATCACCTGAAGTGCCTCACATCACTGGAGAAGAGTGTCTCCGTCGCAGCAGACGCCGTCGCATCACCGGAGAAGTGTTTCACAGGGCCTGTCGCGGCTCAAGAGAATCACTGAGTCGCGGCACTGCCGTCGGGCATGCACACATCATTGTTGCATTAAAAAGAAGACGCCATTTTGTATGATTGCACTGGTTCCTCGTCGCATCACAACTCTGCTGGTCGCATTGCCAAGGAAGCGCAGTAAGAAACCGACGCATCACCTTCCCACGCAGAGAAGAACCGATGCATCCCCTACGCTGCAGTTGGGACCAGACGCATCACCGTTCTTGCATGTAAGGAACCGACACATAACCTTCCCTGCAACACCTTTGTTGTATTGCGTTACACAGCCAAAGGTATATTGAACTCAAAGTGTCACATTTTACTTCTAAGGAGAACTAAGCTATTTCTAACATTTTTGAAGTACAGTATTTTATATTTTTTGTCGTTGGTGGTCTTGTGCTAAGTCTATATAGAAATACTTATTTTTACACTATAACTTGTGTGGTGTGCATCTGTAGTGTTGTCACTGGATTACTGTATGTGTTCACAAATGCTTTACACGCTGGCTCTGAGGTAAGCCTGCCTGCTCGTGCCAAGCTACCAAGGGGGTGAGCAGGGGTTATTTTAGGAGTGTACCCCTTAGCCTGACTAGACGCAAGGGTCCCTATTTGGTCAAAGATACCTACCTCTGCCAACTAGAGACTCCCAAATCTAACACTTCTTATCCGCTATCTTCTGCAACATGGATCTCTCTGCACAGTAGGAATAATCTCCTCACATTCCCAGTAATAAGCATGGAATTATGCAAAAAAGTAATAAACCTGGACCTGCACACTGACGTTAATCTGCAGGTGCAGATTTACACATTTTTTTCTGAATTGAGCCCATTGCATGGATATGCATCTCATATCAATGTTCGGAGTTTGAGAAATCTGCAACTTTTTCAAGTTTGTTTCATGAAATATGTGTCGTTTTGGAAAGGTATGTGTATTTTGTGGAATATGGTTCACCGGCACATCATATAACTTTTCTCTATAATGGTGTTCCTTGATTGGAAAAGTCATGGCAGATAATATCAGGAAACTGGTAGGAAGAGAAAATGTCTTTCCAAAGGGCTTTTTTTTCTTCACAAACCCATTTTTTACAAGCATGAAGTCTGATTAGATCAATACCCCAGTACACTGACCACAATACAAAATTCAGGATTCCTGTAGAATTATGCTAATATGAGAAAAAATGCTCACCATCATGATCAATATACGGAACATCTGGTACAGACCATTCCTCAGGCGAATGTTGAACAGTTTTTGTGTAGAGCTAGCAAACACGGACTATCTGGCCAGATGACATTGACCATCACTATGTTATCCTCCAATGAACAGAGTCAGTAAAATGTTGTAAGTTACAAATAGTTCAAATGGAGGACAAAATTACAAAACATCATTCATGTTTGTTTTTTTGTTTATTCAATGGAACTGGGTTATCTTTTTTTTAAATGAGGAGTTGGGCTGGAATAGAGATTTGTTTTGCTTTGAATTTTTCAAAAAATACAGACTGAACAAAAACACATCTTTTATTTACTTCTTTGACCGCCATTGACATTGAATCGCTCTGACATTCAAATATAAATTTACTCTCGATTTTCGAATAACAGCTCCACATCGGTAAACTCAGCTGTGTTCTGCTGGATAGCATGTCACTTTATCTCATTTTCTTACCACAGTGAAATTCTGTTCTTGCCATCATCACTTCTGTATCCCTTCTCACCCATACAATTGTGGGAGCTGAAAGCACCAAAATCATCTGCACCCCAATATTTACCGAAGTAACTCGGCTCTAGATCTCCAGTGTTCTAGCAGGTAAAGGCTACACTCCTCATCAGGAAAAACAAAATTTAGCAAGGTTACATTTATCAAAAATATTAGGTGCACATAAGACTGAGTTTTACATCAAAAATAACTGTAAGAGAGATTTATTACAGAATAATAAAGAAAAAGGCCCTATGAAGGGAGAAAAGGCATGAATTGCTATAAAGGCCTATTATGGTGGCACAGAATAAATGCAAAATCGCTAAACCCTAGTTATTCATATTCTAGATAAACAGTCTATGTGTCAGACTCATGAAGGGCACTGGCAGCATAACAGGTCACCTATGAGGAAAATGGTAAAGTAATCCCACGAAAGACAAAATCCCAGAGGTTTTATAGACCATTCATCTGCAAATTCAGCATGGTGTGTTTATAGTTAGAGTCGCATATGGCAAATCGTGACAAACATACAGCTAGATTCATGAAAGACCCGTTTTGCGAGTCTATAATAGCGATTCATAAGGAATCGCTATTACAGACTCGCAAAACGGGATTCATGTAGGAATCGCAATATTTATTGCGATTCCCACTGATTCCTTATTTGCGATTAGCTAATTGCTAATCGCAAATAAGGAATAACTCCCCATTCATTCCTATGGGCCTAAAGGCCCATAGGAATGACGTCAATATACAAGTGTTGTACAAATATTGTTTGAAAACATGTATTGTGAATGAGGCTTCCATGATGTACCCAATATATCCTTTTCAACGACTTCAACTGGAAGTACAACATAAAATGTGCTAGTTCTGTGAGTCATTGTTCAGGAAATGTATAATTTGTATTATACATCTCCTAAAGGCCCATAGGAATGCATGGGGAGTTATTCCTTATTTGCGATTAGCAATTAGCTAATCGCAAATAGGATTGCGATTTCAAGGGTGCCAGGGTGTCCAAAGGCCTCCTGGTAACTAATGCCCCTCGCATCTTTCTTGAAGACGCAGCCTTCAGGAAGGACTGGGCACTAATAGCGTGGCACTGCACGCATGATTGGATAATGTTGATTCTCAAAACTGCCCTACGACTCTCAGAAACCATTCTGATTGATATTCAAAAAACTGAATCTCATATAAAGACCAGCATCACAGGCTACAAAAAAAGATTAGATGAAATAAACAAAGAGGTCAATGAGTATAAAGAAAACCTAACACAACAAAAGGTGACTAAATTCCAGAAAGATCTGAAAAGGTTCTCATTCGTAAAGACCTACCCATACTCTGACCCCGACTTTGTGCCAGCAGCAAAACCCGCATCAGACTCTGATGTCTCTAGCGTCTCATCTAACAGTAGCAATGGCTCAACCACTAGCACAATCAAGCAAAGAACAAGAGGAGGCTTCAGAGGCCAGAATAAATGGCCTGCTTTCAATCCGCCAATGTTCCCAGATCCATACGGTCAACCACAGCCATTCCCTATGTACGGTTGGCAACCACCGTTCCAACCCCATTTCCAACCCCCACCCTTTCAACAGAATCAATACCGTCCTCCTTTTTTAGGCAGAGGCAGGCGGGGAAAGGGACGAAGAAGACAACAGACTCAAGTACATTGGGAAGAGGACGAATCTGTGAGCGGCCAAACAAGGAGCAAAGCAGGAACAAGCAATGCGAGGACCTAGTCACAAACTTATCCTCAAGGGAACTAACACAAACAGAATTGAATGTGTTAAACAAAGGTTTGGGCTTTGTCCCGACAGCACGCCTCGACAAATTCCAACTGCATTGCGAACTGGCTACTTTTTTCAGGAAACTGAGACTGAAGGCTTTCTTTGAGAAGCAGGGAACCACCGCAACTAATGAAAATCCAAATGAGAGTGGACTGAAGAAAAAATCATCCTTCATGCCACCTACACATACAGTCCCGGTTGAAATTATCACCTTTGAACAGGCCGTCTACAATGATGTAGAAAGAATGAACAATGCCTCTCTGTATCATAATCTGAGCCGGGCGGAAAATGCTGCACTGAATGACCTTCGCACCAGCGACAATATCATAATCAAACCCGCCGACAAGGGGGGTGGTCTGGTAGTCATGGGCATCAGTGCATACCGCGAAGAATGCCATCGCCTGTTGAGCGATACAAAGAACTATCAAATCCTGGAATCTGATCCTACTATGGATCTCAAATCTGAAATCAAGGAACTTGTTGAATCTGCTGAGATGATGGGAAAGATTTCTAACCAAGAGGCCAACTACTTATGTGACACTGATGGCAAAATACCGTATTTTTACACCTTGCCTAAAATGCACAAGGGGAAACTACCACCACCGGGACGCCCAATTGTGTCAGGGATCGGCTCCTTACTAGAACCGTTGTCAAGATTTTGTTACTTCTTTCTAAAGACCATCGTGCAGTCCACATCGACCTACTTACAGGACACCAAGAGCCTACTGAGTCTACTACAGGAAATCACCGTGGATGAAAATACTATTCTGTTGAGCTTCGACATAGAGAGTCTCTACACGAGCATACCCCAAGATGACACACTATCAGTTCTGGAGAAAACACTAGGAGACATGAATTGGACATTCAACACACCAAGAGCATTTATCATTGAATGTGCTAGATTAGCACTAAAACGCAATTTCTTTGAATTTGAAGGGTCTCTGTACCTCCAGACGGGGGGAACATCAATGGGCAGTGTTTTTGCTCCTAGCGTGGCGGGTCTCTATGTCCACAACTTTGAACTCAAATTTGTCTTGGGTGATGACAATCCCTTCAGAAACAATTTAAAATTCTGGAAGCGCTATATCGACGATGTCCTTGCCATCTGGCAGGGACCCGTCGAGCGACTGATCGAGTTCACCACCTGGATCAATACATGCGATCCGAACTTGAGGTTCACTCACTGTTTCAGTGACAAAGAAATAGTGTTCTTAGATGTAGTCATTACAAAGAACATTGAACATCTGGATACCAAAACGCACTATAAACCAACCGCCAAGAACAACCTCCTCAAGTTTGAGAGCTTTCATCCGCGTCCATTGAGGGAAAATCTCCCATATGGACAATTCCTGAGACTCAGGCGCAACTGCAGCAAACTCAGTGACTATAAAAAAACAGGCATCCGACTTAACAGAAAAACTTAAGATCCGTGGTTACCCAACAAAGATCATAACCAAATGTCAAAAACGTGCAAGAAACCAGCCAAGGGAAGCCCTCCTTGAGAAGAAACCAGCTAAAGGGGAAGAGATACCACTCACTTGTGTTACCACCTTCAATGCCATCTCTAACCAGGTATCCAAAAGCATCAATAGACACTGGTCCATTCTCCAATCTGGTAGTCTCCATTGGGAAAAACCTCTATTTTCCTACAAAAAATCACCTAGCTTGAAAGACAGCTTAGTGAACACAAGGCCCAAGCCTAAAAAACAGACTAACGAAAACTCAATAACTAAGAGTTGGGGTCTACCTGATGTCACAGGACACTTTCATTGTGGCAACTGCAGCGTGTGCCACCTCACAAGTGACACCAAGACTCTGAACCTTGAGACTGGCAAGATATGGAGACAACAATCCCATACCAATTGCAATAGTTGCAACGTTGTGTACTTAATAGAATGCACCTGTAATAAGCGCTACGTTGGAATGACGACAAGAAAAATCAAACAGAGAATCTGTGAACATCGCAGCACCATCCGCTGCAGAAAAAGTGCAACAAGGCTCACGGACCATTTCCTTGAAAACAATCATACGCCTAATGACATGAAGTGGACAGTCATCGAGCAAATCACCCCTGGTCCAAACCTGCAGAAACGCTTGTTTGAGAAGGAACAAAGATGGATATACAGGCTTTCCACTCATATCACAGGATTGAACGATAATATTCCGTGGGCCAGTGTCATGTAATCCACTGGACCTTGGTCTCTTTTTCGAAGTTAGCAGCACCAGTACTCCCATCGCTTGCGTCACAAGGTGGAACATTGTTATCAATCCAACTGGACTCGCATGCTCCCTTGCAACATAAACAACTTTTCCATTCCAAATAATTTTTTTCCAATAGGTACAGTAAGTGAAAGGGCATCACCTTTATCTGCTCCGTCAGGGGTTACACAAAAGAGGACTGACCCGTCCTTCCGTTGTGTTTTTTTACCGTGTACCCGCTATTGGAAGCAGTTTTTCTGTTAATTACTATTAGTCTTTTTATTATCCTCATCTTTAAGGATTTTCTTGTCACGTTACATTTACCTGGCATACCCCGCCGTTCCAATTGCTTAGTTCGCTAATTAATTTCGCCGGCTGATACATGTATATCAGAGTTGCCCGGCAACCTAACCCTACTCGAGTCCTTCAACTATGTCTCTACCGCCGTAACGCGTCATCACGCTTACGTGCTAACCACGCCCACCCCGGAAGCGTTTCCGACGCTACTAATCCCTGCCGGGCGCCTTAGCCCAGTAGCGGGGAGGCACGGAGAGGCGAGTAGGTACCTGGCGTTCTAACCACGCAGTAACTGTACGTTTATTTAAACCCCTTCTATCTGACTCAAGCACAATGTGATCGTCTATCCTTAACCGGTAAGCCCCACATATGAGACAATCTCTTTTTTCTCCTCGACAGAATACGTTACGTTCTGAGGTTTTTTCCTTCCCTCCACCCCGTGAAGCCCTAAAGATCCACAACAGGAGTAAGCCCTGTTGACCATGAGGGTTTATTATTGTGTGTTGTGTGTTTGTGTTTGTTAAATGTGAATGTACTAGTGGGTTTTGATTTCACGCCGTTACTATTCACGCTAACTTTGTAGTGAGAAGTCGAGTCACGCACAGATAATCGCTGAGTGCTGTCGACTGTTGGTTTAACGGTTATCGATCACTGAGCACGCCGTCATTGATACAGTGTGCTTGCTGTAGCCCCGGCAGGCTTTATTATAAATTTATATCTACTGAAGGCACAATCACTAATTTTAGTGATGAGCAAGCCTATATATACACAATACGTCAATTACGAGTTCTGAATGGGATGCACTGTAAGCAAGCAGACACGTGAGAATCAGCACGGCACGACGTTACAGGCTTGTAACATGCATATTCCTGACCCCTATGTTTTTTCCTCCGCAGGTCTTTTGCTTTTCTCACCACCATTGAGTGTGAGTATTTGACTGTGACAGATTTTTTGTCAACGGTCCTAAGGAATTTAGGCTTGGCAGGTCGTTAGTGTGTCCTGACCACCCATCTTCCTTTTTTGGTCCTGATGAAAACCCGGTATTTAACCCTTTAACGGGTTGAAACATGTAGACCTGAACCACACATAGTGATACATACGGTCATAACATACCTCTCTGTATCCACACACTTTATTTTAATATTGTCCAGTAACTTGCAAATAAAAAATTTTCACACAAGGATACCAGGACAATTTTTAACATTTTTTTGTTCACTTCACACACAAAATACCCGCTCCACTGTAATTCAGGTGTCGCAGCACACCCTGATGGCATTCGGCTGTCAGGGTGGACCCCGATGATGAAGCATGTCACCAACCAGGTTGGTGAGTGAGGGGTTTTTAAATAAAAGAAGGACTCTCTTCCTTTTGTAGTCATCTCACTCAGTCCGTAGCTAATGCCCTAGACGGTACTCCTCTTTTGTTTTTGTAAGACTTTGGACCTAGGGGACCAGGAGTACACTCCGTTCGCTTTTTGCGAATTGATCCCTTACTCTCTCTTTGTTTAACTACACCCTGATGCACCCCTGAAACGTAAATTTACACAGGTGTTGCGCACACACATGTCCAAAGGACATGTGTGTGTGTAACATGCAATTGAGAAAAATGCACTAAAGTGCTTTTTTCTATTTTTTCGCTATTTACCACGAAGTCAGACTTCGTGGTAAATAGCGACTAAAAATTGCGAATTCGCAATGTAGAAATGGTTGCACTTAAGGAATCTCAAATAGAGATTCTTTAAATGCATTTCCTCGCAAATGTGCGAATTCTTTATTAGCGATTTTTGCATTTGGGATGATGAATTCCAAATGAAATGAAATGAAATGAAATTAAATGAAATTGGATTTATAAAGCGCATGGCTGCCCGTGAGCGTCCCAGCGCTACCATGCGAAAATAAGAAGCTCTGAGGGGGGCAAGGGAGTTTAAGAGGCTTTGGGAAAAAGAAAGAATTTGAGACATTTTCGAAATTTGCTAAGGGATGGTTCAGTGCGAATGTGTCTGGGGAGGGCGTTCCAGGTCTTTGCTGCATTTACCGAGAAGTGACGGCCTCCCGAGCGGGCTTTCCTAATTCTGGGGACTATAACCAGGTTTTCAAGGTCCGATCTCAAGGCCCGTGGGGGTCTGTACGGGCGTATCAGGCCACTTAGGGCCTGGGGTCCTTTGCCTTGAAGAGCTTTGTGAACAATGCATGATGATTTAAAGGAGATGCGCTTGCGCACTGGGAGCCAGTGCAAGGTTCTCAACAATGGTTTTGCTGATGCTCTTCTTGGGGCGCCCAGGAGCATCCTGGCAGCAGCGTTTTGTACTCGTTGCAGGGTGTTGATAGTGGCTTCCGGGGCTGCCAGGAGTAGAGCATTACTAAAATCCAATCTGGACAGGATCAGTCCCTGAATTAATAATTTTCTAGATTGGAAGGGAAGCAGTGGGAGGACTTTCCGCACAGTTCGGAGCAAGCCGAAACATGTGCCTGCCACTTTCTGGGCATGTGCCCTGAAGGTTAGTTCAGGCTCGAACCATACCCCCAGGCTCTTGATTTTGTCTTTTGGTGAGGGCACCTCTCCCATGCAGGGGGGCCAAGATGTGTTGGGTAGAGAGGAGAGTTGGTGACCCAGAATTAGAATCTCGGTTTTTGCTCCGTTTAATTTAAGCTTGGAGTTAGACATCCAGGAGAAAATTTCCGAGAGGCAGGCCGAGAGGTTGTCTGAGCATCCCGAATTTTGCGTCAGCGAGACGACTAGTTGGGTGTCATCAGCGTAGGTGACGCATTTAATCCCGAACGGGGCTACTACCTCCTCCAGTGGGGCCATATAAACATTGAATAAGGTAGGGCTCAAGGATGAGCCCTGGGGGACTCCACACTGGAGGGGAGTAGATTTGGACATGATGCCATGATGCAAAAATTGCACTCGCAAAGGGCCAGATTCTCAGAATCTGGCCCTTTGCGAGCGCAATTGAGCTTGATGAATCTAGCTGATAATCATTAAAAACTACGCAATTATTTAGCACTAACTTCTTCCTTCATATAAGAAAAGTATTCTCCATGCTTCCACAGCAGCTGTACTCTGGAGATGTATAATACAAATTATACATTTCCTGAACAATGACTCACAGAACTAGCACATTTTATGTTGTACTTCCAGTTGAAGTCGTTGAAAAGGATATATTGGGTACATCATGGAAGCCTTATTCACAATACATGTTTTCAAACAATATTTGTACAACACTTGTATATTGACGTCATTCGCTCGATGCTCGGCAGAACAATGTGAGAGATGGCTTTGTTGCTTGACATTGCTTGGGAGGGGGAAGGAGTGGAAAAATTTGAACAGTACACCAGGAAACTGCATCCATTTAAAAAATAATAGCATACTACATGAAAACGTGGCACAACTATTCATAGATTTATCTAGACTTCTGAATGAGCTAGGTAACTGGTTTCAGATGCAACTTCGTCAGATAATCAGTTACGACTCCATGCGCCATTAAAACTAAAACATTTAAAAAACAATCTTCACATGATATTTGGACATTTTGCATATTTGACAATTTCTCTCTCTCTCTCTCTCTCTCTCTCTCTCTCTCTCTCGCTCTCTCTCTCTCTCTCTCTCTCCCTCCCTCCCTCCTTCCCTCCTACCTCTTCAGTTCGTAATCTAGATGTCATCTTTGAGCCATACCTTTAATTTTGTAACAACCTATTCTCTGTAGTTTACTGTTTCGGGGTTCCGCAATACCATAACAGGACAATTCACCCACTCCTCACGTTGCATGTTTATAATCTCTTGAGTTGTATCCACTACTTCTCCACTAGGCATGAGCGGTCTTATCTTTCTGGTGTCAGTCCAGCATACTCTAAATCTATACTCAACTCTGCAGTTCATCTCCTTTTTTTTTTTTTTTGTAAGCTTTTATTCGATAAAACAAGTATCTTGTAAGCAATTTACATACGGTAAAAAATATTCCAAACATCCAGGTAGTCAATGTATACATCATAAAAGGTTAAGAACGGGTGTACTCCCGAATAAATTAACTAAGAAACGATTAAACAGAAATTGACAGCCTTTTGGAACGGATCAACCAAAATTGTTTTAAAAATTTGGAGACGCCGCATACAATAATAATAATAATAATTTCTTTATTCGGTTTTTATCATTATAAAACCATAAAAGCAACAATATAAAATTTACAGCATAAAACTAAATCACACAAAAAGATTTTTACAGATTCCTGCGGTGCCTGATAATACATTTTAAAAAGTTCAGTATATGATAACAGGTGCGCTCAGAGTCTAGCATCTGCAAGGAAATCATGGCCGGACGACATTGTCTGAAACCCCAAGCTTTTAGCAATGGAAATAGCCAGATTTTCCTGTGAGGGAGATGATATTTACAAAACAGTATCGTGTGCATACATGTTTGTGCCGAGGTCTCATCACAGGGGCATAAAATCAATTTTCCTTCCCAAGTATTCATTTGCGGAAAAGCTACTAGTCTGTGAAACAGATTAAGTCTGAGCCTAGTCAAAAGCATCCTTTCGTATGAGTTAATTTCCAGTGCAAGATAAGGCTGAATTTGTGGCGTTAACTGTACCATATTTGCATGTTGTACAGATTGTTTATTTGATAACAGAGTTATTCTGAGCGACTCTAGGTGGCTCATTGCTTTCTGTTTCAGCTCTTTCTTGCTTACCTCGATCAATGCTTGTGGAGTAGTATAAAATCTTTCTAGGCCCATGTCCGTAAAGAATCGTTTAACATAAGTAAGCCAAGCTATCCGGTGCGCGTTATCCAGGGCCATTGAGTCCTCTAAAATGGCCTTGGTCAGCATGTTCTTATCGGATATCCATATGCGCCTCCATAGTAGCAATGGCTGGACTTTTATTAAATCCTCTATATAGGGGATTCCTAGTTCCATGTGGCATGCATATGTTGATGAGCACTTGGGGGCGGATAAAAGAAATCTTATGAAAGAATTCTCTGCTATTTGAAGCGATCCAGCGTCAACGTGTCCCCAGACGCCGGCCCCATATAAGGCAATGGCCAAGCATTTTGCGGAGTAGATTTGTAACATCTCCACTGGGGATCTCCTTCCAAGTCTTTGTGAGAAACTAATCAGGGCAGTGTTAGCTCTCCTAAATAGATGTTTTCTCGACTCGATAGCCGCTTTCCAGTTTAGTTTCTCATCGATCATTATGCCCAAATAAGGATACTGTGAGGTTCTCTCAAGGTTTTGATTATTTAAGATAATATTCTTAATTCGTTTTTTTCCTCCACCAGCCACCATTATGAACGTTTTTTTCACATTTATGTGCAGATCTAGTGCACCCATGAAATCAGCATATTTATTTAGGGATTTCTGAAGTTCTATGGGAGTGCGAGCCAAGATTACCGCGTCATCCGCGTAGAGCAGTGCCGGGATCATGCGTTGTTTTAGTCTTGGGAGGTCTTGCCCCCCTCTCAACATTTTCTCTTCCAACCCGTTTGTATATAGGGAGAAAAGGAAGGGGGCTAAGACACACCCCTGCCTGACACCTCGCTCTACCTTGAATGACGCAGTAAGCTCTCCCTTTATCCCATAGCGCACTCGCGCGGAAGCGTCCGTGTATAATTCCCTTAGTCCAGTAGTGGGGGATCTACCCCCATGTTTCGCAGAAGAGTCCATAGCTTTGAGTGGGAAACGCAATCGAAAGCAGAGGACAAGTCCACGTATACCATGTACATTGTCCCCTGCTTTGCGTGAATATACTTGTACACAATTAGACTTAGATTGAGAGCCTGTTCTACGGTTCCGAACCCTTCTCTGAAACCAAATTGAAGGTCCGATAAAATCTTACTGTCATCAGCCCATTGCTGGAGTTGTTCCAGGATTACTCTGCCAACTATTTTTCCTGTGGAATCTAGTAAAGAAATCGGTCGATAACATTTAGCATCTTGACGATCCCCTTTTTTAAAAATAGGTACCATAATGGAGTTGGACCAAGACTCCATTAAGCCCAGTCTCGCTGTTGCAGTGCATACTCTAGTGAGTATAGGGGCCCAAAGATCCAGATGTTGTTTGAAAAGATCCACAGGGACCCCATCTGGCCCTGGGGCCTTGCCCCCTTTACTTAAGTTCAGCGCTTTCAGAACCTCAGGGATATCAAACTGCAAATTTATTGGAAAGTCGACAGGAGGATGGGAGTAAACTGTTTCTTCATTTGATGATGTTAATTTGAATATGTGGGAGAAATAATTTACCCAGGTTTCCTCTTCTATCGCTACGTCAATCTGAGGTCTGCTAGAGTCAGAGAGAAAAGGGGTTTTCACAATCCGCCAGAAAGATTCACTGTTTTTTGTGAGTGTGCTTTTATGTAAATCGTTCCATAAGGACTGTTTCAACTCCTGTTTTCTTTGTTTCCTGACCTTTTTATACTGGAGTCTTAGATGTTTAATCAATTGTTTGTCTCTTGTTGATTGTCTGAGGGCCTCTTATAGCTTGTTTAGTGAGGTGGTACAGTCGTGATTAAACCAGCCTGGAATTGTTGGGTTGTTTGGGTTGCTTTCCCTAGTCAGCAGTAGTTTGATTTTATCCAAGATGATCTTGAAGTTTACAAGAACGATGTTATCATCAGAGTCCAAATCTAGGCATTTTATTATGTAGGGATATAGAGTCTTTATTATATTGCTACTTAGTTGGATTGGATCAATTTTGCCCCACTTCACCGTGAAACCATTTACTTTGCCCACCTCTAGTCGATTTTGAGAGAGAGTGTGTGCAATTATGGTTGTCTGTGTTGGGTGATTTAGGAGGTCCAAATCCACTCTAAGGGCTGAGTGGTCGCTTAGATTATTTGCCAATAAGATAAAATCCGTGGTAAGCTGTCTCAGCCCATCCGTTGAGAGGACATAGTCGACCGTGGTCTCGTGTCCCCTCCCTAGATATGTGGGGCAGAAAGTATTATCATCCAGGTTTTGCTTGTTTATTATTGACAGTTACAGGTCTGTAAGGAGATTGTTCATCGCTTCCCCTTGTCCGTCATGAGTAAAATGAGCGAGAGGGTTATCCTGTTCGTCCACTATCCCACAGTTATGGTTATTCAAATGTGGGCAGGGATGTATATTGAAGTCACCTCCCCATAGTAAGTGGACGGTGGCTTTCTTTCTGTATAGTTTAATAGATCTGGCGATTTTTTCCTGGATTGTCAGAAGGATTTTGATAAACTTGTCCTCTTCTAAGTTATTATAGAGGTTTACTAGGATGACAGTAGTTTCTTTGCCAACTGAAATAGAAAGTATTTGGTAATTAGGTGTATTCTCACTTTTAAGAAGTTTCAAGTTAGGGATTGTATTCGCTATGTAGGTGATCAAGCCCCCCTTGGGTCTGCCCGCAATACTAGGAAGGGCTGGGGAGAAAAAAGTTTTGTAACCTGCGATGTGTAGCTCTTTTGTGGCCCATGTTTCCTGGAGGCATATTATTTTACCATTCTCTAGGAATTTGGCTGCTGAACCATCTTCTATTTTGGGGCGGAGTCCCGCTATGTTCCAGAAAATGACCGACAATAAACGTGAACTGTTATCATGTCCTTTAGTCGTTTTCCTTTCCGAGACCCGAGGTGATATAGTTAGTTTATCATTGGTGGGATCTGGTGATGGTCAATCGACCATCTCCAGGCAGCTATATCTATTCATTGTTGGAATGCCCTGCCAATTTTCCCAGTATGGTGTGTCTCCATATCTGGGTCTGAACTGCCGCTGTGGTTGAACACCCCATTGTTCCCAGTCTCTTCTTCTGTTACGGGGTCCCATTACCTGCCATGGGCCGTCCTGTTGATGGTAACTTTAGTCAGCCGACCACCAGGCGAGCTCTTGGCCGTTCTGCTGTGGGGGGATTTTGAATCTAGCATTCGTAAAGTCCCAGGGCTGTGGGACTGCTTTACGCCACAAGTTGTTTTGTTCGTTGAAATGATTATTATAATGCTTTTTGGGGTAGAAAAAGGAAAGACTCTTTGTGTCTATACCCCCAGTTGGATTATGTTGATCCCAAGAGCATATATATTCAATGACTTTGGGGTCCTCAAAAGTGATAACAATGCAATCACCCTGTATAGCTTTTTTTGTATGTCCCACCCATGGGGTCCTACTGACTGTGGCTATCCTACTTATACAATTAGGAGGAGAAGGACGATTTATATTCAGCCAGTACTGGACCTTATTCTTCAAGGACCAGTTTGGCTCTATTGTCTCCCCTACTAATTCTGGTACCCCCGTCATTACAACCACGAATGGCGATGCTTCAGGTGGTAGATGCATATAAGATCTAGCTTCAGGGGCTCCTCGCGTGATACCTTTATTTACCATAGAATTTGGTTTACTCTGCGGAATGTTTGTGGCAACTGGCGTTTTGGGGGCTGGCGTGGCTACTTTTGTTGGTTTTGTGACAGGAACTTTTGGAAGTGTATTGGGGTTTGGGGTTGAGATTGTTGTTACCGTAGGCAATTTTCCTACTACAGGATCTGTTGCAGCCAGTTGTGGTTTGATTACAGGACAGGTTTGAATAACTTTTTTGGGTTGTAGAGAGGATACAGGTTGGTTATTTGTTCCCTTTTTTGGGATTTCACATGTTAAATTAGATTGCAAAGAATTGATGATTATTAACATTTGGGTCTTGATATTTATTAATCTTTTTTCAAGGGGTTGAAATAAAGATTTTACTACCGAGATAATGTTGTTTACCAGGTCAGAAGTGCCTGGTTCATTGCTGTGGGGGATTGTAACAGGTGAACTTATAGCAGTAGTGTTTATGTTATTATTAGGTGAAGAATGGTGTATTAAAACCTGATGATTAGTAGTATCCGCCACTCTTGGGGGCGAGCATGCCAGGTTTGGGGGCGTAATTAGGTCAGTTGTCTCAGATGTTTCGGTTCCATTGACTGCATCTACTTTTCCCTTATCCTTCCTCTTCTTAACAGCCCCCTCCCTCCTCCCTCTTGCTTGTCTTACTTCTTCTGGTGTGTACTCACGTAAGAGTTCAGGTGTTTTTTCTAGGTCGGAGTTAGTAGATGAAAGAGAAAGTTGAGAGGCTGAGAGATCTACGTTATTCGGGAGACTGAGCCTTTTAATTCCTTGTGGTGTTTTGGCTAAGGCGTTCTCTACCTCTGGAGTTCTTGCTGTGGACAATGGGCCCATAGAGGAGCGTCTCGCATTCGCGAGGTCTGTAGATACTCTTCGCTCTATCAAACTAATGCTTTGATCAATAAAGGAATTAGCCTTAGTAAGAAAATCATCCATTGGACCTAAAAGTTGTTCTCCTATCCCTCCCTTTTTTAACTTCTTTGATTTGTGACTCCTAGTATTCATTTTCAGTGAGATGGATTAGGAGATATTACGATCGATGATATACAGTTGGATGATGTGGGAGTAAGGACTTAGAAGGAGGGCCCGGCCCGGTCTCTTCACGTTCTCGAACGGCCTCAAACGGCCCGCTCTTTGCCCGGTCTTCGCCCCGGCTGCGACCCGCGCGCGTCCCGCTGCGCGCGTCGCTGATCGTGCTAATATACCCTTGGGCGGAGAGGGGGCGTGGCACTGGGAGGGGGCACGGCTCACGCGGGAAGAGGACCAGCTGTTTGTTGGTGAATGCTGGTCCTCGCAGTCCCGGAGCGGCGCCTCTCACCTCCACTGCGGCCACACAGATAGTCCTTCCCACACGCTGTAGAGGCGATTACTTGGCAAACAGGTTCAAGTTCAGGGCTACTCCTGTAGCAAAGGGTCAGGCTGAAATGACACGAAGCTCTCACAACGAGCGGCTCCCGCGAAGCGGGGGCCGCGAGAGGTTTTCTACGCGCTGATGGGGGCGTGGCACTGGGAGGGGGCGCGGCTCACGCGGGAAGAGGACCAGCTGTTTGTTGGTGTATGCTGGTCCTCGCAGTCCCGGAGCGGCGCCTCTCACCTCCACTGCGGCCACACAGATGGTCCTTCCCACACGCTGTAGAGGCGATTACTTGGCAAACAGGTTCAAGTTCAGGGCTACTCCTGTAGCAAAGGGTCAGGTTGAAATGACACGAAGCTCTCACAACGAGCGGCACGCCGCATACAATAACAGGAGAGGTATCTGACATTAAGATACGAAGAGCAACCAAGTGCCTACGTGTTCCCATGTTAAGCAAAAGGGGCTTGAGCCAGTATTTCCTCGGTCTTAGATAGTCCGGGCACTCAAACAGAATATGAGCCACCGTTTCTGGTCTAGTATGGCAAAGGGCACAGAACGGAGACAACGGGGTGACAGATTTCCATTTCGATGTGAAAGCACCAATTGGGAGAATACCAACTCTAAATTTGAAATACAAGGCCCTATCTGCTGGGGCAGTGATAAAGTCAAAATAGGATTCGTATCTTGTCATGTCCTTCAGGAGCAAAAAAGTTCTCGTAGAATTACAGTGGGAAGAGTTCATAATTAGCTGGCCTGCAGCCCAATCCCAGTATATTTTCTTCAGAGCGTCTTTTGGGGGTGACGTTTTTGCACTCCAATGATCACCAAGGCTAAGGTCATAAAGTAGTTTCTTGGTGTCCCTCAGCCATTTAATTTTTGCCCAGCCGGCCATATTCATAATCTCAGTTAGGCCGTTTACATAGGATTTCAGTTCCTCCACCCTCCAGATGCGGGACCACAGTAAGAGCGGGCGTAGACGTGCTTGATTTTTAATGCTCTTACAGCCCGTATCTAGTAGCACAGGAACTGTTGGGGTACTCAAGGGCAGACAAAGGAGGTCCTTCAGAAACCTATTCTCAGCTTTTTCCAAGGAGTCCAGGTTTTCATGTCCCCATAGCTCCGCCCCATAAAGGGCCGCTGAAACACCTTTTGCTTTGTAGATTTCGAGGACTGGGGCTATTCTGTGTCTGGGAGATTCCCGAAATTCTCTCAACAAAGCGCCACCCACTCTCTTGTGGCTTAGAAGCATTTTCTCTATGTGCATAGACCAGCTCATGCTATCTGTTAATCGAAGACCCAGATAATCAAATTGGGAAACTCTCTCCAGAGGTATGGAATTAAGGACCGGAGGACTTCCAAGCTTCCTCGGGGGATGTAGAATTAAGAACTTTGTTTTATCTACATTGATGACCAGACCACGAGCATCACAGAAGTTCTGAAAGCGGTTGAGTAGTTTCTGGAGACCTTGGGGGGTTTTCGAGATTAACAGAGTGTCGTCTGCAAAGAGCAGGGTCGGCACTCGTACAACCCCCAGGCAAGGGGCATCAGCAGGTTCCTTCTGGAGATAGTCAACCACCCCATTAACGTACAACGAAAACAGGGTGGGGGCCAACACACACCCTTGCCTCACTCCCCTTAACACTGGTATCTTTTCTGTTGTCTCCCCATTACTCCCCCACCGTACCTGGGCAAAGGTGCCTTCATGTAGCTTAATAAGCAGGGATAAGATATAGGGTGGTATCCCCATATTATGTAGAGTCTCCCACAACCGTCCCCGTGGTACTAGGTCAAAGGCAGTCTTCAAGTCAATAAAGGCTAAATAAAGACTGCCCTTGCCCAGCACCACCACCTTCCAGTTGATAAGGGCCAACCTAAATGCCTGTTCCACAGTTCCTGTCCCTGTGCGAAACCCCGCTTGGAAGTCGGAGAGTATTCTATTTTCATTGGCCCAGTGTAGTATACGCCCCAGAAGCAACTTTCCCGCTACTTTCTGTGCGCAGTCAAGGAGACTAATAGGTCTATAGTTCCCAGGACTATTCCTACAACCTTTTTTAAAAATGGGAACTACCACTGCACCCTTCCAAGAATCGGGGACCGGCCCACCCCTCATAATATCGTTAAGAACTGCCGATATTATTTTCCCCCACGCCACAGGAAAAGCCTTCATCAAATCTCCAGGTAGACCATCTGGTCCTGCCGCCTTTCGGGGGGCCACCCACTGAATGACGTTCTCAACCTCCTGAGGGGTAAACAGATCTAGACTAACTAACTCTAGGGAGGGTAATAGGGGAACAGGTTCAAAGGAAACCCTTTCTCCTAATGCATAAAGTGCCCCAAAGTGATTGGCCCAACTCTGGGAGGGAATATTACAGGTCCTTAGGGAGTCATCGGGCTTGCTACGCTTCCCCACAAGTAGCCAAAACCCTCTTGGGTCTTTGTTTCTACTGGCCACTAGCAGGTCCTCCCAAAATGTTTCCTCCCATTCCCTCTTTGCAACGGCAATTGACCTAGAGTACAATCTCCTTGCCTCTTTCACTCTGGATGGGGAGTTGGATTTTACCGCTTCTACCAGCCTTGTTTTTAACATTCTGCATGTGTGGGTGTACCATCCCTTTACATGGGTTTGCTTAGATATCCCCTCCCAACCACTTGATGGGACAGTAAATAAACTTTTTAAAGACTCTATCAAAGTACTAAACTCCCCACAGGCTGCACCCACTCCACCCAGCGTTGCATCTAACCTTTGTTGGGCTTTAGATAGGACAAGCATGACCTGTTCAACACTCTTCTTAGAGAGTGAGAGTTTTTCCCACTTTAGTCGCCTCCCGCAGGAGGCAACTTGCGATTCTCCCAGACCCACCAAACGGGGCGTGGGGGTACCCTCCCTTCCTGGTGTCCACCAACACCCCAATGTAAGAGAGAGTAAGTTGTGGTCACTCTCCATAGTTGGAACCACGACCATGTCTTTTAGCTCTTTCCATAATCCCACATCGAGCATGATATAGTCAATACGAGATGTGTGATTTGGTCTATTATATGTGTGAGCCCCCTCCTTGTCTGATTTGGTCCTACCGTTCACCGCCCGTAGCTCAAATTCGATGGAAAGTGAGTAAACTTGGAGGGCCACCTGGGACCACCTTCTGATTGGTTGTAACTCCAGGCCTGGAATCCCCCTAGCACTATCGAGATCTTCCTGGTGCAAGGAAACGTCTGAGCCCAACGGCTCATATGTACAATTAATGTCGCCTGCAACCATAGTGCAAAATTTATATGGGGTTATTTTTGGGAGACCCTCCAGTATTTTAATAGTTGGCGATTGAATTCCCCCTTTGGTACTACGTGCATAAATATTAAAGATATTCAGCACTGCTCGATTCCGAGAGTCTTTTAGGATGATGTTTTGGATGTCAGGACAACCAGTTTGGCACTCCACTAACCTACAGTTTAGGGACGCTGACACCCAAATTAAAAGACCACCCAGGGGTCGTCCTTTCTTAGAGGAGGAGCATATGGCTGGGATAGCGCTGGTTGCATAACCTGCTCTATGCACAGGAACCATACTCCAGGTCTCCTGGAAGATGCATATAGCATATTCCTCTACCAAGGCATTCCAGTCTGGGAGTTGAAATTTCCTAGTAATTCCAGCCACATTCCAGCTGGCAATCCTAAGATCAGTGTCCCCTACAAACACAGCACCCCGGCTCACAGGAGCAGGACAGGGGGGCAAGCCCACCGATGGACCATCAGCTCCCGAATAGGAACTAGAGATTTGGGGCATACTTGAGATTTGGGGCATACTTGCTCCCGCTGTAACAGTTTGTGGCAGCGGAATTTCCTTCAACAAAGGGGAAGTGGACGTCTGTTTCGGATCAGTAGTTACAGTATACACCTCCTCCCCTAACTGCCCCTCAGCTCCCTCAGGTCAACACCCCCCCAGATTCCAATTGGGGGTAATCCAACCGACATGGGGGTGAGACACAGGTTCCAATGGCCAGCGAACACCCGTACTTTGAAAAGGTGGATTTACAGCCAATCCCAGTTGTATTTGGTTTGACACAGGCCTGGGGTAAAAATAGGACAGATCCACAGCTTGCACACCCTCACTAGTTCGCTCTTGGGCCTGGGCAGAGATTAACCCTGCCACCCTAGGATCCTGAAAATTGACGATAATACAGTCCCCCTCCAGATGCTTCCTACCTTGACCCACCCAGTTTACTCTACGGACGGCTAGTATCAGCCCGTCCACACCGGGGGGTAATGTTTTTTTTTATTTTAACCAATGAATACACTTGTTTTTTAACATCTGGTGTGTTTCTATCTGGTTTTCCTTCAGCGGGGGAACTTTTACCAAGATAGCCACATATGGAAGGCAGTCTGGGGGGAGGTTTACCGAAAGCCTCCTTTGTGGCTGCCTCTGGGGACCAACTACAGGTGGCACAAGGGATGTATTGCTCTTGTCGGGGATAGGTGTAGGGCTAGAACTACTGCCCCTTACTTTCTGTGCCCCCTCCACTACTTGGTTGGCTTTAGGTGGAATCACTTTATGTACTACCTTAGGTTGGGAAAACTTTTGGAGTTGAGGTTTGGGAAGAACAGGGGGATTTTGCTTAGGTTTAGAGTGACAACCTGCTGGGGGTACAGATGGAACTGGAAGTAAGGAAGGAACTATTTCCCCCCCCCCAGGGAGTACACTAGATGGAACCATCGTCTGGGCCTGAACTGCAGGGAGTAAATTCACTACCTCCCCCACCAAATTTTTCTCATTCACTCGATTCTGCAGTTTAATCCGATTTTTAAGCGAGCAGAAGTTGTCGAGTGTTGTCTGCTCCAACTTATTCAATCTTGTGCCCAACCCTTCAACTTTACTAAGGAGGGGAACTAGGGGCCCAATGTAGGTAGCCCTTTACCGATCGGAATCGGCCGAAAATACCGATTTTCGGCCGTTTCCGATCGGTAAAGGGCTATCGAGATGTAGGGGCACATTTTCGGTAATTTTACCGAATCGTTATCATTTCCGATTCGGTAAAGTTACCCAATCGGTAATATTTACCGATTCGGTAATGATGACGATTCGGTAGAACTACCGAAAATGCAATGTAGGTAGCCAATGTTCCATCAGCACATGGCCTACAGAATCGGTATTTTACCATGGAATACAAATCCATGGTAAAAAACCGATTCCTGTGTACATGCACATCTGTGCATGTACACATGTGCCATGTGACAGACAGACGTGCCCTTAGGGCATGTCTGTGTGCCACATTGCACACATGCCCGTTTTGGGGGTGCTAGAGGGTGTCAAAGTGACACCCCCTGCACCCTTGTGAATTCTTTAATTACCGATTCGGTAAATACCGAATCGGTAATGCCTAATCATTCCTATGGGCTTCAAAGCCCATAGGAATGAATGGGCATTACCGATTCGGTATTTACCGAATCGGTAATTAAAGAATTGTTAAGGATTCGGTAACGAATCCAGATGTTGGGACCTACATCCCATTTACCGATTTTTGAATACCGATTCGGTAGGATTCGGTATTTCAAAATCGGTAAATGGGATTTACCTACATCGGGCCCTAGAAGATTAGTGAGCTTATTGGTAATAATATCGGTGTAGTCAGGGACAGCCGTGCTCAATACATTAGGACTATAAGTTGGCGAGCTGCACCCCTTATCTATTGATTTGCTTGACAAGTTCCCCTCAGGTAGTACTTCCTCTGTAGTGGGGGTTGAAAGGGATTTTGATCTTGTCCACAGCCTTCTGCATTCTTGCCTCTTAGGAAGTCTGGAAAGGGTGACATGCTTCCCCTTCCGACGGCGGCCCCCCTCTTCCCCTTATCAAGTGTGGGCAACACCAAGGGTCTTGCGGGCTCAACCGCTACATCCACAATATCCTGGGTATTTGGCGAAGGCACCACGCTTAACGGCGGAGCCAGGATTCCATTTGGGCGCGAAGCCCCGGGCTCCTCAAAAACCTCGACAACTTCACAGTCCTCCTGCCCCGGCAGTAGCGCTGCCACTTTCTCCAACCTGTCAACGGTGTCCCCTAATATTGAGATGCGGGTCTTCTGGGGATTGTCCTTTCTAGGGAGACATTCAACATTATTAGGGGGTGGTGACATTGCCAAAGCCACAGCCCCCAAGGAAGAACGCCTGGCGGGAAGATATACATCAGAAAGGCGTCTTTCAGTCATCCCTATTTCCTTTTCAATTACCGCCGCTACTCTGGTGATGAAGCGATCCATAGTGCCGATCATGGTCGGCGCGGCGGAAGCAGCGCCACCTCCCTCATTCCTCAGGGACTTCCCAGACCTCGTAGACATTGCAGGGATGGTTACCTCCGATAGACAATCAAGGGCAACGTTCGCGCAGTATACCAAATCAAAGGGACGTGGCCCAGCCCAGCCTTGACAGCCCCTGACTGCCACAGACTGCCCGCCCTTTGCTCGGGCTTCGCTCGGCATCCCGCTAGCGTCCTGCTATGCGCTACGTGATCTGTTTAAATGGGGCAGTTGTGGGCGGGGGGCGTGTCTCCCAGGGGGCGCGTCGGTGCGCACCTGGCCGGTTGCAGGGACTCCTGGTCTTTGGAGTCCTTGCGTTGCGGGTTACGCCCTTTTCCTTCCCGCCTCCAATTCAGTCCCAGCTGGCAATATGGACCTTGCCCTCTGCTGCAGCCCGCGAAACAGCACCCGCGCAGCGGGTGCGGCGAGGAGTTGCGGGAACAGCGGGGACAGCGGGATCAGCAGCACCCAACGGGCAGAACCACCAGCGCTTTTGTAACTTCTTCCCACTGCTCCAGTCTCTCCCTTCTTTTTCTTTCCTTGCTGGCTGAATATTATGTGTGACGGTGGCTTTTATATATGTGGATCTATGTACATGGTCATGCCCTATCATCCCTCAGCCCCATGTCTGCCTAACCTAACCATCTCTTTCCTAAATCTGCTTTAATCTCAGTATGGTTCTATCTGTATGGCAGAAAAAAGATTCAGACAGAGCTAGCCAGAAGAAATTATTGTGTATCATTATGCAGTCGGTAGATAGGACAATGAGGCAATCAAGTGGTAAAATGCACTCACCAGGGCTGGAGCAGGTGCTGGGCTGGAGCTGTGAGATACCCATTGCAGGCACCAGTGTCTGAATGTAAAATCTCAAGATGTAAGCCAGACAGATTCGTTTTTTCATCCTTATAATTTGACCCAGGTCGGCTCAGAAGACCAAAAGTACCAAATCTGAAACATCTACAAAAAATAATTCATATAAAGGAGCAAAAGGTAGTAGACCACGGAAAATTGCTTCACCCAAATAGTTATCTCCCAACGTTATTTGAAAGGATGTATATCTTACTGTGTGCACTCTCTGTAGACACCCTCTGCCCAAAGGTTAGGAAAAACTAGTATACATAAAGACCAGAGGTGCATCATATTTGTAATATTTATGTAAATTAGAAATATATTCAAAAAATTCCAGAATCCGCAATAAATGTCTTCATAATTGCTTCATATGTGCTCAGTACCAGCAAGAGTGAGGCTTGTCATTGGCTCATGGGATTCTGGGGGGAAGCTTTCAGGGATTCAATGGAAAACCACACCAAGGCCCTAGAAACAGCAGGAGCAGTTATTCCATTGGTTCACTGGATTTGGGGAACCCTTGCAGGGATTCAAGTGCAATGGAATTTTGGGTTCTGGGGAAGCATTGGTCATGAAGATGCTGGGGGGAGCATCAATCATGAGGGTGTTGGGAGAACATCGATCATGTGGATGCTAGATGAGCATCAATCATGGTATCATAGCATGTACCTTATAAAAACAATTTAAATCATATGCCAGCTGTAATCCACACACATGAATACAGACATCATGTAAAATAGCTGAATTTATAGTTGTTATATTACATATTTTAATTTTAAAAACAATATCAGTCTTGATGTTCAGAAAATGTGCTCGCCACACTGCACGAGGCTCTTGCCCAATGTTTTCCGTCCTAGCTAATTGACGCCACATTTAATACGTGCTGGAAGCCAGCCCTGCTTGCCAGTATCTCCCAGCCCGCAGTACCTTCGGGGATATGCAAATCTATTATTAGATTCACTGACACTGGTTCTTTTTAAAGCGCTTCAGGAGGGAAATCTGCAGCAGCAGACGAACCCAGTGCCGTGCTGTGGTCCATGGTGCAGCATGCTGTGGTTCATAGCACACTACTATGACAGGGCATTAATTAAACATGACAATTCATGCACTCTCTGTGCAGTGTGCTAGGCGGAACAAGGCATCATTTCCAATGAAACTTGTAACAAATGTAAGACACTGCGTTTTTTTAATTATGTGTGTGTTGGAACAGTAGAAATGCCATTGTGCATATACCTTACGATAGATATGCATTCATTGTTGTAAATAAGCACTTTTAGAACATTGGAATATCATGAGATTTGTTGGAGGCAGTGGTGCAGCAGAGAGCCAAAAATCACTGGCATAGGTCCATTTGTTCAACATTCCAATTTTGTATGTGCCTACCATTTTAAGTTACAAAAACCCTCCCCTCCACGGAGGGAATGTTGCAGCAACTGGAAGAGGCGTGGTGTTGTGGCCAGGGTGACTGACACCGGACGCTGGGGTCTCACGGTTCGATCACCGTCGGCAGGTCAGCCCAGCACCATGTGACTCTGGGCAATAGCTCGCTTAATCTTCTCGATGCCCCCCAGCGCTGGGATGCCTCCGGGTAGCTGTGTGCTTCACACATACTGGATTTACATTTACATTTACATTTTGCAACGACACCTCCTTCCTGACACTTGTTATAAACCCTCAGCTGTGGCTTAGGTATTTGTTCAGAGGAGAAGGCATTTAACAAATGTCAAGCCTAGAGCATTTGGCAATTAAAGGATATTATTAACATCAGTGCCCTGTGTCTGCAGGGAAAAATAATTTATGAATGTTGAATGGCTCATAAAAATGGCTGTAAGAGCAATGCTTGCTTGCACAGGTGTCATGGAGCTTGAATGGTTCTGATTATTTATGGCCCGTGTTAGACGCCCATTTTTGCAGGGTCATCCCAAAACTTTTTGCCTCCCTCCTGGTATTTTTTTCTGACCTGGAATTGGTGGTTTTAGGACTCTGGGCACTTTATCACTGCTGCCCAGTGTAAAGTGCATGTGCTCTCTATGGTAAACGTGATAAGATTGGTCTGCACCTGTTTTTAATATTTAATTTACCTATCAGTCCCCTGTAAAGTGGTATCTCATATACTCGGGCCAGTGAATTAAATGCTACTGGTGGGCTTGCAGCCCTGCTTACGTCACACACTAAAGCAGCCTTTCAATTCTGACTCAGGCCTCTGCCATTGCAGGGCCTGCATGCGCAGCTTACTGCCACTGTGACGTTGCACATAAAGTGGGTGCCACGTCTGTGACTCCCCTTTTACTACATATCACTCACCCCTATGGTAGGCCCTAGCTAGACCTATGGGCAGGTTGCGCTGTAGGTAAAAGGTAGGACATGTGCCTTAACTGTGTGGCATGTCCTGCTAGTGACAAACAGCCATTCTGTTTTATCACTACTGCGAGGCTGCCCTCTCATAGGAATTCACTGGGGATTCCCTGATTTGTGTTTCAGTGGTAATTCCTGACATGAGTGGGGTAGCGTGATCAAGTTTGGAATGTTTGGAATAGTAGTAATAAATGCTGCGTAATGGTGTTCGTAGATTTATGATCACTATTTTGGAAATGGCACTTTTAGAAGTGGGCATTTCTGTGTGCTATGTGTCTTTGTGCCTGCCTGTTGTGTATTACATGTGTGGCTCTGGAGTGACAGGGGCTGGGGAGCTGCAGTGGCTCCAGAAGGGCTGGGTGATTCAGCGCTGGGCTGAATAGGCCAATCTGATTTTGGAGTAGTGGGAGGAGTAGCGCCTGGACCTGAATAGGACTGTGCCTGCCTTAAACCATGCTGGCTCCGCCTGCCTGGGGTGTGTCTGGGCTGAAAGCCTACAATACCACAGTAGGTTGTTGTGCACTGTAAATATTTTTTTAAGTGCCCCCCAGAACTGGTTTAGACCGGGCACAGAGCCCTGTGCCAGGGGGAGAACAAAGACATTGGCAGTATAAATATTGGGGCTGTGACCCCATGTAAAGTGGAACTCACTGGACCGGTGTTTACTGGAGGACTGCTGGGTGCCAGGAGGAACCGCCACAAAGGACTGCCCCTCTCCTGGAAGGCCCTGTGAGCTGGCCTGCCTGGTCCCAGCTCTGCCCTGTGGGACGTTGAGGACTTAGCACCGGGCTCCCTCTTATTTGCCCTTTAAATCAAGTGCTGATGAGCGCCCCGCTTTCCCTGCACTCTGGGGTCAAGAGCAGGCGGGGGGGAGCTTCGGTTTTCATAAGTGCCAAGGCGCTTTTCGATATGGGGTAAAAGTGCGGTGTCTGCACCCCAGAAGCACATTGTGAGCATTTTCCCATTTTCATCTGCTGAGCCCGAAAGTGGGCTCTTGTTTCAAATGCTGCGAAAGCAGCTGCCAATGCGAACAGGAAGTCAGGGCCTGTTGCCTGATTGTGGGCGGGGCTGACTAGTGAGGAGAAGCAAACCACGAAGCAGAGCCAGGGCAGGAAGACAGGCAAGTCTGTACTTGGGTGTCGGGGGGCTCCCGGATTCACGAGGAGAGCCCGCGTGCTGCCAAGCCTGTGATGGGCGAGACCAGTGGCAAGAGGAGACGGAGGCTCACCGGAGAAGCAGGAGAAGGACCGGAGCCTCGCGGGCTCCCTTCTGCCATGTCTGCCTGCCTGACCTGACTAGAGGAGACGCCGCGGTGAGTGGGGCCTGTGTGGCACACTGTTGGTGCCTGATTAGTGTCACAGCTGAGCCACTGGATTGCGGGCAGCTGCAACATTAGGGGCATTCCTGTTAGAGACAAGGGTGAGTTGCACCCCCCCTTTGCACTGCTCATGTTGTGTTGGCTGCATCGGCAGCCAGGGGGCCAGTTTGGAGATCTTTGGTTAGGGGAGCCCTGACTTTGGGACATAGGGCGTTGCGGGGAAGCCCAAGACCAGCCCCCGAGGAAGGCCACATCGCCTGGTATTCACCTTTATGTTTTAGTTGGGCGCAAGGCCCTGAGGTGATGTGTGCACCCTATCAATGATTAGGGTGTGTAGGTTCTAATCTAGGATGTATGCCTAATATATGTAAGCCTAATATGTTTATGCCTACTGTGTTGTGCTAGGAGCACCTTTATCAGTAGTTACTGGTTACTTTTTGCTAACAGATAATTCTGATGGTTATGACAGTGGCCCGATTGGCCCTGTAATGTATATAATCCCCTGTAAAGTCATACCTAGTGCCAGGTGGCACAGTGTATATATATGTGATTATGTCCTATTGTGAATATGAGTAACATTAAGGCTATTTTTGATAGAACCTTGTGTGGAGTTTCTTTTGTGGTTTGCCTAGTGTGTCGCTTCTGTGTGTGTGTGTTGCGCAAACGCTTTACACATTGCCTCTTGGATAAGCCTGACTGCCCTGCCAAGCTACCAAGTGGGTGAGCAGGGGTTACCTTCGGTGTGTAACTCCCTTTCCCTGACTAGAGTAGGGGTTTCTGCCTGACTTAGGAGCATGCCCTAGCCAACCAGAAATCTTATTTCTAACAGCCCGTTGCTGAGGGCTATGCTAGTTATTGAAGACCCCCTACCTAAGTTCGAGACTGAGGACATATTATAAGGAAGCATGCCTGTAATGCACGGGGTAGCTGGATGCTGAAGGATAATAATTTTATTATTACATTCCAGACACCGAGGGTAGAATGTTCTAAATTTGACTGGAATAAACAGAAAGTCATACAGTGAAATGCTGTTATACCATCCACAACATGCCCTGCGTCGCTCAATTGTCTTCAACTGAACACACAACATTCTGTTGTTTTCTAACTTCTATTTTTTTTCCTTCTTCTTAAACCGTGTTCTTTCTTTCTCTTTAAACTGTGTTACACAACTGGTAGTGTCATGAAAATTATGTATTTTTGTTTCTTCAGTTGCATGCACTAATAAATCTATCAGAGGTGAATATGTGTGATTAGTAAAATGCACCTTAGTTTACATTATTCTGTTCTGAGAGTTGGCAATTAAATTTGCTTGAATATATTTAAAGGATTTATTCTAAACACAGACTGTTCTGTTTCATATTGTTATTATTAGTCTTTATTCGATTTACAGAATAATTATAAAAGATAGAAACACACTATGGCGGTCTGCGGTGGTTATAGGGCTATTAAGAAACACAGAAGGCCAGGCAGTATTCAGTTTCTTTTATTAGTATTATCTCTTGGGGTTATGGGGTAGGTTAGGAACACCAAGAGTTTGCTAAGTGGTTGGAGTGATAGCTTTCTCCAAAGGTGGTTGTGGATAATTTCTCTTATATTCAGGTTCCAGTGGGTATGAAGGGTGTTTCTGGGGTCTTCTGCTTCTGGCCTTCCCACGTGCCTGCTGGTTTATTCTTGGTCGGGCGTACAGGGAGAGAGAAATACATATAGGGTAAGTATTGGGTTTTATCAGTTCCTCTTTCGTGCTCCCATCACCAAAAAAAGGATTGTAGTGTGGGGCTTTGTGTGTGTGGGGAGAGAAGGGAAAAAAAGTCACAACTGTAGTGCCCTACCTGCCTATCCCTCCCCACCTCCTCCACCAAAAGAATCCTCTTAGGGGCATTTTCCTGAAGCCACGGCCCGTCCTCAGAACCGTGGCAGCCGGAACCGGGGCGTCTTCTCCTCCCTGCAGCCGTCCGGGTATGGTTGCTTTGTATGCTCCTCTTGTTCATGGTCCGCTCGCCTCCTCCGTCTCAGTCCGGTCCTCCTCCGGTCCGCCGTCTTCCGCGCGCTCTGTCTTGCCGACGTGAGTTTTTAGCTCCTCTGCGTCCGTGCTCTTTATCCCGCCTACTTCCACCTTCCTGTTGCCGATGTCTGGACCGCTGCCTTCTTCCTGTTTCGAACGTGAGGTGTCAGCCATGTCCTCCTTCTGGTCCTGCTCACCTCCGTCCTCCGCATCCCCCTTCCAGTCGAGCTTGCATCCGTCCTCCTTCTTACAAACATGTTTTAAAAGAGCACGGTTATATTGAATATAAAGGAGCACAAAAACGTTTTAAACCATTTCTAGACACATACCAATTCAATTGATCCTATTTAAAATATACAAAATCCAATTAAAATCAGGACGCCGACAGATATGTATGTCGTTAATGCTATGCACACACTATTTTGATCCAATGTATGTATTGCCAGTCATCCCCACCTGATCTTGTAGTAGATGCAAAAAATAAAAATGCAGGTCGATATTGAGTGAAGCCCCTCGCTTTTAAAAGTGGTAATAAATATATTCATGGGAGAAATTCATAATATTTACAAAATAGGACAAGATGTAATAGGAACTGGGGGGAACAGTCCTCGCAAAGACAAATTAAAAGGGCATGAAGATCAAACTGGCCCGGAGGGAAGCAAATCATCGTACGGATAGTACCCAAGCTAAATTTGGTGAGTAAGGATCCATCTGTAGGGTGCTTAACGGCTGTGAGATAATTTTCAGGACTACTAACAGATTTCAGCTTCAAGAAAGATCTGATGGAGTTTTTCGTCAGCACCCAAACTTCCCTTTCCTGATTGGCCTTATTTAAAAAAAAGAATCCTTCAAGTCTCTGAGATCGACCTTTTTAAGAAGGTGTGGCCTATCAAAGATATCCATGTGATCGAGGGACTGGGCAACCAATTTAATGTAATTAATACACTGTATCTTAAGGACATACATGCATTCCATGCAGTCCACTATCACACTACTATTGAACCTCAGGCTCTCATTAGCTCAAACAGAGATCCATAATAACAGTGTAGCCAGTTTAACCTTGTCCTTCACATATTTTAAACTCAATTCCTTGAGAGTGACGAATGAGGAACTGTATGGTCCCACCCCCAGGAGCTTCCTACAAAATTGGTCCTCTTCCAGCTGAATTCCTTTACAGTTACAGTACCCCCAAATAGCAGCTCCATAGGGCAAGACTGGGAGGCACTTCATTTTAAATATTTGTAACATTGGCAGATCAGGCTTGTTGCCTTCTGACAAGGAAAATCTGAATAAGGCACAGCGAGCATGAGTGAATTTAGTGCAACGGCTAGAAATAGAGGGGAGCCAGTTGTTCTGGTGGTCAAAAGAAATACCAAGATAGGGAAATGTGGAAACCCTGGTGTTAGACCTGGCACCATTGCCGTGGTTCTCACTTCCATTTTTTGCTGTTGCCTGATGTGTTTTTGCTGTGTTAGATGCTTTGGGCACTGTGCCACTGCTATTCAGTGCCACAGTGCAAGTGCTCCCTATTGTAAATTGATGTATGGATTAGTGATTCCATGTTTGGCTATTTTGGTTTACTTGTCAGACCCTAGTCTAGTGTACTGAGTGTGCCAGGGCGTGTAATCCAAATACTGCTGGTGGGCCTGCAGCACTGGTTGTGCCACCCACAGAGGCAGTCTTGTAAAATGCGTCTAAGGTCTGCCATTGCAGAGCCTGCGTGCAGTCTGGTACTGTCATGCTGACTGGGCAAGTGCACCCACTTGCCAGTCCCTAAAACCTTCCCTTTTCTTCATATCAGTCACCCCTATGGTAGGCCCAAGGGCAGGGTGCATTGTAACTATAAGGTAGGACAAGCCCAGGTGTGTGTGGCATGTCCTAATAGTGAATTACAGCCATTTTCGTTTTTCACTATTGCAAGGCTACCTGTTCTCCATAGGCCAGAATGGGCTGTCAGAATTGTTACATTTTATAATCCTAACAGGCTCAGAGAACATGGTGGAAATTCGAGTTTAGTATGCCTGAACTCAGAATAATAAAAAAACATCTTTTAGTAAAGTTTATTTTAATATTCTGTGTTTGCAAATACCACTTTTAGAAAGTGGGTCTTTGCTTGTCCAACCATTCAAACTTGCCTATGCGAGTTTATATATTCCTATGTCTGGTTTCTGTGAGTGACAGGGCTGGGGAATTCCAGGAGACAGGCTGAGTCACCCAGTGGTGAATAGAGAGATCTGCATCTAGATGGGAGGGAGGAGTGTACCTGAACTCTGAATAGGGCTGTGCCTGCCTTCCACAGTGCTGGCTCCACCCCCTGGGGAGCGGCTGATGTCTCTGCCCTGCACACTGAAAGAAGAAGAAGGAGTCCTGTCAACAAAGTGCTCCAGGATGGTACTTGCCTTCCACAATGCTGGCTCCACCTCCTGTGGGGCGTCTGATGTATCTGCCCTGCACTGTGAAAGGAAAGGAGAGATCTGATAAACAGAGAGCTTCAGAACTGGTTTAGACTGGGAAAAGGCCCCTCTCCCCTCAGAAAAAAAGGATTTTGGGTATAAATATTGGGACCCTAATCCCATGAAATTAGATCACTTTTGGACTACAAGAAGAAACCTTTACTGAGGAGAGGAACCTGAATAAACTGAGGAGAGACTATTCCCAAGCTGAAGTGCTGCTTGGGGGATTGGCCTGCAGTGGTTGCCTTACTGCCAAAGGAAGGAGAAAGGAACTTTGTAACTTTGCTTTCAACTTGTGAAAGATCTCCAAGGGCTTGGAAAAGAGCTTGCCTCCTGCTTAAGTCTCAGGGACAACTGACTTCACCCTCCAGCTCCCCAGAGTTCTTTTGGAAGTGCCTGCTGCTGTTTTGGGCCTTCTGAGGAACTGAGTGTCGCATCGGAGAGAAGCGTGCCGCAACAAAGAGGAAGCGTGTCGCTGTCGCTGCTGCTGCCGTCACAACTCCGAAGAAGGAGGGTGTCGCCGCTGGAACTGTCGCACTGCACCGCATGGATCAGGAGCACCTCGCATCCCCGAGAAGCGCGCCGCCATCTGAGCTGCTGCCATCACATCTTGGATGTCGCCGCTGTAGTTGTCACATCGAGTGGAAGCTTCACATATCGTGGAGAAGAGCATCGCCGCTGGAGCTGTTGCCGTCGCATTGTAAAAGTGTTGGCCCCTGAAGTTCCCACGGTCCAGGAGGAGGTAGACCCTAAGGGGGATGCCCTGAAGCCTACCAGGGAACAGATAGCTTAACTGGGAGACCTGCCTGAGCTGACCCATTGGCAGCAAGAAAGAGGTCCCTCCAGGGAAGACTTTTGCAAGGAGCAGAAAGAATGCCCTTCTCTTTTGGGCTTGCGGCAACAAGCTGTAAGCCAGGCAGCAGGTGATCAGTCATGATCACATTGGATCTACTGGGAGAATGGTCTCCTGTATAGTGAGCCTAAGGTTGCTGGACCTGGGTCAGCCTGTGTGCTGGTGGTACCCCAGAAGTTCAGAGCCTTCCTACTGGGGCTTGCTCATGATGTGCCATTAGCAGGACATTTGGGGCAGGACAAGACCTTTGAGAGGATTGTCACCCACTTTCATTGGCCCCAAATGCGCCAGAGTTCTGATACTCATTGCAGGACTTGTCAGACTTGCCAGGCAAGTGGAAAGAGTGGGAGGAGGCACAAGGCTCCTCTCCAGCCATTCCCTGTGGTCGGTATCCCCTTTGACCGGGTGGGGATTGACAGTGTGGGGCCACTGGACCCCAAGACAGCCATGGGCAACAGGTTCATCCTGGTCTTGGTGGACCATGCCACCTGGTACCCGGAAGCCATACCTCTGAGGACAGTGACGGCCCCCGTAGTGGGACGAGCACTGATGGGAATTTTCTCCTGAGTGTGATTCCCTCACGAGGTAATGTCTGACCGGGGAACTAACTTTATTTCCAAGTATATGAAGTCCCTGTGGCAGGAGTGTGGTGTAACTTACAAGTTTACCACTCCTTACCACCCCCAAGGAAACGGGTTGGTTGAAAGGTTCAACTGGACCCTGAAAGGCATGATAATGGGTCTTGAGGAACCCATGAGGCGTAAGTGGGACGTCCTCTTACCATGCCTACTCTTTGCATACTAGGAGGTACCACAGAAATCTCTAGGGCTCAGTCCCTTTGAGCTTCTCTATGGACACCCGGTCAGAGGACCTCTGAGTCTGGTTAAAGAAGGCTGGTAACAATCTCCCAGGAAACCTCCCCTGGATGTATATAGCTAAATGCTGGCCTTCAGGAACCAGACCAGGCGCTTCAGTGAACTCGCTCAGGTGGATCTGGAGGCCAGCCAGGAGAGATGAAGTGCTGGTATGACCAGAATGCCACGCTGGTAGAGCTTCAGCCTGGACAGAAGGTGTGGGTCATGGCCCCAGTTGAGCCCTGTGCGCTCCAAGATAAGTGGACCGGATCTTTTGAGGTTGTGGAGCGCAAAAGTCCAGTTACCTATTTGGTGGACTTGCAGTCTCCTAGGAACCTCTTGAAGGTCCTACATGTCAACCGCCTTAAGCCCCACTTAGAGAGGTCTGAAGTGGGCATGCTCTTGGCGACAGATGCTGGGATGGAGGAGGAGACTGAGCCTCTTCCTGACCTCTTGTCAGCCTCAGAGCAAGATGAGTCAATGGATGGTGTTAACTTCTCTTCCACCCTGACCCCTGAGCAACAGAAAGACTGCGCCAGTTGCTGGGACAATTTTCTGATCTGTTTTCCCTGGTTCCTAGTGTCACAGATTGGTGCGTCCATGATGTGGACACAGGAGACAGCTTATCTGTGAAGCGCAAGTCTTACAGGGTAACTGACAGGGTGGGGGCTTGCATTAAAGAGGAGGTCTCAAAGATGCTTGCACTTGGGGTGATTGAGTCATCCAGCAGTCCTTGGGCCAGCCCAGTGGTCTTGGTCCCGAAGGCTGCAGCGCAGGGTGCCACACCCGAACTCCGGTTCTGTGTGGACTGCTGAGGGCTCAATTCAGTCACGAAGACTGACGCGCACCCCATCCCGAGAGCTGATGAGCTCATTGATCGGCTAAGGGCTGCACAGTACCTCAGCCTTTTTAATTTGACGTCTGGGTACTGGCAGATCGCCTTGACTGATGGGGCAAAGGAGAGGTCAGCATTCTCCACACCAGATGGGCATTTCCAGTTCAGGGTTATGCCTTTTGGGATGAAGAATGTCTGTGCCACCTTGCAGAGGTTGGTCTACCAGGTGTTGGTTGGACTCGAGGAATTCAGTGCCGCCTACCTGGATGACATCGCAGTGTTCAGTGTCAGTTGGGAGGAATATCTGCTCCAGCTCTGGGAAGTGGTGATGGCGCTGCGGAAAGCAGGCCTCATGATCAAGGCAAGTAAGTGTCAGATCGGGCAGGGTTCTATGGTGTACTTGGGACACCAAGTTGGGAGCGGCCAGGTGGCGTCCCTACTACCCAATATTGAAACCATCATGGCTTGAGAGCCACCCAAAACCCAGACAGAGGTGAGAGTCTTCTTAGGTCTCACAAGGTATTACAGGAGGTTTGTCAAGGGATATGGCAACATTGTTGCACCCTTGACAGAGCTGACTTCCAGGAAGCAGCCCAAGAAAGTGATTTGGACTGACACCTGTCAGACAGCCTTTGAGGCTCTGAAAGCTGCCATGTGCACGGCACCCGTTCTCCTGGCACCCAACTTCTCAAGAGAGTTCATTGTCCAGACAGGCGCTTCGGAGCATGGTGTGGGGCTGTTTTGTCATGGATGAATGAGGAAGGCCTAGATCAACCTGTAGCCTTTATCAGTAGAAGGTTACTTCCACAGGAACAGAGGTGGAGTGCTATTCAGTGTGAGGCATTTGCTGTGGTCTGCGCCCTGTAGAAGCTGACACCCTACCTGTTTCAGACTAACTTCCGAGTTCAGAGCGACCACAAGCCCCTGAGATGGTTGATGCAGATGAGGGGGGAGAATCCAATGTTGTTGAGGTGGTCCATCTCCCTACAGGGTATGGACTTTACAGTGGAACACCATCCTGGTACAGAACACGCCAACGCTGATGGTCTGTCCAGATTTTTCCACCTTAGTGAAGAGAAGTCCCAGGAGTTAGGGTAGTTCTCCCCACTTTTCAACTGGAGGGGACACGTGTTAGACCTGGCACCATTGGCGTGGGTCTCCCTTCCATTTTTTGCTGTTGCCTCATGTGTTTTTGCTGTATTAGATGCTTTGGGCACAGTGCCACTGCTATTTAGTGCCACAGTGTTATGTTATGTTATGTCAATAGCCTTTTATATAGCACACGTACACCCAGGGGCTTCATGGCGCTGACTAACAGAGAAAACCCAGATGGACAAAGGGTTGAGCCTAGGCCAGAGAGAAAAGCCAGGTCTTAATCTGTTTCCTAAACGCTAGAAGTTCGGTAGAGGAGCGGATCCCTAAAGGAAGAGAATTCCAGAGTTTGGATGCAAGGATAGCAAATCTGCGTCTGCCCTGGCATTGCAGCTTAAAGGATGGTGTGGACAGAAGGTGAAGGTTGGCAGAGCGGAGATTGCGGGAAGGGGTATACCTAGACAGGAGGGTGTTGATAAATAGGGGGCTACGAGCATGGAGAGACTTGAAGACAATACAGGCAGTTTTAAATTGCACTCGTTGGGGAAAGGGGAGCCAGTGGAGTTGTTTTAACAGTAGCCTGGCTGACTGCCAACCGGGCTGCTGGTGGATCAGTCTGGTAGCTTGGTTCTGGACCAGTTGGAGACGTTTGCCAAGATACAGAGGGAGGCCTAGATAGATGGAATTGGCATAATCCAGGTGGGATAGAACTAACGCCATCACCACCTGGGTCAGAGCCGACTGGGTCAACATCCGGCTGATTTTCTTTATCCTGCGGAGCTGGTAGAAGCAGGAGGATCCCACCGTGCCCACCTGAGTCTTCAGTGATAGGTCTCTAACGATAACTACTCCCAGACTTTTAACCAATGTTGAGGGAATGGGAGCGCGGCCTAATTCCTGGGGCCAGTATTGGGGGCCCCAAGATATTTGGCCTTTGCCGTTGAGGATTATTTCTGTCTTTCCAGGGTTCAATTTTAAATGATTGGCATCCATCCAACAACGGATATGTAGCATGGTGTCCTGGAATTCCCTGATTGAGTCGGGAGAACTATCAATAGTGAAGATGAGCTGAAGGTCGTCAGCATAATTGAATGTGGTGACTTTAAACTTTCCCAAGGATTGCATCATAGGGACAAGGTACAAATTAAACAGGAGAGGGGACAACGATGAGCCCTGAGGAACCCCACAGGTTGTCGGAATTTTAGAAGCAGTGAAGGGGTCCAGGCGGTCCGCTTGAGTGCGGTCGCTAGGGAAAGACCTAATCCAATTATAGGCAGAGCTTCGGATGCCTGCCTGTTCGACACGGCCCAATAAGATGGCATGGTCGACCGTGTCGAACGCGGCAGACAGGTCTAAAAGGACCAGAGCCTGAGGTATTCCCTTGTCCGCATTATCACGGAGAGAATCCATGACAGCGGTGATGACAGTCTCGGTGGAATGAGCAGGCCGAAACCCGGCCTGATGGGAATCCAGGTAGTTGGAATCTTCAATAAAATTGGAAAGGTGAGTAGTGACATAAGCTTCGAGGATTTTAGCCAGATAAGGAAGGAGAGAGATTGGCCTGTAGTTGGAGAGAACTGAGGAATCTGCACCTGATTTTTTTTAGCAAGGGTACTATTACTGCCTCTTTGAAGGCCTTATGGACCACACCATGTGAGAGGGAGGCAGTGAGAAAGGTCAGAATGGGGGCAGAGTGGACCGAAAGAATTTCTTTTAAAATATACGAGGGGCAACAATCCCTAGGGGAGCCAGATTTCACCCTTGTGATGAGGGTTTGTAAGGAATCTGCATTGAGGGAATTAAAGTGATCAAAGGAATGATCGCTAGGGGCCAGAGGGGTGGTATTCAATTTGGAGGCAGTAACTGGAATGCTGGCTTTAATTGTAGAGATTTTATCCCGGAAGTATAGGTTAAGGGAGTTACACAAGTCCTGGGTCACCGTAGGTTTGAGGAGAACTCTCTCCATGTTTGACAGCTTATTAACAATGGCAAAGATGTCCTTAGACTTATTTTCAGAGTGGATGATTATATTTGAAAAATAACGTGCCTTGACCTGGACAATAGATTGTTTGTAAGCAGTGCGAGCAGCTATATAAATAGATTTGGCCTGGGGGTCGTAGTTTCTCCTCCACTTTCGTTCCTTTTGGAGAATGTCTAGTTATTTTGCCCTCAAGTCCTCCGAAAACCACTTCTGGGAGTCCAGACGGCGGCCGGTTCTGAATTTCTTCAGGGGGGCATGTAAGTTGCTTGCAGCCAGCAACTAATGAGAGATGTTCATTTCGGCCTGCTCAAGATCTGTATTGTCAGTAGGGATGGTGCTTGCTAAGTTGTCTAGGAAGGCTTGCTTATTAAGGGTGCTCCATTTCCTGATAAGACCTCCAGCCATTGTCGGAGATTTGCTATCGCTTGCCATGGAGATAGTACATTTTATCAAAGAATGATCCGATCATATGCAAGGGAGTGGAGATGGTAAGGTTATTACTCCACACCTGATCAAGGACATGACATTTAACGTGCGTGGTGGAGGTGATAGGGTTGCAAAAGTTGTGGCCCGAGAGGAGCTCCATGAGTTCAGTGGCCTGCGGGCCACCTGACTAATCATTACACCAATAGTTGAAATCACCGAGCAGGAGAATTTTCGTGTAGTCTGTAACCACAGTAGCTAACTGTTCGCACAGGGAGAGGGGGAAAGAGGCCATATATTGGGGGTTCTATAGATAAGAGCGCAGATTAATGGGCCAGTCTTAGATTCTAGTTTGATGATTAGGTTATCTACTCCAGGAAGATTCAAGGTGGACATAGAAGTGAATACATGCTCTTTTTTGATGATTGCAGCTACTCCACCCCCGTCATTCCTTGCGCACGATCGGCATGCAGAATGTAATATGGCTCTGGAAGGGCTACCAGGATGTCTGGGGAGGAGTCAATGTTCAGCCATGTTTCCGTAATGAAAAATACATCAGGCTTGTCGTCAAGGAGAAGCAAAAATAAATCCAATTGGTGCTTAACCAAAGAGCGGGTATTAAGATATGAAATATGGAGTTTTACATTGGGGACCGGAGATAAAATAGGGCTTTGGCTTTGGCAAGGGATAGCGGGTAGAGGGTCAAATACATTAGGGGGGTCACGGAGGATATCAAGATAAATCAAATATTCAAGGGTGCCTGGACAAAGCAGAAATACAGACTGATGCAGTGTTCGTAAGTCCTCCGAGGAATAGTTAATTGTTTGGGCAGGGGTACTAGCCCCTAGGCCCGTACTAGCGCAGATGGGCGCAGACGGGCTGGCCTTTGGCGCGCCCGCTGCGCGCCCGAAAGGGTGTGGCCATTTTATGGCAATGAGGGCGGGAGGGCCGAAGAACTGGTTCGCCAACCCGAGACCTCACCAAAGATGGTGGCTGAGAGCCCCCCGACAGCACCTAATCAGCTGCGGTGGGAATGCGGCAAAAATACAGATATTTGCAAAGCAAGCAAAGTTAAAATACAATTTTTAAAAGTTAGAAATGCAGTTTTTGAGAGTGAGGTTGGCGCTATGCTTCATTCCCGGTTTCCGCCTCAGGAATGATCGCATCTCTTAGTCTCAGTCTCAGTCACAGTGCAAGTGCTCCCTATTGTAAATTGATGTATGGATTAGTGATTCCATGTTTGGCTATTTTGGTTTACTTGTCAGACCCTAGTCTAGTACACTGAGTGTGCCAGGGCGTGTAATCCAAATACTGCTGGTGGGCCTGCAGCACTGGTTGTGCCACCCACAGAAGCAGCCTTGTAAAATGTGTCTAAGGTCTGCCATTGCAGAGCCTGCGTGCAGTCTGGTACTGTCATGCTGACTGGGCAAGTGCACTCACTTGCCAGTCCCTAAACCTTCCCTTTTCTTCATATCAGTCACCCCTATGGTAGGCCCAAGGGCAGGGTGCATTGTAAGTATAAGGTAGGACAAGCCCAGGTGTGTGTGGTATGTCCTAATAGTGAATTACAGCCATTTTCGTTTTTCACTATTGCAAGGCTACCTGTTCTCCATAGGCCAGAATGGGCTGTTAGAATTGTTAAATTTTATAATCCTAACAGGCTCAGAGAACACGGTAGAAATTCGAGTTTAGTATGCCTGAACTCAGAATAATAAAATACATCTTTTAGTAAAGTTTATTTTAATATTCTGTTTTTGCAAATACCACTTTTAGAAAGTAGGTATTTTCTTCTCTAACCATTCAAACCTGCCTCTGCTAGTTTGTGTATTCCTATGTCTGGTGTCTGTGAGTGACAGGGCTGGGGAATTCCAGGAGACAGGCTGAGTCACCCAGTGGTGAATAGAGACATCTGCATCTAGATGGGAGGGAGGAGTGCACCTGAACTCTGAATAGGGCTGTGCCTGACTTGCACAATGCTTGCTCCACCCCCTGGGGAGCGGCTGATGTCTCTGCCCTGCACACTGAAATAAGAAGAAGGAGTCCTGTCAACAAAATGCTCCAGGACTGTACTTGCCTTCCACAATGCTGGCTCCACCTCCTGTGGGGTGTCTGTTGTCTCTGCCCTGCACTGTGAAAGGAAAGGAGAGGTCTGGTAAACAGAGTGCTTCAGAACTGGTTTGGACTGGGCAAATGCTCCTCTCCCCTCAGAGAACAAAGGGTTTCTGGGTATAAATATTGGGACCCTGATCCCATTAAATTAGATCACTTTTGGAGTACAAGAAGAAACCTTTACTGAGGAGAGGAACCTGAAGAAACTGAGGAGAGACTATTCCCAAGCTGAAGTGCTGCTTGGGGGATTGGCCTGCAGTGGTTGCCTTACTGCCAAAGGAAGGAGAAAGGAACTTTGTAACTTTGCTTTCAACTTGTGAAGAATCCCCAAGGGCTTGGAAAAGAGCATGCCTCCTGCTGAAGTCTCAGGGACAACAGACTTCACCCCCCAGCTCCCCAGAGTTCTTTTGGAAGTGCCTGCTGCTGTTTTGGGCCTTCTGATGAACTGCGTGTCGCAAGGAGCTGGAAGCGCGACTCAACAAGAAGAAGCGTGTCGCCGTCGCTGCGCCTGCCGTCGCAACCCTGGAGAAAGGAGGGTGTCGCCGCTGGAACTGTCGCACTACACCGCATCAGAGAGAAGCGTGCCGCAATGAAGAGGAAGCGTGTCGCCATCGCTGCTGCTGCCGTTGCAACTCCGTAGAAGGAGGGTGTCTCCGATTGAACTGTCGCACTGCACCGCATCGATTAAGAGCACCTCGCATCCCCGAGAAGCGTGCCGCCGTTGGAGCTGCTGCCGTCGCATCTTGGATGTCCCCGCTGTAGTTGTCGCATCAAGCGGAAGCCTCACGCATCGTGGAGAAGAGCGTCGCCGCTGGAGCTGTTGCCGTCGCATCGTAAGGGTGTTCGCGCTGCAGCCCACGCATCGAACCGAGAGGTTTCTCGCATCCCGAGAAGCCTGCCGCATCTGGAAGAGCTTCACGTCATTGTTTCTTTGTATCTGAACTTTGCCGCATTTCCCATCGCTGCAACATTGCTTGTCGTGGAAGCGCAACGCAACTTAAGGTACATTGACACAGAGTGTTGCATCTAAGAACTGAACCGAATTAAGCTTAATCTACCATCTTAAAGTAAGCATAGCGTGTATTTTTGTCGTTTATGGTCTTGTGGTAACTCTATATAAAGTCTACTTATTTTTTAAATAAAACCTGTGTGGTGTCCATTTGTAGTGTTGTCACTGGGTTACTGTATGTGGTCACAACTGCTTAACTTACAACGCCTCTAAAATAAGTCTTGACTGCTCGCGCCACGCAACCTAGAGGGTGAGCAGAAGTTATTTTAGGTGTGTTATCCCCTTGTCCTGACTAGAGGAGAGGGTCCCTATTTGTCACAAGTACCTACCTGTGCCAACCAGAGACCCCCAAATCTAACACCTGGTAATATGTTGCCCTTGGAAAGCAATAGGCTTCGTCTTGGCTGTCCTCCTCCCTCAGACCATATAGTGCATCTTAGAGATGTTGGTATCTAGTTCCAGGTCATCCATAAACTTCAGGAACAGATCCACCAGGAGTTTTAGCCCATTAGCCATTCGGGCCATGAGCACGCCGTCACCGGCATATATGTGTGATGTGTGATGATTCTTATGACGGTATGTGTTCTCACACCAACCTCCCTAGGGAAGAGATCCCTTTAAGGACGAATACCCTCACTCACCATGGGTGACATGCATCAGCATATGGGTTTCTCCTCCCAGTGGAAACCTAGTTCCACCGAGGGCTACAACTGCCTCACTGTGAGGTAGGAGCTTAGGGATGTTTTTCTGTAGAAGATGCAACACTCACGGTGATCCTAAAATCCCAAGGTGGATCAGGTAAAATGAAACACGCAGTGCAAATATAAACCAAAAAAGTGAATTTAAAGTTACCTAGTGGAAGCAAAACAGACAATCTTTATTCACTTGCTTGCAATGGTAGGGTCCTGCAACGCTTCCTTTCTGCACCGCGACGAACACCGGAACCAGCTCGCACATCCGTGCCGGCCGCCTCAAGTAAAATGTACTGTGACTGAGTCTGTCGACATTTGAGTGGGCCTGTACCAACGTGGTCCACTGGATTTGCTAGACTCTGTTATTTTTAACAACGCTGTAGCCCGCCAGGGCTACCGACTTGCACAGAACCTTGATTTAAGCCTTTTTACAAGAACTCTTAAAATCTAATAGTACTATGGATTCTTTTTGTCGTTTATTGGTCTTGTGGTACCTCTATATAAAATATACCAATTTTTGATATACAACCTTGTGTGGTGTCCATTTTATAGTGTTGTCACTGGGTTACTGAATGTGGTCACAAATGATTAACTTACAACGCCTCTGAGATAAAGCCTTGCTGCTCTAAGGGGGTGAGCAGGGGTTATTTTAGGAGTGTAATCCCCTTATCCTGACTTGAGGAGAGGGTCCCTATTTGTTACAAGTACCTACCTGTGCAAACTAGAGACCCCCAATTCTAAAAATCTGTATTCCGTCAAGTCAATTTCTGTAATGATGACCCACACTGCTATAGCGAGCAAGGAGTCCAGGGTGGTACTGTTAGTAAATTTGATGCTTGGCTCATGGGGTCTCGGGGTTTTACACTTCCTCCTTGTGGGCATGTGACAGTTTTTTCGGTAAACAAAGCCAGGGAGTGAAGCTAGATGAAGGCATGTCTTGCCCAAGGGATGAAGTAATAAATTTAAAAAGAGTAAAAACAGTAGGTAGGAGACTCACCCCTGAGCCTCAGTCATCCAGATTCCACGAAGGAAGGCCCATCCCAGCTTCCTCCGGGTGATGACGGGTGCAGACGGGCCCGCCCTTGGCCCCGGCTTTGTCCGCACGCATCCTCGCTCCTTTTCTGCGCCTCCGGGCGCGGGAGCGATGTCGCATTGGCAGTGCTCACCCGCGATGCTGCTGGGACTGATTGTCCTCCTCCTCTTCCACCGGCGAGTCACAAACGGCTTCCTGGATGTGGGAAGCCCTGGCTCCTTTTCTGCACCTACGGGCGCGGGAGCGATGTTACATAGGCGATGCTCACCCGTGATACTGCTGGGAGGGGTAGTCCTCCCCCGCCTCCTCCGGTTATTCACAAACGACTTCTGTTTCATATTACTTTGAATTGATTTCTAAAGAGTTTCTAGAAGGTTGATAATGACTTTCTTTATTGCTGTTGTTCATAAGAACAGTCTTAACAGAATGAAAAGAAATCAAAGGGCATCAGACCATTGTAGGATAATTATATATTTAGAGAGCTTCAACAAAAGTGAAATGATGTTATAAAAGCTGAACACAAAGGATGAGGTGTAATAGGGGTTCCTTACATCAGTTGACGATTATAACTAAAGGCTAATGGAAAGGGAGGCACTTAGCCTTTGCTTACTGAACTTATTGCTACAGCTGGCCTCACATACTGAAAATACCAGGCCTCGTTTTTATATTAAACGTGTGAGAAAGTAATTATTTTTGCCCTGATCAACCCCACTTTTTGATTGATACCGGTGGTAACTGACTCTGACTGTGCCCTGGGCTTTGCTTATCAGACCCAGAGCCAGTGCTCTGATATATGGTATATGGTAATAAGGATTAATTTCAATTGGTACTGATAGCCTACCTGTAAGTCCCTAGTATATGGTAGGGCATGCAGCTTTTGAGGCCCAGGAGACTGCATGCCCTTAAGTGTGCACTACTCTGGTGTCTGCTGTCATTTTAAAGGCAGCCCTGCCTAACAGACTGCTTTATTTTTACATATACGTCTCACCTAGGTGACCCAGGGGTAGCGTCCCTTGTACCTCTGAGGAGGGACATTATAACATATGTTATTTATGCCCTGGTTAGGTAAACACTGCCAATTTAATTTTTTCCCATTGTAGCACAATGCCTCCTTAGGCTAACATGGTCAAACTGTATTAAAGTTGAAAGAAGGGAACTAAAAGAAGGGAAAGAAGGGAACTAAAAATATATTTCAAAGACTTAAAATACTGGTTATCAGAAATCCAACACCTTGCCATTGTTAGTTTTGTTATAACTATTACAGAACAGAAGTGATAGAACTTTCTTTTCTGTGAGCCGAAATCCAGCCTTCCAGCAGCCCTTCTAATTGACCAGCCTCTGCCGGGCTGAGCACGCTGTCTTAATGAGGTGCGAAGTGGCCTGCCTTGAGACAAAGGATTTCCTGTGGGAGAAGAACAGCAAGCTGCAGAGCACAAGGCAAGGAGCGGGTGGAGGGGCCAAACTGGTCTTCAAAGAGGGAATTACAGTTTGGACAGGACATAGCCTCATCCCCATATATTGCTCCCCCAGCTAGGCAGGAGCCCAAGTAATTAGATTAGTGGAGGGGCCGAATGGGGAGCGTTAGGGAATCTTAGCCACACCAGTGGGTTGGCTTTTCCAGGTCTAACTCTCCAGGAGAGATTTTTTCCATTTTGGATTTTGGAAGAATAATGCTTTCTGGGACAATAATATGCCACACTTTGGAAGTAGTGGTCATACCTGAGGGTGGCACAATGTGTCCCATTGGTCAGGGGTGCCTCCCTGCTTGATGCCCAGGAACACCAACTAAATATAGTTGAGTTGGCAAGCAACTTAGATCCCTTCCTGAAACAACAAGGAGAGGAAGGACTGCCCTTAAGGAACCCTGTTCTGCCCCCCAAGGATTGCACTCTGAAGGACTGCACCTTTTGCACAATATGGAACTATAGGCCTAAGGACTTTACTTGGCATCACAAGGAGAAGGAGGGGACTTCCTGGCAGCAACAGGTTAGCAAAGCTCACCTGCACAATCTCCACCAAGAAGTCCCCAGCCTTGAATTCTTCCAGTGGGCTTTTGAAGATTTGGTCAGGTGCACTGTGGGAAACATAATCCCTACATTCCAGAGCCTCCAGACCATTGCATTTGTGTTATGGGCAATTTGGAATCCTAAAGGGACCTTCTGGAAGGAGAACCAGAAGTTTGGAGTAGGTTGGAGTTGTTTGGAGAATTTGTGTCAAAAAAGGAATTTAGGTTTGTCCCACTGAAAGTTTCGGAGCTCAAGACTTCCAGGATTTCACCGAGATCTTGCTCTGAGCTAAGCCGCCATCGTCAACTCAAAACCTGGCCTGGGGAGGAACCTTGCTCGACATCAAGAGAGCAAGCTCCAGAAAAACAACTAAGTGCGAAGGTAAAAATGTGACAGATGCCTCCGCTTAGATGTCCCAAGTAGGCGCTATTGGTTTTACAGTACTAGAAAGTTAAAAATTCATATCTCTGGTTCCTTACATTGGATTTGTGTTGTTCTGGTGTCTATTTGTTCATAAAAATATAACCAATTTTATAAACTTTATAAGGTATCTCCGAAGTTAAGCCTGCCTGCTCGTTGTGAGCTACCAAGGATCAAGCAAGGGAATGATTAATTGAGACCTTGACTGAACCTTTTACTGTGCTTGTGGTAGGTCCCTTCTTATCACTACTAATAAATCACTTTTCAACTGTACAAAAGCCTTATTGTTCTACCAGGTGTGGGGGTGTTAACCATCTCTGAAACTCAAATAGGTTTTTATTTTATACTGTGGTGTTGGGCTGGCATATTGCCTGCATCCTTAATGATGGGGTGGGGGGTAGAAAACTGAACTCTGTGTTTGTAGAAAAATCTAGAAACAAATATGACTATGCAAATCAGAGAAACTGGTGGGATTGAAAAGGCTAAACTAAATTAACAATGAAGCACACAGATCCATAAGTGTGATGGCTTAAGGGTGTTGTAACCTGAGGTGAAAAATATATAAGAGGCAGAAATGAGGTTGTACTGTTCCCAGATGAATTAGGTAGAGTGCTTTCTTTAATGGGACTAAGAAAATTGCTCAAGACTGATCATAAAGCGTTTGTGAGTACAGTCACAGACTATTGAGTGCAGACTAACTGGTTAGTAGTTTTTGAGTACAAATCGTAGTCATGGCATAGCCAGCTTTGAGGATACATTTACAATTGGCTGCAAAGTGAAATAAGTAGGGATGATCCTTGCCAGGGTGCACCACAAAATTCCCTAAATTAACCTGTGCTTAAACCTCTGGTAGCCTGGCTCAAAAGCAGCCTGTGTAAAGTATTTATGCAGCAGACAAACTGTAATACAGTGAAAACACAACAGAAGACATATCCCACACAAATAATACATAAAATGACACCAAAACACAATAAATCCAATAAGTAGAACCAGAGTCAGTTATGAAATATTAAAGTGTTAAGTGATAAATAGTGCATAAAAGATGAAAGCGCTATCTACAGGTATCTGGATGTTCAAAACCAGGTCAAAGTCAAAAGTTAAGAGCAACTGGGATGGCGTGTGCTTCGACTCTAGGAGGTGGATTGGGCCCGGTCTCTGCTTACCTTTGGAGTTACAAGTTTCAATGAAAAGTTACTAAGAAAGTTAAGTTCACCAGGGCAGGCAGCCATCAGTATCCGTAGGGGAGGCGTTGTTATCAGGGAGCCACTGGACGGAGTTGCGGTGAGGATTTCTACCCTCAGACTTTGACACTTTTTTGAAAGTCGATAATCTCTAGAGGAACAAAGCTGCAAACTGTAGCCGATGAGGGCTACATGAGGGCCAATACTGTTGCTCGGAGGTCCCACTGTACAGTATTTACTGCTGCAAAGAAGAATGAAGCGGGAGCTACAGAAAAACCAGGTCTGCAGATGATATACCTCGGGTCGCTCGGTAAGAAGGTTGAAGTCGAAAATTTCAAGTTTTGCAAGGAGGAGCACCTTTAGCACCATGACCAATGGACAAGGACTGATTGAGCACCACTTTGGGGTGTCAGGACCACTCCAGGCAGAGGCTAGGTGCAGAATTCACGGTCTCTGGATTTTGTTATGCCCCTGTAGACACAGAAGGCCAGCTAACTAGCCCTTGAAGTGACTCTGGCAGTCTTTGCTTCAAACAACATGGCAGGCCTCATGCAACAGGGCAGTTGTCTGAGGGTACAAGGCATGCTACAAGCAGCAGGCCAGAGTTCTGGTAGCAGTAGGGCAGTCATCTGAGGTACAAAGCAGGCCTCAACAAGGAATGACTTCCTCTGAAGTACAAGGTGGTCCTTCTTAGCGTCCTCTGCAAGTTAAGGAGTGTCCTGAAGAGTTGGTCTGTGGGTCTAATATGTATAACTGGTGCCAGACTTTGAAGTGGGAACATCTTCTAGGCTACCCTCACATCTTTTTCTGGAAAGTTTCTTCCTTCCCCTGCCCAGGCTAAAGTAGTCTAGGGTGATAAAAGACTGGTGTTAAGTTCCTTTGTGAGTGTGCCTGATGCAGCCCTTCAAGATGCAGGTGGGGCAGGGAACAGCACCGCTCCTCACATCCTGGTGGGGTGGCCCACCCGGCCAACACCTAGTTCCTAGTTAACTGCCTAGGAGGAATACACAAAATCTATCCTTGGTTATGTGACCCAGGACACAGGCACCAAGTGCTTATGACACGAAAATGTCAACTTTCTAAAAGTGGAATTTTCAGATTTGTGACTTACAATCTGACTTTACCATTAAAGAGGATTTTATATTATAATTCTTTTGAGACCAAACATGATATTTCTATCTGTCCCCAATCAAAGGTTAGAACTTATTCAATGTAAATTGTTAACCCAATATTATCCTATGGGAGAAGTAGGCCTAATGGTAGTGAAAACCTAATCTAGGGGGTTTTCACTACCAGGACATGTAAAACTTAAAAACCTAGGGCCAGATGTAGGTAGCCAAATACATGGTCGGTAACGGCCGAAAATACCGATTTTCGGCCGTTACCGACCGGTATTGAGCATTCGGTATGTAGGTGATAGGAAAGAGGCCGAATCGGTAAATTTACCGAATCGGTATAATTACCGATCAGTAAAATACCGATTATGAAAATGTACCGATCGGTAATATTACCGATCGGTAAATTTACAGATCGGTATAGTTACCGATCGGTAAACTTACCGATCGGTAAAGTTACCGATCGGTATAGTTACCGATCGGTAAATTTACCGAATCGGTAAATAAGAATAGGTAAAATTGAACATTGAGATGTAGGGAGGCTCTGAAATACCGATTTTGCCTCAAAATCGGTATTTAAGAGTCGGTATTTACCATGGATTCAAATCAGGTGGTAACCAGGTGCAGCCTATAAAAAAGGACCCAAAATGCAATTCAGTTTGCACAATGGCGGCATTTTATGTAATAGCAAGACAGCTACGGCTACGGGAGGAAGGAGAGAGGGAATGGCTGAGACAGGAGCAGGTCTACAGGCAGAGGGTGACCCTGTTCATGCTCACAGAGGAGGAGATACTTCAAAGGTACAGGTTGGCTCCAGACACCATCATGGAGCTCATCAGGAACCTCAAACCACTGTTGGAGCACCCCACCCCAAGGGCACATGCAATTCCAACACATGTACAGGTGCTGTGCAGCCTCCACCTGCTGGCGTCAGGGAGCTACCAGAGCGTGGTTGCTGTGGCGGGAGGGGTGACCCAGAGCAGCCTCTCAAGGTTTTTTCACAAATTCCTTGACGCCATGTTGCATAGGATGGAGCATTACATTTCTTTTCCATCCACCCATGCTGAACTTGTTCAAACAAAATCTGAGTTCTACCAGATGGCAAGATTTCCCCATATCATCGGATGCATTGATGGCACGCACATCCCCATTTGTCCCCCTGCTGCCACAGAATACATTTACCGCAATAGGAAGTCAAGCCACACCATCAACGTCCAGGTGATTTGCAACGCAAAGTATGTCATCACAGACCTTGTCGCAAAATTCCCTGGAAGTACCCACGACTCCTATATATTTCAGAACAGCGGCATCTATGCACGTCTGTCAGCAGGGGAATTTGGCAAAGGATACCTCCTAGGTAAGACAGAGTCTGCGACCCCTTCCACACCTATTGCAATGAGAATTACAAGTATGCATGTGAGTAATGTATTCCCATTTCCCTTTTAGGAGACAGTGCATTTGCCCTACGTTCATTTAACCTCACTCCCTACCTCAACCCCTCCACACCCAGCCAAAGGAGGTATAACTGGGCCCACAAAAGTACACGCAATGTGGTAGAACGGACCTTTGGCATATGGAAAAGCCGATTTAGATGCCTTCACAAGAGTGGAGGCGCAAGGCAGTATACCCCCACCACCTGCTGCAAGATCATAGCTGCCTGTGCCATGTTGCACAACTTGGCTGTGAGGAAGGGTACAGAGGTCGAGTTGTCTGACTATGAGGATCATGACGACGACAATGCTGTGCCTGAGAGACAACTTGCTGGAGTCACAACACCAAGTGATGGCAGATACAGACGTGAGGAAATAACAATCAACTATTTCTGAGTAAGTAATGAGACACAGACAGGTTGTGTATGGAACTAAAGTATGTATATGTTGCCACAAACTTAAAGCACTTAAGTGCAACTAATGAAATTAAACAAAGGTGGGGACAACATGTCCTGGGTTACATCACCCACACTGGCAAAGTCACTTTCGCGCCCGCTTCCCAGAGCCACTGGGATTTTCCTCACTACCTTCCTCCTGGCCTGCAGGCTCAGCTGGGCGCCTGCGGCTCCTACGAGGTGGCAACACAGCACTTCCCAAGCTGCTGCGGCTACTGGTGTCCTCTCCTTCAGGCACATCCAAGGCAGGATTGTGAGCTGTTTGAGAGATCATCATTGCCTCTAGGGCACTGGTTATTCTGGCCATGCCCCTGGTGACCTCGGCCGTGTTCTGGGTGAGGCTTTCCTGCATATTATTGCCTCTACGGCATAGCTGGGCTGTGGCAGTGGCGAGGCGATTAATGGCCCTATTGGTTGCTCGGGCGTCCCTGCGCCTTGTGTGCTCTATGTTGTTCATTTCAGTGCACAGCTGCGTGATTGCAGAAGTAATTCCTGCAGCTAGGTTATCATTTGATTTGACAATGTCCCTGTTGCTCTGTGCGATGTCAATAATGCCCTTCCCCATTTCTCCTTTTGTTTGATTTAGGGCACGGATTTGGCGGTGGCAGGCCTGTAGAGATTTGCCCTGCATGCGCTGGATGCGCACCATGCTTCCCTCCAGCCCACGGAAGACAGTGCCATCTCCAGAGCCACCTGCAGTGCTGGGCATGCGGCGACATCTGCGCATGGTGTCAGGATCTGTGTTGGGCTGCAGTGCAGCTTGAGGCCTAGGTGCAGTGTCTTCATCCTCAGCTTCTGTTGTGTCCATAATTGTCAGTGGGGCCACGAGTCGCCTCCTGGCTGGTGGGGTTTTAGGTGCAGCCTGTAGCATTGATGGGGATGTCTCAGGAGAGAAGTGTAATGCTGGGGATTGGGAAAGGTGTGGGGAGTGTGGACACTCGGGGGTCAGGACTGTCTCCTCTTCCTGTGTGATGGCAGTTGTATCCTCCTCATCCTGCGATGCATGGACATGGCTTGGCCCTGCCTCCTCACTCTCCTTCCTCGCTGTTGCTGTCCCTGTTGTCGGTTTGCCTTGACTGGCTGATGGTGCCCCCAGGTGTAAATAAGCGTATGTCAACTGAGTGCTACTGTGTCACAGTGAGTTAAAATAAATCTTTACACATTTAACTTTCATTAATCTGCATTACTTTCACTGCCTTGCTGATGTCTGTTCAGTTATACATGGTCTAATATTTGCTGACTACATTTCCCATAATGCATTGCTCCTGTATAGTGCTAGCAGTACTGGACTGGGGTTGGCCTGTGCACAAAGGGTTAAGGGATGCTGCTCGGTATGGGGTGTTGTGCTGCGCATGCTTCTTACCTTTTGCTTTGGCTCTGGCTGAGCTGTCCACTTCTCCCAGTCCCACCACACTGTCAGGCTCGATGGTAGACGCCACCAACTCCTCCAGGTCAGTCATGGGGGGTGCTGGATTCCTGCCTCCCCTGGTGAGTCCAGCCTGTTTGTGTAGCTCAGCCATATTTTTCTTAGTGTGGCTCCTGAGGTCATAGAACCTTTTATTCAATTCTTCCATGCTCCTGGTGGTGACTCCAACAGCATTCACCCTTTCTACAATGTGCAGCCAGAGCTTTCGTTTTGCTGACTCTGCTAGTGTGAGGGACAGCTTTCCAAAAAGTTGGGTGTGTTTTCTAACCACCTCCTCAATTAGTACCTGCAACTCCATGTTGCTAAACTTTATTTTTCTTTTTCTCTCAGCCTTCTGGCTCTCTGTGCTGCTTGCCATTCTTTCTGTGTTTCACTCAAAACAACTCTCTCCCTGCTGCTCTGTCTATCTGCTCAGCTCTGCCTGCCTCCAGAACTTTCTAATGAGTTGCAGCTGGCTGGGCAGGCACTTCCTGGTAGGAAGGGGGAGGGTGGTTGCACCTGATTGGCTGTTGTCTTAAGTTTCACTTTTGTTTTCTGCACGTTTTTGTAAATACCGATCGGTATTTACCGATCGGTATTTACCGATCGGTATTTCCAATGCATTCCTATGGGCCAAAAGGCCCATTGGAATGCATTGGTAATGCCGATCGGTAAATGCCGATCGGTAAATACCGATCGGTAAATACCGATCGGTATTTTCCGATCGTCCGATACCGACTTTTACCGAATCGGTAAAATATACCGATTTTTTACCTACATATCATTTACCGATTTTTAAATACCGAATCGGTATAATTCGGTATTTAAGAATCGGTAAAATCACATTACCTACATCTGGCCCCTAGTTCCTACATTTTAAATACAATGCACCTAACACTGTGGGCTGTTTAGGGGTCAATTATATGTATTAAAAGGGAAGGTATAGACCTGACAAAGGGTTTTTTTGCCAGGTCAATTGGCAGTTAAAAACTGCAGGTAGGCTGAAATCGCAGGCCTGAGACAGGTTTAAATGGACTACTTTAGTGGGTGGCAAAGTAAGGGCTGCAGGCCGACTATTAGCATTTAATTTACAGACCCCGGGGGCATATGGTACCACTTTACTAAGGGTCTTATAAGTCAATTAAATTTGTCAGTTTGGGTAAGCAAATTTTACAATGTTTGAAGGAGAGAGCACAAACACTTTAGCACTGGGTAGCTGTGCTAAATTGCATAGAGCCTTAATGAAATTCAGGAAACAGGAGGGGGGAAGGTAAAAAGTTTGGGGGTGACCCTGCATAGAGGGTCAAGCCCAATAGAGCCATTTGTGTAAAATAACGTCAGTGGAACAAAGATGATGGAAGCAGCAATTGGACATTAGCACACAATCTTGGACAAGGTTGGTGATTATGCTCATAATGAAATGGGGAAGAGAAAATGAAATTGCTATTGACAAATACTGTGGTTAATTGTTGTTATGTGATGTGAGCAGGCCCAATTCAAATATGCTAAGAGTCCATACTGATCACATTATTAATTCTCAGCAGCCTTGCTCAAACCCAAAGGGGCATATTCACAAGCAAGTATCGCTGCATTAGCGGACATTTTCTGCCGATAAAGCGGTGATATTTTTATAGCAATATTCACAAGCTGTCTCTAACGGACGTGAGAGACAGGTTTTAGGAGAAATAGACCATTTAAACTATTGCAACTTCTGTCTGTGATATTTATCGCTAATGACATGCAAGGGAGGCGTTCCCCTGCTAAATCTGACGTTAAACCACGATTTTCCTATTCACAAGGGGATTCCTGAATTTAAGACAATCAAAAAAAGTGGCTATAACTGCAACTAGAGGCAGTTTTTTAAGAGCTGAAAATATCAGGTCTTAAAATGGAGATAACCATTGGGGGAGTCTTTCACCAGGTTTTGTTGCTAGACCATGTTGCAAGCAACATTGTTGCGCTGCCCTGACACAACATTTACACGGCAGGACTGTGCACCTTCAATAAGATAGTGCACATTCCTGTGCCCCAGTCATGAAAAGTGTTGCAGCGCTGCAACAAGACTGCGTTGCAACACTTCTCAGTACGCCCTCGTTGCGACAACATGGATGCGCTGTACTCACTGGACAGTGCTCCATGACGTAATAATGACAGTTACGTCAGGAATCCTGATGTATCTGTCTGCGCAAAAGTCACACATTGCTGCAATTGCGTCACAACCATCATGCAACTCCACCAATGCATGGGGACAGCCTATCCCTGTGTCACTGCATCACCCTCATGCCTGCCATCAGGCAGGCGGAAGGTACTAATGCAGTGCAGTGCATGAGGGGTGCCCGAATGTCGACGCCGTTGGAGATCCATCAGTGTTGGTTGTGCACTGTGGTGTCATAGTTTAATAGTAGTGGTCGAGTGTTGGTGTTGAGAGAGTTGACGAGACGTCCAACAGTGTCCTTCATCCAGCTACGAGGGGTTGTGATGATGGTGTTGGCGTCCGGTGGGCAAGGTGAAGACGTGATGTATCCAATGATTGTTGATCCAGGAGAGTCCGGTGTTATTGCTGAAGTTGAAGCTCTCGCTTGCGGCGGTGACGTGCTCGACTGTGTGTCCTGCCATGTGGCCTGTTGATGTGAGTTGCTGCTTGCGTCTGCAGAAGGAGGTGGTGTTCTGGTCACTTGCGTTGTCCAGGTGGAACTTGAGATCACATAGTAGGATGCCATCGGTGGATGGGAGATCCTGGGGTACAATGAGGTCAACAATGGTATAAGAGAATTGGAGTCCAACGTCCAGTGGTCCTGCACATGAGTGTGCCGCAGTGGATGTGCTTGGGCTTTGTCTGGACCTGGGAGTTGAGGTGGTGCATGGTCACCCTTGGGTCATTAGAGTGCATGGTCAGTCTGAGTGTGTCGCTGTAGGTGATGGCAATACCTTGTCCTTGAAGGTTGGGCTGATCCTTGCAGTTGATACTGAAGCCATCAGTGATGGCAATGGCGATGGCTGGTCCGGAGCAGAGGTTGTCCCTGGCAGGCGAGGTGGCTTCAAGGGTTGGTGGCAAGGAGGGTGCTGGTGTCATAGCGGTGGAGAGTCGAAGAGGAACGCCTCCTTGGTGCTGAGTGCGGCCCAGGGGCAGACGGTATCAAATGGGCTAGAGTATGATTTGCCTTTATCACGTGAGATGTCCAGTACAATGCAGGCAGTACATCATTGTTGGACTTGGCCCTTTTTGGCTAAAGTTCCCTAAACATTTTGCCTTTCCCCTAGACCTTTTTTCTGACATGGTGTTGCCAACTTAGATGCTTTGGGCTTTTTGCCACTGCTGATCAGTGTCAAAGTGCAACTGCTCCCTGTGTAAAGTGTAATGGTAATTGGCTGTACATGATTGGTATGTTTGCCTTACTAGTAACGTCACTAGTAAAGTGCACTATGTGTGCCGGGGCTGGTAATGCAAAAGCAACTAGTGGGCCTGGGTAAAGCACACAACAATATCTCAACTGTTATAGTTAAGGAGGACGATTAGGTATGCAACTACAGTACTTTACATGAAAGGAGAGACCGGGAGACTCTAGGCTGATTTTTTAAGTATTGTGCATTCAGCATCATGTATTTAAGAACAGAAATATACATAAATAAACATATAGTTATGACAGCACTGTAAGCAAGAACACGTGAACAACCCGAAATGAACTTGGTGCTTGGTTGTGTATGTGACACAATTAGTGGCGACGCAAGTGACAATTTTTGGTCAGTGGACGAGAACGCCGCAATGTGCTAATGTGAGCAAATATATACAGTGAATAAGGCGGATCCATAGATTAACAAATGGGAGAAGAAAGGAAAAAGTTCAATTTGGGTTGTTCACGCTTTCTTGCTTACAGTGCTGTTCTGGGGCTGGCCTGCAGTTTGCTGATTTAACCAAGGAGAGGCTAAGGGATGTTGCTGTGTGCTGTGTCCCACTGCTTGAAAGGACTTTGCTGTGTGCTGTGTCCTGAAGTAACTTGTCCCCAAGGGCCCGAGGAGAGCTGGCTCCCTGTTGTGGAAACTCAGGAACAAAAAAGTTTCCAAGGTTGTCTCATTGATGCTGTGGTTGCTTGTGCTTTCTGCAGCCTGAGACCCTCGTCAGAAATACACCTGTGATCGTGGCACCTGGAATCCAATTGAGTCTCAGCGACGCTGTGTGCATGTGCTTCGTGCAGCCTGAGACCTTCGTGAGGATTGCCATGTGATTGTGTGCACCTGGAGCTCAAGTGAGTCTCAGTGACGCTCTTTTTGTGTGCTCTGATGCATCCTGAGACCTTCGTGAGAAATTGCCCTGTGACGGTGTGTCCAGCAGAAGTTGTGTCCTCTGAGTTGATCAACATCGTGACCAGAAGTGCTGCGATTGTCATTGCCATAGGCCCGAACCGGCATCCCTAGAGGAGCTATGGGGATTCAGCCTGCCTTTGCCAAGGAGAGACCGCGAACCATCATGTCAGGCGTCCATGTTCCACTGCCCAAGATAAACAAAAGTTGCATCAGAGGCCCAAGCCGCGAGGAGAGGAGAGTGAGATCGTAGCCCCCAGGTAATGCTTAGCAAACATGCGTGTGTCGAGCCTCGGGCGTTGTGCGGGCTGCTAGAGAAACAATCTCGCCTTTCCCATCTTTGCAGCGCGAGCCTCTGCTCAAGTTCGTATCGTGGCCCGTACTGGCCTAGGAGTGGCAGTACCGGGGCCGGAGTGTGAAGCTGCACTTTGTTTTCCACCATACCCGAGGTGTGGGCATTTTTGGTAGTAGCTGACCACGAGTCAGTAAGAGTGGCAAAGAGACCGTCCAGAGCACCGTGGTCTGTGCCGGAGTACATTATTGTTGGCATTACGAACTGCCTGATTGTTGCATTACACATTGCATTATTTTCGCATTACAAACTGCCTGATTGTTGCATTACGCATTGCATTATTGTTGCATTACGAATTGCATTATTTTGGCATTATGAACGGCCTGATTGTTGCATAACAGACTGCATTATTTTTACATTACAAAGTGCCTGGTTTTTGCATTACAAACTTCATAGCATTGCATTAGGACTGTATTGGATCATCGAGAATTGCTCATTAATACTGCAAGAACCTACAAGGGCTTGCTGGCCTAATAACCGTCAAGGTGAAATATTATAAATACGCATATGTTGGATTTTTATCGTGTGGTCTTATCGTATATCTTTTCTATGAACATAATCGTTTTTATGAAACTTGTGTGGAGTCCATTTGTGGTGTCAACACTGGGTTACTGAGAGGGTGGTTGCAAATACTTTACATATTTGCCTTGGAGATAAGCCTGGCTGCTCGTGCCAAGCATCGAGGGGGTGAGTAGGGGCTATCTAAGAATGTGTCCTTCCTTTTCCTGACTTAAATTGATACTTGTATAGCGCACTACTCACCCGCAAGGGTCTCAAGGCGCTTGTATGAATACCGCTGTGGAACCCATTCTGGCTTTCCCTGTGAGGTGTCCACTCCTGGGCACCCCCAAGGTGGAGGCCAGGCATCCTTAGCATTGTGGGGATTAAGCAAGCTATTGCCCAGAGTTGCAGAGTGGGACTCCATGATTGGAATAGGCACCGAGGCGAGAATGATCAGGTCCGTGGAATTTTGAGCCTAAGACCCGCCAAGGCGGGGAATTGAACCCTAGTCCCGGGCTAGACCTCTGCATCAGGGTCTGCCGCTCTAACCATTGAGTCCACACTTCTCCACTTAGAAGCAAGGGTCCCTATCTGGACTAAGGTACCAACCTCAGCCAACTAGAGAACCCCAATTCTAACAATCATCAGCAACGCAACTCCAACAACGCATGTGCCTCCACATTGCTTCTGATTGCAACGCATTGTGAGGTCAGTAATGGTGTAATTTAAATTATTATGGGTGGGTTCGTGTTCCAGATGTAAAATATGAAATTATTGCTGTGTCTTATGTTGTAAAATATGAAAATTGGGGTGTTGCATGGGGTAAAATATGAAATTTGGGGTGTTTAATGGGTAATTATGAAAAACGGGGTGTGTTTTGGGGTTAATTATGAAAATTGGGGTGTGTTTTGGGATAAAAACTAAAACTTTGGGTGTGCATTTGGGTCAATTTAGTGTTTTGGGTGTGTACAGTGGGGCTCAAAAAGGAATTCCTGGGTTCACGTTTGGGATTTTGGTGCAAAGGTTAGTTTAGGGTTGCACTCACTAGAGTTGGAATAGTGATTTTCATGTCTCCGTAATGCAACACCTAACCTACTGTTGCAATGTGCCTAGTATGAGTATGCATTGGAAGGGAATGCAGTGGCATGTGATGCCTTGTAACCATTGAGAAGTTCTGTGGGGGGGGGCTGCTGGACAACTGTGAGGTGGTAAACGCCAGAAAGAATACTAGATGGTGCATGGACCCCAGGATGTGTGTGTGTCGTATATATTGTAATGAGGGAAATCTCATCTGGAAGCAGGTCTCTGTATCTTCGTGGCTCCAGCTCCACTGCGTCTGCTTTCAGGAACAGGAATTCGGCAGCCAGGCTCCCTACCCTGAGTCAATCACAACGCTGCGATGCGGGAGTGTGATTGATAATTTGCTACGTGACATGTTGGGTGGGTGGCTGGGTGAATTTGCACTCTTTTTGTGTGATGCGCTGCTGATGGCTTATTTTGCCTGACCAAAACATGGCAGTCTCCAGAACACATGTGCAATACAATGCGAGATGTATTGCATTACAAATGCTTGTCTTTAATAAGGTACTCCCCCCCTCCCACAGTCCATGTCTTCTCGCCGTACACTGCCCTCTCTTTCTTCGCCCCAGTAAATCACTCTCTTTAGTCAGTGCTCTGACCGCCCGGGCATCCATGGAAGCCCATTTATAGCCCAAAATATTATTTTAAATAAGTGTCTGGACAGGTGTTTTGTACAGTTCTGCTGTGGCCCAGCCTCGGCTCGCGTCTTACCCAGCACCCGCTTGTGCACTGCCCGGCACCCGCTCGTGCACTGCCTGGCACCTGCTTCTTGATTCGTACAGCAATGTTGTCACCCATTGGTGATCACCTGAACACCGCTCCCTTGCTCTCTGAGTGCCGGTAGTTGGGGCTTTCACTGCTCGGTGTCTCCCCTGCGATCATCTGTCGTCGCCATTAGTGACAGAACTCGACACACAAAGAAACATTATTTTCTGTTCTGTCGTTTTTAGAGTCGTAGCGCTTACCTTGCGAGTGATGTCAAAGACCCCACAGATGCACTTGACTCTTTCTGGGGGTGCGGGTGGTTAAAGATGAGAACCCGTTTACAATGCTGGGACACAACTTGCACACAGCAGCGAATGACCCAAAGACAGCACAAGGGAGAGATGCTTCTACTGTACAGATCTGAATCCAATGACTGTTCAATGGCACAGCAAGGCTACTGCAGGAGGGCGGGGCAGGCAATAGTGAATGCTTAAAGGCACAAGGGCTGTACGGCTCAGCTGCAAAGAAGTGCAGGGGGTCCTACAGCTTCACTGCTAAAACTTGCAGAGGCAACAGCATCATTTTAGAGAGACGCAGGGCCGAGTCATGGCGACCAACTGCATTCAGGTCAATACATACACTGTTTCCAGTCACAGGCTACTAAGTGATAACCTCCTGCATTCTGGGTGTTATGGTCTTCTTTTGCTTCTATAAAACTAGTGCAGACTTAAAATCAATGATTTTGTAGTTCAGCATTTCTTGGCTGGAGACACTGTCCCTCACGATCTGGGGTGAGATGGTCACCCTAGGCAGAGTGCCATCAGTAGAGAAGGTCTCTGACAGGCAGCACCGTTTGTGTGACTATGCAGAGGTGTATCAGCAGAGCAACTCTAATTCAAGGGCCGGACAGCGTCACTGCGAAGAGATTCAGGTGGTGAGTAGCGTCACTTCAGAGAGATGCAGGGGTTGTATTATGTTGCTGCTGAGATATGCGGGGGCCGGGCAGTATCACTGCCAGGGGATCCAGTGGCCAAGCAACCTCACTGCAAAGAGATGCAGGGGCTGAGTAGCTTCACTGCAGAGAGAGATGCATGCACCAGGCAGCATCACTGCAGAGAGATGTAGGGGAGGACAGTGCCAGTGGAAAGAGGAACTGGGTATTGTCACCGCAGAGAGACGCAGGTGTAGTGTAGCATCACCGTAGTGTGGAGCATGGGTGGAGCAGTCATAGTGGAGGCTGGGTACAAAGATCACTTTATGAAGTCTGCAAGCAGCTAGTTAGAGAGGTGCACTGGCCACATACTGTCAGTGTCTAGAGGTGCACCAACCGGTAAGACTATTCACTGCAGAGAGCTTCAGGCGCTGATCCATGTCACTGCAGAGAGAGACACTGGATTGTGAGATGCACCGTTGCAGAGCATTGCAGGGGCAAATCCATGTCAATGCATAGAAGTTCTCTAGCTTGAGAGCTGCATCGGTGCAGAGATGAGGAGCCGAGCCGCATATTTTACCACAAATACCTGTGCTTTGCAGTCTTTTCCCTGCACAGCACTTGGGGGCATGATCTCAGGGCAATATCACCTGGAGTGAAGATGGTGCTAATATGCCAATCCCCAGGTATCGCTGGCTAAAACAGGAATTACTATCGCCATCGTGATAATGTTAGCAGCTGTTTTTACCACAGTTCCCTATTATTATCGCCATGTAGCGTGGGCTTGATAATACCACGCTAACATGGCGCTAATAATCAGGGTTAGGTGGCCTTAACTTTTCTGACGAATACAGACTTTGGCGATAGTTATCTCCCGTCATTGTGAATATCGCCCAAAGTATCTTATGAACCCTTGTTCCTCCTGTAGTTTTTTCTCACATTCAAGTAAGAGCAACAATACTGCGGATATCTCTAAAATATTTTTTGATGCCCAGGAATTCGGACTAATTAAAATAATGTGTAAGATAATAGAACATGCCATTAGCTCCGGAGATGATCCAAGGCATGTAACTCAGTTACACAATAGTTTTTTCATGCGCATAAGTGCCCATTTCTTTGAGCCTATTAAAAGTAAGAATCTAGCTGGGTCTAAACCATTACAGTGGTATAATAACGACTGTAAGCGAGCTAGAATTGCCCTTGGTAATGCCATTAGGGGTGGGGAATTGGATGCTGTCCGTTTAGCAAGACAGGAATATAAAAGAGCTATCCACAAAGTCAAGTGCCTATGGGATGAGCTTCGATGGCATGACCTCAAAGAAGCTAGCGAGCAGAACAGCACTAGACTATTCTGGAACATTGTCAAGTCGGGCAGAGGCGGTCAGCCGGATCAGCCCCAAAACCATGTCACCCAAGAAGGTTGGGTTAACTATTTCAGGCCACAATATGTGCGTAACCCCTCCGAGAATCGAATAGAAGATCTTAGATATGTTTTTTATACAGATGATGTTTTATTAGCTCTTAGTGCAGTGGCTGGAGGTAGAGCCCCGGGCACTGATGGTGTCCCTACTGATGTCTTTCTCTACGATAAAGCACGATGGGGCAGATACATTTTGTTGATGGCAAACGCAACGGCCCAGGGTGCCCCGATCCCGGTTTCCTGGAAAGGGGCAGTGATAAGTCCAATATACAATAAATGCGATAAAACTCAACCGGGGAACAACAGACCTATCAGTTTGATAGATACGTTTCAAAAGGTAGTTGGGAAGATGATCCTGAATAAAATTGTAGACTGTATTGAGGGGAGCAGTATATTGTCTCCCTTCCAAGCGGGTTTTCGCAAATAAATTAGTACCATTGATCAAGTCTTCTGTTTCATTCTTCTTTACTGAAAGACTGTGATATTGGGCAAAGGCAGCCTTTATGCTGCCTTTGTTGATCTACGAGCAGCTTTTGACCTTGTTCCCCGTTCCCATTTATAGGTGACATTGATGGAACTAGGTCGAAGAAGCAAACTACGCTAAAATCCAATGGGGTGGGCAGGGAAGGGTCACCACCCAATTCCCAGTCGAACGCGGGGTGTGGCAAGTTTCTGCCATGGCCCCAATGCTATTTTCTTTGTATAATAATGGAATAGTGGACCTTTTGTTGCCAGTAAACACAGATGCCCCTTCCCTCGCTGGTGCTAAAATTCAGATTTTATTGTTTGCGGATGACACATTAATTATTTCCAAAACTCCTAGTGACCTCCAGCGAGCTTTGGTAATTTTTGAAGAGTTTTGTGCTGCTCGAGGCCTGGAAGTTAATGTGGCAAAAACAAAAGGACCTCAAGTGAGATTATCACATACATATACCTGCCCTAAAACAATCTACAGGAGCATTGAGCCTGGAGCATAAAAGGTCGTTAACAAAACCAATTAGGCTGCCCTCCAAGTTTATGAATCAAAAGCTGTTAGCTCCGCATTTTATGGCGCAGAACTATGGGGATTTGAGAAAGTTGCTCCACTAACTCTTTCTGAAAATAGGTTCCTTCGTAGTATTACCAATCTCCCCCAGAGCACTCCCCTAAAGCCGCTCAGATATGATTTGGGTAGGAAAGCTATTGCAGATGTCGCCAAGCTGCGCCCTATTTTATATTGGCGCAGGTTGTGGACGACACCTGAACTCTCATCATATGCCGTAGGATTTCTTGATGTAATAAAATCTCATGACTTTCATAAATTTGGCTGGCTAAGGGGTGTTAAAAATAGCCTGGTGTGCTTGGGTATGAATAAGCTATGGGAAAACCCAGTAGAATCTTTTTTCCCCTCTAAAAACATCTTAAAGGAGAAATACTGGGAACAGGCTGCTTATAATGTTTGGAGCAGCACTGATTCATCTACCAAGGCGGGGATCTTTCTAGGAACAACATTTACTCCCAGGCTCGAATCTTATTGGAATATTATCACCAGGCCAAGGGATAGGAAGCTCTATTTTCAACTTAGGGCAGGATCACTACCTCTGAAGTCACTGACCCGCAGGTGGACTGACGCAAGCAATAATAATTGCCCGGCTTGTGGGAGTCACAAGGAAACAGTTGCCCATCTGCTCTTCGCCTGCCCTGTAAATGCAACCCCTAGGCAAGTTTGGCTTACCCCAATGTGCAAACTACTGGGCACAAATAGGAATGCTGAAGCTGAAAGACTCATATGCACCAGTACTTTGCCATTTATTTCAATAGCGGTAGCCAAATACTTAGGGTGGGTGTGGGTGTTAAGGCAGAATACAAAATATGGGTAATCCCTGGTGAAAAGTATTTTTAACTTATTCAGTTTGGCCATATAGTATGATTGACTGACTAGAATTTTGTTTTTATATGTTTTTATTGTTATTGTAAATTAACTTTTAATCCAGTGTAAATAGCTGTAATGACATTTCTATATCTTCCATGTGTTTAGATTTTAATTTTTTTAACCAAATTCTTTTAAATATCTACAATCCAGCTAAGCAACTTTTTAATTCTTTGTACATAAAGGATGTTTGTTTTCTGCTTTTATGAGTATATCTCGAATAAAGCTACTTTGGATTGGCTTTTGTTGATAAAGTGCAAGTAATTTATGACACTTTCTGCAACAGTCCTATTGAGCTTAACGCCAACACTTTCTCCCTAACGGAAACTCAGAATTTCTCTTTTACCCCACCCAGCAGGGATCAAATCATTCAAACCATTAAAGGAATTAAATCAGGAGCTCCCTCTGATCCTTGTACCCCAAGATTTATCAACTTTGCGCCGAAGAGCTTAGCACTCATTTAACAGATGTACTTAGGGGAATTATAGAGCTTGGAAAGTTTCCAATGGCATGGAAAGGAGCATCGGTACTTCCTCTGCTAAAAAACCTCACTTGAGCCCTGACGATGCCAATAACTATCGTCAAATCTCTAGAATTCCATTCTGTGCAAAGGTCCTGGAGAAAATTCTTAATATCCAACTCTCCACCTTCATCTCCTCAAACAACCTGCTGGACCATTCTCAAAATGGATTCAGAGAAGGGCATGGGACTGAATCGGCCCTGGTGACTGCTTGTGAGGAGCTCAGGCAGTCTCTTGATGGAGGCGGGAAAGCCACCTTGATATTGTTAGACCTATCAGCGGCCTTCGATGCGTCAATCATAATATTCTAATCTCTAGACTATCTGAGCTGGGTGTTCACAGCCTGTCACTAGAGCTACTTCTATCCTATCTGGCTGAACGATCTTTCAGTGTAGAAGTAGGAGGTACCAGCTCACAAATTTTTCATTTGCATTGTGGAGTGCCTCAGGGATCTTCCCTGAGCCCTACGCTCTTCAATGTATATGTGGCCCCCCTAGTGGCCTTAATCAGACAGTATGGTTTTTCAGTAATCAGCTATGCCGACGACACACAAATTGTGGTGTCATTCACCGACCGTGAAAGCGAGGTGGCAGATCGCTTCAACACCTGTATGTCAAAGGTGAATAGCTGGATGCAAACCAACTGTCTGAAATTAAATGGTAGCAAGACAGAGGTCTTACTTTTGGGAACTAATCCGCTGGGCTGTTCACCTAGATGGTGGCCCTCTGAGCTGGGTGAATGTCCCCAACCAGTTTCCAAAGCTAGAAATCTTGGGGTGATTTTTGATGATCGGCTAACATTTAACAATCAGATCAATGTCCTTACAGCGAGGTCTGGGTTACACTTAAGTTGATCATAAAGATCCAAGCTTTTATTCCCCCATAGACCTTGAAAACAGTGGTAATAGCCTTTACAATATCCAATTTGGACTATGGCAATGCACTGTATCTTGGGATCCAAAAGCAATATCTGAGCAAGCTTCACGTCTGCAGAATGCGGCGGCCAGATTAATCCTAAACATTCCCAGGCATGAATCAGTGGCCCAGCGACTGGTGGCACTTCATTGGCTACCGGTCTGGAAAAGAATAGCTTTCACGGCACTATGCATCACCTTTGATGCACTTCATGGCAGAGGTCCACTCTATCTGACCTCCAAAATAAAATACTACACTCCCTCTAGGAATCTTAGATCGGTCAATCACAAGTTGCTGCAAGTACCCAGATTCAAACAAGTTCATTGGGGTGGCAGATGTTTCTTGGTAAGAGTGACTAAACTCTGGAACAGCCTACCCATTACGATTAAAAGTAGTCCGAACCTCATCATGTTCAGTAGACGCCCCCGGGCATTCGTCACGCTTTATAAATTTTAAGATCAAATCAAATCAAAATCAAATTAATAGACTGGGTTTCACAAGAAGCTATGTCTAACTGTTAGCCAAAATTAAGACCTAGCTTACAACAAACAATCATTGGCAAAGACAATAAAACCCAATAATCAGATATCTTGTATCAAAGCAACTCAGAATGAAGGAGAAAATATTAAACTGATCTTAAACACAGAAAACATCCAACTTCTGTGCATTGTATTATAGCCTTATAGCCCGCCGTAGCGGGCTATACTGGCTATTAAAGGCCCGCTGCAGTGTTAAAAGGCTCGAGCCGAAGGCGAGGGAGTTTAACAAGGCAGCGGGACTTTAATAGCCAGTGTAGGAAGGGCTATAAGGCTATTAGAACATTCTGCCACTAGAGGGCAGAATGTTCTAACAAATAAAGCAAAGCCTTCGGGGAGCGCAAGGGAATTGAAATAATCTCAGGCTCCCTGAAGCCTTTATTCACAGCCAGAGCTGTGAACAAAGAAACATTGGAATGTTGGAGCTCCGGGCTTGTACCAGCCATTATAAGCCCGGAGCACTCCATTGTTTTCAATGGAGCTTCTAACATTCCAATGTTCTAATTATTGTTACGCCCACCTTCTGTAAACAGGAGCCAGGCTGGCCCATGAAAACCAATAGCTAGCTATCACCTGTTTACGTTGCAGCAGGTGAGGATGCCATTTTCGAATCAAAGAAGAACGTTTAAAAATTATGAATAAATAGGCGGAGGCAAGGTTCTCTATCTGTGTATACTGTCACCAAGCCTCCTGCTGTTAAAAGCCATCACCAGCAGGTTGCAGAACAATGCAGTATCTGCCAGGAAGCAGACTTGGCAATAGCAGGGGCAAATTAGTGCAAGCAAGTGGTAGGCAGGCATTACACGAGTACAAAAGAGGAGAGCGAAATGATGATGACACAAGAGAAGAGATCAAGTGAGAGAGGCAGGGATGATGGTAGAGAGAAGAAGTCTTGGATGATGGAGAAAATAATTGGGGACAGTATGGGAGTAAGCAAGGAATAGGCTGGCAAGACTTGAGAGGCAAAGCAGTAAACACCCTGCAAGATGGAGACTCAAGTCTCATACTGAGACAAGCAGCCCTGTTTAAACAGTAATGAGACTATGGGCAAAGCGCCCATGAAAGCAAATTAATGAAAACTTTATTTGGGTTTCCTATGTTTATGAAATGGCTTAAGTTCTTAAGCGAAAGAAGAACATGGCGGAAGAAGGCTGACTAAAGCACCTTAGACTAATTATAAAATATGGAATACATGTCATGAATTCTACAAGCATCATTACACACAAACCTAAAAAGAATCATCGCTGCACAATATTTTGTGCAGATGTCATTCCAGGTGGCTCTCATTAGACTTGAAGATTATGATATAGTTTAATGAGTCAAGGTTTTTAATTGTTGAGATAATAATGTCCAAAGTTACTCTGTATTATAACCCGATGCATAAAGTTCAAAGAAGTTGAAACAGATGAGAATGGATCTCCTCACAGATATTGTATGTAATGATGTATGTATGCATGTATGTATGTCATTGATGCTGTGCGAATCCAACAACATATCAAGAGACTGCTTCCCAAGGTCGAATGAGCCATGCACTCTTTTTCACCAGTAGGGACATGCTGGCCTATTGACGCGTGAAGGTTGACCAACCCCTTGAGAACTTTCACATGTATTAAACCCCTACACTATTTAAACAATGGGATGCATCTTAGAAACACACGTTAAATGAACCTGCACTTGAAATATGGTGAGGCACCAAAGGTCATTTATAAACTGTGCAAAGCAAAATGGGTACTTTCAACACTGCTGAACCTCACCATTCCCCTTCATGTGCCCATCTTACTGACATTAGATAAACGGAGCCCTGGAAGTGCTAGTTACGTCACGGTCTCTGCCACAGTATTGGTCTGAATGGCAATGTAAATGATTGAATAGCTGACGCAGAAGTACTTTATCACCTTACGCAGTGGTAAATAGTTCTTTGTCACTGAACTTGAAAGGAAACATGAAAGGCAAGTACTGTATCTGGATGTAAATTTAGCAGCGTTTGTTGACATTTCTAAAGTAATTAAATAGCACATACAGAACAAAACACCGTAACGAGAACTTAATTAAAACGCATCAAAATCAGAAAGGAGTACAATACCACAAAATGGAATGCCGCACAGCAACCACACTTCAGCACAACAATAACACAATGTTATAAGGCGCGATAAAAGCACAATTCTTATAAAGTATGATCACGTTATGCTTTCGAACACTGTTTTACTTAGCAACATAGATATGCAATAGTATAAGTAAAAACATATTTTGTGATGGGGTTCCATATGTCTCTGCAGTGTGTAAGTTAATAAAACCTCACTGTGCATTCACTGAGTAGTTGCCCAGAAGTAGCCTAATCTATTTGCAGACTTTTTTAGCACAGGTAAGTAGCAGGCCAGAGCTATGTGCAGTTATCATCAGTGTTAGAAATTGGGTTACCGGTTGAGGAGGTAAAAACCCTCCTCAAGCAGCTGCCACAATTTCTTTAAGGGTAAACTCACAAGCAAACCCTAAATTAAACTGTTTTTTATCCCTGGTAGCTTGGCATGAAGCAGTCAGTCTTAATTTAGAGCCAATTATGTAAAGTCTTTATGCTGCACCTAAATCAGTAATAAAGTGAAAATACAACACAAGAAAATACCACACCACTTTAGAAAAACAGAGGAACATTTTTATAAAATATTTGAGATCAAAACAACAAAAATCCAATTAGTACAACCTGAAATATGCAATTTTAAATATTTCAGGTAAGTAAAGAGGCTAAAAGCACAAAACACCACTTGCGGTTATCTGGTCATGTGAGACCGAGTGAAAGTCATACGCTCCGGACAACCGAGATGGAGAGTTGGCTGGATATAGGGACCAGGTTAGTCCCACTAAAACAGTTACCTTCAAAGTCCAAAGCAAAGAGTTCCGTTCACTGTGGGATGGGCGGTAAGGAGCAGGAAGAGCGCCCCAAATGGTCTTCGCTGTATCTCCAAGATCCTGTTGGGCATCGCAGACGGTCATTGCTGGAGCTTAGCGTTGGTGGTCAAGTGAGCTATAGATGCAGAGTGAAGTGCAGATTTCTCACTGCATCTGGCGGTCGCTGTGGCATGAAGAGTCAGTTTACCCAGAGTTTTGCATTAGAAGGTGGTGCGTGCAGCAAGAGCTTGGCATGAACAAGCCCGTTTGTGTTTGCGAGGAGCCCAAAACCTTGGGATGTCTCCTTTTATTGAGGAGAGAGCTCAACTGATGCCACACCAAGTATCTAAGACTTGAGGGGCACAACTTGGGGGTTGGGAACTCAGTAGAACAGAGACCAGCAGTGCTCACGCAGGTCAAGTTGCAGGCTCATGCAGCAGGTCAGCTGGGCAGTTGCAGGGAACCTCTCAATCAATCAATCAATCATCACATTTGTATAGCGCGCTACTCACCCGGAAGGGTCTCAAGGCGTGTGGAATTTTAGTTCATGAACTGAACATCATCTGCGCCATCTTGCCCATTCCTCAGACTCACGTATGAACATACACGACAGCCATTTTAGGTACCATGGTCTCCCTGTTCACGATATCGATCATCAGCGCACTTCCCTGACCCTGCAAGCATCCCCCATGCACTCTGGCTGCCCCCGCGCTCACATGCACAAGTCATGAACCCTCCTCTTCCGCATGACTCTGTCTCTGGGAATCACACCCCGCGCCTGACCAACACCTCCTTTCCTTCCATGAATACCCCTCTTTTGATAAACCCTTCCTCTATGCTCGATTGTCCACACCGATCCTTTCTTTCATGAATATCTCTCCTTTGATGGCCCCTTCCTCTGAGCCCGATTGTCTGCACGGACCGCTGGTCATCCCTTGGCCTGAGGATACAGTTTATTGCCCACTACTGTATGCACTCGCCCCTCTTCAAAGGAGCTACTATTGATCATGACCTCCCCACCCCCTGAGATTCGATCAGGCGCACACATTCCAAAGGAATCGGCGGAACACTCAGCTGCGTGATAGCCCCCTCCTATTGTATGGGGGGTGAGGACCTCTACTGTAGCCACGTGTTGGAATGAGCCGGAACTGGGGGGGTACCGGGGATGTCATTTTTCATTACTTCACAATGTCTTTATTGTAATAAAGAGCGGTCACATGTCGTAAACCAGTGTATAAAAGGCCAGGCCTCAGAGAGGCTGCTAGAGAGCACCTCGAGACGATACCTTGTTGTCCGATCTGATGTGTTCTGCTCCGTCGGAATAAAACTTGTTTCCTGTCTTCCTTTCTCCAGCGCCTGCCTCTTTATTTGATAAACTTCGTATGGTATTAGAGGCGTTTAACGCCGGGCAAAATTACTTAAGAAACATCGACTAAATCGCCTGACCATTTTCCTGACTTTCCTCAATTGGCGTCCCAAGTGTGGGGCCCATCAGCGACACGTGGATCCAGTGGGAGAGGTCCCGACGACAGAGTGAACGACTGCAACGATCGGGAGAGCTCCTGTCTGATAGACCCTTGTCTGACAGCCGATCATCCGAACTTCACTGGTTCCAAGCAGACCTCTCCCGAGTGATCTACGGTCCTGACTGGGAACCATCAGGAGTGCCGCGGTAGCAGCAGAGAGTAGAGGACGATCGGGCGCTGGAAGCGGAAGACGAGAAACTGTCCTTGCGGTCCGGGTAAGGTCGTGACACACGACGAATTGCGAATTGATTGATTGTTTGATTGATTGAAATACTAGTATTTGCATTGTCGCTCTTTGAGATATTCGCTGCCTACAAACGGGGAGGAATAGGAATATTCTATCTCCCTTTGCGGATAGTGAAGGGTAGGTAACGCGGACTTTTGTCCCCCATTGTAATCTGTCGTACCTATTTTTCTCCCCACTGATTGATTGTCCGAACATAGATTGTTTGGAGTATAGTTCTTTTGAGGTTCTCTGCTTGCAAATAACGTAGAATAGCCATATTCTGTCTAGTCTTTGCAAACAGTGAGAGATAGGTAGTGCGGACCTTTGTCCCCCGTTGTAATCTGTCATGCCTGTCTTCTCCCCACTGATTGGTAGTTGGTACAACCCGGACCGCTTATTAGAGATGAACCATCCAGCTCCATTGGAAGGCACCCCTAATAAGGACATGTTCACTAAGCAAGGACTAGTCGCTATAGCTTATAGTAAGTTATGGCATAAATATACAAAAAAGGACCCCGAAAGTCAGTGGCCACTGATAGGTTCCTTTGATGATCATAAAATAAAAGCGCTAGAAGCAGCTGTTAGAATAAATAAGGCAACACCCACCATGCTCGATAGTATCGGCATGTGGCGCAAAGAAGCAGAGCAACGAAGGAAAAGAGAAGAAGCAAGAATAGGGAAAGAGTTACGAAAGGCAGCCCACCTGGCCACTAAGGAACTAGACGAAGAAATAAGAAGGAGAGAGGAAGTTAGACAAACGCAAGAATCAGGGTCGACAGGCCAATGCCCTGTTAGGACCCCCTCTACGCTCTACCCGGAGATGCCCTCCAAACAACGGGCAAACGACGAGTTACTGCTAGGTCCTCCGATTATCTACATGCCCCCTCCTTATGCCCCCTGCCAGCCTCTGGCACAGCACCTACCAGTTCTGAGTACGGGCGAGGGTGACTCTAGTGCTAGTGCCCCGGCTCTTACGGCCTTCGCACCGGCCACATTGGTAACAACATCAGATGAACTCGAGACTAGCAAGCAGCTAACGGCCAGACCAAATAGGTTGAGCAAAGACGAGCGGGATGGGATTGACAAGATAGCAAAGACACTGGTAGAACGGAAAGAGAGCGAAGAATATACGATGGATATGCACAATTCACATGGCGGTAGCCACAGACGGCATTTCATTTTACGGTTAAGATGCCACACCCTGAACGCATATGAGGATAGGTATCAAACTAAGAGTCCTGCTAAGCTGACGGCTCTATATAGAAAGATCGATGTTGGAGATGGGACTTAACGCGATGTGACGGACCTCTTGATGCAAACGCTTGAAGTCTTCCGCCACCTCACGGAACAGAAACCAGAGGTTAAGATCACAGTCCCTGAAACGGCTGAGTCCCCATTAGAAGTAGCCAACACTATGATGCCTATCAGAGAAGCCGCCCCTTACTGGGTTCCCCCAAGAGGTCAGAGAACAAACGACGATATCAACCACGCAGATGCAAAAGGAAGGGTTGTGTACAATTGGGTTTACCAACCCTGGGATCGACAAGATATTTTAACCTTTAGGCAAACCCTGCCTGATTTAAGGAAGAACCCGACAGCATTTTACACCGAATTATGCACAGCCTTGGGCTCAACAATAATGACTCTAGCAGACATTGATTTGTTTTTCGGGTTATGTCTGCCGGCTGACGTGTGGAAGCAAATCCGGAAAGCCGAACACACAGATCTGTTCGGACATACCTGGAATCAACTCAGTGAGCTAGATAGACGACGAGAGCCTGGAAGGAAACCGATAAAAGACATACTGGAACTTCCGGACAAAATAGTTCAGAAGCTAAAAACCTTGATCCCAGAGAAAAAGGTAGATTGGTCAATAGTCACGGCTTGCCGTCAGAAACCCCAGGAAGACGTATCAGAATACTTCTCCCGATTTGAAACGGTGTTCTCCGACTACAGTGGCCAAGACATGACCACCGCAACCGGACAACACCTATTTGTGCAAAACTACGTGAAGGGTCTGTCACGAGAAGTTTCCAAAAAGTTACAAACGAGCGAGAGTAGTTGGGGGGCCTCCAAACCCGCCGCTATCCTCCAAATGGCTCAGTACTACGAACACCAAAAGAATGAGAATGATAGGGCAACCGAGAGAAAGAAGAAAGATTTGAAAGAAAGGGTGATGATAGCCCAGATACAAGGGGTGGCAGTCGGGAAAGAACTACACAGGGGGAGCTACCAATCGATCGCCCCTAGAAATCCACCCCCAAAGGACCGCACATCCACTCCCTACTCTGGACGTAGGGACATAGAAGATAATCAGTGTGCATTTTGCAGAGGATTCGGGCATTGGAAGTCTCAATGTCCGGCTCTTCTGGAACTAATTAAAAATAAAGAAACGAGGGACATGACGAATGGCCCCAGGACTAGAGGACAGGGACGGGGGCACACAAACGACACCAAAAACGACCGACCAGGAAGATCGAACACATTTGACCGTCCCCGACAGAACCAGTACCAACTATCTGACAGTGAGAACACTCCCGACTTCGCATAGGACTGCCAGGGGCAAGGGAGGGATCCAGTCGAGCTCTGTGTTGACCAGCAAGGTCCTTACGTCACCGCTAAGGTCCTTGGTACAAAGTCTCCATTCTTGGTAGACACTGGAGCGACACGTAGTGTATTATCAAAGCGACTGATTCCAAGGGCACCCTTGTCTGGCTCACACATTACATTGATAGGTTTCGATGGAACGCCCTCCACTAATCCCCTGTCTGTACCTATCTCCTTTGACCTAGGAAACAACCCCACTGACACAACATTTCTGCTCTCCTCCAACTCTCCTGACGCCATTATGGGTATTGATTTACTAAAACATTTCCGAGCTACTATTAGGTGTTCCCCAGATGGAGTCCGAGTCATCCTGTACGACAACCCGAGAATGTCCAGATCCCGCCCCGCACGACATATGTACTCTATAACTGATGCTGACCTAACCTTGCTCGACACCCTACCCCTGTACCTATGGGCCAGAAACGACTCGGATGTAGGACGAATGATGATCGACCCTGTGCACATAACTGTTCAACCAGACGCAATACTCCCGAAACTCCCACAGTACCGGATATCGCCCGAAGGCGAAAAGGCATTGGTAGCGAATATTCAGTCCCTGGTAGATGCAGGAGTGGTAGAGGAAGTGGTTAGTAATGTTTGCAACAGCCCTATCCTACCGATTGTTAAGAAGCAAGGTGAGGGAGATGAGAAAGCGTACCGCTTCATCATCGACCTGCGAGAAGTCAACAAAGTGGTGGTGCCACAGTACCCCGTAGTCTCCGACATCACCACCATTCTGACCCTCATCCCGTCCACTGCCACCACCTTCACCGTTATTGATCTCAAGAATACATTTTTCTCTATCCCCATCCATCCAGACAGCCGTTATCTCTTCGGCTTCACTTTAAAAAACCGTTCGTACCGATTTTGTAGAGCTCCCCAGGGCTACACTGAAAGTCCCAGCATTTACAGCCAGGCCCTCAAAAGACAGCTGGACGCCGTCCAGCTACCAGATGGAGTGGTGTTGATCCAATATGTCGATGATATCCTTTTGGCGGCCGACACCACTCCACTTGCAATCATGGCCACTATCCAACTCTTGCACTTTCTTGCGGAGAATGGCCACAAAGTCTCCAAAAAGAAACTGCAGTTCTGCCAGCCTCAAGTGACATACCTAGGCCATCTCCTGTCCAAAGAAGGGAGGAAACTTACGCCCGACCGAATCCAAACCATCCTAGACACCCCCATCCCAAAAACACAGAAGCAAGTCCGTTCATTGGTGGGCCTTACCTCTTTTTGCCGACAATGGTTACCAAATTTCAGTCTCATTATAAAGCCCCTACTTTCCCTGTTGGCCAAAGATGTTCCCTTCCCACTCCCTTGGACCCCCGAATGCCAAGCGTCCTTTAAGGAGTTGCGGGATGCCCTTTGCTCGGCACCCGTCCTAGGAACACCAGATTACTCCAAGCCCTTCTCCCTCTTCACTCACGAAAGGGAGGGATGCGCATTGTCTGTTCTAACTCAGCCCATCGGCTCCAAACAACGCCCTTGTGCCTACTTCTCTGCCACTCTTGACCCAGTCGCCAGAGCTTTACCTGCCTGCCTTCGAGCAGTAGCCGCCGCTGCTGTCTCTATCCATCAGAGTGAGGGAATTGTACTTTCGAACTCTCTCACGGTGTTAGTACCCCACGCAGTTGACACCCTTTTGAACCAGACCAAGACTCAACACCTGACTAGTGCACGACTGACGGGGTACGAATTGACACTACTTGCACCCCACATCACTCTGAAGCGATGCACAACTTTGAATCCTGCTACACTGTTGCCCTTGCCTGAAAATGACCCCGATGTGCCCCCTATACACGACTGTGTGACCCTCACGGACGAACAGACCAGGAGTAGAATTGACCTCCGAGACATTGCTTTTACAGACCCTGATGGAGAGCTATGGGTAGACGGCTCTTGTATCAAACTCCCAGACGGCACCACTTCAGCTGCCTATGCGGTGACGACAGCCCGAACAGTAGTTGAAACAGCCCGCATCACACAACGATCCGCACAGGCGGCAGAGCTAATTGCCCTCACACGAGCATGTATCATAGCAGCAGGAACCACGGCGAACATTTACACGGACAGCCAGTATGCCTTCGGGGTGGTTCATCATTTTGGGCTCTTGTGGAGGGAAAGGGGATTCCTGACGTCCCACGGCACGCCCATCCTTCACGGAGATCTAGTCTCCGCCCTGATTGAAGCAGTTCTCCTCCCCAAACGATTAGCAGTGATCAAATGCCAGGCACACAAGAAGGTGACGGACTTAGTTGGACAGGGAAACGCACTGGCCGACATCACTGCCCGAACCACAGCTGAGAATAGGACAATGACACGCATATATGTGACCAGGTCACAAGCGGAAAAATGGACTGACGCTAGGGAAACGATTAGGGACATCCAGTCGGCCAACACACCTCACGAACTGACTCAATGGGCACGGGTGGGTCTGAAGGACGATGAAGGCTGCTGGCGGACAAAAGACACTAACAAATGGTTGCTGCCTGACTCATACTTGATTCCCATACTGACTATGGCACACTCCCCTGCACACATAGGTTCTGCCCCCATGATTGAAATCATTTCCAAAGTCTGGCACAACAACAAAATCCCCGACTCAGCCAAACGCCTGATCCAGCAGTGCCTTATCTGTCTACAACACAACCCCGGGAAAGGAACTGTAGTACCCCGGGGAGGGTTTGGGATCCCCGACCACCCCTTTGAGGTCCTCCAGATGGATTACATCCAGCTGGAGAGATGCCAAGGCTTGAAGTACGTATTAGTCATTGTATGTGTCTTCAGCAAATGGGTGGAAGCCTATCCAACCCGTGATAACACTGCCATGACTACTGCCAAAGTACTACTGAAAGAGTTTTTCCCTCGCTACGGCCTTTGTCGAATTTTATGGAGCGACAATGGCCCCCACTTCATAGCTGAAGTTATCCAACTAATCTTGAAGGGGCTGGGGGTAAAGCAGCGGTTCCATGCGGTCTTCCACCCCCAATCCGCTGGCCTAGTTGAGCGACACAATGCTACACTGAAACTGAAACTGTCAAAAATAGTGGCCACCACAGGACTTAAGTGGCCAGATGCCCTCCCACTGGCATTGCTATCGATGCGCTCCACTCCCACTAAGCACCACTTGACCCCCTACGAGGTTGTGTTTGGGCGACCAATGAACCTCTGGACTGCCCCCAAACCAACATCCATTCACGACGTCCCCGACGTCCTGCTGCCAGATTATTTATACAAGTTAACTAAAACGTTGTCTGTCATTCATCAACAGGTGCAGCAGGCCATCCCCGATGCTTCCAGGGGTCCCGGTCACGATATCCAACCGGGAGATTATGTTTTGTTCGGAATTTTCAACGGGCAAAGAGTCTGGAACCCCGGTGGACGGGCCCCTGGCAAGTACTGATCACCACTCGGACGGCTCTTCGAGTAGAGGGGAAAAGGCACTGGCTGCACGCCCACCACTGCAAGAAGGTCTCCTCGACCCTGGCCACGACAGAAAACGTCGACACCCAAGAAGAGCTCCTGAACAAGGACCGGCCATCACTGAACTGCTATCCTGATACCGAGGCACTTGAACTTGCAAAATTCCCTGATCCCACTGTGCCATCCCGGGAAGGGTATTTCCTGCGTCGAAAGGAGGGAGCTTCGGCTAAGTAGACCACGGACTAAGTTAAAATCTCAGAACGGTGGCCTAAAACAACCAAGGGTTACCCGGAGAGAAGCTAAACAAAGTCTGTGGTTCTGCCCACTACCGAGCACCTTGAAGATGATGGAAGCGCCAGATAAGAAGATGATGGAAGCGCCCCATAAGAAGATGATGGACGCAACCGGAAATACCCACTACAGGAACCCAAAGCCTGACAATTTGCACAAATCAAAGACAATCGCCTTCTTCATTCTCCTCCTCCTTTGCCTCCTCCTCATGACTTCCTTCTGGATTTTGGAGGACAGCACACCCGCTCATCAGATATTGCTGACCACTGCACAGCCAACCACCATGAAAGAGCATCACCTGATCTCCCTTTCGCCTCAGCTCCGAGAAAGGCGTAAGGAGTTCTGGAACAATTCCTTCGTGCAACTATTGCACCAACACAACCTTGCTGCAAATGCCACTAACTGCTGGGTCTGCGGGTTGCTCCCGCATGCCACTGGACACTCCATCCCCTTCATCCCTTCTCCTTTCTCAGTTCATGGCTCCTGCCTCACCTGGTTGATCCTCTTGCAGGAAAGCCACAAGGACAACGCCGCTTCTGGTCAAACAGTGTCACACTTCTACTATGGGTTCTGGCTGAACAAAACAGGAAGGACGTCTGCCCCCTTTTGTCCTGTGACCTCAGGTTCCTCCTTCCATATGAACATCCCTGCCAAAGAACGAGTTGAAATGCAAGTGCTCCACAATCCAGCTAGACCCACCTTCTCCCACCTGCGGAAGCGAACGGCTGCCACTCTGACTGTGGCCTTGTCTGTCATCAATGTCACAGGTCTCGTGTGCCTCGAAGGCCAGGGAACACAGCTGGTGGGTCACAGTTCCTGCCACATTACCAGAACATTGGTCTCAGTTGACCCCCACTCCTTTGTTGCTTCTCCGAATATGTACTTTGTTTGTGGCATCAAAGCTTACACTTGGCTCCCGAAAGGTAGGAGGGGTACGTGCTACATCGCCTTCATTCTTCCCCCCACGTATGTGGCCCCAGCCTACCATCACCCGCAAAAGCGCGCCGGAGACATTGGACAAGCCGACTCCACCGGAGCACAGTTCCTGGATGCGGTGAAGGGACTTGTTCCTCTGTGGGGCCCAATGGCAAATAGCCGCGCTATCCGACACCTGACTCAGGCAGTAGAAACAACCATTAACATCACGGCTGGCATCCTCGCTAACAACACGGCTGAGCTTCAGGCAGTCCGCCTGGTGGCTCTTCAAAACCGCCTTGTTCTAGATGTGGTTCTGGCCGACCGTGGAGGAGCATGCCGCATCATCGGCTCCAGCTGTTCCACCTACGTGCCAGATAACTCGCCTTCAGTCTACAAAGCAATCGAACACCTCCACAGACTATCCTCAGAGGTTCACCAGGAGCAAGAAGGATGGTCGCTTGGAAGCTGGTTTTGGGTAGGCATGGGCGGATTTTGCGGATCCACGATTCACGAATTTGCGGATTCACGGATCGGCGGATTTGGGGGCGGGGCTTCCTCGAGTGTGTGGGCGGGGCCAAACGGACGGGGCTTCCATGCGAGCGCACATGCTTCTTGTGTGTATAAAAGGTCAGAGACCGATCAGAGCAGCAGATTAAGAGACAGAAGCTCCTGGTCACAGGAACAGCACGGGGATAGCGCTCGTGAAAGTCAAAGATGCAAATGCCTCTGGCCTGCATCACAGCGGATTTTCGATGGTATATTTGGGAAGAAGGCACACCTGCCCAGCCTCCACAACGCTCACGATTGTTTTTGGGCTGATGAATGAGTCACTGAATTTAAGCTTCAACTAGGGCACATGCTTTATTGATATCTGCAAGTGTTTCCTGTTGAGGTTTATTTTTTGTGCCAGGACCGTCGTGCCAGAATGAACCCTGCCCTTCATATTTATTCAAGAGGACACCACCGTTTGACACCACCGTTTTTCCCCAACAAAAGTTCAAAGCCTAATTTACGATGGCGCCAGCAAGCTGCCAGCGCCATCCTGAAAAAGTTACTTAATTAGCTTCAACAGGAAGCTCCAACTGATAAAATAAAGCAGGCGCTCGAGCCCCTGCTTTATCTTATCTATTAGAGCTTCCTGTTGAAGCTAATTAAGTAACTATTTGAGGATGGTGCTGGCAGCTTGCCGGCGCCATCGTAAATTAGGCTTTGAACTTTTGACCGCGGAATCCGCCGCTCGCGGATTGCGGATTTTCGGTAAATTCGCGAGAGTTCGCGGACCGCGAATTTACCGAAAATCCGCAAAATCTGCGATCGGAGCGGATTTTGCGCTCATGCTTAGTTTTGGGACACTATGAAGGACTGGGGATGGAGGTTGTTTACGTTTATACTGATACCAGTCGTGATACTGTGTGGGTGTTGCTTAGGTATTCATTGTTTGCCACCTTTGTGTTCACTCATTTCTAACTGTATGTACCCTAAGACTTTGGACTTTAGAACTGAGCACATGAGTCCCCTCTATGAGATAGAAATACGTGGTCTTATGGGGATAGATCCGAATTGACAAGCTGGCGAGACATGTTAAAAGGGAGGACTGTGGAATTTTAGTTCATGAACTGAACATCATCTGCGCCATCTTGCCCATTCCTCAGACTCACGTATGAACATACACGACAGCCATTTTAGGTACCATGTTCTCCCTGTTCACGATCGATCATCAGCGCAGTTCCCTGACCCTGCAGCCACGTGTTGGAATGAGCCGGAACTGGGGGGGTACCGGGGATGTCATTTTTCATTACTTCACAATGTCTTTATTGTAATAAAGAGCGGTCACATGTCGTAAACCAGTGTATAAAAGGCCAGGCCTCAGAGAGGCTGCTAGAGAGCACCTCGAGACGATACCTTGTTGTCCGATCTGATGTGTTCTGCTCCGTCGGAATAAAACTTGTTTCCTGTCTTCCTGTCTCCAGCGCCTGCCTCTTTATTTGATAAACTTCGTATGGTATTAGAGGCGTTTAACGCCGGGCAAAATTACTTAAGAAACATCGACTAAATCGCCTGACCATTTTCCTGACTTTCCTCAGGCTCTTGGGGGAAGGGGTCCGCTACTGCTCGAACAGCCAGGTCTTGAGTTGTCTCCTGAAGGCGAGATGGTCCTGGGTCAGCCGAAGGTGGATGGGGAGGGAGTTCCATGTCTTGGCCGCCAGGTAGGAGAAGGATCTTCCTCCGGCGGTGGCTCTTCGGATGCGTGGTACGACGGAGAGGGCGAGGCTAGTGGAGCGTAGCTGGCGGGTGGGCGTGTAGAAGGTCAGGCGGTCGTTGAGGTACTTGGGGCCCAGGTCATGGAGAGACTTGTGTGCGTGGGTAAGGAGCCTGAACGTGATTCTCTTGCTGACAGGGAGCCAGTGCAAGTCCCTCAGGTGGCCGGAGATGTGGCTGCGTCGGGGGATGTCCAGGATGAGTCCGGCGGAGGCGTTCTGGATGCGTTGGAGTCTTTTCTGTAGCTTGGCTGTGGTTCCGGCATAGAGGGTGTTTCCGTAGTCCAGTCGGCTGGTGACGAGTGCATGGGTGACCGTCTTCCTGGTTTCGGTCGGGATCCATCGGAAGATCTTGCGGAGCATGCGTAGGGTGTTGAAGCATGATGAGGAGACGGCGTTGACTTGTCTGGTCATCGAGAGGGAGGAGTCCAGGATGAAGCCCAGGTTGCGTGCGTGGTCTGTTGGCTTGGGAGTGATGCCCAGGGCGGGGGGCCACCAGGAGTCGTCCCAGGCGGAGGGCGATGGTCCCAGGATGAGGACTTCCGTCTTGTCTGAGTTCAGTTTCAGGCGGCTGTTCTTCATCCACTCGGCGACGTCTTTCATCCCTGCGTGTAGGCTAGTTCTGGCGGTGGCGGGGTCTCTGGTGAGGGAGAGGATCAGCTGGGTGTCGTCGGCATAGGAGATGATGTTGAGGTTGTGTTGGCGTGCGATGGCTGCAAGAGGTTCCATGTAGACGTTGAAGAGGGTGGGGCTGAGTGATGATCCTTGCGGTACGCCGCAGATGACTTCGGTGGCCTCGGATCGAAACGGGGGGAGGCGGACTCTCTGTGTTCTTCCGGCGAGGAACGAGATGATCCACTCCAGTGCCTTATCTTGGATACCGATGTTGCTGAGGCGTTGAACTAGGGTGCGGTGGCAGACAGTGTCGAACGCTGCAGAGAGGTCCAGGAGGATGAGGGCCGCTGTTTCCCCGTTGTCGAGCAGGGTTCTGATGTCGTCTGTGGCTGCGATGAGGGCGGTCTCGGTACTGTGGTTAGCTCGGAAACCAGACTGTGAGGGGTCAAGGGATCCGTTCGTCTCAAGGAAGGCGGAGAGTTGTCTGTTGACGGTCTTTTCGATGACTTTGGCAGGAAAAGGGAGGAGCGAGATGGGGCGGAAGTTCTTGAGCTCGGTGGGGTCCGCTGTTGGTTTCTTCAGTAGGGCGCTGAGCTCGGCATGCTTCCAGCTCTCCGGGAAGGTGGCGGTGTTGAAAGAGGTGTTGATGATGTTCCGGAGTTGGGGTGCGATGGTGGAGTCGGCCTTGTTGAAGAAGTGGTGGGGGCAGGGGTCGGTCGGAGATCCGAAGTGGATGGTGTTCATCGTGCGGGCTGTGTCTTCGGTGGTCACCGTGGTCCAGGTGCCGAGGGTGGCGGTGGGGGGCGTTGGTTCTACGGTTGCGTGCGTGGATGGTGCGCCGAAGCTGTTGTGGATGTCGGCGACCTTGCGGTGGAAGAACGAGGCGAGAGAGTCGCAGAGACCTTGTGAAGGAGTGAAGTCGTTGTTGCCGGTGCTGGGGTTGGAGAACTCTTTGACGATGCTGAAGAGTTCCTTGCTGTCGTGGGCGTTGTTGTCCAGTCGTTCCTTCAGTGATGTCTTCTACGTGGTGCGGATAAGCTGGTGGTGCTTGCGGGTGGCTTGTTTGAGGGTGGTCATGTTGTTTGTGGTCTGGTCGATGAGCCAGGCCTTCTCGAGGGAGCGGCAGTTCTTCTTGGAGTCCTTGAGTTCGTCGGTGAACCAGGAGGCTTTCTTGCTTCTGGGTCTGCTGGGAGGGTTCCTCAATGGTGCGAGGTCATCGGCGCAGGCGGTCAGCCACTGCGTGAAGTTGTGGGCTGCTTCGTTGGGGTCCGTAGTGCTGGCGGGAGGGTTCTGGCTGAGGGAGGCGGTGAGCTGCTTGGTGGCGATCTTGCTCCAGCTCCAGCGAGGAACCTGTTGCGGGTGGTGGACCGTGGTTCTTCTGAAGCTGAAGTGGACGCAGCTGTGGTCGGTCCAGTGAAGTCCGGTGGAGTGGCTGAAGGTGATGTGCTTGCTGGATGAGAAGATGGGATCAAGCGTGTGGCCGGCGTAGTGGGTGGGGGTGTTGACCAGTTGCTTGAGTCCGAGGTTGGCGAGGTTGTCCAGCAGGGCGGCGGTGTTGCGGTCCTTGTTATTCTCCAGGTGGAAGTTGAGGTCCCCTAGGAGGATGTAGTCAGCGGAGGGGAGGGCGTGCGGGCTGATGAAGTCCGTGATGTCTTCGCTGAATTGTGTGCTTGGTCCCGGGGTCTGTAGACGAGGGTGTCTCTGAGGGTCGTCTTGGGGTCGGTGTGTATCTGGAAGTGCAGGTGTTCGGCGGCGTTGAAGGTGTCGTCGAAGTTGGTTGTGATGCGGATGGTGTTCTTGTGGACGATGGCAATGCCTCCTCCGGTCTGGTTGACGCGGTCCCTCCTGATGATCTTGTACCCGTCCGGGATGTCGATGGCGATGTCGGGTGCAGAGGAGGCGTTCATCCAGGTTTCTGTGAGGAAGGCGACGTCTGGTGAGGTTGTGTCGAGCAGGGGCGGAGCGAGGGAGGAGCAGCTGGGAGGCGGGAGCGGGGTGGCCAATGGGCGGGTAACAGAAGCGAAAAGGGGCAGGGCCGCAGGGGAGCAGCGGCGGGGAGCGGGGAGGGGGAGAATCGGCGGGAAGGACACTAGGACGGCGAATACAGGGGCACAGAGGGCACAGCAAAAACACAATCAAGGGCACAGAAGTTTAAACACAGCAAACAATGGAAATAACACAGCGAAATACACAATCAGGGGCACAGGCAAAGGAGACAGGAAAAAAACCGGCAGAACAGCAGTCCAGGCACACGGCTGTCCGAGGCAGCGGCGGAGGGGTCAGGGGTCCCGGCACTCAAGGAGGGAGCTGCGCGGTGTGTGGAGGGACCGGCCCTGCAGGCAGGGGCAAGGGTCACCTCTGGAGCTTGTTATGTCCCAGAAGCTCAAAACAAAAACCCAGCTGGCTGACCCTTGGCATCATTTCAGCCAAGGATAAAGGGTGAAGGTGAAGTGCTCCCGCTTTTATGGTATTTATTTTTTTGACATTTCCATCTGTATTTATCTATATTTATTGTTTGCCAATTTTATCTGTATTTATCCATGTTTATTTTGGGTTTTGTGGAGAACTGAAGCTGAAATTAGGATATTTCCACATTTATTTAAGTAATAAATATGCACTCATCATTGAACGCCTGCCAAGTTTCAATGCTGTGAACATCCACAGAAGATAAATCAATGCACTCATATGATAATATGCACATTTCAGTATCAACCTTGTGCATATCTACGGCTGTAAATTCTCTTTACTAAAATTCCTTTCTTTTTTAACCCCCTTACATATCAATCCACACAGCTATTGGTCTGGCAGTCATTGCAGATAGTATTTAGAATTACTCAAAAAGCAAGCCAATTTCTGGTTTTATCCACATTTAAAAATAAATACAGGCAATAAAACAAATGTTTTCTATCTGCATTCCTCTGTAAAAATCAGTAAAAACAGAAAACAGGGAGCCTTACTTATAAGCAGGCCAGGTAGCAGAGCTCCAGAATAGTAGGGCAGCAAAGTGCCAGTTCTTCTGACAGCAAAGCAGCACAACAGTTCTTCAGGACCAGAAGTGTACTGCAGAGTGGGGTGTAAGGGTCCAATATTTATACCTGGTGCTCACTTAGAAGTATGAGAAAGTTTTGAAGGTTTCTACCCCCTTAAATGTCAGGCATCCCCCTGCTCCGTGCCCTGGACCCAACTTGTTTAGGTACACAAAAGGCTAGTGACAAACCCTTTGTGAGTGTGTTCAGGTAGGGCACTTATGATTTGCAAATGTAGTAGGCAACAACTTAACTGCCTCATTAAGTTAGAGTGGTCCATCCTGACAACACTTATCTTTCTTTTGTCTCCCTGTCTAGGAGCAATCCACAAGGACCAACTGCCAGCTACCCCAAGTCATTTGGCCCAGGGACAGGCTGCAGACACTAAATGGTTAGAACAAGAAAATGTCAACGGTCTAAAAGTAGCTGTTGGACCTGGCCCCTTTTGCATGGTTATCTTCAGACGTGTTGCCTTCCTACTGTATTTTTCAGACTTCATTTTTGCTGGTTTTAGGAATCTGGGGATTTTACCACTTCTGAGCAATCCCAAAGTGCAAGTCCTGTTTAAATTGTATTGGCGATTGGTTTATCCATTATTGACATATCTGATTTACCTAGTCAGTCCATAGTGAAGCGCACCAGGTGTGCCCAGGGCCTGTAAATCAAATGCTACTATTGGGCCTGACACACTGATTGTGCCACCCACATGAGTAGCCCTGTAAACACGTCTCAGACCTGCCACTGCAGTGTCTGTGTGTGCAGTTTTAAACTGCCATTTCGACCTGGCACTTGCCAGGCCCAAACCTTCCCTGTTGCTCCATGTAAGTCACCTCTATGGTAGGCTCAAGGCAGCACCATGTGCAGGGTGCAGTGTATTTAAAAGGTAGGACATGTGCTGGTGTGCTTTATATGTCCTAATAGTGAAATACTGCTAATTTCATTTTTCACTATTGCAAGGATTATCTCTTTCATAGGGTAACATAGGGTTTGCCTTGAAATACCTCGTAAGTGTAATTTCCCATTGGGAGCAGATAGAAATATGGAGGTTGGGGTCTTTGAATTCATAATTTGACAATACATCTTTTGGTGAAGTGAGTTTTTGAATTGTATGTTTGAAAATGCCACTTTCAGAAAGTGGCCATTTTCTTGCTTAACCATTCTGTACCTCTGTCTGTCTCTAGAATCCAAATCTGGGTTAGGATGACAGTTGGGCTCTTGTGCATTCACTCTAGACAGTAACACAAAGGGTGCTGAGGTGTTTCTTGCATATCCTGATGGGCCATTACCAGGCTTATGGCATTCCTGAGCTACTCTGGTGTGAGGGGTTGTCACTGACACCTGAATAGGGCTGTGTCTGTCCTCACTTCAAGGGCAGAAAGGGGTATAAATATTGCACCTCTGACACCCAAAAATCAGAACACTTCTGAACTGAGGACATTCTACCAGGACGAAGAGATGGATGTTGTAGGAGGGACTGTCACTCTACCTGCTGATTTGTTGTGCTGGCCTGCTGCTTGCTGCTTTTGTCCTGGGAGTGAAAGGACTGGACTTTCATTCCTGTATCCTGATTCTAAGGTTCTCCAAGGGCCTGTGCATGCTTGCCTCCTGCTAAGAAGTGTCATGGCTATCAACGACTACACCTACCAGGGTCTGGGCTCTTGTGCTGAGAGCCCTGACTTGCCAAGTGGTGTCAAATCCACTTCTGGATCCTTGGAAGTGTAGCCCGTTGAAAACATCTATGCATCTACTCTCAGCACCCGTTTTCTCGATGTAGCACCACTGTGCAGCTGAAGAATCCACCCATCTCCTGCATCGCCATCTACGCAGTGCATCAGAATTTTCAACTCATCAAAACCGGCCCTGGCAAAGTGCTTGGCCGGCCCCCTGGGGGTGTGACTGAGCTCTTTGCCGGGGACAGTTTTTTGACGATTTTGGTACAGGGCCGATTTTGCACCTATGCTGCAAAAACAGCCCTGTAACAAAAATAGCCCCCAGGGCCCAAAACCGGCCCCCACCCTTGCGGCACACTGGGGGATTGCCCGGTGCCCGCAATGGCCAGTCCGGGCCTGTCTACGCCGTCTCTTCATCAACATCGGCCAGCAGTAAGGAACCAAAATATCACCTCCCCTGCCTGGCAGTAACAAACCGATGCATCACCTCCCCTTGCGCCTTCACTGCATCTGTTTCCTCTTTGAATTTTGAGGCATCCAAAGTACTTTGTGCTAAAAGAAATGCATTCATGAATTTCTATGGACTGAACTTATTTAACGATTGAAAAGTGATATCTTGACTTCTGTATGTTGGATTTTTGTCATTTCGGTCTATTTGTATTCAGATAAATATCGGCTATTTTGGCAAACTGGTGTGAAATCCTTTTGTAGTGTTTTTATCGTGTCACCGTGTATGTGAACAAATGTTTTATGCACTGCCTCTTAGATAACCTGACTGCTCGTGTTAAGCACCAAGGGGGTGAGCAGTGGTTATATTAGCTGTGTTACTCCCTTACGCTGACTAGTGTGAGGGTCCCTACTTGGACAGGGTGCAAACCACTGCCAACCAGAGACTCCATTTCAAAAAGTAATATTTTCAGAATTGCGTTTTAAAATCCAACGTTACCATTAAAGAGGGCTTTAAAGTACAATTCTTTAGACACCAAACTTGATATTCATACCTGCTTCCAATATAAAGTTATCACTTATTAAATGTACTAATTTAACCCAATGTTATCCTAAGGGAGAGGCAGCCCTTGAGCAGTGAAAAATAAATGTAAGAGTATTTCACTGTGAGGACATGAAATAACTAAAAATAGATGCACAACATTTTAAAGAAAATGCACCTTGCCCTGTGGGCTGTGTAGGGCCTATCCTAGGGGTGACTTGTATGTACTAAAAGTAAGGTTTGGGCCTGGTAAAAAGTTTATTTTGCCAGGCCAAAATGGCATTTTAAAACTACACACACACAGGCTGTAATGGCAGGCCCAAGATATGTTCGAAGGGCTAATTAAATTGGTGCACACTAAGTGCTCCAGGCCCAGTAGTAACATTTAATTTACAGGCCCTTGGTACATGTAGTACCACTTTACTAGGGACTTACAAGTAAATTAAATGTGCCAATTGGTTGTAATCTAATTTTGCCATGTTTATAGGAGAGAGCACAAGCACTTCAGCACTGGTTAGCAGTGCTAAAGTGTGCATAATTCTGAAAGCCAATAAAAACAAGTTCAGAAAACAGGAAAGTGAAGGAATAATGTTTGGGCATTACTCTGCAGAAAGGGCCAAGTCCAACAATCATGATAGCAGCTGAGTGGAGGTTTCTGTGCAACATGTGTGTTTGTGGTGCACAGGTGTGCTAATAGCCTCTGCTAATGTCAGTCTGCTTTTGCCCCAGTATCTCTCCTGAAATAAGCCAATTTTCACAAAATGATTAGTGTTAGAAATTAGGTTTCTGGTTGGCTGAGGTATGCACCCTGTACAACCAGGAATCATAATCATAGTCAGGGTAATTCAGATTCACATCATAAACTAACCTGTGCTCACCCTCTAGCTGCTTGGCTGAGAGCAGTCAGGATTAACTTAAGAGGCAATTAAAGTATTTGTGCAACACTTCGAACAGTTAAATGGTGAAAACACAGTACAAGGTACCACTTGTGGTTAGAAAAATAGGGCTTCATTTACTGCATAAAACAAGACCACCATGACAAAAGTCCAATAAGAAGTACTGGAGGTATGACTTTTCAAAGAATATCTTGAGATACCATGCTCAAAAGCATATAGAGCCAACCGGCGCTGTCTGCTCGTGATTGATCGGGACAGAGTCTAACTTTCAGGCTGACTGCGATGGAACTCGAGTCAAATACAGGGACCAGCTTGGTGCAGCGCAAAGTACCTTGTTCCTGGATGCGAGCAGCAAATGCGCGATCCGTCATCGTCGAGCATCCAGCTGAAGGCAATGCATTGCACAGTCTGCCGGTGATGTACTGGATCCTCAAAGATGCATCAGAAACGAAGGTGCTGTGCCACGCAGCCTCATGTGATGTACCCGAACTTCGTAGATGCATCAGAGTCCAGGGAGGTGCGCTGGTTTCGATTTCTGCAAAGGAGTTGATGCTGTAAGTTCTAGCAGAAACAGCACTTTAGTCCCATTTCCAAGGGTCCAGATCTGGTTTGGCACCACTTGGCAGGGCACAACTCACAGAAGGCAGAGTCCAGGTGCGGTTTGTGGAGAGGTTTGAAGTTTTTTGTGTCCCTAAGACTTCAAACAGGAGGCATACACGCCCTTGGAGTCACTCTGGGTTCAAGTGGTGTAGGTCAAGTCCTTCTCACCAAGACAATGGGGGCAGCAGGCAGATCAGCACAGCAGAAAAGAAGCTCTTCCAGAGCAGCTTTCCAACAGAGTGGCAGTCCTTCAGTAGCACAGCAGTCCTTTCTCCTAGCAGAGTATTCACAGGTCCAGAAGTGTACTGAGGTGCTAGGACCAGAAGTCCAGTGGTTCCTTTGAAGTGGGGGAGACTTCAAAGAGGATATTAGACATGAACAGAGATCCTCCTTTCCTGCCCTGGCACCAGACTCACTCCAGGGGGTTAAACAGTCCTATGTGTTGGGACAGGACACAGCCCATTCAGGTGTAAGTGTGAGACTGTGCCCGGCTCGTCCCTCCCAACCTGCCTAGGACTGTCCATCAGGATGTGGATGGCCCATCAGTCACACCTAAGCCCCTTTTGTGTTTCGCTGTCTAGAGGGAATGTCCAAAGCCCAGCTGTCACCCAACCCAGACGTGTATTGGAGACAGGCAGCAGGAATACAGGGCTAAGAGCAAATAAAATGCTCACTGATCCTCTGTTTGCATGTTAGCGCTGTAATATATATTACATTGGTAGCATCAGAGGGGTCCACTAGCTGTATTGCTTATGTTTCAGGTGGGACTTTTACTTCCCAGCCTCACACAGACCCAATACATATTTGAAATGCTGCACTAGCGTCAGACAGTACAGCATGTTGGATAATGGAGCTTAAGAGCTTGTCAATCATTTACCCTCTTGACTAGTTAGACGCTGTAAAAAAAAGGGAAATGTCTACTTTGGTACTTTCAACCTTGTTCCTGATTCTAATTGGAGCTCATGGGTTTGTTTCTGGTATGCTGCAGATGGATAGGGGAGTCAGAAATCGAGTCATGCACCAGGTAAGTTGTAGTTTTTGAAAGCCTGAGTGTGCGTTTGTCTGTGTGGGAGTGCATATGTATGTCATGCTGTGGAGTGCATGTGTATGTATGTGTGTGTGACTGTCTTTCTTTGCATACCTGCAACTGTGTGTATGTATGTCTGCTTGTATGCCAGAGCATGTGTTTAAGTGTGTGTGTGTGTGGGTGTGTGTGTGCGTGCACAATCTGAAAGCCTGGTCCAGTGGTTGGTAAGGCCAGAGGCTGAGTGCGTTTGAGCTTTGAGGGGCCCCATCGCATCCATAATCAACTTTCCGCCACTGGGGAGCGGTGACACAAAACATTGTAGCACTGGGTGCCGCCAGCGGGTCTTGCAGCCTGCCCTGCGTTGCATGAAAAGGAGAGAGCAGGAATGTGCCCACATATTAAGCTATGGTGCACTTCTGCTCTCTATGTGCGCTGGCATGTTCCTAGGCCTGTCATTTATACATTTCTGATTATTGTTTTTAAATTTATTATCCTTAATAACCCTGTTTTCGTAAATACAGGCCTCCACCCTAAGTAAGTTCTTTCTATTTTATTTATCACATCACTTAAGATACCCTTATTTACTATTTCTTTTCATTCACTATTACAGGAATACCCTTATTAACTTAGTCCTGATGATATGCTACTATCTTAGGGTCAAAATGTCGTTGACACACCTAAGTAACAAAGTGACAAGGAACCTCCTTCACTACAACATGGAATGTTTTGAGAACTATATGTTATTGTTTTTTTACATATACATTAGCGTGTATTTATATTTTGTTTTGTGTATCTCTTTCTGTTATGACGCCATATTGCACTGTGTTTTTGTCTGTAATTGTGTGTTTCTATGTATCCTATTAATGGGTTACTGTCATTTAATTTGTATAAACTATTAAGTCCATGAGGCTATTTAGCCTCTTTATTGGAAGTATTCTCTTAGTAAATGATAGCAATGAGAACCATTGTTGCCTAAATATTGGAAGATAATTCAAGGCATACTTTTTGGTGGAAATGTGATGCACAGCCAGATAAATCAAGATTTGCATAGCTCTGTATATCCAAACTAACATTTTGCGCCATAAAAAGTGGCAACATGTTAGTATGTTTGCCCCTCTATGCCTTGCTAAGTTGTGCTTGGAATTCGAATACATACACATCAAATGAAAACATCAAGAACACAACTCTGGGCCACTGGAAAAACATCAGAATACTACTCTGTAAGCAACATGACAACCACACACAATCTTACATTCAATCATTTGTAACAACGATCTTTCTACCTGTATGTAAAAGTGCTTCTGTACATTGTTAGGATGTTAAGTACAACCACAATACATAAATGACACTACAATACAACATGGTGATGTAGCCTGCAGCTATGGCATCAGCACTCACTCACAAGAAGAGTTCAGCTGACAGGTAACACTATGCACCAGTCATTGCCTGCGTGGATTACACATGCATTGAAAAGAGTATAATTATGTGCACTTCTTCAATGTAAAAAATATTCTGTTTTACTATAAACCAGTATTTAAATTGCTTGATGTAATCCCAGCATCTGTGGCATTGAGGATAAAGCTGATGCGAAAAACAGTAGGAATACCTTGTGTGATCCATGTACCAACTCGGTGCAGGAACAACATAATGTGTCTCGTCTGTGAAAACTGAGCCCTCTTGCGATCATACTGTACATCTCTGTCCAGTCAGTACTTTCGCTTATAAAAAGAAAAGTACTTTATTGCAAAGGTAACATCTAGAAACACTGAGCACAATCAACAGAGAGCGTTGTCTCGCGGGTACTAATGGGAGATGTCTTCTGTTGGTGCAGTCTCTTCACAGCACTTGTAAGATTCCTCTTTAGCTGCGAGGGCAGTCTGATGTTTCCAGAGCCTGGCTGCTTCTCAGCGCTAGACACTAGCTGAAGAACTCTTATAGAGTACATGAACAACATTCTGGACCACCTCCAAGTAGAATAGAATCAGAATTCCCCATGACTACTAGTCAGTGAATATATGATTTAGGGCCTCATTAAAGTTCGGCAGACAGGTTACTCATTCACAGATATGACAGATATTCCGTCCATCGTATTACAAGTGCGATTGGATACAATGCACTAAAAATACGGCGGACGAGATATTTATCAAGTTTTGATGGAGCAACCTGTCCGCAGACCCGTAATCAGAGCATTAGTTCGAAGTAGCCCTTGTGAATCTCATCAATTGCATGATTTCGTCATTGGAGATATCATATGTTAAATATTCCTACTGCGAGGACATACTTCATCCGATCAGAAACTAAAATATACTTCTGTCTACTCATGTCACACTGTAAAGCTAGTGCTTTCTACATCTGCAAAATGACAGGAGTCAAAATGTAGGTTTACTGAAGAGACTGATGGAATTACAGTAATGAAACATTCACAGAATTAAATTGCGCAAAGAAAATAATTGCCTAGTGATGCAGAATTAACTTCAGAATAAACATTGCATTATTGTTAGTGGTCTAGCAAATCTTCTGGACTCAGGCAGACTGACACAAACAAAATCACAAAGAGCCATTGATTGATCTGAGATGGTTGAGACACAGAAGTACTCATCTTAAAGTTTTCTTTTGCGTTTGAAAAAGCCTAGGTGGAAGGGTTACAGGACTGTCGACCTTGACTCTGCACAGGTAAGCTAGGGGAGGGTGGAGGGATTGGGGGTGTATCCCTAAGGTTTGAAGAGTTTAAGAGGAGGAATAGAAAGAGGAGATTAATGCCATAGAGATGGTGATATTAGAAAGAGTTTCACGCTTCAAGTTAATTTTTTCATTTTCATAGTTACTAAAAACTATTGCAACCTTTTAAAACAGTCAATAGAACTGATATTGTACCCCAGTAAAACCAATGAAACCAATGCTAAAAATGCTATACAGTGGTTAAAAGAGTCGGTGTGACCATTGACAAGAGTCATTGATTCACAGAGTAAAATGCAGTGTGGTCACTTACCGCCTGATTCATCAAGCTAAATTGCACTCGCAAAGGGCAAGATTCTCAGAATCTTGCCTTTTGCGAGTGCAATTTTTGCATTTGGGATTATCATCCCAAATGCAAAATTCGCTATTTAAGAATTCGCACATTTGCGAAGAATTGAATTTAAGGAATCTCTATTTGAGATTCCTTAAATGCAATTCATGAAGCATTTTAAAAGTGCGAAAATGCAATTTTGGGCCGCTATTTACCGAGAGGTCAGACCTCTCGGTAAATAGCAAAAACTTAGAAAAATGCATTTAAATGCATTTTTCTAAGTTGCATGTTACACACACACATGTCCTTTGGACATGTGTGTGCGCAACACCAATGTAGATTACATTTCAGGGGTGCTACAGGGTGTCCTTTGGACACCCCTGCACCCTTGAAATCGCATCCTTATTTACGATTAGCTAATTGCTAATCGCAAATAAGGAATAACTCCCCATTCATTCCTATGGGCCTGTAATTAGCTAATCGCAAATAAGGAACATGTAGGAATTGCAATATTTATTGCAATTCCTACATGAATCCCGTTTTGCAAGTCCTTAATAGCGATTCGTTATGAATCGCTATTAGGGGCTCGCAAAACGGGAGATTGATGAATCAGGCTGTAAATGCATTACTGAAGGCAGACATATACTGCTAATATTTTGTGCATTAAAAAGGTGCTCTTTCCTTATTGCGACAACAAAATACAGCGACCAGCTTGCGGGCCGATGACTCCACAGGCCGCTTATTGCTTGTGTGGCTGAGGTTGGAATGTTATTTTAGGCATTTTTGGTTCGGTCAGCATAATACATTTTACCGTTCTTCAGTTCAGTTGCGTGGCCCCGGGCCAAAGCATTCCAGCACTGCTTGCCTCCTGGTGCGAAATCCTTTCTGCTTGAAGGGGGCCTTTAGCAGCTGTGACCATTCTTGCTGCAGTTCCTTGCATGTGCATATTAAGTGCAGAATGTCTCCTTGTTCCTTATCGCACAGCCTGCAACTGCTTTAGGTTGTTGCCCTCAGCCAAGGTGGAAGGTGCTGAGTGCATGGGAGAATGCCCAATCTAAGCCTTAGAAATTAAATTATTATTGATTTAGAATAGCCCTGATTGAAGTATTGCAAGTGTTTTATAGGAATGTAGGGTCATCCAGGCATGAGATCTGTCTGAGAATGTTGACTTGTCTTCTTCCAGTGAGAGTTGTTTTACGCATTTCCAAATCAGTTTTTTGAAAGTTAAATGATAACGTTTTGTGTTCCAGAGTTCGGTGAACCTAGTGGTTTCCAGGCATATCTGTAGGTAACTTTTTACCTGGGAAATTTCCCTGTGCTGGAGGTCTTGCCAGAGCAGTTGATTAAAGGTGTTTGAGGTGGCAGTTCTGATCTTGTGCCAGCAATTGATGTTAGATCCCTGCCTTACCAGGGATAAGCTGAACTGCAAATTATTTGAGCTGGTGAGGTGTAATGCGGAAGGCAAAGCATGGTTCTGTATGCTTTGACCAGCGTGCTCTCCAGTAAGTTAAGTTGGCATCTCCCCCGCATTGCTTATCGTAGGGAGTAATTTGGCTTCAGCTACCTTCATGAGCGAGCTCAATGTCGGCCTGTCAATTTATTTGTGAGATTTTTCATTGATATTGCTATTACGACCCTCTATTACTTATTTCTTCTATTTGATGAGCGAAAATCCCTTCGTAATCAATGATGACTCATAGGTACTTGTATTCGGGCGATAGTTCAAGCTGTGTGCCTCCCAAATGCTATTACCTTTGCCGATTTCTTTTAATATTTATTGTCATTGTTCGTGTCTTACTGAGGTTAATTTTTAAGTTATTCTCTTTGGCATAGTTTTGAATTTCCATTAGTAGGTGTTTAAGACCGGCGTAGTTATGGCTGAGCAGCACTACATCATCTGCATACATAAGATTGGTCAATGTTTTGCCTCCTAACCTAGTAGCGCGTAAGTTACAGGTGGGGAGAGCCTGTGGAAGATCAGCCATGAATAGGTTGAACAGGGTGGGTGCAAGTACACAACCCTGCTTCAACCGTTTGGATGTAGGGACTCTTGACGAGAGGTGAGTTCTGCCGCCCAGTTTCACCTGAACCCAAGTGTCTGTATGAAGAAGACACAGGATGTTTAAGATTTCCTGTGGGATTCTCCAGCGTGCCAGCTTCCCCACAGTCTACGCCTCTCAACGTTATCAAATGCAGTGCTAAAGTCAATGAAGCATAAATGTAGTGGAAGTTTGGCTTTTTTTGCTGCATCGATGAGTAGGGTGATTGCAAGGATATTTGTTGCTGTGCCAGCCGTTTTGTGAAAGCCTGTCTGATTTGGCGGTATTATCTCATTTTCTTCTGCCCAGGTTGTGAGATACTCTAAGACAGTACCCGCAAAATATTTTGCTTCATTGTCGATCAGTGCTACCAGCCGGTAGTTGCTCGGTGTGGCCCTTATAGCCTTTTTTGTGTATTGGGAAAATGTGTAATGTGTTGTATTAGAAAGAGTGTTTTGTGCACGATTTGTATTCAGTGGGACTATAAGATTGTTTAAGGGTGGTTGGTTGTCAGATATTACATTACTTTACTGTTTTTAGTATGGATGATAGATAATAGGCAGTTAGGCAGTGCTTGGGTAAGATATTTTTTAAAAGCTGCCTCACTGAAGCAGACTTTTTCAAACAACATGCTTTCTATTATGGTTGCTCTATGAAGCTCTGTTAAGGCTTCTTTCCAACAAAACTGAAGAAGAATGTTTAGACCTGTCAATGCTCATAAGCATCAGTAATAACAACTCTTCTCCTGCTACAGGAGAGGCCCTTCACTCATGCTCCGGCATTTCCTTGTTCAAGGCCTGGCCATAACTAATGGAGATGCAAATATATTTTTTCCACATGAAAAATGTTTTCTGTTATGCTGAATGTCCTACTACTTATACCCTCACCCAATCTGGCGTTACCCATCCCCCTTCCCATCTTGAGGTGTTTGAAGATCTTACTCAGCATCTTCAGAAGCAGAATGCAGTTACGGCGTTGACTGTGCAGCCATGTACAGTTTGCTGTTGATGATTACTCAGAGGTTCCTGGTATGAGTTCTGGGTCTGGTTGTGAGTCTGAGTTTGGCCAACCACCAGTTACAGACCTATGGTGAGGTGTTCGTCCTGAAAATCACCACTTCTGTCTTGTCCATGTTGAGCTTGAGACAGCTGGCTTTCACCCTAGCAGCAACTTCCTTCATGCAAGCATGATCTTGTTTCTTGTGCTGGGGTCTTGCCCGGGAGGGAGAGTATCAGTTGAGCGCCACCTGCATAGATAAAGATGTTGATGTCGTGTGCACGGATGACATTGACAGGAGAGATCATGAATGGCATTGAAGAGGCTGGGGATGAGCGATGAACCTTGAGGGACTCCACGAATGAATTTGTGGGCTTACGAGGAGTGTTTCACCTGTTAAGACAGAGCAGATCCAGTGGAGAGTGGATCCTTGGCTGCCAGTCTCGAGCAGGCCCCTGACAAGGATGGGGAGTGAGATCATGTCAAATGCTGCAGAGATGTTATCATTATGATAATTGAAATGACACATTTGTTGCCATGACTGCTTTGCCTTATTATAGGACTAATGTCTGCTAGTCCCATATCAAAAATATTAAATAATATCAATAATCAGACATATAAAAACCCAGTTATCGGGTCCTATTTTGGAGAGGGACTTTGCACCAGGGCCATTGAAACAGAAGGCATGCTAGTTTGCAGCATCAAACTTAGAAGGATGCTGCAGGGGGAAAAGTGGCCTTCACCATTCACAGCTTGTTACATGATCAAACAAGCTAAAATAGGAAATGAATACCTTGCTATTTTGCAACACAAAACACAGGTATGCTGGGCAAACCATCTCAGAAACTCAAGAACAGGTTGCTCTATATTGCTTTAGATGAAATGTAGCATAGCACCTAGAATTAGTTTGAGGGTGTTAGGACAATATCACCTCAATAGCAATGTTAGATGTTTGCTTGTTTTCCATTTTTCATGATATGTTTTTCTACATTACTTTTCATAGTCTGTGTGTTTACCAATCATATTTTATATACTAAGTTAGGATTTTAAAATAAACATATAAAATACATATCCTGTCTCTTAGTGCCATCTTTGAGTGTTTTATTCATTTACAAAAGAGGGTTTGAAGTGCTACTGTGTCCCTGAACTCATTTTGCAGAACTGATTGTTACCAGGAAACATTTTCTACACAGTATTGCTCAGTGGCCTTGTATGGATTGCAGTGCAAATGGATTTCCAATTCACATTGGCATACTCACTAAGTCATTGCACTAGGAGGTTAGAAATCTGAAATCTGGACCCGCGACTCTGAAGGGGACAAGCGTGGCTCAGTGGTTAGAGGCGGCAGACCCGGAAGCTGAGATCGGCCGTGGACCAGGGTTCGATTCCCCGCTTCGGCGGGTCTCGGGCTCAAAAATTCCTCGGACTCGACAATTCTCGCTCCGGTGCCTACTCGACTCACGGGGTCACACTCTGCGACTCTGGGCAATAGTTTGCTTAATCTCCACTATGGCCCCTCGCGGCGGGATGCCTGGCTTTCACCTTGTGGATACCCTGCCGGGGTATCTCACAGGGGAATACCAGGACGGGTTCCCTAAGCAAGCGCCTTGATACCTTCGGGTGATACGTGCGCTATATAAGTCGCAATATAAGTCGCAATACATCTAGAGAACATATCAATAAGATGAATTCATGACCTGTCCCTACAAATACTGGTGTTTATGGATTTATATCTTTACAATGGATTATTGTCTGGGGACAGATGCCATGCCAGTGGTAAGCAGTATCCAACAGGAAATTAGTTGATATTTATTTATAGAATAAATAATATATGTTCAACAAATATACCCCCTGAAGAATAGAAGGCAGAGTCAAACTTGTCAGGATTCAAACTAAAACAAATGGCATTGAGGTGCAGATATTATTCTGAAACACCTTATATGTTCATTCTTGGCAGCCAAACTCAGCTTAAATGTCCCACTTCAGGGGGAAGGGGGCTGAGCAAGCCACAAGGGTCATTGGGTGGAGACGGCTAACAGTGTAATGATGTTTTTCACTTCTCTGGAAGGAAGAGACGCCACTCTGGAGCCAGGTAACCACAAAGAAAATATTATAGAAAAGGAATAGAGCAACACTAGTGCACTGGCACACAATCTCTCCGGGAACTGATCAGTGTGAAACTCTGAGCTCCGCCAAATGTTCAATGAAGCAAAGAGATGTCACCTTTTATGCTTGAAACAGAGGAGCGTTGTAAAGAGTCAGTTCAGGTTGGGCCTCTGCCACAACCAAGCCACACTTTAGATATCTAGGCCAATCCCTTTATGCTTGCTGAAAGGCAACTTTTCTATCCAAGATAGAAGATTCTGGAGTTGTTGTGCAAGAGGTCACATACAGTGTCCTCACAGAAGGGATGTTGACCCTGCGATAGCTGAACTCCTCTTCAAACTGCCCGTGATCTTATCTTTATCAGTACAATGTAATCTGAGGCACAGCAAGTGATGGTCCCATCCTGGGTGAAATGACAAAGTGATAGGTACACAAGTCCAACAAGTGGGAGAAAAACACATATTAGTTAGCACAACCATAATCACAACCATAATCTTAATAAAGAAAACACAATACATTTCATATTCCAATAAATATAATTTGTAACAGATATTAGTAGCAAACATTGATGCCTGATCATCTTGCTGTCTTGTGGGTGTTAGGATTACATTTTTTCAGGTGGCAATCATTTTTTACCCTGGGAAAATCTTTTTGGGATCAGGTCATAAGGGATTTGGCCTATATACATTTTTCATTCAACACAACAGTCTTTGTTGCCGCTGAACGAGGTAAACAAGCAGCCTTCATTGTCTCAGCAGGCAACAAAATGTTACCACAATATTGTTTTTATAGAGGCATAAGGGCAAGTATTTCAGTGCTAGCCTCGATTTGATTCAAAGTGACTCTGTGCTGCGCGAGATTAACGAGGCCTAACTATTGCCAACCCGACAATGACGACAGAGCAGTTGCCTTCCCTCCGGATTTGCCCCTGTGGTGTCTGCCTGAACTAGCCACTCCTGGAGAAAAGAAGTTTGTTTATTCTGATTCACCTTTCCTGACCCCTGCGGCTGCATATCAGATCAGACTGTGACACAAAGTTTGACTAACAGAATTGTTTACCTTGATGTCGATGATTGTGCTATTTGTGTGACCTTGCCATCCTGCGAGGTGTGATTGAAACCCACTCGCATATTGTTTCTAAATGGGCTGCCATGTACGTAATGCCCATTGGGAAACCCCTAATGAAACAAAATATAAAAAACTATATTACAACCAGAATAGATTGTCATATCCTAAAATTTAAAAAAACATACATTGTAAAATTCAGTATATGGTCCACCATTCTCTTGAATTCCCTTGTAATGGACACTTTATTGATATTCACCAAACGTTAATGGTGTGGGGATCACCATTGAGATTAATTCCTTGCCCTATTCTGTTTGTCTAAAGCCAGCTTCTCTTTTGACCTTTTTTCTGTGTGTGGATGCATCAATGCTCCCCACCTGTGTGATCCACTAATTACCTGCCAAGTGTGTGGATCACTCCTCATGAAAACATTAATTGGCTTAAGTGTCCATGTGGCCAACTCGGGATGTGGGGATCACAGTAATTTAAATTTGCTAAGTTGTAAGCAACATCCAAATCCGGAACTCATGCTCCATGGTGAACCCTCGCTCAACTTTCCGTTGCGGCGACCCGCTGTATTGTGGTCCCACTCAGCCCAAAGATTCCTCTGCCTGAACACTGATTGATTCCCAGAAGCTGAATTGCGCCCTTCTCGGACCTTTCTTCTCGGAGATTGCAGCTGCGACATCCTGGGTATCCTATCCTCCTTGATGGCACCCGGGTAGCTGCGAGACCGTGCCCGGTGCCGAAGTAGGTGTTCTGCGTAGCCACCTGACCGACATTCCCCGGTTCACCATTCCATAAATGAGACAGGATTGAGCTTGCATTTTGTACGGGTAATCGAGTATCCCAAACTGAGTCCCTGGGAGTGGACGCGCTGGACAAGATGGCATCTCGGGACTCGGTGACCTCCTTTGAGCCGACTGTGAGTGGGGATTCCGTGTAATACCCTAACGGCCCATAACTATCTCTGGAGGTGGACTGGGCTTGCCCCTCTTACCATAGGCCTTTCTCCTTTCACAAGACAAATACTGATTCCCGGCCGCGCCTGACCTTAACATGGCGCCCATGCTGCTTTTGCATCGGGCAGGACTTTTTAGGCTGTCTCCAAATGGTGACCTCCTCCCTGATCATCATGGAGTCTCCTGGTCGACCATAATCTCTATCCAGGGAATGGGCCTTTATATAACAACAAGGGACTTGAACAACACTCCACGTCTTACCCTAAAATGGCTGCCACTGAGCCCACCTAGTCAAGAACAAGTCTTGCGGTTGAAAACTCCCTGCCTGCGAGTCACAGTGATCAACAACCTCGACCTACCTGACTTAAAGAGGGTAGCCAAGCTACCTATCCTCTCATACCCCCCCACCCTCGCCAGCTCCACTCACCTGCACATGGGCTCAAGTCTTTTGTTCGCCTCCTGATCCTCACCCTAAGCCAGCGGAGTCTGAACCGCATGGCCGTTCCCCGGTCTAGCTGCTCCGACAGCTAAAGGGGAGACTGGCTCTGGCACACCGCTTTGGCCGTCACCTACCCAGCCAGTCTTTGGACATTTGTCTCGTCTTCTCTGCTGCTGTCTCCTTCCTTTGGACTCCCAACTCTCCCTAATCTGTTTGATCTTGACTCTCGTTTTCACTAATAACCCCTGTATTGAATATGTACTCTCTGTAATTTGTAACACATTATTTTCTTATGTAAAGCGCTCTGATATCTTCAGGTCTAGCCAGCGCTATATGAAACTCAAATAAATAAATAAAAATAAATAAATAAAGGTTCTAAGGAAGTAAGCAGGATCTTCTGCTTTATCCTTCCACAAAGTGCAGTGAGGAGTATCACAGGACAACGCCCTCTCCACTTTTCTTCAGTATGTACATCTCCTCCTGATGCTAATAATGGATCTACAGTATGTCCAAATCTACATATATGCTGTTGATATCCAGATTAACAAATGATTTAGCAACATAGCTCAGCAGCAATTGAACATTAAAGGGTGACTATATCAAATCAATTACCAATTAAACACGAGTTATCTCTGTCTAAATGGAACAGAGGTTGATTGTTTTAATTGAAATGTGCAGTAGTCTTAAGTCACTCCATTCTAATGCACTACAGACCCCTATGAAGCAGGGGCCAATTTTAATTCAGACCAACTCTTCATCCTTTTCAGGAATGCAGCCAAAAAGAGAATGACATTTAAACCTCCTCACCTTTGTGAAATTCCTCCACCTCTACAAACCAGTCATTGAGTAGAACAAATTGGCACTGCAGTGTTGACTATTGACATTCCTGAACTAATGCATTGCAGTCAGTTGCAGCTTCTCCAACATGCTAACTTCTAGGCTTCAAACAATTCAGAACCAAGCAGCCACAAAGTGACTACTGCAATGGCAGTATGAACATGTCAAGAAGATGGCTCTGACACAGCCATGAACCTGGGAGTTAGGTTTGACAGGTGCCTGTCTTTCTTAACCCAGATTAGCGCAGTGACTGGTATGTGCTTTAGTATATTAAGGGCGCTGAAAAAGTCTATGTTTTTTCTATACTTTTCTGCCAGGAAATCAGTTATCCAGGCTCTGATAACATCTCGCCTGGATTATGCTAATGCCTTGCATCTTGGCCTGCCAAAATATGCAATTCAAGTGGTGCAAAACATTCCAGCCTGCCACTTACTGAATCTACCCAAGAGAGCGAGAATCTCGAGTCATCTTTCTGCTTTGCACTGGCTCCCAGTGAGGAAGAGAATTCTGTTGGTTCTGATTTTTTGTGCTCTCCCAATATTGGTCCAGGCTATCTGGATTCCCGTATTATTTTCTACAACCCTGTCAGGAGCCTCCGGTTTTCACATCTGGCTTTGGCCAGAATGCCAAGAGCGAGATAGTCAAGAATTGGCGGGCGCTCCTTTTCCTTGTTTAGACTATAGCGGGAGTGGGAAGCAAACTATTCACTGGTACCGGTCTCAAGACTCGGGGATGAAACCGTGAGCCTAAGCCGTGAGCTGATTGTTGTAAAGTGATGTGCTGTGGGCGCTGTAGGATACTAGCTGCTGTAGCGTACCTGTGTAAGTAGTGTCAGTATGCGTTTATACTTTCCAGGGAGTGGGAAGCAAACTACTCACCTCTACTTTCTGAAGACTTGAATGCAGTGTTTTAGCAAGCAGGAATAAATAAATAATGGTGAAGAATATGATGCAGAATGTTGCAATGCCACAGAAGAGAAATGGTGAAATCAGGTGTGTCTAAGAAAGTGGCTGTGTAATAAAGCGATTGAGTCTGAAAATTACATAAAAAGTGTCTTTATTTAAGTGCCATAAATGGATCCACTGGTGCAAGAGCTAAGGCATTCAGCTGAGGCAAACTCAAACCTCTTCTACTGTTTTGAAACGTACGTTCCTGCATCAGTGAATTCCACATTACATGATTCCACATTCTACAATTAAGACCAGATCTTACTGCTCACCCCAAAATCTCGTACTCCAGGTCAGAGCTTACGCTTATCAGAGAACACTACCATCTTTCCCCATAACACCACCACATTAAGGACCCACCCCACCTCCAAGACCTCGAAGGGTTCTTTTCATGCCCACACTGTAGATACCAGAGCACAAATTACACCCCCATTCAGCAGGAATCGTGGTCTCCAAAACCCCCACCCAATGCAGACCCTAAAGGGAATAGCACACGGAAACCCGGTCCAAATTCCCCTAGAAAATCGTCCCTGAAAGGTTTCCTTAGTAACGTTAGATCCTTGCCAAAACACGCAATCGAGATGTGGGACCTACTAGATACTGGCACTCTGGATGTGGGTTTCATAACCGAGACCTGGCTTAAACCCACTAATACCCCAGCAATCACTATCGCCCTGCCAGAAGGATATAAAATCCTTAGACTCGACAGATAAGCCAAAACCGGAAGAGGGATTGCCATTATTCACAATCACAGGGCAAAAACCTCCATTTTGGAAGAACGTTCTAGCGGACAAATCGAGATCATGATTTTCAGGCTCGATCTCTCCCCCAAATTTAACTGGAAAGTGGCTCTGGTCTACCGCCCCCTGGACTCCTAGACGACTTCTCTCTCCTGCTTATGGAACTCATAGCCCCACACGTGATCTCCTCTAACAACTTCATGCTTATGGGTGACTTCAACATCCACTACGAGAACCTCGACAAGGCAGACACTATATCCTTCCTCTCAGACCTTGCCACACTGAATCTAAACAAAATTAGCAACGGTCCGACTCACTCAGCATGGCACGCCTTAGACATAATTTTCACTAATTCTCCCCTCCTCAGCTGCGAAGCCCCGAAGCCAGTTAACTGGTCTAACCATGCTATCATCAACCTCCAACTGGAGGATCCCAGGGTATCCCAGCAGTCCATCCCACGAAAACAATCCCACTACAAACAATTGCATAAAGTTAATCCAGCTACTTTCGCATCCACCTTAACGATCACTAAAAGCTTACCATGTAGCAACACCGAAGACAGCCTAACCCTTTTCAATAAATCTATCTTAACTGCCATTGATCTGATCGCACTGATAAAAACGGGCTCTTCCAAACCTAGAGCCTCACAGGCAGCATGGTTCTCGGTAGAACTCCAGAAAGAAAAAACTGGATGCAAAAACCTTGAAAGGAAGTGGTGCCGCACCAACATCACAGCCAACAAAGAGAAATTCAAGGCCGCCCACACCCTATACCGCAAAAACATTAAGCTCGCCCGTAAATCACATATTATTCTTCTACTCAGCCAGGCGGATAACACCCCCAAAACTATGTACCAAATCCTGAAAACCTTGACCAACCCCAAAGACTGTGAATAAGAAGAAACCCCCTCCCAAATGCTTTGTGACAACATCAGCAAGCATTTTATACAGAAAATCGAAAACATCTACAATAATATTGTCACCACCAAACTCCCTCCCCCTTCAGGCTCCTCTCCGGACACCCCCTGAAGCCCTACCCCGAACGCTAATACTCTACTAAATTTACCCCCTCTAACACATGAAGAAACCAAAACCGCCATGAACACAACAAAATCAGGTTCACCACTTGATATTATACCTGCCAAAATCATGGCATCTTTAACAGAACAACTATCTGTACCCAGCTGATCCTTATTAAATCAGTCCCTGGAAGAAGGCCACCTACCCTCCCCATGGAAGGCCGCCCAAATCATCCCTATCCGGAAGAACCCCAAACTCCCCACAGAAAATCTCTCGAACCTCCGCCCCATCTCCCTCCTCCCTTATTTGAGCAAAGTCTTGGAAAAAACACGTCAATAGACATCGTTCCAACCATATCGAAAGTACAGGCTACTTGGATCATACCCAATCAGGTTTTCGCCCAAAATACAGCACTGAAATGGCCCTAGTGGCCGTCACCGAAACCATCGGGCTCTCCTTAGATCAGAACCAGCCTAACCTTTTAGTGCTATTAGACCTATCCGCCGCCTTCGATACGGTGAATCACCAGACTTTGCTCACAAGAATTAGGGAGGCAGGAGTCGGGGGACAGCCCTGAAATGGATAATCAGCTTCCTTTCAAACCGCTCCCTAACCATCAACCTAGGACCTTTTAGGTCCACTCCTCAGGTACTTACCAAGGGGGTGCCACAGGGCTCATGCCTAAGCCCTACTATGTTTAACATATACATAGCCCCTCTAGCAACCCTCTTGAGGAACTATGGGTTCGTTCCCATATCTTACGCGAACGACACCCAACTTACCTTTGCTTTCAATAAAACCTCTCAAGCCGCCCAATCTACTTTATCGTCTGGCATGCTGGCAATATCATGTTGGATGGAAAGCAACGTCCTCCAACTGAATGCCGGGAAGACGGAAGTTCCACTCTTCGGAGATGCCCCCTTCTCTGGTCACCTCTATGGTGGCCCCCAGAACTAGGCAAGCCACCTACCCCGGCGAATGCAATCAGAAACCTCGGTGTGTACTTCGAACAGTCCCTAACCATGAAGAAAGATGTTACACACACATTGGGCTCATGCTTCCACACCCTAGGCCTACTAAGAAAAGCTTTACCTTATCTCCCGGACTCAATCAGAAAGACCCTAACTCAGACCCTGGTACTAAGCAAACTAGACTATTGCAATGTCCTTCTGATCGCAGCAAATGAGTCCTCACTAAACCGACTGCAAATGATACAGAACACCGCCACCCTCGTGGTCCTAAATGCTCCCCCCAGATCAGCCTCCTCTCCCCTCCTCCACCAACTGCACTGGTTGCCCATACGACGTGTGAAATTTAAAATTTGCTGCCTCACTCACAAAGCAATTTGGAGTAATAGACCACCCTATCTAGCAGAGAGACTCCACTACTACACCCAGCCCCGTACGCTGCGCTCCAGCTCTCAATCTCTCCTCATTATCCCTAGGATAAAAAAAGGCTAGAACCAGAGGCAAGTCTTTTTCTTTCCTGCCCCACTCATTTGGAACCAACTTCCTCTTGCTCTAAGACAGTGCCCAGACCATCGCAAGTTCTGGAGAATCCTGAAAACCGCCATGTTCTAACCTTCCACGCCTATGCTCCTGCTACCTTTCCAAGCGCTGAGATACCCCCATGGGGGTGGTGCAAGCGCTATACAAGACTATAAATCAAGTCAAATCAAATCAATCATGTTACAGTTCCATGTGACATAAATAATACCTATTAGACTTGAATGACTCAAAATTCTATAATGAAAATAAAGGTAGGATACGATAACCAGATGTATCCTTTAAGAAAACAAACAACAAAAATTTCAAAATGTAATCATCAAACTTCTTAGGTACACTGGTACTCCTTTTTTGTGACACAAAATTATCAACAGTAGAACAGTCAGCAATGTCTTGTACAATAGATTCAATCTGGTGCGTGTCAGAATTGGTAATAGTTCTACCCAACTCGGAACTTTGAGGAGGAACACAAAATTGCGCTTCTGAGAAGCACATTCAGTACCCTTCTCGTCAAACCATACATTATTGTCTTCAGCTCTTTCAAAAAAAAATCCTTGTGCAAAGAGCTAAGGCACCGAACTGAGGCAAACTCCAACCGCTTCTGTTGTATCCAAACCGAAGCTCCTGCATCAGTGAATACTACATTACATGTTACAGTTCCATGTGACATAAACAATAGCTATTAGACATGAATGACTAAATTCTATAATGAAAATAAAGGTAGGATATGATTACCACACTGTGCCAACCAGTTCCTAAACAATGTTGTGTTTTTTTTATCTTGATTGCCAGCTCATGAGCAGAGGCTGAAGATGAGTAAATTTGTGTGAAAGAGCTTTTGGATAACAGGCAGGCAGAGAGACGTGTGCACAAAGAATAGACATGGTTCCAAAATGGATGTTGGGTTTAGGCTAATTTAGCAAGTAAATAGCGTATTTGCATAGGCCATACATCACCCATCCCTGATTAAACTGGAGACGTAAGGGGCAATAAGGAAAACAGAGCTAAAATGCCTGAGCATACTTAGAAAGTTATTATATGAAAATAGTTCAATTGAAGTGTATTAAAAAAAATGTAAGGAAAAAGTTAAAAAAGTTGGAAAAAATCAAACCAAGAATAATGTGAATTTCTTACAAGTCTTGGAGATTGCAGTCCGGATGTTTTTCAGTGAGTTGAGATGCGTAATGTTCCAAGAGGTCATTGTTGCCATCATGTGAGAAAAGCGAAGCAATCCAATTCATAGCCTCGAAGGTACAGTAATGTTCCTCGAATGTTAGAGCAACAAATTGAATTGGCAGGCAATCTGCAATGTTGTCAAAGGTCCCTCTTTGCAGGAGATCTTTTGTGGCTGCGCAGAAATCCTATCCTGCCACGATACCTTTTGGCGTTGCATCCGACATATCTCCACTGCCTGAACAATAAAGTGCATGGTTTTCAAGATTTTTCATTATCTGCTGGATATCGGGAGCGATTGTTGGGATGTTGGCAAGGCATAGATTAATTTGCCAGTCGAATGGGAAAGTTTTGCAATAAAAAGATGGTTGCACGCAGATTGCATATGTTGTAGCTGGCTCCAATTATAGATAGAGGCAGGCAGCCAAAAAGTTATTTAATTTTTTGACAGTATTGATGTAGCTTAGTGTAGAGGCGTATTCTGTTGGACATTGTTGTTACTACAGGGAGCACGGCCATTTTTTACAGGCAAAAATAGTAGTGGGATGGCCGCAGAGAGAGCGAGAATTATGGGCACTGTTCCTGTTATTCCATAGATGATTGAATAAATGTAGTCTGGTATTATACCAAAAACAATTTGAAAGACTGTGAGAAGGCCAGAGGAGACCGTGTTAAAAAAGTGTGCCAGACCTTGAGTGTGAGATGTGTTGAAAATTGTGTAACAATTAGGTGTGGGCGTAAAATCCGTTCGTTCGCGGAATTTGTGGATTTTTGGCGAATTCGCGGTCCGCGAATCGCGCAAATTTGCCCAAATATCCGCAAATTCGCAAGCTGCGGATGTTTTTGCTTGGCCGCGCTTGAAAAATACAATATCGCGAGCGCGGCGTTGACTTACCGTGATTCTGATTCCGCCGAGTTATTTTTCTCCCGGTTTGCGTGTGCTTCGCTATTTTGGATCTTGCTGCGTGATCGTACGTGAGTTTTTCGACCGCAATTATGTCATCGCGGTCAGCCATTTTGCACAGCGAGAGTTTGACAACGCGAGTACGTCATAAGGGCCCGGGATCACGCATCGCGGGGGTTAACAATGCTGAACACATAGAAGCGGCGCGCAGCTGACATCCGGCGGGAGATTTGAACAGCTCGCTTTCCGGAAATTGCAAAAATTGCAACTCTGCACAAGAAATCCACCGCAGGCAGCATAAACCTTCTAAAAATCATGATTTTGATCAGAATAATTCCTCAGATTGAGATTTGGCTGCACTTTTTGTGGAAGGAGTCCATTTTGGGGGGGGGGGGGAGTGGGAGGAAGGAAGTGCCCCAGAGTCTCCAACTTCCTGTTCCTGTCCAGCAGGCTCCTTCAAGTGCTTTGTCCATCTCCTGGTCACTTTTCATTTGGATCTGGTGCTGGAAGGATTACTTTTTGTGGCTGCTGCTGGATATTTGTATTTAAGGGCTTTTTGGACTTTGGACTTTTTGGATCACTTTTGGATTTGAGATTTTACAAGTAAGTTGGTGTTGTTTGTTTGGGGCATTGAAGTTGCTGCAACTACAATTTTAAAACTTTTTCACAACTTTAAAAAAAATATATTGTGGGTAGCCACAGTATCCAGTAGGCCCAGGGTTAGTCATGGGTGCATGATACAACTGTTTCTGTGAGTTTTGTTGAACTTAAATCTCATTTATGTCATTGAATTTTAGCTCACTATATGTGGATTTTTATTTTTTATTTTGGGGTGCCTGTAAAGCCACACTAGCCAGTAGGGCCATGGGTAGTGAGTGGTGCATGGACCAAGTCTTTCTGTGGGGTGTCCTGAATTTAAACATCATTGAGGGCATGGGTGGCATTGGATTGTGGTGATTTTTGTGTGTTTTTTGACTTTTTGGGGTGTTGTTGGGGCCTGGCCATGTGGGTGGGGGCCATTTTGAGGCCTGGTCCAGGCAGGGCCTGGCCATGTGGTGGGGGTCAAGGGGACATTTTGAAGCCAGGCAGTGTGCTCAGGCCTGCACCCAGGTTGCCTTGCTTTCATCCATTAGGCCCAGGGGTACTCAGTGGTGCATGGACCAAGCCTTTCTGTGGGGTGTCTTGAATTTAAACATCATTGAGGGCATGGATGGCATTGGATTGTGGTGATTTTTGTGTGTTTTTCGACTTTTTGGGGTGGTGTTGGGGCCTGGCCATGTGGGCGGGGGCCATTTTGAGGCCTGGTCCAAGCAGGGCCTGGCCATGTGGTGGGGGTCAAGGCTCAAGGGGCCATTTTGAAGCCAGGCAGTGTGCTCAGGCCTGCACCCAGTTTGCCTTGCTTTCATCCATTAGGCCCAGGGGCACTGAGTGGTGCATGGACCAAGTCTTTCTGTGGGGTGTCTTGAATTTAAACATCATTGAGCGCATGGATGGCATTGGATTGTGGTGATTTGTGCGTGTTTTTCGACTTATTGGGGTGGTGTTGGGGCCTGGAAATGTGGGTGTGGGCCATTTTGAGGCCTGGTACGGGCAGGGCCTGGCCATGTGGTGGGGTCAAGGCTCAAAGGGCCATTTTGAAGCCAGGCAGTGTGCTCAGGCCTGCACCCAGTTTGCCTTGCTTTCATCCATTAGGCCCAGGGGTACTCAGTTGTGCATGAACCAAGTCTTCTTATGGGGTGTCTTGAATTTAAACATCATTGAGGGCATGGATGGCATTGGATTGTGGTGATTTTTGTGTGTTTTATTACTTTTGGGGGTGTTTTTGGGGCCTGGCCATGTGGGTGGGGGCCATTTTGAGGCCTGGTCCAGGCAAGGCCTGGCCATGTGGTGGGGGTCAAGGCTCAAGGGGCCATTTTGAAGCCAGGCAGTGTGCTCAGGCCTGCACCCAGTTTGCCTTGCTTTCATTCATTAGGCCCAGGGGTACTCAGTGGTGCATGGACCAAGTCTTCTTATGGGCTGTCTTGAATTTAAACATCATTGAGGGCATGGATGGCATTGGATTGTGGTGATTTTTGTGTATTTATTTACTTTTTGGGGTGGTGTTGGGGCCTGGCCATGTGTGTGGGGGCCATTTTGAGGCCTGGTCCAGGCAGGGCCTGGCCATGTGGTGGGGGTCAAGGGGCCATTTTGAAGCCAGGCAGTGTGCACAGGCCTGCACCCAGGTTGCCTTGCTTTCTTCCATTAGGCCCAGGGGTAGGGAGTGGTGCACTGACCAAGTCTTTCTGTGAGGTGTCTTGAATTAAAACATCATTGAGGGCATGGATGGCATTGGATTGTGGTGTTTTTGTGTGTTTTTCGACTTTTTGGGGTGTTTAACTGATGTTCATCTGGCTTCCATTGCTTTTAGGTGCACATGAGAACCACCAGTGCCAGGAAGAAGTCCGGCAGCGGTTTGTTCAGCACAACGTCACGTGTGGCCACAGACAAGACAACTCTGCAACTTGTGCAACTGCGGCCTGCTGTTCTGACATCTGAAGAAGATAGGCCCAAAGAAAGGTGGCGGTAGCACCTCAGCGAAAAAAGTTGCCAGTGCCACTGCCAGTAAGAAGGAGCAGAAGAAGCAAGTGGCACCACCTATCAAGGAGACTTGTGTGCCCACCGACACCTTTTTTGGGAAAAAACAAACTACGCCTGCAGCAGCAGCGGTGTCCGCCGGGGAACAAGCTGGAAGCAGCACCTCCGCTTCATTGGGCTCAGTGCCACCACGCCAAGTTAGGTCCAAGACCATGAGTGCTGCTGAGGCAGCCAGTTTACTTTCTCAATCACCATCGACCAGTGATGTTGGCTCATCACAAGAAAGTACCATCCAATCAACGCCGGGTGTAACTCAGCTGATGAGTGTTCAACAACCACAGCCGCAACAACAACCACAGGTGCAACTAGTACAAGCGCAAGTACATGGGCAAGTAGAGGCGCAAGTAGAGGCGTAAGTAGAGGCGCAAGTAGAGGCGCAAGGAGAGGCACAAGGAGAGACGCAAGGAGAGGCGCAAGGAGAGGTGCATGGAGAGGCGCAAGGAGAGGCGCAAGGAGAGGTGCAAGGAGAGGCGCATGGAGATGCGCAACTAGAGGTTCATGGAGCGGCACAACTGCCTACAACGCTTGTTCCTCCAGAAGTAGGGGCACATCAGGAAATTGATATTCAAGCGGAGGTATCATCCGAGGAAGCCACTCCTCCTGATGATGATCCATTGTCTCCCAGATCCCCAGCAAGAAAAAGGTCAAGGAGGGCTTCTACTACTACTACTCCAAGTTCTTCTTTAAGCCCCCTTCATTTTGATGACCTTGATCTTGATTAGAACCCAGCAATGCAGTCTGACAGTGAGGCACGCCATGAGCCGACAAAGGTAGCTAAGCCTAAAAGCAAGGTTCTCGCAAGGCTTTGACTTATGGGTCATGACGACGAACAAGAAGTGGTGTCTTCTGCTGCTGATGAACAGTCTGATGACGACCCAGTCATCACAGACGTCACTCCAGCCCCAGCGGGCATGCAGCAGACTGACATTTTCACCGTATCCCGAATGGCTGCTGAGCGGGATGTGGGTGGCGTGGCACTGGTACCACCACCAACGCAGTTAACTACAACACCAACACGACCTAGAGCTTCCATCTTTTTTAGTCAGAAGGGCCGACAGGGACCTCCATTCAGCTCGACCTCCATTACCTCAAGTAGTGGTGCTGTAAGTGAACAACAGAAACGAATTCAGCCCCGCCCATCCTCCACTTCATCTGGCATTGAAAGTCAAAGTAGCACCTCCACCACCAGCAGACATCTCCAGTCCCCAGTTTGGGACTTCTTTACTGTTAGCCAAAAGGCGGAAAACATGGTCCTTTGTTCGATTTGTGAAGTATCAGTTAGTTGGGGTAAGCTTGGTACCAACTATGGTACCGGAGGCCAGAGAGGTCATTTAAAAAAACACCACCGTATCCAGTGGTATGCGCACCTAAGTAAGATCCAGGAAGTCCAAAGTAGAACTGATCCAAATGTATCCATTCACATTGCATCTGATGCTGATGAGGGGCTGATTGTGCAGGGGGGAAGTCAAGAACCGACCGACATTTTTTCTGATACACCCAGTACCCCTGGCAGCAGCACTGCAGTGGTAGCGCCCACACCCTCTACCCCTGCAACATGTATGAGTAACACTAAGAGTCCGGGAGAGACACCAATGCGAAAAACTACATCAATGAGCCTAACTGGTTTGAAGTCTGCATCATCATCATCATCATCACGTAAAACGGCCCATCCCAGCATTAGAAGCATGTTTTGGTCAGATGTGCCATTTGAACGCAACCACCCATAACGCAAAGCTGGCTAAAATGCTAGCGCTGGACCTTCTCCCCTTTTCTTTCGTGGAAGGGGTGGCTTTTCTAGAATTTGTGGCAGCAGTCTGCCCTAAATGGAAGTTTCCTAGCAGGTCCTATTTTGCCAGAGTTGTGGTTCCAGCACTACATCAAAATGTGCTGGAGATTATTAGGGCAGCTTTGCAGAAGAGTGCTGTTCAAACTATTCACTTGACAACAGACATGTGGACCAGTTGCAAAGCCCTTGATTACATTTGCATCACTGCACACTGGGTCTCTTTTGCAGGGGTTAGAGACAAGACAAATGTAGGTGTTGACCTGGACACACTTTTTCAAGCTACTCGGAAACATGCAAAAATAGCCATGTTTGCCATGGAGAAAACTCATACTGCACCTAACCTTTTGCACGAGTTTGATAGGAAGGTCTCTGAGTGGCTGCATCCAAGAAATCGCATGGCTGGTTATGTTTCCACGGATAATGGCAGTAATATAGTTAAGGCCATGCAGGATGGTGGCTATTTCAGAGTGCCGTGTTTGGCGCACAGTATTAACATCGTGGTGCAAGATTTCTTGAAAAATGAAAACACAGTCAGCAAGTTACTGACCACCTGCTGAAGAATCTGCACACATTTCAGCCATTCTTTTAAGGCCCGGAAGCAGCTGAGGAGCATTCAACATGAACGTAAACTGCCAGTCAAAGGACTAATCCAGGAGGTGACAACACGTTGGAACTCAACCTTTTACATGCTTGAGCGTCTGTCTGAGCAGTGGGGGGTAATAAATGAGTATGTCTATAAACTGGGTTCTACTATGAAAGACATGAGGTTAGAGTTGGAAGAATGGAACCTAGTTGCAAGCCTGACAGACATGCTTAGTCCTTTTGAGGTCTTCACACGTGAAGTCAGCAGGGAGGACTGTTCTTTGGGCAAAGCTATCCCATTGTTGCGCATGCTAGAGCACCAACTGAAGGAGGTGTCTTCAACGTTCCGAGATGATGCTGAAAAGCAAGACGCATATCATTTGGCGGAGAGGTTATTAAATGTAAATGTTTTTGAGCTTGTAAAGCGCACTGCTACCCGTCCATAGGTCTCCTGGTGCTGTATAACTCTGAGGAACCCGTCCTGGCTTTCCCTGTGGGATGGTCCCTTGCTGGGAGTCCCCAAGGTGGAGCCAGGCATCCCCGGAATTGGTGGGGCCGTTGTAGAGACTAGGCAAGCTAATGCCCAGAGTTACCGAGTGGAACCCCTGATTAGAGTAAGCACCGAAGCAAGAATTATCGAGTCCGCTGACCAAGGTCCACGACCCTGCCGCAGGCCAACTTCTGCTCTCGGGCCTGCCGCCTCTAACCAGTGAGCCACACTACTCCACACTCCAAGCCGCCTAGTTGACAATCAAAGCCTTAAAAAAATACATACAGAACAACATTACCTTTGTGCCACTATTCTGGATCCATGGTATAACAAGGCAGTAGCCAGCAAAGCATTCATTCCTTTTGATGAAGCAGATGTTTCAAAGTACAAACATTGGCTAGCTGTGTCAGCCAGTCGGTTCGAAAAAGAGCGGCAGAAAATTAAAGGAGACGGCAGAAGTACAACTGAATCAGCAGGCCATCCGGTGTCAAGTTCCACTTCTGAATCTGTGGCCGAAGGGAGTCACTTTCCCTCACAGCCGTTAACGACACCAGCAGCAACCGTATCATCGCCCTCACCTGCACCAGGCCGAGCCATAAAATTGTCGGAAGAGGATTGGCTAACTCATCAAGGGTTTGCTCGTTACAGTGCTGCAAAGGCCACAGATGGTACACAAAGTGGAGCAACCGTGGAAAACCTTGAGTCGATGGTGCAGGTCTATCTGGATGACCCAACAGAGGTCTTTGTTAATAAGAACCCATTGCTGTATTGGTGCAGGAAAATGCCTCTATGGCCACTGATCACCAACCTGGCTATACATTATTTGTCTTGCCCACTCGCCAGCGTGTCTTCGGAATGTGTTTTCAGTGCTGCTGGTGCCATTGTAACTTCAAAAAGGACCCGCCTCTCTCCCAAAAATGTGGAGAGGTTAACACTGATCAAGATGAATCAGCACCTTATACCACCAGATTACAAACTACGTGAATGCACGCAGGAAGAAGAGGACACCGACTTAGGTGACGAAAGTTCTTCTCTGTTAGCTGACCTACTCCCATCTCAATTCATAGAGTTTGAGGACGAGCTCTACTTCCCTGACACCGAGGCCTGAAAATGACTTCCTTTTTTCCGTCCTTATTCACCTTTATTCCTGTGTGTCTTTCCTTGTTTTGCAACCACAACAAAACTCTAATCAACTAATCACAACAAGTCCATCAGCAGCACTGTCTTCATCTTATTTTCCTTATTGATTTTAAGGTGCCACAGTCTGCATTCCTGAGGTTCACAAGTTCACAACTCAATCATGCTCCTCTATACTCCTCCTCCAGACTCCCCGTATCCATTTCCCTCAAGGCAGATGGATGGATTACGACGAGTCCCCTCAAGTGGGACTGAAATTACTGACTGACTACATGCTTGATGATTGCTGACAGAGTTTTTTCTGATATTGACAGGAGAGGCTGCCCTGTGGGCCCTCACTTTCCAAAGAAGATACGGACAAAAAGTAGAACAGGGAATGAATAATTGAGAAGATGGCATGCAGTGGACAGCAATGGCTGTCTGGCTCTGATGAAACCAATTGCTGTTTGTTTTTTGTGCATGAAATTATGAACCCTGCTGTTTGGGGGGTTGGGGGGTCTTGGAGCAATGCTGGGCATGCCTAATTTTGGTTGCAAGTGGTTTGAAGAAAATCCATGGTTGGAAAGGGGAGTTAGGGCCTAACTGCAGAGCGCGCATGGAGTGATCTGGGAACTAGTCCGAAAATATTCTGTGTGAGATTTTGCATTTTTGCTTTTTGCCTGTTTGGGGGGGTTCTGCTTTTTTGTGGGTGGGTTCAGGGGTCTGGGGGCAATGCGGGGAAGGTCTAATAGCGGAATCAAGTGGTTTGGACAAAATCCATGGTGAAAAAGTTTTTCACTTTTCAGACTTTTCGCTCACTTTTGTATTTTTGGGGGGCTGTTTGGGGGGTTCCTGGTGTTTGGGGGGCTGGGGGGTCTTGGAGCAATGCTGGGCATGCCTAGTTTTGGTTGCAAGTGGTTTGAAGAAAAACCATGGTTGGAAAGGGGAGTTAGGGCCTAGCTGCAGAGCGCGCATGGAGTGATCTGGGAACTAGGCCGAAAATATTCTAAGTGTGAGATTTTGCATTTTTGCTTTTTGCCTGCTTGGGGAGGGTTCTACTTTTTTGCGGGTGGGTTGGCGGGTCTGGGGACATTGCTGGGAAGGTCTAATATCGGAATTAAGTGGTTTGGACAAAATCCATGGTGAAAAAGTTTTTCACTTTTCAGACTTTTCGCTCACTTTTGTGTTTTCGGGGGGCTGTTTGGGGGTTCCTGCTGTTTGGGAGTGGGGGCGGGGGGTCTTGGAGCAATGCTGGGCATGCCTAATTTTGGTTGCAAGTGGTTTGAAGAAAATCCATGGTTGGAAAGGGGAGTTAGGGCGTAGATGCAGAGCGCGCATGGAGTGATCTGGGAACTAGGCCTACATTTTTCGAAGTGTGAGATTTTGCATTTTTGCTTTTTGCCTGTTTGGGGGGGGGTTCTACTTTTTTGCGGGTGGGTTGGCGGGTCTGGGGGCATTGCTGGGAAGGTCTAATATCGGGCGCAAGTGGTTTGGACAAAATCCATGGTGAAAATGTTTTTCCGTTTTTGCTCACTTCCTTGTTTTTGGGGGGCTGTTTGGGGGGGTTCTAGGTTTTTGGGGGTGGGTTTTGGGGCCTGGGAGCACTGCTGGCACAGTCTAATTTTGATTGCATTTGGTTTTAAGGAAATCCATGGTGGAAAAGGGGAGTTAGGGCCCAATTTGAAGTTAGGGTTCAACCTGGTAGCAGTATCGCATGTTTTTAGGGGGGTTTTAGTTTTGGCACGATTTGGAGTTAGGGTTAGCACTTTCGCATTTTTTCTTGGGGCTACTTGGGGGTGTTCTACAATTTTGCGACTGGGTTCACGGGTCTGGGAGCACTCCTGGGAATGTGTAATTGTGATTTGCAAGTGGTTTGAAGAAAATCCGAGGTGAAAATTCTTTTTTTTTACCAAAATTGCTTTTCTGCAGAGGGTTACTTGGGGGGGGGTTCTAGATTTTTGCAACTGGGTTTAGGGGTCTGGGAGCACTCCTGGGAATGTCTAATAATCATTGCAAGTATTTTGAAGAAAATCCATGGTGGAAAAGTGGTCTGTTGGGCCTAATTTCAAAGTGCGCTTTCTGCTTGATTTTTAAATAGGCCTCATCCCCGTCGCAGTATTGCATGTTTTTGGGGGGCTACTTGGGGGTGTTCTACATATTGCCGACTGGGTTCAGGGGTCTGGGAGCACTCCTGGGAATGTCTAAGTTTGTTTGCAATTTTCTTAAAGGAAATCCATGGTGGATCAGCAGAATTCAACCTTAGTTACTATTGCTATCCTTGTAAAGGAGAACCAGGTTACGCACTTTTGAAGTGATGATTGTATATAATAATAATGTCAGCTCTGAAAACTGAAAGTGTTTTTTTTGCACTACACAGTGTACCTTAGATTTTTTTAACTGGTTCACTTCCTGTTTTTCCCATTAAAAATGACAGGACGGCTTTTACCATGGGCCATGGAACAAACGCTGAACTCAGACGCAATCCGCAATTACTCATCAGGCAGCCAGTGGAGAGTGTGTCTGGTCACCAATATTGATCGACGGAGCGTAAGATGGAATGGAGGAGTATATCGCGAATAAGAGGCATGGCTGGATGCATGCAACTTCAACAATTCAACAGGACAACTAAAACATAAAGTTACAGTATTCTCTCTTAACTTCTCCTTATCTTTTAAATGTTATTGTTGTAAAAAACTTGAACTTCTACGAAGGTGACTAGGTGCGTTTCTTCTTTATTCTCTGCTTCAAAGTCATCTCTCCAGCTATTTCATACGTGTCTTTGCTATTTTTAATTATAACTAACTTAATGTACTAATAATACGTGTTTATTCTCTATGAGGGCAGAAAGTGAAAGTGAAATTGTGTAATTAATGCAGCCCTGTACTAGTGTCAATGTCAAATTGTTTCCTCATACTTACTAATAAGATGTAGTAAGTACAACTTTTCAGTAACCTAACCATCCGTTTAGCAAACAACTTCATGCATGCAGTAGTGCACTACCTTTATGTCCCCCAAAAATTTGTTTCTCTTCATTTGTTGTTTGTCCATGCATTGTTTTTGTTTTCTTCTCTCCACAAAACTTTTCCCAAAAAGCCCCATTCCCATCCAATCTTCAAAAACCCTAACCCTCTTCCCCCGGGCTGTGTGGTTTTTCATTGAGGTATGACTATGACAACAAGAAATCTCACACACTTGCAGGGGAGGATAAGGTCTAAGAAAAATGTTGGAAAATGGAATTTCATGTGCGACAACGTGAATTGAGCATCAAACATCATGCTCGTACACATGACAAATAAAATGGTTAATTCTTATGTTTAAGTATCCTTTGCCTTCATAATATTTCTTATAGTAGCCATAGTCCACGAAACTAGTACTTATATTTAGAATACTTTAGCACTGCTTAGGCTACAATTTATGGCACTGTTCTGTAGCGTACTATCTATCGTACTGTTTCTAATGCTACGCTCATGCCACTCAATGTTTCATTTCCTTTTTTTGATATGCTGCTGCTGCCAGTGTGTACCACTACTACTACCAGCACACCAATGATATTTGATCCATCGAGGATTCATGTCAACAACCAACCATTTGCCATGCAGGCAGCCCTGTGGCTACCCCTATTCTCAAACACGAATCACAGGTAAGATAAGCATTTTGGAGAGGTAGAATAATGGGCTAGAACTGGGAGCAGAGCAGAGACTGCCAGTACTACTAGTAAAGTACTAGTAGGGCTACTGAATTCACTAACTCGGTTACTGGCACTTTGGTACATTTCAGGACTAGATGTTTCATTCATGCTGGTAAGTTGGAAGAAACCAAACGTCCAGTAACCACCGCCCACCCCCATTCAAAATAATATGAATGCGTATACTATGTTTTTGGTATGAAAAATAATTATTAAGAAATATATTCATGTAGTACAAAAATAAAATAAATTAACCCAACTCACCCCCTACCTAACCCCAACCAATGTCCAAAAGTCCAAAACTCCCCTTTCCCAAACACCCAATTCCCACCCCCTCAACAGTCTTTAAAAAAGGGGCAAGGGACAGTCACTTCCTCCGGTGGCATAGTGTGGACAGCTGTTGCTGCATGTCCCGCAGCTCTTTGCGGAGGTCACGAAGCTGGCGCTGATGTTTTTCGGCCAACCGCTCCAGGTACTCCACTCTTTTACGGAGGCAGCGCTGTCGTACCATCCAGGCTTCAGGGGGGGCAGCTGATTGTGTTGCTGCTGTGCGGCGGGAGAATATCGGGCCACGTCTCCGTTTGGCTGGAGGCTTCTGGCTGATGGACACGGGGGCACTGGAGGAGGATGCAGTGGTTGCTGTCTCCTCCTCCTGCTCCCGAGCCCACAGCCGCCGATACTCGGCACAAATAGCCTCCAGCTTACGGGCCCTGGCCCGGACAGCCATCTCCTTTCGGGTGAGCTTTTTTGGAGTAGCATCTATATGAAGAAAGAAAGACAAATACTGTAGCCAATATTCTTCAACATTAAGTCAAAATAATTCAACGGAAAGTTGACTCTCAGTAACACCAGCAAGTAGCAAACTCAGTATAACATTTTGGCATGTATCTTTCCGCTGTCTTTGTAGGCCTGTGACATTACTGGAAGTTTCAGGAATTCCACTAGCAGGACCAGGGATGGACTCACTAACACATACATAGTCAGAGAGTACTAAAAAAAGTCTTCTGTTTTTTTCTCTTGTTTTGCAAAAGAAGTTACTAGTACGTGAACTTGTGGTAGCCGGCATGGCAGCTCACTCAGCTTGCACCCAAGAAAACCAGACACAAGCCATGATAACGCAGACTCGCAGTACTTTAAGCAGTACATGCAGGTGGGGATAGGAAGCTCTTACTTTTCTATAGGGGTGGCTCTGCCACTGGCCATACTCAGTTACATCAAGGGCTACTGCTCAATGTAATGATATCTTTCGCACTGCCCCCCTCCCGGCCTTTACTACAACAAAAGAAGAATGAAGATTATTCAATTCTGATCATATATCATTATCCTGCCGGTCACATGATCTTTGGTCCTATGATGGATGCCTTTAGGTGCTTTGTTTTGATAGATTGAGTGAACTACAGCGATAGTCAACCCATGACACAGCTGAAATAAAATTATTAACATAGGGAGTGAGTGTGGAACCCATAATTGGCGGAGGAAGGGACTTGACTTGATATAATTTTGTTAACTATACAATCCATACACAATAGATGCTGCGCTTGCAAAGTAAAGTACTGTACTGTTAGTCAAGGCAGGGAGTATTTGTGATCAATCACAAATTGTAGTATTTGGATTTCCTCAGCGTTGCTACTCTGGCACGGACATGCTGTTCAAAGTAACAATCTTTATCCACTCAGCGACTGCTCTACTACATCATACACCTCTGCTAGTATCGATGAGGAAAAAGAAGATAACATCCAGGCTTCCAAAATACGTCTATCATTCTTCTTAATGTCTCAAATGTACCAAGTTTTCTTTTTCTCAACAACCAACCAACACCCTTTTCATTATATTTTAGAAACCACCGTCTTCTTCTCTTGACTTGCATTCAAAAACACCATTCTTTACAATCATAAATGTTAAGACTCGCTCGTCCTTCGTTTCACCCTTCTTTCACTTTTCATTCTTCACATCCCTAAAGTACATCTGATATGACTTGGCTTCACGATAAAAGTTTGCCAGCTGAGTTGAACTCAAATAGAGGGGGCCATTGCTTACCCGAGAAGTACCGTCGCTAATGCTATTACAAGTCAAGGTTGACTGTCTTCACCGTGATAGCCAAAAAAGTAGTTCTAAATTAGTAACTGTTCTTAACAGTACAGTGTACTTGTACTAGTGTACTGTATAGTACATCATACACTCCTTTGCGAGCCTACTCAAAAATGTCAAAAAGTAAGGAGTATAATAACTTCCCACCGTCCGCCGCCGCTGAGCCTTCCCCCCATCTCCTCCTGGTGGCGCCGCCGCATCCGCCCCTAGAGTGGAGCCCTCCGCAGTGCTGGCCCCGGCACTGGTGGTCATCTGTGCTGCATCAGATGTTGTGACGTCTAGAAAAAACATGTCATATTTTCAGATGCTATACACAACCCCCTATTTCGTCTCGTAATGGAAGGAAATGTTACATAACACATTTTTTATTACTGGGATCGAAAAAAAGTAACGGTTTTGGGGAGGGTGCTAACTTTTTATATGCTTATTCCATTAAATGCTACACTTCTTAGGACAACTGATGAATGCTTGCTTAACGTGCACCATTTTTCTCATTACAGATGAAAGATTACATTGCAAGTACTAGTAAGTCATCACCAGCAGTACTAAGTACTTTAAAGAAGGTGGTGGCTCCCGCACAGTTTTTCTAATAATTTCATGTGTCTGTTAACTATTACTTTAAAGTAATTTGATTCATGGGAATGTTGTTTAAACTTTAACGTCATCTATCAGCAGTGATCGCTCCGAATACTACGCTAATAAAAATAAAGAAATATTTTTTTAATTCCTTAATTAAAAATAAAACTTTAAAACTAACAAACACTGTGTGGTTTTTGTTCACGAGTGAGTGAGCGGAAGGGTTTGAACTACTGCACTTGGCAGTCATGTTTCAGTTACTCAGATATGCCGGGGCTCGGCGGTAGTCTTCTTCTGTTCTTCTGGGTCGTAAAATCATTGGTCAGACACACTAGATAGTCGGTCAGGGGATTGGGGGTTCAACTTCTGTTCTGGATCAGAGTTTTCACAGTTTGCCGACTGGGCAAGCTTAGCTACCTACACAGACCGACTCATAATCGTAAATAGTAGTAGCACAGAGAGTGATGGTAGAGACAGGATAAGAATGTAGAAAGTAGTCTAGATTAGAAGAAGATCAAAGACTATTTTGTAAAAAATAGAATTAGGAAACAGTTTGTAATTAATAGGAGCTGTAAAAGTTAGGGAAGTATAAGTATTAATATAACAATAGAACAACTTACTGAGGCCAGCAGAAGAGCCTGCAAGGGACTGCTGTGACTGTCCACCTTCTTCCACCGGAGTCTCAATGGTGCTGCTAGTCGCCTTGCCCCTGGGAGGTGCTGATGATCATGAAAAAAAGGAAACACAACATGGATGATTGTTTTTTTGAAATATTTGATTTCTTTGACCACAATCTAAATTTATCTTGGGGAAACAAATTAGCAACAATTGCACTACATGTATTAACCTATCTGATCTGGTCAACTAGGAGGATACTACTAGTACAGTATTGCTGGATTCGCAGACCGTCTACTTGGAAAGTTATGTAAATCACCAACTAAACCAACAACAAAAAGGTTCTACTACGACTGCCAGCACTCATGTGAGTCCCTTGTTCACTTGGCTACTGGATTCAAGATAGCCTGGCTGATGAGGATTATGAATCCGAAACCGGTCCCAGTATGCTTGTTTCCGGTCCAGGGAAGACATGGCTTGGCAGATCGGGCTAGACTGTTCCCATAAGGCACAGGGTCAGACTGATTTGCATATAGCCATGTCTGAACTGGGGTGGCTGAGTGAACTAAAGAATGGTGATGGATTAAACCCAGATCAGTTGACTGGGGGTGAGTGTTTGATTTGTTCAAGCGCTCCATCCATCATCCCCTTTTGTATCGCTTTGTTCGCCCTAAGTGTGGCAGGGTATACTCAGACGTGAGTCCCTTGTTCACTTGGCCACTGGATTCAAGATAGCCTGGCTGATGAGGATTATGAATCCGAAACCGGTCCCAGGATGCTTGTTTCCGGTCCAGGGAAGACATGGCTTGGCAGTTCGGGCTGGACTGTTCCCATAAGGCACAGGGTCAGACTGATTTGCATATAGCCATGTCTGAACTGGGGTGGCTGAGTGAACTAAAGAATGGTGATGGATTAAACCCAGATCAGTTGACTGGGGGTGAGTGTTTGATTTGTTCAAGCGCTCCGTCCATCATCCCCTTTTGTATCGCTTTGTTCGCCCTAAGTGTGGCAGGGTATACTCAGACGTGAGTCCCTTGTTCACTTGGCCACTGGATTCAAGAAGCCTGGCTGATGAGAATTATGAATCCGAAACCGGTCCCAGGATGCTTGTTTCCGGTCCAGGGAAGACATGGCTTGGCAGTTCGGGCTGGACTGTTCCCATAAGGCACAGGGTCAGACTGATTTGCATATAGCCATGTCTGAACTGGGGTGGCTGAGTGAACTAAAGAATGGTGATGGATTAAACCCAGATCAGTTGACTGGGGGTGAGTGTTTGTTTGTTCAAGCGCTCCGTCCATCATCCCCTTTTGTATCGCTTTGTTCTCCCTAAGTGTGGCAGGGTATACTCAGACGTGAGTCCCTTGTTCACTTGGCCACTGGATTCAAGATAGCCTGGCTGATGAGGATTATGAATCCGAAACCGGTCCCAGGATGCTTGTTTCCGGTCCAGGGAAGACATGGCTTGGCAGTTCGGGCTGGACTGTTCCCATTAGGCACAGGGTCAGACTGATTTGCATATAGCCATGTCTGAACTGGGGTGGCTGAGTGAACTAAAGAATGGTGATGGATTAAACCCATATCAGTTGACTGGGGGTGAGTGTTTGATTTGTTCAAGCGCTCCGTCCATCATCCCCTTTTGTATCGCTTTGTTCGCCCTAAGTGTGGCAGGGTATACTCAGACGTGAGTCCCTTGTTCACTTGGCCACTGGATTCAAGATAGCCTGGCTGATGAGGGTTATGAATCCGAAACCGGTCCCAGGATGCTTGTTCCCGGTCCAGGGAAGACATGGCTTGGCAGTTCGGGCTGGACTGTTCCCATAAGGCACGGGGTCAGACTGATTTGCATATAGCCATGTCTGAACTGGGGTGGCTGAGTGAACTAAAGAATGGTGATGGATTAAACCCAGATCAGTTGACTGGGGGTGAGTGTTTGATTTGTTCAAGCGCTCGGTCCATCATCCCCTTTTGTATCGCTTTGTTCGCCCTAAGTGTGGCAGGGTATACTCAGACGTGAGTCCCTTGTTCACTTGGCCACTGGATTCAAGATAGCCTGGCTGATGAGGATTATGAATCCGAAACCGGTCCCAGGATGCTTGTTTCCGGTCCAGGTAAGACATGGCTTGGCAGTTCGGGCTGGACTGTTCCCATAAGGCACAGGGTCGGACTGATTTGCATATAGCCATGTCTGAACTGGGGTGGCTGAGTGAACTAAAGAATGGTGATGGATTAAACCCAGATCAGTTGACTGGGGGTGAGTGTTTGATTTGTTCAAGCGCTCCGTCCATCATCCCCTTTTGTATCGCTTTGTTCGCCCTAAGTGTGGCAGGGTATACTCAGACGTGAGTCCCTTGTTCACTTGGCCACTGGATTCAAGATAGCCTGGCTGATGATGATTATTAATCTGAAACCGGTCCCAGGATGCTTGTTTCCGGTCCAGGGAAGACATGGCTTGGCAGTTCGGGCTGGACTGTTCCCATAAGGCACAGGGTCAGACTGATTTGCATATAGCCATGCCTGATCTGGGGTGGCTGAGTGAACTAAAGAATGGTGATGGATTAAACCCAGAACAGTTGACTCGGGTGAGTGTTTGATTTGTTCAAGCGCTCCGTCCATCATCCCCTTTTGTATCGCTTTGTTCGCCCTAAGTGTGGCAGGGTATACTCAGACGTGAGTCCCTTGTTCACTTGGCCACTGGATTCAAGATAGCCTGGCTGATGAGGATTATGAATCCGAAACCGGTCCCAGGATGCTTGTTTCCGGTCCAGGGAAGACATGGCTTGGCAGTTCGGGCTGGACTGTTACCGTTAGGCACAGGGTCAGACTGATTTGCATATAGCCATGTCTGAACTGGGGTGGCTGAGTGAACTAAAGAATGGTGATGGATTAAACCCAGATCAGTTGACTGGGGGTGAGTGTTTGATTTGTTCAAGCGCTCCGTCCATCATCCCCTTTTGTATCGCTTTGTTCGCCCTAAGTGTGGCAGGGTATACTCAGACGTGAGTCCCTTGTTCACTTGGCCACTGGATTCAAGATAGCCTGGCTGATGAGGATTATGAATCCGAAACCGGTCCCAGGATGCTTGTTCCCGGTCCAGGGAAGACATGGCTTGGCAGTTCGGGCTGGACTGTTCCCATAAGGCACGGGGTCAGACTGATTTGCATATAGCCATGTCTGAACTGGGGTGGCTGAGTGAACTAAAGAATGGTGATGGATTAAACCCAGATCAGTTGACTGGGGGTGAGTGTTTGATTTGTTCAAGCGCTCGGTCCATCATACCCTTTTGTATCGCTTTGTTCGCCCTAAGTGTGGCAGGGTATACTCAGACGTGAGTCCCTTGTTCACTTGGCCACTGGATTCAAGATAGCCTGGCTGATGAGGATTATGAATCCGAAACCGGTCCCAGGATGCTTGTTTCCGGTCCAGGTAAGACATGGCTTGGCAGTTCGGGCTGGACTGTTCCCATAAGGCACAGGGTCGGACTGATTTGCATATAGCCATGTCTGAACTGGGGTGGCTGAGTGAACTAAAGAATGGTGATGGATTAAACCCAGATCAGTTGACTGGGGGTGAGTGTTTGATTTGTTCAAGCGCTCCGTCCATCATCCCCTTTTGTATCGCTTTGTTCGCCCTAAGTGTGGCAGGGTATACTCAGACGTGAGTCCCTTGTTCACTTGGCCACTGGATTCAAGATAGCCTGGCTGATGAGGATTATGAATCTGAAACCGGTCCCAGGATGCTTGTTTCCGGTCCAGGGAAGACATGGCTTGGCAGTTCGGGCTGGACTGTTCCCATAAGGCACAGGGTCAGACTGATTTGCATATAGCCATGTCTGATCTGGGGTGGCTGAGTGAACTAAAGAATGGTGATGGATTAAACCCAGATCAGTTGACTGGGGGTGAGTGTTTGATTTGTTCAAGCGCTCCGTCCATCATCCCCTTTTGTATCGCTTTGTTCGCCCTAAGTGTGGCAGGGTATACTCAGACGTGAGTCCCTTGTTCACTTGGCCACTGGATTCAAGATAGCCTGGCTGATGAGGATTATGAATCCGAAACCGGTCCCAGGATGCTTGTTTCCGGTCCAGGGAAGACATGGCTTGGCAGTTCGGGCTGGACTGTTCCCATAAGGCACAGGGTCAGACTGATTTGCATATAGCCATGTCTGAACTGGGGTGGATGAGTGAACTAAAGAATGGTGATGAATTAAACCCAGATCAGTTGACTGGGGGTAAGTGTTTGATTTGTTCAAGCGCTCCATCCATCTTCCCCTTTTGTATCGCTTTGTTCGCCCTAAGTGTGGCAGGGTATACTCAGACGTGAGTCCCTTGTTCACTTGGCCACTGGATTCAAGATAGCCTGGCTGATGAGGATTATGAATCCGAAACCGGTCCCAGGATGCTTGTTTCCGGTCCAGGGAAGACATGGCTTGGCAGTTCGGGCTGGACTGTTCCCATAAGGCACAGGGTCAGACTGATTTGCATATAGCCATGTCAGAACTGGGGTGGCTCAGTGATCTAAAGAATGGTGATGGATTAAACCCAGATCAGTTGACTGGGGGTGAGTGTTTGATTTGTTCAAGCGCTCGGTCCATCATCCCCTTTTGTATCGCTTTGTTCGCCCTAAGTGTGGCAGGGTATACTCAGACGTGAGTCCCTTGTTCACTTGGCCACTGGATTCAAGATAGCCTGGCTGATGAGGATTATGAATCCGAAACCGGTCCCAGGATGCTTGTTTCCGGTCCAGGTAAGACATGGCATGGCAGTTCGGGCTGGACTGTTCCCATAAGGCACAGGGTCGGACTGATTTGCATATAGCCATGTCTGAACTGGGGTGGCTGAGTGAACTAAAGAATGGTGATGGATTAAACCCAGATCAGTTGACTGGGGGTGAGTGTTTGATTTGTTCAAGCGCTCCGTCCATCATCCCCTTTTGTATCGCTTTGTTCGCCCTAAGTGTGGCAGGGTATACTCAGACGTGAGTCCCTTGTTCACTTGGCCACTGGATTCAAGATAGCCTGGCTGATGAGGATTATGAATCTGAAACCGGTCCCAGGATGCTTGTTTCCGGTCCAGGGAAGACATGGCTTGGCAGTTCGGGCTGGACTGTTCCCATAAGGCACAGGGTCAGACTGATTTGCATATAGCCATGTCTGATCTGGGGTGGCTGAGTGAACTAAAGAATGGTGATGGATTAAACCCAGATCAGTTGACTGGGGGTGAGTGTTTGATTTGTTCAAGCGCTCCGTCCATCATCCCCTTTTGTATCGCTTTGTTCGCCCTAAGTGTGGCAGGGTATACTCAGACGTGAGTCCCTTGTTCACTTGGCCACTGGATTCAAGATAGCCTGGCTGATGAGGATTATGAATCCAAAACCGGTCCCAGGATGCTTGTTTCCGGTCAAGGGAAGACATGGCTTGGCAGTTCGGGCTGGACTGTTCCCATAAGGCACAGGGTCAGACTGATTTGCATATAGCCATGTCTGAACTGGGGTGGCTGAGTGAACTAAAGAATGGTGATGGATTAAACCCAGATCAGTTGACTGGGGGTGAGTGTTTGATTTGTTCAAGTGCTCCGTCCATCATCCCCTTTTGTATCGCTTTGTTCGCCCTAAGTGTGGCAGGGTATACTCAGACGTGAGTCCCTTGTTCACTTGGCCACTGGATTCAAGATAGCCTGGCTGATGAGGATTATGAATCCGAAACCGGTCCCAGGATGCTTGTTTCCGGTCCAGGGAAGACATGGCTTGGCAGTTCGGGCTGGACTGTTCCCATAAGGCACAGGGTCAGACTGATTTGCATATAGCCATGTCTGAACTGGGGTGGCTGAGTGAACTAAAGAATGGTGATGGATTAAACCCAGATCAGTTGACTGGGGGTGAGTGTTTGATTTGTTCAAGCGCTCCGTCCATCATCCCCTTTTGTATCGCTTTGTTCGCCCTAAGTGTGGCAGGGTATACTCAGACGTGAGTCCCTTGTTCACTTGGCCACTGGATTCAAGATAGCCTGGCTGATGAGGATTATGAATCCGAAACCGGTCCCAGGATGCTTGTTTCCGGTCCAGGGAAGACATGGCTTGGCAGTTCGGGCTGGACTGTTCCCATAAGGCACAGGGTCAGACTGATTTGCATATAGCCATGTCTGAACTGGGGTGGCTGAGTGAACTAAAGAATGGTGATGAATTAAACCCAGATCAGTTGACTGGGGGTAAGTGTTTGATTTGTTCAAGCGCTCCGTCCATCATCCCCTTTTGTATCGCTTTGTTCGCCCTAAGTGTGGCAGGGTATACTCAGACGTGAGTCCCTTGTTCACTTGGCCACTGGATTCAAGATAGCCTGGCTGATGAGGATTATGAATCCGAAACCGGTCCCAGGATGCTTGTTTCCGGTCCAGGGAAGACATGGCTTGGCAGTTCGGGCTGGACTGTTCCCATAAGGCACAGGGTCAGACTGATTTGCATATAGCCATGTCTGAACTGGGGTGGCTCAGTGATCTAAAGAATGGTGATGGATTAAACCCGGATCAGTTGACTGGGGGTGAGTGTTTGATTTGTTCAAGCGCTCCGTCCATCATCCCCTTTTGTATCGCTTTGTTCGCCCTAAGTGTAGCAGGGTATACTCAGACACGAGTCCCTTGTTCACTTGGCCACTGGATTCAAGATAGCCTGGCTGATGAGGATTATGAATCCGAAACCGGTCCCAGGATGCTTGTTTCCGGTTCAGGGAAGACATGGCTTGGCAGTTCGGGCTGGACTGTTCCCATAAGGCACAGGGTCAGACTGATTTGCATATAGCCATGTCTGAACTGGGGTGGCTGAGTGAACTAAAGAATGGTGATGAATTAAACCCAGATCAGTTGACTGGGGGTAAGTGTTTGATTTGTTCAAGCGCTCCGTCCATCATCCCCTTTTGTATCGCTTTGTTCGCCCTAAGTGTGGCAGGGTATACTCAGACGTGAGTCCCTTGTTCACTTGGCCACTGGATTCAAGATAGCCTGGCTGATGAGGATTATGAATCCGAAACCGGTCCCAGGATGCTTGTTTCCGGTCCAGCGAAGACATGGCTTGGCAGTTCGGGCTGGACTGTTCCCATAAGGCACAGGGTCAGACTGATTTGCATATAGCCATGTCTGAACTGGGGTGGCTCAGTGATCTAAAGAATGGTGATGGATTAAACCCAGATCAGTTGACTGGGGGTGAGTGTTTGATTTGTTCAAGCGCTCCGTCCATCATCCCCTTTTGTATCGCTTTGTTCGCCCTAAGTGTGGCAGGGTATACTCAGACGTGAGTCCCTTGTTCACTTGGCCACTGGATTCAAGATAGCCTGGCTGATGAGGATTATGAATCCGAAACCGGTCCCAGGATGCTTGTTTCCGGTCCAGGGAAGACATGGCTTGGCAGTTCGGGCTGGACTGTTCCCATAAGGCACAGGGTCAGACTAATTTGCATATAACCATGTCTGAACTGGGGTGGCTGAGTGAACTAAAGAATGGTGATGGATTAAACCCAGATCAGTTGACTGGGGGTGAGTGTTTGATTTGTTCAAGCGCTCCGTCCATCATCCCCTTTTGTAGCACTCAGCAGCACGCGACGTGACAAACACAGTCCGTCATCATGATTGCAGAGCATTAAAAAATGTCCTACTACTACTAATAACAATTCATAATATACTCAACCGATCAATCCATAACTATGTCTTCTTCTTAGTGGCAGCAGAAGTACAAAGGAAGGACTAGACTTGAGTCTCTAGTCTCTCTAGCATTACGCAGTTCTGTAAAGTACTACACGCATACATATTCTCAGGCCAAATGAGCACAAAGTTGCAAACAAGTAAGCATAGTGGCAACGCCACTGAGGAGGCGAGCACCTGCAATCACAGAAGCTATTTAAACACTATTTTACCTGCAATGTAATCAAATAGGCAGCATTCTTGCTCTTCGGGATAAACATATATTAGCAATATAACACAGAGCTTAAATAGCTTCTCACCAAGGCCAGGGATCTCCACACCTAGCAGATGGAGCAGGTCCTGCTCCCGGTCAAGGACGTCGGCCCACCGGTGCGTCACTTGGTCGTAGGTGCGCCGGACCCCGACTCCCTCCGCATGGCCCGGCACACCTTATCCCACCGCTGCTGACGCTCCCGGAGGCCATATCCTTTACCGGGCCTGCCCCCTGCTGCCAAGGTCTTAGGGAGGTGGCGCTGAACAAAAAATATCAGGGTGGCCACCTCCACCTCGGTAAAAACCTCCCTGGCCACTACATCGACTCCCCTCAATCGCCCGCAAGGGAGCCGGCTACGGGGTGCGGGACCCTTCCCCTTTGATTTGCCGGCTCCCTTTGCCATGGTCCTGGCCAAAAGAAGAAAAGAATAGGGGGAAGAAGAAATAAAAAAATGAAAAAGAGAGCTAAACATAAAAAATAGTTGTAAAGTAAGAAAAAGTTGAAAAAAAACAGAAAAGGAGCAAAAAAGAGCAAAAAAAAGATCAAAGAAAGGATGGCAAAGATTCAAGCAGGATTCAGAAAGCATGCACAGGACCATAGCAATGAATGAAAAACAAGATGGCTGCGCCCATTGACGTCCGCGTGGGTAAGTTTGCGTGATATTTCCCGCGCAAGCATGCAAAAACACGCACAAACTCATAATAGCGCGCCGCACACAAAGCGAGATTGCCAATGGCGCCCGGAAATGGAAATACGCAACGCGCACAAGATGGCCGCGCCCATGTACGACCGCATGGGCAACCTTGCGGCCGGTGCGCTGCAAGCGGTCCGCGAATATGCAAAAAACACCACGAACAAGCAAAAGAAAATATATCCGCAAATTCGCACGAATTCGCGGATTATGCAGATCACGAATTCGCACGATTTCCCGGACCGCGAATTCGCAAATTGCGCCCATATTTAGTAACAATTCACAAAGTGTAATCGGAGGTTCGTATTTAAAAGGGACTTATTTTACTTGAATTTCATGCTATCTGCAGTCGATACAGTTCTTTTTCAGAAGTGAGGGACACTTCTGTTCTGAACAAAAGCGCTTTCAGTTTGGTTAGTTTAATTAAATCTGTTTTCAAAGTAGGTATTGAAGGTCAAGTTGAAGTTTGGGAGTTGTTTTGTGTGGGTGGGAATAGACATTGCCACAGGAAGTTACTCGGTTTGAAACAGTAAGGACATACGGTATGCCAGCTCACATTCCGTAGAAGTCCATGTTATTGAGAAGCAGATAACTGCCGTTAGAAAGCTGTGTGAATGTTGGTCTGATTGTGGGAGTTGGCATGCTTTTAAGAAAGCACTCAAGATTGGGGGCTGTAAGCTTAGAAGCGTTGTGCAGTTGGGCATTCTTGGATAGTAATGAATGACTGCCATTGTGGTCGCACTTTTCTCCTGTGAGAAAAAGTTCTGTATCCTCAAGACAGCGATATGTAAATGGGACAAACTAATGCTCGTGAATAAATGTGTTACCTTCTATAATCACATACAAAATGACAAACAACATGTAGACCAAGCAGACATAACGACACTACGTACGGTGGGAACCGTGGCTAGCCATGTACACAAACCAAACATGGCATGGCACCTCTGCCACACCATGCAGAATGAGGGGAGAGATGGGAGCAAAGTATGTGCGAAGGTGGCAAGTGATTCTCGATTATAAAATTATACAATGCAAAGTGTTGAGGGGATGTGGCGGATAGACTTGATTATGCAGAGCACAGACATATACATGTGAACATACCCTGATGTTCTATTGAGTAAAGTAGACAGTGGACGCAACCATGATAGTAAACTCAGTAGGGAAGATTATGAAAACATAGCGCTTACGTGCCTCCTCCCCCCTCAAATATTTAATCTAGTGGGCTGGCTCAGCATACCCAAGGCTAGCATAGGGCTATGAATAAATGCCATGTTTTTGTGGGTGTGGTTTTGTTCAGGAATGGCGAACGTGTCTGCCAGGTCTGCGCAGCTTACACCGCCACGAGGTTGACCCCGTGAGTGAAGGTTGCTGCGTGAATGATGCTCTCAGCCTGCTGGTATTCAGAAACCGTCATGGCCTCTGCGACGCACATATGCCCCACAGTTCACCTTTTGCACCGCATTATGTGAAAGAGGGCCCACCATGTGCTGGCAGAAGATTCTGGGCCGAGGTCTGCGAGGTCAGAATTCTCCTGAGATCAAAGCTGGCTACCGCGACACAGGCACACAGCGCCCAGTCTGAGGCCCAGCAGTGTGGAGTGCTCTGTAAACTACTAACACAGTAGTCTAACAGGTACCAACAGTGGAACGGTATCTTGATCCCACAATGAACGACTGCATCTGAGAGTGGAGATTAAGGTACTCCCTACGACCAGGTGCAACCAGCTCTAGGTCCAAACATAGGAACGGTGTCTTGATCCCACAATGGACGATGTCCGATATTACCTGCTGCTTGGTTTTCATAGTACTCCCTCCATTGAGGTGCATCAGACTCTGTGCTTCCGTAGCTAACTCCTGCACAAGATTATTGGGCTTGATTGACTGTAGTCGCTGGACTTCACCACGGTACAGCAGGTCCGAACAGTGAAATGGGGTCTTGATTCTATGATTGATGTCAGAAGTTAAAGTCTGTGAATATTTCTATGTACCCCTCTGACCAGGTACAACCAACTGTAGGTCCCAACAGCGGAACAGTGTCTTGATCCCACAATGGACAATGTTAGACCTGCATCTGAGAGTGGAGATGAAGGTACTCCCTTTTACCAGGTGCAACCTACTCTAGGTCCCAACAGTGGAACGGTGTCTTGATCCCACAATCGACGATGTCCAATATTACCTGCTGCTTGGTTTTACACAACACTCTCCATTGAGGTGCATAAGACTCTGTGCTTCCGTAGCTAACTGCTGCACATGATTATTGTGCTTGGTTGACACCAGTCGGTGCAGTACACCGTGGTACAGCAGGTCCGAACAGTGAAACTGGGTTTTGATTCTATGATTGAGGATATCAGAGGTTATAGTGAGTGATTATTTCTTTGTACCCCCTCCGATCAGGTGCAACCAACTGCGTGCTTCTGAATCCAATGGCACGTGGCTGTGAGGCATTAATGACCACTGTCTCTGGCCTACACTGCGGTCAGCAGGGTTCACAATTCAGATCAAGTGGTGATTGAGTAATTAGAGAATCCAGTAGTCAAGAAACTACAACGTCTATTGAAATATACACAACATCCTTTTAGTATACTTGCTTGAAGAATTTTTTTTAGACGAGTTATAGGTTTAGTACAATGACCACATTCTTCTTGGTAGTGGAAAAGAACACTGAATAACATTCTACACTGTGGACAGCAGAGATCGTAAATCAAATTGTTTTGATTTATTTATTGCAGAGTTTTCTGTAATTTATGCTGTTGTATTTTGTGAAGAGGAAGTGAGAAAAAGTATTCATGGATGTCTGTGTGACTACTGCCTTCAATTTACACTGCAGACAGCAGTGTTCACAATTCAGATCAAGTCGCTATTGTAGATGACGCAGCCCTGTAGGCAAAAGACTTTGCTCCAGTGCGCTCTGTCCGCACCACGTATGCGCATCATGGCAGGCTCCGCGCACACTTTTTGTTGCTTCGTGTATTGCAAACTGGGCATCTCAAGGCAACGCCGCATGGCTGTGGGTCCTTGCTGACCACTTTCTCTGGGCTACACTGCAGACTGCAGTGTTCACAATTCAGATCGAGTCGCTATTGCAGATGATGCAGTGTTGATGGCAACAGACATTGCTCTTAGCACAGTCCGCCGGCAGCACGCATAATCGCTGGCTGTGCACATGCTGAATGCTTTTGATGTGGCTATCTGAGTGCACTACAACTGATGGACCCTTTATGATACAATCTTTTTGTGTAATATTTCAGATCTATTGCCTGTGTCTCAGTATACCTTAAGTTGTAGTTCTTTTACTGCATTATTTCACATCTACTGTTCGTACCTTACTGCAGCACAAACTATTGACCCTTCTATTATTGAATCTCTGTGTGTGATCCAATGATTACTGTTGTAGTTGATGTTAGCAGCAACCATTCCCTGAGAGCTGGTTTACACTCACCCCACACGCATTCAGCACAGACATCACTGGATATGTAACCCTGGTAATAAAAAGGTGTCGAGCGCACATGCCCGTACCCACTTCCACTATCTATCTGTGTCATTGTGTTCATTATCTATGCATGACACTGCCCCTGGGCCGTACCACATTACATTGTACAGTGGAGAGCAAATGCAATCATGTAACCTCTGGCAGTGGGGAAAAGTTTGGTTCTGTAACTTTTTGGTGCATGGCTATCACCAGTGGAAGGCTACTTTAAAGACCATGAATATTGATGAAGATGACGGTTGCATGTTGTGTGTGGTGTAAGATATGTGTACATAGCAAAAGGTTTTTAAAAAAGTTCTATACGCAGAAGAGGTATGTCTAATCAAATGCTGTGGAGAGAATGACTAAAATGGGTGGCGCTTTCCAACTGCTACAATGGGAAATGTTATGAAGTAATCAAATGCTTCTTTTTAAGGTCACATGGCAATCGTGCACCCAGCGTGCAAGGAAATTGCACCCGACGTGATTTTGATAAAATATATTTACTGCAATATAAGTTTATCACAGTTAGAAATGTATAAATGTTTGAAATATTTTAGATTATCGCTTGCTCTCATATACATTTAAAAGTTATTTAGATATAGATTTCACACATATTACATGTGTGAAATCTATATCTAAATCACATATTACATCACTCATGACATGGTCAGTAACATCACTGATGATATCTCAAATGATATCACTAATGACATCACTGATGACATCATCCACGTGATAATTTGATGCACATCCTGATGGTCTAATATAAACTTTGATACACCCACTCTAAAATACAGACTACTATTTTTGAAACCATACATACAACAATGCCAGACACTACATACCACCGACTATTTCCTAGGTCTATACACACATCCAGTCACTTATACACACAGTTACTCATCAATACAGTACTATAATAGGCACTCATACACCTATACATACAGTCACGCTCCACCACTCATCCATAGAGTTACTCACACACCTAGTCAGTCATGCAAAGAATGAATCACATACCCATCTACACATGTATACAGTTATACACACCAACTAAGTTATTTATACACACACCACATCACTTATTTATGCAGATACTAAGACATACTTACTGTCTTAAATAATCACTGATACAAGCAGACACACGCTCTTCAAATAACTTACTCTCATGTATATCCATTTATATACTCCAACACTCACATATACTGCCTTAAAACATATGTAGATACTCACACATATACCACTGACACATTCATTCACTCATCAACACACCCATACACATACCAGCTCACGCATACAACCCTTCCCAGATGCACTTTTGAAACCATATAACCAGTGAATCACCCACTCAGACAGAGTCACACACACACACACACTCAGGCACCCATACAGATACTCAGACAACAAATCAATAACCCATATAGACACTCATGTAGCTACTTACCAACCCATGCAGCCGCTTACACACCAACTGAGAGACTAATACAGACTTTCACACAGTTTAGTCACTAACCCATGCATTCAGGTAAACACATTCAATTACTCACTTATAGAGTCAGTCATGCACCTACTAAATAATCCATTCAGGCACTTGTAAACCCACTCATTCTTCAATACACTTTGGCATAGATATATATGAAAAATATTTAAACTTTACAGAAACACACATTCACTGGATGATCTCATCAGTGATGTAATCAGTGATATCATTTGAGATGTAATTGCCATGCAGAATTAGGAATGGAGTTTATCACAGATCTCATAAAATTACAACCTATTCTACTCTGGCACAGAGTTTGGTCTGCAGACGCACTGGGTTTTAATTGCGAAATTATAAAGGATATAATGGCCCTGGATAATGCCAGATATATTCCTTGGGTAGTTTATGTGAGGAAAACATTAACGGATCTTCATAGACCCGAATGGTATAATAACCCCGAAATAATTTGACACGATATCAAGAAAGGAACTGAAAACCCTGTGCATGAACCATTACAATCTGCTTAGATCAACGGGCGAAATTACAAAAACATCTGTGATTAAACATCAAATGATCTTGGCCTGCAATACTATCCAGCCTTATTTGCGCCATTGCACAAAGGGTTTTGACAGATTCATTTTGACCAGGTTTAGACTTGAAACATTCCATCGCCTGGAAACATTTCCATCCAAAAATGATTGGTCAAAGAATCTGGAATTTTGTCTGTGTGATAACTTATCATTGCAATCCACATTCCACGTGGTTTTAATCTGTAAATACTACGAGAACGAACGTAAAAGGTGGATTAAGCAATATTTGAAGCAGGGCTTATGGCGGCAATGCCGGCCAGCTTATTTGTTCCTACAACAATTGGAAAATGAAGTCTGTAAAGCAACCATGTCTGGTTTTTTAAAAAGTATCCTGAGGAAAAGGAATGTTTTAACCCATTACTTGTAGTAACGAAAGGTTTTAGCCTCTCATTGTTCATGTATAACTTTATTTTTAATGTATTTGTATGACATTGTATAAAATTGTTTACTGTGATTGCTGCTTTTATGATTTTATGTTTGCTCTAAAATCGAATAAAGCATTTTTATTTTTTTATTTTTTTATGTAATCAGTTTTGTCACTGACCATGTCATGAGTGATGTAATATGTGACGTCATCAGCTGTGCATTGCGGGTGCTTGAGTTATAGTTACCTCAACTAACTATTACAGGCAAATTGCGCTGGTTTTATATGAGTCAAATGTCCAACTAACTATAACATACCTGAAACCCATGGGGCCTTATTTATGAAGGCCTTGCGCCGCCGGTGCGTCACTTTTAACATGGGAAAAAGTGACGCACCGATGGCGCAAGGCTTTCATAAATGAGGCCCATGGTTTTTTAGTGAATTTCAAAGGTTTTTTTCAATGCTAATTTCTAACTATAACATCTGTAAAACCTATGTTTTTTTTCAGTGAATATATATATGCATCTATATATTCACTGAAAAAACCATAGGTTATAGACCATATATAGTTAGGAATTAGCATTTACAAAACCTTGAAAATTCACTGAAAAAACCATAGGTTATAGACCATATATAGTTAGGAATTAGCATTTACAAAACCTTGAAAATTCACTGCAAAAACCATAGGTTAGAGACCATATATAGTTAGCTGGACATTTTATTGACATAAAACCAATGAAATTCCATATATAGTTAGTTGCACTAACTATATATCGCGCACCCGCAATCCACTGCTGATGATGTCACATATTACATCATTCATGACATGGTCAGTGACATCACTGATAACAACATCCAGTGATTTTTTGTTTCTATAAAGTTTAAATATGTCTTACATATTGAAGAATGAGTGGATGTGTAAGTGTCTGGACGAAGGATTTAGTAGGTGCATGACTGACTGTATGAGTGAGTGATTAAATGTGTCTCACTGAGTGCATGGGTTAGTGACTAAACTGTCTTGATTTGTGCATCATTATGTCTGTTGTTCTGTAAACTGCTGCATGTGTTGATCAGTAGCTATATGAGTAACTATATGGGTTATTGATTGATTGCCCAAGTATTTGTATGGGAGACTGAGTGTGTGTGTGGCTAGCTGGGAGGTGTGTGACTCTGTGCAGATCAATCTGTACTTGTATCAATGATTGTATAAGAAGGTAAGTATGTGTTAGTATATGTTTGAAAATGTAAGGTGCTCTATGTTTAACTGTATAGACAAGAAAATGGAAGTGTCATTGATTCTTTACAGGACTGAGTAGGTGTGTGAGTAACTCCATGGATGAGTGGCAGACTGTGAGTGTCAGTATAGGTGTATGAGTGCATATGATAGTGTTGTAAAGATGAGTGATTGTATGTATGAATGATTGTATGGGTGAATGAGTGAAGGTGTGTGTAGACGTAGCAATCAGTGAGTGCGTATGTAGTAACTAGTATTGGTGTGTCAATGGTTTCAAAAATTATACTCTCTTTTTAACACTGGGTGAAACAGAGGTTATATTAAAATGTGAGGAGATGCATTGTATTGTCACATGAATGATATCATCAGTGATGTGGTCATTGATGTCAAATGAGATGTCATCAGTGATGTCATCAGTGATGTCATTTGAGATGTCATCAGTGATGTCATCAGTGATGTCACTGACCATGTCATGAATGATGTAATATGTGACATCATCAGCAGTGGATTGCGGGTGCGCGATATATAGTTAGTGCAACTAACTATATATGGAATTTCATTGGTTTTATGTCAATAAAATGTCCAGCTAACTATATATGGTCTCTAACCTATGGTTTTTGCAGTGAATTTTCAAGGTTTTGTAAATGCTAATTCCTAACTATATATGGTCTATAACCTATGGTTTTATCAGTGAATTTTCAAGGTTTTGTAAATGCTAATTCCTAACTATATATGGTCTATAACCTATGGTTTTTTCAGTGAATTTCAATGGTGTTTTAATAGCAAATATCATAAGCTGTCGAATGTCAAGTACGTGGTAAGTAAAAACATTTTCGTGTTTATGCACACTGATCTGCTTTGAATGCTGCCCCCCCACCCCTCATTTCTATTAGGAGTATTCTCTCTTTGCAGATAGTGAAGGGTAGTTAACGCAGCCCTTTGCCCCCTTTGTAATCCGTCGTGCCTGCTTCTCTCTCCATTTGATTGATTGTTCTCTTTGGTTCATTCTCTATTTACAAACAAGCACAGAGTCGCAATACTCTGTTTAGTCTTTGCAGATAGCGAAAAATCGTGTAAAAAAACAAAAGGAATCGAGCAAAATCAGTAGGCCACTAATGGGATCTCTTTTTGACGTCGCTAAAATAGAAACATTAGGAACAACCTGTTGAAAATAGCAATGCGTATGTACATAAGCGGCGTTCATTTGTGTTCACAGTACCCCTTGTTGATTGTTTCAATCGAGCATTGAATTGTTCGAAGTTGGTTCTCTTAAGGATCTTCTCTGCCTGCAAACGAGGAAGAATAGGAATATTCTCTCTCCCTTTGCAGATAGTGAAGGGTAGGTAACGCAAGCCTTTAACACGTCGTACCTATTTCATTCCTCATTGATTGATTGATTGTCCGAACATTGACTGTTTGGGAATTAGTTCTTTTTGGAGGTATTCCCTGTTTGCAAATAAACGTAGGAAAATCTTTGCAAGTAGTGAAAGGGTACGTAATGCGGACCTTTCTCCCCCGTTGTAATCTGTCATGCCTATCTACTCCCCACTGATTGATGCACCTGTTTCACCCGGACCATTTACTAGAGATACGTCATCTGGCCCGACCAGAGAGCACCCCTAGTGAAAAGGACATATGCAATAATAACGAAGTGATCACTGTATCCTGTTAACAGAAACTTTAGCATGAAACAACCTGGAAAGAAAAGAATAGGAAAACGAAAATCAGTAGGCCACTGATGAACATGAACTTTTATTAAACAACGAACAAAGAAACGATAACATAACGTAATGATAAAACCTATTAATGTCCTAGAAACAAGAAAACGTTAAAATATGCCAGTGGTGAGAGACCAGAAAAACAGTAAGAGAAACCAAATCACCCCTCGCTGTCCCACCGCCTGCCACGCCAAAAAAATCGATAGACTAGGGAAAATGCAAGTCAGTAGAACATCCGCCCCCACTCTGGAAACTTCCAAGGTGGGGCAGGGTTGCGGCTACGCCCAGCCGGGAGCAGCCCATATAAGGCAGGTCCTGCTGCCACGCCTCGGCCAGGAGATCCTAACGTAGGGTGTAGCCGGAGGAGAGGCCGAGGCCAGCGGGACCCGGCCAGGGGATTGCCTTTACAACGCTGAACAGTTGCAGGGGGGGGAATGTCTCCTCGACCCTCCCCTCTCTCTCCCAGTCCGGCCGCGGTGGCCCTTGAGAGTTGCAGGTACTCCCGCCACATGCTCTTCCGGTCCGGCCACCAACGGTCGGGGGGCCGAGGACGACGGGATCCGGCTGCAGCCGATAAACCAAGAAACCCGTTCATGGGGCCAGAGCCAGGGGCGTCCGGCCGACATCTACCGGAAGCCCGGCCCGAAGACGGACGGGACACTTCTTCTTTCATGAATAATGGCTGCGACAACACTGGGGGGGGATGTCTTGCACATGCCTCCGACCCCCCCCCCCCCTCGTCCTCATCGCCTGGTCCGGCCATAACAAATCTCAAGCGAGACGCCGTGGGGTGCACTGGGAGGGAGAGACGGTGCGAACAGGCCTCTCCCGCCTCCCCAGGTGGAGGCTTCCCAGCTGCACCCTCAGCGCTCCAGGCGCCCGGAAAAGGGTTCTTCCACTGTGGCCATGCTGCAACGTCTCGCCCGGCAGGGTGGAGCCCGTCCGCTCATTTGACCCCGCGATCGCCAGTAGCTACCGAACTCTCAAAATGGCGGTCGACCTGGCAAGAGCGGGCCCAGCATAAAGAAATGGCCCGGTCACTGGTTGACTCCACCACCGTAGTCCTCCACGACCTTGAAGATTCTAGAGGAGCCGCGGGAGTCTCCGACCCCCGATGGGGAATGACTGCCATGATCGCCCGTGGAGTGACGAAACTGTATCCGCGGGACGTCGGCGCTCCCATGCTGGCGCCAGCCTCACTTTGAATTACTAGAATCCTGCAGACCTCAGTTCCGGTGAAAGCACAGTGTGACCCGGTAGGAAAAATTGTTGCACCCCCTCCCCTTTTTCACTGATAGTTCAAACCACCGATCCTTTCCTTTGCCCTTTTAACGGAACTTTGGACTGCCTCCCCCTCTTTTACATTTTCTAGAGAAAACAAAACATTAACCACTACATTAGCATAGCAGTTGACACCAGAACTGTTTTCAAATTTAAAACCAACAACATCTTCAACAAAATCCTTTTTGTTTCTGCTGTGACCCTGCTACAGCACAGGCATTGTCCCCAGCAGTAATTCTGCGATGCCGGTAAGAATAGCTGTGGTGCCTACTGGACTCACTCACCCCGCGGCGCCCCACGCCGTTATTTGCTGGGCGGCAACTTACTAGACATCACTTTCGTGCCATCTAGATTTCAGCGCGTTCTGCTGCCTTGGAACTATTCGCACAACAGACCGCTACTGACAAGAATATTTCATTATTGGTGCTGTCAATTTCAATAAATCTATTGGATAATTCAAAAGAAATTGCCACGGTCTCTTCGTTGTTTAAATGTTTTTACTGTTTTTGTTTTGTTGTATATATTTATATGTTATTAAAGTTTTATATTCCTACTACTTTGTTGGAGTGCTATATATTTTTAATGTGACACATAATTGTAAAAACTTTGATGTACCAAGAGTCATTCCTGGAATCTTCCGCTTCAGGCTCGGTCCCCTCCCCAATCACAATACAGGATGGTTTTCAGATAGTAGGAACACGTGTGGTGTGACGGATCTCATCGGGTGTGGGCCTTGATCTACTATAACTCCTTTGAAGAGGGGTGATTCTTTACAGCTGGGGCCATAAACTACATCTGCAGGGCTAGGTGATAGCCTGGACAATCGGACACAGAGGAAGAGGAGTGTCAGAGGGTGCGGTAGTTAATAGGGCGAAAGGGAGGTGTCGGGCGGGCACAGAGTGTGATTCTCAGGGAAGAGCAGCGCAGATGGGGGGAGGTTTATTGCCCATGCATAAGACAGAGAGCGGGGGTGACCAGTGCCTGGGGAAGATGCTTGCGAGGGTGAGGAGCCATGCTACGAATCGACAGCGTGCAGAGAGTGGGTCTGGTCAAGGCATCTAAAATGGCTGCCGTGCACCACAAAAGTGTGGCATTTCAAAAAAGGCAAGATGGCGCAAACAATGTTTTTCAACACTTCCTCATTTCCTTCGAATCGAACGTTAACAGACGTTGGGGCATATTACCAAAGTTAAGCGATATTTATCGCTAACGATGCTTACCAACGAATTTTTTACCGCTAAGCATCGTCAGAAATTATCGAAGATAAACCTTGCTATTATCAAGGTTTATCGCAAATGCGATAATAAACGGCCGCAATGCATGAATATCGCTAAAAACTCAGCGATATTCATGCATTACCGAGCTAATGCTCTTAGCCATGTTATCCACCTCCCATTGGATAACATGGCTAAGAACTGCTCAGGGCAGGTGTTACTTTTTGGAGATATTCGCGCTTATAGTGGCAGAAGGGAAGTAAATATGAGTAAACTTACCATGTAACATAAAAATGTTGCACTCTATACTATAAGTCTCATTTTATACTACAATCACTTCGCTACAACCTCATAAATTAAAAATAAAAATGAATAATGTCTCAAACAATTTTTGATTTCTAAATATAAATTTATTCTTCAGAATTTTCTAAATTTGAAAGAACTAGTAACATGTCCTCATCAGCAATGTCCTCATGAAAAGTCTGCAATGATGATTCTTGTAACTCTATGGTCTCCAAACATTCGATAAATTCGCCATCAAGAGATTGATCAAAAAAATCATTGAAGTCATCTCCTCCTTGTGACAATATTTCATTATTGGTGCTGTCAATTTCAATCAATGTAGTGGAATCATTCAAGTCATCTCCTCGTGACAATATTTCATTATTGGTGCTCTCAATTTCAATCAATGTAGTGGAATCATTCAAGTCATCTCCTCCTTGTGACAATATTTCATTATTGGTGCTGTCCATTTCAATCAATCTAATGGAATCATACGAGTCATCTCCTCCTTGTGACAATATTTCATTATTGGTGCTCTCAATTTCAATCAATGTAGTGGAATCATTCAAGTCATCTCCTTGTGACAATATTTCATTATTGGTGCTGTCCATTTCAATCAATCTAATGGAATCATACAAGTCATCTCCTCCTTGTGACAATATTTCATTATTGGTGCTCTCAATTTCAATCAATGTAGTGGACAATTCAAAAGAAATTGCCACGGTCTCTTCATTGTGAGCCATTTTATTTTGAAATTGCTTGCTGTAAATTGCAGAAAAAAATAATCACTTTCATTTATCGTTTTTAGTAATACATAATATAAAACTAACTTTATCAAGTATTTAGTATAACAGAAGGACTGCAAATAAATAACAGAAAACATTTTTCAAATTATCTTCAAGTGTACAACATAGTTCCCCTTACAAATTAACAACTCACCTTTTTAAAAGTAGGAGAAGTGTTAGTACTGTGTAAATCAAACACCAGAAATTCACCACCAAAAATTCCTCACAAATGTACCTCAGACAGTAGTATCACAAAATGGCTGTGGTTTCCTCTCATTTGACATATATACATAACCAATTAACTTTCATCACACACAAATACAAAACCAAACTAACATTTTAATTGGTTCTAAATTTCAACACTTTCAAATGTGTTTTCCCCAAGCAATTTTCCATAGGACATTTACATACGTCTACAGCCTGAATGGCTGAACGGAATTACACCAAACTTGGCAAAATGGTACATCAAACCTAAGAGGTCAGGAAGGATCTACTATGCCCCCTTATGGTCATTTCCCCCTTCGCTTTGGCCTCCTCTTGTCTCTCAATCCTACCGAGAGACAAGATGGCGGCCGCTACGGACTGTTTGGAATGTTGACAGACGCCGGAGAACCAATCAGCTTCGCAAAGCTCCGTAACGCGAAAAGTACGCGAAGCGGAGCGCTGTTACAGATATATATCTTTTTTTGAACGTTAATTTCTCAAAATCCACTGGAGCACATATATTGAGACCTAGCAAAGGCACATCGGGCTACCAGTCCCTAATATTTTGCCAAGTTTCGTGCAAATCCATTCAGCCGTTCGATTATTATTATTTGTTTTTTTTTTTTGCCCCGCGGGGCCCTTTTAAAACCTCCACATCAAACGTAGGGGGTCAGCGAGGATCTACTATTCCCCCTTATGGTCATTTGCCCCTTCGCTTTGGCCTCCTCTTGTCTCTCGATCCTACCGAGAGACAAGATGGCGGCCGCTACGGACTGTTTGGAATGTTTACAGACGCCGGAGAACCAATCAGCTTCGCTTCACAAAGCTCCGTTGCGCGAAAAGTACGCGTACTGGAGCGCTGCCCGGTCCGCTGTTACAGATATATATCTTTTTTTAAACGTTAATTTCTCAAAATCCACTGGAGCACATATATTGAGACCTACAAAAGGCACATTGGGCTACCAGTCCCTACAATTTTGCCAAGTTTCGTGCAAATCCATTCAGCCGTTCGGGCTAAAATTGAGGCCAACCGCCCTATGGAAAACTTAATGTTAAAAACACGTTTTGGGACCCCCCTTTTTTCTCGGCCCCCCCTTGACGAACCCCCCCCAAATTTTCAAGGGCTGCTCAGAAACAAAATGTGCCATTTTCCTGAAAATTTCAGCCAATTCCGTCCACAAACGCCAAAGTTATTAGACATAGAATTTTCAAAAATCCCATAGAGAAAAAATCCTAACTATATATACCTACTGGCGACCGCCAGTAGGTAATATATTACCTACTGGCGGTCGCCAGTATGTAGTTATAGTTAGAACCTCGTTTCCATAGGAAATGCATTTTTTGATTTGCTAATAACTTTGGCGTCATTTGACGAATCTTCAGGAAATTCTCAAAAAAAAGTCTATCAAGGTCAGCTCCTATCCTGAAACTTTGGGGGTGATTTGTCAAGAGGGGGCTGAGAAAAGATGGGTGTCCCAAAAAGTGTTTTCTCCATGTTAATTTCTATAGGTAATTTTAGCCATGGCTACAGCCCGATCTGCTGAATGGAATTACACGAAATTTGGCAAAAAGGTATATCTTGGTTTAGAAAGCGACCTTTTTTTCAATTGGTGTAAATCCGCTCAGTAATTGCCGAGAAATTAAAAAAATTAGAGTAAAAAAACTATTTCTCATGGGAAACTTTAGCCAAGGCTACAGACGGAACTGCTGAACAGAATTACACCAAATTTAGCAGGTACTGCTTGGCTCAGAATGCGACCTTTCCGAAAATTGTGTAAATCCATTCAGTAGTTGCTGGGAAATTGTAAAAAAACTAATATTGATTTCTAGAGGCGCCGTGGATCAGCCAATCCTCCGGACTACGAGCTATATTTTAATTGGCTGTCAACACTCCAAACCAGGAAGTGTTGGCTGCCATCTTGTGACTCAGTAGGACCAAGTCACAAGAAAACCGAAAAACAAAGGTGAAAAAAAGACGATAACATTTTTAACCCCTTGCATGCGGCGTGAATTTTCGCGCTGTGCGGCTGTTTTGAAGAGTGGGCGGGATCATGACGGCCCCCAGCTGTCATCAGCACACGCCCACCGTGATGCATGACGGCTGGGGGCCGTCATCAGCATGGAAGGAGTTACAAAACGAAGCACAGGCTCCCCCACTTCATTATTTTTAAGCCCCCAGGTGGGTCAGGTTTCGGGGGCACTGAAAAAAATGCTTGGGGGGCCCCAATCCCCCCCAAGCTGCCCTGGGGACCGCCACCTCCCCGGGGCAAGATTCATGAGTTGTGGGGGGGCACACAGCCCCCGCAGCCCCGTGGACCGCCACCTCCCATGGGCTCAGTTTAATATTTTTTTTTAAATGCATGGGAGCCCAATTCCCCCATGCTGCCCCAGGGACCCCCACCTCCCCAGGGCAAGATTTATGATTTGCGAGGGGCACACAACCCTCCTGCAGCCATGGGGACCACCACCTTCCCGGGGCTCCTATTTAAAAAAAAAAAAAACCTGTGTGGGGGGGCCCGAGCCTCCCACACGCCCCAGGGACCTCCACCTCCCCAGGGCACTAATTATGTAATTGCGGGTGTCCTGTATGGACCCCTGAGCCCCAGGGACCACCACCTCCCTGGGGCTTCGCAAACATTGGGAGGGGGCAGTGCGGCCCCCCTCCTGGAGCCTTTGATGGCCCTGGGGACCACCACCCCCCAGGTCCGGCTCCTGCAGTGTCCCAGGGTGCCCACCCCCGGGACACTGCTGTCTGCTATGGTAGGGAGGGAGCCGTGTGGCTCACGCCCTGCCATAGCAAACTTTTCTTTGCTTCATTGAAGTGAGTGCAGGGAAACCTGCTCTTGCTTCAATGAAGCAAAGCAGATTGCTTTTCTACAAGGGGATCTGCATGTCTGCCGCCCCCCTTGTGGAAAAGCAATGCCGGCTCCTGCAGGAGGCGGGGAGGCAATGGGACCGTGAGGGAATTGGGGCTCCCCCAAGGGTCCCCAATGGATAGGGCCGGCCCCAGGGGATGGGGTCCCCAGGGCTAGAAGTGGCCCGGGAGGGGAGCCACGTGGCTCCCTACCCCTTTAAATGAATAAAATAAAATGGCCAACTCCTGTCCCCGGGCCCGAATTGGCCTGAGGAGGGGCCCACACTGCCCCCCTCAGAAAAGAAAAAAATTATAAAACGGATGGCCAGGCCCTGGGGGATAGGGTCCCTCGGCCATAATTGGCCGTGGGAGGGGGGTTACACGGTCCCCCTCCGCATAATTTGTTTTTTACAAAAAGGGTGCAAGGCCCAGGTCCCTCTCCATGCCGCTCAACTCCCCTGAGACCCGAGTGCAGCCGAGGGTCCACCGCTGGTGTGCCCCGGGTTGCATTGCTTCCCCCACTGTACTTTGCTCTCCTGTATTTTTCTGTGCCATTGTCTTGTGGTTGTTAGGCGCTCCTTGTGCGCCCCTGCCCTGCTCCCCGATTCCTGCTGCTGCTCCCCCGCAGCCCTGCCCCCTTCTCTCCTGTTCCCCTGCCTGTCCGCCCATTGGCCACCCCGCTTCTGCCTCCCAGCTGCCCCTCCCTCCCACTTGGCCTCTTATAGAGGTCACGCGGTGCAGGCGAGCGTGACCTGACCCCAGGTCACTCCCCACGCCGCTCGACTCCTCTGGGACCCGAGTGCCGCCGAGGGTCCGCCGCTGGTGTGCCCAGGTTGCATTGCTTCCCCCACTGTACTTTGCTCTCCTGTATTTTTCTGTGCCATTGTCTTGTGGTTGTTAGGCGCTCCTTGTACGCCCCTGCCCCGCTCCCCTCCGCTGCTCCCCCGTGGCCCCGCCCCCTTCTCTCCTGTTCCCCTTCCTGCCCGCCCATTGGCAACCCCGCTCCTGCCTCCCAGCTGCCCCTCCCTCCCACTTGGCCTCTTATAGAGGTCGCGCGGCGCAGGCGAGCGTGACCTGACCCAGGTCACTCCCCACGCCGCTCGACTCCTCTGGGACCCGAGTGCCACCGAGTGTCCACCGCTGGTGTGCCCCGGGTTGCATTGCTTCCTCCACTTGCTTTCCTGTATTTTTCTGTGCCATTGTCTTGTGGTTGTTAGGCGCTCCTTGTGCGCCCCTGCCCCACTCCCCGATTCCCGCCGCTGCTCCCCCGCGGCCCCGCCCCCTTCTCTCCTGTTCCCCTGCCCGCCCACCCATTGGCCACCCTGCTCCCTCCTCCCAGCTGCCCCTCCCTCTCACTTCGCCTCTTATGAAGGTCGGGTAGCGGACGCGCGCAGCGGGCGTGCCGCTGGCGCGCTTTAGGCGTGCCAATGGCACGTCCGTCTGCACCCGCCCATGCCTGGACCGCGCCCAGCAACACAACCCCTGGCCCCCGCCGTCTCCAGGGAATCCGACTGAGGTACGACACCACCACCCTCATCGCACTCAACACAGGACAACCTGCTGCCTGCCACCGAGCCACCCCGAAGCGCACCCACGGACCCTTCACCTGCCAAGCTTGCAAATTCTCCTGCCTCCGAACCTGCACCCTGCCCACCGAACGCAGCAACGACAATAACAACCACCTCAAGTGCATCCTCCTCAACACCCGCTCCGTCCACAAACACGCCGTCGAACTCTGGGAACTCCTTAATACAATAGAACCAGACGTCGCCTTCCTCACCGAAACCAGGATGAACGCTTCCCTGGTCCCCGACATCGCCATAGCCATCCCGGACGGCTACCTAATCACCAGGAAGAACCGCGTCAACAAAACTGGAGAAGGGATCGCCATCATCTACAGGAACACCATCAGGATCACGACCAACGCCGAAGACACACTCACCGCCGCCGAACACCTACACTTCCAGATCCACACAAACCCCCAGACCACCTCAGAGGAACGCTCATCCACAGACCCCGGGGCCCACAGACACAATTCAGCGAAACCATCGCCGACTTCATCAGCACACACGCCCTAGCCTCACCAGAGTACATCCTCCTAGGGGACCTGAACTTCCACCTGGAGAAAAACAACAACAACACCACCACCCTGCTCGACAACCTAGCCAACCTTGGACTCAAGCAACTGGTGAACACCCCCACCCACTACGCCGGCCACACGCTCGACCCTATCTTCAGCCACTCCACCGGACTACACTGGAACGACCACAGCTGCATCCATTTCACCTACAAGAAGACCACATCTCACCACCACACGCTACAGATCCCCCACAGATGCTGGAGCAAAGTCACCACAGACCAGCTAACCACATTGCTGAGCCAGAACCCACCTGCCAACACCCCTGACACCAACGACGCAGCAGACAATCTCGCACAGTGGATCACCAACTGCGCCGACGACCTCGCTCCACTGAAGAAACCCCCAAGCAAGACAAGCACTAGAAAAACCTCTTGATTCACAGACGCCCTCAAAATCACAAAGAAATGATGCCGAATGCTCGAAAAAGCTTGGCGCCACAAGCGGACATCAGAAAACATGACAGCCCTCAAGAGCGCCAACTGCGAATACCACCAGATGATCCGCACCACTAAAAAGGACATCGTTCAAAGAGCGGCTGGACAACAATTCCCACAACAGCAAGGAACTCTTCAGCATCGTCAAAGAGCTCTCCAACCCCTGCGCAAGCAACAACGACATCACACCGTCACAAGACCTCTGCAACTCCCTCGCAACGTACTTCCACCGCAAGATCGCAGACATACACGACAGCTTCGGACCCCAGACCCCGCCTCCAGTCACCGAACCAACGACCCCCTCCACCACCCTCAGCCCCTGGACCCCCAGCAGCACGGAAGACACCACCCACGTCATGAACACCATCCACTCCGGCTCCCCCTTCCGACCCTTGCCTTCTTCATATCTTCAACAAAGCCACCACCATCATCGCACCCCACCTCCGGAACATCATTAACGGCTCCTTCACGTCAGCCACCTTCCCTGGAAGCTGGAAACACGCAGAAATCAACGCCCTTCTGAAGAAACCAACAGCGGACCCCAAAGACCTCAAGAACTATCGCCCCATCTCTCTTCTCCCCTTCCCGGCTAAAGTAATTGAGAAGACTGTCAATAAACAGCTGACTGCATTCCTCGAAGCAAACAACTCGCTCGACCCATTCCAGTCCGGATTCCGAGCCAACCACAGCACCGAGACCGCCCTCATCGCAGCCACCAATGACATCAGGACCCTGATGGACAACGGAGAGACAGCCGCTCTCATCCTCCAGGGCCTCTCGGCAGCCTTTGACACTGTCTGCCACCGCACCCTAATAACCCGCCTCTACAACTCTAAAAAATGACTATAAAAGTACTAGAAACACCCAAACACAAACTGACCAACACCCAAGCACCATGGACACAGCCAGAGCAGGCAACCACACAAGCACCACAGACGACCAGCTTGGGACCGCAGGGACAGGGAAGGGCAAGGACAAAAAGAAGAGAAAGACAAAGTTCAGTGCACAGAAAAACAGGATCCTGATTACAGAGGTGATCTACAACTGTTCGTCACCTCCAACGTGTCATTGGGAACCAACAATTGGATATGGCGGAACATCATGGACAAGGTGAATGCCGTTGGAGAGCACAGGAGGTCAATGGATGAGGCAAAGAGGCGATGGATTGACATCAAGCGAAAGACCAGGGAGAAAACTTGCAGCCAACCAGAAGGCAGCAATGCAGATTGGAGTTGGGAGCCCAGCGCCACAGCTCGTGCTGAATGACATGTAGGAGCTGGTTTCGACAGTCATCAGTGTGGAGACTGTGGCCTCTGACCCTGCTCACAGGCAGGTCGCTCCCAACGCTGCTGCACGGCTCTGCCTGCATTGTTTTTGCCTAATCTTGTATTTTTCCCCTGTGCCTAACTTGCTTTCTTGCCCAGACTTGTTTTTATTCCTCTGTGCCTGTACTTGCTTTCTTGCCCAGACTTGTTTATATTCCTCTGTCCCTGTACTTGCTTTCTTGCCAGACTTGTTTTTCCTTCCTGTACCCAGTTCCCCCGCGGCCCCTGCCTGTTTTATCCCACAGCTGTGTCCCTTCAGCCCCGCCCCCCTGCAATCCCATTCGCCGCCCTGCTCCCACCTCCCAGCTGCTCCTCCCTCCCACATCCCCTTAAATGGAGGCCGCTCAGCAGCCATTCAGCAGGCGGGTGCGCCGCTGGAGCACCGAAGGCGCACCTAAGGCAAGCAAGTCTGCACCTGTCCGCGCCTGGACTGCGCCCAGCGCCAGGACCCCTGGACCCAGCGAATCCAACGACCCCCGACACCGATACGATGCCAGAACCCTCCACGCACTCAACACCGGACGATCACACACCTGCTTCCTGGCCACCCCGAAGCACACCCACTGAGCTTTCACCTGCCGGTACTGCAGCTTCACAAGCATCCACCCCCCCATGCTGCCGACCAGGAAAGAACCCAAACACCTCAGATGCATCCTTCTCAACACCCACTCCACCCGCAAACACGCCGTTGAACTCTGGGACCTACTCGACTCAACCTCCCCAGATGTCCCCTTCCTGACGGAGACCTGGCTGAACCCCACCTCGGCACCCGACATAGCCATAGCCATCCCGGAAGGCTACAAGATCACCTGCAGGGACTGCACTAACGGAGCAGGAGGAGGAATTGCCATCGTCCACAGGAACACCAACACCGACGACACCCTCAGCACAGCCAAACACCTGCACTTCCAGATCCACACCATCCCCAACACCACCCTCAGAGGAACCCTCATCTACAGACCCCCCGGACCCCGACCACAGTTCAGCTACTCCATCGCTGACTTCGTCAGCACACACGTCCTCGCCTCCATGGACTACATCCTCCTCGGGGACCTGAACTTCCACCTCGAGAACAACAACGACACCAACTCCACCACCCTGATCGACAACCTAGCCAACCTCGGACTCAGACAACTCGTTACAACACACACCCACTCCGCCGGTCACACACTTGACCCCATCTTCTCCACAAGTCCCCACGTCTCCCTAAACCACACCTCCGAACTCTACTGGACCGATCATCGCTGAATCCACTTCACTTTCAAGAAACCCACCACCCAGCACCGCACCCAACAGATGGCCCGCCGCTGCTGGAGCAAAGTCACTGAAGACCAGCTAACCAGCACCCTCACTCAGAGCCCACCCGCCGACCCCACTGACCCCAACACTGCCGCCCACAACCTCAGACAGTGGATCAACGACTGCGCCAACACCTTTGCACCAATCAAGAAACCCCCCAACAGTCACACCAACAAGAAAGACAGCTGGTTCACTGAAGACCTCCAAGCAAACCTGCCAAAAGCTGGAGAAGATCTGGCTCCGTGAACGAACACCGGACAGCCACACAGCCCACAAGAACGCCACCCGCAGACACCATCAACTCTTCAGATCCACCAAAAGGGCCTCCTTCAAAGACAGCCTAGACAACAATGTGCATAACAGCAAAGAGCTCTTCAACATCGTGAAGGAACACTCCAACCCCAGCTCCAACACCAATGACATCCCACCCTTTCAAGCCCTGTGCGACTCGCTGGCCACCTTCTTCCACCGCACGATCTCAGACATCCACGACAGTTTCAATGCCATGACCGCCCCGAATATTTAACAACAAGGCGTGGTGATGGACAGAGTTTCTGAATTAAGCAGAATACTCTCACCCAGTCAAGAGATCAGGGCTAGATCCAACACCGTTTTTTAGCTCACTGCACCATCCCAGTTCAGAACCTGGCAATATGCAAATTAGTCTGTTCCTGTCCCAGTGCATGATGGGAACAGGGCAAACCAAACTACCAAGCCAATTCTTACACTGGGAAGGAAACAAGCTTCCGGGGACCGGTTTCTGGCATTTCAGCCGTCGTCGGCCCGGCTTGCTTGAATCCTGATGGTGCAATGAGCAAGGGACTCACATCTGAGTATACCCTTCCACGCTTAGGGTGGACAAAATATTTAACGAAAGCACTGAGCCCTCTGCCCCCATGACCACCCTCCGCACCAACCACCTGCTCTCCTGGAACAACATCAACGACGACGTCACCATCAAGAACATGAAAACCATCCACTCCAGATCTCCATCAGACACATGCCCACACCACATCTTCAACAAAGCCAGCATAGCCATAGGACCCCATCTCGAAAAAGTCATCAACACCTCCTTCGAGACAGCAACCTTCCCGGAGAGCTGGAATCACGCCGAGATCAACGCTTTACTCAAGAAACCCAAGGCGGACCCCAAGGACCTCAAGAACTTCCGGCCCATCTCCCTGCTCCCTTTCCCAACAAAGGTCATCGAGAAGACTGTCAACGAACAACTGACCCGCTACCTCGAAGAGAATAACATTCTGGACCCTTCCCAGTCCGGGTTCCACAGCACCGAGACTGCACTCATCGTTGCCACCGATGACATCAAGTCCCTGCTGGACAACGGAGAAACGGGGGCCCTCATCCTCCTGGACCTATCAGCCGCCTTCGATGGTCTGCCACCACATACTACGAACACGCCTCCACAATGCCGGGATCCAAGATAAGGCCCTGGACTGGACCACCTCCTTCTGCTCCGGCAGAACACAGAGCGTCCGCCTTCACCCATTCCACTCCGAAGCCACCAAGATCATCTGTGGCGTACCCAAGGGCTCATTCCTCAGCCCAACTCTGTTAAACATCTACATGGCACCGCTTGCCCACGTCGCCCGTCAGCACAACCTCAACATCATCTCCTGCGCGGATGACACCCAGCTGATCCTCTCCCTCACCAAGGACCCCCACACCACCAAAACCAACCTTCACGAAGGAATGAAGGCCGTCGCTGAATGGATGAGGAACAGCCGACTGAAGCTGAACTCGGGCAAGATGGAGATTCTCATCCTCGATCCACCCCTTCAGCCTGGGAGGACTCCTGGTGGCCAACTGCACAGGGAACTGCCCCAACACCCACCGACCACGCACACAACCTAGGGGTCATCTTCGACTCCACCCTCTCCATGACTAAACAGGTCAACCCCGTCTCTTCCTCCTGTTTCAACACCCTCCGCATGCTCACCAGGATCTACAAGTGGATCCCCACTGAAACGAGAAGAACAGTCAACCAGGCCCTCGTCAGCAGCAGGTTGGACTACGGAAACGCCCTCTCTGCAGGAGTCTCGGCCAAACTCCTGAGATGGCTCCAACGCATCCAGAAGGCCTCTGCAGGCCTGATCCTCGACATCCCTTGCCGCAGCCACATCACACCCCACCTGAGAGACCTACACTGGCTCCCGGTCAACAAGAGGATAACCTTCAAGCTCCTCACCCATGCACACAAGGCACTCCACAACACCAGACCAACGTATCTCAACAGATGACTCAGTTCCTACACCCCCACCCACCAGCTCCGCCGACCTCGCCCTTGCCACAGTCCCCCCCTTCTGAAGAGCGATCTCCGGTTTCAGATCATTCTCCCATCTCGCCGCCAAGGCCTGGAACAACCTCCCCATCCACCTACGGCAGACCCAAGACCTGCCGACCTTCAGAAAACTCCTCAAGACCTGGCTTTTCGAGCAATAGCAGCGCCCCCCACCCCAGCGCCTTGAGACCCTCACGAGTGAGTAGTGCGCTTTACAAATGATATGAATGATTGATTGATTGGCCAGAGTCGGGGGACCGAACACTGCTTGACAGGACATAACACAACCACAACAAGGTGAGTGACCACCAGGTTCTGGGGGGACGGGTGGACAATGGCACACATGCACAATCAAGCAGAGCACAGTGCACACCCACAATGACAATAGGTCATGGCCCTGATCCACACACTGTCACCATGTCCAATGCCATGCAGTCTGAATGTCAACATGTACCATGCAGCTACATACATGTGGACACATTATAATACACCATCTCCCCTTCACATTGCAGGGGCACTGTCAACACCCCCCGCAGAGCAGTCCCAGCCACTCTTCACTGATAAAGACGAGGACACAACCAGCATCGACACCCAAACCCTCCAAAACATCATGGGCATCATCCACAACTCACCTCTAGGATCAAGGCAGCCCAGCTATTTCAAGGAGACCCCACCAACTACCCAAAACACTCAGCAGGAGGCACCCACAGCCCCGGCACTCGCCCAAGACCCCCAGGAACAAACCATGGCCTTCCAACTTCGAGTGCTGGAGGGCCAGAGGGAGACGGCTGAGCAGGAGCAGGTGGGGTTTGGCCTCATAGCTGCCAAAATGGAAGCCATCCATGGGTGTCTAGGTCCCATCAGGGACCAGCTCCAGTCCCTAATGGACACCCATGGCCCGCTCCATGGTCTCCAAGGAGCCCTGACTGACATCGCTGGAGTCATGACTTGGAGAGAAGAACACCTGTCCGCTCAGACTGGCTCCAGCCATTTCCAGCTGTGAGCTCGCACACATACGGAGGCTCATGGAGGACATAGTGCAGATGGAGGAAGAAAGGATGGCAGCCACCGTTGCACATCAGCGAAATGTAGCTGTGATCTACCATGCCCTGCAGATCCTCATCATGGCATTGCTGCCACCAGGCGTGGTGTTCATGAATGTTGCTGCCCCCACACCATCCACATTTCTGCCCCCCTGGTGTGTCAGTGCCTCACAGTGCGCCAGGCGTATCCACTCCAGCACCTGATGTGCCACTGCCACACAGTGTGGCCAACAATCCACGTCTGGCCCCTGATGTGTCAGTGGCACACAGTGCCGCAGCTGGTCCTGCAACACCGACAGGTGGGGCAGAGCACACAACCGGGGATGAGGATGTGGATGGGATTGTTGTCAGAAGGAGGCAATAGCATTCATCTCCACCACCTGGCCTGTTTCTGCTTGGTGTCTCACATGGCCTCATGATCTCCCACTGATCCCCGATACACTCCCTTGCACTCACCTTGGATAGCGACATGGACTGCCATATCCTGTTTGATGACAAATGACACGGCGACCATACTGCGGACTGTTCCGCAGTACCTGTCATCGCCGGATGGACTCTGGCTGGCCCTCCACAGGCCCATATTGTGCGGTGTGCTTGGCATGGCTGTGTACCGCTCCAGCTGCAACACTCCACTGGATGTGCAATAAACATTCAGTAACGCTCTACTGTGTCATGTCTTTCATAATTCCTGCATGAATATGTGGATGGAAATGGGGACAGTGATTTACCTTACGTGAATGATGCTCATCTAGTGGGATGCCTGTTACCATGTGCTACATTGCCCAATGTGTCCCAGGTGCCGTGGACACTACAACAGGGATTCATGCATGTCATTTCCTTGTCCGGACATGGACTGTACCATGCCCAGAGCCCCCAAGTCATTGTTACAAGCCCTATGCTGGTCTGGCATACACCAGGCCAGACCACTCCGCTGAAGCTCCGAGGGGGGGCCAACATAGCTACCTGTTGCAGGCATACTCGCTGTTGGTGTGCAGGTCACTGGTCTTGTTGTCAGCATGTCACGGCCACTCCCTGAAGGCAGGTCTGCACACACCCCACAACCATCCGGCACAGGGCTCACAGGCCATGTGACCCCGCAAATATAAGCGTCCGACAACGTCACATTTTTCCTTTGCCGATGGTGACTGGATGACGGACGCTCCACGGTGTTCAATCACAAAGGGCCCATGATTTTCTGCGCACAGGGTTGGTGGCACCCGAGGCCTTGCGGCCTACATGGGCCTACCACCACGTGACGCTGACTGGCGTAGCACAGGTTAGTGGCACTCGAGGTCTTGCGGCCCACATGGGCCTACCACCACGTGACACTGACTGGCGTCGCACAGGGTTAGTGGCACCCGAGGCATTGTGGCCAACACAGGCCTACCACCACGTGGCGCTGACTGGCCTTGCACAGGGTTAGTGGCACACGTAATTGCTGAGCGGTTGTCAGCCTGTGATGATGATGTGTGCACTGATGTGGTCTCCGCCATTGATGACTCAGGACTCAGCGTCATGTGTGGGACATGCTGGGGCGCAGAGTGGACCTGCATGATGAGGACTATGCCATGGTGGCGTGACAGGGGCCTTGAGCTTTGCACGGACATGCGGTATGCCTATTGATGGACACACCAGTGGCAGCAGGTGAGCAGTGGGGCCTGTGTACACAGGGGTGGCAGTGTCTCTCTCTCTCCCTTCCCTCTTGCTCTCTCACATGTGTGTATTGATTTTGGCACTGTGCGTCATCGTGCGTTTGTTGTGGCTCTTGTGTTGTGCACATTATTTGTATGTCCGTGGATTAAGGGCTGGGGGTGCCTAGAGTGGTGTGGGGGGTGTTGTGGCCCTCATGGGTATCCGCGTTGCATGATCATTGTCTCCATGGCATCTGTGGGTCTTCAGTTGTGGGTCTTGGTTGGGCTCCCTTTTATGCTGCAGGTAGTTCTCTTGCTTAACACCAGCAAAAGGCAGGTGTTAATTCCCTGTTACTACCGCGGCTTATCACCTGTTTTTGTTTCGCTTCGCAGATCTGGTAGTTCGTTGTGAATGTGGTGCCGTGGGTTTTTTGTGTGTTTTTGCACGGGAACGCCCATTCTGCATCTCATTAGGAATAGTTGGTGGTGTCCGCCGTGGAGAAACATTTTGGGGCAGTTATCGCGGGAATACAGGCGCTGTCTTCTGTTTGCACCAGCTTGTGAATTGGGTGTTAAATGTATCTCCACATTTGTTTCGTTAGGGAGGGGATAAATCAGAGTTGTGTCCTTGTGAATATCCCCCTCTGTTTCATTTGCCAGGATTCAATCTCAAAACGTTGATATCATTACAGTGGTGAATGTTGACACATTTCTCCTACTGTGCTTGATCTACTTTTTTTTAGGCCAAAATGAGATTTTCAACTGGAAAAAACTTTCAGAATTCCTATGAAATGAATCATTAAAAAGTTCATTAAATACTCACTTTATTGGCCCAACCAGAAAAGGGATCTCCGACCCTTACAATATTACATCTTTGCAGCTGATACTTAAACAGCTTCTGAATATCATGAAAAGGCATGTGCAACATATTTGTCACAAAGAACACGCATTTTCCTTCACATGCAAATATTCTTGTACTATAAAGTGGGAATAAAACATTTCCTATCATCATATATACTACAGAACCACTCCAAACTCTTTATCCAAACCTTTGGTTCAAACTCCAACTGGTCCTCTTATTTTTTCCACCTAAGCATACAAATACGTGATGGATTGAAGGCTTGAATTAATCTCATCCACTGGTAATTACTCAGGGCTGTATCCCAGTCCATCATTATTTTGCACACCATGCCACCTCAGTTTTGACCGAGCCAGATAGCCAAATCAGTATTGTCTCTGCCCAGTAGGAACGGTCCATCCCAGATGCCAAGTCAGGTCCTCCCTGAACCGGTATACAAGCAGTCCAGCACCAGATTTGCCCTTATAAGGGCACATCAGTTAGGTATAGCTTGGTTCCAGTGGTGCAGTCACATATAAGACAGTTTTTAGCTGTCACAAGCATGAAAACAGACCTATCACCGATTTGCATAATAGGGTTTGCGACTCGCTGTTATGGAAGGGGTGTGCCAAAGGCGTCCCTTCCTAATGGCAACTCGCAGTGGCATGTACGAATGATAAGTGACAAAAATGTGGGCGTAAAACATTAGCATTTTCCCGCTAATGGAAAGTTGATGGTAAACCAGTCGCAAATTGGAAGGGGTCCCCACGGACCCCTTCCCCTTTGCGAATGTGGGCGCAAATATTTTTTAAGAGCAAGCAGTGGTCCCACGGACCACTGCCTGCTCTTAAGAAATGAATCTGAAATGTTTCTTTTTCTTTATAAAACACATTCCGTTTCCTTTAAGGAAAAGAGGCTGCATTTAAAAAAAAATCCTTTATTGGAAATCCAGTCAGAGACATAGTGGTCTGCCGGCCCCAGCAGGCCACCATCCCTGTGAGTGCCGGCCAATCTAAATGGGTCGCAAATTGCGGCCTGCTTCATGAATATTAATGAGCCAGGCCCCATGCGACCCATTTGGAAATCGCAAACAATGTCTGAGATGCTGTTGTACATTCTATTTTGCGAGTCGCAAACTGTGAGTCGCATAAAATTGACATTTGTGACTCACAAAATGGAATGGTCGTACATCTGGCCCTTTAAGTGAAAGCGCATTGCTCTTAGGCATATTTGTCCTAAGTAGTTTATCACATTTCTTTCTATTTTTTACTGAGAAAAAAGCTGAAAAGTGGCATGTGCTTGCATGGCCTCTGATAAGGAGTAATTATCAGTGTGATTTGCACAAGACTACACCACTACGAAGGTGTAAGGTGAACCTTCCCTGATATCCTTCATGGAGTACATTTCATAAAGATTTTAAATCTTTTACCATCTTTGAATTAACCTCTGTTTGATGAATAGGTACCCAAGGGAGGCGATAAGGCTGTCAAAGTGAGAATTAATTACGCAAGCCAATCAGTCAGTTTTATTAAGAAATTACCAAACCCAAGTGGGGCTTACATTATTAAGATAACGAGGCATCGCCGAGTCTTTCTATTCAAATATTGAAGAGCTCATCTCGATCATTCTGACTCGTTTATTGTTGATTAAGTTGTGAATGATTTAAGGATGGCACCCGCCCGCGAGCAGGCCCGCGAGAGTAGCTGCTAATGAAATTCCACACCGTCAGACTTGTTTGAGAGTCGGGATGCCACTGCTGTGCTTTGCAATAGAATGGTTTGACATAGATCCATTCGCAAGTACACATAGTGAGAGGTTTACTGTTGAGTATTTCTTCTATTTCCCTTTTTACTAGATCACAAGTAGTCTTACGTGCTACGAGTGTTCAACCCAATTTGATTAAAACATTTCTGCACTGAAATGTTATATTAACGTTGACCATTTAACTGGAAAAGTATTTGGCTTTTTTTCTCAACCACTGAAAAGTTCTCTTTAGAAGTCACATAGCCACCTGTAAGGGTCTACAGCTTTGGAATGAATTGCATAGCAATTGTGTTAGGGATATTTTTTTTAATGCATAGGAAAACATGTGAAAGTGCTATTAAAAAACACGGATGAAAGAGCTACTTACATTTAATCATAAATCATCTGTGTGCATAACTCCTTTTTAGATGTGTTTTGACAATGCAAATGTCACCAGATGCTATGTGGTCAACAGAAAAAGAGCTTCAAGGACTACTGCAGAGGGAAGTTGGCTCCTCCTACATGTTGAGTCCCTTAACTACAGCATTTGATGAGGAGGAAGCTGTGTTCTACAGCTAAAAATTGCCAAATTGTATTTCACGTTTGCCTCGTTGAAAGGCTCAATACAATAGGATTTAATTGAATACCGGGACAAGCCAGAGCTCCCATTTGTGAGATGCCAGAGGTCTCATCTGTTAATAAAAAAATAAAAGTTAAGGGAAAGCAGTAAGCTTGTCTTATTTATTGTGAAAAGCAGGCGATAAAGTCAGTAGGCCTGTGAGGGTGGATTGTTATTGCACTGTGGTAAAACCTGCACACAGGCATTTTGTTACAAGGAATATTGTGGCTTATCCTAGTCACTAAGGGTTTTGGTGTTAGTTACCCTAGCTAACAAACCCTGGGAGTAAAAGATTTGCACTTTGAGAAGCTGTGAGAATCTCTGTTCAGCCAACTCACGAGGGGGTATACTCTGGGTTGACATCTGTAATTTTAGCATATTTATAATTTTATGACTGTATGCAATGAGTGCATTGCACGAAAGCCTGTGTTCAACACAGCAGGCCTGACATGTTCATAGTGACACTCCAATGATAAAGGCTACAAGATTTGTTCATTTGGAAAAGTTAGGTCAGATGCCATATCCACGATTTGTTTATTATGAAATGTTGCAACAAAGGCAAGGGGACTGATATTTCTAGTGGTAAATACATGGTAAAGTCAATAGGCCTTTGAAGGGGAATATTTATTACACTTTGGTAAAGCTTGTAGACTGTTTTCTTTTTGCTACACAGAATATCACAGGTTTCTGTAAGTGGCAGGGGGTTTAGTATTGATTACCCCAAAAGCAGAGGATATAAGATTTAGATCGTGATAATGCTTGTTAGGTCTTTTTGGAGGACTTGTACATAGTGTTGACAACTGTAAATGTATACAAATGTGTAATTTTATGTATGCTGCTTTCTGAGAAGGCTAAGGCTGAGTTGGTTATTGTGAGAAATTGGGTTGTTGTATGAGGGGGTGTGAGCCCTTCTCAAATAAGAGCTACAGTCTTTGTCAGGGTGAACCACAATACGTCACTAAATTAACCAGTGCTTGACACTCTGGTAGCTTGGCACAAAAGCAGCCCGGCTTAACTTAGAGGCAATGCCTAAAGTATTTATGCGGTACAAAAGGGGGTGGTGATGGACGGAGCATCTGAATCAATCAAACACTCACACCCAGTCAAAAGATCTGGGTTTAATCCATCACCGTTCTTTAGCCCACTCTGCCACCCCAGTTCAGACATGGCTATATGCAAATCAGTCTGACCCTGTGCCTCATGGGAACAGTCCAGCCCGAACTGCCAAGCCATGCCTTCCCTGGACCGGAAACAAGCTTCCGAGGACCCGTTTCTGGCATTCCAGTCGTCTTCAGCCCGGCTTGCTTGAATCCAGTGGCAAAGTGTGCAAGGGACTCACGTGTGAGCATACCCTGCCACACTTATGGTGGCCAAAAGCGGTACAAAAGGGGGTGGTGATGGACGGAGCATCTGAATCAATCAAACACTCACACCCAGTCAAAAGATCTGGGTTTAATCCATCACCGTTCTTTAGCCCACTCTGCCACCCCAGTTCAGACATGGCTATATGCAAATCAGTCTGACCCTGTGCCTCATGGGAACAGTCCAGCCCGAACTGCCAAGCCATGCCTTCCCTGGACCGGAAACAAGCTTCCGAGGACCGGTTTCTGGCATTCCAGCCGTCTTCAGCCCGGCTTGCTTGAATCCAGTGGCAAAGTGAGCAAGGGACTCACGTCTGAGCATACCCTGCCACACTTATGGCGACCCTTGCTCACTTTGCCACTGGATTCAAGCAGTAATTGCAAACACAACAGTGATGGACAGAATGTGGATCAATGTCACACATTCACCCCAGTCCAAAGATCTGGGCCCAAATCCATCGTTTTTCCAATCCACACCACCCTGGGTTAGACAATGGCGATATGCAAATCAGCGCTGACCCTGTGCCCCATGGGAACAGTCCAGTCCGAACTACAAAAGCCATGTCCTTCCCAGAACGGAAACAAGCATCCGAGGACCGGCCCGGTTTCGAGGTAACACCTCTCTTCAGCCCGGCTAGCTTGATTCCAGTGGTGTGGAGTGCCTGGGACTCACGTCTGAGCATCCCCAGTACACTTAGAGCGGTAATTGCAAACACAACAGTGATGGACAGAATGTGGATCAATGTCACACATTCACCCCAGTCCAAAGATCTGGGCCCAAATCCATCGTTTTTCCACTCCACACCACCCTGGGTTAGACAATGGCGATATGCAAATCAGCGCTGACCCTGTGCCCCATGGGAACAGTCCAGTCCGAACTACAAAAGCCATGTCCTTCCAGAACGGAAACAAGCATCCGAGGACCGGCCCGGTTTCGAGGTAACACCTCTCTTCAGCCCGGCTAGCTTGATTCCAGTGGTGTGGAGTGCCTGGGACTCACGTCTGAGCATCCCCAGTACACTTAGAGCGGTAATTGCAAACACAACAGTGATGGACAGAATGTGGATCAATGTCACACATTCACCCCAGTCTAAAGATCTGGGCCCAAATCCATCGTTTTTCCACCCCACACCACCCTGGGTTAGACAATGGCGATATGCAAATCAGCGCTGACCCTGTGCCCCATGGGAACAGTCCAGTCCGAACTACAAAAGCCATGTCCTTCCCAGAACGGAAACAAGCATCCGAGGACCGGCCCGGTTTCGAGGAAACACCTCTCTTCAGCCCGGCTAGCTTGATTCCAGTGGTGTGGAGTGCCTGGGATTCACGTCTGAGCATCCCCAGTACACTTAGAGCGGTAATTGCAAACACAACAGTGATGGACAGAATGTGGATCAATGTCACACATTCACCCCAGTCCAAAGATCTGGGCCCAAATCCATCGTTTTTCCACTCCACACCACCCTGGGTTAGACAATGGCGATATGCAAATCAGCGCTGACTCTGTACCCCATGGGAACAGTCCAGTCCGAACTACAAAAGCCATGTCCTTCCCAGAACGGAAACAAGCATCCGAGGACCGGCCCGGTTTCGAGGTAACACCTCTCTTCAGCCCGGCTAGCTTGATTCCAGTGGTGTGGAGTGCCTGGGACTCACGTCTGAGCATCCCCAGTACACTTAGAGCGGTAATTGCAAACACAACAGTGATGGACAGAATGTGGATCAATGTCACACATTCACCCCAGTCCAAAGATCTGGGCCCAAATCCATCGTTTTTCCACTCCACACCACCCTGGGTTAGACAATGGCGATATGCAAATCAGCGCTGACCCTGTGCCCCATGGGAACAGTCCAGTCCGAACTACAAAAGCCATGTCCTTCCCAGAACGGAAACAAGCATCCGAGGACCGGCCCGGTTTCGAGGTAACACCTCTCTTCAGCCCGGCTAGCTTGATTCCAGTGGTGTGGAGTGCCTGGGACTCACGTCTGAGCATCCCCAGTACACTTAGAGCGGTAATTGCAAACACAACAGTGATGGACAGAATGTGGATCAATGTCACACATTCACCCCAGTCCAAAGATCTGGGCCCAAATCCATCGTTTTTCCACTCCACACCACCCTGGGTTAGACAATGGCGATATGCAAATCAGCGCTGACCCTGTGCCCCATGGGAACAGTCCAGTCCGAACTACAAAAGCCATGTCCTTCCCAGAACGGAAACAAGCATCCGAGGACCGGCCCGGATTCGAGGTAACACCTCTCCTCAGCCCGGCTAGCTTGATTCCAGTGGTGTGGAGTGCCTGGGACTCACGTCTGAGCATCACCAGTACACTTAGAGCGGTAATTGCAAACACAACAGTGATGGACAGAATGTGGATCAATGTCACACATTCACCCCAGTCCATGGATTCAAGCAAGCCGGGCTGAAGACGGCTGGAATGCCAGAAACCGGTTAAAATCCTGGTGTGTCCACTCAGCATTTCCTCCATCTGAGGCTGATAAAATGAGCACAGTTGAGTTGGGTAAGAATAAGCATCTGTTATTCAGCGCCAAGATGCCTGTGGGTTAAAGTGCACTTTACAAATACACATGCTATGTTAGCATGAAGAGTTCTGTTTGTGGTGTAGGACCAGGGAGAGTGCCTCAGATGGTTTTTGCTGTAGTGCAAAGATCCCAGCAGGTGTCGCCAATGGTCATTGGAGATTTCCATTAGCAGTCACTGCGGCTGTCAACACTGTAGCTTAAAGTGTTGCCGGTTGTCACTGACGGTCACTGTAGCACAAAGAGTCGGGTTCATTTGAGCTTTGTGTTGGCAAATGGCACAAATGGGAAGATCATGGCAGAAACAGGCCAGGCCCAATCACGATCAGGAGGAAGAACCTAAAACATCAGGAATTCTTCTTTTCTCCATTGAGAGGTTCAACTGATGCCACAACAAGAGTCCAACACCTGAGAGGTCCCGTTGGGACTCAGGAACTCACTCTAGCAGAGGTCATCAGGTCTCAGGCAGGTCCATTTGCAGCAGGTCAGCTGGGCAGTTGCAAGGAGTCCTCTGAAGCATGTTATGTCCCTGGAACTCCAAACAGGAGGTCAGTCAGCTGAACTTTGGAGTTAATTTAGCCTGAGATGAAGAGTACGGGCCCAGTCTTCCTTCTCAGCCAAAAGGGAGCAAGGCATCATTTGTCTTTAGTAGCCACAGGTCCAGGAGTTTACTGAAGAGCAGGTCTGAGGGCCCCTTTTCATACCAGGTGCCCACTTTGAAGTGGAAGAAGCTTCTGGAGTTTACCCCTACAGAGGTGTCTATATTTTTCTGCTTCAATGCCCTGATCCCAATCTGTCTGGGGGCACAATAGGCTAGTGCGAAGTCCTTTGTGTGTGAGACAAGCTAGTGTCTTTGAAGTGCAAGTGTGGTTGGTGACAGCTCTGCCCCCAATGCTGCTGGAGATGGTCCATCTCTTCAACACCCAAATCCTCTATTGTGATACTGTTTTGGAGAAATACCCAAAGGTCAACTGACAACTACACCTAGTCATGTAACCCAGGAGCAGCTTGCAGGTACCAAATGGTTAGGTAAAGAAAATGCCAAATTTCAGAAAGTGACATTTTCAGAATTTTGACTTAAAATCTGACTTTATCATTAAAGAGGGGTTTGAATTACAATTCCTCAGACACCAAACATAAATTTCATGCAAGCTCCCAGTCACATTTCATTTATTTATTCATTTATTTATTTATTTATGGCTTTATACCGCGCTTGAATCAACTCCCGAAGGAGTATCTCTGCGCACACCGCAAGTGATAGACCAGAATAGAAGAGCTGAACATATATATAGATACTAAGCCTGGAACAAAAAAGTTTTTAGCCGTTGATGATCTGAACATTGTCTGATATGGTCAGGGAGTTTATTCCAAAGGCTAGGGCCAAGAAGGGATAGAGCCTTCCCACCCTGTCTTGCCTTTTTAACCATTGGGACTAGAAGCAGAGACTGATTACTAGAACGGAGGGTACGTACTGGATTGTAGGGAATTATCTTTGTAGCCAAGTACGAGGGACCTAAACCATGTATACCCTTATGGACCACACAGCAGGTCTTGAATTTAACCCGCTGGCGTATCGACAACCAGTGTAGTTTTTCCAGCAAGGGGCGTGATGGAGATCTAGGTGGGGCGTTCAGGACCAGCCTAGCAGCAGTATTTTACACCACCTGAAGCTTGCTAAGGACATCATCGTTTGCCGATAGCAACAGCCAGTTACAGTAATCTAGGCGACTGAGCACCAACGCCTGAACCAATGTTTTCCATGTTGTATCTGGAAGTAAGGGAAACACTTTACGGAGTAATCCAATCGTGTGAAAACAGGACCCAACCGTCTGGTAAACATGGTGCTTTAAAGATAGCTCTCGATCTAGCCGTACGCCCAAGTTCTTTACCACCTGTTTAGGGCAAGGGACAGGACCCAGATCTGGAGGCCACCGGTCAGGGGTCCACAACATTGATGCTTCCCCAAAAAGCATAACCTCCGTTTTTCCAACATTACATTGTAGGAAGTTCAGAGCCATCCACTGAGAGACCGCCTTCATGCCTTCTGAAAAGGACTGTTTAACCATGGGGTTGAGCGACTTAAAAGGGAAGAGGAGCTGAGTGTCATCAGCATATGACACCGGAATCAATCCATAAGATCTCATAATATTGGCCAGAGGGGCCACATATATGTTGAAAAGCGTAGGGCTTAAACATGATCCTTGTGGCACCCCCTTTGTGAGCTCTACAGAGGTAGATCGAAATGAGCCCATATTAACACACTGAGTGCGGCCAGTTAAAAAGCTCCTCATCCAGGCCAATGCTGAACCCTCAAGCCCCACCTCTACCAGACGTCTGGGCAAAATATCATGAGCTATAGTATCGAACGCCACCGATAAATCCAGTAGCACCAGAATCACTGAATGCCCCATATCCTGGGACATTCGGATGTCATCTACCACGGAAAGGAGCGCTGATTCTGTACTATGGAGAGGCCTGAAGCCAGACTGAGAATAATCCAGACTGCCTGTACGCTCGATAAAACTTGACAAGTCGATGTTAACATGCTTTTCTGTTAATTTGCTCAGGTACGGGAGGAGAGATATGGGCCTGAGGTTAGAGAGCTCAGTCCATGGGATGGAAGAGTTCTTCCTAATGGGTCTCACCATTGACATCTTCCACTCCTGTGGGATCCGGCCCTCGGAAAGAGAAAGGTTGACAAGAGACTGGATCATAGGACCGAGCTTCTTGCCAACCGATGACAAAATTCTTGCCGGGATAAGATCTAATGGTGAGCCACTCTTGATTTGGCCCATGAGGTCCACTACCTCATCCATAGAGGCAGCAGGAAATTCAGTGAGCGTAAAGGACTTAATACCCCTACTTTCCTGAGAAGGTACCAAAGGCTGCCCCATGGAAAGGCTAGAGTCAATGATTTTATCATAGATCCTGTCAATTTAAAGTAGAGAGAGATATCATCGCATAATTGTTGTGATGATATATCAGGACTCTCACAAGCCATGGGTTTAGTAAAAGTTTGCAGAATCCTATACAGTACCTTAGGGGCATTGCCTGCCTCCTTAAGTTGAGAGGCAATATGGTTCTTACCTGCCAATCGAATATTCTTATAGTAGGAGGCTAAGGCTGTGTAGTAACAATTCTTATCCGCCTCAGAATGAGACGTTCTCCAGATCTTTTCGAGCTTCCTGCAAACCTTTATTTGAGATCGTAATTGGTCGGAGAACCAAACTTCCTGGCGTTGTGCAGGACGAGGTTTGCATCGTTTTAAGGGGGCAATAGTATCCACTACAGAGTGGATGGCAAGAGTATATTTGGACAGGGCTGACTCAATATTGTCAGAAGTTGTAATACAAGGTTTGACAAATATCTCTTGAAAACCTTCATAAGATATCTTGTGCCACTGTCTTCGTAACAGAGGTAAAAGTGAGGGCTGGCTAGGGGGTTTAACACAATTAGGCATAACAAATTCTAAGACCGTGTGATCGGTCCAATTTACCTGTTTGGGGGACAGCATATAATTTTAGGAGAGTTAAAAAAGATAAGATCCAATGTATGTCCTGCCTGGTGAGTGGGGCCCGTATTATATTGTGTAAGCACAAGTAAGGACAGGTCGGCTAACAGAGACTGTGCCTCCACATCATCCGGTATTTCACTGTGTACATTAAAATCTCCTAAGAGTAAGAAGTCACCACCGGAATTAATAAGTGGGGCTAATGCTTCAACTAGCGAGATGGAAAAAGTTGCACAAGGGCCTGGGGGGTGGGGGGGCGATAAACCAGTGCCCCTTTCCAACCAACCCTTGACGGAGTATTAATTCTAAAAATCATAAGTTCCATATTCGCAGTACAACAGCGGTCCAATATAGAAATAGTTATGTCACATTTATGGACTATAGCGATGTCACCGCCAGTTTTTTGGGGTCTATCCCTCCTATCCCTTCATCACTTATTAAATGTAATAAGGTAACTCAATGTTCTCCTATCAGAGTGTTAGGCTACGCAATAGTGGAAAACAAATTTGAGAGTTTTTCACTACTCGGTCATGTTAAACTTAAAAGTACATGTCCAACTTTTGAAGTACAATACACTCTGTCCAATGGGCTGTTTAGGGCCTACCATGTGGGTGACTTATATGTATTAAAAAGCATGTTTTAAGCCTATCAAAAGGAATATTTTGCCAGGTTGAAATAGCAGTCTAAAACTGCACGCACAGGCTGCACTTGCAGGCCTGAGACATGTTTTATTGGGTGGCACAATCGGTAAACTTGCCAATTGGGTGTAAGCCAATTGTACCATGTTTAAAAGACAGAGCACAACTACTTTATCACTGGTTAGTTGAGGTAAAGAATTCACAAAAACAGGAGGAGTGAAGGCTAAAGGTTATGGGCAAGACCACCCATGAGGCTTTAAGGTCTAACAGATTTTTTGAGAAATCAATGGCAAAGGCTATGGGCGTGACTAGTTCATTGGGAAAAGGTATATGCAATGTGGTTGGCAGAAAGCCTGACTTATGTTTTTTTTAAAAGCGGATGTTAAAGACAGTAGGTTTTTAAGGGTGGATTGATATTACATGTGTTAAAGCCTATAGACAGATATTTTGGCACATGGACCTTTAAAGATTACAGTAGTGACCAAGAGATGTTGTGGTTTTATCTATGATAAACCCTGGGGGTAGCAGATTTTCACTGTGGCAATCCCTGTCAAGTCCCTGTGGAAGGGGTTTCTATTTTCTGGTAACTGTACTTTTGTACATATTTGAAATTTTAGAATGTATATTAAATGGTAGATTTGTGGGAATGATTATGCTCTATACTATAAGCCTGGGTTAATTATTATGACAACCCATTTATAAAGTATACAGGCTTGATTGATGTATTGAAAACATTTTTATCAGATGCAATAGGTCTGATCTTATGATGAAAAGTTATGGCAAAGGTAGAAGGCCCATATTAAAACACAAAGGGGTATTTTGCAGTGGATTTGTATTATACTGTGGCTGAGCTTGTACCCTGGCATATTGTTACATGTAATATCATAGATTACCATAGAAGGCAAAGGTTTAGGTGTCACTAATCCACCTCTGACACTCCCTTCATAGTAGAAGAGTTTAGTTTAGTTTAAAGGGGTTTATAAAGCGCCTGGTGACGCCTCCCACACTATAAGAGGAGTGTTTCATAACACTGTGTTACAACCTGTAGACAGTTGTTTTAAAACCTGACAGATTACTGTATTTAACAAGAGTTTTATGTTTGTTACCCCAACTGACAAGCTCTGTATGTCGAAGATTTGAATGTCAGAATCCTCTTTAGGCCTCCTAGGAAGGATTGTATATTGCTTTGCCAAATACTTATTTTATACAGTTTGCAATGTTATACTTAACATTAAGCTGTGTGTCTATTACCGTACTTTATAAATCTAGATGTCAGCCATGCTCCTGTAATCAAGAAAATATATGAAAATATATGCATACATAGTGATCAATAAAGGTAGTTGGGGGTCAGCACCCTTCGGCATTTGGACTCTTTGACTGTCATTCCTGTTTGTTTCTGGCCATGACAACATTGAGGAAATGTAGCAGTTCATTTAAACTATTGGCTCTATCACATGTTCACATCGGACTGAATTTCATTGTGCTTCAGTAACAGGGATTGTGCATCAGTCACTTTAGTTTTGCATGTTGTCCTTTATAGTTCCCCCCTTTTTCTATCTGTTCCTTTTTTCTATTGTTTTTCTTTTATTATTATTTTTCTTTTATTATTATTTCTGGAGGCCCTGGCAACTCGATGGACAATGTTATAAGCTGCTAGTTTACTGCTAATATCATCTGCAGGGCACCATATCTTTTGTGGACTCTGCTTTTAAATTGGGATGCTGTCTTATAAGGTATTGCCCACAAGGTAATATTTTTTTACCGTCTAAGATAGCTGCCATATTTAGTCGCAACATTTCCACCATCTTGGATTGGTACATAAATTGATCACTATAAGCAATACCATTCCAAGATGGCCAGTCATAGCTATATTTAAGTTTCATTACTTATTCTAAATCGCAAGAAAATACCCATCACATTTATGATGAAGCATTTTTATTTTTTCTACTATTGTTCTATTAATTTATCCTGCATATGCTTGTTAAGTTTGTGACTGTGTTTTATTGTGGATGGGTGAATGGATGTGTGGAAAATGCCAATATATTGTGTGGCATTTTCAAATTTTTTGCCTTGACTGTTTTTGTTCCACATAGAACTCTGTCAGTCAGTCAGTCAAAATATTTTATTTCGATAATTCAATATCATAAAAAGACGGTGATGCATACTATACAATCAAATACACTTTAAAAACAATTACAATTCATATGTTTAAAAATATACCACAAATTTCATAAGAGTTAGAAAAGAGAAACCATTTTACAGTAACATTTAGCTGCCATATTACATTACAATTAAAAGAACAATATATACAATACAAAGAATTCATCTATCTAAAAATACAATCAGTTACAATTTATCGTTCTCTGGTTCCTGACCCTGACAGCACCCTTCAGGTAACTGGGGACATGAAAAATAACCCTAGGGGTGTTTAGTAGTTGTAAATATAGGAGAGCGGGCTTAACTTGAAAAAACCCTGCCTCCTTAATGATAGGAACAAGGAACTTTGTCCTTACAGCCGTGTAATGATCACAAAACATCAAAAAATGCATTGTGTCCTGCGTCGAAAAATTATCGCAGGAACACGGTGGGGCCTGTTCAGGACTGCTCCATTCAGAAAAGTGACCTAAGGTCAAATGAATCATATTTAGATGAAAACGTGTTGAAAGAAACCTGTGGTAAGAACGATTAACTAAAACAAGATAAAGTTCAGGTCCTGGAGGATTGGCAACAATGAGGTTAGCCCTTACAGTGGGTTTTCTGAGCTCGATTTCCTCTCTGTTTAAGGACAGTATCTGTAACATAGCCCCCTTTATTAATGTTATGTCCTTACGAGTTATTTTATCTGGTGAGAAAAAGAGCTCCGGTCTCCCTAATTTGTAAAACCACTGTTTAACATAGGATAACCACTTAATTTTATTTACATTGTCCAGTGAGAGGCAGTCTTTAAGGATAGCATGGTTCAGGGAGAGTTCATCATTCAACCAGGTCTTCAGCCAGGATATTAAGGGGGCCACTCTTATCATATCTGTAATAAAACCTGCCCGTAGCTCAGAGTGAATCGTGTAGGATGGGGTAGACTGTGGCACTGATAAGATTGATCTCATAAATTTATTTTCAGTGACTTGTAGACAGTCTATAGTGCTATAACCCCATAATGAGCTACCATACGTGGCTACCGTCAGACATTTGGCTTTATAAATGTTCGACAGAGCCACGATGGGCCTAGCCCCCAATTTTTTGCTAAAGCACATGATTGCTGAGGAGGTTCTAGCAAAGGCAGTGTTTCTGTTTTTAATCTGTGGTCCCCAGTTTCCCTTCTCCTCGAAGGTAATCCCCAAGTACGGGAATGTAGGGACTCTGCTAAGTTCCTCCTCACAACAGAAAAACGTTTTCAAGTTTTTCTTTCTGAGACCCCTTCCCATAATCATGATTTGAGATTTCTTTACATTGATTTTAGGATCCAGGGAAGTCATGAAAAGGCCAAAAGCATCCAGCAAAATGTTGGAGCCCAACCCCAGTCCGTGCCAGGAGGACCGCATCATCCGCATACAGGAGAACCGGTATGCCCAGTTCCCCTATATGCGGGATGTCAAGCGTGGCCTCCCTAAGCACGGGTTCAAGGGCATTTATGTAAACTGTAAAGAGAAGAGGGGCCATGATACACCCATGCCTGACCCCCTTTCTGATTTGATGTGGCTAGAACAACGCCCCTCTGTGTTCACCCTAACAGGAGCCAGGAATATAGGTCCCCTAAAAAGTTTACCAAGGCGTGGTCAAGACCTAAATCAATTAAAAACTGCCAAAGTTTTGTACGATTAACAAGGTCGAAGGCCGAGGACAGGTACATAAACATGACCCATCCTTGGCCTTGGTATATTTATCGACCAGCAATTGGAGGTTAAGGCACTGATCCAAAGTACCTCTTCTGTATCTGAATCCGTATTGCACATTTGACAATATCCCTTTATCATCAAGCCACTCCTGTAATTTGTGCAAAATGACCCATCCCAAAATTTTAACGGATGAGTCTATTAAGGAGATCGGTCGGTAACAGGCTGGGTCTGCTCTGTTGCCCTTCTTAAAGACTGGGACGATAATGGATTCTTTCCATGATGCTGGGATGTTATTTTGATTTAATGCGTTAAAAACCTTACATAGGATATTCGACCACAGTTTTGGGGCATGTTTAAAAATATCGTCAGGGACCCCATCGGGACCAGGTGCCTTATTTATCAAGGTCTGGTCTATCGCCCTTTCCACCTCTAGGACCTCAAAGGTAACACAGGAACCCTCCTTGCTATAGATGGTGTCATTAAAAGGGTCTTGCTTGGCAGAGTTAGAATATATATTCCCAAAATGTTTAATCCTTGCATCATCAGGATTATTGGACTCAAGGACCCGATTTTCCTCATTTGAGAAAAGTGGCTGGTTTACTACTCCCCAGAATTTACTACTATTTTTTAATGTCTCTGGTTCAAGTAGCTTTAACCAGGCCTTTTCCTTTAACTCGTTCTTCCTATTTTTCATGATGTTTTTATAACGTACTGTTAACATGGCTATTTGGGCACGATCTTTTGGGCTGGTTTTCAAGGCCTTAAGTAAATCAGCATGTGCCCTTGAGCATAGGTGATCAAACCATCTCTTTACATGATGTTTAGGGGGCCCCTGTGCCCCAGTTAGACTTTGGTTGATCTGTTTGCAAATGTAATCGAACGCCACAACTACTTGGGTACCTAATGCCCCTGTGTCTAAGCATATAGCTATATCGTCCTCCGCCCTAGCCAAGACATCCTGTACAACAGTTTCAGGATTAATATTCAACCATTTTAACCTACGACCTTGGTCTCTAGGAATCACATTTTGGCCTCCCGTATGTAGCACTGATTTCATGGTTAAAAAGTCCCTGGACAATACCTCTACTAGGAAAGGGTTGTGGTCACTAAAAACTGAGACCACTGTGTTATATCTAACCACTTTACCTAAAACATAACAAGACAAAAAAATAAAATCAATAATTGTGCCATCACCAAGTCCTTTAAAAGTAGGGACCCTGTTTTTACCCTCCCCGCATCCCCGCATCCAGATTCATACAGATTCCACTCCGCCAGGAAATCCTCAAGTGCCGCCCCTCTTTTTGAGTGTTCAAAATGCGTAACTATAGAACAGGGAGGTCCCTCTTCTACTGAGTTGGCACAGGGCTGATTACAGGGATGAATATTAAAATCACCTAAGAGAATTATCTCAAAGCAATTTACTTTGGTTCTGTAAACTGACAAAAAATTATCGAGGTAGTCCAGATTATATCTGGTACTTTCATTCGCATTTACGTTGTAAAAATTAATAAACAAAATGTTAGGTGAATCGGGGGAATTCAATTCAACAATCAGACAATTTTGACAACCTGACTCAAGCTGGGTTAACACTCCTTTTAAATCAAGTTTGAAAAAACTTAATAGTCCACCTTTGGATCTACCTGCCACACTACTTGTGGCGGGAATAAAAAAATGTCTATAGCCATCCAAAGAAAAGATGTTCAGTGTATCCCAGGTCTCCTGAAATGCCAAAATGTCAAAAGCTTTCAAAAAATCAATCCATATTTCATTTTCACCTTTACCCCTAATCCCGGCAATGTTCCAGTTCATAATTCTACAAGATTGCCAGTTAAGTCTTGAATTATTTACCAGTCAATCATTTTCCTCCAGAGATGCCAAAGGCGCAAACCGATTACACAGTGGAAGAATTTGTTCAGATTGAAGATTTGGCCTACACAAACTATAACAGTAAGAATCCGATGGTAGGGAGTTTTGATAACCAGGATGGGTGCAAAACACAGTACTCTGCTTGGATGGAGATAATAATGATTTTTGTTGAGCTGTGTGGGATTTAGAAATGTTACTAAGGTGATTGTAGAAAAACCCAAGGGGGCGCGCACATATAAAATCATCTGTAATTGGTAAGGAAGCAGCCCTCAGCAGAACAGTAGCTACATGCTGTGGGTGCTTAAAGTGTACAATGATGCAATCCCCCCTCATCGTTTTTCTTGAATTACCTATCCAGCTCACTCTGCGTGTCGATATGATGTCATTACAAAATGTGACAGGGAAGCCCCAATATTTACTCAGCCATGCAACTACTTTATGATTCAAAGAATCAATCGTTTCTCCCCTTGCATCATTTGACCACGAATCTACCCCGGGAACATTGGTTAGCACTACCATATACGGGGTGCAATCTGGTGGAAGATTGACTAGGGATCTTTGCTTGCCTACGCTCAGACCCGAATTGTTCCCAGCAACAATGGATTGCGAATTAGCCCTCAAGATGGGTGGTGGGACAGTTTGATGGCTAGGGGGCTGAGCAGATGTTACAGGTGTTACAGCTGGCATGATGTGTGTTGCCTTGTGTCCCCACTACCGGAACTTGTAGCCCCCTCATTTACCGCAGTGCCCGTATTAGTGTTCCTAGGTGTTTTAGATGAGGACAAATGTGCAGATAGGAGAACTCCCAACCTAGAATCCTCCTTTGAAACCTGGTCCATTTTGTCCACAACCCCTTTACTGGGAACAGCAGGACCCTTAGATTCTTTAGTGTTAACATTTGGTTTTTGAGAATTTTGTGAGGCGTCAAAGTGGGAAGCTAGAAGAGTACCCAATCTGGATACTTCTTTTGTGACCTGTTCGACTCTGTCTGCCAATGGTTTAAACATAGTCTCCATTTTCAGCACAAACATATCCATCAGGGAGTCGATTTGCTCACTATTCAGTTTAGTCATATCCCCCTCGTTTGGAATGTCATGGAGGACTCCTACTTCGTCATCCAGTATGATGGCTGTCTTCTTAACTCTCTTGTGCCCTCCCCGATTATTTTGTGACCCTCTACAGGCTCTCGCTTTTCTTCGTGCCTGCGAGTGTACTGGAGAGGGATCCGGGGACGATGTTGGTAAAGGTTGGGTTGTAGAAGGCAGTGAATTATCTAATATCGCCATGGTTGGTACTGAGATGGCAGATATGTCTGTGTCCGCTGCTATTTGTGTACATTGAGTACCCCCTGAAACTAGATCACAAAACTCTGGTAGTAATGATCCATTTGTTGGTGAAGCAGGCGGGCTGATTCCGCTTAGAGACATACGGCGTGCTGTATTGATTTTACTCACAACTTTTACCATGTAATTATCTATCCGCCCTGGTAGTGATGGCGTTTTGGAAGAATGCAATTTAGCCATATCAGACCGGCTCATTTAGCAGCCTGTCGAGAACACCCAAGAAAGACACTCACGGTTCTCAGAAGTCCTGAAGAAGAGACCCAAGGTCCGTGGCCCAGCCCGGCCTCCTCTGGCCTCGGACGGCCGCAGACGGCCCCGCCCTTGTCCTGGGCTTCTCCCGGGCACTCCCGCGCGCATCCCGCGGGCCCGAAATGGTGCGTTGAATATATCCACCGCTGTATCCAGGGGGTGGGGCTGCCGGTCCGCTGCTCGCAGCCTCCTGGGACAGGTAGTCCTGCTGCGTCCCCCGGTCTCCCCAAACAACAACTTCTGGCAGGTCGATGCGTCTCGCGCAAAGTGGGAGGCGCGAGAAGTATTTCAAGTTCCCCGGTGTCCAGGGGGGGGGCTGCCGGTCCGCTGCTCGCAGCCTCCTGGTACAGGTAGTCCTGCTGCGTCCCCCGCTCTCCCCAAACAACCACTGCTGGCAGGTCGATGCGTCTCCCGCGAAGCGGGAGGCGCGAGAAGTATTTCAAGTTCCCCGGTGTCCAGGGGGTGGGTCTGCCGGTCCGCTGCTCGCAGCCTCCTGGGACAGGTAGTCCTGCTGCGTCCCCCGCTCTCCCCAAACAACAACTGCTGGCAGGTCGATGCGTCTCCCGCGAAGCGGGAGGCGCAAGAAGTATTTCATGTTCCCCGGTGTCCAGGGGGTGGGGCTGCCGGTCCGCTGCTCGCAGCCTCCTGGGACAGGTAGTCCTGCTGCGTCCCCCGCTCTCCCCAAACAACAACTGCTGGCAGGTCGATGCGTCTCCCACGAGGCGGGAGGCGCGAGAAGTATTTCAAGTTCCCCGGTGTCCAGGGGGTGGGGCTGCCGGTTCACTGCTCGCAGCCTCCTGGGACAGGTAGTCCTGCTGCATCCCCCGCTCTCCCCAAACAAGAACTGCTGGCAGGTCGATGCGTCTCCCGCGAAGCAGGAGGCGCGAGAAGTATTTCAAGTTCCCCGGTGTCCAGGGGGTGGGGCTGCCGGTCCGCTGCTCACATCCTCCTGGGACAGGTAGTCCTGCTGCGTCCCCCGCTCTCCCCAAACAACAACTGCTGGCAGGTCGATGCGTCTCCCGCGATGTGGGAGGCGCGAGAAGTATTTCAAGTTCCCCGGTGTCCAGGGGGTGGGGCTGCCGGTCCGCTGCTCGCAGCCTCCTGGGACAGGTAGTCCTGCTGCGTCCTCCGCTCTCCCCAAACAACAACTGCTGGCAGGTCGATGCGTCTCCCGCGAAGCGGGAGGCGCGAGAAGTATTTCAAGTTCCCCGGTGTCCAGGGGGTGGGGCTGCCGGTCCGCTGCTCGCAGCCTCCTGGGACAGGTAGTCCTGCTGCGTCCCCCGCTCTCCCCAAACAACAACTGCTGGCAGGTCGATGCGTCATTTTTTGCCTTGACTGTTTTTGTTCCACATAGAACTCTGTACACTTCACCCCAGATAACCAGTGCAAAGTGCCTATGCTCCCAATTTAAACAAGATGAAATTGGTATACACCTGATTGGCACATTTAACATACCTTTCGGTCCCTAGTATTTGGTACAAGGTGTAACCAGGTACAAGTTTTATGTTCTTACGGTGAAAAAGCCAAAATGCTATCTTCTCTGTGGGCAGGCTTGCTGCTTCCAAAAGAAAAACAATGGATTACAGTTATATTGCTAAGTTCAGTTTGGTAACAGCTAGAAAAATATTTCAAGGACTTTTTTTATAGTTAGAGAAAATCCAATTTAATGATAAAGTTTAATTTTATATAACTATTAAGGAAAAGTATTTTAGAAAAAATCAAATGTTCCCGCCCTAAAACATCTAAGGTATTTTTGTATTCCAACTGTCACCTGGTAGCTGAGGGCTCCCCTGTAAGAAGGTGTGAATTGCTCCCAGGACAGGGACAAAGAGCCTTGGATTTGGAGTGGGGTTGTCGTTCTAATGGCAGGATGGCCTGGGGGCTGTGTTCAAGCACTTGGTTATCCACTTGGATACCAGGGGTGAGCACTTGGCTCACCCCTGGCTTTCCCCCTTGATTGTCCTCCTAGTCAGACTGGCAGCAATTCTTGTAGGAGGACGAGATACCCAACACTGTTTTAGAGTGACTAGCCGGGAGGGGGTAACCATTTTCATAGCTACATCTCTGTGTGGGTCCAGGGAGCTCTGACCAAACAAAGACATGTTCTACCATGATGGATTTGGAGAGATGGGGGCACTGTGGGATAGCTTATAGAAAAACACACAGGAAGGGCTGTCAAAGTGGCAAGGGTTACCCCTGGGAACTTCTACGCCGTTAGTTAGGGAATGGCGAGGAGTTGGTCCCACCCATAGCTTATCTCTGGGATATAGGTGGCATCCTCAGGACCCTCCTCGGAACACGGCTAGACCTGTGGACCATTTAAAAGCATGATTGTCCGTCTTTCCTGCTGTCTTCTCTCCTTGTACACAAGACCTCAGAAGTAACTTCAAGGGTCAGTTGACTGACCTCGTGTTTGGGCTACAGAGCTACAACACGTCTCAAGAGGCCTTTTCCTTCTTTTCCTGCTGACCAGCTTCAAGTAGAGCTGACCTGTTCCCTTCTAAAGGACTCTGCTGGAGTGATTCCCGGCCCCTAAGTGCTCTCCCCAAAGTCCTGGGCCATTGGCTGGTGTAAGAGTGTATTCCTCCCTGCTTAACACTAAAACGTGGAACTTAGAAAGTTTTCTCAACGTTTTGCCCTGAGAACCGATGTGTGACTGAGACCAACCTGTCAAGCTAATCCGCCAAGGCTGCATCGCTGCTTGGATTGAGTTTGCCGGAGCTCCTGCTACATTCCTCTCTGCAGCAACAAATCTGTTTTAGCTGGATTCCCATCAACCGACAACGGACAATGTTGAACCCTCTTTGGCTACAGCCTGTGGGTAACGTTTTCAAGTCCGAACATATAAAGTCTTTCTGGTACTGCCATTGAAGGGGTGGATCTTGATGAGTGTTTGTACGTAATACCTGAAATTGGTCCACTCTGAGCTTTTCCTGCCAGCATTGACGTCTTCACTTAGACCTCATCCTGTGGCTTCCCGTTGTCAACTAACCCATCTTGGTCTGCTGAAGATTTTCTTCTTTCGTCCGAAGGTAGGTTTTTGATTGAGATTAACATGGTCCCTGTATCAGAGTGGGTCCAGGGAGCTCTGGCCAAACAAAGACATTTTCTACCATGATGGATTTGGGGGGATGGGGGCACTGTGGGATAGCTTATAGAAAAACACACAGGAAGGGCTGTGAAAGTGGCAAGGGTTACCCCTGGGAACTTCCACGCTGTTAGTTAGGGAATGGCGAGGAGTTGGTCCCACCCATAGCTTATCTCTGGGATATAGGTGGCATCCTCAGGACCCTCCTGGGAACACAGCTAGACCTGTGGACCATTTAAAAGCATGATTGTCCGGCTTTCCTGCTGTCTGCTCTCCTTGTACACAAGACCCCAGAAGTAACTTCAAGGGTCAGTTGACTGACCTCGTGTTTGGGCTACAGAGCTACAAAACGTCTCAAGAGGCCTTTTCCTTCTTTTCCTGCTGACCAGCTTCAAGTAGAGCTGACCTGTTCCCTTCTACAGGACTCTGCTGGAGTGATTCCCGGCCCCTAAGTGCTCTCCCCAAAGTCCTGGGCCATTGGCTGGTGTAAGAGTGTATTCCTCCCTGCTTAACACTAAAACTTGGAACTTAGAAAGTTTTCTCAACTTTTTGCCCTGAGAACCGATGTATGACTGGGACCAACCTGTCAAGCGGATCCACCAAGGCTGCATCGCTGCTTGGATTGAGTTTGCCGGAACTCCTGCTACATTCCTCTCTGCAGCAACAAATCTGTTTTAGCTGGATTCCCATCAACAGACATCGGACAACGTTGAACCCTTTTTGGCTACAGCCTGTGGGTAACGTTTTCAAGTCCGAACATATAAAGTCTTTCTTGTACTGCCATTGAAGGGGTTGGACCTTGATCAGTCTTTGTACGTAATACCTGAAATTGGCCCACTCTGAGCTTTTCCTGCCAGCTTGATGTCTTCACTTAGACCTCATCCTGTGGCTTCCCGTTGTCAACTAACCCATCTTGGTCTGCTGAAGATTTTCTTCTTTCGTCCGAAGGTAGGTTTTTGATTGAGATTAACATGGTCCCTGTATCTGACCCATGCTCCACTGCAGTTGGTCTTAACTTTCACCTTAGTGTTGTTCGAGTGAACCAGATGACCTCATTTAGTGCGTAATGCTTTTTACAGCAGTTTTTAAATCCAATCTTTAAAAATTCATTTCTTTTTTCCCCTTTATTGTTTTTTTGTCATTTTGGTGTCATTTTGTTTACTAAACTATTCTCTATTTTTCCAAATGGATCTGGGATTCTTCTTGTGTTGTGTTTTGACTTTATACTGTTTAAGTACTGCATATATTATTGACACATTGCTGTTAAAGTAAAGCATGTCTACTCTGTGCCATTGCTAGGAGAGGGCTTACCTGAAGTGTATTTACTGACTTTTGAAGTTCACCCTGACAACAATTGTGATTATCACTTGAGTTACTTTCTCACCCCCTCAAATAATAATTCAATTTCTTACAGGATGAATGTAGAAATGAGTCTGAGGGCGGACACATAGATTTATGAGTTCAAGGATGAATGAAAAAAAGTGCTTTTATGAAGGCGTCTTGAGCATTTAAACTCAGCAGTAACTGAAGATGCACTTTCATTTGTAAGCCAGATGCACTGGCATTGCCAATGTTTGTTATATATTTAAGAACACCAAGGGGCCTACTCAGAAAGATAAATGTATCCAGTTAAATCTACTCTCACACCTACATGTCAATCTACACTTTTCTGCTGTTCACCATTTCTGAGTCTTGCTTTCCACTTAAGTGTATTCCTACATGTTTCAACTCCCTCAGTTCAGGGTGTGGAGACATCTAAGACTGAATTTACAAGGTTAAAGTTTCTCAGCTATTCCAATGGGAAAGTATAGGAACATTTTGAAAAGATTTACTACTTTTGAATAAAATTATTAAAACATTTTACATTAAAATAATTGGAAAATAGTGCAAAATAATATATTTGTGACCTATAACTAATAAAGTAAAATGTTACAGCACATTAACTCTTCAAAATAAATTGAATAAATAGTTATGGTTTATGCCATGGGTGTTATTTTAAGTCCCTTCCGTCATTATTTTCTATAGGAGTATGTTGCAGTATGTGTGAATGGTCATGTGTGGTGTGCTAGATTTACTCCAAGGCTGGGCTGAAGTATATTTACACCTGTTGTGTGGCCTGTAGGGCTGCAGTACATTTAGAAGTGTTGTTTTGTGAATTAGAATGGTCTTACTGTTTTTTGGACGGTTATGTGTATTGACAGGTCCTTCCCTAAACCCCTCCTTACATTCCCTAAACAGCCCATTTTCCTACCATTCCCCCTTGTCCTTCTTACATATACACCTAAAATGGTTACAGACATCTTCGCCACATTGTGAGAAACCGGCACAAAGAAAACATAGGAGAGGTAGCGCTGAAGAATGCTTATGAATATCATTTTGTAATATGGATGCACCACTGCTGTATTTCTGCATTATGTACTACAAAGGGCAGTTTGTGAATAAGCCTTCAGCTATCAGATCATTGCAGAGCACATATTCAAATAATTACATTTAATAAAACATTTTATAATTTTTCATTAATGTTACTTTAAAGTTGCCTAATATATAGTTGAATGTTGGTACAGTTTATGAGATAGGAATAAAGTTTATATACATGCTTTTCTGGTTGCATACTAAATAAGTGCAATAATGCAGATGTATAATGCCTATAGAAGCCTGCTTATTCTTCTAAACCTTCCTAATAAAATTATACATTACAGTGAAGGCGTAAACTATTGTCACTTTATTTTATGCTTGTATTTGACTAATTTATTCAAATGTATTTATCTAAGTGATTGCTCTATGACCACAATAGCGCCTGTCTGAAACTTTAGAACACATTCTTGTTATTGTTTCTAAAAGATAGAAGTGACCATGAATATTCATGCACCTATGTTCAGTAGAACAATGCATGTTAGCATGCATCCACTGTCTGTTTTCCCACAGCCGTTTTTATTATTGAATATCTTACATGGTCACCTTCAATGTCCTTTATCTTTATTTGCATAAAAACAGGAAAGCACCAGCACGCAAGGCATGATCTGATTTTTATACAGCAAATAGAATGCAAATTTTAGCCATTCATTCTCTTGGCAGAACATTTGAACATTTAATATGTGAAACACAGAAAATCAGCAGTAATTGTATCTATTTTGCAATCAAAGTAATTGGTTAAAATCATTCATGGCAAAGTTTGATGACACATGCCTTTGTAAGCTTCCAAAATAGAGCATGTTCTGCTTGGGATAAAATCAAATCACTCCTAAATATTTGTTTGCTCTACCTTATATTGGTCCATATAGTTGTTTTTTGGTCGCACCTAAATACAGGTGTGAATTTCAGATATAAATACAGGGTAATACACCACATTCCTCCTTTCTGTGCTTTGTCCCACCTAAGTGGGCCAAGAGAAAATGCAGTTCAAACCGTTTATCCGAAACATTGTCAAATAGCAGAGCTCTGTTTCCATCCTACTCACTTTAGTGTCTGGATCACCACCCTCTAGCCACAGCAATGCATCAATAAACGTTCAATGTCTGAGGAAGTTATCCACCATCTCGTGCCAAGCTAAACCAGGGGCACCCAAAATATATCTCACTGGCTGCTTCACTACTCAGACTTATACAAACACAAAGTTCTTCTATCACATATGAGCTCAACATTTGCTCTATACACAGAGGGACTGTACATACGAGCAGAATGGCAAAGCAAGGTTCTGGATTTCACATAATAACAGAACTTTACATAAGAGAGCTCAGTAAGTCACCCTCTCAGTGCGCCCCCAAGCGATATGCGTTGTAATAGTTTGCGTTGTAAAAGTTGCGTCGTAATGGTTGTGCGTTGTAAAAGTTTCGTTGTAAAGGCTGTTCACCGTAATGTACTTATTAGTCCCTAGTAAAGTACAAACCATATACCCAGGGCCTGTAAATATTGCTTGATACAATTTACTGTTTTTTAATAGGACAACCAGACATACAAACAGACCATTATTGCAGTGTCTCTGTGATGCAAACAGAGGCTGTACAACTTAAAAAAACATAAAGTACAGGATTGGAGAAACAAGTACATGAGTAAACGTGGTAGGCAACAACCATCTTCCAGGTCAGATACAGAAATACGAAAATGGAGAGTAGAACTCTATGGGGTTGTAGGAGGTAATGTAGCATGAAAACTGTGTCAAGAAGATCACTATTGAGAAAGAGTATCCCAGAGCAACATAGATTATAAGGGGCAGTAGAAGAGGTAGGAGGTTGACTGGAGGGGGAAGTTGGTCCCGAGTACTTAGCATGAGACAGTGTGAGACAAGGTGAGAAAGTGTCTAGATTTCGAAGATTGATACTGGTAGGTGTTTGGGGGTGGTCTTAAACTCCATAAACTTGTCAAGGGATTTCCAGACTTTACTAGTGATTTGAGGATAGGACTGGTGTGCATCATGAGAGCCATGGACTCCTCTCAAAAAGGTGACCCAGTCCCACCATTTGTGGAAGGAAAGATGGTTAAACAATTTCCAGTCAGACAAGATTACTGTTGGACTTGGGCCTTTTTGGCAGGTTCACCCCTATACTTTTTGCCTTTAGCCTCTGACATAGTGGTAGTGATTTTAGGCCTCTGCGCACTTTAGCACTGTGGCTCAGTGTCAAGTGCGTGTGCACTCTGAGTGCGTGTGGTGAGATGGCCTACCCTCCCATAGGAATGCATGGGGATATGTGTGTCCATGGTAGTTCCTCATATGAGGGGAGTGCAGGGTCGAGTTTAGTATGTGTGAACTCGTGAGAATAAATGCTGCGCAATGGTGTGCGCAGATTTATTGTGTCTAGTGGAGAGGTGTCAGAAGTTGGCATTTCTGTGTGCTGTGAGATGTGAATTGCCAGTCTGGCATGTGAGTGACAAGGGCTGGCTGCTGTGGTTGGCTCCAGGAGCCAGGATGAGTCTGCCCGGTTGTAAATAGGGAGATCTGCATGTAGATGGGAGGGAGGAGTTGCACCTGGGACCTGAATAGGGTTGTGCCTTCCCTCCACAATGCTGGCTCCACCTCCTGTGGTACGTCTGATGTCCCTGGCCTGTCCTGTGAATAGATAGAGGAGCTGGACAGGACTTCCGGTTTTGTGAAGGAAGTCCCGCGCACGCCACTGCCGCCAGAGAAGCCGCCCGGAGTAACGGTGATGCGCCGGCCTGCGTGGGGCTCCGATGATTGAGGGAGAGCCCTACAGGTGCCACCGGGTGCAGCTTGGAGGCAGAGGGGGCTTGAGGCACATTGCCGGTGCCTGCCCCCACCGCGTGTACAGAGGAGACCGATCCCCGGCGAGGAGCCAGACCGATGAGTGGGTGCTCCCTGTTTCTTGGTGCCTTCGAGGCACAGTACATTGGTCAGTCTTGAGCGGCCCCGTCTTGCAGCGGGTCACTCGACCGAGCTTAGGGGCACATTTACTTAAAGGGCATGTGTCCCCCTACTTGTCCGCTCCAACGTTGCCTCATTATTTCCTAGAGCCTAGATGGCTCCAACATTTTGCATATTTGTTTTCTGAGCCTAGATGGCTCCAGCACTAGCCTACTCATTGTAATAGCGCCAGTGCGCTCCACGCTTTTGGGGGCAAGTTCTTCTTCTATTTTGGGCACATAATTAGAAGACAGACTTAAGACAGACTTAAGACAGTCTTAAGGCAATTTAAGACAAACTTAGTACAGACTTAAGACAGACTTAAGACAGACTTAAGACAAACTTAGGACAGACTTAAGACAGACTTAAGACAAAATTCTAACTTTACTATTACTAAATGCCTTCTGTGAATACCAAAATTAGTAAGTTTAGGATTTTGTCTTAAGTTAGTTCTCTAAATCAGGCCCAATGTCTCATGCTCCAAGGGCCACTGGATTCACGCTAGCCTGGCTGATGAGGGGTGATACACCGAAACCGGTCCCAGGATGCTTGTTTCTTGTTCTATGAGGACCTGGCTTGACAGTTCAGGCTGAACTGTTCCCATAAGAAGAAGGGTCAAGACTGATTTTCATATGGCTTGGTCCAAACTGTGGTGGCATGGTGTGCAAATAATTAAGGATTAAACTCAGATCTGTGACAGGGGGTGAATGTTTGCATTGTTCAGCATTCTGCCCATAATCAGTTCTTTGTGCTTTTGTTGTCCTCGTGGGAAAGGTATGCCAAGACGTGGGTCCCATACTGTGCCACTGCATTCAAGCTCGCCTGCCTGATGAGGGGTGATACACCGAAAATGATCTCAGGATGCTTGTTTCTGGTCCAGGGAGGATATGGCTTGGCAGTTCAGGCTGGACTGTCATAATGAGGAGAAGGGTCAAGACTGATTTGCATATGGCTGGGTCCAAACTGGGGTGGCGTGATGAGCAAAAAAACAATGGATTAAACCCAGATCTGGGACAGGGGTGAATGTTTGCATTCTGTCCATCAACTGTTCTTTTTGCATTTTTAGAAAGCTGGCATTTCTCCTCTTATCTATTTTGTGCCTGCTGCTTGTTTCTGGGTCACATGACTGGGTGTAGTTGGCAGTTAGCCTTTATTTATTCCTTTGAGACAGCCACACAATAGAGAGTTTAGGTGTGCCTTGATTGGCCATCACCAGCAGGATGAGTGGCGGAACTGGCCACAGCCCCACTTACAAGTAAATAGTGTGTGCCCTTCCTTCACACACAGAACTTCACACTACCTCATTGTTCATTCAGTCAAGGCAGGGAAGGCAGGAAACTCCAAGTGCTTCAAAGGGAATTCTCTAGAAATTTCTCCTACTTCAAAGAAGGCACCAGATATGAAAATAGAAACCTCCAACCTACTCTTCAGTTCTCATTTGTGGACCTGTGAAAGGACTCTCTGTGGATTTCCTGCTGTTGTGGCCTGCTGCACCTGCGCAGAGTGCTCTGCTACCTGAAGCCTGCTTTAAACCCTCAGAGGACTACCTTGCTGCTTGAGCCCTGCCCATCTCTTAACCTAGGACTCGGAGAGTGTAGGAAATGCCTCTTTTTGTACGGTCACCTCTAAGTTCTGGTGTTTTGACTCTGAGAGTGCACTGAGGCCTCCTACCCAGACCTCACTGCCCGTGCACTGACCTTACAACTCTATGTTGAATTGGCTGTACCCAAATGAAAATGGCTAGCTCGCCTGTAAGCCCCTTGTAAACAGTAACCTGGTCCCCAGGGCTTGAGCACTGCTTGTGCTGCAAGCCCTGGGTACCAGGGTAATGTTTAACTCCAAGCTTAACTCCAAGTAAAACAAGTCCCCAAGTCTGCCAATTCAGACTGGTAGAGCAGGTGAGCACTGCTAGCCCGACTTTTGCATTGAAAGCAATGGCAAAGCCACCACTTCCCAGGACGTGTGTAGAAGTCACCTCTGTGGCAGGCCTACCAAAACTTAAATGCAAGGTGCTATATATGACACAGGCATGATATGTGCTTTACATGTCCTGGCAGTAAGACACACTAAACTACTGTTTTACTGTGGAAAATGTTGGTCGCTCAATTAGCAATTAGTCTAGGGTTAACTCTGAATTCTTAGCTATGCAACTCCTGAACGGTGCAACCAAATTGGGCACTCCAAGGTATCAAACAACTCTTTCAATTAATCCCAGCTTGCATCTCAAGTCGCAATTAATGTAACTTGTTGCACTGTGCACCTTTAGCACAGCTGCCACTTTGTTGCCTCTAAAACTCTGGTGCCTTCCCAGGCACACATGGAGCCTACTCCATGAGACAGCTTTCTACCCTCCTGAAGAGATGCGCAAATGACTGACAGGAAGGAGAACAATGAGGGGTTGCAGGCCAGGGAGGTATCACCTCCCTCTTGCAGAAAGCCACTTGCATGATAGGCCCAAAAGGCAGGCATCAAAGGTGAAGCGGCCTTTGAGGGGGAGATGTGAAGCATCAGGGGGAATTGCTGCCCCACTGTTGAGGTAGGGAGGCTGGCACTGGAAGCAGAGAGGGGATACCAGTTGCAAAACTGGTTTCTCCAGGGGTGGGTAGCTCTGAGGTAGTCATACTCTGTGGGCGAGGTAGTGAGATCTGTGCAGCCAGAGAGGAGTCTCATCATCTTGGGAGTGGGCAGAATGGTGCATCCTTAGATAGCCAGATGCCAAACTCCAGAGGAAGTGGGCACCAGGCCAGAAGGAACCAGGAAACCCATTGGCTACCAACTGCATCCTGCCGTGTGGGCACTTTCCAAGCATAAAGAGAGCCAACCTGGCACCCAGAACTCAGATCTTGGAAGATGGACCGAAGAAGGACTGCCCTGCTCCACCGAGCAGCTGCAGCAACGATGATTGCAGCTGCTGCACCTTGGGGCTTGTGAAGAGAGGCACTGTGCCTGCCATGTCCTGCTCATGCAGAAGTCATCTCCAGAGCCTAGTCAAGCCAAGAGAACTCCAAGGGCCAGCTGACTGGCCTCCTGTATGCAGCACAGGGTCACAACACCTCCAGAAGTCTTCTGGGTCACACTGGTACCCCAAAATATTTAAGCGGCTTCCACCGCCACTGCACAGCACAGGGGCCAAGACCAGGTCTAGGAATCCCTGCAAGAAGACTGCAAGAAGACCCAGATCGTATCCACAGCATCCTTAGAGCATCTTCAGCATCCTTCATTCATTACATTGCGACAACTCTAATGGAATCCACTGTATGATGGATAAAGGGTCTGGAACTGTTGAAGGACTGCTCCTCTGAACTGTTCTTGAGAACCTTGCTGGTCCCCCTGACTAGCTCCCTGCCAGAGTCGTCACCCCAGGTTCTTCTAATTGACCTCATTAACTTTTACCCAAGTTTCCCGGGAGTGTCTAAATTATCAAGAACCCCCAAGTAATTGTAAGATGCAGCTGTCCTATTTTTGTGCTCCCTCAGAGACCAGGTTGCTTGCTTTTTTTGTGGATATTTACCGAAGATTTTTATCTTTGTCATGGCCTCATTAGCTTGCAAGCTGTTTTCCTCATTGTACAATGTTAGACTTTTCAATGCTCTTTGGAGTCCCACCCTGGTGTAGTCCAAGATCACTGTGTCATCCGAATACTGAAGGAATCCCAGGTTCATTTTGCCCAATCTCAGGGGTACTAGGCCAGAGTCTTTCAAGGCTTGCCCCTAATATGCAGTGTACAGGTTGAATAATAGTGGGGCGAGCACACAGCCCTGCTTTAGTCCGTTGTTGGTTTCAATTCTCGCGGTTGCAGTTGTTGGACTTAATTTGACCTGGACCCATGTCCCCTCGTGGAGGGCTGTTATCGTTTTTAAAATGGTTACTGGGAGCCCCAAGATTCGAATTCATTAACTCTGTCAAAAGCCGTAGAATAGTCTATAAAGCAGCAGAACAAGGACAGCTTATTGCTCATTACTGCTTGCTTCGAGAGGTAAGACAGTGCTAGGTAGGATGTTGTCCATGGTGGAGCCGTTTGCCCTTAAGCCGGTTTGACAGGGTGAGAGGAATCCATTCTTATCCACCTAATCCTCTAAGTCCTTTAGTAGTAAGCAGGCATAAACCTTAGCTTCCATGTGAAGCAGGGCTATTAACAATAGTTGGCAAGGTTCGAGTGGTCTCCATTCTTGTGGATTGGAAACAGGGTAGAGCCTTTCCAGGATTCCAGGATTGTGGAAATATTGCTGTCAAGTATGAGTGGTTATAAAACGGAGTAAGAATGGATGAAAAGGAGGCATGGGCATGCTTAAAGACTTGAGCGGGGTGATGCCATTTGATCCTGAAGCCTGTTGGTTCTTATTGCCCTGATGTACCTGGCAATCTCCTTCACTGTATAAGCATCAAACTGACTGGGCACTGTTGATTCTTTCTGCATGCTTTGAGGTCTGTTGACTTCAGCTGCAACCTGTGTCCACTCTGAGATGCCCCAAGCAAAATTCCATTTTGTCCCTGGACAATGCCACTTATTTTTTTTAAAAGTGTTTTTTTTAATCTGATACCACCTAATGATGCCACCCTATGCCTTGTATTACCTTGTTACAGAACCACCCTTCTCAGTAGAGCTACAATAATTGAAGTTAGCACTTCTGTACAGAATGGTTATACACATGTATTGGGACAGTGGAGCCATCTGCAGAAGTGTCTGGGAACGAATGAAGAGGGGTGGTAGAATGCCAGGCGTTAGACTGTGTTTGGGGCTAGAGAATATAATGGTTCTGCCTCCATGGAGAAATGTTTGGGAGTAAAATACGGCTGAGTTGTACTGGACGCTTCATTACTCGTGAGTTGCACTCTAGCCCATTTCTATTTAAGAGCTGAGCTTCTGCACTGAAATGTGCAAAGTTCATCTCTTTTAAAAATACCACAAAAACACATTTAAATCGGGGTTTCCCAAAAGATTACATAAAAAGTTTAAAACTTCTATCCTCTTTAATGTCTTTGTCCTTGTACTGTTAAACACTGAAAAACCAGTTTGACTCTTTTGGGATTCACAAATGAATAAACTTTAAAACACTAATATGATGTCCTAAGGGCTGGATTCTACCTCAGATGCATCTGCTCATTCTTGCCCCTACTCGTCCCTACCTTTCTCCACTCCCCTATCTTGTCTCATGTTCTTCTCTACTCTACCAGGGTAATGTTTAACTCCAAGCTTAACTCCAAGTAAAACAAGTCCCCAAGTCTGCCAATTCAGACTGGTAGAGCAGGTGAGCACTGCTAGCCCGACTTTTGCTTTGAAAGCAATGGCAAAGCCACCACTTCCCAGGATGTGTGTAGAAGTCACCTCTGTGGCAGGCCTACCAAAACTTAAATGCAAGGTGCTATATATGACACAGGCATGATATGTGCTTTACATGTCCTGGCAGTAAGACACACTAAACTACTGTTTTACTGTGGAAAATGTTGGTCGCTCAATTAGCAATTAGTCTAGGGTTAACTCTGAATTCTTAGCTATGCAACTCCTGAACGGTGCAACCAAATTGGGCACTCCAAGGTATCAAACAACTCTTTCAATTAATCCCAGCTTGCATCTCAAGTCGCAATTAATGTAACTTGTTGCACTGTGCACCTTTAGCACAGCTGCCACTTTGTTGCCTCTAAAACTCTGGTGCCTTCCCAGGCACACATGGAGCCTACTCCATGAGACAGCTTTCTACCCTCCTGAAGAGATGCGCAAATGACTGACAGGAAGGAGAACAATGAGGGGTTGCAGGCCAGGGAGGTATCACCTCCCTCTTGCAGAAAGCCACTTGCATGATAGGCCCAAAAGGCAGGCATCAAAGGTGAAGCGGCCTTTGAGGGGGAGATGTGAAGCATCAGGGGGAATTGCTGCCCCACTGTTGAGGTAGGGAGGCTGGCACTGGAAGCAGAGAGGGGATACCAGTTGCAAAACTGGTTTCTCCAGGGGTGGGTAGCTCTGAGGTAGTCATACTCTGTGGGCGAGGTAGTGATATCTGTGCAGCCAGAGAGGAGTCTCATCATCTTGGGAGTGGGCAGAATGGTGCATCCTTAGATAGCCAGATGCCAAACTCCAGAGGAAGTGGGCACCAGGCCAGAGGGAACCAGGAAACCCATTGGCTACCAACTGCATCCTGCCGTGTGGGCACTTTCCAAGCATAAAGAGAGCCAACCTGGCACCCAGAACTCAGATCTTGGAAGATGGACCGAAGAAGGACTGCCCTGCTCCACCGAGCAGCTGCAGCAACGATGATTTCAGCTGCTGCACCTTGGGGCTTGTGAAGAGAGGCACTGTGCCTGCCATGTCCTGCTCAAGCAGAAGTCATCTCCAGAGCCTAGTCAAGCCAAGAGAACTCCAAGGGCCAGCTGACTGGCCTCCTGTATGCAGCGCAGGGTCACAACACCTCCAGAAGTCTTCTGGGTCACACTGGTACCCCAAAATATTTAAGCGGCTTCCACCGCCACTGCACAGCACAGGGGCCAAGACCAGGTCTAGGAATCCCTGCAAGAAGACTGCAAGAAGACCCAGATCGTATCCACAGCATCCTTAGAGCATCTTCAGCATCCTTCATTCATTACATTGCGACAACTCTAATGGAATCCACTGTATGGTGGATAAAGGGTCTGGAACTGTTGAAGGACTGCTCCTCTGAACTGTTCTTGAGAACCTTGCTGGTCCCCCTGACTAGCTCCCTGCCAGAGTCGGTCACCCCAGGTTCTTCTAATTGACCTCATTAACTTTTACCCAAGTTTCCCGGGAGTGTCTAAATTATCAAGAACCCCCAAGTAATTGTAAGATGCAGCTGTCCTATTTTTGTGCTCCCTCAGAGACCAGGTTGCTTGCTTTTTTTGTGGATATTTACCGAAGATTTTTATCTTTGTCATGGTCTCATTAGCTTGCAAGCTGTTTTCCTCATTGTACAATGTTAGACTTGTCAATGCTCTTTGGAGTCCCACCATAGTGTAGTCCAAGATCACTGTGTCATCCGAATACTGAAGGAATCCCAGGTTCATTTTGCCCAATCTCAGGGGTACTAGGCCAGAGTCTTTCAAGGCTTGCCCCTAATATGCAGTGTACAGGTTGAATAATAGTGGGGCGAGCACACAGCCCTGCTTTAGTCCGTTGTTGGTTTCAATTCTCGCGGTTGCAGTTGTTGGACTTAATTTGACCTGGACCCATGTCCCCTCATGGAGGGCTGTTATCGTTTTTAAAATGGTGACTGGGAGCCCCAAGATTCGAATTCATTAACTCTGTCAAAAGCCGTAGAATAGTCTATAAAGCAGCAGAACAAGGACAGCTTATTGCTCATTACTGCTTGCTTCGAGAGGTAAGACAGTGCTAGGTAGGATGTTGTCCATGGTGGAGCCGTTTGCCCTTAAGCCGGTTTGACAGGGTGAGAGGAATCCATTCTTATACACCTAATCCTCTAAGTCCTTTAGTAGTAAGCAGGCATAAACCTTAGCTTCCATGTGAAGCAGGGCTATTAACCATAGTTGGCAAGGTTCGAGTGGTCTCCATTCTTGTGGATTGGAAACAGGGTAGAGCCTTTCCAGGATTCCAGGATTGTGGAAATATTGCTGTCAAGTATGAGTGGTTATAAAACGGAGTAAGAATGGATGAAAAGGAGGCATGGGCATGCTTAAAGACTTGAGCGGGGTGATGCCATTTTATCCTGAAGCCTGTTGGTTCTTATTGCCCTGATGTACCTGGCAATCTCCTTCACTGTATAAGCATCAAACTGACTGGGCACTGTTGATTCTTTCTGCATGCTTTGAGGTCTGTTGACTTCAGCTGCAACCTGTGTCCACTCTGAGATGCCCCAAGCAAAATTCCATTTTGTCCCTGGACAATGCCACTTATTTTTTTTAAAAGTGTTTTTTTAATCTGATACCACCTAATGATGCCACCCTATGCCTTGTATTACCTTGTTACAGAACCACCCTTCTCAGTAGAGCTACAATAATTGAAGTTAGCACTTCTGTACAGAATGGTTATACACATGTATTGGGACAGTGGAGCCACCTGCAGGAGTGTCTGGGAACGAATGAAGAGGGGTGGTAGAATGCCAGGCGTTAGACTGTGTTTGGGGCTAGAGAATATAATGGTTCTGCCTCCATGGAGAAATGTTTGGGAGTAAAATACGGCTGAGTTGTACTGGACGCTTCATTACTCGTGAGTTGTACTCTAGCCCATTTCTATTTAAGAGCTGAGCTTCTGCACTGAAATGTGCAAAGTTCATCTCTTTTAAAAATACCACAAAAACACATTTAAATCGGGTTTCCCAAAAGATTACATAAAAAGTTTAAAACTTCTATCCTCTTTAATGTCTTTGTCCTTGTACTGTTAAACACTGAAGCACCAGTTTGACTCTTTTGGGATTCACAAATGAATAAACTTTAAAACACTAATATGATGTCCTAAGGGCTGGATTCTACCTCAGATGCATCTGCTCATTCTTGCCCCTATTCGTCCCTACCTTTCTCCACTCCCCTATCTTGTCTCATGTTCTTCTCTACTCTGTGTGCTGAGGCAGCCTTTGTCTGCAGGCTCCGTTTTACATATGCCCAATAAACAGACAAACCAATCAATGAACAAACAAGTTTGAACAGAAATAAATACATATGTAAATAAAACAATTAATAAACAAATATAAGACAAATATGTACATAAATAAATAAATATTTGGTCTGGCTTGAGCCGTAAAAGGTAAACACACCTTGAATGATAAATTCAAGCACTCGTGTAACTTACACATTCCTAAGAGAATTCCTCTATGCAATAATTGTAAACAATATTCAAATACTTGGTGATCTCCAAGCCTAGGAAAATATATATATTTTGCACTGTGAAAAAAAGTTTAAACCTCCTGAGGCTGTTGTTCGGTGGGAGAGTTTTAAGAGTTGTCTGCGCTAATTATCATTGACGTTTTAATAAAACATGAATATATACATTTCATCTGACTCCACATTTTGCTAAATTTGTCTTCATCCTGACTGATAATTTCTTTGACATTACTTCATGATGATGCTCTGCATTTATAAACTATATACATTAATATAACATTTCTGGGAAGATGTTCTTTTTTTTATTTTACAGGGAACATTGTGTGAAAAATAAACATTATTTATTGAAGGGTTTTTATATTTATTTAACACATAGAGTAGCAAATCCGTAGAGACACTACATCCCAAAAAAACTCGACGTTACTAATAGTCAGTATATGCAGACATGCAGTCCAGAAAACCAGTAGACAGAAAAACCTATTAATGTGCAATCATATATTATTTACAAAGGAGAGGCACCTTCCAACGTGTTACATATTTAATAATCATTTCTATTTGGTTTCAATATTAAAACTAAATATTATTCATATAAAAACCCCAAAATAAAAATGTACTAGTATTCAAAACATTTAAGAATTAGAATCTAAGTAACCCTTGTGCCTCCTCTCGACCAAGATCCAAGAATGATGTTAGCTCACAAAAAGCGTAATTGAGTAGCAACAAACCGTTTACTGGGAGAGGCACCAGAGGACTTTCTACCACATTCACAAGTTAGAAAAGTGACAATGTGCATTCGTATGGACTTGAGTAGCTTGTGAAGGGCAAATACGATAAACTAAAAATGATTTACAATGGAAAATGCCTTAACTCCATCAGAGCATTATCATTTTTTTAAAGAACCAAAGTGGAATACTCATGCAATCTTTAGGATAAGCCTCAATGACCATATTTACATTTTTTTAAATGAGAAATAAACATTTACTTTTGGCGGACTCATCATCAGAAATAGTGCGTCCTCACAGGATACGCTGGAATATTTTTTCCATACAAGGGCAATATAGTTGTGTCTCTCATTCTCCAGCCCTGTACCAAAAACACAGGACATGAACTAAGTCCCCTATCATGCGAAATTGACAGCTTTGGGGGCTTGTACTTCAGTTGCTTTTGTACAATGATTAGCACCTATTGGGAGAAAACCAAATTCCAACTTCATATAAATACTCTGGATCCATGCTTCTAAGTTAGCTGTTAAATGGGATTCTACTGCATAAAGAGCCTTCAGGGATTTTTGACAAGTCCCCTTGCAGTAAAGGGACATCTCTACCCCCCAAACACACACACTTAAAAACATTCTTGAGCCCAAAACCTGTTGAGGTGGCTTTAGTAATTTGCCCCTTGAAACAATTCTTCCATGTTCAATTAATGGATTTGATCATCCCATGGTAATTAGACTGTTTTACAACTTTAAATTTAGACCATCTTTAAACCAGTTGTTTACAAGATTTCCTGCTGAGTGCCCCCGTAATCATGATTTTTTTTCTTTCCTATATTGACTGTTAAATTTCTGAATAATTTTCTAGTATCTACAAGGTAAGGGACAACAAGATTAAACCATGCTCATACATTTAACAATGATTTTGCCCAAGAGCCCAATTTCGGGGGACTACATTGGCCTGATTGACCAATTAAGGAAAATCAGTCAAACATAAAGAGAATAACAAAGGAGATAAAAATGCAACAATGCTTCAGACCAGTTAGGACAGCTATCTCAGAAGCCAGAAGCATATTCAGACCCTGAGCCATGTCAAACTCTTAATCAATTTTCCAAATATAAATTTATCAGTGGATGCAATAAAAAACTAGGGATTCCCCAGTTTATTATTTTTTTCCGTAATACCAGGTGATCAACTTTATCAAAAGCATTACTAACATCAACAAATGCCATGTAGAGCTTTATCTTCTTATCTGTACATACTTTTCAGCAATAATTACTAAAGATAAGGTATTAAGCACTGTTGAACAGCCCTCCCTAAAGCCATACTATTCTACTGGAAGAAGGTGATTTGAGTTTACCTAATTGGATAGTTGTTGTGCTCTTATTTGGAATGGTGGCACCATGGTTTCGGTTGAGTGTTCCAGAGCTTGTCAGTTGAAGCAAGATCAGGAGTGGTCAACAGGAATGTCCATGTTCTGTCCAGTGTTCATCAGTAAAGTATACCAGTATAGATTAAAAGAAAAGGACAAAGACAGGACAGCAAGCCGTAACTGCCTTCTGCCTCCACTCTGCAGGTTCTGTCAGCCAGAGTACCTGACTCTGACCTGAAACAGTCCCCCACGGCACACTGCAACAACCCACCATGTGCAGCCTGAGAGTTGGCATGCACAGCCTGCCATACTCCGGGTCCCCTCAGCCCCCAGGGGGATGGAAACACAGTGATGGCATGCACGCAGCTCAGTTCTGTGGCAGGATGATCTGTTCAATACAGGGCTACAGCGGCAGGTTCGAGAAGGGGGAAATGCAAGAGACAAATATTGCTGCACACCAACCGCTACACCTGGTCTGCAGGTGGGCACAGGCAATGCATCTATGGCTGACATTGAGGGAGGAGCACCTGTGGTAACTGTAATAATGCCTGTCGTAACGTTGAAGGTCTTTATAGAGCAACAAAACATATCTTTTTGCAGCCACTTTATGAAGTTCACACTATGATTTCCAGGCGACTCGGAAAATAAATAAAACAAATTCATTGGAGCATTTCCTCCTAATCTGGACCACACAAATTAGACTGCAACGCAAGCCTAAACACCAATTAACACATAAAACGAAATAAAAAAATAACTTACTGTGCTCGCTGAGATGCACAAAATGACAGGAAATGATGTACGGTTCCCCTTTACGGAATGGCTGGGTAAATGGTGGCCATATTAGGGGAATCATTTTTGTTGGGTAGGGAATATATATTACAGTTTCAGATAACATTTCACATGTAAGGAATGTGTCAGGGAAGACCACAACTCAAAATAAGGAAGATTTCTGTTAAGTAAACGGGGCATTCTCAGCTACATCAGATCTTGGTCACATTCTTCTGGTTCTGACCATGCAGTAGCCGCGGGCCGTGGAGGGAGTTACGCTGGGGCAGAGAGGCGGAGAGGGGGAGTGGCGGGGTGGAGGGTGCTAAAAACCGGCATATGGATAATTGCAGGTAAGTAAACAATTTAATTAATAAAACGAATTTCGTAGCGCGCACTGCATCGCATTTTGTGATGCAAGGCGCACTACCAAATTCGTTTTAATAATTAAATTGTTTACTTACCTGCAATTATCCGTATGCCGGTTTTTAGCACCCTCCACCCCGCCCCTCCCCCTCCCTGCCTCCCTGCCCCACCGTAACTCCCTCCACGGCCCGCGGCTGCCATGCAGTGAAGAGCACTGGGGGGCAGATTTTCAAGACCCTGCGCCACTGGCACGCCATGTTGCTTGACACACCGGCGGGTCAACCTGCTGAGTGATATTTACGAGCACACATTAAATCCACCCTGCATGACTTTACCTGTGCTTGTAAATATCTCCCCTTTGCATGCAGCACTTTGCATGTTAGGGGTGTGATATGGGTGTTGTTGTGGGCGTTCCCACGCAACACCCATGTCCACTGAGGCATTTCCAGATTTACAAGCAATAGTAAATCTGGAAATGCATCAGAATGCTACACCACACTAGGGGTAGAGTATCGAGGTGCACCAAGGAGAAAGAAATGTTTTCATTTCTCCTCGTTCTTTTCCTCTTTCAATGCGTTCTGCGTGCAACAGCACACATAAGAAGAGGAAACCACCTCAATTGATTATTTTTTAGCAGGAGGTGCCACTTCCTGCACAAAAGCAATCTCCTCACGATGCAGGCATCCATGCACCATGGCGCAACGGTGCCTTCGCTGGCAAATGGTAGTAGTTTTAGTTTCATGTTATTCTGCCCCTATGTATTTTAAAGAGATAGAGGACAGATGCTATAAATTTTTCAGCTGTTGCAAACACTATGATTCACAAAATCAGAGTGTTTGCAACCTCTAGAAAGTTATTTTGAATGTGCTGAACCTATAGTAGGAGTCTATATAATTTTACTGACACCTGAAATAGGTTTATGAAAGGATACCAAATCGCAAGGGGTGTGTTATAGATATCCATTACAAGTTGCAGTTCAGATCCCTATTGTCCCTGGTTCTCCCGTTGGGGTGCTCATGCATTCACAAAAGGGAAAGCAAACGGCTTCCCCTTTGCAAGTTTGGGTGCCAGCTTCGGGTGGAGCAGGTAGCAGTCTGCTCATGCTGAAGTTTTTCGAAAATAAAAACGTTTTTTTAAAAAGCAGTCAAGTTTCCTTTAAGGAAATCGGACTGCTTTGAAAAAAATGTACTTTTTTTAAAGCAATCAAATGGATACTGGTCTACTGACTCTTGCTGGACACCAACCTCGGGGCCAACTACGCAGGGTTACAAATTGTGACCTTCCTTATTAATATTCATTGGACAGGCAGGTCTGAATTCCACTATTCCATATTCTGCAAACATAAGTCATCAAACATCTCACAAAAAACATACTAGTCGCAAAAAATAGAGTCATAATTTGCGACCACTTTTACCTAATACTTTTACCTAAGTTTCTAAGTCTTTCTAAGTTAGTTTGAGTGAGCTCTTAAAGCAAGGTCTAACTAATTTCATACGAATGGCCTCAAGACTTCCTCCATGCTTCAGATGTCTTGGTATGATTTGGTGGAGTTGGACAGGCTTTTTGACTTCTCATCTCTCAGTCTTGAATGAATGATTAAATGATTGATAGATTTCTGTATAGCCAGGAGTAGCTGCTACTACTAATGACTTCTGCTGTGTACTGCCTTTGCCGTCTCTGGACTCAGGAGTGTTGAAGGCAACAGCAGGAAAGGAAATTGCCCTCTCTGAGCAAGTTCTTACCCTAGCATTTTAACAAGAAACTCAACACTCAAACTCACTTCAGCTTCTACTGACTCATGTTGCCCCCTTAAGTTGCCTTAAAATGAACGAGATGGACTTTAACAGTGAGTGAAACTGAATACATGCTTAGCCACTGCCCCGTCACAGACTCACATTCAAGTACATTTGTAGCAAGGCATACACATTTGCCTCTGAGCAAACCCTGAGAGTTAAGCAGGGACATTTGCCAGCTAGGGGAGGCCCTAAGGATCCTCAAATCGCACTCCACCTTCATTGGTCCCTAATATACACCCACACATAGCGCGATAAGTGCTGATGCGTGGATTGATATTGCCGGGTCCCAAGCGCCTCCACTGAGTCTCTAAATTGGTTATGCTAATAGGGTGCACATCCCCAATCTTCACATGGTGCATCTCTTCTTAATTTATGCCTTTGTCCCTCTTAGGTGGGATCAATGCACAGTTTTGGATACTGCATCTAAATTAAACTCATTCACATAGTGATCATCAAAATAAATTGTCACGGATCATCACTTTCACTCCAATAGATTACATACATTCCCAAAACCTTTCTTGCTGATGACACCATTAAGTGGAGAACACAGCCAGTTTTTTTTTTTAGAAAAACAATTCTAGCAAATGATTGTTTGCTAGACATATGCTATTTCAAAATTCTCCACCTTCCATAAAACAGAGTTTGTCTTTACAGCTGATCGTGATGAAGGAAGATTTCTCCTTTTCTGTCACAGCCAGCTGGAATATTTTGTTAAACATCACTGTTACAATATCTGGTTTAATGGAAAAGTGTGCCACGAGGACTGCAAACCATTTTTCTAACAAATTGAGGCCCTTTCAGAATAATGTCATCAGAAAGGTTTTTCAAGCTCTGTCTTGGACTCGGGAGACAAAGTCTCTAAATATATCATATTTAAGATTAGAAGTGGGTCTGTGACTCTAGCACAGAGGATTGATAGTTCGCTATAAAAAGTTTGAAATATTGGGGAGAGGAAACCTGAGATGAAACATGTAGCATGTAGTCCACTAAACTAGTTTTCTAACAGCCCAGAACAGGAAGAAATGACATTTCAATCAATATTTCATAACATTCCTGGAAACAAGGCCTTGAAGGACGAAATGATATGACTCAAGGTGTAAGGTTATTTAATGCCAGGTATTAACTCTGACTTTGAATAGAACCTTCCTTCGCAATTGCTTGGTTATTTGAATGAGAAATGCCTTGACGAGCTGCATACCTGTTTTATTGAATACAAATTACATTTATGTCTTCCAGATTTACACATCAGTTTTAGAAGATGACTCTGTCAGCATACGCATTATCTTCCCTGCTTCTCGAGCATAGTGCTATGTGGATCCAGGTATATTTAAAATGGCCTGTGTCTTTTTTTAGCAACATTGCCTGCAAGGTCAGCATTCATTACCCCTGCTCTGCAGAACTGAGTTACTATGGGGGTGGAAAGCACTATTCAAGTGTACAAAATGAGCATCAGGTACTTGCTTTTTTGAACTGCTTGTATCTAGTAAACATACATTGACCGATCACAAAAGAACTACCCAGTTCAAGTTATTACAGAGTGAGCAGGAAATGAGGGGCTAATGGACGACTGGTCACTTCCTGCTAATAGCATCTGAAACACAGCAGCTGATGCTCATAAACCACTGGAAATATGACACACTGGAGGACCAGGTTTTGAGGTCAGCCCGAGGACGCCCTTTATCAATTTTTAACATAACAACATTGCACAACATAACATAACCTAAGATAACACAGAGGTGTGAATGACTAAATTATATGGCAGGAAAATAAAATGTATGTAGCAGGCACACTGAAGTACGTGGCATATTATGCTATTAATGCCCGCCAATGGAAAACATTATGAGCCTTTATGACATAGTTAATTACCACCCACACAAGTGACCACGTGCTACAAAAATGTATGAATTACTTAGGAAAGAAATTTAACTATATTCAAAATATTCAATCCAGAGTGTTACTCATCAATAAGTGAGTCATAAAAAAGATTATATAATATCACATCCAACCTGAGGATACTGAAAATAGCAGACTGTGCGAGCCCACCGATTTTCAACTCATTGAAGATGTGAAGCTGTCAAATGTAGTATATCCAATCTAAGCAAAGGTTCACCCAATTCACCATTTATTTGAATGTGCTTGCTGAACACAGTTTCACTCAATATTCTTGAGCCTATGCATTGTAATATATTGACTGACTTTAAGTCTCCGCAGGATTTGCTTCACTTTGTGTTTTTCTGTAATTTTTCTGTGGGACCTTGCCGATATTTTTTATTTCCTCTTTTAAAAAAAATGAAATTTTCCCAAGTCCGCCCGCTCTCCTTTATCTACAGCTGCTCCACCCAGAATGTATTTTATTTGTGGTAGGATTTTTAAAAGCCGTTGTTAGGATTAGAAATAGTCTACCCAATTAAATTGATTATGTATGACGCGCTTGTTTTATAAAAAAAATGTGTATTTGACGTGTGTGCCCTGAAGAATCTTGTACATTATATCAATTTGTATAATTTATGATGTGTCCTGCTGGGAGGATCTACATGCTTGGTATACTCCTGTCGGTCTGTTTTTATATGTTTTAACTATGTATCTTTTATGGTTTTAAAACTTAAAACCGAATAAAATGTTTTGAAATTGAAATTGAAAAAAAAATTGAAATTGGCTGACCATGCCAATGCCCTTTATTTATTAGAAACAGTCAAATATGGCCAGATTCATGCTTTTTTTATGCAGCAACAGAATTTACTGTGCTGAATTGTGCAAGGGGGAAACAAAGCACAGAGGCATATATACTAGGATGGACATTTGTAGTGGATCAACTTCTTAGCCAACATGATGGATGACAAGGAAGGTTGTAGCTAAGAAATATGTAGTTTATTAGTCATCGACATAAGGAGAAACGCCACAGTCACCTCCAAGCTCCAGTTGTAAGTCAAACCATCACATTCCAATGGAATATGCACATGCAGGAATCCCCATGGACTGATACATTCATTACACCACTGTAGAGGAAATGGCCCCACTAAACCCAAACCAGTTATCACAACATTCAACAGTGTTCATCCCCTGCAATGACCCTTTAAAAATGCCTTGCGTGACGGACAGCCGTGCATTATGGTTTAGAGGTGAGTGCGTGCTGTCTAGCATAGGATTTGTATTGAAAGCATACGATTTGAGAGCAATCTCCTGTGTCTAGACAAACTCAGAAAGATTCCAGGCATTGGAACAGCACACACCACACGTAATGGTTCTTTCTTTGAAAACATACTTCTCTTTGTGTACAACTGCTTCAAGCAGTTATTTTTTAAACAAGCCCAGTCTGGCTATTTTAGTAGATCATGTTTTGCGTGAAGGCAGATGGTTGTTTGTACCGATCCATCCCAAGCACCGATCCACCACAGTCAGGCGCTATTGAAATAAAGCTTTGCATAGCAGTACTGGCAACAGAAAATCCTTGTACTGGAAAAAGCATTTGCACTGTATAGTAAATACTATGCACCACTTTGCCTTGTTTTGCATTCCTTTATGCCGGTGCAAATCCTTAGCAAACCTGGATCTATGCTTTGAGACGTGTTTGAAGACTCAGATCTGCAAGGTTCATCAAAGTTGTAAAAGAGACGCTTAGTCCATCTCGTTGTAATAAAAAAATATCTCTCCAACCACTGGCAGTGTGGCTGTGAGCATGATGTTGTTCATGGCTTAGGCTTTGCTTAGAAAGTCATCTCTGGACCACACTTATTTAGTGAATTACTGCCAAACCTCATTTCTGCTGTATAGTGACTGAACAACTAGCAATAATAGAATCTATAATTCTATGACGGGACAAGAGGCTTCTGATTAGGCATTCTCTTCGTACTTTAATTTTCATAGCAGTCATAAAACAAATAATAATAATTCTTTCAACAAGTTAGAAGGGGCACAAACTACAAACCCTATAATGCCAAAGGAAAATCTACAAGTGCAGACATACATAGTCCATCAACAAATCAGAATGCTGGTAGGCTAATGAAGAATCATGTAAACCGCCACTTCTTTGCAGCATGGTGCTCATGTAAGGTACTTGCATGTTTCCATCATTTGTAAAGTATTGACTAGAAATCATTTTACCTGTTTCCAATTGTTGGTCGTGTGCACTGTCCGGTGAGTGGCATTATCAAATTTGCTGTCCCCAGTTGGTCAGGCTGATTTGTATCCTTTTGTGCAATTCAGACTCACCCGCTCCCTCCACTCCTGCCATTGAGTCTGAAAATCATGTCAGACACATTTCCATTTAGACCTCGCTGGGCCTCCCATCTTTAGGTTCCTTTCTGTGAGTATCACTTTCGATCCTGTACTCGATGGGGCAGATTTACAATAAGTGGCACATCCCTGCAGATCAGCAGGGATGCGCCAGTTATTTTGTGTGACGTTGGGAGCCCCTTGCGCCACCATGGATGGGCTGCATTTACAATGAGGCGCACTGTGTTGCAAGGAGAGACATATGCGTGACGCATCTGTCATCGCAAAGGTGATGCAGTGCTTGAGTCGTGTCGCAAGCAAGACACAACTCCACCACTGCTCAGGGGCATCCTATACTTGCAATACTGTTTCACTCTTTACGCCTGCTACAAGCAGGCGTAAGGTTTTGACGCAGCATGGACGTAAAAGTGACTCAGTGAAATCTTACGGCGCCACTTTTATGGGGCCTCCTTGCAACAGAACGCCCACCCTGCATACATTATACCTGAAGCAGGTATAATGTAGCGCAGGGCTTTACAACATGACGCATCCACTAGATGTGTCACGTTGTAAATCTGTCGCATAGTGGCACATGGTTTCGATGACGCTGCATCACAGAAGTGATGCAACAGTGTTGTAAAGATGATGCAAGGTGCTTATGAATCTGCCCCGTTGACTCCTGCGATCAAAAAATGCCTTCCTTACAATCGCCTCCCGTCTACCTCTCAGTCCCAGCCCAGCCCTCCTTTCTCCACTTCCTTCCAGCCTAATACATGCCCGCAGAGGTGTGTCTCAAACTCTTTTAATGCTTTCTCACATATCGAGCTCTGCTAAACGGCACCCTTGAGATACAGGGCTGCAGCAGCCAGTAAGTGATTTTATTTCTCCCTCATACACTGCAGGGCAGAAATAATACATTGACTAATAGGTTGGTGTCCTGTATGGGTTCTATTATAAACAAGTAATTTACTGCCTTATTCAGTATCGTTGATATATAAATATTCACTGAAAAAACCATAGGTTTCAGGGACGTTATAGTTAGTTGGACATTTCACTCATACAAAACCAGAGAAATTCTGCAGTTATAGTTAAATCAGCTAACTATAACTCGCCCCCCCCCGCAATGCACCGCTGATGTCGTCACATATTACATCATTCATGACATGGTCAGAGACATTACTTTATTTGTTGATTTTTCTTTTTTAAAGGTCCACTTCTTGCCCCGATGACCCCATCCCCCGGGGCCAGGCCAGCCTTTTTTCTTTTAGGAGGGGGGCGGCATGGCCCCCTCCTAAGGCCAATCATGGCCCCATCCCCCGGGCCGGCCTGTCATTTTTTTTTTATAATAGAGGGGAAATATCCTCTCAATCTTGCTCGGGAGAAAATGATGCGAGCTGCTTTGAACCCCTCAGCTGCTGTGGCAAGTACGTCTGGAGCGTCCTCAGGAACACCTGCAATAGGCCACAATTCGTGCACTACGTGAACTATAAGAAAATTATATGCTTCGGTGAGCAGTTGGTGGATGCAGTTTGTGCTGCGCAAGGCAACCATTGTTGTAAAAAAATTTTTGTTGATTTTGGAATGATAAGTAAATCCAAAAGTTTCCTGTTCCATTCGTTCTTTTTTTTATTCATTTTTTGAAAAAACACCCAAAAAATACAAAATTGTTCAAAAAATAAAATAAAAAATACAAAAGAGAAAGGAAGAAAAAAAAAGTTCTTATCAGAACTACCTTATCTCGTTAAAGAAAGAACTATAATTGCAAGGTAACGTGTGAAAGTTTGGTTGAATATATGTATGCAGCATGATTGACTGAAAGAATGCATTAGTTGTATAGGGTGAATTTACAGGTGAAGATTTATGAGGAAGTACTGCAGCGTGACACTGCAAGCTCTTTAGCTGCACTGCACTGTGGCACTTCCGAAGCAGAGGGATGTGACATATGTACATGAATATATTGCAACTCTGTGCTTCCCTCTGCACTGCTGCACAAACTGCAGCCATGCGGTGACACAGGCACCCTTACACCATGGTGCAAGGATGCCTGTTGCGTGCGGAGATTGTTTTGTGCAGGAAGGGACACCTCCTGGGGCTCTAATTATTAAAGAAATTTCTCTGTGGGGGGCTCGAGCCCCCCATATGCCCCGGGGACCACTTCCTCCCCGGGGCACTAAGTATGCAAATGTGGGGGACTGTTATGGACCTCCAATCCCCAGGGACACCCACCTCCCCGGGGCGTTGCATACATTGGGCTCCCCACCTGGAGCCCTTGATGGCTCTGACTGCAACCCCCCAGGGCCGGCTCCTGCAATGTCCCGGGGTGCCCACCCCGGGACATTGCCGTTTGCTATGACAGGGCAAGAGAACGGCTCCTGCCCTGTCATAGCAAACCCTAGTTTGCTTCATTAAAGCGAGAGTAGGAAAACCTGCTCTCCCTTCAATGAAGCAAAGCAGGATTGCTTTTCTACAAGGGGAACTGCATGTCAGCAGCTCCCCCTTTTGGAATCTATCAAATATTCCTCCAGAAAAGCCACCTTATATTAAAGATTCCTCAACAGTGATGCCAGGCCTCGTTTGATGGGGTCCCTGGGACCACAAATGGCCTAAGAGGGGGCTATGTGCTCAGTGATGTCATTTGAGATGTCATCAGTGATGTCATCAGTGATGGCACTGACCATGTCATGAATAATGTAATATATGACATCCTCAGCAGTGCATTGCGAGTGTGCGAGTTATAGTAAGCAGAACTAACTATAACGGCGGAATTTCTATGGTTTTGTAGGAGTGAAATGTTCAGCTAACTATAACACCCCTGAAACCTATGGTTTTTTCTGTGAATATATATATATTCAGTAGTTCACTCTAACTCGTGAGCTACGATCGTTGAGCAGAAACACCTGTGCTGGGAGAGGAGCTGCCGTTTATCCAATAACAACGAAAAAGGACTTTCAAATAACTGGGACTGTAAAACCTCCTGAACACTGCTTGGCACTCAAGAAGGCCGTCAGGCCGAAATGCATTTGCCGTCATTAAAGTTTTTCCCTGGTACCCCCCTGTGTGGCCTCTGCTCTGTCCGTGAGGAAGGAGTTTTTGGTGACGTGTCAAGCGTCGGCCAGAGACGCTTTACGGAGGCTCCCACTTCGCAAGCTGGCCCCATTGTTCTGGTTGCTGCCTCGGCAGCTCTGTGGTGACTTTCAAGGTATTGAAAACTTGGGGCTCACCTCTACGCGTCGGACGGAGAGAAGACGGTCGTAAAGTGATTCTACTTTACATTGAGCGGGATGCATGGCCATACCTGCCCCCGTTAGATGGACTCCGAGACACGAAGGTTGATGTGGTTTGGGGACCCGGGGAAACGTGTGACAAACATCGTAGCAGGATATTGGTCCTAACATCACCAGAGACTGTCCAGCATGCAGCGAAATCACTATGGCATCACATGAAGTTTTCCCCCTGCATCACCTACCTGAAGGCGAACAGCATTCTGGGCTCAGTAGTTCACTCTAACTCGTGAGCTACGATCGGTGAGCAGAAACACCTGTGTTGGGGGAGGAGCTGCCGTTTGTCCAATAACAACGAAAAAGGACTTTCAAATAACTGGGACTGTAAAACCTCCTGAACACTGCTTGGCACTGAAGAAGGCCGTCAGGCCGAAATGCATTTGCCGTCATTAAAGTGTTTCTCTGGTACCCCCTGTGTGGCCTCTGCTCTGTCCGTGAGGAAGGAGTTTTTGGTGATATATATATGTATATATATATATATATATATATATATATATATATATATATACATATTTATATTCCTCCGTCCACTCTCCTATGAGTATACCGCCGCCTAACTCTCGAGAGTCGTGTCGTCATTTCGGACCCCACAGGAGTAAGTCTCGTATTATTATCTCCAACACTCCTCCTTGATCAAAAGGCTGACGCCGACACCGTGTGTAGCTGGCTCAAACGAACTTTATTCGGCCTTTTTCGACCACGTTTCAGCTGACTTTGCAGCCATTTTAAACATGCTACATTATGTGTCACGTGAAAACTACAATATCCTAGACAGTCTTTTTCTACAGAGTCAACCACATAGTAAGTAAAGCCTGCTGCATCTTTATTGTGTCACCACCCCCTTTTGTACCGAATCTTTATTGTGAAACCTTTCAAAATGGAGGACCACCGGATAGGTGCGGTCCCCATTCTTAATAGCCCTCAAATGCTGCAACATCGCTTGTGCACCTCTAAGATTGTGCTGTCCACGTACTGCATCCCACATGGGCACTGCAGAATGAAGACAGTAAAATCGGTTTTGCAATTGAATTTCCCGCAGATTTTTCTCATCTCATTAGACAAGTCTGATCTATACTGGTCAGTATTGACTCGATAATGGCATGCCTTGTACTTGGCGCACTTTAGGAACCCCTGTCTCTTGCTTAGCCAAGTTCCCTTCATTGTTTTTTTCTTTAGAGTCTTTTTCACAAGGAATTGCTACCTCTGGTCTACGTGGGATTGCCTTACCTAGGACTGGATCATTCTTTATTACATGCCAATTGCGATTCAGAATACTTCTTAATTTATTTTGCTGCAGACTATATTTCATAATCAATCAACACTGATTGCCTGTGTCTTTGCTTTTTTCCTTTTCTTTGCTAAACAGAATATCTTCCCTTTTCTTTTTGAAAGTTTTTGAAACAGCTGTTTTTATACACTCATCTGGATAGCCCCTACTTAAGAATCTTTTTGAGAGGTTACCTAATTCTGCTTCAGTTTCCCCTTCCTCACTGCAATTCGGCTTGGTTCTTAAACATTCACCGAACTGAATACTTCTTTTTAAATTCACTGGATGGAAGCTTGCTGCAGTAGGTTTCCTGTAAGGCTTGGTTGATACACCTCCATTACTGATGTGCACTGTTAGGTCCAAAAAATTGCCGCTAGTCTTGCTTACTTCACTAGTAAATGACAGGTTCAGTGAATTATTCTGAATCTTGCTAATGAACAACTTGACCTGTTCTTCTGATCCCTTCCATACCAATAATAGGTTATCAATATACTGACTCCAGTGTTTAATGTGCTCATCCCATTCTTCTAGGCACTGCGTCCAGATCACCTGCTCCTCCCACGAGCCCATATGCAAATTCGCATAGCAGAGGGCGAAGCAGGTGCCCATGGCAGTACCACATAATTGATGGTAAAGGTCTTCTCCAGACAAGAAATAATTACTTGTCAAACATATTTGAACCATTTTCACAATCATTTTAGTGTGTGCCCAGAATCTTATTGGTCTATTGCCCAGGAAGTGTTTGATGGCCCTCAAACCTTCTGTGTGTCTAATACATGTGTAGAGTGTGGTCACGTCAATAGTGATCAGCAAGTAGTCATCCTCCCACGGAGGATCATAAATGCGTTTTAGAAAATCCCCCGTGTCTTTCAAATAGGAGGGTAATATCTGTACTTCTTTACTTAAAAAAGAATCCACAAACATTGATGTACTTTCAAATGCACTTCCTATTGCAGAAATGATTGGACGCCCTGGAGGGTTCTCTATGCTCTTATGAACCTTAGGGATCAAATAGAGGACTGGTGTCACTGGTTTGTCAATTTTAAGAAACATAAATTCATCATGATTTAACAGACCATTATCGTACCATTCTTTCAAAATAATGTTATAACTCTGATAACATGAAGACATAACATTTCACGCATACAAAACCAGAGAAACTCGGCAGTCATAGTTAGTTGAGCTAATTATAAATTTCGCCCGGTAATGCACTGCTGATGACATCACATATTACATCACTCATGACATGGTCAGTAACATATGCAAAATAAACAATTGATGGACGGAATGCTGAACAATGCAAACATTCACCCCCAGTCACAAGGATCAGGTTTTAATCCATAATTCTTTTGCTCACCACACCATGCCAGTTTGGACCCAGCCATATGCAAATCAGTCTTGACTATGTTCCTTGTGGGAACATTCTAGACCACACTGCCAAGCCAGGTCCTCCCTGGACCAGAAACAAGCATCTTGGGACCGGTTTCAGGACATCACCCTTGATCATCCAGACTTGCTTGAATCCAGTGGTGTAGTGAGCACGGGACCCACATCTGGGCATACCCTTCCCACTTAGGGCAACGCATGCAAAAGAAACAACTGATGGACGGAATGCTGGACAATTAAAAAATTCAGCCCCAGTCACAGTGGAGAAGTGTGGCTCAGTGGTTAGAGGCGGCAGACCCGGAAGCTGAGATCGGCCTTGGACCAGGGTTCGATTCCCCGCCTCGGCAGGTCTCGGGCTCAAAAATTCAACGGACTCGACAATTCTCGCTCCGGTGCCTACTCAACTCACGGGGTCACACTCTGCGACTCTGGGCAATAGCTTGCTTAATCTCCACTACGGCCCCTTGCGGCGGGATGCCTGGCTTTCACCTTGTGGATACCCTGCCGGGGTATCTCACAGGGGAATACCAGGACGGGTTCCCTAAGCAAGCGCTTAGATACCGGGTCAGTGATTTGCGCTATATAAATACATGTACATTTACATTTACATTTACACATTTACAAGGATTAGGGTTTCATAGATCTTTCTTTTGCTCACCACACCAACACTGTTTGGACCCAGTCATAGGCCAATTAGCCTTGACCCTCTTCCTTGTGGAAACAGTCCAGCTCGAACTGCCAAGCCAGGTCCTCCCTGGACCAGAAACAAGCATCCTGGGACTGGTTTCAGGGCATCACCCTTCATCAGCAAGGCTAGCTTGAATCCAGTAGTGTAGTGAGCAAGGAACCCACATCTGGGCATACCCTTCCCACTTAAGGCGACATATGCAAAAGAAACAATTAATGGACGGAATGCTGGACAATGCAAACATTCACCCGCAGTCGCAAGGATCTGGGTTTAATCCATCATTGTTTTGCTCACCAAACCACCCCAGTTTGGACCCAGCTATTTACAAATCAGTCTTGACCCTGTTCCTTGTGGGAACAGTCCAGCCAGAACTGCAAAGCCAGGTCCTCCCTGGACCGGATTCAAGCATCCTGGGACCAGTTTCACAGCATCACCCTTCATCAGGCAGGCTAGCTTGAATTCAGTGGTGTAGTGAGCACGGGATCCATGTCTGGGCATACCCTTTGCACTTAGGGTGACAAATCCAAAGGAAACAATTGATGGACAGAGTGCTGGAGAATGCAAACATTCACCCCCAGTCACAAGGGTCTAGGTTTAATCCATCATTCTTTTGCTAACGACACCCAGTTTGTACCCAGACATATGCAAATTTGTATTGATCCTGTTCCTTGTGGGAACAGTCCAGCCGAACTGCCAACAGGTCCTCCCTAGACCAGAAACAAGCATCCTGGGACCAGTTTTCGGGCATCACCCTTTATCAGCCAGGCTAGCTTGACTCCAATGGTGAAGTGAGCACGGGACTCATGTCTGGGCATACCCTCCGCAGTTAGGGCGACATATCTAAAAGAAACAATCGATGGACGGAATGCTGGACAATGCAAACATTCACTCCCAGTCACAAGGATCTAGGTTTAATCCATCTTTCATATGTTCACCACAGCACCCCAGTTTAGACCCAGCCATTTGCAAATCAGTCTTGACCCTGTTCCTTGTGGGAACAGTCCAGCCTGAGCTGCCAATCCAGGTCCTCCCTGGACCAGAAACAAGCATCCTGTGACCGGTCTCAGGGTATCACCCTTCATCAGCAAGGCTAGCTTGAAACCAGTGGTGTAGTGAGCATGGAACCCATTTCTGGGCATACCCTTTGCAGTTAGGGCAACATATCCAAAAGAAACAATTGATGGACGGATTGCTGGACAATGCACACAATCACCCCCAGTCACAAGGATCTAGGTTTCATCCATCATTCTTTTGTTCACCACACCACCCCAGTTTGGACCCAGCCATATGCAAATCAGTCTTGACCCCGTTCCTTGTGGGAACAGTCCAGCCCGAACTGCCAAGCCATGTCCTCCCTGGACGAGAAACAAGCATCCTGGCACCGGTTTCAGGGGATCACCCTTCATCAGCCAGGCTAGCTTGAATCCAATGGTGTAGTGAGCAAGGGACCCACATCTGACCATGCTCTTCCCACCTAGGGTGACAAGTCCAAAAGAAACTATTGATGGACGGAATTCTGGACAATGTACATAATCACCCCCAGTCACACGGATCTAGGTTTAATCCATCATTCTTTTGCTCGCCACACCCCCCAGTTTGTACCCAGACATATGCAAATCAGTATTGATCCTGTTCCTTGTGGGAACAGTCCAGCCCGAACTGCCAAGCTAGGTCCTCCCTGGACAAGAAACAAGCATCCTGTGACTGGTTTCAGGGCATCACCCTTCATCAGCCAGGCTAGCTTGAATCCGGTGGTGTAGTGAGTACGTGACCCATGTCTGGGCGTACCCTTCCCACTTAAGGTGACATATGCAAAAGAAACAATTGACGGACGGCATGCCTGACAATGCAAACATTCACCCCAGTCACAAGGATCTGGGTTTAATCCATCATTGTTTTGCTTACCACATGACCCCAGTTTTGACCCAGCCATATGCAAATCATTTTTGACCCTGTTCCTAGTGGGAACAGTCCCGCCCAAACTGCCAAACCAGGTCCTCTCTGGACCGTAAAAAAGCATCATTGGACCAGTTTCAGGGCATCACCCTTCATCAGCCAGGCTAGCTTGAAACCAGTGGTGTAGTGAGCATGGTACCCACGTCTGTGTATACCCTTCCCACTTAGGGTGACATATGCAAAGGAAAACATTGATGGACTGAATGGTGGACAATGAAAACATTCATCCACAGCCACAAGGATCTGGGTTCAATCTATTATTCTTTTGCTCACCACACTACGCCAGTTTGGACCCAGCCAAATGCAAATCAGTCTTGACCCTGCTCCTTGTGGGAACAGTCCAGCTCGAACTGCCAAGCCAGGTCCTCCCTGGACTGGAAACGAGCATCCTGGGACCTGTTTCAGGGCATCGCCCTTCAGCAGCCAGGCGAGCTGGAATCCAGTGGTGTAGTGAGCAAGGGACCCAAGTTTGGGCATACACTTTCCACTTAGGGCGACATATGCAAAAGAAACAATTGATGGACGGAATGCTGGACAATGCAAAAATTCACCCTCAGTCACAATGATCTGTGTTTAATCCATTATTCTTTTTTCTCACCACACCACCCCAGGATGGACACACCCATATACAAATCAGTCTTGACCCTGTTCCTTGTGGGAACAGTCTAGCCTGAACTGCCAATCCAGGTCCTTCCTGGACTGGAAACAAGCATCCTGCGACCGGTTTTAGGGCATCACCAATCATTAGCCAGACTAGCTTGAATCCAGTGGTGTAGTGAGCATGGTTCCCACGTCTGGGGATACCCTTCCCACTTAGGGCGACATATGCAAAAGAAACAATTGATGGACGGAATGCTGGACAATGCAAACATTCACCCTCAGTTACAAGGATCTGGGTCTAATCCATCATTCTTTTGCTCAACACACCACCCCAATTTGGACCCAGCCATATGCAAATCAGTCTTGACCCTGTTCCTTGTGGGAACAGTCCAGCCCGAACTGCCGAACCAGGTCCTTTCTGGACTGGAAACAAGCATCCTGGGACCGGTTTCAGGGCATCACCCTTCATCAGCCAGGCTATCTTAAATCCAGTGGTGTAGTGAGCACGGGACCCAGGTCTGGGCATACCCGTCCCACTTAGGGTGACATATGGAAAAGAAACAAATGATGGACGGAATGCTGGACAATGCAATCTTTCACCCCCAGTCACAAGGATCTGGGTTAAATCCATCATTGTTTTGCTTACCACATGACCCCAGTTTTGACCCAGCCATATGCAAATCAGTTTTGACCCTGTTCCTAGTGGGAACAGTCCCGCCCAAACTGCCAAACCAGGTCCTCTCTGGACCGTAAAAAAGCATCATTGGACCAGTTTCAGGGTGTTGGAACCTGGGATGTCAGGTCACCTAGGGTAGCCTGGCCTAGGGTAAGACATAAATACTAGAGGCACAAGTGTGAAGGTTGAAAACCACCCAGCAATAAATTCACGCAATAGCACACAAAAATGACGCTACACCAATGTTGGAAAAATAAGTACTTGTTTATAAAAACAGTATTTGCTCTCTTATTCTTAGTATTCACGGTTTAGTAATATACATTCCGTCAGGAGAAATAGCATTAGTCTTAAGTCTTTGGAAAGCTACAGCTCAGTATATGCAGTTGACATGAAATCAGTAGTATTATTTTCAACAGGGTTAACTTGTATCAGTAATCAACATCAATAGTACATTTCATCACATTAGACTCCAAACTTTGATGACACTCAACTTCTATGAAGTGCTCTTTAACTCTCCCTCTCAGCCACTCTAACTACCACCATGGGACACTGCTACAGAAAGGTTTCAGTTGTACAGTACTGAGCAGCAGCAGTCCCTTTTAGACACCTACTTTCCTACTTAACTAGCAGGTACTCTTAGAACAGCCTCACTGGCCACTGTTTAATCCCTCAGTATCCACTTCCCAACCTAGACTGGCTCCTCTGGAGTAATGACCTGCTATAAGCAATGAGCCAGTCTGGGAATTCCAGGTAACCAACTGTCAGTGTAGCCCCTTGCAGAGATTCCTCATGGATGCTGTACACTTTAGTTTAAATTCTCAGCTATAGTGCTGACTATGTCTCACTTCCCCTGTTTAATCCTCCTTACTTGTGGTACATTTGTGAGTTGCAATCTTGAGTCACCAAAGGCAGGGCAAAGGAGCTGAACGCTAAAGAGGCTCACCAACCTCCAGGGCCCCTCAGCTTCCCCCACCTACTCGAGCCAGCTCCTCCATGTGGCTTCTGAGCAAGGAAAGAGAGTTTTCCGCGATTCCTCTGAGCCGCTGCTGGGCTCCTCAACTCTCCCCTCCCGCTCGCGCCAGCTCTTTCGTGAGGCGCTCGAGCGGGGGAAAGACGATGCAATTCGCTTCAGGCGCTGTTGAGCTCTCGGCGCCTCCCCGCCTGGTCCCGCCTCCGCCTTCCTGAAGGGAAGCGGCGCGACCGGGCATGCGCGAGCGAGCGGCGGCTTCACTTGGAGACTGCTCGGTTCTACCTTCCCCGGCCCCGCCCACAAGCACCAGCTTACTCGCTCCTTGTGCCGGGTTAGCGCTGACAGGAGACAGCGCAGGAAAAGACGATCCTCTCCAGCAGCGACCGCCGCAACCACCACAGAGCACACAGGCGGCCCGAACAAGCGACCAGGGCACTATGTGGCGCCTCGTGAAAAACGCGCTACCAGCCCCACTACAGTCACTGGGAGATCACTTCAGCAAGGGCCGCCCCAGGTAAGAGGGAAAAGGGGGAAATAAGCTTGTGACTTATGGCGATTGACTCCTCACCAGCTCACAGCCCTTATAGCCACTGAAATAGTATCCTGGGGTCACTTCCCTTAAGTTCCTTTACTGGGCAGAGGACTGCGCTCCGCAGCGCTGCAGTCTCCTTCTCCTTTTAACACCCCCTGTTGCTAGACTAGGGGCAACAAGGCGCCCAGGGTCTCCGATCATCCAACGCAGCAGGGATAGGACAAATAACCCAAGGGAGGAAGGGTGGTTAATCAATAGGCCAAACCTCTGACTATCCTACCCCCACCTTAAGCTACAGCCTGTCCTCTAGCTGACTCTCTCTGGTAGACAAAATGGCTGTCCAGCATTCCGCCTTTTATAGGCTGACCCTCAGGAGTCCAGAAGGGACCAGAAGGTTCTGGAACGCCCTATTCTACTCTATGGGACAGGTTCTGGGTTTGGCAGTTAGGACAGTTAGTAGCCACCATTTTGTGACTCCAACTATTTCCCTGTCAGAAAAGGCCTCTAGGCCTGAGGTGAAAAACTATGAGGGGGGGGGGAAAGAACACCTATCCCCTTGACCAACACCTAGAAAAAGCTAGTGGACACAAAAATTAATAAAGGTATGGGGGGCAAAAAGGGGACAAAATAAATAATAAATTGGAGGAACTACGCAAAAAGCCAGACAGGTCTAACACGCGTCCCCCCCAGCTGAAAGTGGGGAGAACTACCCAACCCCTTGGGAGTCCTCATCACTAAGGCGGAAATACCTGGAGAGACCGTCTGCATTGGCGTGGTCCACTCCAGGCCGATGTTCCACCCGGAAGTCCATTCCCTGTAGGGAGATGGACCACCTCAACAGCTTGGGATTCTCCCCCTTCATCTGCATTAGCCAACGAAGGGGCCGATGGTCAGTCTGAACCAGGAAGTGCGAGCCAAACAGGTATGGCCGCAGCTTCTTCAGAGCCCACACCACCGCAAAAGCTTCCCGCTCAATTGCACTCCACTTCTGTTCCCGGGGAAGCAGTCTTCTGGATAAGAAGACCACAGGCTGATCCAGGCCCTCTTCATTTAGTTGCAATAACACTGCCCCAATGCCATGTTCTGATGCATATGTCTGGACAATGAACTCCTTGGAGAAGTCTGGGGCCCTCAGGACCGGTGCTGCACACATTGCCTGCTTCAGTTTCTCAAAAGCTTGCTGACAAGCTTTCGTCCAAACTACCCGTCGAGGTTGTTTCTTTGAGGTGAGCTCTGTGAGGGGCGCTACAATAGTGCCATATCCCTTCACAAAGCACCGGTAGTAGCCTGTGAGGCCCAGGAAAGCTCGGACCTCAGTCTGTGTCTTGGGGGGTTCCCAGGCCATGATCGCCTCAATCTTTGCCTGCAGGGGCTGCACTGACCCCCTACCCACCAAGTGTCCAGGGTACACAACCGACCCCTGCCCAATCTGGCATTTGCTGGCCTTGATTGTCAATCCAGCTTGTTTCAGGGCCTGGAGAACTGCTTGCAAATGTTGCAAATGGTCCTCCCAACTGCTACTGAAGACAGCAATGTCATCCAGGTAAGCAGCAGAGAAACTCTCCATTCCAGAGAGGACCTGGTTCACCAGCCGCTGAAATGTGGCAGGGGCATTCTTGAGCCCAAAGGGCATCACGCAAAACTGGAAGTGTCCCTCAGGCGTGGAGAAGGCTGACCTTTCCTTTGCTCCATCTGTCAAGGAGATCTGCCAGTACCCTGAAGTGAGGTCAAAGGTACTCAGATATTGGGCAGCTCCTAGCCGGTCAATTAATTCATCCGCCCTAGGGATCGGATGAGCATCAGTCTTTGTCACTGAGTTCAGTCCCCGGTAATCCACACAGAACCTCAGTTCTGGTGTGGTGCCTGGTGGAGCGGCTTTTGGCACTAGCACCACCGGACTGGACCAAGGGCTGTTGGAAGGTTCTATCACTCCTAGCTCTAGCATCTTGGCTACCTCTCCATGGATGCTAGCCTTCACCTTGTCTGACAGCCGGTAGGTCTTTGACTTCACTGGTGGGCTGTCTCCGGTGTCCACATCATGGGTACACAGGTGGGTTCTTCCCGGGACAAGGGAGAACAACGAAGAGTACTGCTCCAATACCTGGCGGCAATCCTCTCGCTGCTCAGGAGTTAGGGATGGGGAGAGAATCACTCCCTCCACCGACCCATCCTTCTCTTGAGATGAGAAGAGATCAGGGTACCGTGTGGCATGATCCACCAGAACCAGGATAAACCTGTGACCAGCTGTTGTTGGTGGATCCAATGGCCCTACAATGTCGATGCCCACCTTTTCAAAGGGGGTGCTAACGACTGGAAGTGGTTCCAGGGGAGCTTTCAGCTTTACCCTTGTTTTCCCACTGGCCTGGCAGGATACACATGTCCGCCAGTAAGTGTTGGACGCCACTTTCATCTGAGGCCAGTAAAAGTGGAGGCCAAGCCGAGCAAAGGTCTTGTCCTGGCCTAAGTGTCCTGCCAAGGGTATTGCATGAGCCAATTCCAGCAGAAAGGCTCAGTATTGCCGCGGGACTACCAAGGCCCTTGATGAGCCAGGTAAGGGTACCTTGGGTTCACTGTAGAGGAGTCCATCCTCCCAGTAAATATGGTGGTGTCCCGTAGCATCACCTGCTGCCTGGGCTTCAGCCTGACGCCTCAGTCCCTCAAGGGTAGGGCACTCCCTCTGCCCCCTACAGAATTCCTCTCTGGTAGGTCCTCCCTCCACATGCCACTCAGCAGGGATGGGTAAATCCTCCAGAGAGTCTACTCCCCCCTCCACGGACTCCTGGTCCACCACCGCCGGTGGCCGATCTGTCACATGGGGCGTGGAAGCCGAAGCAGGCTCTTCCTGTCTCCGGGTCTGTCCCTTTTTGGCAGCGGGTTGGGCCATTGTTCCAGGCTGCAACCCAGGCGAACTCCCTCTTCGGGTAGTCGCAGACCGTGTGCTCACACAGGCCCAGTCAGGTGTACCCAGCATCGCAGAGTGCGTCCGGTATTCCACCTCTCTCCAAGTGTTGTGCTCCATGTCATTCCCCAGCAGACAATCAACTGGCACGGCAGGGCTTACGGCAACTCGAAGTGAACCTGCAACCCCCTCCCACTCAAAGGGAACCTCAGCCACTGGATAGTGGCCCATTCTGCCGTCAGCCATCGCGGCGGGGTGGAGTACATTGGGAACCACCTGCTCTGGAGACACCAGTTGACTTCTCACCATAGTCATACTGGCTCCTGTATCTCTCAGAGCCTCCCCTCTCTGGCCATTGATGGTGACCCATTGCCCATACTTTGTAGTATTTGGGGGCACCTGGATCTTTGGAACCATCTCCCGCTCTTCCAGGGACACTAAGGTGACACCCGCCCACTCACCCCCCTTATCTAAGGGCAACTCCTCCCCGAGCGCTACACTAGCTACTCCCGGTGGTTTTCCTCCGGTGGGAGGGGGTGGTCTCTTTGGGCATCTGACATCTCCCTTATAATGTCCAACACCACCACACTCAAAACAGTGGAGAACCCTTGGCTGCTGGCTTTGGCCAGGATTAGGGTTTCTGGGCGGGTTTACCTTAGGGGTGAAACCTGTTCCCTTTCCTTGGAAATTGTTTTGGGGACCTTTAGAGAACTCCCTCTTTTTATCTCCCCCCTCCTTCTTCTGAGGGGCGCCCTGTCCGGCCTTTTGGGAATCCCCTCCAGTCCCCTTTGAGGACACCCGGGTACTTGCCCAGATGTCCGCCTCCTCTGCAAGCTTCCGGGGATTGGTCAGCTTGCTGTCCACCAGGTGTTGGCGCAGCTCGGGAAAACATTTCTCGAGGAGGTGCTCTTTCAAAAATAGATCATACAACCCCTCATAGTCCTTCACCTCACTGCCCTTTACCCAGCCCTCCAATGCCTTTCTTGCATAATCAAGGAAGTCCACCCAGTTCTGGGTGCTTAACTTGTGGCTCCCCCTGAACTTCTGGCGATACCTTTCCGGGGTAAGCCCAAACTTCCTGACCAATGCTAGCTTCATGGTGAGGTACTTGGTCTGCTCCTCTGATTCCAAGGCCAGCAAGGTGTCCGGACCAGTAGGAGGCATGTACTTATACAACCCACCCCCCCAGTGCTTCTCCTGGATCCCATGGGCTCTTAAGGAGACCTCATAGGCTGCCAGCCACTTGGCTATGTCATCCCCCTGACTATAGCTGGCAATTATATCCTTAGGCAGGTAGGGTCTGGACTCCCTGGTTGGTTCTCTGGTTTCGCTGCCACCATTTGGAATTGGAAAGAGTCCCCGTTGCAGGGCCTGGAGTTCTAACTCTTTTAGTTTGAATTCATGAGCCATTCTCCGCTCTTCCTTCTCCTGTTCTAACCTCCTCCCCTCCCTCTTTTCTTCCAACTCCATTTTTGCTATTTCCCACCTTAACAGTCTATCCTCTCTCCTGTCAGCTAACTCGGTTTCTGACAACCCTCTTGATGACACACTGCTGCCCTCCCGTGAGGTTGCCTTGGGGCTGATTGACATCTCACCCACCCCCGGGGAACATTCCGCAGTCCTATCAATGACAGTACCTCTGTCCGATTCCTCCTCTTCCACCGTTCCCTCCTCATTGCGTGCTTCCACCCAAGCCCTCAAACTGGTCTGGAGTTCCCCCTTCTTGGCACCGCGCTTAAAGAACACTCCCAATTGTTGACAGAAATCTTTTAGCTGAGCCACCGAATAGGTGTCTAGTTTTTCTAGTGCAAACTCCATTTTACCACAGGCAATTCAAAGCTACACACACAAGAAGAATAGAGTTGCAAGGCAACCTGAAGCTACCTCCACCCCACCACCAGGAACAAATTTGAAAAAAACAAAAATAAGAATTAGGAGGGCCGCTAGGAGAAAACTCCTGGTGTAGGCTAGTGTATTACGTTTAATTACTACTGAGTAGCTGCAACCACAGTCAGGATCCCACCGCTAGACACCAATCTGTTGGAACCTGGGATGTCAGGTCACCTAGGGTAGCCTGGCCTAGGGTAAGACATAAATACTAGAGGCACAAGTGTGAAGGTTGCAAACCACCCAGCAATAAATTCACGCAATAGCACACAAAAATGACGCTACACCAATGTTGGAAAAATAAGTACTTGTTTATAAAAATAGTATTTGCTCTCTTATTCTTAGTATTCACGGTTAAGTAATATACATTCCGTCAGGAGAAATAGCATTAGTCTTAAGTCTTTGGAAAGCTACAGCTCAGTATATGCAGTTGACATGAAATCAGTAGTATTATTTTCAACAGGGTTAACTTGTATCAGTAATCAACATCAATAGTACATTTTATCACATTAGACTCCAAACTTTGATGACACTCAACTTCTATGAAGTGCTCTTTAACTCTCCCTCTCAGCCACTCTAACTACCACCATGGGACACTGCTACAGAAAGGTTTCAGTTGTACAGTACTGAGCAGCAGCAGTCCCTTTTAGACACCTACTTTCCTACTTAACTAGCAGGTACTCTTAGAACAGCCTCACTGGCCACTGTTTAATCCCTCAGTATCCACTTCCCAACCTAGACTGGCTCCTCTGGAGTAATGACCTGCTATAAGCAATGAGCCAGTCTGGGAATTCCAGGTAACCAACTGTCAGTGTAGCCCCTTGCAGAGATTCCTCATGGATGCTGTACACTTTAGTTTAAATTCTCAGCTATAGTGCTGACTATGTCTCACTTCCCCTGTTTAATCCTCCTTACTTGTGGTACATTTGTGAGTTGCAATCTTGAGTCACCAAAGGCAGGGCAAAGGAGCTGAACGCTGAAGAGGCTCACCAACCTCCAGGGCCCCTCAGCTTCCCTCTCCTACTCGAGCCAGCTCCTCCGTGTGGCTTCTGAGCAAGGAAAGGGAGTTTTCCGCGATTCCTCTGAGCCGCTGCTGGGCTCCTCAACTCTCCCCTCCCGCTCGCGCCAGCTCCTTTGTGAGGCGCTCGAGCGGGGGAAAGACGATGCAATTCGCTTCAGGCGCTGTTGAGCTCTCGGCGCCTCCCCGCCTGGTCCCGCCTCCGCCTTCCTGAAGGGAAGAGGCGCGACCGGGCATGCGCGAGCGAGCGGCGGCTTCACTTGGAGACTGCTCGGTTCTACCTTCTCCGGCCCCACCCACAAGCACCAGCTTACTCGCTCCTTGTGCCGGGTTAGCGCTGACAGGAGACAGCGCAGGAAAAGACGATCCTCTCCAGCAGCGACCGCCGCAGCCACCACAGAGCACATAGGCGGCCCGAACAAGCGACCAGGGCACTATGTGGCGCCTCGTGAAAAACGCGCTACCAGCCCCACTACAGTCACTGGGAGATCACTTCAGCAAGGGCAGCCCCAGGTTACAGGGAAAAGGGGGAAATAAGCTTGTGACTTATGGCGATTGACTCCTCACCAGCTCACAGCCCTTATAGCCACTGAAATAGTATCCTGGGGTCACTTCCCTTAAGTTCCTTTACTGGGCAGAGGACTGCGCTCCGCAGCGCTGCAGTCTCCTTCTCCTTTTAACACCCCCTGTTGCTAGACATGGGGCAACTAGGCGCCCAGGGTCTCCAATCATCCAACGCAGCAGGGATAGGACAAATAACCCAAGGGAGGAAGGGTGGTGAATCAATAGGCCAAACCTCTGACTATCCTACCCCCACCTTAAGCTACAGCCTGTCCTCTAGCTGACTCTCTCTGGTAGACAAAATGGCTGTCCAGCATTCCGCCTTTTATAGGCTGACCCTCAGGAGTCCAGAAGGGACCAGAAGGTTCTGGAACGCCCTATTCTACTCTATGGGACAGGTTCTGGGTTTGACAGTTAGGACAGTTATTAGCCACCATTTTGTGACTCCAACTATTTCCCTGTCAGAAAAGGCCTCTAGGCCTGAGGTGAAAAACTATGAGGGGGGGGGGGGGGGGGGAAGAACACCTATCCCCTTGACCAACACCTAGAAAAAGCTAGTGGACACAAAAATTAATAAAGGTATGGGGGGCAAAAAGGGGACAAAATAAATAATAAATTGGAGGGACTACGCAAAAAGCCAGACAGGTCTAACACAGGGCATCACCCTTCATCAGCCAGGCTAGCTTGAATCCAGTGGTGTAGTGAGCATGGGACCCACGTCTGGGCATACACTTTCATCACTCCACCCCAGTTTGCACCCAGACATATGCAAATCAGTCTTGACCCTGTTTCTTGTGGCAACAGTCCAGCCCGAACTGCCAAGCCAGGTCCTCCCTGGACCAGAAACAAGCATCCTGGCACCGGTTTCAGGGCATCACCCTTCATCAGCCAGGCTAGCTTGAATCCAATGGTGTAGTGAGCAAGGGACCCACATCTGGACATACTCTTCCCACCTTGGGCGACCTATCCAAAAGAAACAATTGATGGATGGAATGCTGGAAAATGCACACAATCACCCCAGTCACAAGGATCTAGGTTTAATTCATCATTCTTTTACTCACCACACCACCCCAGTTTGTACCCAGACATATGCAAATCAGTATTGATCCTGTTCCTTGTGGGAACAGTCCAGCCCGAACTGCCAAGATATGTCCTCCCTGGACCAGAAACAAGCATCCTGTGACCGGTTTCAGGGCATCATCCTTCATCAGCCAGGCTAGCTTGAATCCTGTGGTGTGGTGAGTACGAGACCAACATCTGGGCGTACCCTACCCACTTAAGGTGACATATGCAAAAGAAACAATTGATGAACGCCATGCTGGACAATGCAAATATTCACCCCAGTCACAAGGATCTGGGTTTAATCCATCATTCTTTTGCTTACCACACGACCCCAGTTTTGACCCAGCCATATGCAAATCAGTCTTGACCCTGTTCCTAGTGGGAACAGTCCAGCCCAAACTGCCAAACCAGTTCTTCTCCGGACCGGAAAAAAGCATCCTTGGACCAGTTTCAGGGCATCACCCTTCATCAGACAGGCTAGCTTGAATCCAGTGGTGTAGTGAGCATGGGACCCACGCCTGGGCATACACTTTCCACTTAGGGCGACATATGCAAAAGGGACAATTGATGGAAGGAATGCTGGACAATGCAAACATTCACCCCCAGTCACAATGATCTGGGTTTAATCCATTATTCTTTTGCTCACCACACCACCCCAGGATGGACCCAGCCATATGCAAATCAGTCTTGGCCCTGTTCCTTGTGGGAACAGTCCAGCCCAAACTGCCGAACCAGGTCCTCTCTGGACTGGAAACAAGCATCCTGGGACCGGTTTCAGGGCATCACCCTTCATCAGCCAGGCTAGCTTTATCCCAGTGGTGTAGTGAGCACGGGACCCATGTCTGGGCATGGATCTATGATGTTACAACGCGTTATTTTACAACGCAGACCGTTACATCGCAATTTTTACAACGCAGGAACCATTACAATGCAAACCTTTACAACGCATGTCATTACATAGCAGATGCTATTCCAACGCATGGCATTACATCGTAAGTATAGGTAAGTATACCTTTTTAAAAAAATGTAATTAAGTTAATTTAATTAAATTAATTTAATTAAAATACATTTTAAAATAGTAATTATTTTTATTTAATAATTTTAAATTTATTTATTTAAATTAATTTTAATAAAAATTGTAATTAATTTTATTTAATTAATATAATTAAATTAATTTAATTTAAATATTTTTTTGATTGTAATTAAATTAAATTATTTAAAATAATGTATTTAATTTAATTATTTTAATTAAGAAATGTAATTAATATAATATAATTAATTTAATTTAACCTAAAAACATCCCTGTACCCTAAAACCCAAACCCTGCCCTGAAACCTAAAAATACCCCTGTACCCCAAAACCCAAACCCTACCCTGAAACCTAAAAACACCCCTGTATCCCAAAACCCAAACCCTACCCTGAAACATAAAAACACCCCTGTATCCCAAAACCCAAACCCTACCCTGAAACCTAAAAACACCCCTGTACCCCAAAACCCAAACCCTACCCTGAAACCTAAAAACACCCCTGTACCCCAAAACCCAAACTTTGCCCTAAAACCTAAAAACACCCCTGTACCCCAAAACCCAAACCCTACCCTAAAACCTAAAAACACCCATGTACCCCAAAACCCAAACCCTGCCCTGAAACCTAAAAACACCCCTGTACCCCAAAACCCAAACCCTACCCTGAAACCTAAAAACACCCCTGTACCCCAAAACCCAAACCCTACCCTGAAACCTAAAAACACCCCTGTATCCCAAAACCCAAACCCTACCCTGAAACATAAAAACACCCCTGTACCCCAAAACCCAAACCCTACCCTGAAACCTAAAAACACCCCTGTATCCCAAAACCCAAACCCTACCCTGAAACATAAAAACACCCCTGTATCCCAAAACCCAAACCCTACCCTGAAACCTAAAAACACCCCTGTACCCCAAAACCCAAACCCTACCCTGAAACCTAAAAACACCCCTGTACCCCAAAACCCAAACTTTGCCCTAAAACCTAAAAACACCCCTGTACCCCAAAACCCAAACCCTACCCTAAAACCTAAAAACACCCATGTACCCCAAAACCCAAACCCTGCCCTGAAACCTAAAAACACCCCTGTACCCCAAAACCCAAACCCTACCCTGAAACCTAAAAACACCCCTGTACCCCAAAACCCAAACCCTACCCTGAAACCTAAAAACACCCCTGTATCCCAAAACCCAAACCCTACCCTGAAACCTAAAAACACCCCTGTACCCCAAAACCCAAACCCTACCCTGAAACCTAAAAACACCCCTGTACCCCAAAACCCAAACCTTGTCCTAAAACCTAAAAACACCCCTGTACCCCAAAACCCAAACCCTACCCTGAAACCTAAAAACACCCCTGTACCCCAAAACCCAAACCCTGCCCTAAAACCTAAAAACACCCATGTACCCCAAAACCCAAACCTTGCCCTAAAACCTAAAAACACCCCTGTACCCCAAAACCCAAACCCTGCCCTAAAACCTAAAAATACCCAAACACCCCAAAACATATACCTCAGTACCCCAAAACATATACTCCTATACTCATACTTATTTTAAAAATTACTTAAATTAATAAATTTAATTTATAATATTTAAATACATTAATAAATATTTTTATTTATTTTTATTTATAATTAATAATAATTAAATCAATTATATAATATTAAATAAAATAAAAAAAAATTATATACTTACCAATATTTACGATGTAATGGTATGCGTTGTAATACCATCTGCTATGTAATGCCATGCGTTGTAATGACATCCGATGTAATGGATCCTGCGTTGTAATAGCTGCGTTGTAACAGCATTACGACGTAAAAGTTGCGTTGTAAGTGATACACACCCTGGGCATACACTTCCCACTTAGGGTGACATATGGAAAAGAAAAAAATGATGGACAGAAGGCTGGACAATGCAATCATTCACCCCCAGTCACAAGGATCTGGGTTTAATCCATCATTCTTTTGCTCACCACTCCACCCCAGTTTGCGCCCAGACAAAATCAAATCAGTCTTGACCCTGTTCCTTGTGGGAACAGTCCAGCCCGAATTGCCAAGCCAGTTACATGATGATATCTCAAATTACATCACTGATGACATCATTCAATGACTGTGTGTTTCGGTAAAGTTTAAATATGTTTTATATATATATATATATATATATAGGCCAAAGTGAGGTGTATGAGTGTTTGTGTGAATGATTTAGTAGGTGCATGGCTGACTGTAAGTGAGTGATTAAACGTCTCTTAGTAAATGCATCGGTTAGTGACTAAACTGTGTTAATGTCTGTATCAGTCTGTCATTTCGTGTGTAAGCAGCTCTGTGGGTTGGTGAGTAGCTACATCAATGTCTATATGGATTATTGACTTGTTGTTTGAGTATCTGTATGAGTGGATGAGTGTCTGTATTTGTAGATGGGGTGCAACTCGATGCATAGATGTTTGAGTGGCTGATTCACTGTGTGTATGGGTTCAAGAGTGCTTCTCTGAAGGACAGTATTGGTAAGTGAGTGTGTGTATAGGCATGTCTGTGAGTGTTTACGTGTCTCAGTGGTACATGTGTGATTAACTACATATCTGAAAGGCAGTATATGAGAGTGAGTCATTGTAACAGTGGCTGTATGAATGAGTGTGTGCTTGTGTCAGTGATTGTATAAGAGAGTCAGTATGTTTTAGGATTTGTATGAATAAGTCATTTGGTGTGTGTATAACTGTATACATGAGTAAATAGCAGTGTGGTTGAATCTTTGGGTGAGTGAGTAGGTACCTGCGTACCTCTATGGGTGAGTGACAGTGTGTGAGTGTCTTTATAGATGTATCAGTGTATATGATAGTGCTGTATTGATGAGTGACTGCATGTATTAGTGACTGTATGGGTGAATGAGTGGAAGAGTCTTTAGATCTATGTGTGGCTATGTAGTAATTGGTATTGATGTGTCTATGGTTTAAAAAATGACAGTCTCTATTTTTGAGAGAGTGTATCAAAGGTTATATTATTGTGTGAGGAGGTGCATCAGATTTTCATGTGGATGATGTCATCAGGAATGTCTTTGGAGGTGTCATCAGTGATGTCACTGACCATGTCATGAGTGATGTAATATAAAAGAATGTGGCAGAGGAACTTTTGACCCACTGATACATCCATCTATAAACAAGCGTTGAAAGACCATTACAGGAAAGTCCATGAGGGAAAGAAACTCTTCTTCTCTACAGAAATTGATCAGGCAAGCAATAAAAGTAGAGAACTTTTCAATATTGTAAAAAGTTTCTCCTTTCCTAGGACAATTAGTACCCCGTTTGTTCCTACGAGCGACAGGACTAGCCGTATGTCTTGTTTTATCCATGATAAAATTAAAAACATTCAGGACTCCTTCAAGGCTCAGCTGCCAGATTTAGGGGCAGCCATTGGTCCACCCCCTGACGTCTGTCTCCACACTGATTCTTCCTTATGAAGTTCCCTATGGTTACTTTGGAGCAATCCCTGGCACTCATTAAAACTCAGAAGTCTGGCTGACCATCAGATCCATGTTCAGCAAAAGTGCTGTCTTCCATTGCAGAAGTGATTAACTCTGTAGTTAACATGATTTTGAACAACGCCCTGCGGGAGGGGCACTCGCCGCTAACTTGGAAACACAACAAAATTCTCCAGCTGTTAAAGAAACCTATGGCGGACCCCGAGTAACTACATGCCTATATCCCTCCTGCTTTTCTTGTCCAAGGTCTTGGAGAAATATGTCAATGAGGTCACCACGAATTACATTGAGGCCAATCATCTCTATCACCCAAGCCAGTCGGGTTTCAGAGCTAATTTTAGCATGGAAATAGCCCTGCTAGAAGAAACAATAAAAGCTACGCTGGATAGAGAAGGTAATGCAGAGTTGCTGGACCTCTCACCACCTTCGATACCGTGCCCCACATAGATTACTGCATGGAGGGCAGTTTTGGAGGAACAGTATTTAGATGGTTCACGTCCTTCTTAAATAACCGCTCACAAACTATTTGGTCTCCACCATTCACCGTGGCAATCCCTCCCATGAATGTCGGGGTTGCACAGGGCTCAAATTTGAGTCCAACTCTGCTCAACTTGTACATGGCCCATCTTGACCTTCTCGCCAAGAATTACAGTGCCAAAATAGTGTTGTATGCGGACACCACTCAACTGTTGGTCATGTGCGAGAAGGATGTCGAGTTCAATGGCAATTTGATTAACATCTGCCTCTCTGAAGTTTTTTCCTGGCTCAGACATAACCAATTGTAGTGTAACTCTGAAAAGTCTGAGATTATCTTCTTTGGTCCGTGTCCGTTTGAAGATTGGCATACCTATTGGCTGCAGGACTTGTCTCCCCCCTCCTCTTCAGTTACCATCATGAAAAATCCATGGGTTAAATTGGACGCTGCCCTTTCTATGAATGCTCAAGTCCAAATGGTGGCTGGGGTTTGTTTCCGGGTGATGAGAATGCTGAGGAACTTTCTCCCCATGCTCTCACTCTCTTACAGGAAAGCAGTGGTCCAGGCTCCGGTGGTGTCGATACTGGACTATGTTAACTCCCTGTATCTGGGCCTCCCGGAGTACTTACTTGGCCGATTACAGGTGATCCAGAATGTGGCGGCAAGGGCAATCTTTTTGACAGGACCTAGGACTCACGCGACTCAGCTTCTATCCTCCCTACATTGGCTTCCGGTGCGGAAAATAATCCATTAAAGCATTAGTCTTGGTTTTTAAAGTGTATCATAAAATTGGAACCCCCTACCTTAGGAAAAGATTTCAACCTTATATACCGCAGCGTACCTTGAGGTCCTCTGCTCAGCTTTTGATCTCAACTCCGAAGGTTCTGCTCTCCCAGGTAAGGGGAAGATCCTTTCAAGCAATGGCCTCTCGGCTGTTGAATGGCCAACACCTCTCTCTTAGACAGATACCGGACTGCATTACTTTCAGGAGGAATCTGATAACATGGCTCTTCAAGCTTTGATTTTTGTTGTGGGTGAATGTTCTGTATGCCCTCATGTAGTCTTTTTACCTAGCGCCGGGACACTCCCAGGAGTAGCCGCGCGATTTATATATACCAGATAACATTACATACCATGTGATGTCATCAGCAGTGCATTGCAGGGGCACAAGTAATAGTTAGCTCAACTAACTATAAAGGCCAAATTTCTCTGGTTTTGTACGTGTGAAATGTCCAACTAACTATAATGACCCTGAAACCAGTGTTTTTTCAGTGAATTTCAAAAGTTTTTTAAAATGCTCATTTCTAACTATAACGTCCCTGAAACCTATGTTTTTTCAGTGGATTCCAAAGGTTTTTTCAATGAGAACTTCTAACTATAACGTCCTTGAAACCTATTGTTTTCAGTGAATTTCAAAGGTTTTTTAAAATGCTAATTACTAACTATAATGTCCCTGAAACCTGTGTTTTTTCAGTGAATTTCGCAGGTTTTTTAAATGCTAATCGCTAACTATAACATCCCTGAAACCTATAGCTTTTCAGTGAATTTCAAAGGTTTTTTAAACGCTAATTTCTAACTATAATGTCTCTGAAACCTAAGTTTTTTTAGTGAATTTTGAAGGTTTTTTAAATACTAACTTCTAACTATAATGTCCCAAAAATACTTTTTCTAAATTTTTAAACTTTTATAAAAATAATGTAACATTTTCTCCTTTCTAAAATATGCATTTACATTTTTTTCCTTTATGTTTTTTCAAAGTGGGACCGCAAACCAATCATGTACCGGTCATGGTGGTTGCCGAATTCAACAATTTTGCCGCCATATTGGTTAAGTCGTGTACAATGCGCGTTTGGTATGTGAAGGGGACACGGTTCTCAGCCCCGAAAAACATCACGTACGTCTTTCCGGAAGTCGCGCCAGGTGCACAAATCCACCATTACAAAAAATGTGTTTTAAAATACAAGTGTATAACTTTGTTATATATATTACACCAAGATATTATTTAGCATAATTGTAAATATCATATATCTGTAACTGGAATAAACATATATTATTGTTAAATATATTTTTCTGGAATCGCACCAGGTGCGCGCTGGTTGCGCACCAGTTGCACAAATCCCATGTGACTTCTAAAGAAAGCATTTAATTGGTAAAGAAGCTTTTTATTCTAGAACTTACAGCACCTCACTCAAATTTCTCATTCCTCCAACAACATACTCAGGAGTCACACCTTTTGTGTTTGCTGCTTTTTTTGTATTTCTTTTTTTTTAACTACTACAATGGCATCTTCAAATCCACCTGACAACATCCTTGGTGAGTAAGATGACTTGGTGGAACCAACAAAACAACAGAAGGAGTGTATCTTCTGGGCCTACTTTACCTTTCCACCCAATGAAAAGAAGGTGAATGGAAGAAAGATGACCTGCAGTGTGTGTGAACTGATCATATCTCGGGGCTCCGAGTAAAATACTCATGCGGTACTTTGTCCATGTAAAAACACCTGCAAACCATGCACCCTTGTCATCTAGCTTGAAAACATCGACGTGAGCTGGATTGTCAAGCACAGCAAGGTGATGAAGACTCAGGACCTAGCACCTCAGCCGGTACATCAACATCAAGCAGAGGACCTGACATTAGACCAGAGTTTGCTGATCTTGAACAACGCTGCATCAAATGCAAAAATGTTATTTGTTATGGTGGGCAGTCAATTGATGCAATTGTTTCTGCAGCAAAAAGCCACCATTGTTAATTTTTTTTGCAGTGATTTATGAATTGCAAAATGTTAGAGAAAGGTTTCTTAGTTTATTCTGTTGTTTTTTTCATTTCTATTTTTAAAACACCCTAAAAATACAAAAAAAGAGTTTAAAAAAACACAAAAAAATTATAAAAGAAAAAAGAAGAAAACATGGTTCCTGTTAGAACCCCTTATTTGGTTAAAAAAAGACACATTTCTATGTGTTGTATGAATTGGGGAAAGTGTAATATATGGAGAAGTCCATGGTTAGAACATGTGTGATTGCATGCGTGCATGTGTAGAATGCATGAGTATATGAGTAATGCCTGGGTGATTGCAAGAGTGCTTGGATACTGGCTGGATGTTTGCATGAGTGCAGGGGTAGTGGCTGCATTATTAGAGGAGTGCATAGATAGTGCCTGAGTGATTGAAGGAGTGCATGGGTAATGCCTGGGTGTTTGCAAGAGTGCATGGGTAGTGCTTGAGTGATTGAAAGAGTGTATGGGCAGTGCCCGAGTTACTGCATAAGTGTATGGGTACTGGCTGAATGATTGGAGGAATACATGGATAGTGTCTGGGTGATTAGAAGAGTGCAACAGTAGTGCCTGAGTGATGCGCTCCAAGCACCGGGGAGAGTGCCAGCAGTAGCCATAAGGACTCCATTTCCCGGGCTCCCCTACATCATAGACACACGATCCAGCGCCCAATGACGCATTTAATGGACGAAGGCTCCAGCTGTGCGGGATGCACTCCAAGCACTGGTGAGAGAGCCAGCAGCAGAAGCTATAAGGACTCCATTTTCCCTACATCGTGGACATGCCATCCCGCGCTTGGAGGCGCATTTAACTGGCGGAGTCCTCCCACTGCGTGGGACACGCGCGGGCCAAAGGACGGGCACGTCCTTGCCCGTCACTGACCAAAGGTGGCAGGTCCGGGGCTCCCCCTCTAACACCTGGCATCCGGAGTCTTCAGCTGCTTGTGGCCTCAAACACCTTCCAATATAAGTGAAGATCATATTGTAGTGTGTGGCCAGATACTGTGGTTGGGAGCACTTCCTATTAGAAGGAACCAGTGGACCTTAAGGACTTTCACCATTGAGTCGAGTAAGTCCAACTTCTTTCATTCCTTTCATTTTATTTTTGTGTTGCTGTGCGTGCAGACTTGGTTAACCCTCATCATGGGCAAAAGGAAAGCTGGCGACCTAATTAGAGCTGAAACCAGTGCTAAGAAACCCCGGATACGTTGGCTGACATTGACCTATTAATTGAAGAAGTTGAATCCTTATTAAAGCCAGCAGACTTTCATAAAAGGGAGGGTGATGCTTCAAGGGTCCCAGACATGTTAAAAAACTGTTAAAGCTAAAGAATTGCAGAAAGCAGTTATTAGACGACAACAAGCCTTGCTGCCTCGGACCATCAGTGTGCAATTTCGGAAACCGTTGAGGATATAATCCTACTATCACCTAAATCTAAACTTAAGGTTAGGGAAGAAGGTGTTACGATAAAGACTAATAAATCCTCTTGTTCACTGTTTCTCGATATCATCACCTTGAGCATTCCCTGCCACAATCGATTTGCAGCCCTTCAAACTCTTGGAGAAGCTGAGAGGTCAAACTTACCCGAGTGGCAACCTAAAAACAGCCATGTTGATCCAATGGGAAATGGATGCCAACCAGGTCTGTTGACACCTACTGAGCCTGTGTCCTTGTCAATTTTAGCACCAAAATTGGATCATCTTCATCGTTAGATTGTTTTCCTGGTGGATCAAGTATCCTTGCTACAACAAATGAGTTTGTTATGCTGCTGTAACAAAGATCCATCTCAAACTTTCTCAAACCCCCAAGTGAACCAAATCTATTCAAAAGCACAAGTCGACATAAACAGATTGGATCAGACTCAAACTTTTGGTGTCACCTGAAGCACTGTGAAGCTGCCAGAAATACCTCGATCCACAAGTGTTTCTTCTGCAAATCACCCATTACGGTCTGCATGGTGTCATAATCAAACAGCCACCAATAGTATGATCACGAGAATAGTGGATGGTGACTTGCACAAAAGAACAAGGGCTGATGCTTATAGAAATTTCCCTTCCCACCGGGTTGCTTCTTACAAACCTACTTCTCTTCTCCAAAAAAAACATTCATTAACAACTTCAATTGATTGCATTCGAAGAAAAACAAGTCAAGATTCTAACAACTTAATCTATATGACACGTGTCCCCAAACTTAAGTCTGGAGCCTATTAAGATACAGATGGATTAATCAACAAAGTAATGGCTTAGGGTAAAACGCAAGTACCTCTCTGTAATCAGATCAGATATTTTGAGTGCTAGACAGTGCTCTTCAGACACTCCAACATTTGATCGCATCCAGGTTACTTTATGTGAGAACCAGTTAGCTTAGGATCTTATCAATTTTGAAATTCAGACTTGCCACCATATGGGAAATGATGCGATGGGGATTAGATTAAATCTGTCTCAGCCAAATAATAGACCTTTGAGAAGCTCTCTAGCTCAATCTGATAACCCATCCTCACAAGATAGTCTCCCAGCTTCTACCTTAAACTTGAGTGCAGTCAATGGGCTGAGTATAACGCACGCACAGACTAATTGTGTTTTATCTAGTATAGAAATGTTTGGTACTATATCTGACTCTACAAATGATGCCATCAATTTTATTGACAACAGAAGGAGAGACGTAGGGATGCCGAGGATGACAAACTGTGTGTCTCCTAATAGAAATAGTGGGGACATTTTACCTGATGCGGGAAACAACCTTTCCAACTCAACTTTTATAACGCACTACCATTACAATGAAACTTTTTCAACGCAACATCCATTACAACGCATGTCTTTACAATGCAACCATTACAACGAATGACACTACAACGCATACCATTACAACGCATGTCATTACACCGCAGTCATTACAACGCATACCATTACAACGCATACCCCTGGAGTTAGAATAGTAATTTGTACCCCTACACTATCCAACACTTACCCTACTGTTGCATCCCCTGGAGTTAGAATAGTAATTTTTACCCCTACACTATGCAACACTTACCCTACTGTTGCACCCCCTGGAGTTAGAATAGTAATTTTTACCCCTACGCTATCCAACACTTACCCTACTGTTGCACCCCCTGGAGTTAGAATAGTAATTTTTACCCCTACACTATCCAACACTTACCCTACTGTTGCACCCCCTGGAGTTAGAATAGTAATTTTTACCCCTACACTATCCAATACTTACCAATCATGCAATGTAATTTTTTGCGTTGTAATGGTATGCGTTGTAAATGAAGTATGCGTTGTAATGGAATGCGTTGTAAAGGTAGTTTTAAAATATTCGTTGTAATGGCATGCGTTGTAATGGAATGCGTTGTAATGGATGCTGCGTTGTTAAAAAATGCGTTGTAATGGTATGCGTTGTAAAAGTATGCGTTGAAACGTCATATATCCACCTGATGCTCCACCCTGCCTGAGTTGGCTAGCCAGAAATCTAAGCATTGATACCATGGCTCGACAACGGAGAAACAGCGGCCCTCCTCCTCCTGGACCTCTCCGCGGCCTTCGACACTGTCTGCCACCGCACCCTAGTACAGCGCCTCAGCAACGTCGGAATCCAGGAGAAGGCACTGGAGTGGATCACCTCCTTCCTCGCCGGAAGGACACAGAGAGTCCGCCTCCCCCCGTTTAGATCGGAAGCCACCGAAGTCATCTGCGGCGTTCCTCAAGGCTCCTCGCTCAGCCCAACACTCTTCAACGTCTACATGAGCCCCCTCGCAGACATCGCACGCCAGCACAACCTGAACATCATCTCCTACGCCGACGACACCCAGCTGATCCTCTCCCTCACCAACGACCCCGCCACCGCCAGAGCCAACCTACACGAAGGGATGACAGACGTAGCCAAATGGATGTCGAACAGCCGCCTGAAACTGAACTCAGACAAGACGGAAGTCCTCATCCTGGGATCCTCACCCTCCGCCTGGGACGACTCCTGGTGGCCCCCCGCCCTGGGCAGCGCACCCAAACCAACAGACCACGCACGCAACCTGGGCTTCATCCTGGACTCCTCCCTCTCCATGACCAGACAAGTCAACGCCGTCTCCTCGTCATGCTTCAACATCCTGCGCATGCTTCGAAAGATCTTCCGATGGATCCCCACCGAGACCAGGAAGACGGTCACCCAGGCCCTCGTCACCAGCCGTCTGGACTACTGCAACTCCCTCTATGCTGGAACCACTGCCAAACTCCAGAAAAGACTCCAGCGAATCCAGAACACCTCAGCACGACTCATCCTGGACATCCCCCGCTGCAGCCACATCTCCGGACACCTGAGAGACCTGCACTGGCTCCCGGTCAACAAGAGAATCACCTTCCGGCTCCTCACCCACGCACACAAAGCCCTACACAACCGAGGACCAGGATACCTCAACAGCCGCCTCAACTTCTATGCTCCCAAACGCCAGCTTCGATCGACCAGACACGCCCTCGCCGCCATCCCCCGCATCCGAAGAGCCACCACAGGAGGAAGGTCCTTCTCCTACCTGGCCGCCAAGACTTGGAACTCCCTTCCGACCCACCTCCGCCTGACCCAGGACCACCTCGCCTTCAGGAAGCAGCTCAAGACCTGGCTGTTCGAGCAGTAGCGGACCCCCTCCCCCCAGCGCCTTGAGACCCTCCGGGTGAGTAGTGCGCTATATAAATGCTCTGATTGATTGATTGATTGATGGAGGGTGGGAGAAAGCCAGGTGCAATGACTACTATACCTCTGGATGTTAGTTCATGTTTTTTGCACGCAGTGTGTTTCACATGTACTCTCACAGAAGCTGGTATTAACTTAATATCCTTGAACCTGGCAGATATTGCCTCTAAGCTGGATGATCCTGAGTGGCTTTTGTACATTGGAGAGCACGATATTTGTAAATTTCAAGAGGCTTGGAAATTATTAGTAAATTTCAAGAGGCTTGGGAAACTGATAAACAAATTGTTGATGGGTTCACAAGTAATAGTGTCGAAGCTAAACCTCCCCCCCAATCATTATGGGTGGGCAATTGGAGGACTTTTGATTCTTGTTAAGAATAATGTATTCAAGTCATGCACGTTGTTGCAGATATCATACTCAGACGTAATGGGGATCAAAGTCTTGCTACCATCAGGACTTGTCTTGGCCCTCTTAAAGATATATGTAAGATCTATTGCGGCTAGTAATGAATCCCCCGTTTTTTCTACCCTTGAAAAAGTGTTAGACTCTCTTCATTTGAACATAAAAATAATACTGGCTGGCGACTTCAATACATCTTATGAACCATCTTTCTATATTAACGAAGTCACAGAAGATGAAGATGAACTGTGTGGTATTAGAGCATTAATGGGGAAACCCCGAGTAAATTTTACGGAAACTGGTCGTAAGCTAGGCTCCATAGTAGTGGGCAGATGGTTGAGGGAATGTAAGGGTCGCACCAGATCTGACCCTGATCGAGCCCCCACCTTCAGAAGACGTAATCATGCAACTGTTATTGATTTTGTTATTTTGGATGTGAGACTCTGGCAACTTGTGAATGTAGATAGGCGGACTGACAGTGACCACTATTCCCTGGTGGTTTCATTGGGTGGGGCCTTATTGACAAGAGTATTGAATACATGCTGTACAAAGGTACCCAATCCTGTACTTTCTAATTGACGGCGCTATGTCTCTAGGGCAAAAATTATGATGAATCAAACACTGTTGTCACAGATATATGGGCTGTATGTCAACTCACTGGATAATTATGAAGGTGTGAATCAACAAGAAATGCCAATCTTCAGTATACACAATCTACTCTTTAAAGAGCTTCAACAGGTCTTTTATAACGACATGCCCAGCAAGAAACCAGTTTTGGTGAAAGAAGCTACTTGCTTTGACTTCTCTTGTAAGCAAGGAAAACATCTACTAAGTTGTATTGTCCTGGAAGGTGATAGAGATCAAATAGGCCTAGACAGGTGCACGTATGAGACCTCCATAGAAGTGGCAAAAAAGCAATGGGATGGCAGAATTTGGGATGGTATACTATGTGTGGTAAAAACAAATGATAACAGCTTATTCTGGTGCACAGTGTCACAAACCAGAGTGGAGAATACTAAGAACCACCAACATTTTATATCAGCCAAAAGGTGGATGTCCCATTTCTCGGAACTTTGTGAACCTAAGGAAGACATCCCACCAGGTTCCTATAGTACTACAAGGCCATCTAGGGGTTCGACCTGCCATGACACTTTACAATTCAATGGCCCGGCTGACTTCAGCTTGGACGATACTGTGAATGCCATCTTGGCACTAAAAACAGCTAAGGCACCAGAACCCAATAAAATCCATGGGGACCTCTACAGATCGGAGCCCCAGATTCGGTCACCTTACTTTAATCTCCTTTCTAATGCCATAGCGAGACGGGGGAGATACCTGACTCTTGGAGAGGGGCCGAGATTGTCGCCATATACAGGTAGGGTTGTGCATGTGTACCATTGAATTACAGGTCAATCAGCCTAATCAACAGTGCCCAGAAGATCTTTCCTAAAGAGACCTTTTATAAAGTTCACCACTGGATAGATACAAATATTATTATGTCAGATCTCCAAGCAGGGTTTTGCTCTAAGATGAGCACTTTAGATCACATTTTTAGATGTACCACACTACACTAGAAATACACTCTACTACAACAACAGAATTGTTATGGTGCATTTGTTGTACTTAGAGCTGCCTTTGATCTAAAGCCCTGTACAAATCTCTGGTCTGTTTTAAATGTGATGGGGGACCAAGGGAACTTAATCCATCTTATATCCCAGCTACATAGTATTAACTTTGCCCAGGCATGGTGTGGGCACACAGGAGAGCTAACCAAGCATATCCCCATACAGCGGGGTGTAAAACAGGGGTGCGCCCTTGCTCTCACACTCTTTACCCTCTATATAAACGACGTGATTGATTTCTTGAAAAATTGAAGAAATCACTCTCCTTTACAAAACTATGATAAGGTACTGATTCTTTTATTTGCAGATGACTCCCTTCTCATTTCTAAGGCCCAATGGGTCTTAAGCCCCTTATCAACAAATTTACCCATTTTTGTGTGGCAAAGGGCTTGGGGCTTAATGCCAACAAAACTAAGTTTATGGTGTTCTGTAAGGGTGCGGCTAAAAATTCAACTGTACAGGCTGGGGGAGTAGCACTTGAGAGGGTTAGGAGCTTCGACTACTTGGGAGTTAAGATAATGGAGAGTATGAAGTGGAACGATCAGTTAAAGAAAAGTTCACTACTACTAAAGCATAGAGCAAATGCTATTGGTAGGCTGTATAGACAAACAAGTTCCCGTGCAGAATCAACAGCCCTGGAAGTCTACTGCGGCAAAGCACAAGGGGCAGCCCTATATGGAGCCAAGACCTGGAGATGCACTGATGTTTCTCAACCTACTGCTGCAGAAAATAGATTTGCCAGAAGGCTGGTTTTTGTCCCCAGTAGCACACCATTACTTCCCTTGTTTTATGATCTAGGGCTTGAAAGTATTGCCGATCTGGCCTCCTTTGGACCACTAGTCTATTGGATCCGGTTATGGGTCACCACTGAACTGAAGGTATTTAGGGGTGCCTTGTTGAAGTGTTTTGTGCAAGGGGTGCCAAATCAATACCTTGGGCCAAGTTTGTCTCATGCTGGTTTAACAAGTTGGTATTAACAAGGAATAATCCAGAAAGAATGTGTAACACTGATCTCAACCTTTTAAAATCTACAGATTTTTAGAATTTAAGCCGTCTTCTCTAGGAATTTTTAGATTTTATCTCCTCCCCTCTAGCCAAGACTCTCTATATTAGTTTCGATTTGGCACTTTGCCCCCGAGATCAGTAATGAATGAGTGGAGCAATATTGATTTGATATATACAGCTAAAGATAGTTTTTGAAGTTCTTTTATGTATTTATTGCTCAATGTGCATACGTTTCTGCTCGATTTTTGCCCCCATCTTGCACATAAGTAATGGCTAAAGGAAATTAAATTTTGAATAGTGATGGTTCTCTTCTAATCAATTGTGATGTGATATGTTTTAAATGGTTTTATGATATATCTCTTGTATTGTTCTTGTACATGTGCACTTTGATGGTACTTGTTTACTGAATAAAGTTCTTTACTACTACTACTACTACTACTACTACTACTACTACTACTAGTGCCTGAGTGATTAGGGAAGTGCATGAACAGTGTCTCGGTGATCAGAGAAGTGCATGGGTAATGCCTAGGTGTATGGCGGAGTGCATCCATGCTATCTAGGTTATTCACAAGTTGATAGGTAAAACCTGGGTGATTAAATGAGACAGCAGTACTGCCTGGGTGATTAGCAGGTTGTTCTGACACTATGGGCCACCTAGATTTTTCATTTTTTTAGCATATAATTGTTGAGCTTTTACTGTGGGGGAGCCCCATAAGTTGGGACTCACCCATGGTAATTTTACTGGTGTCCCCCTGGTTTGACCAGGCCACTGCACAGCAGCAGGAGTAAGGGACACCGGGCTGGTTACATGCAGAAACATCTGCACATGCGTTTGCACACGTGTAGGGGCTGCCCAGGGGAGATTCCTAGCGTGCGCTGCCAAGGAGCAGATGCAGATAGACTGGTGTGGCCAGACGTATGCAGGATGGGTGGTGACATTGAATAGGCTTTATACAATGGGAAGAAACATGCCAGGGAAATTCAGTGTGTTTTACTGTTTTTCACTTCATTATTCACCTATGGGGATGTAGAGTCCATGGGCTTGAGTAACTTTTATTAGGCCTACAGATTTCAGACACGCACTAAAGTTCACTGTAACAGATGTGAGAATGAGTATTCTGCATGGTCCAAAGTCATATTTGTCCTACTTTTGGGTCATCCAGGACTTTCATATTTCTCTGAGCCAGCCATAACCAGACCCTGGCTGAGCGCTGACCTCAGCAGTATGGATTGATAACCTTTCTTCCAAAAGCTAGGGCCTCCTCTACACAAAGAGAAGATGGGTGGGGCTACAGGCTCATCCATCAGCAGCAATCACTGGGTGCCAGGCACCAGGTTGCACCAAGGAGGGAAGGCAGCAAGGGGTGAAAGGGGCTTTTTCAGAGACCATGTGGCCAGAGACCCTGGACGACGCCATTTTGAACAAACCCAGAGGCTGGACAAGAAGGAGGGAGCAGGGGCAGGGAAGTGATGTGTCGCTGTTTCATAGGACAAACAGAGACTTCCTGCCAGCCGCCTACTCAACTTTTAAAAAGTGATTGCACAGGAAGAGAAGCTCTCTCTGGGTTGTGGTCTGCTGAGGCAGAGGGTGCTGGAGCCTGGCACTGGGTAGTTGGAAGGAGGAACCCCCTGACAGCACCCCAGGGCCCTGAACCACGACCAGTGTGCAGAAGCAGGGGCCTCTGCGCAGGAAGAAGAGAGGCCCAGGAGGAGAGCAGGCAAAAGGCTGACGCAGGGAGCCAGCGAAGACAGCTCCCTGCTGAATCCCCCCTAACAGAGAGCCAGAGGGCAAAAAAAGTAGCTGGGGGGCACCACCAGGAACAAGAGGATGCAAAAATGGAAAAGATCAGACCCCTGGGGGCTGAGATATGGCCCCCAGAAGGTAGGCAAACTTTGACCCCTAAAAAGACCGACCACGAAGCACGTGGGGCTCAGCCGCCGGTCTCAGAGATGCCCCCTGGGTGGGTCAGGGCCCTGGGGGTTGCCCCCAGAAGAAGTGAAGCAGGGGAGTTGCGCTCCCCATGAAAGTGCCCTGCAGGAGGGCTAGGAGCCCCCATTAAAGCTTGAGGCGGGGAGCACAGTCGCGGCCCCCCCATGAAGAGATCTGTAGTGGCCCAGGACCCCATCCCTGGGCCCTGGAGCCCAGCCGGGGAGTGTTGTCATGCTCCCCGTGAAGATATCCCCCTGGGGGACCCCGCCAAAGAAGAACCGACGGGGAGCGCTTTGTAACATTCCCCGTGAAAAGGAGGAAGAGGGGCCCAGGACCCCATCCCTGGGTCCTGAAGCAAAGCCGGGGGGCACTGTCGTCCCCGTGAAGATGGGCCCAGGACCCCATCCCCGGGCCCCGATGTGAGGGAGAAGGCGGGGGACCCGCAGGATTCCCCAAGTCTGCCCCGTTGGCAGACTTGACGAGAGGCGCCTGCTCCCACGGCAGCACAGAAGAGTGCAGGCCAGGCGGGGAGCCGGCCGGGGCATCAGGGGGCATATTCCCCAGGCTGCCCTCCACTGAAGAGGCACTTGGGGGTCCGGGTGGGCCCAGGTGCCCCACAGGGCCTGACGATGCGGCAAAGCCACTATCAGCTCAGAGCGGCTCTCCCCAACACAGCGGGAGAGCCGCTCATCCAATATTCACAAAGAGGAGCACGAATCGCCCCACAATGCCTTGCCAGGCAAATGGAAATTGATCGTTTTTTGTGCTTAATGGCCCCCAGTGGAGGGGGTCACCCTCATATGTGTGCAAAGGTGCTGGGGCAGCTGCTGGAGAAGCGCAGTCTCCCTCCCCCTAAGAGAAGTTCTTCACTAAGTCACATGGGGACTTGAAAAGAATAACGACTCAAGGGGTCAGCCAGCATTTAACAATTTCTGGGCTGGAACTTTTGTTCTACAGTTGAGGGTGTATTGAGAAGTGCATCATGGAGTGAAGGGCTGAGTTGGGGATGTCTGGCGAAAGGGCATCCTCTGGAGGTGAAGAGGTGTAATTAGACCAGAAATGCTTTTAATAACGTTATTTCTTTTAGAGGGACTGAAGTTCATGTGTCTAATATGAAGTGCATGATGAAGGTGATGTCATAAGCAAAGTGGGGTTATGTTGATAGATATTCCTGCTAGGGTGTCTGGCTGTATATGCGTAATCCTGTGATTTCATCTGTGATGCCTTTAGGGGCTGTAATTGCATTCTAATGATACACAAATGTGATGAGTATCCTCATTTTAAAGTGATGCTTAAATATATATTCTTGCTGCTGCGCTTAGGTGAAGAACCTAGACTGCTAGCCCTTAAGATGTAGAGGTGCATAATTCATGGTCAGTAGGGAATGCTCAGTCAGGGTTGTGTGTCACCAAGGCAGGGTTACCTATTTTAAATGCTTGTTGAGATAATGGGATGGGTCGCCACTGGGATGGTGCCAGTGCGCAGAGCCCTCACTCCAGGTTCTGTTCAACTACTGCATTGGGGGCAAGATGATGTGCATGCATAGCAGAGGTGGTAATAGACCCCACCCCCCCGCCCTGTAGGAGGGGTGCAGATGTTCCGCAATGTCACAAAGTAATTCCAACAGCCTATGTATATTTGTAAATTGGTGCATAGTATTGAGTAGTGTGTGTGTGTCTAATAAATGTACTGTTACTTTTATAAAGCAAAGTACAAACTGGACAATCAATTATTGAGTGCTATTTCTGCACACCTACAAATGGCGATTACTAGCCCACACCACCTCCCTTGAGTAAGACTCAGACTGCTCTGCAATCCTACCCTCTGAGAGTCAGGCGCTACAATTGGGTGTTTGGTTCCCAGTGAAGGACAAATGTAGTCATGTTATTTGTGCAGGCCTCACAGATGCTGCCTCTTTTTCCAACATTGGTGTCTAGCGTTGGGAAACATAGTATTTCATTCTGGTGCGCATATATAGCATTTGATAAGTCCAGTTTTGCCACACATTACCTATGCAGTTATGAGCAAATGGAAGAGCACAAGAATCTAAGAAGGGTTCAAAGTTTTGGTAATGTGAACTAAAAAGTATGGGAAAGGAAAGCCCCGTGCACATATGTGTCATGTGAAGATATTATGGTTATGACTGAGTTAAGTTGATTATCATGTGCTGCGGGATCGTGCTTTCCAGGAAATTATTGCTTACAAATGTTCTAAGCAATATTGTACACCTTTGAACACTAACACTACACGCACTACACCTGCATGAGCAGGGTGTTTCCTCAAGAGATAGGGTTAGCAACTGATACCTACATCACAGAGAGGGATGTAGGGGGACAGGAGAAAAAGGGCTCCTGGGAGGTTCCAGCACTTTTTAAGGGCAGGGACGGTTTCCACAGAAGGGGCCCCAGATATCCTTCCCCCGCTGAAAGTTTCTTGCAACTGGCGCAGGCCAAAACCACTGGAAGGGTGGGGCAGGAGGTTTCCTTACCCCGGGTAGTAAAACCCAGGGGTTCCCATGGTGGAGGACACCAAGCAATTCTTCCCACGGTGGGAGGAGGGTGTGGTAGAGTTGAGTATCTGGCTGGCCCCACCGGGTTAACTGGTGGGGAGGTGAGCAACCCAGGGGTGGCCCCTGGTAGTAGGTGGCCCCAAAGGAGGGTAGTTCTTGAGTGATGGTGTATAGTGGTAGCCCCTAGGTAACCTAGATGGGCTAGGTAACTGACCCAGTGGACATCTGAGTGGGGGTGATGTGCTCCCTAGGTTTCAGGTGAAGGGTTAGTGGTGGACCCTGAGGTGACCGGGTCGGGTAGCCAGTGACCAGTCAGGTAGGTCCTGTGGGTGTTGAATCTAAGGACCAGGAGCTAGTGGTGTGAACCTGAAGTGGTGGCTGTGGCGTTGCCTAGTCGGTGACCAGTCAGGTAGGTCCTGTGGGAATTGAACCCAAGGACCAAGAGCATGGAGGGTTCCCCTAGCTCAAGGCAGGAGGTGTACTTCTGCAATGTAGTACCACCTTGAACACAGGTGGGGCCTATCTTAAGTGAAGGGACCCTGTGTTTCGCAAAGGGGTGGTGCAGGCCTAGCTGGGATCTTTAGGGTCCCTGGCTGAGAGTGATAGTAATACCCTGAAGGCAGGTGGGGCCTATCTTAAATGAAGGGACCCTGCTCTTCGTAAGGGGTGGTGCAGGCCATCCAGGGACCATGTGGGTCCCTGGGCGGTCTCCCAAGGCGCTGCAGGGAGAACGGGGAGAGCTATGAGAGGGGGGCCTGGGTCTAGCTAACTCGGGGCCCACAGGCTCTTTAAGGGTGCTCCTGGAAGAGAGCGTGCCTCTCAGAGGGAAGGGTGCATAAGCCCTGTTCTTGCAGTGGAGAACAAGGAAGGGTTCCTGGGGTAGTTTCCGTGTGAAACTACTGACATACGTGTGGGAATGAGCTGAGGCACCCTCAGTGTTACTCCCTGGCACTGCCAGTGTGGTAGTGAGGCCGGTCTGAGGTCCTATTCTGGGAGTCAGGCCAGTGGCCAGAGGAGCTTTTCTGTGTGGAAAAAGCATGAGTGGCTGTGCTTTCTTTAGGGAAGCCAGTCATCCCGAATGGGTGGTGGCAACAGAATGACCTCAGCGACAGGCTGAGTGTGAGGGTCCAGAGAGGTTTCATCTTTTGTGTGCAAGGACCAAATGGAGAGAGGGTTCAGGTTGGAACAAACTCTGGAAGGGACACGAGCTAGTGACCAAGGGGATGGGATATAGACTTATCCCAGAAGATCGCATTGGTGCTGAGGCACTGAACCCTTGTCCAGAGAAGTGGTTGGCATAGTGTTGTATGCCCAAGGGCAAAGGTGGGCCTAGTTATGCTGAGTCCATGTAGACCATGCGTGACCTAGAGGTATCTAACCTAGAGCCCGGAGTGTTCTTAGGGTATTCTGGGATCCCTGTCATGATGGAGATTTCATGGATGGGAGAAGTAGGTGATCTGAGCAGACAACTGGTGAGTAAGAGGGGTCTGGTCAGAACCCCTTATAACTGGTTATCGCTGACTACGGAAAGAGTACCCATGTAGAGTGGCTACTTCTTCCCTGTAGGAACCAGCTGGGTGCAGCGTGATGGGTAATACCTACGTGATTGCATGAATGCAAGGGTCATGTCTGGCTCATTGGAGGAGTGCATGGATAGTGGTCGGGTGATTGCATGAGTGTAAGAGTAATGTCTGGGTGTTTGCATGAATGTAGTGGTAGTCCTCTAGGTGATGGCAAAACTGCACAAGTTGTGTGTGTGTGATTCCATGAGAGCATAGGTAGTGTCTGGATTCTTTTATAGGTGAATGGGTACTGCCTGAGTGATTGAAGGACTGCATGGGTAATAGCTATGTGACTGCATTAGTGCACAGTAAATGTCATGGGTCATTGGAGGAGTGCGTGGGTTACGCCTAAGTGATTGCATGAATGCAAGAGTAATATGAGGCTTGTTGCATAACTGTAGTGGTAGTACCTGGGTGAAAGGAAAAGTGTATAACGCTTGCCTGGGTGATTTATTAAGTGTATGGGTACTGGCCAGATGATTGGAGGAGTACATGGATACTGCCTGGGTGATTGCAGCAGTGCAAGAGTAATGTCTGGGTGGTTGCAATAGTGTAGTGGTACTTCCTGGGTGATTGAAGGAGGGCAGAACTAGTGCCTGGGTTAATGCATTAGTGCATAGGTAGTGCCTGGATGATTTTATAAGTGCATTGGTGCTGCCAGTGTTATTGAAGGACTGCATGGGTAATACCTAGGTGATTGCATGAGTGCAGGGGTGATGTCAGGGTCATTGGAGGAATGCATAGGTAATGTGTAAGTGAATGCATGAGTGCGGGGATAATTTGTAGATAAATAGAGGCGTGCATAGCTAATGCCTAAGAGATTGCATGAGTGCAGGGGTAATGTCTGGGAGATTAGAGGAGTAAATAAGTAATGCCTGGGTAATTGCTTGAGTGTAGGGATAATATCTAGCTAATTGCATGTGTTTAGAGGTAGTGCATAGATGATTTTATTCGTGCATGGGTGCGGCCTTGGTAATTATATGATTACAGCAGTAGTGACTGAGTTATTGGGAAAGTGAATAAGATGAGCCTGGGGGAATTTTTAAGTGCATGGGTACTGGCTGAAGAATGATTGAAGGAGTGTATGAATATTGCCAGGATAAATGCAGCAGTACAAGAGTAGTGCCTGGCTTATTCTATGACTGCATAGCTGGTGTCTGAGTTTATTTATTTATTTTGAAAGTTTGATATAGCGCGAACATGACCACCGAGGGTATCAGCGCTTTACCGATTATGCATCAAATGAGTAAAAAACAGAATATACATCATAGACTATGGACATACAAAACAGAATAACCAAAGCAACAAAATAACAGTCTAAGATTATCCAACCCTCTTGTGAGTGCAAGGAGAGCACATCATCAGACAAATCACAGACTAGAATTGTCCGACCTAATCGTGAATCAGGTGTATGAGCCAGAGTCAACGGGTATGGGCCGAGAAACCAATGCAGGTGCCAGGCTAAGTCAGAAATGTCTTCATCAGGAGCCCTTTGACCTCTTTCTTGAAGAATACAGTAGAAGGATTCACCCTGAAGGGAGTTCCAGATCCTCGGAGCCCTCCCTGAGAGGGGAATGGCTGAGTGATTGCATGAGTGCAAGAGTAATGTCTGGGTGGTTGCATGAGTGTAGTGATGGTTCCTGGGTGGTTTTAATATTGCATAAGTTTTGTCTGGGTGATTGGAGGAGTACAAGGGTAGTACCTGATACTACCTGAGCGATTGAAGGACTGCATGGGTAATAGCTAAGTGATTGCATGAGTGCACGGGTAATGACTGGGAGATTAGAGGAGTGCATAGGTAATGCCTGGGTAATTGCATGAGGGTAGGGGTAATGTCGAGCTGATTGCATGAGTGTAGGGGTAGTGCCTGAGTGATTTCTAAGTGCATGCAAACTGGCTGGGTAGTTGCATGAGTACAGGAGTGGTGCCTGGGTGATTGGAAGAGTGTAAGAGTGGTGGCTGGGTGATTGCATTAGTGCAAGGGTAATGTTTAGGGAATTGGAGAAATGTATAGGTAATACCTGGGTGATTCCAAGAGTGTACAGGTAATGTCTAGCTGACACATAGAAGGGAGAGTGCAAGCAGGGGATGGCTCCGGAGTTCCACGCCTCCGGCTAGCCTTGTGACCTGTGACCCCGCCCTCTCCTCGACAGTTGTAGAGGACGCAGGAATGGCGAAAGGAGCAGCGAGCTGGCGCTTATAAGTAATGAAAAAACGGCAAGAAAACGGCGCTGAGCGGAGAACCTCGTCACCCTGACATTTGGAAGTGCGAGCTGGTGCCCTCGAGGAACTGCATGAAATTGACTGGATTAACTGTCCCCCGGCGTCTTCATGCCTTGATGTCCGGGCGTTGATTAAATGGATCGAGATCTCCAGCTTATGTTTCTTGGCTTTGCTGCAGTGGAGAGGCAGAGAGACAGGATTCGTTCTTGGAACATAAGGAGCAGCGTTTAACCTTGACTGGAAGGGAGAAAAAAAAGGGCTCCTAAAGGCTTTATGGCAAGTGAGAAAATACGGACTGGACTTCTGCAAAAAGAAACATGGTGAGGCAAGGAGGGGCGATATAAGGAGAGCATTGGGTGTTCCTTTTGTCTTTTTGCCCATTTTCTTGCCACTAAAACTTGTTCATGTTAAGGCATCAAAAAGAGAAGAAAAAAAAAAGAGAAACATATATATATATATATTTTTTTTTATTAGTTGGAGCTTGCTGTTAGGGCAATGGGGAAGCAATTGAAGGATAACGAGGAGTCTAATAAAACTACCAAGTCTGAAACAATGTCCCGTCGTAAGACTAAGACCCGTTTAGCCTTGGCTAGAAAAGCAGCTCGGCTGGCAGCTAAAGAGAGAGGTAAGGCCGTACCTGCTCTGGGGCAAGACACAACGTTAGAAACACAAGAAAGTTCAGAGGACGAACATCAAGTCTCTTTAACCTCTCCATCTAACGAAAGCGTTGGAGAAATTGCTATGAGAGGTGTCTGTGTGGAGGAGATCGAAAACACTACAATTTCTCCAGACAATGTGGAAGAAGACGTGTTAGCAGTAGAGGCGGATAGAGATTCTCTGTCTGCATCTCCGCCCAAACCAGCTCAGGAAGGGCAAAATCAATTGTTTCCTTTGTTTGTTAAAAAGGTTCCCCATGCTCCACAAGTATCGTTGGTCCAACTGGAAAAAGACACTGAAATGCTAGCCCTTTCTCTAGGCTCTCCCCCCACACCTGTGGTAGTGCACGGAAAGATCAACTCTCCGCCGAAAATGTCCGAAAATGGAATACAGTCAGCACAGCCAAAGTCAAAAACTATCCAACTGTCCCCTCCAGAAAACTCGGAGGGGGCACCAATGGCAGTTCCAAGTAGACCGGGCCCAGGTGAGGAGGGAAGCTGGAGTAAAGCTATTAAATCTCCCTTAACTATCTCAGAGCAAGAAAAGGCTTCAACGACAGCTACATCTGTAACTCCAGCAGTCCAAGCCAGGGGGAAAGGTGATAGCTCGGATAAGGAAATGAATTATCAGCTCGATATTCGCGAGATGTTAAACTTAATTCTCGACGAGATTCGTGCGGTAAAAGTAAATCAGCAAGTTGAGATAGCCGCCTTACACTCCCGACTAGAAAAATTTGAAGAGTCAATGTCAGGACTTCCTAATAGATTGTATGAGGAGGAAGAAAGAATCTCGGCTCTGGAGGACCACATAAATCAAGCTAGAGCGGAAGCTAAAGAGACAGCCAGTAAAAAGAGTTTGATGGAACGCAAACTTGAGAATAAACTCGAGGAATTGGAGAACCACTCTCGTAGATCTAATCTAAGGATAGTGGGGGTCCCTGAGGGCCTTGAAGGGTCAGACATGCTCTCATGGGCCAACTCCTTTATTCACCAAAAAGTACTACCGGAGTTTGAGGGTGACTTAACAATTATGCGAGCCCACCGGGTTCCGGCACAGAGATTCGCAAACTCAGCTTTTCCTAGAACTATTTTGATGAATTTAGCAGATTACAGGATAAAGGAAAAAATCCTATCGAAGGCGTTCCAACAGCGACAATTTTCAGCAACGGAGACTATAAAATGTAGAATTTTCTCCGACATGACTGCCACGGCAGCACGAAGGAGGAAAGAATTCGTAAAAATACTTCATCTTTTTAAATCTCAGGGGGCGCAGGCTTCTATCGCTCAACAATCGAAACTAAAGGTCCTGGTGAAGGGAAAGTTTTATATGTTTTCAGACATAGAGGAGGCTCAATCTCTCCTCAAGGAGATCTCTTCAGGGGCGAATGCGAATGCTTGAGCAAGTTTATAGCTCTGTTTAGGAGGGTATAATGAAGTTTGATTATATACGAATTATGTATAGGATATTTTGATTCACCCTTCTATCGGAATAATAGAAAACAGGATGTAGTTCACCTTTGCTGGAGGGGGTCGAGGGTTTTCAGGGTCACGCAGGGTGTAACAAGAAGACACCCAGGTCAGGAGGTAGGGGTGAAACGTGGTCGGCGTGGGTGGGACGGAAGGCTCCACATTTCAGGGGGGGGGATCCATTTGGGGTTGGCGGGCTTGGGGGGTTGGGGGGAAAGCAGTTAAAAAGAGCAGAAGGTACAGACACGGTTTGAATTTATTCGCATATGAGAACGTAAAATTGTGGGAATTTTTTTTCTGTAAATGAGTAAATGTGGTATCCTATCAGTGAATGCCAATGGTGTCTTAAACAAACAGAAATATGGCGCTCTTATAAAATGGGCAGTTTCCCAAAATCCCCATGTGTTATTTCTCCAGGAGACCCACTTAAAATCAAATGCTCCTATTCTATTTATTCCAAGATACTTTTCCCACGCTGTTTTTGCATCAGCAGCAGGGGTCGCCCAGAGAGGTGTTGCCATTTACTTCTCCAGAAGACTTCCTTGGGAAGTTATACAAATTCAAAGGGATCCTAAAGGGAGATGGTTATGGGTTGTTGCCAGATTACATGGAAAGGTGATGAACTTTAGCAATTATTATGGGCAGGTATCCGACGAAGTCTCCAGTATCTTAGAAATCATTGATTTTCTGATAGGGGCTCCTGGGCAGATTATTATGGGAGGAGATTTTAACTTTATACAAGATCTAAAAAAGGATACCTCCAATAAAAACAAGAAACAATTAAAACCTAACACCAAAAAAGTTTTAGGCGCCTTAATGTCAGAATACCAACTTATTGACCCATGGCGCCTGTTGAATCCAGATGGGGAGTCCTTTAGTTGCTACTCTCATCGCTTCAGGACGGCGTCCAGGATTGACCTTTTTTTTTATATCTAGATCCATCCAGACCCTAGATTCATCTATTGGGTGTAATCCCTTTTCCGATCATGGGAAGGTAGAATTGGAAGTTAGTATTGTCGCAGGAAGCAGAGACCAATCCAGGTGGCAGCTGGATCGTGCTCTGCTTCAGAACCAGGAGTGGGTAACTGGGTTCGGGGCATGGATTGCGGAATATTTTAAAATCAATAACGATACAGCTGAACCATTTGCGGTTTTGGAGGGGTTTAAGGCCGCGGCTCGCGGTCAGATACTATCTTTTACATCGGCCTTGGCTAAAGAGAGGAAATTAAAAATATCTATGCTCCAAAGAACTGTAGATAAAGAATACGCCCTTCAGCTCCGTCTACATCCAAATCAATTGGTACAAGCAAAGGCAGAGCTAAGAGACTTTTTTATCCTGGAAGAAATTAATAGTTCTAGAACCTTCCAGCAGACGGTGTATGAGGATAGCCAGTTGGTGGGCAAGCTCCTGGCTAATTCCACGAGGAAGAGACAGGAGTCCGCCTCGATAGCTAAAATTAAGGATCCCGCGAGTGGCCAAGAATTAGTGAATAAGGATCTGATTCAAAAGGCTTTTTTGGAGCATTTTGGTCGTATTTATACCACCGAATATCCGGTGAGGGAGGATCAAATAGTGGAGTATTTCTTTAACATAGAAATCCCGAAGATCTCGGCCAATCGGGCTTTTGAACTTGGGATTGAAATTAGTATAGGGGAAATAGTAGACTCTATAAAAGTTACAGCAGGGGCGAAAGCTTGCGGGCAGGACGGATTTCCAATTGAGTTTTTTAAAACCTTTTTAAAGGAATTATCGACACCTCTTAAGAATGTATTTAATCATATCAAACAAGGTGGATTGGTACCTGCATCCTTTAAGGAAGCAACGATAGTATCATTTGTTAAAAAAGATAAGAATCCAGAAGATATTAATTCCTATCGGCCTATTAGCCTTTTAAATTCAGATTATAAGATCTTAATGAAAATCTGGGCTCGTCGCTTTGTATATGCTGCACAAGAAGTTATACATCTCGACCAATCTGGATTTATAGCTGGCCGTTCAATGGCCTCAAATACTGAATTTTTAATTCAGGCTCTGGATTTTTTCAACATTAATTCAACCCCTGCCTGCATCTTAATGGTCGATGCGGAAAAAGCATTTGACCTAGTAAACTGGTCAACCTTGTTTTATTCTCTGGGCCAGTTTGGGTTTCCAGAACATGTGATTAAGATGCTTCAAAATATCTATCATGATGCTTCAGCGAAGGTTATAATAAACTCGAACCACGCCGGTTCCATCAAAGTCAATCGCGGGACCAGGCAGGGCTGCCCGTTATCTCCCCTGCTTTTTACTTTTTTTATTGAACCCTTGGTGATTAAAATTAGAAACAATCCTTCTATTTTCCCCCTATCCATGGGATGGCGAAGCTCAAGCTCTTCGCAGACGATATTATCCTCTATTTAAGGCCGAACAAAGAGAATTTAGACTGTATTTTGAGGGAATTTAAGGCCTATGAACAAATAGGAGGTTACAAAATAAATCCAAAGAAAACGGAAGTTCTCGCGCTAAATACTAAACTCAGCCTCTTTCCATCTTGCCTACGCGCTCAGGCTGCCAGCCGAGACCCGATAAGATATCTAGGTATTTATGTGACCTGCGAATATAATCAGTTGTATTCTCTCAACTATGGGAGAATGATTAATAAAATTAAGAATCTGTTCGCTCAGTGGCTTTTACTTCCCCTCACTCTGATTGGCAGGGTATCCTTGATAAAGATGTCGATCCTTCCCCTACTAATATTCTTGTTTTGTAATGTTCCTATTAAATTGAATTGTATGTTTTTTAGAGACATGGAAACTTTGTTTAGAAGATTTGTTTGGGGTGGGAAAGCACCAAGGGTGAAGCTGTCCATAATTCAACTTCCAACTGAACAGGGGGGACTGGCTCTGCCACATGCTAAAACGTATTATGATGCGGTCTTTATTGATATAATGGCAGGCCTGATAGGTGCAAAAAACATTCGTGATTGCTTCTTCTTAGAAAAAATGCTACAGGAGGCTGAATCCCAACTCCAGGTATTTTTTAAAACTGCAAAGCTCCCAAAAAGGACACGATATAAGACTCTGAAAGACTACTTATTCAGAGTGCAGTCCTTTTTTAAGAAAAACCTTGGCTCCTCTGCCTCTAAGTTTTTGAGCTTACGAGAGTGTACTTGTTTAGGCCTGCAAATCAGAAATAGCCATATAATAAATTGGGAGAATTTGGGATTTAGGGAGTTAAGGCATTTTATCATCCATAATAGCATTATTACATGGCAAGAAGTATTGGCCAGAGTATGTAATTCTGACAGACCTATGTTTCTTGAATATTTACAAATTGTTCATTTTCTAAGGAAAGATATAGGTGGCTTACTAGATTCAACGAACGAGATGGCAACACTTTTGTACGAGTCTAAAATCAGCGGGATAGGAAACTGGTACAAGAAGCTTCACTACGAGGGGCAAGCCGCTATGATAGATTGTCATCTAATCAAAATAGACACCTTAACACAATGTAATTTTACACTTAAAGACTGGGAAACTTTAAGTGTGTTGGGCTATAAATCATTGCGTGCTGCCAATTTCAAGAGAATGGCTTTCTTGTCCCTCTGGTTGGCGTATTGGACTCCAGAGGCACTTGGGAAGAGGTTCCCCTAGGTAGTGAATAAGTGCTTCAGATGCCAAGCTGAGAGCCAGGGTGGTTGGCTTCATATTGTTTTCACTTGTCCCCAGCTTATATCTTTTTGGGAAGCCATTTTTGCAGATTTAGAGGTGGCTCTGGGTGGTAAAAAACTTCTCCCCACACCAGAGTTGGCCCTATTTGGGATTAGTAAGGACAGAGGGTTTCTCAAATATACTGAGGAAACATTTGTATTTATTTCTTGTGTCATTGCTCGCTCCCTAATTCTCCAAAATTGGAAAACCAAGGAAGTTCCATCACATTTGAAATGGCTTAATAAAATGAGGAGGTCAAAGAGTTTTGAAAAAGCTTTTGCTTTGAGGGTGGGTGCAGTCAGGAGATTTGAAAATAACAGGAAATACCTGGAGACTCTGGAGGTTACGAGGGGGTTAAACTAAATAAGCTAAATATCTCAGATTAATGTTGATATTAAGTTAAAACATACACTAGCAGTCTTAAGTTTTTGACAGGGTCACTTGATAAGCTATTAAATGCACTTTCTTTGGCGTGTTTTGCACTATTTGAAGATTCGAATGCACTGGCACTTTTTGTCTTCGTTTGAAGTGTACTGTAATTGCATTTGCACTTTAGGATTGAACTTGCGTATTTTGCACATTGCTTGTAAATTGATAATGTACTTATACTCTATAACTTGACTCCTAACGGACTAAATTCAGCTGAAGAGCTTCCCCTCGTCTCTGTTTTTAATATGAAGAAGCCTTTTTTTTGTATTTTGTATTTCATTTTCTTTGTCTAAAATTCCATTGTTGGTATTGTACCTTACCTGTGCCCTGCTCAATAAAATTGTTTAAAAAAATAAATTAAAAAAAAGGTAATGTCTAGCTGACTGCATGACTGTGCAGATAGTCTCTGTGTGATTGGAAGAGTACATGGGTAGTGCCTGGGTGATATAACTGTATGGATATAGGCTAGATGATTGGTGAAGTACATGGATAGTGCATGGGGGATGGCAGGAGTGTTGGAATAGTGCCTAACTATATCGATGAGTGTATGGGTAGTGTTTGAAAAATAGATGGGTGCTGTAAAAGCGACTGTAAACATTAGTTCATATTATCATGCTTATTAAATTATTTCATCTTACCTTTTTATTAAAAAAGTTACTAAGCTCAGTAAAACTATTTTTCAGTAGTTTTGATCTAAAGGGAATTTAAAATCTTTTCAAACTTTAGTATTACTTTCTGGAAAAAAAGAAGAAAAACTGTTATTTCATATAACAATATAGTTTTAAGAACACAACAACATTTTAGAATTACATACCATATTCAGTTTCCCTTTTTTGCTGTTCTCAATTTCTACTGCATTTCACCAAACACAGTGATCAACATATAACAACCAATGAGATTGTAAAAACCTAAATCTGGGTTGAAAATATTTACAAGAAGTTTAACTATCTGTTTACCTATCCACAGTTTCTAAATTACATTCGTCAACTACATTAAATAATTTATTTCTCCGAAATTCATTCTGTAAAATATACACTCTCTTTTACATCACGTATAATATAACAATCAAATATATAAACTACTTCTTTTAAACACAATATTGCAAATGCAATATGAATTAGGACAAATAATATTCCAAACAGTGATTGCTCACATCTTTTCAATAGGCCGAATAATGTTTCCAAAACCATTTGCATTGAAAAAAATCCGAAATAAACTGGTTAATTCATGTTCACAACTTCCCAATAGGCCGAATGATGTTTTCTAAAGTTAGGCATAACAAATATCAGATATGAATTTGGTAATTCATAAGGCACCGGACATTTGAATTCCAAATGAGCATCATTATACTGTGTCCATTCTTTATTGCACCCTGGATACTCAGTATTGTGTCCAGATTTTACAGTAGGTCCATCATGTAAAAGTAATGGCCACTGCTTAAAAAGTTCTTCTCAAAATTGATACTTGACTTGCCACAATTCTTTGTAGTTTGATTTCCAATTTTTTTCCATCTGCAACGTTGTAGCTTTAAAATGCCATCTTTTCCAAATCTTTCTATAAATATTGTTGACAACATTTCTGATTTAGCTGTTTTTAGCAACTTGTTAAAAGACACTGATTTGCAATCTGATATTGTCAAACATATGAAGCGCTCAGTGTCTAGTTCTGTGGTAGAAGAAAATGAACACTCTTCACATTTATGATCCCATCTGTAACTTACTTCAAACACATTTCTGATTCTATTCCTTCATCTTCCAATACTGCAAGCATAAACATAAGAAATTCTTGTGCATCTTGTTGTAAGTTAAGTGTAAATTGCGAAGAACCAGTACATATATACAAAAGATGCTGAATGCCAGAAACAGAATCGATTTTAGTTCTATCAGTTATCAACTTTTAAAAAATATAATGTAATAAAGAACAGAATCTTTTTTCTCAGTTTTCCATAATCTTATGATGAAGATCTTCTAGATAAAAGACAACATTCACAATCACATTAGCATAGCAGTTGATAAATGAACTATTTTCCAACTGGTATCCTAAAATATCATCAACAGTGTCCATTTTCATTTTCTTTGCACCTTTATGATTCCCTTGAATTGTTTTCTGTTTTTGAATCTCAGTAGAATGTTTGTGATATTTCCAATTAGACACACTACACATTTCTCATATACAAGATATTCACCTAAGTTAGGAGCATAACACATCCTTAACCCATTGTACTCTCTTACACAATTTGCATCAGCACTAATATTTTTCTCAGCAAAATCAATCAAATAAAAAACAGATAATGTTCTTACTCGACACAATGAAACATATGCCATGTCTTCTTTAAACACTGTACTTCCAATATTTACCAAAGCACTGTCTAAAGTTAAACCATGGGATTTATGAATGGCTACTGCATATGCTCATAAAGAGGAAACTGTTTTCTATGAACATACAAACCTTTTACAAGCAAAAAATGAACAGCACAATGTCCAATCTGGTTTACCTCTTCAATCTGCTCAAATTTAATCTTCAAAAATTCAATTCCATCTCTGTTCTGATAATTAACAAAATCAACAACATTTCCCATTGCTCCATTTACAAAAAAATTTCTACATCCAAATTACGGCGTAAAATTACCCGACAGTTGACACATACATAAACAGTATTTGCTAAACCAGCAGTCTTAGCTACAGACTTTTCCAAAGAATCCAATTTTGAGTATAATTTCTCAGAGAGTAGAATAATAGCTCCTTTGAGTACCATTTTATCAATGGCTTCCATTATCACTATTTGTAGTTTTTCAAATTTCAAAAGTTCTTGATTGAATGTAGAACACTCTTGCAGTGTTGGCATTAGGCATACTATAGACTTATTTTCTGTAATTTGTTTGTATATTATGTCAGGTGCTATACTTTCATTTGGAAACGAGTTCATTAAAAGCCGAGTTTGTAAAGCTTCTTTACCATGTGTTGTCAAAACATAAATTCTTATATCTTGAAGAATGTTTCCATAATCTTCATCACTTGCTTGTCGCATATTCTCATTAAGTTCTTTATATTCAAAATGAGACCAAAAGTTGACATTTCCAAGACTTCTCAAAGATTTCCTAGAGTCTTCATGTGTTTTTGTGTTTTAAAAACAGGTTGCCCTATCAACGGAGGTAGTTGTAGTAGGTCGCTGAATACAATTACATGTTTTCCTCCAAATAGAACATCATAATCGTTTTTTAAAATCTATTCATTCTTAAATGTTCAAAAGCACTCATTAAGTTCGAGACCATGCTCACCTCATGAATGATTAGAAGTTTCATTTTCTTCAGAACTCTCCAGATAGCGTGTGATATTCCAACTTATTTTCATGTTCAACTGGTAGCATGAGTAATCGATTTAACGTAATCCTGTTAATATTGGGTGCTACTAATCCAGTTAGTATGACTACAGCATAAGATAAATGTGATTCAGTGGTTTTGTGTAGATAAATGGTGAAAACATTAATAAAATACTTTTTCCTGTTCCAGCTTGCTCACTGATGTACATTTGAATAGAATTAAATGATTTGCATTGGCATTCTTTTGTTCCTTGCAGTAAACCATGTTGTATCTGTGTGTCACTTCCTGATATATTTCTTTTTGTTCAATATTTAGTTTTCTTCTAATTTTCTCAACTCAAAATTATCCTGTTGTGCTTGTTGTATTGCCATTTCTACTTCATTCATGGCTATTGCTGCTTTGTTTTCAAGAATTGGTTGTCCTAGCGGATCTTGACTAAGTAGAGCAGAACTTTGACTATCTTGAGAACTGTCTCTAGATATTTCAGCTGCAATAGTAGTTTATTGTTCAATCTCTTCATTTAGCATTTGTTGATATGTTGGGAAAATTATGCTTTGAATGCTATCTTTACATGCATTAAAAAAATCTTCTTGCAGTTAAAACCACCAAGTTGTTTCATTTCACTACGGCAAGGTTTGAAGAGTTGCAGAAGTGATAAATAGAAAAATGTGCTTTTATCCAGAGTTGCGCAACTGAGTTTACTGTGTTTAATAAGATTTCCTTTTACCAAACATACATCACATCCAATTACTGCACATTTGTCTTCATGTATATTTTCTGTAACATTTCTTTTAAAGTTGTAATGTTGATGTACTTCATAGAGACATATGTTTACCAGATGTGGACTCCTTTTGGGATAGTACATATTTAACGTATTAGTTTTAACAATATCTGTACTTTCTGGTTTATTCAATGCTAAGTATTCAATTTCTTAAAAGATTTCAAAACTCTAGTTCATGTAGTCGCAAGACCTAGACTTACCCACATGATTCCTCCTGGCCTTGAATATAAACTTGCATCCGAACTTTCGTAGAATCCAATCTCTTGATGGGAAAGCATTTTCAAACTAAATCTGTACAATTTGTTACTAAGACTCTTCTCTTGTGAAATTTCTTCCCACATTTCCTTCAACTTTTCAGATTTAGTTATATATGACGTAACGTAACAAGCAACAGCAATTGAATTATCTGCAACTTACTGGATATCCATGTTTGCATTCCACATTGTCAAAATCACTGGATTGTAGTCATTAATATACTTGGAATCTTCGGTTCTTTTTATGTTGTATGTATTCTTTGGAGATTTTCGACTTATAGTACGTCTTACTGCTGACATGAAACTATTGACTATTCCTTTTGAAATTACTTGACGTGGGAATCCAAAACAACATTTTGTATGAAATGTTCCCTTTGAATCGTATTTTCGTTTATATATTTTTCAACATACATGACTTTAAAACCGTAAAACCTGTTCTCTTAACCTGTGTTCTCCTCCTTTTTTTAGAATGGCACAGGTAACATAGTCTTCAATGAAACACAAAAAAATTTCATCAGAATCAATTCCGAATTTAGGTGTGTCCTTGATCCATAATAACATGTGCATATGAGGAGCATCTGTGGCTTGGTACTCCTTTCTCCAAAAGAAATCAGTAACTTCTCCAAGATGTGGATTATTATTTGTATTGGATATAAAAGACATCATAGCTTGAAAACTATGATTAAAATATTTGCACACATTCACATGATCCAAAAAACACAGTTCTCCAGCTGTCTTCAATTCAATATTCTTGACATTTGAATTTTCTTGTCGTAGAAATTCAAGTAAATCGTCCGACCCGTATTCATCACAGCTAAGCATAACAAACCACATAGGAGTACCTAAGTTTCTTAACATACAATTAAGTGTCAGTGATGATGATACCAATACTTGTTAGCCCCACATTGACACGCCATCAAAATAATTAACTGAGATTCTAAACGTTTGCCTTTTTGTTGAACTTTGTGCATAAATTCCTTTGCAGAAACATGTGTGAGATGAAGTCCTGTTTTTAATACGTGATTCACTGCATATGATAGTCCAGAAAAGTCACTTTCAAAGAGAAGATAGAATATATATGGAAGGCACTGTCAAAATCTTGGATCTTCTGAGTACAATCTTTTTGAATGGTACTCTGAAGCTGGAATCTGTACTGCTCGTTCATCATATCGGCCACCTTCTTCAGTTGGGAACAGCTGTGGAAAACAACAAGCTTCTAAACTTTTTCTTCATATACTCATGTGATTTTCCTTTGCTTTCTTCATTTGAAATAATTCAATAGTGTTTCTAATCACTTCTTTTGAATGTAGAGGATGTATACTGTAATGTTCGTAAATCTCTTCACTCCTGGAGTTTTATAATAAATATTGTTCTGTACAAGATATAATGTAGCCTTTTGAAGTTTAGTGACATCTACAAGCTCTTGCCATATTTTCCTACTCTTTGTTGGTACACCATTAACTAAAATACCTACATAATCCCTTTCCTCTCTCTATACCAACAGTTTCAATATTTTTCTTAAAATCTAAAGGTAAGTACACAACTCTTCCTTTTAGACCTCATTGTAAATCTGTTGGAGGAAGCTTTCCTGTTTTAGGCTCCGTACGAACAATAGCCTGAAACGGGTACACAGATTGAATAAGAATGGACACTTTCTCTACACTCCTCTTGTGAACCAAACAAACCAAACTGTATATCATCACATACTTTTTTTACATCCGATTCTGAACCATGCAAAAGAGCTGCATTTATTTTACTTAAATATAATGCAGAGCAGTTTACGTAGTACAATCTCCTTACTAACTTCCGCATTTCTGAGAAATCTACTGCTAACATTCCTAAATGATGAAACATACTTTGACACACTTTTCTAGAAAGACAAGCCAGAGAATGACCCTGTAACTTAGTGTATTTTCTCACTTTGCAAGGATCTAGTCCTTGCAACATCTTAATCTTCTGTTTAACACTTTCTTGGCATATTCTCATAAGAAAACTCATATTATATCAATAGATTCCTGTCTAATACTACAAATACTACTACAATCTCACTTACACACTGGAGCATTTGTACGTCTCCCTTGAACTTCTTCAGCTATTACTTCTTCACCATCTCTAAGAACCATCTTTTCCTTTTCAATTGCACAACCATTTTTGAACGACCACTAGTATCAACTGCATGACCTAAATTATTTTGTTGAAAATAGCTTTCTTCATTAAAGAAAAGCTCAGTACTGGAAGTGTGCTTCCAGTCACCAGAAAAAGTTTTGCAACAGTTACTTCTATTAACCAATCTTTTTCTTTTGCTTTTCACCTTCATAGACTACATTGTTTTATTCAATGTCTTCATTCTCTTCAATACTAATATAAATAATGTTTGTTTCAATTCAAAATTCACTCTGTTGGTTTTTCTTATATGCTGCAGATCTTTTTTTATCCTCTTTACAATCTTTTATTACATTTGGAATTACTGTATTACGTAACATACGTACATGTATGTCCTTAAATTGTTTCTGTCTATAAGTCACATGTGCTTCTTTTCCATTGTGTTTCTTTATGTGCTTCTCCTTTGTTCGAAAAAAAGTCTTTCCTTCCTTGCTTCGTATTTTGATTGTTCCATCTCTCCACAACTTTTTAAATAAATTGTTTAGTTCTCTTATTAGAAGCCACTTCATCCTCAGCATCCTTTTGGTGTTTTTCTACTGCACTTGTTTTATTTTTCATTAAGTACTTCTGTTCCTTTGTTCCCTTCTCTTTTCATGTTTTCTTGCCATCTTTTATTTCTAATCGGAAAAAAAATATCTTCCTTAAAAACGAATAGTAGTTTAATTATTTTAGTAAATTAATAACAATTTCAAATTTAATAACATTTCTATTTTGAAAATAACAACAAAGCGCACAATTTCAATTACTTTTATATAGCATTTATAACTCATTAGAGGCAACAGATGCAAAGAAAAAGGCAAGCCAGGTGCAGAAAGAGGCAAGAGAAGTGCAGAAAGAGGGAATAGGGATGTAGAAAGAGGGATGAGGGCTGCAGAAACTGGGAAGAGGGCTGCAGAAACAAGCAAGATAGGCGCAAAAGAGATAAGAGGGGAACAGAAAGAAGCAAGTGACGTGCAGAAGGAAGTAAGAGAAGTACAGAAAGAAGCAACAAACATGCACAACAGTAGGGCAGTGAGAGGCAACATGGGTGCAGGAGCAAGAGAGGTGCAGCAAGAAGCAATTGAAGTACAGAAAAGAGCAACAAAGGTTCAGAGAGAGGCAAGAAATGTACAGAAAGATGCAAGGGAATTGCAGAAACAGGCAAAAGAAGTACAGTTAGAGAGAACAGGGATGCACAAAGAAGCAAGAGAGGTGCAGAGAAAGTGAAAAAGGATATAAGAAGAGGCAAGAGAAGTACAGAAAGAGGGTAGAGAGTTGCAGAAACAGGCAACTGAGGTACACAAAGACAGAAGAAGGGTGCAGAAAGAGGCAAACGAAGTACTGAAAGAGGGTACAGGGGTGTAGAAAGATCCAAGAGGAGTGCAGAAAGAAACACGTTGCATGGAAAAAGAGGCAACAGAGTTGCAGAAAAGGGAAGAGGGGTACAAAAAGAGGCAAGAGGGGTGCAGAAAGAAGCAAGAGAGATGCAGAAATAAGCACTTCTGGGCTGCGGCTTCAATATTCAACAACTCCTCAATGTTGGGCCTACCAAATACAAAGCAGCAAGTTTTTGAAAATGTCTGTTAAAAGGCTCACAAAATTCCAGAAAAAATGCACACATATGTCTGTAACTTTTAAAAGTATCATCATATATCAAATAAACATGCAAATAGATTGCTAGTGGGCAATGCTAGAGAAAATACATGACTAGATGGGTAGTATCTGAGGGAATAGTTCACAGCAATAGCACTGCATGGGTGATTGCATGAGAACAGCAGTACTAAATGGATGATTAGATCAGCGCAGGGGAAATATCTTAGGCAAAGCATGTGCGCAGTGCTAACACTTGGTTGAAGATATAAATGTATGAGTTTTGCTTGAAAGAATAAAAAACTGCATCGGTACTGCCTGAGTGATTCAATGACAGCAAAGGTAGCAACTAGATGAGTGAATGACTGTATAGGAAGCACCTTAGAGAAAATAAAACTGTGACAGTAATACTTCTATTACTGCATCAGTAAGACGATATTTAGTTGATGAGAGCATCACTACTGCCTGACTGAATCTTTGAATGGGATACCAGTGCCTACATAATTGCACACATCTATGGTCAATATCTGAAGGATTACATAACATGTATGTATCTGTGCCTTTATCTACTGCCATCATATGTAAAACAAACATACAGATACATGTGTGCCAGAGTTTCACACCTCTACCATCTCTTCGACATAACACATGAGAGAATACTGGAGCACGCAGTCACATACCTCAGTCATAAGACTAAAAAGTCCCTTGAACTTGACAGACTTGACATCTCATTTTAAAGAGACACTTAAAATTCTGCAGCATATTTCAAGTGTACATCTCAATAGACCAATATGAGCTAACCAAATCACTAATCCCTCTGCCAACATGTCTTAAACCTTAGTTTTGGACAGCAGCTTCACTATTTTAATTTTAATGTGTCTGTTAAATCTCTTACCATATTCCAGAGAACATGTGTGCATGTGTCTGTAACTTTTAAAAGTGGCATCATATGTCAAAGAAACATACAAATAGATGGATAGTGCATACTGCCTGAGAGAATGGATCTCTTGATGGGTACCACCTGAGTAAATAGTTCAGTGCAAGAGTACTGCCTGGGTGATTGCATGAGAACAGAAGTACTGAATGAGTGATTAGATCAGTGCAGGGGAAATACCTTAGACAACCATGAGGGCAAGGCTAACATATTGAAGACAAGAGTGTATGTGTAGTGCTTGAAAGAGCAAACAAAGTGAATGGGTACTGCCTGAGTGATTCTATGACTGTAGTGGTAATAACTGGATGATTGTATGACTGTATGGTAAGCACCTGAGAGAAAACAAGAGTGTAAGGGTAATGCTTGGGCCATTCTATGAGTGCATCAGTAGTATCAGAGTGAGTAGATAAGAGCATGGGTGGTGCCTGACTGAATTCTTGAGTGGGATAATAGTGCCTTGGTTATTGCACAAATCTATGGTTAATGTCTGAGGGATTCCATGGCATGCATGTGTCTGTGCCTTTTCCTAGTGGCATCATATATAAAAGAAAGATACAGATAAATGTATACCAACGTTTTATACCTCTACCATCTGTTTGACATAACACATCAGAGACTACATATGCACGGAGACACATACCTCTCTCATAAGACTAAAATGTCCCTCAAAACTTCTTGAGAGACTGCCCTTTCCATTTTAAAGAGACACCCAAAATGAAGCAGTATACTTGCAGTCTACATCTTCATTGACCAATACGAGCTAACCAAATTACTAATCCTTCTGCCAACATGTCTTAAACATGTCTTAAACTATTCAGCTACTACTCAGAGTGCTGGGCCTAGACAAATACAAAGCAGCAACATTTTCAATGTGTCTGTTAAAAGACTCACAATATTCTAGAGAGCATGCATGCATGTGTCTGTACCTTTTAAAAGTGGCATCATATATCAAAGAAACATTCAAACAGATGGGTAGAGCGTAGTGCCTATAGAAATATTCCCTCACAACCTACTCAATTTTGAAATTAACAACTTCTGCACTTTGACAAGTATTATTTAACACAGGGTGGCAACATTAACTTTTTTTATATTTATAGTTTTTAATACTTTTTTATGTACAAAATATCTCTTTTAGCCTACGGGACGATACGAGGGATGCCGGAAGGAACGTGACAAGACGTGCTTTGCAAATAATACAATTAACTGCCATCAGACAAAAGACCCAACTTGAATAAACTGAGGAGTGAAAACCATTTTACACAGATGAAAGAAGAATTCTGGGCATTTTCAGTGAGTTAAAAAGGAAACCCATATCCCCGTCTGAGGGTTCACAGCTCCAGATAATCCTCGTATTTGTGACCGTTTGATGAATAGGTAGATCGTGTTCTTGGAACATTTCAAAGTGATACATTCTACTGACATGAACTTATAACTGAAGCGGTGGTCTACCCTATTGAAAATATCAGGATACCCATCCATGCAGTGGCTATAACTCTTTATGAATATTTGATTATTCTGCTTAAAGGTCCTGAGGAAGGTGGTCCTATCCCACCGAAACGCGTCGACCTTGCGTAATAATTTCGCATCACAATCTGCGATCCCTCAGACGCAGAATAAGGAGTGAATGTAGTGTGAATGAGATAGTTTGTTTTGGGAAATTGTAAGATTTGTTTAGGTTTCCTGTTCTTTTTTCTGCTTGGTATGGTTATGTTTTTTATTATTCCAATGAAATACTGTATGTTTTATTAAATGAATTGTGACAATTTGTAAGTAAAAAGAAGAAAAAGATGAATGATATTTTGTACATAAAAAAGTAATAAAAACTATAAATATAAAAAAAGTTAATGTTGCCACCCTGTGTTAAATAATACTTGTCAAAGTGCAGAAGTTGTTAATTTCAAAATTGTGTAGGTCGTGAGGGAATATTTCTATATGCTATATTTGTTGTTCCTCTCTTTCCCTGACCTAAAAATATATATAGAGGGGGTCCCATATCCATGTTGATAGAGCGTAGTGCCTTACAGAATGGATGACTAGATGGGTACCACCTGAGTAAATAGTTCAGTGGAACAGTACTGCATGGGTGATTGCATGAGAACAGTAATACTGAATGGGTGATTAGATCAGTGCAGGGGAAATACCTTAGACAAACCATGAGTGCAAAGCCAACTCATGGGTAAAGTCAAGAGTGTATCAGTAATCTTTGAAAGAATAAAAACATGCATAGGTACTGCCTGAGTGATTCTATGACTGCAGTAGTAGTAACTGGATGATTCTATGCGTATATGGCAAGTACCTGAGAGACATTATGAGTGTATGGGTAATGATTGGACTATTCTATGAGTGCATAAGACATACCTGGCTGAGAAGATGAGAGCATGGATAGTGCCTGACTGAATCTTTTGAGTGGGTTAGTAGTGTCTTGGTGTTTGCACAAATCAATGGTTAATGACTAATGGATCACATGGCATGCATGTGTCTGTGCCTTTTCCTAGTGGCATCATATATAAAAGAAACATATATACAAGTCCTTGAAACCTATGTGTTTTTCAGTGAATTTCAAAGGTTTTTTAACTGCTAATTTCTAACTAGAACATAGCAGTTGCGTTTGCAGAGTTGTGGAGAAAAGTGAGCGTGGCCTCTAAACACCGACTGTGTGGGATTTACTGGAGGCAACAGGAGGGGTAGGTAGCCCCGCTGGCGTAAAATCAGGAGCTCTACGGCCTTCATGGTGCCTGACACGCTGTGTAGGGATATGTCAACACCCTATTTTTTGTATTGTGGCAGGGGCAGCTGACAACATCCCCACCACAATACAAAATATAGGGAATGCAACTACTGTGGTGGCAGTCTAATCATAATACGTTATGTAGGTAGGCCCCTTGTAGGCGGCCAGTCCCCAAACCGAGACTATGGCAGACAGACTGTAATCTGTCTGCCATCGTAATCAGGCCCCAAGTTTGGATTTTAAGTGCTGAAAACACAGTCTGGCTCTCGAATTTTGCCTTGTTTGCATGTTCAATTTCTATAGACTCACATGCCCAGCAATACATGGAGAGAGTTATACCGTTATTAACATAAGATCAAAGGTTGTTCAAACCTGCGTATTGAGTTTTAGGCCTTGGCTCTAGACGCCGCACATGTGCTGTATTGAAATGAGACATGCTGTATCTACTGTTGTGGTAACCACTGCAAAGGCGGTATGTGGCAAGGCGAAGTCATTCACTGCATGTATTTACCTTAAACACGGACCAGACGCCATACTTGTTTCTAGCTGTCTTTCCTGAATCTAAACCCAGTAGAAGTTGTTTCCCCCACCTCCAGTCCAGAATCTTTTGGGGGCACACATTAGTGTGTTGTTTTGCTGGTCTGCTCAGTGCAGAGTTTCCACGTGTACAACAGTTATAGCACTAGCATAGCGAGAGAGACGCTTTGACGGCTCCTGACATTACGTCACAGGGTAGGGAGGGAGTGTTAATTTACCACAACATATCCAAGTGTGAATATAGCCTTCAGGTGCAGTTACCTGCTGCAAGTAACATCATACTTTCAAACACTACTGGCCTTATTTACAAGGAATTAACGCAGCTCGGTGCCGCAAGCTATTTGTCTGCGCTGCGGCAATTCCGAAGCAAAGGGATGCATTATCTGTGCAACAATATGACGGATCCCTTTGCTCTCCCCTGCGCTGGCGCACAATTAGCTGCCAAGACCGACGCAGGCAACCTTGCTCCATGGTTCAAGGGTATCTGCGTCAGGAGGATGATTATTTTTGTGCAGGAAGGGATACTTTCCTGCACAAAACAATCACAAGAGGTGATTTGCTCTTCCCATGTGTCCTCCAGAATGCAGCACGAATAGGAATGAAGAAAAAATGAAGAGAAATTAAAAAATGTCTCCTTGTTGCGCCACCCTACACCTCCACTGGGAAGGAATAGCATTCTGACACATTTCCAGGTTTACCGTTTCTAGTAAATTTGGGAATGTGTCAGAAGCCATGGGTGTTGCCTAGGAATGCCCACAGAAACACCCATGGTATGCCCATTTCACACATAAGTTTGCATGTAAAGGGGCAATATTAGAAAGGACAAGAAAAGCCACAAAGGGTAGCTTTGGGTGTCCTTGTAAATATCGCACAGCAGGTTGTGCAGCCGATGTGTCACAAAGAGTGACGCACTGGAGCCGCAAGGGGATTGTAAATAAGCCTCCCAATGAGCAGCAACAGAACACATGTATTCATTGGGCCTTATTTACAAGGTTTTAGCGCAGGGCAGTGCCACAAGGAATCTTCCTGCACTGCCCTGCGTCAAAAAAAAGGGCAGGAATGTGGTATCTTTATAAGATATGGCACATTCCTGTCCTTTTCCCCTGTGCTGGAACGCAATGGGCTGCCATGCACCAACGCAGGCACCCATAGCTCCATGGGTTCAAAGGTCCCTGCGTTAGAAAGAGGAAAAACGAGTATAAATGAGGATATTTCTCCTTGTTGCGCCTCCCTAACGCCACCCCTGGGGTTTACGATTCCTAGTGAATCTGCAGCTTTCATTGATGTTGAGTGGGAACACCCACAGCAACATCCATGGAACACCCTTTTCACGCAGTGTTCTGCGTGAAAGGGGCACATATTTACAAGGCCATGAAAAGCCAAGCAAGGTTGCTTTGCGTAGTCTTGTAAATATGCTGCGGCAGATTGCCCTTCCACATCGTCAAAAAAGTGATGCGCCGTTGGTGAAAATGTGCCACTAGGGGCACTCGTTCTTATTTAATGAACAGAGACATAAGTGGATTTCAAAACGTTTATTTAATAGTTGCTACATCGAACATTTCATAGCAATTTACCCAATATATAGTAAGTGAAAACTATAAATGTCACTAAATATTCCGAGGCTGCTCATTAACATGGCTAAAGGGCATTGTAAAAGCCAATAACTCTCGCAGACCGATTGGCTTTGCCATAGCTTGTTCTATTTGCCTCCACAGTATAAATATATTTGCACCCCAGAGAAATTGAGAAAAAGTGGATATACAGCTGCAAAAGAATATTTGGCGTACCATTTCTATTCATGTTTCCTGTTGTGATCCGTTTCAGGGTCCCTCTTCGCTTGTGGAATGCCTGCAGTGCTTAAAAGTTTATGAAAACTCCCGCCCCTCCCCCAATAATACGACAATAAGCTGCCAATTCGAGCTGCCAGCAGTGGATATGAAATTCCGCTCATGCAGTACAACAACACCTCTGTCCGAGGGCTGACAGCTTCACTCTTGCATGCCTGCATAATGTGCATCTGTGTAATTGAGCAAAAAATAAGCTATGCAAACAGCACAGCCTGGAAACGAGCAGCGGGGCTACTTAGCGCGGGAACCCTGCAATTGACAAAGATCTGGCAGCGCGGATGTAGTAAGGCAGTAAGAGGTTCTTTGAGGAGCGAATGGCTTTGTAAATTGTTAATTGGCTGGAATGTGTTTTGTTTAAGTTAGCAGAATTTTGATTATGCGTAAAAAAGGGTGCTATTGACCAGCTGTGATTCAGTAAAAAGGCTGACGGAGCACTATTCGGATGTGTACAGTGTGCTGTGCTCGGCTTATATACAGTAAGTGACCAATTATAATCCCATTATACAGACCAATTACAGTTTTACTCGTTTATTTTTGGCGCAGGCGCTCAGCAATGAATAATGTCTCGCGAAAACTCCAGGACTGAGTTAAGAAGCTGTTCTGTTGCCATTTCCCATTTCCCACTTTCCAATACCTCTCTGGAAGCTCCGTTTTCGTTTTTGTGTCAGTGCATACAGTAAGCTCCTGCAGCGTCTGCGTCATCACCCCTCCACTACACCCAGCATGCTCTTTTGGGGTCACTTCCCAACTTAAAGCAATGGTGCAGCTGCAATATACTGAAGTCTCTGGTGAGCCCCACCACTTAATGCGCAGGGAGGGAGAGAGAGTCCTTGCCTGGCTTGTCTCAGGTGAACCCCTTCACCTCATGCTGGGGGAAGGAGGGAGAGTCCTTTCCCGGTATGTCTCTGGCGAGCCCCACTACTTCATGCTGGGGAAAGGAGGGGTGGTCCTTACTTGGCATGTCTCTTGTGAGCCCCACCACTTCATGCTGGGGAAAGAGGGGTGGTCCTTGCCTGGCATGTCTCTGGTGAGCCCCATCACTTCATGCTGGGGAAAGGAGGGAGAGTCCATGCCTGGTTTGTCTCTGGCGAGCCCCACCGCCTCAAGCTGGAGGAAGGAGGGGTGGTCCTTGCCTGGTATGTGTATGGCGAGCCCCACCACTTCATGCTGGGAAAAGGAGGGGTGGTCGTTGCCTGGCATGTCTCTGGTGAGCCCCACCACATCATGCTGGGAGAAGGAGGGAGAGTCCTTGCCTGGTATGTCTCTGTTGAGCCCCACAACTTCATGCTGGGAAAGGAGGGAGAGTCCTTGCCTGGTTTGTCTCTGGTGAGCCCCACCACTTTATGCTGGGAGAAGGAGGGTGAGTTCGTGCCTGGTATGTCTCTGGTGAGCCCGACAACTTTATGCTGGGGGGAAGGAGCGAGAGTCCTTGCATGGTATGTCTCTGGCAAGCCCCACCACCTGATGCTGGGGGAAGGAGGGAGAGTCCTTGCCCGGTATGTCTTTGGCGAGCCCCACCACCTCATGCTGGGGAAGGAGGGGTGGTCCTTGCCTGGTATGTCTCCGGCGAGCCCCACACCTTCATGCTGGGGGAAGAAGGGAGAGCCCTTGCCTGGTATGTCTCCGGCGAGCCCCACACCTTCATGCTGGGGGAAGAAGGGAGAGTACTTACCTGGTATGTCTCTGGTGAGCCCCACCACTTTATGCTGGGGGAAGGAGGGGTGGTCTTTGCCTGATATTTCTCTGGCGAGCCCCACAACTTTATGCTGGGGGGAAGGAGGGAGAGTCCATGTCTGGTATGTCTCAGGTGAGCCCCACCACTTCATGCTGGAGGAAGGAGGGAGAGTCCTTGCCTGGTATGTCTCTGGCGAGCCCCACCACTTTATGCTGGGGGAAGGAGGGGTGGTCTTTGCCTGCTATTTCTCTGGCGAGCCCCAAAACTTCATGCTGGGGGGAAGGAGGGAGAGTCCATGCCTGGTATTTCTCTGGTACACCCCACCACTTCATGCTGGGGGAAGGAGGGAGAGTCCTTGCCTGGTATGTCTCAGGTGAGCCCCACAACTTCATGCTGGGGGGAGGAGGGAGAGTCCTTGCCTGGTATGTCTCTGGCGAGCCCCACCACTTTATGCTGGGGGAAGGAGGGGTGGTCTTTGCCTGATATTTCTCTGGCGAGCCCCAACACTTCATGCTGGGGGGAAGGAGGGAGAGTCCATGCCTGGTATTTCTCTGGTACACCCCACCACTTCATGCTGGGGGAAGGAGGGAGAGTCCTTGCCTGGTATGTCTCAGGTGAGCTCCACAACTTCATGCTGGAAGAAGGAGGGAGAGTCCTTGCCTGGTATTTCTCTGGCGATCCCCACAACTTTATGCTGGGGGGGAGGAGGGAGAGTCCTTGCCTGGTATGTCTCTGGTGAGTCCCACCACTTCATGCTGGGGGAACGAGGGGTGGTCTTTGCCTGGTATTTCTCTGGCGAGCCCCACAACTTCATACTGGGGGGAAGAAGGAGAGTCTATACCTGGTATGTGTCTGGTGAGCCCCACCACTTCATGCTGGGGGAAGAAGGAAGAGTCCTTGCCTGGTATGTCTCTGGTGAGCCCCACAACTTCATGCTGGGGGCAAGGAGGGAAAGTCCTTGCCTGGTATGTCTCTGGTGAGTCCCAACACTCCATGCTGGGGGAAGGAGGGGTGGTCTTTGCCTGGTATTTCTCTGGCGAGCCTCACAACTTCATGCTGGGGGGAAGGAGGGAGAGTCCATACCTGGTATGTCTCTGGTGAGCCCCACCACTTCATGCTGGAGGGAGGAGGGAGAGTCATTTCCAGGTATGTCTCTGGTGAGCCACATCACTTCATACCGGGGGAAGGAGAGAGAGTCCTTGCTTTGCTTGTCTATGGTAAGCCCCACCACTATAAGGATGTGGGTAGTTCTTGCCTTGGATTATACCACTGTTTTCTGTGCATCAAAATATTTACTTTACCTAAGTTTTCACCAACTAATATTGGTGTGCTCCCTTTAAAAGTGAGCGACGGTTAAATGAATCACTCAATGAAAAGTTCTCACTTTCATTACGCACATTTCTGTAATTACTATGAGCAAAACGTTTGGATATAAAAAATGCAAGGAAGAGATGCATAAAAAATGTAAGTAACTACCTAATTCCAGGCAGTTCTGACATGAGATCTTATAGAGCCTGTCAATGCAGTACTTACTTTCTGATCTGAAGGAGAACAGAGATCATATATTCTGGTGAGGAGGAGAGGCACAGAGGGTGGTGGGGGAGAGTGCAGGAGACCAGGGATTATATTATATATATATATATATATATATTTGGGCAGGAAAGGGGTGAATTGAAGAGTGGGTGATTAGGACAGCAGGTACATTTTTATATTTGAGGCGTAATGATGAGGCCGGTGTTGAGAGGAAGAGGAAGGATGGCAGGAGGGTTGGAGGCAGAATGGCAATTGTAACATGGGGCGGTGGTTGTGTGCATGGTTCCCATTGACTCCTCTACCTCAGCACAGCTGTTAAAAGCAAGGACAGGAGTTTTTTCTTTTAAAGGTTACTAGAAATTATAGGGTTTCAGGATGGCTTGAGTTTTTCTGAGAGGGTAGGGTTAAAGTTAAGCAGTGTTAGGGTTTTGGGAAGTGCTTTGGCATATGCCATTAGTAGCCATATGCAGAAAGCCAAATTGCGATCGCAAACGCTGAAATTTGCAGAATTTCAGCGTTTGTGATCGCAATTTGGGTGCTATGTATCAGACAAAAACCCACTCGCAAAATAAGGAATCGCAAAATTTGCGATTCCCTATTTTGCAAATGCATTTAAGGAATCCCAAATTGCGATTCCTTAAATGCAATGTAGGAAGCACCCAAGTTGTGCGATTTTGGCTTAAGGAATCGCAAATTACCACCAAATTCAGGTTGGTAGTAATCTGCAATTTCTTTGAAAAATGCAAATTTTTGCATTTTTCAAAGTGCCATGTGGCACACAAACATGCCTGTGCGCCACATGTGCACACACGCTTATTTCAGGGGTGCAACAGGGTGTCCTATTTACAACCTTGAAATTGCATTCTCAATTTGCGATTCTCTAGATGGGAATCGCAAATTGAGAATGTCTTCCCATTCATTCCTATGGGCCTTTTAGCCCATAGGAATGAATGGGAAGGTATTCCTTATTTGCCAATCTCAATTTGAGATTCGCAAATAAGGAATATGTAGAATTCGCAAAATATTTTGCAAATCCTACCTACATTGCGTTTTGGCATTCTCTAATTGCAATTCCCTAAAAATCGCAATTTGAGAATCGCAAAAACCATTTAACCTACATATGGCCCTAGGTTTTTAGGGTCCAGGGACAGGATTTCGTTACAGTAATGAGATTGTTAGGATTCATGGTTCAGTTTTGTTGGATAATGTGTTTTTAGAGTTCAGGGGTACTTTTATGTAGCGGTTATATTATTATTGATTATTATTATTATTATTACTGGAAATGGTGTATTATTAAACTTCCCCTAGCCCTTACCTTGAGCTTCTGCCCTTAATTGTGCCTGATCTTCTGACTAGGCCAAGCACTTTCGTGCCCATCTCCAGTACTGTTACGAGGCTCCTCACCTCAACCTCCACTCTCACTTCTTGATCTTCCTCTTCTATCTATTAGTCTCCAGCTCTCTCCCGTTTCACCACTTTCTCTGCCTCTTTCGTTTTTGACTACCCTTACTGCATTCTGGGCTCTTACCAGGGGCAGCTCCTCCGCTAAGGTGAAGGAGGGTCCCCCCACTGCTCTGAGAGCAGAAAAACATAAAAATAAAATGATAATAACTTTGGACCTGATTAGGATCGCGAGTGGACTCACGTCTACTCGCCACCCGGATTCTCTATCCGGAATCAGGGCCGCCTGACAGGCTGTCAGCGGTTCCGGCAAAGGCATTATGATGCAACAGCCACCACGGCGGTCGCTATGCCTATAGTTTGCATTGTAAAATAGGGACACTTCACTAATCCCTGAACTAAGTGGCAGGCTCTACGTGGTGCCTGCCATTTGGTGAAGAGACATGTAGGGGGGCACCATAGGTGCTCCCAGTGCCCATATCGGAGGGCCAGGGGAAAGGGGGTCCCGCTTTGGGCACCCAAAGTCTCTTTCTGCCTGACTTTTCCTAGCGTGTTCACCACCATGAAAGGGCTGGTGGAATGGATAAACGTAATGCGACCATTGTAGGCATTACTCCACTTTCAATCTGTGCTAGTCGGTCTTTCCGACTGCCACACAGCCACCTGCCATCCAAATGTGGCAGGCTGAGAAAATATTTGCGATGGAGTTGGGACCAGAACTGACGGGCTGGCGGTGGTGGTCCCACCATCATCCTAATTGGGCCCTCAGGTATAATCATTTTATTTTTCTTTGCTACAGGGCTGGGTCACGGTGGGGATGGCGTCGGAACCAGGGAGGAGTAGTTAGTGCACACTCTCAATGTGGGTTCTCTTTTTTCTCCTTTATTCTGTGCTGATTTCTTGAGCATTTCTCACCCTTTCTGTGCCATTTTCTGTGCATCATTCATTCTTCATCATTCATTTCTTGCCGCTTTTTTGTGCTTTCTGAACTTTTCTTTGCTGCTTCTTTGTGCCTTTCTCTTTCTTTCTTTGTCATTCATTCTTTGTTGGTTTTTGTGTATTTCTCTTTGACTCTCTACCTCTTTTTTTTGTGCTTTTTGAGAATTTTTCACTTAATCCCTGCTTCTTTTCTGGGCATCTATTACTCTTTACCTTGTTCTATGCTTCTGTTCTGTGACTTTGCCTTTCAATCTTTAACATTTATTTCTGCCATTTTCAATCACACATTGCTACCTTTTGACCTCTTTTAGTCTAAGCCCTTTAACCCTTTAAAGTGCTCTCCTACCTCCTATTTTGCTTCCTTTTTCTTTTACTGTCCTTTGTGGTATCCCCCCCATGATGGCCTTTCCCACCTGCTGTATGCCTTTCCGCCGCTCACTAGCCACTCCCACCTCCTCGGCTCCTCCAACCTCCCACTCTTTCTTAATGGCAACGCTGTGCAGATGCATTTTTGACATATGCAGCAGGCGGTCTATGTAGGATTCTATGTGCTACTAAACATCTTTAGACTATACAGAACTCAGCTGCCAGACTGACAGTTAGACTTCCACCCCACTTCCAAATCACCCCACACCTCCTTGACCTTCACTGGCTCCCCATCCACAAATTGGCAAACTTCCAACTCCTCATGCACACATACAAAGCCTTCCACATTTTTCAGGCCTACCTAACTCAACAATCCTATTAACTTCCACATACCTATCTGACATTTCTACTCAGTCTGATTCCTACTGCACACATATGCTGAAGCAGTTCCAGTGACTATACATTTGCCCTAACTTATTCCCAACGCCTGGAATGACCCAACAAAGCCTATCACAGTCACCTTCTCAGTTATCTTTTTAATTTTGCAAAAAACTGAAGACATGGCTCTTTACCTAGTCTCAGTCTTAACTCAGCCCACGCCCCTCAGGCTTTCAATGCTAGGACAACCATCTCAGTGAGTCATGCACTCCACAAACACCCATAACACAACACAACACAACACAACATAACTGTAAGAAATTGGGTAACTGGTTGAGGGGGTGTAATCCTGTCAAGCAGCAACCATAATTCTTCTCAGCGTGAAGTCACAAGCAAACTCTAAATCAACCTGTGCTCAACCCATAATTAGCTTGGCACAGAGTAGTCAGACTACCCTCAGGTGCAATGTGTAAAGTGTTTGTGCAACCCTTCTAACAGTTACACAGTGAACAGGTAAGAGGGTGAGGCAGTTTGGGCTGGACTGTTCCTATGAGGCACAGGGTCAAGGCTGATTTGCATATGGCCATGTCTGACCTGGGGTGGTGTGGAGTGCAAAAAAACGATGGATTTAGGCCCAGATCTCTGTACTGGGGTGAATGTATGACAATGTTCCTCATTCTGTCCATCACCTGTTGTTTTTGCCAAGAGGGTGGGGCAGGGCAAGGGGAGAAGTTGAAATACGATGGGATAGGGAAATTATAATCAATAAATAAAACCACGTACTGTGCACTCACAGGATCTCCGACTCAGCAATGTTGCGAGCGCAAGATAAATGGTTTTACTTATTTATTTATTTTATTTTCCCTATCCCATCATATGTTCACTTCCTCTCCACCCACTCCGCTGCTCTTACCTGAACCGGCAGTGCCTGTTGATGACATACCACAAAAGGAGCCCACAACAGAATTAGAAAAATAGAGTAGTTTTGAATAAACAATTCAAGACCAAAACAACAAAAATCCAATCAGTAGATCTTTAGATATTAAATTCTAAATATTTTCATAAAAATATTGCCTAAAAGCTTAAAGCACCAACTGTGGCTATCTGGTCTGGCCAGACCGGGTCAAAATCACAAGTTCAGTCTGACCGCGATGGGGCATGGGCTGACTGAAGAAAGTACCTTTAATGCTGATTTGCAGAGAATTGTGAAGAGCCATGTCGAAGATTTGTCGCACAGCTGAAGCAACTCATCACTTCCAAGATACAGGGAGGCTGTTGTGTGAAGTCCTGTTGCGTCTTCTTTGAAGATCCCATCAATGAGGACTTGTGATGCATAGTCCAGAGTTGGGGATGCGTTGGGGCGCTACAAGACTGCAATGTGGAGTCCGGCGTTATCGTCGAGGCTGCTCTAAATGAGGGGTGCCAGAGCTTGCGCTGAAGATGCATCAGCCACCGGTGGTATTGAAAGCGATGCGGGCTGCAGAGATTATACAGGTCTTTGCAATGGGTCCAATCCAAGCAACTGTGGCAATGCATCAGTTCTGCTTGGGGTTGTGCAGCATAGGAGATGCCTACTTTCAAAGGTCAAAGACCAAGGTGGCACCACTTGACATGGTAGACCAGGTGCAGGTGCAAGGTTGTTGGAACTTTCTGTCACAAAGGCTCATGTCAGGAGGCCAGCCAACTAGCTCAGGAAGGAGGGCAGCAGGCGGCAGGTCAGCACAGCAAAGCAGAATATGGTCCTGCAGAGCGGCAGTCCTTCAGTACAGGAGTCCTTCTTTCTGGCAGAGTGTCTACAGGTCCAGAAGTGAACTGAGCAGTTGGTGTCTGAGGTCCAGTATTTCTACCTAGTTATGCTTTTTAAATGGGGGAGAACATTCTAGAGGTTTCCCTTTGAAGTCCTCAGGCATCCTGTCTTTCCTGCCCTTTCTCCAGACTAACTATTCGGGGTATTTGTGCAGAGGCAGAACACAGCTTATTCAGGTGTAAGTGAAGCTGTACCCAGCTCCTCCCTCCAAACCTGCCAGTGATAGCCCAGTCATGCACACTTAAGCTCTCTATTATGTGTGGTTGTCTAGGAGGAATACACAAAGCTCAGCTATCAACTGCACCAGGTCATGTGACCAGAGACAAGCTACAAGCTCTTAATGGATAGGTCAAGAAAATGTCAACTTTCAAAACGTTGCATCACTGCTTATTTATTTTAGCAGATTCAGGTGCAACACATTTGTTGGCATTTTTTCTTTAAACCTATGAGGGAATTTTATTTGTTTTGGACTCTCAAGAGGGGTTGCTACTAAGGAATAAACCCATTAACAAACTAGTGTGCCTATCCACATTTGGTCCCCACACCAATAAATACCGGAAGATATTCTGACAAATTGGCATCCTCTAACCGAATTGGAATGTCCAATGGAAAGACCTCTGTTCGCAATGCAAAAGAACAGAAGTATTGGAGAAAGAATTATTCGAGCAGATATGGCTTCAACTGCTATAAAAAAAGACTAACCTACGAGCCCAATGGAACCTGCAGCCCATTGAGGGGGACCGAAAATGCGGTAACTGTTCAGCGTGCAGTACAACCATTGAAAGGCACGTGTTCATACATGATTCCATTAAATGGATTCACAAGGAATTCACCAACTGCAAAACGAAAAATATTGTCTTTGCCATTAAGTGTCCATCTTCAAAAATATACATCGGAAAGACTACCCAACAAATCAATAAGCGAATAGTGCAACATCGGTCAGGCAATAAAAAACTAATTCTGACAGCACCAATGGTATCTCACTTTGTGGACCATGGTCACCCAGAACGAGATTTCGAATGGACAGTATCATCTGGACTGAAACAACCGCCACGAGGTGGAAATCTTGAAAATGCACTACTAAAAAGAGAGGCCTATCTAATTTTAAAATTCAACTGCATTACGAGAGGTCTAAATGAAATGTCTGAGCTGAACCAAGCAATACATTAACATTTTAGAAATTGAAAAATGATGGAATATAACTCCCATAATACCATCGACTTCCCGCTGGGGAGATTAGTTTTTTCAAAAAGGCAGAGACAGCACAAGCACATGGGGTGCATTAATTCCTGTCCCAACGTGCGTTTGAAGAAGACGTGAGACACACTAAAACTGAGTGTTCATACATTTATGCTCGTAAAAATTGTTTTTGCCCATATTCGGGAGGTAGTGAAGAAATTATACGCCCATGCACTGTGGGGTCAAAATCAGTTGCAATGCCTCAATGCGGCAGGTAAAGTTGAACAGAAACAAGCGTACAGGCACAGAGCACGACGTGCATTCAATTGGGGCGGTAAAGCTACAATGCTACAATGTTGCAAAAATGATCTGGCACAACAAACATATGCGCTTATTTTGAAAACAGAACTGTGATTGTTAGAACCGGGGTCTCTAGTTGGCAGGGGAATGCACCCTAGTCCAAGTAGGGACCACCGCATCCGACCTGGTAGCTTGGCGCAGAGCAGCAAAGGCGTAACTTCAGAGGCAATGTGTAAAGTATTTGTGCAACACACAACGACGATGACACAGTAAAAACACTCACAAAAGGAACACCACACCAGTTTTGTATAAGAATTTCTTTATCTAAAAATTATGCGAGAACCAAAAGCAGGTAAATCCAGCTCCAGGCAAGATCAATAATAAAAAGGATTCCAGCAGCAGTCCTCACTCCAGCAGGGATTCTTCCAGGTCCAGCAGTGTAACAAGAATGTGAGGCCAGGACCCTCCCTTATATATTCTACAGTTCAGGGGCTAGAAAGTGGTGGAAGTCTCTGGAAGGGTCTGGGGGCAGGGGCTTCTGGAAGAGTCCAGGGAGTTCTGGTATGTTCCCTGCCTTCCCTGACCTAGCTGTCACAGTGACGAGAGACAGGCCGTTAAGGCTACCGTGGACAGCCCATCACAGCTCATCCCAGGGAAGAAGGTGTGAATCACCACTCCCACCTCCCAACCCAGGCAGGCTATCAGTATGCAGAGGGGAGGGGGGAGTCTGCAGAGCCTAATCTAAGTGTAGGCAGGAAAAGGTCCCCTTTATAAAAGTGGGATCCCTAGCGTAGTAATGCCCAAACCCTATATATCATTAGAAAGGGTTCCCCGCCCCGAGTCCAACAAGACCAAACATGATAGACTTATTAGGTCCCTGTCAGAAGTTATTCCATAAGGGGAGGTTCCCAATGTTAGCCTCTGGAGGATTAAACCTTACTGCGGTAGCAGTGGCTTGTGGCAGATATGCCAGCCTCACAAGGTTTTAGGGGAGAGCACCTGCACCTCAGCACTGTTTAGCAGTGGTGAGGCGCCCAGAGTCCTAAGTCCAACAAAACATAGAATAAAAATGGGAGGCAAAAAGGGCAAAAATGTAGGGGAGACCACCCTAAGGCTGACAGGTCTAACAGTGATGTAAACAATAATACCCGATATCCTGAAGGTAACCAACTTTCAATTTAACGTAGCAGAGAATGAAGTAACCAGATTTCAACTTAAAGTTACAAATAATGAAGTTTTGCAAACGGTCAAAGGTCGATTCCAACAAAGTTGACATAAGAGAGAATTCATCGATAACGGACAAAAAGAAACCCCTTTAAGTAAGCACACAACACAGCGGTTTCTTTTTTGAAAGCTTGCAAGCACACAAACAAGCTAAACATAACGTTTTTTTTTATGTACTCTGCAGGGCAGAAAATACCGCAGCCCACACATGCACATAGGAAAAACAACTTTTCACTTTGATAGCCCACATTTGGTTTAAACACATGTCCTTCAAACAGTTAACGGCCAAGTAAGTCCCTTGTGATAAATAAGTTAGAACGAAATAAGAGGTATCAGACCTGACGACTCACAGAATTCTTTATAATCCTTTAGGTACCCGACCACTTTGACAAACGATAGTGCACAGAGAGTGAAAACTACTTCAATAAGTTCAGGTATCATTTGTGTATAGACACAAAACCAAGGACAAAAAGAAGGGAAGTACAGTAATAGATTTGAAACTTGTTTTTTTGTTTTTTCCCCTCCCCTTTTTCTTTCCCTGTTTTACCACAAATACTAGACTAGACAAATACTAGACAACACCGTGGTTCAGCCCTGACAATAATGTCAAACTCTGAAGGGAATTGGAAACGTGTCAGCATTTTTCCTTTAAACATAGGAGGGAATAGTATTTGTTTTGGACTCTCAAGAGAGGTTGCTACTAAGGAATATACCCATAGAGAGAACTCACACCTTTTTTCCCATAGTTAGCCTGCCCTTCAAATGAAACGAAGCATAAGGTCTTTGTTTAGAGGCAATCTTAGTACTAGTAATAATGACTGGTGTAATTGTCTGTAAATGCACATGCTTTGTAATGTTATGTACTTACATTTCTGAATGTTTGGTTATTTTTTGCACAATTTTGTTTCACATATTGATCAAGTTTCTTTTTTAATGAAGAATGTATCTTTTGAATGCCTTAATGAATAACAAAATGTCGCTTTAAAAAGTTTCTCTAAATGATTTCAAGGGAGGAAGTAAGGTACAGCGACTGAATGTGTTGCACCTGAACCTGCTAAAATAAATAAGCAGTGTTGCAACTTGGTGGCCAGGTACCCTCTTTTGTATAAACTTTATTATGTCCTACCAGGCCCCCATAATGGATGTGACCCCTTTTATTTATGTATTTATTGGGCTTTTAAAGCGCGACAGCTACCCAAAAAGTGTTTCCCGGCGCTAGGATATACTAAACCTCATGGGCAGGTCGATTTACTCAGGGGAAAGGCAGGAGCAAGTTACTGGTCAAAAAGCCAGGTCTTAATGGCTTTACGGAAGTGGATGTAGCGGGTTTCAAAGCGAAGATGCTGAGGGAGGGAGTTCCAGAGCTTGGGGCCCAATAGGGAGAAGGATCTTCCCCCCATCCTCACACGGGTTGTTTTGGGCACACAAAAAAGGCCTTGAGATGAAGATCTCAGGCACCAACCCGGCGTGTAGGTTTGCACAAGGGTTTGTAGGTATCTAGGGGCATTGCCCCATTTTATTCTGTGCATAAGGCTAAGTGTTTTAAATTTGACCCTGTTTTCAATTCGTAGCCAGTGGAGTGCCTTTAGGGGACCGGACATGCGTTCCCTTCTGTGGCACTTGCAGAGCAGTCTTGCTGCGGCGTTCTGCACCAGTTGAAGGCGTCGCATGACTGCCTGTGATGACCCTAGGTAAAGGACATTCCCGTAGTCTAAACGGGAGGTGATCAATGCATTGACCACAGTCTTTTGTGTGTCATCAGGTAACATCCAAATGATTTTCCTGAGCCACCTCAGAATTGTGAAACAGGTGGATGTAAGGTTGGTGACTTGGGGCTCCATGGTTAGGCCATTGTCAATGATAATGCCTAGGTTTCGTACTTGTTGCGACGGGGTGGGTAGAGAGCCCATTTCGGATGGCCAGTGTCTTGGGTTCCAGAGATTTTGGTATTGGACCCAGTATTAGAACCTCCGTTTTGCTGCCATTAAGTTTGAGCATATTGTCGCTCATCCAAGTGGCGATGTTCCTAAGGCCTGACTGCAGGAGGGAGGAGGAGTCATGGTCTCCATTGGAGAGTGAAAAAACGATCTGTGAATCGTCGGCGTAGGTAAACATATTTAGACCTGCTGCTTCGGCGATCTGGGCGAGCGGGGTTAAGTATATGTTAAAAAGTAGGGGGCTCAACACAGAGCCCTGAGGCACTCCATAGGGGGATAGGTGGATATTTGAGGCTGCGGTACTGGAGGTGATTTGAAATGTCCTGCGTGTCAGGAAAGATGCAATCCAATCCAATGCATCGCCCCTAATGCCCACGGTGGAGAGCGAATTTAGCAAAATATTGTGGGAGATGGTATCGAACGCTGTGCTGAGATCAAGTAAAATCAGCACAGCGGAATCTCCTCTGTCGACCAGGAGGCGAAGATTTTCCATCACTCCGAGCAGTGTCGTCTCTGTCGAGAAACCAGGGCGGTAACCCGATTGGGAGGGGTGAAGTATGTTATTTGCCTCCGTAAATCTGGCGAGGTGTCCATGGACATGTTTCTCCAAGACTTTGGAGAAAACGGGTAGGAGAGATATTGGGCGGAAATTGGCCAGGATTTTCGGATCTGCCGATGGTTTCTTGAGCAGGGGAGAAACCATGGCATGTTTCCAGATTGCTGGGACTTTTGCCGTGGAGAGGGATAGATTCAGAGTTTAGCATATGACGGAGAGTTGTGAGGTGTCCAAGAGTCTGAGTACGGAAATCGGGAGGAGGTCGCTGGGAGAGCCAGATTTTATTTTGCCTAAGATGTCTTGGAGACCCTGGACGTTTATCTCGGGCCAGAATGTTAGTGGCTCGTAGGACAGGTATGGCTGAGGGGGGTTTGGCTTCTTGTTCAGGCCGGGATTCAAGTTCGTCGCTGTTTGTGCCAGGTGTTGTTTTACTATATCCTGGTAGATGGTCTCAATCTTCTTTGTGAAGAACTGAGCCAGTTCTTCGCATTGGACATTACTCAAAGGAAAGGGTTTGGCTGGTGTGTTAGAGCCCGCTAACTCTTTTACCAGATTGAACAGAGTTTTAGATTTATTTGTGGCTTCAACAATAGATTTCGCAACGTAATTAGCTCTAGCCGTGGTACAGGCTTTGTGGTAGAGCTTAAGTTCATTTCTGTAGATCGAGCTGGCTACAGGGGAGTAATCTTTCCTCCAAAGGCGTTCCAGACGTTTACACCTGGATTTCCGGGCCTTCAGTTGCTCGTTGTACCATAACGCTGGAGCATTGTGGGATGTAAATGTTTTGCGAGCCACGGGAACGCAAATGTCTAAGGCTCCTAGTAGCCATTTATTGATCTTGGTGGCTGCAATCTCTATGTCCTCAGAATCAAATATTTCACCCAGAGGAGCAGAGTCTAGGACGGACATGAAGTGATTTATGTCCAGTTTTTTCCAATTCCTTTTGCAGGACTGTCCTGTCTTGCTAGACGGGCTAGGAGACGTTGGATCAGACACACTGAAACTAATTAGGAAGTGGTCTGACCAGTGTAGGGGCAAAGCTGGATGGCAGTGCGACAGGGGAATGCTGGAAAAGATTGGGTCCAGGAGGTGACCCCCTTTATGTGTAGCTCCCGAGTTCCACAAAGAGAGGTTCATGGCAGCAAGGTCGTGAATTACATTTCTGCCCGGTTTGTTCAGTGGGTCGTCAAAGTGACATGGATAAGCTGCTGTAGTTCACCCGGACCGAAGCGGTCCAGTCCACCAGTTGAGTGGCCCAAGGTTGAATAGGGCCAGATGGCCGGTAAATTAGTAGACCTGTGAAGGTGAAATTCGGGTGGAGTTGGAGTTTAAAAAGGGCCCCTTTGGTTTGAAACTTTCAAAATGTGGCATTTTCAGAATTGTAAGTTAAAATACAACTTCACCATAAGTTAGGATGTTAAATTGTGCTTCTATAGATATATAACTTGAACTGGTGATCTCTTCCCATTTAGAAATGACACTTGTAAAATGTAAAAAGGCGACTCAAGTGTTATCCTATGGGAGAGATTGGCCTTGCAGTAGTGAAGAACGAATTTAAGTGTTATTTACTACTTAGACTGGTAAAACTTAAAGGTCCATGTCCTACTTTTTAAATACATTGCACCCTGCCCTCTGGCTGTCCAGAGCCTACCATAGGGGTGACATATGAATTAAAAAGGAAACTTCGGGCCTGGCAAAAGTTTTTTGTCAGGTCAAAATTACAGTTTAGAATTGGACACACAGGCTCTTTAATGGCAGGCCTGGGACATGTTTAAAGGGCTATTTAAGTGGGTTACCAGGGCTGCAGGCCAACTAGTAGTATTTAATTTAGAGGCTCTGGGTGCCTGTTGTACCTCTTTACTAGGGACCTATAAGTAAATTAAATATGCAAATTGGGGGGAAAGCTGATGTTACCATATTTAGAGTAGAGAGCAGTGCTAAAGTGCACAAAGTTCTAATACCAGCAATAAAATGGAGTAGAAAGGCAAAGGTTTGGGGGGGTAGACCACCCTGAGGCTGACGGGTATAACAATGGCATAACATCTCCTAAGGCCCACATTTAGGCAAATAACTTTATTGAATACTGGAGGCGCACCAACCTCCTTAGTGAGGAACATCCCTACATTGGTGAATTTAATTTATGATTTTTTTTATTTTGTTCCTAACACAATTAATCAGGGGCTCAATGAATCTTGAAGTCATTTGAAAGCCTTGTATAGGAGATTGATGCAACTTCCAAATTTGAATTATGTGAACAAGTTTCTGAAGTGGTATTACTTGAAACAATAAGACTGTCACTCTGCATGACTCCAAGTCGGCCCAGTTCTAACAATCTGGTTTAGCTCACTGAGCAAGTTACTCAATAAAGAAGTGACATTGGTCTTTAACAGCTGATTGAATTCTGGTATTTTCTCTATGATATGGAAGACCACAGTCAAAACTCAACTACAAATACTTAATTTACCCCTGAGACTTGAATAATTGTAAGCCAATTTCCTTATTTTTGTACTGGTTTCAATTATTGGAAAACTTAGTCTTTAGTCAACTACAAAAATACAAGTACAGTAATGAAATACGTGACCCTTTTCAGGCAGTATTTAGGGCCAGCAGATGTCTTGAGCTGGAAGTAGTATCAGTTGGAGGATGAGATGAGGGCCCGTCGACCTTTAGGACCTCTGTGCTGCTTTTGATGCCATCAACCACACAGCCTTGTTCATTATTTATTAAAATGGCTTTTCTCTTACCTCTATAAGATTGTCATCAACTAGTCATTTTATTGGCTTGGAGCTGCAAGGTAATCCAGGGTTCAGTCTTGCCCCCATTACTTTTGTATACATATATATATCCTTTTGCATACATTGTCAAGGAAATGGAAGTAAAGTACTGTATTTCCATGCCAACAATTCCTAAGAATCCATGATGGCTCTTAGACTTTTTGGATCCGCTGGTGGATGTTGTCAAATTTTCAAAAGCTGAATCCATCAACAACTGAGCTGCTAATTACTCCAGCAGATATGTTAACACCAGAGTTGTTACACTAGTAAAAGGGAAGCAGTAATCAGAAGACTTAGGGGCCGATTATGATGGCGGACGGACCTGAGTCCATCCGCCACCATAGAGTAGGAGGGAACCTCCGCATGGCCTGCGGAGTTCCCTCCTGTGCAATTAGGATGTGACCGCCACCCTGGCGGTAACATCCTCTATTTTTACCATTGCGGCGGGTGCGGCTTCAAGCTGCATCCGCCGCAATGGTAAAAATGCATACATTGCATTTGTATGCAGAAAGTGGCAGGCACCGTGCGGTGCCTGCTGATTTCTGCATACAAATGCAGGGAAGTACCATAGGTACCCCCCATGTGCACCCCCCACTCCCCCTTCACCCAGGGGGCCCGCAACGGGCCCCCGCAGTGAAGTTACACATGCATTTCCACGGCGGAAAACCCGCCGCGGAAAAGCATTTTTCACAGGCCATCCTAATATGGCTGACGGTGTCTGAGAGACACCGTCACCATATTAGAGCTTTTCCGCCGCGGTTGTAAGCCAACCGTGGTGGAAAAGCGGCGTACGGAAACCAGGACCCACCAGCCATCCTAATGTGGCGGTGGGTATTTGGTGGGTCCGCAGAGGATTTTCCGCATCCTCCGGGCCGGCGGTGGCTTCCGCCGGCCCGGAGGATGCGGAAAATCCTCCATCATAATAGGCCCCATTGTTTGGGGTTGACCAGGATCCAGGTTAAAATTATAGGCTGACAGCGATGAAGTGAAATTCAGATGCCCTAAGCAGGTCATCCTGATCCAAGGTTCTACCTTCTGACTTAGTCTCTGAAATCGAAATTAAAACCCTGAAATAGGGCAAGTTTGCATGCTTTATTCAATGTAGTCCTCTTGTAGATGGATGGTCATATAGCCATTGGATGAGGTCCAACAGAAGCTTTTGGTTTTAATAAGAAAAGCTCTGAGCAGGAAAATTCAAATTGTGTGGTCGCTAAAGTCCTCTAATCAGTCAAATACTTTGTGTGCCTTTTTCCGTGCAAGATTTCTACCCTCTAACTTAGTGCTTGATTTATACTTTGGAGTACGGTGTTTACTCCATCAGGGCGAGTGAGTAAAATACTCTGTCCCCCTGACAGAACATAATCTGAATTAAAAGATATCCACTGGTGATGTGAAAATCCCTTAATTTTGGTAGAAACAGCTACCACAGTATGTATTACATGTATCAAAATCATAGTACCATCCTTCAAACCTTTAATAAGAAAATCCTAAAGTGTGATTGTTTTTTTTAAAGCATAAAAATTAATGACCTCTCATATCATGGAATTTGTTTCCCATGTTGTGAGGGACATTGTGCAGCTTTTGCTGCACCTTACCCCTGTGTATTACCTGGTGGGAAGTGTCAGTAAGAACTTTCCATCCAAAATCCCACTGTACATCAGGTGGGGGGTTGAATCGCCAAACCTCTGATGGCCCTTACTCCATCAGGAAGTTTAAAGAGTATGTCAGTGAGGGAGATGAACTAGTCTCCTTCTTTCACATACTTAAGGTCTGTGCATCTGTAAATCTGGCTGGGTGGACCTTCAGTTTGGCAAAGAGGGCACTCCGCAGCTATTTCAACAAGGACCTCTCTGTCAAATTCTAAATCAGCCCCATAGTCTTTTTTATGGAGCTTGTAATCCTCCGGTGGGACGCTGTATGTGACATTGTCCTCTCAAAATTAGACACCTTTGTTGAACTGCCTCGCTGACACTCTGGAAATTTTGGAAAATTTGGAAGTCCAACTATTTTCCAAGCCTCAACTTTTTCAGAGTTTCTGGAGTAGTTTCTCTTCGTCTCCTGTAGGGGGCCCAGGACCTAAGAAACGCACTCAGGTCTGGAGTCACTCCAGTACAGGACACCAGTAGAGAGGACACCAGTAGTGTATAGGCTAGGTCGATTTGCTACTCGTCAGCTGGTCATTCTAGGAAATATCTTATTACACCTTTTTGTGTCTCGGTAGCAACACAGTGGATCAGATAACTGCCTCTTGGAGTCCAGTTCTAAGGCTTAAGTACAGGTGGGAGGAGACAGATCCAGCCCTTCAGGTCTCCACATAGGTCGACGCTTTGCCTTCCACTAGGCTGGTGCCAAACAAGCTACTGTTTGTCCAAGGATCAAAGGCTTCTCTTCCTCAGGTCTCCCTTAGCACTTTGCATTCCCATTACCTTCCGGAGCTGAGAGGAGTCACATACTTCACACCCAGGTCTACCTCATTAGAGAAAGCACTGATAGGGGACAACTCCTGGAAGACTAATGCTAATTAGCCTTCTGGAGGTGCAGGCAGACACATTGTAGCTTTTTAAAAGTGACTTTTCCTGAATATGCTTTAACAGATATGACTTCACCAGTGAATTGCATTTTTAATAAACATTAAAATTAGTAGTTGAATCATCTATGTAGCTTATCGCAAACTAAAGAGAGAAGAACTCATATTTTTATTCCAACATTATTGTTGTTCATGTGAACAGGTACAGACCTGTATGGTGAGAATAACATTGGGGGGGTGAGGGGGGAATTTAGTCATTGTAGCTACATACCAACACAAAATTCTTGCAAGTACTCCTTTTAAATGGTGCACAGACATAATATCGACTCCACAATATCGAATGGACAAAATATCGAGTTTTAAATATCGTTTGGAGAAAATATCGACAGGACAGAATATCGACAGCCAAAATATCGTTTTTAAGGTAAGTGAAGTAATATCGACTGTAAATAATATCGAAAGTAAAAAATATCTTTTTTTATATAATATGTAATTATTTATAGTGTTTTTATGTTATAATATGTGTGAAAAGTGTCATTTTATGTTATAATTATTGTGTAATTTTATTCTGTAGCGGGTTGTGGGTTTATAGGGGAATAGGGTGGGAAGTAATTTAATTATAATTAATTACATATGTAAATTTATTAATTGGTAGTAATAATTAATTAATTGGTAATTAAATATTATATGTTAATTATTTAAAATGTAATTGGTAATTAATTTAATTTAATTGATTAATTGCTAATTATGTAAATTAAAATAATGTATTTCCTGTAGCGGGTTGTGGGTTTATAGGGGAATAGGGTGGGAAGTAATTTAATTATTATTTATTAAATATGTAAATGTATTAATTGGTAGTAATATTTAATTAATTGGTAATTAAATAATATTTGTTAATTAATTAAAATGTAATTGGTAATTAATTTAATTTAATTGATTAATTGCTAATTATGTTAAATTAAAGGGGTATTTTTAGGGTTCAGGGTCAGTTTTTAGTTTTTGGGTAAAGGGGTATTTTTAGGGTTTAGGGTCAGTTTTTAGTTTTTGGGTAAAGGGGTATTTTTAGGGTTCAGGGTCAGTTTTTAGTTTTTGGGTAAAGGGGTATTTTAAGGGTTCAGGGTCAGTTTTTAGTTTTTGGGTAAAGGGGTATTTTTAGGGTTCAGGGTCAGTTTTTAGTTTTTGGGTAAAGGGGTATTTTAAGGGTTCAGGGTCAGTTTTTAGTTTTTGGGTAAAGGGGTATTTTTAGGGTTCAGGGTCAGTTTTTAGTTTTTGGGTAAAGGGGTATTTTTAGGGTTTAGGGTCAGTTTTTAGTTTTTGGGTAAAGGGGTATTTTTAGGGTTCAGGGTCAGTTTTTAGTTTTTGGGTAAAGGGGTATTTTAAGGGTTCAGGGTCAGTTTTTAGTTTTTGGGTAAAGGGGTATTTTTAGGGTTCAGGGTCAGTTTTTAGTTTTTGGGTAAAGGGGTATTTTAAGGGTTCAGGGTCAGTTTTTAGTTTTTGGGTAAAGGGGTATTTTTAGGGTTCAGGGTCAGTTTTTAGTTTTTGGGTAAAGGGGTATTTTTAGGGTTCAGGGTCAGTTTTTAGTTTTTGGGTAAAGGGGTATTTAAGGGTTCAGGGTCAGTTTTTAGTTTTTGGGTAAAGGGGTATTTTTAGGGTTCAGGGTCAGTTTTTAGTTTTTGGGTAAAGGGGTATTTTTAGGGTTCAGGGTCAGTTTTGGGTTTTTGGGTAAAGGGTTTTTTTAGGGTTCAGGGTCAGTTTTGGGTTTTTGGGTAAAGGTTTTTTTTAGGGTTCAGGGTCAGTTTTGGGGTACAGGGGTACAGGGGTACAGTGTAAAAATAAAGTAAAATTAAATTTACATTAATTTAATTTTATGAAATTAAATTAAATTATATTTAAATAATTTTAAATAATTTAAATTAAAAAAAATTATTATATACTTACCAATACTTACGTTGTAATGGTAGTGCGTTGTAAAAGTTGCGTTGTAACGTCATATATCCACTGTTGCACTCTTTGCAGTGAGAATAGTAATTTTTACTCTTTTGTATTTGTACGTTAATAATATTGGCTATTATTTAATTAAATTTTGTTACTATATATATATGTTTTAAGAAATATGATTAAAAAAATATTATTTTTTTACTTTCATTAATTATTTAATTATTAAAAGTTATTTTAAGTATTGTTAATTATATTTTAGTAATATATTTTTTATATTATTGTAATTAAACATTGTTTTTATTAAAGTCGATATTTTTTACAACTATATTTTTGTACACGATATTTTGTACTCGATATTTTTGTACTTACCTGTTTGTACATACAAACTCGATATTTTGGTTGTAGATATTTTCTCGTCGATATTTTGGGTAGTCGATATTTTGGTAGTCGATATTATTTCAGTGATCCCTTTTAAATACCAGGTCTCCTTCCTTTTGAAGTACTAAGCCTGCTTAAAGGTTATTTAATATTTGGGGGCGTGGCTTGCGCGCCGCTTCTGCATGGCGTGTCGCGCTTGAGCTCCGAGGCGAGTTCGGCCCGTCGAGCTAATTTCTCCGTTACTACCTGCCCCTAGTAGCGGAAAAGGCAGACTTCAACAGCGGAACATGCGAGGAGCTGCTTGATGGGGTTTTTCTGATGGTCTGGACACCGGCTGCATGACTTATATTTCACGCTCCTGAGAAGCTCGTTTTTCCTCACGGACAGCTGCCATTTTACCGCTCTTGACGCTGCTGCAGTTTCTCCTCAGAAGCGCCGCTTTGGCTACCATATTACAGTTGGAAGTGGCTGTCCAGGGCGTTTGGTCTTTGATGCCTGCAGTTGGTAACATTTATTACTTTTTTCTGTTATTTTCTTGCTGCTTGGCTGGGAATTCAGCTGTCCACGCGCTGTTTCTTTCAGTGCAGTTCTCTCATGTAGGTGTAGTTCTTTTTTTCTACGAACTTATTACTGTGCTCCCCTGCTTTATTGTAGCTATTTACTATTTTGCTACTTGCTTGCCCTGCATATAAGTCCGCCGCTATTACTAAGTAGCGTCCATTGCGCTCAGTGTGCTATATCTTTTCTGATACAGGCTGCACAGCTATTCCTCTTTTCAAGTGGTTGAATATTCTCTTTTGAAGGCTGTTTCTTAATGGCTGCAAATATGGGGCGTTCCTCGACCAACAAAGACTCCAAAGATACTGCTTCGTCGCTAAAAAGACTTAAGTCAGTGTCTCCTACACCTGAGTCTTCTCAGTCAGACACCACTTCCACGTTGGACACAATACTTGCGCGCCTCAATGAAGTACATGATATTGCGCAGTCAACAAAAACTAACACGGATTTATTACAAGTAGAGGTGTCTGCTATCAGGAATGATTTTAAAGCCCTCTCTCTTCGTGTTTCTGCTACTGAATCACGAATCAGTTGTGCTGAAGATGGTATACAAAAACAATCCAAATCCCTCAACCACTTAGAGCGCTCAATGGCGGCATTGCGCAGAGACCTCACTGAGCAGGAGGACCGTAATCGTAGATCTAACCTACGTATTTTTGGTTTGCCGGAAGATTCAGAGAACTCATCTTCCTCTATGATAGAGTTCTTATCCCATTGGATTCCAGACACCTTACAAATCTCATTCAACAGAGACTTTGAGATAGAAAGAGCACACCGTGATCCAACGTTTCGATCTAAGACGGCTGCCCAGCCAAGAGCAATCATTTTTAAGCCATTGCGGCATCAACATACTGAACTGATTCTCTCTCATATGCGGAAAGCTAAACAAGTCATCTGGGACGGACACCGGATCTCAATTTCTCAGGACTTTGCCAGAGATACCGTTATAAGGAGGAAAGGCTTCCTAAATCTTCGGAAGCGTCTTTCTGAGATGGGTATTCCCTTTTCGTTTTCTGGTCCATCGAAGTTCCGCATTACTTATAAAGGTCGTTCCAGAATTTTCCATGAACCGGCTGACCTAGCTACTTTCCTGGACAACCAGCTGGAAATAGAGATGGAGATTCAGAAAGCGACCTCGCAGTCTCCTGGTGCCTCGGGCACTTGAACTCTCTCCTTCTTTTTCTATTGATATATTTTTCTGTATGCCTGGTTCTCTGCTCTCTCTTGGTGTGCTTATATGTCGGTCTTAACTTCCAAGATTGTTAATGGTATTTTTCTGTTCTTCATATGTCCATTCTCATTTCTGTTCTAGCCTTCTTCCTTACATTTATACTTGTTCGTTCTTTCTATTCTTCTCCTCTTACAAGTACTTCTTCTTATTTCTATATGGTTCTATTACTCATCTTTTTTATTCCGCTCGTTGTCTTCCTCTTTTCTTTATTATTCTTCTTTTGCACCATGCTTTCTATTTTGTCTCTATAAGTTAACTCTACCTTTTTTATTTCTGTCTTTTGCCATTTTTTTCCTTCATATCACTTTTCTTCTCTCTTGCCCTTTATCTCTTAAATCGTTATATTGCTTTTTCTGCTGTGCATCATCTTCTTTCTTTCTTTTTTCTTCTTTTCGGATGTTGTATTACCTTTCTTTTCTCACATTTCCGTATATTCCTCTTTTTTCCACATCGAATTCATAGTGTTAATATATACAGTTATAAATTGTTTATTAAATATACAGTTATTTTATGTAGAATATTCATTTTGTTTGTCATGCTGTAATCTAGTGTTCATGATTTACCTCATGCTGATTGTTTCTTAGATTTTGTTCTATTCTATTTGATACTATAACTATGTTTTCTCATCATTAGACTGTTAGCTAAATGTGTTTATATATTTTCTTAGCTATAGTTTAACTATTTACATTATTAAGTTGTTGTGCGATGCTACTTTTGTTTCTTACCAGTTACCCTATTCCTGCTATCTGGTTACCATATTTCTTTGGGGCTATTGCTATTAATTATTTATTCGCCTAGTACGGGTCCCTTACTCGCCTTTCCACGTTCTCCCTAGTATGATGTTGGTCTCTTTTAGGCCTTCCCTCCTGCTTCTTCTCTCCCTCCTTTCTTTTCTCTTTTCTTCTCTTCTTCCTTTCTCTTTTTCTTGGATTCCCCAATTGGACCTTCCCATAATGTTTCTTTAGTTTGATGATTGGCTCCTTGTAGTTCTGTCGTTGGTCTTGTTTCTGTCATCCATGTTGTCGTTTTTTGATTTTTATGTTTTTCCATGCCGGGTTTAAATGTATTATCCCTTAATGTTAAGGGGTTAAATCATCCGGTGAAGAGGTCGAAAATTTTAGATTATTGTAAATCCCTGTCGTCTGATTTGGTTCTTTTTCAAGAGACCAAGGTCACTAACAAAGAGGCGTTGTTTTTGAGGAAGGAATGGGTTTCGGATGTTTGCTGCTCCGATGCCCTGGGTAAACGAAATGGAGTTATTAAATTAGTCTCAAAGAATTCTGGTTTATCGCTACTTTCTTCTGAACATGACTCTGAGGGTCGTTGGTTGTTATCTAAATTGTCGGATGGCCAGCATGATTTGTATGTGATGAATATCTATGCACCTAATATTGATGATCCGTCCTTTTGGAAATCGGTTACCAAAAAACTAAATGACACCCCGCACTCTGGCAATCTTATTGTTGGTGGTGATTTTAATTTACCAATGGACCCTTTGTTAGACAGGAATTCTGCATTCCAGTTTCGTCCTCCTAAATCCCACAAACAAATGCTTAACATGTGCTCCATTACTCATCTTCAAGACATTTGGCGTCTTCATAACCCCACTGGTAGTGATTTCTCTTTCTTCTCTTCGCCTCACTCTTCCTTCTCTCGTATTGACTATCTCTTAGGTCACTCTTCTCTTGTTTCTTCTTCTTCTTCTCCGCTTATACATCCTATTTTAATCTCTGATCATGCTGCGGTTACTTTTACTTTATCATCGTTTGCCCCTAAATCACGCGCTCGCTCGTGGAGGTTGAATACCGAAGTTTTACATGATTCTTCTCAGGTTGATGAATTCTCTAAAGCTATAGATACCTTTTTTCATGAGAACGAAGGCTCTGTCTCTTCCCCAATTGTTCTATGGGATTCCTTTAAATGTACTTTCCGTGGTCAGGTCATTAAATGTATGTCCAAACGTAATTCGGATCTTAAAAAAGAACTTACGGACTTGTCATCTGAAATAAAGACTTTGGAAGCTTCCTTCAGGCATTCTAAGGATCCAACTTGTTTACAGCAAATAAAGTTACTTAAATACAAATATAATACCATTGTTACGAAAAGAGCCTATATTGGGGTACAAGCTCAAAAATCAAAGAAGTTGCTGTTAAAAAATCGAGCTGGGAAAATCTTGGCTGCTACATTAAAGTTTCAGGACTTCTCTTTTAAATCCTCGCAGATCTCTTCTATTACTGACCACGCCAGTTCTAAAAAATTCCAAACACAAGAAATACTTGAAGTTTTTCGTGACTTTTATAATAAGTTGTATACTCCTTCTAATCAGTCCTCTTTTGATCAGTGTCAAGCTTTTTTAAAATCGGTTCCGATTCAGTCGGTCTCTGATGCTGATCGCTCTTTTTTAAATAAACCTATTTCCCCCGATGAAATTGAGTCTGCGATTAAAGCTATTCGGTGTGGCAAAGCTCCAGGCCCTGATGGGTATCCAATCTTATTTTATAAAACTTTTCTCTCTCCACTTGTCCCCAAATTAAAATCTGTCTTTGACTCTTTTATTAAAGGTGGGTCTAAAACGAGTATCTACGTCCTAGTGCTAAACTCTTTTGTACTTAAAAATGTCCTTTTATGAAAGCAAATAGTGATTTGCCCAGTTTGCAGCTAAAGAACATTTGCTGTATAATACACTATTTGAAGCCAGAAGCTACAACTTGCTTTACAGTACTTTTCCTACCGAGGGGGCAGGTGGCTAAGACTCTGCTTATGGTATTTGCACTAGGGCCCTCTCGGACCTGCACTTATTAGTTATCCACGCTGGAAGAACGCCGACGAGACCTATGGAGCAGATTTCGCTCCGCCCTTTTCAAACTCAAACTTGGAAGTTTGGTGGCACACATAACTGAGCAACAGCCAGTTGAATCGGACCCTGTGAGAAAGAGGCTTTACTCCTTATTGATTAGGTGTGAGGAGAGGGGGGGTAAGGTGGAAGTGGCCCACAGACCCAGTACTGGGAGGGGGGGTTGCATGGATCAAACGCTGCTTGGCCCCGCAGCACATAAGAACATTGAAGTCCTAGCACAAGAGTTGGCACTGGTGAAGCACTCTGAGCCAGAGGGAGCAAAAGTAACGCATGCTGTTGTCGCTAAGAGCACTAAGCCAATTAACTCTAGTTTAATACATGTAACACAGGGTGACACTCTTCCAATAAAAAGAAACAGATATCAGCTAAGATCGAGGGGGGAATTAAAAGAGAAAGGGGCGTTAGAATTCGAAGAAAGGGAGCGACCCATGCCATTAACCCCCTGTAAAAGTAAAAAGAAAAGGGCTACATTGGTTAAAAAATCTAAAGAAAAATCCCATGTGGGCCAAACAGTGAAAAGTACTCCATCCCTAAAATCTTTTTTTAAGGTCCTAGATCAGGCTAAGCACTCGCCAGTACCATTGAAGGGGGACATTGGTATTAGACCCTCAAAAAATCGATACGAAGCCTTAGAAAACTTGGGGAACATGGAATATGCAGAAAATCTCGAGGAGGGAACAGGCGCTTCTGCTTCTACTAATATAAACAAAGCACCTCCTGCAGACAAAGTGGGGGAAAATCTTGACACCAGACCCAAGAGTCAGGCTGTTAAGGCTAAACCCGTTTTAAACAGCCCTAAGGATTTAGGTGAAGAGACCAGGAGGGCAGATGCAAGCAACGAAATTCTTTCAGACTCTGCTCAGATGAACTCAGAAGCGAGGAGGAGTTCTGTGGACTCAAATGAGCGTGAGAGCGACCGGTTAGGGGATCTTTTTAGATCTTTGAGAAGCGATATGATGTCGAAATTTGAGATATCGGAAGCTAATCAAAAAACAATAAAGGATAGATTTGATGCGCTTGAATCTAAACTGGAAGATGTCACTCAGCGTACAGGGAATCTCGAAATAGGGGCTGTTGCTCTGAATAAAACTGTACACGAAAGTCAAAAGGACATAGAGCTTCTTAAAGTCCAGAATAAATCATTGGCTATGGATCTTGAACGGCTAGAGACCCAAGCTAGGAGGAACAACCTAAGGATCCTGAAAATACCGGAAGGGGAAGAGCTGGAGGACTTAAAGGGATTTGTTTGTAAACTCCTCAGAGACTGTGTCCTAAAAGATCGCCCAGACATAGACTTAGAGGCAGAGATTCAAAGGGTACATAGAGACCCTTATAAGAGGCGTACAGATAGAAAAACTCCTAGGAAAATATTGGTAAATTTTCAGACATATAATGTTAAGGAGCTTATTCTAGGAAGATCCCTCGCGAAAACAGATTTACGTTATAAGTCCAGCTCTTACCTTATTAGGTCCGACATTGGCTCAAGAACTGCACAAAGACAGTGGGAACTGGGCACTAGAATGCCGGATCTAAGGTCACTGGGAGCACATGTCCAGATGAGATTCCCGGCAATGCTCAGGATCATGTGGAAAAATAAGACATACAGTTTCACACAGCCAGAGGAGGTCGATAATTTCTTGGATCGAATAAAGAGCGAGCAGGAGCCGTAGAATTCGGCATATAAGATGACCACTTCAAGGAAGAAACTGTAATAATAAAATGAATAAAAATGAATAAAATGAAGGGAAAAAAAAAAAAAAACACAAAAAAACACAAAAAAAAAAAAAAGGGGGGAATGGTGGAGGGGAAATCGAGAAAATAAATGGTTGTACTTGTAGACTGTATGATAAAATGGGGGGACATGATGATTTATTTGTGATTTACTTTGTCTCGCTAAAATATAGTTAAGGGGTCTAGGGTGCTTCTTGGTTGCACCGAAAGGCGAAGTCATCGCCAGGTATGTAGGGGGGGTTCCTCAGGGGGGTGGGGTCCAATGGGAGGGGGGGAGTCTGGAAAAAGGGGAAAAAAAAATCCTCATATATAAGTAAATGTTTGAAGCATAAAGAGATGGGTGGGTACAAGTACTTATTAGACCTATGATTAATCCATATAAGCTCAAGGTCCTGTCATGGAACATTAATGGTATAGGGGAAAAAATAAAACAGAATAGAATCTGTGAATTTTTAAGAAATTCAGATGCTCAAATCATAATGCTACAGGAAACACACTTGGAAGCAGCAATATGCGATTCTTTATTTAAGAAGTTTAGGTGGGTCCAAGATATAATTAGTTCCAAGCAACTAGGTACCACAAGGGGGGTTTCCATCATAATCCGAGCAAACAGAGGGATTAGCCTGAGAAGTTTTGAAACAGATCAATCAGGTAGATGGCTACTTGCAGAAGTATATATTTTAACTATCCCATATACAATTGCAGTATACTATGGCCCAAATGAGGACAACCCAGTTCCGCTGTCCAAACTCGAATTAGCATTATTTACGACAACTGGTCCTCTAATTTTAGGCGGTGATTTCAACCTGGTTTTTGACCAAAAATTAGACAGAACTTCTAGGGCTAAATATCAGGCTCCCACAAAGTCACTTGCTATGTTGAAAGTCGTTATGAAAGATTTTACTCTGGTAGATGTCTGGAGGAAAAAATATAGTTCTCAACTTGGCTTCACCTTTTATAGTAAAAAATATAAGAATTACTCTAGAATAGATCACTTTTTAGTCGATCAACACCTTCTCATGGATATCAATTATCTTTCCTTTACGCCTACAGGATTATCAGATCATGCTGTTTTGGAATTAGCAATCGAATTAAACATAATACCATTAAAACCAAGGTGGACATTAGAGAGATCGCTTTTATCAGATAACCAGATAAAAGTAGAGGTTAAAGATAAAACATTAGAATTCTTCATAATAAATTTAGGATCCGCTGCCCCCCAGGTAGTATGGGAAACATACAAGGCCTACTTGAGAGGTATTTTGAGTTCTCTAATGCACTATAGGAGAAAGAGTATAAAAATAAAAAGAAGGGAAGATTTGGCTGCAATAACAAGAAAGGATCTTGAACTACAAAATGCTGTTTTAAAGAATTCCAGCAGTGTACATTTGCTAGAAAAGGAACTCTTTGACTTGCAGCTCCAGTTAAAAGTGTCTGATGAGAGAATTCTTAAAGAAAAATGGGAGTCTAGTCGATTAAAAAACTTTGAGTATGGAGAAAAGTGTGGAGCCCTCCTTGCCTGGAAAGCTAGAGAAGAGAGAACTAGAAATAATATCAAAGTTTTACTACAAAGACAGACAGGGGATCGGATAGAAACAGACTTAGAGATAAGAGAAGAAGCTAGGTCTTTTATGAGGAGTCTCTATACGGAAGACAAAGATCCTAAGGGGGAAGATTTAGAATCTTGGTTGGCAACAAAACATCTGCCACAAATGTCTGAAACAGATAAAGCATATCTGGAAAGTGAGATAACAGAAGGGGAAATCTTAGGTCAGCTAAAGAAAATGAAAAAAGGGAAGGCCGCGGGGTCAGATGGGCTGCCAGTGGAGATATACTTGGATAATAAAGAGCAACTAACAGCTCCATTACGTGAACTCTTTAACCTCTTATTAATGTATGGTCATTCCACGCCTTCTTCCTGGGGAGAAGCCACTATAACGCTTATACCAAAACCAAATAAAGATTTAAGAAGAATTGAGTCCTTTAGACCTATTTCACTGTTGAACACAGATATGAAGATTTATTCCGGTATTCTAGCTACTAGACTATCGAAGGTCATAAAATCCATAATCCACCCTGATCAGAGAGGCTTTATTCCAGGGAGACAGTTAAACGAATTAACATTCCAAGCAATAGGGGCCATAGACTACGCTAATGTTAAAAATCTTCCTTTGGCCCTGGTTGCCATAGACGCAGCCAAGGCCTTTGATCAAGTAAATTGGAAATATCTATGGGCGACAATGGCGGCTTTTGGGTTCCCCCAAACTTTTGTAGAGGCAGTTAAATCACTATATCATAATCCGAGGGCAAAGGTCTTAGTTAATGGAGTTTTATCTGAGTGGTTCGATATATCACGAGGTACCAGGCAGGGTTGCCCCCTGTCTCCCCTTTTGTTTGATGTTTATATGGAGCCTTTTGTTTGTGGGATTAGAGAGGATAATGTTATTCAACCATTTCAGCTTGGAAATACCCCACTGAAGGTGGCGTTATACGCAGACGATCTTCTTCTATATACCTCGGATCATTCGGTTGCTATTCCTAGGCTATTTCTGTTATCGGAAGAATTTGGGAGACTGTCTGGTTACCAGATAAATAAGGAGAAAACGGAGATAATGGGATGGAACAACAACACACAAATATTGGGCGCAAAACAAAGCATGAGGTATCTGGGAATCCACCTAACCCAAGCAATAAAAGATATTACATCACTTAGTTGGCAAAAGGTGGTTAAAGATATTAATAAAACATTAATAAGATGGGGGAACTTGCCACTAAATATATATGGTCGGGTTAACCTTATTAAAATGACAATCCTCCCGAAATTGACCTTTTTATTTAATAGTATCCCCTTATCTTTTTCACCGAAAGACATTAACACTCTACAGGGTAAAATTGGATCTTTTATATGGGCCTGTAAGTCAACAAGAATTGCATGGAAGAAATTGAGGAGGGGTCTAAAAATAGGAGGGCTAGCCCTCCCTGATCTTCTGTCATATTGTCATGCATTTCACTTCAAAAATTTTAGGCTTCTTGCAAATGAGCTAGATGCATCATCACAGGGGCGTCTATTTCAAGCTCTATTAATTGATTTACCTTACGACCATGACTATTTCTTATTTAAGTTTGGAGACCAGAAATTTTTTAAAAAAATTCGACTCAAAATCCTGCAGACCGCATTAAAAAACTGGGGGTGTATTAGGAAAATTTTTGCTATTCCCTATTACCATACACAATCCCCAATATGGGACTCTCCGGGCACCCCTCAATGCCTTCAGGACCAACTGTCACAACCTTTGAAAACAGCTGGGTTAAAAAAATGGGGGGACCTCTGGGCAGAGTCGGGCCTGGTAAGTTGGAATACTTTAGCACAACTTACAGACGGACAGGTTACAAGGTTTAAATACTATCAACTATCCGCCTGGTGGTCCAGCCAAAATATGCAAAGAGAGAACGATACAGATATTTTGGATGCAATTGGCAGAAAGGGGAAATGGGTTAAAGAGCTTTCATTCTGGTATAATTTGATGATTAAGGAAGAGGAGAGTAAATTGCACTCTGAAATAATAAAATTATGGGGAACGTGTATATCTGAGCCCCCTGAAGTGGTCTGCAAAGGTTGGTTAGACTCTTTTATTCTCTCTCAGAGGTTAATTAAACCAGCTAATTTAAGACGTAACCATCTGTTTACGGCCTACAGAGTTTATTGGACTCCGGCCAAGCTGCATAGGATCACACGAAATAATTATCACTGTCCCCGTTGTAATTATAATGTAGCTGATGATACCCATATTTTTTTGGAATGTCCACTTATTCTAGATTATTGGAAAGCGGTTATGGATTTTGTGGGTGATGTACTTTCAATAACTATTATTTGCTCTCGCCGACTTATTTTTTTTGGTCTCTTGGAAGACTGCAATATCAATAGTTTGGACACTCAGTTTATTTTCTACATCATAGCTATTGCAAGGAGACAAATTTGTATGGAGTGGAAGTCGGTGTCTCCTCCGAGATTTGCAGCATGCTTGAAATATATAATGGAAGTATGTAAAATGGATTTGGCTGGCACTAGTGCCAACACTGAGAATGTCTGGTCTAAACTGTTAGTCTGGAAAAATAGGTGAGCTGTCCTGTGATTATGCCAGAGGTTGTGTCGGTCCTGTCCTCTTTCAGGCCTAGGGTGCCTAAAATAGGCCTGGAAGAGTAGGATAAGGAAAGCAGCCTACCTCTGGGGATCCCTGTCTGCTATGATACTGATTCCATGGCGGACTCGAAGAAAAACAACAGTATAAGAGGCAACAGTGGGGCCCACCTAGAGCATATATATTCTGGTGGTATATATGAGGACAAAAAAAAGAAAAAGAAAAAAAAAAAAAAAAGGTGGGTCTGTCTCTGGTACGGCTGCTGAAGCTACTATAGTAGTGATCCCGAAAGAGGGGAAAGATCATTCGGATCCTAAAAACTTTCGTCCTATCTCTCTCCTTAACATGGAAGCAAAGATTTTTGCTAAAATCCTGGCCAAAAGACTGGAATACTTTGTCCCTCTTCTTGTTCATCCTTCCCAAACTGGTTTTGTGAAAGGCCGTCTTGCGCGAGACAATATACGCACTTTCTGTCATGTTCTCGGTGTTGCCAAACGCTCTCAACTTCCTGCCGCGGCCTTGGCCCTTGATGCGGAAAAAGCTTTCGACAAGGTCTCTTGGCCGTTTCTTCGTGCTGTTTTATGTGCGCACAATCTTGGCGATTCTTTCATTAATATGATTATGTCCTTATATTCTCAACCCAAAGCTAACATTAGAGTTAATGGTGCTACGTCCTCTTTTTTCAATCTTAGTCAGGGCACTCGACAGGGTTGTCCCTTATCCCCGCTCTTATTTTTATTATCCATTGATCTCTTCTTTGTTTGATTGACCTACATCCTGATATCAAAGGTTTCTCTTTTGTCCCTCATTGTATTAAAACTGCTGCATACGCAGATGATGTTCTTATTTTTTCAGATGATATCGCTCTGGCAATCCCGGCTATTTCTAACATCATTTCCCTATTCTCTTCGGTTTCAGGGTATACCCTAAATAAAGACAAGACGGAAATGTTCCCTTTGAATGCCTATTGTTTCCCCTCGCATATGGGATCAGCGGGTTTTAAGTGGCAGTCTACACACTTGAAATACTTAGGAATTTATTTTTGTTCTACTTTGTCTACCACTATTGCTTATAATGAATCTCAGACTATACTTAAAGTGCGTCGTCTTTTGGATACATGGTCTCCGAAACATATTTCTTGGTGGGGTCGCCTCCAAACTCTCAAAATGATGATCACGCCGATTATTAATTTTGTTTCATCCATGCTGCCGATTAAATTGTCAGATTCCTTTTTCCGCGAAATCGATATTTTGACTTCTAAATTTTTGTGGAATGACAAACGTGCTCGACTTGCATACAAATTTTTGCGTCGTCCTTGTGTTATGGGAGGTTGTAATTTTCCTGATTGGGAGAAATATCAGACTGCTTTTTTGGCGTCTCAAGGTGCTTTATGGTTTTCTCCGCCATCTCTTCATGTTCCTTCTTGGCTGCTCATAGAACAGCATTTAGCATCTCCTTTGCCTACTGCCTCTTTTTGTACTGCATCTACTTTGCATATCCTATTTTCCCGGTCTATCATTCTTGATACAATTGCGGCGGTCAGGAAAATAGACAAGAAGGTGGCAATTCCGTTGCATAAAACCAGGTGGACATCTATCTGGCGGAATTCCAAATTTAAGCTTATCATTTCTCCCACCCTCATCTCCTATTGGGCAGACAAAGAAATCTCTCTTGTTAAACATCTATATGGTGCTTCTGACGAACCATTACCCTTCTCTACCTTGGCTCAGAAGCATTCCTTAACAAATCTTGATTTTTATACTTTTCTTAAAATTAAGGTGGCCATTGCCAAAGTTCGTCTTCATCCTACTTCTTCTACCATCTCACTTTTTCATATTTGGATCAAATCTGGTCATGTTGCCTCCAAAATGTATAAATTTTTGTCCTCTGCTTCACTCCCCGAACAGACAGTTGCTCATCAAAAATGGTCACATCATTTTGATCATGCCATTACAGAGCATATTTCCTCTGAAACTTGGCAATCAATTGGTAAATTCTCTCTGCGTAATAAAATCGCACCTTCTTTAATGCAGTCGAAGTTTTTTTCTATTAATCTCCTCCACTGGACGCCTGTGCGTCTTCACTCACTTAACCTTAAAGAGGACAACTTATGCTGGAGCTGTGGTCTGATGGCAGGCGATTTTCCTCATATGTTTTTTCATTGTTCCTTGCTTCAACCTTTTTGGAACCTCATTCAGAAACATCTCTCTCTTATCTTTGGTTTTGAGCTTCAACTTTCCTTCCCCGTAATTTTATTAGGCCCACTGGCTGCCCCTACTCCTCTCCCTTTAGATCCATTGGAGTTACAGTTGTTGGATCTTCTCCTGACTGTAGCGGTGAAAATTATTCTTATGGAGTGGAAATCCTTTTCATCGGTTTCCTATCATACGTGGTGGGCTTGGGTTTCCTTTTTACGCAGTGCACACACTTCGGTTGATCAAGCTCACCTCTCTCCATCTATTTCTAGTGGGGTTTGGAAAGCTTTGGATGACTATATGGAGTTGTCTTCCAAAGGGTTGGTTCCTCAGTTTCCTTTTGATGTGCTTGTCTAATTGTTGTCTGCTATTTGGTCTCTCGGCTGGGTTAGTCCTGTGGGAATCCTTCTTTTCTCTTTTTTCTCTTCTCTCTTTCCTGTCTTCTCTTCCTACTCATCCTCTCTTTACTCTTTCTCTTTTCTCCTCTCTTCTTCTTTTCTGTTTCCTCCCCTATCCCCTTTTCCACATTTTGATAGTGGTACGGTTGTTTTATTGCCTTGATAGAGGCTTTTACTTAAATGTAATCTATATCTCTCACAGGCTAATGTTCCTTATATATATATAATCTCTTGGTTTACCTATCAACTTTAGCCCTTTTTGCATATGTTTATTGCATCTATTGTATCACTTGTATTGTATTTTATATTCATTATTCTTACCATTATTCTCATCAATAAAATTTTCTTGAAATCAAAAAAAAAGGTTATTTAATATTTAAAAGTAGAGTTGTTTTCTGTCAAAAAACATAATTTTGACAGGTTCACCTGCAGGTTTAAAAGCTGCAGCAGTCAAGCTACACAAATACACTCAAATCTATGTTTTATTGTCAGACTGGTAGGAATACTGGAAAATTAAATATGCCAATTAGGAGTTAGCCGATGCTGTCATGTTTTACGGGTCAGAGCACATATACTGGGGCGTGTACAGCAGTGCCTTTGGGTGCAGAGGTAAAAAACAGCAGAATTACTCCAAACAAATGCGAGTAACCATGCAAAAATATGTACTTTCTCATAGTTAAAATTTGGGACTAGACTAGTCACTTCAAAAACGCTGAAGAAAAAAAGGTTGACTGCAAACAATAACATATACCAATTTATTTATTTGATTTGTTCAAATTTTAATTATACTATGCGTGATTAGTTGATGGCTTCTTGGTGTATGACAAATAATCTGAAGCAGACTATGTGAAGCCATGAAAAAGGTCACATGGCACAGGCCTCCAGGTTACAGCTAGCCAGGTTTTCATATGATTGTGGCATGCTAGATGTTCTGAGCACAAGTCAAGCCTGAAACGGAGAGTAGTCCCGAGATAAATTCCTCTAGTATCCACAAAATTATTATGAGAAATGAATACCACTATTTAGCACTTGCCACCAAATAGTCAAGGGCTGGATTTTATGGCAAAGATAATGTCAAAGTTCTTTTTATACATAGGCATTTGATTTGGTAGATATTGTTTAAAGGGCTGACATGCACAAATGCTAAAACATTGCTTGCCAATGTGGCTAACAAGAACAATCATCACTATTAAAAATATATATATTTATTACCATTATTAGTCATAGTAATATTGTTATGATTTCCAATACTGCTATTATTGCAATTAATATTATAATTATTGGAATTCATATTATTGCATTTATTGTGCCTATTTTTGCTTTACAAATCTTGAGCATATGCCTCAAAAGGTTCTTGTTCCCACGTCTAATCAGAAAGAAACGGAATGTGTGATAAAAGACTAATTTATAATATGCATATTGAGTATCTAGAGAACAGTGATCGTAATGTAACACATTTTAATGAAGCTAAGAATATAGTTCACAGTGTGTTGTGTATGAGCAGGAAGCAGAATCCTCATTTTGTTTTTCAAATGTGTGAAGCTATCTAATTTTCCAGCAGTCAGGGCCATTTGACAGCACTCAGCATTCTCACTACTTATGCCTATTGTGCTATTCCATGCATAAAATTACTGCATTATTGGTGGTGTGGCTGACATAGCAGTGCCTTAAGCTTGTGCTAATCACTTCACTTCCTATCAAATTGTATTCCGGAAAGGTACAGCAAGGTTTATCTGGAGGCCAGAGGCTAATAGAAGACAATCAGCGTAAATGCCAGCGAAACTGCGGGGAGTGTACATCCCAAAGTACAGGGAGTTTTATAGGATTGTGTTCTGTTCTTTCATTAACATAACATCATAGAAAATACATGAAAATAACTTGGGTGCTCAGTTGACGACCAAGGTCAACATTTGTAATTTATATTCTCCAGAATATTGACAAATACAGATTTTATACCTATTGCATGAACAAACATATTTTAAAATCCATGCAATGCTCTCGAAAGTGCTTAATTACGTCACTGGTCATTATTCGAGGTAATGTGTGTACGAATTGCATGAATTAATTTGTATTTACATTAACTCGTGTTTGTGTGTGTGTTACATTGTGTGCATTGAGAAGGAGTACGTCATCGTAAAGGTAGAGGACATTCATGAAAACAATGCAGGCGTATTTTATGCATACCAATATTCATGCAAGTTTCATCAGTACTGGTTATAGTATAAGAGTGTGACAGGTATATACATACATTTCTTTTCGTGCCCATACTGACTTGCTTAAACTAGAGATGTGCAGCTATGGGTGTTCACTTCTGTAATTTTTTGACCATTCACAAATGTCATTAAGCTGCGTGGGTATTATGCTTCAGGGATTTTTTAGGCAAAACCGGGAATTTTACAGGTTGGGAAAATGTACTTAGGTGATAAAGCACCATCGTAGGAGGTCGACCCTTACCTTTTATTTTAACTATCTATCTATCTATCTATCTATCTATCTATCTATCTATCTATCTATCTATCTATCTATCTATCTATCTATCTATCTATCTATCTATCTATCTATCTATCTATCTATCTATCTATCTATCTATCTATCTATCTATCTATCTATCTATCTATCTATCTATCTATCTATCTATCTATCTATCTATCTATCTATCTATCTGTCTGTCTGTCTGTCTGTCTGTCTGTCTGTCTGTCTATCTATATATCTATAGACATATTTATATACATATAATATATATATATATTCACTGAAAAATCCTTAGGTTTCAGGGACGTTATAGTTAGTTGGACATTTCTCTCCAACAAAACCATAGAAATTCCCCTTCTATTGTTAGTTCAGATAACTATAGCTCGCGCACACACAATGCACTGCTGAAGATGTCACATATTACATCATTCATGACATGGTCAGTGACATCACTGATGACATCTCAAATGACATCACTGACGACATCATCCAGTGACTGTGTTTTTCTTTACAGTTTAAATATGTATTATATATATGCCAAGGTGTATTGAAGAATGAGTGGGTGTATAAATGTCTGAATGGGGGTTTTAGTGGGTGCTTGACTGACTGTTTAAGTGAGTGATTGCATGTGTCTTACTGAATGCATGGGTTAGTGACTAAACTGTGTGAATGTGTGAATGTCTGTATTAGTCTTTCTGTTGTTGTATAAGCTGCTGCATGGGTTGGTCAGTAGCTACATGAGTGTCCATATAGGTTATCGATTGGTTTGCTGAGTATTTGTAAGGGTGCCTGTTATTGTGGGTGGGTGGGAGGTGTTTGACTCTGTGCATAGATGTTTGAGTGGTTGAGTCACTGTGTGTATGGGTTCAAGAGTACATGTGGACACAGCTGGATGGGTGGGTGAGTGTGTGTATGGGTGTGTTGGTGTAATTTCTAACTGACGTTTGGTGAACGGATAGAAGTAGCCATGCTTGTATTTGGGTAGCATAGGCTATGCCTAAATAAGGGCTTGATTTCTATGCCTATATAAGGGCAACGTGAATTTTACCTATATAAAGGCATGAATCGGGAAAATCTATTCGGAATCTAAAACACCATACAACAGAACTAACTATAACGTCCCTGAAAACTACTTATTTCGACAATGTATTCCATGCATATTTCATCTTTTGTTCATTACGCCTACAAAGCGGTCAGCAGGGCTCACAATTCAAATTCAGTCTTGATTTATTAAGTGCAGAGTGAATCGTACTCTATACCTTGGATTGTGTCAATGGGAAGTGACAAAAAGCATTACTCGATGTCTGTGCTGACTGCTGCCTTCGATGTACACTGCGGACAGCAGGGCTCACAGTTCAGATCGAGTCGCAATTGCAGATGATGCAGTCCAATAGGCAACAGACATTGCTACCAGTGCAGCACGTCCAGACCACGCATCATTGCGAGCTGTGCACACCCTGAGCGCCTGTGGGCCCTTGCTGAACACTGCCTCTGGACCAAACTGCAGTCAGCAGGGCTCACAATTCAAATTCGGTCTTGATTCATTCATTTCAGAGTCCAGTAGGCAACTGTAGTTTAGTTCCTATATTCTCAATAGGCTCTGGGCATTGAAATACTATATCCGATAGATTTGACGTAGGACTTAAGTCAATAGGTCTCTATTGAATATACTAAACTTAATAGTGAGTGCCAGCTAGCTCAGAGGTCACTAGAAACTTTCTCGAATTCACAAGAAGGGATTCGTTTCTGACAACCACATAAACATGACAACTTTGTTTCCCAAGAATAATAATATATCTCTCAGAGTCGTGGAAACAATAGATAACTAGTTCACTCAGTCAATCGTGCATGCTTCGTTTCTACAGAGTTGCAGAGAGATAGTGAGATGGGAGTTTTTCAATAAAAGGTTTATTGAGACAGTCTTCTTTCTCATGCAAGAGAGGTGAACTGCTACAATCGTTAGACAGAATGCAAAGTATAATGCGTACAGTGAGAATAGCATTATGAAATAATACTGTAAGAGCATTGTATGGTTTCTAAGCCATATAACAGTACATACATAAATAACATAGACTAAAATACGCAACTGGTAATTTTAAAATACACCTACCCCAATGTACCTAACCTGAGGTCTAGTACGAGGGAGGAAGTAAGTATGATCTTTTGCATAGGTTTAGTTTGGCTAAGAATCTACCAAAGGTTTCTCTAGGTTCTAATCAGTTTCATACCTTGTTAGAATGAAGGAGATCTGGTATCTCTTTCTCGGGACTCGATTTCCCAACACCCCGCAAGGGGAGTCAGCAACACTGGTGGTGGATTCTCGACAGAGAAGGGCAGCTTCCTGAGCAGTGAGACAACTGGAGAGTTGGCTTCCTTCGGCACTTGCTGTAGCGAGCTGCGTCGGGCAAGTAGGTCGTCGAACTGCTCCTAACCACTGTACTTTACCATAGCAAGTGAAGGTATAGTTATACCTTGAAGGTGTTTAGGAATGCCACGTTTGACGTAAAGTCGGGCATATGAACATCATGAATGAACCCCTGGGGAATAGTTGTTCATTGTAAAACTAACTGAGTTCTTGGAGAAATCAATATTCAAGCAAGGGGAAGTCCCTAACGGCTTAAGCTGGTTTTCCAACAAATCGTTGTGACGTTTGGTGAACGGATAGAAGTAGCCATGCTTGTATTTGGGTAGCATAGGCTATGCCTAAATAAGGGCTTGATTTCTATGCCTATATAAGGGCAACATGAATTTTACCTATATAAAGGCATGAATTGGGAAAATCTATTCAGAATCTAAAACACCATACAACAGAACTAACTATAACGTCCCTGAAACCTAGTAAATTGTACTCTATATCCTCGGAATTTGTCAAGAGGAAGTGATAAAAAGCATTCCTTGATGTCTGTGCTGACTATTGCCTTCAATCTACACTGCGGACAGCAAGGCTCACAATTCAGATTGAGTCGCGATTGCAGATGACACAGTCCAGTAGGCAACAGACATTACTCCCAGTGCGGCCCACCCGCACCATGCATCATCACTGGCTGCGCACATGCTGAATGCTTCTGATGCCACTAACTCAGTGCACCGCAAGTCACCACCATGTGGCCTTATTGAGGCAGAATCCATTAGGCAAAAGACTTTGCTCCCAGTGCAGCCCGCCTGCACCAAGTATCATTGCTGGCTGTGCACACGCTGAGCGCCACTGTTGCCACTAACTCAGTCTCAAAGTGCTGCACTGGGGTCCGGGGTGCTGATGGTAAGGGCTGTAGGTGCACATACTGAGGTGCCGGGCACTGGCGGTAAGTGATGTAGGTGCACCCAAACAGCTGATGAGGTATCGGCTGTAAAAAACAACAGAGGCACCTGCTGCCAATGCACGAACACCTACTAACTGTGCCCCACCACTAGCTGTGGCACTTCCCAAATCACGCCTTGCACACAGTCACTTCTATGCATGAACCCATTGCACCATTAGAAGTATTGTGCTAGCAGGTGAAGCACTCAATCTTGCTGCAGCATTAGATATCCCTCACCAGCTCTTCCTTAACACTTGTACCTATGCCAGAAGATGCAAAACAACACCACAGACTCTGGTGTACCACTCCTACCACCTGTAAATGAAAACTGCATTATCTCACGTAGCAGCCCCAAATGCACTTTTCTCTGCACCTGACACTGGAACTATACGGCAGGAGATGACCACATTGTGTAGCAGCTAACTAAATTACACAGCAAGAAAAGGCAAATTATGCATCCTAAAGCGGCACATTTTGTGATCGTATTTTTTTCTTACGTTTTCATTTTAAAACTGCTGGGAATAGGTTTTTGCTCATTGGTACACTTTTAACATCCAAAGTACAGTAATAGGCAACAGAAAGATGTCCAGTAAAACCTCCTCCAACTGTGTGGCAACAAGAATCAATCAACTTTAGTAATGTTTGATCCGCTTCACATAGAAACTATTTTTTTGCTCAGATGTTCAGATTATGTAGAAGATGATGGATTATATGGCAAGTGCAACACGTTCATAATTATGCAGAAAATGCCGCAGCAGCAGAATCACATATTTCCAGTGGCCGTGGCCATGTTCAGCATCTGCTGAACCAACCACGTTGCAAGCTACACACCCATGTCATCTGAAACACTAATCTGATGCCTGTAGATTAATACAGTAATCCCTTGTGCATCTTCGTCTACACCATTGCCAGCAGCAAATGCACCACCACGTCTTTAGGATAATCAGTCTAATCAGTAGAAGATGCACAATCACCTGCCAAATGTTGCCCTGTGAGCCTCAATACCTGTCGGATCAGACCAGCCCTATTGAAACATGTGAATCTGTGTCACTACTCACAGCATCTGTTGCACTTGACGTTTACAGGTCCTTCAAAATGCGGCAGCGCGACTGGTACTTAGGCTCCCTAGGAGGTCTTCCGCTAAACCAGCTCTGCGGGCCCTCCATTGGCTTCCAATTGAGAGGAGAGTGGAGTTTAAGGCCCTAGCCACCTGTCATCGCATCTTGAGCGGCAAAGCGCCCAGACCGCTCCAGAGCCTAATAACCCACTACGAGCCCACTCGCAGTTTACGGTCTTCTCAGACTGGGCTGTTAAAAGTCCCCAGAGTATTAAGAGCACGCATGGGGGGCAGGTCTTTCAGATATCTTGCTCCCAAACGTTGGAATGCTCTCCCGCTGGAACTGCGACTTGAACCTTCTGAAGTCTTATTCAGGAAAAAACTGAAGACGCATCTTTTTAGCAGATAGCCTTTTGCGGGAGGAGGGGGGACAGCTACTTCACCTATCACAGCGCGGGGACACGCCAGTGGCGTAACCAGGCGCTTAACAAATGCCCAAAATAAATAAAAATAAATAAATAAGCAACCAACACAACACAAGGTATAATGGCTGCACCACTCCCAGTGCCTGCTGCTGAAAACCAGTACTTAATGCACAATTTCGGTGACTGATGCATGAACCGTGCTGCAGCAAACCCTGCACCATCAACATATGCTTCACCCTATCCTCTGCGATTGATACACCAATACCCAGACTGTCATGTCTACCCTGGCAGCTCCTTCTCTAACTGTGTTACCCATACCATAGCTGCAGCACGTTCATCACAGACCACACCATTTTCTACACAAGCTAAAACAAACTGCAGTTCCAGCAAACACTGTCACACTCTAGCACCTGTTGCCTTAGCACTTTCTGCGCTACAGCACTCACACTCGCCCAATCACCCTCTGCACACAAATTCCTTCCAACCACCTGCTTCAACCAAGACCTGGATTTTTCTACAAGCCAGACAATGCTCCAGCGTTAGGAACTAATTTCCCGTTACTTACCGGTAATATTCATTACTCCGAGTCGTAGCCCTAGTTTATTATTATTTACCCATTATCTACGCAAAGCATTTTGTCTTTGAGCCGGCCTATCAATGAGCTTGATCTATACTCTAGCAAACTGTATTTTGAAGGTTTTATACCCAATTCTAGCCCCATCACTTTAATTCCAGCAGCAGATGGCCCTATAAATTCATTTTCAATCGATCCCCTTGCTTTCAAACGTCCCATAACTTCAGGATTCTTCCACTACCATACTATCTACCTGGTATGTACTTTTTCATACACTCTTGAGCACAAACGTTCGTAATATTGGCTTATCCTGCAAATTTATAGTTGAGGCAACATACACCATGCAGTGCTATCAGAGTATTTCCAAATATAGACTGCTCACGCTCCTACATATTCATATTCTAAATATTTGTACAATTTAAGTGTGGAGTTTAATATTTCAACCACCGTACATTCACAGATGCCTTTTTCCAAAATGTATAGTTGTATGGTTTATTAATATTACTTATTAAGTTGTTAAGTCTATGGTCTTCAAGCAACACCTGCATCTGTCTTCGTAGCCAAATGGGTGGCATCTATAATAAGGCATCCAATGGTACATAAAAGCATGTACATTTCTGCTGTAAATTTTAGTGAATATCTGTTAACACCTATCTAAACTAGATGTCATTCCTTTCTTTAGTCATTGTTGTAATAATACTATTTTATATAGCCGGTGGATTGCTCTCCAGAACAACCTGAGGCAATCTACAATGAATTCTGTATATTTTGCCAGTGATCCAGAAACATTTTCTGAAATATATTTTGGGCCAGAACAATATTTACAGTACATACTTGAAAAAGAGTGCTAGAATGGGGACGTGGCTTACCGCCGAACATGGCGGACAGCTTTTAGGCAAGCTCCGAGCCAAGGCTACATACTCCTGCTAAAAGCCCTTATCGAGTGCCCATGGGAGTCAGACAGAAATGGGAATGTACCACTAAAACGACACCGGGGTAGGGAACAAATTTCAATAAACTTGACAGAACCAGAGAAACTACGTCTACTGATGGGGCCTAACGAGATATGATACTGGGAAGTATAACAGTGATGACAAACTCACAGCGGCAGAGGCAATCCTGACCCTTTGCTTTTGACCTCCTCCGTGAGCTTAGTGAGAGCGACTGCTCCGAGACCTCGACTCCAGACACTACATGGGCTTCCACAGCGAGACTAAATTGATGCAGTAAGAGCGACGGGGTTGTCTCACCACGACCCTAATAGGATCCTGTTGATGGGTGGCATGAGACCTGAGGAGACTGCGGGGTGCGCCTGATCCCACTCACCCCTGAGATATATAATCCCGAAAGCAAGAACTTGCTGGGGGGATTGGACTGACGTGCACGCCTCACTAATTGCCCCAAATAGACCTTGACAAAAGGTGAGGGTTGCCTATTAAAATCAGTGGAGCATGATTGGCTCAGTTGGTATGCGTGGCGCTGCCAAGGCTGTTAGTCACCCGTGACTGCCCATCGAAATATGGTTCCCCGGCGATGGCGAGGAGACTTGGGGACGCTGCGGCAGCGGGGCTGAGGCAGGACCGGGGATCAATCTCTGATGTGGACTGCTGGATGGGAGACTCTGCTTATAGTAAATACGGGCACAAATCTGGCGTCCCTTTCTAAACTGTGCCACCATCCTACATGAGAGCAGACATTGCACAGCAGAGTAGCGATAGCCTGAAGAAAGAGGACGGCGCACCATTCTGAATGTATGTGGCCCGCGAGCACCACATTGGAGAATAGGCCTCGTCTAAGGCCTGACAAACTGACAGACTATCTGCATGCTCTGTTGCCTGTAGATGGGATCGGATTGTGGCGGACATGCAGAGATCCTTTCCTCTCCCCTACCCCTTTGAACATCATGAACCCATGCGCAGGAACACACGTCGCATGATTTTCCCAGCGACATCTGCCAGGGGAGAGTGGCTGACATAGACGTCTCCTCATAATGCCCTGTTGGGAAAGTATTCATGTTGACCTGTCACTACCTGTTAATGGAAATAAATCCAACACACCATAGGGAGGAGCCCCCTGTCTCATTCAATCCCACACTTTGGAAAATTCCCCGAAAAACAGATCACTACAATACTGTGATTGTGTGTTATGGCCCTGCCTATCTGACATATGCCATGGCCCTGTGATTGCCCACCAGATAATTTGAACTGAAGTGACTATAAGGACCTTGATGCAAAACGAATGTCACTGCGGAACGGCATAGTCTGCATTACATTCGGACCACACTTTCCTGGTCTCTAAAATGAAGAACGGAAGGAGATAGAGAAACACAGTGGGCCTCGTAGGCTGAATGCCAGAGTCCTGTCATACTAGTGGAAAGGGGGCCCCAATTTCCGTCTTCCACCCCCCTTCCCTTGACCAGACCCGCTCTAAAGACAAAACCAAGGGCTAATGCATATCCTTTCCTCCACCGCATTCTACCATCGCATTATACCCCGGACTCCCTCGCAGCCGACTAGGCGCGGACGCGGTGTAGCCAGGGGTATGCCGCCATCTTATGGGGATTGTGAGGGTTGCGGACCAGTCGTTGTCCTCCTCCCGCCCTCCCTGGGATTTAAATTGCCCTTAGAGCGCTCACGCGTTATTCTAGCTTGTAAGACTCTCCTGAGGCGGAAGCCGGGAGAGATAGGCTTTGGGGCAGAATTATTTTTAAAGTGTTGTACTATTTGTGTTTTTATCGCTACAATTCTGCAAAGTGCATTGCGACCTGCACCGCGCTCTGGGGGCTTACTCACCTTTCCTCCACCGCATTCTACCACCGCATTATACCCCGGACTCCCTCGCAGCCGACTAGGCGCTGACGCGGTGTAGCCAGGGGTAAGCCGCCATCTTGGGGGGATTGTGAGGGTTGCGGACCAGTCGTTGTCCTACTCCCGCCCTCCCTGGGATTTAAATCGCGCATTATTCTAGCTTGTAAGACTCTCCTGAGGCGGAAGCCGGGAGAGATAGGCTTTGGGGCAGAATTATTTTTAAAGTGTTGTACTATTTGTGTTTTTAACACTGCAATTCTGCAAAGTGCATTGCTAGCTGCACCGCGCTCTGGGGGCTTACTCACCTTTCCTGCACCGCATTCTACCACCGCATTATACCCCGGACTCCCTCGCAGCCGACTAGGCGCTGACGCGGTGTAGCCAGGGGTAAGCCGCCATCTTGGGGGGATTGTGAGTGTTGCGGACCAGTCGTTGTCCTACTCCCGCCCTCCCTGGGATTTAAATCGCGCTTAGAGCGCTCGCGCATTATTCTAGCTTGTAAGACTCTCCTGAGGCGGAAGCCGGGAGAGATAGGCTTTGGGGCAGAATTATTTTTAAAGTGTTGTACTATTTGTGTTTTTAACACTGCAATTCTGCAAAGTGCATTGCTACCTGCACCGCGCTCTGGGGGCTTACTCACCTTTCCTCCACCGCATTGTACCACCGCATTAGACCCCGGACTCCCTCGCAGCCGACTAGGCGCTGACGCGGTGTAGCCAGGGGTAAGCTGCCATCTTGGGGGGATTGTGAGGGTTACGGACCAGTCGTTGTTCTCCTCCCACCCTCCTCCCACTCTATGAATGACCACCAGCATTCGTCCGCGCAGCCGGCGCGCCGGCGGCGCGCCAAAGGCAAGCCCGTCTGCGCCCGTCCGCGCCAGTCTGTCGCCCCTCGCCAAACATGCTGGCCATATTCTGCCGGGTCGAGGGTTTTACTCCAGAGAGGGTCTGCTTAATCTGCGCCCTGCGAAACATCATGGCTGCATGGCCCCATACACCCCTTGAGTGGCCCGCTAACCTGCCCGTGCGGCCTGTTCTCTCTTTCTACACCCATTGCCATAGGAACCTCCCTTAAACCCCCCATGCAACAACAGTTAAAGGTGAAACAGCTGAATGTGCGGTCGTTAGTTAAGCATCATGCTGAAATACTCGACCTTATAACTGACGAATTGCCTGACATATTCTTTTTAACTGAAACATGGATGAGTGACAATATGTCCACTATTTCTAACCTAGCTCTTCCCCCTGATTACTCGATCTCTATGGTAAATAGAGCTACCAGAGGAGGCGGTATAGCCGTGATCACAAGATCTGCCTACTCCTGCCTCTTTGAGAAGATCAATTTGGAAGGGGGGGAATGTGCACATTTTAGTATCTCCATAAACACACACTTCACCTTTTCAGGACTGCTAATATACAGGCCCCCTGGACCCGCCTCCGGATTTAATAATGCTCTTCTGGAGATAATAGAAGCGTTCGCTGTGGTGTGATCTTAACCTCCACTTCGATCTAGAACACGACTCGACCATCCGCACCCTGACGGCTGACCTGGCTGCCTTTCAGCCTTATCAAATAATTAAGAGTCCCACTCATATAGGCGGTCATGTGTTGGATCCTATTTTTACCAACATCAAGTCACCCAACACTACTACTCCCATCCCAATAGACTGGCCTGATCACTTCTTAGTTGATATGACCCTTGACATTCCTATATCTAATCCTGGCAAACCCCAACATTTTATTTTTAAAAGACCCTGGCGCATGTTTCGGTTAGAAGACTTTCACTCTCTGCTGGAATCCGACCCTTTGAGTCCTTATACCAATGTTGAAACAGGATATGACTCCTTTTGTGCATGGCTTATCCGAGCACTAGACACTCTTATACCAGCTACCTGGGTCAAAGGGCGTACTCAGGAGACTAATCCCTGGTACAATGATACCTTGGCGGGCCAGAAGAAGACCTGTAAAAGGTATGAACGTGATTGGAGGAAAGATTACTCCTCTGATAATAAAGCCTGTTATCTAACGGAGCTTAAAGCATATCATAGAGCGATATGCAGGACACGGGCGGAGTACTATGCCTCCGAAATAAAAATAAGCTCCAACCCCTCCAAAGTCATTTTTAAAATTCTTAAAGAGCTTAGCACTAAAAAATCTTCGAAAATCATCCCTACGTCCGCAGCTCAATGTGAGGAATTGGCTATTTTTTTTGTGGAGAAAATTTGTGGTATATACCAATCCTTCACTCCCTCCTCCATGTCTTGTTCCATCTCCCCCATGAGACCTAGCCTTGCCTTCCAACTGTCGGTCATCCCTGAAATTTCTTGGGAAGAATTCATTAAATTAACTGGGCATATTAAGTCTGGTTCGCCGGCTGATCCTCTTATGACTACCCAGTTTAGAGAATCTTCTCTGCATTGCCTGGCCCCGCTGCACAGTCCTATTAACAACTCTTTTTCATCTGCCACTGTTCCAGCTAAATGGAAACAGGTATAGGTATCTCCCATACTGAAAAAAACGACCTTAGACCCTCTGAAACTGGAAAATTTCAGACCCATCTCCTTGCTTCCCTGGGAGGCTAAGATCGCTGAATCCCATGTTAATTCAATTTTGACTAACATTCTGAACGCCAATAACATTCTGGACGAAACGCAACATGGGTTCCGCGCCGGACATAGTACAGAGATGGCTCTTCTGTCTATGACGGAGCACCTTCGCTCCATTCTTGATCACGGTCAAACGGCGGCACTGATCCTATTGGATCTCAGTGCCGCCTTTCACACCGTCTCTCATCAGATCTTGCTCCACCGGCACGAAGAAGCAGGTGTCACGGATTTAGCCCTGGCTTGGTTCAGGTCCTTCCTGAATGAGAGATCTTTTCGTGTTTCTACCCCTCCTTTTCTCTCCAGGGCGCACACTATTGAGCAGGGCGTTCCTCAGGGCTCTGCATTAAGCCCCACCCTGTTCAATCTTTACGTCCAACTACTAGCTGCGGTCGCCAAAATATGGGACATCAACATCGTCTCCTACGCTGATGACACACAGCTGGTGGTTGACCTTATGGAAGGAACCACCCCTGACCCGGTAAGATTTAAGGCTGGCTTGGCTGCTGTGGCAGACTGGATGACATCTAATTGTCTCCAGCTGAATGCCGCCAAAACTGAAGTCTTATTGGTCGGAAAGAACACCCATCTATGGGGAGACCACTGGTGGCCTAACATTTTGGGTAAAGTCCCTACACCTAAGACGGAAGTAAAAAACCTGGGGGTTTGGCTAGACTCTGCTGTCAGCTTTTGTACTCATACGAAAAAAGTTGCTGCCACTTGCTTTGGCATAATACGCAGCTTGAAACCGGCTCTAAAATGTTTTGATCCCGCCACAAGACAGCTTATTATCCAATCTACAGTTAAGCCCAGACTGGATTACGCCTGTTCTCTGCTGCTGGGTGCCAACCAAGCAGAAATTGCCCGAATGCAACACATTCAAAAAGGGGCGGCCAGAGCCTTAGTGGGCCTGCTCCGGTTCAGTTCCATCTCTGCTACCATCAGGAGGCTCCATTGGCTCCCAGTAGTCCAACGAATACAATTTAAGACTCTATGTATCTCGTTTAAAATACTGCGACATAACACTCCCAAAATGCTTGGTACCCTGCTGGAAATGTGTGTTCCACCTGTGCCTTACGCTCGGCTGGACAAAACTTAGTTACGGTACCCCGGATTAATCGAAGCAGAGCGGGGGGGCGCTCTTTCCGCCTTCTAGCTGCCAAACTTTGGAATGCACTACCAGCCCGCATTCGCGAAGTTAACGGACTACTAGAGTTCAGGAAACCATCAAGACACATTTATTTCCCTTGACCTAATCCCTTCTGTCTGCTCCATGCTATCTGCCTATTTTTCCTTTAAGTTGGACACAGCGCCGGGACGCCCCTTTGCTGGGGCAGCTGAGCGCTTTACAAATCCGATAAAAAAAAAAAAATATATATATATATATATATATATACGGAACACCATGGGACACCTCAGAGGGAAGCTCCAGGAGTCCAATACAAACACCACTCAAAATATGGAAGACCCAGAACACACAATGATATCACAGTCATCCAGCTGCTTGCCGTTGACCGAGGAGAATCAACCCTGAAAAAAACAAAAATCTTAAAGATTTAATAGTAAGGTCACGTATGCCACAAAGGAAACAACCAATACAACGCAGTATAACTGACCTACAACCAGTCAACGGTAACTTTAAATGTGGGACATGTAAATCATGCCCAATGGCCATAGAAAACAGATTCTTCTGTCATAATGGAATTACTATTGAAAATAAAGACATTACAAACTGCAAAAGTAAAAACGTGGTGTATATACTGCTATGTCCCTGTGAGAAAGCGTATGTGGGAGAAACTTCTCGATCTCTACATACAAGACTAACTGAACACAGATCGGCAATACGCACCCAAAAAAGAACTGCACCACTGGTATGCCATTACTTAGAGAATCAACACTCACCAGATGACATGCGCTGGTACATACTGGAAAAAATCTCGCCAACAGCAGGGCTCTGCTGTAACAAAATAAGGCAAAAACGGGAGGTTTACCACATTTTTATGTTTAATACCGTTAAGGACGGTTTAAATTTAGAAATCCCCTGGGACCAAGCGATTCAATAATTGCATAATGCGAATATACCGATAGAACATCTCAGATATTAGCTATACAATATAACCATTATGAAACTATACATGCTTAATCTACAATTCAATATCTGCCTTAGCACACAGTGTCTATGTAATCATATCACCCTTATAATCAAAGGGACTGTATATTACTATGGACAATGTTCAATATGTTCGACACGCTCTACACGAATATAGGGATAACATCAAACTCGGATACAGTTTTGTCAAAAACCATCTTATGACATAAAACATAGACTGGGAATTTTGTGATGGATCATAGCCTACAACGATTTATCATTATATTATAATGTTTCCCCCCGCCCCCCCTCCCCTTTTCTTTTTCTTTTTCTTTTATAAATACAGATCGTTATTTACATAGTCTTTTTTCCATGTCTATGGAACACCTCTTTGATCCACAAGACCTTCTCTAGTCTGTCATCTATTTTTATGGTTCTGTAACGTAACACACACACCGGACGCATATATAGAGCGGCGGTTCGGCATTGCGGTTGTTTGTACCCAAGTTCCCTATTCTTGGACAGCCGACACACCCGTCATTTCTCGTACCAGGAGCTCTTTACGATCGGTCGCTTTCTGACAGGTGAGATCCATTATTATAGAATTTTCTCTATTTATTTACAGCCTGTTTAAATATCTACAGTCTGTTTAATGTTCCCTTCGTCATCTATCTTTATTTTCTTCGATCGCAACAGTCGGTCTATGCTGTACCGTATACTGTTGACATAACCAATGTCGCTAATTATAATTTGTTAGTCGTTAGCATTTCTAGATTGTTTGTATGGTTAATGGTCCCTCCATTTTCTATCTTCGCTTCACCGGACCGCAATACTCGGTCTATGCTGTATTATGAACTGTCGACATAACCTATGTCGATAACGAGTATCTGTTAGTTGCTAGCATCTCTTGCCTCGCCATTTTACTATACGGGACATTCATAATGTTCCTAGTACAGCTCTCAACCTATAAATACTAGGTGAAATCGTGTAAATCGTCTTTCCATCTAATACCATTTTTATTTTACTTTTATTTACAGTTACGTTTTTATTAATCTGCATACATCTGATTGATTCCAGCTCCTGGAAAGCTATAGATTATTTCATTGAAGGTAATCAGAGGTACAATTACTATACCTCATTTAATTTGCCTTTTGACATCTTGGGAATGGCTACTAACACACATCCCTGCGTCTCTATTACTTTAAGGTCATCTTAAGATAACGAAAGACGCTACTGAATCCACGCAGTGATTGTTCTATCAATTTCGTCCTCGTTAGAAGAAGGTTTAAGCATCAAGGTATATATATACTGTGATTACATCCAGACAGAAGCCCATATGAATAAAATGAGATTACTCTGAAACCATCAATAATATATGAAACTCTTATATACCTGCTTTTTATTCTTTATTTTTAACTGTTTTAGATTATATTATATCATAAGTCACCATACATTGATTAGCATCAGCGATCTACTACCAATTCTGATCAGTCTCCATCTACGAAGAGCTAGGTAATCACTTTTCAACTGCCCTAACTCATTTTTTCATTTCAACATCATCATTCTTTATTCATTATTTAGTTACAATTCTGGATTTTTACTTTACAGACACCTACTATATTACAACACGATTGAGACGTATGCACATACCAGTATCACTACTCTTCTGGATTTTAACAGGTACAGGACTATCTCAATCACTGCTTTACATGTGATGAAGCGGAACAGGCCCTTTATTGTATCGAGTCGCATAGTCGTGCATCCAGAAAGAGTCATTTAAATATAATATACATTTCTTCACCCACAGATCTCAAGAAATTTTTATATATGAGAGATCTTCCTTCCTTTTTGCTGTTCGAACTTATTTCTGCAATATACCAAGTCTGGGTTCAATTTTTCCACTGTAAGTACACTTTGTCTTTTTTACTTAATTTCACAACTGGCTTCATTTTGATCTACTAATCTCTGTTTTTTTTCACCAACAGTTATACAACCATTTTGTAATTAAATACCTATGGTGTTCTCTTTTATCAATTATACTCTTGAATTAGGAAGATCCACAACATGTAAGCTTGTCGAATACACTATCATCTATCGACAATGTCACAAGATGTTCCTATATATGTGTCAACCAGGAATATGTACAATTCTACCAAAGATTTTTTCATCATGGCAATAACTATATCCGGATCTGATTTGAAAATATCACTAACCATGGCCATCAGTGTTGAACTTTTGTGAAACCATTCTGCTTACAATTATTCATTCATGAATATAATATCCAACCAATAGAAAGCAGATACTACCATCGATAACCAATGCCTTGTGTCAAATGTTTCAGATGTTCTACCAATATATAGACGAAAAGCAATTTTTTTGACTATCATATACATATATGTGCTGTTTTATTCTGCTTATAAGGCGATCTAACTGTATATATGTACTCACTTTATGTTGATTATGTCCACTGTATATAAATCTGTTATGCTAGATAAGTGATATATGTTTTCTTTTCATATTTTATAGAACAATAGACGGTCACCTGAAGAAGGCCTCAGAGCCGAAACGCGCATAGTGTTATCTACCGTACTGCCTTCAACCCAATTGTTTAGTTTTCAAGTCGTTTCTTCTTATATGCTTTTAAATTTCTATTGAATGTTATGTATATGTAAATATACGTTTCTCATGTACAATTCTAGTTACTTTATATATCATATTGTTTTTAAGAAAAACATCTCATAAAAAAAGAGAAATACAAAAAAGATAAAAATTATTTAAATAGTCACCAAATGCAACTATAAATTATCAATAAAATTCAATATCCAACAAGATATCCTTTGAAGTTTTTCTATACAGTTGGACTGTACATGCTCATGACACCAATCAATTGATCATACTTAGACATATGTGATCAAGTCTGCTACTTGGCTATAGACCTTTTCTAAACTAAATCAACCCTGAATAAACTGGATCTAATTCTAAAAGAAGTCAGGGATTCCAGAAAGGTAATTGAACAGCAGCTTGGCACCCTCACAACCAGACTACCATTACTAAAGGCAGACCACGCAAAACTAGCAGATAAAGTGAAATCCAACAGCCTAACTCTGGAAGAAGTAGTACCACAACACAAACAAAATGTAAGCCAGATCCAGCAACTCCAGAAACAAGTTGCAGGTCTACAGGACTGTATTGAAGATGCAGAAGGTAGAGCCAGACGTAATAATATACGGGTCATAGGTTTGCTGGAACAGAGCGAAGGACCTGACTCGATTTATGGAACAATGGTTCAAAGACCATATTGCATCAGAAATACTGTCGGATCAATTCTGCTTGGAAAGAGCACACAGGATACCTACTGGACGACCCAAAGCTAATGCCCCACCTCGACCACTAATAACAAGAATTCTGAATTACAGGGATAGAGACACTCTACTCCAAAAAGCACAAAAGCGCTCCCAAATCATATTTGAAAACTGTCGAATAGCCCGGTACCCGGACTATACACTTATGGTACAACGGCAAAGGTCATCCTTCATGGCCCTCAAAAAGAAATTAAAAGCCATTTAATTGAAATATGCACTACTGTTTCTAGCACGGTTAAAAATAATATGACTAAAACATATTTTATGAGAGTCCAGAGGATGTGGAGGAGTGGATTGAGGTAATTGATCTTTGTATACTACTAAGGGCACTGATTTGTTTTACTTCTTAGTCCTGGGGACTCTAAGAGCTCACACACAGATGATTAGTACAGCATGAATGGCACTAGCAATGACCATCTATTTGTGAACGCACCAGTAATGCATAGCACAGTTACACGAGTTATGTTTGGTCTGATATAGTTCCCCAATTGGGCCTTGTATTAACAGTTACGGGTGGGTGTAAGTTCTGGAGTGACTACTAAGTCAGACAAGCATTGTGGCCCTCCCTCAATACAGCCACAACTACTGAACATCACTATACTACAACACATGCACTTAATATGTACAACGTAATCACATTGAATGTTCAGGGCCTAGGATCTATACACAAACGCCATAGGATACATGCACAGATACTATGACGTACGGCACAGATAGTATTCATACAGGAATCTCATCTTGTGGATACAGAGACACTGAAACTCCATAAAAAATGGAGGGGCCAAGTTCTCTCTACTAATTACTCTGGGTTTGCCAGGGGAGTTACAATATGGATTAAACATGGAGTACCGTTTAAGGAATTGGAGAGACGGGTGGAAAAACAGGGCAGGTACCTTTTCGTAAAAGAAACACTAGATGGGCACCACATAATACTAGGTAACATCTATGCTCCAAACTGCAACCAAGACACATTTTTCGCTAGCCTCAACTCGGTACTGACAGGATGGGATACACACCCATGGGTTATACAGTTATGGACGTTACACTGGATCGTTCTCATCCCCCCTTACATGGAACAGGAGGTACCAAACAGGTACAGGCCCTTTGCGGGAGGTCTGATGGATAGGCACTTTGTGATGTGTGGCCTCTTAAACACCCAACTCATAAGGAATACTCATACTATTCCCCAGTCCACCTATTACATACTAGAATTGATAGAATCTACTGTTCTAGGAATTTAGCAGCACAAGTTAACCACACCACTTACTTTACTAAGACATTTTCAGACCATAATCCATTGGAAATACCATTCCAATGGGGCTGGATTCCCACTCCAGTACCTACCTGAAAACTATGGCCTCAGCCTTTGGAGGACACAGTGTTCCGCGCTACTCTATCTGACAAGATAACACAATACTTTACAAGGAATAGCAGTACTGTATCCTCCATAATGGTGGAATGGGATGCATTTAAGGTGGTTATCCTTGCAAGGCAAGTGCTATAGGAGGCGCTAGACAAGAGATACACAAGAACCTCGTGAACAAAGAGAATAAGATCAATAAGCTAGAGCAAGGGGCTGTCCACGATCATGACAACTGGCCCTATTGCAAGAAGCGCGTATACGTCATGCGGAACCACTAGAGTCCCTTATAGGATAGACTACAGTAAATACACCCAACTATGACATACGGATGCAGACAAATCAGGAACGCTACTGGCTAAATTAATAAAAGATGATACCCCCACCACTATAATAAGTAAAATCATCACCCCACGGTCGATGCAGTTACCAAACAACACAGTATGAATGAAGCCTTTAGTCAATACTATGCCATACTATACGGCAAACCGGACATAACAGAAGGAGCGCACATTGATGATTTTCTCACTGCCCTATCCTGCCCGTAACTGACCTCAGATACCCAGAAAGCAATGATAGGCACCATCACCAAGGCTGAAATTAAAGTAGCCATAAAAGGTCTCTCACGTTACAAAACTCCTGGGATAGACGGACTCCAGATTGAATTTTATGACACATACGCGAGGCACTGATCCCCCGATTAGAAACTCTCTACAATGAAGCATTAGAACTAGGCAGTCTACCCCTATCCACAGGCCCTAGTATTCTCCCTACCAAAACCTGGACGAAAGAGATGGCAGGATATTGCCTGTGTCCCTACTAGCGACGGAATATAAGGTACTAAGTAAAATAATGGCGAATAGGCTACTCCCGTACTTAAATAAACGTATACACACAGACTAAAATGGTTTTCTTCCAACCCGCAACGCATCTCTAAACATCAGGAGACTACATCACATAATGGCAACCACTCCAGAACATTATGAACATGCAGGCTGCATGACACTGGACTTGCGGCAGGCATTTGACACGCTAAAATGGGACTATATGTTTAAAGCACTAAAAAAGTTTGGTCTGCCTCTGGAATACCTGAAACGGTTGCACCTATTGTACGATGCCCCCACTGCCAGAGCCTGCGTCGTAAGACATATCTTGAAAAAATACCGATATTCAGAGGTACACGCCAGAGATGTCTACTGTCACCACTTTTGTTCACTTTGGCACTAGAACCCTTAGCACTTAAGTTACGCACAGAGGCCGCTCAACAGGGAATAGTGCTAGGCGCCACAACACATTTATTCTCTGCTTATGCGGATGCTATTATTATATATTTACGTGACCTTCAGGATTTCCAGGACCCCATTCCTTATATCTTCCAACAATTTGAACAGATTGGGCCTAGCCATTAACATGACGAAATCACATGCTTTTTTCTGTCGAGAACACACACATCCCGCGGACCTTACATTCAGTCCCTACTCTCTCACAGTAGTGCAACACACTTTTAAATATCTGGGTATAGATATATACTGAACAAATACCGATATACTGGAAGGCAACCTTAACACAGCGATTAGGTCCATATGATCGAGTGCCACCTTTCGGACTATATTGCCACTTTCCGTTATGGGAAGAGCAGTGATATCAAAAATGGTGGCACTCACAAGTCTTCTGTACTATTTTATAAGTCTACCGATACTGGTACCATCTATTGTCTTAAAACTCTTAAATACAATCCTCACAGGCTTCATATGGGGGACTGGTAGACATAGGGTGAGTCTCAAGAAATTACAACTGAGCACTGCTGGAGGCGGCCAGGGTGTACCTGACCTCAAAGCATATTACTGTGTGAGTCAGCTACAATGGCTATCCTATTGGACTGGTGGCCGTAATCTACATGAAATAGGATTTATGACACGCGATATGGAACAGGGTACCCTGCATACATTACTACTACCATGAAGCAAAGCACCCTCAAATTTGCCACCATTACCACGCACAGCACTACAGTTCTGGAAAGCTCTAATACATTATACGTCCCGACACCCCCCATATGCTGGAAAGATTCCACAAGTGGGGATTCCATTAACCAGCAGCAGAATAACGATGCGCAGAATAGAAGCCTGGCTTGAGGAGGGAATTAGTAATGTGGGTGATTTATTCAGCAATGGAATACTCATGTACCAGGAAACATTGAACAAGAGACAGGGGCGCCTGACCACCTATATCTCCTGCATGCTGCAATACACAAAGACCCACTGGGCTCCCCAAAGGCAGAAAAGCATACCACATGAGCTAATAAAGGCCCCGTATTACATGAGCAGAGGGAGACATCTTATTTAATGGCTATGTGTGGGTATAAGGACACAGGCTGCAATTGTACTTACTACGCTATGTGATGCATGGGTCTGTGATACAGGGCAGGCACTGATGGACAAAGACTGGGCTGAAATAGTGGAGTATCCTAAAGAAGTATCTAGGAATGCTAAGTTTAAATTTATACAAACCATGATGATCTTCCACAGAGCCTAAATCACACCACAGAGATTACAAAGGATGTTCCCACACACACATCACTGCCCTCAATGTCATTTAGAGACAGCTGACAAGGCACACATGATATGGACATGCCCCCGCATTAGAGAGTTTTGGGATATTGTTAGGCATCATATTTTGACCGTCACACAAAGGGACGTAGGTTATAATATCGAGGAATGTATTCTCTGGCTCCATAAATGCTCGTCTAAACACAAAGTACGAAATAGACTTACAGACCTTGCTTTGATACTAGCGAAAAGAGCCATAACCATGCGCTGGAAATCAATGCAACTCCCCACAGAACACAGTTGGCATAGTGAAGTGGTTAGATGGGGAAGTTCTGAAAGTGCTGCAATACGGAGGGAAGAGGCCAGGGGCCTGTGGAAGGACCTACTCGCTATTGAATGGGACATAATGTTCGAAGCCCTAAAAACTCTTGATCTGGATCCTAGAACTGTTGCTCCGAACTCTCAATAATCCACTGTGTAGTCCACATAAGGTGGAATCGCAATGCACATCTAACTCAATGCACAGAAGTTAATTATTGTAAAATTATTACTTATACGGCAATAGGTGGGCCACAAACGTAAATAAACATGTGAATGTGAACATGTAATTTTTTTTTTTGCTCCAGGACAAATAAGAGGGAGGGAGGGAGGGATATGTTGGCTGAGGATACAATACTATATACTATATTCTCTGATACCACTGCAATGGGTAACATTTTGATACTGATATTTGCATGACTTAACCATTGGTCGATTATACTACTCAAGGCGTAATGTACTATGAAGCTGTACATCCTGACTGACACTACTACTTTCTGTACCCAATCCACAGTATGTTTAGCCAATATGGACATAACAAATCCAACGGAGCTGTATATTAACATTAAATGACAATGATTTCAGTGCTAATTGTTCTTTTTTAGTTAGATTTCTCTTTTGCCAAGTCTTTTTATTCATTAAGTCCTCAATGCTTTTACTAACACTACGTTCAAAGACCTCTATGTCTTTATTAACCTGTGTAATTGATGGAGTCCATGTTGATTTTGGCCTAACACCTGATTTATTATGTGTTGGATTTTTATCTTTGCCCTCAAAAAAGGCGTTTAGTCTAACTTTTCTAAAATAACTTTGTAGATCTCTCTCTAAGCTGTATGTATCTATAGGTTGGACATTTGCATAGCCAAGACCTTTCTCTACAACACTACTCTCATGGGGAGAGAGCTCTCTTTTGGATAAATAGAGTGCTAGTTCTAACTGAACTTTAATGATATGATAGAGGTTGTCGTCAGCAACACGTGGCTGTATAAATAATACAATTGTTCTTTACTGTTTAGAAAACTGTCCTGAAGAAGGTGAGACAGAAGCAGTAGATCACAGAGCGCTGAGCTCTGCTGGAGGACGCGAGTGAGAGGACGCATTGGCAGGCAGTTCCACGGATTTGACTGTCTTCGGCCCCTCCGCCTCTCCCCTGGTGCGAGCGGCTTTCAGGCTGGTGACTTGCCCCCCCCCCGCGCAGTGCGGTGCAGAGCGCGGGAGTGTGAGCGCAGGGGGCCGCCAGAACTCGCAGTCTTTTCAGCAGCGGCGGCGGGCAAACAGCGGGAGCGGCCCGGTAGCGGCGGGAGCCGCTTGGAGGCTCTCGGCTGGCAGCCAGCTGGGGCCACGGGAGCTCTTGGACAGCTCAGGGACAGACTGGAAAGTGGCGGGGGATTGCAGTAAGGTTCCCTACAGTGGCAGGAGCATTCCAGAAGCCGCGGGAACACTCAGCAGCCCAGCCCAGGAATATCCCGGCAAAGGCGGAAACTACAGCGAGGCCTCTCTGTAGTGGGAGTATTCAGGTAACAGTAGCAGCCAGGGCTACCCCAGAGGCGGCGGGTGCCGCAGAGTCGTTGGGACCAGCCTGGAGCCTGGAGATGACTGAACTTCCCCCCACTCGGCATCTGTATCAACGGCACTAACGAGGGAGGCAAAGCAGTGGGTGCCCGGAGCTGTGGTGCCTGGAAATTGAGGCATTTGATCATCGTTTGTGCGAGTGAGACACGCGGCGTCTCTACCACGTGAGGGCTTCTACGGGCAAGAGCAGCAAAGCAAGGTGAGTTAGTCGGACGCACTGCTTCCCTACTGCCTCTTCTATCTCGCCACATCACCCCCGATCCCTGACTCCTCCTATATTACCAAACGTACTCACGTCGAAGCACAGAAGTTTAATACAGAAGTTTAATGGTAGCGCCTATTGACACTGATATTGACACTGATAGCGCTAACTACCCCCCCCTGGACGGCAGGGTAATGTGAACGAAGACAGAGGGGACGTAGCGATCAAGGGGCGGTGAGCAGCAAGGAGAGCGGTAAGAAGGGCCGCGAATAACAGCTTTCTTCGACTCAGTCTGATTCAATTAAATCCAGTAGCAAACCACCAACAAACCAATTACTAGACCAAGCATTCTGCATTAACTTTTACAACTTTTACACTATTGCTAGCTCAGTCTTGGTTTAGACAAAAGACCTTGGGGGCTCTGTAGTCACCATCGGTCAATTGTTTTAAAGGATCTAACCCCCCTTCGACGCACGCCTGTTTTGTGACTACAGCGCCGGACAAGACCTTAAACAAGAACTGTATACAACGTAACCATATTACCAAAGACATACGCCACATTGAGGAGTAGGAGACAGCTATTCACTTACTGTAAAGATCAACCATGTGGACAAGTAACGCAGGCCTTCTACAAGCTCACTCCAACCATCGCCCTCATAAATCAGCACGACGCCAAAAGGCTAGGATGTTATATCCAGTGGGCAAAGATAACATAAGATACGACGCGACCCTACAAGACAGGTCTACAAACGATGGGGAACAAGTGGGAGAAGAAAGAACAAACTCCCGTTTAACTCCTGGGTCTGGAATAGTCTCCAGGACGGAAGCCACGAAGACAAACATAAACTTAAATGGGGCCACCGGCTCATCAGGAACTCCATGCTACCTTCACGAGACTGACAGCATAGTCTGCATTAAACCCACAAATACAAATATTAGTCCAAATACTAGTAACAGTAATAGCCCTAAAGGCTCCAACGATATTAGGAAATACTTTCAACAACAACCAAAACAAAATAAACTGATTGATCATGGAAAATTAACTGATACATCTCTTGTTGCCTTAAGGCCGGCCATTCACTGCTTTAATGCCAATACCAACCCCCCATCAGTCGTTCCTCTTTCTCGAAAAGTTCTGATCGTCAAGAGTAAGAGAAAACAAACCGGGGAATGGTCAATTGATCATAATCAGACCAGAGCCAACGACCTAGGAAGGAACACAGTGGTGCTAAAAAACCTACCCGACGACCTTCCAGAGCCACAACTTAACATGGCCTTAGGAGACAGTGAAATAAACAAAGAACCCTATCCCCTAATAGAAAATCTCGCTATCCCTAAGATCAACTGTATACCCTTAGAACCTCGCTCAGGCTTCCTGGCATCTCCACGGTTATCCATCAAAACAGGGAATGAAGAAGATGACGAGTTATTCCATCGAAATAAGCTCTCTGTCTTAGGGCTGGAGGAGAGCACAATAAATTGAAATGCACACTTGCCGCTTTGGGAATCCAGTTTGGCCCCACAAAGAATAGAAAACCATCTTGTATTAATCAACGAGGCCTTTATATCTATGGGAAACGTTGCATTAATGCACGCGGACAAATTAGACATTCAAATCAACATTTTGCAGTCCGTACCCAACTCAATTTCTGGAGTGGATACAAAATTAGAACATCTAAATTCCTTAATACGCAGAGCGCAGGCAGATACAGAAGTAACAATGAAACCTTAAGATTGCGGGTGTTCCCCGATACTGCAGTCCTTAGAAAAACCTCCGGAAATAATGAACACCTTAATTACTGATCTCAAGCAACAGGTAAATAGAAGGAAAAGTAACAGCTGTCCCCAAAACCACTGCAGAGAACAGGCATAAAGACCCCACATAAGGGAACAAAGAACATGTCTCTAACAAACAAACCGACAATAATGAATTCTCAGCCTACTTTGTATCTAAACCAGTGCTCAAAGGTCACCCAGAAAAGCCTAGAGCAAACTGAACAAACTGCTTGTAACAGCATTAACGAAATAAAATGTCCATTGAACGCCAATCTTCTAATCCCAAATCCAAATTTATATGCATCCTTACAATCTCATTCAACAGCTAATAAAAATAGTTCTGGCAAATCGGACGATTTAAATCCATCTTTCTCAGTACGACAATCCTTGTCAAGGAAAAATAAGAAAAAACTGAAAAAGCTAAATAAAATAAAAAGAAGACAAAAGTTATGCAAAAGGGAAAATTGAGCACTGGTTTGCATCAGCAAACAACAACATTAAAGTGGCAAGCAGCGAGGACCAGGAGGGTCAGGGCCTAACCCTTATTGATCAAACAAGAGAAATACAAGCACAAACACACAAATTAACAACCACGCTAATGGCACTGAGGAGCCCACCATGTGTTCCAAGTGAACACTTGCTTAAACCTTCACTCCAAAGATCTCCTGGGCCATGTAGCATCCCGAAGCATGAACTAGGCTCACAGGTCAATGGTCTCGAGAATGAAAACTGGAAAAAATTGACACACTAGAAAAATATGCCTATAAGGGCCAACATTTGCAACTTACATCTATCTCGCAAAGGGAACAAATTTCCACTCAAGCTAGAAACAATGAGGGCCGATTCAAGGGGGACCAAACCATCACCTCTAGGTTTGACCCGAACATTTACACCACAAAAACAATCAAGATCGATGAAGGACGGGTCCTAGGGGACAACCTTGCCCGCAACTTAAATTTAAACGAGCCCCACGTTAATCCAACGGTGCCCTTTGCCCCACTTAACCCTGCTCAGTCTCTGGACCGAGACCTTGAAAATCCAAATGTATTCCTATATCCAGAATATATCTCGCAAGGGAGCTGGGACATCCTCAATAGAGGGAACCTCCTGAATCTCTGCAAAAACATTCCTGGCATGGAGAATATAAAAACAACAGACATAAAGAAGGTGGCTTTTTTTGGTCCAGGACCCAGCGAACAAAACGAAACAACTGAGATAACCTTTGCCAGTTCCAACATGGCAAAGGCCTTAAAGGGATATAAAATACAATTGGATTATTGGGGAATTAAAATTAAACCCCCGCTACCAATGAAATATCCAGAAATCCTGAAAGATATAAAAAGCAAACAGGGCAATGATGATCTAAGGGATAGGAAAAATAGGTATATCACTAATTCAAGCCCTCCTGTCACTGGATCTATTCTACATGGATCATTAGGAGGCACACAGCCAATACAGTTGAGTAGCAACTCAATTCAAATTTCCAAAAACACGGAAGGAGGCAATCGTTCCTGCTCAATGATGGGTCAGGGCCGCAAAGACTGGTCTTGGCTGGCTCGGCCTTAAATTCCACTCCCTAACATCAATAGCACCACCTCATTAAACAACTCGCTGCTAACAATAAATAATACCTTGGGTAACATCAGGTGCAAAGAGCCTCTTTCATGCATTATTGGCTCCTACCAAGATTCTGGCAACCATTTACCACAATCAATTCCTGAAAGTGGCAGTGCTCCCCATATGAATTCCACGACTACTCCAGTTATCAACATACTGTCTTGGAATGTTGCAGGAATACACAAAGCCTTGCAAAGTCCGAGTGCAGTAGCACTTATGGACATAATTTGTGTACAGGAAACATGGGCCAATTCCTCCACACCATTATGGAATTTTGCTGAATATTTTATTCCTGCAAAAAAGGTTAATATCTTTGGGAGACCATTCGGCGTCATTTTAACCTATATAAAGCATGCATTAAAGGTAAACTTCACAATATTACAGAACACTTCAGGAATGCTATTAGCTGGAATTTTAAAAGGCATGATAACTACTAAGGGCCCAACTTCAATTCTCCTTATTAACATCTACTATAATCGTCATGGGTTAAACTCAAAAGATAAACTGTTCGACCTATCAAAAGAGATTGAAGCTCTATTGCTACGACATGCAGGATTGGGCGATTTAAATTTGCACGATATAGGGCACTTAACTGATGAAAGCCACCACAATTCTAGCACTAAAAGATTCAACGCCCTAATGCGAGCCTATATGCTGGCAACAACACACTATATTACCATAAAAAACAACGGAACAGCATTAATACCGCCGACCTTTAACAACCAGACAACAGTAGACTACATGATACTAAGCGAACGTCTACAAAGCCACATGTTAAGTTATACTGTTCAACCTAGGTCCGACAGCGATCATGCCGCTCTCATATTAGAACTTTCCTTGAGTGCGAAAACAAGACATATCCTTCAACACATTGGAGCTACAAACGGAGACGAACAACATAGACTGCTCAAAAGAATCAAATGGGGTCTGCTCCCGACCCACAAGTTTGCTGCATGGAAATCGTCTTGGAAAGGCTGGCAGATCGACCGTAATGACCTTGGAAGAATTGGGAAATGGGGCGCTCTTGCATATGACTTGGCATACCAACTTCGTGAGAATAACAATCAAAGAGTTTATGACCACTCTAAATACAAACTGGGATTCCAGCCAAAACTAAAAAAATCTTTTAAAAAAAACGCAGAGCCTACCGGGCTACTAGATCGATAACTGCAAAAAATGAGCTAAAAGAGGTGACTAAGGCACATGCAAAAGTGGTTTGGCAGGTGAAACGTGAAGTAACCGAGCAACAATGGCTGAAAATCTTTGAACTGCTTGCTCCTAGTAAGACCCAAGAATTTTGCCAATATATAAACAAGCTTAGAAATGGGCAGTGTAATAGAGAGAATCCACTCGACGCTAGAACTTGGGTAGCCCATGTAAAAACTCTCTATACCAATGACTCAGAGCAAAACCTAAACTTAAGAACATCTCCCGATAAACATCTAATTGATAAACCAACTGAATCAACGGCCTGCCCCGTGAACATCACACCTGCTGAAAGAAAAATACTAAGAGGAATCCTGAAAAGAATATGCCCCAACGGGGCACCGGGATTGAATGGGCTACCAGGCTCTCTTTTTAGAGAAGCTATAAACTTTTGGACCGAGAACCTGGGTCAGCTGTATGCGGAGTGCAGACTCCTTATGGATGACCCAGACTCCTGGAGGGGATCCTTGTTACATCCCATCTACAAAAAAGGAATCAACACAGATCCTGAGAACTATCGTATGATAGCCTTATTGGACGTGGAGGACAAGGCATATGCGAGCTCTCTCCTTACGGAATTAGAACATTGGGTCACCAGGGAGAATTTGCTCCCCTTCTATCAAACAGGGTTCCGTCAGGGAGGCTCAACCATAGACAACATTATAGCACTTTCGTATATTGTACAGTAAACAACGATTCAAAGCGCCCAGCCTCTTATTGCCTGCTTTATAGATCATACAGCGGCATTTGATGGCATTGACCGGAACATCTTATGGAGGAAATTGGCGAGTTGGAACATCTGTCCGAAACTTCTACAAGCTATCAGATCACTGTATACTCAGACATGGGTAAGAGTCAAACTCTCATGTGACTCAGCCACGGAAAAAATCGGTACATATCAGTGCTTAAAGCAGGGCTGTGTCCTTGCCCCGCTTCTTTTCAACTTATACACAGCTGATCTGGGCAAGGCACTACAGGGAGCTAACCTGGTGAAGCCTAAGATTGAGGGAACCAGACTCCAATTAATTCAGTATGCAGATGACCTAGTTCTTTTGGACCACACCAAAGTTGGTCTTCAGAAATACTTAACAGCACTAGCAGTTTACAACGCCAAAAACAAACTGATCGCAAATCCAGCAAAATCTAAAATACAAATTTTTGGCCGCTACCTAAAAAAGAAGCTAATAAAATGGAGACTGGGACCACTTACGTTATCTAGCACACAAGCATATAACTATCTTGGAGTATGGCTCAGCGAAACTGGTCGATCACAGGTCCATCGAATAAAGCTCCTGCAGAAAGCCAAAATGGTAACTTACGCCATCTGCAAACTTAATGCGACCTTGGAAAGCCCAACCACCGTGGCCATTCAACGGGTTCTGAAAGCAAAACTATTACCCTCCCTCAATTACGCTATACAGGCCTTCCTGGGCAAATTGAGTGAAGATCTCGAAAAGATTAACTGCGCAGCCTATAAAAAGCTATTTTGCCTTCCACCATGCATAAGGAACACTGTAATTCGCTTAGAATTCAATCTCAGCCGGCAATCCTTGGAAGAACTGGCAAACATGGCAAAATATTATTACTTAACAACCACAGCTCCGGAGAACTCGATGAAGCAACTAATAAACAAAATATTTACAAAATCAGGTAACCCATGGTCAGCCAGCCTAAACCTAGCCAAAGAGCACCTGAGTTTAGCGATAGAAAATTGGGACCCTAACACAATAAAATATACTGCCATCAAATCAATTATGAAAAAGCAAGTAAGAACCTGCTCAAGAAAATTAGACATTGAAGCGTTGACGGTCAGAGGCTTTCATGAGTCTCAAAGCTCTCCCCACGTTTTAAATGGCCACAAACCACATCGTGGTCGGCAAGCCCTACAAAGGATCCTGGCTGCAAGACTGCATGTGCTCCCCTTAAAACAGCTGTATCCGACTGTGAAAGTAGGCCCAGCTATCGCGGAATGTCGCCTTTGTCATTATAAACGTGAAACTCTAGCGCACATTCTGTTATGCTGTCCTGCACTGCTACCAGCCCGTAGAATCCATCTAAGGCCCATTCTTCTTCACTTAGGTGTGCGGACGGTAAAAGAGCCAGTTCTTCAACTATATTCGTTGGACACGGTGAAGCACATGGCCAACTTTGCCAAATTCATTTATTCTGCGCGAACAGCATTAATGGATAACACAACCATGGCATAAAGTGACTTTTTACTTGGGGGAATCTTTTATGTAGCACTTGCTTTCAAAACATATATTGTTTTATTAATATTTTAAATATTTTTTTATAATGATTGCTTTTATTTATACTAATTGCTATTTTTTGTATTGATTTTAATTAATCATTCAAATAAACTATTTGTCAATAAACTATTTGTCACCCCTTTTAATCACCGAAACGCAGCATAGAGTTTGTTTTCTTAAATGTAATCATGAAATGTTTTTATGTATGAATTGTTTTGAACTTTGTGAATGTAATAAACAGATGAAAAATATCTTTTTAAATATAACTATATATTTTGGTTTTTATTACTTTGTGTTTGCTGACTCACTGTTCCTCTTGTCATTTAATGTTAATATACAGCTCCATTGGATTTGTTATGTCCACATTGTGCGCACACTTGTACCTTTAATTTGGGACGCGTTTGAATTGTTACCTGTACTTACCCTGTCCCTATTTGTAATAGTAGGGTACCTCCCTCTCTTTGATAACTGTTTACCAATATGCCAGTTTATTGTAAAAGTAATAAAACTGTGTTTAAAAAAAAGAGATCTAGAAGCCCTCCAACTATAGGTAAGTTTTGGTTACAGAATCCAGGAGCCACTGGAAGACATGGCATCCCACAGTTATGCATGTTTTATCTGTACAACTTATTTGCTAGTCTTTCCCTAAAATTGACGACCTTTGTTTCTTTCAATCTTACTTTTCTGAAAATAATCTACTAGCTTGTTGCTTTAATCGTACAGTCTTGGAGACTTAACTATGTGCGATCTCTAATAGTGAGATGTCCCAAAGGAGTCTAAAAAGGGTTTTCAGTACCCCCTTCAGTACCCCCTACAGTCCCATAAGAGCTTAAAGTGGTAGTTCTGTCAATACTATTTGTATATGTGTCAGCATGTCATTCATCTTGTTAATGGCACCCTCCTTCATTGGCAGCTGCTAGAGACCAGGAGCGGTGCGGCGGCGCGAGGGAGGAGGGTTAAAAAGAAAAAAAGTTCACTTACTTGTGTATGTCTGCCTCTGTCCTCTTCTGTTCCTGGCTTCCAGCGGCACACAGGATCTCAGACTGACCTAAGCCAATCGCTAGGCTGCTGTCATGCTGGTAATAGTTTTACCAGCATGATAGCAGTGTCGTCATTAGTCTCAGTAGTCTCGTTTGCAGCTCAGACACTGCCTGTGAGTCTGGGACTGTTCCCCAGCCACTTATGCAACACAGCCAGGTGGAGAAATTGTGAATGTTTATTTGGCCATCCTAAGACAATCAATCAATCAAGGAATTTTTAAGCATGCTACTCACCGTGAGGGTCTCAAGGCACTGGGGGAGGGGGAGCAGGTCAGGTCAGTCAAAGAGCCAGGTCATGAGGATCTCCCTGAAGATGTGCAGGGTGGGGGCGCGTCCAATGTCGATCTAGAGCTCGTTCCAGGTCTTGCCTGCAGATGTGTGATGGTTTGACGAGAGCAAGGTCGGTGGATTGGAGGTACCTTTTGGGTATGTGGAAGGAGATTCTATTGTTGAGATATTGAGGTCCAGTGTTGTGGAGGCATTTGTAGGCATGGGTGAGTATCTTGAAGGTTACTCGTTTCTCAACGGAGAGCCAGTGGAGCTTACGCAGGTGTTGGGTGATGTGTTTGTGTCGAGGAATGCCAAGGATGAGTCTGGCTGCAGTGTTCTGTATGGTCTGGAGTTTGCAAAGAAGAGACTAATTGATCCTGGCATAGAGTGCATTTCCGTAGTCCAGTCTGCTGGTTATGAGTGCGTTGGTAACGGTCTTTCTTGATTCGGGGGGGATCCATTTGAATGTCTTTCGGAGGATGAGGAGGGTGTTGAAGCAGGTGGAGGTGATGACATGGACCTATCAGGCTATGGAGAGGGAGGAGTCAAGTACAATGTTGAGGTTTCGGGCATGGTCCGTGGGGTGTGCCTAGTGCGGTGGACCACCAGGTGTTGTCCCATGAAGAGGGGAATGGTCTGAGGATGAGGACCTCTGTCTTCTCCGAGTTGAGCTTTAGACAGCTGGTGCTCATCCAGGATGCAACATCTTTCATTCCTTCCTGGAAGTAGGTTCTGGAGGTGATGGGGTCCTTGATGAGGGAGTGGATGAGCTGTGTTTTGTCAGCGTAGGATACTATGCTGAGTCTGTGCTGTCTGACGATGGTGGCTAGGGAGACCATGTAGACGTAGATTGCCGGCCAAACCGTCATGCACACTTATGGTGCCCACTACTTCTCCTCCCTGCTGGCTGCTGCTGTCCATCAGGATAGCACTTCCCGCCTCGGCGCAGTGCTGAAAAATAAAATAATAATAACATTATGGTATTATCATTTTATTTTTCCCTCTTTGACTACTCAGAAAGCAGTGGGGCGATGCTCCTCCACATTAACGGTGGAGCCGCTGCTGCCTCCTTTGCTTTGTGCTTCGTGGCGGGTTCAAGGTGTTGGTGTTGTGTTGGTTGCGTAATTGTATTATTTCACCAGTACCCATGTCATAACCCTCATAGCAGTTGTCCATGGTTGTCCAACATAATGAATTATCCTGTGGGGCATATTCTTGTGTGTGTGAGATGGAGCGTGGACAGGTGTAGGAGGGTATTGATGATGGCCTTGTCACACACGCTTGCTACATTGGCATAGTTCATGCTCTAGGTGAGTATGGAGCGTGGCTTTTTTGGTACTGGCTATGTTTTGTAGTCAGTCAGTCTTCACAGTTGAACATCACCCAATCTTCTGTGTTGCATATATGATGTAATGCCAGGTGTTTGCCATCATAACATGTACACCCCTGTGATTTGTGCCCTGCCACATTTGTTTTGCATGTTTAAGAATGTATTAGCTTTCTGCATTAGATTTGCTCCAGTCCAAATAAGCCAATGTTTTGTGACATGCTCCATGTTTGTCCAGTCTAGATTTCTTTGTAAAAGAGCTGTGGGTGTTTTTGTTGAGGTTTGTTAAGAGTACTTTTTAGAGTTTTTGCACTATCTGTGACTATACTTGGTTATGCTTTTCACGTCTTCAAGCGTTTTTAACAAATGTTTGCTTTTTCTAACCCAGTGTTAATTTAGGCAGCGTGCTTATGCAAATGTTATGGTGAACAATAGACTTGATAACACTTTGATTTTTTTCATACTTAAGTAATTAGTATCTCCTAGAGTGTTTGCTCAACACATGTGTCACTTTCTATATTAAAAGGTTTTGCCCAATATACCAAATATTGTAATCTCACATCTGCTCTGCCAGGCCCCTAAATTCCCAAACCACTTTATTCACAGGACTCAAAGGGGCAAATTTAGAAGAACTGGCGCATCTCTGCATATTGGTGAAACAAATAATCCCTTGAACCATAATATATGTTAAATCACCTATACCACTCCTAGATTGAAAATTTACTATTGCCTATCAACGACCACAATGGTATTGTTTCCAGCCCACCCGACTAATAAAATACTTTTTATAATGTTATAACAATTATTGAATAAAACATGTTTTGTAATGTTCTAATTGAATGAGTTAGCATATGATTGTATTTGTCGGGTGAGCTGGAAACAATACCAGTGTGGTCGTTTGATAGGCAATAGTAAATCTTATGGTTACTCCAGCAATGGTCAGGAATGCCAATTCCCATCATGCTGCTTCACTCCTTACACCTTCTTCAAACAGATGTAAGGAGTGGCGTCGTAAAAGTGACTTAGTGAAATCTTGTAGAGTTCACTTCGTCACTTTTACGAGGCTTCCTTGCGACAGAACGCCCACCCTGCATACCTTATACCTGACGCAGGCATAATGTAGAGAAGGGTTTTACAACGAGACGCATCTCCCTAGATGCGTCCCGTTGTAAATATGTCACATCGTGGCGCATTGTTTACAATGCCGCTGTGTCACAGAAGTGACGCTACGGCGGCATTAAAGTTGTCGAAAGGGGCTTTTAAAACTGCCCCAAAGTTTTTAGTAAAATTCTCCCCGTGTCTATGGGACAAATAAAAGACTACAAGGGACACCACCCTGAGCGTCCATGTTCTGTCATCTCCCATGGACATCTTTGGACCCCAGATGAGCGTGTGGAACATGTGCATAGAGGGTTGAAAAGCTGGAGTGTTCAATTTTGATTGCGCTCATCCCTGATTAATGTAAATTAAATAGCTGTTCAGTTCTTTCAAGAATAGAATAATGCCGCTTCCTCCTTCTGTGTATCTAATTGAACTTTGCTTTAGTCTCTCATGATAGAACCGAGCTTGTCTTAGTGTCTCATTTTCATTATCAAGGCATGCGGATGGTGCCAACGTTTTATTTTGATAAACAAATTGACTACCTAATAAAATTAATGGACCGGAAAATTGGTCTACTTTATCGGAACAAAACTTCCATGAATAATTAAAGCCACACACACTGCAACCGAAGACATACTACCAGGATCTGAACAGTGAGGTATGGGGCACAGAGGAAATAAAGACTGCTCGTCATGAGGTTTCAGCGCTTGAATTCTTTGCACAACCTTACACATTCTCACATTCAGGAAAATACGTAGGCATTGTAGTGATATACAATGGCAAACTGTATATTGACATACATACTTTCAGCAAATAAATGATCACGTAATCTGGGAAGATGTAATTGTTAAGGAAATATTCCAAGGTCCCAATTCTGGCCATCAACCTATGCATTGGACGAACATTTGCCACCTATTAGGTCTTATATGGGCAGCCAGTCACTGTATTGCTAACTGGGTGAAGAGAAAGATATGAACGCCTGCAAAGCTAGTAAACAAGGGCTTGTCGGAGTTTCAGTGAGAAAATCCTGGGTGTATATCTGGGAGAGCTGGCACTGTTTCGACAGGCTTTCCTTAAAGAAAGTCGAGTAAAGTATTTAAGTAAAATCAAAACAATAGTACACTCAAAAAATTAAACAGAAACATTTCCAACTCCGAGAGCAAAGGGAAATGAACTGTAATAGATAAAACAAAGTTAAAAAGTTGAAAAAGGGGGTAGGGAGAAGAAACTTTCCGATTTTTTTAAAAAAAGAATACCTCTAGGAAACAAAAGGAGGTGGAAGTTAGTTGGTCTATGTGCATTTCCAAAAGCCTCATACCTGTCAGGGTGGCAGCAGCATGGGCAGTTGCATCACAATTTACATTACAGGTTGTTCAGTCAAATGCTACCAAATATCCAGGACTCATTTAGGGGCCTAGGTCACAGGTTCAAGGGAAGTCAGACTTCTCAACCCCTTCTTCACCAGAGCCACAGCTACAAATCCAGTACCAGCTTCTAAAGAATGTGGAATCTCTTCCTTCTGGTGACTCCTAAATCGACCAAATTGCTAGGAACCAGCTCACAAGCAAAAAGAGCAACTCAATCACTCTTTCCAGTTAGGGATCCAGCACAAGTACCTGTTCCCACTGGCCCTCCAGTTCATCTCAACAGATGCCTTCCTTGTTCTTTTTCTTCCAGGGCTCAAGCATTCCAGTTGTTCAGATCCCTGGGAAGCACTTAAAAAGTCTGTGTTTATGAGAAAGTTGAATTCACATCGTCATTTATTTCCTTCTTCTAGTCATCTGTCAAGTCAACATGCTTTCTGAATGGGGCGAGGACAGAGAGCTCATGAGTTCAAATTGTAAACACCAGTATGAGGCTTTTGAACGGAGAATTAACCTTCATAATCCAGAATTTGCAGCACCCATCAACACATTCTGACAGTGGGTGCACTACATACCTTCAAAACGGAGCCAGGAGATGTTAGTGTAGTTCAGAGGGAATAGATCCTGTAGCATCGGGTCAGGATCAGGTGCAATGTGGCTTATCATGCAGGGGAGCATTGAACGGCCAGGGGTGGAGTCCACTTGTGGCGTTGGACTGATGAGAGAGGCAGAGCTGCTACTCCTACACATAGAGTGCAAAGTGAGTCAGAACTAGCTTACGAAAGTCTGGACCAGCCCTGTGGGGCCTACCATGAGGATGATCAACTGGCTTCAGGATGTGGAGCGGGATGAAGCAGAAGGAGAAACAGTGCTGGGCATGGACGGCCACTGCACTGGAGATATAGGTGGGCTGGTGGGGGGGAGCTTTAGGTATAAATACACATTTAAAATGAGAATCCTCACTCTTGCAGAGGCCATTGTACCAATTAGGGTCCTTCTGGGGAGGCACAAGCAGTTATAAGCCCCGGTATTCACTAAAGAGACAATTGTGTGGAACATAGCGGCAAACACCTCAGCCACTGTGTGTAAACAGCCATTACTGTTTTACATAGCGGGACAAATTATCTCATGTGGCCTCCACACAATGAATGAACTAGTGCAGAAGAGCTGAGCCATACTTGGAATCTGAAGTTAAACGGCTGTGAGTGAAAATGAGCTAATCAATCCTGAAGAATCATTAGATATATGTTGTATTTTTTAGTATAACAGCATTAAAATCAACCATGCAGCTAGATGAAGTAGTGCTACCGGCCCCTAGACATGACAGGGCATGGAAAAATTAGACACAAACCAGGCAGATTTTGCCCCCCCTCCAGGATGCTCAATGTCTCAAATGGCACTGCACATCAAAGAGAAACATGGTCAAAAACAAACAAAACTGAAAAGATGAACTACTAAAATATTTAGGAAAAATATCATGATACAAAAATATTGTATCAAAGATATCATTAACTCAAAAATGTCATGGGGCAGAATATAAAAGGTAAGAATATTGAGGCTGATTATGTTGTCAGGCGGACCTCAACCGACCACCTGTTGGTTGCTGCTAGTCCGATATGTGCCTCTGCAGTCTGACTGCCACATTACGATGCAGAGGGTGAAGGCATCGGTTGGAGGGACTGTCAGCTGGTGTTCCGATGGCCTCCTTCAGCCCGAAGGTTCATTGGAAATGCACATAATCCCTGAATGATGGCGGAGTCAGTCACGGCTCTGCTGTAAGGCTTATGATGTCATTTTCTGTAAGCCTTTCCATGTTGGCCTTTCTGACATGGAAATGCTATCAGAAATTTACTTTGTGGGCCCTTTAGCAGGACCCCCTTCCCCACTGGCCCTCCACCATGGGGCCTGTGGGACACCTATAGTAAATCCCCTGCCATAAGGTGCAGAGATGTTTCCAAACATCCATTTAACTATGGCAGCTTGTGCTGCGGGCCTTTTCCTCCCACCACAAAAGCTTCCATAGTAAAATGGATGTTTCCAACCGCCCTATGGGCAGTCGCATCCTAATACTGGTATTTAATATATATTGTTTTGAATAAGGATGTTGACAGCATTGTTTACTTTCATATCGTTGTTGTGAAATTGTCATTTAAGCTAACTTATATTGGTCATAATATTTGTAGGTATTGATATGAGGATTGTATTTGTTTTCTAGTATAGTTTGTACTTTCTAATGTGTAATTTTTCACCTTTACATTTAATTAGTAATTAGTAATTGTTAATTTAGTTGCGGGCTGTTGGGTTTACTTATCTAAACACCCAAGCACCAACTGTTCACTCAACCAAAAACACTTGGCCAGCAGGTGTGCCCTCATCCCATCACTGAAACACTACTCATGCCCTCATCCAATCTGCTAGGTGCTATGTATTCACTTAAACAATCATGGATGCACTATCCATGCACTCTATAAATAACCTATATAATATATATGCACTCCTGCAATCATCCAGGAACTAGTGTTGCACTCATTTATTCATCCAACCAACCACTATATATGCATGTATTGAATTATTGAGGCATTCGTCATGCACTTATCCAATCATTCAGGCACTACTGATGCACTAATCCAAACAGGCAGATAGTAGTGATATACTCAAGGAAACACATAGGCATAACTATGTAGATGCAGGAAGTTCTCACAGGGAATCATCCAAGCACTACTAGTATCCTCCGTGAATCACCTAGGCACTACCTATGCACTCATTTAATCATCCAGAGAGTATTGAGGTACTCAAACACAAATAGATGCTTCACCCCACCACCACTCCCCCAGCGCCTTGAGACCCTCATGGGTGACTAGCGTGCTCCATAAATGTTTTGATTGATTGATTGATAAATGTATTTACAAGTTTTAGTGTGGAATATATAGTCTTTTACAGTCATCTGGTGAATTATCTATGTAACCTGTCACACACTCTTTGCATGTACTCAGTAGAATTAGTGAGCTATATGCTCCGATAGAGATTAATGTGCAGATGCTTATATGCATCGTTTTCCTAAATTTAAATCATCTGATGCATCTAAGTAGAAAAGTACTGTGACACTAAATCCACCAGTGACACAGTGGTTGAGAGGCACACAAATAGCTCTTATGTTGTATTTTTGGATTTACAGTACTGAGACATAGCATGTACTAAAAATGACTACTTAAGGGATAAGCTGGTCCGTACGATGTATAAGTGATAAATAAGTGAGACTTAAGACTTGAGATATGGTGCAGTTGTTTTGCAGGAGAGGGTGCTATAATGCTAAAAAGTAACTGATAAATTAAGTTTTTTGTTTTGCTTTGGGTTTGAAGAGAGTGCATGTGGTTATATAGCTAGGTTGATCTGTAGATTTAAAACTCAACATAACATAACAAGTAATTTTGTATTATGTGTAAATCAGTAGTAAAGTAGTTGGTATGTTGGCTAGAGTAAAAATTTAAATATACTTACTTTGTTTTACAGAATAATATCTACCTAACTGCAGACCATTAGAACGCCTACAAAAGGTCAGAGGAACCAGAAGCAACTACGGTATCTCTGCAGAACTGAGACACAAAGGGGAGAAAATGCAGAAAAAGTGGTGAAAGAAAAAAGAGATACTGGTAAACGGACAAAGTAATTTCTTAAAAATGTATGTGGACACCTGCAAAGCTTACAAAACAAAGAATATAAAAAGCAAGGTATGAGAAAGAATTAGAGTGGACAATATCTTTATTACACAAACAGGATAGAATGTAACAAAGATGGACACACCTTAACCAGGAGCCAGAAACAGTATAAGGAAATCAGAGCCAGGATGTTTCATAGTAGAGTGGTTGTACATCTACTGAGAAATATGAAGTAATATAGAAGAAGGAGAAAGGCAATGAAACCGACAAAACATGTTGAGAGAGTAGTTGATAATGCCTTTACTTTGAAGAGGAAGCTTTTCATTTTGATTGTAAATAGAATAAAGACTCTTGACAAAATAATGATGTACACAAGGAGACAAAACCAGAAGAAAATATTAGTGAATAGAGTAATACCTTAGTAATACCTTTGTACAGTCTTTAGTGGAGAATGGATACATACTTCCAGTATAGAGCATTTCTTCAATGAAGAAAGCTATCTCCCGGATAACACATATGGCAGTCCTATAGTTAAAGAGGTGATGGTATCTAGAAATGTAGAAAATGTTATTGCAGAAGAAGTACAGGGAAGGTGTAGTCAGGCCCTGTATACAAAAAAGGAATTGTGGTAGTGTTTGTAGTTTACAGCAGCAGTCCATTGATATACTAAGATAAATTATACATATCTTTCCAAGGCAAAGTGAAAAACACAAAATAAGTACTTTATAAGGATTCAATACTTCCAAGGTTAGAAAGAATACACATTTGTAGGGACACTCACTTCCTAGTTTAGCGCTCAACAATGCAAACATTAGTTAGGTGGCTGTACTATGTGAAAACTCCTGCTTTATCTTTAGGAGAAATGTATAGAGCACTTTTGCATGGTACTGTGGCAGAGGTAGATAAAGTATGTGATACTATGCAATTTCATTTCTTTTGTTCAGAACAGGACTCTATAGAAAATGAAGAGTTGATAAGAGGAGTTACAAAACAGGGCACAGGTATTAAAGTTGATAGCTTTGACGAAGAAATTACAGAATTTAACACAGTCCGCAATATGTTTGTAAATGTTTGTAAATGTTGTTGACACACTCACTGTTGACTTGTATTTAAAAAATGAAATAGAAAATATTCATAACTAAGAAAGGTTTGCTGTTTACTTATTTGTAGAAGAACACTTTGTCTTGTCCATACAGCAAATTATATGTAAGTACTGTTACAATAAATATAAACAATACAATACCTTGTTTGTTGAGAGGACCAGCGAAAGTTTTGCTTAATTTTCATTTTGCAATAAATTAGAGGATAATAATATGCCTGCTAGAGCTGTGCATAGCAAGTTAGTACTGGTTCCCATTCCAGAACCACTTGAAGGTTAAATGTTTATGAGTCAATTCTTATCCAAAGTATAATTTAATTTCAGGCTATAGTCCATATGGAGCAAAAGACAGGCAATATATCACCAACTAAGCTGCAGAAAGGTCTAAAAGGTAGAGTAGTGTCCTGGATTACTAGTGTTTTCTCAAAATGTACAGCAGGATGCTCACAAGTTTTTAATGGTAATGCTAGGACTATTAGAGGAAGAAGATGTGAATATCAATGAATCATTTGGTTTTAACTTATAAATGGAACCATAACTGTGAACTTAGTGAATTCATCTCTAGCGCTGAAATAATTCTGAACAATTTTTCTACTTGATGTTTCCAGATTGTAAAGCTGTGGCCTTTGAAAATGTATCCAAAAACGCCCATCAAGAAATGATGTCGAAACTGCAGAACAAAACATAGGTGTTCATTGTTACTACAAAGGTATGGGAAATATGTTATAGTCATGATACACCAATGCAGACTGGATGGTACAGCTACATCAATCATATGTCATGAAAGAGTAAATATAACCTCAACACAACACACAAAGTATTTAAGGTGTGAAAGAGGATGGACAGAGTGCAATGACATAGAAATGTCATTCAAATCAAGACTCTGTAAACAGTTACCTAACATATCTGATATTTCTAGGACTGAAGTACTAAGGACAATTTAGGATAACAAAATGTTGTATTATCTCGACATGTATATGAATTATGAGTTTCGGAGACATTATTTGGCCTATTATGGGTATTCTCTACAGCAAGTTGTTAGAAATGAAAGACTCTTTTTAACTGAAGGTAAGGAACTTATACAACATCACAGGACTACATTCTGTTACAACAGAAAAAGTAAATGAAGATTCTATAATACCAGCAGACTTACGTTTCCTCTAAGAAGTCTCTTCTTCACATCACCATTGTATCTTGTTTTGGTTGCGTAATGTTCAAAATGAAATACTAATACATTCTTGTTTTTTTATATTTTTTTCACAGTGCTTGAATTGCTGCAATAAAAAAATGAAAAAAAATAATAAGTATGGGTTTTCGCATTCCGCACAATTATATCCACAGACTTCTCTCAGGGTGTTACAATGGTGTTATAGTTCATGCAGAAGGCAGGAATACGCTGATGTTCCTTCTCATCTTTTTTTCTCTGTGCAATTGTAAGTTGCTTCTTCTGGTATGTTTTCAAGTGGTGCAACATGCTTGTTGTCTCACATGAATATTTTTGTGCTGTCACCTGACATAATGTCTTCTCATGTATACTGCACCTCACCAATTTAATTGTGGTCTTCAATTTACCAAATATAACAAAGAAATAATCAAGATATATGCTGTGTTCCTTTATTGCTGTTTCTTCATCAGAAGACTGTTCATTAGCAGCTGAGTCTTCCTGGTATTTAAGATCTTCAACCAGATGTAGGTTTTCCTCTGGTTCTTTTGGTGCCATTTTATGTTTCTAGAAATGGCCTACAAAAGTTAGAAGCCAGCACAATTTTCAAAATCAGTTTGGGTGACAATGGGTAGTTTGATGGTTGTTTGGTAGTTATGTTCTATTTGTGAGTTCCGATGTTGAAAGTTACATTTTGAAACTGTTATTTCTTCCAAATGTGTTGTTAAAATAAAGTTAAACCAATATGTTTCTAAACAGCTAGACTCAATCTTTGTGTAAAATATTTTTATATATCTGTTTTACACTTTATCATTTGTATTCATGACTACTGACGTCATTAAGACCTCCGGTGTTGTTGTGAAGAAGGAAAATACATTTTTGATGTAATTATTTTGGCAAATGAATACAAAGGGGAAAGTTAAATTAGTGTCTTACTAAACAGTTACACTGAAACTTCATCTAAAATATGACTTTCTCAGAAACACAGGGTATTTGCGGTGTGTCCTTGGCAATCGTGATATCTTGAAAATGAAAAATATCTTGAAATAAGATGATTATTGTATTTTTTAAATAAATATATGACAAATTCAACAAAAAGTGGTGCACAATGCCGATGTGATGTTCAATATCTAATTATGGCGGAAAACAGGAACAATATAGCTATGGAATAGAATTTAAACAATTAGAAATTCTCTGAAAAAAACAAAAGTTACAGGGATGTTATAGTTGGGGAATGGAATTAAAAAACCTTACAAATTTACTGGAAAAACAATGGTTAAAGGGACGTTATACGTAGGCTAACTTTTTACTCTTACACAACCAGAGAAATTCAGCATAGTTAGCTGAGCTAAATATTACTTGTGCCCCGGCGGGTAGGTGTCTAGGTGATATATAGAAGAGTTAGCCTAACTATAACGTCCCTCTAGCCTTTATTTTTTTCAGAGAAAAAAAAAAATATATATATCACAAGCGATTGGCAGCAGCGCAACAGGAGGCAATCTGCTACACGAGAAAGGAGACCTGTTTTTAAAAAAGATTTTACCGACTTTTTAATGTTTTAAATCTTTGTTTAACTGTCATGCAGTAAGTTTACCTGAGACAAGTAGTGAGTAGCAGGTAGCACTTTATATTTCAGCTGGTCCCCGCTCCACCATGGCTCTGCTTTGCCAATTGTGTGGAGGGACATGGCTCCTCCCACTGCCCTCGTACTTCTGGGAAGGGATACAGTATTTAGGTCACATGGGTGCCTGGCCGCACAGCGATAGGAAGCAGCGAGGTGGGAGGCAACCTGCTACATGAGAAAAGAGACCTGTTTTTAAAAAAGATTTCACTGACTTTTTAACGTTTTTAATCTTTGTTTAACTGTCATGCACTGAGTTTACCTGAGGCACGTAGTTATATTCCAGCTGGTCCCCGGTCCACCATGGCTCTGCTTTGCCGATTGTATGGAGGGACGTAGCTCCTCCCCCAGCCCTCGTACTTCCGGGAAGGGACACAGTATTTAGGTCACATGGATGCCTGGCTGCGCAGCAATAGGTAGCGGTGTGCTGGGAGGCATTCTGCTACACAAGAAAGGAGACCTGTCTTAAAAAAAGATTTTACCGACTTTTTAACATTTCTAATCTTTGTTTAACTGTCATACACTGAGGTAACCTGAGGCACGTAGTAAGTAGCATGTAGCATTTAATATTTCAGCTGGTCCCTGGTTCATCACAGCGCTGCTTTGCCGATTGTGTGGAGGGACATAGCTCCTCCTCCTGCCCTCGTACTTCAGAGAAGGGACGCAGTATTTAGGTCACATGGGTGCCCAGCCTCTCAGTGATAGGTAGCAGCATGCCAGTAGGCAATCTGCTACATGAGAAAGGAGACGCTGTAGTGTCTTACTTAATGTTACGTATATTGGTGTTGCTTCTTTAACTCTGTATATAATCTAGAATACTGAAGTTACCTTGCTGAGCATAGCCTTGACTCAGATGACAGTTGCCAGTCCTGTGTGTTGGATGGGGTCTCTGTTACTTGGAACTTAATAAAAGCACTATTACCTTTTCACCTGACTCCTGTGAAGTGATTGATGCAGATTTTACATTTGGCGACGAGGGTGAGATGAAGACCCTCTACATCTACATTTCAAGAGACCCCAACACGATCTTTCAACAGGACATTTCTGAAGTCAAATCTACAAGTTCAATTTTTTTAAGAACATCATCACTTCTCGACACTCTATCCGGTATACCTGCTCAAACAAGAAGTTGGTGATATTGCTTCTACTTCGCTCCAAGTCTACTTTTCTGCGATTACTTGATAATACTGGTGAGCTTTTAAATAACTTTACTGGTAAGAGAGGAGAGTGAACTGGTAAAGTTTTTGGATGTGATCGACTTTGTGTCGCAAAGACTTGTACATTTCTCGCTTATCTACAAGGAGAAGTTTTGATGCTGTGTGCCTTACTTCACTTCATGACATACAGTGAATTCATTTATTATTTCTGCGAAAGTTTGGTTTGTTCTCTACCACCTGTTGCCATTATTGTGTATACTTTGAAAACACGCAACTGTCTGTGCCTTCGCCATGAAAATCTAAAAGTAAACAACTAACCATCATACCTGTGCTCTATAGTGCCTCGCTCTGTAGTCCTTGTGTATGACGTACTGTGTTGCTGTTCAAGTGGGTCCCGCAACAAACTTCCTGTTGGCATCTTCACCTCGCAAGGCTACTCGTGACGTATTCCTGTGTGACTTCTCCTCACGCAGTTACGTGACGCCTCATCACGCAAGTTCGGCCATCTTGGAACTTCTTTCAAGTGATCCTCGCTGACACGCACAGCTGTTGGAGCGTATTGGTTTGCATACCTGTTTTTGTTCCAACGCGCTGATGCGTATGTCTCTTCTCATATGTAACTGAAGCAACCTCTGCTTACGCACACAGCGGGTTCATTTCAAAGCGCGTTGGGATTCAAGGTATGTCTACAATTTGACTTGCTGACACGCACAGCCTTTTCTACATTTAAAGCTTGTTAGCCTACACCCTACTTGTCATTGACAACCTTTGGTATGTATCAAATAACTGTTGCTTGTGCATACAACTGATACCTTTTAAAACTCTTTGGATTTAATTCATTTCTACGATCTTATCCGCTGATACGTGCAGCTACACTTTGGGATTTATTATATTTGCACGATTTTATCTGCTGAAACGCACAGCTGTTTCTATATTCACTGCGTGTTAGCGTACAATTTATCTGTCTATGACAGTCTTACATGTTCCTGTTTTAACACGCTGATATGCACAGCTTATAATAGGTTTATGGTGTGACAATGCTCTATTTTAATGTTCCCCCTATTCTAATTGCATGCCTTATGGGGAAGCTTCTGGTGGAACATACTAGGCATCCTGCACTTCGCCATTGCCTTGAGGGGAACAGCCGCACCGGGGTGAGTCCAGCCAACGCCGTGAGGGGAACGGCCGGACTACATTACCCAGGTGCCCCGGCGGCGCTCACCTGACGCCAGCAACACCGCGCCCAGAGGCGCTTGAAAAGGGAGGAGCGCCGAGCGCTCACCGGGAAAGCTTCTGGTGGAACATACTAGGCGTCCTGCACTTCGCCATTGCCGTGAGGGGAACGGCCGCACCAGGGTGAGTCCAGCCAACGCCGTGAGGGGAACGGCCGGACTACATTACCCAGGTGCTCCGGCAGCGCTCACCTGATGCCAGCAACACCGCGCCCGGAGGCGCTTGGAAAGGAAGGAGCACCGAGCGCTCACCGGGAAAGCTTCTGGTGGAACATACTAGGCGTCCTGCACTTCGCCATTGCCGTGAGGGGAACGGCCGCACCGGGGTGAGTCCAGCCAACGCCGTGAGGGGAACGGCTGGACTACATTACCCAGGTGCCCCGGCGGCGCTCACCTGACGCCAGCAACACCGTGCCCGGAGGCGCTTGAAAAGGAAGGAGCGCCGAGCGCTCACCGGGAAAGCTTCTGGTGGAACATACTAGGCGTCCTGCACTTCGCCATTGCCGTGAGGGGAACGGCCGCACCGGGGTGAGTCCAGCCAACGCCGTGAGGGGAACGGCCGGATTACATTACCCAGGTGTCCCGGCGGCGCTCACCTGACGCCAGCAACAACGCGCCCGGAGGCGCTTGAAAAGGAAGGAGTGCCGAGCGCTCACCGGGAAAGCTTCTGGTGGAACATACTAGGCGTCCTGCACTTCGCCATTGCCGTGAGGGGAACGGCCGCACCGGGGTGAGTCCAGCCAACGCCGTGAGGGGAACGGCCGGACTACATTACCCAGGTGCCCCGGCGGCGCTCACCTGACGCCAGCAACACCGCGCTCGGAGGCGCTTGAAAAGGAAGGAACGCCTCCCGCAACCGCGGGACGCGCGCGGGACGAGCCGGACGAAGCCCGGACAAAGGGCGGACAGTCTGTGACAGTCCAGGACTGGTCGAGGCTGGGCTGGGCCGCGTCTCTTGGTCCGCCAGTACAAGAACTCTGTGGACACGTTGAACAATTAAACTGACCGGGTAATGGAGAATACTCTTGTTAATGAACACATAGTGTGTAAATTGTGGGTAGCTGGAGATAATATCCCTATGTGTCTAAGTACTGTATGGCAAATCTAGGATTGCTATTTTAATACCCAGGTGATAGGGTAATTGTCATTTCATTAATCGTGCTTATCGGATTTTATGTTGGAAATTTAAGTATATTTACTTCTGAGAAGGGCCATCTTTTTAAATTTAAAATGTCCAAAAATAACAGAGTGAATATTCGACCGGCTGTAGCCACTCTTGACAATTATCTTGTCAAAGTGGTAGACAAAATTAACACAGAACGCAGGCAATCTTCAGGTCTAGGGAGTTCTCTTGAACCACCCCCTAGCCCTGTTCAGGCTTCTCTCCCTATATCTACTGCCTTAATGGATGTTAGCGGTGTGTTAAACCCCCCATACCCTTTTACCATGTCAGCATCTCTTGATTTAGAGAATTTACCAGTGGAGAATGAGACCTGTAATGATTCTGTGGTAACATGTTCACCTGTCCCAAAGCACAGAGGGTTCTCAGGTCTGGAAGACATGTAAGTAGGCAGGTTCAGGCTAAGCGGGGTGTTAATTGTAAAAACAAAAAACACACTGAAACAGTCCCTAAAGGGACCCAAAAGGATCCAGAAACTGCCACGAATAAATCTTACTTGCACTTAGCTCCCGAGCAGCTAGAGATGCTGGTTGGCGTTATTGACGATAGGTTCGCCAAAATTGTACAACCCTTACTTGACAAATTGGATCTTGTTTCTGGGGAGTTGAAACGGCTAGGCGGTCTCGTGCAAACCCTTTCTAGTTCTAACATTGGCTCGGTATCCTTAGAACCAGCCCAAGGCAGTACCTGTGAGCCACCGAAGTTGCCAAATGATGGTTCTAATAATGTTGTGATAGCGGACTCAAATTCTGTACCCCCAATTATACCCTTGACTCTGACAACTGGGAAGTCACCGGGAACCACCGTAGTTAATAAAAAACGGTATGGCTATTCCCAGCCTAATTTACCACCTGATTGCGCACCATATGTGGCAGTTTTGACCAATGTCCCTCCAGTAAGGGAGGAGGGAATAGCTGGAACATATGAAACTCATGATATGTTAAAGTACAAAACCGTGGCCTGGCTTAACAGGGAATGTGGTTTCCCAGTCGCCCTAGCAGATCAGATTCTGGTAACTACCAGAACTAATTGGATAGGCACTTCAAAAAAGAACACTTTGGGTGATTGTGTTATTGTCAACTTTAACAGCCCCGTCTTGCTTCTACTGCTTCGATTAGAGCTACCTCTCGCCCCCTAACGATCAGGGCATTTCACTCCGACCTTTGGCCTACTTCTATAGACATCATACCGGCCAGCCTAATAATGATAACGGATGGGACAGAGTGAAAGGCCCAAGTAGGTTTAACATATCAAGTGGGCCACAGGTAGCTACCTTTAATAGTTTTCAATGCCTAAGCGGGTTGGACTGTAATGATTGACTGGGCTCTGCTTTGCTTTGTGAGGATCTTGCTTTTACAAGAGTAGAACCCATTTTTTACAACGCCAGGGCTTGTATCTGAAGATCCCCCGCATTATGCAGGTTGCATCACAGACAGTTTAGAGGGGGAAGTAGGAGAATGTAATGTGGTATTGCAAGAAGATGAATCACCTGCCACTGAATCCATCTCTGGAAGAGCAAAGGGTGGGCTCTTGGTCTTGATCTCTGTCAAGGCCCCTTTTATTGTAAGAAAACATGTATTGGTTGGGACACACGCCCAGATTTTATGGCTTTCCCAGAAAAATGTCAAATATGCTTTTGATTAATTTCTACAATAAATTTTTTGATAGCTCCAGGGTCCTCGTGGTGAACGCCTTAATTAGCGCACTTGAGGAAATCACTACGGGTTCCAATGTTGTTTTCGATTTTCTTTTGGCCGGGGATTTTAATACGACAGTTTGCCCATTTTCTGATCTTAATATATGTGGGGTGGTTAACTGCTTTGGAGATGGTGATCTCCATTTTCATCATAATCAATATGGGGAGTCACTTAACAACCTCCTAGCATCTTATGACATGGACATCTTGGTCAATGAGAAAAATTATCAAAATGAGACAATCCCCACTTTCACAGGTCGGGGGGCTAATACTGTGATTGATTTTATTTGTTCTTCCACAAGTCTTGTTTCTTGGATCACATCCCCTAAAGTCATTGATATTTCTCTCAGCGATCACAACTGTTTAACTATTGAGGCTTTTCTGTGGAAAAACAATGGTCCATCTAGTAATATCCATATCGAGAATATAGAACCCTATAGGTCTAATGGGATTAGACTTAGATGAAAAGGGGATAAAGCAGAATTGACATCAGATTTGATCATTAACAGCTGCTTATCTGATATTACTGAGATCCTTGAGGATGTAGACGATACTGCCGATATTATTCGACATTTTATCCAAATTAATTTAGTCATTGATTGTAGGTTAACTTCCTCAGCTAAGCGCAAGGCAGACCACCAAAGGGGCTGGTTCAATCAAGCATGCACCTCTGCGCTAAAAGAGCTAAAAAGGGCATTGGTAGCCAAACCAAGAGATAAGAGCTTGGTTTTTAACCTTAGAGTCAGTTATAGGGCCACATGAAATAAAAGGAAACTGGAACTTCAGCAAGAGGCCTGGGATAATTTGGCCCAGGCAGCTGAAACCAATAACTGCACCCTGTTTTGGGCCACAGGGAACAGTCCGTTCCTTAAAGATGAGAAGGTCCCTGAATTAACATCGAAGGTTAACAGAGAAACATGGGTCTCTCATTTTTCTAATATCTTTGATACGGATAAAGCTATGGGGCAAGAAGTAGAGCATTGGCCCATTGTCCCCCTGGACATTACTGTTACGGAAGTCCTAGATAGTATTAGGGCAAGCAAAGGGGGGAAAGCACAGGGCCCGGACGGGGTGCCTATAGATATTTACAAACTAGTTCCAGAACTATGGGGCCCTATTCTAGTCCAAAAATGTTATGCAGCAGTTTGTAATGCGAAGCCCCCTACTTGGGAAGAATCGATTATTATTCCAATTTATAAAAAAGGAGACCGGAGTGATGTGAAGAACTACCGCCCGATCTCCCTATTAGATTCTTCGGTAAAAGTCATGAGTAGGGTGCTTCTGGCCAGATTGGAGGAATGGGTTTAGGCCAATAGTATCCTGGCAGAATGTCAATATGGTTTTAGAAAGGGGCGGGGGACGATCGAACAGTGTCTAAACCTTGAACTGTTGATCGGAAAGTATACACAGGCCAAGTCGGGCACTATCTATCTCTGCTTTGCAGATTGGAGTAGTGCTTTCGATTTGGTGGACCATGCAATTCTGTGGGCTAAGCTGCTGGAAATGGGGGCACCGGAAGGTATCGTCTATTTTTTAGCCCGTCTTTACTCTAAATTACGTACTAGTGTACGATATGGTACCAATGGTGAGTGTACTACTAAATTTAGGATTGGACGGGGTATCAGACAAAGGTGCGTCCTTGCTCCCTTGCTCTTCACCCTTTTTATTAACGAAGTGGATTCTGTCCTAAAAAACATTGTAGCATATGCCCCTAAAGTGAGTGATATCAGCGTCCCGGTATTACTTTACGCGGATGACGCTGTTTTACTGTCCTGCACCCTGTTAGGCCTCCAACGCATAATAGATGTGTTTTCACAGTTTATAAAAGGAAGAAAGCTCGTGATTAATAAATCTAAGACCTATATTATGGAATGTGGGAAGGGGCGTAATGGAAAGGTATCCTCTTACTTTATCGATGGGGAAAAAATCCAAAAAACGGAAAACTTCTCATATCTTGGTATCACATTTTCTAACAATAACAGCTGGAAAAGCGAGTATAAAAATGTGAGGGCCAAGATGGCGAAGAGCGCCCATGGAGTGTTTACAATGGCCACAAAACTAGGGGATAGGCGGGTTAGGGATATGCTTAAAATGTTCCAGTCTAGGTGTCTCTCGACCGCACTGTACGGTGCAGGGATATGGGGCTTTGCCCCTGCAGGCAGCTTACAAGTGGAGGAGAACATCTTTTTAAAAAGACTATTGTGTCTACCTAATTCTGCCTCTAATGAAATAGTACATAGAGAACTCGGCATTCACCATCTTACCAATTTGATTCTCCTTAGACCCCTTATGTTGTCCATCTGGATTAAAGAAGAAACATCTCTATGCAGAGCCATTATCATTGATTGCCTCTCAATGGATAATTACCTCAAGATCCCATGGATTAAATATAATCAAGATAGTTTTCAGGAGATCTTTGGCCTCGACATTAAAGTAGATATTTACGGGGCCTCTGATTTATCTAAACCTGAAATGAAGAAGGCTTTTTTGAATCTTCTTTCTGAGAGACGGATTAGTAAAAGTGGCAACCTATCCACTTGTGTGTCATATAATGGTTTGAGTGAATTTGAAGGTTATCAACCATATCTGACCCAAGTGACTAGAATATCGCATAGGTTTGTATTAACCAGATAAAGAATGGGGATTGTCCACAATTTTGTGGCTTTCCCTATTCTTAACAGTCACCCGGTTGGACCATGCCCGTGTAATATTTCTTCTGCACAAAGCACTATGCACTTTCTTTTCTTATGTCAAATGTATAGGTATATGCGAATAGCCTATCTAAAACCCATCTTTGTAAAGTTTGGAGTGAGGACTGTTAATGACTCCATGAAACTGCTTTTTAACTTGCACCATCTGGATGTCTGCTTTTATACGGCTACCTTCCTCCTTAAAGCAATCAATGTAAGGAAAAGTATGTGTTTTTAATTATTTATCAATCCCTTGCCTGTATTTCTTTGTTCTGCTTTTTAACCCTGGAAATTGTCTGAAATGTGTTTTTTAATGTGCTTTTATGGACATTGTTTTTTGTTCCGAATAAAGCCTTATGAAATGAAAATGCATGCCTTATGTTAACACTTGGTTACACTTCTCTACTGTGATCACACATTGGGGTCAACTGTTTATTTCATAGTTTTTCACAGGTGAAATCTAATTTTGTTAGTCATTACTACACTTCTAGTTATTAGCAACCATGCAGAATGTACCTGCCCCTCCGTTCTTCCTTTCTTCCGCTGGTGATCCTGCTCTTCCATGGCTCAAATGGAAAAAAGTTTTTACTCATTACACAAGAGTTTGTGGCACCTCAGTCAGTGCAGAAAGGAATACTTCTTTATTAATGCATTGTTTAGGTTCCGAAGGCCAAGAAGTTTTTGAACATCTGCCTGAGCTTTCTGATACTGATGCTACAGGTTTAAATGAATGTGAAATAGCTTTCAAAAAGTTGGACTTACACTATCTCCCAAAGATTAGTACTGTACTTGAGAGATTACATTTTGGAAGAAGGATGCAGAGGGAAGATGAGTCAGTGGAACAATACATCTCTAAGCTGCGTAAACTAGCTGCCACATGTAATTTTTCTGCTTCATTAGAAGAACGTCTTTGTGGCCAATTAATGCTGGGTTTCACTATAGATAAAGCTCGTGATAGTCTTTAGCAAAAGGATAATCCTTCATTACATGAGGTTATAACGATTGCAAAAACACATGAACATTCTAAATCTTACATTGATACAATCCAAAAAAATGATTCTGTTAAAAAAGGATGATAGTAAGGTGTTAGTTGTAGAAAAGGAGAAAACATCAAAGACCAAAATCCCTTCCAAAACATAATTCAAACCTGGGTTTTCAAAACCATTTTCTGGAAAGTGTTTTAGGTGTGGCAATCCTGGATATTTGGCCAATTCTAAAAATTGTCCTGGATTAAAGGCTTCTTGTATTGTGTGTGGCCGGAAAGGTCACTTCACAAAATGCTGCAAATCAGGGAAGGATCTAAAGAAGGTAAGAGAAATAGATCTGTACGAAGTTGACTCTGACTCTGATGCAACAAACATTTGTCAAGCAAAATCTGTAGGTTGCGATGGTCCTATGGAAATTGTTTTCATAAATGACGCCCATGTGACGATGTTGTTTGACTCGGGAGTCAAGATCACTCTAATTCCAGAATTGTTCTTTGATAATTACTTAAAAGGAAAGGTTAAGTTATCCAAACCTGAAATCAAACCAAGAGGTTACGGTGGGTAAATAATCGATTTATTGGGTTATTTTGTGGGTACTATTGACTTTAAGGGCAGGATTATTCCTGGCCAGGTGTATATCTCAATGAAGGGTGACTCTCTTATCAGTTGATTCCACCAACATGATGTGCATATAACAATAACCCCTCTGTACGTTTAAAAGAGTTACCTGCTGTAAGTCAAGTTGGTGATGATTGTACATCATGGGTAAGAGAATTTCCTGAAGTTTTCAAAGCTACATTTGTTGCCTAAGAACTACTATTATAACATTGAAATCAAACATGACGCAATACCAAAGGTGGCCAAAGTTCGCAATGTACCTCTCTTGGCAGAAGTAAGCATGAAGACTGAACTGGACAAACTGGTCTCTAATGGGGTTATACAAGAGGTGGAGGCAACGGAATGGCTTTCTCCCACTGTTATGGCTCGCAAGGCCAATGGTAAGGCCAGACTCTGTGTGGGCTTGAGGGAGTTAAATAAGGCAGTTGTTGTTGACCACTACCCTCTTCCCAATATTAGTGAAATGATGTGCTCGTTGATCGATGATAAACACTTCTCTTCCCTTGATCTCACCTCTGCCTACCATCAGGTTAAGTTACACCCTTTATCCCAAGATCTTTCGGCATTTGTGATGCCTTTTGGCATTTCCAAATTTGGGAGGATGCCATTTGGTCCCATCTCTGCTGCCTCTGTTTTTCATAGGGTAATGGAACATATATTAAAGGGTATAGATGGTGTGCGCATCTACCAAGATGACGTCCTTGTATTTGGTACAGATTTAGGTGAGCATGATCATAGGTTAAGGGCCGTCTTGAAAGGGTTGCGTGATGCTGGTCTTACTCTGAGAGCAGACAAGTGTTGCTTCAATGTAGCACAAATCGAATACCTTGGTCATCTTTTGTCTTCCAATGGGATTAAGCCGAAACCATCTTTGATTGACACTCTTTCCAATCTGAGAACTCCCCAAAATAAAGACGAACTAGTGAAGTTCTTGGGTATGGTGGAGTTTTATCATAAATGTGTTCCCAACTTTGCTAATGTCACGGAACATTTGAGACTTCTTTTGAAAAAGGGGTGTGAGTTTGTGTGGTGCAAAGCATGTGAAGAAGAGTTTCAAAACCTGAAAGTTCTGCTGAACAAAGCTCCAGATTTAAGTAGTTTTGATCCTAAGAAACCTTCCTTCTTGATGACCAATGCCAGTTCAAAGGGACTTGGAGCTGTTTTAATGCAAAAAGGAGAAACAGAAGATAAAACTATTTTATTTCTCTCTAAACTGTTGAAAGAAGCTTAGTTTAACTACCCAGTCATTGAGAGAGAAGCTCCCGCAATTCTTTGGGCCATACGCAAACTTCGTAAGTTTCGGTGAGGTAGTCATTTTTCCGTCCTAACTAACAATAAGCCTTTGAAGGAAGTTTTAGCAAGGAAGGGCATCGACTTAGTGTCTCATTAGAAAGTGGGTGGTAGCGATGCAGGAGTTCAATTTTGAAGTCTGTTATCTCCCAGGTGTTAATAACAAAATAGCTGATTGTTTGTCCAGGTTAGGTGATGTGAATAATAATGTTGAGACCTCTGTTGGTTGTAGTGAAGGTGATTGGTTTGATGGTGAAGAGTTGAATGAAGAGGTTGACGTCTGCCTGGTCAGCAAAGGGATCATTTCCGAGAAAAACTGGAAGGATTCACTTTCAAAGGATGAGATGATACGGAAGGTTATGTCCATGGTTGTTGGTAGGTGGTGTGAAAAAAAAGACTGTAGTGATGATGTAAGAGGTTTTTGGCAGGTCAAGGAAGAATTGTCGGTAGTGGATGGTTTACTTTTAAGAGGAAGCAAGTTGGTTCCTCCTCAGGAACTATGGAATGCGTTACTGGAACGTGCGCATTCTAGCCACATGGGTATGGTCAAAACCAAAGAGAGAATAAGGGAGGCATATTGGTGGCCTGGCGTTGACGCCCATGTGGAGAGAGTGATTAGGAATTGTCCAGAGTGTGCCAGCAGTAATAAAATACTAAAATGCAGGACTCAACCAATGATAAAAAGAGAACCTTCTGCAGGTCCATAGTGCGATATCTCGATTGATATTTTGGGCCCTGTGAGGAGGAATTCTTCTCATAGGTACGTCATAGTCTGTATGGGTATGCATTCGCGTTGGCCTGAAATTAATTTTTGTGAATTCCATAGAATCCAAGGTAGTTATTGATTTTTTGGATGAGTTGTTTGAAAGGAAGGGGTTTCCATCTTCCTTATTGTCGGATAATGGTGTTCAATTCACTTCAAAGGCTTTCGCTGAATTTCTTTCTTTCAGAGGTATAAGGCACAAAAGGGCAGCCCTTTATCACCCCAAATGCAATGGTTTTGTAGAGAGGTTTATCGAAGTGTTGAAAGAGTGTTTACAACAAGCCTCTGTGTCAGGTAAAAACTGGGAACTGGCTATGAGGAAGAAAGTAAGGGAATATAGGTTTACCCCGCATTCCTCCACTGGTGTTTCACCCTTTAGGCTCTTTAGGGGAAGAATGCTGAATGTTGAAGTATGTTCTTCGTGGGTGTTAGCCAAAAGAATCTTGGTGGAAGGGAACGTTGGTGGGGTTGATGGTTGGAAAGAGAAAGAAAAGAAAGCTTTGGGCAAACGCAAAGAGTGGTTTGATATTTGCAAAGCTACAAAGAAAACTATGGGTAAAAATCAAGTCTCCCCGCCTCGACAGAGGTGATTCCAAAGTCAGTAAACCTTTTAAAGTGATTAAGATCTTTAAGAATGCAATCAAGACCAATGACCACAGAGTTTGGAAACTAAATAGAGTGTCTAAATGTCTTCTCCTGGAAGTGTTGTGTTCTCCACCTTCCTCAACTTGTACTCCATCAGCACCCTTGCGAGTAAGACCTAAAAGGGCTTTTAGAGGTCCTTCTAAATTACAGGATTTCGTGTGAATCCTATTGTGATAATTTTTAGTTGTAATTGGATATGATGAGTGTTGTCGTCTTTTATCAATTTGTTTTATTGTATTATTAAGGGGAAGGTAATGTAGTGTCTTACTTAATGTTATGTATACTGGTGTCACCCCTTTAACTCTGTATAGAATCTAGAATACTAATGACAGTTGCCAGTCCTGTGTGTTGGATGGGGTCTCTGTTACTTGGAACTTAATAAAAGGACTATTACCTTTTCACCTGACTCCTGTGAAGTGATTGGTGCAGATCTTACAGACGTATTTTTAAAAAAGATTTTACCGACTTTTTAACGTTTTTAATCTTTGTTTAACTGTCGTGCACTGAGTTTACCTGACGCACGTTGTAAGTAGCATGTAGCACTTTGTGTTTCATCTGGTCCCCGCTCCACCACAATCTGCTTTGCCGATTCAGTGGAGGTACGTAGCTCTTTCCCCAGCCCTTGTACTTCCAGGAAGGGACGCAGTATTTAGGTCACATGGGTGCCAGGATGTGTAGCAGAGGCGCGCAGGCAGTGGGCCACTGGCGAGCCATATGCGCGCCAAAGGCAAGCCCGTCTGTGCCCATCCGCATCCGGAAAACAGCCAGGGCAAGTCATGCTGCCCATTTGCCCAGTGACAAAGGTATCCATTGGGCTAGGAACAATCTTTTATCCCCCAGAAGTAATCCTTGTCTGGGGAAATACATTATAAACCTAGCAAACGATTCACTCCCCAGTACCTGTGCGGGATGTCATTGGGTTCTAGGGAACACTACGGAGTATTTAGACAACAGCAGCAAGGGGGGCTATAAGCTGGAGTTGAGTAAGCATACGTACAAGATTAGGACATACCTAATCAATTGTAGATCTTTAGTTAAGCATGCAGAGGGATAGATGGCTCTCACTGACTGGGAATGAATGGGATGTCATGTTCTTGACAGAAACATGGCTTAAAAAGGATGCCTATTCAGCAGTTGACTTCGCTATCCAGCCTGGTTTTGAAATCTGCTGTGCAAACAGGGAGGGGATAAGAGGAGGGGGCAGCCATTATTTTAAGGGACTCCTGGTTGATAGAGTCCTCACTGATGCCAAATATTGATGTGATAAAAGGTCTAAACTTTTGTATCAAAATTGGCCCCTCCACTTCTTTTTCAAGGCTTCTGATTTATAGACACCCGGAATGTGCGCCAAGTGTTAATGTGGAAGTTTGTAACTACATTGCCCAGAAATCTCTTTTGTATTCGAATTTCATGTCACTAGGGGACTTTACCTTACATGTGAACGATCTGAGCTGTGGTCAGGCAGCGCAAATTGCTGCTGCTCTTCCTGGGGCCAATCTGGTTGAGCATGGGCAACTCCCCACCCATAAGGCAGGGCACACCCTTGACCTGGTGTTTTCTAATATTTCATCCATGAAAACTGAGTCCCCTAGTCAATTGGTTTGGGTAGACCGCTTGATTCAGTTTTAATTTGATTAGGAAAAGTCTACCTGTAATTTCTTGAAAAGAAATTGGAAGAAGGTGACCGCTGAGTCCTTAGAGACAGTCTTGCAGGATAGTCAACCACCACTATCAAATGACCCTAATGCAGACTCATTTGCTTTACATAAATGGATTTCTGCTGCTGTGGAAGCCCCTGCCCCGGCTAGAGTTCTAGGATGCAGAGGCAATCTCCCTCTGCCCGTTGGTTTTCAGAGACTCTCAGGATAAACAAAATGAGATGCACACGCTTGGAACATCAGTGAAGGGTGGGCTTCAGCGCTACAGCTAAAGGGACATATAAGAAAGCACTGAAAGAGCTCCATAAATTGATGAGAGAGGCAAAGACAAACTATGTGGCGAAGAGCATTGAGGAGAAAGATAACTCATGTAAAGAAATATTTAAGGTTGTGAACTACTTTCTCAAGCCAAAAGAATTAGAGATTAAAGTGCAATCTTCCCTTTCGCTGTGTGAAAGTATCTCTGACTTTTTCAATAACAAAATTTGAAAAATTCATAACTCGTTTACAGCAATAGCTGAGACGGAGGGTAGTAAGCCAGAGTACTCCTGTACGGAATTCCTCCCGATTACTCAGCAAGAAGCATTGGCACAGATCCTGAGTTGTAAGTCAGGCTAACCAGAAGACCCTTGCCCCCCGAAATTGTGGAAAGAGCTGGCTCACTGGCTTATCAAGGTGTTGACCCACGTTTGGAATACATCTCTTATTTCTGGCATCTTCCCTGACATGTGGAAACATTCCACTGTCCTTCCCTCTAGGACAAAACCCAATGGAGAGCAAGATGATTTGAGTAACTACCATCCAATCTCACTGCCACCAGCTACAGCTAAAATGCTGGAAAAAATGGTGCAGGAACAACTGCCCAATTTTATTGAGAAACAGCATTTTGCACGATACTCACTCTGGATTCATACCCGGTTTCAGCACTGAGAAGGCTCTTTTAGAGGTGGCAGAATCGGTGAGAATGTCGGTGGGTTCCGGGGCATCAGCAATGCTGGTGCTCCTGGATTTATCCGCAGCATGTGACACAGTAGACCATTAAAGATTGGTGCAGAGATACCAAGACATCGGCATTGAGGGAGCGATACTGGCTTCATTGAAATCATTTCTCACCAATCGTACTCAACCGATCACCCTGCAACCCCACATGTCGAAACCCAAACATCTATGGTGTAGTGTTCCTCAGGGGTCAGCACTAAGCCCACTTCTTTGCAACACATATCTGGCCCCACAAAGTATTCGAGGGGGTGACAGGATTCGCAAACTAAGGCAGCTTGAATCAAGGTATATACTAGAGCTGGATACCAGAGTTCCTCAGGGTTTGAACTCTCAATCAATCAATCATGCCATTTGTATAGCGCACTACTCACCCGGGAGGGTCTCAAGGCGCTTGGGGGGAGGGGTATGCTCCTGCTCGAACAGCCAGGTCTTGAGTTGTTTCCTGAAGGCGAGATGGTCCTGGGTCAGCCGAAGGTGGATGGGGAGGGAGTTCCAAGTCTTGGCAGCCAGGTAAGAGAAGGATCTTCCTCCGGCGGTGGCTCTTCGGATGCATGGTACGGCTGCGAGGGCGAGGCTGGTGGACCGTAGCTGGCGGGTGGGCGTGTAGAAGGTCAGGCGGTCGTTGAGGCACTTGGAGCCCAGGTCGTGGAGAGACTTGTGTGCGTGGGTGAGGAGCCGGAATGTGATCCTCTTGTCGATGGGGAGCCAGTGCAGGTTCCTCAGGTGGCTGGAGATGTGACTGCGTCGGGGGACATCCAGGATGAGTCGGGCGGAGGCGTTCTGGATGCGCTGGAGTCTTTTCTGTAGCTTGGCTGTGGTTCCGGCGTAGAGGGCGTTTCCGTAGTCCAGTCGGCTGGTGACGAGTGCCTGGGTGACAGTCTTCCTGGTCTCGGTCGGGATCCAGCGGAAGATCTTGCGAAGCATACGCAGGGTGTTGAAGCACGATGAGGAGACGGCGTTGACTTGTCTGGTCATCGAGAGGGAGGGGTCCAGATGAAGCCCAGGTTGCGTGCGTGGTCGGTTGGCTTGGGTGCGGTGCCCAGGGCTGGGGGCCACCAGGAGTCATCCCAGGCAGATGGCGAAGATCCCAGGATGAGGACTTCCGTCTTGTCCGAGTTCAGTTTCAGGCGGCTGTCCTTCATCCACTCGGCGACGTCTTTCATCCCTTCGTGTAGGCAGGTTCTGGCGGTGTCGGGGTCTCTGGTGAGGGAGAGGATCAGCTGGGTATCATCGGCGTACGAGATGATGTTGAGGTTGTGCTGGCGTGCGATGGCTGCGAGAGGTTTCATGTAGATGTTGAAGAGGGTGGGGCTGAGTGAAGATCCTTGCGGGACGCCGCAGATGACTTCGTTGGCCTCGGAGCGAAACGGGGGGAGGCGGACTCTTTGTGTTCTTCCGGCGAGGAACGAGATGATCCACTCCAGTCCCTTCTCTTGGATACCGATGTTGCTGAGGCGCTGGACTAGGGTGCGGTGGCAGACCGTGTCGAACGCAGAGGAGAGGTCCAGGAGGATGAGGGCCACTGTTTCCCCCTTGTCGAGCAGGGTCCGGATGTCGTCGGTGGCTGCGATGAGGGCGGTCTCGGTGCTGTGGTTGGCTCTGAAGCCGGACTGCGAGGGGTCGAGGGATCCGTTTGTCTCGAGGAAGGCGGTCAGCTGTCTGTTGACGATCTTCTCGATGACTTTAGCAGGAAAAGGGAGGAGCGAGATGGGGCGGAAGTTTTTGAGATCGGTGGGGTCCGCTGTAGGTTTCTTCAGGAGGGCGCTGATCTCGGCGTGCTTCCAGCTCTCCGGGAAGGTGGCGGTGTTGAAGGAGGCGTTGATGATGTTCCGGAGTTGGGGTGCGATGGTGGAGTCGGCCTTGTTGAAGACGTGGTGTGGGCAGGGGTCGGTCGGTGATACGGAGTGGATGGTGTTCATAGTGCGGGCTGTGTCTTCGGTGGTCACCGTGGTCCAGGTGCGAAGGGTGGCGGTGGGGGGCGTTGGTTCAACGGTTGGGTGCGTGGGTGGGGCGCCGAAGCTGTTGTGGATGTCTGCGATCTTGCGGCGGAAGAGCGAGGCTAGGGAGCCGCAGAGGTCTTGTGACGGAGTGATGTCGTTGGTGCCGGTGCTGGGGTTGGAGAACTCCTTGACGATAGTGAAGAGCTCTTTGCTGTCGTGTGCGTTGTTGTCCAGTCGTTCCTTCAGGGATTTCTTCTTGGTGGTGCGGATGAGCTGGTGGTGCTTGCGGGTAGCGTGTTTGAGGGCGGTCATGTTGTCGGTGGTCCGGTCGAGGAGCCAGGCTTTCTCGAGGGTGCGGCAGGTCTTCTTGGAGTGCTTGAGGTCGTCGGTGAACCAGGATGCCTTCTTGCTTCTGGGTCTGCTGGGAGGGTTCTTAAGTGGCGCGAGGTCGTCGGCGCAGGCGGTCAGCCACTGTGTGAAGTTGCGGGCTGCTTCGTTGGGGTCCGTTGTGTTGGCGGGTGGACTCTGGCTGAGGGAGGTGGTGAGCTGGTCTGCGGTGATCTTGCTCCAATTCCTGTGAGGTACCTGTTGCGGGTGGTGGTGGGTCGTGGATCTTTTGAAGCTGAAGTGGACGCAGCTGTGGTCGGTCCAGTGGAGTCCGGTGGCATGGCTGAAGGTGATGTACTTGCTGGAAGAGAAGACGGGATCAAGCGTGTGGCCGGCGTAGTGGGTGGGGGTGTTGACCAGTTGCTTGAGTCCGAGGTTGGCGAGGTTTTCCAGCAGGGCGGTGGTGTTGCGGTCTGAGGAAGAATTGTCTTGGTTTTTGGGTGAGTAAATGTTGGTATTCCTTTGTTTTCTTCCCCCCTTTTCTCTTTGAATTCAAATTTAAGTAACGTTGCATGGATTTCACTCTGCATTATATTGTAAACTGGAATATGTATTGAGAATATTAGAACGCTGTACCCCTGCCATTTGGTCTTGTTTTTAACTATTTTATTTAGTTTGTACACTTTTCTCTTTTTTTTGAGTTAGGTTTTAATTGAACATACATTTGAGTGGCCCTTTTGTGATGTTATGTTCTGAATGCTCTCTTACAGATGAGACTCTGATGGGAGAGAAAAAATGGTTTTGCAATAGCATTAACATGGAACTGCGAGGATTGTCGTATGGGAGTATCAGTATATAATTTTGGCATTTGGACACATTATATGATGGGACAATGAGATGTGAATTATATGAATGTATCACCCACTGAAGGAGCAATGTTGTGTCAATAATGAGAGCATAAAATGTATTGAAAGAAATAATTCTTAGATATCTAGGTTGAATTTGAATCAATTACCCACTGGGGTTAAATCTATGAGAATATATATGCCTTAAAGAACAATATAGGCATCCATGGATGCTTGTGTTAATAATTTATTTTTGTATTGAATCGTATTGCTCATTGAATTCACTATTGTTTGTGGCTATAGAATTTTGAATGACGATGACTGATTATTAGTGATATAAATTGGCACTTTTCTTATGTGATATTTGTGTTATACTTATGGAATTATTGTAAAGCATAAAATCTAGTCCTCGCTATATGATGCTTGATCCTATGAAATATAAATATATAAAGACAATCTAAATAAGGAACGCGGAACAACATCACTCCAAAATGGCCAAAATAGTATGTGTAAGAAGTATGCTCTTGAATTATCTGTCATTTGTGTTTACTATTTGTATCACATGCACTGTGTTGACGTTGTGTTGACGTTGCACGTAAACTTTATTGTTCCACCCATGCAGATGCCAAAAAGCCTAGGGTTTGTTGTCGGCTGTAAATTTGTAAATGGAATAAATCACCTTTGGCACTTTCTGAATTGCCCGTTTATTTAAGAAGAAGTGTGCACAACTTGCAGCTGTTGTTGTATAGTGAGCAAAAAATTACAGTTATCATAGATGTACATAACTGAAAGAAAAAATGTAAACATAAAAACTACTTACGAATAAAGATTAACCAAAAACAAACTCAATCAATAAAATCACACAAGCAATTAAATCAGCAGTATAAAAGGCACACATATTTTGAAAATGCACTATTCAAAAGCTACTGAAGCTGCAAGAAGAGGAGAATCTGTCGCATTTTCAAACCAGACCCTGAAAATAGAAGTGGTGATATATATAGCAATTACCTTGCAAAGGAAGTAAACATATATTTAGGTTAAAACCTAAAATTAATCAAAGTTAAATATGTCAAATAACAAAACACTCTATTTCTTTACATTTAGTTACTATAAAGAATTACTACAGGATTGAAATACTGCTAATTTACTAAAAAAATAAACCAGTCACATACCTAGAAAAAGGCATACTAAAAGTAAGTTAAAAATGTGAATAACAAACATATTATACATTTTAAAATTGTCATTATTAATACTATTACACTATTTTTAGACATAATGGCAGAAAGAGCAAAATACATCACATCACTGAAAGGAAAGCAATTATTATCTCACATAGGCTACGCCTCAAACCAAGAAAGTACAATTGTATGATTATAGGAAATGTCCAAAATTAGACTTTTAGTTTGGAACATTGCTGGTCTCAATAACAAACAGAAAAGAAAATTAGTACAAGAGGAAATGGATATGTATAAGCCTCACCTAGCACTTATGTCTGAAACACACATTAGCTACCAAGATAGAAAGCTACTGTCTCAAATGGGTTATGACTTGGTTGTTTGCTCGTCCTTAGGAGCTTCGATCCGTGGGGTTGCTATACTCAAACAGAAAAGATTAGTGATAGAAATTATTAAAACGGCTTCTGATGCACGGGGTCGATGGGCGATTGCACAAATTCTACTGGAAACTAAGAAATTTGTTTTGTGTCTGGTTTATGGGCCTAATATTGATGATCCGAAATTGTATGTGCAGCTAAACATTGAGCTATTGGAGTGGGAGGGGGAAGTTTTGGTAATGGGAGATTTTAACTGCGCTATGGATAATAAAATAGACACTACTGGTTTAGGCAGTGCTAAGAGGATGCATAAGGTTAGGGCTGCTATTACGGAGTTGGGTAGAATTCATAATTTGAAAGATATATGGCGCTCAAAACACCCAAAACTAGCTGGTTTCACCTATTATTCTGCGCCTCATCGATCCTGTTCTAGAATCGATATGGTGTGGGCTTCTGGTCACATAATAGAAAATTGCACTATAGAACTATGTCCGAGGGTGACCTCGGATCACAATCCGATACTAATGGAACTTTAAATTACTGAGCAAAGTCCGGCTGCACGACTTTTTACATTTCCAAGGTATTTGTTTAGTGACTAGCAATTTACTTTACTTTTAAAGGAACATATTAAGGAATATATAGACTTAAACAGTAACACCGCTCCGATAAATACAGTCTGGGAGTGCAGCATTAGGGGCTTTGCTCCACAGTATATTTTTAGGAAAAACGCTGAAAGTCGCAGAGAAACTAAGTTAACCATCTCTAATATTTTGTGGGTTGAGCAACAATTAGTAGCAGCTGCTATTCAAAAAACACCAAATATTCAACTATTAAGAATGGAGCTGTTAAAACTCGAATCTTCCATTATCTTCCATTAAAAAATCACTAAGAGAAGGGTATAGTGCTAAAATCCATAAATATAAATTGGCGCAGTATGAGGGAAGGGATAGAATTGGCAAAGTACTTGCATACAAAGTTGCTGATAAGAAAGCCAGAACTAGGATTAAACAAATCAAAGGTCCAGATTTATGCATTTATGAACAAACAGATCAGATTCTTGTCCAATTCACTAAATATTATCGCAAATTATACACACCCGACAACGTCCCCACTACAGCTAAAATACTTCAGTATCTAGATGAGTATATGCCTACACCTATAGATACTGAAGCTGTGCTCCAGCTTAATTCTAGAATAACAATGTCTGAAATAAATGAGGCAACTCTCGCCTTACCCTCTGGTAAAGCGGCAGGAGAGGATAGCTTGCCTATAGAGCTATATAAAGTATGCGCACAAGAACTACTCCCTCTTCTGGAAAAAGTGATGGACTCTATAACGGAGTCTAGAATGGATCCCATGTCCTGAAAAATTGCCAAAATAGCTTTCTTTTTAAAGAAAAACAAGCCCCCGGAAGAATGCAGCTCTTATCGGCCCATTTCTTTGATCAACTCCGATGTAAAAAAATGTGCCAAAATATTGGCCAAACGTTTAGCCCCTATAATGCAGTTTTAGTTAACTTCCAGCAACATGGTTTTGTGACTGGGAGAGATACCACAGCCCATGTAAATATGGCAATCACAGCCTTTGATGTCGCCTCAACTACTCTCACCCCACTCGGGATGGTAATGTTAGATGCGGAAAAGGCATTCGACCGAGTGGGGTGGGAGTATTTGTGGGAGGTTTTGAAGAAAATTGGTATCGAGGGCCCCTATCTTGATTGGGTATGCTCGCTTTATGATACACCACGGGCGAAGATCAGTTATGGGGGAACGGAGTCAGCTACGTTCTTGATAGAGAGGGGAACAAGACAAGGCAGCCCTCTGTCCCCTCTACTTTTTGCGTTATCTTAGGAGCCTTTTCTAAACGCATTGACAACTCAGGATAGTATTATACCTGCACAACACGGTGGTAAAAGTTTGAAGATAACTGCTTTTGCAGATGATATAGCGATATACACAACTGACTTGGTTACAGCAATCCCGGCAATAATACAGGAGGCTCGAAATTTCGGAGATGTGTCCGGCTATAAACTTAATGTAGGTAAGACACAAGTTATTGCTAACTATAAACCATCGGAACCAATTCTTGGTTTATGTCAAAGCGCGACCTATCTTGGAATCAAGTTGACAGCTAATATAGACAAGGTGATAACTATGAACTATGACTCCATGTTAAAGGAAATTACGTCACTTTTTAAAAAATGGCACACGATACCGCTCAGCCTAGTGGGGCGTAATAATTTAATTAAAATGAAGATTCTGCCCAAACTATTATATTTATTTAGATCAATCCCCTTGCAAATCAACAAACTTTTTTTAAGAAACTAGAAGACATTTGTAGTAGCTTTGTGTGGGGCTATAAAAAAGCGCGTAGATCTCTCAAATTATTGGAATTACCAATCGAAAAGGGAGGCTTGATGTTTCCTGATTTTAGACTATACTATTTCGCTACTTTTTTTTCAACGTATACGAAGCTTGCTGAAAAATGAGAGTTCTTTATTTTACCACCACTATATGCTGGGAACTGACTGCAACCAATTCTTATTTCGTGTACACGATCCTAATTACTTCAAAAGAGTTAAATTTAAGACCGCAAGACATATCAAGAAAATCTGGGACCAAATCATGACCTTAGGAAAAATGTCTTATTACAATGCTGAGCTTAGACTGTGGGGTAATCCTGGGCTACCTGACATTTTTTCTGACGGTTTAGGGAAGATATGGGCTAGGCATGGAATTACCACTCTGGGAGACCTCTATGACCTGAATGGTTTTCTAGATTTTGGCATACTTAGACTTATATTTGAATTAAATGACGATATGTATTTTAAATATATCCAAATCAGGGATTTTCTACTCCGTAATATGAGGATTGTGGAAGTATTACATTCGGACTCTTTAACAAGTCTCTACTCAGATAAAGTTAAATCACTTATAAGCCTAAGCTATGGTCATTTGATTGCAAGTAAAAGGGACGATAGTGGGAATCTAGCGGCTAAATGGTCATCCAGACTAGGAATTAATATTAACCCTAAACAGATCTCAACCTCATTATGCCAAATAAACCAGGTAGTCCAATCTTCCAATTTGAGGCTTCAGCTATATCGAACAATTACTCAGCTATACTATACTCCACAAAGAATATTTAGCTGGACACGTGGCAACCAGACTAACGATCGTACCAAGTGTCCGAAATGCGATATGGAAGCAGCAGGTATGGAGCATATGTTGGTTTCATGTCCGAAGTTATCTATATTTTGAAATGGGATAACGGATGCTCTGCCGAGGAAACAAATCAATACTCCGCCGATATCGCCACAGCTGATTCTACTCGACTTTCAAGACAACCTTAGTCAGCATAGAGATCTATTAAATATAGTATATGCATGCGCCAGGCTAGTCATAGCTAGATCTTGGATTTTAAAAGATCCTCCTAGCGTAATGGAATGGTGGAGCTTGATAAACGAAATCAATGTTATGGAACTCTCTTTAGCAAGACCCAACGCCTTGAAAAAGAAAGAAAAAATTTGGGGAACTTTTTTTGAACTGTAAATATGTTTAGAGACCAGTGTTAAATCTGTTTTCGCAACTATGCTTTGCTGAAAGTACTTTTGGAACTATATAAGTCCATTCTCTGCTTTAGCTGTCAAAGGAGAAATTGTATTTTCTTTCGTATTGCATTTAAGTTTGATGATGATGTTCTTCCTGCAATAATAAAAATGTATATAAAAAAAAAAAGAAAGTACAATGATAGAAATTGCCAATTCTAAATCTACTAAATATAACACTAATGCTTGCTATGGGAAGGCCACTACAAAAGATGATGTTGTAAATATTGCCGGGGAACTCAACCACCCAAATCTGACAGAACTAGAAGTAAGACGCATATTGCAAGATATAAGAGAAGCAAGCATTACCTCCCAATAGTATACAACTAAAATCCTAAAAGATGTACTCCTTAAAGTCCTTGAACACTTCACAGGCGAACTACCAGCTATACCCACCTTAAAAAGCCTAAATGCATAAACTAAAAAATGTTGTCACTGTTACTCCTCCTCCCTCTAGACGATACCAAGAATGCAAAATACGTGAATGCTTAACAACCACACATAGTAACATAAAAGATGATAAAGAGATCCTAATATGTTTGACAAGCAACATACTAAAAATAAGCCATCGTCAAAAATGGAAGATGGATAGGACCTTCAAAATGTGCCCGAAACCATTTACTCAGATATACACCCTACATGGTAAATATCTAATAACAAATATACCATTCATATATGCCTTATACAAAGAAGTATACTACTTAGAATCAATAGCCAAATCCCTATTATAAAATAATTAATAGTCTACAAAAAAACAAAAAATTAAAAACATAATCCAAACCAGCATAACACAAACATTTTTAAATAAATCATATACATATTATTTTTAACATCAGCCAGAAAATTAATAAAGCTATAATTTAAAATAAGACTGATGAATAAAAATATTACGTATATTACTTATATTCATCATCATCATCATCATAAACTTTATTTCGGTCATGATGACCTCAAAAGTACAGTAAAAAATACATACAAAAGAGTAAAATCAACGCTATAAATGAGTATCAACGAATACGAAAAAATAAAAATAAGCATACAACAATACACACTCCTGATAGTACGGAATAGCTAATCACATCGTAAGCGGAATGGACTGAACCATAAGCAAGAATACATAGATGGAAAGTGCATAGTGCAGATAATAAATAAATAAATAAATAAATAAATAAATAACTACATTAATATAAAAAGTTCATAAAAAGGTGACCAGATCTTATCATTTAAAAATTAACCTAGACCTCACATTAGGCTTACGTCCTGCTAAAGGTTACTTCTATACATTAGATTTTTGTAGTAATAAATGAGTAGACTGGTTGCTTTTGAGTTCCTCTAATAGTAAGCAAGCAGGTTTAAATCAAATCAGGATAGCGGGACTGTATACTTAAGGCCATCATAAAGTAACCATGAGGGAATAGACTACCCAACTTACAAAGAACTACGGTACTTATGATTCTATTCTCGGGGCTTCTATTGCCCGATTGGAAGACTTTAGATGATACTTACGAGAGCACCACATTGAAAATAAAAAACCTGCGACTGAATAGACAATAGGGATTCTTGTATCATACTAAAGGATCCTAAAAGCCTCCACACATTGTCTAGTTCCAAGGTGCCTACAGATCTGCACCAGCCAACGTTTTCTAGCTTTATAGTGGCCGGGGCAACTGAAAAACATATTATATACTGTCTTATCGGGGCATTCGCAAGCCGGACAATTTGAGATGTGCATACGTTTCCATTTGTGGGTGAAGCAACGAAGAGGCAACACCCCATACCTAAACTGGAGGTAAAGTTTTCTGGCGGCAGCTGGTTTAATGATAGCTAGGGCTGGCTTAAATAAAGGCCTATCCTTTATCTCTAGGAACACTGAGGTTAACTTGCTTGTTCGGTAGCAGCTGTAAAGCTGAGCCAGATTGTGCTCCTCAAAAAGGGTCTTCAGTTGTTTTCTGGAAATTGAGAAGCAGGCAAGCTAAAGATCCACCCAGAATTCCCGTAGCCCCAAGCTAATGAACAGATGTTTAATATATGCTAACCAAGGCAAGGTAGCCGCCCCCCTCAGATTCATTACCTCCAACAGTTCCTCTCTATAAACAGAGAAATCTGGGGTGACCCACAAACGGCGCCAGTACATTAGGGGCTTAAGTTTTAATAAGTCTGAGATTGCCATAAGCCCCGAGTCTAATCAGAGTGGAGTTAGCGGAGTACTCTGCGGGTGATTCAACAAGTGTCTTCTGTTGTTTTCTACCTATGTTAAATTCACCGGACCAGAATGGCCCCATAATTCAGCCACAAGTGTAACCCCTCCCCACTCTTGTACCTTGTAGATTTCAATGGCTGGGCTAATTGATTTCAGGGTGGACTTTGAAAAAACCTTCATAATCCCACCTGATGATTGAGACAGTTTTAAAGAAGATTTTTTATTGTGTTCATCCCAATCCATTGTATCTGTAATGGTAATCCCCAAATAAACGAAAGAGGAAACTCTTTTGAGAGGTTTTCCATATAAAAGGGGATTAGGAAGTGTACTCTTGGAACTGTTGAAGGCCATCAATTTAGTTTTCTGCAGGTTAATTTCTAGACCTCTTTCTCTGCAAAAAACTTCAAATTTATTAAGAATCCTCTGTAGTCCCATCGGTGATTTAGATACTAACAACGTATCATCGGCAAACATCATTGCCGGGATCAGTCGAGAGGCTAACTTTGGTGCATCAAGGTCTTTTTCGGCCAAGAGTGTGTCTATTAAGCCATTAATATATAAACTAAAGAGAGTGGGAGCTAGGACACATCCCTGCCGGACACCACGCTTGATCGGAATAGGAGCAGTTAGCTCGCCATCCTTGCCAAATCTGATTTGCGTGAAATTGTTCTTGTGTAGCCGTTTAATGAGGTGGATTAAATATTCTGGGACCCCCAGCTCATATAAAACTGACCACAGCTTTTCCCTTGGGACCAGGTCAAAAGCTAACCTCAGTCCACAAATACTAGGAATAGACTACCGCCCTCCAGAAAGACCGTTTTCCTGTACAACAGCTGTAATCTAAGTACTTGGTCCAGGGTGGATAATTTTTCCCTGAACCCAGCCTGCAAGGGGGACAAAATCATCTGTTCTTCCATCCAGGTTTGTAGCCTGAGTAGAAGAATACGCGCAAAGATTTTTTGAGACATATAAATCAGGCTGAAGGGCCTGTAGTTGGTTGGCAGGAGTGGAGAGCCTTTTTTAAAGATTGGGATTATTTCTGCACCAAACCAGCTGGATAGCATTCCCATGCCCTGCAATATTGCATTGAAAAGGACCCAAAAGTATGGGGCCCAGACAGCTGGCTCGCTGCGAAACAAATGCACCGGGATTTTATCTAGGCCTGGCGCTTTACCTGGGGCTATTCTCATCAGGGCTCCCTTAATTTCATTTAGGCTTATACTAATGCTAGTGCTGCAGTCGGGGAGGTGATCGATAGACTCTGGGCACGAGAAAAAGGTGTCCCTAGAGTGACAGCCTACTGATGGATCACCTGGCAGCGGGACTTCCTTGGAGAAAAGGGTTTGGAAGTGTCCCCGCCAGACCTATTCACCCAAGTTCGGGTCTACCGTTGTCTTGGGACCAGAGCTTAACGCTTAACGCTTAACAACCACACATAATGAGGAACCCTTCATCTTGCATAGTAACATAAACAATGATAATATGTTTGACAAGTAGCATACTAAAAATAAGCCATTGTCAAAAATGGAAGATGGATAGGACCTACAAAATCTACCCGAAACCATTTACTCAGATATACATCATACATGGTGAATATCTAATAACTAATATACAATTCATATATGCCTTATACAAAGAAGTATACTACTAAGAATCAGTAGCCAAATCCCTATTATAAAATAATTAATAGTCTACAAAAAAAACTAACAAATAAAAACATAATCCAAACCAGCATAAACCAAATACTTTTAAATAAATCATATACATCTTATTTTTAACATCAGCCAGAAAATTAATAACGTTATAATTTAAAATAAGACTGATGAATAAACATATTACGTATATTACTTATATTAAAAATAATAATCTCACCTACCACAAATCTCAAATAAGACATAAAGGGCCAGATGTAGGTAAATACCATTTACCGATTCTAAAATACCAAATTGTACCGATTCGGTATTTTAGAATGGGTAAATGGTATGTAGGTATTATTCGGTAATTTTTACCGAATCTGTAAAATTCGGTAAATACCGATTCGGTATTTACCGAATCGGTATTCCCCATTCATTCCTATTGGCCTCCAGTGCCATAGGAATGAATGTAGAATACCGATTAGGTAAATACCGAATCGGTAAGGGGGAAGACCTACAAGGGTGGCAGGGTGTCATATTGACACCCTGTTGCACCCCTGAATAGTGTATGGGTTCACATGTGGCACACATATGCCCTATGGGCATGTATGTCTGCCACATAGCACTGTTAAAAAAGCACAAAATTTCTATTTTAACAGTTTTCGTTACTTACCACCAACTTGTAGTTGGCGGTAAATAACAAATCCTTACCGGTGAAAAGCACTCGTTACGTTACGTTACGTTACGTTAAAAGCATTTTTACCGCGCACGTTCACCAAGCGGTTTCATGGCGCTCTTGACAAAACGGTAACTTGGGCGGAGGGTTTTACTCAAATGCAGAGTGAAACAGAAGGGTCTTTAGCATTTTGCGAAAGTGGTCGTAGCTGGAGCAGAGGCGCAGCGCGATAGGGAGGGAGTTCCAAATGGAAGGGGCCATGGCAGAGAAACTCAAACCTCCATGCTTTTTTCGTCTAGTTTTGGGGACAACAAGTAAGTTGAGGGATGCTGAACGGAGATCCCTGGGGGGGACATAACGAATCAAGCAAGAGGAGATGAAAGCAGGGGCTAGATCTGATGAAGCTTTAAAGATAGTACAAGCAAGCTTGAAAGTGCAGCGTTCGGTAACAGGGAGCCAATGGAGACTATGCAGAAGAGGGGTCACATGTTGGTGTTTCGGCTGGTGGAAGATCAGGTGAGCTGCCTGGTTCTGTACCGGTTGTAGCCTGTGGAGATGGACAGCAGGAATCCCGACATATAGAGTGTTAGCATAATCGAGTCTGGAGGTAATGAGAGCTAAAATGACCAAAATCAGGGCATCTCTGGTGAGAAACCTACTGATTTTGCGGATCCTCCTTAAATAAAAAAAGCAGGATGAGGTGACTGCATTGATTTGTGGCCTCATAGAGAGGTCATCAGAGATGACCACACCCAGACTTTTCACAGTGCTAACGGGAGAGGGTGACACCCCTAATGAGGTGGGCCAGAAAGTGGAATTCCATGGATTGGCGGGACCTCCCACCAGCACAAGCTCTGTTTTGGTGGGGTTGAGTTTCAATTGACTATGGGACATCCACTCTGCGATGTTAAGCATGGTAGACTGAAAAAGAGAGCGGGAAGCAAGGAAGGAATCAATGGGGAAAATTAACTGGAGATCATCTGCATAATTAAAAATGGTGACCGGAGTGCTACGGAGGGAAGCTAAGAGGGGCTGTAGATACAAATTAAACAATAAAGGTGAAAGCGCAGAGCCCTGGGGGACCCCGCAGGTTAATGACGAGTAGGGTGCAGAGGAGGTGGATAGATGCACCGCCTGAGTTCGGTGGTTCAGAAAGGATCTAAGCCAATCGAGGGCTACCCCCTGGATGCCGGCATTATTGACACGGTCGATCAATATAGTATGATCGACCGTGTCAAAGGCCGCTGACAGGTCCAAAAGGACAAGGGCCTGTGAGGTGTTTTTGTCGGCTCCTTTCCTAAGGGTATCCATGACGGCCACTATGACCGCCTCGGTGGAATGGAGGGGTCTAAAACCTGCTTGTTGGGCATCCAGGAAGGAAGAATCCTCAATAAAGGTGCTCAGGCAGCGGGTTACATAAGTCTCCAAAATTTTTCCCAGGTAGGGAAGAAGGGAGATAGGTCGATAATTCCTTAAAGTGGTGGGATCAGCATTGGTTTTTTTAAGGATAGGTATGACCGCTGCCTGTTTGAAAGAGCACGGGACCTCCCCGGTGGCTAAAGAATTATTAAGCAGGGCCAAGGGGGGGGCCAGGGCAAGCCAAAAAGGCCTCCCTCAGAATCTGAGGGGGGCAGCAATCGTTAGGGGAACCTGATCTGACTTTCTGTAGTAGCGAAAAAAATTCTTTGAGGGAGATTGGCGGAAACTCTACCAATCGCCTAGGGTTAATGGATGGAAGGGGTGGAGGGAGAAGGGATGAAGGGGAAGGGATATTATTTTTGATAGTAGTGATCTTATCAGTAAAGTAAGAATTGAGGGAATCACACAAGGTTTGGGTGGGTTGGGGTAGGGGTGTAACCCTGTCAGGCAAGGAGAGCTCGTTGACAATGGAGAAGATGTCTTTTGCTTTATTGTTGGAGTCCAAAATTTTCTGAGAGAAGTAGGCTGCTTTAGCTGATAAAATAGATTTTTTGTAGATGTTCAGAGATTCAACATAGACGAGTCTAAGTTGGGGATCATAGTTGCGCCTCCAACGGCGCTCTGCCTGCCGAAGGGCGAGTTTATCAACCTTAAGCTGATCAGAAAACCAGCGCTGAGCGTCATGAGGACGCTTTGCTTTAATAGTTTCACTTGAGTGCTTCCTACATTTCAGATTCGGTAATTTACCGAATCAGTATTTAAGAATTCAGTAATGTACCGAATTCTTAAATACTGATTCGGTAAATTACCGAATCTGAAATGTAGCCACCTACATCCCAAATGCCTAATACCGGTCGATAACGGCCGAAATTCGGTAACTTCGGCCATAACCGACCGGTATTAGCGTTCCTACATCTGGCCCAAAATGTATTGTAAAAATTAATTACAACTCAAAAAATATATTTTAACAAATATCAACAACATAAAAAGGTCATATTTCAGAAAATATAACATTTCCCACTTAGAAATAATTGCTTAAATTGTACTTACAGTTCGTTAGCTGCAAATCCTCCACTGTATTAATGTAATTAGAAAGTATAATCCACTCAAAATGGAGAAAAAAACTTAAAGAAGCCCAAAAAAATAAAGTGCAAAAATAAACAAGTCCAATACAAATTCATCAAAGCAGTCCAAAGTTTTCATGAACTGTAAAAAAAACATAAAAGTCCTTAAAAAAAGAAACACTACTGCAAAACTGAAAAAAGAAAGTAAAGTAAAAATAGATAGTTTACTTCAAATCAAAATAGATTTCCGTCAAAAAAACACTGACTCCAAATGCCCATAAAAGACATTGGCAATCACAAACACATTACCCACCCATAAAATAACAGTAACTTCAGAAATAGCATATAAATCACACTCAACCATCAAAAAACATACAATATAATAAAACATACCATAAAGATATATTACTAACAAACCCTACCTAAATCTAGACCAACACACTAGTGAACAACACTACAACAAACAGAACTAAGGGGTTGATTACGAATCCGAGTCTGAACCTATCTTTCCGACTGATTTGGAAAGGTTTCCGAATGACCGATTACAATGTGCGTAAAGCGTTCAGACTTTTCAACTCAAATCTTGATGGCATTTGTAGGAACCGAGTCGTTTGGAGCTGACTCGTACAGGTCTACGGACCACGTTTCCCACCGAACAAATACGATGTCATATTTGGACAGCCTTTCTGAATCAGTTGTTCTGATTCAGATCGGCAGTCGGAATCTGTCTTTGGGTGCCCGTAGCAGGCGCTCTTCACACAGGGCCTTCTGAATCTCTCCCGTGAGGGTACACAAGGGACCTCCGTCCCATCCATGGACAGTGTGGAAGGCAACAAGGGGTGCCCACCACAGGGTGCACGATATTTCCCTACCACCCCATTCTTCAATGGGAGCCTGTGTATTTGGTTGGTACACAGGCTCCCATTGAAGTCAAGGGGAGTCCGACTGAATCGTATCCGGAAGCATGGTAGTCTGTCAGTCGGACTCACCAGTTTTGATACGGTCGGAAACCATTCCAAGACCGATTCAGTCAGAATGCTTTCCAAACAGCATTATTATCAACCTCTAAAGCTGTGGAAAAAAAACACTATAACTGAAGATTACATCTCTGTTGCATTCAGTAAAATAAAGATGAATGATTCCTTGTTGTAATGTTCATGTAGTATATTTATTCTTGGGATTAGATGGTCAGGTACAGCATTTAAGTAGAAATGTAATCTGGTAAGAAACCCCACCGGGAGCAGATAACCTCCTGCTCAGCCTCCAGGTAACTGATAAATCCCTTGAACAACAACAGGTAGAATCGTGGATGACATCACAGAGACATGACATAGACAAGCAGACACTAACACTAAAAAGGAACAAGAGCAGGATGTAAAAAAAAAAAAAAATGAGCCCAACTCTTCCCAGTAAATACATGAATGCCTCTAAAAATAGAGCACAGTAAAAGTGGTTCATGACAATAAACGGCTCTTCACAGAAAATGCACGACTTCTCTAACAATAGAATAAAACTAAGCCCCTGTAGCTCCTCACAGTAAATAGATGAACTCCTCTAACCATAGAGCACTATAAGTGGGTCACCTGAAATAACAATAAAATTGAGCCCCTAAGGCTCCTAATAGCAAGCACATGAACACCTCTAAAAATGGAGCGCTATAAAATGGTTCATAACAGAAATAAACATCAAAACTTAAGCCTCACTCTAGCTCATCATCACTAAGCATGAAAACAAATTGGAGCACCTCAATATAGTTGAGCACATAAATGACCCAAATATGCATAACGACAACAAATCATCACCAACATGAAAGAAAATTAGCACCTCAACTGAGGTGGAACACAAAAGTGGCTCCAATAAAGAAGGCAATTATAGAATCAATTATTTTAAAATGCATCACTTGCAAATCTACACGGAAAAGAACATGGAACAGCATACATATATAACCTAGAACCAGAATTATAAGCACTGAGCATATACATCGATATTAGCACATCACGGTACTTAAAAGAAATGTCATGACACACACACACACACTGTAAATTAAAACAATAATAATAATGTAGGCAAATCCTTCATGCAAAGTTCTTGAATAATGCACTCATAGGTAAATTAAAGCCCAAACGACAAATAGCATAACTTAGGACATATGCAAAATTGTTCACAAATCAAAATAATCAAAGTAGTCACCGTTGTCTTCACAGTTGAAAGTTGTACAAACTAAAATCCCAATCAGTTAATGTAACACAAAACAGGAAATAAATAACAATAAACTGTAAATAATCAGACCAACAGCACAGATCCTACATTAGTTGACAATATTATAAACATAATAAATTAAAATAATAAATGTAGTCACCGTTGTTAAAACTTCGGAGACAGCTCCTTCCCTGAATAGTGTGTGGACAAAGGATAATCACTGTACCAATAAATCTTTTAAAACATGCGGACTGAATGTTCACTGCAGTAAAACCACTGCCCAAAAGTTCAGTGTCTTCCGTGTGTTTCAAAAGAGGAAAACACATGCCTGCCGATGTCGGTCGCATCATCTTCTCCAAAGGGCAGAGCTGATAAAGTTATTGCCAAATCATCTTTACTTATAGAAATGCCACAACATTTTGATTGCTTTTACGTGGTTGGCAGTCACGAACTCCTCCGCAGATTACCACGTAACACTACACCCTTGTGTCCTACTTCCAAGGACAATATAGCTGCACGTACCAGAGACGCACGCCGAGTGGCTCCAGGCACGCTGAAGCAGTGTGGTGTCAACCAGCAGCTTGTGACATGGACGTCACCGGAGATATCTTAGAGTGTGCCAGGAAGATCCCTCGAAGAACTGTATTCCAACTTCCTCAATGCTGTGAGGTACAAAGCCTTGAGCACGTGCATGAAAGTTTAAGACAAGCGTTGAAAATTTTAAAAGATGCACTCACTGCTTACATTATCACATGTTACTCCTCACAAAGGGCAACGTTTACAAGATGACATAGTAATTAATAAAAGAAGCTTCAGCCAACTGTGAAAAAGCAGGTCAGCAGAAACAGCAAATGGAAGTGAAATATAAATGCAATTTTTACTGGGCATAGAGTACAACTAGTGAGACAAAGTGAACACAAAATCCAATACCCAAAACGCAGAATTTCTCCTAGTAAGTAGAGCACTCAAAGTAACCAAGCCTTTAAACACCAGGTCACACAAGTTCCGCAGGCAATAAACTGAAGTCACAAAGTGAGTTGACAATCTTTTAAACAGCATAAATAGTGCAGGCACACTTTTATTTAAACAGGAGGATGCATAAGTAGCACAGGCACACCGAGGACAGCAGCAGCAACGTTACTCACGTAAAACGCTGACTCACTAGATGAAAACAGGGAGTCCTATAAGTTTGCTCTAGTGCCAGTTCCAGATGATTTAGTAGTAGTATTACTTCAGCAAAGGTTAATCCAATGCTCTGGGTTGAGACTGTTGGTTGGAACCAGACACCGGTGGGGCACCCAGACGCAGGAAAGTAATTTTAAACGTTTCTCTACTTTTCTTTGGGTGCAATGATGACCTTTTTAAATTCAGTGAAGTCCTTTTTCTTTTAAATGGGTCCTTTTTTACCTCATCACCAGTGTTGCATTCAGTAAAATAAAGATGAATGATTCCTCGTTGTAATGTTCATTTAGTATATTTATTCTTGGGATTAGATGGTCAGGTACAGAATTCAAGTAGAAATGTAATCTGGTAAGAAATCCCACCGGGAGTAGATAACCTCCTGCTCAGCTGCTAGGTAACTGATAAATCCCTTGAACAGCAACAGGTAGAATCATGGATGACATCACAGAGACATGACATAGACAAGCAGACACTAACACTAAGGAGGGACAAGAGCAGGTTGTAACAATCTCCCTCAGATATACCCATACACTCAAAACTTTAAAAAACTTTAAAGAGCTCTTACCTGTCCTGAGGAACAGCAGCACCTTCCTGCTACCTCCATCCAGGAAAATAGACTAAAATTACACGAAGAGACTACAAAATAGAAGGTAGTAGTAAACAAAATAACTGCTCAATGAAACAAAAAAAAAATTGTACCCATTGACAACAATGTGAATATATAAAAAAAAAAATCGGAAAATCTTTAAAAAAATGTAAAAATGTTAAACACGTCAACAATTTAAATTAAATTAAAGTATATAAATATATACAATTATTTCATAAATGTTCAACAAGGTATTTAAAAATGATGTGTAAAACGTATGAAAAAATGTAAAACAATGAAGAAAATTATGGAAAAGTATATGAAACACAAAACTGTTTAAATATAATTTACCTGGTCTCTTTAGTACTAAAACATATTACAATATAGTTTATATAGCAATACAAAACTGTTTTTGTATAAGTACAATTATATATGTTAAAACAATTATACACGTCAAAAACTGTAAATATATATACATTAAATAAATATGAGAAATACATTTAAATTACATCATGTTAGATTCCTTTAGCATAATAAACAATTATATATAAATATGGAATATTTCAAGTGCACAACCAACTCCTATCTGAATTATTTTTCTGTGCTGTGCTCAAATGCTCAACAGGAAGGGATGCTGGCCAATGTTTTAGCATACTAAATTTGTGCCTGATTACAAGTTTGGCGGTACTGGAGTGGGTCGCCATCCCAGCGCATCGCTGTAGGACCACCAAACAACACCACCGGCATCCCGCCAAATTACAAGTTATCTCGTGGTCTGGCAAGGTGGTCCTTTGGCGTTCCCAAAGTTCATGCTATACAGGAAAGGGGGTGACTTCACACAGGGAGGACACAACATGTGCCCCCTGTAGGCACCCTTTAGCCCTGAGGCAACAGTGGTGATGAGGAAACTTGTAATATTTTTGGTGGTGCCACAGCACCACCACCAATCATATTGCTGCCTCAAGATCACCCTGCCAATGCCAGGGATCACAAACCCCTGGTGATTGCAGCAATCCAAAAATGGTCTGACCACCGTAGACGTAGTATGTGGTTCACACACTAGTGTGGTAGTCCCTCACCACCACTGCACCTCCACCACAGGTTGGGCAGTACCTGCAACAGGGTGCAGGTTTTTCCGCACACACCCCATTTCCCCATAGGAGCCTGTGTTTCCACAGGTTATTAGGCAGAACACAAGCTCCCATAGGAAACAATGGGATTCCGACCGTAATCTGAAGGGCGGAACAGCCCACCATGAGTTGGTCGGGTTCCAATGCTGAGACGGTGTGGGGCGGAAAGTGTCATAATCGGCCCCTAAGTGTATGCATTGAACTAAATCCCCCCACCATGGGTTTGAGATTCCACCCCTAGGAATTCTGGAGCAAATCTCCTGAATTCATATTGGTACATACTATATGCTGCTGTGTATTCGTAGTGTAGAAACATTCCTTGCTCCAATTACATCATGCAAGCGTAGTGCACAAATTGTGGCTAACAAAGTTATTTATCTGTCTATTTGTTGCTGATCATCACATAAAAAATGTGGTTCTCAAGGTCCTCAGACTCTCTGATGGATTTTGATTGTTATAATTAAACATGGTTCTTGCTCAAGTGTTTCACAATACCACCTATGCGCACATTTTGACTCTTTCAGGTGCTTTCACAGCTACTGCTGCAGCATAGCCAAATTTGTAAACTTTGTACAATTTTTCTAAGCATGGCCTCACATCTCCATTTTGGTACCAATCTGGCTGTCATTGTGCCAAAAGCCAGCCTCAATGCAAGCTACTTGCTGGCATTTTTATTTAATGCAGTCCCTGACTACCTCTCTGAAGAACTGAACTGCTATAAAATAATTTGAAATGTTGTATGTCACTATATCAATGTTGACAATATCTACCTTCTATACACTATATTAATTCATCACTTAAATGTAAGTTGAGTATGTAATTAAGTTTCTCAACTCTACCTATCCTTACGTTTTTAGGAATTGAGGAATTATTTATAGAGTGCTGTACATATAGCAATCAAGCCATACATACAGGGAAACAAAAGCAAGAAGGATTAAGGAAGTAGCAACACAGATAAAATATAAACAATTTCCTGGTAAATTCGAGATCCACATGTGTCCACAGGAAAATAGTCAAGCTGAGGGACTTCAGGGGTACTATTGGAGGAATCTATTAAAAAGAAGCATTTTTTGCTTCTTTTTTGAAGGAGGTTGTCCAGGGGTTTGTCCTGGTGTCCCGAGGTAGTGCATTCCATTTTCTTGGGGCTAGACCGGAGGAGTGGTTATAAGTTTTCTTTTTGTTGACCTTCTTGGTTTCAGAGAGTTAGCCCTTCTTAAAGGCATGGCTACCACCAGATAGCTGAATTGGTTTGGCCATGTAGACAGGAGTGTTGTGGTGAAGGGTCTTATAAGGCACTTATGCAGGCTATCTGCAGCTGGATCCTTGATTCAAACAGGAGCCACTTTAGATGTTTAGGTCTGGTGTAATGTGGTCAAATCTTCTTGATCCCGTGATGTGCGTTCAATGTGGCCCTTAGAGATGCTGGCATTACTCTGGGTGAGCTTACAAGAGTAGCACCCCTGTAATATAATTAGGAGATGACTAGGGTTTCATTTTTCTTTGTGTGTTCAGTTGATGACTGGCTCGCCTGGTGGTTGCACTGATATGATCTTGCATAATCATGTATTTGTCCAATGTTATACCTTATGATCTAGTAGCGTCAATAACGCTACTAGATATGGGTTACCGCTACTAACGTGGGTTAACCATTGCTGGGTTTTCGGTAGGGTGCAGTTGAAAGTTTTCATGTCTTCAGTGAGATCATTTTCAAGTACAAATGTGTATCACCCGTGTACATGTGTAATGGATGTTTGAGTGCTTTAGATTTTTGGTAAGAGGTTTCATATACAAGTTGAATAATATTTTGGGTGAGAGAGATCCTTAAGGCACTTCAATCCAGACCAAGGTTATGTCAGAAAGGGTTTCATTAAGTTTGATTCTTTGAGCTCTGTTATAGAGAAATGAAGTAAGCCAGTTTAAAATGGGTTCAGGTAGAGCCATCCTATTCTGCAGAAGTTTTTTATATATATATGTTTTTATTAACATCATAAGATACAGTGAACAACAGTTATCAATAAGGCTCACAATATTGCATTAACACGCAAGGAGGGTTATCAAGATACACATGTTGTAATTCAAGTGCCTTATTCTACATGCAGAGCATCCAATCGTATACATGTCTCACTGTCATCAGGGAAGAGTGGGAGGGGGAACATATATAGGGAGGGGCAAGGTGGAGAGAATGGGGAGAGAGTAAACAACAGTTCAGCAATGTGAGTGCTCTATGGTCCATGAGGTTTGTAGAGGTAGACCCAAGGGTACGCCTATCAGTTTGTCTCATCAGCATCAAGGGACTGTGTTGCAGTCCTATGGAGCTGCTGCAACCCTGTATACATAGGTGGGCAAAGGCAGTGTTCGACCACCATTTCATGAGGGTAGGAGTGATGGGGGATGGAATGCCCAGAAAACAACTAGGTAAACCGGTAGCCACACTTTGTGGGTGCATTGTGTAGTCGGAGAAGTGGGCCTGGTGTGTAGGTGAAGCAGCCCTAAACAGGGGGAAGAGAGGCATCATGACTGACAGGGTGCTGCCCACTAAACTCACCCTAGTTGAAGTGCTTGATGTATGGTGGTTCACTGTGGGCATTCATAAGTCTTGGCTTCAACCGTAATGAAGAACGTCTCACATTCCTCACCCCCATTCAGGAAGCGCCTCACATGCGAAACAATCTGAGAGTGTGTGTCTGAGCTCTGGTCCATGTCAGCCATACCCAGAACCAACCACAAATCTCGGGGGTGCAGGGGACTTCCAAGCCATAGCCAGCCACGGCCCGTGGAGGGAGTTTCAGTGAGGCAGAGAGGCGAGGCGGGGCAGGGGCAGGGTGGGGGGTGCTAAAAACCGGAATATGGATAATTCGTAGCGCGCCCTGCATCACAAAATGTGTTGCAGGGCGCGCAACGAAATTCGTTTTATTAATTAAATTGTTTACTTACCTTCAAGTATCCATACTCCGTTTTTTAGCACCCCCCACCCTGCCCCTCCCCTGCCCCACCCCTCCGCCCCACCGAAACTCCCTCCACGGGCCGTGGCTGGCCGTAGCTATGCTCCATCTAAACAGTACGATGGCCAAGTTAATGAAGCTGTGCAAGTGGTTGTCCCCCTTTGAGCAGTCATAGCCACAGTCCACAGGATTCAAGATTGGAGGTGAGGGTTTTTTGACAGCTCTGCCACTATTGAGGTCACTTCATCCCGCATTTGCAATAATGGAGCGCAGGTCTATACCATATGTATGAAATCTGCATTCTGTAGTTTGCAGCGAGGGCATTCTGGGGAACTTGTTAGTAACATGCGGTGAATTTAGGCTGGTGACAGATGCGTGTGTTGAATGTAGTGAAAAGAAACCTGGGATTACGAGGCACGCCCTTAGTCAATTCTAATGTGCGGGTCTACGCTGCATCAGTTAGAGGCTGGTGGAGCACTGCCTCCCACTGTGCATGAGCCCTCACGGCGGGGTCAGGTGAGGGCTCATGCACAAGATGGCCAACAGGTGATGAGCTCCAGGCGGAAGCTCCCGGCTAGGGTCTGCCTTTTTGGGCTCTAATCCCTCTAATTCACACCCTCCTTGGACCCTTTTTGCTCACCTGGATTGTGTGGACTGCAGTCCTCATCTTCTCCAACTCCCATGACTGAGTCTTGAGTTCTTCTGGATGAACCGTGATTGAAGTACTGACTGCGGAAACTGGATCAATTTGGCTGATGCCTAGTGGAGCTACTCATTTGGCTATAGAGGAGACCAACTCGATTTCTTTCCCTCTGCCGTCACCTATCCAGCCGGACATGGGGCACAGTTGTCATTGTCTCTCCGCTCCAATCTACTTCCTCCTCATCGATGATTTTCTGTTGATGGAGCCAGACACAGTGCGGTGCCCCTGAGCATGTTTTCGCTTTCCGAGCCATGGATGGCGTGCCTGCCTGGGCCCCGCTGCTGCCTCCATTTCCTCCTCGGCCTCACCTTATCTCTGGACTGGACACTAATTTCTTGTCCTGCTGCCTTGTTCTCCTTCTTCCCCTCAACCTCCGATTAACCACCTGGGGTTTGCCAATGGCGGATCCTGTTTATCGCTGCTGGTGCCCGGTGGGGCTGACCTGGATGCTTCTGGTGCGATGATTGGGGAGCAGCCCTCTGGCCGTCACCTGCACTCCGGACCTGAGCCTCGGCTGCCTGGTGTCAACCTTCACCTCTCCTGGACTGCCGGTGGGATGCATGGTGCCTGTCACCCTGACTGAACAGCAACGAGGGCGCCGAAATCGCTGCTTCCCATTGTCTCCAGGGATGTTTTTCCCTTTCTTCCTCCGATTTGGTGCGCCCTCCTGCTCCGACTGCTGCCTTCCTCTTCCGTGGTTCTTGTATTGGGGGCCAACGCTGACTACCTCCTGACTGCATCGACTCGAGTACGGTAGGCATCCCGCAGCCTTTCCCCGCCAGATCTTGTGATAGTCCTTCCCTTCCAGCCATGCTCCAGGGGTAGGTTCCTTTAATATTTTTCGAACTGCATATTTTTTACCCTTTTTCCTGCCATTTTGTCATAAATTTATTGGGGTCCATGACCTGAATCCTCCATTTTGCAGTCTCTACTGACTCTCAAATCGGATCCTGCCGCCGGTCTACGCCTTGTACCCTCCAGTCTCTTCATCGCCCTAATGGATCCCCTCTTGGACCTCTTCACCCCTCTTTCCTTGCTTTCTCACTGGGATGCTTCCCTTTGCCCCCTCCCTTTGACCTGCTCCCTTTTCTTACTCGACCTGAAGCAGTGAAGGAGTCCTAGCCCTGGATTTTGTTGATCTTTTGGACCCACTGCTTTATTGAGTCATTTTCTCTATCTTTTTTTGCATTCCCTCTAGCACTATCCTCCACGGCTGCTCCTACTAGTCCTGATCTGCAGCCCTACCCCCTTAATTTTCCCTCACCACTTGTGTCTCACCATAGAACCTGTTTTCTAAGTTTTGTTTTTGCTCTTAGCTCCAATGTAATTATGTAACAAGGTTTTTTCTTTTCTCTTTGCAAAGATTTTTCTTGTAACTGATGTAACATTTGTAAAAATGCTAACCTCATGTACAACACTCTGATAACTCCAGGCCTAGCCAGCGCTATATAAAACTCCTCAAATAAAAATAAAATACATAAATAAATAAGTGTTGAGTGCGGAGTAGAGAAGCATTTTAGCATGGCATGTGGGGTCAGACGTCAGTAATATGGACAAAGCATGCAACTGCTGCGGTTGGGTCTCCCTTGTATCCCACGTCTCAAGGACCACTCGTCGTAAGACACAATGTGATGGGAATTGTCCAGCCTGTAGTTCGTATATCTCGGCCATGTCTGGGAATCACTTGACTGTTCCCTTGCTATAAAGATCCCCTGCCTGTGTGATTTCAGCATCAGTCCATTAGTCTAAGATTAGAAACGCAGTGTTGACGCAGATTAACAAAGTAACTTTTCCTCATGTAAAATACATAGCACAATTGTATAACTCATGTTTTAATTCCCTTTCCAAGATTGTATAGCTTTTGGTTCTTTGTTATGCTGTTAAATGTTCTTTTTCATTTGTGTGACAATTACTACCTTACGGAAACAATTAAGTCCATATAATAAAACTCTCTGTAACCTTGTCAAGGGTGAGACCAAAGTATTTGAAAATTCAGAAAAACTTTTAAAACTTTTAAAAAGAAATCACTTTTGGTACACATGCATTACAGCCCAATATTGCCCATACAGCAATTTAAGTTTATGTTGACCCTTATTTTTTTAGTTTTTTAGAGCCCAATAGTTGGACATCCTCAGCTATGTATATGATGTAAACTAAATAGATGTTGTAGGAAATGTCTATTTTGGCGTGATCACCCATGTTCGTTGGACTGCTGGTGCGGAGGTTTTTTTACTGGGCAATGTGACTCTGCCTATCAAAGCCCAGTGCATGTGCTTTGACCCCCATAACATGTTGAAATGGACTATGTACCTAATTGCCATATTTAATTTACCTATATGTCCCTAGTATTTGGTACCAAGTCTACCAGGGCCTGTAAGTTAAATGTCACTACTGGACTGAAGCACCCATTGTGCCATCCACTACAGTGACAGTGCAAACATTACTGTTGGCCTACCGAGGTAGCCTTGCTGTAGAGTTTTAAAACTGCTAATTCAGCATCACAAAATTACCAGTTTTGATAAACTTAAACCTTCCTTTAAATGTTAAGTATACATAGTAAAAGGTCACCGCAAGTAGGCTTTACAAGAAGACAAGATGCATAGTATTTAAAGGAAGGATATGTACAATTTAAATTTCCAGCATGTCCTTACAGTGAAAAAAGCCACAAATGCTATTTTCACTAAAGGAGGGCAAGTTGTACCACAGGAAAGCATTGGGATACACTATTAAATGTAATAATGTCATTTCTAGGAAAGAAACACATTTATTTATTTGACTTTTTATAATATCTATTACAGTCCTGAGAAAAAAGGCCTTGGTTATGGGGAGGTGTTTTGTTCCTCTGGCAGGGTGACCATATTGGTTGTGCCCACGAAATTAATCAACTTCAAAGAGGCCTATCTTTTCACAAGCAAACATTAGCTGGCACCTGTGCAGGGCACTTATTTGTTCCCCAAGTCAGGCAGGAGGACCTCCCCCCAAACTAGTTTGAGGTGACCAGAGAGGAGGGGCTGCTAATTCCTCTCCCCACACCTCTGGGGTTAACACACAAGCTGTGCACAAGGGGAGAAGGTGTTTATCATCTTGAATTTAGGCAGAGAGAGGCACTGTGGGATTATTTGCAGTAGGGAGTCATGAGTGGACAGAAAAATCAATTGAGTCCTAGGTACTCCTTCCTTATAACACTATTTGCATAATATTACACAACTTAAAGTGCATTCACTCCTAGGTCCCAAAGAGATCTAAAGATATTTGAAAAGATGGCATCAACCACTTCTTACCATGGCATGCTTCTTCATACGCAATTGATCCACATCAAGGTAGGGGAATACAACTATGGCAGACTGAACTATTGATGGGAGTCCTTAGATAAGTAGTTGCTGGATGATTGCAGAGATCCAAATGAATAAGAATATTATTGGTGGGAATACACTTAGGGGGTTTCCTTTATCCGGAGACTAACCTTATATGATTAAAAAAAATTAATGGATGTTTGATGAAGTTCAATGGTTTATCCATCCATTTGTAGTGAAGACACTATAGGTCTGCCTTGAAAGAAAGCTTAGGCACCTACTGTAGAAAAAAAGAATTTATTTGCCGTAGGCTAGATAGGAACTGCTGTAAAAGAGTGCAGGCGTACCCCTGCAAACCTTTCCCTATTGGGTAGGGAAGGACCAAGCATCACCCCTATCCACAGGCTAGTACCAGGCACCCTCTTAAAAATATAGCTTGACCTGTGGAAGTCAGAAGAAAGACTGCAACTGCTATTGAGACACAAGAAGCTGCAAGACACCCCTTTTTCCTGATGAACCCAGCTGGCCAGTTCAAACTGGACCTACCCTGGACCCTGTTGGTGGCTTCTGCTGGAGTCAGTCTTGACCTCCAAGTACTATGCGTGTGGTCCTAGGGCACATTGGCTGTGTACTCTCCTAACAGCCTGAAAAACCTGTGACTTTTTGGTTCCACCAATCTCCTAAGAACTGAAACAATCCTGCCCAGTGTATCGGATGAAAGTGTGTTTCCACTGAACCAAAGATGCTCCCAGTTAGAGCAATTCTGTAGTGGAAAATCCTGTTTAGGGGGACGTCACAGATAGGGTATCTGGCCCTGTTGAAGAACCGGGCCTTATGGGCCTGGCGGCGCAGGGCACGCCTTAAATCTCCGGGTTCACCTGCCTTGCCGGACAGAGACACGAGACACTCTGTTAGGCATAGAAAACCAGGTTTATTAGCTGCAGCTAAGCACAGTTGTCCTAGAAGTACAAAGTAGGATCGTAGGAGACTGCCACTTTTACTACGTGGCGCACAATCTTTTATAGCACACATATTTAAGACATATGCTCCCAATACATACAAGGCTGACCAATAGGAAAAGTTGAAAAACAAATTATCAAGTGTCCCAAATACGCCCTTCTTTCAGACCCTGTGTGTCACCCCCCCCCACAAGTTAATCAACGCTAGTGCCATAATCTAATTTGCAGGGGGCAGGTCGTATTTGTGTGCCTCAAAGGATAATTGTGTAATAAGAGAATACAAGGAGAGAATAGCGAAGGCCAGTCGGATAAGATAAAGAGAGGAAAGAATAGGGAAAGCCAAATAGTCAGTCGAGACAGGGATCAATCAGCCCAGACATGGATTAGTAGACTCGGCCAGACCCTGACATTGGTTTCGTAAACAAGGGCAAGGGGTTACTTTTTAACAAAAAAGACACGTAGCAGCTGGAAAAGGCAAAAACACTCCGATCGCCGTGCTGCCTGATTTAGGGCAACACAAAATGGCGGCGGGCCACAAAATTGCGGCCGCATACGGGACGAAGTCGAAAACCAAGAACCTCACTGTGCAGCTCTGTTTGGCTGTAGCTTGCATCCTTGGCAAGGTGGATGAATTGAAGCTCTAAAAAAGTGTGCAAGTCCAAATATGGAAAAAGCACCAAAGGCATTAGCAGGCCAGGAAATTTCCTTTGGCATGAATTGTGAATTTCTCTGGCTCTGAGCTTTCCGTCAAAACTCCTTCCCTGGGACCTCGTTCAAAGCATATTCACCTTGTGTAGCCATCTACCTTGTTCGCTGAGGATTTTTGACTTACATTTCAGAGACTAAGGGCTTAATTTCAGCACGTGGGTTACTTTGCCATAAACATGACAACTATCCTGTCCACTGTATTACATGTTCATTATATCCAATGGCACTTATAATATGGAAACAACTGTCCCTTGCACACGCCAACAGTATATATTATGTATCATTGACAATAATCAGTTCTGGTTGTATTTCCGACCCGGAATGGGTTCTAGTACTCTAGTGATATCTGTGCAGTAAAGGATTTAGTGCATTTCAGAATTCTTTTATCAAGTGTGGATCTTGTGTGTATAAGTCATAAATCTATCATGAAGAATGACAACGTGGTTTAGTGAAACCACTCCATGGGGGCTAAGTGAGTCAGAGGCAGCCCTGCTACTGAACAAAGGGTTTGCGTTTTCACCAGAAAATACTTGGTTGCTGGCAAGAGGGCCTCACTTAGCCCCCAAAGAGTGGTTTTACTATACCACATCATCATTCTTCATGATGGATTTATGACTTATACACACAAGATCCACATTTGAGAAAATAATTCTGGAATGCACTAAGTCTTGGACACACATATGAAGTGTGCTCGGACTCCGGATTCCTCTGTACTCTTCATAGTTGTGGTAGTTTGATGACGATGTCCTGAGGAGACCTCTCTATGTCATGTTGGAGTCAAAACATCAGCAATACTCCTGACTGGTTGAAACCTGGAATAAAACTAGAGGACTTGCTAAATTTAAAAAACTTCCCTTTATCCTTGTAAACAGGAATCTGTACACAACAATTGGGTGTGCGCAGTGTCTTTCAAATCGATTGTTGTCTGTTGAACCATTTAAGGTGCAGTATGTTGTATTGATTCACGCCTGATTTGATTATATGTATCAATATAACACATGTATGACAGAAATTTCTTTTGTCTCGCACTTAAATATACATCAAATATAATTATGTGGATGACAGACTCCTCAAAATCTTTGTAAAAGGCTTCTAGATTTGAACGAGTCTCATGCAACTTCTAGAATCACAGGTCTTAGCAATACCTCATAAGGAATTGCTGCTCCTCCTGCTGTTAGCTAAATCCATTTAATCAGTGTAATACTTGGATTTTTTTAACCATGGGCGTAAAATCCGTTTCGCGGGCGATTTTGCGATCCGCGAATCGCGCGAATTTACCCAATAATCCGCAAATTCGCAAGCTACGAATTATTTTGCTTGGTCGCGCTTGAAAACTACAATATCGCGCGCGCGGCGTTGACTTTGAGCCTGCCGAGTTGTTTTTCTCCCGGTTTTGCGTGAGCTGCGCCATTTTCGATCCTGCTGCGTGATCGCGCAAGAGTTTTTCAAACGCAATTACGTCATCGCGGCTTGCCATCTTGCACAGCGAGAGTTTGACAACGGGAGTACGTCATAAATGCCCGCGAAGGCGCGCAGCTGACTTCCGGCAGGAGGTTTGAACAGCTCGAGTTCCCGAAATTGCAAAAATTGCAATTCTGCACAAAAAATCCACCGCAGGAAGCATAAACCTTGTGAAAATGATGATTTTGATCAGAATAACTCCTCAGATTGACATTTGGCTGCACTTTTTGGTGCAGGAGTTCATTTTTTGGGGTGGGGTGGGAGGAAGGAAGTGCCTCAGAGTCTCCAACTTCCTGTTCCTGTCCAGCAGGCTCATCCCAGTGCTTTGTCCATGAACTGGCCACTTTTCATTTGGCTGTTGGGCTGGAAGGATTACTTTTTCTTGCTGGTGGTGGATTTTTGTATTTGAGGACTTTTTGGACTTTGGAGTTTGGATCACTTTTGGACTTGAGATTTTACAAGTAAGTTGGTGTTGTTTGTTTGGGGCATTGCAGTTGAGGCAACTCCAGTTCTAAAACTTTTTTCACGACTTTAACAAAATATATATTGTGGTGGTAGCTAGCCACAGTATCCAGTAGGCCCAGGGTTAGTCATGGGTGCATTATACAACTGTTTCTCAGATTTTTTTTTAACTTAATTCTCATATATGTCATGGAATTTTAGCTCACTGTTATATGTTTTATTTTTTATTTTGGGGTGCCTGTAAAGCCTCACTAGCCAGTAGGCCCAGGGGTAGTGAGTGGTGCATGGGCCTAGTCTTTCTGTGGGGTGTCTTGAATTTAAACATCATTGAGGATATGGATGGCATGGGATTGTGGTGATTTTTATGTGTTTTTCGAATTTTGGGGGTGTTGTTGTGGACTGTGCATGTGGGTGGGAGCCATTTTGAGTGCTGGCACGGGGCAAGGGGCCATTTTGAAGGCAGGCAGTGTTCTCAGGCCTGCACCCATTTTGCCTAGCTTTCATCCATTATGCCCAGGGGTAGTGAGTGGTGCATGGGCCTAGTCTTTCTGTGGGGTGTCTTGAATTTAAACATCATTGAGGGCATGGATGGAATGGGATTGTGGTGATTTTTATGTGTTTTTCGATTTTTGGGGGTGTTGTTGTGGACTGTGCATGTGGGTGGGGGCCATTTTGAGTGCTGGCACAGGCAGGGACGGGCTATGTGCTGGGGGCAAGGGGCCATTTTGAAGGCAGGCAGTGTTCTCAGGCCTGCACCCATTTTGCCTAGCTTTCATCCATTATGCCCAAGGGTAGTGAGTGGTGCATGGGCCTAGTCTTTCTGTGGGGTGTCTTGAATTTAAACATCATTGAGGGCATGGATGGCATGGGATTGTGGTGATTTGTATGTGTTTTTCGATTTTTGGGGGTGTTGTTGTGGACTGTGCATGTGGGTGGGGGCCATTTTGAGTGCTGGCACAGGCAGGGACGGCCATGTGCTGGGGGGCAAGGGACCATTTTAAAGGAAGGCAGTGTACTCAGACCTGCACCCATTTTGCCTAGCTTTCATCCATTATGCCCAGGGGTAGTGAGTGGTGCATGGGCCTAGTCTTTCAGTGGGGTGTCTTGAATTTAAACATTATTGAGGGCATGGATGGCATGGGATTGTGGTGATTTTGTATGTGTTTTTCGATTTTTGTGGGTGTTGTTGTGGACTGTGCATGTGGGTGGGGGCCATTTTTGAGTGCAGGCGTAGGCAGGGACGGGCCATGTGCTGGGGTGCAAGGGGCCATTTTGAAGGCAGGCAGTGTTCTCAGGCCTGCACCCATTTTGCCTAGCTTTCATCCATTATGCCCAGGGGTAGTGAGTGGTGCATGGGCCTAGTCTTTCTGTGGGGTGTCTTGAATGTAAACATCATTGAGGGCATGGATGGCATGGGATTGTGGTGATTTTTATGTGTTTTTCGATTTTTGGGGGTGTTGTGAACTGTGCATGGGGGTGGGGGCCATTTTGAGTGCTGGCACAGGCAGGGACGGGCCAAGTGCTGGGGGCAAGGGGGCATTTTGAAGGCAGGCAGTGTTCTCAGGCCTGCACCCATTTTGCCTAGCTTTCATCCATTATGCCCAGGGGTAGTGAGTGGTGTATGGGCCTAGTCTTTCTGTGGGGTGTCTTGAATTTAAACATCATTGAGGGCATGGATGGCATGGGATTGTGGTGATTTTTATGTGTTTTTCGATTTTTGGGGGTGTTGTTGTGGACTGTGCATGTGGGTGGGGGCCATTCTGAGTGCTGGCACAGGCAGGGGCGGGCCATGTGCTGGGGGGCTAGGGGCCATTTTGAAGGCAGGCAGTGTTCTCAGGCCTGCACCCATTTTGCCTAGCTTTCATCCATTATGCCCAGGGGTAGTGAGTGGTGCATGGGCCTAGTCTTTCTGTGGGGTGTCTTGAATTTAAACATCATTGAGGGCATGGATGGCATGGTATTGTGGTGATTTTTATGTGTTTTTCAATTTTTGGGGGTGTTGTTGTGGACTGTGCATGTAGGTGGGGGCCATTTTGAGTGCTGGCACAGGCAGGGAAGGGCCATGTGCTGGGGACAAGGGGCCATTTTGAAGGCAGGCAGTGTTCTCAGGCCTGCACCCATTTTGCCTAGCTTTCCTCCATTATGCCCAGGGGTAGTGAGTGGTGCATGGGCCTAGTCTTTCTGTGGGGTGTCATGAATTTAAACATCATTGAGGGCATAGATGGCATGGGATTGTGGTGATTTTTATGTGTTTTTCGATTTTTGAGGGTGTTGTTGTGGACTGTGCATGTGGGTGGGGGCCATTTTGAGTGCTGGCACAGGCAGGGACGGGCCATGTGCTGGGGAGCTAGGGGCCATTTTGAAGGCAGGCAGTGTTCTCAGGCCTGCACCTATTTTGCCTAGCTTTCCTCCATTATGCCCAGGGGTAGTGAGTGGTGCATGGGCCTAGTCTTTCTGTGGGGTGTCTTGAATTTAAACATCATTGAGGGCATGGATGGCATGGGATTGTGGTGATTTTTATGTGTTTTTTGATTTTTGGGGGTGTTGTTGTGGACTGTGCATGTGGGTGGGGGCCATTTTGAGTGCTGGCATAGGCAGGGACGGGCCATGTGCTGGGGGCAAGGGGCCATTTTGAAGGCAGGCAGTGTTCTCAGGCCTGCACCCATTTTGCCTAGCGTTCATCCATTATGCCCAGGGGTAGTGAGTGATGCATGGGCCTAGACTTTCTGTGGGGTGTCTTGAATTTAAACATCATTGAGGGCATGGATGGCATGGGATTGTGGTGATTGTTATGTGTTTTTCGATTTTTGGGGGTGTTGTTGTGGACTGTGCATGTGGGTGGGGGCCATTTTTGAGTGCTGGCACAGGCAGGGACGGGCCATGTGCTGGGGGGCAAGGGGCCATTTTAAAGGCAGGCAGTGTTCTCAGGCCTTCACCCATTTTGCCTAGCTTTCATCCATTAAGCCCAGGGGTAGTGAGTGGTGCATGGGCCTAGTCTTTCTGTGGGGTGTCTTGAATTTAAACATCATTGAGGGCATGGATGGCATGGGATTGTGGTGATTTTTATGTGTTTTTCGATTTTTGGGGGTGTTGTTGCAGACTGTGCATGTGGGTGGGGGCCATTTTGAGTGCTGGCACAGGCAGGGACGGGCCATATGCTGGGGCAAGGGGCCATTTTGAAGGCAGGCAGTGTTCTTAGGCCTGCGCCCATTTTGCCTAGCTTTCATCCATTATGCCCAGGGGTAGTGAGTGGTGCATGGGCCTAGTCTTTCTGTGGGGTGCCTTGAATTCAAACATCATTGAGGGCATGGATGGCATGGGATTGTGGTGATTTTTATGTGTTTTTCGATTTTTGGGGGTGTTGTTGTGGACTGTGCATGTGGTTGGGGGCCATTTTGAGTGCTGGCACAGGCAGGGACGGGCCATATGCTTGGGGGCAAGGGGCCATTTTGAAGGCAGGCAGTGTACTCAGGCCCGCACCCATTTTGCCTAGCTTTCATCCATTATGCCCAGGGGTAGTGAGTGGTGCATGGGCCTAGTCTTTCTGTGGGGTGTCTTGAATTTAAACATCATTGAGGCCATGGATGGCATGGGATTGTGGTGATTTTTATGTGTATTTCGATTTTTGGGGGTGTTGTTGTGGACTGTGCATGTGGGTGGGGGGCATTTTGAGTGCTGGCCAGGCAGGCACGGGCCTTGTGCTGGGGAGCAAGGGGCCATTTTGAAGGCAGGCAGTGTTCTCAGGCCTGCACCCATTTTGCCTAGCTTTCATCCATTATGCCCAGGGGTAGTGAGTGGTGCATGGGCCTAGTCTTTCTGTGGGGTGTCTTGAATTTAACCATCATTGAGGGCATGGATGGCATGGGATTGTGGTGATTTTTATGTGTTTTTCGATTTTTGGGGGTGTTGTTGTGGACTGTGCATGTGGGTGGGGGCCATTTTGAGTGCTGGCATAGGCAGGGACGGGCCAAGTGCTGGGGGGCAAGGGGCCATTTTGAAGGCAGGCAGTGTTCTCAGGCCTGCACCCATTTTGCCTAGCTTTCATCCATTATGCCCAGGGGTAGTGAGTGGTGCATGGGCCTAGTCTTTCTGTGGGGTGTCTTGAATTTAAACATCATTGAGGGCATGGATTGCATGGGATTGTGGTGATTTTTATGTGTTTTTCGATTTTTGGGGTGTTGTTGTGGACTGTGCATGTGGGTGGGGGCCATTTTGAGTGCTGGCACAGGCAGGGACGAGCCATGTGCTGGGGGGCAAGGGGCCATTTTGAAGGCAGGCAGTGTTCTTAGGCCTGCACCCATTTTGCCTAGCTTTCATCCATTATGCCCAGGGTAGTGAGTGGTGCATGGGCCTGGTCTTTCTGTGGGGTGTCTTGAATTTAAACATCATTGAGGACATGGATGGCATGGGATTGTGGTGATTTTTATGTGTTTTTCGATTTTTGGGGGTGTTGTGTGGACTGTACATGTGGGTGGGGGCCATTTTGAGTGCTGGCACAGGCAGGGACGGGCCATGTGCTGGGGGGCAAGGGGCCATTTTGAAGGCAGGCAGTGTTCTCAGGCCTGCACCCATTTTGCCTAGCTTTCATCCATTATGCCCAGGGGTAGTGAGTGATGCATGGGGCCTAGACTTTCTGTGGGGTGTCTTGAATTTAAACATCATTGAGGGCATGGATGGCATGGGATTGTGGTGATTTGTATGTGTTTTTCGATTTTTGGGGGTGTTGTTGTGGACTGTGCATGTGGGTGGGGGGCATTTTGAGTGCTGGCCAGGCAGGGACGGGCCTTGTGCTGGGGAGCAAGGGGCCATTTTGAAGGCAGGCAGTGTTCTCAGGCCTGCACCCATTTTGCCTAGCTTTCATCCATTATGCCCAGGGGTAGTGAGTGGTGCATGGGCCTAGTCTTTCTGTGGGGTGTCTTGAATTTAAACATCATTGAGGGCATGGATGGCATGGGATTGTGGTGATTTTTATGTGTTTTTCGATTTTTGGGGGTGTTGTTGTGGACTGTGCATGTGGGTGGGGGCCATTTTGAGTGCTGGCATAGGCAGGGACGGGCCAAGTGCTGGGGGGCAAGGGGCCATTTTGAAGGCAGGCAGTGTTCTCAGGCCTGCACCCATTTTGCCTAGCTTTCATCCATTATGCCCAGGGGTAGTGAGTGGTGCATGGGCCTAGTCTTTCTGTGGGGTGTCTTGAATTTAAACATCATTGAGGGCATGGATGGCATGGGATTGTGGTGATTTTTATGTGTTTTTCGATTTTTTGGGGTGTTGTTGTGGACTGTGCATGTGGGTGGGGGCCATTTTGAGTGCTGGCACAGGCAGGGACGAGCCATGTGCTGGGGGGCAAGGGGCCATTTTGAAGGCAGGCAGTGTTCTTAGGCCTGCACCCATTTTGCCTAGCTTTCATCCATTATGCCCAGGGTAGTGAGTGGTGCATGGGCCTGGTCTTTCTGTGTGGTGTCTTGAATTTAAACATCATTGAGGACATGGATGGCATGGGATTGTGGTGATTTGTATGTGTTTTTCGATTTTTGGGGGTGTTGTGTGGACTGTACATGTGGGTGGGGGCCATTTTGAGTGCTGGCACAGGCAGGGACGGGCCATGTGCTGGGGGGCAAGGGGCCATTTTGAAGGCAGGCAGTGTTCTCAGGCCTGCACCCATTTTGCCTAGCTTTCATCCATTATGCCCAGGGGTAGTGAGTGATGCATGGGCCTAGACTTTCTGTGGGGTGTCTTGAATTTAAACATCATTGAGGGCATGGATGGCATGGGATTGTGGTGATTTGTATGTGTTTTTCGATTTTTGGGGGTGTATAACTAATGTTCCTCTGTCTTCCATTGCTTTTAGGTGCACAAGAGAACCACCAGTTCCAGGAAGAAGTCCTGCAGCGGTGTGTGCAGCACAACGTCACGCGACGTCACGTGTGGCCACAGACAAGACAACTCTGCAACTCGTGCAACTGCGGCCTGCTGTTCTGATATCTGAAGAAGATGGGCCCAAAGAAAGGTGGCCGTAGCGCTTCAGCAAAGAAAGTTGCCAGTGCCACTGCCAGTAAGAAGGAGCAGAAGAAGCAAGTGGCACCACCTACCAAGGAGACGGGTGTGCCCACCGACACCTTTTTTGGAGAAAAAAAACTACGCCTGCAGCAGCAGCGGTGTCCGCCGGGGACCAAGCTGGAAGCAGCATCTCCGCCTCGTTGGGGTCAGTGCCACCACGCCAAGTTAGGCCCAAGCCCATGAGTGCCGCAAAGGCAGCCACTTTGGTTGTTGAATCACCATCGACCAGTGATGTTGGCTCATCACAAGAAAGTACCATCCAATCAACGCCGGGTGTAACTCAGCTGACGAGTGTTCAACAACCACAGCCGCAACAACAACCACAGGTGCAACTAGTACAAGCGCAAGTACATGGGCAAGGAGAGGCACAAGGAGAGGCGCAAGTAGAGCCGCAAGGAGAGGCGCAAGGAGAGGCGCATGGACAGGTGCATGGAGAGGTGCAACTAGAGGTTCATGGAGCGGCACAACTGCCTACATCGCTTGTTCCTCCAGAAGTAGGGGCAAATCAGGAAATAGATATTCAAGAGGAGGTATCATCCGAGGAAGCCACTCCTCCTGATGATGATCCATTGTCTTCCAGATCCCCAGCAAAAAAAAGGTCAAGGAGGGCTGCTACTACTACAAGTTCTTCTTCAAGCCCTCTTCATTCTGATGACCTTGATGTTGATTGGAACCCACAAATGCAGTCTGAGAGTGAGGCATGCCATGAGCCGACAAAGGTAGCTAAGCCTAAAAGGAATGTTCCCGCAAGGTTTCGACTTATGGGTGATGACGACGAACAAGAAGTGGTGCCTTCTGCTGCTGATGAAGAGTCTGATGATGACCCAGGCATCACAGATGTCACTCCAGCCACAGCGGGCATGCAGCAGACAAACATTTTAACCCTAGCCCAAATGGCTGCAGAGCAGGATGAGGGCGGCGCGGCACTGGTGGTACCACCACCAACGCAGTTAACACCAACACGACCTACAGCTTCCATATTTTCTCATCAGAAGGGCCGGCAGGGACCTCCATCCAGCTCGACCCCCATTACCTCAAGTAGTGGTGCTGTAAGTCAACTACAGGGAAAAATTTAGCCACGCACAACCAACACTTCATCTGGCATTGGAAGTCAAAGTAGCACCTGCACCACCAGCAGACATCTCCAGTCCCCAGTTTGGGACTTCTTTACTGTTAGCAAAAAGGAGGAAAATATGGTTGTTTGTTCAATTTGTAAAGTATCAGTTAGTCGGGGTAAGCTTGGTACCAACTATGGTACCGGAGGCCAGAGAGGTCATCTCAAAAAACACCACCCTATCCAGTGGTATAAGCACCTAAGTGACATCGATGAAGCCAAAACAAATACAAATGTATCCCTTGATATTGCATCTGATGATGATGAGAGGCTGATCGTGCAGGGGGAAGTGAAGAAGCGACAGGCATTTTTTCTGGTACACGCAGTACCCCTGGCAGCAGCACTGCAGTGGTAGCGCCCACTCCCTCTACCCCTGCAACATGTATGAGACACACTAAGAGTCTGGGGGACACACCAATGCAAAAAAATAAATCAATGAGCCTAACTGGTTTGAAGTCTGCATCATCATCATCATCATCATCACGTAAAACGGTCCAGTGCACCATTAGCAGCATGTTTTGGTCGGATCGCCATTTGAACGCAACCACCTAATGGTGCGTCTCTATAACGCAAAGCTGGCTAAAATGCTAGCGCTGGACCTTCTCCCTTTCTCTTTCATGGAAGGGGTGGGTTTTCGTGAATTTGTGGCAACAGTCTGCCCTAAATGGAAGGTTCCTAGCCGGTACTATTTTGCAAGGGTTCCTGTTCCAGCACTACATCAAGATGTGCTGGAGGTGATTGGCGCAGCTATTCTGAAGAGTGCTGTTCACACTATCCACTTGACAACAGACATGTGGACCAGTTGCGCAGCCATTGATTACATGTGCATCACTGCACACTGGGTCTCTTTTGCAGGGGTCGAAAGACAGTTAAAACACAAAGATGTTGACACGGAGGAAGTTTTTCAAGCTACTCGCAAACATGCAACAGTAGGCATGTTTGCCATGGAGAAATCTCACACTGCAGCTAACCTTTTGGAGGAGGTCAATGAATGGCTGCATCCAAGAAACCGCACAGTTGGTTATGTTTCCACGGATAATGGCAGTAATATAGTTGAGGCCATGTCTGATGGTGGCTATTTCAGAGTGCCGTGTTTGGCGCACAGTATTAACATCGTGGTGCAAGCCTTCTTGAAAGCAGAAGAGCCAGTCGTCAATGTACTGACCACCTGCCGAAAAATCTGTACCCATTTCAACCATTCTTTTAAGAAGGCCCGGAAGCAGCTGAGGAGCCTTCACTATGAACGTAAACTGCCAGTCAAAGGACTAATCCAGGAGGTGGTAACACGTTGGAACTCAACCTTTTACATGCTTGAGCGTCTGTCTGAGCAGTGGGAGGTAATACATGAGTTTGTCTTTAAACTGGGTTCTGCTCACAAAGACTTGATGCTAGAGTTGGAGGAATGGAAGCTAATTGCAAGCCTGACAGACATGCTTTGTCCTTTTGAGCTCTTCACGCGTGAAGTCAGCAGGGAGGACTGTTCTTTGACCAAAGCTATCCCATTGTTGCGCATGCTAGAGCACCAACTGAAGGAGGTGTCTTCAACATTCCGAGATGATGGTGAAAAGCGAGAAGCATATGGTTTGGCGCAGAAGTTACTATGGCGCCAACTTGACAATGAAAGGCTTAAAAAGATACATGCAGAACAATATTACATTTGTGCCACTATTCTTGATCCACGGTACAAAAAGGAACTGCCCACCAATACTTTCTTTCCTTTTTCGGAAGCAGAAGTTTCAAAGTACAAACATTGGATAGCTGTGTCAGCCACTCGGTTCGAAAGAGAGCGGCAGAACATTCAAGGAGGCAGCACAAGTACAACTGAATCAGCAGTTCCACTTCTGAATCCGTGGCCGAAGGGAGTCACTTTCCCTCACAGCCGTTAACGACACCAGCAACCATATCATCACCCTCACCTGCACCAGGCCGCAAACAAATATTGTCGTTAGGGGATTGGCTAACTCAGCAAGGGTTAGCTCGGTCCACTGATGAAAAGGTCGCAGATGGTACGCAAAGTGGATCAACCCTGGATAACCTTGAGTCGGTGGTGCAGGCCTATCTGGATGACCCAACAGAGGTCTGTCATGATGAGAACCCACTGGGATATTGGTATACGAAAAGCTCAAAATGGCCACTGATCACCAACCTGGCTCTAAATTATTTGTCTTGCCCACTCGCAAGCGTGTCTTCTGAACGTGTTTTCAGTGCTGCTGGTGCCATTGTTACTTCAGAAAGGACCCGCCTTTTGCCCAAAAATGTGGAGAGGTTAACAATATTCAAGATGAATCAGCACTTCATACCACCCGATTACAAAATACGTGAATGCACGCAGGAAGAAGAGGACACCCACTTAGGTGATGACGACGACGGAAGTTCTTCTGGGTCACCAGACCTACTCCCGTCTCAATTCATAGACTTGGAGGACGAGCTCTGCTTCCCTGACAACGAGGACTGAAAATTGCGTCCTTTTTTTCCGTACTTATTCACTTTTATTCCTGAGTGTCTTTCTTTGTTTTGATACTTTTACCACAACAAAACTCTAATCAACTAATCATAATAAGTCCATCATCAGCACTGTCTTCATCTTATTTTCCGTATTGATTTGAAGGTGCCGCAGTCTGCATTCAGATGTTCACAAGTTCACAACTCAATCATGCTCCTCTATCCTCCTCCTCCAGACTCCCCCTATCCATTTCCCTCAAGGCAGATGGATGGATTATGGAGAAAAAACAAACTTTGTCTTCGTAGACGAGTCCCCTCAAGTGGGACTGAAATAACTGACTGACTGACTACATGCTTGCTCATTGTTGACAGACCTACTTCTGAAATTTACAGGAGAGGCTGCCCTGTGGGCCCTCACTTTCCGAAGAAGATGCGGACATAAAGTAGAACAGGTAATGAATAATGAGAAGATGGCATGCAGTGGACAGCAATGGCTGTCTGTCCCTGTTGAAACCAGTTGCTGTTTGTTTTTTGTAAACAGCGCAATTTGCAATGTTTTCAATATACCAGTATTGCAGGTTTTTGGGGGTTTCTTTGGGGGTGTTCTAGATTTGCGGTGCTGGGTCGGGGGTCTGGGAGCACTGCTGGCACAGTCTAATGTTGATTGCATTTGTTTTTCAGGAAATCCATGTAGAAAACGGGAGTTATGGCCTAGCTGCACAGCGCGCTTGGAGTGATTTTGGAATGAGGCCGAAAATATTTCTAAGTGTGAGCTTTTCCGGTTTTGCTTTTTGCCTGTTTGGGGGGCTTCTACTTGTTTCCGCCTGGGTTGACGTGTCTGGGGCCATTGCTGGGAAGGTCTAATACCGAATAAAAGTGTTTTGGATAAAATACATTGTTAAAAAGTTTTTCACTTTTTAGCGTTTTCCATCACTTTCGTGTTTTCGGGGGCCTGCTTGGGGGGTTCCTGGTGTTTGTGGGTGGGTTTTTGGGTCTTGGAGCAACGCTGGGTATGGATACTTTTGATTGCAAGAGGTTTGAAGCAAATCCATGGTGGCAAAGGGGAGTTAGGGCCTAGCTGCAGAGCGCGTGCTGAGTGATTTTGGAAATTTTCCTGAAAATGTCTAAGTCCCCACTTTTGTATATTTGCTTTTTGCCTGTTTGGGGGGCTTCTACTTGTTTCCGCCTGGGTTGATGGGTCTGGGGCCATTGCTGGGAAGGTCTAATACCGGATAAAACTGTTTTGGATAAAATGCATGGTTAAAAAGTTTTTCACTTTTTAGCGTTTTATATCACTTTCGTGTTTTCGTGGGGCCTGCTTGGGGGGTTCCTGGTGTTTGTGGGTGGGTTTTTGGGTCTTGGAGCAACACTGGGTATGGATACTTTTCATTGCAAGAGGTATGAAGCAAATCTATGGTGGCAAAGGGGAGTTAGGGCCTAGCTGCAGAGCGCGCGCTTAGTGATTTTGGAAATTTTCCTGAAAATTTCTAAGTCCCCACTTTTGTATATTTGCTTTTTGCCTGTTTGGGGGGCTTCTACTTGTTTCCGCCTGGGTTGACGGGTCTGGGGCCATTGCTGGGAAGGTCTAATACCGGATAAAAGTGTTTTGGATAAAATACATGGTTAAAAAGTTTTTCACTTTTTAGCGTTTTCTATCACTTTCGTGTTTTCGGGGGCCTGCTTTGGGGGGTTCCTGGTGTTTGTAGGTGGGTTTTTGAGTCTTGGAGCAACGCTGGATATGGATACTTTTGATTGCAAGAGGTTTGAAGCAAATCCATGGTGGCAAAGGGGAGTTAAGGCCTAGCTGCGGAGCGCGCGCTGAGTGATTTTGAAAATTTCCCTGAAAATTTCCAAGTCCCCACTTTTGCATATTTGATTTTTGACTGTTTGGGGGGCTTCTACTTGTTTCCGCCTGGGTTGACGGGTCTGGGGCTATTGCTGGGAAGGTCTAATACCGGAGAAAAGTGTTTTGGAGAAAATCGGAGTTGAAATATTTTTGCATTTTTGCTCACTTGCTTGTCTTTGGGGTGCTGTTTGGGGGGGTTCCTGGTGTTTGGGGGTGGGTTTTGGGGTCTGGGAGCACTGCTGGCACAGTCTAATTTGATTGCATTTGTTTTTCAGGAAATCCATGGTAGAAAACGGGAGTTATGGCCTAGCTGCACAGCGCGCTTTGAGTGATTTTGGAATGAGGCCGAAAATATTTCTGTGTGAGCTTTTCCAGTTTTGCTTTTTGCCTGTTTGAGGGTCTTCTACTTGTTTCTGCCTGGGTTGACAGGTCTGGGGCCATTGCTGGGAAGGTCTAATACCGGATAAAAGTGTTTTGGATAACATACATGGTTAAAAAGTTTTTCACTTTTTAGCGTTTTCTATCACTTTCGTGTTTTCGGAGGCCTGCTTGGGGGGGTTCCTGGTGTTTGTGGGTGGGTTTTTGGGTCTTGGAGCAACGCTGGGTATGATTACTTTTGATTGCAAGAGGTTTGAAGCAAATCCATGGTGGCAAAGGGGAGTTAGGGCCTAGCTGCAGAGCGCGCGCTGAGTGATTTTGGAAATTCTCCTGAAGATTTCTGTCCCCACTTTTGTATATTTGCTTTTTGCCTGTTTGGGGGGCATCTACTTGTTTCTGCCTGGGTTGAAGGGTCTGGGGCCATTGCTGGGAAGGTCTAATACCGGATAAAAGTGTTTTGGATAAAATACATGGTTAAAAAGTTTTTCTCTTTTTAGCATTTTCTATCACTTTCGTGTTTTCCGGGGCCTGCTTGGGGGGGTTCCTTGTGTTTGTGGGTGGGTTTTTGGGTCTTAGAGCAACGCTGGGTATGGATACTTTTGATTGCAAGAGGTTTGAAGCAAATCCATGGTGGCAAAGGGGAGTTAGGGCCTAGCTGCAGAGCGCGTGCTGAGTGATTTTGGACATTGTCCTGAAAATTTCTAAGTCCCCACTTTTGTATATTTGCTTTTTGCCTGTTTGGGGGGCTTCTACTAGTTTCCGCCTGGGTTGATGGGTCTGGGGCCATTGCTGGGAAGGTCTATTACCGGATAAAAGTGTTTTGGATAAAATGCATGGCTAAAAAGTTTTTCACTTTTTAGCGTTTTCGATCACTTTCGTGTTTTCGGGGGCCTGCTTGGGGGGTTCCTGGTGTTTGTGGGTGGGTTTTCGGGTCTTGGAGCAACGCTGGGTATGGATACTTTTGATTGCAAGAGGTATGAAGCAAATCTATGGTGGCAAAGGGGAGTTAGGGCCTAGCTGCAGAGCGCGCGCTTAGTGATTTTGGAAATTTTCCTGAAAATTTCTAAGTCCCCACTTTTGTATATTTGCTTTTTGCCTGTTTGGGGGGCTTCTACTTGTTTCCGCCTGGGTTGACAGGTCTGGGGCCATTGCTGGGAAGGTCTAATACCGGATAAAAATGTTTTGGATAAAATACATGGTTAAAAAGTTTTCACTTTTTAGCGTTTTCTATCACTTTCGTGTTTTCGGGGGCCTGCTTGGGGGGGTTCCTGGTGTTTGTAGGTGGGTTTTTGAGTCTTGGAGCAATGCTGGGTATGGATACTTCTGATTGCAAGAGGTTTGAAGCAAATCCATGGTGGCAAAGGGGAGTTAGGGCCTAGCTGCAGAGCGCACGCTGAGTGATTTTGGAAATTATCCTGAAAATTTCTGTCCCCACTTTTGTATATTTGCTTTTTGCCTGTTTGGGGGGCTTCTACTTGTTTCTGCCTGGGTTGAAGGGTCTGGGGCCATTGCTGGGAAGGTCTAATACCGGATAAAACTGTTTTGGATAAAATGCATGGTTAAAAAGTTTTTCACTTTTTAGCGTTTTCTATCACTTTCGTGTTTTCGGGGGCCTGCTTGGGGGGGTTCCTGGTGTTTGTAGGTGGGTTTTTGAGTCTTGGAGCAACGCTGGGTATGGATACTTTTGATTGCAAGAGGTTTGAAGCAAATCCATGGTGGCAAAGGGGAGTTAGGGCCTAGCTGCAGAGCGCACGCTGAGTGATTTTGGAAATTTCCCTGAAAATTTCTAAGTCCCCACTTTTGTATATTTGATTTTTGACTGTTTGGGGGGCTTCTACTTGTTTCCGCCTGGGTTGACGTGTCTGGGGCTATTGCTGGGAAGGTCTAATACTGGATAAAAGTGTTTTGGAGAAAATCGGAGTTGAAATATTTTTGCGTTTTTGCTCACTTGCTTGTCTTTGGGGTGCTGTTTGGGGGGGTTCCTGGTGTTTGGGGGTGGGTTTTGGGGTCTGGGAGCACTGCTGGCACAGTCTAATTTGATTGCATTTGTTTTTCAGGAAATCCATGGTAGAAAACGGGAGTTATGGCCTAGCTGCACAGCGCGCTTTGAGTGATTTTGGAATGAGGCGGAAAATATTTCTGTGTGAGCTTTTCCAGTTTTGCTTTTTGCCTGTTTGAGGGTCTTCTACTTGTTTCTGCCTGGGTTGACAGGTCTGGGGCCATTGCTGGGAAGGTCTAATACCGGATAAAAGTGTTTTGGATAAAATACATGGTTAAAAAGATTTTCACTTTTTAGCGTTTTCTATCACTTTCGTGTTTTCGGGGGCCTGCTCGGGGGGGGTTCCTGGTGTTTGTGGGTGGGTTTTTGGGTCTTGGAGCAACGCTGGGTATGATTACTTTTGATTGCAAGAGGTTTGAAGCAAATCCATGGTGGCAAAGGGGAGTTAGGGCCTAGCTGCAGAGCGCGCGCTGAGTGATTTTGGAAATTCTCCTGAAAATTTCTGTCCCCACTTTTGTATATTTGCTTTTTGCCTGTTTGTTGGGCATCTACTTGTTTCTGCCTGGGTTGAAGGGTCTGGGGCCATTGCTGGGAAGGTCTAATACCGGATAAAAGTGTTTTGGATAAAATACATGGTTAAAAAGTTTTTCTCTTTTTAGCATTTTCTATCACTTTCGTGTTTTCAGGGGCCTGCTTGGGGGGGTTCCTTGTGTTTGTGGGTGGGTTTTTGGGTCTTAGAGCAACGCTGGGTATGGATACTTTTGATTGCAAGAGGTTTGAAGCAAATCCATGGTGGCAAAGGGGAGTTAGGGCCTAGCTGCAGAGCGCGTGCTGAGTGATTTTGGAAATTTTCCTGAAAATTTCTAAGTCCCCACTTTTGTATATTTGCTTTTTGCCTGTTTGGGGGGCTTCTACTAGTTTCCGCCTGGGTTGAGGGGTCTGGGGCCATTGCTGGGAAGGTCTATTACCGGATAAAACTGTTTTGGATAAAATGCATGGTTAAAAAGTTTTTCACTTTTTAGCGTTTTCTATCACTTTCGTGTTTTCGGGGGCCTGCTTTGGGGGGTTCCTGGTGTTTGTAGGTGGGTTTTTGAGTCTTTGAGCAACGCTGGGTATGGATACTTTTGATTGCAAGAGGTTTGAAGCAAATCCATGGTGGCAAAGGGGAGTTAGGGCATAGCTGCAGAGCGCACGCTGAGTGATATTGGAAATTTTCCTGAAAATATGTCCCCACTTTTGTATATTTGCTTTTTGCCTGTTTGGGAGGCTTCTACTTGTTTCTGCCTGGGTTGAAGGGTCTGGGGCCATTGCTGAGAAGGTCTAATACCGGATAAAAGTGTTTTGGATAAAATACATGGTTAAAAAGTTTTTCACTTTTTAGCGTTTTCTATCAATTTCGTGTTTTCGGGGGCCTGCTTGGGGGGGTTCCTGGTGTTTGTAGGTGGGTTTTTGGGTCTTAGAGCAACGCTGGGTATGGATACTTTTGATTGCAAGAGGTTTGAAGCAAATCCATGGTGGCAAAGGGGAGTTAGGGCCTAGCTGCAGAGCGCGTGCTGAGTGATTTTGGAAATTTTCCTGAAAATGTCTAAGTCCCCACTTTTGTATATTTGCTTTTTGCCTGTTTGGGGGGCTTCTACTTGTTTCCGCCTGGGTTGATGGGTCTGGGGCCATTGCTGGGAAGGTCTAATACCGGATAAAACTGTTTTGGATAAAATGCATGGTTAAAATGTTTTTCACTTTTTAGCGTTTTCTATTACTTTCGTGCTTTCGGGGGGCCTGCTTGGGGGGTTCCTGGTGTTTGTGGGTGGGTTTTTGGGTCTTGGAGCAACGCTGGGTATGGATACTTTTCATTGCAAGAGGTGTGAAGCAAATCTATGGTGACAAAGGGGAGTTAGGGCCTAGCTGCAGAGCGCGCGCTTAGTGATTTTGGAAATTTCCCTGAAAATTTCTAAGTCCCCACTTTTGTATATTTGATTTTTGACTGTTTGGGGGGCTTCTACTTGTTTCCGCCTGGGTTGACGGGTCTGGGGCTATTGCTGGGAAGGTCTAATACCGGATAAAAGTGTTTTGGAGAAAATCGGAGTTGAAATATTTTTGCGTTTTGGCTCACTTGCTTGTCTTTGGGGTGCTGTTTGGGGGGGTTCCTGTTGTTTGGGGGTGGGTTTTGGGGTGTGGGAGCACTGCGGGCACAGTCTAATTTGATTGCATTTGTTTTTCAGGAAATCCATGGTAGAAAACGGGAGTTATGGCCTAGCTGCACAGCGCGCTTTGAGTGATTTTGGAATGAGGCCGAAAATATTTCTGTGTGAGCTTTTCCAGTTTTGCTTTTTGCCTGTTTGAGGGTCTTCTACTTGTTTCTGCCTGGGTTGACAGGTCTGGGGCCATTGCTGGGAAGGTCTAATACCGGATAAAAGTGTTTTGGATCAAATACATGGTTAAAATGTTTTTCACTTTTTAGCGTTTTCTATCACTTTTGTGTTTTCGGGGGCCTGCTTTGGGGGGTTCCTGGTGTTTGTGGGTGGGTTTTTGGGTCTTGGAGCAACGCTGGGTATGGATACTTTTGATTGCAAGAGGTTTGAAGCAAATCCATGGTGGCAAAGGGGAGTTAGGGCCTAGCTGCAGAGCGCGTGCTGAGTGATTTTGGAAATTTTCCTGAACATTTCTAAGTCCCCACTTTTGTATATTTGCTTTTTGCCTGTTTGGGGGGCTTCTACTTGTTTTCGCCTGGGTTGACGGGTCTGGGGCCATTGCTGGGAAGGTCTAATACCAGATAAAAGTGTTTTGGATAAAATACATGGTTAGAAAGTTTTTCACTTTTTAGCGTTTTCTATCACTTTCGTGTTTTCGGGGGCCTGCTTGGGGGGTTCCTGGTGTTTGTAGGTGGGTTTTTGAGTCTTGGAGCAATGCTGGGTATGGATACTTTTGATTGCAAGAGGTTTGAAGCAAATCCATGGTGGCAAAGGGGAGTTAGGGCCTAGCTGCAAAGCGCGTGCTGAGTGGTTTTGGAAATTTTCCTGAAAATTTCTGTCCCCACTTTTGTATATTTGCTTTTTGCCTGTTTGGGGGGCTTCTACTTGTTTCTGCCTGGGTTGAAGGGTCTGGGGCCATTGCTGGGAAGGTCTATTACCGGATAAAAGTGTTTTGGATAAAATGCATGGTTAAAAAGTTTTTCACTTTTTAGCGTTTTCTATCACTTTCGTGTTTTCGGGGGCCTGCTTGGGGGGTTTCTGGTGTTTGTGGGTGGGTTTTCGGGTCTTGGAGCAACGCTGGGTATGGATACTTTTGATTGCAAGAGGTTTGAAGCAAATCCATCGTGGCAAAGGGGAGTTAGGGCCTAGCTGCAGAGCGCGTGCTGAGTGATTTTGGAAATTTTCCTGAAAATGTCTAAGTCCCCACTTTTGTATATTTGCTTTTTGCCTGTTTGGGGGGCTTCTACTTGTTTCTGCCTGGGTTGATGGGTCTGGGGCCATTGCTGGGAAGGTCTAATACCGGATAAAACTGTTTTGGATAAAATGCATGGTTAAAAAGTTTTTCACTTTTTAGCATTTTCTATCACTTTCGTGTTTTTGGGGGGCCTGCTTGGGGGGTTCCTGGTGTTTGTGGGTGGGTTTTTGGGTCTTGGAGCAACGCTGGGTATGGATACTTTTGATTGCAAGAGGTATGAAGCAAATCTATGGTGGCAAAGGGGAGTTAGGGCCTAGCTGCAGAGCGCACGCTGAGTGATTTTGGAAATTTTCCTGAAAATTTCTGTCCCCACTTTTGTATATTTGCTTTTTGCCTGTTTGGGGGGCTTCTACTTGTTTCTGCCTGGGTTGAAGGGTCTGGGGCCATTGCTGGGAAGGTCTAATACCGGATAAAAGTGTTTTGGATAAAATACATGGTTAAAAAGTTTTTCACTTTTTAGCGTTTTCTATCACTTTCGTGTTTTCGGGGGCCTGCTTGGGGGGGTTCCTTGTGTTTGTGGGTGGGTTTTTGGGTATTAGAGCAACGCTGGGTATGGATACTTTTGATTGCAAGAGGTTTGAAGCAAATCCATGGTGGCAAAGGGGAGTTAGGGCCTAGCTGCAGAGCGCGTGCTGAGTGATTTTGGAAATTTTACTGAAATGTCTAAGTCCCCACTTTTGTATATTTGCTTTTTGCCTGTTTGGGGGGCTTCTACTTGTTTACGCCTGGGTTGATGGGTCTGGGGCCATTGCTGGGAAGGTCTAATACCGGATAAAACTGTTTTGGATAAAATGCATGGTTAAAAAGTTTTTCACTTTTTAGCGTTTTCTATCACTTTCGTGTTTTCGGGGGGCCTGCTTGGGGGGTTCCTGGTGTTTGTGGGTGGGTTTTTGGGTCTTGGAGCAACGCTGGGTATGGATACTTTTCCTTGCAAGAGGTGTGAAGCAAATCTATGGTGGCAAAGGGGAGTTAGGGCCTAGCTGCAGAGCGCGCGCTTAGTGATTTTGGAAATTTTCCTGAAAATTTCTAAGTCCCCACTTTTGTATATTTGCTTTTTGCCTGTTTGGGGGGCTTCTACTTGTTTCTGCCTGAGTTGACGGGTCTGGGGCCATTGCTGGGAAGGTATAATACCGGATAAAAGTGTTTTGGATAAAATACATGGTTAAAAAGTTTTTCACTTTTTAGCGTTTTCTATCACTTTCGTGTTTTAGGGGGCCTGCTTGGGGGGGTTCCTGGTGTTTGTAGGTGGGTTTTTGAGTCTTGGAGCAATGCTGGGTATGGATATTTTTGATTGCAAGAGGTTTGAAGCAAATCCATGGTGGCAAAGGGGAGTTAGGGCCTAGCTGCAGAGCGCACGCTGAGTGATTTTGGAAATTTTCCTGAAAATTTCTGTCCCCACTTTTGTATATTTGCTTTTTGCCTGTTTGGGGGGCTTCTACTTGTTTCTGCCTGGGTTGAAGGGTCTGGGGCCATTGCTGGGAAGGTCTAATACCGGATAAAAGTGTTTTGGATAAAATACATGGTTACAAAGTTTTTCTCTTTTTAGCGTTTTCTATCACTTTCGTGTTTTCCGGGGCCTGCTTGGGGGGGTTCCTTGTGTTTGTGGGTGGGTTTTTGGGTCTTAGAGCAACGCTGGGTATGGATAATTTTGATTGCAAGAGGTTTGAAGCAAATCCATGGTGGCAAAGGGGAGTTAGGGCCTAGCTGCAGAGCGCGTGGTGAGTGATTTTGGAAATTTTCCTGAAAATGTCTAAGTCCCCACTTTTGTATATTGGCTTTTTGCCTGATTGGGGGGCTTCTACTTGTTTCCACCTGGGTTGATCGGTCTGGGGCCATTGCTGGGAAGGTCTCATACCGGATAAAACTGTTTTGGATAAAATGCATGGTTAAAAACTTTTTCACTTTTTAGCGTTTTCTATCACTTTCGTGTTTTCGGGGGGCCTGCTTGGGGGGTTCCTGGTGTTTGTGGGTGGGTTTTTGGGTCTTGGAGCAACGCTGGGTATGGATACTTTTGATTGCAAGAGGTTTGAAGCAAATCCATGGTGGCAAAGGGGAGTTAGGGCCTAGCTGCAGAGCGCGTGCTGAGTGATTTTGGAAATTTTCCTGAAAATGTTTAAGTCCCCACTTTTGTATATTTGCTTTTTGCCTGTTTGGGGGGGTTCTACTTGTTTCCGCCTGGGTTGATGGGTCTGGGGCCATTGCTGGGAAGGTCTAATACCGGATAAAACTGTTTTGGATAAAATGCATGGTTAAATAGTTTTTCACTTTTTAGCGTTTTCTATCACTTTCGTGTTTTCGGGGGGCCTGCTTGGGGGGTTCCTGGTGTTAGTGGGTGGGTTTTTGGGTCTTGGAGCAATGCTGGGAATGGATACTTTTGATTGCAAGAGGTTTGAAGCAAATCCATGGTGGCAAAGGGGAGTTAGGGCCCACCTGCAGAGCGCGCGCTAAGTGATTTTGGAAATTTTCCTGAAAATGTCGAAGTCCCCACTTTTGTATATTTGCTTTTTGCCTGTTTGGGGGGGCTTCTACTTGTTTTCGCCTGGGTTGACGGGTCTGGGGCCATTGCTGGGAAGGTCTAATACCAGATAAAAGTGTTTTGGATAAAATACATGGTTAGAAAGTTTTTCACTTTTTAGCGTTTTCTATCACTTTCGTGTTTTCGGGGGCCTGCTTTGGGGGGTTCCTGGTGTTTGTAGGTGGGTTTTTGAGTCTTTGAGCAACGCTGGGTATGGATACTTTTGATTGCAAGAGGTTTGAAGCAAATCCATGGTGGCAAAGGGGAGTTAGGGCCTAGCTGCAGAGCGCACGCTGAGTGATTTTGGAAATTTTCCTGAAGATTTCTGTCCCCACTTTTGTATATTTGCTTTTTGCCTGTTTGGGGGGCTTCTACTTGTTTCTGCCTGGGTTGAAGGGTCTGGGGCCATTGCTGAGAAGGTCTAATACCGGATAAAAGTGTTTTGGATAAAATACATGGTTAAAAAGTTTTTCACTTTTTAGCGTTTTCTATCACTTTCGTGTTTTCGGGGGCCTGCTTTGGGGGGTTCCTGGTGTTTGTAGGTGGGTTTTTGAGTCTTGGAGCAACGCTGGGTATGGATACTTTTGATTGCAAGAGGTTTGAAGCAAATCCATGGTGGCAAAGGGGAGTTAGGGCCTAGCTGCAGAGCGCACGCTGAGTGATTTTGGAAATTTTCCTGAAAATTTCTGTCCCCACTTTTGTATATTTGCTTTTTGCCTGTTTGGGGGGCTTCTACTTGTTTCTGCCTGGGTTGAAGGGTCTGGGGCCATTGCTGGGAAGGTCTAATACCGGATAAAAGTGTTTTGGATAAAATACATGGTTACAAAGTTTTTCTCTTTTTAGCGTTTTCTATCACTTTCGTGTTTTCCGGGGCCTGCTTGGGGGGGTTCCTTGTGTTTGTGGGTGGGTTTTTGGGTCTTAGAGCAACGCTGGGTATGGATAATTTTGATTGCAAGAGGTTTGAAGCAAATCCATGGTGGCAAAGGGGAGTTAGGGCCTAGCTGCAGAGCGCGCGCTGAGTGATTTTGGAAATTTCCCTGAAAATTTCTAAGTCCCCACTTTTGTATATTTGATTTCTGACTGTTTGGGGGGCTTCTACTTGTTTCCGCCTGGGTTGACGGGTCTGGGGCTATTGCTGGGAAGGTCTAATACCGGATAAAAGTGTTTTGGAGAAAATCGGAGTTGAAATATTTTTGCGTTTTGGCTCACTTGCTTGTCTTTGGGGTGCTGTTTGGGGGGGTTCCTGGTGTTTGGGGGTGGGTTTTGGGGTCTGGGAGCACTGCGGGCACAGTCTAATTTGATTGCATTTGTTTTTCAGGAAATCCATGATAGAAAACGGGAGTTATGGCCTAGCTGCACAGCGCGCTTTGAGTGATTTTGGAATGAGGCCGAAAATATTTCTGTGTGAGCTTTTCCAGTTTTGCTTTTTGCCTGTTTGAGGGTCTTCTACTTGTTTCTGCCTGGGTTGACAGGTCTGGGGCCATTGCTGGGAAGGTCTAATACCGGATAAAAGTGTTTTGGATAAAATACATGGTTAAAAAGTTTTTCACTTTTTAGCATTTTCTATAACTTTTGTGTTTTCGGGGGCCTGCTTTGGGGGGTTCCTGGTGTTTGTGGGTGGGTTTTTGGGTCTTGGAGCAACGCTGGGTATGGATACTTTTGATTGCAAGAGGTTTGAAGCAAATCCATGGTGGCAAAGGGGAGTTAGGGCCTAGCTGCAGAGTGCGTGCTGTGTGATTTTGGAAATTTTCCTGAAAATTTCTAAGTCCCCACTTTTGTATATTTGCTTTTTGCCTGTTTGGGGGGCTTCTACTTGTTTTCGCCTGGGATGACGGGTCTTGGGCCATTGCTGGGAAGGTCTAATACCAGATAAAAGTGTTTTGGATAAAATACATGGTTAGAAAGTTTTTCACTTTTTAGCGTTTTCTATCACTTTTGTGTTTTCGGGGCCTGCTTGGGGGGGTTCTTGGTGTTTGTAGGTGGGTTTTTGAGTCTTGGAGCAATGCTGGGAATGGATACTTTTGATTGCAAGAGGTTTGAAGCAAATCCATGGTGGCAAAGGGGAGTTAGGGCCCACCTGCAGAGCGCGCGCTAAGTGATTTTGGAAATTTTCCTGAAAATTTCGAAGTCCCCACTTTTGTATATTTGCTTTTTGCCTGTTTGGGGGGGCTTCTACTTGTTTTCGCCTGGGTTGACGGGTCTGGGGCCATTGCTGGGAAGGTCTAATACCAGATAAAAGTGTTTTGGATAAAATACATGGTTAGAAAGTTTTTCACTTTTTAGCGTTTTCTATCACTTTCGTGTTTTCGGGGGCCTGCTTTGGGGGGTTCCTGGTGTTTGTAGGTGGGTTTTTGAGTCTTTGAGCAACGCTGGGTATGGATACTTTTGATTGCAAGAGGTTTGAAGCAAATCCATGGTGGCAAAGGGGAGTTAGGGCCTAGCTGCAGAGCGCACGCTGAGTGATTTGGGAAATTTTCCTGAAGATTTCTGTCCCCACTTTTGTATATTTGCTTTTTGCCTGTTTGGGGGGCTTCTACTTGTTTCTGCCTGGGTTGAAGGGTCTGGGGCCATTGCTGAGAAGGTCTAATACCGGATAAAAGTGTTTTGGATAAAATACATGGTTAAAAAGTTTTTCACTTTTTAGCGTTTTCTATCACTTTCGTGTTTTCGCGGGCCTGCTTTGGGGGGTTCCTGGTGTTTGTAGGTGGGTTTTTGAGTCTTGGAGCAACGCTGGGTATGGATACTTTTGATTGCAAGAGGTTTGAAGCAAATCCATGGTGGCAAAGGGGAGTTAGGGCCTAGCTGCAGAGCGCGCGCTGAGTGATTTTGGAAATTTCCCTGAAAATTTCTAAGTCCCCACTTTTGTATATTTGATTTCTGACTGTTTGGGGGGCTTCTACTTGTTTCCGCCTGGGTTGACGGGTCTGGGGCTATTGCTGGGAAGGTCTAATACCGGATAAAAGTGTTTTGGAGAAAATCGGAGTTGAAATATTTTTGCGTTTTGGCTCACTTGCTTGTCTTTGGGGTGCTGTTTGGGGGGGTTCCTGGTGTTTGGGGGTGGGTTTTGGGGTCTGGGAGCACTGCGGGCACAGTCTAATTTGATTGCATTTGTTTTTCAGGAAATCCATGATAGAAAACGGGAGTTATGGCCTAGCTGCACAGCGCGCTTTGAGTGATTTTGGAATGAGGCCGAAAATATTTCTGTGTGAGCTTTTCCAGTTTTGCTTTTTGCCTGTTTGAGGGTCTTCTACTTGTTTCTGCCTGGGTTGACAGGTCTGGGGCCATTGCTGGGAAGGTCTAATACCGGATAAAAGTGTTTTGGATAAAATACATGGTTAAAAAGTTTTTCACTTTTTAGCGTTTTCTATCACTTTTGTGTTTTCGGGGGCCTGCTTTGGGGGGTTCCTGGTGTTTGTGGGTGGGTTTTTGGGTCTTGGAGCAACGCTGGGTATGGATACTTTTGATTGCAAGAGGTTTGAAGCAAATCCATGGTGGCAAAGGGGAGTTAGGGCCTAGCTGCAGAGTGCGTGCTGAGTGATTTTGGAAATTTTCCTGAAAATTTCTAAGTCCCCACTTTTGTATATTTGCTTTTTGCCTGTTTGGGGGGCTTCTACTTGTTTTCGCCTGGGTTGACGGGTCTGGGGCCATTGCTGGGAAGGTCTAATACCAGATAAAAGTGTTTTGGATAAAATACATGGTTAGAAAGTTTTTCACTTTTTAGCGTTTTCTATCACTTTTGTGTTTTCGGGGCCTGCTTGGGGGGGTTCTTGGTGTTTGTAGGTGGGTTTTTGAGTCTTGGAGCAATGCTGGGTATGGATACTTTTGATTGCAAGAGGTTTGAAGCAAATCCATGGTGGCAAAGGGAAGTTAGGGCCTAGCTGCAGAGCGCGTGCTGAGTGGTTTTGGAAATTTTCCTGAAAATTTCTGTCCCCACTTTTGTATATTTGCTTTTTGCCTGTTTGGGGGGCTTCTACTTCTTTTCGCCTGGGTTGACAGGTCTGGGGCCATTGCTGGGAAGGTCTAATACCAGATAAAAGTGTTTTGGATAAAATACATGGTTAGAAAGTTTTTCACTTTTTAGCGTTTTCTATCACTTTCGTGTTTTCGGGGGCCTGCTTGGGGGGGTTCCTGGTGTTTGTAGGTGGGTTTTTGAGTCTTGGAGCAATGCTGGGTATGGATACTTTTGATTGCAAGAGGTTTGAAGCAAATCCATGGTGGCAAAGGGGAGTTAGGGCCTAGCTGCAGAGCGCGTGCTGAGTGGTTTTGGAAATTTTCCTGAAAATGTCTGTCCCCACTTTTGTATATTTGCTTTTTGCCTGTTTGAGGGGCTTCTACTTGTTTCTGCCTGGGTTGAAGGGTCTGGGGCCATTGCTGGGAAGGTCTATTACCGGATAAAAGTGTTTTGGATAAAATACATGGTTAAAAAGTTTTTGTCATTTTAGCGTTTTCTATCACTTGCGTGTTTTCCGGGGCCTGCTTGGGGGGGTTCCTTGTGTTTGTGGGTGGGTTTTTGGGTCTTAGAGCAACGCTGGGTATGGATACTTTTGATTGCAAGAGGTTTGAATCAAATCCATGGTGGCAAAGGGGAGTTGGGGCCTAGCTGCAGAGCGCGTGCTGAGTGATTTTGGAAATTTTCCCGAAAATTTCTGTCCCCACTTTTGTATATTTGATTTTTGACTGTTTGGGGGGGTTCTACTTGTTTCCGCCTGGGTTGATGGGTCTGGGGCCATTGCTGGGAAGGTCTAATACCGGATAAAACCGTTTTGGATAAAATGCATGGTTAAATAGTTTTTCACTTTTTAGCGTTTTCTATCACTTTCGTGTTTTCGGGGGGCCTGCTTGGGGGGTTCCTGGTGTTAGTGGGTGGGTTTTTGGGTCTTGGAGCAATGCTGGGAATGGATACTTTTGATTGCAAGAGGTTTGAAGCAAATCCATGGTGGCAAAGGGGAGTTAGGGCCCACCTGCAGAGCGCGCGCTAAGTGATTTTGGAAATTTTCCTGAAAATTTCGAAGTCCCCACTTTTGTATATTTGCTTTTTGCCTGTTTGGGGGGGCTTCTACTTGTTTTCGCCTGGGTTGACGGGTCTGGGGCCATTGCTGGGAAGGTCTAATACCAGATAAAAGTGTTTTGGATAAAATACATGGTTAGAAAGTTTTTCACTATTTAGTGTTTTCTATCACTTTCGTGTTTTCGGGGGCCTGCTTTGGGGGGTTCCTGGTGTTTGTAGGTGGGTTTTTGAGTCTTTGAGCAACGCTGGGTATGGATACTTTTGATTGCAAGAGGTTTGAAGCAAATCCATGGTGGCAAAGGGGAGTTAGGGCCTAGCTGCAGAGCGCACGCTGAGTGATTTTGGAAATTTTCCTGAAGATTTCTGTCCCCACTTTTGTATATTTGCTTTTTGCCTGTTTGGGGGGCTTCTACTTGTTTCTGCCTGGGTTGAAGGGTCTGGGGCCATTGCTGAGAAGGTCTAATACCGGATAAAAGTGTTTTGGATAAAATACATGGTTAAAAAGTTTTTCACTTTTTAGCGTTTTCTATCACTTTCGTGTTTTCGGGGGCCTGCTTGGGGGGGTTCCTGGTGTTTGTAGGTGGGTTTTTGAGTCTTGGAGCAACGCTGGGTATGGATACTTTTGATTGCAAGAGGTTTGAAGCAAATCCATGGTGGCAAAGGGGAGTTAGGGCCTAGCTGCAGAGCGCGTGCTGAGTGATTTTGGAAATTTCCCTGAAAATTTCTAAGTCCCCACTTTTGTATATTTGATTTCTGACTGTTTGGGGGGCTTCTACTTGTTTCCGCCTGGGTTGACGGGTCTGGGGCTATTGCTGGGAAGGTCTAATACCGGATAAAAGTGTTTTGGAGAAAATCGGAGTTGAAATATTTTTGCGTTTTGGCTCACTTGCTTGTCTTTGGGGTGCTGTTTGGGGGGGTTCCTGGTGTTTGGGGGTGGGTTTTGGGGTCTGGGAGCACTGCGGGCACAGTCTAATTTGATTGCATTTGTTTTTCAGGAAATCCATGGTAGAAAACGGGAGTTATGGCCTAGCTGCACAGCGCGCTTTGAGTGATTTTGGAATGAGGCCGAAAATATTTCTGTGTGAGCTTTTCCAGTTTTGCTTTTTGCCTGTTTGAGGGTCTTCTACTTGTTTCTGCCTGGGTTGACAGGTCTGGGGCCATTGCTGGGAAGGTCTAATACCGGATAAAAGTGTTTCGGATAAAATACATGGTTAAAAAGTTTTTCACTTTTTAGCGTTTTCTATCACTTTTGTGTTTTCGGGGGCCTGCTTTGGGGGGTTCCTGGTGTTTGTGGGTGGGTTTTTGGGTCTTGGAGCAACGCTGGGTATGGATACTTTTGATTGCAAGAGGTTTGAAGCAAATCCATGGTGGCAAAGGGGAGTTAGGGCCTAGCTGCAGAGTGCGTGCTGAGTGATTTTGGAAATTTTCCTGAAAATTTCTAAGTCCCCACTTTTGTATATTTGCTTTTTGCCTGTTTGGGGGGCTTCTACTTGTTTTCGCCTGGGTTGACGGGTCTGGGGCCATTGCTGGGAAGGTCTAATACCAGATAAAAGTGTTTTGGATAAAATACATGGTTAGAAAGTTTTTCACTTTTTAGCGTTTTCTATCACTTTTGTGTTTTCGGGGCCTGCTTGGGGGGGTTCTTGGTGTTTGTAGGTGGGTTTTTGAGTCTTGGAGCAATGCTGGGTATGGATACTTTTGATTGCAAGAGGTTTGAAGCAAATCCATGGTGGCAAAGGGAAGTTAGGGCCTAGCTGCAGAGCGCGTGCTGAGTGGTTTTGGAAATTTTCCTGAAAATTTCTGTCCCCACTTTTGTATATTTGCTTTTTGCCTGTTTGGGGGGCTTCTACTTCTTTTCGCCTGGGTTGACAGGTCTGGGGCCATTGCTGGGAAGGTCTAATACCAGATAAAAGTGTTTTGGATAAAATACATGGTTAGAAAGTTTTTCACTTTTTAGCGTTTTCTATCACTTTCGTGTTTTCGGGGGCCTGCTTGGGGGGGTTCCTGGTGTTTGTAGGTGGGATTTTGAGTCTTGGAGCAATGCTGGGTATGGATACTTTTGATTGCAAGAGGTTTGAAGCAAATCCATGGTGGCAAAGGGGAGTTGGGCCTAGCTGCAGAGCGCGTGCTGAGTGGTTTTGGAAATTTTCCTGAAAATGTCTGTCCCCACTTTTGTATATTTGCTTTTTGCCTGTTTGGGGGGCTTCTACTTGTTTCTGCCTGGGTTGAAGGGTCTGGGGCCATTGCTGGGAAGGTCTATTACCGGATAAAAGTGTTTTGGATAAAATACATGGTTAAAAAGTTTTTGTCATTTTAGCGTTTTCGATCACTTGCGTGTTTTCCGGGGCCTGCTTGGGGGGGTTCCTTGTGTTTGTGGGTGGGTTTTTGGGTCTTAGAGCAACGCTGGGTATGGATACTTTTGATTGCAAGAGGTTTGAATCAAATCCATGGTGGCAAAGGGGAGTTGGGGCCTAGCTGCAGAGCGCGTGCTGAGTGATTTTGGAAATTTTCCTGAAAATTTCTGTCCCCACTTTTGTATATTTGATTTTTGACTGTTTGGGGGGGGTTCTACTTGTTTCCACCTGGGTTGATGGGTCTGGGGCCATTGCTGGGAAGGTCTAATACCGGATAAAACTGTTTTGGATAAAATGCATGGTTAAATAGTTTTTCACTTTTTAGCGTTTTCTATCACTTTTGTGTTTTCGGGGGGCCTGCTTGGGGGGTTCCTGGTGTTAGTGGGTGGGTTTTTGGGTCTTGGAGCAATGCTGGGAATGGATACTTTTGATTGCAAGAGGTTTGAAGCAAATCCATGGTGGCAAAGGGGAGTTAGGGCCCACCTGCAGAGCGCGCGCTAAGTGATTTTGGAAATTTTCCTGAAAATTTCGAAGTCCCCACTTTTGTATATTTGCTTTTTGCCTGTTTGGGGGGGCTTCTACTTGTTTTCGCCTGGGTTGACGGGTCTGGGGCCATTGCTGGGAAGGTCTAATACCAGATAAAAGTGTTTTGGATAAAATACATGGTTAAAAAGTTTTTCACTTTTTAGCGTTTTCTATCACTTTCGTGTTTTCGGGGGCCTGCTTGGGGGGGTTCCTGGTGTTTGTAGGTGGGTTTTTGAGTCTTGGAGCAACGCTGGGTATGGATACTTTTGATTGCAAGAGGTTTGAAGCAAATCCATGGTGGCAAAGGGGAGTTAGGGCCTAGCTGCAGAGCGCGCGCTGAGTGATTTTGGAAATTTCCCTGAAAATTTCTAAGTCCCCACTTTTGTATATTTGATTTCTGACTGTTTGGGGGGCTTCTACTTGATTCCGCCTGGGTTGACGGGTCTGGGGCTATTGCTGGGAAGGTCTAATACCGGATAAAAGTGTTTTGGAGAAAATCGGAGTTGAAATATTTTTGCGTTTTGGCTCACTTGCTTGTCTTTGGGGTGCTGTTTGGGGGGGTTCCTGGTGTTTGGGGGTGGGTTTTGGGGTCTGGGAGCACTGCGGGCACAGTCTAATTTGATTGCATTTGTTTTTCAGGAAATCCATGGTAGAAAACGGGAGTTATGGCCTAGCTGCACAGCGCGCTTTGAGTGATTTTGGAATGAGGCCGAAAATATTTCTGTGTGAGCTTTTCCAGTTTTGCTTTTTGCCTGTTTGAGGGTCTTCTACTTGTTTCTGCCTGGGTTGACAGGTCTGGGGCCATTGCTGGGAAGGTCTAATACCGGATAAAAGTGTTTTGGATAAAATACATGGTTAAAAAGTTTTTCACTTTTTAGCGTTTTCTATCACTTTTGTGTTTTCGGGGGCCTGCTTTGGGGGGTTCCTGGTGTTTGTGGGTGGGTTTTTGGGTCTTGGAGCAACGCTGGGTATGGATACTTTTGATTGCAAGAGGTTTGAAGCAAATCCATGGTGGCAAAGGGGAGTTAGGGCCTAGCTGCAGAGTGCGTGCTGAGTGATTTTGGAAATTTTCCTGAAAATTTCTAAGTCCCCACTTTTGTATATTTGCTTTTTGCCTGTTTGGGGGGCTTCTACTTGTTTTCGCCTGGGTTGACGGGTCTGGGGCCATTGCTGGGAAGGTCTAATACCAGATAAAAGTGTTTTGGATAAAATACATGGTTAGAAAGTTTTTCACTTTTTAGCGTTTTCTATCACTTTTGTGTTTTCGGGGCCTGCTTGGGGGGGTTCTTGGTGTTTGTAGGTGGGTTTTTGAGTCTTGGAGCAATGCTGGGTATGGATACTTTTGATTGCAAGAGGTTTGAAGCAAATCCATGGTGGCAAAGGGAAGTTAGGGCCTAGATGCAGAGCGCGTGCTGAGTGGTTTTGGAAATTTTTCTGAAAATTTCTGTCCCCACTTTTGTATATTTGCTTTTTGCCTGTTTGGGGGGCTTCTACTTGTTTTCGCCTGGGTTGACAGGTCTGGGGCCATTGCTGGGAAGGTCTAATACCAGATAAAAGTGTTTTGGATAAAATACATGGTTAGAAAGTTTTTCACTTTTTAGCGTTTTCTATCACTTTCGTGTTTTCGGGGGCCTGCTTGGGGGGGTTCCTGGTGTTTGTAGGTGGGTTTTTGAGTCTTGGAGCAATGCTGGGTATGGATACTTTTGATTGCAAGAGGTTTGAAGCAAATCCATGGTGGCAAAGGGGAGTTAGGGCCTAGCTGCAGAGCGCGTGCTGAGTGGTTTTGGAAATTTTCCTGAAAATGTCTGTCCCCACTTTTGTATATTTGCTTTTTGCCTGTTTGGGGGGCTTCTACTTGTTTCTGCCTGGGTTGAAGGGTCTGGGGCCATTGCTGGGAAGGTCTATTACCGGATAAAAGTGTTTTGGATAAAATACATGGTTAAAAAGTTTTTGTCATTTTAGCGTTTTCTATCACTTGCGTGTTTTCCGGGGCCTGCTTGGGGGGGTTCCTTGTGTTTGTGGGTGGGTTTTTGGGTCTTAGAGCAACGCTGGGTATGGATACTTTTGATTGCAAGAGGTTTGAATCAAATCCATGGTGGCAAAGGGGAGTTGGGGCCTAGCTGCAGAGCGCGTGCTGAGTGATTTTGGAAATTTTCCTGAAAATTTCTGTCCCCACTTTTGTATATTTGATTTTTGACTGTTTGGGGGGCTTCTACTTGTTTCCCCCTGGGTTGACGGGTCTGGGGCTATAGCTGGGAAGGTCTAATACCGGATAAAAGTGTTTTGGAGAAAATCGGAGTAGAAATATTTTTGCGTTTTGGCTCACTTGCTTGTCTTTGGGGTGCTGTTTGGGGGGGTTCCTGGTGTTTGGGGGTGGGTTTTGGGGTCTGGGAGCACTGCGGGCACAGTCTAATTTGATTGCATTTGTTTTTCAGGAAATCCATGGTAGAAAACGCGAGTTATGGCCTAGCTGCACAGCGCGCTTTGAGTGATTTTCGAATGAGGCCGAAAATATTTCTGTGTGAGCTTTTCCAGTTTTGCTTTTTGCCTGTTTGAGGGTCTTCTACTTGTTTCTGCCTGGGTTGACAGGTCTGGGGCCATTGCTGGGAAGGTCTAATACCGGATAAAAGTGTTTTGGATCAAATACATGGTTAAAATGTTTTTCACTTTTTAGCGTTTTCTATCACTTTTGTGTTTTCGGGGGCCTGCTTTGGGGGGTTCCTGGTGTTTGTGGGTGGGTTTTTGGGTCTTGGAGCAACGCTGGGTATGGATACTTTTGATTGCAAGAGGTTTGAAGCAAATCCATGGTGGCAAAGGGGAGTTAGGGCCTAGCTGCAGAGCGCGTGCTGAGTGATTTTGGAAATTTTCCTGAACATTTCTAAGTCCCCACTTTTGTATATTTGCTTTTTGCCTGTTTGGGGGGCTTCTACTTGTTTTCGCCTGGGTTGACGGGTCTGGGGCCATTGCTGGGAAGGTCTAATACCAGATAAAAGTGTTTTGGATAAAATACATGGTTAGAAAGTTTTTCACTTTTTAGCGTTTTCTATCACTTTCGTGTTTTCGGGGGCCTGCTTGGGGGGGTTCCTGGTGTTTGTAGGTGGGTTTTTGAGTCTTGGAGCAATGCTGGGTATGGATACTTTTGATTGCAAGAGGTTTGAAGCAAATCCATGGTGGCAAAGGGGAGTTAGGGCCTAGCTGCAAAGCGCGTGCTGAGTGGTTTTGGAAATTTTCCTGAAAATTTCTGTCCCCACTTTTGTATATTTGCTTTTTGCCTGTTTGGGGGGCTTCTACTTGTTTCTGCCTGGGTTGAAGGGTCTGGGGCCATTGCTCGGAAGGTCTAATACCGGATAAAAGTGTTTTGGATAAAATACATGGTTAAAAAGTTTTTCTCTTTTTAGCGTTTTCTATCACTTGCGTGTTTTCCGGGGCCTGCTTGGGGGGGTTCCTTGTGTTTGTGGGTGGGTTTTTGGGTCTTAGAGCAACGCTGGGTATGGATACTTTTGATTGCAAGAGGTTTGAATCAAATCCATGGTGGCAAAGGGGAGTTAGGGCCTAGCTGCAGAGCGCGTGCTGAGTGGTTTTGGAAATTTTCCTGAAAATTTCTGTCCCCACTTTTGTATATTTGCTTTTTGCCTGTTTGGGGGGCTTCTACTTGTTTTCGCCTGGGTTGACGGGTCTGGGGCCATTGCTGGGAAGGTCTAATACCAGATAAAAGTGTTTTGGATAAAATACATGGTTAGAAAGTTTTTCACTTTTTAGCGTTTTCTATCACTTTTGTGTTTTCGGGGCCTGCTTGGGGGGGTTCTTGGTGTTTGTAGGTGGGTTTTTGAGTCTTGGAGCAATGCTGGGTATGGATACTTTTGATTGCAAGAGGTTTGAAGCAAATCCATGGTGGCAAAGGGAAGTTAGGGCCTAGCTGCAGAGCGCGTGCTGAGTGGTTTTGGAAATTTTCCTGAAAATTTCTGTCCCCACTTTTGTATATTTGCTTTTTGCCTGTTTGGGGGGCTTCTACTTCTTTTCGCCTGGGTTGACAGGTCTGGGGCCATTGCTGGGAAGGTCTAATACCAGATAAAAGTGTTTTGGATAAAATACATGGTTAGAAAGTTTTTCACTTTTTAGCGTTTTCTATCACTTTCGTGTTTTCGGGGGCCTGCTTGGGGGGGTTCCTGGTGTTTGTAGGTGGGTTTTTGAGTCTTGGAGCAATGCTGGGTATGGATACTTTTGATTGCAAGAGGTTTGAAGCAAATCCATGGTGGCAAAGGGGAGTTAGGGCCTAGCTGCAAAGCGCGTGCTGAGTGGTTTTGGAAATTTTCCTGAAAATTTCTGTCCCCACTTTTGTATATTTGCTTTTTGCCTGTTTGGGGGGCTTCTACTTGTTTCTGCCTGGGTTGAAGGGTCTGGGGCCATTGCTCGGAAGGTCTAATACCGGATAAAAGTGTTTTGGATAAAATACATGGTTAAAAAGTTTTTCTCTTTTTAGCGTTTTCTATCACTTGCGTGTTTTCCGGGGCCTGCTTGGGGGGGTTCCTTGTGTTTGTGGGTGGGTTTTTGGGTCTTAGAGCAACGCTGGGTATGGATACTTTTGATTGCAAGAGGTTTGAATCAAATCCATGGTGGCAAAGGGGAGTTAGGGCCTAGCTGCAGAGCGCGTGCTGAGTGGTTTTGGAAATTTTCCTGAAAATTTCTGTCCCCACTTTTGTATATTTGCTTTTTGCCTGTTTGGGGGGCTTCTACTTGTTTTCGCCTGGGTTGACGGGTCTGGGGCCATTGCTGGGAAGGTCTAATACCAGATAAAAGTGTTTTGGATAAAATACATGGTTAGAAAGTTTTTCACTTTTTAGCGTTTTCTATCACTTTTGTGTTTTCGGGGCCTGCTTGGGGGGGTTCTTGGTGTTTGTAGGTGGGTTTTTGAGTCTTGGAGCAATACTGGGTATGGATACTTTTGATTGCAAGAGGTTTGAAGCAAATCCATGGTGGCAAAGGGAAGTTAGGGCCTAGCTGCAGAGCGCGTGCTGAGTGGTTTTGGAAATTTTCCTGAAAATTTCTGTCCCCACTTTTGTATATTTGCTTTTTGCCTGTTTGGGGGGGTTCTACTTGTTTCCACCTGGGTTGATGGGTCTGGGGCCATTGCTGGGAAGGTCTAATACCGGATAAAACTGTTTTGGATAAAATGCATGGTTAAATAGTTTTTCACTTTTTAGCGTTTTCTATCACTTTCGTGTTTTCGGGGGGCCTGCTTGGGGGGTTCCTGGTGTTAGTGGGTGGGTTTTTGGGTCTTGGAGCAATGCTGGGAATGGATACTTTTGATTGCAAGAGGTTTGAAGCAAATCCATGGTGGCAAAGGGGAGTTAGGGCCCACCTGCAGAGCGCGCGCTAAGTGATTTTGGAAATTTTCCTGAAAATTTCGAAGTCCCCACTTTTGTATATTTGCTTTTTGCCTGTTTGGGGGGGCTTCTACTTGTTTTCGCCTGGGTTGACGGGTCTGGGGCCATTGCTGGGAAGGTCTAATACCAGATAAAAGTGTTTTGGATAAAATACATGGTTAGAAAGTTTTTCACTTTTTAGCGTTTTCTATCACTTTCGTGTTTTCGGGGGCCTGCTTTGGGGGGTTCCTGGTGTTTGTAGGTGGGTTTTTGAGTCTTTGAGCAACGCTGGGTATGGATACTTTTGATTGCAAGAGGTTTGAAGCAAATCCATGGTGGCAAAGGGGAGTTAGGGCCTAGCTGCAGAGCGCACGCTGAGTGATTTTGGAAATTTTCCTGAAAATGTCTGTCCCCACTTTTGTATATTTGATTTCTGACTGTTTGGGGGGCTTCTACTTGTTTCCGCCTGGGTTGACGGGTCTGGGGCTATTGCTGGGAAGGTCTAATACCGGATAAAAGTGTTTTGGAGAAAATCGGAGTTGAAATATTTTTGCGTTTTGGCTCACTTGCTTGTCTTTGGGGTGCTGTTTGGGGGGGTTCCTGGTGTTTGGGGGTGGGTTTTGGGGTCTGGGAGCACTGCGGGCACAGTCTAATTTGATTGCATTTGTTTTTCAGGAAATCCATGATAGAAAACGGGAGTTATGGCCTAGCTGCACAGCGCGCTTTGAGTGATTTTGGAATGAGGCCGAAAATATTTCTGTGTGAGCTTTTCCAGTTTTGCTTTTTGCCTGTTTGAGGGTCTTCTACTTGTTTCTGCCTGGGTTGACAGGTCTGGGGCCATTGCTGGGAAGGTCTAATACCGGATAAAAGTGTTTTGGATAAAATACATGGTTAAAAAGTTTTTCACTTTTTAGCGTTTTCTATCACTTTTGTGTTTTCGGGGGCCTGCTTTGGGGGGTTCCTGGTGTTTGTGGGTGGGTTTTTGGGTCTTGGAGCAACGCTGGGTATGGATACTTTTGATTGCAAGAGGTTTGAAGCAAATCCATGGTGGCAAAGGGGAGTTAGGGCCTAGCTGCAGAGTGCGTGCTGAGTGATTTTGGAAATTTTCCTGAAAATTTCTAAGTCCCCACTTTTGTATATTTGCTTTTTGCCTGTTTGGGGGGCTTCTACTTGTTTTCGCCTGGGTTGACGGGTCTGGGGCCATTGCTGGGAAGGTCTAATACCAGATAAAAGTGTTTTGGATAAAATACATGGTTAGAAAGTTTTTCACTTTTTAGCGTTTTCTATCACTTTTGTGTTTTCGGGGCCTGCTTGGGGGGGTTCTTGGTGTTTGTAGGTGGGTTTTTGAGTCTTGGAGCAATGCTGGGTATGGATACTTTTGATTGCAAGAGGTTTGAAGCAAATCCATGGTGGCAAAGGGAAGTTAGGGCCTAGCTGCAGAGCGCGTGCTGAGTGGTTTTGGAAATTTTCCTGAAAATTTCTGTCCCCACTTTTGTATATTTGCTTTTTGCCTGTTTGGGGGGCTTCTACTTCTTTTCGCCTGGGTTGACAGGTCTGGGGCCATTGCTGGGAAGGTCTAATACCAGATAAAAGTGTTTTGGATAAAATACATGGTTAGAAAGTTTTTCACTTTTTAGCGTTTTCTATCACTTTCGTGTTTTCGGGGGCCTGCTTGGGGGGGTTCCTGGTGTTTGTAGGTGGGTTTTTGAGTCTTGGAGCAATGCTGGGTATGGATACTTTTGATTGCAAGAGGTTTGAAGCAAATCCATGGTGGCAAAGGGGAGTTAGGGCCTAGCTGCAGAGCGCGTGCTGAGTGGTTTTGGAAATTTTCCTGAAAATGTCTGTCCCCACTTTTGTATATTTGCTTTTTGCCTGTTTGAGGGGCTTCTACTTGTTTCTGCCTGGGTTGAAGGGTCTGGGGCCATTGCTGGGAAGGTCTATTACCGGATAAAAGTGTTTTGGATAAAATACATGGTTAAAAAGTTTTTGTCATTTTAGCGTTTTCTATCACTTGCGTGTTTTCCGGGGCCTGCTTGGGGGGGTTCCTTGTGTTTGTGGGTGGGTTTTTGGGTCTTAGAGCAACGCTGGGTATGGATACTTTTGATTGCAAGAGGTTTGAATCAAATCCATGGTGGCAAAGGGGAGTTGGGGCCTAGCTGCAGAGCGCGTGCTGAGTGATTTTGGAAATTTTCCCGAAAATTTCTGTCCCCACTTTTGTATATTTGATTTTTGACTGTTTGGGGGGGTTCTACTTGTTTCCGCCTGGGTTGATGGGTCTGGGGCCATTGCTGGGAAGGTCTAATACCGGATAAAACCGTTTTGGATAAAATGCATGGTTAAATAGTTTTTCACTTTTTAGCGTTTTCTATCACTTTCGTGTTTTCGGGGGGCCTGCTTGGGGGGTTCCTGGTGTTAGTGGGTGGGTTTTTGGGTCTTGGAGCAATGCTGGGAATGGATACTTTTGATTGCAAGAGGTTTGAAGCAAATCCATGGTGGCAAAGGGGAGTTAGGGCCCACCTGCAGAGCGCGCGCTAAGTGATTTTGGAAATTTTCCTGAAAATTTCGAAGTCCCCACTTTTGTATATTTGCTTTTTGCCTGTTTGGGGGGGCTTCTACTTGTTTTCGCCTGGGTTGACGGGTCTGGGGCCATTGCTGGGAAGGTCTAATACCAGATAAAAGTGTTTTGGATAAAATACATGGTTAGAAAGTTTTTCACTATTTAGCGTTTTCTATCACTTTCGTGTTTTCGGGGGCCTGCTTTGGGGGGTTCCTGGTGTTTGTAGGTGGGTTTTTGAGTCTTTGAGCAACGCTGGGTATGGATACTTTTGATTGCAAGAGGTTTGAAGCAAATCCATGGTGGCAAAGGGGAGTTAGGGCCTAGCTGCAGAGCGCACGCTGAGTGATTTTGGAAATTTTCCTGAAGATTTCTGTCCCCACTTTTGTATATTTGCTTTTTGCCTGTTTGGGGGGCTTCTACTTGTTTCTGCCTGGGTTGAAGGGTCTGGGGCCATTGCTGAGAAGGTCTAATACCGGATAAAAGTGTTTTGGATAAAATACATGGTTAAAAAGTTTTTCACTTTTTAGCGTTTTCTATCACTTTCGTGTTTTCGGGGGCCTGCTTGGGGGGGTTCCTGGTGTTTGTAGGTGGGTTTTTGAGTCTTGGAGCAACGCTGGGTATGGATACTTTTGATTGCAAGAGGTTTGAAGCAAATCCATGGTGGCAAAGGGGAGTTAGGGCCTAGCTGCAGAGCGCGTGCTGAGTGATTTTGGAAATTTCCCTGAAAATTTCTAAGTCCCCACTTTTGTATATTTGATTTCTGACTGTTTGGGGGGCTTCTACTTGTTTCCGCCTGGGTTGACGGGTCTGGGGCTATTGCTGGGAAGGTCTAATACCGGATAAAAGTGTTTTGGAGAAAATCGGAGTTGAAATATTTTTGCGTTTTGGCTCACTTGCTTGTCTTTGGGGTGCTGTTTGGGGGGGTTCCTGGTGTTTGGGGGTGGGTTTTGGGGTCTGGGAGCACTGCGGGCACAGTCTAATTTGATTGCATTTGTTTTTCAGGAAATCCATGGTAGAAAACGGGAGTTATGGCCTAGCTGCACAGCGCGCTTTGAGTGATTTTGGAATGAGGCCGAAAATATTTCTGTGTGAGCTTTTCCAGTTTTGCTTTTTGCCTGTTTGAGGGTCTTCTACTTGTTTCTGCCTGGGTTGACAGGTCTGGGGCCATTGCTGGGAAGGTCTAATACCGGATAAAAGTGTTTCGGATAAAATACATGGTTAAAAAGTTTTTCACTTTTTAGCGTTTTCTATCACTTTTGTGTTTTCGGGGGCCTGCTTTGGGGGGTTCCTGGTGTTTGTGGGTGGGTTTTTGGGTCTTGGAGCAACGCTGGGTATGGATACTTTTGATTGCAAGAGGTTTGAAGCAAATCCATGGTGGCAAAGGGGAGTTAGGGCCTAGCTGCAGAGTGCGTGCTGAGTGATTTTGGAAATTTTCCTGAAAATTTCTAAGTCCCCACTTTTGTATATTTGCTTTTTGCCTGTTTGGGGGGCTTCTACTTGTTTTCGCCTGGGTTGACGGGTCTGGGGCCATTGCTGGGAAGGTCTAATACCAGATAAAAGTGTTTTGGATAAAATACATGGTTAGAAAGTTTTTCACTTTTTAGCGTTTTCTATCACTTTTGTGTTTTCGGGGCCTGCTTGGGGGGGTTCTTGGTGTTTGTAGGTGGGTTTTTGAGTCTTGGAGCAATGCTGGGTATGGATACTTTTGATTGCAAGAGGTTTGAAGCAAATCCATGGTGGCAAAGGGAAGTTAGGGCCTAGCTGCAGAGCGCGTGCTGAGTGGTTTTGGAAATTTTCCTGAAAATTTCTGTCCCCACTTTTGTATATTTGCTTTTTGCCTGTTTGGGGGGCTTCTACTTCTTTTCGCCTGGGTTGACAGGTCTGGGGCCATTGCTGGGAAGGTCTAATACCAGATAAAAGTGTTTTGGATAAAATACATGGTTAGAAAGTTTTTCACTTTTTAGCGTTTTCTATCACTTTCGTGTTTTCGGGGGCCTGCTTGGGGGGGTTCCTGGTGTTTGTAGGTGGGATTTTGAGTCTTGGAGCAATGCTGGGTATGGATACTTTTGATTGCAAGAGGTTTGAAGCAAATCCATGGTGGCAAAGGGGAGTTGGGCCTAGCTGCAGAGCGCGTGCTGAGTGGTTTTGGAAATTTTCCTGAAAATGTCTGTCCCCACTTTTGTATATTTGCTTTTTGCCTGTTTGGGGGGCTTCTACTTGTTTCTGCCTGGGTTGAAGGGTCTGGGGCCATTGCTGGGAAGGTCTATTACCGGATAAAAGTGTTTTGGATAAAATACATGGTTAAAAAGTTTTTGTCATTTTAGCGTTTTCGATCACTTGCGTGTTTTCCGGGGCCTGCTTGGGGGGGTTCCTTGTGTTTGTGGGTGGGTTTTTGGGTCTTAGAGCAACGCTGGGTATGGATACTTTTGATTGCAAGAGGTTTGAATCAAATCCATGGTGGCAAAGGGGAGTTGGGGCCTAGCTGCAGAGCGCGTGCTGAGTGATTTTGGAAATTTTCCTGAAAATTTCTGTCCCCACTTTTGTATATTTGATTTTTGACTGTTTGGGGGGGTTCTACTTGTTTCCACCTGGGTTGATGGGTCTGGGGCCATTGCTGGGAAGGTCTAATACCGGATAAAACTGTTTTGGATAAAATGCATGGTTAAATAGTTTTTCACTTTTTAGCGTTTTCTATCACTTTTGTGTTTTCGGGGGGCCTGCTTGGGGGGTTCCTGGTGTTAGTGGGTGGGTTTTTGGGTCTTGGAGCAATGCTGGGAATGGATACTTTTGATTGCAAGAGGTTTGAAGCAAATCCATGGTGGCAAAGGGGAGTTAGGGCCCACCTGCAGAGCGCGCGCTAAGTGATTTTGGAAATTTTCCTGAAAATTTCGAAGTCCCCACTTTTGTATATTTGCTTTTTGCCTGTTTGGGGGGGCTTCTACTTGTTTTCGCCTGGGTTGACGGGTCTGGGGCCATTGCTGGGAAGGTCTAATACCAGATAAAAGTGTTTTGGATAAAATACATGGTTAAAAAGTTTTTCACTTTTTAGCGTTTTCTATCACTTTCGTGTTTTCGGGGGCCTGCTTGGGGGGGTTCCTGGTGTTTGTAGGTGGGTTTTTGAGTCTTGGAGCAACGCTGGGTATGGATACTTTTGATTGCAAGAGGTTTGAAGCAAATCCATGGTGGCAAAGGGGAGTTAGGGCCTAGCTGCAGAGCGCGCGCTGAGTGATTTTGGAAATTTCCCTGAAAATTTCTAAGTCCCCACTTTTGTATATTTGATTTCTGACTGTTTGGGGGGCTTCTACTTGTTTCCGCCTGGGTTGACGGGTCTGGGGCTATTGCTGGGAAGGTCTAATACCGGATAAAAGTGTTTTGGAGAAAATCGGAGTTGAAATATTTTTGCGTTTTGGCTCACTTGCTTGTCTTTGGGGTGCTGTTTGGGGGGGTTCCTGGTGTTTGGGGGTGGGTTTTGGGGTCTGGGAGCACTGCGGGCACAGTCTAATTTGATTGCATTTGTTTTTCAGGAAATCCATGGTAGAAAACGGGAGTTATGGCCTAGCTGCACAGCGCGCTTTGAGTGATTTTGGAATGAGGCCGAAAATATTTCTGTGTGAGCTTTTCCAGTTTTGCTTTTTGCCTGTTTGAGGGTCTTCTACTTGTTTCTGCCTGGGTTGACAGGTCTGGGGCCATTGCTGGGAAGGTCTAATACCGGATAAAAGTGTTTTGGATAAAATACATGGTTAAAAAGTTTTTCACTTTTTAGCGTTTTCTATCACTTTTGTGTTTTCGGGGGCCTGCTTTGGGGGGTTCCTGGTGTTTGTGGGTGGGTTTTTGGGTCTTGGAGCAACGCTGGGTATGGATACTTTTGATTGCAAGAGGTTTGAAGCAAATCCATGGTGGCAAAGGGGAGTTAGGGCCTAGCTGCAGAGTGCGTGCTGAGTGATTTTGGAAATTTTCCTGAAAATTTCTAAGTCCCCACTTTTGTATATTTGCTTTTTGCCTGTTTGGGGGGCTTCTACTTGTTTTCGCCTGGGTTGACGGGTCTGGGGCCATTGCTGGGAAGGTCTAATACCAGATAAAAGTGTTTTGGATAAAATACATGGTTAGAAAGTTTTTCACTTTTTAGCGTTTTCTATCACTTTTGTGTTTTCGGGGCCTGCTTGGGGGGGTTCTTGGTGTTTGTAGGTGGGTTTTTGAGTCTTGGAGCAATGCTGGGTATGGATACTTTTGATTGCAAGAGGTTTGAAGCAAATCCATGGTGGCAAAGGGAAGTTAGGGCCTAGATGCAGAGCGCGTGCTGAGTGGTTTTGGAAATTTTTCTGAAAATTTCTGTCCCCACTTTTGTATATTTGCTTTTTGCCTGTTTGGGGGGCTTCTACTTGTTTTCGCCTGGGTTGACAGGTCTGGGGCCATTGCTGGGAAGGTCTAATACCAGATAAAAGTGTTTTGGATAAAATACATGGTTAGAAAGTTTTTCACTTTTTAGCGTTTTCTATCACTTTCGTGTTTTCGGGGGCCTGCTTGGGGGGGTTCCTGGTGTTTGTAGGTGGGTTTTTGAGTCTTGGAGCAATGCTGGGTATGGATACTTTTGATTGCAAGAGGTTTGAAGCAAATCCATGGTGGCAAAGGGGAGTTAGGGCCTAGCTGCAGAGCGCGTGCTGAGTGGTTTTGGAAATTTTCCTGAAAATGTCTGTCCCCACTTTTGTATATTTGCTTTTTGCCTGTTTGGGGGGCTTCTACTTGTTTCTGCCTGGGTTGAAGGGTCTGGGGCCATTGCTGGGAAGGTCTATTACCGGATAAAAGTGTTTTGGATAAAATACATGGTTAAAAAGTTTTTGTCATTTTAGCGTTTTCTATCACTTGCGTGTTTTCCGGGGCCTGCTTGGGGGGGTTCCTTGTGTTTGTGGGTGGGTTTTTGGGTCTTAGAGCAACGCTGGGTATGGATACTTTTGATTGCAAGAGGTTTGAATCAAATCCATGGTGGCAAAGGGGAGTTGGGGCCTAGCTGCAGAGCGCGTGCTGAGTGATTTTGGAAATTTTCCTGAAAATTTCTGTCCCCACTTTTGTATATTTGATTTTTGACTGTTTGGGGGGCTTCTACTTGTTTCCCCCTGGGTTGACGGGTCTGGGGCTATAGCTGGGAAGGTCTAATACCGGATAAAAGTGTTTTGGAGAAAATCGGAGTAGAAATATTTTTGCGTTTTGGCTCACTTGCTTGTCTTTGGGGTGCTGTTTGGGGGGGTTCCTGGTGTTTGGGGGTGGGTTTTGGGGTCTGGGAGCACTGCGGGCACAGTCTAATTTGATTGCATTTGTTTTTCAGGAAATCCATGGTAGAAAACGCGAGTTATGGCCTAGCTGCACAGCGCGCTTTGAGTGATTTTCGAATGAGGCCGAAAATATTTCTGTGTGAGCTTTTCCAGTTTTGCTTTTTGCCTGTTTGAGGGTCTTCTACTTGTTTCTGCCTGGGTTGACAGGTCTGGGGCCATTGCTGGGAAGGTCTAATACCGGATAAAAGTGTTTTGGATCAAATACATGGTTAAAATGTTTTTCACTTTTTAGCGTTTTCTATCACTTTTGTGTTTTCGGGGGCCTGCTTTGGGGGGTTCCTGGTGTTTGTGGGTGGGTTTTTGGGTCTTGGAGCAACGCTGGGTATGGATACTTTTGATTGCAAGAGGTTTGAAGCAAATCCATGGTGGCAAAGGGGAGTTAGGGCCTAGCTGCAGAGCGCGTGCTGAGTGATTTTGGAAATTTTCCTGAACATTTCTAAGTCCCCACTTTTGTATATTTGCTTTTTGCCTGTTTGGGGGGCTTCTACTTGTTTTCGCCTGGGTTGACGGGTCTGGGGCCATTGCTGGGAAGGTCTAATACCAGATAAAAGTGTTTTGGATAAAATACATGGTTAGAAAGTTTTTCACTTTTTAGCGTTTTCTATCACTTTCGTGTTTTCGGGGGCCTGCTTGGGGGGGTTCCTGGTGTTTGTAGGTGGGTTTTTGAGTCTTGGAGCAATGCTGGGTATGGATACTTTTGATTGCAAGAGGTTTGAAGCAAATCCATGGTGGCAAAGGGGAGTTAGGGCCTAGCTGCAAAGCGCGTGCTGAGTGGTTTTGGAAATTTTCCTGAAAATTTCTGTCCCCACTTTTGTATATTTGCTTTTTGCCTGTTTGGGGGGCTTCTACTTGTTTCTGCCTGGGTTGAAGGGTCTGGGGCCATTGCTCGGAAGGTCTAATACCGGATAAAAGTGTTTTGGATAAAATACATGGTTAAAAAGTTTTTCTCTTTTTAGCGTTTTCTATCACTTGCGTGTTTTCCGGGGCCTGCTTGGGGGGGTTCCTTGTGTTTGTGGGTGGGTTTTTGGGTCTTAGAGCAACGCTGGGTATGGATACTTTTGATTGCAAGAGGTTTGAATCAAATCCATGGTGGCAAAGGGGAGTTAGGGCCTAGCTGCAGAGCGCGTGCTGAGTGGTTTTGGAAATTTTCCTGAAAATTTCTGTCCCCACTTTTGTATATTTGCTTTTTGCCTGTTTGGGGGGCTTCTACTTGTTTTCGCCTGGGTTGACGGGTCTGGGGCCATTGCTGGGAAGGTCTAATACCAGATAAAAGTGTTTTGGATAAAATACATGGTTAGAAAGTTTTTCACTTTTTAGCGTTTTCTATCACTTTTGTGTTTTCGGGGCCTGCTTGGGGGGGTTCTTGGTGTTTGTAGGTGGGTTTTTGAGTCTTGGAGCAATGCTGGGTATGGATACTTTTGATTGCAAGAGGTTTGAAGCAAATCCATGGTGGCAAAGGGAAGTTAGGGCCTAGCTGCAGAGCGCGTGCTGAGTGGTTTTGGAAATTTTCCTGAAAATTTCTGTCCCCACTTTTGTATATTTGCTTTTTGCCTGTTTGGGGGGCTTCTACTTCTTTTCGCCTGGGTTGACAGGTCTGGGGCCATTGCTGGGAAGGTCTAATACCAGATAAAAGTGTTTTGGATAAAATACATGGTTAGAAAGTTTTTCACTTTTTAGCGTTTTCTATCACTTTCGTGTTTTCGGGGGCCTGCTTGGGGGGGTTCCTGGTGTTTGTAGGTGGGTTTTTGAGTCTTGGAGCAATGCTGGGTATGGATACTTTTGATTGCAAGAGGTTTGAAGCAAATCCATGGTGGCAAAGGGGAGTTAGGGCCTAGCTGCAAAGCGCGTGCTGAGTGGTTTTGGAAATTTTCCTGAAAATTTCTGTCCCCACTTTTGTATATTTGCTTTTTGCCTGTTTGGGGGGCTTCTACTTGTTTCTGCCTGGGTTGAAGGGTCTGGGGCCATTGCTCGGAAGGTCTAATACCGGATAAAAGTGTTTTGGATAAAATACATGGTTAAAAAGTTTTTCTCTTTTTAGCGTTTTCTATCACTTGCGTGTTTTCCGGGGCCTGCTTGGGGGGGTTCCTTGTGTTTGTGGGTGGGTTTTTGGGTCTTAGAGCAACGCTGGGTATGGATACTTTTGATTGCAAGAGGTTTGAATCAAATCCATGGTGGCAAAGGGGAGTTAGGGCCTAGCTGCAGAGCGCGTGCTGAGTGGTTTTGGAAATTTTCCTGAAAATTTCTGTCCCCACTTTTGTATATTTGCTTTTTGCCTGTTTGGGGGGCTTCTACTTGTTTTCGCCTGGGTTGACGGGTCTGGGGCCATTGCTGGGAAGGTCTAATACCAGATAAAAGTGTTTTGGATAAAATACATGGTTAGAAAGTTTTTCACTTTTTAGCGTTTTCTATCACTTTTGTGTTTTCGGGGCCTGCTTGGGGGGGTTCTTGGTGTTTGTAGGTGGGTTTTTGAGTCTTGGAGCAATACTGGGTATGGATACTTTTGATTGCAAGAGGTTTGAAGCAAATCCATGGTGGCAAAGGGAAGTTAGGGCCTAGCTGCAGAGCGCGTGCTGAGTGGTTTTGGAAATTTTCCTGAAAATTTCTGTCCCCACTTTTGTATATTTGCTTTTTGCCTGTTTGGGGGGGTTCTACTTGTTTCCACCTGGGTTGATGGGTCTGGGGCCATTGCTGGGAAGGTCTAATACCGGATAAAACTGTTTTGGATAAAATGCATGGTTAAATAGTTTTTCACTTTTTAGCGTTTTCTATCACTTTCGTGTTTTCGGGGGGCCTGCTTGGGGGGTTCCTGGTGTTAGTGGGTGGGTTTTTGGGTCTTGGAGCAATGCTGGGAATGGATACTTTTGATTGCAAGAGGTTTGAAGCAAATCCATGGTGGCAAAGGGGAGTTAGGGCCCACCTGCAGAGCGCGCGCTAAGTGATTTTGGAAATTTTCCTGAAAATTTCGAAGTCCCCACTTTTGTATATTTGCTTTTTGCCTGTTTGGGGGGGCTTCTACTTGTTTTCGCCTGGGTTGACGGGTCTGGGGCCATTGCTGGGAAGGTCTAATACCAGATAAAAGTGTTTTGGATAAAATACATGGTTAGAAAGTTTTTCACTTTTTAGCGTTTTCTATCACTTTCGTGTTTTCGGGGGCCTGCTTTGGGGGGTTCCTGGTGTTTGTAGGTGGGTTTTTGAGTCTTTGAGCAACGCTGGGTATGGATACTTTTGATTGCAAGAGGTTTGAAGCAAATCCATGGTGGCAAAGGGGAGTTAGGGCCTAGCTGCAGAGCGCACGCTGAGTGATTTTGGAAATTTTCCTGAAAATGTCTGTCCCCACTTTTGTATATTTGCTTTTTGCCTGTTTGGGGGGCTTCTACTTGTTTCTGCCTGGGTTGAAGGGTCTGGGGCCATTGCTGAGAAGGTCTAATACCGGATAAAAGTGTTTTGGATAAAATACATGGTTAAAAAGTTTTTGTCATTTTAGCGTTTTCTATCACTTTCGTGTTTTTGGGGGCCTGCTTGGGGGGGTTCCTGGTGTTTGTAGGTGGGTTTTTGAGTCTTGGAGCAACGCTGGGTATGGATACTTTTGATTGCAAGAGGTTTGAAGCAAATCCATGGTGGCAAAGGGGAGTTAGGGCCTAGCTGCAGAGCGCGCGCTGAGTGATTTTGGAAATTTCCCTGAAAATTTCTAAGTCCCCACTTTTGTATATTTGATTTCTGACTGTTTGGGGGGCTTCTACTTGTTTCCGCCTGGGTTGACGGGTCTGGGGCTATTGCTGGGAAGGTCTAATACCGGATAAAAGTGTTTTGGAGAAAATCGGAGTTGAAATATTTTTGCGTTTTGGCTCACTTGCTTGTCTTTGGGGTGCTGTTTGGGGGTGTTCCTGGTGTTTGGGGGTGGGTTTTGGGGTCTGGGAGCACTGCGGGCACAGTCTAATTTGATTGCATTTGTTTTTCAGGAAATCCATGGTAGAAAACGGGAGTTATGGCCTAGCTGCACAGCGCGCTTTGAGTGATTTTGGAATGAGGCCGAAAATATTTCTGTGTGAGCTTTTCCAGTTTTGCTTTTTGCCTGTTTGAGGGTCCTCTACTTGTTTCTGCCTGGGTTGACAGGTCTGGGGCCATTGCTGGGAAGGTCTAATACCGGATAAAAGTGTTTTGGATAAAATACATGGTTAAAAAGTTTTTCACTTTTTAGCGTTTTCTATCACTTTTGTGTTTTCGGGGGCCTGCTTTGGGGGGTTCCTGGTGTTTGTGGGTGGGTTTTTGGGTCTTGGAGCAACGCTGGGTATGGATACTTTTGATTGCAAGAGGTTTGAAGCAAATCCATGGTGGCAAAGGGGAGTTAGGGCCTAGCTGCAGAGTGCGTGCTGAGTGATTTTGGAAATTTTCCTGAAAATTTCTAAGTCCCCACTTTTGTATATTTGCTTTTTGCCTGTTTGGGGGGCTTCTACTTGTTTTCGCCTTGGTTGACGGGTCTGGGGCCATTGCTGGGAAGGTCTAATACCAGATAAAAGTGTTTTGGATAAAATACATGGTTAGAAAGTTTTTCACTTTTTAGCGTTTTCTATCACTTTTGTGTTTTCGGGGCCTGCTTGGGGGGGTTCTTGGTGTTTGTAGGTGGGTTTTTGAGTCTTGGAGCAATACTGGGTATGGATACTTTTGATTGCAAGAGGTTTGAAGCAAATCCATGGTGGCAAAGGGAAGTTAGGGCCTAGCTGCAGAGCGCGTGCTGAGTGGTTTTGGAAATTTTTCTGAAAATTTCTGTCCCCACTTTTGTATATTTGCTTTTTGCCTGTTTGGGGGGCTTCTACTTGTTTTCGCCTGGGTTGACAGGTCTGGGGCCATTGCTGGGAAGGTCTAATACCAGATAAAAGTGTTTTGGATAAAATACATGGTTAGAAAGTTTTTCACTTTTTAGCGTTTTCTATCACTTTCGTGTTTTCGGGGGCCTGCTTGGGGGGGTTCCTGGTGTTTGTAGGTGGGTTTTTGAGTCTTGGAGCAATGCTGGGTATGGATACTTTTGATTGCAAGAGGTTTGAAGCAAATCCATGGTGGCAAAGGGGAGTTAGGGCCTAGCTGCAGAGCGCGTGCTGAGTGGTTTTGGAAATTTTCCTGAAAATGTCTGTCCCCACTTTTGTATATTTGCTTTTTGCCTGTTTGGGGGGCTTCTACTTGTTTCTGCCTGGGTTGAAGGGTCTGGGGCCATTGCTGGGAAGGTCTATTACCGGATAAAAGTGTTTTGGATAAAATACATGGTTAAAAAGTTTTTGTCATTTTAGCGTTTTCTATCACTTGCGTGTTTTCCGGGGCCTGCTTGGGGGGGTTCCTTGTGTTTGTGGGTGGGTTTTTGGGTCTTAGAGCAACGCTGGGTATGGATACTTTTGATTGCAAGAGGTTTGAATCAAATCCATGGTGGCAAAGGGGAGTTGGGGCCTAGCTGCAGAGCGCGTGCTGAGTGATTTTGGAAATTTTCCTGAAAATTTCTGTCCCCACTTTTGTATATTTGATTTTTGACTGTTTGGGGGGCTTCTACTTGTTTCCCCCTGGGTTGACGGGTCTGGGGCTATAGCTGGGAAGGTCTAATACCGGATAAAAGTGTTTTGGAGAAAATCGGAGTAGAAATATTTTTGCGTTTTGGCTCACTTGCTTGTCTTTGGGGTGCTGTTTGGGGGGGTTCCTGGTGTTTGGGGGTGGGTTTTGGGGTCTGGGAGCACTGCGGGCACAGTCTAATTTGATTGCATTTGTTTTTCAGGAAATCCATGGTAGAAAACGCGAGTTATGGCCTAGCTGCACAGCGCGCTTTGAGTGATTTTCGAATGAGGCCGAAAATATTTCTGTGTGAGCTTTTCCAGTTTTGCTTTTTGCCTGTTTGAGGGTCTTCTACTTGTTTCTGCCTGGGTTGACAGGTCTGGGGCCATTGCTGGGAAGGTCTAATACCGGATAAAAGTGTTTTGGATCAAATACATGGTTAAAATGTTTTTCACTTTTTAGCGTTTTCTATCACTTTTGTGTTTTCGGGGGCCTGCTTTGGGGGGTTCCTGGTGTTTATGGGTGGGTTTTTGGGTCTTGGAGCAACGCTGGGTATGGATACTTTTGATTGCAAGAGGTTTGAAGCAAATCCATGGTGGCAAAGGGGAGTTAGGGCCTAGCTGCAGAGCGCGTGCTGAGTGATTTTGGAAATTTTCCTGAACATTTCTAAGTCCCCACTTTTGTATATTTGCTTTTTGCCTGTTTGGGGGGCTTCTACTTGTTTTCGCCTGGGTTGACGGGTCTGGGGCCATTGCTGGGAAGGTCTAATACCAGATAAAAGTGTTTTGGATAAAATACATGGTTAGAAAGTTTTTCACTTTTTAGCGTTTTCTATCACTTTCGTGTTTTCGGGGGCCTGCTTGGGGGGGTTCCTGGTGTTTGTAGGTGGGTTTTTGAGTCTTGGAGCAATGCTGGGTATGGATACTTTTGATTGCAAGAGGTTTGAAGCAAATCCATGGTGGCAAAGGGGAGTTAGGGCCTAGCTGCAAAGCGCGTGCTGAGTGGTTTTGGAAATTTTCCTGAAAATGTCTGTCCCCACTTTTGTATATTTGCTTTTTGCCTGTTTGGGGGGCTTCTACTTGTTTCTGCCTGGGTTGAAGGGTCTGGGGCCATTGCTCGGAAGGTCTAATACCGGATAAAAGTGTTTTGGATAAAATACATGGTTAAAAAGTTTTTCTCTTTTTAGCGTTTTCTATCACTTGCGTGTTTTCCGGGGCCTGCTTGGGGGGGTTCCTTGTGTTTGTGGGTGGGTTTTTGGGTCTTAGAGCAACGCTGGGTATGGATACTTTTGATTGCAAGAGGTTTGAATCAAATCCATGGTGGCAAAGGGGAGTTAGGGCCTAGCTGCAGAGCGCGTGCTGAGTGGTTTTGGAAATTTTCCTGAAAATTTCTGTCCCCACTTTTGTATATTAGCTTTTTGCCTGTTTGGGGGGCTTCTACTTGTTTTCGCCTGGGTTGACGGGTCTGGGGCCATTGCTGGGAAGGTCTAATACCAGATAAAAGTGTTTTGGATAAAATACATGGTTAGAAAGTTTTTCACTTTTTAGCGTTTTCTATCACTTTTGTGTTTTCGGGGCCTGCTTGGGGGGGTTCTTGGTGTTTGTAGGTGGGTTTTTGAGTCTTGGAGCAATGCTGGGTATGGATACTTTTGATTGCAAGAGGTTTGAAGCAAATCCATGGTGGCAAAGGGGAGTTAGGGCCTAGCTGCAGAGCGCGTGCTGAGTGGTTTTGGAAATTTTCCTGAAAATTTCTGTCCCCACTTTTGTATATTTGCTTTTTGCCTGTTTGGGGGGCTTCTACTTGTTTTCGCCTGGGTTGACAGGTCTGGGGCCATTGCTGGGAAGGTCTAATACCAGATAAAAGTGTTTTGGATAAAATACATGGTTATAAAGTTTTTCACTTTTTAGCGTTTTCTATCACTTTCGTGTTTTCGGGGGCCTGCTTGGGGGGGTTCCTGGTGTTTGTAGGTGGGTTTTTGAGTCTTGGAGCAATGCTGGGTATGGATACTTTTGATTGCAAGAGGTTTGAAGCAAATCCATGGTGGCAAAGGGGAGTTAGGGCCTAGCTGCAGAGCGCGTGCTGAGTGGTTTTGGAAATTTTCCTGAAAATGTCTGTCCCCACTTTTGTATATTTGCTTTTTGCCTGTTTGGGAGGCTTCTACTTGTTTCTGCCTGGGTTGAAGGGTCTGGGGCCATTGCTGGGAAGGTCTATTACCGGATAAAAGTGTTTTGGATAAAATACATGGTTAAAAAGTTTTTGTCATTTTAGCGTTTTCTATCACTTGCGTGTTTTCCGGGGCCTGCTTGGGGGGGTTCCTTGTGTTTGTGGGTGGGTTTTTGGGTCTTAGAGCAACGCTGGGTATGGATACTTTTGATTGCAAGAGGTTTGAATCAAATCCATGGTGGCAAAGGGGAGTTGGGGCCTAGCTGCAGAGCGCGTGCTGTGTGATTTTGGAAATTTTCCTGAAAATTTCTGTCCCCACTTTTGTATATTTGATTTTTGACTGTTTGGGGGGCTTCTACTTGTTTCCCCCTGGGTTGACGGGTCTGGGGCTATTGCTGGGAAGGTCTAATACCGGATAAAAGTGTTTTGGAGAAAATCGGAGTTGAAATATTTTTGCGTTTTGGCTCACTTGCTTGTCTTTGGGGTGCTGTTTGGGGGGGTTCCTGGTGTTTGGGGGTGGGTTTTGGGGTCTGGGAGCACTGCGGGCACAGTCTAATTTGATTGCATTTGTTTTTCAGGAAATCCATGGTAGAAAACGGGAGTTATGGCCTAGCTGCACAGCGCGCTTTGAGTGATTTTGGAATGAGGCCGAAAATTTTCTGTGTGAGCTTTTCCAGTTTTGCTTTTTGCCTGTTTGAGGGTCTTCTACTTGTTTCTGCCTGGGTTGACAGGTCTGGGGCCATTGCTGGGAAGGTCTAATACCGGATAAAAGTGTTTTGGATCAAATACATGGTTAAAATGTTTTTCACTTTTTAGCGTTTTCTATCACTTTTGTGTTTTCGGGGGCCTGCTTTGGGGGGTTCCTGGTGTTTGTGGGTGGGTTTTTGGGTCTTGGAGCAACGCTGGGTATGGATACTTTTGATTGCAAGAGGTTTGAAGCAAATCCATGGTGGCAAAGGGGAGTTAGGGCCTAGCTGCAGAGCGCGTGCTGAGTGATTTTGGAAATTTTCCTGAACATTTCTAAGTCCCCACTTTTGTATATTTGCTTTTTGCCTGTTTGGGGGGCTTCTACTTGTTTTCGCCTGGGTTGACGGGTCTGGGGCCATTGCTGGGAAGGTCTAATACCAGATAAAAGTGTTTTGGATAAAATACATGGTTAGAAAGTTTTTCACTTTTTAGCGTTTTCTATCACTTTCGTGTTTTCGGGGGCCTGCTTGGGGGGGTTCCTGGTGTTTGTAGGTGGGTTTTTGAGTCTTGGAGCAATGCTGGGTATGGATACTTTTGATTGCAAGAGGTTTGAAGCAAATCCATGGTGGCAAAGGGGAGTTAGGGCCTAGCTGCAGAGCGCGTGCTGAGTGGTTTTGGAAATTTTCCTGAAAATTTCTGTCCCCACTTTTGTATATTTGCTTTTTGCCTGTTTGGGGGGCTTCTACTTGTTTCTGCCTGGGTTGAAGGGTCAAAGGCCATTGCTCGGAAGATCTAATACCGGATAAAATTGTTTTGGATAAAATACATGGTTAAAAAGTTGTTCTCTTTTTAGCGTTTTCTATCACTTGCGTTTTTTCCGGGGCCTGCTTGGGGGGGTTCCTTGTGTTTGTGGGTGGGTTTTTGGGTCTTAGAGCAACGCTGGGTCTGGATACTTTTGATTGCAAGAGGTTTGAATCAAATCCATGGTGGCAAAGGGGAGTTAGGGCCTAGCTGCAGAGCGTGTGCTGAGTGATTTTGGAAATTTTCCTGAAAATTTCTGTCCCCACTTTTGTATATTTGCTTTTTGCCTGTTTGGGGGGCTTCTACTTGTTTCCGCCTGGGTTGATGGGTCTGGGGCCATTGCTGGGAAGGTCTAATACCGGATAGAACTGTTTTGGATAAAATGCATGGTTAAATAGTTTTTCACTTTTTAGCGTTTTCTATCACTTTCGTGTTTTCGGGGGGCCTGCGTGGGGGGTTCCTGGTGTTTGTGGGTGGGTTTTTGGGTCTTGGAGCAATGCTGGGTATGGATACTTTTGATTGCAAGAGGTTTGAAGCAAATCCATGGTGGCAAAGGGGAGTTAGGGCCCACCTGCAGAGCGTGCGCTTAGTGATTTAGGAAATTTTCCTGAAAATTTCTAAGTCCCCACTTTTGTATATTTGCTTTTTGCCTGTTTGGGGGGCTTCTACTTGTTTTCGCCTGGGTTGACGGGTCTGGGGCCATTGCTGGGAAGGTCTAATACCAGATAAAAGTGTTTTGGATAAAATACATGGTTAGAAAGTTTTTCACTTTTTAGCGTTTTCTATCACTTTCGTGTTTTCGGGGGCCTGCTTTGGGGGGTTCCTGGTGTTTGTAGGTGGGTTTTTGAGTCTTGGAGCAACGCTGGGTATGGATACTTTTGATTGCAAGAGGTTTGAAGCAAATCCATGGTGGCAAAGGGGAGTTAGGGCCTAGCTGCAGAGCGCACGCTGAGTGATTTTGGAAATTTTCCTGAAAATTTCTGTCCCCACTTTTGTATATTTGCTTTTTGTCTGTTTGGGGGGCTTCTACTTGTTTCTGCCTGGGTTGAAGGGTCTGGGGCCATTGCTGAGAAGGTCTAATACCGGATAAAAGTGTTTTGGATAAAATACATGGTTACATGTTTTTTTCTCTTTTTAGCGTTTTCTATCACTTTCGTGTTTTCCGGGGCCTGCTTGGGGGGGTTCCTTGTGTTTGTGGGTGGGTTTTTGGGTCTTAGAGCAACACTGGGTATGGATAATTTTGATTGCAAGAGGTTTGAAGCAAATCCATGGTGGCAAAGGGGAGTTAGGGCCTAGCTGCAGAGCGCGTGCTGAGTGATTTTGGAAATTTTCCTGAAAATTTCTAAGTCCCCACTTTTGTATATTTGCTTTTTGCCTGTTTGGGGGGCTTCTACTAGTTTCCGCCTGGGTTGATGGGTCTGGGGCCATTGCTGGGAAGGTCTAATACCGGATAAAAGTGTTTTGGATAAAATGCATGGTTAAAAGGTTTTTCACTTTTTAGCGTTTTCTATTACTTTCGTGTTTTCGGGGGCCTGCTTGGGGGGTTCCTGGGGTTTGTGGGTGGGTTTTCGGGTCTTGGAGCAATGCTGGGTATGGATACTTTGGATTGCAAGAGGTATGAAGCAAATCTATGGTGGCAAAGGGGAGTTAGGGCCTAGCTGCAGAGCGCGCGCTGAGTGAATTTAGAAATTTTCCTGAAAATTTCTAAGTCCCCACTTTTGTATATTTGCTTTTTGCCTGTTTGGGGGGCTTCTACTTGTTTCGCCTGGGTTGACGGGTCTGCGACCATTGCTGGGAAGGTCTAATACCGGATAAAAGTGTTTTGGAGAAAATAGGAGTTGAATTTTTTTTGCGTTTTTTCTCACTTGCTTGTCTTTGGGGTCCTGTTTGGGGGGGTTCCTGGTGTTTGGGGGTGGGTTTTCGGGTCTGGGAGCACTGCTGGCACAGTCTAGTTTTGATTGTATTTGTTTTTCAGGAAATCCATGGTAGAAAACGGGAGTTATGGCCTAGCTGCACAGCGCGCTTGGAGTGATTTTGGAATGAGGCCGAAAATATTTCTAAGTGTGAGCTTTTCCGGTTTTGCTTTTTGCCTGTTTGGGGGGGTTCTGCTTTTTTGCGGGTGGGTTGGTGGGTCTTGGGGCATTGCTGGGAAGGTCTAATATCGGAATCAAGTGGTTTGGACAAAATCCATGGTGAAAAAGGGGGGTTAGGGCCTAGGGTTAGAGTTAGGGTTAGGGTTAGGGTTCTGAAATCGCTGTTTCCACTTTACACATAGCTTGAGGGGAAAGATCTGCAAATTTCACCCACACTTATTTATCCTTGAAAAGGAGACTCTGAGTACGCATTTTCGAAAAGATGCTTGTATGTTTTGTAATACTGTCGGCTCTGAAACTGAAAGTGTTATTTTTGCACTACACAGCGTACCTTATATTTTTTTCTCCGTAGTGTTTAAATTTCACTTCCTGTTTTCCCATCAACAATTACAGGCCGGCTTTTACCCTGTGCAATGACAAAAAGGATGACCTCAGGCTTAGCGACCCGCAAATCAGCATCCACCAGGCAGTCATTGGACAAGGTGTCTTCTGGTCCCCAAAATTGATCGGCGGAGCGTCAGATGGAATGAAGGAGTACAGCGAAAGAGGAATGGCTGCATGCATGCAAATTCTCAAATTCAACAGGACAACTACAACAACATACAGTTACAGTATCCATCTTCATTTCAACTTATCTTTTAAGTAATGTTATTGCTGTGAACTACTGTGAGTGTGACACTGTGCATTTGTTTGCTCTCTGCTTCAATTCATCCCTCCAGCCATTGTATACTTTTTTCTTTGCTATTTTTTAAACTAATTTAATGTACGAAGTGGTTCTTCTCTCTGAGGGCAGATAGGCAAGTGAAATTACGTAATTACTGCAGCCCTGTACTATCACATTGTTGTTTCTTCATAGTACATTGTAGAAAGTACTACTTACTTTACAAAAACCTATCCATTTAGAAAACAACTTCATGCATGCAATAATACATGCACTTCCTTTATGTCCCTTAAAAGATTTATGAATAGCTTCGTATCCAAAGATTTGTTTATCTTCATTTGTTGTTTGTCCATGCTGTGTTTTTTTTCCCCTCTCTCCACAAAACTTTACCCGCAAACCCCATTCCCATCCAAGTTTCAAACCCTAACCCTCTTCCCCCGGGCTGTGTGGTTTTCATTGAGGTGTGAGCAAATTACAACAATAATTCCACACACTTGCTGGGGAGGATAAGGTGCAAGCAACCTCCTCAACTCAATTTTAAGGCAGCTAGATGAATCCTAGGATATTGTAATTCTGGGTAAAAAAACAACGAGTATTTTAAAATAAATTCTAAATTTCATGCCCACCATCGATTGGATCCATCGTCAACATCATCCTCCTACATGTCAAGAAGACTTGTTGTGTTACGCTGCTGTGTCACTGTTCTTATCGTAGCCATAATCATCCATGCAATTATTTTTTCCCCATACTTATCTTCAGAATTGCTTAGGCTTCTGTTCCTTCTAATACTCCTCTCATGCCACTCAATGTCTAATTTTTTTACTTTGTTTTTCATATGCTACTACTGCTAGTTTGGTACCACTCCTTCTGCTAACACCACAACAACGGAATTTCTGTCCGGGATGGTGGAATCGCCATTTCCCATGCAGCCAGCGCTGTGCCTAGCTCTGTTCTCAAACACGAATCACAGGTAAGATAAGCATTTTGGGGAGGTAGAAAGATGGGCTAGGATGCGGAGGAGAGACTGACAGTAGTACAAGTAAAGTACTAGTAGGCTAATTGAATTCACTAACTCTATTAGTGGCATTTTTGGAAGTTTTAGATAATTCATGCTGGTAATTTTGAGGAAAACCAAACGTGCCGTAACTCACGCCCACCACCCCACAAAAGAAGATCAAAGCGTACACTATGTTGAAGTATGTAAAATGAATAATGTATTTCCCCTAACAAAAATAAAATAGTCCCACCCCTCCCTAACACAAACAATTGTCCATTTGAAGTAGTCCAAAAATAAATAATCCCCATCTCCCGATTCCCACTCCCCCAACAGTCTTTAAAAAAGGGGCAAGGGACACAGTCACTTCCGGCAGTATTTGGGCAGGCGGTCCTTGCGGAGGTCCCGGAGCTGCTTTTCAAGGTCGTCCACCTTGCGCTCCAGGTAGGCCACTCTCAATCTTAGGCGGCGCATGCGTGCCTTCCAGGCTCTGAGGGGACCAGCTGCTGATGGTCGTGCAGCTGAGCGGCGGCGGGGGGGCTGTCCGAGCCCGGCGGTGGGATGGAGGCTGCTGGCTGGACACAGTGGCAGTGCTGGAGGAGGTTTGTGACGTTCCCTCCTCGTTCTCCCGAGCCCACAGCCGGCAATATTCCACTCGAATGGCCTCCATCTTCCGGGCCCTGACCCGGACAGCCATTTCCCATCTGGTGAACTTTTTGGGAGCATCTATATGAAGAAAGAAAGAAAAATAATCTAACCAATACTCTTTAACAATAAAACAAAATAATTCAACAGAAAGTTGTCTCACAGTAACACTAGCAATTTGCAAGCACAGTATAACATTTTGGGATGGATCTTTCCGCCGTCTTTGTAGGCCAGTAACAGTGGGATTTTCAGGAATTCTACTACCAGGCAGCACTATGGACTCAATACATAGTCAGAGAGTACACCTGTTTTCTTCTTTTTTTCTCTACTTTTGCGAAGGAAATTAATTACTTGGAGAAGCGTGGCTCAATGGTTAGAGCGGCAGACCCTGATGCAGAGGTCTTTCCCGGGACCAGGGTTCAATTCCCGCCTCGGCGGCTCTTGGACACAATTTCCCCGGACCTGATAATTCTCGCCTCGGTGCCTAGTCTAATCATGGGTCCCACTCTGTGACTCTGGGCAAAAGCTTGCTTAATCTCCACAATGGCCCCAGCAGCGCTGGGATGCCTAGCTGCACCTTGGGGGTGCCCAGGAGTGGACATTTCACAGGAAAGCCAGGAGGGTTCCACAGCGGTATAAATACAGCGCTACGAGACCTCAGGGTAGAAGGCGCTATATAAATACAGGTTTACATAAAAGGGGTGACCCTGTGTCCCTCAGAACCTGGGTAAGCGTGGTTAAGTACAAAGTGGTTCTGTCGGGTAATGAGAGATTGCTTTAAAGGATGGCTGGCTCAGCTCAATATCCATGTAAAGTAAACCTTCTCAAAACAATCAAATCAAAAATAAAGCCTTTATATTAACAGAAAATCACGGTACACAGGATTTACTTCATTCTGTGATAACACAAGTTTCAATAAATGGTAAAATCATTACGAAAAACATGTGGTGAACGTGACTGTTGGTGAACAAAGTGAACAGTGCATTAAATCCAGTGACACATATGTACAATATATACACGGGGAAGGGGCCAGTATGTTAAGTTCATCCTCCAAGGAGACAAGGGGTGAATGTACAAGCTCCTGGAGTTATCTTGACCGATGGTGAGCGTCGACGTTTCGACCCTAAAGCGCCCCAGTTGGTGGTCGCGGCGGGTCTTTATCAAGACAGGGACAGTCATGTATACATGGGTTTATACTGAAGCTGTTGCACGACGAGGAGAGAGCTCATTTCGCCATCCATGTGAAAAGTAAACCATACGGTACCAACTGAGCGTAACATAGGATAATTAAAGAATCCTTTGGACCCATGCTGTATGCAAGCTTGTAACCATACATGTCTGTCAATGTAATTTATATTTCGCACTGCCCCCCTCCCCTGGCCTTCAGTACTAAAAAAGAAGAATGAAGATTATTAATTTCTGATCATGTCTCCAGCCGATCACATGATCTCTTTGCTTATGTGATGCATGACTTTAGGTGCTTTATTCTGATAGATTGAGTGAACAACAGCGATAGTCCACCCATGATTAACACAGCAGAAAGAAAATGATGAACATAGGGAGTGAGTGTGGTAACCATAATTGCCGGAGGAAGGGACTTGATATAATTGTCAACTATACAATACATACACAATATATGCTGTGCTTGCAAAGTAAACTACTGTACTGTTACTTTAGGCAAGGGAGAGTTTCAGAACAATCACAACTTGCAGTATTTGGATTTCCTCTGCTTTGGTACTCTGGCACGGACATGCTGTTCGAACAAAGTAACACTCTTCATGCACTGAGCGTCTGCTCTACATACACCTCTGCTATGCAGGAGGAAGAAGATACCATCCAGGCTTCCAAAGTAAACGTCTATCATTTTTCTTAATGTCTCAACTGTAACAACTTTACTTTTTCTCAACAACCAAATAACACCCTTTTCATTTCATTTGGTAAACCACTGTCTTCTTGACTTGCATTTGAGTTTCACCCAAATGATATATTGCAATGCACACCACACATGAATTTTCTGATTGACCCACACAGGCAGTCATTTTTCCTTTCTCCTCCAACCATCCTCGCTTCAAGCAGCCATACATCTGATTCCTTCCTATCAGCCACCTCTGCCTGCATTCAAAAACACGTATCATTCTTTAGTCATAAATGTTACGACTCGCTAGTCCTTCCATTGACCCTAAGTTTTTTCCCTTTTCGTTCATCACATCCCTCAAGTTCATCTGATATGACTTGGCTTCACGATAAAAGTTTTCCAGCTGATTTGAAGTCAAATAGAGGGGGCCATTGCTTACTGGAGAACTACCACTGCTAATGCTATTGCTAAGTCAAGGGTGACTGTCTTCTCAGTGATTGGCTAAAAAAAAATGTAATTCTAAATCAGTAACTGTTCTTAACAGTACAGTGTACTTGTAGTAGTGTACTTTCTACTGTACTGTACATCATACACTCCTTTGAGGAGCCTACTCTAAAATGTAAATAAGAAAGGATGATAATAATAACTTACCACCGTCCGCCGCTGCTGAGCCATCCCCCTCAGCTCCTCTTAGTGGCGCCGCCGCTTGAGTGGACCCCTCCGTGCTGCTGGCCCCGGCACAAGTGTTGGCAAGTGCTGCATCTGATGTTGTGACGCCTAGAAAAAACATGTCATATTTTTAGATGCCATACACCACCCCCTACTTCGTCTCGTAATGGAAGAGAAAATGTCAAACAATTTTTAATTATTGGGAGTGAAAGGAAGTCACGGTTTTGGGGAGGGTGTTAACTTATATGCTTAGCCATAACATGCAACTCTTTTTGGCACAACTGATGAATGCTTGCTCTTTAACGTGCAACATTTTTATATTTACACACAGAACCAACTACTCCTCATCACCACCAGGAGGACTTGAAGTTCCAACAAGGTGAGGGCTCCCGAGTCCCGCACAGTTACTTCTGACTGAGGTATGTGGAAAGTCGAACTGCACCTATCATCAACAATGTCCTATTTCTCTTGTCCATACTTCTGTATGTGCAGAATAGTCCCTGAAACACTAGCGGTATGGTATGTGCTACTATCAAATCAAAAAGACAACTACAAGCTTATTCTTGGTGGACATTGACATTTTGTTGTCGGAAATTGTCAAAGCACTAACATTAAGAAGACTGGAATAGACAGCAAGGGCAACCCAGAGGACTGCACTGAGTGCTCCTAGAGCTATTGCTGGATCAGAGTTTTGTTTAACACCGTTTGCCGACTAGGCAAGCTTAGCTACCTACACAGACCGACTCAGAAACAATAGTAAATAGTAGTAGCACAGAGAGTGATGGTAGAGAGGCAGGATATGAATGTAGAAACAGTGTACAAGGAGATCAAAGACTATTTTGTAAAAAATAGAGTTAGGGAAGTATAATTATATTAACAACAGAACTACTTACTGGGGCCAGCAGAAGAGCCTGCAGTGGACCGTTCCTCCTGCCCACTCTGTTCCGCCGGAGTCTGGGGTGGTGCTGTCCTCTTGCCCCTGGGAGGTGCTGATGATCATGAAATAAACACAAACATGAATGATTGTTTTTTGGAAATATTTGATTTCTTTGACCACAATCCTAAATTATCTCGGGGAAATGAATTAGCAAGAATTGCACTACATGTATTGACCTATCTGATCTGGTCAACTAGGAGGATACTAGTACAGTATTGCTGGATTCGCAGACCGTCTACTTGGAAAGTTATGTAAATCACTAACTAAACCAACAACAAAAATGTTCTACTACGACTGCCAGCACTCAGCAGCACGCGACGTGACAGACACAGTCCGTCATCATGATTGCAGACCAAATAACAAGCCATATTATACTCAACCTGAACCTATCAATCCATCACTATTTCTTCTTCTTAGTGGCAGCAGGAGTACAAATGAAGGACTAGACTTGAGACTCTAGTCTCTCTAGGATTACGCAGTTCTGTAAAGTACTACACTCAGACATATTCAAGCCAAATGAGCACAAAGTTGCAAACAAGCAAGCATAGTAGCAACGCCACTGAGCAGGCAAGCACCTGCAATCACAGAAGCTATTTAAACGTTAATTTACCTGCAATGTAATCGAATTGGCAGCATTCTTGCTCTTTGGGAAAAACATATGTTAGCAATATAACACAGAGCAGAAGAAAACAAAGTAGTTATTAAATAGCTACTCACCAAGGCCAGGGATCTCCACACCGAGCAGGTAGAGCAGGTCCTGCTCGCGGTCGAGGAGGTCCGACCACCGGTGCATCGCTTGCTGGTAGGTGCGCCGGACCCCTGACTCCCTCCGCATGGCCCGGCACACCTTTTCCCACAGCCGGCGACGCCCCCGGAGGCCATACCCTGCCGCGATCCTGCCTCCTGCTGCCACGGTCTTAGGGAGGTGGCGCTGAACATAAAATATCACTGCGGCCACCTCCACCGCGCTGAATGTCTCCCTGGCCACCACTTCCTCCCCTCGCAACCGCCCGCAAGGGAGCCGGGTACGGGGTGCGGGACCCTTCCCCTTCCCCTTCTCCTTCCCGGCTCCCTTTGCTATGGTCCTGTACAGCAGAAAGAAAAAAAAAGGAAAGAATAAGGAAATGTAAAGAAAAAAAAAAGTTTTAAAAAGTGGCTTTAAAAGTAACGAAAAGTTGGAAAAAAAATACAAAATATAGATCTAGAAAAAAAGAGGGATAGATATAGAGTAGAAAAGATTAAAAAAAGTCCAAAGAAACAAAGGATTGCACAGATGAAAGGAGGATTAGAAAGCATGCACAGAACCATAGCAATGAATAAAAAACAAAATGGCCGCGCCCATTGAGGACCGCATGGGTAAGTTCACGCGATATTTCCCTTCTGAGCACGCAAAAACGCCCGCGAACACGTAATCGCGCGCCGCATACGACGCGAGCATGCAACAAGCGCCCGGAAACGGAAACACGTCAGGCAAACAAGATGGCCGCGCCCATACACGACCGCATGGGCATACTCGGGGTCGGTGCGCTGCAAGCGGTCTGCGAATATGCAGAAAACCGCGCGAACACGCAAAAAAAAAGAAATCAGCAAATTCGCACGAATTTGCGGATTGCAAGTTCAATTTCGCAGAATACGCGCCCCCGCGAATCTCGCGAAATGGCAGAAAAACGACTTTTGGAAAACTGAAAGCACTTAGCAGGTGCAAAAGTTCAAGCTAATTTGTAACCATTCCCTGTAGTGCTTCCTGAGGGGCCCCTCCAGAGTTCAATTGCCTACTTGCAACTATTCTCTGACCCTGCTCTGACCCTCAAAGCAGGGTCAGAGAATAGTTCCAAGTATGGCACAATGCTCCTGTAAAAAAAATAACTGCAACAGGAAGCACTTACAGCTAAGGAAGCAGGTGGCAGGGATGAAGCAGAGGGTGCCAGTGCTGTACCAGAGGGTGGCAGGGGTGAACCAGAGGTGCTGTGATGAACCAGAGGGTGCTGTGATGAACCAGAGGATGGCAGTGCTGAACCAGAGGGTGGCAGTGATGAACCAGAGGGTGGCAGGGATGAACCAGAGGGTGGCAGGGATGAAGCAGAGGGTGACAGTGTTGTACCAGAGGGTGGCAAGGGTGAACCAGAGGTGCTGTGATGAACCAGAGGGTGCTGTGATGAACCAGAGGGTGGCAGTGCTGAACCAGAGGGTGGTAGTGATGAACCAGAGGGTGGCAAGGATGAACCAGAGGGTGGCAGGGATGAACCAGAGGGTGGCACTGGTGAAGCAGAGGGTGCTGTGATGAATCAGAGGGTGGCAGTGCTGAACCAGAGGGTGGCAGTGATGAACCAGAGGGTGGCAGGGATGAACCAGAGGGTGGCAGGGGTGAACCAGAGGTGCTGTGATGAACCAGAGGGTGCTGTGATGAACCAGAGGGTGGCAGTGCTGAACCAGAGGGTGGTAGTGATGAACCAGAGTGTGGCAGGGATGAACCAGAGGGCGGCACTGGTGAACCAGAGGGTGCTGTGATGAACCAGAGGGTGGCAGTGCTGAACCAGAGGGTGGCAGGGGTGAACCAGAGGTGCTGTGATGAACCAGAGGGTGCTGTCATGAACCAGAGGGTGGCAGTGCTGAACCAGAGGGTGGTAGTGATGAACCAGAGGGTGACAGGGATGAACCAGAGGGTGGCAGGGATGAACCAGAGGGTGGCAGGGATGAACCAGAGAGTGGCACTGGTGAAACAGAGGGTGCTCTGATGAACCAGCGGGTGGCAGTGCTGAACCAGAGGGTGGCAGTGATGAACCAGAGGGTGGCAGGGATGAACCAGAGGGTGGCATGGATGAAGCAGAGGGTGACAGTGCTGTACCAGAGGGTGGCAGGGGTGAACCAGAGGTGCTGTGATGAACCAGAGGGTGCTGTGATGAACCAGAGGGTGGCAGTGCTGAACCAGAGGGTGGTAGTGATGAACCAGAGGGTTGCAGGGATGAACCAGAGGGTGGCAGGGATGAACCAGAGGGTGGCACTGGTGAACCAGAGGGTGCTGTGATGAACCAGAGGGTGGCAGTGGTGAGTGCTGAACCAGAGGGTGGCGGCAGGGGTGAACCAGAGGGTGCTGTGATGAACCAGAGGGTGGCAGTAGAGAGTGCTGAACCTGAGGGTGGCAGGGGTGAAACAGAGGGTGGCAGTGATGAACCAGAGGGTGGCAGTGTTGAACCAGAGGGTGTCAGTGGTGAACCAGAGGGTGGCAGTGTAAACCAGAGGGTGCTGTGCCCACATACACAACCGCATGGGTAACTTCTCCATGCAAGCGGCCCGCGAACACGCAAAAAAACAAAAATACGCAATTTTGCACGAATTCGCGAATTATGCGGATCGCGAATTTGCTTTCGCACGATTTCGCGGACCGCGATTTCGCTGATTTTGCCCATGCTTAACTTTTTTTGACTATTCATATTATCCTCTACACTGAATGAGTTGGATGTTACTGGATTGAATAGGGGCTAACTGAGACAAATGTTAACAGCCCAGAGTACTTTAACAAATATGTATCACTTTGAAGCTCACGCCTAAATGTGCTAGACACAATTAATGTTGCAGTGAATGGGATCACAAATCTTTCCCTAGAATATATTCACACACAAACTCACAAGATAAAACTGAGAAAACTGTTTTCTGCTTAACCGTAAAATAGTTTAGGTTTGCTGCAGTCATTGGTAAAAAAGGTAGATAGTATTTCTGTGACCAGGGTAGCAGACAATGCACAGAGTTGAGGAGGGTTAACCTGCATTCTCAAATAAGACTTTACTGAGAATTGTTCTGAACTCCACATCTACCTCATCCATGATAATAGGCTTCTCAGAATGTATGATGTGCTGGATTTTAAGTAGGCCCCTGCCAAGTTTAAATTCCACCTACTTAATTCTGCATAGTCTCAGGAATGTAATGATATGTGCTAGACTAGGCATATCTTGGCGTTATTAACTTTGACTTTTTTGCCTCTACCTCCTTTGCTGTAAGATGTTTTGGGTACTTTGCCACTGCTGATCAGTGTCATGGGGCTGGTCTGCAGCATGCTGTTTAACCAAGAAAGAGGCTGTTGGAAAAGTGCTTTGTACGCTGGGTCCCCCTGCTTGAAGAAGACTGTGCTTTATGCTGTGTCTGTAACCCTAAGAGCCCGAGGTGAGATAGCTCCCTGTTTGGAAACACAGGAACATAACACTTTCGGCAAAGTCTCAAGCGACGCAGTAGGCGTGTGTTATGGCAGCTTGACAGCCTATGAAGGTGTGTCCTGTGATCTTGGACACACGGAGAAGTGAGACTCGGACGCACTGGGTGCGTGTCGTGGTGCACAGGGGGCGTTAGTGAAAAGCACCTGATCAACTTGTGGATCGAAGGTGAAGTGAGTCTCGGACACGCTGGGTGCGTGTCCTGGTGCACAGGGGCCGATGGTGAAGGGTGCCTGATCATCGTGTGCATCAAAGGTGAAGTGAGTCTAAGACGTGCTGGGTGCGTGTCGTCGTGCACAGGAGGCGTTGGTGAGGAGCACCTGCTCAGCGTGTGCATTGGAGGTGAAGTGAGACTTGGGCGCGCAGGGTGCGTGCCGTGGTCCACCGCTGGCGCCGAGCGCCTGGTCAGCGGGTGCATTGGAGGTGAAGATAGTCTCGGATGCACAGGGTGCATGTCGTGGTGCACTTGAGGCGTCGGCGAGGAGCGCCTGGTCAACACGTGCATCGTAACTTCACCAGACGTCGCCTTCCTCACGGAAACCTGGATGAACGCCTCCTCAGCCCCCGACATCGCCATCGCCATCCCGTAAGGGTACAAGATCACCAGGAGGGACCGCGTCAACCAAACCGGAGGAGGCATCGCCATCGTACACAAGAACACCATCCGCATCACGACCTACTCCGACGACACCCTCACCGCCGCCGAACACCTCCACTTCCAGATACACTCCGACCCCAAGACGACCCTCAGAGGCACCCTCATCTACAGACCCCCGGGACCACGCACACAATTCAGCGAAGACATCACAGACTTCATCAGCCCGCACGCCCTCCCCCCCGCTGACTACATCCTCCTAGGGAACTTCAACTTCCACCTGGAGAACAACAACGACACCAACACCACCACCCTGCTGGACAACCTCACCAACCTCGGACTCAATCAACTGGTGAACACCCCCACCTACTACGCCGGCCACATGCTTGACCCCGTCTTCTCCTCCAGCAAGCACATCTCCTTCAGCCACTCCACCGGACTTCATTGGACGGACCACAGCTGCGTACACTTCAGCTTCAGAAGAACCATGATCCACCACCACCCGCAACAGGTTCCTCGCAGTAGCTGGAACAAGATCACCGCCGACCAGCTCACCACCTCCCTCAGCCAGAACCCTCCCGCCAGCACAACGGACCCCAGCGAAGCAGCCCGCATCTTCACTCAGTGGCTCACCAACTGCGCCGATGACCTCGCACCACTGAAGACCCCTCCCAGCAGACCCGGCAGCAAGAAAGCCTCTTGGTTCACCGACAAACTCAAGAACTCCAAGAAGAACTACCGTACCCTCGAGAAAGCCTGGAGCAATAACCAGACCACAGACAACATGACTGCCCTCAAGCACGCCACCCGCAAACACCACCAGCTGATCCGCACCACCAAGAAGACAGCATTCAAGAAACGACTGGACAACAACGCCCACAACAGCAAGGAACTCTTCAGCATCGTCAAAGAGCTCTCCAACCCCAGCGCCGGAAACCACGTCATCATTCCCTCGCAAGACCTCTGCGACTCACTCACCTCGTTCTTTCACAGCAAGATCACCGACATACACAACAGCTTCGGTGCACAGACCACGTACCCTACCACCAAGCCAACGCCCCCCACCACCACCCTCCGCGCCTGGACCCCGGTCAGCACCGAAGACACCACCCGCCTGATGAACACCATCCACTCCGGATCACCAACCTACCCCTGCCCCCACCACATCTTCAACAAAGCCGACTCCATCATCGCACCCCAACTCCGGGACATCATCAACACCTCCTTCAACACCGCCACCTTCCCGTAGAGCTGGAAGCACGCCGAGCTCATCGCCCTCCTGAAGAAACCAACAGCGGACCCCACCGACCTCAAGAACTACCGTCCCATCTCGCTCCTCACTTTTCCTGCCAAGGTCGTCGAGAAGACCGTCAGCAGACAGCTTGCCGCCTTCCTCGAGACAAACTGATCCCTCGACCACTCGCAGTCCGGCTTCCGAGCCAACCACAGCACCGGGACCGCCCTCATCGCAGCCACAGACGACATCAGATCCCTGCTCGACAACGGGGAAACAGCGGCCCTCATCCTCCTGGACCTGTCCGCAGCGTTCGACACGATCTACCACCGCACCCTAGTGCAGCGCCTCAACAACATCGGAATCCAAGAGCAGGTACTGAAGTGGATCATCTCGTTCCTCACCGGAAGAACCCAGAGGGTCCACCTCCCCCGTTCAGATATGAGGCCACCGAAGTCATCTGCGGCATACCACAAGGATCATCACTCAGCCCCACCCTCTTCAATGTCTACATGAGCCCCCTCGCTGCCATCGCACGCCAACACAACCTCAACATCATCTCCTATGCCGACGACACCCAGCTGATCCTCTCCCTCACAAACGACCCCGCCACCGCCAGAACCAGCCTACACGAAGGGATGAAAGACGTCGCCGAGAGGATGAATTGTAAAAACCTGAGTCGGGTCGGGGACAATCGATATTTGCCCGGCGGTATTGCCTCTGTGACCCTCTAGTTATTTAATCAAATGAAGAGGCAGGCGCTGGAGACTGGAAAGCAGGAAACAAGGTTTTTTATTCTCTCCGGAGGAGAACACAACGAAACGGACAGAAGGTATCGTTCTGAGGTGCTCTAACTGCATCCCTGAGGCCTGGCCTCTTATACACACATTTATGACTTTATTGTAGATTACACATTCATGTCAAAGCTTTGATGTACGGAAAAGACATTCTCGGAACTCCCCTTTGGGCCCGTTCCCACGCACATTTACAGTTGAAGTCCCCACCCTAGGCACAACAGGTGATGAGTATCACGCAGCTGGATATTCCGCCGATTCACGGAATGTGGGGGGTTTGATCGGGTCTCATGGAGTGGGGGCTTTGATCAACCTGGAGATCCTTTGATGGGGGAAGCTTTCTATTGTACGGGGAGGGGCAAGGGATGGTATCGGCAGAGCTGGGTGTCAGCCTGGGAACGGGGAAGACAAAACGGGCACACGGGGAAAAAGGGGGTTTGCATCCAAGGGCCGGAGATCATGAAAGGGAAGCAGGGAGGTGTCGCGCTGGGAACAGGATGAAGGCCTGGGGCAGAGCAGCGCCGAAGAGGGGTTTATGACTCAAGGCAGGTGCAAGCAGGGGGTGGTCAGCGTGCAGGCTTAGCGAAGGCAAAGGGCTATGTCAGGGGCCAGCGGCATGCAAAAGGGTTCGTTCTGATCGGGGCATCTTAAAATGGCGGGCGCGCACGACAAAAGTGTGGCATCAGGGGAAGAGGCAAGATGGCGCAGATAATGTTCACCAAAACGTACTAATTTTCAACAGTCCTCCCTTTAACATATTCAAGACATCTTGCTGGTTCATTTTCTACTCGGGTCTATTGTGGTGGGCATGAGAAGGAAAACGGTAGGAACCCTAGATGAAAAAGTTGTAAACAATACATTTTGAGATTTCTAGTTTTTAGGAGGTGGGCCTATTTGATAAACTTTGATAAACTTGTTTAGCAGGAAAGTCATAGGAATGCAATACAAAAAAACGATTCTGTAGCGAGAGCAGCAAGCATATCATAATGTGAACTGGCAGGTTATTACATATTTCAGATTCGGATTGGAGCATGGATCAATACAATGGCGGCTGGGAGAGAAATGAGGCATAGCAGAAACGGTGATTGAGGATGTCAAATGTTCGAAGTTTACGAGTTCTCATTGTTCTTTGTGGTCTTTCGTTGGCGCTGTTGAGCACCGGCGGTGGAGCTACAAGTCCAGCTCTGTTCTAAGTTCTGCGTTGCAGGGCACGACCCTTTCCTCGCGTCTCTGGTCGGAAAGGTCCTTTTCGCCCTGTGTCCTTTGAGGTGATTGTCAGAAAGTTCAGATGGAAGAAGAGCGTACAAAACAGTCCATAGGGTAGGTCAGAGGAAAAGGGGGATGGAGCAAGGCCCAATTGGGAACAAACTAGGGGAACGAGAGACTTCAAATAGGCGGGCGTGTGACAGAATTCAGAGAGCGGGGACTTGTCGACAGGCACTGGACGTCGAGCAGGGGCATCAGGTCGACCCTTTCTTTTCATGCTGTCGAAAACAGTGCCTCGTCCTGCAGCTCTTTTCTGTCGTGGTCTCGCCTTGGCTAATGTCGCAGGTGTTCCTTAGTCTGCAGTCAGGCCTCGTGCTCCCACATCCGGTCCTTCTCTCCTCCAACAGCAGTACCCTTAAACAAGTTTGAAAAGACAGTCTTTAGAGAATTTGCAGATGAAGATAATCAAAAAGTCTATTTCTCTCCCAGCTCCAGGCAAAGAATGAAAATGCCCGTTATATCAGTGTTCACAACTGGCATATGAATGACCGGTGACGGGTTTGTTGGATTTACTATGACTTTCCTTTACAATTATTTACTACACAGGTATTTTGCTGAGAGGCGAACATGGCTAAACATTTCCTTTCTATTGATGCATCCTGCTTTTCAACTACTACGGGGTTCATTTTGATGATTTCTTTACCTTGGACTAGTCTGTTAACCTTGTAAAACATCATTCTGGATCCTACGTAACCTTTTACAGCCCGATTACTTAATTAGGAAGGACAGGGGTTTTATGGGAAACAACCAGGGACATAGGAAACTTGTGGTAAGGGCATAAATTGACCCATCTCTGTAACAGGGGTGATCATTTTTCCGGTTTGGGTATTGCGACAATTCGGGGAGGGGAGGGTCGCGTATTCTGAGGTCCTTGTTTTTTTTTTTTCCATAGGAGCCGTTTGACACGTAGTTCCCTTATTTCGGGTCAGATTAGGGAACCTCTGCCGTCTTACCTGTCCTTTCCCTTACGGCCCAACCTTGGCTCATTGACTTCTAGCGGAAAAGGAGAGGTAATGACGCGGCCTCAGGGTGATTGTATTAAAGACAAGTTTTTGTGCAAATACTGACGGTATTTGAAGCCAATTGGGTGGTGTGCTAGGGGTGGCAGTTTGCCAATTTCGGGGTGCAAAAATAGAGGGAGAGAGAGAGAGAGAGAGAGAGAGAGAGAGAGAGAGAGAGAGAGAGAGAGAGAGAGAGAGAGAGAGGTAACGGCAGGCTAAATAGTACACGTGCAACAGAGAGGGTGGCAGTGTATTCAAGAAAGGCTATTTAGTGCATTACACAGTAAAGGGCATTCACGGGTCTGGGTTAGAATCTTGTAATCATGCAGTTTGAGCATTAAACGGGGTAGAGGGGACATGCCTTGAGAAAAAGGGAAAGAAGAAAGGAGGTACCATTTTGTTGCACTTTCTCGCATTCTCGGTCCTTCGACCAGTTGGGTCAACGTCTCAGTCACACACACACATTCCCTCATAGTTTCGCATCATACGTGACATGGGTTCATTCATCCGGTCTGGTTTAAGGGTGATCACTTTTTATCGGGTTGTGCTAATTTTTCGGGTTTGTTCGACACGTGAGTAGTTCGCAGGCGTGCTTAGACACCACCTTGCGGCGCTAGTCCGCTTCGTGTATTAGACATGGCAAGACTTCAGATCTTCGCCACACCTCGGCTGTAATTTCTGATGTAACCTGCAGAGGGAGGAAAAAAAGGGGGTGGGGGAGACAGCGTTCGCGCACATTCAAATACATGGATTCATAAGTCCTTTACTTACCTCTTACTCGTCTTTCCTCCTCGGGGCAGGGTCCCCGGGGATATGGTTTCTGGAGTCGAGGGGGGGTAGCGTGTCCATATAGGCCGTGTGCGGGGAAACGTAAAAAGGAAACCAGAGGTGCCTAGTGCGAGGTATCTAGTCAGAGGATGTATCTTACTATCGGGATCCTTAAACCTCTTTCAACGCTGTGGCGTTCTAAGGTTCTTCGGTTCTTGGGTCAGCTCCGTTCCCTGATACTTTGGAACGTTGTACTTTATAACATTTACATTATTTCATTTCACCCTCCTTTTACATTCCCTCATTTACACCGTTCGTTTTACCCATCCTTGGAAGTCAAGGTCTTCCCCTACGCGAGAGTTCATGGGTCAGTCGCGTACTTTGAAGGCGGAGTGTCGTGTTGTCGATCCGATCCGTCCTCCAGGGCTGGGCAACCATCTTCCTTTAACCTTAAAGAGAGAGCAGAGTAGGGTGCACAGAAAAGAACTTTCCCACCGATCCCACATTTTAAAAATAAAGCATGCAATACCCGTTCATAGTTTCAAAAATTTTATTTTGCAAAATCATTTCAGCATGAGGATTATGAGGGTGCGGTCGTATTTGGCCGGTCGTGGCAATGGCTAAAGTGCGTACAGTGGGGGGTGTCGTTTGCAGCAATAAAAACATCGGAAAGTTTTACTCATTCATTTGTAAGAAACTAAAACATCTATTAATTGGCTGGGGGTTCGGGGGCATTCATTTTCATAATTTAGAAGCATAATCATAATAGTGGTAATCAGATTTCCTATATGCATACCGTACGTGAGCGTCGTAAATGAGGTTTACATCAGTTATAAAAATATAATACATTGTACATTTGTAATCAACATTTGTAACGGGGATCCTTTCATACTGTTCGTCGAGTGAGTTCTCCTTGTCTTTTCTAGCCAAGTGTACAAAGGATCATATAAAATCTCAGAACATCAAGTTTATATTAGTGCGAAGGAACACCACGAGGTGTTCGTAAGTTCCGATTGATACCAGCGCCATTTTGGGCGGGGCCGGCTCAGTCCGGAAGCAGCATCAGGGGAAATGTTTCCCATTACTGGCAGTTTGGACCAGAGTCCTTTTCGGCAGTTCTAGAATTCACGCTAACAGAAGGAGTGGCAATGTCATGTTTGTTTCGTTGGCGATCAAGGCAGCCGTCCCTTACCGGAAGCCTGCAAAGGCCGAAGGTTCCGCCGGGGACCTTTGTAGGATCTTCAGGGCTGCGGAGATGCTGTCGGAGATGGGGGCTCGTGCTCCAGGGGGCAAATGTTCGAGTTATATTGCTGGACAAAGTTACTCTAGTGGCCGGGGCCCGTCTTCCAGCGGACCCAGACGCCATTTTGAGGCCCTACCGGGGCCACTCTCGTCGAGTTTGCAAGAGTGGAAGAGACCCTTCGGAGTGAAAGGAAGAGGTCCCTGTTTTGTGAAAGCGGGACGTTCGGCTGGGGTGCAGCTGTGATGCCCCCACCTGGGGGGGGGCGAGGGAGACTGGTTCGCATCGTCTCCTTCTCCCGGTGCACTCCATGCCGCTCCTTTTCATCGCCCCGCATGAAGGTTTCTCCACATCCGGTGTTCCCCAAGTCCTGTGCTCGGTGCTGTGGGAGTATGGCCACCATTGCACGTTCGGTGCTGCGCAAGTACTGGGGTGCCACCATGGTGTGTTCGGTGCTGTGGAAGTATGGGCACCATCGCCTGACTGGGGGTGTTCGGCGTCGGGCCGGGGGCTGGGAAACCTCCTACCGGTGGAGGTGGGAGAGGCTCGTCCGCGTCGCCTCTCCCTCCCAGCCCAACTTGGACAAATTGTTGTGGAGGTACGTGCAGGACATCCCGCCGTCCAGAGCTGCTGCGGCTGTTACGGAAGAGAAAAGGAAAAAAGGTGCCTCGTTCTCCTCTGGACATGTGGCGGGACTACCTACAACAGCCCGGGCTGCTGGTTCCTGCCTCTCCTCCGGCTCCCCCATACGTTAAGATTTCCTGACCAAGAGTTGGCGGCCGGGCCCGCCTTATATGGGTTGCCGTTGGTTGGGCGTAGCCGTAACCCTGCCCAACTTTGGAAGGTTCCAGAATGGGGGGGGGGGGCGAATGTTCTGTTTGACTTTCATTTTCTACAGTTTTACCGTTATTATTCCTTGTTTGTTGTGCTAAATTAAAAGTTCAAGTTCATTAATGGTCTACGGATTTTGTTTTACCATTTCTTTCTTTCAAGGTTGCTTTTATGCTAAGTTTCTGCTAACAGAGGTTGAGTAACACGGAAACACGTGTAGAAGGATGACGCAGATTTGTACATTACATACACACAAACTCAGACGGGGGGACAGTACAAGTACGACATACAAAGACCCAAGACGAATATAAAACAGTTATTGGTCATAATTATCTCTTTCTGTCTGTGAATTCGAAACGAGGCTGGGTTCCCGTCTTGACATTGCCCGACCTAGGAGAACTTGAGCATGCCGCTGAGATTTTCCTGGCGAAATCTGTGCCATCGGGCATAATCAAACGTGGTGGTTCTGTCTGGTCTGTCTATGTAAGTCGGGTTCTTCTTTGTCTCGCGCTTTTTCTTGTACTGCCGGTCTGTCGTTCCTGTCGGCCCTTTGCCTCTACTCACGCTCAGTAGAGTCGGGCATTGGGCTTTCCAGTGTCCGACATACCTACAAAAAGCGCATTGGTCTGGCCCTAAGTCTAGTCGTCTTTTGCACAGTGTCGGGGGATAAGTTGTGGGTAGCGGTGTCCTGGGGTTGTCCTGTCGGTATATTTCTCTACTTGGTTTGTCCTCGTCTTTTCTCTGTCGTTTCGTAGCCTCTCTGCGCCACATACCGAGACTGTCGAGCATAATTGGCGTTGTCTTATTTTTTCGAAGGGCTATTTCTAACGTTTCTATTTTATCAAGGTCAAAGGATCCTGTCAGTGGCCACTGTTTGTCTTGGCTATCTTCGGTATACCTGTGCCACAATTTATTATAGGCTATGGTGACTAACCCATAGTTTATGAACATGTCCTTATTAGGGGTGCCTTCTAGTGGAGCTATATGGTCCACCTCTAACACCCGGTCCGGGCTAAACAGGCTATTTATCAGTGGGGAGAAGACAGACATGACGGCTCATAACGAGGGACTAAAAAGTCAGCACTGCCTATCTTATCACTAGGTGCAAAGACTGGACAGAATATTTCTATTCTACGTTGTTTGCAGGCAGTGAATACCTCATGGATCAAAAACCAAAAGACCAATAAATAACAATGGGGAGAATGAGTAGGTCCGCAAAGATCTGCGTTACCTACCCTTTTCACTATCTGCAAAAAGGGTGGTCACTTCCCTGTTTGCAGACAGGGAATCTCCAGGAAACAATATTTTTGCGAACAACAGTTCAGTTTCAAGCAATTATTGAGTGGGGGAGAAAAAAACAAGCACGGCTGCTACCCTACCTATCCTCCACTGCTTGCAAAGAGAGAGAGCCTGTTGTTTCTCCGTTTGCAGACAGTGAATCTCCAAATAAAAAAAAATAAAAATAAAAAGAGCAATACTAGTATTTTTGAACAATCAAACAATCAAGCAATTATTTCGCAACTTGTCGTGGTTACACGACCTTACCCGGACCACGTGGACAGTTTCTTGTCTTCCGAATCCAGCGCCCGATCGTCCTCTTTTTCTCGTATTTCTCACGGCACTCCTGATGGTTCCCAGTCAGGACCGTAGATCACTCGAGAGAGGTCTGTTCGGAACTAGTGAAGTTCGGATGATCGGCTGCCAGACGAGGGTCTATTGGGCAAGAGCTCTCCTGATCGTTGCAGTCGTTCACTCTGTCGTCGGGACCTCTCCCACTGGATCCACGAGTCGCTGATGGGCCCCACGCTTGGGACGCCAATTGTAAAAACCTGAGTCGGGTCGGGGACAATCGATATTTGCCCGGCGGTATTGCCTCTGTGACCCTCTAGTTATTTAATCAAATGAAGAGGCAGGCGCTGGAGACTGGAAAGCAGGAAACAAGGTTTTTTATTCTCTCCGGAGGAGAACACAACGAAACGGACAGAAGGTATCGTTCTGAGGTGCTCTAACTGCATCCCTGAGGCCTGGCCTCTTATACACACATTTATGACTTTATTGTAGATTACACATTCATGTCAAAGCTTTGATGTACGGAAAAGACATTCTCGGAACTCCCCTTTGGGCCCGTTCCCACGCACATTTACAGTTGAAGTCCCCACCCTAGGCACAACAGGTGATGAGTATCACGCAGCTGGATATTCCGCCGATTCACGGAATGTGGGGGGTTTGATCGGGTCTCATGGAGTGGGGGCTTTGATCAACCTGGAGATCCTTTGATGGGGGAAGCTTTCTATTGTACGGGGAGGGGCAAGGGATGGTATCGGCAGAGCTGGGTGTCAGCCTGGGAACGGGGAAGACAAAACGGGCACACGGGGAAAAAGGGGGTTTGCATCCAAGGGCCGGAGATCATGAAAGGGAAGCAGGGAGGTGTCGCGCTGGGAACAGGATGAAGGCCTGGGGCAGAGCAGCGCCGAAGAGGGGTTTATGACTCAAGGCAGGTGCAAGCAGGGGGTGGTCAGCGTGCAGGCTTAGCGAAGGCAAAGGGCTATGTCAGGGGCCAGCGGCATGCAAAAGGGTTCGTTCTGATCGGGGCATCTTAAAATGGCGGGCGCGCACGACAAAAGTGTGGCATCAGGGGAAGAGGCAAGATGGCGCAGATAATGTTCACCAAAACGTACTAATTTTCAACAGAAGAACAGCCGCCTGAAACTGAACTCTGACAAGACGGAAGTCCTCATCCTGGAATCATCGCCCTCCGCCTGGGATGAATCCTGGTGGCCCCCTGCCCTGGGCACCGCTCCCAAGCCAACGGACCACGCACGTAACCTGGGCTTCATCCTGGACTCCTCCCTCTCGATTACCGGACAAGTCAACGCCGTCTCGTCGTCGTGCTTCAACACCCTGCGTATGCTCCGAAAGATCTTCCGGTGGATCCCCACCGAAACCAGGAAGACGGTCACCCAGGCACTCGTCACCAGCCGACTGGACTACGGGAACACCCTCTACGCCGGAACCACAGCCAAACTTCAGAAAAAACTCCAACGCATCCAGAACGCCTCCGCACGACTCATCCTGGACACCCCCGACACAGCCGCATCTTCGGACACCTGAGAGACCTGCACTGGCTCCCCGTCAGCAAAAGGATCACGTTCAGACTCCTCACCCATGCACACAAGGCTCTCTCAACAACCACCTGACCTTCTACACTCCCACCTGCCAGCTACGATCCACCAGCCTCGCCCTCGCCGCCGCAGAGCCACCACCGGAGGAAGATCCTTCTCCTACCTGGCAGCCAAGACATGGAACTCCCTTCCCATCCACCTCCGGCTGACCCAGGACTATCTATCCTTCAGGAAGCAACTCAAGACCTGGCTCTTTAAGCAGTAACAAACACCCCTCCGGGTGAGTAGCGCGCTATACAAATGCTATGATTGATTGTAAGTGGAGTGAGACTCAGACGCGCAGGGTGCGTGTCAGGGTGCACCAGATGCACAAGTGAAGAGCGCCTGGTCACAGTGAGCATATTGCGGTGCAGCCGAAGGCGTTGGTGAAGAGCATCTGGATATCGGGGCACCGGAGTTGGAGTAAGTCTCAGTGAAGCAGTGTGCGTGCTTTGATGCAACCTGGGACTGTGGAGGTGATCGGCTGATCATCGTGTGCACCGGAAGAAAGTGAATCTCTGCAGCGCGGTGTGCGTGTCTTGATGCCAACTTAGACCACAGGAAGGAGTGCCTGGTGAACGTGCACTCGGAGTCGACGGGAAGTCCCATCAGCGTTGTGTGTGTGGCTTAATGCCAGAAGAGTCCCTGAGGATGCTGTGGTGAAAGTGCACCCGGATTAAAGTAATCTCAGAGGTGTGCGGTACGTGTGCCCTGTGGCCGCCTGAGACCTTCCTAACAGTTGCGTCCCGGACCGGCAGCCCGGAGGAGCTGAGCTGCCAGGCCAAGCCACTGAGGCTCATTGAGAAAGTTCTACACAGACAGCCCAGTTTGTTGAAGGAGGAGAGAAGAGTGAGGTCGCTTCCCCCAGGTAATGTGGAACACTGCCTGGGCGGGGTGCTGGCTCGGAGGGACACTCTCTCGGCCTCTCAGTCCTTCTGGAGACGTGAGCTTTTGCTTCGGCCCAGACTGGGGCCCGTACTTACCAAATGAGTGGCAGTACTGGGGCCTGAGTGGGAAGCTGTAGTTTACGTCATCGTTGATATGTGTGGGGGGCAACTGTAATTAAAACGGCTGACTGTTGTAATATAGCCAGGTTCTGAGCTGGGATGGGGCAGTGAGATAAATAACGGTGATGGATCAAGCCCTGATCTTTGGACTGGGTAAGAGTGGTCTGCTTAATTCAGACACTCTGTTCATCACCACCCCCTTTTCTGTATCGTGACTGTTGTAATACACATTACCAATATTGCTGCTAACGAACTGCCAGACTGTCTTAGGACGCCTGACATTATTTCTGCATAATGAAGTACGCGATTGTAGCGCTACACATTACATTATTTCTCCCTTGCAAAGTACAGGATTGTATTGGCCCGAATTGCATTTTGCATATTGAATCAGTATTTGGAACTGGTGTGTTTAGGGTGTCTCTTCCAGATACTGAATCAGTATGTTATGTATTACTATGCAACCGAATTCCAGTTGCAAAACAGTAATATTTTACCACCAGTTTTCAAATGGTAGTACCCGATCCGCAATGGGGAAGGGGTCCCTTTGCGATTGTTAAAAACGAGCAGGCAGTGGTCCCACAGACCTCTGCGTACCCTTTAAAAAATGAATCTGCAAAGTTTCTTTTTTTTAAATTAAATGTATCCCTTTTTCTGTAAGGAAAAAGGACTGCATTAAAAAAAAATCCTTTAATAAAAACAAATCAAATTAAAGCAGGCAGTGGTCCCACAGACCTCTGCGTACCCTTTAAAAAATGAATCTGCAAAGTTTCTTTTTTTTAAATTAAATGTATCCCTTTTTCTGTAAGGAAAAAGGACTGCATTAAAAAAAAATCCTTTAATAAAAACAAATCACAGATGTCGTAGTGTGATGTTCTCAGCTGGCCACCATGCCTGTGAAGGCTGCAATTCCTAATGGGTCGCAAATTGCGAGCTACCTCATTAATATGCATGAAGTAGGTCAATTTGTGACCAACTAGGAATTGCTAATGAAACTAAGAAGAGTTTCATACATTAGGAATACTGATTTCCTAATTGCGATTCAGAGAGAATCATTACTAAAAAATCAGTATTCATAATGTTAGTACATCTGGCCCGTAGTTCCTTCTACACCTATTCAAAGACCAGCTAACGGAAAAGATGTTTAACCTACAAAATATACAACTGATATTAGCCTTTAGATATTACTGCAAAATAGCTGGGCATAGTATCAAATCTACTGGAAAGTTGTTAGGGATGTCAATATAAGGGACAACATTGTCTCCAATTGCATTATGTAGCTAGTTTGTTCAGTCTCCTAATGACTCAATCTCTCATTCCCATCCTTGATCCTGCCAACTCTGTTTCCTTCCTCCTAACCATTTTCTACTCCTTTATATGTTTCTCCCTGTGCTTCCTTTCTAACCCTATTATGCGTACAATATACAACCCTTCTGCTTCCTTTTCTCTGCCTCTGCACCCACTTTTCCTCTCAAATTCAATGAGTCTTTGTGTCCTGTTCTATGAAGCTTCAATAATCTCCTAAAATCTCAGCTCCTACACTCTGCCTTTTAACTTTACTGTCAACATTTGTCCACCTACTTCACCGATCCTTATCATCTCCCTGTCATACTACCACATCAACACAGACAGAAGACAGCAGTAGGGACACACTGCTCCATTCCCAGATCCCAGATACTCATAGATGCAGAATTCCCCATGCTTCTAGTTAAAAAATGAACATGCCTACTATCTTTATGACCTCTAGTCCATTCATTAATCATGGAGCCTACTCCCAGTGTTCAACCACTGGAGATATTTCTGCGGTCCAGTAAAGCCACGAGAGCAGTGAAATAGATGGTAGAATACCCAGTACCAGCTTACAAATCAACCAATGCAGACTAGGAGGACCCAAATCTCACAGGCCATGGAGTTAGGTTTCTGAAGCTCATTCCAAATTAAGACCCGTGCCTTTGAAATTAAGGGGCCTTCCTACATTTATACATTACAGGGAGACCCAACTGTGAATCTAGGCACCTGCTAGTGAAGCTGTGCATTGAAACTGGTGCACAATGTGCAAAGAAAACTGTGGAGAATCTTCGTAAAGCAGCTAAAGCGATGCCAGGCCAGGGTCGTGTACCTCATACCCCACAACTATTCCCCTACCTCACTGATATCTGTAGCATATGCAACTTTGCATGAATGGCATATCACACACATTATTGACACACTGTATTCTTGTTCCACTGCACCTAATGCCATAAATACCTACTGGTCAGTCCTCAGATCACCTTCTCATGTGACATCCACAGACACCACACTACTGACTCCCATATTTATAAAATCAAATTTAACTGTACCATGACATCCAAATACCTCCTTGCTATGTAGATATTCTCACATTGTCGCTAAATTGACACCCCAGCCTCCAATTTAAGAGATTGTTCCACCTCTTAGGAGCATATCCACCACTCTTTGGTCCCTCTAATATGAAAAACTACTGCTCAGACTTCATTTTCTCTCAGTGTATTCCTATCCTTCTTACCAACATCATCCCACATACATTATAAGGTCACACATTCTTCAATGTCGCCCTCTCTATCCCCTCCACCAAATATCATATACTTTGAAGTCAGTCTTCTGAACCGAGTCCAGGCTATGTAAGCAGTGCTTATCTTTTCTGTGCTCTGTGGTATTCTTCTTTGACACCTTCTGTTATGACACCCACTCCAGTATGTTCACATTGCTCCAAACTAAGACAAAACATCTTTACCATGGTAATGTTCATGTAGATCATATACATATAGAGGCTCCTACAACCATTCAAAAACTTCTTATGTTCAAAAAACACTGTAATGCAAGGTCTAGCATAAAATCAGGTTAAATAAAACCTTCTATATCATTGAAGCTTTCATGGCATGCCCTTTCTTGGTAGGGTGGCTGGTACATGTCCGGCCACACACATGGCTAGTCATGGGCTGGAACTGTACCTTAGTATTTTGAAATGGTGACAATTGAGCTGAACTAGAACTACAATTCTCAGAACACTTTTGTTTGTTAAATTAAATATTATGGCCGGTGAATAGTCAATCAATCAATCTAGATTTATAGAGGGCGTGGCTACCCAGAAAGGGTCATGGTGCTGGTTGTTTACTTTTGATTTTGTTTCCACATAACTCTTGTCTCTCTCTCATTATATTGCCCATTTTCATTGGTACCTTGGTCCTAATACCTTTGATAATAGTCTTAGTGACACGGTTTAAGCATGAAAAAAATATCTTTTGTGGTCTGACGGCTATTTAGAATCCCTTGTACTACAGAGGTGGAGCCTGGCCAGAGTGCAGTGGAAAAATTGTGCTGAGACCAGCCTCCTTGGTGCATTAGACCCAAGGTGTTTAAGTTGTTAAGATAGTATCACTGCTAGGTTTCTAAAATGTTGCATGAATGTACTGAATTTATCTCTAGGTCAAGGTGACAATGCCAATATTTTAGTGTAGAAAGCATAAGGATATCTTATTTGCAAACTAAAATGTTGACAACATGGGCAGACAGTCCTGATATTAAGATGACAAATTTTGTACTACATGAGTCAGATGCAAGATTCTTACCTCTGAAAACTAAAACCGGAGAATATTTCCTGTGTACATTAGACAAAATATTATATACATTTCATTTTGTCCTATGCAAAAAAGGTGTTCTGGGACTATTTCTCATGGAATTTTAAAAGTGAATGATACAAGTGTTAATTCAAGACTATCTTGTGACATGAATTATGTGTCAAAAATAATGGCACTACAATAATATCGTGAAACAAAATATTACAGATAAGATCATAGCTTTTTTGATACAATATTGTTTTAAGACTATTGCTGTTTTGAAAATAATTTACTTTAATATAGTTGTAATAACTATTAATTGACTAATATGATCCAATAGACTCTGCATTGCTTCTCCAACACATATCATGACTAGCTAATTTAAATTTAAATGACAATAAAGCAGTATAATAAATCCTATTAAAAGACAAGGACGGGTCGGAGTCAAACTAGCAAAGTGGGCTGTAGAGTGTATTTTAGCACAAATCTGCATACACCAAGTAAATTGCAAATCAGTTTCCCACTATGGGCATTATTAGGAGTTTGGTGGTCTATAGGACTGCCCGAACCAGTGGTGGCCTTCCAGCCACTGCCACGCCATGCACCACATTATGAGTGTGGCAGTCAGACTACCACAGAACAGCTGCCTCTGCCAGGATCCAGTATTCTGTGGCATGGTAGTCAGAGGCAGGAATATGCAGCACCTCCGAGCACATTCAGAGTTACCAAACCACCACACTTTCCATGACAGTGAGCCTGCCATGAAAATGAGGTACTGGGTTTTTCAGAACCGGTACCAAACCGGTAACCCAGTGGTGTCAGGGTACACACCCAAAGACCTTGAGTACTTTCCTGATTTAGACCACAGAAACTCAGAGTCTTCTAGGTGAAGTCAAGGATCGATTTTATTGGCTGCAACCAAGTAACCGGTCCTAGAAGTACAACAACACGGGATGTATATTCTCAGGAGACTGCTCAATCTTACAAAGCCAGGCTTCTCTTTTTATACAAAATATTGTGCTTCAGGCAAACATTCTCCACATTTTAGTATACTATTCACATGTTTCCACTACAAAGAAAAAGCAGAGTCATGATGACAAGCCCACATTCCAATTTGTTCAGCCCACAATAAATTACTCGGCAAGGCCCAACAGTTTCATCAGATATCGGTGGACCCCCAATAAAAACGGGCACCTCCTCCTCGTAAAGCAAGTCAGAGAGAAAGGAACAGGGACAGGTGGGAGCAAGATTAGGCAAGGTGTGTGTGCGATGAAAAGGGTTTATGACATGTTGTGCCTTGATGCTATCTCGTTCGGCCACTGGGAGAGGAACTGACCAAACAGGTTCGGCCTGAGGCAATGGTTTCAGCTTGCCCGGGTCAGAGAAAAGTCAATCAAGGTGTACGTGTCCTTTGATGTCGAATTTAGCTGTATTATAAGCCTATGTGAGGGCAACCCACAAAATGGCTGCCGTACACAAAATGGAAGCCAAGGGTTCAAGATGAAAATGACGATTTCGAGGTGAAATCGTCACTCGAATATGACGAAAATGCTTGTACATAGTGTACTAGCCATTTTCGCTCTTTTGATATAAAAATCGTCATGCTACGACAAAGTTTTATTCACGAGTCCAGAATTTTCAGAACTACAAAAAGGGTTGTGTTGAGGCAACTAAGGGGACCCTAATTTGGCCCCCTGCCACCTCTGGGCCAGTGGGTACATGCACACATATAGTGCCCTCCTGGATTTGCACCCCCATTTTCTGAACAGTGTGATATGCCACACCGTGCATGAAGGTGCAGTTGGTGCAGTCTCCATGTGAGACTCTTCTATGAGCCTCACAGACCGCCTCTGTCAGACAGCTGAAGGACTGCCCATCAGACCAGGATTGGAGTCCTAATCTGGTGAGTAAAAGCACAACGGCTTTGGTGACCCTGCAGCTTTGCACCGTGCGCTGTAGGATCACCAAAGTCAAAATAAGGCCCTTGATCTCAGTAAAAGATTTGCTTATTACCATACAAGATAAACTTGTTATCTATATTTGATATCTTAGATGGTATGTCAGTAGAAATAGGATCAATGAGTGTGTTATGTGAATCAATATTGAGGAAGGTAATGGAAGGCTTAGCTATAGCAAGTCACCCCATCAAACTATCAAAATGTGGTAGTAACTGAATAGAAAAACCATGTATACATTAAAGTATATTAAGTGTAATCAACATTATGTTTTAATCTGCCCATTTTTTCCTGACGATTGTCCTTCCATTGCAAGTAAATCATTTATTGTACTAAATGGTACTATTATAGAACTGGTGAGGAGGAGAAAGATTATGCACTAAAAAGGCATTAGCAAAGAGCAAGAATAGGAAACTGTAAGTGGAATCTAAAATTAAGGAGTTCTAGATATAAATACAATATATTGGAGTATGGAAATATTAAAGAGTTCCAAAGTAAACCAAATTCTATGCATTTCTGATAGTGGATTCAGCATAAGATTTTTAATTTATTTAATTCCAAAAGCCTAACAATATCTAATGAAGACTGGAAAATTGACAATCTACTGATTCTTAGGAAGTTTCAGATTGTCAATAGAAATCCTAGCATGGTTCACACCCCCAAAGAAGCTATCAATTTGTAGAATATTTGTTGGGAACATTTGACTGATAAGATTACAAGAGAAAATGTCCTTATGGGTAGAGCTGTCATCTTATTAGTGTTACCATCCCCACTAGGATAAAAACAAATGAATACATTTTTGCGTAAAATATTCAGCCTTGGAGAAGACACTATAAGTGTTAACTTTAATAGTATTTCTATTGGAATTACGGTACCAAATGCAAAAACAATCTTAGCATTACTCCAGGATAAGTCAGCCTCAATAAAAGGTTGTTTATTACAAAATATATTAGGAGGTAAAACCTCTGATTTACTTACATCGAGTTTACATTCCAAAAGATCTAAAAAAAAGTTGAACTAAAATTGGCTCTAAAGCAAGAATAAAAAAGTCAATCAGTTAAGGGACAAACTTGTCTGGTGCCTCTTTGTAAAGGAAAATCAGAGGATTGTGAACCAGTTACTATCAGAGAGGATATAAGAGAAGAATATGATAAGGATACTAGTTACGAACAGTGGAGACCATAACCATTCAATTTCAGGACCTTCATATGAAATTATCAATTAACATCTGTTCAGCATCAAGGGCCAGATGTGGGTAAATTCAATTTTGCGAGTCCTTAATAGCAATTTTTACAGAATCGCTATTAAGGATTTTATGATTCCTTAATATTCCTTAATTGGGAATTGGGGATTGCAAATTGAGATTCGCAATCAAGGAATACCATCCCATTCATTCCTATGGGCCAAGAGGTCCATAGGTATGAATAAGATTTGTGCCCGCAATTTGCCAATCACCGAGAGGCACTCGCACTTGCAAATTGCAGGAGCAATTTCAAAGGTGCAAAAGGACACCCTTTGCACCCCTGAAATGAGGTACACATGCATGCCCTAAGGGCATGTATGTATGCCACATGGCACTTTGTAAAATGCCAAAAAAGTGCTTCTTGAAATGAAATCGCAGAATACCACCAACTTGAAGTTGGTGATATTTTGCGATTTCTTAAGGCAAAATCGCAATTTGCGATTCTCTAAATGCTTGTGCGAAATAAGGAATTGCAATTTTGAGATTCCTTATTTTGCGAGTAGGTTTAAACTTACCTCCATTGCTCGCAGCCAAATAGCGATCACAAATGCGAATTTCAGCGCTTGAGCTTGCTATTTGGCTTCCTACATCTGTAGTGTAGGGTGGGAAGTAAATTACATTAAAATGTTTGATTTTTAAAGTTAATTTACATTTTATTGTTAATAACATATTTAATTGGTTATTAATATGTAAATTGTGTAATGGTTTGTTATTATATTTTTTCAATTTGTTAAAATAATGTGTTTTTTTATAAGTGAAATAATTTATAGTTTAGTAGTGGGTTGTTAAGTTTGCAGGTGAATAAGGGGAGAAGTTATTTGCCTTCATTGTATTTATTTATTTAATTATGTCATTAATAATTAATTATTAAAAATATGTATTTGATTATTTATTGTGTAATGTTTTTGTAAACTATATTTTATATTTATGTTTTACTGTACTATTTTATTGTTGTTGATTAGTGAAGTTATTTTTAGATGTTTGTGATTTTTGTTGAGTAGCGAGTGAAGTAGATCTTACTCCCTCCGAAGGACAACACTTTTCCTACTGTTACTTGAATCATATATATAAATTTTTACTATTCCTTATTAGAACAATTTGTTTTAAATTATATCATTAAATTATATCATTTTTACTCATTGAATATTTGAAATCATTATTTATAAATCAATGTATATTAAGAAATTTAAGGGGGTGATTACAATGGGGGAGGCGAGCCCTTCACCTTCAGACGGCAATTCCCCCCCTGCCAAATTAGGATGGCGGGGGAATCAAAGACCACCTGCCACGAATCTGCCACGGGCGATTGCCAGGCGGAGCGGTCTGCAGCTGTAAAAGGGTCGTCCGCTAAATTACGATGGTGGCCTCAGACATGAAAAGGCTGGTGGGGATTGGTTTCTGGGGCCTGTTGTGGGCCCCCCTTGTATTGGGGAGGTGGTGGTGCACCCGGGTGTACCTATGATACCCCCCTCCCTGTATGTCCCTACACTAAGAGGCAGGCACCACGTGGTGCCTGTCACCTAGTGCACAGAAATGCACGGCATGGCAATTTTACATTGCAGCAGGTGCTGCTGCCAGCAGCCCCCCCCCACAATGTTAAAGTGCCTGAATGCAATCGCCATGGTGGCGGTCACTTCCTAATGTGGGGTGCGGGACCGCCGCCTTACAGGTGGGTGGTCCCAGGCACCGCTACAATCCGCCTGCCTGCCTGACATCATAATCACCCACTAAATTCTTAATTTGTTGAGGTGATATTTTCTTCCACAATATTTTTGACACAATATTTTTGTAGTTTACATTGTGAGTACATAAACTCGATAGTTTTGTAGACAATATTTTTGACACAATATTCATTTCAATTAATAGTGTTATTCTCAATATTCTGTCATAAACCAATTCTAAGTATGGCCTGGTTGCCATGTCATTCAAATATGTTTTTAAAAGATATTGCTTGGCACATTAGGTGCATAAATGAATGTTGAGCCTTTATCAAAGGAATAAAGATTAATTTTCCATATTTCAGCACATCTATTGTAGCTGCAGATTTCAACCAAACCACCAAACATGCAGTGTATTTTGTGTGATTATCCTAAATATCCTTCATGGCTATGGCCCTCCTGGGCTTATGACCTATCAGGGGTGTTCATCATCAGTCCGGAAGGGCATCTCCATGCCGAATTTCTGAATATTCACTGACTGTAATTACTCAGGTTATAGCCTCGTATTCCCAGTCCCAACGCCCTATGCCAGATACAGCCTTATATGTTGAAGTATAACTTCATTCGCCTGTGTATACAAGTGAAATTGTGATCGTCTGAGATTCCTTAATCAATTATCAGCAATGAGAATCCTATGTATGCCAAACCATTCTATCATTTTTATATTGGTCATTTGATTACAGAAGGGATTAGGCAATTACATTTTGAAAGGGAACTTGAGCAAGCATAAGTGTTTCTGTCCTGTTCACACCATATTGGTGATGAGCCTGTTGCATCCGAATGACACAGTGGGGAAGTGAACGATGTTAGGGAATACTTGTGTCTTAGGTTCAGATGAATTTGCACAGGCGCAGCCTCCCAAACCCAAAAACAGTTTTAAATGCTTGCTTAAACCTACAAATCCCAGTGCAGAGCATCCAATTCCAACCATAACATCATGTGCCCGTAATCAGCCTCGTGATTGGAAAAGCTTCAGGTACCAAGGTACAGCTACCTTCACCTACGTGCAGCCTATTTGTCCAAGTGCCATCTCATGTGCTCATGATCAGTCTAACAGATCCAGTAACAGACTGCTAGACATAGGAGAAATCTCATAATCAGAAATCTTGTATGCCTCGATACAGTCTCGTACGTCTAGAAAGTGCCATGTGCGGGGGGGCGTGGCTTGCGCCCGACGCGAATGGCTGCACGTCCGTAGCTCTCCGGAGACAGCGGGAGCGGAAACGGACTGGAAATGCCTCTTCGCCTTACGCTTTGAGCCCACACTAGAGGATTGTGCATCGGAACCTCTGAGGAACATTTTGTCTAGCTTTTGCGGCTACAGGTATTTGGCCGTTTTCGAGACTTTCATGCTAACGCGGCTCTGAATTGCTAGCGGCTGCCATTTTGTGAAACTCGGAACGGCGCCTGTCACACCTCTCTTTATATCGACGTAGCTGCTCTCCTCTCAGCTCTGCTGGCTTCTTTCCTGCATAACTTGCTGCATTGTTATTTGCCTCTTTGAAGCTCTTGAATGCAAGCTATACTCGACTCATGATGGTGTTTTACAGCGTTCTTCGCCCATGGCCGCCATTTTGAAGTGCTGTTTTTTCAATCTCCTTAGAGTCCAACATTTTTTCTTTCATACTTACATGAATATACTACTCCCTTCCTATATATTTTCTGCAAGAGGTTTTCAGGCATCTTTGGTTACCATATTTGAGAGAAACTATTCTACTGGTTGGAGATGAAGTTATCTTCGTTGCTTTCATAATCTCTCTCAGGAATATGTGTTTCCTCCTGTTTCAGAAGCCCTCACTTGACGCCACTATAGATTTTTTCTCTGCACCTTGATGTTCTCTATGCCTTTGTCTGCACGTCCTCTGCGCCTATCTTATCTGGATGTGACCCTTTCAGTTGACCTATACCTACGCAGTTTCCTGGCAAGATTTGGAGTTACTGCTTTTGCTTTCTGTCTTTTGGCACTAATAATTTATTTCTATTGACCTGCAGAGGGTCTATTCCTTGTCAAGACCCTAATTTTATTGATACTCTGGTATCTTTCTTTTTTCTGCGGATACTTCCGACGCGGCACTGTTTTTATTCCTCCCACTTACTGGGCTTTACTTATGTGTAAACTGCTCAAGGAGGCTTCTCATGTTAAGGCCACTGCTCGTAAATTCCTGATTCACACAAGCTCACGTTATCAGTGCTTATCCATGGAAGAATCAAATACCTCCTCTTCTCAATCTGCCTCTCCTAAGAAGACCTCTACATCAGCAAATAATCCATCTCCTCTAGGCGGCAAAGCTTCCTCCAAGAGACCAAAGAAGGACCCACCTTCTCCTCCTACATCAACCTCTTCAGCCACCATGGATTTGCTCCTTGAGGAAATTAGGGCTTTACGCCCCTTTGTTGAGGAAACTACTGCCACTCTCCAGGCAACCACCTCTACTCTTCAAGAACTGTCTAACAAATGGTTGACTGTGGAAAGTCATGTTACAACGTTGGAACAAAATGTTGACTCTTTGAATGCCTCTGCCTCCAAAATGGACTCCCTCTGCTCTCAAGTCTCCAGCTTACACAAACAAATTGAAAATTTGGAAAATAGAAACCGTCGTAACAACCTTCGTATTTATGGCCTGGTGGAAAATTCAGAGGGATCGGATCCAATTTCTTTCTTCAAGTCCTTCTTGCCTAAAGTTTTGAATCTTCCAGAAGGTCCTCCGCTAAACATCCAGAGAGCGCATCGATTGGGTTCTTTGCCGCATCATACATCTGCTCCTTCCATGAGTAGACCCAGGGGAGTGATTCTTTACTTTCTCGAATACACTGATCTACTGAGAGTCCTAGCAGCCGCTAGGGCATTGAAGAAAATTACTTGGTCTGGAAATACTTTGTTTTTTGTTCAAGACTATGCTAAATCAACTGCAGATCGTCTTAAGGAATTTTTGGCATTGAGACCCCAGTTACGCTCCATTGGTGCTAGATATGGTCTCTATCACCCATGTCTTTTTAGAGTTACTGTCAATAATAAGACTATTTCCTATGAAGATCCACTGAAACTCAAAATCTTTCTTTATTCCTTCAATGCTGATTCCATGGATACTGCATCTTCATCTGCTCCTCCATAATATGTTTTAGCTTTTGCTACATTTTTGTTTATAGCTTTTTCGCTTTGTTCTGAGATGTGCATATCACTTCCTCCTTGTCTTTTTATTGTTGTTTGTAATTCATCTTCTTGATTCTATCTTCCTCTTCTAGTTTCTATTTCTGTATTTCCTCTCCCTGAGATCTTCCTTTTTCCATGCTTTCTAGTTCTATTTTTTCTAGTTATTACTCTTTTCTCTATATTATTAACATATTTCTTCTTTTCACAGGTCGTCTACCCACTTCTCCGACCTCTCCTATTGTTCATTACTGGCTCGTTTGGTGCTGTTTCCCTCCTCGCCTCTCCTCCGTGAGTTTGGATCAGCGTCATTCCCTCGTATGGCCTCCCACCCTCCCTCCCTCTGTTTGATCTACAGTTTCTGTAAGTTTTTACTTCTTTCCTTGTCTATCCTCTTTATGTTCTATCTTGTTTTCTTTAATGGTCCTTCCTTTCTTCTTATGTCTTTTCTTGTTCTTCCTGCATTCTTCTCCTTACTTTCTTTCTTTCTTTGCTTTACTTCTTCCTCTACCTCTTTGCTTTATCATTTCAATGTTTTTTTACCTGATATGTTATTTGATGTTATGGTCGTTTTATTATATTGTATGCTTAATGTATTACTGTACTATTTTATCTTGTTACATTCAGAGTTACCTCATGGAATGTTAAAGGATTAAATAATCCTATTAAAAGACAGCGAGTGTTATCTCACCTGTCTAACTTAAAAACGGATATTGCTATGTTACAAGAGACCCATCTCTCTGATGTTGAGGCTTCTAAGTTAACGAGACTCTGGGTTGGTAATGTTTTCTTTTCCCCAGCTCTAGGGAAAAAGAATGGGGTGGTTATCTTAGTTCATAATAAATTCACAGTTTCTGTTATTCATCAAGAATCAGATTCTGATGGTCGTTGGGTACTTATTAAATTACTAATTGACAATGTACCTTTGGTTATCTTTAATGTTTATGCTCCAGTTACTGTTGATAACACTTTTTGGCCGCTTATTTATGATAAGTTGGTTTCCCTTGATGATGATTATATCATTTTTGGTGGTGATTGTAATCAAATCCATGATCCCATTCTTGATAGAAAATCCCCTGGTAAATTTGTTCACTCTAAAATGCACAATCAATTTACCTCGGCCACCCGTCGTAAGTCCTTAGTTGACATATGGAGACTTTGCCACCCTGATCTCCAGGAATTTAGTTACTTTTCCCCTCCCCACAAGACTCAATCCTGCATTGATTATCTTTTTCTCAGTAAATCCTTAACCCAGTGCACGGTTGCTTCAGAAATAGGCTCTATCCTTATCTCTGATCATGCCCCAGTTTTTGTTGACTTTGATCTAGTCCCTTTTTCTCCCCCTTCTGGCAGATGGCGTTTTAACAATTCCCTTCTTGCAGACCCTAAATTCTCTGGTCAATTCATTTCTTTTATTGCAGACTTTTTTGTTCTCAATTCCACCCCGGACTCTTCTCCAACCATGATTTGGGACGCTTTCAAAGCAACCGCTAGAGGTTTTATCATTAATTACGTCTCTCAGAAGAAAAGGATGTTCGAGAAACAATCCTCCCAACTTTTGACTCAAATTAGACAGTTAGAACACGCCTACTTTCATTCCTTCTCAGACACCTCTTTAAAAGAACTTATTACTGCTAAGGTCGCCTTCAATAAATTATCTACTGACGCTGCTGCTTCTTATCTCTTAAAAAGTAGCGCTCGCTATTATGGCGGCCAAAATAAAATGGGTAAACTTTTAGCTAATTATTTGAAAACACGCCGTGATAGGACTCGAATTTCCTCCATAATTGATTCTTCTGGTACATCTCACTTTAAGGATGATGACATTTTGCAACAATTTGTCTCTTTTGACAAAGATCTTTACACTCCTGAGTCCTTTCCGCTTCCCTCTGATTTAACCTCTTACTTTCATTCCATCCCTCCTCCTCCTTCCTCCCATGTTGATTTTGCCTCACTTGAAGCGGATATTTCACTTCAAGAAATAACCCACGCAGTCTCAGTTTTAAAACGTGGTAAGGCTCCTGGCCCTGATGGCTTCTCTATTGAATTCTATGATCATTTTTCGAAATTTCTTCTTCCACACATGCTTGTTTTATTTAATTCTTTTATTGCGAATGGTTCTTCCCAAGGTACTTTTTTAGATGCTATGATCTGCCTCATCCCCAAAGATAATAAAGATCCTTCTTTTTGTAAAAACTACCGCCCCATTTCACTTGTTAATACGGATTATAAGATTTTTGCTAAATTACTCGCCCTGCGTATTGATCCCGTTTTACCCAAACTTATAGGTCCTGAACAATCGGGTTTTGTGAAGGGATGTTTGTCCTCTGACAATTCTAGAGTTTTCTTTAATGTCCTTAGTAAAGCTTCTTCCCTCACATACCCACTTGCGGCCATCACATTAGATGCTGAAAAGGCCTTCGACAGGATCAGTTGGAACTTTATGTTTCATGCCCTCACTTGGATTGGCTTTTCACCTAAATTGATCTCCCTCATCTCCCTTTTGTATTCTGGCCCTAGAGCTTCTATTTTTGCTAATGGACACATTTCTGATTATTTCTCCCTCTCCAGAGGTGTTCGGCAAGGTTGTCCCTTATCTCCTTTATTGTTTATTGTGGCTTTGGAACCTTTCCTTACCAAACTCTGGCTAGATGCCCAAATCACTGGTTTTAATCCTGGTCCCCATCAAGTTAAATTGTCGGTTTATGCAGACGATATTCTTTTCTATTGCTCTAACCCTGAGTCCACTCTTCCTGCCTTCTTGCTCCAAGTTGACGCCTTTTCACAGGTTTCGGGATATCGTCTCAATCGTGACAAATGTGAAGTTTTACCTCTTAATGTTTTGTGTCAACGCCATTATTTTGATCATACTGGTTTTTCTTGGCAGTCAACTAAAATAAAATATTTAGGGTTATGGTTTTCCCCTTCCATATCAGACACCTTGAAGGCTAATTTTGATTATATTACAAAGAAACTGAATGATTCTATTACTAGATGGCATCCCCTTTTTCTTTCATGGTGGGGTCGTTTGGACTCCATTAAAATGATGTTGGCCCCTGTCATCTTATACTTCCTATCCATGATTCCCGTTCGCATACCCTGTTACTATTTTAAATGGCTAGATTCACTCTTGGTAAAATTTCTTTGGAAAAATAAGCCCCCTCGGATCGCCTTGTCTTCCCTCAAAAAAGATAAGCAATCTGGAGGTCTTTAATTTCCTAACTTTAAGACATACCACCAATCTTTCATCCTTAAACAAGCCTCTCGCTGGTTATCTACAGATAGTCCCACTTACTCTCCTGTCTGGTTCACTCTGGAGAAATCTCTCATCTCCCCATTTACTTTTTTAGAGATTCTTGCTTTTTCTGCCAACGTTTCTTTTTTTAAATCTCCTGTCATTGCTCATTCCCGTCGTCTCTTAACCCCCCTTTTGCCCTCTTCTTATCCCTCTCTCACTTCTTTGTCGTCCCAGTCTATCTGGTATAACAAGTTCCTTTGCATTAAGAATCGTTCCTTTTATTGGAAATCCTGGCAATCCAAGGGTTTATCTTGGATCTCCCAACTTCTTTCTCAGAACATTCCTCTTTCTTTTACAGACCTTCGATCTCAATTCCTTCTTCCTGCTTCGTTTAGAAAACAATATGATCTGTTACTTCCTGCTCTTCTTCAATATCTTCATTCCCTTCCTTCTTCTTCTGAGATTCCCTCTTCTTACTCTTCTATTCGTCCACTTTTAGATTCCTCTCCGCCCGCCTCTCACTTTTACAAATGTCTTATGACTTCCCCTCACCGACTCAAATCAAAGACTGAATTGGCCAGGGAACAGGATTTGTCAATATCCTGGTCTATCTCTCTGTGGGATAAGCTGTGGTTAAAAATACACAAAACGTCCAGAGCTGCTAATACCACCCAGACTCTTTACTTTTTATACAATCGTTTACTTTTCACTCCACAGAAGTTAGCCACCTTTTCCCAAGATCTTTCACCTAACTGTTGGTCCTGTTCCTGTCAACATGCAGATTTACTTCACATGATGTTTCATTGTCCCTCCATATGCTTCCTTTTGGCAACTGGTCTGGTCTCGCTTACACAAAATGTTTGACTTTTCATTACCTTTCTCCCTTCCTAATGTCCTTTTAGGTTCCTTATCCCCTGACTTACCACTTTCCCCTTCTCACTATAAGTTGCTTGACTTGTTTTTGGCCGTTGCATTTCATATCATCACTTCCAATTGGAAAGACTCCACTAAGGTTAGTTATTCAGCCTGGTGGAATGCTATTTGTTTTCACCATAGACTCGATACCAACTATGTTACCCCCGTTTCATTAGCTGTTAAACGAGACATAATATGGATTCCTCTCACTACTTACCTTTCCAAGTCCTCTCCCTCTCCTCAAACTGTTATTGTTCATCACCAAAACCCGTCCGATGATGTTCACAAACCACCATGATTTTGCTTATTTATCTTTTTACTTCAATTTACAACGTTTTTCATGCTTAGTTATTGCTTGCTGTTTTATCACATTTTTTCTTTACTTACACTTAGTATTTGCATACAATGTTTAAGTTTTAGGTTTTGTCATACTCCATTCCCCTCTTATTTTTGTTTTTCTTTTCTCTTCCATCCCCTGCTTTTTCTTCTCAGGCTTTAGGTATATGTGTTTATTGATTCCATTTTATTACCCCCTTTTTTGAATTTCATTTGTGTACCTCTTATGCCTCTCTTTGATTATCTGTATTACATTTTTATTTTATGCTGTGTTTTTGGTTTCAATAAACTTGAACTTAAAAAAAAAGAAAGTGCCATGTGCACATGAACAGATTTAAATGACAGAGTACATCCTCGTGTACACAGAGCTCAGATGCCCACTAACAGTTTTATATACCGAGTGCATAGCTGCCATGCAAGTGGTGCTGCTCCAGTGGAGGTTTATTCTTTAGAATTCTGGGACTTGTAGTCCTGCTTTATAATTGAATAAACTAGACTTCAAGTCCAAGAACTCAAAGAAAGACTGAGGCACCACATAATGCATGGGCATGGGAAATTTTGTAGGGCTACAAGGATATTGCATAAAAACACCAAGTATATTATGTTAAGCCATAATACTTTAAGCTAATTTCCCATATGAGACAATGCCAGATCATAAGCCAATAATAAACCACCATAAAGTTACAAATAGCTTCATAGTCTCAATAATATTGAGATTGTCAATATTACACATGAGGTTCCAGGTGCTTCCAACCAGTTCATTAGGAAAATAATGCCAGGGAGGGTGACACTCACCAAATGAGTTAAGATATGCACTTTGGTAGACAGACTGATCAGATTTATTGAGCATGCTTAGACAACTTTCTGTTTAATTCTGTTTTATCACTCACATGGAATTCACAGTCATGGTGGACTGATGCTGGGAAGTGAATACATTCATTTTCTAAGTTGTGCATTTTCCTGGCTAAAAAGATATGCAATGCCTTGGTGTTTTTGTTTTGTCCTGTTTGTTTTATCTGTGCTATTGTGATGCTATGTTAAACTACATTTGGGGGTCAGAGTGCCACTGACAATGGCAGTGAACAGGAATATTAGAGGGCAATACAGATTGTAGGCATTGACTCTTATGTTGTTTGCAAACAAATCACTATCCAATCATCTGTTATTGAGGGAGTTCAAGTAAAAGGCCTGCTTTATCCTTAAACCAAAGGGGTAGCATATCTAGTGAAATATTTTACTCTTAAATCCTAGTATCCATGCTCTATAGAATAGGGACAGCTGTATCTGTTCTAGAAATGGAAAACTACTTCCTTTCTTTTGATAGCACTTGACAGGGAAGAATAGCAATATTGGACAATAGACTCCTTCACTAGACAGGCCTTTTATTACTTGTGTATCAGATAATTTGTTGGTTGTTTAAATCCTTCAACTTCTTTTATAGTCAGCCTTTACATATATTCTGCTACTTGCTTCTTCAGACAGAAAGAATAGCAGGAGAACTCACTGGACAGGTGAGTGGGGATGCCAGAGGATTGCCTACCCGGAAGGGGTACCCGCCTGGCTCCATTCCAAGGATGAACTTAAGGGCTTTGAATCCAGTTTCAATTGGCACCCAGGACCTTGGAATTTTCTCCAGAGCAAGTGCCCCCTCATACCTCCTGAGGGACAGAAGAGGAATGGACCTCCTTGAGGAGACCCGGAGTGTTCCCCTGGATCTTTCGTGGACTGGTCATGAAGATGGCAACTCCATTGAAATGAGGCACTGACTCTGCTGCTGACACACAGATACCTTGCAAACCGGTCAAAGCTATCGGGCCTAGGGAGAGTGGAGAGTAGAGTACCTCGAGGGTGGGTTGCTGAGGAGCTGTTAAACAGGTCACTGGGTGAAGGTAGGTATTGGATAACTGAGGCAAAGGCGAGGTCTGAAAGCCGGAAAACGAAGCTCCAAGAAGAAAAGACCGATTTAGGGGCCAGGAGGCCTGAAGAAAATGCTTACCCTTCCCCACCCTCCTCCGCAGGAGCGAAATGACACTTTTCTTGAGAAAATCGTCCCTACTCCAGGTGGGACCGGTGCACCCAAAATAAGAAAATAGAAAGAATAGGTAGCAATAGCACCATTAGAAAAGCAAAATTGCAGTACAAGGCCGCTTATTTATTATTGGAGCACCTGATTTTCATTTTCACAGAATTTTACAGATTATTACAGACAGAAAACAGTTATCCTCTCTCTATCTTAATTTAATGTAAATAAAATCTGAAATCAGGTTGATTTTTGAGTGTTTCTAAATGCTGTCAGTCATGACTGGCAGGCCAATCACTGTGCAGTTTGACCGGTATGGGGTTAAAAAGAAAGGAATGTTAGTAATGAGGCTTAACCAGCAGTAGAAATGCACGCGGTGATACTAAAATGTTCATGTTTTCATATAAGTGCATTGGTTTAACATTTAAGGGTGTTCATATCATTGAAACCTGTCAGGCATTCAAGTATGAGTGCATATTTATTAGTTAAATAATAAATGTGATAATATACTAGTTCCAGCTTCATTTCTTTCACAAAACCCCAAATAAATATGGATAAATTCAGATAAAAATTGCAAAAAAAATATATGGATGAATACAGATGGAAATGTAAAAAAAATTAAAAAACAAATACCATAAAACCGAAATTCTCATTTATTATTCAGAGCACAGGGCTACTGAGCTCTCCATAAGCCCTCAGAAGGGCTTTAAATTAGCATATTTTCATTTTGAGGTGTCGAAAAAAACAAGCATTTGAAATGCATTAGGTCTCTCATTTGCAAGAGTTTAAGCTATTGGCATTGTAAATGACAATGCCTTTTATTTATCTGTTTTGATAAATAACCATAAATAAAAAGCATAGTCATTTACAATGCCAAAAGCTCAAACTCTTGTAAATGCGAGACCTATTTAATTTCAAAGAAGCAACCGCCATTGTCCCTGGCTGCTTGGAAAGTGAAAGCACGCATGGCGAGCTGAATGTTACAGGAAAGCATTTCGTGCCTGCAGTAGGAGAAACTCATTAAAGATAATCATGCTTACAGACTAAATATCTTTATTTTGTCCCAGTTTCAGTTCTTAGGAATACCCCTGTTGTCGGTAACTACAGACTAAATAAGACATACCGTGTAACAACATAAGTATAGGGCCTGTCCTCATGGTAGGCTACAAATGAAGACATGGTGGTCCTGAGGGCAGGTGGGAAAGACCATTATGTTATGCATTGCCCTGCTTGCTGCAAGACCACATCCTCTCATTCGACCCAAATGTCCTTGATCTTACACTAGAAGTCCTTGCCCTTGGTGGAGAACCAGCCAGCAGACTGCTTGAGAGCACTTCTTAGTGTGATGAGCAAAGCAGAAAAGTGGTACAACACAAAACTTCATCTAAAAACAATGTTGTGTTGTCATATAGCTACTGTATATCTTTATAATGTGTTAAGTTAGCATAGGCTCATTAAATGTTTAAACGCCATTTTTCCTTTTGCTGCTTCTGCACACGACACTTAATTGTTGATTTAGCTTTCAACCTAGTAGTTCGTTGTGGTTTACATGAGAATAATATGTTATTACTCTGATATCAGCTTTGCTTAATAAACTATGTCTGCACATAGAGTGCTGAAGCCTCAGGAACAACACGATACAGAATTGTTATGAGGTCTGATCTTCGGGCCTTTATAGACATAACATAAGTGCAGCTTCTGCCAACTTTGGGCTTGAGGCGGGTTTTTATATTGCTTTGCTGGAGGCACAAAGACACTTGATGCTGTTCGCATGCAGAGAGAGCTGGTGTATGCTGATGTGATCCCTTCATACTAGGACACTGAGGTATGGGCCCGCCCTAATTCAACCCAAAGAGACCTTCTTAGCTATTAATATAATATGCGAGTTAGGGAGGGTGATAAATAAGTGTTGTTATACCCTTATTGATTTACAGCATGGTAACATGCTGTCACCATTCGCTTTCTATGGACTAGTAACTATGCTTGTAGCTTTGTTGTTGATAATATGTTTACTTGTATTATCTAAGATACTGCGCCTGAGAAGACGGCATTAGTAAATAAACATTTCAAATGCTCACGTGTTCTTCTTTACTCCATGTTCTGGTTTGTAATGATTGTATAACGAAAGAGTGCTCATGTGTTCCACGTAACCTGAGGTTGGTGAGTTCATGTTCTGGTTTGTCTAAACATTGGGAGTTGGTTATGACCAATGAGACACTGTAGCTAGCTCGGTAAGGGGTTTGTTGGGTACTAAGGTGAGTTTTGGGTCACCCTAATTCGCTGAGGTTCCAATCCTCTGTGCACAGTTCTGTGGGAGAACAGAAACCCTGCTACATGGCGCCCAACATTATCGGTGGTCTTATATCATGACACTCGAGTAGTATTTCATTCCTACCTTAACCCCTTCACTGTCGTTTCCGGTAAACGATGGTGTCGGTGAAACCTACCTGTTTTTTTAAATAGGTCTTTATTCAAGCTTGATTCTTTCTAAACAGTTTCCTTGAATTACTACCCAGTTGTGCTACAAAGTTGACTTTGTTTTTCAGTGGTTCCGGTGGAATCATGGCTGTGGCTGTGGCCATTGCGCAGCATAGTCGCATTGCGGTGCACACCCATCTACAGACATACCAGGTCCCGTTGGAGGGCATGGCTGTGATTTTAGTGGTGTGTGCAGATCCGGCGTACCCGTTTGAACTGTTTTATTCATGGGTAACGTTTCCGGCAGTGGACGCAAATTCTGGTGTGTTCCACTCCTACACACCCTCCCCTGTACCGGCTGAATATACACCGTACAGGGCACTGGAGATACCTATTGATCATTGGCAGCATCGCGTTTGGTTTGATGGCGCCCTCCCCCACTCTTTATCTGCTGCGAGGTTAGGTCCTTTATCCATTCCAGGTACGAATTGGCCTGCTTTGGGTGGCTTTACCCCGCACCCGAATCACGGGGCTTGTACCCTTGCGGAAGTTCGAAGGCTACACGTAGTCTCAATTGCCGTGATTCGTGCCTTAGTGCAATACATAGGTCGACATCTCCCGGGAGGTCCCCAGGGGGGTGCGGCCGTTCAAATGGAACGTGGCGGTTTAAGGCTCAATCCAGTTATGGTCAATTCGGTTTTTGGTCAGCGTCCTGTTGATAACGATGACTTCCCTTTCTGGCTTGCCGAGAAATTTGACCAACTGGAGGCTGTGTTTCCGAATTCTACTCCTGCTGATAAACATAGAATGTTGACGATCACTCTACCGAAGGATTGAACTCCTGAGCTCGTTGACTGTGAAAGCTGGGGAAAGACTTTTGCGGCCGTTTATACGAGGTGTTTCGGCACACCGTCTATGTCCGCACTGCCTGAGATCGTTAAGCGTGTTCAGGATGATCACGGACCGGAGGCAGCGGTTGAATTGGGTATGCGCCTGTGTGGTTCTTTTGAGATTGTAAGCGATCTCATTCTCTCCAATATTAAAGGAGATGCAGTGAACTTTCAGGTGTCGAATGCTTTGGCTGCTCTGCCCGATGCCGATAAACCCCGACAGTTAGCGAAGATAGTTGTGGCTGCATATAAAACTATTGGCCGCACAAGTAGAGGTCTGAAATATTTTCCAGTCAAGGAGAAAAAACAACCACAAGGACAGTCTGCTGCGGCGGATGTCCAACCCAAGTCCAAAAAACAAAATTGGCCTAAAAAACAGACACAGGGGAAGCAACAAAAGCAGATTCAGGATTCTTTTCCTGCAACACAGGTTCCTGCGCCGACTGAAAAAGTTTATGATTTGCGCGATCGCGCGATGATTAAATCGTCTGATCGTTTTCAGGTTTCTGATCAACGCTCTCCTCGTTCCTTTCAGGACTCATCGGCCCCGAAAACCGGTGGAGGAGGAGGCGGTAGGGGACGTGGTGGCCAACAGGGACGTGGCCAGTCCCGCCAGACAGACGGCGCGGCGAAGCAGGAGGATTCTACGCCTAAAAGACCACAGTTTGGAAAAAAGAAAGTCGCGGCCTTAACAGCGCATAGATATGCCACAGATAGTGAGAACGCGGCTTCGGAATCTGACGTGGGCTCTGACCTTGCTGGACAGCGTGGCGGAGATTACCATAGTCAGAGAGGCGCTGCGTCCACTACTGAGGGTGACAGCGACTGATGTCTACGTTGTAATTGAAACAGCAGATACGAGAATTGCTCCCCCTGAAAGACTTTATGAAATTGTCCTGTTAATTGAAGGTGACATACAGCGTACCGTTAAAGGGGTATTTTGGGAAAATCTGTCTTCTACGTATGATATTTTGCTTTCGGAGGCTGACTGGCCCCCACCTTTTGTGCTCGCGGCGCCGCGAGGGGAGGAGGTAATCCTCCCCAGTTTCGCGAACACTGTCTCGAAAGAGCATGCGCAGCATTTTGCAGAAGAGTGGGCTCGGGCTCTCGCACCGGCTCTGTACCGTAACCAATGTGGTTGGGATAAATTGTCGCCTTGCCACGAAATTCCGTTGCGGTCTCAGCCGCAGCCTCAACCTCAATATCCCATTCGGCGTGAAGCCAAAACTTCCGTCGCGGAAATCCTTGAACAATTAGAATATCAGGGAGTTATAGAAACTTGTGTGTCACCAATGAATAATCCTCTTTTTACTGTGACCAAGCCTGACGGATCACATCGTTTGGTATTGGATTACCGGCATTTGAACTCGCATTGCCGTAACTGTGCAGTACAGAATACTCACAGCTCTGCCCTTGTGGATAGTCTCGTCCGAAAGCGTTTCAAGACAACGCTTGACATATCCAACAGTTTTTATGCCCACCGATTGGACAGCTTTAGCTCCCAATGGACCAGTTTTACGTGCGCTGGGGTCCAAAAACAATTCCGGCATCTCCCAATGGGCTATAAGAATAGTCCTGGTATATTTACCGCTCGCATTGTCTCTATTCTGGAGGCACTCGACCCAGATGCTTGTTCGTATGTGGATGACATATATCTCACAGACGACGATATTTGGGAGCATCTGTGTCGTGTAAATTCTGTTATTTGTAACTTTGCTGACATGGGTTACAAACTTAACTTTGCAAAATCGCACATTGCTGAACAGACAGTGTTGTTTTTGGGCTATGAGCTCAACAATGAAGGTAGAGGTTTGGCTCCTCACTTCTTAGAGAAGTGCGCACAGTTGCGCGCTCCTACTACACTGAAAAAATTACAGTCCTTGCTGGGTTTCTTAAATTTCGGAAGAACATACATTCCGGAATATGCCCAGCGTATCAAGCCTTTGTATGCTTTGATACAACCAACTTTTTCCAAATCATGCTGGCTGCCTGAGCACTCAGCCATCTTGCAATCCTTGCAGGCTGTTCTGCTCGCTTCTAAATTCTTACTGACTCGTGATAACCACACCAACCTGGTGATAAGAATAATTACGGGGACAGTGGGTTTCACGTACCTCACTTTTAATGAAGGAGACACAGTACCTATTGCTTACAAGTCGCACTTGTACACTTCGGCTGAGATGCGGTTTCCCACTGTGGAAAAGGTTTTAACAGCTGTACAGATGGCTATTCTTAAAGAACGGGCTCTGTCACAAGGGAAACGCATGTTGGTTGTAACACCCTGTCCTCATTTGGAGGCAGTCACGAAAGCCAGTGTACCAAATTCAAAAGCTTTGCACCCTCGGTGGATTCAATGGGCTGCGTCATTGACGTCCACGGATGTCACGTTTATTTTTGACGCCTCATTACGGTCGCAGGAGTACTTGCAGTATGAGTTCGTTCATCCTGCTCCTCTGGCTATGCGACCTTTGGAGGACTTCCATTGCATCATTTACACTGATGGTTCGGCACAGGTTGCGCATGGCTCTAAACACGCCTACGTTTCCGCTTGCGCCATTGTGGTCGGTGCTATGTTGGACGATGAGTTCATTTCCAGGGAAGTGCACACGATGCCAATGGGCGATTGCACCGCACAATTGGCAGAGCTTCGTGCTCTCTTACTGGCGTTGGAGTACGCTGATCCTAGTGTTACTACTCTTATTGTAAGTGATTTTTACTACTGTGTCCAGTCTTACAATGAAAACTTGTTCTTTTGGATTCAGAATGAGTTTCGTGATTCCAAGGGTAGCACAATAAAACACAAGTTGATCTGGGTTCGAGTGGCAGAGCTTAAGGCTTCGTTGCCGCTCGTTTTTGTAATTCATACTCTTGGCCATCAGCGTGTGGGAGTCCACGCTGTCGGTAACTTGCTTGCTGATGAAGCAGCGAAATCAGCAGTGTCTACATACTTAGTTGCAGCAGTTACACGGTCCAAAAGTAAGATTGATAGTGACATCTTGGCAGCTGTTGCTGCCACTGAGAAGGGAGGTAAACATCCTACGGGGTTCCCTTCGAAGTATACATACCACTTAAGTCCCGAAAAGGTTCCTTTTGTGAAAATTCCTGATGTTGGAGAACGTTTGATTCCCAACTCGGATCGCAGGGCTGACTTGATTACAGCGGCACATGAAGGTGTGGCGTCTGCGCATGCGGGCGTCTCGGCCACTGTAACTCAATTACAACAACGCTTCTGGTGGCGGGGACTGTACAAACAGACGCGTGATTATGTCCTTCTTTGTGACATTTGCCAGCAGATTAAACCTTCAACTGCCACGCGTCCGCCACAGACACAGTTGTACATTTCTAATAAACCACTAGGTTGTGTTTATTTAGATCACTGCGGTCCTTTTTCATCTGATACTGCGTATAAGTACATCTTAGTAGCAGTTGACTCATGCACACGCTTTGTGTGGGTATGGCCCCATCGCAGCGCTGATTCACGGACTATCATTAAAGATTTGCGTGTCTTTGTAGGGATTTTTGCCTGTGGTACCTTCCATTCGGATCAGGGTCCGGCTTTCGCCTCTAAGGCGTATAAGGATGCCATGACTTCGTTGGGGGTCCAAGTCAAGTTTTTGTCTCCCTACAGACCTGAGGGTAACAGTGTAGTGGAGCGAATGAACCGTGATTTAAAGCAATCTTTGACAGCTCGAGTTATAGGCACTGGCAGAAACTGGCTGACCCATCTCAATGGCGTGCAGCGTGCGCTTAATAATCTCCCTAGAAGGTCTCTGGGTGGGCGGACCCCATACGAAATGCTCTTTGGCATCAAGATGTACGTCCCTGACCTTGACGGTCTAGACTGTGTGGTTCGCGCCACTTCCTTTGACGCAGATGAACATTGCAATGTTTTACAGAATCTACAAAAGTCCAGAGATATTCTTGCAAGAGAACACTTGCCCTCCACGTCGGATGTTGCATTGCAGATCCCGGTAGTCGGCTGGCTGCCCCAAGTTGGTGAACTGGTTCGTGAGAAGATCGAAAACAAGAAAGAACTTGGTCCGTCCTATCGAGCTCCAGTTCCAGTCCTTGGTGTGAGGGGCACAAGAACAGTCATTTTACCACCGCTTCCTGGTCGTAAGGAAAACATGTTTATTTCAATTGACAATGTCAAGATACACAGAGTGGCCGATTCTTCTTAGTATGACACCAGCTGTTTCCTGTCCTTCCATTGTGAGACATTCGGTTGTGCCCACTGCTTTTAATCATGAATCAGAAGTGGCCATTGAATTACCTGCAATTTCCAGTCCTTTATTGAGTACTTTGCCAGGTGCCGATCAAAATGAAATAGACTATGCATATCCCACTGATTTGTCCATGCCTGACCTGCAAGCACGTTTAGCCACGGAATCCAGATTTTCATTTGACTCTGTTTCCCTTGCCTCGAAGAAACCCTCTTGTTTTGTAGTTTATGCTACCTTATTTAAAAAACATTTTTTGGTTCCCCCTTGGACATATATCTGGCTGGTGCTTTTTTTGATATATCTTTTTATGTCAATTGGTTTTGTGTTTTATTTTTTCCGCTTGGTAAATGGACACTATGTCGAGGAAAGAACATGCATTCGCCATCTCAATGGAACTTTGGCTCCCCTTTCCTCATCACATTCTGCACACAGACTGAAAAGAGACTTGACATTTGTTAACATCACTGCTTGGCCTGTCCTTGATGGGATCGTGTGGGATGCCGTTCGATTTCAAATTCATGGCCCTACGGAAGTTGTTAATGTGCCTAACGTGCTTAGAGTTAACATGGGGGATGTGGTGAAACAAAACATACGTTCTGATGATTGGGATGTTCAGGCCGTGGAGTCTTTATTTTCTGATTTGAAATACTATGCTGCCTTTGATGCTGAAGATTTATATTTAGAATCTGCTAATTATGGTGATTTGTTTTGCTTTCAACATTTTGGCAATCACTTCTTACATAAAACAACATCCAGAAGGAATACTGTGAATTATACACAATGGGAGCATTGCCCAGCTCCTATACAAGGCAGTTCTAGTACTTTTTTGAAAAAGTACACTTATTTTACTGACTTCAATCAGTCTAATCCCGAGTCCTTTCATTTTAAAATGACACAGAAGCCTATGTCCAAGGTTAGACTTACCGATACCAAACTATTGTGTTCGAAGTCCTTTCTAGATCAGCTGGCTATTGGCGGTTATGAAGTATGGAAGGGAATAATTGACCTAAAATCAGTTTGGGGTTCTAAGGCCTGGCAGGTACAAGGCGCTGAGGCATTGCACCGTGCATGTCTCATCCCTAATCAGATTTTGTTTTTGAATTCTACTATTTCGCAAACAACATGCTTTGGATTGGCTACTGCTAAAAAACTAAATTATCCTTCTATCCCCGAGTTAGAGGAATATTCAGGCTGGAGTAATTATACTCAATTTTCGATTAGAGAGTTACAGACCCTATTGCTGAATTCTTCCTTTAACATATCCAGTATAGACACTAAAGGTTGGCTAGTGTGGCACAAGAGTGCTGATTCTTGCCAGCGCCGTTTTCTGGGTTTGTCCGACGGCTTTACTCAGGTTAAACCTGATTCACGTTTTGAGACTGAGCATTCTGTCACAACTTACTCTGTGGGTAAGTTATGTCAAACCTGGCTGAAACATTCCACATTATCTGCAGTTAAATTACATCTTGCAAAACTGAGTGATGATGTAGATTTAAATGATTTCATAAAAGGCCCAGCTAGTGGTAGGTCAAAAAGATGGATATATGCTGTATACAATGAAATTTGGAAAACATCGCAGATTGAAGCTGCGACACGACTTAGGGCTATAGAACAAGCAAATCTAGAGAAAGTCCTTGCCGTGGTGGACAATAGTATTAACATGCTTTCTTCACGCATTTACACTTTAGATAACATTGTGTCTTCTGTTGTGGATATTGTGCATGATGAAGTGTCTGTGTTATACCATGGTCAGAATCAATTACGTTCTATCATGCAATTTGCATGGACCCTGCAAACGCTTAAAAATGGCAAAGCGCCATGGGGCTACATGAACGTTTCCTCTCTCTTTGCACCCTTTAATTTGACTGACAAACAACGCTTGCTTTCTATGCGAGATGCTTCTTTTTCTATGTTGCATATTGAGAAATTAGAGTCCTTGCCTTTTTCTGTGGCAGAAGCCTCAGCTGCAACGTGGCTTATCCACGGTCTGATAACATTACCTTTTGCTTTGTATAAATTTACTAACTGTATGAAATATGTTGCCATAGGTCGCTATGAGCCTTTAGGTAGTGGTTTTCTCCATGAAGTATGGTCACTTCCTTTCACTTATAGATGTTTAAAGGACGGCCAGGAAGTTTATCTAAATGGGGAAGAATGTACAGAAACTCCAGATCATTCATTAATGTGTAGACACATACAATTACATGGTTCTTGCAACCAGGACCGACCAAACTTGGCCTGTGTTTTGAAGGGCTCTCCTGTACCAGCAATCATCCCGACTTTTACTTTGTTGGGGAACGGGAGTTATTTACTTTTGAATAATGAAGATTGTTGCGGGTTAATTAAAGGTGTAGCTTATGTGGTAACAGTAAGTGAACGTGTAGTTTGCTGCAGAAATGTCCTGTACCCACCCACACATGAAAATAGGGAGGTTTCCATTTGGCCACGCATACCAACCTTGAAGGCAGAGTTCAACGGCATGACTAGACTGAGGGCTCTATTGTCCCAGAAAGAAGTGGCCTTGAGTTCGGCTCGAGAAACTTTCGTGCTTCACATAGCTAACACCAGGACCGAGGTTCAGGCCCTTTTAAATACTGATTTACCGTTGCATTTCGGCGAGATGATACATTCTATCTTTAACGCGTCCTCGACATCTGGACTAGCACATTTTTTTAAAACAGTTAGCAGCGGCCTTGTGACTTCATTTGAAAAAATATTTGGAGTAATCCCTAGTTTCTTTCATTCCATTTTCTCGAGTCTGTTTGGTGGATTCCCGGTTTTACTGGCACTAGCGGCAGGCGTCCTAGTTGTTCTCTGCTTCCTTAAATATGGATGCCCCACATGTGGAAGAAGTAGCCCAGCCTCTGCTGCCGCTGTTTCGCAACCGAATGCTTGAATATTTTGGCACGCTGCCGCTTGCGATTTTAAGCACGGCATATGGATTATCGTTTCGATTTTCCTACTTCACCTGTGTCCAGCCTGTGTTTCACTGCCTGAGCTGTGATTTTGATTGGGCCATTGATTTGTGTCTCTGCGGACCGGTTTCTCCTGGCGTCGATTTTAATCAGCTGATGAGTCCTATCACTACTCACGAGTTGGTTTGTTCTGACGAAAGGATTATGGCCATAGCAGCGGTGCATGGACTAATGGGTCCCTGGGATATATTCACGGCAGCGCAGGATTTCTTGGAACTGAGCTTTCTGGAGAACCCACCGAGTTGTCCTCTGATGGTAATAGAGACTCCGATACTTGGGGAGCACGTCTGTTCTTTTCAACTTTTGAATTGGATGGCTGAACTGTGTTCTGATGAAGACGGTGATTTCATGCTGGAGGCTGTTGCTGCATATTTTGCTTATACGGTCTTGTCCTAAATACTTTTCCATAATTTCTTTCCGGATATTTGACTTTCAGCTTGCATTTTTTGCGATTTTTCGTACATCGATCAATTTCCCAGTCCTATTGACTTGAGCGAATTTTTGAAATGTTTTACTATACATTCATGGCTCACAGTTCTTGAACTCTGCTTTCATGAAGTTGCCCTTATCTTATCTTATCTTATCCGTCGTCGGATCATGGGGGGGTGTCATATAGCTACTGTATATCTTTATAATGTGTTAAGTTAGCATAGGCTCACTAAATGTTTAAACGCCATTTTTCCTTTTGCTGTTTCTGCACACGACACTTAATTGTTGATTTAGCTTTCAACCTAGTAGTTCGTTGTGGTTTACATGAGAATAATATGTTATTACTCTGATATCAGCTTTGCTTAATAAACTATGTCTGCACATAGAGTGCTGAAGCCTCAGGAACAACACGATACAGAATTGTTATGAGGTCTGATCTTCGCGCCTTTATAGACATAACATAAGTGCAGCTTCTGCCAACTTTGGGCTTGAGGCGGGTTTTTATATTGCTTTGCTGGAGGCACAAAGACACTTGATGCTGTTCGCATGCAGAGAGAGCTGGTGTATGCTGATGTGATCCCTTCATACTAGGACACTGAGGTATGGGCCCGCCCTAATTCAACCCAAAGAGACCTTCTTAGCTATTAATATAATATGCGAGTTAGGGAGGGTGATAAATAAGTGTTGTTATACGCTTATTGATTTACAGCATGGTAACATGCTGTCACCATTCACTTTCTATGGACTAGTAACTATGCTTGTAGCTTTGTTGTTGATAATATGTTTACTTGTATTATCTAAGATACTGCGCCTGAGAAGACGGCATTAGTAAATAAACATTTCAAATGCTCACGTGTTCTTCTTTACTCCATGTTCTGGTTTGTAATGATTGTATAACGAAAGAGTGCTCAAGTGTTCCACGTAACCTGAGGTTGGTGAGTTCATGTTCTGGTTTGTCTAAACATTGGGAGTTGGTTATGACCAATGAGACACTGTAGCTAGCTCGGTAAGGGGTTTGTTGGGTACTAAGGTGAGTTTGGGTCACCCTAATTCGCTGAGGTTCCAATCCTCTGTGCACAGTTCTGTGGGAGAACAGAAACCCTGCTACAGTGTCTGTTGTTGACTTAAATGGCCATGCCCTACTCGAATGGCCACATTTAAAGAAGCTGCCATCTTAGAGCAGTTATGTTTGACATTGATGCACCATATCTGGAGGCTGAAGCTAAGACCACCAACAACTTTCATTTCTCTATTACATGTTGAGTACCTCAAAGCAGACCTTGGCCAACTCCGCATTCCAACGTGTGCCTCCAAGCGACGAATGGTGTCCTTTGATCCACTGCCAATGCTGACAACACAAACCTGTTTTTTCAAAATGGAGCAGAGCTAGCTTTGTTAATTAGCTTGTTTGGTTCAGCTGTACGTGGAGTCACCATTGACAGCTTCATAATGAGAAGCAAACGCTTTAGCTGTTGTTAACTTGCAGGTTGTGCTCTACCACTCTTTCTCTGGGCTGGCTCAAAGTGGTGCTCAAGGGTTGCAACCTGAGGTTTGAATCTGGTCTTGCGTTGGAACCCCAAAAAAACAGAAACTCTTGCATACGCTGCCTACTTTCTTGCTACTTCCGAGACATAAAGCAAAGGTACGTACATATGTTGTGTGCAAATAAGAAATTTACGACACACACTAAATACATAAATATGTCTATGTGGTTTTAACTGCTAGTAAGAGTGTGCGTGTTCTATAAAATAAAAGAGCGCAGAATTGTGTGACATCATGACATTAGCTTTACCGTGAGATCACAATATTTAGTTCCAACCCTTCTGGTGGGTATTTTCTTATCTTTCCTCCATCGTTTGAGTTGACTTTGTGGGCGCAAAAAGCTCTACAACGTACACAATGTCACAGAAACGTGCAGGCGATGTATGTACCACTGAATCTACACAGGCCACACCACGTCGGTTGTTCAGAGCCAAAAAGCAGCCTAAACGTGCTACTGCTGATGAGGAAGGCACGCTGCAACCAAACCAGACCAGTGCTCCAGAATTCGCACTGTAGAAACCTTAGTATCAAATCAAATGTGACAAGAAGAACGGAGAAGAATTTTGAACTGATAATATCACATCATGCACTAATATTGTTGAATCATTATAATAATGGGCTCCTGCCTGGGTTTCGATGTGTGTCGTTTGGTAAATAGAAAACAGAAGGGACTGACCAGTAAAATACGTCTATGCTTTAACTGAAGCCCATAGGACATTTCCAGCTTTCCCTTGCTTGTCTTACACATCAGACAAGTGTGGGGAGGTTGTGGACTAATGGCTAGAGTTGTCGACTTTGAAGCTGGGGAACCAGGTTCTAGTCTCGCCATCGGCTCAACATCCTGGGATTCTGGGCAAATCACTTAATCTCTCTGCGCCTACCAAAAATGAATGTGCCCTCGTGTTACTTAACTGGTGCTCATCATGTAAAGAGCTCTGATGCCTTTGGGTTGAGTTTGCGCTACATAAAATAAGGGTGCAGGTTTTCACACCGCAACCATTCTTCATTCTCAGCAATTTTCCACTAAGATACTTCATAGGGAGGGTGGTTGGCTTTACCCAGTACAAGTTAATCCATATCCATATCCAGAGTGCCACGAAGGACTGAACGGAACGGTGAGCGGATTGAACGTGTCCCGGGAGAGGCGAGTTTACCCTCCAAAAAATGGGACCTACTGGAATTAAGTAGTTTGTGAACATAATTATGCTATATCGACAAACATGGCAAATATGATCTGGTGGTGTGATTAGTTCATATGTAACCAGGTGACCAAGGTTCTTCTCTAGCCACCCACACTTAAATAAATTGTGTGATCCTCAGCAAATGAATTATATCTGGTGATCTCATATGGCTCCATTGTCAGGTTCGAGATGGCCAGTGAGCCTCGCCTCTTTAATATCAGGTTGCCTTGCACTGAAAGCCTTGGGGTGACTTTTTCTCATCGGGAATCCACACCTATAAGGACTGAAGGGTAAAAGCAATGACGTGTCATGGGGAACGTCACATACACCCACACACACACACACACAGAACAACTTGAGCACCCTGTGCATTTGAATTGTGGTCTCGCAAAAAGTGGGCGCCTTAGATGCAGTCTTTTTCCGTATCGCGTGCACACAGCTCACCACCCCAGATTCTTTGACTGCCTTCTGTGATTCATAGTAGAAAAACGACTACAACTACCAGAATGCAGCTGGGTTGTTGGCTTTAGAACCTGTGCACCTTGGTTGTTGGCACTTGATAAAAAAAATCGGTTTACGCTGTTCAAATCGTCCTATCTTCCTGGGCCTCCAATTGCAAAAGGTAAACAGTCCATAAAACCAGCAGAACTATTGCATTGCATCACAGACAATGGGGGGGGGAGCATGGACAACTGGAGTGCGAAAAGTAGTGCTCACAGTCCAAATGACACGTACCGTACTGTCTAAGACTCGAAGTAAAGGGCCAGTAGCCATGGGAGGGTACAAATGACAACATGGCCATAATAAGGAGGGACTAACAAGCCTCACAATCAATCAATACGGCAACATTTACCAAAGATAATGACACGAGTCAGTTAAAAACATTGGCGTAGAGTGGGCGGTGCTTCCACAGAGCTATCACTCCATACTCCATTACTGCATGCCTCGCAAAGCGAGCAGCACATGCGCGCCGCCGCTATAGGCTCTACCTAAAGAAGGGGCACCACCAATGGTTCTAAAGTGTATTTTGGGTACTGCAGGAGGTGCAGCAGCCTTCACAAAGGTTGCTCTACGTTTCCCTGGGTTGTACTGTATTGCCTCTGGAAGAAGTGGTCATTATTTGCATGCATATCTGCAGTATGTGATTTTGCACGTAGGATCTGGAGTGTGGGGATCTCTGTCTGTGGGCCTATGGCTTCAGAGGAAGCCTGTTTAAAAATAGAAATATGTCTTTTGCACTTTTTTTATTAAATGTATATGTTTTTTATTGCGAATGAGGTAATTTGAAATGAATGGTAGATGTTTTAAGGAATATTTCTGATAGTTGGCACACCCCCATTGACTTCAGTCATCTTGTATTGGTTGTTTCTAACATGGTTTTGCCTTTTCACTAATGTATTGACACTCTGAGAAAGCCAGTAGGCCTCTCTTTTTGATAATGGTGCATATTGTGTGTAGCATGGATGAGGGTATTTTGGCTACAGGATTCAGGGCTTGCCGGGGGTGTGAATGGTCCTGATGGTGTCACCAAAGGTATTTCCAGCCTCCTAAATGTTCAAATTTTCAACATAATGTGCAGTATTTAGAAATGTGTGTGTGATTAAGTACCTTTCCTTTTTATTGACTGGACAATGATTTATTGAGTGTTTTTGCATACCTGCAAGTTGGAGGGACTCGTCCACACCACCGCCCCTGAGTAGGCCTTAAACTGCTCTGTTTCGCTGCCCTGGGAGAGCCAATCGCTACAATAGGACACTTGATTCTCAGTAAGGAGATGGTTGTGGATTTATTACTTGTGAGGATGAGCATCCTTTCCAACTAATGACCCTGGGGCAGATTTACAAGCCCCCTGCGCAATCATTGCGTCACTTTTTTGACGCAATGATGGCGCAAACAATGAGGCCTACTTACAACATGACGCATCTAGGGAGATGCGTCACATGGTAAAACCCTGCGTCACATTATACTTGTGTCAGGTATAATGTATACAGGGTGGGCATTGCCACTCAGGAAGGCCTCATAAAAGTGAAGAAGTGAAATCTACAAGATATCACTGCACCACTTTTAGGATGTCAAAACCTTATGCCTGCTTGAAGTAGGCGTAAGGAGTGACGCAGTACAGTAAGTATAGGCCTCAAAATACATTGCTGGAGTTCCGTTGTGCTTTCTACATACTCCAGCAATGCGTGACTTTTCGGCCAACAGATGTGTCAGAATTTCTGACGCATCTGTTAATCCTTGCGCCATGGCGTACTGTATTGTAAATACAGCGCATCCATGGTGGCGCAAGGACATGTGACGCTGGCGCAAGGAAAGTGACGCATCTATTCATGCGTCAGTTCCTTGAAAATCTGCTTCCAATTTCTTACATTATGGAAAACCGCGCACGATTCCCACCGTTATTCCCCATTTGTAAGCATTTCACTCGGACATTTGCCTGCTTTCACTATCTGAAATATTTGACTGGCACTCTTCTGACCCATAGTGTGCTCGCAGGGCTTGTAACCCCATTGAGATCGGTAACACCCGTTACCAGCCCCATTAGGGTTATCGTCCTACACCCCGGAATTTAAAAAACTAGTCTGAAGCCTCATTCTGCACCTGCTTCGTGGGCACAGAACCTGTTTATGACATAGCCTCCAAAATTCCTTTATATTCTACAGCTGTTGTTTGGAGCTGTTAAAAAAATAAAGTTTGATAAAAAAAAGGTGGCTTTTCTTTTACCCACTCACTTTCAAAGTTTGGCCTTTTCTAGTCAGCGTTTACAGAGCTTCAGTCCCATGGAATCAAGCTCAGCACATCCCTTTGGCTTTAAAAAGAGCACATCCAGGTCTCACAGCGGTTCAATGCCGAGGCCTAAAAGCGTTTATTCATAATCAAGCGGTAGGACAGCCCTGACTCCAAAGGCGCGGCCGCCACCGAGCTGTCCTGAGATGGCAGCTGCTTTAGCTTTCAACATGAACACAAGGGCTCTAAACTCGTGGTTGGCAGCTCAGCGGTGGGGGTGGGCCGCGGCGCGCGCACAAGTTGCTTAAAATGTTCTGCTCCGCAGGGAGAAGGTGTCAAGAGATGACGAGCCGCGGAGAGGAAGCTGGCGCCCGCCCAAGGCCCGCTCCAGGAGGGAGCTGCTCCCGGCGACAGCAGGCTGACGCACTTCCTTCGGATTTATCGTGAACTTGAAGTCGTTTTTGTTCCTCTGGAGAGATGAAAGCTAGCACATAAACTTAACACAAATGAGGTATACCGTCCTAAAAAGTTTAAACGCATCCGAGACTGACACGAGCAAAACAACATGTGAACAGCTATGCGTTGCTTGTTTTAGCGATCTCCTGGCTGTCAGGGTGTTTCTGCCTTGCCATTGAAACTGCGATGTTCTCTTTATTTTTTAATGTACTTGGAATTTAGTAAAAATGATTTAATTAATTGATTTTGGGTTTTGCATGAGTAGACTTCTGCCATTTATCATTCCATCAATCGCAGTCGATATATTTCCCACATCTCCACTCTCTGAGAACTGGCTAGTTTGCATGCTAGGCCTGCTACTCTATAGTCTCAACTTCTTTGCACCTTTTATATCACTTTGAGAGTTACTAAAACTTAAAAGCCCATTAGACTGCTATTTCTATGTGATGCAGTGTGGGTTGTATTGGCGTATTGTATGATAATGTTCCGTAATGGAAACTTAGTGGCAGATTTACAAGGAAGTGTCTCAGCGCGCCAATGCAAGCCCTCTTGCCTGTGACAGTTTGCAGGGTTTTCCGCAAACACCCCATAGGAGCCAGTGTTGTCGTGAAGAACAATGGGACTCCGACCGCCGGTTGCGAGTCGGTTGGATCCGATTCCGAGAAGGAGTTGGGCAGAAAGTTTCCGCACAGTATTGCAATTGGCCCCATAGTTGTGCACCAGATAGTAGAGGGGTAGGTGAGCCTTCATGGATTCTAAAGAAAAATATCCTCATTATCACTCGTAAAAGGAGTCTGGGTATTCCTATCCTGCTCCCTTGCTTTTTTTGTGATATTTTTTTCTTGGGACTCTGGCATGTCCGAATCTCAAGATGGCTACCAACACTTCAACCAGTAAGCGTTGGCAGCCAATTATATCTCATTTTGAGATCTATCGGATCTGCAGATGATTCGTGTCCCTAGATGTATATAAATACTGTTTCTTTAATAACTCCAAAACTACTGAAAAGATTTTCACCAAATTGCAAAAAGAGATATTTCTGGACCGAGATCTAGTTTTTGTCAAATTGGGTGGATTTCCATTCAGCAGTTCGAGCTGTAGTTGTGTCTAAAATGTCTATGGGAAATTGCATTATGAAAAAGTGTTTTGGGACCCACCTTTTTTTCATCCCCTGCTTTACGAATCATCCTGAAATGTTCATGACAGCAGCTGAAGTAAGTTGTACACTAGTTTTAAACATTCCCTGAAGATTCATCAAACGGGGCCAAAGATGTTAGCAAAGCAAAAAACGCTTTATCTTTTGAAACTAAGTCCTAACTATAACTACCTACTGTGGACCACCAGTATTTAATATATATAGAGATATATAAGATTTTTTTTTAAGCACTAATATCCGTTGTTGAGTTATTGTACTTAGGGGTCGATTATGATGACGGACGGACCTGCGTCCGTCCGCCACCCCCGAGGTGGAGGGACCGTCCGCAGGGGCAGCGGCGTTCCCTCCGTTGGAATTAGGATGTGACCGCCACCCTGGCGGTCACATCCCGTATATTTAACATTGCGGCGGGTGCTGCTTTAAGCAGCACCCGCCGCATAGTTAAAAATGCATGCTGTGAATTTGCATGCACAAAGCGGCAGGCACCGTGCGGTGCCTGCCGCATTGTGCATGCAACTGCAGGGGGGTACCAAAGGTACTCCCCATGTGCACCCCCCACCCCCCTTCAACCTGGGGGCCCATAACGGACCCCCAAAGCAGTAACGGTATGTCTTTTTGTGGCGGCATTGCCGCCATCAAAAGGCATTCCTCCCAGGCCATCCTAATATGGCTGGCGGTGTCTGATAGACACCGCCACCATATCAGGCCTTTTCCGCCGCTGTCGCAAGGCGACTGCGGCGGAAAAGCGGCGGATGGTCTTCCCCTCCGCCACAGTCCCCCCCGCCATTGTAATATGGCGGGGGGAAGAAAGGTGGCGAATGGGCAAGAATGGCGGACGGATCGCCACCGGTAGCATGGCGGTGGCGATCCGTCCACCATCCTAATGGACCCCTTAGTCGGGTGGAGATGTCTGGAGGACGATCACTCTCCACACTTGGGATGTCTTCCCAATTGCCTTCATCCATGGATGTGTCTTCTGGAGCCTCATCATTTTTAGGAATTCATTTTTACTCGTGTTAGATCTGGCATCTTTGGCGTGGGTTTCCCCTATCTTTTTGCCTCTACCTCCTGTATTTTTGATGCTGTGCTGGATTTCATTTTTGCTGGTGTAGATGCTTTGGACACTCTTCCACTGCTGATCAGTGCCAGAGTGTAAGTGCTCCCTATGTAAATTGTTATTCTGATTGGATATCCATGTTTGGCATATTTGTATCACCATGAAGTCCCTAGTAACGTGCACTGGGTGTGCCAGGGCTGGTGATGACAAATGCTACTAGTGGACCTGCAGCACTGATTGTGCCACCCACAGGAGTAGCTCTAAAATGGTGTATCAGGCCTGCCACTGCAGTGCCTGTGTGCAGTTTAGAAACTGCAATGTCCTCCTGGTCAGAGTCCCCACTGACCAGGCCTAACCCTTCCCTTTTCATGCACATTAGTCACCCCTATGGAAGGCCCAAGGTACCCCCCTGGCCAGGGTGCAGTGTATGTAAAAGGTAGAGCATGTACTAGTGCAGGTGACATGCTCTGATAGTGAATGGCAGCCATTTTCGTTTCTCACTATATTAAGGGTATCTTGCTCCACAGATTAACATGGGGGATGCTGGCTACAGTGGCTTCCAGCATTTCTTCCCATAGGAACAAGATAGGACATAAGTATCTAGTATCCCTGAACTCAGAATTTAATAACACATCTTTTAGGAAAGGTTGTTTTTAAATCCTGTGTTTTAGAATGGCTCTTTTAGAAAGTTGCTGTTCTCTTGTCTGACCTTTCTGTTTGCCTTGGCCTGTTTGTGGATTGACTGTCTGGTTTGAGAGTAACAGGGGCTGGGGATTCCCCAGGAGGCTGGCTGAGTCAGCCCTAGGCTGAATGACTGCATTTGCAACTTGAGTGGTGGGAAAAGTTAGCACCTGGGCCTGAATAGGGCTGTGCCTGCCTTCCTCAAATGCTGGCATCACCTCCTGCTGGGCGGCTGACGACCCTGCCCCTCACTCTGAAAGGAAAGGAGAAGCCAGGTAAACAAAGTGCTCAAGCAACACCCAGAACTGGTTCAGACCGGGCTCAGGGCCCACTTGCACAAAGAGAACAAAGACTTTTTGGAGTATAAGTACAGGACCCCTGACAACAGAAAGTTAGATCATCCTGGAATCAAGAAGGAACCTCTGCCAAGGAGAAAGCTGAAACTGAAGAAGGAAGACTGTCCTGCTGTTGCTCTGCTGGACTGACCTGTTGCTTTGCTGCCAAGAAGAGGGGACGGACTTTGCTGTTGTGCTGTGTCCCCTGTCTTGAAGGAATCTCCAAGGGCCTGAGAAGAGCTGGCTCCCTGTTCTGAAGTCCCAGGAACAAAAGGACTTCACCCCCAGCTTCCCTGAACTCTGCTGAGAGAGTTCTGTCCTTCCTAGAGTGCTTGATCCAGTTGTGGGGCCTCTGGAAGGTGTACCTGTACTGGGAAGCTTGAAACTAAGCTTGAGAGACTTTTGCATTTTTGAAAAGTGTCGCATCGCTTGCTTGCGGAGCGCATCCCAGACAGTGCGAGAAGATTCCCGCCGCTACAAAAGTCGAGATCGTCGCAGTGTTTGTTGCCGCTGCCAAGAGCAGTCGCATCCTTTGTTTGTGGGATGCGCCAGACCGGTGCGGGAAAGTCGAACATCGCTGCGAATGTCGTCGCAGAGCCTGTCGTCGCTGGGTGAGATCGCCGCACCGCTTGCTTGAGGACCGCATCACGTCGCTGCGAGCATCGTCGCAAAGCCATCGCATCGAGGAGCTGCGAGAGAGAGGATCACCGCTGGATCGCGCATTGTCACCCCGGAGATCGTCGCAGCCCCTACGAGATCATCGCATCGTGCCTTTGCGAGAGCAAACTTCCTACGGAACCTGCGCACCGGAATCCATACAAGTGGCTATCCTCCCCATACAGACCGGATTCATCGCAACACGCCCGCTGCTGCAGCGGGGTTGTCGCATCGCCTCCCCAGGGTCTCAGGAGCAACGCATCGCTTGTATTCTACCGCACAAGCTTCTGCTTTTGGAACTTTGTCGCAACTAAAAGGTACTGTGAGTAAACGTGACGCAACTGTGAACTTTTCACGCATCTGTGGATTATTCTATCGCAACCTAAAGAATTCTATCGCAACCTAAAGAATTTTATCGCAACCTTAAGAACTCTTTTGAAACCATATTCTTGAACTGTGTATGTTGGATTTTTGTCATTTTGGTCTTGTATAGTTTAGATTAAATACCTTTATTTTTCTAAACTGTTGTGGAGTCAGTTTGTGGTGTTTTCACTGTGTTACCGTGAGTGTTGGTACAAATACTTTACACATTGCCTCTGGTTAGCCTAGACTGCTCGTGCCAAGCTACCTAGAGGGTGAGCATGGGTCCCTATTTGGACAGTGGTACCTACCCCTGCCAACTAGAGACCCCCAGTTCTAACAACTCATTTTAATTATCATCAGTCTCTGCTGCAATGAACACACAATCTGAAACTACACTGCTTACTAGACATGGTAGATACTTTATTGCCAGCCTACTCAGTTCTTGCCAATTCCTTCTTCCCATGCCAATAGGTCCTTCAACAAACTTGTTTCAAATTAAATATGTCCAATATGTTGGTAACTGTATGCAATTTTCCATGGTGAACATCTCTAAACTACTAAATGTTGCTGAATGCCTAATAAGGCATTCAGCGATGATGAAGTCAGTGGCTAGCTACTGCTTCACTCTCATGAAGAAGAACCAGTATGCTGTGACGCACAGGTAATCTGTTGCTGGAGAACTGGTTCACAAGTCTGGTCTGAGTTGGATGGAGTGAACAGCTCTCTCCTTCATAACCTCTGCAAGCAATTGCAGCATTTGAGGGGGCAGCATTGACACAGCAACAGTGGAAAAATGGGTCCAGCTGGAAACCTTCCGTTTTTGAAAGAGGGTTCTCAACAAATCCCAGAATCCCCTCTGATTCTACAGAAGTAGTGGATGAGGTTGCTGCAGGTTTTTTGGGATCATGAAAAGATAGAAATAGGTGATGTTGGTGCAATACTAAGGGCCTCATTTATGAGAACTGATGCATCAATGCAGCATGGCAGCAATGCGTCAGAAAAAGTTGCGCTTCAGTACAACAGTTCCTAATGCCATAGTAGCATTGTATTTATGATTTTGCACACCATGGCATAAGGTCACACTGAAGGTAAAAAAAAAGACGCATCCATGAACTGGCTGCCGCAGAAAATACTGACGCAGGCGCAACCAAAGTAAGGTAAGGCTGGTTTGTGGCATGTAAAGCAACCCAAACCATCTTTGCATTACTTCTGAGTGCGTCGTACGGCACAATTACGATGAAAAGTGACGCATTTGAGTAATAAAGTTTCCCTAACTCACAGTAGGCAAAGACAGAGCCGGGAGCAGACAACAGCAGCCAGGACAACAAACCCAGCACCAGACAGGATATCCAGACAAACTTCCAGGGTAAGACAAAGTGTGATATTAGTCATGAGGAGAATGACATTTTGATCACAGAGGTAACAAAATACAAGGATCAACTCTTTGTCACCTCCAAATTGACATTAGCAAAGAAATTTGGCAGTCCATAGTGGCCAAGATCAACCATGTTGGACAAGATAAGAGGACAGTGCCAGACTGCAAAAAGTGTTGACACAATTATAAGCCTCAGACCAAGACCAAACTGGCCAATAACCTGAAGACAACCATGAAGGCCAGAGGAGGACCTAATGTCCCGGAGGTGCAGAAGCACCAGGATGCGTGGGCCGCATCAGTCAACCCAGCAGAGTTGGGGGTTGGAGTGGCCGGACAGTGCAGCCTTTGAAAACCAGCCTTCAGGGTAAGTGGCAACAAGGGGTAATATGGTTAAGAAGGTCATGCTGTGCAGTGGAGAAAGCTATGTTCCTGGGCTGATCTGTGCTGTGTGCAAGGGAAAACATAGGAATCTCACTCATGTATAGTCATGCATCACATACATATAAGTAATACTGCCCAGCCACATATTGTACAGCTCAGTCCAGCTCCGACAAGTTTGTCCATTCAATCTGTGAGGAACAGCACCATGTTCACCTCTGTTTCCAGGGACATGTAGGGGAATGTATACCAAGAGTCACCAGAACTATGAGTCGAACAATACAAACTCCAAAAACATGGATTCAAACACATCATTTAAGTATACTTGAACACTGCCCAAGATGACGGTGACAATGTCCCCTTGCATCAGGAGGCTACCCTGTCTTACGTGGGCACATGCACTTAAATATGGACCGTAAAGCAATGGAATGGAATGGGGTTGTTAGCGGGTAAGTTCCTCAACTAAGAGGGGGGTCAGGTGTGAGGAATGTGAAATATCACCACATAGTAACATGGAAAGAGCTACGTGTTTCTCCTCATTATGCCTCACCTGAAGAGGAGCACAGATTTGGCCCTTTCCCAGCTTTATATCAAATCTGGGCAGTGTCCAATTCCATGGGTTCTGCATGCAAACCCACCACCATACCCATTGAATGCCTTCAGGCTGCAGAGTAATGCTACGCAGCGTTCAAAGCTGTGCCACCTTCCTCATAATTTATGAAGCCATTCAAAGCCACACAGGGTGGCTTTGAGTGGTTCCAAAAATTCAAATTAGAGCCTTGTTTAGACCTGATCTGCATTTGGAGTGGTGGGAGGCATAGCACCTGCACCTGATTAGGGCTGTGCCTGCTTTCTAATGATGGCTCCGCCCCCCCTGTGGTGTGTCCGGGGCCAGAGCATACACTTTGAATGGGGAGTGTACTCACTATGGTCCACTGCTGATGAGGTTTATGAGTAATGTCCTCTGCTAAGTACCATTATTGAGGTTATGCCTCAGTTTGCACCATGCCAATGGTACATGTGCCATACTATGATGAGTTATGCCCTGATGTGATTATGTTTTAGGTATTAGATTACCAGGGTTTCACCGCCTCTATAGTGAGGGGATATGTTGATAATGTGTACACAGTGCAAGTGTTTACTATGGTGCACTGCTAATTATGTTTTTCCAATGCTAAGTGTACTCCTACCAGTAGCTACTGGTCTCTAACTGTACTGTTTATGACAGTGGCCCGATTGGCCTAAGTGATTTATGTTATCCCTGTGAAGTCCTGATGAGTGCCAGTGGCACCGTGTAATATGTGATTATGTTCTAATGTATTTTTATGGATAATGCAAAGGATATTTTTATATAACCTTGTGTGGAATTTCGTTTGTGGTGTGCCTAGTGTGTTGCTGCTGTGTGAGTGTGTTGCAAAAATGCTTTATACATTGCCTCTGGGATGAGCCTGACTGCTCTGCCAAGCTGCCAAGGGGGTGAGCAGTGATCATCTTCAGCGTGTAACTCCTTTGCCCTGACTAGAGTGGTGGATTCTGCCTGGCTTAGGTGTATACCCTAGGCAACCAAAAACCCATTTCTAACATTGGATGTCAGCATTGAGGATAGGACTTTCATTTGTGCAGTACCACAGTGAGCATTGTTGCACTACAAACTGCGTTTTAGACAATCACATGTTTTGGGATTTGTCTCCTGATTTTCTTCTCACTTGTCATTTTGAATTGTGTACACCTGCTTTAGCTCTTACGCCTAGGTCTCTTGTGTTGCACTGTTGGTTGTGCACCTCGCCATAATGGGGTTAGTCTATAATGAGGATGACCTATGGGAGTACACTGAGGAGGAGTTTAAGGGTTTCTGCAGAGAAAGGGGGATGCCACTAGTAGGCAACTTCCACAGAAAACTGTTCCTCTTTGAAGCAATGTGCAGGGGAGTAGTCGTAGAGATCATGGAGAATCCTGCTGATTACCCCTCCGCATTCCTGAGTGGTAGTTTTGAGGGAGAGCCTGAAGAGTCTGAAGGGGAGGAAGGAAATGACAGGGCAGGGACGCCAGTAGATAGTGAAGACCCCGCAGAGATCGAGTCCCTTGCTTGGTCTAGTGCAAGGGGTAATGCCCCATCCCTGTCTTGGTCCCCAGTGGAGTTGGCTGGCAGGCAGAAGGAAAGGGAGCTCCTGCTGGAGTTAGAGAAGCTCAAATTTGAGAATGCCTAGCTGGGTGCAGAGCTAGTGCAGCTAGAGGAGAATAAGCTTGAGACTGAAAGGGTCCTACCGCAGGAGAGGATGGTGGAGGCAGAGAGGGCCTTTGCCAAAGAGAGACTAGCTCTTGAGGATGAGTTGTCTCCTGAGTGTAGTTTCAGTGGTCTGGATTCACCAGTGAGGGTGGAGTCCAGTGGCGGCAGCAAAGTAGTGTCCAGTGTGGAAGCTTCCACTCCCAGATCCCAGAGCACGGCGCCTAGTTTCCAGGAAGAGGGTGTCACACCAGCAGGGTATTGGTTGAGGTTCAGGGGCAGTCGGAAACTGTCTCACCAGTTTTGGGGGGAGTTCGTGAATGAATGTTTTGATGCACTGGAATGTTAGGTCCGGATATCACAGCAAAGGGTGGTGGTGGTATTGGTGGTAGTACCATTGGTAGTGGTATTGGTATTGGTATTGGTGGTGGTATTGGTGGTATTGTTTGTGTTCATGGGATTAGTGGTGGGGTATTGGTGGTGGAATTAGTTGTGGTGGTGGTATTGGTGGTGGTGTTGGTGATGGTATGGGTGGTGGTGGTATTGGTATTGGTGGTGGTATTGGTATTGGTGGTGGTATAGGTGGTGCTATTGGTGGTGGTATTGGTATTGGTATTTGTGGTGGTAGTAAAGGTAGGGGTGGTGGTAGTGGTGGTGGTGGTATTGGTGGTGGAGGTGGTATTGGTGGTGGTGGTATTGGTGGCGGTATTGGATTGGTGGTGGTGGTATTTTATTGGTGGTGGTATTAGTGGTGGTAATGGTGGTGGTGGTATTGGTGGTATGGAATTGGTGATGGTGGTATTTGTGTTACTGGTGGTGGTGGTGGTGTAGGTGGTAGGGGTAGTATTGCTGGGGGTGGTTTTGGTGGTGGTGGTATTGGTGATGATGGTGGTATTGTTGGTGGTATTGGTGGTTGTGGTATTTGTTGTGGTATTAGTTATGGTGGTATTGGAGGTGGAGGTATTTGTGGTGGGGTATTGCTGGTGGTATTGGTGGTGGTGGTATTGGTGGTGGTGATATTGGTGGGGATGGGGTTATTGGTGGTATTGGTGGGTTTGGTGGGGTGGGTTTTGTGGTGGTGGTGGTGGTATTGGTGTTGGTATTGGTGGTGGTATTAGTATTGGTGGTGGTATTGGATTTGGTTGTGGTGGTATTATTCTTGGTATTGGTGGTGGTGGTCCTGGTGACAGTGGTATTGGTGGTGGTGGTGGTACTGGTGGTGGTGGTATTGCTGGTGTTATTGGTGGTGGTATTGGTGGTGCTGGTGGTGTTGGTGGTATTGGTGGTGGTATTGGTGGTGGTGGTTGTATTGATGGTATTGGTGGTGTTGGTGGTGTTGGTATTGTTGACAGTGGTGGTATTGGTGGTGGTGGTGGCATTGATGGTGGTGGTTTTGGTAGTGGTGGTATTGGTGGTGGCTTTGGAGGTGGTATTGGTGTTGGTATTGGTGGTGGTCTTGGTGGTATTGGTGGTGGTGGTATTGGTATTGGTATTGGTATTGGTTGTGGTGGTGGTACTGGTGGTGGCAGTGGTATTGGTGGAGGTGGTATTGTTATGGGTGGTAGTGGTATTGGTGGTGGTATTTGTATTGGTGGTGGTGGTATTGGATTGGTGGTGGTGATATTGGGTTTGTGGCAGTATTTGTGGCATTGGTGGTGGTGTTGGTAGTGGTATTGGTGGTGGTGGTGGTATTGGTGGTGATGGTGGTATTGGTGGTGGTATTGGTATTGGTGGTGAAGTATTGGTGGTGGTATTGGTGGTGGTGGTATTGGTGGTGGTGGTATTGGTGGGGGTGGGGGTATTGGTGGCATTGGTGGTGGTGGTGGGTTTGGTGTTGGTGGGCTTTGTGGTGGTGTTGGTGGTGGTATTGGTGGTGGTGGTATTTGTTGTGGTATTGGTTATGGTGGTATTGGTGGTGGTGGTATTGTTGGTGAAGTATTGGTGGTGGTATTGGTGGTGGTGGTATTGGTGGTGGTATTGTCTGTAGTATTGGTGGTGGTGGTATTGGTGGTATTGGTGGTGGTGGTATTGGTGGTGCTGGTGGTATTGGTGGCGGTGGTGATATTGTTGGGGGTGGTATTGGTGGTGGTGGTATTAGTGGGGGTGGTGGTACATTGACATCAATAACTGATGATAAATGAGCCACATGGTGGAAATGCGAGGAATCTTGCGTAATGGACTTCCCAGGACGTTGGGCAGTCACCATGTTTTCTTTGATGGTCACAACATGGAATGGTTCAACATCAAAGTTAGCCACAGATTTTCATTTTCTAGACTGATGGAGAAACACTCTATCTCCTCTGGTGAAAGCAACGTCTTTTGCATGTTGATTCTTGTCTGCGTAGGCCTTCATTTTCCTTTTATTATCCATGTTTTTTATTCAGGTTTGTTCCTCAGTGCTTGATTTTCATTGGTCCATTGAGGTAACTTGGTCATCATGGCTCTCCCAAATATCAAGGTTGCAGGGCTTTTACCTGTGGTCGATTAAGGGGTCGAACTGTAAGCTTAAAGAATAGAATTCAAAACAGTAATAAGGTCTAGCTGTTCCAATACAGCACACCGGGAAGCTTTCTTAAGAGTACTATTAAAACTTTCAACAAGGCAATTGGCCTGTGGCCAAAGAGCTGTGCTCTTCTGTTGCTTCACATTAAGATGACTGAGAAAATCTATGGATTCTCTACTGTTGAAAGGTGGGCATAGTGCAAAGATGCCATCTAATATCTCATTGACTCTTTCTTGAGTGATAGATAAGAGATCTTCTATCAATGGAAACAGGAGTGTGGGAGGGCAGGTCGGATAAACAGATGTGGAGGCTGTATGTATTTCCTAATGGTGGTGATTTATTTGCTTTCTCAAGTTCACAACCCAATTATGAGGAAATCCTCGGTGTGTCACTGTCTTTCTCTTCCTTCCAGTTGACTTACTTCTTCTGACCATCTACTGGTTGTGTGTCTTCCTGGAGGCTCGGAAAGGAAGACAAGAAGGACCAGTCAGTAATATAGTACTAGTAGGAGAGACGTTGACCCTTTACCTCACCCGTTGCATCAGGGAAAGAATTGTGGGGGAGTTTATAACAAAAAAACTAGAACAAAAGGAGATACGAGGAATACATCTTCCTTCTCCTGTCAAAGTAGTCAGTAGGTCTTTTTCCCTGCTCGGGGTTCCCCCCAACTAAAGATACTGCTCTAATGTAGATGACCTTTGGTGTGTAGTCCTTAGATGCTACCTGTGTGCCCTTTTTATTATATGAGATCGGTGGTGAGGGATTTCTCTAGGAAGTGCCTAGTTAAGGATGTTCCCCCCTTCCCGAACAGCTACCCACTAGTCCCGAAAATGCTTACCCGCTCTGCAGCAACTCTCCTGAGTTGCGGCCGCTCTAGTGCATCCTCCAGAGGGTACCAACACTCATCACTCCACCTCACAGTTTCTTCCTCTGTCTCATAGTCCTTTCGTGACCCCTTGATTAGGCTGGATCCCTCCATCGTTCTCCTCGATTAGGCTGGATTCCGGCTCCTCTTGGGATGTCTGTGTCTTCCCCAGATGTTTCTGCTTTTCTTCCCTTGTTCTCCTCCTGGTCCGTTTTCTCCTTCTCCTTGAGACTCCTTCCGGGGTTCGTTCCACCTCTTGGTGTAGGTTTTGGCCAGACCTTCTCATCCTACATTAACAACTGACACGGAGGGTTTAACTTCCGGAAATGGTCCTGAACTCTGTAGTGCTTCCGGGTTGTGTCCTGCCTCTGGTCGTCGGAAAGTATGCCCAAGTCCGGGAGTGTAGGTATGGCTTGGAGACAGGGGTAGACTTCCTCACATCCCCCTTTCCTAGCTGTCTTACTAGTAGGATTGACATCCTGAGGATATCTGGACAAAAAATTCATATTGACTAGTTCTGTCCCTTTTCGGTGTTTGGTGAGAAAGCGATAGGGTTGTAGCGCTAGAAACCATCTTAGTACCCTCTCGTTATTTCCTTTATTGCGGGCTAACCATTCCAGGGGAGCACGATCTGTGTAGAGCACAAATTCCCATCCCTCCAAATGGTATCGTAAAGATTCTATCGCCCACTTGATGACAAGTGCTTCCCTTTCTATGAGGCACAGGGTCAAGACTGATTTGCATATGGCTGGGTCTAAACTGGGGTGGCTTCATGAGCAAAAAAACAATGATCTCTTGACTTGGGGTGAATGTATAATTTATTCAGCATTCCCTCCAACATTTGTTTCCGTAGCACTTTTCACCCTAAGTGGGATGGGTATGCCCAGACCTGGGTCCCTTGCTCACTGTGCCACTGGATTCAAGCTAGCCTGGCTGATGAAGGGTAATACCCAGAATTCGGTCCCAGGATGCTTGTTTCCGGTCCAGGGAGGACCTGGCTTGGCAGTTCGGGCTGGACTGTTACTATGAGGCACAGGGTTAAGACTGATTTGCATATGACTGGGTCTAAACTGGAGTGGCATGGTGAGCAAAAGAACAATGGATTTACCCAGATCGCTTGACTGGGGATGAATGTATGATTTATTCAGCATTTCGTCCATCATTTGTTTGCGTAGCACTCCTTTTCTATGATGGCATATTTTTTTGCCGATTGTGCCACCCACACAAGCAGTCGTGCAACAAGGTCTCAGGCCTGCCATTGTAGTGCCTGTGTGCAGTCTAGTACTCCCATGTCGACCTGGCAAGTGCACCTACTTGCCAGGCCCTAACCTTCCCTTTTCTTACATGTGAGTCACCCCTAAGGCCTAAGGTACCCCTGTGGGCAGGGTGCAGTGTATTTTAGAGGTAGGATATGCCCTCATGTGTATGGCTTGTCCTCATAGTGGAATCCTGCCAATATTGTTTTTCACTATTGTAAGGCTATCTGTCCCATAGGATAGAATGAGGAGTTTGCTCATAACTTCTTATGAGCATTACTGCCCATGGGAACAAGATAGGAAAATAAAGTTTTATATGCCTAAACTCAGAATGTTAAGATGCATCTTTTAGTGAGGGTGATTTTTACCATCTAGGTTTGAAAATACTGCTTCTGGAAATTCTGTATTTTCTTGCCTAACCATCTAATGTGCCTCTGCTAGGTTGTGTATTGACTTTCTTGCTTTGGAGTGACAGGGGCTGGGGATGTGCATTCTGTTCAGACAGCCACTTGGGGGGTTAGGTGTGTCCTGCCTTTCCAAGGTGAGTCAGGGCTTGGCTGAATATACCTGGACTTCATTCAGAGTAGGAGGAGGAGATTTCTTTCACACCTGAATGGGCCTGATCTACAAAGGATTTTGTATTATTAAAAGAAGGGCCCAGACCCCAGACGTTTAGATCACTTCTAGGAATCAAGAGGAACCTTTGCCAAGGAGAAGAGCAGGAGAAACTGAGGAGGAGTACTGCCCCTTTGCTGGTTGCTGTCTGGGGTTGGCCTTCAGTGGTTCTGCCAAGAAAGGACAAGGACTTTGCTGTGTGCTGTGTTCCCTGCTTGAGGGCTTGAAGAAGATTTCCCAAGGGCTTGAAATAGAGCTTGCCTCCTGTTCTGAAGTCTCAGAGTCAAAAAGAATTCACCAACAGTTCCCCTAAACTTCGTTGCTTTGAGTTCTGACCAGCTAAGAGGTGCCTGCTGCTGTTTTGGACCTCTGGAGGCTGTTTGACATGGGAGCTGGAATAGTAACGCAACTTCGAGAAGCGCAACGCACCCACACCTGTTTCCGATGCATCGCTGAAAAAATCGACGCAGTGCCTGCTACGGATCGAGAAATTGCTGCACGCTGAATCCCGTGCACCGATCTCTGAAGTCCGAGATTAAAGTACCCGATTCTGATGTAGGCCCTGCTGTGCGGCTGCAAGAACGAATGCATCATGGGACCACTATGGGAGAGTACAATGCCCTGTCATCGCTGCGTCAAGAACCAACGCATCCCTGATCCTCATGCATTGTATCTGGGGGCAACTCCGGGAAGAACACCAGGGTCGCAGTAATAAACTGACGGATCACCTCCCCGCACAGTAAGAAACCAACGCATCACCTCCCCGCACAGTAAGGAACCAACGCATCACTGCCGCTGCATGGTAATAAGTCACTGACACATCACGTCCCCTGAAGTAAGGAACAAACGCATCACCTTCCCTCAGGGAAAGGAACCGACACATCATCTTCCCCAAACAGTTTTTGTTTGTGTGCGTGACAGATCCAAGGTACCTTTGTATGAAAGTGTCCCATCTGCAATTTGCTTTGAACAGAATTATTTATCCAAAGTAAAAGTCATAATTTGATTACTGGATTGTGGATTTTTGTCATTTGGTCTTGTTTGGTTTAGATAAAGATTACGTATTTTTCTAAACTGTTGTGGTGTCCATTTGTAGTGTTTTCGCTGTATTACTGTATGTGTTCAGAAAAGCTTTACACACTGCCTCTGAGATAAGCCTGTCTGTTCGTGTCAAGGTAACAAGGGGGTGAGCAGGGGTTATTTTGGAAGTAAATCCCCCTTACCCTGACTAGGAAGAAGGGTCCCTACTTGGACAAAGTAGCAAACCCATGCCAACTAGAGACCCCCACCTCTAACAGTAGCTCTGAATTGTTGTCATTATTCACTTGAATTAAATTATGAACTGTTAGTTTCTGCGTAGTTAGAAAAGCTGCTGGTGATGCTGTGTGGAAACACAACTCTCTAACTCCTATAATGGCCTTATATTTGCTGTTCGATAGAGTTTGGGCACATGTAGTAGCTGAACATGTTGTAGCTGGTAAAGGGAGGCAGCTATTTTTGTTCCTAACATGCCCGCTGTCATATCTATGCTGCATTGTGATGGAGTAAGATGTGGGGTGGGGGTCTAATTTTAGTACAGACAGGAAAGCCTGACATGATAACCTCCAGCAGTATATGCAAGAGTCAAAATCCAACAATTTTGGTATCCTGACAGTTCATCTTTGCTTATTCCAAAACCCATCACCATCTTTCACCTGTGGGGAGATCCAACCATTGCCAGTTGAGTACAAGCAAAGAGATTCAGAGTTTATAGATCAACAGGGCAAATATATCTAATGGCCAGATGCACCTACTATACTACTAAAAAGACCCTGTGATCTTCCTATGCCAATTTTCTTAAGCCCCTAGCCTTCAGACTCAGAACTTGAGGAGGTAAATCTTTCTCAGTTCTGGTACTAAGGCTGGAACCAACTTCCCAGTCACTTAAGATTAATTAAATCTGAAGTAATTTTTAGAAAGCAGTTGAAGACTAGGATATTTGCAGCTCCTGATTCACACTATTACTCGTTTATTCTCTGATATATTATGCTCTTTTGGGTCACCTTTGCTTGATTGAGTTTTTCATGTTCCACGCAACCCCAGGACGCTGCTTTGGGAGTGGCAGAGCATTTTACAAAGCTTTAATTTATTAATTTATTCCCACCTGTAAGTTTTGTCCAAGGTGTTCACCCAGAGCCACCCTGTCATTGGTCAGCTAGCACTTCTAGGCTCCTCAAAGGAAGAGGAAGGCAAGCCAATATCATTGTAGAACTCAGCAGGCCAGGTCCATTCCTGGTGGAGCTCCCATATAGATATACAGATGTGCAGAGTGTAACATGCTATGTATAACAGCTGTTGAGTGAGGAGAGAGGCCATCACTCACGAGAGGCGAAGCCTCAATTGAGTTATGATGATCTGCCGCTCCCTCAACATTTGTAATAAATAGCATTATTTTACTCTTCTAATATACATATGTGGTTTTATGCCATGATATTATGTGTCCTTGTTTTAACCAGAGGTATTTAAAGAAAACCAGGATTCAAGGGTTAAACGTATACAGTACGGTAAAATCGCCGTGAAGAGACCTTGTAACCACTGGGAAATGTGGTGACCTGTGTAAAGTAAAGAGTACATGCAAGCTGTGTGACATTAAAAAGTGTGTTCCCAATGTTAATTGTGCCGTACTGTGGAAATAAACTCAAAATTAACCTTTGCACTTATCACAATATACAATTATAGTTTTTTTAAAAGTTTTTTTTTAATAAAATAAACTTTACATGGACAGTCTATCTTTATTGCAACTTTGATAAATGTGTAACTGTATTCGGCATGTGATTTTTTACCTAGACAGCTTTCCTTTGCACACCCAGCACCTAGGACCATATTTATGGGAGGGTTGAGTAGCATATGTACCAGGCAACGGGGTGCATGTGCGTTGTAACTCTTTGTCAAGCCCTGCAAGGGCTCCTTGGGTGGTACCTAGGTGTTCCAATGCAAACCCCAGCTATTTTGGCGCATTCCCAGATATACCGTAAGTGGTAGGTAGACCTGGGAACGTGCCAAAATGCTACGCATTCCCAGTGGTGGCGTAACAAGGAGAAATAGGTATATTTCTCCTTGTTTTTTCCTCTTTCTATGAGTGCATAGAAAGAGGAAAGAAAATCAGGGGATTGTTTTCGTGCAGCATTGTGCCTTTCCTGCAGGACAAACAATCCTGATTACTACGCAGTGACCCTTGCACCATGGTGCAAGAGAGCGTGTGTTGGCGCCAGGCAGCACATTGTGTGCCAGCACTGGGAATAGGCATGGATGCGCCATGTTGTGTTAAACATAACACATTCCTGCCCTTTCCCTGTCACGCAGCGCAGCAAGCACTCGCTGCGCTTCGGTGCAACATATTGTTAAATGTGCCCCTTGGGTGTTGGGCATAAGGCATTTTCTTTGTAGATATTGATAGGCGCTGCCTATGGCTTCAAGGATCAGAGAAAGGACCTGACACTTTATATGCATTAGCAAAAGCTCTGGAATATGCAGAGGTTGACATGTATGGGGCTATATGATGCTGGGAAATACATAAACAAATAAATAAAAACAGGCCACCCTTCAACGAACAGGAATATGTTTAACTATTACACGCTCAGATATTATGTGCCAGAGTTTTCATATTTTTCTACCTGCTGGAGCACTCAAGAAAATAATTCTTCCAAGAAATGTAATGCTGTGTAAATGGGTTTCAACATCCTGTCAATGTGTTATTTTGGCTCTTTTCTGCTCCTAAGCACTAGAGGAGAAGAGTAGCTTATTTCCCTGCTTGTTACTGAGCAGGATGCTGAGGACTGTCAAGCAAGGCAGCTGCCGACAGCTGGAAGTGGCAGAGATAAGGTTTATTCTGTCACATGTCAGCATGAATTTTAAACCATCAGGACGCTGTGCTCAGTGCTCGCTCTCTCTGCTAGACGGAGCAGAAAAAGTCTTCCATTTCTATGGACTTTATTTACTCCAAGCTCTTCTCCACTGAATCTGCTGCGGATATTTGTCACCCGGATGAGCCAGTCCGCCTTCCCCAGGTTGTCAGAGACATCACGTTTGATAATTGGCGCTTGACTTCCCTGTTGATAGTCCGAAGGGGCAGGAGAGTGAATTCCCCACGATTCCTGCCCGCTTCACAGTGCTGCACAGAATGGGAAATGCTATAGAGCACCTGAGCTTGATTCTGACCGATGCAATATTTTTTTCACTTATTCGCGCTATTTTTCTATGCAAAGTTTGGAAGTGACAGCTGGCAAACAATGCTACTTGAGAAATCTCCCAGGTCTGTGTTTTAAAAGCTTGAAAAGGGGAAAACATGGGGCAATACTGCCTTATCCCCCATTAGGAACTTTGGCACTCACAGCAGGGAAATGCAAGTGAAATGCTGAAAGAGCTCTCCAACCAGTGCTCAGTAGTCCCTTTGGAGTTTTACTACAGCTCATTGCCAGCCTCAAAAACCTGAACATGGCCATTAGTCGACCTTCATATGCTATCATGTTCATGTACTCCAGACCCACACGTTCACCATTAAACCAGCCAACATTGAGGCATTTTTATGCGAGGGTTGCATCACATTTGCACCACAAAACGTGGTACACATGTGACGCAAACATTTTAGTCAGATTTATGAAGCCATGCAAAGCCACTTTGCATGGCTTTAAAAATCTGGAGTAATGCAGCGCAAATCATGTGTTGCATTACTCTGCCCTAGGAACATGTTACATAGGCGTTGTGGGAATGTTCACACACTACTCCCATGGATTTTGACACATCCCTAGATTTACAAGGGGTCTCACGACTATCCCAGAAGAGGCGTAACGAGGAGAGATATCTATATTTCTCCTCTTTTCTTCCTCTTTCTATGTGTGCTGCATTCTGAAGCACAAATAGACAGTGGAAAATGCCTACCAGGATTGTTTTTGTGCATCCTTAGACCATGGTGCAATGGAGCCTGCATTGGCAGTGTTAGAATTGGGGATCTCTGGTTGGCGCAAGTATTCACTTGTGACAAGCAGGGACCCTCTCCACTAAGTCAGGGCGAAGGATGACCCCTTAGAATTACCCTTGCTCACCCTCTAGGTGCGTGGCGTGAGCAGCCAAGGCTATTCTCCAGGCGTTTCTGAGTTAACCATTTGTAATAACACACACAGTAAATATACCAATCGCCCCACAAATGGACACCAGGCTGTAGTTATATAAAAATACGTTCTCTTTATGTAAAAATATATATGCAGGCAAGTATTTATCACAAGACCATTAATAACATTTTTCTAATCCACAAGGTTGTAAATAGGCCAGTGTTCTCTTTGCTTACAGTTCAAATATTGCTTCTTAGTCTCTTTTACTGTTCTTAGTCCCTGAGGCCTCTTTAGGACTCCCTGGCCGCTTCTTAACGCTTCTGTGCGCTTTCCCCGGTGAAAATGAGCGAGACCCTACCGCAACTCGCGCATCTCGCGGTGCGGGTTGAATGGAGACCAGAGAGGGGCCTCGAGAAACCCTGGGCCTTTTCCGGAGGTTGGGGTTCTCAGCTGCAGTGAGGAGCAGGGAGGCGATGAGAGGAGCCTCGAGGAACCCAGGGCCTAACCCAGGGCCTTTTCCAGAGGTGGGGGCTCTCGAGCCTCGAGGAACCCAGGGCCTAACCAAGGGCCTTCTCAGAGGTAGGCACGTACCTTTGTGATCAGCGTAAGGGGAAATAAAATGTTGCGGGCCCCTAACCCGTGAAGATCCTTGGGAGGAGGCGTCCGGACTTCGGGGATCTGTTCTCTGGGTCTTTGGGGTCCGGTGGGGGCTTCAGGCGGGAGCGTGGGGGGCACACCAGCGAGCCTCCAAAGGGGAGGTGATACAGTGATTTCCCTCAGTTGGGGGAGAGCGGCTCGGCGGAGCGGGGCTCTCCCTTGGCGGGGACGGGGAAACACAGTCGATCACGGCCTCGAGGAGGGGCTGGGGGGCACCAAGGTCACGGCAGCGAGCCTCCAAAGACGAGGTGACACGGCGATTTCCCACAGCGGGGGAAGGGCGGCTCGGCAGAGCAGGGCTCTTCCTCGGCAAAGATGGGGAAACACATTTGGTCACGGCCTCGAGGAGGGGCTGGGGGGCACCAGGGTCACAGCTCCGGCAGGAGCAGAAATCCTCACAGATACCGGCAGACGGGCAGAGAGCAGGTTGAGCCAGATGATCCTGTGGCTCAGTTCAAGGGCAAGCTCAGTCAAGCCCTTGGAGAAAGTTTCTAGCACAAGTCAGCAAAGTTTTTTCAACAAGTCTTTTTCTCTCCTTCCTCAGCAAGGCAAGCAGCAGGCCAGTCCTTCCAGCGTCTTCTTCTCCTTCTAGTTGGGCAGAGGTTCTTTGTGGGAAACAGGATTCTGATTTACAAGGAGCAGGGCTCCTACTTTTATACAGCATTTTCTTTGTTCTCACAGGCAAGGGGGGCCTCTGCATAACTTCATTCAGTCTCTGAGCACTCTGTTGGGTGTACTCTGGGTTCTGCTTTCAGTGTGAGGGCCAGGCACATCAGACGCTCCACAGGAGGTGGAGCCAGCATTGTGTGGACAGGGGCAGCCAGGAGTACCTTGTTGACAGTGCTTCGCCTCTCCTGGGCCAGGTGTCGGGCTGAGTCATCTGTCGCTCCCCAGGGGGCGGAGCCAGCATTGTGGTGGCAGAGCACAGCCCTATTCAGAGTCCAGGGGCACTCCCACCTCCCACCAAGGTATCATCCTGGCATTCACCACCTGTCCTCCCCCAGCCCTGTCACTCACATAACCCAGACAGTCAGATACACATCCTAGCAGAGGCAGGCTGAAATGGTTAGGCAAGCAAATGCTAACTTTCTAAAAGTAGGATTTGCAAACACAGTATATTAAAATATACTTTACTAAAAGAAGTATTTTATTATTCTGAGTTCAGGCATACTAAACTTTATTTTCTACCACGTCCCTGAGCCTGCTGGGATTATAGAGTGTAATAATTCCAGCAGCCCATCTTGGCCTAAGAAAACAGGTAGCCTTACAAAAGTGAAAAACAAATTTGGCTGTAATTCACTATTAGGATATGCCACACACATCAGAGCATGTCCTACCTTACACTTACAATTCATCCTGCCCTTGGGCCTACCATAGGGGTGACTAATATGAAGTTAAGGGAAGGTTTAGGGGCTGGCAAGTGTGTGCACTTGCCCAGCCAGCATGACAGTACCAGACTGCACGCAGGTTCTGCAATGGCAGACCCTAGACACATTTTAAAAGGCTTCTTCTGTGGGTGGCGTAACCAGCGCTGCAGGCCCACTAGCAGCATTGGCATTTACAAGCCCTGGCACTCTTGGTGCACTTTACTGGGTACTGACAGTAAATCCAATGAACCAATCATGGAAATCAATCAAAGTTACACTTTACATTGTGAAGCATATGCACTTTAGCACTGGTCAGCAGTGGTAAAGTGCCCAGAGTCATTAAACCAACAAAAACAGGTCAGAGAGAATATTGGAGGAAGGCAAAAAGTTCAGGGATGACCCTGCCAAGAGGGCCAAGTCCAACAGGCGGTAAGCTGCCTAAAGTGCACCAGTTCAAATGAAAGAAGGGGAATGCACCATATTGCCTTAAATACAATGCATTCCTGTCCTTTCCTTGTCATGTAGTGCAACAAGAAGGCCCTTTGTTTGTATCCAATGTTATGTTATGGAATCAGTATTTGTAGAGTTCACAACACACCCTGAGGGTATCCAGGCACCAAAAAGTGGGAGCGGTGTGGGCCTTGCCAGGGCTAAAACTAAGTGAAAAGCCATGTCTTCAAAAACTGAGTGGCACCCGATGTGCAGAGGTAGGTCAACCCAGGTTTAAGAGGGAGTTAGGAGAAGGGAGGCACAGGCACAGAATATGTTATTACATATGTGAGGGATGTGTGCGAGTAGAAGTCCGGCTGAGCAGAGGTGTCAGGTAGGTATGTGGAAGTTAATGAGGGCCTGGTTGATGGTTTTGGGAGTTTTGTAGGAAGTCTTTTAAAAATCTTCTTGAGCATCTTGAGTGTGAGGAAACAATAGGCAGAATCTGCATTCACTTGTCCTATCATAGAGAGAAGGTTCTCGACTAATATTCTGAGGTTCTGCACATGGGTGGTTGTTAGGCCTGGCATCTTTGGTGTGGTTTTCCCCTATCTGTTTGCCTCTACCTCCTGTATTTTTGATGCTGTGCTGGATTTCGTTTTTGCTGGTTTAGATGCTTTGGACACTCTGCCACTGCTGATCAGTGCCAGAGTGTAAGTGCTCCCTATGTAAAGTGTTATTCAGAATGGATATACATGTTTGGCATATTTGTATCACCATGAAGTCCCTAGTAAAGTGCACTGGGCGTGCCAGGGCTGGTGATGACAAATGCTACTAGTGGGCCTGCAGCACTAATTGTGCCACCCACAGGAGTAGCCCTAAAATGATGTCTCAGGCCTGACACTGCAGTGCCTGTGTGCAGTTTAGAAACGGTCATGTCCTCCAGGTCAGTGTCCCCACTGACCAGGTCTAACCCATCCCTTTTTGTGCACATCAGTCACCCCTATGGAAGGCCCAAGGTACCCCCCTGGGCAGGGAGCAGTGTATGAAAAAGGTAGAGCATGTACTAGTGCAGGTGACATGCTCTGATAGTGAATGGCAGCCATTTTCGTTTTTCACTATTGTAAGGCTATCTTGCTCCATAGATTAACATGGGGGATGCTGGCTACAGTGGTTAACAGCATTTCTTCCCATAGGAACAAGATAGGACATAAGTATCTAGTATCCCTGAACTCAGAATTTAATAAAACATCTTTTAGGAAAGGTTGTTTTTAAATCCTGTGTTTGAGAACAGCACTTTTAGAAAGTTGCTGTTCTCTTGTCTGACCTTTCTTTGTGCCTTGGCCTGTTTGTGGATTGACTGACTGGTTTGAGAGTGACAGGGGCTGGGGATTTCCCAGGAGACTGGCTGAGTCAGCCCTAGGCTGAATGACTGCATTTGCAACTGGAGTGGTGGGAGGAGTTAGCACCTGGGCCTGAATAGGGCTGTGCCTGCCTTCCACAATGCTGGCTCCACCTCCTGCTGGGCGGCCTACGACCCTGCCCCTCACTCTGAAAGGAAAGAAGAAGCCAGCAAAACAAAGTACTCAGGAGACACCCAGAACTGGTTCACACCGGGCTCAGGGCCCACTTGCACAAAGAGAACAAAGACTTTTAGGGGTATAAGTACAGGACCCCTAAAAACAGAAAATTCGATCATCCTGGAATCAAGAAGGAACCTCTGCCAAGGAGAAAGCTGAAACTGAAGAAGGAAGACTGTCCTGCTGTTGCTCTGCTGGACTGACCTGCTGTTGCTTTGCTGCCAAAGAGAGGGGAAGGACTTTGCTGTGTGCTGTGTCCCCTGTCTTGAAGGACTCTCCAAGGGCCTGAGAAGAGCTGGCTCCCTGTTCTGAAGTCCCAGGAACAAAAGGACTTCGCCCCCAGCTTCCCTGAACTCTGCTGAGATAGTTCTGTCCTTCCTAGAGTGCTTGATCCAGTTGTGGGGCCTCTGGAAGTTGTACCTGTGCTGGGAAGCTTGAAACTAAGCTTGAGAGACTTTTGCAATTGAAAAGTGTCACATCGCTCGCTTGCGGAGCGCATCTCCGACAGTGCGAGAAGATTCCCGCCACTACGAAGGCCGAGATCGTCGCAGCGCCTGACGCCGCTGACAGAGCCGTCGCATCCTTCGTTTGCGGGACGCACCAAACCGGTGCGGGAAAGTCGAACATCGCTGCGAGTGTCGTCGCAGAGCCTGTTGTCGCTGGGAGAGATCGCCGCACCGCTCGCTTGCGGACCGCATCACGTCGCTGCGAGCATCGTCGCAGAGCCATCGCATCGAGGAGCTGCGAGAGAGAGGATCACCGCTGGATCGCGCATCGTCGCCTCGGAGATCGTCGCAGCCCCTACAAGATCGTCGCATCGTGCCTTTGTGAGAACAAACTTCATACGGAACCTACGCACCGGAATCCATACAAGTGGTCTTCCTCCCCATACAGACCGGATTCATCGCAACACGCCCGCTGCTGCAGCGGGGTTGTCGCATCGCCTCCCCAGGGTCTCAGGAGCAACGCATTGTTTGTTTTCCACCGCACCAGCTTCTGCTTTTGGAACTTTGTTGCAACTAAAAGGTACTGTGAGTAAACGTGACACAACTGTGAACTTTTCACGCATCTGTGGATTATTCTATCGCAACCTAGAGAATTCTATCGCAAAGCTTAAGAACTCTTTTGAAACCATATTCTGGAACTGTGTATGTTGGATTTTTGTCATTTTGGTCTTGTGTAGTTTAGATTAAATACCTTTATTTTTCTAAACTGTTGTGGAGTCAGTTTGTGGTGTTTTCACTGTGTTACTGTGAGTGTTGGTACAAATACTTTACACATTGCCTCTGGTTAGCCTAGACTGCTCGTGCCAAGCTACCTAGAGGGTGAGCAGGGTTTATCTCAGAGGGTTTCCTCCTTACCCTGACTAGAAGCAAGGGTCCCTATTTGGACAGTGGTACCTACCCCTGCCAACTAGAGACCCCAAGTTCTAACATTGGTGGTCAGGCGGTGGGATTTGAACTTGTACTTTTACTTGACCCACAGTAATTGGTGTATATCACTAGTGAGTGCAGACCACTACGCCACCACATACTACTGGTTTTTGATTTTTGATTCGATTTTTGAGTAACTCTTCAAAGCATCATGTCTGCGAAAGGAAAGGTGCTCGGTGAGGTCGGCAGATGCAGAATTGGAGTTTGTCATTGGAGATTTGTATTCATACAAAGTTGAGCATCTTAGGAAATTCTGCCTTGAGTTTGGGTGCCCCATAAAGAGCGCCTACAGAAAGGAGGAGCTGCAGAGAATCTTGAAGGCCCATTGGGAGGCACAAGAGGGAAATGATGATGTGGATGTAGAAAATAGCTTTCAAGTCACAGATCTGCCAGTGGGCAGAGTAGGTGCAGGAGCTGGCAGCAACCATTCCAGCAGGGGCCTCTCCCCAGAAGAGTTACAAGAAAATCAGAGAGTAAGAGAGTATGAGTTGGAAGTTCTGAAATTGAAAATGAAGCAATTGGAAATGGATAAAGAGAGAGAAAAGGCGGCGGAGGAGAGCAAAAGTGCCTGCGCCTTGGAGGAAAAGAAATTGCTTTTGGCTCATGAGTTGAGCATGAGAGAACTGGATCTTAAAGTCAAGGAGGTGGATGCCAGTTCAAATGGTGGCAGCGCGCAGCCAGTGCAAGGGGATAAAGTATATTTTGCCAAGGACCTGGTGCAGAATTACCATAGGAGTGAGGATATTTATGCCTTGTTCACATCGCATGAGATTGCATTGAGAATGAATGTTGTACCTGAACAGCATTGGGGGGCGGGCCTGTGGAAACATTTTGAGGCTTCTGGGAGGAGTGCTCTAGAGCCATTAGAGTTGGCAGGTGCCATGACCTACCCCAATATAAAGGAGGCCTTATGTCTCAGGTATGGCCTTACTCCAGTGAATGATATATATCAATCTAGGCAACAAACGTAATAAAAGGTCGAAATTGACTGAGCTACAACATTGGTTTTTTGTAAAAAAGAGAGTACAATTTTATTCACAAATTATTAAGACACAATAAAAATAATAATAGTAATACATATTCACAATTTGCAATTAACACATATAACTCAATAGATTGAGATTACACAACAACATTGTTAAAAAATGAAATAATCCAATGAAATAAATGGGGGTACATAAAATAAACACAATTTTAAGAGAGAATGTGGCTAATTTAATCTCTACGCGCGTTTCGGCGAACCAACGCCTTCTTCTGGAGCAGCCACGATAGTATCTAAAAGAAGGAATATGTCATATAGGAAAACATTATACACAATATTGTATCACTCTTAATATGTAATACATAAAGGCTTTAAAAATCCAATGCTATTCTAGTAGTCTCAGACTCTCCATTATATTGTGACCAAAATTCTTAACATTACAACATTTCTTTTGAGAATTTCATTTCCTTGCCCTAATGGTAATCATGAATAAGCGACTGTAGTAGATCAATGAACCCAAACTCTTTTATCTGTAGCATTGGTCACAGAGAAAGAAGGTGTATTATTATAATAAAATGACAATTCCCAAGGTTGGAAGTGAGAGGGTTCTTAGATGGATAAGTATTGCAAGGATTCTGATATACATCTCTCTATAGTGGATCATATAGCTCTCGTAGACGATAATACACATGGAGCTAGAGATGGTAGCAGTCTTCAAGAGATTATCCTAGCGGGGCCTATATATTGGTATACAGTACATTTACGTCATGGATAAGGTCACTTACTTAAAAAACACTGAGTATATTATGGTAACTTGATGACGCGATCTGGTTTATATGTACAAAGAATGTCCTTTCTTTATTTTTGTGACGAAGATACTCTGAACCATAAAGAGACAATAAGTGAACAAAGAAAAGTTATAACCAGGTCTATGTTTTCCTCAAAACAAAAGTTTATTAAAAAGACAAGATTGGTGTTTACCTATTTTAATGGGCGTTCACAGATGGATTTTCAGCAACAATGGTGTTGTCAGTTGGTCTCAGGTGTTGATATTTAATTTTTATATTTCCTAAAGAAATTGTTAGATCTTTCAGTTTTTAATGATTTATATTAACTAAGGAGTTGTAAAATACAAATTCTCAACATTATCACTTTAGAAGATGAAAATACCTGAATTTGAAAGGAGAAGTTCGTTTAGACCCGCCGACCGGAAACAAAACGTGGTGGCCACAATATTGTGTATTTATATGATACCGCAAAGATACAATCCTCCTGATGTGGGGATATTTACTAGCGATGATTCCCTATAATTTAGATGGAAAGTATTCTGACATAAGCGTCTGTACAATATAGTTATCAGATAACAACTTAGTAACTTAATCTCTAAGAGGTAAAAAGGATTAATGGTTACCTTTTTGCTTATACTCAAAAGCAGTCGATTCAAATGGTTAAAATAACTCCCTGTCTGAAAAATAGAAATAAATAGGGAAGTCATGTTAGTCGCTGTTCACTAAGGATAGCGAGTCAGCTAAAGAGCGACTAGGTTACAGGTATCGCGCTTAGGGCTTTTCTTAGTCTTACCCAATAGATATCAACAGGGCTCCAGGATTCCGGCGGCGGGACACGGGGGTTCTATGCTCCTTCATGAACGATGGCGTTTTAGGGCATTTTGGACCGTTGTTTATATACCCTACTTAATTAGGGAATTGAATGCAGCTGACCTATGTAAGGAAATAAAGAAAGGACCAAGAGGTTGAAAAAGTAGAGAGAGGACTGGGTTCTGAAAAGGGAGGTAGCAATGGCTCCCAAGGGAAATGCTGCTTGAAGTGACATAAACGACGGTGTGGAACGCACTAGACGGCCCAACCAGTCAGAAAAATAAAAAAGGGGACTAAGTTCCGAATGGACACAAAAGTAAACTGTACTTATTAATAAATACCGATAATAGAGCAAATAATAAAAATATCGGTAACGCAAGAGAGATAACGGCGAATTTACCAACAGACTCGTTATGTATGTAATAACAGTCTGCGCAATATTCTATGAATGAAAAAATGAGGAGGAGCAATCATAAGAGTTCTCGCACAGATAAAAATTACGTTTAACAAGACCATGAATATAAACGTGGTGAAAGTCCATACCATTTACAATTTTAGCAAATTTAAATAAACGAGCTAACGATTAATTGAAAAAATAATAATGACTGAAAAAATGACTGAGAGGGAGATGAGGAAAGTGTATGGTATAGTTCTCAATACCTCATAAGAGGAGATACCATGAAAATTATCGGTAATTTTTTTTGTATGGACAAACTATAAGTGACTGCCAACCTGTAAGTAGGAAAATAATTCAACAATAAATCAGATGAAGCGAAGACAGATTTCAATTAAGTGGGAAGAATATACGGGATTGATCTTATTCTAGCAAATAGCGTGTTCCCAGGGCAATTCGCTATTCATTCCCTCCCGAAAGGTGTTAAAGACAAATATCCAAAACACCTCCCTCTTCTTTCTGATAGCACAGGCACCATTGGAATCTGGGGTATGGATTTTTTCTAAGACTCTCCATTTAAAGTCTTCTGCTTGGTGTCCCTTTTCTAGGAAATGTTTCACCATTGGGGCAGCAATTTTGTGAGTTCTAATCGCAGAACGATGTTCATTTAACCGTGTCTGTATTGCACGGGATGTTTCTCCTATATACACGAGGAGACACGGACACTGTATGAAGTAGATCAAATTTGAAGATCTGCAATTCCACATTTCTTTTGCCACTGTTGTATGGCCATTATGCGTGAATTCTTTGCCTCTTATGATATTGGTACAGGAGGAACATGAGGAACAAGGAAAGGTTCCTTTCACTGGATTGCCTGATACAATCGACCTTTGGGCTGAATGATTTCTGACTGATGTTGATTGGAAGCGTGAGTGAACGATATGTTCCTTAATATTTTTGTTCCTTTTATAGGCAAAAAGTGGCTTAGCTAGTTTCATTTCTGGGGTACAGTTGCTATTTAAAATGTGCCAGTTCGAATTTATGACTTGTTTGATTTTGGTATCAAGGGTAGAATGTTTTGTTACACACACCACCTGGTCAGTTGTTTTAACAGGCTTAGGTTGGAGCAGATAATCACGGTCATAATAGCGGGCACGCTTATAAGAGTGCCTCACTAACCGGTGAGGATAACCTCTCTCGATAAATTTACTTCTCATCAGCAAGGCTTGTCTATCGAAATCTGCAAGGCTTGTGCAGTTGCGTCTGACCCTTAAAAACTGAGAGAATGGGATTGAGTCTTTTTGTGATCTGGGATGAAAGCTACTGTAATGCAGTAGGGTGTTTCTAGCTGTGGGTTTTATATGCAAATCGACTTTTAAAATGCCCACATCATTTATGATTTCAATGTCCAAGAATTCCACTTTATCATCACTGATGTGCGATGTAAAATGGAGATTGGAATCTGCTTCATTTATCCAAGAGATGAACTCATCCAACGCATCCCTCCCATTGGTCCAGACAAAGAAAATATCATCTATGTATCTGGACCAATGGGAGACAGACTCGAAGAAGGAACCTTTCCTTGTTCCTCATGTTCCTCCTGTACCAATATCATAAGAGGCAAAGAATTCACGCATAATGGCCATACAACAGTGGCAAAAGAAATGTGGAATTGCAGATCTTCAAATTTGATCTACTTCATACAGTGTCCGTGTCTCCTCGGGTATATAGGAGAAACATCCCGTGCAATACAGACACGGTTAAATGAACATCGTTCTGCGATTAGAACTCACAAAATTGCTGCCCCAATGGTGAAACATTTCCTAGAAAAGGGACACCAAGCAGAAGACTTTAAATGGAGAGTCTTAGAAAAAATCCATACCCCAGATTCCAATGGTGGCTGTGCTATCAGAAAGAAGAGGGAGGTGTTTTGGATATTTGTCTTTAACACCTTTCGGGAGGGAATGAATAGCGAATTGCCCTGGGAACACGCTATTTGCTAGAATAAGATCAATCCCGTATATTCTTCCCACTTAATTGAAATCTGTCTTCGCTTCATCTGATTTATTGTTGAATTATTTTCCTACTTACAGGTTGGCAGTCACTTATAGTTTGTCCATACAAAAAAAAATTACCGATAATTTTCATGGTATCTCCTCTTATGAGGTATTGAGAACTATACCATACACTTTCCTCATCTCCCTCTCAGTCATTTTTTCAGTCATTATTATTTTTTCAATTAATCGTTAGCTCGTTTATTTAAATTTGCTAAAATTGTAAATGGTATGGACTTTCACCACGTTTATATTCATGGTCTTGTTAAACGTAATTTTTATCTGTGCGAGAACTCATATGATTGCTCCTCCTCATTTTTTCATTCATAGAATATTGCGCAGACTGTTATTACATACATAACGAGTCTGTTGGTAAATTCGCCGTTATCTCTCTTGCGTTACCGATATTTTTATTATTTGCTCTATTATCGGTATTTATTAATAAGTACAGTTTACTTTTGTGTCCATTCGGAACGTAGTCCCCTTTTTTATTTTTCTGACTGGTTGGGCCGTCTAGTGCGTTCCACACCGTCGTTTATGTCACTTCAAGCAGCATTTCCCTTGGGAGCCATTGCTACCTCCCTTTTCAGAACCCAGTCCTCTCTCTACTTTTTCAACCTCTTGGTCCTTTCTTTATTTCCTTACATAGGTCAGCTGCATTCAATTCCCTAATTAAGTAGGGTATATAAACAACGGTCCAAAATGCCCTAAAACGCCATCGTTCGTGAAGGAGCATAGAACCCCCGTGTCCCGCCGCCGGAATCCTGGAGCCCTGTTGATATCTATTGGGTAAGACTAAGAAAAGCCCTAAGCGCGATACCTGTAACCTAGTCGCTCTTTAGCTGACTCGCTATCCTTAGTGAACAGCGACTAACATGACTTCCCTATTTATTTCTATTTTTCAGACAGGGAGTTATTTTAACCATTTGAATCGACTGCTTTTGAGTATAAGCAAAAAGGTAACCATTAATCCTTTTTACCTCTTAGAGATTAAGTTACTAAGTTGTTATCTGATAACTATATTGTACAGACGCTTATGTCAGAATACTTTCCATCTAAATTATAGGGAATCATCGCTAGTAAATATCCCCACATCAGGAGGATTGTATCTTTGCGGCATCATATAAATACACATTATTGTGGCCACCACGTTTTGTTTCCGGTCGGCGGGTCTAAACGAACTTCTCCTTTCAAATTCAGGTATTTTCATCTTCTAAAGTGATAATGTTGAGAATTTGTATTTTACAACTCCTTAGTTAATATAAATCATTAAAAACTGAAAGATCTAACAATTTCTTTAGGAAATATAAAAATTAAATATCAACACCTGAGACCAACTGACAACACCATTGTTGCTGAAAATCCATCTGTGAACGCCCATTAAAATAGGTAAACACCAATCTTGTCTTTTTAATAAACTTTTGTTTTGAGGAAATCATAGACCTGGTTATAACTTTTCTTTGTTCACTTATTGTCTCTTTATGGTTTAGAGTATCTTCGTCACAAAAATAAAGAAAGGACATTCTTTGTACATATAAACCAGATCGCGTCATCAAGTTACCATAATATACTCAGTGTTTTTTAAGTAAGTGACCTTATCCATGACGTAAATGTACTGTATACCAATATATAGGCCCCGCTAGGATAATCTCTTGAAGACTGCTACCATCTCTAGCTCCATGTGTATTATGGTCTACGAGAGCTATATGATCCACTATAGAGAGATGTATATCAGAATCCTTGCAATACTTATCCATCTAAGAACCCTCTCACTTCCAACCTTGGGAATTGTCATTTTATTATAATAATACACCTTCTTTCTCTGTGACCAATGCTACAGATAAAAGAGTTTGGGTTCATTGATCTACTACAGTCGCTTATTCATGATTACCATTAGGGCAAGGAAATGAAATTCTCAAAAGAAATGTTGTAATGTTAAGAATTTTGGTCACAATATAATGGAGAGTCTGAGACTACTAGAATAGCATTGGATTTTTAAAGCCTTTATGTATTACATATTAAGAGTGATACAATATTGTGTATAATGTTTTCCTATATGACATATTCCTTCTTTTAGATACTATCGTGGCTGCTCCAGAAGAAGGCGCTGGTTCGCCGAAACGCGCGTAGAGATTAAATTAGCCACATTCTCTCTTAAAATTGTGTTTATTTTATGTACCCCCATTTATTTCATTGGATTATTTCATTTTTTAACAATGTTGTTGTGTAATCTCAATCTATTGAGTTATATGTGTTAATTGCAAATTGTGAATATGTATTACTATTATTATTTTTATTGTGTCTTAATAATTTGTGAATAAAATTGTACTCTCTTTTTTACAAAAAACCAATGTTGTAGCTCAGTCAATTTCGAACTTTTATTACGTTTGTTGCCTAGATTGATATATATCATTCACTTGCTTTTCCCTGGTCTAGGAACTGTATTTCCATGTACTCAGGGGGTCCTTGATAAATATTTACGCATTTTCCCACAGCTTGTCTGTGCAGGGCCACTTTGTTGTCTTTTCAATTTATGATACATTGTTATTCCTTTCCTTGCCTTAAGAGCTATCATAGACACTAGATAATTCATTCATAGATCACTATAAATTATCAGATAATATGGCTCTCCAAAAAACCTTCGGATTTACTGATGAGGAATTCGAGACGCTCGTTGGCACCTCGAGCTCCTTTAACCATCCTTCAAGTGAATCCTCGCGTCATAATGATGACACTAAAAAATTATTAGATCTTAAGAAAAAGCTAACACGTATTGAAGCCCACGGCGAATTCATGTTGGCATATCTCCACCTAGGCATTATCCCATTGGGTCTTCGCATTAAAAACATCCCTGGTCTCTTTGTACACTACAAGGCGTTTCTCGACAAATGGAGTAGAATTGCCAGCAGATGTTCAAGAGACTTGATGATGCTAATAGTCGAAACTGCAAAAGAATTAGCAGCAGAAGTAAGATCAGATATCGACGAACTTGAAGACAAAATCAAAAAAATGGGAAATATAGAGGATGCAATGAAAAAAATTGCAGATTGCAATAAAGAATTAGAGTCGTTCTCCAGCTATCTGGATAAAAGAAAAAACGATAAATTGCTTAAAGACAAACGGTATGCTACAATTGAAAACACCTACCCCTACCTAAAAGTAGATTTTTATAAACAGAACCACTTCACTGCAGACAACAGTGATGAACAACAACGGGTAAACACTTTTTCTCAAAGTTCCGACTCAGAGAATGAGAATGAAGGGTATTACGAACCAGAACCTAATCATAACTATAATTCAGGTAGAGGGGCACGTAGACAGCCTTTTTTAGGGAACAGAGGGATGGAACGGGGACGCCCCAGAGTCCATTTTCAGGGACAACCGAGAGGGAACTACAAACCCCAACACCATCAGCAACAACAGGAGGAACCCCAATTTATACGGGAAACAAGAAACAGGCAATATTGGAAGCAGGGAATGTAATTCCTATTTTTAATCTTTCAAAAACTGATCTAGACTCCTCTAGTATTGCATTGTTATCCAAGGGTCTTTCCTTTGTACCTCACTCCACCCCAAACCTGTTTGAACTATATTGCGACATAATTTCCTTTTTCCGGAAGGTCCGTTTAAAAAGATTTTTTTCAACTAATGATGGCAATGATGAAGAATCCACCAATATTAAATCTTTAAGTCTTCCATCGACCTTTAGTCCTTCTTTGGAACAACTAGGACCAGAAGTGGCCACTTTTGAGCTAGTTGTTTTAAAGAAATTGGACCAAGCCTTGAGATATATCCCAAAACCCATCTATAATATAGACAAAGAAGAACATCTAGCTCTATCGACTATTTCCTCTAATAAAGACCTTACTATTAAGAGTTGTGACAAGGGAGGTGGGATTGTTCTCATCGACACTGCCCAATATGAACTAAACATGTTAAAAATGTTGGATGACAAGTCTTTCTACATCCCCATTCAAACATACTCCTCACTGAATCTATCCAAAAAGATAAGATCTTTGACGAAAACAGCTCTAGAAGATGGCTACATTAATCCTAGGGAATTCGAATTTTTAAATCACAATCTAGGTAAAACTGCTTGCATATACGGGCTCCCTAAGATTCATAAAAACTCATCCGATCCACCATATCGACCTATAGTCTCAACCATAGGCACAGCTACTGAGCCCCTATCCAAATATATAGATAATTACTTACGTCCATTTGTATCTAAAATCAAGTCATATGTGCGTGACACAGGTGACATGATACAAAAAACAGAAGGTTTAGTCTTTAATTCTGGAAGAGACCTTTTAGTCACAATGGACGTAGAGTCTCTATACAGCAATATTCCTCTAACTGAAGCAAAGAAAGCTACATCTTGGTTCATTGATTCACATAACATCCCTTGCCCTAAATCATTCCTATTGGCATGTCTGGAAATTGTCCTAACCGACAATTTTTTTGAATTTGGATCGAATACTTATCGCCAAATCAAGGGCGTAAGTATGGGCGCATCAGTGGCGCCTTCGATTGCGAATATATATATGGCGGCTTTTGAAGCAAAAAATATACATAATGAAATGGCTCCCTTCTTCGAGTCTGTCTCCCATTGGTCCAGATACATAGATGATATTTTCTTTGTCTGGACCAATGGGAGGGATGCGTTGGATGAGTTCATCTCTTGGATAAATGAAGCAGATTCCAATCTCCATTTTACGTCGCACATCAGTGATGATAAAGTGGAATTCTTGGACATTGAAATCATAAATGATGTGGGCATTTTAAAAGTCGATTTGCATATAAAACCCACAGCTAGAAACACCCTACTGCATTACAGTAGCTTTCATCCCAGATCACAAAAAGACTCAATCCCATTTTCTCAGTTTTTAAGGGTCAGACGCAACTGCACAAGCCTTGCAGATTTCGATAGACAAGCCTTGCTGATGAGAAGTAAATTTATCGAGAGAGGTTATCCTCACCGGTTAGTGAGGCACTCTTATAAGCGTGCCCGCTATTATGACCGTGATTATCGGCTCCAACCTAAGCCTGTTAAAACAACTGACCAGGTGGTGTGTGTAACAAAACATTCTACCCTTGATACCAAAATCAAACAAGTCATAAATTCGAACTGGCACATTTTAAATAGCAACTGTACCCCAGAAATGAAACTAGCTAAGCCACTTTTTGCCTATAAAAGGAACAAAAATATTAAGGAACATATCGTTCACTCACGCTTCCAATCAACATCAGTCAGAAATCATTCAGCCCAAAGGTCGATTGTATCAGGCAATCCAGTGAAAGGAACCTTTCCTTGTTCCTCATGTTCCTCCTGTACCAATATCATAAGAGGCAAAGAATTCACGCATAATGGCCATACAACAGTGGCAAAAGAAATGTGGAATTGCAGATCTTCAAATTTGATCTACTTCATACAGTGTCCGTGTCTCCTCGGGTATATAGGAGAAACATCCCGTGCAATACAGACACGGTTAAATGAACATCGTTCTGCGATTAGAACTCACAAAATTGCTGCCCCAATGGTGAAACATTTCCTAGAAAAGGGACACCAAGCAGAAGACTTTAAATGGAGAGTCTTAGAAAAAATCCATACCCCAGATTCCAATGGTGGCTGTGCTATCAGAAAGAAGAGGGAGGTGTTTTGGATATTTGTCTTTAACACCTTTCGGGAGGGAATGAATAGCGAATTGCCCTGGGAACACGCTATTTGCTAGAATAAGATCAATCCCGTATATTCTTCCCACCTAATTGAAATCTGTCTTCGCTTCATCTGATTTATTGTTGAATTATTTTCCTACTTACAGGTTGGCAGTCACTTATAGTTTGTCCATACAAAAAAAAATTACCGATAATTTTCATGGTATCTCCTCTTATGAGGTATTGAGAACTATACCATACACTTTCCTCATCTCCCTCTCAGTCATTTTTTCAGTCATTATTATTTTTTCAATTAATCGTTAGCTCGTTTATTTAAATTTGCTAAAATTGTAAATGGTATGGACTTTCACCACGTTTATATTCATGGTCTTGTTAAACGTAATTTTTATCTGTGCGAGAACTCTTATGATTGCTCCTCCTCATTTTTTCATTCATAGAATATTGCGCAGACTGTTATTACATACATAACGAGTCTGTTGGTAAATTCGCCGTTATCTCTCTTGCGTTACCGATATTTTTATTATTTGCTCTATTATCGGTATTTATTAATAAGTACAGTTTACTTTTGTGTCCATTCGGAACGTAGTCCCCTTTTTTATTTTTCTGACTGGTTGGGCCGTCTAGTGCGTTCCACACCGTCGTTTATGTCACTTCAAGCAGCATTTCCCTTGGGAGCCATTGCTACCTCCCTTTTCAGAACCCAGTCCTCTCTCTACTTTTTCAACCTCTTGGTCCTTTCTTTATTTCCTTACATAGGTCAGCTGCATTCAATTCCCTAATTAAGTAGGGTATATAAACAACGGTCCAAAATGCCCTAAAACGCCATCGTTCGTGAAGGAGCATAGAACCCCCGTGTCCCGCCGCCGGAATCCTGGAGCCCTGTTGATATCTATTGGGTAAGACTAAGAAAAGCCCTAAGCGCGATACCTGTAACCTAGTCGCTCTTTAGCTGACTCGCTATCCTTAGTGAACAGCGACTAACATGACTTCCCTATTTATTTCTATTTTTCAGACAGGGAGTTATTTTAACCATTTGAATCGACTGCTTTTGAGTATAAGCAAAAAGGTAACCATTAATCCTTTTTACCTCTTAGAGATTAAGTTACTAAGTTGTTATCTGATAACTATATTGTACAGACGCTTATGTCAGAATACTTTCCATCTAAATTATAGGGAATCATCGCTAGTAAATATCCCCACATCAGGAGGATTGTATCTTTGCGGCATCATATAAATACACATTATTGTGGCCACCACGTTTTGTTTCCGGTCGGCGGGTCTAAACGAACTTCTCCTTTCAAATTCAGGTATTTTCATCTTCTAAAGTGATAATGTTGAGAATTTGTATTTTACAACTCCTTAGTTAATATAAATCATTAAAAACTGAAAGATCTAACAATTTCTTTAGGAAATATAAAAATTAAATATCAACACCTGAGACCAACTGACAACACCATTGTTGCTGAAAATCCATCTGTGAACGCCCATTAAAATAGGTAAACACCAATCTTGTCTTTTTAATAAACTTTTGTTTTGAGGAAATCATAGACCTGGTTATAACTTTTCTTTGTTCACTTATTGTCTCTTTATGGTTTAGAGTATCTTCGTCACAAAAATAAAGAAAGGACATTCTTTGTACATATAAACCAGATCGCGTCATCAAGTTACCATAATATACTCAGTGTTTTTTAAGTAAGTGACCTTATCCATGACGTAAATGTACTGTATACCAATATATAGGCCCCGCTAGGATAATCTCTTGAAGACTGCTACCATCTCTAGCTCCATGTGTATTATCGTCTACGAGAGCTATATGATCCACTATAGAGAGATGTATATCAGAATCCTTGCAATACTTATCCATCTAAGAACCCTCTCACTTCCAACCTTGGGAATTGTCATTTTAGTATAATAATACACCTTCTTTCTCTGTGACCAATGCTACAGATAAAAGAGTTTGGGTTCATTGATCTACTACAGTCGCTTATTCATGATTACCATTAGGGCAAGGAAATGAAATTCTCAAAAGAAATGTTGTAATGTTAAGAATTTTGGTCACAATATAATGGAGAGTCTGAGACTACTAGAATAGCATTGGATTTTTAAAGCCTTTATGTATTACATATTAAGAGTGATACAATATTGTGTATAATGTTTTCCTATATGACATATTCCTTCTTTTAGATACTATCGTGGCTGCTCCAGAAGAAGGCGCTGGTTCGCCGAAACGCGCGTAGAGATTAAATTAGCCACATTCTCTCTTAAAATTGTGTTTATTTTATGTACCCCCATTTATTTCATTGGATTATTTCATTTTTTAACAATGTTGTTGTGTAATCTCAATCTATTGAGTTATATGTGTTAATTGCAAATTGTGAATATGTATTACTATTATTATTTTTATTGTGTCTTAATAATTTGTGAATAAAATTTTACTCTCTTTTTTACAAAAAACCAATGTTGTAGCTCAGTCAATTTCGACCTTTTATTACGTTTGTTGCCTAGATTGATATATATCATTTACTTGCTTTTCCCTGGTCTAGGAACTGTATTTCCATGTACTCAGGGGGTCCTTGATAAATATTTACGCATGGCCTTACTCCAGAGCAGTATAGACTGCAGTTTAGAAACTCCAAGAAGAGAGAGTCTGAGACTTGGATGGAATGTGTGAATCAGTACTCACGTGCACTGGAAGGATGGATGAAGGGCAGTAAAGTAACTGATTTTAAGGGGTTGTTGCATTTAATCAGTTGGGAGCACTTGAGTAGTCTTTGTGTTCCAGAGCTGCACCAGCATCTTTTAGACAGCAAGCTGACAGACCCCATTGAGCTTGCTAAGGAGGCGGACCGCTGGACCAGTACCAGGGTCCACAGAGGAATTGTGGGTACCACAGCCAAAGGTGGGCAGGGTCCCCAGCAGAGTGGGGGGGACAAGGGTAACCAAAAGGAGTTCTCACAAGGGCTCCAAAATAGTTCCCAGGGAAAGGAATCCCAACCCCCCAAACCTAGACAACCATGCCCCCCTAAGGGCAGGTGGGACAATAGAGACAGAAGAGATAACCAAGGTCACCCTACCTGCTATCACTGCAATGAGGTGGGCTACATTGCTCTAAAATGTCCCAAGAAGAAGCCAGCACCCACTGGTGCTCCTGCCCCAGCGTTAGCTAGTGTAGCTTTGGGAGGGGATTTGGTTTCTAGTGAATGGGGGGAGCTAGCAGTTATGACCCTTGTCTCTCTAGGAGACCAAGAGGTGGTCCAGGAAACCTTACTGCCCTCTAACACTAAGAAATATGGGCAGAAGGTGACCATCAATGGGAGGGAGATTGAGGCTCTGAGAGACACAGGAGCCAGCGTGACATCCGTGAGGTGTCAGTGGGTGTCTGAAGAGCAAATCATCCCTGATGTACTCCGCCCTGTAGTGGCAGCTAACAGCTCAGGGCGCCGCTGCAAGCTGGCGTGTGTTCCCTTTGAATGGGGGGAGTCTCTGGTCTTTTGGAAGTAGTTGTCAGTGATGCCTTGCCTGTAGACTGTCTGTTAGGTAACGACCTGGAGAGTTCTCCATGGAAGGATGTAGAACACAGAACTCATTTGGAGATGTTGGGTTTGCCTGCGTGGATCTGTGTGACCACGCATGCTATGGCAGCCAGTAGGGGTGATTCAGCAGAACTGGAGCCTGAAACAGTAGCCCAGAGACCTGCCAGGAGAGGAAGAGGCAAGGGGCGTGGGAAACCCGCTCCAGCAGTTCCCACGTGCCCGGAAGGAGCAGAACCTATGGGGGATGCCCTGGAACCTACAGGGGAACAGGTGGCCGAACTGGGAGACCTACCTGAGCTGACCCATTGGCAGCAGGAAGGGGGTCCCTCCAGGGAGGAATTATGCCAGGCGCAGAAAGAATGCCCTTCCCTCATTGGTCTGCTGCAACAGGCTGCAGATCAGGCAGCAGGTGGAGCAGCCATAGATCACTTTATATACTGGGAAGATGACCTACTATATAGCGAGCCTAAGTTTGCTGAGCCTGGTGCAGCCCGTGTGCTGGTGGTACCCGAGCGCTTCAGAAACTTCCTAATGGGTCTGGCGCATGACGTACCTCTCGCAGGACATCTCGGGCAAGACAAGACCCTGAACCGGCTTGTCACCCACTTCCACTGGCCCCAGATGAGAAAGCACATTGGTTCCTTTTGCAGATCTTGCCAAACCTGTCAAGCCAGTGGCAAGACTGGAATGAAGTTGAAGGCACCCCTTCAACTCTACCCAGTAGTGAGCACCCCTTTCGAGCGGGTGGGCATAGACATAGTAGGGCCCCTGGACCCCAAGACAGCCTTAGGCAACAGGTTCATCCTGGTCTTGGTGGACCATGCCACCCTGTACCCGGAAGCAATCCCTCTCAGGACAATCACAGCACCCGTGGTGGGCCGTGCATTGATGGGGATCTTTTCCCGTGTGGGGTTCCCCAGAGAGGTGGTCTCCGACCGGGGTACCAACTTCATCTCTAAGTACATGAAGTCTCTGTGGGAGGAGTGTGGGGTAACTTATAAGTTCACCACTCCTTACCACCCTCAAGGAAATGGGTTTGTTGAAAGATTCAACCGGACCCTAAAAGGTATGATTATGGGCCTAGCGGAGCCCATGAGACGGAAGTGGGATGTCTTGTTACCATGCCTGTTGTTTGCCTACAGGGAGGTGCCTCAGAAGTCCTTAGGGTTCAGTCCCTTTGAACTCCTGTATGGCCACCCTGTTAGAGGACCTCTCTCACTGGTGAAGGAGGGTTGGGAAAAGTCCCGTGGGAAAACTCCCCAGGATGTGTTCAGCTATGTGCTGGCCATCCGCAACAAGACACAACGCTTCAGGCGAACCTCGAAGCAAGCCAGGAAGAAATGAAAAGATGGTACGACCAGAATACCACTCTGGTCGAATTTCAACCTGGGCAGAAAGTGTGGGTGATGGCGCCAGTGGAGTCTTGCGCGCTCCAAGACAAGTGGACTGGGCCATATGAGGTGGTGGAAAGGAAGAGTGAGGTAACCTACCTGATTAACCTGAGGACTCCCAGGCAGCCCCTGAGAGTCTTGCATGTGAACCGCCTCAAACCCCACTTTGAGAGGTCTGAAGTGACTATGCTCATGGCTACAGATGCAGGAATGGAAGAGGATAGTGATCCTCTCCCTGACCTCCTGGCAGTTAAGGAGCAAGATGGGTCAGTGGATGGTGTGGTCCTCTCGCCCACCCTGACCCCAGAGCAGCAGAGGGAATGTCGCCAAGTGTTGGATCAGTTCTTCTCCCTGTTCTTCCTGACCCCAGGTGTCACCAACTGGTGAGTCCATGATGTGGACACTGGAGACAGTCTGTCTGTGAAACACAGATTTTACAGGGTAGCTGACAAGGTCAGGGCCAGCATCAAGGAAGAGGTTTCCAAGATGTTGGCGCTAGGGGTGATTGAGCCCTCCAGCAGCCCCTGGGCTAGCCCAGTGGTCTTGGTGCCCAAGAAAGCTGCTACGCCCGGTGGCCCTCCAGAACTCAGGTTTTGCGTGGACTACCGTGGGCTCAATGCGGTCACGGAGACTGATGCACACCCCATCCCCCGAGCTGATGAGCTCGTGGATCGGTTGGGAGCTGCCCAGTACCTCAGTACATTTGATTTGACGTCTGGGTACTGGCAGATTGCCTTACCTGATGGGGCCAAAGAGAGGTCAGCATTTTCAACGCCAGCAGGGGCACTTCCAGTTCCGAGTCATGCCCTTGGGTTGAAGAATGCCCCTGCCACGTTCCAGAGACTGGTTAACCAGGTACTGTCCGGGCTGGAGGAATTCAGCGCCACATACCTGGATGATATTGCTGTGTTCAGCTCCACGTGGGAGGAACACTTGCAACACCTCTGTGAAGTGTTGAAGGCTCTGCAAAGGGCAGGCCTCACTATCAAGGCAAGCAAGTGCCAGATAGGGCAGGGATATGTGGTGTATTTGGGACACCAGGTGGGGAGCGGCCAGGTGGCGCCCCTACAGGCAAAGATTGATACCATTCTGGCTTGGGAGCCCCCCAAGACCCAGACAGAGATAAGAGCCTTCTTAGGACTCACCGGGTATTACAGACGGTTTGTCAAGAGATATGGCACCATTGTCTCCCCCTTGACAGAACTCACTTCCAAGAAATTGCCCAAAAGAGTGGACTGGACTGAAGCCTGCCAGACTGCTTTTGAAACCCTGAAAACTGCTATGTGCACAGCACCGGTGCTCAAGGCACCTGACTTTTCCAGTGAGTTCATAGTACAGACAGACGCTTCAGAGCATGGTGTGAGAGCAGTACTCTCAGCAATCACTGAGGAGGGAGGAGACCAGCCGGTAGCTTTCATTAGTAGGAGGCTACTCCCCAGGGAACAGAGGTGGAGTGCGATTGAGAGAGAAGCATTTGCTGTGGTCTGGGCTCTTAAAAAGATGAGGCCCTACCTGTTTGGGACTCACTTCCGTGTTTAGACCGATCACAGGCCCCTCAGATGGTTAATGCAAATGAGTTGTGAGAACCCAAAACTGTTGAGGTGGTCCATCTCCCTACAGGGAATGGACTTCACGGTGGAACACCGCCCTGGCACAGAACATGCCAATGCTGATGGTCTGTCCAGGTTTTTCCGCCTTAGTGAAGAGAACTCCCAAGCGGGTGGGTAGTTCTCCCCACTTTCAGCTGGAGGGGACACGTGTTAGACCTGGCATCTTTGGCGTGGTTTTCCCCTATCTTTTTGCCTCTACCTCCTGTATTTTTGATGCTGTGCAGGATTTCATTTTTGCTGGTTTAGATGGTTTGGACACTCTGCCACTGCTGATCAGTGCCAGAGTGTAAGTGCTCCCTATGTAAAGTGTTATTCTGATTGGATATACATGTTTGGCATATTTGTATCACCATGAAGTCCCTAGTAAAGTGCACTGGGTGTGCCAGGGCTGGTGATGACAAATGCTACTAGTGGGCCTGCAGCACTAATTGTGCCACCCACAGGAGTAGCCCTAAAATGATGTCTCAGGCCTGACACTGCAGTGCCTGTGTGCAGTTTAGAAACTGCCATGTCCTCCAGGTCAGTGTCCCCACTGACCAGGTCTAACCCTTCCCTTTTTGTGCACATCAGTCACCCCTATGGAAGGCCCAAGGTACCCCCCTGGGCAGGGTGCAGTGTATGTAAAAGGTAGAGCATGTACTAGCGCAGGTGACATGCTCTGATAGTGAATGGCAGCCATTTTCGTTTTTCACTATTGTAAGGCTATCTTGCTCCATGGATTAACATGGGGGATGCTGGCTAATAACACATTTTTTAGGAAAGGTTGTTTTTAAATCCTGTGTTTGAGAACAGCACTTTTAGAAAGTTGCTGTTCTCTTGACTGACCTTTCTGTGTTGCTTGGCCTGTTTGTGGATTGACTGTCTGGTTTGAGAGTGACAGGGGCTGGGGATTCCCCAGGAGGCTGGCTGAGACAGCCCTAGGCTGAATGACTGCATTTGCAACTGGAGTGATGGGAGGAGGTAGCACCTGGGCCTGAATAGGGCTGTGCTTGCCTTCCACAATGCTGGCTCCACCTCCAGCTGGGCGGCCTACGACCCTGCCCCTTACTCTGAAAGGAAAGAAGAAGCCAGCAAAACAAAGTACTCAGGAGACACCAAGAACTGGTTCAGACCGGGCTCAGGGCCCACTTGCACAAAGAGAACAAAGACTTTTAGGGGTATAAGTACAGGACCCCTAACAACAGAAAATTAGATCATCCTGGAATCAAGAAGGAACCTCTGCCAAGGAGAAAGCTGAAACTGAAGAAGGAAGACTGTCCTGCTGTTGCTCTGCTGGACTGACCTGCTGTTGCTTTGCTGCCAAGGAGGAGGGAAAAGGACTTTGCTGTGTGCTGTGTCCCCTGTTTTGAACGAATCTCCAAGGGCCTGAGAAGAGCTGGCTAACTGTTCTGAAGTCCCAGAAACAAAAGGACTTCACCCCCAGCTTCCCTGAACTCTGCTGAGAGAGTTCTGTCCTTCCTAGAGTGCTTGATCCAGTTGTGGGGCCTCTGGAAGTTGTACCTGTGCTGGGAAGCTTGAAACTAAGCTTGAGAGACTTTTGCAATTAAAAAGTGTTGCATCGCTCGCTTGCGGAGCGCATCCCCGACAGTGCGAGAAGATTCCCGTCGCTACAAAGGCCGAGATCGTCGCAACGCCTGACGGCGCTGCCAGAGCCATCGCATCCTTCGTTTGCGGGACGCACCAGACCGGTGTGGGAAAGTCGAACATCGCTGCGAGTGTCGTCGCAGAGCCTGTTGTCGCTGGGAGAGATCGCCGCACCGCTCGCTTGCGGACCGCATCACGTTGCTGCAAGCATCGTCGCAGAGCCATCGCATCGAGGAGCTGCGAGAGAGAGGATCACCGCTGGATCGCGCAACGTCGCCCCGGAGATCATCGCAGCCCCTACGAGATCGTCGCATCGTGCCTTTGCAAACGGAACCTACGCACCGGAATCCATACAAGTGGCCTTCCTCCCCATACAGACCGGATTCGTCGCAACACGCCCGCTGCTGTAGCGGGGTTGTCGCATCGCCTCCCCAGGGTCTCAGGAGCAACGCATCGCTTGTTTTCCACCGCACCAGCTTCTGCTTTTGGAACTTTGTTGCAACTAAAAGGTACTGTAAGTAAACGTGACGCAACTGTGAACTTTTCACGCATCTGTGGATTATTCTATCGCAACGTAGAGAATTCTATCGCAAAACTTAAGAACTCTTTTGAAAACATATTCTTGAACTGTGTATGTTGGATTTTTATCGTTTTGGTCTTGTGTAGTTTAGATTAAATACCTTTATTTTTCTAAACTGTTGTGGAGTCAGTTTGTGGTGTTTTCACTGTGTTACTGTGAGTGTTGGTACAAATACTTTACACATTGCCTCTGGTTAGCCTAGACTGCTTGTGCCAAGCTACCTAGAGGGTGAGCAGGGGTTATCTCAGAGGGTTTCCTCCTTACCCTGACTAGAAGCAAGGGTCCCTATTTGGACAGTGGTACATACCCCTGCTAACTAGAGACCCCCAGTTGTAACAGTGGTTGAGGATGAATATTGTATTACAGGAAATTGGAAATGATCAGTAACATGTTAGGGGTGAACCTCTACATGCCATAGGATGCACTTTTGTTGTCTTTGCCATTGCACTAGTGTACTAGTTTACAATTTGACACAGTGAAATTAAATCTTGAAGTCAGGTTCATGCAACTCTTTTTTTTATTACAGGCACTGTCCTTTGCCGTATTAGAGGTCTGCTTTTCATCGCAAACCTCAATCCATGCTTTATAAACCATTACATTTTTTCCTGGAAATCAACTCAGAGACTGAGTTTTGAACTCGATAAGGAACATTGCGCTCAGTTAACTCACTATCGGCCCTATTTAGCTAATATAGAATACAAAATTAGCCAAAAATGTCTAAGATTTACATTAAACCACAGAGTTAGACATTGCATATTGATGTTTCATTTAGGGATCCTGCCGCTAAGTCTTTACTAAACACTGGGGAGGCACAACTGATAAATCAGATTCTCGTGACCTGTTTAAAAGAGGTGTTCAAGAAATCCGACATGTTTTTACACTTGCCCAAATAAACTCTTGGTTGAAGCTCTGTGCTGTTTTATAAAACCTATATGTTTAAATACAATATTTCTAGAATCAATTAACTAAGCGACCTAATAAGAATACCACCAAATGAATTTGTATGCTATAATCTGTTTATATTTGTTTAATACTTTTTTCCAATGTTTTAAAGAAATCAGGTTCATATATAATTGTATCTATTGCACATATGTGTAATGTTATATTGTTTATCTCAGCGGTCTAAAGCAATTAAAAAAATGTAAGTTTTGATGAGCCATTCAGATGGATCCACATAAGAATTCTGTCGAATTAATGTAGATGAGGCATTATTTCTGCAAATCCTCCTGAATGACCTTTTTCACAGTGATGTACTGGTACACTCATTACAGTGCAAAGTAAGAACTGCAGTACTATGTAAAAATGGCAACTGCATTGCAAACTGATCACTAGTACACAGGCCCTCTGCTTTAAAATGGTGTGTAGAGTACTGTCTATCTAGGACTTTGCAACATAGCATCCACTCTGGATAGTGGGGCAGTCCCCAGATGGATACAAAATGGATAAAAAATATAGCCATACACACTACAAAATAAATATACACACGTTATCAACAACTCATGGTTCCCTCCTTCCCTTTTACTGACGGTACAGTTACCCCAAGAAGACATTATAGAAGATGTCAAATTAAAATACCAACTACCCAGAAACAAATAATCAGTGCATGCCCCATTAAAGTACTCAGAAGAAGATCCATGGGGCAGATCTATTATTTTTTTGTGCAATGCAACACAACAAGCAAAGATGCTGTGCTGTGTTAACCAAGGCAGTGAAAGTAGCTCAGAATCATATTTATTATTATGGACCTGCTGCTGATTGTAACCCCTGTGCTAGTACACAAATAGCTTGCCTAGCGACACTTCGTCACATATATGCATTCTACTACTTGCCTTTCCAGCATTGGCAAGGACAATATGCCTGGCTTTAATGTGTTTAATACAAATTGTGCATGCAACTCATGCAAAACCCAGTTGTGCATACCTGTGTTTGCGTGCCATGCAGACTTGTTACTATACCAATACTTGTTTAAATAAACTACTTTCATTCAATGTTTACCTCCTAGCGCCCATGTCACAGAACTTTACATTATGCAGAAATAATTGACAACATACATTAATTTAACTAATAGTATTTTGTAGAAAAACTGTTCGCAATTATACATACAAAAGATTAGATGGTCCCTCAAAACTATAGTTCATATTTCCTGTGATTTTGCGTCGGGATTAAATGAATGAATAATTGTATTGTTTATTTAGTTCAATTAAAACTTACAATTAAAGCATATGAAATACAATATTTCATTTAAAACCTCATTTAAAATGCAGCTGCCCTTACATGATAGAGTAAATGAGGTATAATACATAGTCATTGACAATGTCAATTAATAACCATGGTCTTTGAGGCACACTATGTTATAGTGCTTTGTTCTTTAGCAAGAGCGTTGCAAACGTACACTGGTCTGCACAGGGAGCAATCAAGAAGAATAATCAATATAAATTACATACAAGGACTTAAAGCTCACAAACAAGGTGCTTCATGCCCTGGTTATAGTGCTTGGTTAGAATGGCCATACACGGCAGAGTGCAACCCAAAGAAATGGTCAATGACATCATGTTCTTAAGGGCACTTAGGGATAAAGATCTTGGTGCATTAGCGAGCTACAGGATTTACTAAGGACAGCAAGGAAGAATCAGGGTCTCAATGACCATAAGAACCAAGATCTTATACCCCAATATCTAATACCCCAAAACCTGTTCCAGATTGCTTGTTTTCCGGTCTAGGGAGGACTTTGGCTGGCAGTGCAGGCTGGACTGTTCCAATGGGGCGCAACGTCAAGACTGATTTGCATATGGCTGCGTCCAAACTGGGGTGGGATGGTGTTAGACCTGGCATCTTTGGCGTGGTTTCCCCTATCTTTTTGCCTCTACCTCCTGTATTTTTGATGCTATGCTGGATTTCGTTTTTGCTGGTTTAGATGCTTTGGACACTCTGCCACTGCTGATCAGTGCCAGAGTGTAAGTGCTCCCTATGTAAAGTGTTATTCTGATTGGATATACATGTTTGGCATATTTGTATCACCATGAAGTCCCTAGTAAAGTGCACTGGGTGTGCCAGGGCTGGTGATGACAAATGCTACTAGTGGGCCTGCAGCACTGATTGTGCCACCCACAGGAGTAGCTCTAAAATGGTGTCTCAGGTCTGCCACTGCAGTGCCTATGGGCAGTTTAGAACTGCCATGTCCTCCTGGCCAGTGTCCCCACTGACCAGGCCTAACCCTTCCCTTTTTGTGCACATCAGCCACCCCTATGGAAGGCCCAAGGTACCCCCCTGGGCAGGGTGCAGTGTATGTGAAAGGTAGAGCATGTACTGGTGCAGGTAACATGTTCTGGTAGTGAATTACAGCCATTTTTGTTTTTCACTATTGTAAGGCTATCTTGCTCCGTAGATTAACATGGGGGATGCTGGCTACAGTGGTTAACAGCATTTCTTCCCATAGGAACAAGATAGGACATGAGTATCTAGTATCCCTGAACTCAGAATTTAATAACACATCTTTTAGGAAAGGTTGTTTTTAAATCCTGTGTTTGAGAACAGCACTTTTAGAAAGTTGCTGTTCTCTTGTCTGACCCTTCTGTGTGCCTGGGCCTGTTTGTGTATTGACTGTCTGGTTTGTGAGTGACAGGGGCTGGGGAATTCCCCAGCAGGATGGATGAGTCAGCACTAGGCTGAATGACTGCAGTTGCAACTGGAGTGGTGGGAGGAGTTAGCACCTGGGCTGAATAGGGCTGTGCCTGCCTTCCACAATGCTGGCTCCACCCCCCTGCTGGGCGGCTGAGGACCCTGCCCCTCACTCTGAAAGGAAAGATGCAGCCAGCAAAACCAAGTGCTCAGGATCCACCCAGAACTGGTTCAGACCGGGCTCAGGGCCCACATGCACCAAGAGAACAAAGACTTTAGGGGTATAAGTACAGGACCCCTGACAACAGAAAATTAGATCATCCTGGAAATCAAGAAGGAACCTCTGCCAAGGAGAAAGCTGAAACTGAAGAAGGAAGATTGTCCTGCTGTTGCTCTGCTGGACTGACCTGTTGCTTTGCTGCCAAGGAGAGAGGAAGGACTTTGCTGTGTGCTGTGTCCCCTGTCTTGAAGGAATCTCCAAGGGCCTGAGAAGAGCTGGCTCCCTGTTTTGAAGTTCCAGGAACAAAAGGACTTCACCCCCAGCTTCCCTGAACTCTGCTGAGAGAGTTCTGTCCCTCCTAGAGTGCTTGATCTAGTTGTGGGGCCTCTGGAGGTTGGACCTGTGCTGGGAAGCTTGAAACTAAGCTTGAGTGACTTTTAAAACTGAAAAGTGTCGCATCGCTCGCTTGCGGAGCGCATCCCCTACAGTGCGAGAAGTTTCCCGCTGCTACGGAGGTCGAGATCGTCGCAGCGCCTGACGCTGCTGCCAGAGACGTCGCATCCTTCGTTTGCGGGACGCACCAGACCGGTGCGGGAGAATCGAACATCGCTGCGAGTATCGTCGCAGAGCCTGTCGTCGCTGGGTGAGAACGCCGCACCGCTTGCTTGCGGACCGCATCACGTCGCTGCGAGTGTCGTCGCAGAATCATCGCATCAAGGAGCTGCGAGAGAAAGGATCGCCGCTGCACCGCGCATCGTCGCCCCGGAGATCGTCGCAGCACCTACGAGATCGTCGCATCGTGCCTTTGCGAGAACAGACTTCCTACGGAACCTACGCACCGGAATCCATACAAGTGGCCTTCCTCCCCATACAGACCGGATTCGTCGCAACACGCCCGCTGCTGCAGGGGGGTGTCGCATCGCCTCCCCAGGGTCTCAGGAGCAACGCATCGCTTGTTTTCCACCGCACCAGCTTCTGCTTTTGGAACTTTGTTGCAACTAAAGGTACTGTGAGTAAACGTGACGCAACTGTGAACTTTTCACGCAACTGTGGTTATTTTTGCCGCAACTTGAAGAATTTTAACGCAACCTTAAGAACTCTTTTGAAACCATATTCTTGAACTGTGTATGTTGGATTTTTGTCGTTTTGGTCTTGTGTAGTTTAGATTAAAAATACCCTTATTTTTCTAAACTGTTGTGGAGTCAGTTTGTGGTGTTTTCACTGTGTTACTGTGAGTGCTGGTACAAATACTTTACGCATTGCCTCTGGTTAGCCTAGACTGCTCGCGCCAAGCTACCTAGAGGGTGAGCGGAGGTTATCTTAGAGGGTTATCTCCTTGCCCTGACTAGAAGCAAGGGTCCCTATTTGGACAGTGGTACCTACCTCTGCCAACTAGAGACCCCCAGATCTAACAGATGGTGAGCAAAGAAACAATAGATTTAACCAGATCTGTGACTTGGTTGAATGTTTTGTGTTGAAGTGGGAAGGGTATACCCAGATGTGGGTCCCTTGCTCACTGTCCACTGGATCCAAGCTAGACGAGCTGATGAGTGGTGATACTCTGAAACTGGTCCCAGAATGCTCTTTTTCCTGTCCCGGGATGACCGGGCCTGGGAGTTCAGGCTGGACTGTTCCCATGGGAGGCAGGGTCAAGACTGATTTGCATATGGCTGGGTCCAAACAGGGGTGGCATGGTGGGCAAAAAACCATGGACTTTACCCAGACCAGTGACTGCGGGTGAATGTTTAACAATGTTAAGCATTTCTTCCATCATCTTTTTGTGTTGCCAAGATCTTATAGACATCCGACGATAAAGTACACAATACATTATTATTAGATCTGGGGGTCTCTTGTTGGCAATGGTATTCGCCTTTGTCCAAATAGGGACCCTTACTTCTATTTATTTAAGTCAGGATAAGGGGATTACACTCCTTAATAACCCCTGCTCACCCCATTGGTAGCTTGGCACGAGCAGACATGCTTATCTCAGAGGCAGTGTGTTAAGCATTTGTGAATATACACAGTAATACAGTGATAACACCACAGATGGACACAACAAAGGTTTTATAAAAATAAGTATTCTTTATATAGGGATCACTGACATAATATCGACAGCAAAAATATCGAGATGCCAAAATATCGAGGATAAAATATCGACTGACAGAATATCGACCTCCTATCTTCAAACAGGTAAGTACAAAAATATCGACTCAAAAATATCGAGTGTAAAAAATATAGAATGTCAAAATATCAATTTTTTTAAATGACTTTAAATTAATTTAAAACTAATATAATAATAAATATATTTAATATAAACATAGTTAAAATAATTAAATTAATGTAAATTTAATAAATAATTAATGTAACTTGAAAAAAAATATGTATAACAATTATACTACATATATATATATATAAATACAAATTATTAACAAAACATATAGAATATTTTTACCGTAGCATAGCAAAAGGTTTAAAATTAATATAACCACTCCAGGGAGTGCAACAGTAGGGAAAGCGTTGGATAGCGTAGGGGTAAAAATTACTATTCCAACTCCAGTGAGTGCAACAGTAGGGAAAACGCTGGGTAGCGTAGGGGTAAAAAATACTATTCACCTTCCAGTGAGTGCAAAAGTAGGGAAAGCGTTGGATAGCATAGGGGTAAAAATTACTATTCCAACTCCAGTGAGTGCAACAGTAGGGAAAACGCTGGGTAGCGTAGGGGTAAAAATTACTATTCCCACTCCAGTGAGTGCAACAGTAGGGAAAGGGTTGGATAGCGTAGGGGTGAAAATGACTATTCCCACTCCAGTGAGTGCAACAGTAGGCCGAGCGTTGGATTGCGTAGGGGTAAAAATTACTATTCCAACTCCAGTGAGTGCAACAGTAGGGAAAGCGCTGGATAGCGTAGGGGTATAAATTACTATTCCCACTCCAGTGAGTGCAACAGTAGGGAAAGCGCTGGATAGCGTAGGGGTAAAAATTACTATTCCAAGTCCAGTGGGTGCAACAGTAGGGAAAGGGTTGGATAGCGTAGGGGTAAAAATTACTATTCCCACTCCAGAGAGTGCAACAGTAGGGAAAGCGCTGGATAGCGTAGGGGTAAAAATGACTAGTCCCACTCCAGTGAGTGCAACAGTAGGGAAAGCATTGGATAGCGTAGGGGTAAAAATTACTATTCCCACTCCAGTGGGTGCAACAGTAGGGAAAGGGTTGGATAGCGTAGGGGTAAAAATTCCTATTCCCACTCCAGTGATTGCAACAGTAGGGAAAGCGCTGGATAGCGTGGGGGTAAAAATTACTATTCCCACTCCACTGAGTGCAACAGTAGGGAAAGCGTTGGATAGCGTAGGGGTAAAAATTACTATTCACACTCCAGTGAGTGCAACAGTAGGGAAAGCATTGGATAGCGTAGGGGTAAGAATTACTACTCCCACTCCAGTGAGTGCAACAGTAGGGAAAGCGCTGGATAGCGTAGGGGTAAAAATTACTAGTCCCACTCCAGTGAGTGCAACAGTAGGGAAAGCATTGTATAGCGTAGGGGTAAAAATTACTATTCCCACTCCAGTGGGTGCAACAGTAGGGAAAGGGTTGGATAGCGTAAGGGTAAAAATTACTATTCCCACTCCAGTGATTGCAACAGTAGGGAAAGCGCTGGATAGCGTGGGGGTAAAAATTACTATTCCCACTCCACTGAGTGCAACAGTAGGGAAAGCGTTGGATAGCGTAGGGGTAAAAATTACTATTCCCACTCCAGTGAGTGCAACAGTAGGGAAAGCATTGGATAGCGTAGGGGTAAAAATTACTATTCCAACTCCAGTGAGTGCAACAGTAGGGAAAACATTGGATTGCAAGTGAATAAAAATTACTATTCCCACTCCAGTGAGTGCAACAGCAGGGAAAGGGTTGGATAGCGTAGGGGTAAAAATTACTATTCCCACTCCAGTGGGTGCAACAGTAGGGAAAGGGTTGGATAGCATAGGGGTAAAAATTACTATTCCCACTCCAGTGAGTGCAACAGTAGGGAAAGGGTTGGATAGCGTAGGGGTAAAAATTAATATTCCCACTCCAGTGGGTGCAACAGTAGGGAAAGGGTTGGATAGCGTAGGGGTAAAAATTACTATTCCCACTCCAGAGAGTGCAACAGTAGGGAAAGCGCTGGATAGCGTACGGGTAAAAATTACTATTCCCACTCCAGTGGGTGCAACAGTAGGGAAAGGGTTGGATAGCGTAGGGGTAAAAATTACTATTCCCACTCCAGAGAGTGCAACAGTAGGGAAAGCGCTGGATAGCGTAGGGGTAAAAATTACTATTCACACTCCAGTGAGTGCAACAGTAGGGAAAGCGCTGGATAGCGTAGGGGTATAAATTACTATTCCCACTCCAGTGAGTGCAACAGTAGGGAAAGTAAATACTTCATATATAAATATAATTAAGAGAAATATTAATACCAATTACAATTAATTACCAATTATATTTAAATTAATTACCAATTAATATTTAATTAACAATTAATTAAAAATAAATACCAATAAATTAAATAACATATTAAATTAATTATAATTAAATTACTTCCCACCCTATTCCCCTATAAACCCACAACCCGCTACAGAAAATAAATTACTAAAAATAACATGTTTATCAATTAATCAATTAAAATGAATTACCAATTATAATTTAATTAATTACCAATTATTATTTAATTAACAATTAATTAAAAATAAATACCAATAAATTAAAAAGCATATTAAATTAATTATAATTAAATTACTTCCCACCCTATTCCCCTATAAACCCACAACCCGCTACAGAAAATAAATTACTAAAAATAACATATGTATCAATTAATCCATTAAAATGAATTACCAATTATAATTTAATTAATTACCAATTAATATTTAATTAACAATTAATTAAAAATAAATACCAATAAATTAAATAACATATTACATTAATTATATTTAAATTACTTCCCACCCTATTCCCCTATAAATCCACAACCCGCTACAGAAAATAAATTACTAAATTAACATATTTATCAATTAATCAATTAAAATTAATTGCCAATTATATTTTAATTATTTACCAATTAATTTTTAATTAACAATTAATTAAAAATAAATACCAATAAATTAAATAACATAGTAAATTAATTATAATTAAATTACTTCCCACCCTATTCCCCTATAAACCCACAACCCGCTGCAGAATTATATTACACAAAAATTAAAAAATATTATTAACTTACCTTATTTTCGATATTTTTGTTGTCTATATTCTATCTAGTCGATATTATGTCCATTCTATATTTTTGACTCGATATTTTGGCTATTCTAGTCGATATTTTTGTAGTCTATATTATGTCTAGTCGATATTATGTCTAGTCGATATTAAAAACTCGATATTATGTCTAGTCGAAATTAAAAACTCGATATTATGTCTGTTTACCTTTATATAGACTTAAACACAAGACCACAAATGACAAAAATCCACAATACTACACTTAAGATTACTTAAAAGATGATTAAAGTCTCTTAGATCAAGTTGCTGTTAAATGTGACTAAGTTCTCAACAAAGTACCTGGATGGTATGGTAGGGATTCTTATATAGCGCATGACTCACCCAGGGGCATCTCAGCGCTTACCAAGGGGAACAACGAACCGGAAGATCTGGGGGAAGGACATTTAATACAGGGGCATTTAAAACAGCCATGTTTTTAATTGCTGTAACGCAAAGTGAACAAAAGGCTTGCAAAAGGGGAAATGTGTCGGTTCCGTGATCCGGGGGAACGGTTGCGTCCTGCCTCAATGCTTGCGCAGAGTAGGGGACTCGTCGTGAGCCTTACCGGCGGAGCTGATGCGTAGATTCTCGGCTTGCTGGCCCGTTGCGATGCGCAAGATGGCGCCTCGATGCGATGTGATGATCCAGTTGCGATGCGAGACGATGCGATGACGCCCTGGCAGCCTTGCGACGACTCAGTACTTTGGAGCCGCGACAGGCCCTGCGACGCACTTCTCCGGTGATGCAATGGCGACTCTCTCGATGGCGTCATGCTTCTCCGATGATGCGACAGCAGGCAGCTTCGATGAACACAAGCTTCCAGGGAGATGCGGCGAATGCTCGATTCTCTGGCGTTGCGACGATTTCAGCTGCGGTGGCGACACGCTTCTTCTCGATGCGTCGCGCTTCCAGCTCCAAGCGGCACGCAAGTGACTGGAGTCAGAATTCCAGGCAAGGAAATTCAGGAGGGTGCTGGAGGTGAAGTCTTTTAGCCCTGAGACTTCAGCAGTAGGCAAGCACAGTTCAAGCCCTTCGAGAATATTCTGTAGATGAAAGTCCTTACAAAGTTCCTTCTCCTTTCCCTTGGCAATGAAGCAACCACTACAGACCAACCCAGCAAACAGCACACTGGCAGAGGGGAAGTCCAAACTCCTGCAGGTTCCTTGGTTCTTCTCCTTGGCAGAAAGGTTTCTTGTTCCAGAAGTGATCTAATTTCTTGGGATCAGGGTCCCAATACTTATACCCCAAAATCATTTGTTCTCTGAAGGCAGAGAAGCCTCTGCCTAGTTCAAACCAGTTCCTGAGCACTTTGTTGACATGACTCTTCTCTTCCTTTCACTGTGTAGGGCAGAGACATCGGACGCCCCACAGGAGGTGGAGCCAGCACAGGGGAGGGAAGATCCAGCTCTGGAGCACTCTGTTGACAGGATTCCTCGTCTCCTTTCACTGTGCAGGGCAGAGACATGAGACAAGCCACAGGGGGTGGAGCCAGCATTGTAGAGGGAAGGCCCAGCCCTATTCAGGTCCCAGGTGCACTCCTCCCTCCCATCTGGATGTAAATCTCTCTATTCACCACTAGGCTGTCCCAGACTGTCTCCTGGAATTTCCCCAGCCCTGTCACACACAAACCCAGACAAGGAGTACACAAACCAGCAGAGGCAGGCTCAAATGGTTAGGCAAGCAAATACCTGCTTTCTAAAAGTAGTATTTGCAAACACAGAATATTAAAATAAACTTTACTTAAAGATGTATTTTATTATTCTGAGTTCAGGCATACTAAATTCGAATTTCTACCATGTTCCCTGAGTCAGTTAGGAATATAAGAATGTAACAATCTAGCTGCTCATTCTGGCCTATGAGAACAGGTAGCCTTCAATAGTGAAAAACGAAAATGGCTGTAATTCACTATTAGAACATGCTACACACATCAGAGCATGTCCTACCTGATACTTACAATGCACCCTGTCCTTGGGCCTACCATAGGGGTGTCTAAGACGAAGCAAAGGGAAGGTTTAGGGACTGGCAAGTGGGTGCACTTGGCCAAGTCGACATGGCAGTGCTAGACTGCACACAGGCCTTGCAATGGCAGGCCTGAGACACACTTTCCAAGCTGCTTCTGTGGGTGGCACAGCCAGTGCTGCAAGCCCACTAGCAGCATTTGATTTACAAGCCCTGGGCACACATGGTGCACTGTACTAGGGGCTGACAGATAAATCAAATAACCAAATCATGGAATCCACTTAATATATAAATTTAACATGGGGAGCACTTGCACTGTGGCACTGATTAGCAGTGGCACAGTGCCCAAAGCATAATCCAGCAAAAACATATCAAAACAGAGGAGGCAATCCGTCAATAATGGAAGGGAGACTCACGCCAATGATGTCAGGTCTAACAGTGTGTGTGTTGCACAAGTGCTTTACACATTAACTCTTTAATTTCACCTGACTGCTCTGTGCCAAGCTGCCAGAGGGTGAGCACAGGCAAACCGTTAGTGTGTATTTTACTTACTCTGACTAGAGTGGCAGTTCCTGCCTGGCCTAGGTGCATACCTCAGCTAACCAGAAATCTGTTGTCTAACAATTGTTGTCTAATTGTCGACCGCCAGGCCTGTGGAACCTGGGCCCTTGCTGCCAGAACACCCTATGACGTAGAAAAGTGGTGGTGGAGGCGGGGCAAGGAGCAGAGCAGGAGAGAAAGTCCAGCCTACTGATAAGATCCGCTTTGTGGACCGTATATAAGCCGCTGACAGTCACAGCAGCAGAGGGCAGTAAAATCCAAAGGCAGCAGACAGGCAGATTTCAGCCTCCATGAGCGGCAAGTGAATCAAAAGCTGATAACCGCTGCAATTGGCAGAGCATCTTCGGAACGTTTTGGTGTAATGTGCAACAGGTCCAAAGCCGCAAAGCAGGAAGATTTTGTGTCGGGCTGCATCACCTACTTGGCACAACCTCAATGTAAATCTATTTTGGGATTTACAAAGACATGCATGGTCTGATTTGCAGGGATGTGCATGGGTTTGTTAAAAGAAATAAACAGTAACTCAAGGCAGCATATGGCTGCCTTGCATTACCTTGCATCAGAGAGATGTTTTGTGGGTGAAGCGTGGGTATTACTGCGCAGCCACCTATGCATTTTGATGCAAACCCATATTTTCTAAAGTCAGTCAACATGAGTTTGTGCTAAAATGGTGCACCTATCCCAGACTGATCGCGCGAGGAGAAATATTTCTCCTCTTTTACTTACTCTTTGAATGTGTGCTGTGTTATGTAGCACAAGTACAAAGAGGAATAAGGCTCTAAGAACAGGTTTTGCGCAGAAGGCATCTCTTTGTACAAAAACTAATCTCACCAGAACTGAGGCACATGTGCCTTGTGGTGCAAGAGTGCCTGCATTGGCATTAGGTAGATACAAGAGTGCCAGTGTTAAGAAAGAGCAGAACTGTGCCTTATCTTACTAACTATGGAAAAGTTCTGCTTTCTCTCTATCACGTAATGTGTTACCCCATTTCCTTCTCGTCTGTCTTCCTTGAGACGCCTCCCCTCTCCGGCATTGCCAATTCCCTAGCTGAAGCAAAAAAGTTCTTCCAAGATGGCCCCCATTACCACAAAAGGGAGGAACTGATGATTCACATCCTGTAAAATACCATGCAAATGAAATAAGTAAAACACACACCATACTGGAAACAATCAACTGCCATGCCCGGGGTGGGAGGACGGGACTCAGAACTGCATCAAGGAAGACCAGGGTTTGGAGATCTAGAATCCGGCAGCGTTATTGAAACGGGTGAGGAATGGGACCACGCCCCCATGCAATTGAAGTAACTCCCTCTTAAGATAGCTCTGGCGCTACGTGTGTGCCAGCACTCTGTATTACAGAACGGACAACACAAGCATCTGCAGCTACTTCTGTAATACCAAAGGGGCGCACATAGCAGGCCCACATGCCCATTGCACCCCTAGGTACTTTCTATAATACAGCCCTTGGATGTCGTCTATACCGTCTCGAAACACCTGTAAAAATAATTCTTTGGTGATTGCCTGGGGGAACACCAAGCAGCTTACCAGAACTTCCTGCCGACGGGCATTGCCGTGAGGGAAACGGCGGGACGACAACACGCCGGGAGGCGGAGGGAGGCGTCCAGTGTTACCGGACTTCACTCCCCAGCACTCCCTGTGCCTGCAGCGCGCCCGTGACGCGCAAAGAGCGCCCGGAGGCGCCAGATAAAGCCTGACCCCCCGGGAGCCTAGTGGGGGAACACCAAGCAGCTTACCAGAACTTCCTGCCGACGGGCATTGCCGTGAGGGAAACGGCGGGACGACAACACGCCGGGAGGCGGAGGGAGGCGTCCAGTGTTACCGGACTTCACTCCCCAGCACTCCCTGTGCCTGCAGCGCGCCCGTGACGCGCAAAGAGCGCCCGGAGGTGCCAGATAAAGCCTGACCCCCCGGGAGCCTAGTGGAGGAACACCAAGCAGCTTACCAGAACTTCCTGCCGACGGGCATTGCCGTGAGGGAAACGGCGGGACGACAACACGCCGGGAGGCGGAGGGAGGCGTCCAGTGTACCAGACTTCACTCCCCAGCACTCCCTGTGCCTGCAGCGCGCCCGTGACGCGCAAAGAGCGCCCGGAGGCGCCAGATAAAGCCTGACACCCCCTATCGCCCCCGCGAGTCGCGCGCGGGAGCGTCCGGGAGAAGCCCGGGACAAGGGCGGGGCCGTCTGTGTCCGTCCGGGGCCAGAGGAGGCCGGACAGGGCCACCCCCCTTGGCTTGAACTGTGAGTACTTTCAGAGGACATTCCGTGGTAATTTCGTTTGTTCCCCTTGATTTAATACTTATATATTTGAGACTTTTGACCAAACCCTAAGATGTCAGTCCAAAGTACATTACCGGACAACTATTTACTGAAAGTGGTCTCCAGAATTAATAGTGACAGACGGAATTCACTGGGAAAAAGTACTGTTTCAGACCCCCCACCGACTTTGTCCTTAGTTGACACCAATGGTACTAACTTAGACAATACCGAGAAGGATTCGGACACTGTAGTAGAGCTTGATAAGAGTATTAATGTTGATATAACTATGGTTCCTGACAAGTCGATAAGGGGGGATGACGACCCATGTGATAATTCCGGGGGGACCCCTCAACATTCTGGTAGGGCCTCCAAATTTATGCGAGCCTGTAGGAAAACGGCTCCTAAGCGAGGTAGTCATATTACAAGAAAGAAAAAAGATACTATACATATGGAGAATACTGAGGATATAGGACCACTGAGTCAAGATAAATATGTTTCCATCAAGCCTGACCAAATCGACCAACTATTGAGTACTATTCTGAGTAAATTTAGTATGGTGGTTGAGCCTTTGCTAACCAAAATAGGAGATCTACAGGAGGAAGTAGCTAGGTTGAGGGGTGTGGTGGATAAGCATGCAGAAAAAATAGAAAAGTCTTTACAAGATATTAAAAAGCCAGCATGCTTAGCCTCTGTCTCCACTAAAAATAACGAACAGCCACAAGCTTCAACTAGTGCTTCTCCCAAAAACAACAGGGAATACCCCTCTAAAGAACCCCCAATACCACTACCTACTATGACCCAGGAGGCAGGTAGATCCTCAAAGCAATCGAATGTTAGGGCCACAAGTATAATGGCGGGCGCCACATCATCAGCCCCCATGCCAGCAACGGCACCTGTAGTGTTAGCCCCACCGGTTGCGACAGGGGGACCTAACGGGGTACCAATACGGATTTGTAGACGTCCAGTTGATCTCCCACCTGATTGTGTACCTTACGTTGTGGTTTTAACCAATGTCCCGATCTTAACTCAGCCCCCAAATGAGCATGAGACAGCAGATTCTCTGAGGAATAAAACTGTCTCCTGGTTAAATCGTCACTGTGGTTATCCAGTCGGCTACTCTGACCAAATCATCTCTATCAGAAGAGTCAACTGGATCGGTAATACTAAAAAAGTCTGTGGAGGGGATTGTGTGATAATCAATTTCAAGCACCCGCAACATGTTGCGACTGTTTTGCTTAGAGCAGCCGCAATCACACTGTCCGAGACAGAAGTAGTTGCTAGGCCATTGGGCTACTTTTATAACCATCTAAGTAGGCAACCTCCCGTTAATGGTAAGGAGAGGGTATTGAGTAATTTCACCTATCCATCTCTGGTAAATAGACCTGTGATGCCTAACTTTTGCCCAGGTCTACAAAATGGTTTACCCACCCCACCAACGCCCATGGGGAATTCTACGTTAGGGGGGAATAACTACCTAATACATACCCACAACCCATTTGTTCCCCTAGGTACCCCTATGTTTGATAGTAGAATGGTTTTTCAGGTTCCAACTCAGAACAGGTTTCAGTCCCTGAGTTATCTAGATCAAAATGACTGACATGAGGTTGACCCATTAAGGGGTGCAGTAAATAGTACTTTGAATAATGAAGTAATTACGCCTATAGATGAATTGGGCAATGATGTGCAGTTGGACTGTACGTTGTCAGGGGATGAAGTCTCAAATTTGTTACCTAACATAGAGCCTTTTAATATAGGGAATAACATGTCCATATCTAGTGTTGAACAGCCTACTGTTAGCCAGGAGAGAGTGAAGGTAATTTGTCACATCGCCAGCTGGAATATAGCTGGAATTGCGGCCAAGGAGGATGCGTTAGGATGGAAGGAATTTGTGCATCTATTTAATATTTTTTGTCTACAGGAAACCTGGTGCAAAAAGTTCAAAGGCATTAATGGCTATGTGTCATATGAGCTACCAGCATCGCCTACAACCCACGGAAGAGCTAAAGGAGGGCTGATGGTGTTGATTTCAGTCAAATTACCCATCTCAGTGAAAAAGTTTGTTAATGTGGGGGCTCATTCACAAATTTTATGGCTTACACAGGAAACTGGCAGAAATATTCTTCTGATTAATTTCTATAACAATATTTTTGATGGCACTAGACATGTTGCAATTAATGAACCAGATACAACACTGATTAATATCGTGAAGAATTTTAATGGTGTATTTGAATTTGTTTTCGTGGGGGATTTTAATGTTTCTTTGTGCCCACTTTCCTCTCAGAAGGTTTGCGGTGTGTATAACCGACTGGGGGAAGCTGAAGTCCATTTTCCTCATCACACCTATGGGGAAACCTTGAATAATTTTCTGGTACAATATGACATGGAAATTATGGACAATGCTAAAAATGATATGGATGAAAATATACCAACTTTTATAGGAATGGGCGCCAACACCATTATCGATTTTATGTGCATGTCTTCAACCATTGCTCCGTTATGCCCCATGCCTAAGGTGATTGATATTATGTTAAGTGACCATAACTGTCTGACCACCGAATTAACTTTTTGGGAAAATGTTTATGGTAGTGAACAGGGTAAAATTGTTAACATTGAACCCCATAGGCAGAATGGATATAGACTGAGGTGGAAGGGAGAAAAAGCGGAAATAACATCAGACTCCATCATTTCTAGTTGTGTGTTAGAGATTGTGGCAATACTAGAACAGGATGAGGCCTCGTCTGACAGTATTGACCACTTTAACAAAATTAATTCAATCATCAACAAGAAGTTTACTAAAAAGGCAGGGGCAAAGGTTAGGTGTAAAAGGGGCTGGTTTGGTCATGCTTGCTCTACTGCCCGGACTGATCTTAAAAATGCACTAGCTGCCAAACCAAGGGATAAGAACTTGGTGGCCCAACTTAGACAGGGATATAATATGACCCTTAAACGTAGAAAAGCAGAATTACAGCAGGAAGCCTGGGATAACCTTACTCAAGCTGCAGATACGAATAACTGTACCCTGTTCTGGTCCACGGTGAATAACCCATTCCTAAAAGATGATAAGGTCCCAGAACTGACATCTAACGTGAGTATGGAGTCGTGGATCAATCATTTTCCCAATATTTTCGACTCCAGTAATTTAACAGTTTCACATGTAGAAGGCTGGCCAATATTAGCATTAGATATTACTATTGAAGAAGTTATGGCTAGTATAAGAACCAGTAAAGGAGGTAAGGCCCAGGGTCCGGATGGCGTTCCCATGGACGTGTATAAGACTGCACCGGAGATTTGGGGCCCATTGCTGACCAAAATCTTTAATGCAGCCATATGCTATAAAATACCGCCCACATGGGAAGAGTCAATAATCATCCCCATTTATAAGAAAGGCGATCGGGGGGAAGCAAAAAATTACCGACCAATATCCTTACTGGACTCATCTGTTAAAATTATGAGTAGGGTTCTCTTAGTTAGATTAGAGGAGTGGGCAGAAACCAATGAGATCCTAAGTAACTGTCAGTTTGGTTTTAGAAAAGGCCGTGGTACCATCGAACAGTGTCTGAATTTAGAGCTATTGGTAGGGAAATATACCCAGGCAAAAAAAGGGTCGCTTTATTTATGTTTCGCCGACCTCAGTAGTGCTTTTGATTTGGTGGATCACGCTATTTTGTGGGTCAAATTATTGGAAATGGGGGCACCTGAAGGTATAATATATTTCCTAGCCCGCCTGTATGAAAAGCTCCGCACCAGCGTCCGTTATGGACCCAATGGGGAATGTATGTAAGTTTGGGATTGGAAGAGGTATAAGACAGGGGTGCGTTTTAGCACCCCTGCTTTTTACTCTTTTCATTAATGAGGTTGAATCTGCCCTGCAAGCAGTCGCTGCGGACGTCCCGAGAGTTAATAATTTTAATATAGCTGTATTACTCTATGCGGACGACGCAGTGTTACTGTCAAGGACCCCCATGGGTCTCCAACGTTTGATGGACTGTTTTGTATCTTTCATCAAAAACAGGAAAATGGTGATTAATAAGTCTAAAACATATGTAATGGAGTGCGGGCCGGGAAAAGCAAAAACTAAAGGTAAAACTCACTATCTGATTGAGGGTGAACGGGTTAAAAAAGTTGAACATTTTTGTTACCTAGGAATTACCTTTTCTAATAACGGGAGCTGGGCCACTGAACACAAAGTCGTCAGAACAAAGATGATTAGGAGTGCCAATGGGGTCTTCTTGTTTGCCAAGAAGTTGGGGAATAGACGTATTAAAGACATGTTAAAAATCTATCAAGCTAAATGTCTTTCTGCGGCCCTATATGGGGCAGGTGTCTGGGGTGTGTCATCTGCGAAGAGCCTTCAAGTAGAGGAGAATATCTTCCTGAAAAGGCTCTTGTGCTTGCCCAAGTCTACCTCCAACTCCTTGGTTCACAAGGAAACAGGGACCCAAGCCCTGAGCGATTTGATTATGATAAGGCCCTTACTATTGTGGCGCTCTATTTGGCTTAGCGACGGTACCTCATTGAATAGAGCAATTATCAAGGACTGTCTTTCTTTGGACCAGCACCTAAAGATCCCCTGGATCAAATATATTATTGAATGCTCTCAAAAGATCCTTGGGGCCAATGTGCTTGATGACCCTTATAGTGTCTCGGATATATCCAAATCTAATGTGAAAACAATTTTTCTGAATTACTGTAATGATAGGAATCATCTGGAGGACTCTAAGTTAACTACATGTGCACTGTACAATAGCATGAATGAATTTACCGGTTTTAGTCAATATTTGTCACAAGTAACAAGAGTTTCGCACCAGTTTGTACTAACCAGAATGAGGATGGGAACAGTACATTATCTGGTTGCGTGCCCCAACATTAAAATGCGCCCTATTGGCCCATGTGAATGTGATAATAAAACAGAACAAAGCACTAAGCACTTTTTATTAACATGCGATTTGTATAGGGAATTACGGAAATTCTACCTGAAGCCTATGTTAAACAGATTTGGAGTGAGAAATACTACGGATGCTATGAAGCTGCTTTTTAATCTGAATCACCCGGACATTTGCTTTTTTACTGCTACTTTTCTGCTCAAAGCTATAAGCGTCAGGAAAAGTATGTGTTTATGAAAATAACGGACTATTTTAAATATTTATTCCATCCCCCTCTGGATATTTTGCATTATATGTTTTTTAAATGATATATGTATTGTGTAATGTACTCTTTGTAATCAATAATTGTTATTTTATATTGCTTTCATTGTGTGCTTTCTTTACTGAAATTTTGTAAGTATTGCTAGTATTTGTAACTATGTGTGCTTTTATGGACATGTTTTTAAATGCTCCGAATAAAGCTTTATGAAATGAAACGGGTTAACGATATCCTGATATGATGTACTTTCATGTACTACAGCTTATATGAGCAGTGTTGGCCAGAGTCGACATGTTACTTAAACATGTCACTTTTCTTCAACACTGCAGAGGACTATGATAATTAACCAATGTAATTAACGATATCAGGAGGGCCAAACGTTACCTATTGCCTGATTGCAGCAGTGAAATAGTGATGAATGCCCATTGCAATATGACACGGCATGATGGCTGCTGATCAATAAGCTGTCAGCAGCCACTGCTTCGATGCAATAGGACGGGGTTTATCAATTCGCTGCAGAGGCAGCCGGCTCCGAGGTGCCAGGGTATTAAAGGCGGCTGCTCTGCAGCTCCTGCAGCAACGGAGGGTCAGGCGCCCCCCGGGGGAATGGAAAATGTGTTTTCTTATGGCCAGCGTGGAACATTATGGATCGCCCTACACTGAGAAGAAAATTGTGTTGCAAGGAGATAAAAGCGCATCTGCCTGCCGCTGACAAGGAGCCGTCATCCGTCAGGAGCCCGCGTCCAATCACAGTTTAGAAGCTCATCATTTCCTGTTCATACTTTTACTCTCCTGCACTCAGATAAAAGGAGCAGGCAAATACCTACTAAATACATTTTATCTCGTGACCTTACCGGGGCATAAAAGGAAAGTGATTTAAAAGTCGCTGGTCTGCCACTGATGTGAAGCTTAGAGGTTAGGATATATTACAGAGTTTTTTTTCACTTTGATTTGTGGAAACATTCAGGCCCTAGCGTGTGTTCACGATATTGTCTTTATCTTTGCTTAACTTGTGATGGATAATTCTCCAGACCGTAAGTCACTGCATTGAACAAAATGAAAACATTGGGTAATGCCAGGGACTTACATATGATGCTAGACGTGGAAAAAGGTACCACTACCCGAGCGAAGCTAGGATATTGTAAGTCACCAATACAGACAGACATCTCCTTTGAGTTTCAAGGCATCATTTCATATCCTAGCAAGGCAGTCTCATATTAATAGCACTTCTCATTTTCCGGTCTTATTTTTTTTTTTTTGTTTTAATAGCGGGTTTCTTGAGCTTGAAATAAATTACAAACATTAGAATAACACAAAGCAATAAAACTATGGAGGTAAGGGAGAAAAGAAAGACAAAGAAAGAGGCCTGCACTACATGAAAATAACAGTCTGATTATTTGCCAAATATATATCACAATAATTAACAAGGAATACATAGTAGAAAAAACATGATCAGGAAAAGGAAGTAGGAAAGCTGTGGAACGTCCTGGGTGTGAGGTGGAGGGGCGAAGGTCGCAATGGCAGAATAGTAAAGGAATTGAGTAATAAGTGTTCAAAGGTCCTTTCGTTTTAAAACAAGGGATAATGTACAGGCCTTATAAACAGCTGAAGAGTGTGAAAAGGAGCTGTGTAAATACAAGGCATTTAAGCAAAGCCTTCTACTGCAATGCAAAAATGTCAAAAGGAGATATACGTCCTGTTGTACATATTTATGAAATGAACGTGTAAAACCAGGGAATTTACAATTTAGCCATATCTTGAACATATTTGCACATCAACAGAAGGGTTTATAGGCCTCCCGGCTGACCCATCTTGGTATAAACATGTGTATCTCGGTTGCCATCTTTCTCAATCTTTCCACCATTCTAGTTTTGCTTTAAGCATTTCTTTGAGCTTTTGGAGTTTTATAGAAAATGGAGAGGCTGCTCATCTCACGTTCAGGTAGTCAGTCTAACTCCAGAAGAAGCCATGGCTCTTTCCATCCTACTATGGCCCCATAATGGAACCAACGAGAGAGGGTGCAAGCGCCCCGTTGCTCTCGTCTCAGGTAGCCAGCCGTACTCCAGAAGAAGCCATGAGTCTGTCCGTCCTCCACTGTCCCCTGTGGAAGGAATGTAGTACTCACAGCTAAGAGTCATGAAAAAACTACAAGTCCAATAGATGAGGCTGAGCCAGCCTGTGCTGTAAGTGAGGTAAAGGAGCCAATGATTAGAGTAAATACTGTGTTGAAGGCAGCCAACGCCCCAACAAGGAGCTATCAGAATAGATGCAAAACAAGAAGAAATGGGAGGCCGATATTGTGTATTGCCTCACAAAATAATTTGATGAACCTGATTTTGCAGCTAACAGAGCAAAACATAAGGCCACTATGATTTCCTGTCCACAATCAGTCGGTTTTAGATCCAAGAGTGGAGTCTTGAAACAGTAGAGTCTTGTAAACCCCATCCTTGTAAACCCCATCGTTCTGCATCGAGGAAAGGAACTTGTGAGAATAATGATTGTGCAAAGAGAATGTTCATGGAGTTTGGCCACTGCAAAAAGGAGAAATCAGAGCAAAGGACGAGCATTTGCAATCAGATCAGAGAAGAGATGCTGCTGTTATGTTATGATGATGGGATTTATAATGTGCAATCTCAGATCAGGAGGGGTATGCTGGCACAGTTGTGGTAAAAACAAACAGCTGACTGACAGTCACCTGGTACAGGGTAGCAGAAAGATTAGACTCATTTAGAATAGACAGGTTTTTGGCAGCTTCCTAAAGGTATAGAAGTTGGTGGCAAAACTTATGCAGGGGATGGAGGCTAAATATTGAGTGGAGGATCTGAATGCTGAAGATGGCTTGTACAAGATAATTCTCCTATGAAGATAGTTATGCCCAATATGGTCTTATTTCACTTAGGTCTAAAATGCTTTTGCAAGCAGTCAGTATAGAATATCCTTCAGAGTTGTCCACCTTTGTCTCAGAACAACTTGATCCATCATTTGCTGACCCACTTATTCAAGAACAAGCAGCACTTGCATCTCTGGCACTTAGAGATACCCGTTTAACCCACTGGTTCTTGTAGGAGCCAGAAGCTTCCACTAAAAGTGTGTTCTCAACCAAGTCAAGTCTATCAAGGACATACATAGACTTGTATTAACTTCTTTGCAATTTCATTGACCCTTTTTCCAGATATCATTGCATCTATCCCCTTAAACAGATGACAGCTCCTCAGTGCACATTACACAGTCCATCCTTTAGGGTTATCACCCACTCTTGATATTGACAGATGTGAAAAGAATTTACAGAGAATTAAAGTAGAATTCCACCCCCCAAAACATCTGTTACCTTAATGCTGACAATGTGGAACCATTACGAGCCATGAGCACAGGTATGATTCCCAACACATTCCCGACCAATCACTTTATTAAGACCTCCAGCATGTCACATTTCCTGACCACTTGAAAAGAGATCACAAAAGTCACAACCACTGTGCAATGCCCAACTGGTGCATATAAGCTCACAGGAAATCTTAAAAAAGAAACCAGAAATATGATTGTTACCAGAAGCGAATAAAAGAATGGTTATTATATGTGGTATCCTGGTATATGTCACAATATGGCTAATGAATCACCATTAGTGATGGCATTCACCTGCCTTAGATGGTACAGAGAAAAGAAAACATCAAAAGCTACATCTTTCCGTTTGTTTGACTTCATGAAAGCCTTTTCTCTTAACATGCTTCAGTGTGACAGTCAACAAGCAACAGAGAGAAGGGAATGGAACAAACACACAGCTACCTGCCAGTCCGATATTTTTTGCTGGATTTTTCCCCAAACACGGTAAGGAATACAACTTCTAGACCCCCTGGCACTAAGGAGTTTGTCAGTGTTCCAACCCTAGACAGAAAGTCAACTGGACTGCAACTTTCATGGAAACACCTGAGCAATATCTGAGTAAGATGGGTGTCAGATAATGATCACATTTATGAGAAATCACTGGGGCAATAAGAGCAACTTAAACCCTTTTCATTATGGAAAGACACACTCAAGGACAGTAGAACATCAGGAATACATTTTTAAAGATCTATTTTCAAAACCAAAATCCTCTCCTAGTGCACACAACATAAATAGCAACTATAATAAATATGAACAATATAGGAGAAATGAAAATTCATCAGAAGTGCGAATAGCCAATAATATTGCAACATATAGGTAAAATCATAAAGTTTTCCATTATGTCAATAATTCCATTCCAACCCTCGTCTCTTTGGATAACTAAACTGATATTAGCACCAAACAAAGGGCCAATTTGAGTTTAAAAGATGGATCACACCACATACATCATCAGACCAATAAAGCCAATGTTCAATACAATTGCAGCAGTTCATATTCTAATTTACACCAGATGGCAGACCGTTAAGCCCTCAAAGTGAAGGCTAAATCTGCCTCCTTGTAGCCTTCAGCAAAGAAATGTGACATGGTTCTGTATGGCCTCTGTCTCAAGTCTCTGATACGAAGTTCCTCTCTATTTCTTTATACTCTGTTCTTAACTTATAGACAAAATCGGATCACTGTTGAACCTTTTAAAAATATAATTAGCAGAAAAGTCCTTGACACCCTTTGAATTGCATGTTGTGGTTCTATATCTTAGTTTAAAAAAAAGTGAGATGGAACATAACCAGTTTCCCTGAAACTTGATGGTTATTTAAACAATCACAACAATCGAGAATTTGATTCATATTCGAGCAGACATGAATAAATGTAAATTGTATAGTTCAAAATGTATACCTAAACAACCAACATATATAATTAAAAAAGGGATCTACTTAAAAGGGTTACAAAATAATATTTATAAGAAGTTTACTCTAGAAACATTGCAGGCTTAAATACAAAGACCCTGGCCTGGAATAGCAGACCTTCACAAAATCAATGGATGTATGTTGAGTTGAGGTGATTTAGGTCTCTCAGGACTTACGTTAGATGGTTTATTAGAATTCTACATTCTAGCAAAACAATTTAACAAAGGGTACCCAGTGGTAGGCCTAACACACTTGTGGTAAATAAATAAATAATACCTCTATTTTTGACTGGATTTAACAATAACAGATAGCTCAATAAATAAGAGTCAAGATTCGAGGTAGTAGGAGTTTGCAGGTTTAATACAGCATAAAGGACAGGAACAGGACAACCTGCACGGGCAAGATCTGGGATGGCTAGCAACTTTTAATAACAGTGCACAAGCATATATACTAAAACAATTGCATTACGGTGCATACAGTAGGCGTAGCAGTGGGTGGGGTTCGTAGCAGTCGCGAAAGATAAGGGTGAAAGTGGGTGTAACAGAAGGCGTGTACATAGACATGTGATGTAAACGTAACAGAATATGTCATAAGTGGGGCGGAGTTTAAACCAAAAAAGGGAGGTAGAGCTATTCGTCGGATTTGTGCTCCACTCTGATACTTACATAAACAAAGAAAATCCAACTTTGGGGGGGGAAAGGGAAGAGTGATCAAAAGGATATTGAAGCACTCAGTGTTTGATAAAATACCCCTCACACACCAAAAGGCCCCTTGGTGTCATGCTTCATCATTGGGGTCTTCGCACCCCTCTATCGGGATGCGGCGTGCTGCGACCTACGGATACGCGGGAGCACTTTCAAGTTGGCTATGTGTAGTGTACAGTGTGTGGGGTATGTGAATAAAGTGAGTAGGGAACGTGGTGAAGGTTTTAAAAAGTACCTGGCACTTGAGAGAAAAAAGATTTTTATTCCGAACTCTGGCTGGTACTATTAAAAATAAGTGCAGGGCGAGATCAACCTGTTGTGTTAATGAACAGGATCTCTGGTGTGCTATGTTGTCAACATACCAGTACCAACAAAAGTACCAGCCAGAGTTCGGAATAAAAATCTTTTTTCTCTCAAGTGCCAGGTACTTTTTAAAACCTTCACCACGTTCCCTACTCACTTTATTCACATACCCCACACACTGTACACTACACATAGCCAACTTGAAAGTGCTCCCGCGTATCCGTAGGTCGCAGCACGCCGCATCCCGATAGAGGGGTGCGAAGACCCCAATGATGAAGCATGACACCAAGGGGCCTTTTGGTGTGTGAGGGGTATTTTATCAAACACTGAGTGCTTCAATATCCTTTTGATCACTCTTCCCTTTCCCCCCCCAAAGTTGGATAAGTGGGGCGGAAACATGGAGGGGGCTACCTAAGGAGCCGGGACCTCTAACCTAGTGGTGCGCGCAAACAGACAATGACGTGTTACTAGGGAGAAGCTGGGGGCTATGACTTCTGCGCTAGAAGCAGAGACAGAAGTCTGGAGAGTCAGAGCGACATGTACCTAAACACTATCTAGTATCTGATGTTTAGAGAACATGTTGATAGAATCCAAAAGTTATCAGGGTAAAGGCTAACAGACTCTAAGACTGGTGCATGCATTATTCTACATGTAGTGCGTGTTGAGGAATATTAAATGACCATTAATACAGTATTTCTCTTACATGGAGACGTAAAGGCTAGACTGTGACGGAAACTATTGATGCGATTCAGTAACTCAGGAATGCAGAGAAGGAGAGCTGAACTGATAACTAGAATCATAACATACTCTTGGCAGACTGGCAGGCAGAGCCAGGACGAGCCGGGCACTGTGAGGCAGGAAGCAAGTGAAGGGTCAGGGATACAGGTGGGAGCTGTATCGCTCCTCAGCGAGGGTTCAGGAGACAGGAGCTGAATCTGAGTCCGGGCCCTTTTGAGGCCTAGAAACGGGGACTTTACAATGAAATAACGTGCACACTGAGAAACGTGGCAACGTAGCTTTACATAGGCCTGATACTCGTAGCTTTCACGAGAACTGGAAACTGGCATACTAGAGTTGGACACAACTGTAATTGCGTCTTTAATCGATCATGGGGAATACATATGCATATTAATCATGCACACATAACATAAGATGGGGAACACGTAGGGACACAGAACATGGCAAAATTTACTTTTCCACATTCCCTCCTTGTCACTACGTTTCCATCAGGAAACATCAATATTCATGATACCATCTATCATTTCATACAGTATCATTTGCTCGTCTCGAATTTTCTTGGAACGGGATTTAGGACGGGACTTAGGATTAGGAATACAAGAGGTAGCACAAATGCCGCAAATCGCAGGGCCACATTGTATACAGAGGCAGCAACTGAATATGATCGCTACTGCAATACCTAGAAATGACAATACTTTCCATCCCCAGGCAGAAATTATACTCCAGAACCAACCGGACCATGTCCAGGTGCCTGGATTCTGGTGTAACTGATGGGCAATTTTATGAAGTCTGGTTATAGCTGAATAAACAGACGGCGCGTTATTAGGAATAAAAATGCAGCAACTAGATCCGATGACTCTACATGCTCCTCCTCTATCGGCCAGTATGACGTCAAGAACGAGACGATTTTGGAGCACGACAAATCTCATAGCAGATTGCTCTTCGGTTAAGTTACCTAGAGCAGAGGCAGTCTCATTAACTACTGCTTCAAGGGTTCTGGTTAATCTACGTATTAACTTACTATTCTGGATAGGGCCTATAAAGAAGAAGAATCCTCTATTGAAATCTGTATACTGTTCTAGAGCAGTTTCAGTTTGATCGACAATCGGGGACTCGATCTCACTTCTATGTCTGATGTGTACTAGATGTGTGTTTCTATGATAATCGGACGGGGCTAGGAAAACTGGTGGCAGTAGGAAGGCAATGTAACAGGTTCCCTCCCAATCGAGGGGCAGACGAACATATGCGGTCTGACCACAAACAAAATAAGAATGACGTGAAGCTTTGAAAATAGATTTCCCACTGTCACTATACTTGATAATAGTAGTACAATCACTGTGTCCTACATGTACGGAACCATTATTTCTAACACATAATTCGCCTTTGACTGGTAGTACTGAAATAGCAGGTAAGTCTGGAGTAGGATCAGACTGAACATTCAGGACCATAAAATTCGAAGAATAATTACCCAAATTATAAACTTCATTTTCTAGATCTAACCCTATTCTGTGGGGAAGACCTTGCTTGTCTGGAAAACATGTACTGTTCAGAAAGGACATATCATTTGAAGATGACGTTAACGTGGACCAGGCTCCACATGAACCATTATGTGAAAATGGATAAGGAAACAGTGGCAGAACTACCTTCGGTGTCTGGAAAGGGGGGAGTCGACCACACACCCAACAATTAGTGGCATTGCTGGTCTGGTGTGAATAATGTAACATACGGATAAATGTATTGTTTCGCATAGCAAGACGATAAGATAGTTCATGAGGAGGCAGATCACTAAACGTGTGCTCTACTGTAGCATTAGAAGACTTATTTACATGAGAAATTGGAAAACATAAATGAAATGCATAACTCGTGCAGGTAATCATTAAGCTTAAAAACAATATGAAACTTAGAAAAACGATACATCGGATTGAGTTTTGACTAACTCTCTCACTATGGGGGTCTATTTCATACATGTCAGAAACCTGTCTAACCGTTTCACCTAGGGGAGGACTTAGACAATTAAACTGGCTGACTTATTTTACTAGACCGTAACTTCTTTTTATACTCCTGCTGCGGAGTTTCCTCTAACAGGGGAGGCTTGGTATCAATGTCATTTGCGGGACAGTCCTTGAGAATAGTATTTTGGCAGTCTTTAGGTAACATGCAATCCTTGGCAAAAGTTTTAGGTTTTAGTCCATGAAATTTCTTGACGTGAGACAGATGGACCCACCCCTTACGGCCCTCCAACTTCACGGCCGTACGGGTGGTCAGATGGACTTGCTTCGGTTCCTTCCAGCGAGGCTCCAGCGGATTTGAACGATCAAAGTTGCGGACGAGAACCAAGCTTCCTGGAACGATTTCATGCGGTTTCACCTCGGTATTGTCTGGGAATGCGGCGGCAACCTGTGAACGACAAGAGTGGAGGGCAGACATCAAGGAAGCTAGGTAATCTGTCAGCATATTACTGGAAACATCTGTAATACTTCGGGGTCTGGGTGTACCCCACATATTTGGGGGGCGGCCGAATACGACCTCATACGGGGACAGACCTGATCTGGAATGTGCGACCATGCGCATATAAAATAGGGCGACTGGCAGAGCTACTAGCCAGTCCACACCTTTCTCTTGACAGATTTTAGCAATACGTATTTTCAAGGTTTGATTATGTCTCTCTACGAGACCGGCTGCTTCAGGATGGCGTACACAATGAAACTTCCACTGGTACCCTAACAAAAGGGAAACGTGCTTCATAAGTTCGGATGAGAATGGCTGGCCGTTATCAGAATACACGACCCTAGGGAGTCCATAACGGGGGAAGAATTCACGAACCAACTGCTTGGCAGTGGTCGCGGCTGTGTAATCTGGAACTGGATATGCTTCTGTCCACCTGGACAAGGCACATACAACTACAAGGACATACTTGAAACCTCGACATCGCTCCATCTGAATATAATCCATCTGGAGGACTTCAAAAGGGTGGTCAGGAGGCTGGAATCCACCTTGTTCCACCGGGACACTTTTACCTGGATTAAACTGACAACATATCATACAGGTACGGACTTTCTGCTTGGCTGCAGCTCGTAAATGCTTGTTGAACCAAATGTTCTGGATACTGTCTAACATGGCTTTTTCTCCTAAATGTGCAGGACTATGTGCGGTATTGATAATGACTTGAACCATTGAGTCGGGGAGAAACCATGTGGCTTTTCCCTTCGTCAACCATCCCTGATCTGTCTGGACCCCTCCTTGTTCGGACCATTTCTTGATTTCATCGGGAGTGGCATGTAACTGGATATCTATGACATCTTGAGTGGGGTCCTTAACTGTCATACAAGTAGTCGGATCTCGAGTGGATGTCGATGTCTTGTTAACTGGTATGTATGGTGTCTGTGCTGTAAGCTTGGCTGTTCGATCCGCTAGATCATTACCTTGGGAAATAATGTCAGTAACTTTAGTATGTGCTTTGCACTTCATGATAGCGATAGCTGTCGGTAAATGTATTGCATCTAACAGAGCTTGAATGAGGAGACCATGCTGAATCTTGGTTCCATGAGAAGTCATGAAACCTCTCTCCTGCCAGAGCACTCCAAAGTCGTGTACGACTCCAAATGCGTAACGTGAATCTGTATAAATATTAACTTTTAGGTTCTTGGCGTGTATGCAGGCTTGGGTCAGAGCAACTAGCTCCGCTGCTTGAGCAGACAGGGTGTCAATACGGTGTGTTTCAATAACTTCAGTGTCAGTGGTCACTGCATACGCGGCTACTAGATCTCCTGTACTTGTTCTCATACATGAACCATCCACATAAAGTGTCAGGTCAGGATCTGCTAATGGAATATCTGTCAGGTCTTGTCTTGGCTTGGTCATGGTGTTAACTACTTCCACACAGTCATGTGTGGCTGGACTGGAAGTAACTGACGGTAACAGTGTAGCAGGATTCAGAACATTGCAGCGTCTGATTTCTATGTGAGGCTGGAACAGTGTCAATTCATAACCTGTTAAACGTGCTATTGTCAAGTGCTGAGTCTGTGTTCGATTTAAAAGAACTTCCACGGAGTGTGGAACTTGTACTGTCAAGGAATGTCCTAATACTATGGAGTCACTTTGTCTGATAGCTAGTGCTGTGGCTGCAACTGACTTGAGGCACGCAGGCAGAGCCTGGGCTACAGGATCTAATGTGCTCGAAAAATAAGCACAGGGCTTGTATTGTCCTGCTTGATCTTGTGTAAGAACAGATAATGCTGTACCATCACGTTCTGTGACAAAAAGTGTAAAAGGCTTACTGTAGTTCGGTGTAGCTAGAACGGGTGCTTGGCATAAAGCTTTCTTTAGCTCATTAAAACTAAGTGTATGTTCAGATGTCCAAGGGAGGACAGTCGATACGGCTGCCTCCTGTGTCGTTAACTGTATCAGTGGTTTGGCCAGAAATGCATACTGCGGAATCCATTGTCTGCAATAAGAAGTGAGGCCAATAAAAGCACGTACCTCCTTCTGGGTCTTGGGCTGAGGGAGACTCGCTATTAACTGGATACGATCGGGTGTCAACTGCCTACCCCACTTGGACAGTAAGTGGCCTAAGTAGATCACTTGCTGGACACAGAATTGAAGCTTTGAAGGGGACACCTTGTGCCCCATCTCGGCTAGGAAATACAGAACTGTAAGTGATGCTCGCTCGCAAGCACGTTCAGAACGGGCTGTGATCAGTAGATCATCGACATATTGGAGCAGGGCAGTGTCAGTTGGCATGTGAATGTTGTCTAGTTGTCTCTTAAGTGCTTGACTGTAAATACTAGGACTTTCTGTGAAACCTTGAGGAGCTCGTGTGAATTTATAGCTCCTTCCATTTAAACAAAAACCGAAAAGGTACTGGCTATCTGGATGAATGGGGACACTGAAAAATGCGTTCTTGAGGTCTATGACTGTAAAAAATGTGGCTTCAGAATCAATGGCTGTCAATAAAGAAGAAATATCTGGGACTACTGGGTACTGGGGAATGATACATTTATTGAGTTCTCGAAGGTCAATCACTAATCGATATACTGGGGGTGCATTTGGATCAGTACGTTTCATGACTGGCATGATCGGAGAATTACATACATTGGAGTCAGTTTCTACAACTACTCCTTGAGCCATGAGCTCGTCAATAATTTTGGATAAGGCTGCTACAGCCTCAGGTGGCAGTCTGTACTGTCTGATTCGTGGTAACACTACACCTTGCTTGAGAGTCACACGATGGGGTGTGATTTGCATAAAACCAACATCAGTTGGACCTTGTGCCCATAGATGCTGGGGGACATTCAATAATCTTGGATCAAAATCTCGTAAAACATAGTGACCCTTGAAGTCACGTAAAAACAAACGTATTCCTTCTGGGGAGCAGCAAATAACTGCACCTAATTCTTTCAGTGTCTTAATGCCTAACACATTTTCTGGACATGACTTAGTAAGTAACAGATCAGTAGTTCGGGACAATGGACCTACTTCTAGAGTAACTGGTTTTGATATCTCGTTTACAATAGGCTTTCCTGAAAATCCAAGGGAAACATTTCTAGAGCCTGAGAGCGGAGCCCCTGGAACCTCGTCGTGACTAATAGTCGTCCTACTTGCCCCTGTATCAATCAGAAACTTTCTGTCTTTCCCTAATACTTGACTGTGAACATAGGGACCCTCTTGATCTACAGGTATCTCGAAGAGAGGCAAGCCTACCTCCCTCTCTAGGCTGTTTCATGAATACTGCTGGTACTCTGGATACTCGGACTGTGCATACTGGTACATCTGCTGTGTAACATGCTGTGTTGCAGCGATAGGCTGCGGTGCTGGAACTGTCTGTTGTGCATTCTGTGGCTGAGAAGTCTGTGAAACTTGTTCTTGTCTAGGCGGACGTGGTCTTTCTTTAGTCTTACCGGTAGCTATATTGTGTTTCAGAACTGCACACTCGTTTATAAAATGACCTGGCTGTTTACAATAATTGCATGTCCCTTTAACGGGAGCTGCAGGATGACTGGCTTGATTCGGACCCCTCTTCTGACTGTCTTGAGGAACAGATTGTGCAACTAGTACTTTCATTTTCGTGTCTTTCATACGTTTCCTTTCATGATCTTGCTCTTCTCTGATTCTATTCTGGTGATACTGGAGCATCTGTAACATTTGGGACGGAGTATGAGCTTGCCAGGTACTTTCGACTTTCAAAACTCGATTCTTAACTTGTGGACTCGAATTCTCGACTAGTTTAGTAACAAAAAGATGAGGGTATGACTCACTACTTGTCTTGAGACCACTGTTAATGCTAAAGCATTTCTCGAATCTAGAATAAAAATCACTAGTATCTTCGTCTTGTTTCTGTTTACAGGCTGAGATTGCATCCCAGTCTTCCTTTTTAGTGGCTAATAATCTTGGCAAAACTTGTATTAATAATTCTGGTAATTCTTTACATTTACCTCCTAGACCGGTACCTGGTACACGTGTATTTTCTTCAGCTTCTAGAGCTGTCCAATCGATCTTTTTCTCTCCCACCTCCCAATCCTTTTCCTTGAGTTTTTCGTATATGCCCGCAGGCAACAGGACTTTTAGCATTTTAATTATATCTGGATACGTATATTCTCCCATACGGAGCATGTCCTTTAATTCTCGGTGGAACCCTGCTGGATCTTTGTCGTGACAGGGAATTAATTTCTTCATCTCTAAGAGTTCCATCTTGGTAACTGGGGTGTAAACAAATACTCGTTGCATTTCACCACCCGCTGTCCTAACTGGGTGTACTTCTCGTAACGGATTCTGTCTGTCTATGTAAAACGGTTTACTTTCTGGGGGTGAGACATGAACAAAATGCGGGTTCAGAAACGTTCTATATTTATGGCGTTGTTCTAGAATGACACTAATTAAATCGGTACCTAAACCTTTCCATCTATACTGGAGTAACTCGTTCAGGATATCATGTAACGGACCTGGATCAGAATGTTGACCCTCATACAGTGTAATGAGGTGCTGGATCATATACATACCCACCAGTCGCTGCTCGGCTGGGGGCAATTTCAGAAACATTTGTGCCACTATTTCGTCTGGAAAAGTGGTAGAATCAGTAATCCATCGGACTGCTGATCGGGCTAGTTCTTGTTCATGCATGGTACTTAATTCACTATAACCGATTCGTGATTTCAGAATTTGATCGGTAGCTTGAAATACTTGTTCTAGAGAACCTTGTTCTGGTGCTGGAAGGTGAAAGACTTTCTTGTGTTCTAGGCGTAAATGTCGGTCTGGAAATCTAGATTTACCTACATACGCTATTCTGGCGGTATTCTCGTCCTCTACCTCTTCAGTAGAAGAGTCATTTTCTTTCTCGCTCCCTAGAGCTTCATTGCGTTGTTCGTGTAACCTTATTATTTCTTTACGAATTTTCTTGTACATATGCTCTATACTATTGAGTGTCTTGTGCTTACCCTCGGCTATATTATCACTCCACTTTGTCAGAATTCTCATTTCGGTCGGATCTTTAGTCGGGGAATCTTGTTCCCGTATTAAACAATTGATCAGAAACTTTAATAGCATAAACTGGGTCTCGGATTTCCTGTGAGACATGACTTCAACAATACTTTCTGGATCTTGTCCTGTACGAATGAAACGATACATTCTGTCTAGATCTTCTTTCATGTTCGGTAGGGTGACCAAATACTCGGACACCTGTCTTATACGTATGGAATATAGAACCATACTATCCTCGCCTGGGACTGGATCATAACAGCATTCAGTAAGAGCTCGCCTGATTTCTGCAACGGACTTATATTTGGGCGTACGCTGTAACGCACGTTCATGTAACTCGACTGGTCCTAAACGTCTACTTGGCGGCGGGGTACCAGGAGGACCTCCTCCTGCGGCCCCTATACTGGAATCATCGACTGATACTCTTCGTGCTGGCAGAGTGACTGATGTGGCGGGGATTTGTACTACGGGCTGGACCGGGGGTACTGTAACAGGTACTGCACCAGGTGCCCCGGTGGCTGGAGGAGCAGGAATTACATTATTCACGGGAGCTGGCTGAGCAGGATTTGCATATTCTGGGACTGTGTCGTCCAAATAGGACGAGATAAAAATATCTGCTGCGGTCGGTTTGTGACGTAACTTGGTCGGAACTAAGGGTGGCGGAAAATTACTGGATGCCTCCGGGGTCGCCTTTGGCAAGCCCTCGGCAAGAAGAGGATACATACCCTTAATAAGGGCATTTCTCTGTCTGTCTGACTGTTCAGTTTTAACTCGTTCACCTATCTCGATTAGTTCCCTTTCCTGGGCTCTTTCTGCGGATTCCCTACTTAATTCTGACTTCCTGATTTCTTTTTCTGTTCTTTTATGAGATTCTTTGCGCCATAACTCGATGGCATCTTTCTGTGACTGTCGGGCTTTCTTTTTCCATAATACTTCTTCTACTCGCATGATGCACTCGGCATCCCACGTACCTGATACGGGCCATCTATACTTTTCTTCTAATTCCTTGGTGTACTCCACCCATAAATCTAGATATAATATGGCGCTTATGCCATGCTTTTGATACATAAAGTGACCTGGACTGTCCCTAGGCGGGACAGGAACTGCTTCTTCTAACAGACCTTTTCTAGTTCTTAACTGACGTAATTTAGAAAACAAAGGCATGACTGGGCTGGAGCCTAGACACAATACAATACACAATGAACACAATAATTACACCACTTTCATACCACGACATTGAAATACATGAATAACATTTAGGATAACAGTTCGGACAGAATACTACCTGGAATACTGAGAACAGAATACATGAATTTCTCGAGAACAGAACGGACTAGAACAGAAACTAGATGCACTGCTAAAACAGTACGAAACTTACCGGTCTCATAAAGAGACACGTCAGGACCCGCATCCACCTAAGTGGACACTTCGTGTTGGATCTGTGTACCCCAAACCCACGGACCAGAGACAATGCAATTGACCCTGTCTAGATACTACCTCAGCAACGGTACTCACCGGGCAGCAAGAACGGAAGGCCTCGGACTGGACTGGACTGCTACGACGCCGGACGGACGAACTTCGGACTTCTGTTACGGGTGGGCCTCCGGATACCTCGGACCTTGGACTCTCGGCTTGGGCTCTGGTCGGGACTCGCCGCGTTCCTCCACCGCCTCGTCTGGATGCTGGACCGCAACCTCCGTCTCCTCCGTGGGCCTGAGGGATACTTGAAGCAGAAATATCTGCCACTGCGCAGGATGGTTCCGTCACGACTGCAGAGGATCAGGGGGCTTGCGTGGCTTCTCCGGCGCGTGGGGAAAGGGCAAGTCCCTGTTCGGGCGCCATTATGTGGTAAATAAATAAATAATACCTCTATTTTTGACTGGATTTAACAATAACAGATAGCTCAATAAATAAGAGTCAAGATTCGAGGTAGTAGGAGTTTGCAGGTTTAATACAGCATAAAGGACAGGAACAGGACAACCTGCACGGGCAAGATCTGGGATGGCTAGCAACTTTTAATAACAGTGCACAAGCATATATACTAAAACAATTGCATTACGGTGCATACAGTAGGTGTAGCAGTGGGTGGGGTTCGTAGCAGTCGCGAAAGATAAGGGTGAAAGTGGGTGTAACAGAAGGCGTGTACATAGACATGTGATGTAAACGTAACAGAATATGTCATAAGTGGGGCGGAAACATGGAGGGGGCTACCTAAGGAGCCGGGACCTCTAACCTAGTGGTGCGCGCAAACAGACAATGACGTGTTACTAGGGAGAAGCTGGGGGCTATGACTTCTGCGCTAGAAGCAGAGACAGAAGTCTGGAGAGTCAGAGCGACATGTACCTAAACACTATCTAGTATCTGATGTTTAGAGAACATGTTGATAGAATCCAAAAGTTATCAGGGTAAAGGCTAACAGACTCTAAGACTGGTGCATGCATTATTCTACATGTAGTGCGTGTTGAGGAATATTAAATGACCATTAATACAGTATTTCTCTTACATGGAGACGTAAAGGCTAGACTGTGACGGAAACTATTGATGCGATTCAGTAACTCAGGAATGCAGAGAAGGAGAGCTGAACTGATAACTAGAATCATAACATACTCTTGGCAGACTGGCAGGCAGAGCCAGGACGAGCCGGGCACTGTGAGGCAGGAAGCAAGTGAAGGGTCAGGGATACAGGTGGGGGCTGTATCGCTCCTCAGCGAGGGTTCAGGAGACAGGAGCTGAATCTGAGTCCGGGCCCTTTTGAGGCCTAGAAACGGGGACTTTACAATGAAATAACGTGCACACTGAGAAATGTGGCAACGTAGCTTTACATAGGCCTGATACTCGTAGCTTTCACAAGAACTGGAAACTGGCATACTAGAGTTGGACACAACTGTAATTGCGTCTTTAATCGATCATGGGGAATACATATGCATATTAATCATGCACACATAACATAAGATGGGGAACACGTAGGGACACAGAACATGGCAAAATTTACTTTTCCACACACTTCAGGTGCTTGTTCACGTTGCATCAATACAATTTCTACAGATAAGATTTATTTGAAATATAGCACTGTTTGAGACTGTGTATATGCTAAATGTGTTCATTCTGCCTGTTTGCACCTTTAATGAGCGGTTGACTCTACACTGATTTGTGGGGTTTTTACTATCCCAACTCCTAGTGGTATCACTGAATATGTGGGCACTTAAGAGGTTGAGGGATGGGTGATTCTTTAACTAGTTATACATGAGGAAATTAGACCCAGAAGGGAGAAAAGTGTAACTGATCTGTTATAAAATTTTAGCTTGCAATTTTGAAATGGCTCCACCACCTCTGAATTCTCCACTCACCATAATTTTAGTTTTGGGAATGAGTCAAACTTGATCAAATGCATCCTATTTAGGCCTGGTGACATTTTGATTACGCTTGTATAATTTGCATAATTTCTGGAATTTTACATTATGCTTGCATGTGAATTCCCCAAAATATGCCACTTTGTCACATCACGGACAACACAGCTAAGTTTTACCTCAAGCCCTCTGGAGTAATCTAAATAACCAGAATGCAAATTGCTTTTAGTCACACCACTTGAATTTCTTGCCCTAAATTTCTACAGTGAAATGCGTCCTTGTATCAAAAATCGACACATGGATACCGTAAACATTAAAAATAGCCTACTGTTACTGATTTTGCACAATTAGTGGTAATTTCGCATAATTTTCCCAAGATTTCATGTAATTACTCAAAAGCAATCTACACAAATTTAAGATTCCTCTAATCCTAATTAATATTTGAATCTTAGGAGGAAGCTGTCAACATCAAGATAATTGAATATCTAGAGAGGGACAATGATCCATGAGTGGCGAGCCTGGATATTGATTACTCTACCCTAAAAGTTATAAATGGTGATATAAATCGTGGGACTCTAAGAGTCATACCAATTAGCAACAGAAGGATGATAAAATGGAGCTAGGAAAAACATTGTAGCCAGGCTCTGCTACTAATGGATATGCTGACTGATACCTATCTGAACAGCAAGCCAAGGTAAATAAAGGATTGTTCTTGATCTTTTTTAAGTGATTGCGGGAGTTGCAGCAATGTATTCAACCTCAAACAACCAACTAGGAGGATAAAGTGAACTTATGAAAAGTACTGAAAACCCTCCTGTTTAATCTAAAAGTCCTGCTCCCCTTCCAGCTTTTGCCATGGTGCCGGGACGCTCGTTGAGTAGCTGCGCAATATACAAAATCAATCATTGATTCATTCAGAAATACTAGGAGCTACTTAGATTGATTTGATGTGGAAAGTTGGGAAACAAACTGAAATTCCCACTTGCTCAGGTCAAAGAAACTATTAAGCAAAAAAACTTGATGCTCAACTAAGGCTATGGAGCGAGTGAAACCACACTGCAAGAACAAAAAACACAAAACATTTTTGGGGAATATGTGTGGTATGGCTAACTTGAGGGAAACAGACAAGCACATAATTTCAGAGCAAATGCATAGGTCTCTTGTGTAAAAATGTATGTCTGAAACCGTAAAATAAAGTAATCTGTCAACCTGAACAATATGTTGCACATGAAGGACAAATCTGATGCTTACATCAGCATGGTTCTATTACTCACAGAGCTGATGAGAATAATTAAGAGTCAGAAAGTTAAAAAAGTCTCACTTCCAGATCTTCTCCCTATAGAATGTTTGGGAGAAGACCATAATATATGGGTGCAGATTTTAGTTAAGGTCTATAAAGTAATTCTGGCCTCAAATTCCATACTTCCATTTGGGCAAAACACGTTTGTACCATTGCTGAAGGTAGAGACTAGTAGTTGATTGAGGGAAGTGAAACCCTACTCAAGCAACAGCAACAGCCACAATCCTTTTCAGGGTGAACCACACACTATCACTAAATACAACTGTGCTTAACTCTCTGGTAGCTTAGCACAAAAGCAGTCATTCTAACTTAGAGGCAATGTGTAAAGAATTTCTGCAGCACTCAAACAGTAAAAAAGTGAAAATGCATGCAAAATTCCAAATCAATTAAAAAAAATTGTTTAAATTGTAATAAATAAAATTGCACCAAAATGACAAAAATCCTATCAGTGGAGTTATTTTAAACATTTTTAGGGGAAAATAGCACCAAGGAGTAAAAAGCGCCACTCGCTGTTATCTGATCGTGCTGGACCAGGTCAAAGTCACAAGTTCAAGCCAACCAGAGTGAAGCGGAAGTTGGATATGAGGAACCGGTTCATACCGGTGATGAGCATACCTTATGAAAGTCCACATCTATGCAAGAAACCTCAGGTGGACTTTTGCATAAGCTGGGGCCATACAGAGGTTATTGACTGTCTGAGATACAATCACTACTGGATCTTCACATTGGGGATTGCCCTGGATGGTCACTGTTTGTCACAAAGGGAGGTCGCCATGAGAGATTCTTGTTGGCAGGAGACACGGTAATCAGTGCTAACTGGATGAGTCCTCTTGTAGTCACAAAGACTCTCAAACATTGGGACTTTCACCTGTAGCTTGATTTTGGAGCAGGAGAAGTGAATGAATGAATGAATGTGGGATTTCTATAGCGCATGGCTGCCCGGGAGCGTCCCAGCGCTGAGATTGCATTAACCACTGGTGGTGGAAGCAGGGGAGGAAAGGGGGGTTATTCCGGGAAAAGATGGGTCTTGAGTAGCTTCCGGAATTTCATGTGGTTAGGTTCGACACGTAGTTGGATTGGCAGGGCGTTCCACAGAGTTGCAGCTGTAACTGAGAAGCGACGTCCTCCAGTGCGGACCTTTTTGACTCTGTGGACGGTAGCCAGATTACCTTGGGCAGAGCGCAGGGACCTGTTGGGTTTGTATGGGAAGAGCATGGTCTTCAGCATCGGGGGCCCTTGATTTTGCATGGCTCTGTGTGTTGTGCATAAGGCCTTGAATTTGACCCTTTCTCGGATCGGGAGCCAATGTAGTGCCTTTAGGGCAGGTTTGGCTGATGCTCTGCGGGAGGTACCTGTTAGAGTTCTTGCAGCGGCATTTTGTGTTCTCTGGAGAACATTGATTGTGGATTCTGGGGCAGCCAAGAAGAGAGCGTTACTATAGTCTAATCTTGATAAGATTAGACCTTGGATGAGGATTTTTTGTGATTGTGCGGGGAGTAGTGGGAGAATCTTCCTAGTTGAACGGAGTAAGCCCACACATGTACCAGCTGTTTTTTTTGCCTGCGTTTTTAAAGACAGGTCCTGTTCCATCCAGAAGTCTAGACTTTTAAGTTCAGTCTTGGGTTGCGGGAGGGGTCCTAGGCATGATGGCCACATAGCAGTGGGGAGGGGTGATATTTGATGTCCCAGCAGCATGAGCTCGGTTTTAGAGCCGTTAAGTTTAAGCCTTGAGTTAGACATCCAGGCATGGATTCCTTCTAGGCAGTCATGGAGGTTTTTGAGTTTGTCCTCTTCTAGTGAAAATGACACAACCATTTGGGTGTCGTCAGCATATGTGACGGCTTTTATCCCAAAGGGAGTAACCACATCCTCAAGGGGGGCCATGTATGTGTTGAAGAGTGTAGGGCTCAATGAAGAGCCCTGGGGAACCCCACACTGGAGGGGGAAAAGGTCCGATCTCACGTTCCCATCACAGACCTGAAAGGTTCTGTCCCTAAGGAAGGAGGAGAGCCAACAAAGTGCCGTGTCTCTCACTCCCAAGCTAAATAGACGCTGGATCAGTATCTTATGGTCCACCGTGTCAAATGCAGCGCTTAGATCCAGGAGGATCAGTAAAACCGATCCTCCTGAATCCAAGATGCATCTGGCTTCCTCGACCACTTTCAGAAGGGCTGTCTCGGTCCCCTGACCTGGACGGAAGCCTGTTTGCGAGGGGCGTAGGAGATTGTTGGTTTCAAGGTAAGCCGACAATTGCTGGTTGACCACCTTCTCTGTGATCTTACTCAAGCCTGGTAAGAGAGAGATTGGGCGAAGGTTGGACAGATCTGAAGGGTCATGGCCTGGTTTTTTCTGTAAAGCTTTGACTATAGCATGTTTCCAATTGGGGGGGACCACTCCTTGGCTAAGAGAGGCATTAATAAGGTTAGTGGTCAGGTGTGAGATGGTAGGTCCGACTTGTTTGAGGATACGGATGGGAGCTGGATCATTAGGAGAGCCACTTTTCATGTCTGAGAGAGCTGAAGTGCACCTTGATGCCATCCAAGGGTCCATGACCTCAGGGACACCTTTTAGGGATGAGGAACCACTGTAACAGAAGCCAGCTGCATGGCTCAGGCAGGTCAAGTTGGCGCTGGTCAGTTGAGCAGGAGCCTGGAAGGCCTCTGGAAGCTTGTTGTGCCTCTGTAGCTCAAACCGGATTTCAGTCAACTGACTCTTGGGATCATTTCTGGGAGTCCTGGGTTAAAGGCAAAAAGGTCCAGCCTTCCTCCCTCCGAGAGCATGGCAGTCCTTTTAAATGTTCCACAGGTCCTGGCATGGTCTGATGGGAGCTTCTGGGGTGCCATTTCTATACCCAGTGTGAGCCTATGGGTTGGGATGCACCCTGTGTCTAGCATTTCCCCTTTCCTAAGTTTGGCTTCAATCTGTCTAGAGGCCAAAGGTAGGCAGGTCTAGGTGTGAGCTGTAACTGACAGTAGCAGGGCAGGAAGTCAGGAAGGATATGGGTACAGTCCTCAGTCTACCCTCTGAAGATCGGGAAGGGCTGAGTACAACCATCCTTCTCAAGAGGAGAACATCGTGCCCCACACCCAAGGCACTTCTGTCACCATGACTGGAAGGAATACACAGCACACCACAGGAGAGCCATTCACAGTCATGCCACCCTGGACAGTGGCAAAAAAGCAGATTCATTTTAGCCAAAAAAAAGCCAACTTTCTAAAAGTGACATTTTCAGAATAGTAACTTAAAATCTGACTGATTTTAAATTACAATTCAAAAGAGTGGAAGTATTTTTCTCTCCCAAACTGAAGTTATCACATATAAAGTGTAATAAGGTAACTCAGCCGTAGTCTTTGGGAGAGATTGACTTGCAGCAGTGAAAACAATATTAGGATTTTTTCTCTGTCAGGACATGTACAACATAAATACACATGCCCTACTTTTTAAATATCATTCACCCAGCCCTATAAGCAGGGCCGGACTGACTACCGGGCGTTTTGGAATTCTGCCGAGCTGGGGGCTAATTTCACTGCAGTGGGGTCCGATTTCGTTCATGGAGACCTGCGTGTACTTCAAAATAATTAAATCAAAACTAATTTCGTTCAGTACACGCAGGTCCCCATCAATGAAATTAGCTCCCAGCTCAGCAGCATTCCATAACGCCCGGTAGCCAGTCCGGCCCTGCCTATAAGCCTTCAGGGCCTAACTTAAATGTGACTTAGAAAATAGGGGAGTGAAGGCAAAAAGTCTAGTTTTGGGGTGATTCCACAGATAGGACCCGGTCTTATAGTTCACGTGGACAGTGGCACAGAGGAGGTGCAGATCACTTCTATTCATCCTGCTCAAATTAGGCCTGGATGGTGAACTTCATTCCGTTCGCAGAGTTGCTGCACTCCGCACTCCACAGAAAACACTGCTTCGCAATATGCAGCGGATTATTTTCCCACTCGCAATCGTGAACGGTAAGTTCAGGAGCGCAAGCTGCCTCTCTGGTAGAATTTCTAGCCGAGCCGCAGAAATACGAGCACAAACTATAGTTCGCACTGCACTCCGCCACTCGTGGAACTTCGCTGAGTTTTTTTATAACTTAGCAGAGTCCCGCTTAGCAAAACTCCATGAACTATGCCCAGGTCTAGCTCAAATTCACGTAGTAGTGCCACACCACCTGCTTTCATCAAGAACCCCATGACCTTCAGATACCACCATCCCTTCAACAGTTGCATACTACCCAAGGGATAGGCAAATACAACCGCCAAGCTCCACGACAACAAGTTCTTCTAGCTTTCATTTTATAAGGAAGCTCTCTTTATCAGTTTGGGACTTCTTTCCCCTTGGGCTGCATGAGGACCACATCATCAATTGCAGAATTTGGCAACAACCAGGGCATCAAGGAAAGCCAGGTAGGCATTATACTGCCAGGGCCAACAGGCCCATTTGAATTACCACAATTGTGTGGAAAGAGCCCCTCAACAGGATAGCTGCTTCAGAAAGAGAAGAATTTGTTGAACATATATAGAAGGATGTAGTGGTGAGAAAGAAGTTGTCACTATCATGTGAAGTCATCATCTGCAGTGGCCCGGTATCACACAAGAAAAAGAGGGGGATAGTCACCAAAAAGCATCCAAACAGCCTTCCTGTTCCCTGTGGGTCACTTGGGGTGGTGACCTTACAATGTAAACAACTGCCTCAACAATCCGCTATCAAATCTATGTTTCCCAAATAGTCACTGTATGTTATTGTTGGACCTGCCCCTCTCCACAGGGTCCCTCCCAAACATTTTGCCTTGTTTTTGTTAGCTTTAGGACTCTGCACACTTTACCACTGCTAACCCGTACTAAAGTGCTTGTGCTCTCTCCTTTAAAAATGGTGAAATTAGATTAACCCAATTGGCATATTTGGCATATTTAATTTATTTGTTAGTTCCTAGTACAGTTTACACTGTCATCTCGACCTGGCAAAATAAACGTTTACCATGCCTATCCCTTCATTTCTAATACATATAATTCACCCCTACGGTAGGCCCAAAATGCCCATTGGGCAGAGTGCATTGTATTTAAATATTTGGCCATGTACATTTTGTTTTTCATTGTCCTGGTCGTGAAAAACTCACTATTGCATGGCCTACTTCTCCGATAAGATAACATTGGGTTGCCTTATTACATTTAATAGGTGATAATTGTAGTGTGGGAGCAGTCAGGAATGTCATGTATAGTGTCGGAAGAACTGTAATTTAAACCCTTTTTAATGGTAAAGTCTGGTTTTAGGTCACAATTCTGAAATTTCCACTTATAGACTGTTGGCATTTTCTTGTCCTAACCATTTGGTGCCTTCAGCCTGTTCCTGGCTCACATGACTAGATTCAGTTGGAAGTTGGCGTTTGTGTATTCTCCCAAACAGCATGATAGTAGTAATTGGATATTGGCAGGATGAGCGATCCTGGCTTTAGGAGGGGGGGGCAAAGCTGTCACCTACCACACTTGTACTTTAAAGGCATTGGCCCAACTCACACACAAAGGACTTTACACTAGCCTGTTGTGTTCCTAGCCAGACTGGGACGGGACCAGGACTTAAAATGGGGCGCTCAGAATCCACATTTCAATATACGACTGGACCTGAGCATACTTCAAAAGAAGGACACCTTGCTGTCCTGCTACTTGAGGCCATCCCTGCTTGCTGAGAAGGGAGGTTGGACCTACACCCTTCATCCCAGGCTAAAGTCACACCTAGGGTCAGCCAACTGATCTCTGTTCTGAGCTGCAGGGACATATCAAGCTCCAGAGGCCACCATGCATCTTTCCAGCTGACCTTCTGCCTGGACCTGCTAATGTAACTGCCTGAGCCCTGCTGATGTCTGCTAGAGTGAGTTTCTTGTTGGGACTGGGTGAAATTGTAATCAAGCCAGAGTAATCAGAGTAATTTTGGTAATCATACATTACTTTTGTGATGCGAAATGGCCAAACATTACATGATTATGCCAGTTTGAGGAATTAAGAGTAATTTGAGTCAGAAATCCTAACACAGGAGCACAAGAACAACAAACAAGTGGCTGCTCACTACTGCTGTTCGTGTCTTGTAGCATTTAGTGCTATTTTCTTAGCACAAGATGTATTCTTTGGCCTATTCTGGATGGGAGGGTACAGTTTGAAAATAGCGCTAAATGCTGGATTATGCTTCTCACGTAATTATGCATTATTTTGCATAATTGTGGGGTAATTACACAGGTGATAATTATACCAGTTATGCCCACCCCTATTCCTGATCCCCAAGAGGTGTCCCTCAGGTCCTGGACCCTTGGTGTGGCATCAGTTGAGCTCCTTTTTGAAGAAAAGGAGAAATCATGAAGTTTTGGGCTCATTGTGATTGCAAACAGGCCTTTTCATGCCATGTGCTTGCCACCTAAGCCCACTGCCAAAGCAAAGCTCTCGTGAACCCAACTCCTCCCGCTACAGCAAACTGCAAGCAATGACTGGCCGCACAAGATCTGCACTTCGTGCAACGTCAACAGCCCATGGTGACCGCCACTGCAAATCTCCAACAACGACCGCCAGCGATGCCCAACAGGATCTTCATGCTACATTGATGACTGTCAGCGATGCCTGGTATTCTCTTCATGCTACAGGGATCAACACCTGCAACGCTCTCCCTGCTCCTCGTGGCCTCCTCTCTTGTAAATGGAATTCTCGTTCTGGACTTTAGCTGGTAACCCTCTCAGCAGGGCTATCCTGGTCCCTGTATCCGGTCCATGCTCCAACACTGTTGGCTTCGACTTCTGACTTTTAACTGATCTCCCATGACGTGATAGCTGCAAGTGGCACTTTGTTCTTTTAGACACTATACTCACCTTAATTCTTTAAAACTGCATCCCTCCACTTCTACTGATTGGATTTTTTCATTTTGGTGGCAAATAATTTGGTAAATCTTACTCTGTTTTCCTAAATTACTGTGGGATTTTTCTTGAGTTGTGTTTTCACTTTATTATTGTGTGTGTTCTGCAATCACATACTGCAGCTATGTTCAGACTGACTGCTTTTGTGCCAAGCTAAAAGAGGTTTAAGGACAGGTTCATTTAGTCAATTTTGTTGTTCACCTCGACAAGGATTATGACTGCTGTTTGAGAAGGGCTAACACCTCCATCAACAAGCAACCTAATTTCTCACAGTTATGTTAATGTAAGTTATTTGTATTTGATTAGCACACAACTCACCTGGGAAGGCACCCTGGAGCTGAAGCAGGAACTTTAAGGCCAGAGCCAAGGTTGGTTTTAGTTGCTGAGCCAGGTCTTCTGTTTCTTGCAGAATTCAAGAACTGAGGAAGTAGCTCTGATGTGCAGGGTGCAAAAACAATTAATGGATGGAATGTTGCAAAATGGCAAAACATTCACCCCCAGTCACAGATCTGGGTTTAATCCATCGTTATTTTGCTCAGCACACCACCCAGTTCAGACATGGCCATATGCAAATTAGTCTTGACCCTGTGCTTCATGGGAACAGTCCAGCCCGAACTACCATGCCTTATCTTCCCTGGACGGGAAACAAGCATCCTAGGACCGGTTTCTGGCTATCAGCCGTCATCAGCCAGGATTGCTTGATTCCACTGGCATGGAGAGCACGGGACTCATGTCTGAGCATACCCGGACCACTCGGGGTGACAAATGCAAAAATAACAATTGATGGACGGAATGTTGCACAATGGCAAAATATTCACCCCCAGTCACATATCTGGGTTTAATTCATTGTTATTTTGCTTACCACACCACCCCAGTTCAGATATGGCCATATGCAAATCAGGCTTGACCCTGTGCCTCATGGGAACAGTCCAGCCCGAACTGACAAGTCATGTCTTCCATGGACCGGAATCAAGCATCCTAGGACCCGTTTCTGGCTATCAACCGTCATCAGCCAGGATAGCTTGATTCCAGTGGCATGGAGAGCACAGGACTCATGTCTCAGCATACCTGTCCCAATCGGGTTGACAAATGCAAAAAAAACAATTGATGGACGGAATGTTGCACAATGGTAAAACATTCACCCTCAGTCACAGATATGGGTTTATTCCATCGTTATTTTACTCACTACACCACCCCAGTTCAGACATGGCCATATGCAAATCAGTCTTGACCGTGTGCCTCATGGGAACAGTTCAGCCCGAACTGCCATGCCATGTCTTCCCTCGACCCGAAACAAGCATCCTAGGACCGGTTTCTGGCTATCAGCCGTCATCAGCCAGGATAGCTTGATTCCAGTGGCATGGAGTGCTCGGGACTCACGTCTGAGCATACCCGTCCCTCTCGGGGTGACAAATGCAAAAACAACAATTGATGGACGGAATGTTGCACAATGGCAAAACATTCACCCCCGGTCACAGATCTGGGTTTAATCCATCGTTGTTTTCCTTACAACACCACCCTAGTTCAGACATGGCCATACGCAAATAAGACTTGACCCTGTGCCTCATGGGAACAGTCCAGCCCGAACAGCCAAGTCATGTCTTCCCTGGACCGGAATCAAGCATCCTAGGACCGGTTTCTCGCTATCAGCCATCATCAGCCAGGATAGCTTGATTCCAGTGGCATGGAGAGCTCGGGACTCACGTCTGAGCATACCCGTCCCTCTCGGGGTGACAAATGCAAAAACATCAATTGATGGACGGAATGTTGCACAACGGCAAAACATTCACCCCCGGTCACAGATCTAGGTTTAATCCATCGTTATTTTCCTTACCACACCACCCTAGTTCAGACATGGCCATATGCAAATCAGACTTGACCCTGTGCCTGCCTCATGGGAACAGTCCAGCCCGGACTGCCAAGTCATGTCTTCCCTGGACCGGAATCAAGCATCCTAGGACCGGTTTCTAGCTATCAGCCGTCATCAGCCAGGATAGCTTGATTCCACTGGCATGGAGAGCACGGGACTCATGTCTGAGCATACCCGTCCCACTCGGGGTGACAATTGCAAAAATAACAATTGATGGACGGAATGTTGCACAATGGCAAAACATTCACCCCCAGTCACATATCTGGGTTCAATCCATTGTTATTTTGGTTACCACACCACCCCAGTTCAGATATGGCCATATGCAAATCAGGCTTGACCCTGTGCCTCATGGGAACAGTCCAGCCCGAACTGACAAGTCATGTCTTCCATGGACCGGAATCAAGCATCCTAGGACCCGTTTCTGGCTATCAGCCGTCATCAGCCAGGATAGCTTGATTCCAGTGGCATGGAGAGCACAGGACTCATGTCTGAGCATACCTGTCCCAATCGGGTTGACAAATGCAAAAACAACAATTGATGGACGGAATGTTGCACAATGGTAAAACATTCACCCTCAGTCACAGATATGGGTTTATTCCATCGTTATTTTACTCACTACACCACCCCAGTTCAGACATGGCCATATGCAAATCAGTATTGACCGTGTGCCTCATGGGAACAGTCCAGCCCGAACTGCCATGCCATGTCTTCCCTCGACCGGAAACAAGCATCCTAGGACCGGTTTCTGGCTATCAGCCGTCATCAGCCAGGATAGCTTGATTCCAGTGGCATGGAGTGCTCGGGACTCACGTCTGAGCATACCCGTCCCTCTCGGGGTGACAAATGCAAAAACAACAATTGATGGACGGAATGTTGCACAATGGCAAAACATTCACCCCAAGTCACAGATCTGGGTTTAATCCACCGTTCTTTTGCTCACCACACCACCCCAGTTCAGACATGGCCATATGCAAATCAGTCTTGACCCTGTGCCTCATGGGAACAGTCCAGCCCGAACTGCCAAGTCATGTCTTCCCTGGACCGGAATCAAGCATCCTAGGACCGGTTTCTGGCTATCAGCTGTCATCAACCAGGATAGCTTGATTCCAGTGGCATGGAGAGCACGGGACTCACATCTGAGCATACCCGTTCCACTCGGGGTGACAAATGCAAAAACAACAATTGATGGACGGAATGTTGCACAATGGCAAAACATTCACCCCCAGTCACAGATCTGGGTTTCATCCATCGTTATTTTGCTCACCACAAATTACTGAACGGATATCCATGAAATCACAAGAAACTATAGAAAAATGAATGAGAAAAATGTATTTTGGGACCCCCTTTCCATGTGAAAAAAATAGCCCTTTTTGGAAAAGTTTTGAGGAGATTTGTCAAACTGTGCCAAAGTTATTAGCAGCAAAAAAAATCTATTTCTTATGGAAAATTATCCTATCTGAAAGTTCCTACTGGCAGCAGAGAGATGGCTACTTTCTAAAACCCTGACACCATCATCTATAAAGCCATTGAACGGATCAACATCAAAGTCAAATCACAACTTCTGGCTTCTAACAGTTCTCAACAAGTCATGAAGAGAACGGTATGCACCTACTAGGACCACTAAAGTAAAAAAATAATTTTAAAGCACTGGCCTATGCTTCAAACAGAAAATGATTGTCGAAGGATCTTTAGTCAACTCCCACTTTTTGCATACAAAAGAACAACGAATATCAAAGAACTCCTAGATAATGCTGAAGATTTGAAAGGAAAGGCATAGGGATTGTTCCTTGCTTGAACTGTGGTAACTGCAACAACATCATAAGAGGTGCCACCATCACCCACATGTTACTAAACTTAATCTATACATCACAGCCAACTGTGATTCAAGAAATGCTATTTACTTTCTGAAATGTCCTTGTGTTCTTGCCTACATAGGCAAGACGGACTGAAAAATCAAGATTCAATTGATTGAGCGTAAGAGCACCACCCGCAAGAAAGAACCAGAAGTCTGCAGTGGCTGCAAAGGTTTATACACAAGGACACAATATGAGTCAATTGAGGTTCACCGTATTGGAATCTGTTCCAATATGGAAGGGGGGTGACAACAGAAGAAACCTGCTCCAGAGAGCGACATACTGGATTAAGAGATTGGACACTTTAATTCCCAAAGGACTCAATGTATACTGGATTAAGAGATTGGACACTTTAATTCCCAAAGCACTCAATGATTGCATGGAGTATGGTTGCTTCTATAAGTTAACGGTTATACATTCCAAGGTTACCGGAGTTATAACTCTTAGATAGTCATGGTTGACATTATCCAATGGAAAGCCCACATCCACACATTTGTTTCTCACAATTAATTTTCTTTGTCATACACACCCTCTGCATATCTACACTACGGTTTTTGAATCGGCGCTCTGCTACAGACATTCTTTGAATTATGAATTGTGCAGCATGACGACATACACATAGTTTTGTTTACTACATTGAATGCAGGCACGTTCATGTTTACATTAGAGCAGTCCAGTTCTTACGGGCTCAGTTTAACATTTGTGAATGGGAAGTTTTGTCTCAGAGAATCAATCTCATACTAATGGTGCCGAGTAACTCACTTTTCTAGGTTGACATTTGAACTTAGAAAATAATCCTTTTTTAATGTTCAGGACACTTAAGTGAGTATTTAAAGATTATCCACATGGCGGCTATTATAGACACTTTTGGACAGACATAAGAGACTCAGGTATATCATGTGACGCGTGGACTAACCAATTTCTCATAGGTAACAGGTTCTCAAATTAACACTGGACTTTGTATTCTGCAACTGCTGCATGTGTACAACACAGGGCCATAATTGGCGTCACCCTTTTGACTCTGCGATTAGGATGGTGGGCACTCACTAGGTTCTATGTAAGTGAAAGTTCACTGTTGAAGACACTGTGACACACACCGCATTCTTATATTTTAAAAATGCTCCTGGCAAGCGGGAACAAACACAGGTTTCCTTGTCCATGCCGGTGCGGGCAGGAGAAACCGCTGTGCCATCGGGTGGGCTCCCCAGGACATAAAGTGTGAGCCAGCCCCGGGAGAGGAGGTTTGTGTGGCCCCCCTCCCTTTAACTTACCTTAGTGACGACGGGGAACAGGGTCCCTGTAGCCTGTGGAGACTCGGGGATCAGGGCCACGTGGCCACGAGTGGCTCGGGGATAGGAGCACATACCTCTTCCCCTTAAAAACAAATATCAAGGATGGGTCCCTGGTGTCAAACGTGGCCAAGAGAGGGGGACTGCATGGCCCCCCTCCCCTGTAAACATACGTCGGGCCAGAGGTATGGGATGACAACCAAAAATGGCATGGGGAGGGGGGTGTATGCCCCCTCCCCTCATATTAGACATCGGGTCCCAGAGGATGGATTCCCGAGTCAAAAAACTATCTCAGAAGGGCGGTCATAAACGCCCCACCCAAAAAAAAAACATTTTCTCCTGGGCCCAGGCCCACTGCAGGGTTCTTGCGGATCTTCTGTGAATTTGTGGCAAAAGTAAAAAAAAAATGTTTTTGGCTCTAGGTGGGGTCCTTCTGGACCTTGAGGGTCAGGGTGTCCCACCCTGCCTTCTTATGTATTTTTCTAAAAATATTTAGGATTCAGGACTGAGTCTCAAATCCCAAGATAGCTGCCACCACTTCCTGGATGAGGTGGTGGCAATCAATCAGATGTTATGTTATATGGTATGTTATAAAATGTTTTGTAGCGCGCTCTGCTACTGCAAAGTATCCTGGCGCGATATGTGAGATTGACCAGAGAAATCAGTCAAAGGGGGAAATTAAATGCTGAGATTGAATAAGTGGGTTTTGAGCCCTTTGCAGTTCTGTCAGAATCTGCAGAGGCTTTGTGTCTCTAGATCTACAACGTTTTTGAGCATCAATAGTTCACAAACTACTGAACGAATTTTCACCACATCATATGAAACACTTTTTCTAGACCAAGATCTAGCTTTCTGCCAAATTTGGTGTCAATCCATTTAGCGGTTTAGGCTGTGGCTGTGTCTAAAGTTCCTATAGAAAAATGAATGGGGAAAATGCACTTTGGAACCCCCCTTTTTTACTTACCCCCGTGGATGGATCACCCCTTTCAATGCACAAGCTGGTCAAAAAATAGTACTTTTTTGGAAAGTTTTGTGGAAATTCATCAAACGGCGCCAAAGTTATTAGCAAAACAAAAAAATAATTTCCTACGTGAACACGATCTTAAGTGTAACTACCCAGTAGTGAAAGCAACAAGAAAAAGCAGAGAACTCTAGGTAGTACCTAAGTTTGGATAGAGAGCAGCTCCTATATGTATCATTCTACAACAGCAGCAACCCTCTGGAGAACAGCTCCTATATAGAGCACTCTACAACAGAAGCAGCCCTCTGGATTTGCTCCCCTCAAATGTCTGTTTTTCTAGCAATGTTTTTAAGCAATAGATTAGCTACTGCCATCCATACCGAGCTGTAAACTGACAAAAGGCATTTGCTGCTCTAGGCACACTATTACATTTCAGATTAGTAAAATTCCATCCAAGCTAACCTGGAATGAATACAAGAAACCCCTAACATGTGTTTATCTATTGTTGAAGCTCTTCAGCGAGGGAACAAACACAAAGTCTGTTCCCAACTGGCGGGATCATTGCAAATGCTCCTGCAAGCTGGGAGCAGACTTTTGATCTGCTTCCTTGGCCATACTGATGCAGGCAGGGAAACAGATTGAAATATTGCTCCCGCCCAAAAGGAGAATCATTAGTACTTTGCTCCCTCTGGGCAGGAACAATTACGGTTCCTGCTTCATGCAGCGAGCCAGCTGGGGCTGTGGAGTCCTGGGGCTTCCCCTGTGGCCCCAACAAATGTATGGTGGGTGCTCTGGTTGGGCACCAGGGCGCCAAACTTTATTGATGAGTGGCCATGGCTGATGGTCTCCCCAGGGCTAATAACAGCTCAGGGAGGGGGAACATGCAGCTCCTCTCCTATTTAATTTAGAAAGTGGCCCTGGGGAATGGGGTCACCAGGGCCTAACGATACTCCTTCCTCCCCTTTAATTAAAAGGAGAAAGGCCCTGGGGAATTAGCCCCGCGGCAAAGGGGTTAAATGCTACTATAAATAAAAAACATACCTAGAAATATATTGAAAAGAACAAAGGTTAAAGTAACATTATATAGTTAAGTGAAATTGTAAGTAACAATATAATATTTTAAACTATAAAAAACACGGACTCAAGAAACTATAAACAGTGTTCTAAGGTAACCATAACGTGTGCCCTTTCCATGCAGTTCTATTTACCCCACATATTTCAGCACTCATGACATCTTCTATGACATCATTGATAATATCACTGCAATATTTGCAGTGAAATATTTGATGAGAATACTATGCATGGATCAGACAGACCTATAGTTAACTTAGGCACTTTGGTGTAAATCCGTTCAGACTTTGTTTTAAATTAGTATTTAAAGAGAGGCTCGGGTTTGACATATAGGGTTCAACCCTCAGAAAAATGTAGGTATATCTGGACATTTGGTGTAGCAGGAGTAAAAAAATAGGCTATTCTGAATATCTGAGGGAGCTTTTTCTCCCGTCGGTCATTTTGGTACTGTGGTACCAATTGATCTAATAGGCAGACTGCAACATTAAAAAAAATGGTGTGCCCACAATTATAGGACTCCAGGACTCGGTCCCCAAATATTGGGGAAAAAATAAAAAACTGCTATTAATTATACATTTTTTTTCTCTTCTGGGTATTCACCTACTTTAGTTACATGTGCTAATTAATAAATCCAGAGTATTTTACAAAGTGAGAAGGAGGTATTGCTTTGATATATTCACAGTATTTAATCTAATTGCTTACTTGTTCTTGATTTCTGAAAAGTTTCCAGAAGGTTGATAAATATGTGTTTCAATTCTTATGGTTCAAAGGAACACAATCTTTGCAGAACAAAAATAAGTTAAAGGGCATCACGTCAATTTATGTTACTTGTTTATTATGAAAGATTCAACAACGGTAAAATGATATTTAAAAAGCTGAGCACAAAAAGTGATGGGTTAAAGGGGAACCTTCACCCCAGGCAACAGTAGGACAGACTGTGTAAGATAATATCACTGATTCTAACCGACGATTACAGGTAAGTGAGGCACTTATCCTTTGCTTCCTGAACGTATCAGTGCAGCTGGCCTCATACGTCAAGAATAGCCAGCCTCACTATTTTATTGAACACAAGCCCTGTTGTTCAAACAGATATGCAGTTTTGAGCCATGTCTGATATTCAGAAAAGGTTCTTATTTTCTGCTCTGCTCTGCTAGAATTAGCTTGGCGCTTGGAAGTAGCAGAATGAGGTAAAATTGCTATAAATGTAAAACAATGATCATGTTGGAGAATTTCCTTTTATTCACACTTTTAGTAAATGTTGCTGAAGACATTTTATTTGTCTTAATCCAAGTTACAATTGTTATTGTGTGCACTAGAAAAGGGTTTTAATTTTGAAATTAAAATGTATCCATTATGTTGCAGTGTTTTTGAGTGTGTTAACGAATGAAGGTTTGGGGTTCCAGTAACTATCCCTGTAAAGTCTTATAGAATTGAGCATTAGCTGAAAGGCATCTCACTCAAATATTGCTCAGTGGGATGTGGGGTGGTTGCAGTTTGACTAGTTTTCTATCATGGGTTTTCAAATAGACTGAGTTCTTAATGCCAGAGGTCTAGAAGAAAACCGTATTTCTACAATAATATACAATGGGCCCGATTCACAGAATGAACTTAAGACTAAATCCTAAATTTACTACTTTTTGGTATTCACAGAATGCACTTACTACTTTTGGCATTCACGGAATGAACTTACTACTTTTGGGGTTCACAGAATGAACTTACTACTTTCGGTATTCACAGGATAAACTAACGACTACTAACTTTACGTCCGCCGCCGGGCCGTAATTTCCGCCTTCGGGCCATAATTTACGGCCCTCCGGCGGAATTTACAATTCCGGCCTGCAATTTCCGAAATAGTGCTCTAATTTACGATTTCGGCCCGGAAATTCCGATTCCGGGCTGGAAGATACGAATTTTGACAGTTGGTCATGTAAGCCATCTGTTCAAGTGCCTACCATCCCCCACCATGGATCAGCTGATACACTGCAGCCAATCCCAGCCAAAAGCTCCATTTTGCCATGGTGAATGTTGCCAGTGCCTACCATCCCCCACCACGCTCCAGCTGAAGCCAATTAGCAATAATTGACCAGCACTAGAAAACACATAAAAGCAGCACACATTGAAGGAACAGGTTTGTTCACAGAGAGTTCGTGTCTACAACGCTCACAGTGCCACCGAAAATGGAAATGAGGAGAAATAGGAACTTTACAGCATAGGAGACCACCATGCTTGTGGAGTTCATAGTCAGGCACCACAAGCGCCTAAATGGACTCCAACCCTACTGCACCAGTGGGGCACAGAAGGCCGAGCTATGGCACCAGATAGCCACTGCTGTCTCAGCCTTGGGAGAGGAGAGGCGCGCAGTACAGGACATAAAAAAAGTGTCAGGACGAAAGGTAGAGGGTGAAGGAGAAATACTCCAGGGTTGAATTAAGCAAGATCCTCCCTGCTGCATGCCCTGGACCCCGCATCCGGCTCACCCCACTGGAGGAGGATATCCTCACAACAATACACCCCTACTTGGTCCATGGGCTGCCTGTCAGTGACGTCCGCTACGTGGTACCAAGTAAGTGGAATGAAAAGAAAAAGTGCTTGAAAAGATTGTCTGTGTTACACTGTCATTGGTATTAAGGAACTTGTCCAAATGTATATAAAAATATAGTCAGTCAGAGACTCATGTGTCACTCTCTGTACGTAGCACCACAAATCCCAGAATCCTCTGCATTAGAAATGGCAAATCCCTCCCCCCCTTTTGAAAACATGGGCACAGTGCTGCAGCCGTACATACACAACCCTGCAAATTCAATAACTGTTCATAATGACTGAAAATGTGCAATGCTATATGGAAATGCTAAATAAAGTTAAAAATATAAAGTAGCGATTGACAATTATTAGCAGGGACGCGCCAGTACCAATGTGACATGCAATTCAACCCTTGCACAAACACGGATGCGTTGCGTTTAGATGGTGGTGCACTGTGGCGCAGGGAAAGACAGATGTGTGTTGAATCTGATGGTGTGTAGGGGGGGCTTTGCTGGAGTCGTGTCGCAAGAGCGATGCAACTCCAATAATGTCAATGCACTGCTCATACTTAACGCGCCGCGCCACTCCTTACGTCTGCTGCAAGCAGGCGTAAGGTTGTGTCGCAGCGGCCTCTGAAAAGTGACTCTGTGAAACATTGTAGATTTCACTGAATCACTTGTATGCAGCATATCCCAAAGGAATGCCCACCCTGGCTACATCAAAGCTGACGCAGGTTCAATGTTGCGCAGGGCCTCACAATGTGACGCTTCACCATAGAAATGTCACGTTGCGAATAATTCTAAATGTGTTGTCTGTTGTACACCAACGTTGTGTCACATAAGTGATGCAACAGCAGTGTAAATCTTATTGAGGGTCCTGTAAACCTGCCACAAATTCTCCAAGAAGTACATCACCCTGTGCCAGCCTAAATCACAAAGCAGAAGGTGAGAGTATCATCAGATGTAAATATGTCATACACATATTTTGTTGTCCATTTTCCACTCTGCCACGCCATTACATCCCCAACACACCACTGCTCTTACCTGCCCTGTCTGCGGCAGGTCATGACTACTGGTCAAAAGGTCTAACAACCCTGTGACTAAACGACCTCCGGAATTTGCAGCTAGTCAGAAGGAATTAAAAAGGCTAGCGAAAATTAGCACTAAACAACTATCAATAGTGGAAGATAAAGCAACCCTTGCAAAAAGAAGTCATGGGTGGATGACACTTCATTCCTATGCCTGGTTAATTCCACAGCCGTACCTTACCATTTCTTTCAGTGCGTGAACAAAAATAAGTTTCTTAAAATTGAGACTGGGAGTTATCATCTTGTTGATGCATTGGCCACAATGGAAAAGAGAGCACGGACGAGATCCACGCCGACTTTGTGGGAATCACAAAGAAGACATTACACACATCATCTGTCTGTGCCCAAAACTGCTCACTGAGAGACGGGACCTACTCAAGCATCACTGGAATAGAAAAATGATCAGAAGCTGTAGAGTAGCAGTTCTGGCCTGCTTTGATCCTAGGAACACTGAATTAAACTGTACCCTAGTAAGATTTATGGAGTGCACTGCAAAAAAACTAAGTGAGGTGTCCACAGCCCGTGATTCTCCATCGGCATAACGTTTGTTAAACCTCACCTGTTACTGCTACCCTGACTGGTTTTATGAACATGATATTTTAAATGAAATTCTGAAATCCTTTTTTAAAAAGTTTTGTATTTGCAATGGTTTTTTCAAATCACGCAATAAATAAATTATTATTAAGACTGTCTGCGGCAGTACTGCACAACACTGTTAGCACGCAGAAGATATGGGCAAATCCCCGAAAAGTTCCACAAGCACATTTCCCATTTGTTTACTTTTCTGTCTTCTCACCCATTGACACATCCAGCCTGAGCACAGACAACTGCAGTAGCAGAGGTCACCGCATCTAATGGGAGGAATCAGCAACGTACAGAGGAAGGCATGACAACCACACTAACTGGTAAGTCAAACTGGCCAGGAGATGGTCAAAATGCATACATTGTCAGGAGACGACAGAGGGACAAATAGTGCCCACCTATGTAAGTCAACCAGTGATGCAAAATTTGCTTCATTACAATTGGAGTTGTCAAAGGACATTTACCTTTACCATATGACATTTGTGAACTGCGAAAGACAAAATATAAAGTAGCTTGGGTCATCATACCTTTGTAATTGTGGTACACAACATGTATTTCACCAACAGACCCAGACCGGGGAAACCAATCCTGTAATCGAGGGCCACAACTAGTCGAAAGGGTGTACCCACTATATTGTAATAGTGTCTGTAGACCTAATCAAGAAAGTCTATTTGCACAGATATGGAAATGAAAAACAAACAGTGAGATACCAGTCTATGTAGTATTGACAATGCATACACTGTCCAACTTCAAATCTTTCCAACATACATTAAATTGCACAGTCCACACAGCTGGTCATGTACTGCATACATTGGATGGATAATTTTCTGGGCATCAACAAAACACGATAGTGGACCTTACCTCTGTATTCGTAGGCATGTCATTGTGATATAGGTAATATCACGGTAGTGGGCCCATTCTAAGTGATATGTGGGATCACTCCTTATATTATGTATGACACACTTCTGCCACTGTGGTGCCCACAACTGCTTGTGCTCATCCTCTGTGCCATAAATTGATTGCATCACATGTGGCAGCAGGAATGTAAAGTTGCAAAACGCACACTGACTTCTGCTACTAGGTTAGACTTGACAAATGTCCAAGGTAAGTCAACCTGGCTGAATGCTCTTTAATTGTGCCTTTCACCTCCACCGTATGTGTTGTACAACACTGTTGTCCTGCATCACAATATGCTCACATAGGGCATTTGAACACATGGCCGATCACACCCTGGTGGCAAATGAGAGGCTGACACAAAATGTATGCCAAGTGTGTGTAGAATGGACATACAATAGAACAATGTGTCATATGAACTGACCAAAACACAACAGGCTTGCAATTCAATGATAGGATGAATCCCTAGCAAACTGTACATGGTTAAATCAAAATGAAATTGGTATGGCTGAGGCACACACTGGTGCCAGTTGTGTACCTTTCAGATGGGTGTAGGAGCTGCTAAGGTAACTCTTCATGCAGTTACACCTGCAAAATGAATTGGCTGAAGAGCAACACGATGATCCAGTGCAGGCGGGAAGGCTCACAGCTTCTCACCTCATCTGCAAAGGGTGATCTAAACCAAATGTTGTCTTCTGCTTGCCTCCCTTCTACCATATCCACATGTATAGGTGAGTGTATGAAATATGAGGTTTGGATGTCTGCTGCACAATACACTATCTGTTGTCATGTAAGTAGTACCATGATGTTGGAAATGGAGCATGGGAACAGATAACACTCAAAGGATGGACATTAGTAATCTGTGTCCTCTCATTCAAAAATTAGCTGTGTGACCTCATGGGTAGGGAAGCACAAATGGGCAACATCATGTCCCTGACAACTGCACATCTCATACATAAACTCCTTTATGACTTGTTAACAGACAACATTACACCCATGATAAATGTTAGTCTCAATGGTAAAGGTGAAATCAGTGTGATGCACATGAGTCAGGGTCATTTATCCCCTTCCTTGAAATATCAGTAACCTTCTCATACAAGTTTGTCAGTTGATGTGTCATCTTATTGATGTCAGTGCTGCATGGATGTAACAGCTGTCAAATGCTGCTTGTGAGCAGGTGCCCACATGTAAAGTCAATGAGGTAACCATGCTGCACATCGTCCTTGATTATCCGCGGATGGTTAATGAGAATGACATGTTGGCTCACAGCTACAATCTGTTGTACTAAAACATTGACATGGATTTTTCATCACAGGTGCTGACAGGATGAGACCACTGCAGCGGACAACATCCCGGGGGATGCATGACATCCTGGCTGCAGCTGTGAAACCGTTGTGCACCTGTCCTTCAGGTAAATCGGGCATTAGGTGTGTCACCAGCTTAGATTACCAAGCCATGACAGAGATCGAGATCCCCTTTTGCATGGAATCAACAGTTGTTGTTTACAAAGTGAAATACAAACCAGGAGTGTCACATATGCCTGTCTGTCAATTGGTGATGCAGATCATTGGGAATAAAGTTTCTACCCTCTACAGCTATGTCTACAAAAACTATTAGGAGACAGGTGCAGCAGGATACACCAGGGGGGTACGCGAAGGGACAGAGAGTTGTGGCTGGAGCTGGTGAGTTTGCTAGAATTATGTACATCTCTGTGTCACACCTCAGGTGTGAGCGGTCATTTGTGGTGGTACCCTAACCAGATCACATGATCCTCATCTGCTGATGCAAAGTACAGTTAATACAACCCTGGTGTTGCAGCACATGTAATACCTGGTCAATCACTAATACGGTTGCAACCTCTGTGTTTCAGATGATGCTGAGGGAGAGGCTGACAGACCGACAACCAGTGCTGGCCGACGGGGAATCAGAGGGGAGAATCCCCTGATCCTCCAGGCAGTAATGTCGGCAGCAACTCATGTCCAAGAGGAGGATCAAGATCATGAGGACTTTGACTTTGAGGAGGATGATGAGCTCATATCCATTGACTCCGGGGATGAGGATACTGATGTCACGGCATCACATCCTCTGCCAAGAAACGCTTGTATACCTGACGTCCTCTCCACCATCTGTGAGAAGTACCAGCCCTGTTGTGGTGCAGGTATCCCCTGGGCACCCTTCTCCTGCCCACAGTTTCCACCTGCCACCCCCCCTGTTGTTCGACCTGCTCATCTCATCCCTGGCAGACACCTGCAGAGGGGGCCTGCACGTGGCGATGGTGGCCAGTGGGAGCAGGACTTCTATCAACAGCAGGCAGATGTGAGGTAGGACATTCGTGCCATAGGGGATACCCTGTCAGTCATGTCAGGGTCCCTGCAGGACATGGTCCAATTCCCTCAGGGGATGGAACGGTGTGCCAAGCTTTTGATAGGATGGATAGCACTTGGCAGGAAATGTCTAGGAATATGACTGACTTGATAACCATCCAAAGGGAAGAGAGTACAAGACGCCATGCCTTGGCCATGAAGATGATGGAGGGCATGGTGAGAGTGATCCAAAGTCTCCCTTCACGGCCAACCCATATCAATCAATCAATCAATCAATCATAACATTTGTATAGCGCACTACTCACCCGGGAGGGTCTCAAGGCGCTTGGGGGAAGGGGTCCGCTATTGCTCGAACAGCCAGGTCTTGAGTTGTCTCCTGAAGGTGAGATGGTCCTGGGTCAGCCGAAGGTGGATGGGGAGGGAGTTCCATGTCTTGGCCGCCAGGTAGGAGAAGGATCTGCCTCCGGCGTTGGCTCTTCGGATGCGTGGTATGGCGGCGAGGCTAGTAGAACGTAGCTGACGGGTGGGCGTGTAGAAGGTCAGGCGGTCGTTGAGGTACTTGGGGCCCAGGTCGTGGAGAGACTTGTGTGCGTGGGTGAGGAGCCTGAACGTGATCCTCTTGCTGACGGGGAGCCAGTGCAGGTCCCTCAGGTGGCCGTAGATGTGGCTGCGTTGGGGGCTGTTCAGGACGAGTCGGGCGGAGGCGTTCTGGATGCGTTGGAGTCTTTTCTGTAGCTTGGCTGTGGTTCCGGCGTAGAGGTTGTTTCCGTAGTCCAGTCGGCTGGTGACGAGTGCCTGGGTGACCGTCTTCCTGGTTTCGGTCGGGATCCAGCGGAAGATCTTGCGGAGCATGCGTAGGGTGTTGAAGCATGATGAGGAGACGGCGTTGACTTGTCTGGTCATCGAGAGGGAGGAGTCCAGGATGAAGCCCAGGTTGCGTGCGTGGTCTGTTGGCTTGGGAGTGGTGCCCAGGGCGGGGGACCACCAGGAGTCGTCCCAGGCAGAGGGCGATGGTCCCAGGATGAGGACTTCCGTCTTGTCTGAGTTCAGTTTCAGGTGGCTGTTCTTCATCCATTCAGCGACGTCTTTCATCCCTTTGTGTAGGCTAGTTCTGGCGGTGTCGGGGTCTCGGGTGAGAGAGAGGATCAGCTGTGTGTCGTCGGCGGTGGCAGACGGTGTCGAACGCTGCAGAGAGGTCCAGGAGGATGAGTGCCGCTGTTTCCCTGTTGTCGAGCAGGGCTCGGATGTCGTCGGTGGCTGCGATGAGGGCGGTCTCGGTGCTGTGGTTGGCTCTGAAACCGGACTGCGAGGGGTCGAGAGATCCGTTCGTCTCAAGGAAGGCGGCAAGCTGTCTGTTGACGGTTTTCTTGATGACTTTGGCAGGAAAAGGGAGGAGCGAGATGGGGCGGAAGTTCTTGAGGTCGGTGGGGTCCGCTGTTGGTTTCTTCAGTAGGGCGCTGAGCTCGGCATGCTTCCAGCTCTCCGGGAAGGTGGCGGTGTTGAAGGAGGTGTTCATGATGTTCCGGAGTTGGGGGTGCGATGGTGGAGTCGGCCTTGTTGAAGACGTGGTGGGGGCAGGGGTCAGTTGGAGATCCGGAGTGGATGGTGCTCATCGTGCGGGCTGTGTCTTCGGTGGTCACCATGGTCCAGATGCGGAGGGTGGCGGTGGGGGGCGTTGGTTCGACGGTAGGGTGCGTGGATGTTGCGTCGAAGCTGTTGTGGATGTCGGCGATCTTGCGGTGGAAGAACGAGGCGAGAGAGTCGCAGAGATCTTGTGAAGGAGTGATGTCGTTGTTGCCAGTGCTGGGGTTGGAGAACTCCTTGACGATGTTGAAGAGTTCCTTGTTGTCGTGGGCATTGTTGTCCAGTCGTTCCTTCAGTGATTTCTTCTTGGTGGTGCGGATAAGCTGGTGGTGCTTGTGGGTGGCGTGTTTGAGGGCGGTCATGTTGTCTGTGGTCTAGTCGCGGAGCCAGGCTTTCTTGAGGGTGCGGCAGTTCTTCTTGGAGTCCTTGAGTTCGTCGGTGAACCAGGAGGCCTTCTTGCTTCTGGGTCTGCTGGGAGGGTTCTTCAGTGGCGCGAGGTCATCGGCGCAGGCGGTCAGCCACTGGGTGAAGTTGCGGGCTGCTTCGTTGGGGTCTGTTGTGCAGGCGGGTGGGTTCTGGCTGAGGGAGGTGGTGAGCTGCTCGGCGGTGATCTTGCTCCAGCTCCTGTGACCAACCTGTTGCGGGTGGTGGTGGGTCGTGGTTCTTCTGAAGCTGAAGTGGACGCAGCTGTGGTCGGTCCAGTGAAGTCCGGTGGAGTGGCTGAAGGTGATGTGCTTGCTGGTAGAGAAGACGGGATCAAGCGTGTGGCCTGCGTAGTGAGTGGGAGTGTTGACCAGTTGCTTGAGTCCGAGGTTGGCGAGGTTGTCCAGCAGGGCGGCGGTGTTGCGGTCCTTGTTGTCCTCTAGGTGGAAGTTGAGGTCCCCTAGGAGGATGTAGTCAGCGGAGGGGAGGGCGTGCGGTCTGATGAAGTCCGTGATGTCGTCGCTGAATTGTGTGCGTGGTCCCAGTGGTCTGTAGACGAGGGTGCCTCTGAGCGTCGTCTTTGGGTCGGCGTGTATCTGGAAGTGGAGGTGCTCTGCGGCGGAGAAGGTGTCGTTGTAGTCGGTCGTGATGCTGATGGTGTTCTTGTGTACGATGGCAATGCCTCCTCCCGTCTGGTTGATGCGGTCCCTCCGGGTGATCTTGTATCCATCTGGGATGGTGATGTCGGGTGCAGAGGAGGCATTCATCCAGGTTTCCGTGAGGAAGGCGACGTCTGGTGAAGTTGCGTCGAGCAGGTTCCAGAGTTCGATGGCGTGTCTGTGGATGGAGCGGGTGTTGAGCAGGACGCACTTGAGGTGGGTCTTGCTGGTGCTTGGCTTGGCGGGTGAGGTGCAGGTTCGGAGGCAGGTGAACTTGCAGGCCTTGCAGGTGAAGGGTCCGTGGGTGCGTCTCGGGGTGGCTCGGTAGCAGGCGGGGTTCCGGCCAGAATTGAGTGCGTTGAGGGTGGCGGCGTCGTAAGTCCGTCGTGTGGGCTGGCATCTTCGGGGGCCAGGGGTCCTGGCGCTGGGCGCGGTCCAGGCGTAGACGGGCGCAGACGGGCGCAGACGGGCTTGCCTTTGGCACACAATCGGCGCGCCCGCTGCGCGTACGTGCGGACTCTGCCATAAGTGGAGAGTAGGGGGGGTGGAGCGAGGGAGGAGCAGCTGGGAGGCGGGAGCGGGGTGGCGAATGGGAAGGGAAGGGGAGAGGTCCTAAGCGAGAAGGGGGCGGGGCCGCAGGGGAGCAGCGGCGGGGAGCGGGGTGTGACGGCAGAAGGCGGGAAAAACGGCGGCAGTACAGGACTCACTCAATCAGGGTCACCACACGGGGGGGGGAGGAAAAAAAAAACCACGGGGGGAAAGTGGCTCTAGTGGATACTAGTACAGCAGCACAACTGGCGCAGAGAAACAAAGCAGAGAAAGGCACAGGGGATAATAGCACAAAGCACAACTGGCACAGAGGAACAACCAGAGGAAGGCACAGGGGTCACGCCTTCAGGAGCGGCGGCGAGCGGTGGGAGCAGGGAGCCCGGGTGACTCAAGGAGGACCACGCGGCGGGTGGAGCGACCGTCTCTGACGATGTCAGGTCAGGTCACCGCTCTCCATCGCGTGGAGGCGCCTTAAGTGTCCAGTGGGAGGGAGGAGCAGCTAGGAGGCGGGAGCGGGATGGGGAATGGGAAGGGAAGGGGAGAGGTCCTAAGCGAGAAGGGGTGGGGCCGCAGGGGAGCAGCAGCGGGGAGCGGGGAGCGGGGTGCGATGGCAGAAGGCGGGAAAAAACGGCGGCAGTACAGGACTCACTCAATCAGGGTCACCACACGGGGGGAGGAAAAAAACAACACGGGGGGGGGAAAGTGGCACTAGTGGATACTAGTGCAGCAGCACAACTGACGCAGAGAAACAAAGCAGAGAAAGGCACAGGGGATAATAGCACAAAGCACAACTGGCACAGAGGAACAACCAGAGGAAGGCACAGGGGTCACGCCTTCAGGAGCGGCAGTGTGTGTAGAATGGACATACAATAGAACAATGTGTCATATGAACTGACCAAAACACAACAGGCTTGCAATTCAATGATAGGATGAATCCCTAGCAAACTGTACATGGTTAAATCAAAATGAAATTGGTATGGCTGAGGCACACACTGGTGCCAGTTGTGTACCTTTCAGATGGGTGTAGGAGCTGCTAAGGTAACTCTTCATGCAGTTACACCTGCAAAATGAATTGGCTGAAGAGCAACACGATGATCCAGTGCAGGCGGGAAGGCTCACAGCTTCTCACCTCATCTGCAAAGGGTGATCTAAACCAAATGTTGTCTTCTGCTTGCCTCCCTTCTACCATATCCACATGTATAGGTGAGTGTATGAAATATGAGGTTTGGATGTCTGCTGCACAATAGACTATCTGTTGTCATGTAAGTAGTACCATGATGTTGGAAATGGAGCATGGGAACAGATAACACTCAAAGGATGGACATTAGTAATCTGTGTCCTCTCATTCAAAAATTAGCTGTGTGACCTCATGGGTAGGGAAGCACAAATGGGCAACATCATGTCCCTGACAACTGCACATCTCATACATAAACTCCTTTATGACTTGTTAACAGACAACATTACACCCATGATAAATGTTAGTCTCAATGGTAAAGGTGAAATCAGTGTGATGCACATGAGTCAGGGTCATTTATCCCCTTCCTTGAAATATCAGTAACCTTCTCATACAAGTTTGTCAGTTGATGTGTCATCTTATTGATGTCAGTGCTGCATGGATGTAACAGCTGTCAAATGCTGCTTGTGAGCAGGTGCCCACATGTAAAGTCAATGAGGTAACCATGCTGCACATCGTCCTTGATTATCCGCGGATGGTTAATGAGAATGACATGTTGGCTCACAGCTACAATCTGTTGTACTAAAACATTGACATGGATTTTTCATCACAGGTGCTGACAGGATGAGACCACTGCAGCGGACAACATCCCGGGGGATGCATGACATCCTGGCTGCAGCTGTGAAACCGTTGTGCACCTGTCCTTCAGGTAAATCGGGCATTAGGTGTGTCACCAGCTTAGATTACCAAGCCATGACAGAGATCGAGATCCCCTTTTGCATGGAATCAACAGTTGTTGTTTACAAAGTGAAATACAAACCAGGAGTGTCACATATGCCTGTCTGTCAATTGGTGATGCAGATCATTGGGAATAAAGTTTCTACCCTCTACAGCTATGTCTACAAAAACTATTAGGAGACAGGTGCAGCAGGATACACCAGGGGGGTACGCGAAGGGACAGAGAGTTGTGGCTGGAGCTGGTGAGTTTGCTAGAATTATGTACATCTCTGTGTCACACCTCAGGTGTGAGCGGTCATTTGTGGTGGTACCCTAACCAGATCACATGATCCTCATCTGCTGATGCAAAGTACAGTTAATACAACCCTGGTGTTGCAGCACATGTAATACCTGGTCAATCACTAATACGGTTGCAACCTCTGTGTTTCAGATGATGCTGAGGGAGAGGCTGACAGACCGACAACCAGTGCTGGCCGACGGGGAATCAGAGGGGAGAATCCCCTGATCCTCCAGGCAGTAATGTCGGCAGCAACTCATGTCCAAGAGGAGGATCAAGATCATGAGGACTTTGACTTTGAGGAGGATGATGAGCTCATATCCATTGACTCCGGGGATGAGGATACTGATGTCACGGCATCACATCCTCTGCCAAGAAACGCTTGTATACCTGACGTCCTCTCCACCATCTGTGAGAAGTACCAGCCCTGTTGTGGTGCAGGTATCCCCTGGGCACCCTTCTCCTGCCCACAGTTTCCACCTGCCACCCCCCCTGTTGTTCGACCTGCTCATCTCATCCCTGGCAGACACCTGCAGAGGGGGCCTGCACGTGGCGATGGTGGCCAGTGGGAGCAGGACTTCTATCAACAGCAGGCAGATGTGAGGTAGGACATTCGTGCCATAGGGGATACCCTGTCAGTCATGTCAGGGTCCCTGCAGGACATGGTCCAATTCCCTCAGGGGATGGAACGGTGTGCCAAGCTTTTGATAGGATGGATAGCACTTGGCAGGAAATGTCTAGGAATATGACTGACTTGATAACCATCCAAAGGGAAGAGAGTACAAGACGCCATGCCTTGGCCATGAAGATGATGGAGGGCATGGTGAGAGTGATCCAAAGTCTCCCTTCACGGCCAACCCATATCAATCAATCAATCAATCAATCATAACATTTGTATAGCGCACTACTCACCCGGGAGGGTCTCAAGGCGCTTGGGGGAAGGGGTCCGCTATTGCTCGAACAGCCAGGTCTTGAGTTGTCTCCTGAAGGTGAGATGGTCCTGGGTCAGCCGAAGGTGGATGGGGAGGGAGTTCCATGTCTTGGCCGCCAGGTAGGAGAAGGATCTGCCTCCGGCGTTGGCTCTTCGGATGCGTGGTATGGCGGCGAGGCTAGTAGAACGTAGCTGACGGGTGGGCGTGTAGAAGGTCAGGCGGTCGTTGAGGTACTTGGGGCCCAGGTCGTGGAGAGACTTGTGTGCGTGGGTGAGGAGCCTGAACGTGATCCTCTTGCTGACGGGGAGCCAGTGCAGGTCCCTCAGGTGGCCGTAGATGTGGCTGCGTTGGGGGCTGTTCAGGACGAGTCGGGCGGAGGCGTTCTGGATGCGTTGGAGTCTTTTCTGTAGCTTGGCTGTGGTTCCGGCGTAGAGGTTGTTTCCGTAGTCCAGTCGGCTGGTGACGAGTGCCTGGGTGACCGTCTTCCTGGTTTCGGTCGGGATCCAGCGGAAGATCTTGCGGAGCATGCGTAGGGTGTTGAAGCATGATGAGGAGACGGCGTTGACTTGTCTGGTCATCGAGAGGGAGGAGTCCAGGATGAAGCCCAGGTTGCGTGCGTGGTCTGTTGGCTTGGGAGTGGTGCCCAGGGCGGGGGACCACCAGGAGTCGTCCCAGGCAGAGGGCGATGGTCCCAGGATGAGGACTTCCGTCTTGTCTGAGTTCAGTTTCAGGTGGCTGTTCTTCATCCATTCAGCGACGTCTTTCATCCCTTTGTGTAGGCTAGTTCTGGCGGTGTCGGGGTCTCGGGTGAGAGAGAGGATCAGCTGTGTGTCGTCGGCGGTGGCAGACGGTGTCGAACGCTGCAGAGAGGTCCAGGAGGATGAGTGCCGCTGTTTCCCTGTTGTCGAGCAGGGCTCGGATGTCGTCGGTGGCTGCGATGAGGGCGGTCTCGGTGCTGTGGTTGGCTCTGAAACCGGACTGCGAGGGGTCGAGAGATCCGTTCGTCTCAAGGAAGGCGGCAAGCTGTCTGTTGACGGTTTTCTTGATGACTTTGGCAGGAAAAGGGAGGAGCGAGATGGGGCGGAAGTTCTTGAGGTCGGTGGGGTCCGCTGTTGGTTTCTTCAGTAGGGCGCTGAGCTCGGCATGCTTCCAGCTCTCCGGGAAGGTGGCGGTGTTGAAGGAGGTGTTCATGATGTTCCGGAGTTGGGGGTGCGATGGTGGAGTCGGCCTTGTTGAAGACGTGGTGGGGGCAGGGGTCAGTTGGAGATCCGGAGTGGATGGTGCTCATCGTGCGGGCTGTGTCTTCGGTGGTCACCATGGTCCAGATGCGGAGGGTGGCGGTGGGGGGCGTTGGTTCGACGGTAGGGTGCGTGGATGTTGCGTCGAAGCTGTTGTGGATGTCGGCGATCTTGCGGTGGAAGAACGAGGCGAGAGAGTCGCAGAGATCTTGTGAAGGAGTGATGTCGTTGTTGCCAGTGCTGGGGTTGGAGAACTCCTTGACGATGTTGAAGAGTTCCTTGTTGTCGTGGGCATTGTTGTCCAGTCGTTCCTTCAGTGATTTCTTCTTGGTGGTGCGGATAAGCTGGTGGTGCTTGTGGGTGGCGTGTTTGAGGGCGGTCATGTTGTCTGTGGTCTAGTCGCGGAGCCAGGCTTTCTTGAGGGTGCGGCAGTTCTTCTTGGAGTCCTTGAGTTCGTCGGTGAACCAGGAGGCCTTCTTGCTTCTGGGTCTGCTGGGAGGGTTCTTCAGTGGCGCGAGGTCATCGGCGCAGGCGGTCAGCCACTGGGTGAAGTTGCGGGCTGCTTCGTTGGGGTCTGTTGTGCAGGCGGGTGGGTTCTGGCTGAGGGAGGTGGTGAGCTGCTCGGCGGTGATCTTGCTCCAGCTCCTGTGACCAACCTGTTGCGGGTGGTGGTGGGTCGTGGTTCTTCTGAAGCTGAAGTGGACGCAGCTGTGGTCGGTCCAGTGAAGTCCGGTGGAGTGGCTGAAGGTGATGTGCTTGCTGGTAGAGAAGACGGGATCAAGCGTGTGGCCTGCGTAGTGAGTGGGAGTGTTGACCAGTTGCTTGAGTCCGAGGTTGGCGAGGTTGTCCAGCAGGGCGGCGGTGTTGCGGTCCTTGTTGTCCTCTAGGTGGAAGTTGAGGTCCCCTAGGAGGATGTAGTCAGCGGAGGGGAGGGCGTGCGGTCTGATGAAGTCCGTGATGTCGTCGCTGAATTGTGTGCGTGGTCCCAGTGGTCTGTAGACGAGGGTGCCTCTGAGCGTCGTCTTTGGGTCGGCGTGTATCTGGAAGTGGAGGTGCTCTGCGGCGGAGAAGGTGTCGTTGTAGTCGGTCGTGATGCGGATGGTGTTCTTGTGTACGATGGCAATGCCTCCTCCCGTCTGGTTGATGCGGTCCCTCCGGGTGATCTTGTATCCATCTGGGATGGTGATGTCGGGTGCAGAGGAGGCATTCATCCAGGTTTCCGTGAGGAAGGCGACGTCTGGTGAAGTTGCGTCGAGCAGGTTCCAGAGTTCGATGGCGTGTCTGTGGATGGAGCGGGTGTTGAGCAGGACGCACTTGAGGTGGGTCTTGCTGGTGCTTGGCTTGGCGGGTGAGGTGCAGGTTCGGAGGCAGGTGAACTTGCAGGCCTTGCAGGTGAAGGGTCCGTGGGTGCGTCTCGGGGTGGCTCGGTAGCAGGCGGGGTTCCGGCCAGAATTGAGTGCGTTGAGGGTGGCGGCGTCGTAAGTCCGTCGTGTGGGCTGGCATCTTCGGGGGCCAGGGGTCCTGGCGCTGGGCGCGGTCCAGGCGTAGACGGGCGCAGACGGGCGCAGACGGGCTTGCCTTTGGCACACAATCGGCGCGCCCGCTGCGCGTACGTGCGGACTCTGCCATAAGTGGAGAGTAGGGGGGGTGGAGCGAGGGAGGAGCAGCTGGGAGGCGGGAGCGGGGTGGCGAATGGGAAGGGAAGGGGAGAGGTCCTAAGCGAGAAGGGGGCGGGGCCGCAGGGGAGCAGCGGCGGGGAGCGGGGTGTGACGGCAGAAGGCGGGAAAAACGGCGGCAGTACAGGACTCACTCAATCAGGGTCACCACACGGGGGGGGGAGGAAAAAAAAAACCACGGGGGGAAAGTGGCTCTAGTGGATACTAGTACAGCAGCACAACTGGCGCAGAGAAACAAAGCAGAGAAAGGCACAGGGGATAATAGCACAAAGCACAACTGGCACAGAGGAACAACCAGAGGAAGGCACAGGGGTCACGCCTTCAGGAGCGGCGGCGAGCGGTGGGAGCAGGGAGCCCGGGTGACTCAAGGAGGACCACGCGGCGGGTGGAGCGACCGTCTCTGACGATGTCAGGTCAGGTCACCGCTCTCCATCGCGTGGAGGCGCCTTAAGTGTCCAGTGGGAGGGAGGAGCAGCTAGGAGGCGGGAGCGGGATGGGGAATGGGAAGGGAAGGGGAGAGGTCCTAAGCGAGAAGGGGTGGGGCCGCAGGGGAGCAGCAGCGGGGAGCGGGGAGCGGGGTGCGATGGCAGAAGGCGGGAAAAAACGGCGGCAGTACAGGACTCACTCAATCAGGGTCACCACACGGGGGGAGGAAAAAAACAACACGGGGGGGGGAAAGTGGCACTAGTGGATACTAGTGCAGCAGCACAACTGACGCAGAGAAACAAAGCAGAGAAAGGCACAGGGGATAATAGCACAAAGCACAACTGGCACAGAGGAACAACCAGAGGAAGGCACAGGGGTCACGCCTTCAGGAGCGGCAGCGAGCGGTGGAGCAGGGAGACCGGGTGACTCAAGGAGGGGCCACGCGGCGGGTGGAGCGACCGTCTCTGACGATGTCAGGTCCGGTCATCGCTCTCCGTCGCGTGGAGGCGCCTTAAGTGTCCAGTGGGAGGGAGGAGCAGCTGGGAGGCGGGAGCGGGGTGACGAATGGGAAGGGAAGGGGAGAGGTCCTAAGCGAGAAGAGGGCGGGCCGCAGGGGAGCAGCGGCGGGGAGCGGGGAGCGACGGCAGAAGACGGGAAAAAACGGCGGCAGTACAGGACTCACTCAATCAGGGTCACCACACGGGGGGGAGGAAAAAAACAACACGGGGGGAAAGTGGCACTAGTGGATACTAGTACAGCAGCACAACTGGCGCAGAGAAACAAAGCAGAGAAAGGCACAGGGGATAATAGCACAAAGCACAACTGGCACAGAGGAACAACCAGAGGAAGGCACAGGGGTCACGCCTTCAGGAGCGGCGGCGAGCGGTGGGAGCAGGGAGACCGGGTGACTCAAGGAGCGGCCACGCGGCGGGTGGAGCGACCGTCTCTGACGATGTCAGGTCAGGTCACCGCTCTCCGTCGCGTGGAGGCGCCTTAAGTGTCCAGTGGGAGGGAGGAGCAGCTGGGAGGCGGGAGCGGGGTGGTGAATGGGCAGGGAAGGGGAGAGGTCCTAAGCGAGTAGGGGGCGGGCGGGCCGCAGGGGAGCAGCAGCGGGGAGCGGGGTGCGACGGCAGAAGGCGGGAAAAAACGGCGGCAGTACAGGACTCACTCAATCAGGGTCACCACACGGGAGGGGGGAAAAACAACACGGGGGGAATGTGGCACTAGTGGATACTAGTACAGCAGCACAACTGGCGCAGAGAAACAAAGCAGAAAAAGGCACAGGGGATAATAGGACAAAGCACAACTGGCACAGAGGAACAACCAGAGGAAGGCACGGGGGTCACGCCTTCAGGAGCGGCGGAGAGAGGTGGGAGCAGGGAGACCGGGTGACTCAAGGAGGGGCCACGCGGCGGGTGGAGCGACCGTCTCTGACGATGTCAGGCCAGGTCACCCATATCGGCCTGCAGGACAGCACATCCACACACCTGTAGCACCAACTGCACAGCACCACAGCCAAGGTACACAAACACACTAGCACCCTGAACAGGCACCCCCACCACCTGCACAAACACCACCAACCTCTGGACAGTCACTCCCACCACCCCCACCACCTGCACAAACACCACCAACTTCTGGACAGTCACTTCCACCACCTGCACAACCAGCCCTTGTCCAGGTACAGACACCAAATGTGCAGACACCATCTGCCCCTGCACCTCTTGATCTCCCTGTAAAATACCCACATACACGGAGGCGACAAGCTCAACCTCACCCCTCACCGCGTTTATCACCCCCACTATTGCGGAAACGCAATTACGATCGCCAGTGACAATCATGTGGCCAATTTGTCTTGGGGTCCTTAGGTGTATAGTGAAAATAAAGATCTACAAAAGTAATATCCTGTTGTGTATCATGTCCTGTCTAACGATGTAGGCATGTGTGTGTGTGTGTGTGAGACAGTTACAAGTGTAACACATTATAGCAACATGTTATTATGTGCATAGCATATGACTCACTAAATATGTGTCCATCTTTGGAAACAGACATTCAAAATGAAGTCAAACAAGTTAAACAAAGTAGAATTACTCAAAGATATTTATGTAGGAACAAAAACTGACCATCCGTTTGGAAGGGAGAAAGGAAAACAAATGATGATCTTAATGCAGAAGGAGAAGGGAACTTGGATTGGGGTGGGGCAAAACAAATATAATACGTCAGGGAGCGTCAGGGAAACCAGTCTATTTTACAAGGGGAAAAAGAAATCTTCGACCAGAACAATGTCTTAGTCCAAAAGTCAAGTGTCTTTCTGGTCATCCTCCAGGACCACAATGTCTAGATCCTCAGGGTCTGACACATCCACACGGCTGGCTTGTGCAGGAACAGGCACCACATGGGGACTTGACACACGAGGAGTACGGGGGGAAACAGTGTGGGGCAACGGACAGGGGGGCACATTGACGGTGGTATGGGAAGGGATTTGGGAGACAAAAGACGACATGGCTGTGCTCAGGGACTGGATGTGGGTGCCGAGGTTGTCCATTGATCGGACAAGGTCCGCTTGCATCGAGCGTATCTCCAGACACACTTGTAGCAACATGCGAGCGGACCTGTCAGGTTGACCCTCGACCATCAAACTCAAGTCCCTTGGCACAGCCACAGGAGGAACAACACCAGGAGGGGTCGGGGAGACAGAAGGGATGTGGTGCCTCTGGTCCGGAGCTGATTTGTTTGGCTTGGTGGCTACGAGGAGGGGGACAGGTTTCAGGGGATCAAGCTGGAGCCCCCGATGGCACGGGGAACTCTAGAGGTAGGGAGTGGCAGGTGGCAGGCCCAGATTGAATGCTGGCCTGCCCTGGGGACACCTCTTCGTGAGCCACTGGTGATGAGTGTGTGGGTGAGTAGCTCTCCACCACATCATGGTCCGAGGTGTCCGGTCCCCCCCCCCCTACAATGTCCACAGCCTCCACCCGGGATGTAGTACCAGAGTCGTGTTTTTCCTCATCCCTGGTGGGCGCAACCCCCTGGCCTGCGGATCTTGAGGACCCCTCCTCCTCCTCTTCTTCCTCGCTGGTGGAAAGAGGGTGTAGCTCCTGCTCCGTACTTGTTCCTGCGTATCTCCTGTCTCACCAGCTGTGCCTGCAGAAGTGTAAGCAAAATCCTGATGTGGTGGTTGTTTCATGCAGGACGGTACACATACATAGATGAGCCAAGGTCAGATTTTGTTCTCCTCTGATCACAGTTGCAGGGGCCGATTTACAACTTCTGGCGCATCTCTGCTAATCAGCAGAGGTATGCCAGAAGAGTTGCGACACATCTGCCCACCCGTGCGCCACCCCATATGCGCCGCATTTACAATGCAGAACACCGTGGCGCTTGGGTGGGCAGATGCGTGATGCATCCCGGGTGAAATAGCGGCGCTTTGCTGCAGTGGCGTGGCAAGTGCGACCCCCCTCCAGCAAGGCTTGGGGGTGCACGATCGCTAACATGCTGCGTCAATCCTTACACCTGCTTCAAGCAGGCGCAGAGTTTTGACGCAGCATGGCCCTAAAAGTGACTGAGTGAAATCTTGTAGATTTCACTCAGCCACTTTTAGGAGGCGTTCCTGCACCGGATGCGTCACATTGTAATTACCCAGCAGCATGGCACTTTGTTTGCTCCGCCGCTGCGTCACAAAGTGACTCAATGGCGGTGTAAAAGAGGCGCAAGTGCCTTGTAAATCTGCCCCTCAGTCTTTATGGCCTTAATGGGGGTTGGGAGCACACTGCCTCACAGTCCCAGCACTGTTCGCCCCTTTGCATTCTGGTAAATGCAGTACACAGTTCAAACTTACTTCAAAATCATCTGTGGTTGCTGGAAATGCTGCCAAGTTCCTCTCAGGTCACATTACCACTCACAGGCACACAGCAACGGCAGATGATTTTTCTTTGCTCTCTAAAACTGCTGCTCTCTACTGATGAAGCGCTCAATACAGAAACACGTGTCTAGAGATATACAGCAATGTCTGCACCAACTTTAGTGAATGACTCCAGATAATTTAGAAGTAAGTTTGAACTGTGTACTGCATTTACCAGGATGCAAAGGGGCAAACTGTGCATACTATGAGGCAGTGTGCTCCCAACACCCATTCTGTTTATGAACTTACATTACATGTATGTTCACTGTCATATACTGAATTGAGTTTGACATGGACATCTCATGTGTATTATTGTGTCTTACGCAACTGTATTGCCCAAATCTGAACCTTGGCATTCTTGTGATCTGTGTGTCCTGTCACTGCTACATGTGCCAGTTCAAAAACCAGTCCACCAAACGAGAACATGAAGAGTCCAAATGTAATAGATTCTTGTCATTGATATGGATTTGCAGCTATTTAATGTCTGGACAAGTGTCATCTGCTTTGGAGCATTGTATGGGACAAGCCGAATGTGGGTCACACATCCACATAGGGTCTGGACTACTCCTCTAGCTACATTATGAGTCTAGCATTTTGCCGTCCCCACACATCATCGGACAATCCAGTGCCACACATTGGCTTTGTTGACTCAATAGGTAGTGCAGTACACCGGTGAACAGTGGTGGGTGGTTGTGACAGCTACCTGTACATGTAAAAATGTCATACAGGACACTGAGGATGAGACGTCTGTCAGTGGACACGCCTTGCAAATTTAGGAACACTTACAAGTGATGCAAGGATCTCAAAGTCTGTCTTGACTCCATAGCACATGATGATCTGTATCAATTGCAAACCAACCCTACAGGTGCAATGCGAGTCACAAAATCCAATACCCTATGGCCTGCCATGCGCACACTGGACAGTCTCTGTACCATAGCTCATCCAATGCACACATCAGTTATGATTTACTTAGTTTAATGGTAGTGGTGCTGGCAGAGCAGAATTCCATATGAATGCATGAGTGTGGCTCATTTACCCAGTTGTCATGAAGTAACTACAACTCCCAAACTGCACTCTGCCCTGTACAGTCCATATGCCACAGTGTGCTTCTTTAATCTTGGTGACTGCTGTTTGTACACGGAATTGGTGAATGTAGGCATGGGACACACAATGGTACAGCACTGTTTCACTCACATCATACTCCCAACACATATTGCATATGATGCACTTACTAGGTCCCTGCTGCTCATACTCCTCCAGCTGAGCATGGAGGGTTGGCCAAGCTGCTCGCAGGACCCTCCTGTACAGTGGGGAGAGGCGAGGACAATGCACGTGGTGCTGGGTAGACAGGCCAGCCAGCTCCGTAGCCTTGTGACGGGCCCAGCACTTTAGGTCCTCCCAGCGCTTGCGGCACGCCCTAGCACTCCTGGTGGACACTCCCACTGTACTGCAGCGCTCGGCGATGTTGACCCATAGCCTGCCCCGGGCTGCAGTGCTCAGCTGGTGCTCAGGGTCCCCATATTGCTGAGGAAATTTCTCCAGCACCCCCTCCACCAAGATGTCCAATTCCCTTTCTGAGAAAGGGGGTGCTCTCTCTTCATACTCCTCAGCCATTATGGGGAAGTAAGTTTATTGAGAGCAGCAGGATACCTGAGGATCTGATCAGTGATAGAGGATGACTCAGAATGAACACAAAATGGCTTCCAACTACTTCCTGTGATGTATTTCCTGTCTCCCACTTCCTGTATAACATTACCTGTATGAAATGATGTGTGACGCCACCACAGCATAATCAAGAGAACTAATCTACCTTGTAGATAAAATCATAACGGGCTAAGGGCTAGATTCTGTGATTCTTAGGTTCTCAGATGTGCAATTTTGAATGACCAATTATTACGTCTGTGTATGTCTCTCCCCTTACTGTTGCGAAATTTATTGTCTTCTTTAGACATGTATGTTGATGAAATATGTTTTGTAAAACAATGTCATTTTTAAACCATTTATGTATATTCAATTGTGTTGATTAGACTGTGAATTTTTAAATCGGTAGTACAATCTGTGCCTTTGTTTTTAATGAGTCAATTTTAAAATAAGACGTTGTGTCTTTTTCAAAGAAAACAATAATAAACATTTTAATGTTAGAATTTGTGTGTGGGTATATAAGAGTGTGGTAACACAGTTTACATATGGGCATTCTTCTATGAGCATAGAGGTCAGTCAAATGAAGTGTGTCCACCAAGGGAAAGTTCTTTTTTCTACTGTATAAGTACCCTATTCCCCTGGTGCACGAAGGGGTCTCTCTCTAAATTTAAAAACATGAAATGATGTGTTCCTGTTTATTTTTCGGATTTTGCGGCCCAAAAACGTACTTTACAGGATCCGGAGCGTCGTTTACGCGCATGCGCATTACGCCGCGACACCGGTACTTACGATTTTGTACCGTAACCTCCGAAAATGACCCCGAACACATTATATCATAAAGGAGATGTTATACAGGAAGTGGGTGCAGGAAATACATCACAGGAAGTATTTGGCAGCCATTTTGAATTCATCATGGTCTATCCACTATCAGTAATCAAATCCACTGCCATCCTGTTGTTCTGTTGTAGTAAAAAGTGAAATGACACTGCAGGTGTGAATCATGAATATGTATCTAAAGGGGGAACAGATCATTTCATGACATTTCTGCACAGGCGGGGGGGGCTGACACAACATCAGTCCCCAGTTTCATTTTCTCATACTTTGCATTATGGGACATGTAGTCCATATTGAGTGCTCAGTATCAGAGTTGTGGGATGTGTTACGTAACATTGGTGTGGAGCAGTGTTGATATCAATACAGATAGGGGCCCCCTGAATAGAATGTAGGGCAGACCAGCAGGGGAGAAAGACAAATTACAAGCAAAGAAATGGCTGCCCTATATACTTCAATTAATGGCCCATAAAAAGTAACCCTGGGCGTAGTGTGCGTAGTGGGGCTACACGAAGCTAAGGAAAGTGGGCGAGAAACTACACCCACCTGCACACTTCGCATAGCCCCACTACGCGCCGCATGCCCCCCTCCCCTACATGCCTAATTTTATTAAGTGGGCACATAGAAATAAATAAAAGTCACTTACCTTGTCCGCGGCGTCCCGGGGCTCCCTCTGCTCGTTCACGCCGCCGTCTGCTAAGCAATGCGCATGCGCGGGCAGCCGTGCATGCGCATTTCTCGTGAGAAATGCGCATGCCCGGACGCCCGCGCATGCGCATTGCTTAGCAGACGGCGACCTGAACGAGCAGAGGGAGCCCCGGGACGCCGCGGACAATGTCCATGACACTACAGGTTGCTCATGTGAAAAGCGTGTCAACGAGCTGATCACGGACTTGCACGCCCTGCCGTCGGTCATGTGCAATGGCCCGGTTTCCCAGATTCAGAGCTAGCCGAGGTTCCTGAGGCATGTGTAAGCCATGCGTTAAAGCAATGTTGTTCACAACACAACAGGCTAATATAATCTTGCACACGACTTCTGGGGAGTACTGCAGCACACCCCCTGTACGGTGGAGACATCTGAATCGTGACTTCAACAGCCCAAAAGTGCGCTCTATGATGGCTCGAGTCCGTATGTGTGCCCGATTGTACCTACGCTGAGGTACAGTGTTTGCATGCCCAAAGGGTGAGGAGATGTAGGGAGCGTGGATAGCCAGCGTTGCCTGAGGAGGGAAGAATGGGCAGTTGTTAACATTTCCCTCTTTGGCTTGCACAGAACATGATCTATATGTTCGTACATGCAGTGTCTGTTGGGCCATGATTCTCATTGTACAATGGTTAATATTGGGGGGCATTCAGACATTTCAATGGCACATATCACAGATTTTTAGTGCTTGGTACTTACCCAGTAGCCACATGTTGCCAAATTCTCCTGCAGCCATATGCCGGGCAAGAGGTGACATGTGGAATATGAAGCTGTCATGTGTACTGCCTGGGAACACTGCATGCACATCGATGACCCTCCCACTGCCACAACAGACAGCTTGCACATTGATGGAATACCATCTGTTTCTGTTGCAGAAGATGTGTGCAATGTGGCAGGGTGGGTAAAGGGCCACATGGGTGCAGTCAATTGCACCCAGCACACGTGGGAAATGTGCCGTTTGTCACTTGGCCAGTGTATGTGGAATTTGTATGTAGTTGGGGGCTCTAGCAGTGATGCATCTCAGTACCTGATGCAGGCACCGCGACTGGCTCGCCTGGGAAATGCCGGCAAGCTCACTGGTGACCCTTTGAAAAGACCCAGTGGCAAAAAAGTGGAGAGCAGAAAGGAACTTGAGATATGCTGGTATTACATGTGAGCAGCAGGTCACAGAATCAAGTTCCTGCTCCCACTCACAGACCATATCCAAGATGACTTCTGGTGGGAAACTGTACCTGGCCCTTACATCTTGGCTTGTCATTCCAAATAGGTTGATCCTCTGCCTGCAAGGGGCAGTGCTGCAAACACATTCAGTGACATCCTGAAAGGGTTTGTTTGTGTCTGCTCTGCAATTATCCATGTTGGTAGGCTGGGATTGGCTGCAGTGTGTCAGCTGATCAACTGTGGGGGATAGTAGGCACTTGAACAGGTGTTTACCCTTGGCTAACATGACCAACTGCCAAAATGTGTGTCTTACGGCCCAGAATCGCAAATTACGGCACTATTTCGGAAATTGTGGGCCGGAATCGTAAATTCCGCCGGAGAGCTGTAAATTCCAGCCCAGCGGCGGAAATTGCGGCATGCGGCGGACATAAAGTTAGTAGTCGTAAGTGTATTCTGTGAATACCGAAAATAGTAAGTTCATTCTGTGAATCCTGAAAGTAGTAAGTTCATTCCGTGAATGCCAAAAGTAGTAAGTGCATTCTGTGAATACCAAAATAGTAGTAAGTTTAGGATTGAGTCTTAAGTTCATTCTGTGAACCGGTCCCAATATGTATCGAGACCACATAACAGGACAGGGTGGGCACTCCCAAACTCACATGGCTACCTCGGGGGGTCCCACTTGGATTCTTCCTCAAATCAAATTAATAATCAAAATGTATTATTTTAGATTGCCAGTACTGCTGTATTAGCACACATTATTTCAATACTTAACTTGGTACCCCCTGCGGTACTGTAGTAAAGGTGTAGGTACTACATTATCACGAATGAAGGTTTTTCCGGCATAGTTTTACTTCTTAGTGGAAAAACAGGACTCGCACTCCACGTTACTGTTGCAAACAGGTGATTTCTTTATTTCGGCTGACGCGTTTCGAGCGAAAGCTCTTTGTCACAAGCCAATTTTCCACCACCAGTGGACACCATTTAAAACAATGTATTTACACAACATAGAGGTAGGACCAGTCTTTCACCATCGCCATGGAAAAAAGACTACAAAGTTCACAAAATTAAAGGGCAGACTCATTGCCAGAAAATTAACATCAGGGGTAAGAAAAACCAGAGTTTAACAAGGTGCAATAATATACATAAACATAAATATAAAATCTGTTTTGCATACGTACACCAACAATTAAGCTTAATTTGCGAACTATATGCAATTATAATTTCATTGCTTTTCTGATTCAAGCAGATTTACACCGTTAAGTGTTATAGCTATTCTGGCCAAGTGGCCGTACCAAACTGGATTTAAATTCACTCAGGTAAAGGCATGGAAAGGACCTAGTTGCTAGCTATGTACAAGAGGGGGAAGATTACTAAGGGAAAGAAACGACATGGGATACCGTGAGTGTAAACAGACGGAGAGTTATTCGATCTGTTTGTGCCCGATGAGACCGGACAGTGCTCAATGTTAGTGAAAAGGGGGTGGAAGGGTAATTGACGGCGAGTGCCAATCGTGTGTGGTGGTAGGGGGTGAAAAAAGGGGTTCTGTACAAGGGGAGGTGAAAAAGAGGGGGGGGGAAAGCAAATTATTTACAAATGGATGCAGGTAAAAAAAAAAAGGGGTTATTATGCTAGCCTAAATTCAGCGTGCCCATCATTCGGCAGAATTAGGCACCCTATGTTGGGAAGGGGAGAGGAAGAGGGGAAGCGTTATTGGGATACTGCCCAATCTGCGGAACAGGGGTGGGAGGGATGGGAAGCATGCTTTATGTGAAAGTTTTCCAACCTGCTGACACTATGTTGCGGTGGAGAGCCTTCCCCGCTACATAGTATATACAGAGAAATTCAGTATAACTTTAGCAAGGCAAATACATAGTCCAAAAAGTCCAGGTTGTACTCATCCAATGTGGACTGAGAGTTCCTCGTCCTTATTAAGGTCGAAGGGGTTCTTGGTGTCGAGCAGCAGGATGTACCTAGACTCAAGTACTCGCAGTTGTTTCTCTCTGTTCCCCCCTCGGGAACTTGCTGCCACCCTGTCAACACCAAAGAAAGATACAGTGTTAGAATTTTTGTCATGATGTTTCAGCCAGTGTTTTGCAGTGGAGTAGCTCAGGTCACAGTTTCTGATTGCCCTGATGTGCTCTAAGATTTTCTTTTTTACAGGAAAAATCGTGCTACCCCCATACATTTTACCACAGGGACAAACAATGGCATATATACAATAGTCTGAATTGCAATTGATGAATTTTGATATGTCACCTGACTTGCCGGTGAGAAGGGGATATGTTTTCCTGTTTTTACTGGTGCTGCATGCCTTGCACTTGCCGCATTTGAAAAAACCCTTCTGTTGTTGTATCCAGCTTTGTTGTTTAGTTCCACCCATGTAGCTGTTGACCAACATGTCTTTCAGGGATCTGGATTTCCTGTATGTGACTAAGGGGGTTTTATTGACTGCTGCTCCTATCACTGGGTCATTTTGGACAATGTGCCAATGTTTCTTCAGAGTTTCCCGCTCTCTGTTAGATTCAACATTGTACTCAGTGATGAGGCGAATCTCGTTCCCACCGTCATTCTGGCCAGGTCTTTTAACTAGTAGGGATGCCCTGGCCCTAGCTTCAACTTTTTTGGTTGCTGCACTCAAAACTTTATCAGGGTAGCCACGATTCCTAAACCTCTGGGCCATGATCTTTCTCTCTTTTTCATAGCTGATGTGTGTGTTACAATTACGTTTGGCCCTTATGAGTTACCCATATGGGATGCTCCATTTAAGCTTGGGTGGGTGGTGGCTATTCGCGTGGAGGAGGCTGTTCCCTGCTGTGGCTTTTCTATGTAGGGAAGTAGATATGTTATCATCCTCAACCTTCACCTGTACATCTAAAAAATCCATTTCCGCATTGTCAATCTTATGGGTGAAACGGAGGTTGACATCATTAGTGTTCGAGTATGTAAGGAACTGATCTAGTTCAGAGTCACTACCACCCCAGATCATAAAAACGTCATCTATGTAACAGGTCCAGAAAACCACATGTTGTGTCAGCTGCTCATTCTGTTCACTCCAAACAACCTGTTCCTCCCACCATCCCATCATCATACATGCGTAACTTGGCGCAAAGCAACTTCCCATCGCGTCCCCACAACTTGCTTGTACCATTTGTCATCAAAAAGGAAAAAAATGTTATTCAGGCACAGGGTCAACATTTCAATAAGCATATTAGTTTGGTCATAGGTAAAGACTGATCTATCTCTGAAGAAATTTTTGCATGCATTAATCCCATCTTCATGTTTTATACAATTGTACAAGGACACCACATCAATTGTTACTAATGTCAGATCTTTATGCCAGGAGATACCTTCAATCTTATTCATACAATCAGTACTGTTCCTTCAATAGGAACGGAGTCTGAGAACATATGGAAAGAGGAAATAATTAAGGAACACAGAGGTGTTTTCCAGCAGACTACTATTTGCCGAAACAATGGGCCTTCCAGGGGGATTGGTGCTGTCCTTATGGATTTTGGGTAGCATGTAGAAACATGCTACAGTCGGATGTTTAGTGTAAAAGAATTTGTATTCATGATCACTCAATAGCCCCCTATCTTTCCACTGGTCAATCTTACTATAAAAGTAAGTGGCTGCCTCATCATATGTACTCCTGTTAGATTTATTGTAGTTACCCGTGTGGGAGAGTTGTTTCATGGCTTCCTGTTTGTAGAGTTTAACATCCCACAGTACCACATTCCCCCCTTGGTCTGAAGGCTTGATGATGATGTTGGTGTCACTGTTCAGTGTCGCTAAAGCTGTTTTTTGCTCTGGTGTGCGATTCTGTGCATGTTTGTTAGTGGTTTGGTTCCAGATCTTCATGAGGTCTTTATTGGCTATCTCATGAAAGGTTTCCAGGTTGTCATGGGGTAAGTTAGGATTGCAGGAGGATCTGGGTCTGAATTTGGTTCGGACTGTGCCACTGGTTTCCTGTCCCATCTGCTCTATGATCTCCCTCTCATTCTCCCACTCATCTATTTTACCTCCCAGTTCCGCTAAGCATGCTAGCGCTTCAACGTCCCTGAGGCATGTGTGATTGGAGAGTGTGTCCTTACCATTACCTCCAATTGCTGGCCTATCTGACGACCGTTTTTGTTTGTTAAAAAACATTTTCGTAAGTTTTAGTTTGCGTACATATAAAAACATATCAACTCTTGTCTTACTGTAACCAAAATTTGCAGTTGGACAAAAAGAGAGACCAAGTTTGAGTAAAGTTTTTTCCGCCTCAGTTAGTTCATGTGAGGATAAGTTAACAACAATAAGGTTTTCCTCACCCATCATCTCAGTTTGGTTTGCCTCATTGTTCTCCCATAAGGCATTGTGTCTTTTGTGATTTCTTCTTCCTCTCCTTGTTGGTTTCCTCTTGCATTGCTTCCTCTTCCCCTTCCTCTTCCCCACCCCTGGTCTGGTGGTCTTGCCCTGAGAGTCATTTTTGCTTGTAAAAAATGGTATTCCTCTAGGGATTTGAAGGTAAGGCGATCTCTTCCTTGCACGCTTGCCGTCGCCTCAAGGTCAGAGTATATTTCGGATCCGGATTCTGATGTCGCTGGTTCACGATTCCTCATTGTGCCCAATTGTTTAAACTGTTTGATTGCCTTATCATATCGTCTAGCAAAGGTGAGGACACGCCCTCTCGCATAATCCTGTTTATCACGCAGAACTTGCTTTTCTTTTTCTGTTTGATCTCTGCCTCATATTTGTCAAGCCTCACTTCCATCTGGGCTAGGGCTAACTTGATCTCATCTTGCTCTGGTCGTTTATCAAGTTCCTCTTTTAGTTTCTTGATTTCTTTGATTACATCTTCAAGTTCTTTTACAGCATAGTGTGATAGTAGGCCCAACATGTTTTTGCATGTACCAGCCATCAGGTCTGACCAGTCTTCAAGTAGTTTGGGATGCGGTTTCTGGTAGGTGGGGGTTATTAGGATTCTTAGGCCCCTAGGGACCCTCCCCACCTCAATGTAGTTATTTAGAGATGAGACTTCCCACCAGCGATTTATCTCTCTTTTTTGTAATTTTTCATACTGGAATAGAAATTTTATTTGAAAGTTTTGTTGCCTCCCTCGGCTGGCCCGCTTTTCCCTTGTCTTGCCTCCACCTCCTCCTCCTCTGTTTCACAAAAAAGGCTGCGCGCCTCATTCACTCTCCCCCCCCTTCGATTTTGATTGTCTGTATTGTCCGCGGTTGGTACCGTTGCAGAGTTTGCCTGCTTGCCCCTATTCAATTTTCTTGTATCGGGGTTTGTAACGTTTCAGTAACGTGCCGCTGCCCTCGATACTCGGCCGAGTGTTTTAGTCAAGGGCACGGGACCTCTGCCGGAATCTGTGCGTTAGTGTACCACGCTGGCAACTATGAGCTACTACCCCACTTCACCCGGTAAACACACAAAGGCATATGTGCATCCTCCGATACATCCACGACTTGTGTACTCACCACAGGCGTCGGGCAGGTCTATGCTTCTCCATTGCGTGCGGCATCCACGGCACCAATTCAATCCAGTCCGGCGGTGTGAGCCAGTGTCAGTGAAAGGTTGGCGGAAGGAAGGTTTCCGACAACAAAGACGGCTCTCCTGCCAATCGAGGGTGGTGCAAGTTCCGGGTGTCGGGTCCCGGCAGTAGACGAACGAAGGTTTTTCCGGTATAGTTTTACTTCTTAGTGGAAAAACAGGACTCGCACTCCACTTTACCGTTGCAAACAGGTGATTTCTTTATTTTGGCTGACGCGTTTCGAGCGACAACTCTTTGTCACAAGTCAATTTTCCACCACCAGTGGACACCATTTAAAACAATACTACAGTATCAATACAACTTTAAAACAATTCCAAGGGTGTGGTCCTCGTGGCCAGCCACCATTGTGCTGGTGGTAGGCAATGTGCAGTGCAGGATGGTCACTTTTTTTACGTTCCGACGGTGCAATGCGCCACTGGCATATTTATAAGGCCACGTAAAGCCACGTTATGTGGCTTTTTTTGGCCTTATAAATATGTGCCCCTTTCACGCAAAAAACTGTGTCAAAGGGGTGTTCCTTGGGCATTCTGCAGCACATATAGAAAGACGAAAATTCCTCTTGTGATTGTATTTGCACAGGAAGGTTTCCCTTCTTGCACAAAAATAATCATCCCTGCAATGTAGGCACTCTTGCACCATTGGTGCAAAGGTGCCTGTGTTGCTGCTCGGCAGCCCATTGTGCACTGGTGCAGGGGAAAAGGACAGGAATGTGCTGTATCTAATACATACGGCACATTCCTGCCCTTTTCTTTTGCCGTAGGGCAGAGCAGCATCAAGGCCTGCTGCACTGACCTATGGCAATAACAACATAAAAGACGTTCTTTGTTTGATGGGTAAATTTCATAAAAGGAGGACAACATTCATCGAATGTAGATGAATGGATATGTGACCAACATGTGTCCAGGGTTATGTTCATTAACACTAGATTGGTGGTGAAAAAATGGCACACAGTGTTGCATGTTGAATTACATCAACCCCACTCACAAGCTGTCACAGTGACTGGATGATATTATAAAGTATGTCATCAATGCTGCAATTTGTGATGTCATCAGTGATGTGATTAATGATGACATTTATGTAATTTGATATGCATTTAACGTGTCAATAGTGATGTAGTATCTGCTTGTAGAAATGGCTACTGACTTACTCAAGTTGAGATAACTATTCTAGTTCATTTGATCAAATCTCTGTTATAACCCATTTCAGCCACTGCTGCAGCCTTGCTCACACACCGGAATGCCATTTTGGAACCTTGTTTTTAAATTGCATGAGTGATAGTAAACATAGGAAACATAATGATTGGTTTACCATACTTGTGATATAAAGATCCACATTATTCTCCAAAGTGTTCGAAACTGTCAAAATAAAAAACAAATGTACAAAAGGACTTCTTTTTAACAAAAATGTCAATTGCAGATAGTATATTCACTATAGATAATAGATAATTACATCAGCATCTGACCAAAGCTCCACGTGCTTCAATTACATTATTTGATCACATTACACATATTATATTTTTTCATATATTAATTCCGGTATATTATTTATCATACATAAAAGATATATAGTGTGCATTGTCCTGTTAAAGGCTGCTATTGTGAGAACTGCAGTATCCAGCTTTATGGTATATCTATATGGTTTGGTATTTTTGTCCAATTCTCTTTCTAACAATTACAATTTACCTGTAGCATGGAGATACTTGCCATTGACTGTCAATGTAGCCTACCTAGGAACAAAGGGCTACATGTACAAACCTTTTTGCCGGTAACAAATTAGCTGATTCAAAGAATCGGCCCCTTAGGCGATCACAAAAAGTGTTTTTATGATGTAGAAAGCCCTATTTGCTGTTTGGTAACCTATTACCGAATCACAAATTGGGTTTGATATTTGTTATTAGGAAGGGGCGTGTTACGGCTGTCCTTTCCTAATACTGAATCCCAGTGGTACGTGTGAATGTTTTGCGACTGAAATGTGGTCGCAGAACATTTGCAATATACTGCCAATTTCAAATTGCTTGCAACCCATTTGCAAAAGAGATGAGTTCACCAAGGCCCCCCTCCCCCTGTGTGAATGTTTGTCAAAGCATTTTTAAGAACAGGCAGTGGTCCCACTGAACTCACCCTATTTTCCTTTAAGGAAAATGGGCAGCATTAAAAACACAAATTGCTTTGTTCAAAAACAATCACAGAGATGGTGGTCTGCTAACCATCCCTGTGAATTTAGCGATTCCTAATGGGTCAAAAACCAAGACATACCTCATTAAAATGTATGAGGTAGGTCTATTTGCGACCCACTGGGAATTGCAAATTAAATTAAAATAAGTTTCATATATTTGAATTATCGATTTCCTAATATCGATTCGCAGGAATTCGTAATTAGGAACTCGCTATTTCAAAGTTTTGTACATGTGGCCAAGGTGGGTTTCTTGGCCCTAGGCAATGTTTTCTTCTTAAAAATATTAAACAAAAAAAGCTCTTTATCATGAAAAAACTAAATAACCCATGCAATGTATCAGGGTGTGACAGCGCTTTGAAAACATTGTTGAAAAGCCTGGCTGAGAAAAAGAGGAGCAATGTAGTTCAATGAGCAGTGGTAAAGCAGGATGCTATTTATATTGGTCATGTCAACAAAAGCATAAATTAGTTAGGAAAGCTGAGTCTGCTGGGCTGTGATCCTCTGCCATCCAGTTATGTGTTGTACTGAAATTACTGATTGGCTAAATAAAATAATTTAGCTGTGTTTGAGATTACCAAATAGTGCTTTTTTTGCAAATCTCTATTGAGTATTTGCAAACAGTAATGCCAAAAGTGTTTTTTATGCTTTTTGTGGTTCCCAGTGGGTTGTAATTAGACCTACCTCATGAGTAATAATGGGATCACTGAAAGAATATCGACTACCACAATATCGAGTACCCAAAATATCGAGGTGAAAATATCTACTACAAAAATATCGAGTTTGTATGTACAAACAGGTAAGTACAAAAATATCGACTACAAAATATCGTTTACAAAAATATCGTTGTAAAAAATATCGACTTTACTAAAAACAATGTTTAATTACATTAATATAAAACATTAATTACTAAAATATAATTAACAATACTTAAAATAACTTTTAATAATTAAATATTTAATGAAAGTAAAAAAAAAAAAATATTTTTAATCATATTTCTTAAAACATATATATATAGTAACAACATTTAATTACATAATAGGCAATATTGTATATGTACCCCAAAAACCCAAAACTGACCCTGAACCCTAAAAATACCCCTTTACCCAAAAACTAAAAACTGACCCTGAACCCTAAAAATAACCCTTTACCCAAAAACTGAAAACTGACCCTGAACCCTAAAAATACCCCTTTACCCAAAAACTGAAAACTGACCCTGAACCCTAAAAATACCCCTTGACCCAAAAACTGAAAACTGACCCTGAACCCTAAAAATACCCCTTTACCCAAAAACTGAAAACTGACCCTGAACCCTAAAAATACCCCTTTACCCAAAAACTGAAAACTGACCCTGAACCCTAAAAATACCCCTTTACCCAAAAACTGAAAACTGACCCTGAACCCTAAAAATACCCCTTTACCCAAAAACTAAAAACTGACCCTGAACCCTAAAAATACCCCTTTACCCAAAAACTGAAAACTGACCCTGAACCCTAAAAATACCCCTTTACCCAAAAACTGAAAACTGACCCTGAACCCTAAAAATACCCCTTTACCCAAAAACTAAAAACTGACCCTGAACCCTAAAAATACCCCTTTCATTTAACATAATTAGCAATTAATCAATTAAATAAAATTAATTACCAATTACATTTTAATTAATTAACAAACATTTTTTAATTAACAATTAATTAAATATTACTACCAATTATTAAATTAACATATTTAAATAATTATAATTAAATTACTTCCCACCCTATTCCCCTATAAACCCACAACCCGCTAGAGAAAATACATTATTTTAATTGACATAATTAGCAATTAATCAATTAAATAAAATTAATTACCAATTAAATTTTAAATAATTAACATATATTATTTAATTACCAATTAATTAATTATTACTACCAATTAATAAATTTACATATTTAATTAATTATAATTAAATTACTTCCCACCCTATTCCCCTATAAACCCACAACCCGCTAGAGAAAATAAATTATTTTAATTGACATAATTAGCAATTAATCAATTAAATAAAATTAATTACCAATTAAATTTTAAATAATTAACATATATTATTTAATTACCAATTAATTAATTATTACTACCAATTAATAAATTTACATATTTAATTAATTATAATTAAATTACTTCCCACCCTATTCCCCTATAAACCCACAACCCTCTAGAGAAAATAAATTATTTTAATTGACATAATTAGCAATTAATCAATTAAATAAAATTAATTACCAATTAAATTTTAAATAATTAACATATATTATTTAATTACCAATTAATTAATTATTACTACCAATTAATAAATTTACATATTTAATTAATTATAATTAAATTACTTCCCACCCTATTCCCCTATAAACCCACAACCCGCTACAGAATTAAATTACACAATAATTAAAAAAATAATTAATTAAAAAAAATAATAAAATAAATTGACACTTTTCACACATATTATAACATAAACACACTATAAATAATTAAATATTATTTAAAAAACTATATTTTTTACTATCTAGATTATATACTTGGATATTTTCACTGTCTATATTATTTACAGTCGATATTACTTCACTTACCTTAAAAACGATATTTTGGCTGTCGATATTCTGTCTAGTCGATATTTTCTCCAAACGATATTTAAAACTCGATATTCTGTCCAGACGATATTTTGGAGTCGATATTATGTCTGTGCACCGTAATAATGAGTTAGGTCTCAGTTTGTTGCGGCCCATTGGAAGTCAAAAAACTCACAAGGATGGTGGCCTGCTGGGATCAGTAGACCACCATGTTTATGATTGCTTTTAAATAAAGCATTTTTTTTAAAAGGCAGCCAGTTTTGCTTGAAGGAAAGTGTGATGCAATAAAAAAAAGTTTCTTTTCACTCTCGATTAGTAGGCAATTACAGGGGTGGCTGCTCTAACTCCAAAGCAGTGGGGCAACGTGATCGCCAAGGAGCAGGGGTTTGCCAGGGTGAGGGGGAAATAATTTAAAAACACTAATCTGCTGCAGTGGCCTCCACCTCTGTGCTCCTTTCCTGACTTCGCTGGGCACACTGCACAGGCTTCTAGGGTCCAATCCCAACGCTGCACTCCTGCTGGTAACACCAGCAGGAGAGCAGTGCTCTGATTGGCCTGAGCAGGCTGAACTAATGCACACTCAGGGATTGAGAGCTTGCTCCTTTTCTCCACCCGGCTGCACAACACAGCTGGGTGGACAATTGTAAATGTGCATGTCAGTTTGGCTGTCCTAAGATGACCGGCCAAACCGACATGCGCACTTACAGTGCACAACTCTCCTCCACCCTCAATGCCAATCCATCAGGATTGTCCCACCCCGCCCTAAGGCTGGTAATTGACTCAGCAAGAAAAATAATATGATAATAAACTGGTTTTATCATCATTTGTTTTTTTCATTGAGACGATGCTCCTCCACTATAACGGTGGAGCTGCCACTAGACAATGGCCTGTGGGATCTCTGCCTGCTCCTACAAAATATTTTTTCAACCATTCTCAAAGGGAAAGGTGTTACTTGGGCATCCCTTTCAAGTTGCAAATGGTTTACCGCCAACTTTTTGTTTGTGGTAAAGTGGTAATGTTTTGCGACCGCATTTTCGATTTGTTTGCGTCTGGAATAAGCTTTGTACAAGACGCCTTTAATTGCTGGTGAAAGATGTTTTTCACAAATACTAGTTCTCTTTAAACAGAAAAAGTCAGAGAAATTGCAATCTGGTAAACTGGGTTTAGCAAGCCATCTTCCCCACACAGCCTTCCATGTCTTTTCGGCCTTTCATTCAGGAAGGGTACCGGAAGAACATAAAACTCGAGTGAATCTAGCCCTCAGCTGGCATTTAATTGATAAGAACTAAAGCTAATATTAGATAACAAATAAATGGTCTGTTGCACAGGCATTTAATTAAACACCAAATTAATGCAGTAATGACCTACTGGAACTAACAGCCAGAAACAGTTACCACAGGCAAGCATCTGGAAAACCTTGTTTTTTTCGGCGGAGAAGTGCTGCATAGGGAAAGGCATTTATTTCTAATCAATTTGCTTTTTAACATGTGCAATCGCAGATCTTTATTGTTTGTGATATTGAACATAACGTAAAAAATAAACATGGTATATTTAACATAACCTTTAAAAAATGGTTCCTTTCCGTGTATTGTTTCCTGACCTATATGTGAGTCGATTATGTTTTAAAGAATGGTTAATTTATATTTCATCTAAAATTTCGATTTTTTAAAAATTAATTTAAAAGGTGGTGGCATAGCAGTTGCAGGTGGTGTAAAGAGGTTTTGCATTTCGGTTATTATTTTACCTCATATGCGAGTTTAAAACATTTTCCTGTCGCTCTGCATTTGCGTACATTTATCTCACAAGTGTGTGTTAGTGGCTGTAGTTTCAACCTTGCTTATCCTTTTCTTCTGAGTACTCTTAAAATGTGACAGTGATTTGTATGTATGTTGTATGCATTGTGTACATTCTTAAATTCTTATCATAATTACGCTAAAACCATGTCATGACGGTAACACACACGCCTTTCCTATACATGTGTATAAAAGTGGCTTACCAAATTGCACTTGCTTGCAAAATCCTTGCAAAAGTCCAAATTTCAATGCAGAAGGGATATTCGCATGGAGCTATCGTTCGTGTATTTTTTTGCATTTTTGGTAGAAATACTTAAATTTGACCCTGTGCTCAGGCAGGTTACTCCCCACGCCGCACAGCTAGCTCTGCCTGTCTGTGCCCGTGCCCCTCCGCCTGCAGCTGCCACGAGTTGAAGCCTCCTATGGCAGCTTTCGCTTTTCGCTTCACTGCTTTTTTCTTTTCACTGTATTTTGCACTTTCTCGCTCTCACTGCTTCTCTCACTGTTTTTGCCCTCTGGGCTACTGTGCCACCTTTCCTGCTGTTTTCCACTGGTGCTCCCTGCCCTTATCTCCCCACAGCACTCTGTTTTCCCCACTGCTGTGTCCTCTGCAACCCCGCCCCCTCCCTTGCCAATTCGCGATCCCACCAGCCTCCCAGCTGCTCCTCCCACCCACCACCCCTTCTTAATGGCGGCCACTCTCGCTTCACTCCTCGCTTTTTGCATCTCTGCTTTTTTCTTTTCACTGTATTTTACGCTTTCTCGCTCTCACTGCTTCTCTGACTGTTTTTGCCCTCTGGGCTACTGTGCCACCTTCCTGCTGTTTTTCACTTGTGCTCCCTGCCCTTCTCTCTATGTAGCCCCAAGGTTCCTTCCAATGCGGCACTCCATTTTTCCCGCTGCTGCATCCCCTGCGCCCCTGCCCCCCTCCCTCGCCCATTTGCACTCCCACCCGCCTCCCAGCCGCTCCAGCGGGCAGTTGCTGGTGCACCAAAGGTGTGCCTAAGGCAAGCCCGTTTGCACCCGTCGGTGCCTGGACCGCACCCAGCGCCAGACCCCCTGGCACCCGCGAGCACCACACCACCAGACACCGCTACAATGCCAACCTCCTCCACACATTCAACGCCGGCAGATCCACCACCTGCTTCCAGGCCACCTCAAAGTGCACCCACGAACCCTTCACCTGCCCAAACTGCAGCTTCACCAGCCAGCATACACCAGCACGTCCTGCCCTCCCCACCAAGGCATGCCACAACCATCTGAGATGCATACTGCTCAACATCCGCTCCGTCCACAGACACGTCGTCAAACTCTGGGACTTGCTCGACTCATCCTCACCAGAAGTCGCTTTCCTGAAGGGACCAGGATGAACACCTCATCGGCACCCGACATTGCCATAGCCATCCCGAATGGAGGGGGAATTGCCATCGTCCACAGAAATACCCTCAGAATCTCAACCAACACCAAAGACACCTTCAGCACCACCGAACACCTGCACTTCCAGATCCACATCAATCCCAATACCACCCTCAAAGGTACCTTCATGTATAGACCCCCGAACCCCACCCACAGTTCAGCGACTGCATCACAGACGCCATCAGCAGCACGCCCTGGCCTCCACAGACTACATCTTTCTCGGAGACCTGAACATCCACCCGAGAACACTAACAACAGCAATTCCACCACACTGCTGGACAACCTCACCAGCCTCAAACAGCTCATCACAACACACACCCACTCCGTCAGACACACGCTCAACCCCATTTTCTGCGCCAGCAGCCACGTAACCTTCAGCCACACCACCGAACTCCATTGGACCAACCACCGCTGCATCCACTTCTCCTTCGAGAAAATCACAGCACACAATCACCAGCAAAGAATCCCCCACTGCAGCTAGAACAAGGTCACCGAAGACCAGCTAATCGCCACCCTCACTCAAGACCCACCAATCGACCACACCGACACAGCCACCCGCAACCTCAGGAAATGACTGCGCCAACACCATTGCCCCAATCAAAAAACTCTCAAACGGACGTACCGACAGAATGGCCATCTGGTTCACCGCCGACCTCCAGGCATCCAAGCAGACCTGCCGAAGACTAGAAAAGAAATGGCGCCACGAGCAAACACCAGACAACCATGCAGCCCTCAAGAACGCCATCCGCAGGCACCACCAACTCATTCGAACTGCCTAAAGGACCTCCTATAAGGAATGCATCGACAACAACGCACACAATAGCAAAGAGCTCTTCAACATCATGAAGGACCTCGCCAACCCCAGCTCCAACTCCAACGACATCCCACCATCACAAGACTTCTGCAGCTCTCTAGCCACCTTCTTCCATCGCAAGATCATAGACATCCACGACAGCTTCAACACCAAGATCCCCCCGACAGCCGCTGCTACCCTAAACTTACCGCCCCCCCGTCACACCAGCCTCCTGATCACCTGAAACCACGTCAACGACCGAAGACACCATCAAACCTATGAACACCATGTACTCCGGCTCATCAGCAGACCCCTGCCAGCACCACATCTTCAACAAAGCGAGCTCCATAATTGCACCCCAACTCCAAAACATCTTCAAGAGCTCATTTGAGACCGCCATCTTCCCAGAAAGCTGGAAACACGCAGAGATCAACACCCTACTCAAGAAACCCAAAGCAGACCCAAAGGACCTCAAGGACTTCCGGCCTATCTCCCTGCTCCTGTTCCCAGCAAAAGTAATTGAGAAGATCATCAACAGACAACTGACCTGATTGCTCGAAAAGAACAACACCTTGGACTCGTCCTAAACCGGATTCCGCAGCAACCACAGCACCAAAACCGCCCTCATAGCCGCCACCGACGACATCACAAACCTGCTGGACAATTGCGAAACCGCGGCCTTCATCCTCCTAGACCTCTCGGCCGCCTCCAACACCGTCTACCACCACACTCTAGGCACATGCCTCTGCAACGCAGGGATCCATGACAATGCCCTGGACTGGATCACCTCCTTCCTCACCGACAGAACCCAGAGAGTCCACCTCCCTCCATTCCGATCCGAAGCCACCAAGATCGCCTGCCGCATACCCCAAGGATCATCCCTCAGCCCGACCTTCTTCAACATCTACATGACACTTCTTGCCAACATCATCTGATCACACAACCTCAACATCGTCTCATATGCCAATGACACCCAGTTCATCCACTCCCTAACCAAAGACCCCGCCACCGCCAAAACCAACTTCCACGAAGGAATGAAGGCCGTCACCAAATCAATGAAGAACAGTCGCCTGAAACTGAACTTGGACAAGACGGAGGTCCTCATCCTTGACTCCACCCCCTCCGCCTGGTGGCCGGCCTTGCTGGGAGCTGCCCCGACACCCACCAACCCCACACACAACCTGGGGTTCATCCTGGACTCATCTCTGTCAATTACCCAGCAAGTCAACACCGTCTCCTTCTCCTGCTTCAACACCTTCTGTAGGCTTCACAAGATCTACAGATGGATCCCCACTGGAACTAGAAGGACAGTCACCCAGGCCCTCGTCACCTGCAGGCTGCACTACGGCAACGCCCTCTACGTGGGAACCACGGGCAAACTCCAGAGGAGACTCCAAAGCATTCAGAACGCCTCTGCACGGCTTATCCTCGACATCCTCCACCACAGCCACATCACTGCCCAGCTGTGGGACCTGCACTGGCTCCCCTTCAACAAGAGGATCACCTTCAAGCTCCTCACCCACGCTCAGAAAGCACTCCATGATGCTGGACCAGCATACCTCAACAAGCGACTCACCTTCTACACCCCCAACCGCCAGCTTCACTCCGCTGACCTCGCCACTGTTTCACGCATCCTCCGAATGACCACCGGTGGCAGATCCTTCTCCCACCTCACCACCAAGACATGGAACACCCTCTCCATCCACCTGCGACAGACCAAGGACCTGCTGACCTTTAGGAGTCTCCTCAAGACCTGTTTGTTCGAACAGTAGCAGCTGCCCCCCCTCTCAGCACACTGAGACCCTCACGGGTGAGTAGCATGCTCTACAAATGTTTGATTGGTTGATTGATTGAAAGTTCACAGAAAAACCTTTGCAGTTGCAACAACCCTTTTAATTACTAGCATGGAAGAGCTAAATTAGTGGAGAATGACGAATCTCCAATTAACATACAGAGAAAATCTTGATTTCATTAAAGACAATGGAGGCTATCATAATGCAACAACTTTTATTGCTGCCCACACGTGCAGCCATTTAAAGAACATATTACATCAAACACTAAGCATTCCATAGAACATAATAAAAGTCATGGTAACCAGGCATCGCCCTCTTAGAGCTGCAATAAGTTAAAGTATCTGTTTAATTGATTTCCTCCATGCTAATTACATTTGATAAGTAAGAAGTTTTCACAGTGAGGCAATGTCTGAAAGGAATAGAAAGAAAACAGGTAATAATGATGGCTAAGGAATTAAAAAAACATTAAGTACTGTGTAATGTATAACTTAGTAACTATGTATATGTAAAAACAATGCATTCACATATTTTCTTAAAAATCCACCAGGGGGTTGTGGGGGGGATAATGTTAGCCTCTGTTGTCTTTAATGGAATCAAGATTCTCTCAGTATGTTAAATGGAGAATCATAATTTCATTACAAGACCGGAGGCTACCATAATGCAAGTTCTAAGCTTTTAAATGCTACATTCCTTGTGTGTTCCACAGGTTTAAGGTAAAATTTAACAAAGGTGGAAGCATTCCAACCAGTCTGCTGCTTTTAGAATATCAGAAAGGGATCCCCCACCCCAAAACACTTTAATTTACCATTGCATCATGGAATGAGTGTGCACCAAACTTGGATAAGTCTATTCCTGCTTCATACTTTTGGCTGCTGTCACCCATCTAGAAATTGTGGCAGAAGAGACTGCCTTATTGAGTTTTACAAAGGATATTAGTAACTGACTGTCACAGTTAGGTCTAACATCAATCATTCTTTCTTCATAAAGTTTTATAAAGCTCACTATGCATAGTTTTGGGTAGTCATTAATAGAAGGACTTCAAATCACCAACATTCTGCCCATGCAGTGGACAGATCACTTTGCAATCTTTGCGAACATTGCTACTCGCAATGATTATAATAACAATTCCCTTTCGGTTCCTAAATTACCGTTTAAAGACTGGAAAAATATAAATCTAGGAAATTTCAAGTCTATACTTATACAAACTTGTCCAGAGTTTGTTGCCGACCCCAATATAGCTCTCCAGCAATTATATGACTGGATTGGTCAGGCATCCCACCAATCAGCCCCTTCCAAGGAACATTCTAGCAACCGAGCTAAACCCTCCGCTCCTTGGTACAATGACAAACTTAGGACACAAAAACAGATAAACCGCAGCAAGGAGAGAACCTGGAGGAAAGACTATGATGATGTCAGTAAGTCTGCCTATAGGGAAGCTGTTGCCCTATATAAAAACATGATAGCGCAAGCCAAAAGAGAATATTATACTGACCAAATTGAGCAGGCCAGGAATTCTAGTAAACAACTATTCTCCATTACCAAAGCTTTATCAGGTAACTCCCCTGACCTCACGCCTCCCCCGTCACAATCTCTGTGTGACGCTCTTGCATCTTTTTTCTACACCAAAGTAGATGACATCTACCAAGCATTTTCTTCCAAAGCACTTCCGGTTGTCACATCTTCCGTCACCTCCTCCTTAGCTAATGTCTTTCCGTGCTTTCAATCAGTTACCCAGGAGCAAATAAAAAACACACTTCTGACCATTAAATCAGGTTCACCCCTCGACCCTTGCCCCCTATCTGTCCTCAGACCAGTTTTAGAAGTTATCCTACCAGCTCTCACACAGGTCTGCAATCTGATACTGCGGTCAGGCCAATACCCTAATTCGCTCAAAAACACGCTACTAAAGCCTCTGTTAAAAAAACCTTCGCTCGATAAAAATGAGCTGAAAAATTACCGACCAATTGCCAGTTTACCGTTCATTGCTAAGACCATCGAAAAGATCATGAACACCCAGATCTCTGAGTTCGTCGAGGTTCACCAGCTCCTGGACGATAGGCAGTTTGGGTTCCGAAAATTTCACGGGACCGAGACCGCCCTGATTAAAGCCGCGGATGACATTAGGGAGATTAGGGACCAAGGTGGCACTGCCATATTGGTGCTGCTAGACCTATCAGCGGCTTTTGACACGGTCGACCACAACATCTTGGTCGACCGTGTCCAAGGATTTGGCATCTGTCACTCGGCCAAAAACCTAATAGCCTCCTTCCTTGCCAATAGAACGCAGGCGGTCATCCTAGGACCCTTTCAATCAGCACAACTCTCCGCCCCCTGTGGTGTCCCTCAAGGCTCATCCCTTAGTCCGACACTTTTCAACATCTATGTGTCGGACCTAGCTAAGACCATCAAAGCTCATGGGATGAGCCTTACCTCGTACGCCGACGACACCCAACTAGTGTTGGCGATCAAGGGTGACGGAGAGCAAGTAGCTGAAAAATTTAAGAAAGGGCTCCTAGACATAGGAGACTGGATGGAAACCAATTGCTTAAAGCTAAACTCAGAGAAAACTGAGGTGCTCATTTTCGGTCCATTGTCCCCAGCCTGGTCCACCAGTTGGTGGCCAGAGACCTTTGGTACCCCTCCCACACCGACCTCGAAGGTCAGGAATCTGGGGGTTATCTTCGATGATGGACTGAATTTCATGGATCATGCCAATAAGACAGCAACCACAGCGCACCTAAAACTAAAAATGATTCGCAAAATTCGTCCTTTTCTACCCGAATCTGCGATTAAGACACTGGTCTCGGCTCTTGTTCTCTCATCCCTGGATTACTGTAACGGTTTATTTCTCAACGCGCAATCTCGAGTCACCACAAAACTTCAAACTATACAGAATGCAGCAGCCCGTCTCATTACCGGCAAAACAAAGTTCGAACCTATTGCCCAAAACATAAAAGACCTTCACTGGCTGACTGTACAAAAAAGGATCCACTTCAAGGCTCTCTGTATAGTTTTCAAATCAGTTAATAATCAAGGACCATATTTTTTGAGAGACAAATTGCAACTTTACAAACCGACAAGAGCTTTACGCTCAGCCACTCTTAATCAACTGTCGGTCCCACGCACCAAAACAGTGTCCTGGGGAGACCGTCGCTTTCTGGTGGCGGCCCCCAGACTTTGGAACACCTTGCCTCTTAACATCAGACGAAGTACTACGCTGTTTCAGTTTCGTAAACTCCTGAAAACCTGGCTGTTCTCTCATTAACCATGTTCAACTTTCATTCTGTTCATTCTTCTCTCCTACTTCTTCAATAATGGTTTTCAGCGCCTTGACGCCTAAGGGTATAAGTAGCGCTTTACAAGTGTCAAAAATAAATAAATAAATATTTTCAGACCCAGTTTTGGTCCTTTTCCATATTTTAAAAAGTACTCCATATTAGGAATAGAATCAGTTACAGGTCTCTAGAGCCTTAATATCTGCCACTCTTCTAAAGGGTTAAGTGACTAAATATCGTGGGACAGAATATCGACTACCCAGAATATCGACTAAAAAATATCGAGGGACAGAATATAGAACCTCTATCTACAAACAGGTAAAAAAACACAAAAAAAATGGATACTTTAGAAATTGATATTTCTTAACTCAAATTCGATATTCTATACGACTATGTTTTGGGAAATCAATATTCTGGCCTCTCTATATTTTTGATTCGATATTCTGGACAGTTGATATTTAAAATTCAATATTTTGGGTGTTTACCCATCTGAAGGATATTAGACAAAGTAATGTTGTTAATTTAGTCGCTAATTGATTTTTGGAAAGATAAGAGTTATCAGGCCAGGAGGTGAAAAGATCAAAGATAAGATTAACATTTCATAGTGGATCATATTTCGACCATGGAGGCCTCCTAAGTCTTAGTCCCTTAAACACTCTACGTATTAAGGGGTCAGTACCATTGGAATAATCATTTAAATGTGAGTAGCCTGCTGAAATTCCTGATCTGTAGCAGTTGACTGTTCTATAGCATAAACCTGATTTAAATAAATCTGCTAGGTAGTTAGCTATGTCTACTGCAGGGGCATCCACGGGATCCAGATCCCGTTCCAAGCTCCAACTACACCATTTTTTCCATATACCAGTGTATCTTTCCCTTGTTGCTGGTGCCCATGATTCATCCAGTAGGTTCATAGCTTCTCCTGAATGGCCAGAGTATCTCCTGGAGCCCCTGAAATCTTCCAAGCAAGAAGGTTAATTTTTCCATCTAGAAGAAGAGGGGTACTTCTCCTTCTTGTCCCTGCAGAAGGTCTAAACTTCCTGAAATAAGGCATGGGGCCTCCATTGCCAATTAGATCACCCCTGGGAACCAATTTTGAGTATTCCAAAAGGCTGTAACTGGAACAATGCTGCAACATTTTGTTCAAACCTCCAGTAGAACTCTCTGAATCAGTGCGAAGGGAGGGAAGCCATAGAATTTCCATTTGTTCCGAGATTGGACCAGAGCATCCACTGCAGCGGCTTGGGAGTCTGGTCTCCAGCTGTGATACTAATCTATCTGAAATGTTAGCCTGCTTGCAAAGAGGTCCACCTGGAAAGGACTACACAGGTCCTGGACTTTCTTGAAGATTAATGGATTCAGCTTCCAATCGCTTGAATCTCTTAGAAACATTATATTCCAATCTGCCCTTGTGTTTAGATGGCCAGGGATAAAATCTGCTTTTAGAACTTTTTCTGACTCCAACAGAAGTACCAAATGCTCAAGGCTAGATCTGCAAATAACCTTGCCCTTGCCTTTCCTAAGCAGTTGCTATAGGAGACAGCTATAAAGTTGTCTTAGTTTGATCAAAACTACGCTGTTTTTTAGTACTGACTTGAAGCTCATTAAAGCATTCAAACTTGCCAACATTTCTAAGCAATTTATGTGGAGTTAGAGTTCCATTTTGGGACCATATCTCCCCTGTTTCCATTTCCCCTAATTTTTCACCCTAACCTAGATTGATTGCATCCGACTCCAAAGTGTGATCCGGACTGTTCCCAAAAATCGCTTTCACATTCCAGCTGTCTAGATTGTTCCACCACCATAGAAGGTCCTTTAAAGCCTACAATGACAGGGAAACTCTCTCTGAATCCAAGCGTTTGAAGATTTCAGTCTCTCTAAGGCCCTGTAGTGGAGTGGCCCTGGGGAGATTGCCTAAATGGAAGAGGTTAAAAGGCCAACTACTCTTGCTAATTCCCGTAAGCTCACTATACTTTTGGATAATACATAAGTTACTTTCTTCTTTATTTTGGACAACTTCTTTAGGGTAGGACTTAACTGGGCCAAAATGGTGTTGAGTTGCAATCCTAGGAATTCTAGGTTTTGTGTTGGGGGTCATAATGGATTTTTCATGTTGATGATAAATCCTAATCCTTCCAAAAGGTCCTCTGACCATGTTATGTGTAATAGTTGTTCTTCCTGACTTTAAGCCATCAGTAATATATCTTCTAGACAGATTACTAGCGGTACTCCTCTCCTCCTCAGGGAGGCAACCACTGGTCTCAGAACCTTGGTGAAACACGGAGGTGCTGAGGAGAGGCCGAAGGGGAGACAACAAAATTGGTAGGTCACTCCTTTCCAAACAAATCTCAAGTATTTCTGTAACTCTTTGTCCATAGGGATTGTGATGTAAGCGTCCTTGAGGTCCAGTTTCACAAGCCAGTCTTTCTCCTGTAGGATGTACCTTCCATCTTGAAATGCCTGTACACATGGAAAGGTCTTAGTTTCCTCAAATCTATTGCAGGACTCCAGCCTTTGTCTTTTTTCTTTACTAGGAATATTGTGCCCACAGATCCCTGACCAGTGTTTGTTTTGTGACCTTGCATATAGCCCCCTTTGAAAGCATCTGACTCACTTCTGTGTATACCAGAGTTGATTGTTCCTGGTCTTGGGTAAATACTCTGGGTTGGCGAATTTGGTAAGGTGCAGTGATAAAATCTTTTTTTAATCCCTTTATAGTATCTAGTATCCAACAGTCATTTGTTAATAAAGACCAATGATGGTTGAAGACGTGTAGTCTTCCCCCTACCTTTGGGTGGAAAGAACCAGAGGGGGAAGCCTTACCTTGCTGTCCTTGGCTTTGGAATCTGCCTCTACCTCCACCTGGTGCACAGGTGCTACAGCCTCTTTGCTAAAAAAAGGAGTTGGTTTGCTGAAGTATCTTCCATAACCACATTGAATCTGCTGGTAGAAGGGGGACCCATAGTGGCCACAGCTGACAGCCAGTCACATAATGTCAGCCCTTCTAAAATTTCAACCACCAAACATGCTACTCGCGTTTCACTGGGCCTTACTAAAGGCAGAGAAGGTGGAAACATATTTCCCCAGAGTTTTAATAAAAGTTTCCCCAAAGAGTAAGCCTTTCGGGTCACCCTGAACATCTTTGTTCACTAGGTCCCCCAATTTGGGGTTCATCCACATCAGTGTAGCACTTCTCCTTTCTGAGGTAAGCCCTGCATTGGCTTTACCGACAAGGCTTAGGGCATTTCTGTTCCATCCTTGGAGACACTCTACATCCACTGGAGTACCTTTAATAGAGGCTTCCTCCACTAAGTCTAGGATTCTAGCCTGTGGTCCTAGAATGTCTAGTAGTTTGTCTTGACACAGCTTGAGGCAACATTCCCGTCACTTCCTTGGGTGTCTTCCAGTTTTAAACAGTAATGTCCTTAATTCGGGGTCTAAGTTTGGTGTCATCCCTGATTTGTTATCCAAAAATGCTCTAGGACATTCTGCCCTCATTAGATTCTGTGTGTCTTTCTCAAGGGGTTTCCTTATCCAAAATTTGATACATTTTGCTACCAAAGGCCACTAGTCAGATCCCCTAGGATGAGTGATGCGAGTGGGATTAAACATCCTCCATTCCATCTTTGACCTTTATTGAAATTGAAACTACTGGGTTGGTCTACATGCTCATCAAGGAGGTTATCGTCAAAGGACTCAAGGGGATTAAATATATATTCATCTGCCTCATCATCAATATTAATTGGAAACAAATATTCTTTATCATGGTCAGTTGGTGAACTGAGTTATGTTGTGCTGTGAAGAACACCTGGTCTTCTTGTGGTATGAGGGACACCTGCACTTATTGAGCCAAAATGGTTGGTCTTTCTCATTGTGCCACTAGGGGCACCCATATCATCTGTAGCACAGAGGCTACCTAGGGATAGTACCCTGTGTTTTGTAGCGCGCAGGCTACCATGGGGTTTAAGATGCTTTGTCTTTTTCAAAGCCTTACCTCCCTTCTTAGGTAGAGGGTTTTCTTCATCAGAGATGTCAGCTGAGTCTTCCTCAGCAATGTGGTTTCTTTTCCTTTTACTAAAGGCTGCCTCCATTCCTCTTTCAATGAGGACTTCAGTTGTTCCTCAAAGAAACTCATTAATGTATTCTGGTAAGGGGAATGTCCTCATTAATCTGTGTTTTGTTCTCTGACATTTTGAGATATAGCTATTCTAAAAGAATGTAATTGCATTTTTTTTACTTTTCCCCTTTAAATATTATTTTCAATGGATATAGCCTCTCCAATAAATCTTGTTTAGGGGTTATTTCTTAGGTGAAAATATATATTTTTACATTTTAGAGGCAAATTTTAGCAAATCTTACCCTCCCAACCAGTAATGATAAGCCTGTCTAGCGGCTCTGTGATGCATTGCCATTGAGCGCTGCCATAGCAACACACAGCACGAGCAAGGACGGCCTTCCCTGCTTTGTGTTATGTTCGCTCGGCGAGTCTCAAAAGGGAGGTCCGCCTTAGTGAAATAGTTTAAGCCCCTCATGTCATGAGCAGAGGCAAGCAGGGAGGAAGCGAGCAGGCCGTCATCGGCTGTGCCCAGATGAGTGGGCAGCCAGCCGAAACCAAAGCGCACTGTATGAGAGGAGTCTCACGCCACTCTGATGGCTCCGAAGACCGCTGACTCCGAGCTCCACAGACCTCTGACAATCACATCCAGGTCGGAGGCCTTTTTTACAATACAACAGCGTTTTCCTTCAAAGTTCGCACTATCATCTTGGAAAATAGGTGGAAATAAAACCCAACCATAAATTGGAAGAGTACTAAAGGCAAAGGGTAAAGTCTACTCACCTTCCACGTTGGTTTGGTTATTCTCTTCTTTTGTTTTTAGAACTAAAACATCTAGAAAGGGCAATACATTCTGTTAAAGGCACTAAAATTAATGAAGGAATATCTTCCTTAATGGGGCCATGCGCTGCGCCGCAGTGCTTGTGACGATCTCGGCTCGTCATGCTGCACGGTGGCGCTGTGCTCGTGCTTGTGACGAGCTGAGCTCGTCATGACCACGCCCGTTTCCATGGAACGCTCAGCAGCGGAATTATACCCACGTGGGCGTTCAGCAGCGGTCATGACGAGCTCAGCTCGCCATGAGCACAGCGCCACTGCAAGGTGTTAAAGGTAATAGCAAAAGAGACAAACAAACATGTACCTAACTGTCCAGGAGCAGCGAATAAAAGAGGACAATGCCTAGTTACCACAACATTTTATTGTGTTCTAAGGAATGCTTAGTTTATGATGTAATATGATCTTTAAAGGTCTGAATGTGTGGACAGCAATAAAAGTTATTGCATAATGGTTGCCTCCGGTCTTGTAATGAAATTCTACAGTTGTTTCACCAAATCACTCATGGACTTAGAACTTTTATTTAAATGCTACATTTTTTATTGCAGATTCTAAGAATAATCTAAAAGAATTCTGAGGCTATGAATGAACTATTGCATAGTTTTGAAATTCAATCACTTTACTGAGTTCCACTATAGAGGGGCATATGTACCATTTGTGACGTAGGTCCCTGGTAATGCATGAGACACACTGCCTGAATTTCTGTGCGTTTTTCCTTTTGCCAATATCTTTGGTGCTGTTTGACCAATCTTCGTGAAATTTTCAAACCGAATGGCCCACTCACTTCAGCTGTTGTGTGGAAAGCTTCGAGGTGATTGGTCAAGGGAGGGCCGAGAAAAAAGGATGGGTCCCAAAACGCTTTTTGTCCATGTTAATTTCTATAGGAAACTTTAGACACGGCTGCAGCACAAACAGCTGAATTGGAATTACAACACATTTGGCAGAAAAGTAGCTCTTGGTCCAGAGCGCACTCTTTTTATTAAATGATGTAAATCTGTTTAGTAGTTCCTGAGAAATGTGGATATACAAATATGGCCGAGGAGGATCCTTGAACCCTCCTGATCTCGTGGTTGAGATCTGATTGCCTGCCAACACTTCAAACCAGCAAGTGTTGGCAGCCATCTTATAACTCGGTTCAACCGAGTAACAAACAAAAATGTCAAAAACGGTTAAAAATTAAGAGAAGGGGGCAGGGAAGAAACACCCGGCTCTCTAGGCCTGCTCCAAAAATTATTTTTAAAAAAAATCGGTGGGATTTACGTTGGATCCACAAATCTGGCCAACAATTAAAAAAAAAAACAAAGCTTGGCCTACCGCGATTCATTGTCTTTAAGCCCGCCGGTGGGCCAGGTCCTGGTGGCAATTACTAATAAGATGTGCGGGCCCACGCATGCTCCAGCAACCGCAATTCCCCAGGCTTAATTTATAATGAAAGTGCGTGGGGGACTCCTGCCATCTCCATACAGCCCAGGGGACCACAACCTCCCAGAGGCTAATTATCTTAAATGCGGTGGGTCATGTGCCCCCCCCATAGCCCCAGGGACAGCCACCTTCCTGGGACTCTGTTTGTGATATGCAGGGGCCATGCAGCCCCCGCAGCCCCAGTGACCGCCACCTTCCTGGGGCTATTTACATAATTAGGCATGATGGGCCTCCTCAGATAGCTCCGGGGCTGCTACCTCCCGGGAGCTATGTTGAAAATAATGTGTTTGGGGTTCAAATCCCCCACACACTGCCCCAGGGACCACCACCTCCCCGGGGTTACTTAGAAATGGGAGGGGGCCACACAGCCCCCTCCTGGAGCCCTCTATGACCCGAAGGACGACCACCCCCAGGGTCGGCTCCAGCAATGTCCCGGGTTTCCCACCCCCGGGACATTGCCAAGCCATAGCAAACTCTGCTTCACTTCATGGAAGCAAAAGCAAGAAAAATGCACTCTCTTCCACGAAACAAAGCAGAACTGCTTTTGGGCAGAGGGAGCTGCATGTTTGCAGCTCCCTCTGCCCAAAAGCAATGCTGGCTCCCGCAAGAGGTGGGGAGCCGGCAGGGAACGCGGGGGCTTAAGGCTCCCACGTGGTCCCCAACCATGTGGCCATGCCCTGGGGAATAGGGTCCCAGGGGCAATATTGCCTCAGGACAAAAATAAAAAGTGAAAAATAAAGGGCAAGCCCCGGAGGATGGGGTCCCCGAGGCCACAAATGGCCCAATACCCATTTTAATTTATTTAAAAAAAGAAAGGATGTGGCCATGCCCCTGGGGATAAATAAAAAATAAATAAAGGGCAGGCCCAGGTTGGATGGGGTCCCCGGGCCATAACTGCCACACGGCCCCCTTCCAAAAAAAATAGATATAAAAATGGCCCAGCCCCAGGGGATCAGATCTCTGGGGCAGAAATCATCAGTGATGTAATTTGAGATGTCATCAGTGATGTCACTGACCATGTCATGAGTGATGTAATATGCGATCTCATCAGCAGAGCATTGCGGGGACGCAAGTTATAGTTAGCTCAGCTACAATGGCTAAATTGCTCTGCTTTTGTACCTGTAACCTGTAGGTTTCTCAGTGAATATACATATATATATATATATATATATATATAACTCCCTTACTTGATCCTCTGAGACATACTATGAGATTCATTTAGAAATTAAGAACAAATCCCGTGGAGAAAGATAATGTTTTTTGTCCTGAAACTTGCTATTTTGCACAGTATATTTGCACTATGCACTCGTCACTTTGATTCTTAGATTTAAAATAAGTCCCACGAGATTGTTAACTCTTAGAATACAGGCACTTGAAGTTTCATTTTATATAATGTACTTTACTTATTTATTCATTATAACTTCTTTGCCTGATCCTCTAAGAAATACTATGAGACCAGATAATAGATCCGCTTTAAGACTTGATGATGCATAATTTGCACTTAGCACATGTCACTTTTCTTTCTCCTAATAATAATGAATGGTGCAATCGTTTGGAGGTAATTTGCCGTTTTCCACAGATTTTGTAATTCTTGGTTACAGACTGATCTTCTAACTCCAGGCTGTTCCGTAATTGTTATAGGAATAGTAGCATCAGGGTCACAGATAAAAAGTACTTTACTTAGAGAAGATCAACCCTGTCCATTTCTCCTATTCTATTTCGCTCTGTTACACCCTTCTTACAAGCCTTAAGGGAATTCTTGATTCTAGATACAATTTTATAAATAACATCTACTGTCTTAAATTGGTATTTTAACATCATTGTTCCTTTTTGAAATTGGTGAAAAGTACTTTACAGCAAAATTCTGCCAACATTGTCTGATTACAAGAATGTAACATTGAAAACTGAAAGAAAATGGCAGCCACTATATGTCAAATCAGAAAAAGCTAAATGTGGGTTAACAGTCTAGTCTATTTTTTATGGAACCAAACAAGGGATCTTTGCACTTTGTTATTTTAAATAGACAGTCTAGACGATGGGACTCTATGGTCCAGTTGAAGGCATTCGCCGAAACGCATCAACCGTCCGGTTGTTTTTTGCACATGGTGTTAGAGAAAAAATAAAAATAATTTAAAGAGACTTGTCGTGCTGTGGAATCCCTCTGTGCCGTGAATACTCTAGTGGGGGACCTTGCCGAGCTGTTCCGAATATAGATATATATATATATATATTACCTACTGGCGGTCGCCAGTAGGTATATATAGTTAGGATTTTTTCTCTATGGGATTTTTGAAAATTCTATGTCTAATAACTTTGGCGTTTGTGGACGGAATTGGCTGAAATTTTCGGGAAAATGGAACATTTTGTTTCTGAGCAGCGCCCGAAAATTTGGGGGGGTTTCGTCAAGAGGGGGCCGAGAAAAAAGGGGGGTCCCAAAACGTGTTTTTAACATTGAGTTTTCCATAGGGCGGTTGGCCTCACTTTTAGCCCGAACGGCTGAATGGATTTGCACGAAACTTGGCAAAATTGTAGGGACTGGTAGCCCGATGTGCCTTTGCTAGGTCTCAATATATGTGCTCCAGTGGATTTTGAGAAATTAACATTCAAAAAAAGATATATATCTGTAACAGCGGACCGGGCAGCGCTCCAGTTTGCGTACTTTTCGCGTTACGGAGCTTTGTGAAGCGAAGCTGATTGGTTCTCCGGCGTCTGTAAACATTCCAAACAGTCCGTAGCGGCCGCCATCTTGTCTCTCGGTAGGATCGAGAGACAAGAGGAGGCCAAAGCGAAGGGGCAAATGACCATAAGGGGGCATAGTAGATCCTCCCTGACCCCCTAGGTTTGATGTGGAGGTTTTAAAAGGGCCCCGCAGGGCAAAAAAAAAAAATAATATTAATAATCGAACGGCTAAATGGATTTGCACGAAACTTGGCAAAATTGTAGGGACTGGTAGCCCGATGTGCCTTTGCTATGTCTCAATATATGTGCTCCAGTGGATTTTGAGAAATTAACGTTCAAAAAAAGATATATATCTGTGACAGCGGACCGGGCAGCGCTCCGCTTCGCGTACTTTTCGCGTTACGGAGCTTTGTGAAGCGAAGCTGATTGGTTCTCCGGCGTCTGTAAACATTCCAAACAGTCCGTAGCGGCCGCCATCTTGTCTCTCGGTAGGATCGAGAGACAAGAGGAGGCCAAAGCGAAGGGGCAAATGACCATAAGGGGGCATAGTAGATCCTCCCTGACCCCCTAGGTTTGATGTACCATTTTGCCAAGTTTGGTGTAATTCCGTTCAGCCATTCAGGCTGTAGACGTATCTAAATGTCCTATGGAAAATTGCATGGGGAAAACACATTTGAAAGTGTTGAAATTTAGAACCAATTAAAATGTTGCTTTGGTTTTGTATTTGTGTGTGATGAAAGTTAATTGGTTATGTATATATCTAAAATGAGAGGAAACCACAGCCATTTTGTGATACTACTGTCTGAGGTATATTTGTGAGGAATTTTTGGTGCTCAATTTCTGGTGTTTGATTTACACAGTACTAACGCTTCTCCTACTTTCAAAAAAGTGAGTTGTTAATTTGTAAGGGGAACTATGTTGTACACTTTAAGATAATTTGAAAAATGTTTTCTGTTATTTATTTACAGTCCTTCTGTTATACTAAATACTTGATAAAGTTAGTTTTATATTATGTATTACTAAAAACGATAAATGAAAGTGATTATTTTTTTCTGCAATTTACAGCAAGAAATTTCAAAATAAAATGGATCACAATGAAGAGACCGTGGCAATTTCTTTTGAATTATCCACTACATTTATTGAAATTGACAGCACCAATAATGAAATATTCTCACAAGGAGGAGATGACTTGAATGATTTTTTTGATCAATCTCTTGACGGCGAATTTATCGAATGTTTTGAGACCATAGAGTTACAAGAATCATCATTGCAGACTTTTCATGAGGAGATTCCTGATGAGATGATTGAAGAGGAAATTCCTGATGAGGACATGTTACTAGTTCTTTCAAATTATGAAAATTCAGAAGAATACATTTATATTTAGAAATCAAAAATTGTTTGAGACATTATTCATTTTTATTTTTAATTTATGAGGTTGTAGCGAAGTGATTGTAGTATAAAATGAGACTTATAGTATAGAGTGCAACATTTTTATGTTACATAGTAAGTTTACTCATATTTACTTCCCTTCTCCCACTATATTATCTCCAATGTGTATTTGACATCTCTTCTTCATCTCCGGCCTCCTTTCTCTCACTGTCTGTCTCTGATGCATCCTATCGCTGCCATTTTGTGTAATTACATAAGAGAGTAAAATAAAATAGTTCAGAACGTGAAAAGGGGGCAAAGTAGAGTACCCCTCACCCCCTAGGCCTTCTCAGGCGGTCCCAAAAGGATCAGTTCCTGCTTTCCTGAGAGATTATGGTATGAGTTCCATATACCACAATAACTTGCATTACAACATGCAAGATATCTATCTCCTATTACCAACTTTTGGAGATATTCGCGCTAAGCGCGAATATCTCCAAAAACTAACACCTGCCCTGAGCAGTTCTTAGCCATGTTATCCAATGGGAGGTGGATAACATGGCTAAGAGCATTAGCTCGGTAATGCATGAATATCGCTGAATTTTCAGCGATATTCATGCATTGCGGCCGTTTTTTATCGCATTTGCGATAAACCTTGATAATAGCAAGGTTTATCTGCGATAATTTCTGACGATGCTTAGCGGTAAAAAATTCGTTGCTAAGCATCGTTAGCGATAAATATCGCTTAACTTTGGTAATATGCCCCAACGTCTGTTAACGTTCGATTCGAAGGAAATCAGGAAGTGTTGGGAAACATTGTCTGCGCCATCTTGCCTTTTTTCAAATGCCACACTTTTGTCGTGCACGGCAGCCATTTTAGATGCCTTGACCAGACCCACTCTCTGCACGCTGTCGATCCTTAGCATGGCTCCCCACCCTCGCAAGCATCTCCCCCAGGCACTGGTCACCCCCGCTCTCTGTCTTATGCATGGGCAATAAACCTCCCCCCATCTGCGCTGCTCTTCCCTGAGAATCACACCCTGTGCCCGCCCGACACCTCCCTTTCGCCCTATTCACTACCGCACCCTCTGACACTCCTCTTCCTCTGTGTCCGATTGTCCAGGCCGGTCCCAGGCTATCAGCTAGCCCTGCAGATGTAGTTTATGGCCCCAGCTGTATAGAATCACCCCTCTTCAAAGGAGTTATAGTAGATCAAGGCCCACACCCGATGAGATCCGTCACACCACACGCGTTCCTACTATCTGAAAACCATCCTGTATTGTGATTGGGGAGGGGACCGAGCCTGAAGCGGAAGATTCCAGGGATGACTCTTTGTACATCAAAGTTTTTACAATTATGTGTCACATTAAAAATATATAGCACTCCAACAAAGTAGTAGGAATATAAAACTTTAATAACTTATAAATATATACAACAAAACAAAAACAGTAAAAACATTTAAACATTTTTAGGGAAAAAGAAGGAACAATGGTCAGTAGCGGTCGGTTGTGCGAATAGTCCCAAGGCAGCACAACGTCCAGATTTCTGGACGGCACCCAGGTGATGTTGCCTGGGTGCCGCACTGATTTGGGTATCCGGCGTGGGGCGTCCCGGGGGGTGAGTCGTCAGTAGCGGTCTGTTGTGCGAATAGTTCCAAGGCAGCAGAACGTGCTGAAATGTGGATGGCACCAAGGTGATGTCCAGTAAGTTGCCGCCCTCCGAATAACGGCGTGGGGCGCCCCGGGGGGGGGGGAGGCAGTCCAAAGTTCCGTTAAAAGGGCAAAGGAAAGGATCGGTGGTTTGAACCATCAGTCAAAAAGGGGAGGGGGTGCAACAATTTTTCCTACCGGGTCACACTGTGCTTTCACCGGAACTGATCCGAACTGTGGTCTGCATGATTCTAGTCATTCAAACTGAGGCTGGCGCCAGCATGGGAGCGCCGACGTCCCGCGGCTACAGTTTCGTCACTCCACGGGCGATCATGGCAGTCATTCCCCATCGGGGGTGTCTGCGGGGGTCGGGGACTCCCGCGGCTCCTCTAGAATCTTCAAGGTCGTGGAGGACTACGGTGGTGGAGTCAACCAGTGACCGGGCCATTTCTTTATGTTGGGCCCGCTCTTGCCAGGTCGACCGCCATTTTGAGAGTTCGGTAGCTACCGGCGATCGCGGGGTCAAATGAGCGGACGGGCTCCACCCTGCCGGGCGAGACGTTGCAGCATCGCCACAGTGGAAGAACCTTTTTCCGGGCGCCTGGAGCGCTGAGGGTGCAGCTGGGAAGCCTCCACCTGGGGAGGCGGGAGAGGCCTGTTCGCACCGTCTCTCCCACCCAGTGCACCCCACGGCGTCTCGCTTGACATTTGTTATGGCCGGACCAGGCGATGAGGACGAGGGGGGGGGGGTCGGAGGCATGTGCAAGACATCCCCCCCAGTGTTGTCGCAGCCATTATAAAGGAAAGAAGAAATGTCCCGTCCGTCTTTGGGCCGGACCTCCGGTGGATGGCGGCCGGACGCCCTTTGCTCTGGCCCCATGAACGGGTTCCTTGGCTCATCCGGTGGGGCAGGCCTTGGCGTGTGGTGCCTCTCCTGGGCCTTTCGTGCAGTGGCCTCTCCACTCCCAGGCCCTCCATGGATGCTGGCCCAGACTGGGAGAGAGAGGGTCTAACCTGCAATTCTCCAGGGTTACCGCCACCGCGGCCGGATCCCGTCGGCCTCGGCCTCTGGTTGATGGTGGCCGGACTGGGAGAGAGAGGGGAGGGTCGAGGACACAGACATTCCCCCCCTTGCAACTCTCCAGGGTTGTCGTAGCAATCCCCTTGGCCGGGTCCCATTGGCCTCGGCCTTTCCTCCGGCTACACCCTACGTGATGATCTTCTGCCGACGGTTGGCAGCAGGACCCGCCTTATATGTGTTGCTTCCGGCTGGGCGTAGCCGCAAACCTGTTGCACTTTGGAAGTTTCCAGAATGGGGCGGATGTCTGCTGACTTGTATCTTTCCCAGTTTGCCGTTATTTGGCCGTGGCAGGCGGTGGGACAGACACGTTTTGGGGCAGTGAGGGGCGATGAAGCCTCGTTGCCTTGTCGCCGTTGCAATGTCACACTTGGTTTCTCTTACTGTTTTCAGGTTTCTTATTACGGGCTTACTTCTAACGTTTCTTGTTTCTAGGACAATAATAGGTTTTATCATTACGTATTGGTATCGTTTCTTTGTTTGTTATTTAATAAAAAGTTCATCAGTGGCCTACTGATTTTCGTTTTCCTATTCCTTTCTTTCCAGGTTGTTTCATGCTAAAGTTTCTGTTAACAGGATACAGTGATCACTTCGTTATTATTGCATATGTCCTTTTCACTAGGGGTGCTCTCTGGTCGGGCCAAATGACCTATCTCTAGTAAATGGTCCGGGTGAAACAGGTGCATCAATCAGTGGGGAGTAGATAGGCATGACAGATTACAACGGGGGAGAAAGGTCCGCATTACCTACCCTTTCACTACTTGCAAAGATTTTCCTACGTTTATTTGCAAACAGGGAATACCTCCAAAAAGAACCAATTCCCAAACAGTCAATGTTCGGGCAATCAATCAATCAATGAGGAACGAAATAGGCACGACGTGTTAAAGGTTTGCGTTACCTACCCTTCACTATCTGCAAAGGGAGAGAGAATATTCCTATTCTTCCCCGTTTGCAGGCAGAGAAGATCCTTAAGAGAACTAACTTCGAACAATTCAATGCTCGATTCAAACAATCAACAAGGGGTACTGTGAACACAAATGAACGCCGCTTATGTACATACACATTGCTATTTTCAACAGGTTGTTCCTAATGTTTCTATTTTAGCGAGGTCAAAAAGAGATCCCATTAGTGGCCTACTGATTTTGCTCGATTCTTTTTGTTTTTTTACAGGATTTTTCGCTATCTGCAAAGACTAAACAGAGTATTGCGACTCTGTGCTTGTTTGTAAATAGAGAATGAACCAAAGAGAACCAATTCTAAAACAGTAAATGCTTGGATAACAATCAATCAAATGGAGAGAGAAGCAGGCACGACGGATAACAACGGGGGCAAAGGCCTGCGTTAACTACCCTTCACTATCTGCAAAGAGAGAGTACTCCTATTAGAAATGAGGGGGGGGCAGCATTGAAAGCAGATCAGTGTGCATAAACACGAAAATGTTTTTTCTTACCACGTACTTGACAATCGACAGCTTATGATATTTGCTATTAAAAAACCATTGAAATTCACTGAAAAAACCATAGGTTATAGACCATATATAGTTAGGAATTAGCATTTACAAAACCTTGAAAATTCACTGAAAAAACCATAGGTTATAGACCATATATAGTTAGGAATTAGCATTTAAAAAACCTTATTTTACTCACACAAAACCATTGAAATTCCATATATAGTTAGTTGTACTAACTATATATCGCGCACCTGCAATCCACTGCTGATCATGTCACATATTATATCATTCATGACATGGTCAGTGACATCACTGATGACATCACTGATGACATCTCAAATGACATCACTGATGACATCACTGATGACATCTCAAATGACATCACTGATGACATCACTGATGACATCTCAAATGACATCACTGATGACATCATTGATGACATCTCATTTGACATTACTGATCACATCACTGATGACATCATTCATGTGATAATACGATGAACCTCTTCAGACTCTAATATAACCTTAGATACACTCAGTGTAAACAGACACTCACAGACTGTCACTCATCCATGGAGTTACTTATACACCTAGTCAGTCATGCAAAGAATCAATCACACTTCCATTTCCTCAACTATACAGTTATACACACCTTACTTATTCAAACATATACTAACACATATTTACTCTCTTTTACAATCCCTGATACAAGTTCACAATCATCCATACAGCCACTCACACATTCACTGGCTCTTATGCACAGTTATTTATATATGCCAACTCTCACATGTACTGTGTTTTACATATGTACTTACTTTGACATGTAGCACTGAGATATCCATTCACTCACCAATACACTGATGCACACAGTCAACCACCCATACAGCTGTTTCCACGTGCACTTTTGAACCCATACATCTAGTGAATCAACTGCTCACACATCTATGCACAGAGTCATACACTTCCCAGCCACCCACACACACACTCAGTCTCCCATACAAATACTTGAGCAACCAATCAATAACCCATATACTTACTCATATAGCTACTGATCAACACATGCAGCAGTGTACAGTACAACAAACATAATGATGCACAAATTAACACAGTTCAGTCACTAACCCATGCACTCAGTGAAACACATTTAACCACTCACTCATACATTCAGTCATGCACCTACTAAATCCTTCATCCAGACACTTCTACATCCACTCATTCTTCAATATGTAAGACATATTTTAACTTTACAGAAATACACAGTCACTGGATGTTGTCATCAGTGATGTCATTTGAGATGTCATCAGTGATGTCATCAGTGATGTCATTTGAGATGTCATCAGTGATGTCATCAGTGATGTCATTTGAGATGTCATCAGTGATGTCATCAGTGATGTCACTGACCATGTCATGAATGATGTAATATGTGACATGATCAGCAGTGGATTGCGGGTGCGCGATATATAGTTAGTACAACTAACTATATATGGAATTTCAATGGTTTTGTGTGAGTAAAATAAGGTTTTTTAAATGCTAATTCCTAACTATATATGGTCTATAACCTATGGTTTTTTCAGTGAATTTTCAAGGTTTTGTAAATGCTAATTCCTAACTATATATGGTCTATAACCTATGGTTTTTTCAGTGAATATATATGTATATATATTCACTGAAAAAACCATAGGTTTCAAACCAGTTATAGTTAGGAATTAGCATTTAAAAAACCTATTAAATTCACTGTAAAAAACATAGGTTTCACACCAGTTATAGTTAGCTGGGAATTTTACTGACATAACACCATTGAAATTCCCGTGTTATAGTTAGTTGGACTCACTATAACTTGCGCGTGCAATGCACTGCTGATAACGTCACATATTACATCACTCAGGACATGGTCAGTGACATCACTCATGACATCACTGATGACACCATCCACTGAATGTGTATCTTTCTGAAAAATAAATATGTTTTATATATGTATATGTAAAAGTTGATGGAAGAATAAATGTCTAAATGGATGTTTTTTTAATACAAAAATTGATTGGTTAACTGGCTTATTAAGTGTATCTTAGTGAATACATATATTAGTGAGTAATGTTTAAATATTTAAATATATGTATTAGTGTTTCACTTTGTGTATAAGTGGCTGCATGGGTTGGTGAGTAGCTACATGTGTATGTATATCGGTTATTAGATATTTTTTAGTATCAGTATGAGTGCCTGTAAGGGTTGGTGGGGGTATTACTTAGCACATAGATGCATGAATGACTGACTCTCTGTTTGTATGTGTTTTGAAGACAGCATATGCGCAGGACTCAATGGGTGGATGAGTGTGTATATGTGTGTGTTAGTGAGTGAATGACTGTCTCACTAGTGTCTTTATCAGTAACTACATATGTTTTAATGTAGTATATGTGAATATTGATGTATATAAGTGAGTATATGTGAGAATAAGAGATTGTAAGCGTTCCTGTTTAAATAAGTATGTGTTTCTATAAGTGATTGTTTAAGAGAGTATGTGTAAGTTTCCTTAGAAGTAAGGTGGTAGTGTGTGTATTGCTGTATATGCAAATAAATGGATGTTCAATAGTTTATTTGCATGTGTGAGTATGTGTGTGAGTAACTTTTGGATGACTGTCGGTTTGTAACAGGATGTATAGGTGTATCACTACATATGATGAGTGAGTATATGTATGAGTGACTATGTAGAACTGTTGGTGAATGAGTGGATGTGTATATAGATGGTGGAATTACTGAATTGGTTGTTGTAACTGGTATGGGTATCTCCATTTTTTTGAAAATTTTAGTTTCTATTTTCAAGGGTTACATTACACTGAAAGGAGGTCTGTCACTCTGTCACAAGGATGGTGTCATCAGTGATGTCATGAGTGATGTCACTGACCATGTCATGAGTGATGTAATATGTGACGTCATCAGCAGTGCATTGCACGCGCAAGTTATAGTGAGTCCAACTAACTATAACGTGGGAATTTCAATGGTTTTATGTCAGTAAAATTCCCAGCTAACTATAACTTCCTATATTGTATATTTATGTAATACTTTTTTTATGTATATTGTTCATGTTTATTTATTTATTTATTTTTTGCCTTGGAGAGCTCTCAGTGCGCGTACCGGTGAGCGCACCGGTGCGCAGTCTTGCGGCGTGCCCCGGTGCGCATACCGGTGAGCGTCCCGTTAGCGCTATTGCCGCGAACGAAAACATCATCGTGACGTGTCGCGTGATGCGTCTTATGACACACGGCGTAAGCGCACCCGGAGGCGCACGAGCGCATACGATCGAGCTACGCGCCACCGGGCTCACCCCGACCCGCTTACGCTACGCGCCCCGGGGCATGTAGCGTAAGCGCGTCGGGGCGCGTAGCGTAAGCGCGTCGGGTCGTGTGACCTGAAATTAACACTTCTCATTGGTTCAGAACAGTTTTTTTTTTTCCAAATGAGGAAAGCCCCCACCTTTTTTCCTCATTCTTACTTTGTACTTTGACTGAGGAAGGCCTGTTTGTAGTAATGGCTACAGGAGCAGAAGCAGCAGGAGCACCTCAACCACCACCACCACAACCCCCACCACAAGGACCACCACAACACCACAGTGGTGGTGAAGAAGAAGAAGAAGAGGAGGAGGAGGAGGAGGAGAGGCGGTTCCTGCCAGAAGATAATACCCCCTATAAACCGAATGAGCACTTTATGTGGGATTTTTTTTAAATCCCAAGGGGACAAAAGAAAGTGAATGCGGCGAAAGTGACATGTCTGATCTGTGGCACTGTACTTTCCAAGGGGAACCCTGCAAAAAAATATTCATTTGGGAATCATACAATGATGCACCACATGCAACACCGGCATCCAAACAACTATTCTGCGGCAGAGGTCAGAGAACTGACCAGAAACCCTCCCCAATCTTCTCCCAGCACCTCCAAAAGCAAACAACCCACTCCATCGGGTCCAGAGACAAGGGAGATGGTCCCAAATATTCAACCCCAGTTTGGGGATTTTAAAATAATTTGTATGTTTTGCGGAACTACAATTTCATACGGAGAGAAAAGTATAAAACTAATGAACCGTGCTGGAGACAACCACAACTGCAGAAAGAAACCTTTATTTGTTCCTGATTTTTTTTGCTCCAGTTGAGCCGTTTACAATTCCATGTTTTTTGTTTGTCCCCATAAAAATTACAAAAAAAATATAAAATTGTTCATAAAAGCCAAAAAAAGGTAAAAAAAAACAGTTCTTTTTAGAACTACCTCCAATTTATAAAAAAATGCTACATTTTTTAAAAACTCTGTCATTCTTTTTTCTCCAGGATACGCGTACCGGTACGCGCACCGGGGCGCGCACCCAAAAAAAATAAAAATAATGAAGGAGTGAGCATGAGGGAAGGGGAATGAGAGAGTGATTTTAAGAGAAAGAGAGCTAGAGGGAGCAACACAGAGGGACTGTGTATTAGATAGTAAGACAGAGAGAAGGTGTAAGTGAGAAAAGGAAAATGAATAAGGGAGCCAAAGAAGGGAAGAGAGAGGAAGAAGACTAAAGCAGAGGTACTGGGAGAATGTGAGTGGGTGTTGAAAGTAAAGGGAAGGACAGTAAAGGAGGGGGAATGAGGGGTAGTGACGGAACCAGAGTAAAGGAACAGCGGTGAGGGAGGGTGAGAAAAGAGCAGTGAGTGTAAGTAAAAAGGGGTGAAATACAGTGGATAAAAGTGAATAAGGGTAAGACATGGGGAGTGACAGAGAGAAAGGACAGAGAGAGTAAAGGAAGGAGTGACTGAAAGGGACTGAGTGAAGCAGCAAAGAAAGGTAAGTGAGGGAGTGTGGGTGAGTTATAGGGAGTGAGCATGACGAAAGAGTAGTGACAGAGTGAGGGGACAGAGACAGTGAGGGTAAGAGAGACAGAGTGAGGGAACGGGAGTGAGGAACTGTGAGGACAGACGGACTGAGAGAAGGAGTGAGAGGAGTGGAGTAAGTGAGTAAGGGAAAGGGAATGAGTGAGGGAGCCAAGGAAGGGAACAGAGGGTAAGGGAAGTAAAGCAGGGGGACAGAAAGAAGTTGAATGTGGTAGGAGAGTAAGGGAAAGAGGAGTAAACATGGAGGATAAGAATAAGTGAGGGAAGCAGAGTAAGGAAACAGGAGTGAGCTAGGGTGAGAGAATAGTAGTGAGGTTAAAGCAAAGGGTGATGACAAACTACATTTTTTTAGTCACACTTATCATATAATTAATGTAAACTTAATTACATGTTTTTACTACGCTTTGTATCTGTGAAAGAGAGAAGAAAAAATAAGTTATAATTAGTAACATATATATTTTAAAATAGAAGAGACAGGTCAAGAGGTTAAAAATCATAAGAGTGTACTACGAAGTAAAGTAAGAGTGAAGGACACAGAAAGGGAAATAAAGTAATGTAGAAGGACAAAAAGAGGGAAAAAGAAATAGAAGGAGAGCAAATTACTAAGAGTAAGGCAGATACATTCAGTGACAGAGAGGAAGAGAAGAAGAGAGAAATGAAGTAAGGTAAGAAAGATACTAAAAGAATGTGAGTTAGCAAAACTAAATCAGGAAAGAAGAGTAAGTAAAAAGGAAATGACTGAGAGCGAAAGGAGTCGGATTGAGGATGCATTTACAAGAATGAGGAATGGAAGATGACTAAGAGTGAGTGAAGGGGAGTCACAAAGTGAAGGGAAGAAGGGAGAGAGGATAATATAGAAGGATTGAGGGAAAAGGAGTGAGGAAGTTAGTAGACAGAGGGACTAAGGGAAGGACTGAGTGAAGTGGAGTACAATGAGTGAGGAAAGGAAAATGAGTAAGGTAGCAAAATAAGGAAAGAGAGGGGAGGAGGACTAAAGCAGTGGAACAGAGAGAATGTGATTCGGTGATGAAAGTAAAGAGAAGGACACTGAAAAATAGGAAATGAGGGGTAGTAATGGAACCGGAGTAAAAGAAAAGGGGATGAAGAACGATGAGAGAGGAGCAGTGAAGTTGTTGTAAGAGAAATGATAGAAGGTAGATAAACACAAGTGAGCATAACACAAGGAGAGTGAGGGACTGAGGACATAGAGGTAGTGAACGAAAAACAGAGAGAAGAGGACAAAAGAAAGGAGTAAAGAAAGATAAGTCAGGGAGAGTGGGTGAGTTATAGTGACAGAGTGCGACAAAAGAGGTGAGTGAGTAAAGAGGAATTACTAAAAGAGCAAAGGAGGAAAAGACGGAAAAGGGAAGTAAAGCAGAGAGACTGAAAGCTGAAAAGTGGTGCAAGGGAGAGAGGGGATGCAGACAATTGAAATGGGAATGAGGGGTTGTGAAAGAAGTGGAGTAAAGGAACGGGGGTGAAACAGAGTGAGAGAAAGACAGTGTGAGTGAGTAAAGAGAGCTGAAAAAGGGTGGAAAAAGGAAAGTGAGTGTGAGACAATGGGAATACAATTTAAATTACACAATACAAACTATAGGATAACTTGTACAACATGTTAGATAGTTTATTTTTGCTGTTGTCAGAATATATTGAATTTCACTAAAAACAGTGAGTTCAAACTACTCATCATATGAAAGCGGGAAAAAAAACCACATTCTAAAAGATTGTGTTTAAAAAAAAAACATATAAACTTACAAATCACATATGTACACTAATCTTTGATTTACTTACTTTTCCTTTAGGCCAAATAGTACATCATGAAGGTCCTTTTCATTGGAAAGTACTCTGCTGTTCTCTAAAAATTCCAATTCATCGACTTTCTATAAGAAAAAATCCAAGAACATCTGAAATATGTTTCAATGTTTTCATTTCCTCCTTATGTTCAGTCATGACTCTTTGCTCATTCTTTCACCTTTCCTTAAGGCCAAATAGTGTCAGATGTATCAGTATGTTTTCAAATTACACAAAACAAACTCTGAAATTACCGTTTTCCCGACGTTCTGAAAGAAAGGCTTATACAACATTTTCACAATGTTTAAAAATTCATATTTCCATCTCTGGCTCACTCATGTTCAACATTTCCTATAATACTGATATCACTTACTATGAGATCCACTTACTGTACCTGTATGAGAACTAGAATTTTTATATTATCTTGATCACTTTTACTCACAATATAATTTTAAACAGCAGACTAACTTTTATTAACTGCTCCCGTCTTTATAGGCCAATTACCTTTACTTGAATTTCGGTTCTAAAAACACTAGGTAAGAATTTTTAAATTCAAAAGGCAAACGTTGTTTGAAAGTCAAATGAGTATCATTACAGTTAGTCCAACCTTTTAGACATTTTAAATAAACTGTATAATGCCCTGATGTGGTTGAAGGACCGTCATGATAAATAATAGCTACAGTTGCAAAGGTTCTTACTGAAATTGATAACTGAGAAGCCACGAAATTTTTAATTGAAGTTGTCAATTTAGTTCCATCAGGTCTACATCGTTGGAACATTAAAATGACATACTGACCATAAGTTTGTATAAATAATGTGGACAGCATTGCAGACTTACATTGGGTACACACCATATTGTGATCAGCTGCTTTAACTAGATTATTAAAAGACACTGATTTGCAATCTGGTAAAGTCAAATATATAAATCTTTCAGTGTCTATTCTAGTACTACTTGATAAACTACAATTGTCGCAGTCATGCTGCCATTGATAAGAAAGGCTAAAAAGATTTTTTATGTCTACACCTTCATCTTCCAATACATCAAACATATACATTAAAAATTCCTGACAATCCTGCTGAATATTCTGTGAAAATTGTTTTTGACCAGAACATATGTCTAAAAGATTTCGAATTTCTGAAACACTTTCTATTTTTGCTCTATCACTGCTACATTTCTCAAACACAGAATTCAAAAAACAGCAGAATCTTTGATCCCGATTTTCAATAATCTGTTCTTGTAAAGTTTGAAGAAAAAAAACAACATTGACCACTACATTAGCATAGCAGTTGACACCAGAACTATTTTCAAACTGAAATCCAACAATATCTTCAACAGAATCCTTTTTCTTTCTCCTTACAATTATAGTTTCATCTACTTTTTGTCTTTTTGATACTACCTCTGCAATTATTCTCATTTCTTCTTTTTCGGCCTACCACACGTTTTTCAAACAGAGGATATTGAGGCAAATGTGGAGCATACTCTCTTCTTAACCTATTGTATTCTTTAACACAATCTAGATCTGCACAAATCTTTATCTCATCACAGTCAATCAAGTACAATCCTGATAAAGTTCTGACTCGTGATAATGCCACATATGCCATACCCTCTTTAAACACAGAAGTTCCAATGTTCACCAAAGCACCATCTACACTTAAACCTTGAGATTTATGAATTGTCACCGCATATGCCAAACAAACAGGAAACTGTTTTCGGCGAACATATAAGTCTTTCACAAGCAAAAATCTAGCTGAACAACGACTGATTTGTTGTATTTGGTCAATGCCATCAAATTTAATCTTTTTTAATTCAATTCCATCTCTATTTCTGTAATTCACAAAATCAACAACATGACCCATTGCTCCATTTACCAGACCTCTTTGAACATTTAAATTCCTTCTCAAAATGATACGACAATTTAAACACACATTCAGAGTCTTTTCAAAACCAGCACTCTTCTCTAATTAATCCAATTTTGATTTCAAATTTTCTGACAAAATAATTGTTGCTCCCATATGCTCTATTTTATCTATAGCTTCCAGTTTCACAATCTCTTCATTTTCTAACTTTAATATTTTGTTGTTGAAGATGGAACATTCTTGCACAGTTGGCATCAAACATATCCCAGATTTGTTCTCAGTAATTTTCTTAAAAATATTCTCTGGAAGAATGTTTTCATTTGGATACAAATTTGAAATTAATCGTGCATGTAAAGCTTCTTTCCCATGCTCACTTAGTTTTCCGATTCTTACATCTTGTAGAATATTTTTATAATCTTCATCCTTTGCCTGTCGCATATTTTGAAGCAGTTCTGCATATTTGAAGTTTAACCATATATTGACGTTTCCAATGCATCCTAGGCACTTCCTGGTATCTTCATGCTTGAGCATTTTAAACACTGGTTGTCCTTTCACTGGAGTCAACTGCAGTAGATCTCCAAAAACAATAATGAGTTTACCTCCAAATAACACATCATACTCTGTTCTAAGAATTTCTTGCATTCTCAAATGAACAAAAGCAAGCATTAGATTTGAGACCATGCTTACTTCATCAATGATAAGAAGTTTCATTTTCTTCAGGACTCTGGAAACTTCAGAACACGCCTCTCCAGATAGCTTGTGGTATTGCAATTTATTATCATGCTCAACTGGTAGCATCAGTAAACGATGTAAAGTAATCCCTTTAATGTTATATGCTGCCAGCCCAGTTGGAGCTGTTACAACAAAAGACAGCGGTGATTCAGTCTTTTTCTGCAGATAAGTTGCAATTGCTTTAATCAGAAAACTTTTTCCAGTTCCCGCTTCTCCGCTCACGTACAGTTGGACAACCTTAAATGATGTACATGAGCACTCTTTTTTCTCATGACTGAATCTTTGTTCAATCTGTTCTGTGACTTCGTCATATATCTGTTTCTGCTCAACGTTTAGTTGTTTCACCAAATCTTCTAAGTTAATTACATCCTCTTCAACTTGTTCCATAGCTCTTTCCACCTCATCAATGGCAGTGGCAGCTTCATTTTGAATAATTGGTCCTCCTAGTGGACCCTGACTCTGACTGTCTTGAGAACTGTCTCTAGCAATCTCTGCAACAATTGTGGCTTCTTGCTCTATTTCTTCGTTCAACATTTGCAGATAATTTGGAAAAACAGGGCAATCTATGGTATCCTTGGTTGCATTAAAAGAATCTTCGTAACAGAGAAAATCTCCAAGTAGTTCCTCTTCTGTACGCCATGGCTTAAAGAGTTGCAAAAGAGCTAAATAATAAAATTCCCTTTTGTCTTGAGATTCGCAACTCAATTTTCGATGATTAATCAAATGGCCTTTTCTCTGTTTCACTAGACATCCTTCACACCCAATGACAGCATATATTCCATTATTGATATCTTTTGTGATGTTCCTCTTATAAGTATAGTTTTGCAGAACTTCATACAAACAAGTGTTCTCAAGATGAATGCTTCTATTTGGATAGTATGTATCCAACATGTTTGTCGTCAAAATATCTGTACTATTTCGTTCTTTCTCCGCCAAATACTCAATTTCTTGTACAGATTTCAAAACTCGGTTTCGTGTTGCAGCAAGACCTAGACTCGCCCAAATGATTGTTCTAGATTTGGCATAGAGACTTGCTGATGATAACCGATCAGAACATTCATATGCTCCAATTTCTCGATGCGACAACATCTTCAGACTGAAACTGTATAATTTTTAACTCATACTCTTTTCATGTAAAATGTCCTCCCACATTTCCTTCAGTTCTGTCTTTTCTTTTTTTGTGATGTAAGACGTCACATATCGAGCCACAGCAATAGAGTTGTCAGCAACAAACTGAATATCCATGTTAGCATTTCACATGGACAAAATCACTGGGTTGTAGTCATTGATGTACTTGGACTCTTCGTTTCTTTTTAAATTGTATGTATTTTTTGGTGATTTCCTTGTCACAGTATGTCGCAGAGAAGACATCAAATTATTTACTCTTCCTTTAGAAATCACTGGTCATGGAAACCCGAAACGACATTTTGTGTAGAACTTGTCCTTGTTTCTGAATTTTCGAAGACAGCACTTTCCACAACGATGGGACTGAAAACGTAAAACTTGTTGCCTTAAACTGTTTTCTTCGGTAGTTTTCGGAACAGCACATGTTGAATATTCTTCAATGAAACTCATCACTGTTTCATCCGAATCTGTTCAAAATTTGGGTGCATCTTTAATCCATAACAACATATGTATGTGAGGAGCACCTCTCGCTTGATACTCCTTTCTCCAAAAGAAATCCAAAACCTCTCCAAGGGGAGGATTTTTTTTGTTGGTAATAAAAGACATCATAGCTTCAAATCTATGATTGAAATATCTGCATACATTCACTGGATCCAAAGAACACAGTTCTCCAGGTGTTTTGAATTCTATATTTTGTATATTTGCATTTGCCTCTTGTAGAAATTGAAGTAAGTCGTCCCATGCATACTCAGCTCAGCTAAGAGTGAGGAACCATGTAGGAGTTCCTAAGTTTCTTAGCATACATTTCAATTACCCATGACGATGTGGTACTGAAAATTCTGGACTCGTGTAATAAACTTTGTCGTAGCATGATGATTTTTATATCAAAAGACCGAGAATGGCTAGTACACTATGTACAAACATTTTCATCATATTCCAGTAACGATTTCACCTCGAAATCGTCAATTTCGTCCTGAACCCTTGGCTTCCATTTTGTGTACAGCAGCCATTTTGTGAGTTGCCCTCACATAGGCTTATAACTACAGCCAAGTTCGATTCCAAAGGACACGTACACCTTAATTGACTTCTCTGTGACCTGGGCAAGCTGAAACCATTGCCCCAGGCCGAACCTGCCCGGCCAGTTCCTTTCCCAGTGGCCGAGCGAGATAGCATCAAGGCACAACATGTCATAAACCTTTTCAGCGCACACACACCCTGTCTTATCTTACTCACACCTGTCTCTGCTCCCTTCTTTAAGGCCTGTTTACGATGGGGATGTGCCGGGTTTTTATTATGGGTTTCTGCAGCTTGTGTAAGAAGGAATGTTGGGTTTTTGCATATTTGCAAAAACCAGAACTGCCCCTTTCTTTTTTTGTACTGAGTCATGTAACGCTAAAAACATATAAAAGGCCTCTGTCCTCTGTGTTCGTCAGACTACCTCATCCACTTGCTACGGCTTCTGGGTGACGTGGCCTCACTATGTTAAGTTTAATAAAGATGTCTTTTCATATTTTCAGAGTCTGTGCCAAGTTCTTGTTATATTAGTAAGTATTCCCTGAGAGCGAAAATTACCAAGTTCTTCAGTTGGCGTCCTAACGCGGGGATCATCAGAGAAGTGACTTTCTGTGGGAGTGATCGTGCCAGGAGACTAAAATAAACTGAGGAGGACAGAACAAGATTCTACTAAGAAGGTACTCTGTGCACGGGGATTCTGGAGATTCTTTGATTCTGCGGCCCAGTATATTTCTGATCTTCCTGATTTTTGATCCTCCACATGATGTCACTCCTGACTGATAACCTTTTTGCGTGAGTATTCTTAAAAAGACCATTAGGTCATGTAGAACTTGACAGTTAGAATCTGGATAGCATTTTGATTAGTAAAAGTAAGAGTTAAGTATAAGTGGGTCGCTCCCAGTCCTTTGTTCTTTGGTTCTTTGATTTTGATTGGTTCTTAGTTTGATTTGTCCTTAGTTTTTATTTGAATATTGCAATGTTCAAAAACCGAGGGTCTTGTATATTTACGAGTGTATCGATAGAGATAGCCCCTTGAAGTTTGAAGCTAGATTAGTGAGCTATAAGATGCCTGATCTGAGCAAATTTGGAGCTTTGTGTTGGCCAACTTTGTATACGTTTGGATTTAGCCGGCTTCCCCTAAAGGGGATATCTAAATAGGTTTAGATTTAAAAAACATATTTCTTCCTTGGTGATTTTGTATCCCTAGGGAATTAAAATATGACATAATACAAAACAAGGATCCTTTGTTCTGCGCAATTTTATGAATGGAGATATGCAGAACGATTTTCGGTGTTCTGCCAGCCAAAGCTAGTGAATTAAGTGTATTGTGGCTTCGTGCACATACAGCAGTCTGTTGGGCTGTGTTTTTTGCAGTCTTTTGGAACCCTATTGCGACGTGCTTCTTGTAAATATGACTTACAGCTAGTATTTACAAATGGCTTTGTTTTCGTCCTGAGTGTCGATTTGTGGGTTCAATGTGTGTTTCAATGTCTATGTGGTTTTTCTCATTAGTGTAACTTCAGTAATAGCTACAGCGCTGTATTTTGTGTCCCGAGTGTTTGAATTCTTTCTCTTTATGTCTGCAATGAGCTCTCAATGTGTGTTTGTGGGTTTCTTGATGTTTTCAGTCTGTTAAGTAAAATGTCAGATTAAATAATATTAAGTAGAAATTAAATAACACTCCAGCAATTTACTATGTCACATGCTAAAATCGCTATGTGTTGCTATTTAATTTACAGACTAAGCAAAAACGCATATGTGCAAACTGTTAAAAGCTTAAAATAGATAAGTTAAAATTCACATTCACTAGGAATACGAAGGGCCTCAAAAATAATTGTGTGTTTTGTAGCAAAACGAATTTATAGTATTTTTTTTACTTACATGCATTGTAGTACATGAAAAAGACAAACACTTCAAAACTTGAAATGTCTGTTTTCAGTAAAACTGAAAGCATGCTCAGGTTTCAGCACTCTTTCAGGTTTCAGCCTTTCCTGCCTTAAGGCAGCAGATGTTGTTTTTCGAAGGCCATAAATAGCATTGGAATGTTTATTTAGCCCAGGACTTAGCTGTTAGTTAATCACAGTTGGCCTTTTTAATTTCAGAATAGTGTTTTAGAGGGTTACGAAAATAAGGTTCATCACTTTGTATCACTGGAAGACATTCCAAATACGGTTTTCCTCTCTTAAAACATCTTTTTCAAAGTATATTTTTGGTTCTGTTGAAAATACTGATTGCCCTTTAAAAATGGCGCGAAAAATGTCATGTTTTAAGTTAGGCTTTTTGTGCGTAGGCGCATAAATGAATGCATCTAAAAATGATAGGCAAGGGATGCAGCTTACCTTTATATGTGGAGTTATCATAAAAACAGATAATTGGTTTCATTGAATGAAAAATTATTGATTATGGAAAAATTATTTGAGAAAATAATAAGTGTTTTTTAAAATTGTTTTTTGATATTTATAAAGCTTAATACTCATACTATGACCTCCTAGCATTAAAATTTGATTTAAGTTATGTGTTACTGTATAATCAGGTAATTTGCATGTTGGTTTTCACTTGGCACAGGCGTAAAAAAACTCATTTTTCCAAGGATTTACATGAGATATGACTAATGTCTAATATCTGTAACGTGTAAAGAACATCCTGAGGATGATTAATATGTAAAACAATTATAGGATATTTATTTATAAGTGCCCCAAAGATAAAAGTCGAAATTGAGTTAAATGGTTTTTTAACACAGATTCTTGTCATTTACCATAGCTTGAGAGTGTCTCTGGCTTCAGTAAATGCATACATTTGTGCATAATACAAACTTTGGGTTGTTATTGAGGTTGTTTTTCATAGCTCGGTGAGCCAATGTGCCCGGTGCAGAACTTTGTGTTTAATATCAGGGTTGAAGGTTCTAACTTTAGCGGTACCAAGCATTTATTCTAAAAACTGGTATGTGTGAACCCTTCACAGTAAATGTAGTAGGCCTTCTGTCTCTGTCATGTTGACATCGTGACCTTTTAAATTCGAGCCTTGTCTCTGTGAAATGCAGAATAACCTTGCTAAATAGGCCTCTGAAAGGTGGAATTTCTGGTTTAAAGTTAAAGACTTCATTCCAAAGGGAAATATAAAAAAGGTTTCTTGAAAGGTTTCTTTAAAAGTCCCAACATCATGACATTTGTATTTTTGCTCTAAAAAATAATGTCTGCTAGTCGTTTTTATTTGACAGAAAACGAAGTGTTGCATTACATCTTAGACAAAAAATAGGATGCAGCATTTTACTAAAATTTTGAAGCCTACATGAATAAGTAAGAACGATTTGCCAATTAAGAAGTTTTTTTATCATGGAGATTGTGGCACAAGGCTAATTTTAGATGTCAGGAAAGGATTTTACCTCTAAAAGTTAAAAAGGCTTCATGTTGCAAGGTGACTGACAAGATGGTAACAGTTAAGTAATGGAAATGTATTTTTGTGTTTGTTAATGTGTATCATGTTTTGTCTTCTGCTTAAAATTTACAATTGATGTCTGTTTATTATATGTATTATCTGTACATATTGTATATGTCTCTCTTTTGTGTGCTGTGTATTTTTTTCCTTTTCTCTTCTGCTCACAGATCATTCATGGATTGCTCTGGGGGCTTTTTTAAGCCTAACAAGTTCTTTCTGGTTCTGTGTGTCTGAAAGTTGTATTTGACAGCAGATACCCACTATTGGTGATCTACTGTCAAACAGGAGGGTATCCTTACACGGTATTATGCGTCACCGCTCATTTATATATGCTATCGTTTTACAGCGAGTATATCTGATGGCTTGACGTCCGTTTTGTGCGTTTTTGCATGTTTTATGTTGTATGTTGCCGCTTAAGAAATTATTACAAATTCACCCGTGTTGTTGTGAGGGCCATGTATGACGATACGTGTCGCTGTCAACAGTTGGGTAAAATTTTCGCTGATACTAAAATTCACAGCTATGATTTTTTTACATATTGTGAACCAGACAGACAACACTTCACCAGTGTATGTCAAATTTGGCTATAAGTATTGAAGAAAAATAAACAGCAAATTGTGTCATTTGTAGTCACGATACTGCCTTTTCCTGTAAGGAACAGGCAGCCCTAAAATTATATATCCTGATTGGACGTAAGGATAAATTATAGATTTGTGACTCTTGTACATGGTGACCTAATTTCTATTTCACATTAGTCAGTTTTATTCTGCTTCCTAAGTGGCTTTCCTATGGCTCTGGACCGTAAAAGAAACCAGGTTTCATTTTTTCCTGAAGAAGGAACTGGAACATTAGCTGAGATTACCGTATATGGTGTAGGGGCCAACGGTAGAGTTAAATTTGTAGACTATTGTGATTTTTTTTTGTGTATCACCCATACTCTTGGTATTGTGTCACATGCCTGACTATCACCCAAGCACATCAGGCCTAGTTATTGGGGATTTTAGCTGTGTCCTATTCTCTTTTCCGTATTCCTTTCACCAGTCAACTTTTATTTATTATTAGTGTATTGTTCAGGTTCGCACTTTCAGATTGCAGTAATGTACCATGGACCCCCATTTTATGTATAATTCCCTGTTGCATAACTAGACTGGTTTCTAAGAATTTTCTTTAGGCCTATTCTGATGTTTTTCCAGTCTAACTGTTAGGACTGTTAGGACTGATTAACTGACTCAATACTATAGTAAGATAAGCTTTCCACCTCAATAGGAGACACATTAAGTTTTTTTTAATATGACAAATTCAATGCCTATTCTAATTTGGTTTTTAGTTCCTTTTTCTGCTGCTTTAATTTTAATGAACCAGATGTATTTTAAATAATGGAAATACCAGGACTCTCTAGTTCTTGTCTTTTGTTCCCACATCTTGATCATTAGCTTTTGCATTGCATAGTCCCACCTGATGCACAATTATTATGATAACATGTATGTGATCCCGCTTTTGAGATGTTCTAGATGAGGAATTTAGGAACACCTATGTGTATCATTGAGATAAAATGTGTTTGCCCCATGAGACATGCCACTATGTGTGAGGACATCCATTCAGATAGAATTCCCATGTCGCTATGATGATGAAAGATATGCTCTCACACGGAAACCCAATTGAAGAGCCTAGAGGCACTGTTTTGCCTATTGCCTTTGTTTTTGTATTTGCCTTTGAGAATGACAGTGTATTTCAACACAGAATTGTCCCATGGCGTGTGGCCACTCCTTTGAAGATCGCAGGCCACCTGTTTGCAGTCCACTTGTTGTACAATGAACTGTTTAAAGCATTGCACTTGCTTCATCAGAAGGCGTTCAACATCAGAAAAGAAGAAGGAGCTGGTTTTGCCACAGTCCCTTGAGATTTCAGTGCAAAATAGCGCTTGTTATGTGCTGGTTAACCTCTGACAGTGTGCAGTCCCTTGAGCCCCTTGGCCTGAGTTTTGGCCACGCACCCCTTTTTTCCCTTGCTTCAACGGAAGTGCAGTGCACCGGAGGACCCAAGAGCGGCAAAAGGCACTCCATTCTGGTGCCCATAAAGAGCAGCCTGAGCATCCTCTGACACTGAATGAAGAGTGTTGGAGTCTGAGAATGGTCCCGGGTCTGCACGAGATGATCTGTGCCCATATCTGTAGTGTCTGCCGCAGAGGAGAGATACGGTGCACTGCCTTGAGACATTGAGACTTTTTGAATGAGCTATGAGTGTTTGCCAGGAGGGTACTCCAACAGATACTGAGCATCAGAGCATGGGAGGCCTGAATCCAAAGGCCCATGCAACAACGGGAGCAGACTTGATTGGACAATAGAAGCCTGCCAGAGAGGCTTTTTGAACAGACTCTGGGCATAGTTGGTTTCACAAGAGGTTTCCGTGTGATTGTATAGACTAAGTGTTAGGAGAATGATTTTATTGTTCAACTGGCATTATTTTTAAGTAGTATTCTGTTTAGTAAAAGCAGAATAAAGTCCATTTCCTGTGGAAGAGTATCCCCTTTTCACCTCAGAGCATTAATGAGGGTCACCACTGTTTCACTTGAACATATAATAAATTACAGAAAATGCATAGGAAGACCTACAATGTTACTAGATAATTTTAGGATCTACCTTTTGCTTAGGGTTGTGAAAAATTATGATTTCATTTGTAATAGCGGTCACTACTTTGTCTATATGTTCTTAATGACGTGTTTTCTAGTGTTTTATAAACATGGCATTGTCTTTTATGGGTGGGATTGTTTTTGCTGCCCAATTCACATCTGTACCCACCTCCCAACCTATGTCTCTTCCTACTTCTACTTCTTTGCATTCTTTCCAGATTTTACCTGAACATGGACTAGTTAGGAGGTCAGAGTTTACTGATAATTCCTTTTGTACAGTTTCTGCATCGACACCAGTTAGTAGTGAACATCACTAATTGTTGGGTGTGTGGTCTTATACCACATACTACAGATAGAGGCATTCCCTATTTGGTCCTGCCATATATGGCCTTTGTGCTACTGCGTGTGTAAGGAGACCTGTCCCGAGAGAGTCGCTAAGTAATAGGATTATGCTTCAGCAACATCTTGATGATTTGATAAATATAGACCTGGACTCAGACTAGCGTGAGTATAGGTTATTGCCTATGTAAGGGCAAAAGGAGCGTCTGTGGTACTGAAAATTCTGGACTCGTGTAATAAACTTTGTCGTAGCATGACGATTTTTATATCAAAAGACTGAGAATGGCTAGTACACTATGTACAAACATTTTCATCATATTCCAGTAACGATTTCACCTCGAAATCGTCAATTTCGTCCTGAACCCTTGGCTTCCATTTTGTGTACAGCAGCCATTTTGTGAGTTGCCCTCACATAGGCTTATAACTACAGCCAAGTTCGATTCCAAAGGACACGTACACCTTAATTGATTTCTCTGTGACCTGGGCAAGCTGAAACCATTGCCCCAGGCCGAACCTGCCCGGCCAGTTCCTTTCCCAGTGGCGGAGCGAGATAGCATCAAGGCACAACATGTCATAAACCTTTTCATCGCACACACACCCTGTCTTATCTTACTCACACCTGTCTCTGCTCCCTTCTTTAAGGCCTGTTTACGATGGGGATGTACCGGGTTTTTATTATGGGTTTCTGCAGCTTGTGTAAGAAGGAATGTTGGGTTTTTGCATATTTGCAAAAACCAGAACTGCCCCTTTCTTTTTTTGTACTGAGTCATGTAACGCTAAAAACATATAAAAGGCCTCTGTCCTCTGTGTTCGTCAGACTACCTCATCCACTTGCTATGGCTTCTGGGTGACGTGGCCTCACTATGTTAAGTTTAATAAAGATGTCTTTTCATATTTTCAGAGTCTGTGCCAAGTTCTTGTTATATTAGTAAGTATTCCCTGAGAGCGAAAATTACCAAGTTCTTCAACGACGGTACCAATACTCGTTTGTACCACGCTGACATGCCATCAGATTGATTAGATGAGATTCCAAAATATTGTCTTGCAGATTGACTTTCTCCATAAAGTCCCTCGCCTAAACATTTTCCAGATGTGCTCCACTTTTCAGTATATGGTTTACTGCATAAGAAAGCCCAGACAAGTCACTTTCCTACAGTAGATGAAACAAATATGGAATGCATTGATGAAACCTTGGATCTTCAGCATATAATCTTAAAGTCCGGTATTCAGATGCAGGAATTTCAACTGGTCGATCGTCATATCGTCCACCTCGACCTGTTGGAAATAACTGTGGAAAACAACGAGCTTCCAAACTTTCTTCCCATACACTAATGGGACTGCCTTTTGCTGATTTCATTCGAAACAAGTCAATTGCATTCCCCATTACTTCTTTGGAATGCAAAGGATGAACAGTATAATGTTCATATATTTCTTCACTTCTAGACACATCAACTTTTTCAATTTGGCCGGCTGAACAATCACTGTCTTCTTCTGCAACTGTTTCCTCTGCTCCAACACATACATGTTTGTAGTACTCATTGTTTTTGACCAAATACAACGTTGCCTTTTTGACTTTTCTAACATCCACTAAATCTTGCCAGATTTTTTTACTCTTTGTTGGAACCCCATTAACTAGAATAACAAGAGGTTCCTCTTCTACTTTTTCTACACCAATTGTATCAATATTTTTCTTGAAATCTAGAGGCAAATAAACAACTCTTCCCTTTAATCCTCTCTGTAAATCTGAAGGAGGCAATTTCCCTATCTTAGGCTTCATGCGAACAATAGCCTAAAAAGGATGTACACATTGAATCAGATAGACTCATAGGTATTTAAATCCATCAATTCAGAAGGAATGTCTATCAACTCCAAATTATTATGAACAGCTCTAGCAGGCATTCTGTTTTCATTTAATTTATTATAACAATATTTACAAATACGTTGATCGGAACCCAAATCAAAAAAAATTCTATCAACAAATAAGTTGCAAAATCCTTCCACTCATTATTATTTACCTTTTCGCTTTTTACATATAAATCAACTAATCTAGTCTGATGCTTATAATGAGTTCGTCGACAACACACACAACTAAAATTTGGCCTTTCACTTGATTTCACCTTAAACTTGGAAATTTCCCGGTCAAACTTTTCTGTACTTGAAATCTGTACATTGTCTTCCACATTACCTTCTATTACTGTGTCAATTTCTACACAGTCCTCTTTTTCACCAAAATAACAAAACTCAATTTCTTCACAAATGTTCTTCACATCTAATTCAGATCCATGCAAAAGTGCACTGTTTAACTGTTTAAGCTTAAGTGCTGGACTTTTTGCATAATACAACATTCTCACTAATTTCCTCATTTTATTATGATGCACTGCTAACATCCTAAAATGATGAAAAACACTCTGACATACTTTTCTAGAAAGACAAGCCAGTGAATGTCCATGCAAACCTGTGTTTTCTCTCACTCTGCAAGGATCTAAGTCTTGCAACATCTTCATTTTCTGTTTTAGACTTTTCTTACTATATGTACGTATAAAGTTATGAAGCAAATCGATTGAATGCTGTCGCACACTACAAATACTACTACACTTCCAAGTGCACACTGGACCCTTAGTATGTCTCCCTAAAACTTCATCAGCTAACACCTCTTCTGCATCTCTAGACACAAGTTTCTCTTTTTCAATCGGACAACCGTCTTTCACCTCATATGCTCGACCACTGGTGTCAACTGCATGCACCAAAACATTCTCCTGGAAGTAACTCTCCTCATTAAAAAATGGCTCACAACTTGAACTATGCATCCATTCTCCAGAAAAAACGTTACAAAAATTAGTCCGATTAATTATTCTTTTGCATCTACTGTTTGATTTGAAAACATCAATTGTCTCGTTAAGTATCCTAATTCTATTGATTACTAAAATAAATAAATTTTTTCTTAACTTCAAAAGCCTGATCAACAATCTTCTCTACACTTTTCTATTTCTTGTACAAAGCAGCTCTCTGTTTACCTTTCTTAATATGTTTTTAACAAATTTAAAACTCCCCTACTGCGAAACATTCATCTACAGGTGTCCCTAAATTGGTTTTGCCTTCTATTCCTATGCATACTGTTCTCTCCTGCTCCAATAGTAACATTTTTGGAGGGCCTCTCATTCCTTTTCAAATTTGCTCTCTTCTTCTGTATATTCACATTTCCATTAAAAAAAATGTTGATCTACATATGTTCCGAAAAAGGAGGAGCTTTTTTGTGTTTTTTGAAGTATTTGTTGTAGGGGAGTGCTTTAATTTCGTTGCTGTTTTTGTTTTTTTCCGCTTGGCATCTTTCCTTCTCCTCTGCCTTGAGGGCATATTTCCTTACTATTGAAATCTTGAGTTCAATCTGTGGTAAAGAAAAAAATAACACATTATAGACCACTATTACCAAACAACAAAGCAATGACAATAAGCAAACGTTATAAACACTAGTTTACAACATATCTAAGTTTATACCACAGCAACTATGTAACTAAGAGTAAGACAGAGAAAAAGAGACAGAGAGAGTCAGACAAAGAAACAGATAGAGGTAGTAAAACATAGAGAAGGAGTAAGACAGAGAGAGTGTATAATATGTTGTAAGACAGAGAAAGGATGTAATAGGGAGAGGGAGTAAGTCAAAGAAAGGGAGAAAGGGAGTAAGTCAGAAAAAGGGTGTAACAGGGTGGAAGACAGAGAGAGGGTGTAAGAGGATGTAAGACAGAGAGAGGGTGTTAGAAGGGGAGAGGATATAAAAGAGACTAAAACAGAGAGAGGCTGTAAAAGGGAGAGAGAGAGAGAGTAGGTTTGAGAGACGGTGTAAGAGGAAGCACATCAGAGAGAGGATATAACAAGGAGTAAGTCAGACAGAGGGTGTAACAGGAAGAGAGGAAGAGAATAAAAAAGTCAGAAAGAGGGAGAGAGGGTGTAAAGCAGACAAAAGGTGTAATAGGGAGAAAGTCAGGGAGAGAATGTTTCAAAGAGAAAGATTGTAAGACGGAGTAAATCAGGAAGAGGATGTAAGAGAGAGTATGACTTACAAATTGCTGTAAAAAGAGAGAGGGAATAAATTAGAGACAGGGTGTAAGAGAAAGTAAGTCAAAGAGAGAGTGTAAGAGGGTGTAACACAGAGTCAGGATGTAAAAAGGAAGAAGTCAGAGAGAGGGTGTTAGAAGGGGACAGGTGGAAAAATAGAGTAAGTCAGGAAAAGAATATAATAGAGAGTAATACATTCTTGATAATGCTTGGAAAAGAAATGTTGGTGCATAAAGGAATTGTATTTTGTAAAGAGTGAGGTTTCAGTAGTGTAATGAAATGCTTATACATATGACCTGTGCTCTGTTTTGTAAATGTTATTTAAAAAAAGATTTCGGGCACATGAATTGGTTTTATATTATTGACAAGGATTAGATAGTATCTGCATGATTAAAAAAATATATTAGCACATTTCACAATCATGTCACCTGTGTTTCCTCAGATTAGTAAGCAGATTGTGCAGATGAGTTGAGGCCTGTCCAGGGGTGCAGAGGAGGTAAGTCCTGTGTACAAGAGTGCTGTGGACAGGACTCATCTCCTCTGACCACCTCATCTGCACCCCTGGACAGGCCTCACCTAATCTACACCCCTGGACAGGCCTCACCTCATCTGCACCATGTTACCATCAATTATACCCAATACATTGAGGCCTGTCCAGGGGGCACGGAGGAGGTGAGGCTTGTCCAAGAGTCAGAGGAGGTGAGTCCTCTCCACTGCACTCTTGGACACAGGCCTCACCTCCTCTGCACCCCTGGACATGCCTCACCTCATCTGCACAATCTCCTTCCTAATCTGAGGAAACACAGGTGACATGATTGTGAAAGGTTCAAATATATTTATTTAATCTTGCAGACACTATTTATTCCTTCTCAAAAATGTAAAAGCTATTCATTTGCCCCCAAATCGTTTTTCCAATAACATTTAAGAAACAGAGCGCTCGTCCTATGTACAAGCATTCCTTTTCACTAATGAAACCTCACTATTTTACAAAATACAATTCCTCTATCTAGCAAATGTTGATACCAAACATTATCATTAAACATAACAAAAACCAACAAGAAAAAAGCACAATCTGCTTCCTAATCTGAAGAAACACAGGTGACATGATTGTGAAAGGTTCAAATATATTTATTTAATCATGCAGACACTATTTATTCCTAGTCAAAAATGTAAAAGCCATTCATTTGCACCAAAATCGTTTTTCAAATAAGATTTAAGAAACAGAGCGCAGGTCCTATGTACAAGCAGTCAGGGAGAGAATGTTTCAAAGAGAAAGGTTGTAAAACGGAGTAAATCAGGAAGAAGATGTAAGAGAGAGTATGACTTACAAATTGCTGTAAAAAAGAGAGAGAGGGAATAAATTAGAGACAGGGTGTAAGAGAAAGTAAGTCAAAGAGAGAGTGTAAGAGGGTGTAACACAGAGTCAGGATGTAAAAAGGAAGAAGTCAGAGAGAGGATGTCAGAAGGGGACAGGTGGAAAAATAGAGTAAGTCAGGAAAAGAATATAATAGAGAGTAATACATTTTTGATAATGCTTGGTAAAGAAATGTTGGCGCATAAAGGAATTGTATATTGTAAAGGAGTGAGGTTTCAGTAGTGTAATAAAATGCTTATACATATAACCTGTGCTCTGTTTTGTAAATGTTATTTAAAAAATGATTTCGAGCACATGAATTGGTTTTACATTATTGACAAGGATTAGATAGTATCTGCATGATTAAAAAAATATATTAGCACATTTCACAATCATGTCACCTGTGTTTCCTCAGATTAGTAAGCAGATTGTGCAGATGAGGTGAGGCCTGTCCAGGGGTGCAGAGGGGGTAAGTCCTGTGTCCAAGAGTGCTGTGGACAAGACTCACCTCCTCCGACCCCATGACAAGCCTCACCTCCTCCATGCCCCCTGGACAGGCCTCAATCTATTGGGTATAACAGATGCTAACAGGATGCAGATGAGATGAGACCTGACCAGGAGTGCAGATGAGGTGAGGCCTGTCCTGGGGAGCAGAGGTGGTGAGGCTTGTGTCTAAGAGGGCAGTGGACTGGACTTCATGAAGCCTCTCCCCCACTGCACTCTTAGACACAGGCCTCACCTCCTTTGCACCCCTGGACAGGCCTTTCTCCCACTACACTCTTGAACACAGGCCTCATCTCCTCTGCACCCCTGGACAAGCCTCACCTCATCTGCAACCCTGAACAGGCCTCACCTCATCTGCACCCCTGGACAGGCCTCACCTCATCTACATCCCTGGACAGGCCTCACTTCATCTGCACCCTGTTACCATCAATTATACCCAATATATTGAGGCCTGTCTAGGGGGCACGGAGGAGGTGAGGCTTTTCCAAGAGTCAGAGGAGGTGAGTCCTCTCCACTGCACTCTTGGACACAGGCCTCACCTCCTCTGCACCCCTGGACATGCTTCACCTCATCTGCACAATCTACTTCCTAATCTGAGGAAACACAGGTGACATGATTGTGAAAGGTTCAAATATATTTATTTAATCTTGCAGACACTATTTATTCCTTCTCAAAAATGTAAAAGCTATTCATTTGCCCCAAAATCGTTTTTCCAATAACGTTTAAGAAACAGAGCGCTTGTCCTATGTACAAGCATTCCTTTTCACTACTGAAACCTCACTATTTTACAAAATACAATTCCTCTATCTAGCAAATGTTGATACCAAACATTATCATTAAACATAACAGAAACCAACAAGAAAAAAGCACAATCTGCTTCCTAATCTGAAGTAACACAGGTGACATGATTGTGAAAGGTTCAAATATATTTATTTAATCATGCAGACACTATTTATTCCTATTCAAAAATATAAAAGCCATTCATTTGCCCCAAAATCGTTTTTCAAATAAGATTTAGGAAACAGAGCGCAGGTCCTATGTACAAGCATTCCATTTCACTACTGAAACCTCACTATTTTAAAAATACAATTCCTCTCTCTTGCAAACATTGATACCAAACATTATCAAAAACCATGACAGAAACCAACAGGAAAAAAGCACAATCTGCTTCCTAATCTGAAGTAACACACGTGACATGATTGTGAAAGGTTCAAATATATTTATTTATTCATGCAGACACTATTTATTCCTAGTCAAAAATGTAAAAGCCACTCATTTGCCCCAAAATCGTTTTTCAAATAAGATTTAAGAAACAGGGCGCAGGTCCTATGTACAAGCATTCCATTTCACTACTGAAACCTCACCATTTTACAAAATACAATTCCTCTCTCTTGCAAACATTGATACCAAACATTATCAAAAACCATGACAGAAACCAACAGGAAAAAAGCACAATCTGCTTCCTAATCTGAAGTAACACAGGTGACATGATTGTGAAAGGTTCAAATATATTTATTTATTCATGCAGACACTATATATTCCTAGTCAAAAATGTAAAAGCCACTCATTTGCCCCAAAATCGTTTTTCAAATAAGATTTAGGAAACAGAGCGCAGGTCCTATGTACAAGCATTCCATTTCACTACTGAAACATCACTATTTTACAAAATACAATTCCTCTATCTTGCAAATGTTGATACCAAGCATTATCAAAAAAACATGACACAAACCAACAAGTAAGAATCTCAATCTGCTTCCTAATCTGAGGTAACACAGGTGACATCATTGTGAAAAGTTCAAATATATTTCTTTAACCATGCAGACACTATTCATTCCTTCTCAAAAAATGTAAAAGCCATTCACTTTCCCCAAAATCGTTTTTCACATCACATTTAAGAAACACAGCACAGGTCCTATGTACAAGCATTCCATGTCACTATTGAAACTTCACAATTTTACAAAATACAATTTCTCTACGCAGCAAAATCTTTTTACCAAGCATTATCAAAAAAAATGACACAAAGCAACATTAAAAAAACACAATGTGCTTCCAAATCTTCTCCATAGAGCATATAAGTCTCTATCTATATTAAATGAATCATTACTCACTTTTAAAAATGCTTTGGGAGATTGAGAACAGTGTCAGACACACACACCAATATTTCTTTAGCAGAGCAAAAGGTATGCACTCCAGACACTGCAACCATGAATGGCACTGAAAACCTCTAATTCTACACAAATATCCCTCATGTTAACCAATTAAAACTCTTCCCTCACTATTTCAAAACCAACACCCTTCCCCCCTCAGCCCTTTCTGCCTGTTACCATAGCAACTCCCTCCTCACTGAGCTCTCAGGTTTAAAAGTTTATTTTACAATGTTGCAAATGAACTCAGCAAGGATGTCTGACCTCTCAATACACCAGCTTATCCAGTGCAATGTTTCTTTAAATGACTTTTTCTTAACCATTCAAATGACTTCTTTCACAGAACAGAACCATGCACCCTAACTTTCAGTTTTCAACTATCTGAATCCACTAATCATTGCTTGTGATTCAAGAGCACTGAAACTCCACAGTTTTTCTTTTGCAAACTCCTACTATTCCAACTGCCATTTCATTTCCAACCTTCATCTGACTGCACCAGAACCTCCTCTCACCATGTATTCTGTCTGGATTATTGGACATAGCTACATCCACTGGGCTCAAAGGTACGCAGCTATCAGACATTTTCACAACCTTGATTTACCAAATGTGGACATCAAGTGGATTGGCCAGAGAGGATTGAGATGTCAACAATTGATACCATTGGTGAAAACCTGTTTGCATCTGCCACACCCTGACCTCATAATTATGCACTGTGGTGGAAATGACCTAGGCACTTTGACTGGGGTAGGTCTGGAAATGCTTTTAAAGGACACCTTTGAGCAATTGATGCCACTTTTTCCACAAACTGCCTTGGTATATTCCAATATATGCCAAAGACAGAAATGGAAGTGGTCCAACCAATTTTGTCCACAATTTGAGAAAGCACGGAAACATGTGAATACATCTGTTTCTGCTTACATGAGAGACTATGGAATGGGTTCAATATACAACAATAACTTGCGTTACAACATGCAAGATATCTACAGAGGAGATGGTGTGCACTTCTCAGATGAGGGGAATAGAATATTGCTGTGGACAGGACTCACCTCCTCTGACCCCTAGACAAGCCTCACCTCCTCCGTGCCCCCTGGACAGGCCTCAATCTATTGGGTATAATAGATGGTAACAGGATGCAGATGAGATGAGACCTGACCAGGAGTGCAGATGAGGTGAGGCCTGTCCTGGGGAGCAGAGGTGGTGAGGCCTGTGTCTAAGAGGGCAGTGGACTGGACTTCATGAAGCCTCTCCCCCACTGGACTCTTAGACACAGGCCTCACCTCCTTTGCACCCCTGGACAGGCCTCTCTCCCACTACACTCTTGAACACCGGCCTCATCTCCTCTGCACCCCAGGGCAAGCCTCACCTCATCTGCAACCCTGAACAGGCCTCACCTCATCTGCACCCCTGGACATGCCTCACCTCATCTGCACCCCTGGACAGGCCTCACCTCATCTGCACCCTGTCACCATCAATTATACCCAATACATTGAGGCCTGTCCAGGGGGCACGGAGGAGGTGAGGCTTGTCCAAGAGTCAGAGAAGGTGAGTCCTCTCCACTGCACTCTTGGACACAGGCCTCACCTCCTCTGCACCCCTGGACATGCCTCACCTCATCTGCACAATCTACTTCCTAATCTGAGGAAACACAGGTGACATGATTGTGAAAGGTTCAAATATATTTATTTAATCTTGCAGACACTAGTTATTCCTTCTCAAAAATGTAAAAGCTATTCATTTGCCCCAAATCGTTTTTCCAATAACATTTAAGAAACAGAGCGCTCGTCCTATGTACAATCATTCCTTTTCACTACTGAAACCTCACTATTTTACAAAATACAATTCCTCTATCTAGCAAAAATTGATACCAAACATTATCATTAAACATAACAAAAACCAACAAGAAAAAATCACAATCTGCTTCCTAATCTGAAGTAACACAGGTGATATGATTGTGAAAGGTTCAAATATATTTATTTATTCATGCAGACACTATTTATTCCTATTCAAAAATATAAAAGCCATTCGTTTGCCCCAAAATCGTTTTTCAAATAAGATTTAAGAAACAGAGCCCAGGTCCTATGTACAAGCATTCCATTTCACTACTGAAACCTCACTATTTTACAAGATACAATTCCTCTCTCTTGCAAACATTGATACCAAGCATTATCAAAAAACATGACACAAACCAACAAGTAAGAATCTCAATCTGCTTCCTAATCTGAGGTAACACAGGTGACATCAATGTGAAAAGTTCAAATATATTTCTTTAATCATGCAGACACTATTTATTCCTAGTCAAAAACTGTAAAAGCCATTCATTTGCCCCAAAATCGTTTTTCAAATAAGAATTAAGAAACAGGGCGCAGGTCCTATGTACAAGCATTCCATTTCACTACTGAAACCTCACCATTTTACAAAATACAATTCCTCTCTCTTGCAAACATTGATACCAAACATTATCAAAAACCATGACAGAAACCAACAAGAAAAAAGCACAATCTGCTACCTAATCTGAAGTAACACTGGTGACATGATTGTTAAAGGTTCAAATATATTTATTTCATCATGCAGACACAATTTTTCCTAGTCAAAAATGTAAAAGTCATTCATTTGCCTCGAAATCGTTTCTTAAATAACATTTAAGAAACAGAGCGCAGGTCCTATGTACAAGCATTCAATTTCACTACTGAAACATCACTATTTTACAAAATACAATTCCTCTATCTTGCAAATGTTGATACCAAGCATTATCAAAAAAACATGACACAAACCAACAAGTAAGAATCTCAATCTGCTTCCTAATCTGAGGTAACACAGGTGACATCATTGTGAAAAGTTCAAATATATTTCTTTAACCATGCAGACACTATTTATTCCTTCTCAAAAAATGTAAAAGCCATTCACTTTCCCCAAAATCGTTTTTCACATCACATTTAAGAAACACAGCACAGGTCCTATGTACAAGCATTCCATGTCACTACTGAAACTTCACAATTTTACAAAATACAATTTCTCTATGCAGCAAAATCTTTTTACCCAGCATTATCAAAAAAAATGACACAAAGCAACATTAAAACACCACAATGTGCTTCCAAATCTTCTCCATAGAGCATATAAGTCTCTATCTATATTAAATGAATCATTACTCACTTTTAAAAATGCATTGGGAGATTGAGAACAGTGTCAGACACACACACCAATATTTCTTTCGCAGAGCAAAAGGTATGCACTCCAGACACTGCAACCATGAATGGCACAGAAAGCCTCTAATTCTACACACATATCCCTCATGTTAACCGATTAAAACTCTTCCCTCACTATTTCAAAACCAACACCCTTCCCCCCTCAGCCCTTTCTGCCTGTTACCATAGCAACTCCCTCCTCACTGAGCTCTCAGGTTTAAAAGTTTATTCTACAATGTTGCAAATGAACTCAGCAAGGATGTTTGACCTCTCAATACACCAGCTTATCCAGTGCAATGTTTCTTTAAATGACTTTTTCTTAACCATTCAAATTACTTCTTTCACAGAACAGAACCATGCACCCTAACTTTCAGTTTTCAACTATCTGAATCCACCAATCATTGCTTGTGATTCAAGAGCACTGAAACTCCACAGTTTTTCTTTTGCAAACTCCTACTATTCCAACTGCCATTTCATTTCCACACTTCATCTGACTGCACAGAACCTCCTCTCACCATGTATTCTGTCTGGATTATTGGACATAGCTACATCCACTGGGCTCAAAGGTACGCAGCTATCAGAAATTTTCACAACCTTGATTTACCAAATGTGGACATCAAATGGATTGGCCAGAGAGGATTGAGATGTCAACAATTTATACCATTGGTGAAAACCTTTTTGCATCTGCCACACCCTCACCTCATAATTCTGCACTGTGGTGGAAATGACCTAGGCACTTTGACTGGGGTAGGTCTGGAAATGCTTTTAAAGGACACCTTTGAGCAATTGAGGGCACTTTTTCCACAAACTGCCTTGGTATATTTCAATATATGTCAAAGACAGAAATGGAAGTGGTCCAACTAATTTTGTCCACAATTTGAGAAAGCACGGAAACATGTGAATAAATCTGTTTCTGCTTACATGAGAGACTATGGAATGGGTTCAATATACAACAATAACTTGCGTTACAACATGCAAGATATCTACAGAGGAGACGGTGTGCACTTCTCAGATGAGGGGAATAGAATATTCCTCCTGAATTTAAGACTCTGCATTGGAACCTACTTGTAGGTACTTAAATCAGCCACAGAACCCAAAAGCTCTTTTCAGGGCTACCCTACCTCTGATCACTCAAAATGATTATTTTACTTTCACTTTTTTCACTATTTATCACCAAAGTACGCTCCCCAGTACGCTCCCCGGAGCGCGTACCGGGCGTTCCCACCGCGAAAATTTAAAAAAAAAATTGGGCCTATATGGGCCTCCTAAGCCCCCCTCAGAAAACCTAGGGGGTCTCTACCGTGCCCCCTTTTACCCATTCCCAATGTTGTTTGTCCTCCATCTTGTGTCTCAATTCTACCGAAACACAAGATGGAGGACTCCCGTTGCGCTGCCGGTGCGCGTACCAGGGCGCGCTCCGATAAGCGCTCCCCAAAATATTTGGAAGTTAATTTACATAAAAACCACTGGAGAGACTTTCACCAAATATAGAATAGGCCCTACTACATACCAGTCCCTACCATTTTCCCAAATTTGGTGGAATTCCATTGAGCCATTTGGGCTGTAGCCCTGTCTAAATATCCTGAGGTAAATTACATGACAAAAACACATATGAAAGTGTTACAACCAATTAAATGTTACTTTCGTTTTGTATTTTTATATGCTGACATTTGATTGGTTATGTACATAAATATATATGAAAAATGAGAGGGAAACACGGCCATTTTGACTAGTTCTACCTGAGGTACATTTATAAAGGATTTTCTCTCAAAACTCCAACTGTTTTCTGAAAGGTAAATTGTTAATTTGTAAGGGGAACTATGTTGTGCACTTTAAGTTAATTTGGAAAAACATTTTTTGTTAGTTATTTACTGTCCCTCTGTTATAGTTATAGATTAAGATAGGCTTCTCTGTTATAGTTATGGATTGAGTTAGGCTTCTCTAGTATAATTATGAATTTACTTAGGCTTCATCACATGCACTTTTTTATATTTCTACTTCCTGCCTGATACCATACACTGCCCAAAGATAACTTCACTGTTAAAAACTCAGAAGTACCTCCCTGAACTTAAACCCAACAGTGCCCTAACTCTACTGATATAGTTATTTTTTATGCAATTTACAGCAAGAAAATGGAAGGTAAACTAGAGACCATCAATATTTCTTTTGAAATAACGGATGAGGACATTCTTGAACAACATTCCCTAGACTTGGATTTCATGGATGAGTCTCTGGACCAAGAATTAATTGACTGTTTAGAAAGAATTGAATCATGCAATTAACATTTTCAGGAGATTCCAGATGATCAGATGTTGGAAGTTTTATTAAATTATGAAAATTCAAAACAATAAATTTATATTTAATAATTAAAAATAGTTTGAGACATTATGCATTTTTATATGTAATTCATGAAGTAGTACCAAAATGATTATAATATAAAGTGAGACTTACAGTATACTGTGCAACTTTTTTGTGTTACATAGTAAGTTTGCTCATAGTTACTTCCTTTCTCCCTCTATATTATCTCCAATGTGTATTTGACATCTCTTTTTCATCTCCTGCCTCCTTTCTCTCACTGTCTGTCTCTAATGCACCATATCACCGCCAATTTTGTGTAGATTCAGAAGAGTGTAAAATGTAATACTTGAAAACATCATAAGGGAGTAGGGTAGACTACCCATGATCCCCTAGGCCTTCTCAGGGAGTGCTTAAAGGATCTGTTTCTGCTTTCCTGACAGACTATGGATTCCATATACCACAATAACTTCTGTAACAACATGCAAGATATCTACAGAGGAGACGGTGTACATTGAATTTAAGACTCTGCATTGGTACCTACATGTTGGTACTTAAATCACCCACACAACACAACAACTCTATTCAGAGCTACCCTACCTCTAAGCATTTTAAATTATTATTTTACTGTTTCACTGGGTTTTCCCCATGCTACGCTCCCCGGTGCGCGTACCGGGCGCTCCCCCTGCGAAAATCGGAAAAAAAAAATGTTGCCCCACCGGGCCCTTTTATGGCCCCCACATCAAACCTGGGGGTTCAGGGGGGGTCTACCCTGCCCCCTTTTGGTCATTTCCCCCTTTGTTTTTGCCACCTCTTGTGTCTCGATCCTACCGAGACTCAAGATGGCGGCCGCTCTGGACTGTTTGGAAGGTTGACAGACACCCGAGAGCCAATCAGCCTTCCGCTCGCGAACTCGCGTAGCGCGCTAGTACGCGCCCCGGTGCGCGCCCCGGTGCGGGTACCGGGGCGCGCATATAGATATATTTTTTTTTAACCTAAATTACTCAAAATCCACTGGAGCACATATCTTGAGACATAGCAAAGGTACATCGGGCTACCAGTCCCTACAATTTTGCCAAGTTTGGTGGAAATCCATTCAGCCGTTCGGGCTAAAAGTGAGTCCAACCGCCCTATGGAAATGAACATGGGGAAAACACGTTTTGGGACCCCCTATTATCTCGGCCTCCACTTGACGAATCCCACCCAAAGTTTCAGGGAAGGAGCGGAGCGGAGCTGGCCATTTTCTTGGAGAAATTCAGCCAATTCCATCCATCAACGCCAAAGTTATTCTCACTAGAATGTTGCGGATTTCCTATGGAAACTAGGACCTAACTATAACTACCTACTGGCGACCGCCAGTAGGTAATATTTATATATATGAAGTTTCACCAAAAGCAGCAAGCGCTCGCTCGCTTTCTTCCTTGCGCCACCTGCCGCAAAGTTGGAGACGGACCCGGATTAGGTGCTTCAAGATGTTTTATTGAGCTGGCAACGTCAAGACGCTTTTCGCAGCCTCAGCCGCTTGTTCACTCGACCTATATATATATATATTCACAGAAAAAACCATAGGTTATAGACCATATATAGTTAGGAATTAGCATTTACAAAACCTTGAAAATTCACTGAAAAAACCATAGGTTATAGACCATATATAGTTAGGAATTAGCATTTAGAAAACCTTATTTTACTCACACAAAACCATTGAAATTCCATATATAGTTAGTTGCACTAACTATATATCGCGCACCCGCAATCCACTGCTGATGATGTCACATATTACATCATTCATGACATGGTCAGTGACATCACTGATGACATCACTGATGACAACATCCAGTGATTATGTGTTTCTGTAAAGTTTAAATATGTTTTACATATTGAAGAATGAGTGGATGTATAAGTGTCTGAATGAAGGTTTTAGTAGGTGCGTGATTGACTGTATGAGTGAGTGATTAAATGCGTCTTACTGAATGCACGGGTTAGTGACTAAACTGTCTTAATTTGTGCATCATTATGTCTGTTGTGATGTAAACTGCTGCATGTGTTGATCATTAGCTATACGAGAGGCTATATGTGTTATTAATTGGTTGCCCAAGTATTTCTATGGGAGATTGAGTTTGTGTGGGGGTGGCTGGAAGGTGTGTGACTCTGTGCATAGATGTGTGAGCAGTTTATTCACTAGGTGTATGAGTTCAAGAGTGCATGTGGAAACAGCTACATGGGCAGTTGACTGTGTGCATGAGTGTATTGATGAGTGAATGGATATCTCAATGCTACATGTCATAGTAAGTACATATGTAAAACACAGTACATGTGAGAGTTGGCATATATAAATAACTGTGCATGAGAGCCACTGAGTGAGTGGTTGTATCGATCATTGTGAACTTGTATCAGGGATTGTATAAGAGAGTAAATATGTGTTAGTATATGTTTCAATAAGTAAGGTGTGTATAACTGTATAGTTGAAGAAATGGAGGTGAGATTGTTTCTTTGCATGACTGACTGGGTGTGTGAGTAACTCCATGGATGAGTGGCAGTGTGTGAGTGTCTGTATACACTGAGTGTATCTAAGGTTATATTAGAGTCTGAAGAAGTTTATCGTATTAGCACAAGAATGATGCCAAATGAGACGTCATCAGTGATGTCATCAGTGATGTCATTTGAGATGTCATCAGTGATGTCATCAGTGATGTCACTGACCATGTCATGAATGATGTAATATGTGACATCATCAGCAGTGGATTGCGGGTGCGCGATATATAGTTAGTGCAACTAACTATATATGGAATTTCAATGGTTTTGTGTGAGTAAAATAAGGTTTTCTAAATGCTAATTCCTAACTATATATGGTCTATAACCTATGGTTTTTTCAGTGAATTTTCAAGGTTTTTTAAATGCTAATTCCTAACTATATATGGTCTATAACCTATGGTTTTTTCTGTGAATTTCATTGGTTTTTTAACAGCTAATATCTGTAGCTGTAAAATGTATTCTTCTTTAAATCCAAAAATATATTTTATATGTTTATGAATAATTTTTTTTTTAAATATTTTTTTTTCTTCGTTCCCGCTTCGCGAATCGGGAAGCTTCCCGTTAGCTGACCTTGATGCCGCGAAATAGACCGCGAGCCGGTAAACGTTTCTTTACCGCAAGTGCCGCGTTAGAAAACAACATCGTGACGCCTCCCGTCCGCATGACGTTTCACGTTGTCGCGTGATACGTCATATGACGTGCTACGTTAGCGAACTGGTACGCGAAGCGAGTCGCAAAGCGCAGGTTTCTGGAAGCAAACCGGGAGGCCCTGCAAAGCGCTTAACGTAAACACAGCAAGTCATGTGACTTGGTAATAACACTTTTCATTGGTTCATTTCACTTTTGGTTTCCTAATGATGTAAGACTAGGTCATATAATCTAAAATGAACACTTTTGATTGGTTGAGAACTCTTGTTTTTCCCAAATGATGAAAATCCCTCCTTCTTTCCTCACTCTGACTTTCATCATTGTGAGAGAAAGACCCTTTGTGATCACTGAGCAATGGCTTCTTTAGTAGCTTCAGCTGGTGCTTCCCCACCACCTCCACCACATCCAAGGAAGAGTGGACCACCTGCTCAAGTTCTAATTCAACAAGAAGAAGAAGAAGAGGAACAGGAGGACGAGCACGAAGAGAGGCAGTTTTTGCCTGAGCAGCCCAGGACGTCTCACCGGAAAGAAAACTTCATTTGGCAATTTTTTAAAATTCCCAAAGGTCAGAAAAAAGTAAATGCAAGATACGTAACTTGCCTTATATGTCAAGATAGACTGTCCAGAGGGACCGACAAAAAATACAGTTTCGGAAACTACACAATGCATCGCCATATGACTAGGTGGCATCCTAACAACTACAGTGCTGCACAGTTTCGGAACGACCTAGATAATCTCCCTATTATGGCCAGAAGATCTGTTGTACCGGAAGTAACGGGACCAGAGGGCAGGGAGATGGTGCCAAATATACAAATGAGATTTGGTGATGTAAAACACATCTGCGCATTTTGCGATGGATTCATTTCCTACGGAGAAAAAAGCATCACTCTGATCAACAGAGCTATTGACTATCATATGCAAGTTTGTCCGAAACGCCCAAAATAATAAATACTTCTTTTTTTTGTTTTGTTGCTCCTGTTGAGCCCTTTACAATGAATCGTTTTCATTGCCCCCTCCAAGAAAAACCCAAAAAAATATAAAACTGTTCCGAAAAATTCAAAAACAGTAAAAAAATGTTCAGAAAAATAAAAATAAAAGTTCTTTTCAGAACTACCTCCCCGTTATTAAAAAATTGGTACAATATTTGGAATTGTGCCAACCTCTATTTCTCTTAGTTCGCTTCCTAGTTCGCTCGCTGGTACGCGAACAGGAAGCGAACCAAAAACAGTAAGTATAAGGGAAGGAAACAGACACTTATGTTAAAAGAAACACAGCTATAAGGGAGTAAACTAGAGATACCATTACCCGTAATCCACTGCTGATGATGTCACATATTACATCATTCATGACATGCTCAGTGACATCATCAGCAGAGGATTGCGGGTTTTTTGGCAACATGCCTTATCCACGGTTTAATAACGCTGCCTTTTGCTTTATATAAGTTTTCAAATTGTATGAAATATATACCAATAGGTCGTTATGAACCTTTAGGTAGTGCTTTTCTTCATGAGGTCTGGTCGCTTCCATACACATACAGATGTTTCAAAGATGATCAAGAAGTTTATCTGAATGGAGAGGAATGCACTGAGACGCCAGATCATTCACTAATGTGTAGGCACATACAGTTACACGGTTCATGCAACAAACACCGACCAAATATGGCTTGCGTGTTGCAAGGCACGCCAGTTCCTGCTATCATCCCCACGTTCAAGTTGTTGGAAAATGGTAGTTATTTGATGCTCAATAATGAAGATTGTTCTGAGTTAATTAAAAGTATTCCTTTTATCGTAACAGTAAGTGAACGGGTTATTTGCTGCAGAAATGTTCTATTTCCTCCCACACATGAACATAGGGAGTTTTCAATCTGGCCACAAATACCAACCTTGGGACACGTTTCAACGGCATGGCAAGAATAAGAGCTCTTTTGTCTCAGAGAGAGGTGGCCTTGAGTTCGGCCCGTGAAACTTTCGTACTTCACATAGCGAACTGTTGCAGGGTTTCTGTACTCACACAGAACTGTGCACAGAGGAGTGGAACCTCGGCAAATTAGGGTGTCCCAAAACTTACCTTAGCAACCAACTCACCCCTTACCGAGCTAGCTACAGTGTCTCATTGGACATATCAAACTCCCAATGTTTAGACAAACCAGAACATGAACTTACAGTACCTCAGGGTACGTGGAACTCATGAACACTCTTTTGTTATTTTATCATTACAAACCAGAACATGGAGTAAAGAAGACACATGTGCATTTGAAATGTTTATTTACTAATGCCGTCTTCTCAGGCGCAGTATCTTAGATAATACAAGTATACTTATTATCAGTATCAAAATTATCAGCATAGTTACTAAGACATAAAAAGCGAATGGTGACAGCATGTTAACATGCTGTAATGAATAAGAGTTAACAACACTTATATCTCACCCTCCCTAACACATATATTATATTATTAGCTAAGAAGGTCTCTTTGGGTTGTTTTAGGGCGGGCCCATACCTTAGTGTCCTAGCATGAAGGAATCACATCAGCATACACCAGCTCTCTCTGCATGTGCACCGCATCAAGTGTGTTAACAATTCTCGTGCAAAGCAATATCAATCCCGCCTCAAGCCCAAGTTGGCAAAGGCTGCACTTGTGTTATGACTATGAAGGCGTGGAGATCAGACCTCATAACAATTCCATATCGTGTTGCTCCTGAAACTTCAGCACTCTCCGTGCAGACATGGTTTAACAAACAAAACTGATATCAGAGCAATAACATATTATTCTCACATACACCACGGCAAACCACTAGGTTGAAAGCTAAGTCAACAATTAAGGGTCGTGTGCAGAAGTTGCAAGAAAGGAAAAATGGCGTTTAAATCTCAAATGTACCTATGCTAACTTAACATGATATAAGGATATATAGGAGCTATACAACACCCCCCCATGATCCGAGAACGGACTAAATAAGATAACAGAAGTGCCATCACATGAGAGCAGAATCCAATTATAAAAGAGCATGAATAAAAATTCAATTATAAAAACTAGTGCTAAAAAATAGCCCACAAGTATAATGTGGCTCAAGCCAATAGGCAAGAAAAAAAATGTCTTGACTAAAAGTCAATAAAATCAAGGAAATGCTATCAATCAGCATGTCAATTTGAGGCAGTGTCTATGATAAGACTGTATATGAAAAGTAAGCTGCAACAGCCTCCAGGAGGAAGTCACTGTCCTCATCCGAAAACAGTTCAGCCATCCAATTTAAAAGATGAAAGGAACATACGTGATCTTCCAGCACCGGATCCTCTATAACCATCAGAGGACAGCTCGGTGGGTTTTCAAGAAAACTTCGTTCCAAGAAATTTTGCGCTGCCGACAACACATCCCAGGGACCCATTAGTCCATGTGCCACCGCCAAGGCCATAATCCTTTTGTCAGAACAAACCAACTCGTGAGCAATGATAGGACTCATCAGTTGATCAAAATCGACGTCAGAAGATATTGGTCCGCAGAGACACAAATCAATGGCCCAAAGGAAATCACAGGTCAGGCAGCGAAATACAGGCTGGACACAGGTGAAATAGGAGAACCGAAAAGATAATCCAAACGCCGTGCTTAGAGTCGCCAACGGCAGTGTGCCATAATAATCAAGCATGCGGTTGCGAAACCGCGTCAGTAGCAGCTGAGCGTGGTCTTGCACAGGAAGGGCATCCATATTTAAAAAGGCAGAAAACCACCAATGCGCCAGCCGCTAATGCAAGTAAAAACGGGAACCCTCCAAATAAGGATGAAAAAATAGAATGGAAGAAGGCAGGGATGACTCCAAAAATCTTCTCAAAGGAAGTCACGAGACCACCGCTAACAACTTTAAAAAAATGTGCTAGGCCCGTTGTGGAGGATGCGTTAAAGATAGAACGGACCATGGCTCCGAAATGCAAAGGCAAATCAGTGTTTAAAAGAGCCTGAACCTCCGTACGGGTGTTAGCAATGTGAAGCACGAAAGTTTCACGGGCCGAGCTCAAGGCCACCTCTTTCTGGGACAATAGAGCTCTTATTCTAGCCATGCCGCTGAATTCTGCTCCCAAGGTCGGTATCTGTGGCCAAATGGAAGACTCCCTATGTTCACGTGTGGGAGGATAAAGAACATTTCTGCAGCAAATAACTCGCTCACTAACTGTTACTATGAAAGCTATACCTTTAATTAAACCACAACAGTTTTCATTATTGAGCATTAAATAACTACCATTCTCTAACAATTTAAACGTGGGGATGATAGCAGGAACTGGCGTGCCCTGTAAAACGCAAGCCATATTCGGTCGGTCCTTGTTACATGAACCGTGTAACTGTATGTGTCTGCACATTAAAGAATGATCTGGCGTCTCAGTACACTCATCCCCTGTTAGATAAACTTCTTGTTCATCCTTGAAACATCTGTATGTGTATGGGAGTGACCAGACCTCATGAAGAAAACCGCTACCTAAGGGTTCAAAACGACCTATTGGCACATATTTCATACAATTTGAAAACTTATATAAAGCAAAAGGCAGTGTTATTAAACCGTGGATAAGCCACGTAGCAGTAGTGGCCTCTGCCACAGAAAAAGGTAAAGATTCCAACCTTTCAATATGGAGCATAGAAAAGGAAGCATCACGCATTGAAAGCAAGCGTTGTTTGTCTGTCAAATTAAACGGTGAAAATAAAGAGGAAACGTTCATGTATCCCCAGGGAACTTTACCCATTTTCAGAGTCTGAAGTGTCCATGCAAACTGCATGATTGACCGTAATTGATTTTGACCATGGTATAATACTGACACTTCATCATGCACAATATCAACAACAGACGACACAATATTATCTAATGTGTAAATTCTAGAGGAAAGCACGTTAATGCTATTGTCAACAACTGCAAGCACTTTCTCAAGATTCGCCTGATCAATAGCCCTAAGGCGTGAAGCAGCCTCAATCTGTGAGAGTTTCCAAATTTCATTGTAAACCCCATATAACCACCTTTTCGACCTGCCACTAGCGGGGCCTTTAATGAAATCATTCAAATCCACGTCTGCATTCAGTTTGGAAAGGTGATACTTAACCGCAGGTAAAGTTGAATGTTTCAGCCAAGCTTGACATAACTTGCCCACAGAGTAAGAGGTGACAGTATGACTCAAATCAAAACGGGGATCAGATCTAACAGTCTTAAAACCGTCAGTTATATTTAAAAATCTTTTTTGGCAAGAATCAGCACTACGGTGCCAAAGCAGCCAACCCTTTGGATTCATACTGGAAATGTTAAAGGAGGAATTAAGAAGCAGAGCCTGTATATCTTTAATGGACAATCGAGTAAAATTACTCCAATCCTCATATTCCTCCAACTCCGGGAAAGACGGGGTGTTTAACCTTTTAAATGTAGCCAATCCAAAGCATGTGGTCTGGGAAATGGTTTCATTTAAAAACAACATATGATTCGGGATGAGACATGCACGGTGCAAAGCCTCAGTGCCTCGTACCTGCCAGGCCCTTGAACCCCAAACCGATTTAAGGTCTATTGTTTCCTTCCATAACTCATAGCCCCCAGTAACTAATTGATCTAGGAAGGCCTTCGAATACAACAATTTTGTATCGGTAAGTCTAACCTTGGACAGTGGCTGTTTGTGAAATTTAAAATAAAAGGACTCGGGATTGGACTGGTTAAAGTCAGTGAAATAAGTATACTTTTTAAGAAACGTTTCTGAACTCCCTTGTGTAGGAGCTGGGCAATGTTCCCACTGAGTAAAATTAACAGCATCCCTTCGGGAAGATGTTTTGTGTAAGAAGTGATTGCCATAATGTTGGTAACAGAACAATTCACCATAATTAGCAGATTCTAAATATAAATCCTCAGCATCAAAAGCAGCATAGTATTTCAAATCAGAAAACAAACTTTCCACAGCATTAACATCCCAATCATCAGAACGAATGTTTTGTTTCACCACATCCCCCATATTAACTCTTAGTACATTAGGAACATTAACGACTTCCGTTGGGCCATGAATCTGAAACCGAACTGCATCCCACGCGATTCCATCCAGAACAGGCCATGCTGTGATGTTAACCAAAGTCAAGTCTCTTTTTAATCTGTGTGTAGAATGTGAAGAGGAAAGTGGGGCCAATGTTCCATTTAAATGAGTAATGCAAGTTCTCTCCTCGACATAGTGTCCATTCATAATCCGAAAAAAATAAAACACAAAACCAATCGACATAAAAAGGTAAACCGAAAAAAGGACCAGCCAAATGTATATCCAAGGAGGAATCAAAAAATGTTTTTTAAACAGGCTAGCATATACCGCAATTTGAGAGTGTTTTTTCGAGGCAAGGGAAGCAGAGTCAAATGAAAATCTGGATTCCGTGGCTAAACGAGCTTGCAGGTCAGGCATGGACAAATCAGTGGGGTATGTATAGTCTGTCTCATCAATGTTAGTTCCGGGTAAATTATTTAATAATGGACTGGAAACAGCAGGTAATTCGATGGCCACCTCAGGTTCATTATTAGAAGCAGTGGGCATAATTGAATTTCTCACAATGGAAGGACAGGAAACAGCTGGTGTCATGCTAAGAAGAATCGGCCACTCTGTGTATCTTGACATTGTCAATAGAAATAAACCTGTTTTCCTTACGACCTGGAAGTGGTGGTAAAATGACTGTTCTCGTGCCCTTCACTCCAAGTACTGGGACCGGAGCTCGATAGGAGGGACCAAACTCTTTCTTGTTGTCGATCTTCTCTCGAACCAGTTCTCCAACTTGGGGTAGCCAGCCAACTACCGGGATCTGCAACGCATCATCCGATGTGGAGGGCAAATGTTCCTTTGCAAGACTGTCTCTGGTCTTTTGTAGATTCTGTAAAACATTGCAATGTTCATCTGCGTCAAAGGAAGTGGCGCGAACCACAGAGTCTAGACCGTCAAGGTCAGGGACGTACATCTTGATGCCAAAGAGCATTTCGTATGGGGTCCGCCCACCCAGAGACCTTCTAGGGAGATTATTAAGAGCACGCTGCACGCCATAGAGGTGAGCCAGCCAGTTTCTGCCAGTGCCTATAACTCGGGCTGTCAAAGATTGCTTTAAATCACGGTTCATTCGTTCAACTACACTATTACCCTCAGGTCTGTAGGGTGACGAAAACTTGACTTGGACCCCCATCGAAGTCATGGCATCCTTATACGCCTTAGAGGCGAAAGCCGGACCCTGATCCGAATGGAAGGTACCACAGGCAAAAATCCCTATAAAGATACGCAAATCTCTAATGACAGTCCGTGAATCAGCGCTGCGATGTGGCCATACCCACACAAAGCGTGTGCATGAGTCAACCGCTACTAAGATGTACTTATACGCAGTATCAGATGAAAAAGGACCGCAGTGGTCTAAATAAACACAGCCTAGTGGTTTATTAGAAATGTACAACTGAGTCTGTGGCGGACGCGTAGCAGTTGAAGGTTTAATCTGCTGGCATATGTCACAAAGAAGGACATAATCACGCGTCTGTTTGTACAGTCCCCGCCACCAGAAACGTTGTTGTAGTTGCGTTACAGTGGCTGAGACGCCCGCACGCGCAGACGCCACACCTTCATGAGCCGCTGTAATCAAGTCTGTTCTGCGATCCGAGTTGGGAATCAGCCGTTCCCCAACATCAGGAATTGTCACAAAAGGAACCTTTTCGGGACTTAAGTGGTATTTATACTTCGAAGGGAATCCCGCAGGATGTTTACTTCCCTTCTCAGAGGCAGCAATCGCTGCCAAGATGTCGCTATCAATCTTGGTTTTAGACCTAGTAACTGCTGCAACTAAGTATGTAGATACTGCTGATTTCGCTGCTTCATCAGCAAGCGAGTTGCCAACAGCGTGAACTCCTACGCGCTGATGACCGAGAGTATGAATCACATAAACGAGTGGCAACATAGCCTTAAGCTCTGCCACACGAACCCAGATCATTTTATGTTTTATTGTGCTACCCTTGGAATCATGAAAATCATTTGGAATCCAAAAGAACAAGTTTTCATTGTAAGACTGGACACAGTAGTAAGAATCACTTACAATTAGAGTAGTAACACTTGGATCTGCGTACTCCAAAGCTAGTAAGAGAGCACGAAGCTCTGCCAATTGTGCGGTGCAATCGCCCAGGGGCAACGTGTGCACTTCCCTGGAAACGAACTCATCATTCAACATAGCACCGACCACAATGGCGCATGCGGAAACGTAGGCATGTTTAGAGCCATGCGCAACCTGCGCCGACCCATCAGTGTAAATGATGCAATGGAAGTCCTCCAAAGGTCGCATAGCCAGAGGAGCAGGATGACGGAATTCATACTGCAAGTACTCCTGCGACCGTAAGGAAGCGTCAAAAATAAACATGACATCCGTGGATGACAATGACGCTGCCCACTGAATCCACCGAGGGTGCAAAGCCTTTGAATTCGGTACACTGGCTTTCGTGACTGCCTCCAAGTGAGGACAGGGTGTTACCACTAGCATGCGTTTCCCCTGAGACAGTGCTCGTTCCTTTAGAATAGCCATCTGTACAGCAGTTAAAACCTTTTCCACTGTGGGAAACCGCATCTCAGCCGAAGTGTACAAGTGTGACTTGTAAGCAATAGGTACTGTGTCACCTTCATTAAAAGTGAGGTATGTGAAACCCACCGTCCCAGGAATTATTCTTATTACCAGGTTGGTGTGGTTATCACGAGTCAGTAAATATTTAGAAGCGAGCAGATCAGCCTGCAAGGATTGCAAAATGGCTGAATGCTCAGGCAGCCAGCATGATTTTGAGAAAGTTGGTTGTATCAAAGCATACAAAGGCTTGATACGCTGGGCATAATCCGGAATGTAAGTTCTGCCGAAATTCAAAAAGCCCAGTAAAGATTGTAATTTTTTCAGTGTTGTTGGAGCGCGCAATTGTGCGCACTTCTCTAAGAAGTGAGGAGCCAAACCTCTACCTTCATTGTTGAGCTCATAGCCCAAAAACAACACTGTGTGTTCTGCAATGTGCGATTTTGCAAAATTAAATTTGTAACCCATGTCGGCAAAGGTACAAATTATGGAATTCACTCGACACAGATGCATCCAAATTTCGTCGTCTGTGAGATAAATATCATCCACATAAGAACATGCATCCGGATCGATTCCCTCCAATAGTGTGACTATTCTGGAGGTGAAGACCCCAGGACTATTTTTGTAGCCCATTGGGAGTCGCCGGAAGCATTTTTGCACACCAGCGGACGTAAAACTTGTCCACTGGGAGCTAAAGCCATCCAGTCTGTGGGCATAAAAACCATTGGAAATGTCAAGCGTTGTCTTGAAACGCTTACGCACTAGACTATCCACTAGGGCAGAGCCGTGAGTATTCTGTACTGCACAGTTACGGCAATGCGAGTTCAAATGCCGGTAATCCAATACCAAACGATATGATCCGTCAGGTTTGGTCACAGTAAAAAGGGGATTATTCATTGGTGACACACACGTTTCAATAACTCCCTGATATTCCAATTGTTCAAGGATTTCTGAGACGGCCGCTTTAGCTTCACGCCGTATGGGATATTGAGGCTGAGCCTGCGGCTCAGACCGCAAAGGAATTTCGTGGCATGGGGACAATTTGTCCCAACCACATTGGTTGCGGTAGAGAGCCGGTGCAAGAGCACGAGCCCACTCTTCAGCAAAATGCTGCGCATGCTCAGTTGAGACAGTGTGCGCGAAACTGGGAAGGATTACCTCCTCCCCTCGCGGCGCTGCGAGCACAAAAGGTGGGGGCCAGTCAGCCTCGGAAAGCAAAATGTCGTACGTAGACGAAAGGTTCTCCCAAAATACCCCTCTGACAGTACGCTGTATGTCACCTTCAATTAACAGGACAATTTCAAAAAGTCTTTCAGGGGGAGCCAATCTCGTATCGGCTGTTTCTATAACAACAAAAACTTCAGTCGCTGTCACCCTCAGTAGTGGACGGAGCGCCTCTCTGACTATGGTAATCTCCGCCGCGCTGTCCAGCAAGGTCAGAGCCCACGTCAGATTCCGAAGCCGCGTTCTCACTATCTGTGGCATATCTATGCGCTGTTAAGGCCGCGACTTTCTTCTTCGCAAACTGCGGACGCTTAGGCGTAGAATCCTCCTGCTTCACTGCGCCGTCTGTCTGGCGGGACTGACCACGTCCTTGCTGGCCACCACGTCCACGTCCACCCCCTCCTCCACCACCGGTCTTCTGGGCCGATGTTTCCTGAAAGGAACGAGGAGAGCGTTGATCAGAACCCTGAAAACGATCAGGTGATTTAATCATCGCACGATCGCGCAAATCATAAACTCTGTCTGCCGGCGCAGGAGCTTGTATAGCAGGAACAGAATCCTGAGTTTGCCTAGTCTGCTTCCCCTGTGTCTGTTTTTTAGGCCAATTCTGTTTTTTGGACTTGGGCTGGACATCTGTCACTGCAGATTGTCCCTGAGGTTGTTTTTTATCCTTCACTGGAAAATATTTCAGACCTCTACTTGTGCGGCCAATTGTCTTATAAGCGGCCACCACAATCTTTGCTAACTGGCGGGGTTTGTCGGCATCGGGCAGAGCAGCCAAAGCATTCGACACCTGAAAGTTAACTACATCTCCTTTAACATTGGAGAGAATGAGATCACTTACAATCTCAAATGAACCACACAGGCGCATACCCAATTCAACCGCTGCCTCTGGACCGTGATCATTCTGAACACGTCTAATGATTTCAGGCAGGGCATTCATAGACGGGGTGCCGAAGCACCTCGTATAAACTGCCACAAAAGTTTTTCCCCAGCTTTCACAGTCAGCAAGTTCAGGAGTAATATCCTTTGGTAGAGTAATCGTTAACATTCTATGTTTATCAGCAGGTGTAGAATTCGGAAAAACCGCCTCCAGTTGATCAAACTTCTCTGCTAGCCAGAATGGGAAGTCATCGTTGTCAACAGGACGCGCACCAAAAACCGAATTAACCATCACAGGATTGAGACGCATTCCGCCTCGTTCCATGGGAGCGGCCGCACCCCCCTGGGGACCACCAGGAAGATGTCGACCGATGTATTGCACTAAAGCACGAATCACGGAAATGGAAACAACATGTAGCCTGCGAATTTCTGCCAGGGTACAAGCCCCGTGATTCGGGTGCGGGGTAAAGCCACCCAACGCAGGCCAATTTGTACCTGGAATCGAGAGTGGACCTAACCTCGCAGCGGACAAAGAGTGGGGGAGGGCGCCATCAAACCAAACTCGATGCTGCCAATGATCAATAGGTATTTCCAATGCCCTGTACGGCGTATATTCAGCCGGGACATCCGAGGCGGTGTAGGAGTGGAACAAACCAGAATTAGCGTCCACAGCCGGAAACGTAACCCAAGAGTAAAACAACTCGTAAGGAAACGCCGGATCTGCACATACCACGAAAATCACAGCCATCCCATCTACTGGGACTTGGTACGTCTGAAGATGGTTGCGTACCGCTACGCGACTATGCTGCGCAATAGCCACCGCCGCCATGTCAACACTGGAAACAAGAACACACAAAGAATACTTTGTAGCACAACTGGGTAGTAATTCAAAGAAACCGTTTGAGAAAGAATCAAGCTTGAATAAAGACCTATTTCAAAAAATAGGTAGGTTTCACCGACACCCCGTTTTCCGGAAACGGATGTGAAGGGGTTAAGGCATGAACGATAAACTACTCGAGTGTCATGATATAAGACCACCGAAACCGTTGGGCGCCATGTTGCAGGGTTTCTGTACTCACACAGAACTGTGCACAGAGGAGTGGAACCTCGGCAAATTAGGGTGTCCCAAAACTTACCTTAGCAACCAACTCACCCCTTACCGAGCTAGCTACAGTGTCTCATTGGACATATCAAACTCCCAATGTTTAGACAAACCAGAACATGAACTTACAGTACCTCAGGGTACGTGGAACTCATGAACACTCTTTTGTTATTTTATCATTACAAACCAGAACATGGAGTAAAGAAGACACATGTGCATTTGAAATGTTTATTTACTAATGCCGTCTTCTCAGGCGCAGTATCTTAGATAATACAAGTATACTTATTATCAGTATCAAAATTATCAGCATAGTTACTAAGACATAAAAAGCGAATGGTGACAGCATGTTAACATGCTGTAATGAATAAGAGTTAACAACACTTATATCTCACCCTCCCTAACACATATATTATATTATTAGCTAAGAAGGTCTCTTTGGGTTGTTTTAGGGCGGGCCCATACCTTAGTGTCCTAGCATGAAGGAATCACATCAGCATACACCAGCTCTCTCTGCATGTGCACCGCATCAAGTGTGTTAACAATTCTCGTGCAAAGCAATATCAATCCCGCCTCAAGCCCAAGTTGGCAAAGGCTGCACTTGTGTTATGACTATGAAGGCGTGGAGATCAGACCTCATAACAATTCCATATCGTGTTGCTCCTGAAACTTCAGCACTCTCCGTGCAGACATGGTTTAACAAACAAAACTGATATCAGAGCAATAACATATTATTCTCACATACACCACGGCAAACCACTAGGTTGAAAGCTAAGTCAACAATTAAGGGTCGTGTGCAGAAGTTGCAAGAAAGGAAAAATGGCGTTTAAATCTCAAATGTACCTATGCTAACTTAACATGATATAAGGATATATAGGAGCTATACAACAGAACACCCATACAGAGGTGCACACCCTTTTCAATTAAGATTTGCCTTTCAATTTCAGCAACATGTTTCCGACTATCTTTAACGCATCCTCCACAAAGTCCCTGGCACACTTTTTTAAAGTTGTTACCAGTGGTCTCGTGACTTCATTTGAGAAAATCTTTGGAGTCATCCCTGCTTCCTTTCATTGTATTTTCTGCACTCTGGTTCGTAGATTGGCATTTTTACTTGCATTACCAGCGGACGCTCTTGTGCTTTTTTACATTTTTAAATATGGATGTCCCTCCTATGCAACCTCCGACCCTGCAGCTGCTGACACTGTTCCGCAATCGCATGCTAGAATATTATGGCACAATGCCGTTGGCGATATTAAGCACGGCATATGGATTATCTTTTCGGTTCTCCTACTTCACCTGTGTCCAGCCTGTATTTCACTGCCTGACCTGTGATTTCGATTGGGCCATTGATTTGTGTCTCTGCGGACCGGTTTCTCCTGACGTCGACTTTAATCAGCTGATGACTCCTATCATTACTCACGAGTTGGTTTGTCCTGGCGAAAGGATTATGGCTGTGGCATTGATGCATGGACTACTTGGTCCCTGGAATTTACTGGCGGCAGCACAGTCTTTCTTGGAACAGAGCTTTCTTGAAAACCCACCGAGCTGTCCTCTGATGGTGATAGAGGATCCGGTGCTGGGAGAGCACGTATGTTCTTTTCCGCTTTTAAATTGGATGGCTGAACTGTTTTCGGATGAAGACGGTGACTTCCTATTGGAGGCTGTTGCAGCTTATTTTGCATACACAGTTATGTCATAGACCTTTTTCATGTTTGATATGCTGAGTACTAGCATTTCATTGACAATTCATTGACTTATTTGTCAAGTTTTTATTATTTACCTTGCCTATTGGCTTAAGACTCGATAAAGTACTTGGCTGTTTTATTTTTCTTTAGCATTAAATTTTCCTAGTTTTTAATGCTTTACCTTGCGGACCGTCCACATATAAACTTGCAATCTGCTCTCATGAGATGGCACTTCTATTATCTTATTCAGTTCGTTTCCGGATCATGAGGAGGTGTCATCTAGGTCCTGGATATCTTTACACCGTGTTAAGTTAGCATGGGCTCATTACCGGTTTAAACGCCATTTTTCCTTTTTTGCAACTTCTGCACACGACACTTAGTTGTTGCTTTAGCTTTCCACCTAGTAGTTCATCGTGGTTTACATGAGAATAATATGTTATTGGTCTACTATCTGCTTTACTTGTTAAACTATATCTGTACAGCGAGTGCTAAAGTTTCAAGAACAACACGATACAGAATTGTTATGAGGTCTGATCTCCACGACTTCATACTCATAACATAAGTGCAACTTCTGCCAATTCTGGGCATGAGGCGGGTTTTATAATGCTTTGCCGAACACACATACACAACAGTTGATGCGGTTCACATGAAGAGAGAGCTGGTGTATGCTGATGTGATTCCTTCAAATCTAAGACACTAAAGTATGGGCACGCCCTAAACCAACACAAAGAGACCTTCTTAGCAAATAATATAATATGTGTATTAGGGAGGGTGAGATATAAGCAGCCGCGGGCCGTGGAGGGAGTTACGATGGGGCAGGGAGGCGGGGAGGGGGAGAAGCAGGGTGGAGCCCTCTCTACCTTGCCCCTCCCCCTCCCCGCCTCCCTGCCCCACCGTAACTCCCTCCACGGCCCGCGGCTGCTTATAAGTGTTGCTAACTCTTATTCATTTACAGCATGTTAACATACTGTCACCATTCGCTTTTTATGTACTAGTAACTATGCTGGTAATTTTGCTACTGATAATATGTGTACTTGTATTCTCCACCCTGCTTCTCCCCCTCCCCGCCTCCCTGCCTCACCGTAACTCCCTCCACGGCCCGCAGCTGCTTATAAGTGTTGCTAACTCTTATTCATTTACAGCATGTTAACATACTATCACCATTCACTTTTTATGTACTAGTAACTATGCTGGTAATTTTGCTACTGATAATATGTGTACTTTTATTATCTAAGGTACTACGCCTGAGAAGACGGCATTAGTAAATAAACATTTCAAATACACATCTGTTCTTCTTAACTCCATGTTCTGGTTTCTAAGAAATCTATAACGACCGACTGTTCATGAGTTCCACGTATCCTGAGGTACTATAAGTTCATATTCTGGATTGTCTAAACATTGAGAGTTTGTTATATCCAATGTGACACTGTACCTAGCTTGCTAAGGAGTTTTTGATTACTAACGTGAGTTTTGGGACACCCTAATTCGCCGAGGTTCCAATCCTCTGTCCACAGTTCTGTGTGAGAACAGAAACCCTGCGACAGGGGCACCCCCGACCCTTGCTGGAGCTTCATCACACTTGCGATACAACTCCAGCAATGCATTCGCCGAGGTTCCAATCCTCTGTCCACAGTTCTGTGTGAGAACAGAAACCCTGCGACAGGGGCACCCCCGACCCTTGCTGGAGCTTCATCACACTTGCGATACAACTCCAGCAATGCGCCACCTTTACGGCACAGATACATCACGCATCTGTGCTGTTTTTGCCCCATGATGCGCCGCATTGTAAATGCAGCACACCATAGGTGACGGAACAGCGGCACAAAATGACTAACACATCCCTGGTGATGCGCCAGTCATCATAAATGTATCCCTATGCTTCTTATCTTGTTAGAGATGAACCGCCATATGTATCATCAAAGTTATTTGCATTTCCTAAATAGCGAACTTTAAGGAATAAATAGCGATTCTTTACCATTCCTAGTTTGCGATGAGCTATTTGCTAATTAGCCGAATGTAGCCCAATGAAGCCCAATGTAGCCCAATGTAGCCCAAAGATGGCCGCCAGACACACAAAAAAACAAATGTAGCCCAAATATCAGCCAGATGTAGCCCAACTATAGCCCAGTGACAGAATGACCAATCAGCTTCGCAAACCTCCGTTACGCGAAGCGGAGCGCTGTTACAGATATATATCTTTTTTTGAACGTTAATTTCTCAAAATCCACTGGAGCACATATATTGAGACCTAGCAAAGGCACATCGGGCTACCAGTCCCTAATATTTTGCCAAGTTTCGTGCAAATCCATTCAGCCGTTCAATTATTATTATTATTTTTTTTTTTTGCCCCGCGGGGCCCTTTTAAAACCTCCACATCAAACCTAGGGGGTCAGCGAGGATCTACTATGCCCCCTTATAGTTATTTCCCCCTTTGTTTTGACCTCCTCTTGTCTCTCGATCCTACCGAGAGACAAGATGGCGGCCGCTACGGACTGTTTGGAATGTTGACAGACGCCGGAGAACCAATCAGCTTCGCTTCACAAAGCTCCGTTGCGCGAAAAGTCCGCGAACCAGTGCGCTGCCCGGTCCGCTGTTACAGATATATATCTTTTTTTAAACGTTAATTTCTCAAAATCCACTGGAGCACATATATTGAGACCTACAAAAGGCACATCGGGCTACCAGTCCCTACAATTTTGCCAAGTTTCGTGCAAATCCATTCAGCCGTTCGGGCTAAAAGTGAGGCCAACCGCCCTATGGAAAACTCAATGTTAAAAACACGTTTTGGGACCCCCCTTTTTTCTCGGCCCCCACTGGACGAACCCCCCCCCAAATTTTCAAGGGCTGCTCAGAAACAAAATGTGCCATTTTCCTGAAAATTTCAGCCAATTCCGTCCACAAACGCCAAAGTTATTAGACATAGAATTTTCAAAAAACCCATAGAGAAAAAATCCTAACTATATTCACTGAAAAAACCATAGGTTATAGACCATATATAGTTAGGAATTAGCATTTAAAAAACCTTATTTTACTCACACAAAACCATTGAAATTCCATATATAGTTAGTTGCACTAACTATATATTGCGCACCCGCAATCCACTGCTGATGATGTCACATATTACATCATTCATGACATGGTCAGTGACATCACTGATGACATCACTGATGACATCTCAAATGACATCACTGATGACATCACTGATGACATCTCATTTGACATCAATGACCACATCACTGATGATATCATTCATGTGACAATACAATGCATCTCCTCACATTTTAATATAACCTCTGTTTCACCCAGTGTTAAAAACAGAGTATAATTTTTGAAACCATTGACACACCAATACTAGTTACTACATACGTACTCACTGATTCCTACGTCTACACACACATTCACTCATTCACCCATACAATCATTCATACATACAATCACTCATGTTTACAACACAATCATATGCACTCATACACCTATACAGACACTCACACTCTGCCACTCATCCATGGAGTTACTCACACACCTAGTCAGTCCTGTAAAGAATCAATCACACTTCCATTTTCTACTCTTTACAGTTAAACATAGAGCACCTTACGTTTTCAACCATATACTAACACATACTTACTCTCTTATACAATCATTGATACAAGTACACATTGATCTGTACAGAGTCACACACCTCCCATCCAGCCACACACACACTCAGTCTCCCATGCAAATACTTGGGCAATCAATCAATAACCCATATAGTTACTCATATAGCTACTGATCAACACATGCAGCAGTTTACAGAACAACAGACATAATGATGCACAAATTAAGACAGTTTAGTCACTAACCCATGCACTCAGTGAGACACATTTAATCACTCACTCATACATTCAGTCATGCACCTACTAAATCCTTCGTCCAGACACTTATACATCCACTCATTCTTCAATATGTAAGACATATTTTAACTTTACAGAAACATAGTCACTGGATGTTGTCATCAGTGATGTCATCAGTGATGTCATTTGAGATGTCATCAGTGATGTCATCAGTGATGTCACTGACCATGTCATGAATGATGTAATATGTGACATCATCAGCAGTGGATTGCGGGTGCGCAATATATAGTTAGTGCAACTAACTATATATGGAATTTCAATGGTTTTGTGTGAGTAAAATAAGGTTTTTTAAATGCTAATTCCTAACTATATATGGTCTATAACCTATGGTTTTTTCAGTGAATTTTCAAGGTTTTGTAAATGCTAATTCCTAACTATATATGGTCTATAACCTATGGTTTTTTCAGTGAATTTCAATGGTTTTTTAATAGCAAATATCATAAGCTGTCGAATGTCAAGTACGTGGTAAGAATTTTTTTTTTTTTTCGTGTTTATGCACACTGATCTGCTTTGATTGCTGCCCCCCACCCCTCATTTCTATTAGGAGTACTCTCTCTTTGCAGATAGTGAAGGGTAGTTAACGCAGCCCTTTCCCCCTTTGTAATCCGTCGTGCCTGCTTCTCTCTCCATTTGATTGATTGTTCTCTTTGGTTCATTCTCTATTTACAAACAAGCACAGAGTCGCAATACTCTGTTTAGTCTTTGCAGATAGCGAAAAATCGTGTAAAAAAACAAAAGGAATCGAGCAAAATCAGTAGGCCACTAATGGGATCTCTTTTGACCTCGCTAAAATAGAAACATTAGGAACAACCTGTTGAAAATAGCAATGCGTATGTATATAAGCGGCGTTCATTTGTGTTCACAGTACCCCTTGTTGATTGTTTCAATCGAGCATTGAATTGTTCGAAGTTAATTCTCTTAACGATCTTCTCTACCTGCAAACGAGGAAGAATAGGAATATTCTATCTCCCTTTGCAGATAGTGAAGGGTAGGTAACGCAAGCCTTTAACACGTCGTACCTATTTCATTCCTCATTGATTGATTGATTGTCCGAACATTGACTGTTTGGGAATTAGTTCTTTTTGGAGGTATTCCCTGTTTGCAAATAAACGTAGGAAAATCTTTGCAAGTAGTGAAAGGGTACGTAATGCGGACCGTTCTCCCCCGTTGTAATCTGTCATGCCTATCTACTCCCCACTGATTGATGCACCTTTTTCACCCGGACCATTTACTAGAGATACGTCATCTGGCCCGACCAGAGAGCACCCCTAGTGAAAAGGACATATGCAATAATAACGAAGTGATCACTGTATCCTGTTAACAGAAACTTTACCATGAAACAACCTGGAAAGAAAAAAATAGGAAAACGAAAATCAGTAGGCCACTGATGAACATGAACTTTTATTAAACAACGAACAAAGAAACGATAACATAACGTAATGATAAAACCTATTAATGTCCTAGAAACAAGAAAACGTTAAAATATGCCAGTGGTGAGAGACCAGAAAAACAGTAAGAGAAACCAAATCACCCCTCGCTGTCCCACCGCCTGCCACGCCAAAAAAATCGATAGACTAGGGAAAATGCAAGTCAGTAGAACATCCACCCCCACTCTGGAAACTTCCAAGGTGGGGCAGGGTTCCGGCTACGCCCAGCCGGGAGCAGCCCATATAAGGCAGGTCCTGCTGCCACGCCTCGGCCAGGAGATCCTAACGTAGGGTGTAGCCGGAGGAGAGGCCGAGACCAGCGGGACCCGGCCAGGGGATTGCCTTTACAACGCTGAACAGTTGCAGGGGGGGGGAATGTCTCCTCGACCCTCCCCTCTCTCTCCCAGTCCGGCCGCGGTGGCCCTTGAGAGTTGCAGGTAGTCCCGCCACATGCTCTTCCGGTCCGACCACCAACGGTCGGGGGGCCGAGGCCGACGGGATCCGGCTGCAGCCGATAAACCAAGAAACCCGTTCATGGGGCCAGAGCCAGGGGCGTCCGGCCGACATCCACCGGAAGCCCGGCCCGAAGACGGACGGGACACTTCTTTCTTTTATAATGGCTGCGACAACACTGGAAGGGGATGTCTTGCACATGCCTCCGACCCCCCCCTCGTCCTCATCGCCTGGTCCGGCCATAACAAATCTCAAGCGAGACGCCGTGGGGTGCACTGGGAGGGAGAGACGGTGCGAACAGGCCTCTCCCGCCTCCCCAGGTGGAGGCTTCCCAGCTGCACCCTCAGCGCTCCAGGCGGTGGCATCCTAACAACTACAGTGCTGCACAGTTTCGGAACGACCTAGATAACGGTTCTTCCACTGTGGCCATGCTGCAACGTCTCGCCCGGCAGGGTGGAGCCCGTCCGCTCATGTGACCCCGCGATCGCCGGTAGCTGCCGAACTCTCAAAATGGCGGTCGACCTGGCAAGAGCGGGCCCAACATAAAGAAATGGCCCGGTCACTGGTTGACTCCACCACCGTAGTCCTCCACGACCTTGAAGATTCTAGAGGAGCCGCGGGAGTCTCCGACCCCCGATGGGGAATGACTGCCATGATCGCCCGTGGAGTGACGAAACTGTATCCGCGGGACGTCGGCGCTCCCATGCTGGCGCCAGCCTCACTTTGAATTACTACAATCCTGCAGACCTCACTTCCGGTGAAAGCACAGTGTGACCCGGTAGGAAAAATTATTGCACCCCCTCCCCTTTTTGACTGATAGTTCAAACCACCGATCCTTTCCTTTGCCCTTTTAACGGAACTTTGGACTGCCTCCCCCTCTTTTACATTTTCTAGAGAAAACAAAACATTAACCACTACATTAGCATAGCAGTTGACACCAGAACTGTTTTCAAATTGAAAACCAACAACATCTTCAACAGAATCCTTTTTGTTTCTGCTGTGACCCTGCTACAGCACAGGCATTGTCCCCAGCAGTAATTCTGCAATGCCGGTAAGAATAGCTGTGGTGCCTACTGGACTCACTCACCCCCGCGGCGCCCCACGCCGTTTTTTGCTGGGCGGCAACTTACTAGACATCACTTTCGTGCCATCTAGATTTCAGCGCGTTCTGCTGCCTTGGAACTATTCGCACAACAGACCGCTACTGACAAGAATATTTCATTATTGGTGCTGTCAATTTCAATAAATCTATTGGATAATTAAAAAGAAATTGCCACGGTCTCTTCGTTGTTTAAATGTTTTTACTGTTTTTGTTTTGTTGTATATATTTATATGTTATTAAAGTTTTATATTCCTACTACTTTGTTGGAGTGCTATATATTTTTAATGTGACACATAATTGTAAAAACTTTGATGTACAAAGAGTCATTCCTGGAATCTTCCGCTTCAGGCTCGGTCCCCTCCCCAATCACAATACAGGATGGTTTTCAGATAGTAGGAACGCGTGTGCTGTGACGGATCACATCGGGTGTGGGCCTTGATCTACTATAACTCCTTTGAAGAGGGGTGATTCTTTACAGCTGGGGCCATAAACTACATCTGCAGGGCTAGCTGATAGCCTAGGACCGGCCTGGACATTCGGACACAGAGGAAGAGGAGTGTCAGAGGGTGCGGTAGTGAATAGGGCGAAAGGGAGGTGTCGGGCGGGCACAGAGTGTGATTCTCAGGGAAGAGCAGCGCAGATGGGGGAAGGTTTATTGCCCATGCATAAGACAGAGAGCGGTGGTGACCAGTGCCTGGGGGAGATGCTTACGAGGGTGAGGAGCCATGCTACGAATCGACAGCGTGCAGAGAGTGGGTCTGGTCAAGACATCTAAAATGGCTGCCGTGCACGACAAAAGTGTGGCATTTCAAAAAAGGCAAGATGGCGCAGACAATGTTTTTCAACACTTCCTCATTTCCTTCGAATCGAACGTTAACAGACGTTGGGGCATATTACCAAAGTTAAGCGATATTTATCGCTAACGATGCTTACCAACCAATTTTTTACCACTAAGCATCGTCAGAAATTATCGAAGATAAACCTTACTATTATCAAGGTTTATCGCAAATGCGATAATAAACGGCCGCAATGCATGAATATCGCTAAAAACTCAGCGATATTCATGCATTACCGAGCTAATACTCTTAGCCATGTTATCCACCTCCCATTGGATAACATGGCTAAGAACTGCTCAGGGCAGGTGTTACTTTTTGGAGATATTCGCGCTTAGCGCGAATATCTCCAAAAGTTGGTAATAGGAGATAGATATCTTGCATGTTGTAATGCAAGTTATTGTGGTATATGGAACTCATACCATAATCTCTCAGGAAAGCAGAAACTGATCCTTTTGGGACCGCCTAAAAAGGCCTAGGGGGTGAGGAGTACTCTACTTTGCCCCCTTTTCACGTTCCGAACTATTTTATTTTACTCTCTTCTGTAATTACACAAAATACCAGCGATAAGATGCATCGGAGACACACACTGAGAGAAAGGAGGCCGGAGATGAAGAAGACATGTCAAATACACATTGGAGATAATATAGTGGCAGAAGGGAAGTAAATATGAGTAAACTTACCATGTAACATAAAAATGTTGCACTCTATACTATAAGTCTCATTTTATACTACAATCACTTCGCTACAACCTCATAAATTAAAAATAAAAATAAATAATGTCTCAAACAATTTTTGATTTCTAAATATAAATTTATTCTTCAGAATTTTCTAAATTTGAAACAACTAGTAACATGTCCTCATCAGTAATTTCCTCTTCAATCATCTCATCTGGAATCTCCTCATTAAAAGTCTGCAATGATGATTCTTGTAACTCTATGGTCTCCAAACACTCGATAAATTCGCCATCAAGAGATTGATCAAAAAAATCATTCAAGTCATCTCCTCCTTCTGACAATATTTCATTATTGGTGCTGTCCATTTCAATCAATGTAGTGGAATCATTCAAGTCATCTCCTCGTGACAATATTTCATTATTGGTGCTCTCAATTTCAATCAATGTAGTGGAATCATTCAAGTCATCTCCTCCTTGTGACAATATTTCATTATTGGTGCTGTCCATTTCAATCAATCTAATGGAATCATACAAGCCATCTCCTCCTTGTGACAATATTTCATTATTGGTGCTCTCAATTTCAATCAATGTAGTGGAATCATTCAAGTCATCTCCTTGTGACAATATTTCATTCTTGGTGCTGTCCATTTCAATCAATCTAATGGAATCATACAAGTCATGTCCTCCTTGTGACAATATTTCATTATTGGTGCTCTCAATTTCAATCAATGTAGTGGACAATTCAAAAGAAATTGCCACGGTCTCTTCATTGTGAGCCATTTTATTTTGAAATTGCTTGCTGTAAATTGCAGAAAAAAATAATCACTTTCATTTATCGTTTTTAGTAATACATAATATAAAACTAACTTCATCAAGTATTTAGTATAACAGAAGGACTGCAAATAAATAACAGAAAACATTTTTCAAATTATCTTCAAGTGTACAACATAGTTCCCCTTACAAATTAACAACTCACCTTTTTAAAAGTAGCAGAAGTGTTAGTACTGTGTAAATCAAACACCAGAAATTCACCACCAAAAATTCCTCACAAATGTACCTCAGACAGTAGTATCACAAAATGGCTGTGGTTTCCTCTCATTTGACATATATACATAACCAATTAACTTTCATCACACACAAATACAAAACCAAAGTAACATTTTAATTGGTTCTAAATTTCAACACTTTCAAATGTGTTTTCCCCATGCAATTTTCCATAGGACATTTACATACGTCTACAGCCTGAATGGCTGAACGGAATTACACCAAACTTGGCAAAATGGTACATCAAACCTAAGAGGTCAGGAAGGATCTACTATGCCCCCTTATGGTCATTTCCCCCTTCGCTTTGGCCTCCTCTTGTCTCTCAATCCTACCGAGGGACAAGATGGCGGCCGCTACGGACTGTTTGGAATGTTGACAGACGCCGGAGAACCTATCAGCTTCGCAAAGGTCCGTAACGCGAAAAGTACGCGAAGCGGAGCGCTGTTACAGATATATATCTTTTTTTCAACGTTAATTTCTCAAAATCCACTGGAGCACATATATTGAGACCTAGCAAAGGCACATCGGGCTACCAGTCCCTAATATTTTGCCAAGTTTCGTGCAAATCCATTCAGCCGTTCGATTATTATTATTTTGGGTTTTTTTTGCCCCGCGGGGCCCTTTTAAAACCTCCACATCAAACCTAGGGGGTCAGCGAGGATCTACTATGCCCCCTTATAGTTATTTCCCCCTTTGTTTTGACCTCCTCTTGTCTCTCGATCCTACCGAGAGACAAGATGGCGGCCGCTACGGACTGTTTGGAATGTTGACAGACGCCGGAGAACCAATCAGCTTCGCTTCACAAAGCTCCGTTGCGCGAAAAGTCCGCGAACCAGAGCGCTAACCGGTCCGCTGTTACAGATATATATCTTTTTTTAAACGTTAATTTCTCAAAATCCACTGGAGCACATATATTGAGACCTACAAAAGGCACATCGGGCTACCAGTCCCTACAATTTTGCCAAGTTTCGTGCAAATCCATTCAGCCGTTCGGGCTAAAAGTGAGGCCAACCGCCCTATGGAAAACTCAATGTTAAAAACACGTTTTGGGACCCCCCTTTTTTCTCGACCCCCACTGGACGAACCCCCCCCAAATTTTCAAGGGCTGCTCAGAAACAAAATGTGCCATTTTCCTGAAAATTTCAGCCGATTCCGTCCACAAACGCCAAAGTTATTAGACATAGAATTTTCAAAAAACCCATAGAGAAAAAATCCTAACTATATATACCTACTGGCGACCGCCAGTAGGTAATATACCTACTGGCGACCGCCAGTAGGTAATATATATATAAATATATATATATATAAATATATATATAAATATATATATATATATATATATATATATATATATATATATATATATATATATATATTCACTGAAAAAACCATAGGTTATAGACCATATATAGTTAGGAATTAGCATTTAAAAAACCTTATTTTACTCACACAAAACCATTGAAATTCCATATATAGTTAGTTGCACTAACTATATATCGCGCACCCGCAATCCACTGCTGATCATGTCACATATTACATCATTCATGACATGGTCAGTGACATCACTGATGACATCACTGATGACATCTCAAATGACATCACTGATGACATCACTGATGACAACATCCAGTGACTATGTTTCTGTAAAGTTAAAATATGTCTTACATATTGAAGAATGAGTGGATGTATAAGTGTCTGGATGAAGGATTTAGTAGGTGCATGCCTGACTGTATGAGTGAGTGATTAAATGTGTCTCACTGAGTGCATGGGTTAGTGACTAAACTGTCTTAATTTGTGCATCATTATGTCTGTTGTTCTGTAAACTGCTGCATGTGTTGATCAGTAGCTATATGAGTAACTATATGGGTTATTGATTGGTTGCCCAAGTATTTGTATGGGAGACTGAGTGTGTGTGTGGGTGGCTGGGAGGTGTATGACTCTGTGCATAGATGTGTGAGCAGTTGATCCACTAGATGTATGGGTTCAAAAGTGCATGTGGAAACAGCTGTATGGGCGGTTGACTGTGTGCATGAGTGTATTGGTGAGTGAATGGATATCTCAGTGCTGCATGTCAAAGTAAGTACATATGTAAAACACAGTACATGTGAGAGTTGACATATATAAATAACTGTGCATAAGAGCCAGTGAATGTGTGAGTGGCTGTATGGATCACTGTGAACTTGTATCAGGGATTGTATAATAGAGTAAATATGTGTTAGTATATGTTTGAATAAGTAAGGTGTGTATAACTGTATAGTTGAGGAAATGGAGGTGTGATTGATTCTTTGCATGACTGACTAGGTGTGTGAGTAACTCCATGGATGAGTGACAGTCTGTGAGTGTCTGTTTACACTGAGTGTATATAAGGTTATATTAGAGTCTGAAGAGGTTCATTGTATTATCACATGAATGATGTCATCAGTGATGTGATCAGTAATGTCAAATGAGATGTCATCAGTGATGTCATCAGTGATGTCATTTGAGATGTCATCAGTGATGTCATCAGTGATGTCATTTGAGATGTCATCAGTGATGTCATCAGTGATGTCATTTGAGATGTCATCAGTGATGTCATCAGTGATGTCACTGACCATGTCATGAATGATGTAATATGTGACATGATCAGCAGTGGATTGCGGGTGCGCGATATATAGTTAGTGCAACTAACTATATATGGAATTTCAATGGTTTTGTGTGAGTAAAATAAGGTTTTTTAAATGCTAATTCCTAACTATATATGGTCTATAACCTATGATTTTTTCAGTGAATTTTCAAGGTTTTGTAAATGCTAATTCCTAACTATATATGGTCTATAACCTATGGTTTTTTCAGTGAATTTCAATGGTTTTTTAATAGCAAATATCATAAGCTGTCGAATGTCAAGTACGTGGTAAGTGAAAACATTTTCGTGTTTATGCACACTGATCTGCTTTGAATGGTGCCCCCCCCCCTCATTTCTATTAGGAGTACTCTCTCTTTGCAGATAGTGAAAGGTAGTTAACGCAGGCCTTTGCCCCCGTTGTAATCCGTCGTGCCTGCTTCTCTCTCCATTTGATTGATTGTTATCCAAGTATTTACTGTTTTAGAATTAGTTCTCTTTGGTTCATTCTCTATTTACAAACAAACACAGAGTCGCAATACTCTGTTTAGTCTTTGCAGATAACGAAAAATCGTGTAAAAAAAAAGAAAAGGAATCGAGCAAAATCAGTAGGCCACTAATGGGATCTCTTTTTGACCTCGCTAAAATAGAAACATTAGGAACAACCCCTCATGACAAATACAAAACTAGTGAGATGAACTGAACTCCACACAATGATGGCTGCAAAACAGCTCGGCTCCGCCACCCACCCCGCCCAAAATAACGATAAAGAGCGGCTGCCATGATTGGTTGCGGAATGGCCACAACGGAGCTACGAAATGGTGCTGCTCTCATGCTAACCCCAGCTTCGGTCTGAAACATCCAGAAACACTGTAGACTTCCAATTCGATCAGTTCCGGTAGCGCCCCAATGTAACCCGGTAGAGAAGAACTAGCCCTCCCCTCTTTGACTGATGGTTCTTGTTGCCTGTCCTTTCTGTTGTCATTTAACAGAACTATTTAGCCTGCTGAAAGGGGTTGTGTTTCGACCGCTGGTTGGTGGAGACATTTTGACTATATTCTGGACCTGCGTTGTCGCGTAATGCGTCATATGACGCGCCGCGTTAGCGCATCCGGAAGTCATCCGGGGCGCGCAGCGCGTAACGTAAGCATAACAAGTCATGTGACTTGTTAATAAAACTTTTCATTGGTTCATTTTACTTTTCTTATTCTAATGATGAAAGCCTTGGTCATATCACCTAAAAATTACGCTTTTAATTACTTCCGAACATTATTTTCTCTTAAATATATGTTATAATGTTCCAGGCTAATGTACTTTCCCGGAAATTTTACAACTGTCCTGCAAGTAAAATATATTCTTTTTTCGAGAAAAAGAGCGTTTCTTCGTCCCATGACGGAGCCGTTGAGCAAAAGAGGGTCGACCTGCTGTCTTAGTCGCCGATACGCCTGAATATGAGATTCTTATCGATCACTTTATGTTGCAGGAATAGAAAACACAACAGCCCTTGACCATTTATCTTTACTGCGTTCCTTCGTATTATACCTTTTACCCTTCATGTAATTGGTCTGCTTTATTTCACTTGCCTTTTAATGATTCTAAAACAGTGACTATTATTAAAAACTTTACCAATGTATACACTACTACCATGTTTTCTTTTAAAAACCTTTATTGTGAAAATTTCATTATACAAATACGAGCCTATAACCACGTGGGCCTGCCACGGAGCAAACTGTAATCGTATATGATGAATAGACATTTACACTGTAGAGGAACGTAACGGGCGGGCCATTAGGTTGCAAAAACTAAGGTGTCTAACAGTTACGGAATCGGTGGACGTACATTTTATAATTAAAATACGACAGGGCCAGTTACAATAAAATTATCTAGATATACATTTGCGGGCAAGTACCATGGGTGACGTTAATTCGAATTTTCAACAGTACAGTAATCAATAACACATCAGAACTTAATATCAATAGGGATGTCGAAATATTCAATCAATTCTCGTCCCCGCCCGCCATGTGCTTCAAAACTGCATACGTATCTCGTGATTTCAAGGTTCTGCAACCAGTACACAACAAGGAGTTACTAGTCCCATTTATTCCGGCGCCATTTTGGGCGAGGACGGGCAGGTCCAGGATATAGTCAAAATGTCTCTACCAACCATCGACTATGATGATGTTCATATGCTGTATTTATTAGAGTAACACTCATCTGCCCACATGAAATTAATTTACCACAATCTAAACATGTCATTTTAATCTTTCCAAAGTTCTTCTAAATATTTGGGACCGTTTCCCTTGCCTCTGAAGCTCTCAGTGCCACTTCTTTGATGAATGTACTAGCAGGTCAGGGGTTCTCCTCCAAATCTCTCTTTTATGCAGCACTATAATTAATTGGTGCCACCTCTCCATATGACGATGCATGGTATAGTTACCACAACTATATATTTTTTCGGTTCCTCTGGAGAGTTCATCGTGGCAGATGAAGCGTGTAACATACCGGGCATTTACCTTTTTTTGCATGTACAGGAAAGGAAAAAAAAATCGAGCGTTCGAGTTCTTAGGTGTCCCAGGGCCATTTTAGTGGACCAGGCCCAAATCCAAAGAACAGCTATCTCACAGGCTAATGGGGCGACCCACGCCGAGTTTCAGCATTGTAGGATGACCACACAAGTACAGCAACTTGCTAGACATCACCTCGGTGCCATCCGGATCTCGGCGCCCCACTGCAGATGAAGTGCCTCTCAACTATGAAACCACCACGGTGACATCCGGATCTTGGCGCGTTGTGCTGCCTTCGGCCTATTCGCACATCGGTCAGCTACTGACGCCATCTCACAGGCTAATGGGGTGACCCACGCCGAGTTTCAGCATTGTAGGATGACCACACCAACTTGCTAGACATCACCTCGGTGCCATCCGAATCTTGGCATCTCAACGCCTAGTGGTATCTTCCATACAGAAAATATTGTTACGCTGCCTTTGGCCCCATTCGCACATCAGTCCGCAACTTAGACATCACCTCGATGCCATCCGGATCTTGGCATCTCAGCGCCTTGTGGTGTCAGTCAGAAAATATTGTTGCGCTGCCTTTGGCCCCATTCGCACATCAGTCCGCTACTGACACCATCTCACAGGCCAATAGGGCGCCCCACGCCGACTTTTACCATTGTACGATGGCCACACCAGTGGCACAACTTCCTAGACATCACCTCGGTGCCATCCGAATCTTGGCATCTCAACGCCTAGTGGTATCTTCCATACAGAAAATCTTGTTACGCTACCTTTGGCCCCATTCGCACATCGGTCCGCAACTTAGACATCACCTCGGTGCCATCCGGATCTTGGCATCTCAGCGCCTTGTGGTGTATTCTCTTCAGAAAATATTGTTGAGCTGCCTTTGGCCCCATTCGCACATCCGTCCGCAACTTACACATCACCTCGGTGCCATCCGGATCTTGGCATCTCAGCGCCTTGTGGTGTCTTCTACTCCGAAAATATAGTAGAAAATATTGTTGCGCTGCCTTTGGCCCCATTCACACATCAGTCCGCTACTGACACCATCTCACAGGCCAACAGGGCGCCCCACGCCGACTTTTACCATTGTACGATGGCCACACCAGTGCCACAACTTGCTAGACACCACCTCGGTGCCATCCGGATCTTGGCATCTCAGCGCCTTGTGGTGTCTTCAAATCAGAAAATATTGTTGCGCTGCCTTTGGCCCCATTCGCACATCGGTCCGCTACTGACGCCATCTCACAGGCCAACGGGGCGCCCCACGCCGACTTTCAACATTGTAGGATGGCCACAGAAGTGCGACAACTTACTAGACACCACCTCGGTGCCATCCGGATCTTGGCGCGTTGTGCTGCCTTCGACCTATTCGCACATCGGTCCGCTACTGACGCAAACTCACAGGCCAACGGGGCGCCCCACGCCGACTTTCAGCATTGTAGGATGGCCACACCAGTGCGGCAACTTACTAGACACCACCTCGGTGCCATCCGGATCTTGGCGCGTTGTGCTGCCTTCGGCCTATTCGCACATCGGTCCGCTACTGACGCAAACTCACAGGCCAACGGGGCGCCCCACGCCGACTTTCAGCATTGTTGGATGGCCACACCAGTGCGACAACTTACTAGACACCACCTCGGTGCCATCCGGATCTTGGCGCGTTGTGCTGCCTTCGGCCTATTCGCACATCGGTCCGCTACTGACGCAAACTCACAGGCCAACGGGGCGCCCCACGCCGACTTTCAGCATTGTAGGATGGCCACACCAGTGCTGCAACTTGCTGGACACCACCTCGGTGCCATCCAGATCTTGGCGCGTTGTGTTGCCTTCGGCCTATTCGCACATCGGTCCGCTACTGACGCCGCCTCACGTGCCAACGTATTTTCTCCTAATTTTACACCCTATGCCGCATAACAGGTCATGTGACTTGTTTATAAAACTTTTCATTGGTTCATTTTACTTTTGGTTTCCTAATGATGGAAGGCTTGATCATGTGACCTAAAAACAACACTTTTCATAGGATGAAAACTTTTTTTTTTCCCCAAACGATGAAAGCCCCACCTTGTTTCTGGATGTTTCAGACTGAAGCTGGCGTCAGCATGAAAGCACCACCATCTCGTAGCTCAGTCGTGGTCATTCCGCGAGCAATCATGGCAGCCGCTCCCCACCAGAAGCCTGCAGGAGTCGGAGCCCCCAAAACTTTTGATGAATTCTCAAGGCGGAGGGGACGCTTTCGAGAATGAGGTCCAAGACCTAGCAGACAAGCGTCCGATTTCCAAGGTGTCCCAGGGCCATTTCAGTGGACCAGGCCCAAAAAGGAAACAGCCTGCCGCCATTTTGAGAGTCCTGTGACAGCCGCCTATCGCTGCACCGCAAGAGTGGGCGCAACTCAGCTGAATTGCGGCTTTTGACACAGTGGACCAAAAACGGACGGAATGGCAACTGAAACGGTAAAGGGGCGCCCCACTACAACAGATGACACTCCACCTGGAGAGGCCCGTTCACGCCGCCTCCCCCGGGGCTCTCCACGCCGTTATTCGGAGCAGCATTGTAGGATACCAAAACCAGTGCGGCAACTTACTGGACATCACCTTGGTGCCATCGTTCTGCTGCCTTGGAACTATTCGCGCAACAGTTTGCTACTGATGACCCACCCCCCGCGACGCCCCATGCCGTTATTTGCTGGGTGGCAACTTACTAGACATCACTTTCGTGTCATCTAGATTTCAACGCGTTCTGCTGCCTTGGAACTATTCGCACAACAGTTTGCTACTGATGACCCACCCCCCGCGACGCCCCACGCCGGAAATCTGGACGTTGTGCTGCGTTGGGACTATTCGCACAGCCGACCGCTACTTCGTTGTTTTTCCCTAAAAATGTTTATATGTTATTACTATTTTTGTTTTCTTGTATATATTTATAAATTATTAAAGTTTTATAATCTTACTACTTTGTCGGAGTGCTATATATTTTTAATGTGACACATAATTGTAAAAACTTTGATGTACAAACAGTCATCCCTGGAATCTTCCGCTTCAGGCTCGGTCCCCTCCCCAATCACAATACAGGATGGTTTTCAGATAATAGCAACGCTTCTGCTGTGACGAATCTCATCGAGTGTGGGCCTTGATCTACTATAACTCCTTTGAAGAGGGGTGATTCTTTACAGCTGTGGCCATAAACTACATCTGCAGGGCTAGCTGATACCCTAGGACCAGCCTGGACAATCGGACACAGAGGAAAAGGAGTGTCAGAGGGTGCGGTAGTGAATAGGGCGAAAGGGAGGTGTCGGGCGGGCACAGGGTGTGATTCTCAGGGAACAGCAGCGCAGATGGGGGAGGTTTATTACCCATGCATAAGACAGAGAGCGGGGGTGACCACTGCCTGGGGGAGATGTTTGCGAGGGTGGGGAGCCATGCTAAGGATCGACAGCGTGCACAGAGTGGGTCTGGTCAAGGCATCTAAAATGGCTGCCGTGCACGACAAAAGTGTGGCATTTGAAAAAAGACAAGATGGCGCAGACAATGTTTTTCAACACTTCCTGATTTCCTTCGAATCGAACGTTAACAGACGTTGGGGCATATTACCAAAGTTAAGCGATATTTATCCCTAACGATGCTTAGCAACGATTTTTTTACCGTCAGAAATTATCGCAGATAAACCTTGCTATTATCAAGGTTTATCGGAAATACGATAAAAAACGACCGCAATGCATTAATATCGCTGAAAACTCAGCGATATTCATGCATTACCGAGCTAATGCTCTTAGCCATGTTATCCACCTCCCATTGGATAACATGGCTAAGAACTGCTCAGGGCAGGTGGTAGCTTTTAGAGATATTCGCCCTTATCTCGAATATTTCCAAAAGTTGATAATAGGAGATAGCGATGTTAGCGACTGTTTCCAGTCGCTAACATCTTGGCATGCCCACTTTGCATGTCATTAGTGATAAATATCACTCACATGCAAAGTGGGGCCCAAGATGGTCGCTATCTTCTACTAGCCGTCGCTAACTGGTGTTAGCAACAGCTAGGTAATACACATATAATTTTATCTCCGCGAAGCGGAGCGCTGTTACAGATATATATCTTGTTTCTGAACGTTAATTTCTCAAAATGCACTGAAGCACATATATTGAGACCTAGCAAAGGCACATCGGGCTACCAGTCCCTACAATTTTGCCAAGTTTCGTGCAAATCCATTCAGCTGTTCGATCCTACCGAGAGACAAGATGGCGGCCGCTACGGACTGTTTGGAATGTTTACAGACACCGGAGAGCCAATCAGCTTCGCTTCGCAAAGCTCCGTAACGCGAAAAGTACGCGAAGCGGTGCGCTGTTACAGATATATACCTTTTTTTGAACGTTAATTTCTCAAAATCCACTGGAGCACATATATTGAGATCTAGCAAAGGCACATCGGGCTACCAGTCCCTACAATTTTGCCAAGTTTCGTGCAAATCCATTCAGCTGTTCGATTATTATTATTTTTATTTTTTTTTGCCCCGCGGGGCCCTTTTAAAACCTCCACATCAAACCTAGGGGGTGAGCGACAATGTACTATGCCCCCTTATGGTCATTTGCCCCTTCGCTTCGGCCTCCTCTTGTCTCTCGATCCTACCGAGAGACAAGATGGCGGCCGCTACGGACTGTTTGGAATGTTGACAGACGCCGGAGAACCAATCAGCTTCGCTTCACAAAGCTCCGTTGCGCGAAAAGTCCGCGAACCAGAGCGCTGCCCGGTCCGCTGTTACAGATATATATCTTTTTTTAAACGTTAATTTCTCAAAATCCACTGGAGCACATATATTGAGACCTACAAAAGGCACATCGGGCTACCAGTCCCTACAATTTTGCCAAGTTTCGTGCAAATCCATTCAGCCGTTCGGGCTAAAAGTGAGGCCAACCGCCCTATGGAAAACTCAATGTTAAAAACACGTTTTGGGACCCCCCTTTTTTCTCGGCCCCCACTGGACGAACCCCCCCCAAATTTTCAAGGGCTGCTCAGAAACAAAGTGTGCCATTTTCCTGAAAATTTCAGCCAATTCCGTCCACAAACGCCAAAGTTATTAGACATAGAATTTTCCAAAAACCCATAGAGAAAAAATCCTAACTATATATACCTACTGGCGACCGCCAGTAGGTATATATATATATATATATATATATATATATATATATATATATATATATATATATATATATATATATATATATATATATATATATATATATATATATATATATCCAAACACAATCCCGGAGAATAAAGGTACCAAGGAAAGCAGCACTCGCAGGGGGTCGTTCCAACCAGTTTATTACGGCGGAACAAACAGCAACGACGCGTTTCGCCGTAGGGCTTTGTCAAGTTGTGAGAGAAGCGAGGACGTACAAACAATTTAAACTTGTCAGGATGTGGTGGAAAGTAAAGACGGACTACATGTTTACAAATAAACAGCGGCCATCTTACAGTGTATGTACATTCAATGCAATGTGCTTGAACTTATACAAAATAACCATCATATAATGTTATGTCATATATTTACATATAAATTGCTATATAAGCATTTGATGTAGCCCTGTATGGGCACAAAGAACGATCCTAATAACATCCTGAATGATAATGTAGGCTAATGTCAGAGTACATCACATGGAAATCCGATCTAAATTGAACCATGCTTGACAACTGTAAAATCACAATAATGATATGCCAAACAGCATGTTCACTACCACAAAGGTACAAAGATAAGGCCCACTGATGGGCTGATCCATGGGTGCATGACCTACATACTCCCCTAGTCCAATATCATCTCCACAAAACAAAAGACATATCAATAGCCAAAATCTTCTATAATGATACAAAAATAAATAAAGAAAACAGTCACAGTTAATAATTAAATTGATCATAATAATAATCTTATCACTGGTAGACACAACCACAAGCCTGTGGTCAGAATCAACACATACTGGTCAGCTTTGTAATACATGCAGAGTTTTAGAAGTAGATAGCAATGATTTTATCCCAAGTGTACTGATAGCTCCTCATGCATATTTAAACCCTTCGGAATCTTGGTTTGCAAATCAATAATATACCTAGATTCCAGGCGTCGGAGCTTGAGTAAGCGGTCCCCACCTCTAATGCTAGCTGGTACACTATCGAGACAAATGTACGACAACAGATCCCTGTTGCTGTTGTGCATCTTCTCGAAATGCCTCGCCACAGGGTAAGCCTCATCTTTTTTGGCAATAGCACGCATGTGCTCCAATATTCTCAGTTTTACAGCATTCGTGGTACTGCCAATGTATTTTAAACCACACGGGCAAGTAAGGCAATAAATAGCAAAAGGGGTGGAACAAGTCAAGAATTTCGAGATCTTTTTCGGTGTGGCCAACCCAGGTATCTTGAAAGTAAGCGTCCGCTTACTAAACTTGCAGGCCTTACACCGACCACAGGGATAAAAGCCGCTGAGAACCGGCATTTTGGGGGTGATCACAGGAGGAGAGTAATGGCTGGATACTAAATGATCCTTCAAGGATTTTGCTTTCCTGTAAGTGACCAGAGGATTGGTCGGCAGGTCAGCTTTGATAACATTATCCGATAAAAGAATATTCCAATTCTTTTTCAAGATCTTCTTGATCTGACCAGCATTGCGCGAGAAAGTTGTGATCAAGCGAAATGCCCCGTTCTTCAAAGATTTACTATTTTTGGGCTCTAACAGATCTTTCCGCTTTATCTTTTTTACTCTCTCTAATGCCCTTGTCAAAACCCCATTTTTATATCCTCTTCTTTTAAATCTCGAAAGACTAGCAGCCGCCGCCTTTTCAAAATCAACATCATGGGAATTATTTCGCCGCAATCTTAAGAGTTCCCCGTAGGGGATACTCTCAATGAGTTTGCGTGGATGACTACTGGTGGCATACAGAGTGGAATTCCCAGCCGTCTTTTTTCTAAACAATTTAGTCTGCAAAGAGCCTTCCTGGTCTACATACACTGTGAGGTCGAGGTAATTGACAGTAGTTTTACTTATCTCACCTGAGAATTTCAAATTTTTGTCATTGTGATTCAATGCCTCAACAAACTCATTAGCAGTTTCCAACGTGCAATTCAAAATAATAAACAAATCGTCTATATAACGATGCCATTGTATAATCATGTCGGTCCATTTCTCATTTTGGCCCCAAGGTGCCAGTTCTTCCCAATGGCCTACAAACAAATTGGCAAAGCTGGGAGCCGAGCAAGCTCCCATAGCTACTCCAGACGTTTGTTTATATAACTGATTGCTGAAAAGGAAGATGTTATTATTCAAACCAAAATTCATAAACTCCATCAGCATCTTATTGTGCTCGTAGAAACACACAGGTCGTTTCTCCAGGAAGTGGGCCATAGCTCTGAGACCATCGCCATGCACTATGCATGTGTATAAACTGGCGATGTCAAGAACCAGCATGCAATATGTGTCTTTCCAAATGACTGAACCAATGATAGACAAAAAATGTTTGGTATCTTGCAGATAGGATGGCAAAGACGTAACCAAAGGTAAAAGGAAAGAGTCAACATAAATCGAAAGATTCTCAGTAAGACTTCCATTGGAGGCCACGATTGGCCTACCTGGGGGATTGTGTAAGTCTTTGTGAACCTTGGGAAGGTAATAAAAAGTTGGAATTACAGGACTGAGACAACGTAAGTACAGATATTCATCGGTATTCAGCATATTAACTTTGTACCACCTGGATTATCTTTGTACCTTTGTGGTAGTGAACATGCTGTTTGGCATATCATTATTGTGATTTTACAGTTGTCAAGCATGGTTCAATTTAGATCGGATTTCCATGTGATGTACTCTGACATTAGCCTACATTATCATTCAGGATGTTATTAGGATCGTTCTTTGTGCCCATACAGGGCTACATCAAATGCTTATATAGCAATTTATATGTAAATATATGACATAACATTATATGATGGTTATTTTGTATAAGTTCAAGCACATTGCATTGAATGTACATACACTGTAAGATGGCCGCTGTTTATTTGTAAACATGTAGTCCGTCTTTACTTTCCACCACATCCTGACAAGTTTAAATTGTTTGTACGTCCTCGCTTCTCTCACAACTTGACAAAGCCCTACGGCGAAACGCGTCGTTGCTGTTTGTTCCGCCGTAATAAACTGGTTGGAACGACCCCCTGCGAGTGCTGCTTTCCTTGGTACCTTTATTCTCCGGGATTGTGTTTGGATATTTGAAAACGGGTACACCCCCGTTATGGCGTGCACCCGCCCATGAGTGCAACCGGCTGGTGTTTGGGAGCGGATGTTAATAGTTTCCGGATGCACCGAGTCTGTCCAAGGATTTCCCGCATTGCCTTCAACAGGAAGAGTTGCCGTGTGGATATCATTTCCAGGCATTTATAAACTTGCTGGTAAGGCGCGGTGAGCGCAATCTCTTGAACCATCTTTCAAGCGCATTTTGACATTGACTCAGAGCGAAGGGGGAAATACGGCAAGCTCAATTCTTTGGTAGTTGCGGCTGCGCTACCAAGAACTATGTTTTGTGAGGCGGAGAGAAAAGAGGCCGAACAAGGGATGTTCAAGAATAAAAAGAAAACCAATGGAACCCAAAAAGCCGGTACTAGTCAGGCTAATGGAGGCGGCACTTCCATGAATACCAAACTTAATATTCTAGAACGTCTTTATGAGCGTGAAATTAGGAAGTGGTGGGAGGCCACGTCATTACAAAATTACATAGACGTGGACCGCGTCCCCAGGGGATTAAGAATATACACCATCCCCGCGTACGAAAATCCGGACCCAGAGTTGCTTGATGCTTGGGCGGAACACACAGCTGCATCCTGCAAAGAGAGTCTGAGAATACTAGTACGCTTTGCCTGGAGCGATAGAGAGAAGGCCTTGACAAAAATCAAAGAATTGGAAGATGATTTAGCAAAGGAGGAAGACCAGGCTACTCTTGTAGAAAAACGTGATCAAATTAAAAAACGCCTTAAGAAATACGAACATAAAATCAAACAGCGCAAAGAAGAAAAATTTGAGAGGGACGAAAATGATTACCAGATGGGAAGAGTGCTAACTTTCGCTAAAAAGTACGATCGCACAAGGAAACAACTAAAGCAAAAGAAAAGTGCACCCGCCTCTGCAGAAGTTGTAACCTCTGAATCAGATGTCAACGCAGATGATGCGGCAAGCGATGAAGGGAGTGTGGAAACTCCTTCTTTTCACAGAGAGTTCCAAGTCATGCGCAACCAACAATTAGAAGGAGGCAGGGGCAAACCCCCGGACAACGCGGGAGCAAGAGGAAGACGAGGCGCGGCGGCGGTGGGAAGAAATCCACTAGGTTCACCGCCTGTCACACGGAGCAAGAAGAACTTCTATCGAAAGAAGACTTAAGTGAGCATCTCGCTCATACTGACAAGGATAATCTGTCCGTCATCAATTTAACCAACAAAGCGTTGACCGAAGAAGAAAATTCCATTCTCGAATTGGGCTTATCTTTTTGCCCACGTAAGAACTTTGACTTTGCACAAACTAGGATAGACGTTTTTAAATTCACAAGAAAATTAAAGCTGCATAAATTCTTCAAACTCAAATCTCAGAGTGCTAACTCTATGCCTTCCGTGAATCATGAAGGGGAGGGTTTGAGATGCCGAGATTTGGGAGGCTTACGTGCCATTGAAGGTCTGCATCAGGAAATAAATAGAGGGGAAGATGGAAACATCAGTAATACTCAAACCCTTGCTCATCTGGACATACAACAGAAAGGTGGAGGTAGTAGGTTCAAACCGACCTCTACTTTTTTACCTATCATGAGCACAGATGCTATAGATACATTTTCAGATGCGGTTTTAAGAGATCTTACTAGATTAAGACAAACAAAGTCATATGCGTTCTCCAGTGATAATTTCACTAAACAACAGCAGAATGCTTTACAAACTTTGTGTAAAAACTCTGATCTGGTCTATAAACCCTCCGATAAGGGAGGTAACATCGTCCTCCTCACAACTGCCCAATATGAAACTGAGGCTCTACGTCTATTAGGAGATGTCAACACCTACAGACTTGTGGACAACAAAGTTTATAATCAGAGCGTTGTGGATTACCATGACCTGATATCCAGGTGGTACAAAGTTAATATGCTGAATACCGATGAATATCTGTACTTACGTTGTCTCAGTCCTGTAATTCCAACTCTTTATTACCTTCCCAAGGTTCACAAAGACTTACACAATCCCCCAGGTAGGCCAATCGTGGCCTCCAATGGAAGTCTTACTGAGAATCTTTCGATTTATGTTGACTCTTTCCTTTTACCTTTGGTTACGTCTTTGCCATCCTATCTGCAAGATACCAAACATTTTTTGTCTATCATTGGTTCAGTCATTTGGAAAGACACATATTGCATGCTGGTTCTTGACATCGCCAGTTTATACACATGCATAGTGCATGGCGATGGACTCAGAGCTATGGCCCACTTCCTGGAGAAACGACCTGTGTGTTTCTACGAGCACAATAAGATGCTGATGGAGTTTATGAATTTTGGTTTGAATAATAACATCTTCCTTTTCAGCAATCAGTTATATAAACAAACGTCTGGAGTAGCTATGGGAGCTTGCTCGGCTCCCAGCTTTGCCAATTTGTTTGTAGGCCATTGGGAAGAACTGGCACCTTGGGGCCAAAATGAGAAATGGACCGACATGATTATACAATGGCATCGTTATATAGACGATTTGTTTATTATTTTGAATTGCACGTTGGAAACTGCTAATGAGTTTGTTGAGGCATTGAATCACAATGACAAAAATTTGAAATTCTCAGGTGAGATAAGTAAAACTACTGTCAATTACCTCGACCTCACAGTGTATGTAGACCAGGAAGGCTCTTTGCAGACTAAATTGTTTAGAAAAAAGACGGCTGGGAATTCCACTCTGTATGCCACCAGTAGTCATCCACGCAAACTCATTGAGAGTATCCCCTACGGGGAACTCTTAAGATTGCGGCGAAATAATTCCCATGATGTTGATTTTGAAAAGGCGGCGGCTGCTAGTCTTTCGAGATTTAAAAGAAGAGGATATAAAAATGGGGTTTTGACAAGGGCATTAGAGAGAGTAAAAAAGATAAAGCGGAAAGATCTGTTAGAGCCCAAAAATAGTAAATCTTTGAAGAACGGGGCATTTCGCTTGATCACAACTTTCTCGCGCAATGCTGGTCAGATCAAGAAGATCTTGAAAAAGAATTGGAATATTCTTTTATCGGATAATGTTATCAAAGCTGACCTGCCGACCAATCCTCTGGTCACTTACAGGAAAGCAAAATCCTTGAAGGATCATTTAGTATCCAGCCATTACTCTCCTCCTGTGATCACCCCCAAAATGCCGGTTCTCAGCGGCTTTTATCCCTGTGGTCGGTGTAAGGCCTGCAAGTTTAGTAAGCGGACGCTTACTTTCAAGATACCTGGGTTGGCCACACCGAAAAAGATCTCGAAATTCTTGACTTGTTCCACCCCTTTTGCTATTTATTGCCTTACTTGCCCGTGTGGTTTAAAATACATTGGCAGTACCACGAATGCTGTAAAACTGAGAATATTGGAGCACATGCGTGCTATTGCCAAAAAAGATGAGGCTTTCCCTGTGGCGAGGCATTTCGAGAAGATGCACAACAGCAACAGGGATCTGTTGTCGTACATTTGTCTCGATAGTGTACCAGCTAGCATTAGAGGTGGGGACCGCTTACTCAAGCTCCGACGCCTGGAATCTAGGTATATTATTGATTTGCAAACCAAGATTCCGAAGGGTTTAAATATGCATGAGGAGCTATCAGTACACTTGGGATAAAATCATTGCTATCTACTTCTAAAACTCTGCATGTATTACAAAGCTGACCAGTATGTGTTGATTCTGACCACAGGCTTGTGGTTGTGTCTACCAGTGATAAGATTATTATTATGATCAATTTAATTATTAACTGTGACTGTTTTCTTTATTTATTTTTGTATCATTATAGAAGATTTTGGCTATTGATATGTCTTTTGTTTTGCGGAGATGATATTGGACTAGGGGAGTATGTAGGTCATGCACCCATGGATCAGCCCATCAGTGGGCCTTATCTTTGTACCTTTGTGGTAGTGAACATGCTGTTTGGCATATCATTATTGTGATTTTACAGTTGTCAAGCATGGTTCAATTTAGATCGGATTTCCATGTGATGTACTCTGACATTAGCCTACATTATCATTCAGGATGTTATTAGGATCGTTCTTTGTGCCCATACAGGGCTACATCAAATGCTTATATAGCAATTTATATGTAAATATATGACATAACATTATATGATGGTTATTTTGTATAAGTTCAAGCACATTGCATTGAATGTACATACACTGTAAGATGGCCGCTGTTTATTTGTAAACATGTAGTCCGTCTTTACTTTCCACCACATCCTGACAAGTTTAAATTGTTTGTACGTCCTCGCTTCTCTCACAACTTGACAAAGCCCTACGGCGAAACGCGTCGTTGCTGTTTGTTCCGCCGTAATAAACTGGTTGGAACGACCCCCTGCGAGTGCTGCTTTCCTTGGTACCTTTATTCTCCGGGATTGTGTTTGGATATTTGAAAACGGGTACACCCCCGTTATGGCGTGCACCCGCCCATGAGTGCAACCGGCTGGTGTTTGGGAGCGGATATATATATATATATATATATATATATATATATATAAAAAATAGTTAGGTCCTATTTTCCATAGGAAATCTGCAACATTCTATTTGGAATAACTTTGGCGCCGGTTGACGAATATTTGCAAAATTTTCAAAACTGGTGGGGCGCTCCGGTCCGCTCTTATCCTGAAAGTCTTGGGGTGATTCGTGAAGCGGGGGCTGAGAAAAAAGCAGAACGTGTTTTACTTATGCAATTTTCCATAGGAACCGTTCATCGCGGCTACAGCCCGAACGGCTGAACGGAATTACACCAAATTTGGCAAAGTGGTAGTCCTTGGTTCAGACTCGTGCATTTTGCTTACATGGTGTAAATCCGTTCAGTAGTTCCTGAGAAAATTACAATTAAAAGTACATATATATCTATGGCCTTGGTGGATCCGCGCATCTTGCGCGCACTATAAGCGCACCATCCTGATCACGCGCTGAATGCTAATTGGCTGTCAAGTGGTTGTCAACATTCGAAACCAAGAAGTGTTGGCAGCCATTTTGTGCCTCGGTAGAAGCGAGGGTCTAGAAATTAGTGGAATAGGTGTTCAAAACCTATACAGGGGGCAGGTAAGAAATATTTTGACCCTCTAGACCTGCTTAGGGGGTCCCACAAGGACCCCTAGGGCCCCCCAAAAAATTAATTTTTTTAAATAAAAACTGAGTAATGTGCGCTGGGTGCATGGATCAGCTGTAAAACAAATAAACACGAAGAGCAGGCTCATGAGCTTGTTTAAAAATTAGCTACCTGGGAAGGACAAATCCCGGGGTCTAAAATATTGCATTTGAAGCGGGAGCCGAGAAAAAAGGGGGGTCCCAAAACGTATTCCCCCCTGCAATTTTCCATAGGAACCGTTCATTGCGGCTACAGCCCGAATGGCTGAACGGAATTGAACCAAATTTGGCAAGGTGGATTGATATGTTAAGTCCACAGTCTTATATTAACAAGCTTTTCACTTGCGAACATGAATTATCACTGTTATTCTCGCGGGGGAATATTTACAAGGACATCGTTAAAATTATCGTTGCTCTAGCGTTAGGAAAGTGCCGATAAAGCGGCCATAATGGGCTTAATAATAGGCTTTTGAGAATCCGTGAGAATTCTAATAGAAGCCCAGGTTTACACCAGAACATTTTAACGCTGTCCTTGTAAATATGTTCATTACAGACTCCAAATTTTACCGTAAAAAAAATATCACCTACTATTAATTTTTATTCTTCCTCAGGATCCCATCCCATGGGATACAACGTTGGGGACTGTGGGTGGAGGCCCAATGTCTCTACGGTCCCAGTTAGTTCCCTGTGGAAGCCCCCATTACTTTTGCACACGGGGACCTGCTAATATGCAGCTCCCCGAGGGGAAAAGCATTCTGCTTTGCATTTTAAAAGAGAGGGTAGGTTTTCGTGTTCTCTCTTTCAAAATGCAAACCAAGTTTGCTATGGCAGGGGGAGAGCAGTGTTGAAAAAATCTTCCAGTAAGATAGCAAAGGATTTTGAAGTCCATTATCACCGTTTTAGTTGTAGTTTGCTGACGTTAATGGGGCGATAATTTTAACGCCGTCTTTGTAAATATGCTCCTAGGTTTTGTAATGTCGACAATCCCGTCTCCCATTTAAATAGGCACAAAGTATTTAGTGAAGTGCATTGTGAATTGTGAAGCAACACTGTCTAATTGTGATTGATAAAGAATTTGAAGAGTTGCACACTTCTTTTGCTCGTAATGTACATAGGGGCAGATTTATAAGTCCCTTGCGCCACTATTGCGTCACTTTTAACATAGGAAAAGTGACGTGAAAGTGGCACAAGGGGCTTGTAAATCTGCTCCACAGTGTTCTATCATCTCAGTTTGCTTTCCCCTCTGTCATGTAGAGGATCCTGGATAAATATAACGGTTTCCGTACAGCCAGTACATTTCAACCCTACCCCCAAACTGCTTACTGCCTGTTACCATAGTAACAGTTCATGGAACGCTTAAGTGAGCACACAGGTCACAAGTTCACCACACAATGTTGTTAATCCAAACAGTAACTGGATTTTTCATTTTTTTTCAAAGGAACCGTTAGTCGCTGCTACAGACTTTGGTAAAGGACTGTTAAAGAGTTAGCCTCAGTATTATACTTCTAGTTATAAACATCATTTCTACTTTAATTGTTAAATCCTCTAAGCATATGATTATCACACTAAATATTAGTGAAATGTTGTTCGAAAAAGAAGACGTATACACTTTTTTAATTAACTTTTATTACAACAAAAAAATAACTATAAACGTAACTTTAACATAACAATATAATAAATAACTAGAAACGTAACTTTAACATAACAATATAATAAACAAAATGTGAGATGGACTCCAATGGCAGGAGGGTAGGTAACCTGCAAAACAAAAATGAAAATAAGTGTTTAAAATTAGATCGATGTAAGTGAAAGAGGTCAAAGATCACAAATTAACAACACTTAGCAATATTTGGTTATTTGCACGTCTGCAGTGTGCCTGATACATCCCACCCCTCTCATAGGCCCGCGTTCAAGAGGTGTCTGTAGGGAAGTGCCTAGTGCGTTTGATCTACAGTATGGTCCAGCAGGTCTTTAAAATGATTCAGAGATGAGAATGAATTAGGTGAGAGATCACGTCAATATGTAGGACAATATTGTTTGTTTGAAACGCATTTAATTGGAGGCATTGTGTATCTAGGCCGCTCTGCTTACCTTTTGTAAACACTGTGTCGAACAGAGTTTACAACTTGAAGTCTGCTTTATTTGTACAATACAGACTGTATTAAATTCAGCCTTGATTTATTTATCTGCAGAGTGGACAGCAGCGTCCATAACTTGAAAAGAGAAAGAGTAACAATGTGAGAGAGAGGGAAAGAGAGAAAGAGAGAAAGAGAGAAAAAACAAGATTGAAAGTGTGAGAGAAAGAAAGTAATAGATGGAGCAGGAGAGGTAGTGTTAATAGTGGAGAAAATCTTCTTAGCTCACCTTTTTGCCTCCGTTATGTGTCCAACAACGTGCCGGTTCATAGTGCACCCTCAAGTTTAGTGATCTGAAAGATAGTATAGAGTTAGTAATAGCAGAGTACATACAACTGCACAAATATATTTCTGATTTATGCCTTTGGACACTCAGGATACTGTATTTCATCAACTTCCACTGCAAGATGTTATCTGTGTGCTCTTTTTCTCCCAGATTACTATACCCATGCACTCCCACTGCATAGCGGTGAGTTCTCATTACTGTGTACCGAAACTGTTGCACCCCATTGACTCCCAGAGTCCGGAGGTGAGTGCCTTTTCTTGCATACCCAGACTGTTCCAACCTATCCATTCTCACTGCCCGGAGGTAATTGTTCATTCCTACACAGTCAAGCGGCTGCACACTACCCACTCTCTCCGCCCGCAGGTCACGTCTCGTTAGTTCAGAAACAAGCTTCTTTGCTCACCTTGTGCCATTGGCATGATTCAAAGAGGGTGCACCACGTGTCGATGCAGCCTTCTCAGGCGTTGTTACGATGGCCACGCATCATCGCAGAATCCTCAAACATTGAGCTTTGGAGGTGTTGGGGGGGACACCAATTTGTGAAACACAACCTGTTAGATAAAAAGGAAGATAAGATTGTGCGCCATTTCTTTATCAAAGGAGAGAGGAAGTGAGAGAGTGACTGAAAAGAATATTCGCAGATCACCTTTCTGTCACTGGTGTGTCTTCCAACACGTGCCAGGACATAGTGCACCCTGAAGCTCTATATATAAAAGATAGTAAAAGAAAGATGTTATGATTGGTAATTGTCACTATCTCAATGTGTAGTAGAATATTATCACCCTTTCACACACCTTCCCTCCTGCATTTAAAACACAACTATTTGTACAGTTCCAACTTGTTTAATGGCCTTCGATTTATGAAGAATTAGTAGAGTAGTAATGTTTTCGATCCGGTTGTGAAAGCAAGTGGCCCGCAGTGAAAGACGTGGTTTCAATCATCACGTGCCGCGGACATTTGACCGACGGTAAAAACGTTCCTACTATTGGAAAAAAAATACAAATGCAATAAGATACAGTATACAGGACTCCGTACGCCTAAATCGCTGCATCACCTTTTTGTATCCAGTTTGTTATACCCCATCTACTCCTTCCGCTGCACACCCTGGCCTCACTGCTCACCTTTTCACGGACAGGGTGCGTTCTACATCATGCAGTCCCGCTCTGCCACTATAAAGTCTCAGTTGGTGCTGAGTCTTGATATCACTGTGGCAAAGGACATACTTGTGCACCTATCTTTATCGCAGGTTCCTCACCTGCTCAGTCCTTGCGGTACCACTAACTCAGTGACAAAAGAGGCCACGCACGTGGTAGTGGTACCCCCTGTTCGGTATTTCAGGCCTACATGAGCCATACGAACCACTAGGACGGGCCATGGGGGATGGGGTTCCTGGGGCCAGAAGTGGCCTGGGAGGGGGGCCCCACGGCCCCTTGCCCTTTTCAAAAAGAAATTAATGAAGATTAATGAAAATGAACGTTTAACAAAAAAAGTTTGGAGCGGTAACCCCCACCCCGTCCACCCCGCACAAATGAATGTGATAGCAAGCTTTTGAAATGTGTAATGGAGCAAATCGGCTGATGTCGTACAATTATAAAATGCAAGATGCATGTGAGGTTGGACAAATGAAAATCATAGTCATCTATGGATTTACATATAAAACATTTGATGTACACAAAATAACAAAATAAAAGTAGGTACAGCCATGGCGTGTCATCATCCCTTGCCAATCTGTAAATCACAACTTGGAAGACAAAAAGTAAGATAAGATTGTGTGTTATCCTCCCATTAAAAGAGAGAGTAAGAGAGAAGAAGAGAGAGAGAAAAAGAGAAAGAGTGAGAGAGAGGAAGAGAGAAAGAGGGAAAGAGTGTGAGAGAGAAACAGAGAGAGAAAGAGAGAAAGCGTGAGAGAGAGGAAGAGAGAGAGAGATAAAGGGTGTAAAAGAGAGAAAGGAGGAGATGTAAAGGGAGTAAAAGTTGCGACACTGTGGACAAAACCCTTAGCGCTCACCTTTCCGCCACCGGTGTGTTTCCAACCACGTGCCGGGGCATACTGCCACCCTCCAGCTCACTCATCTGAAACATAGTATAGAATCAGTAATGGAAGAGTACATATGACTGCACACACTTTTATCACTGTTCCACCCCTGCACACCCAGGCTGCTGCACACCATCCACTCCCACCGCCCAGAGGTGACTGCCCACCCCTGAGCACCGAGGCCTCACTGCTCACCTTTTGCCACCACTGTGTGTCGAAGAGGGTCCCCCACGTGCCGAAGCAACCTCCTCAGCCGTGGCGTACGCGCGGTCTAGCCGAGATCACAATTCAAGTGGAGTCTTAATTGCTAGGATGGTGTATCGGGCCATGCATCATCACAGCCTGCACACCCGCTCAGCTCCTGAGGTGGCAGTCTGTGACCAGCAAGGCCACGCCACGTGGCGGTAGGCCCCCACAGTTTGATGGCTTAGGCCTAGAGTGCCATCCAGAATGGCACACAAAAGCTGACCTGTCTGGACCGCCAGGATGGGGCATCATCGCAAGCTGCTCAGCACTCATGGTGCCCCTACCTCAGTGGCCTGAAAGTCACCATCCTGTGTTGGTGTGCCTCTGCCGGACGCAGTGCATCCGGTGCCAGCAAGTCTGAAATGGCGTAGTGCTCCTGGTCTTTTTTATTTGCAGGGGCACGTGTCCTGTGCGGCCTGTGCTGGATGGGTGTGGTGTGGGTGTATACCAGCCATGAGGGAGTGGCTGTGGCGTACTGACAACTAGGCCTGTGACCAGCAGATCACCGCAATGAAAATGTGGGCCATGTAGCGTTGTCGTCCCTCCCTGTAAGTGAAAGCGGAGTGGGCTTGCCTGGCTTATGCCAGTGCTGCATGAGGCTGTGAAGAATGACTCCGGAGCTATGGGCGTGGTTTCGTCCTGGGTTATATGAGGAATCAACTAATACAGGTATCCCTGTTGTAGTGCTGTCATCACCCGGGTCGCAAGCGCCAATGTGTCACTCTGTAACCCAAGTCCCACAACGTGGCCCACATGGAAGTTACGGGGAATCGCTGACCCTACATTCATCCATACTTTCACAAATGAAAGATGGTCAACATGACACATCTGTGTGGATATGAATGTCTCTTGCACATTCAGTGGAGTGTTGCAGCTGTAGCAATGCAGGGCCATGCAAAGTTGTAGTTTCAGTTATTGGCACATGGAGGGCAGGCAATTAGAGCCAAACTTGTGCTCGGGGGTTAGGCTGCGCCAACATATGTATTTATACAATCACTCCGCCAATTCCCAAGCACTTATAAATTCACTATACACTCTTGTTGCAGTACTAATGATCAAGTCTCTACCCACGTACTTATACAATGACCGAGGCAAAGTTAAATAACCAAAGTTTTCCACACTGCTAGAGGTAACATGGTTGCATACGCTGTCCACAGCAAAATGTAATGTGGTATAGCCTAGGGGTACGCTGACTACCCTTTCTTCTTTCACAACGGTAAGATATTTTCGTCACTATCGTTTTGGATACTCCCTGTTTCTTTGGTATAACTCTGGGACGTTAATGGTACTTTGTTTTACGCGTTTATTTCATCTCGTTTTTCAGCACTTGGGCTTCCTTGCGTTCTATCGCATTCCTCTTACTGATGGTTTTTCGACTTATGTTTAGCATGTACAACGCTATTCCGCACCTTTTTGACAATTACCATCTTTTCCCCGCTTTCTTCAGCTTCACATTTTCAATAAGTATGTGCACACGGGCGACCTTGGTGTATGTCCTTTCTAGACCCTAACCCTTGGTTACTTTTTTGACCCCAACCCCCACCTTCTTTCTGAATAGGTTCGTACACTTATTTTTTGCATTGCTCCTGGAGACTTGCCAGTGTACCAATTAGTGTTATTTCTATTTAATTACAGACCCCCTGAGGAAGCGCACTTTTGTGCGAAATGCATTGGGGATTCTAAACTATGTGGACCACTAACACACTGTTTAAGGAGAACTACTTATGGAACATACGTTGTGATTTTCTAGTCATATGAATATAATATGATTATTAACAAATAAATTGTTGAAACAATCATGAACTTTATGGAGTAAAATTTGCAACTCTTTTTGGACTATTTACGTTTAATTATATACAGCATTTACTTGCACAAAGAGTCCTCCAGGTTATTCTTACTCACAGTAAGATTTTCTACACTACTTGTTCATTGCACCTCAGGATCCAGGAGGTGAACACCTGAAGTACCTATAAGATTTGACTATTGTATAAACTCTCAGTATCTTATATACACTTGGAGTGCAGCGGTACTCAATTGCTTTGTGTTGCAGCTGTAGCAATGCAGGGCCATGCAAAGTTGTAGTTTCAGTTATTGGCACATGGAGGGCAGGTAATTAGAGCCAAACTTGTGCTCGGGGGTTAGGCTGCGCCAACATATGTATTTATACAATCACTCCGCCAATTCCCAAGCACTTATAAATTCACTATACACTCTTGTTGCAGTACTAATGATCAAGTCTCTACCCACGTACTTATACAATGACCGAGACAAAGTTAAATAACCAAAGTTTTCCACACTGCTAGAGGTAACATGGTTGCATACGCTGTCCACAGAAAAATGTAATGTGGTATAGCCTAGGGGCAGTATCATGCATACCTAATAAACACACACACACACTGTAAGATAGTGGAACTGGGAACGGGCACATGCGCTTGACTCCTTTTTATTAGCAGCGTCACATACCCAGTGTCGTCTGTGCTGGATGCGTGTGGGGTCAGTGTAAGCCAGCCCTCAGGCAATGGTTGGTGCTGGCAACAAGTACAACGGTAATCATCGGATCACACACAGAGATTCAATCATAAAGGTTCCATGACTTGTGCTGCACTAAGGTAGGGGTGTTAGATGTGAAATAACACAGAGAAGATTCTACTGTAAAGGGTCCATGACTTGTGGTGCACTGAGGTAGGGGCAGCAGATCTGAAATCATACACAAAAGATTGTATTATAAAGGGTCCATGAGTTGTGGTGTACTGTGGTAGGTGCATCAGTAGCATTAAGCGTGGGCGCAGCGCTAGGAGCAATGTCTCTTGCCTACTTGACTGTGTCATCTGCAATTGCGACTCGATCTGAATTGTGAGCCCTGCTGTTCGCAGTGTATATCGAAGGCAGTAGTCAGCACAGACATCGAGAAATGCTTTTTGTCACTGCCTCTTCCAGCAACATAGAGTACAGTTCACATTGCAATAATTAAATCAAAACTGAATTCAAACTGTGAGCTCAGCCGTCCGCAGTGAAGACTGCCATTCATTGTTCCCTTGGACTTGCAAGATGAATTTGGTCATTGTACTAAAGCTGTAATTGAAATCAAAAAAGTTCTTGAAGCAAGGATACTAAAAGGATATTATGTAGGTAGGTTTTAGGGATGTTGTAGTTAGTTGCCCACTGTTCTCTGTAATTAATTAATCAAGACTCAATTTTAAGTGTGAGCCCTGCTGACCGCAGTGTAGGCCAGAGACAGCAGTCAGGAAGGGCCCACAGCCACTTGGCATTGACTTAAGCTGCATAGAGTTAGTGGTAGCTATGGCGCTCAGAGTGTGCGCAGCTAGCGATGATGCGTAGTGTGGGCGGGCCGCACTTGGAGCATTGCCTGTTGCCTACTGGACTGCGACATATGCAATCGTGACTCAATCTGAATTGTGAGCCCTACTCCCAGAAGTGTAGATCAAAGGCAGTAGTCAGCACAGACATCGAGCAATGCTTTTTGTCACTTCCTCTTGAGGATATCCAATGACATAGAGTACTGTTTACTGTGCAATAAATAAATCAAAACTGAATTCGAACTGTGAGCTCTGCTGTCCTCAGTGTAGACTGCCATTCAGTGTTCCCTTGGACTTTCAAGATGAATTTGATCATTGTACTAAAGCTATATTTGGTATCAAAAAACTTCTTGCAACAAGGATACTAAAAGGATAGTATGTAGGTTTTAGGGACGTTATACTTTGTTGCCTACTGAACTCTGCAATTAATGAATCAAGACTACATTTTAATTGTGAGCCCTGATAACCGCAGTGTAGGCAGGAGACAACGGTCAGCAAGGGCCCACAGCCAGATGGCGTTGTCTTGAGCTGCACAGATTGGGAGCTTTTGGTCTTCTTAACCAATTTTAGTCTCTTACACAATTTGCATTTCTACTAATCTTGAATTGTGAGCAGACCTAACTGCAGTGTAGACTAGAGGCAGCAGTCAGGAAGGACCCACAGCCACATGGCGTTGACTTAAAGTGCACAGAGTTAGTGGCACCTGAAGCACTGACCATGTGCACAGCCAGCGATGATGCATGGTCCTGGCGGGCCGCACTGGGAGCAATGTCTCTTGCCTACTGGACTGCATCATCTGCAATCGAGATTCGATTTGACTTGTGAGCCCTGCTGTCCGCAGTGTAGATCGATGGCAGTAGTCAGCAAAGACATCGAGAAATGCTTTTCGTCACTTGCTCTTGACAAAATCCTAGGACATAGCGTACATTTCACTCTGCAATTAATAAATCAAAACTGAATTCGAACTGTGAGCTCTGCTGTCCGCAGTGTAGACTGCCATTCAGTGTTTATTTGGACTTCCAAGATGAATTTGGTCATTGTAGTAAAGCTATAACTGATATAAAACAAGTTCTTGAAGCAAGGATGCTAAAAGGATATTATGTGGTTTTAGGGACATTATACTTAGTTGCCTACTGGGCTCTGCAATTAATGAATCAAGACTCAATTTTAATTGTGAGCCCCAATGACTGCAGTGTAGGCAGGAGGCAGCGGTCAGCAAGGGCCCATAGCCACGTGGCGTTGAGCTGAACAGTTAGTGGCAACTGAAGCAACCAAAGTGTGCGTAGCCTGCAATGATGCGTGGTCCGGGCAAGCCGCACTGGTAGCAATATCCTTTGTCTAATGAATTCTGCCTTAATAAGGCTACGTGGCGATGACTTGTGGTGCACTGAGTTAGTGGCACCTGAAACAACCAGCGTGTGCGCACCCTGCGATGATGCTTGATCCAGGCAGGCTGCACTGGTAGCAATGTCTTTTGTCTAATGAATCCTGCCCCAATAAGGCCACGTCGTGGTGACTTGTAGTGCACTGAGTTAGTGGACCTCTGGCGCTCAGCGTGTGTGCATCCTGCAATGATGCGTGCTCCGGGTGTGCCGCACTGGGAGCAAAGTCTCTTGCCTACTGGACTGCATCCTCTGCAATCGAGACTCAATCTGATTTGTGAGCCCTGCTGTCCGCAGTGTAAATCGAAGGCAGTAGACTGTACAGATATAACTCTGCGCTGCCGTGCTGCTGGGTTCGCAGGGGGCCTGTGTCGACGTGGCCGGCGGTCATGGTGCTGGCCTCGTGGCAGGGTAAGGGCTGACGCTCTGGCAGATGCATTGGCCTTCCCAGAAGTGAACCACACCCAAAGCCCCGGCCTATGTATTCACACTCCTACATTGGAGTGGGGTACACTGGACCATCCCACTCCTCTTCGCTTCCACTTACAGGGGGTTTGACACAGCTACATGATCGAGATCTTCTCCACTGCCTGAGGTAACATGGTTGCATCCACTGTCCACAACACTATAAGCACACATGGAGAGGTCTGGGCTCTGCATAGTGAGGTCTGTCCAGCACATCACCACTACACTTGGCAATGATGGGTGACTTGCGTCCTTAACACATACTTGGTTGCCACATCTCCCAACATTCAGCTAATGTACGGCTGAGAGGCCATGTCATTTTGGGAAGGTCCACTGTCCTGTCCTGCGCTGCCTCGGTGATAGTAGGGAGGTTGTGGTTTGGGCGGAGGTCCTGGGGGTGGTGGCAGTGGGCGTTGTGGCCTTCTTGGGTATCGGAGTTGCATGATCAGTAGCTCTATGACATGTTGGTCTCTAGGTGTGGCTATGGGCTGGGCTCCTTTCATACTGTAGGTAGTCGTCCAACTTTACACCAGTAAAAGGCAGATGTTAAATTCTTACTGCTAATGTAGCTTTTTGCCTGGTTTTGGATCTCATCACAGATTTGACCGGTTGTTGAACATATCGAGAAGTGGTGTTTTTATGTGCCTACTCTGCATAGCCATTTGTGGCGATTTTATTTGCAGAAGTTATCAGTGGAGTCAGCAGTTTTCACCAGGTTGAGAATGAAATGATAATTTAAAAGTCACAGAAAAAACTACAGGTTTGTTGACCATTATAATTAGAAATTAGAATTTTAAGAACCATTGAAAATCACTAAAAAAAACATAGGTTTCAGGTATGTTATAGTTAGAAATGAGCATTTACAAAACCTTGGAAATTCACTGAAAAAACAATAGGTTTCAGGGACGTTGTAGATAGTTGGACATTTCACTCGTACAAAACCAGAGAAATTCGAATGTTATAGTTAGTAGAGCTAACTATAACTTGCGCCCTGGCAATGCACTGCACATATTACATCACTCATGACATGGTCAGTGACATCACTGATGACATCACTGATGACATTTCAAATGACATCACTGATGACATCATCCACTTGATAATCTGATGCACCTCCTCACACCCTAATATAACCTTTGATACACTCACTCTGAAATACAGACTACCATTTTTGAAACCATAGAGAACCCAATAGCTGTTACTAACACCCCACTGGCTAATTCCTAGCTATACACACACATTCATTCATTCACCCATACAGTTACTCATACTTGCGTTCACTCAAAAAATACAGCACTTTTAAATGTACTTATACACCTATGCAAACTCTTATACACCATCACTCATCCATAGAGTTATTGAAACACCTAGCTAGTCATGTAAAGAATCGATAACACAGCCATTTACTCACCTATACAGTTATACATTCACTATCTAACATGTTCATACAGATACTAACATATACTTACTGTCTTACACAATCACTGACACAAGCACACACTCATTTATACAGCTACTCTCACAACTACTCACTCTCACATATAGCCATTTATATACTCGAACACTCACATATACTGCCTTTCACATATGTAGTTACTCACACATTTACCACTGAGACATACATTCACTCACCAACACACTGATACACACACCCACTCACTCACCTATGCAGCAATTTCCACATGCACTATTGAACCCATACAACCAGTAAATTATACACTCACACACGTAGGCAGAAAGTTACACAGACTGCCCAAACACAGAGGCACCCATACAGATACTCAAGCAACCAATAAGTAACCCAAATAGACAGTCATGATCCTACTCATCAACCCCTGCAGCAGCTTACACAACAACAGAGAGACTGATACAGACATTCACACAGTATAGTCACTAACCCATGCATTCAGTAAGACACAATTAATCCCTCACTTATACAGTCAGTCACACACCTATTAAATCCTCCACCCAGACACTTATACGCCAACTCATTCTTCAATACACCTTGGCATTAACATATATAAAATATATATAAACTTTACAGAAACACACATTCACTGGAGGATGTCATTTGAGATTTCATCAGTGATGTCACTGACCATGTCTTGAGATATGTAATATATGACATCATCAGGAGTGCATTGCGGAGGCACGAGTTACAGTTAGCTCTACTAACTATAACATTCAAATTTCTCTGGTTTTGTACGAGGGAAATGTCCAACTAACTATAACATCCCTGAAATATATGTGTTTTTTAGTGAAAATATATATATATTAATATATCCGCCGCAGTGCTGCCGTTTAGCGGAGTGGGCGGGCTGCGTCGGCCAATAGACGTGCTCAGCACTACGGAGGTAGTGCTCGCAACTGCTGTTAGCCGAAGAATGCAGCGAAGGTTAAATAGATATACAAACAATCCAAGTTGCCCTTGGTGAAGATACCCACACGGCAACTTTACCTCCTGCAGTGAAGAAAACAGCGCGCTTCTGCTCTCCATGCTGTCATGTTTGTGATGGCTTGTGAACAAGGATTTACTTCCGAAACGCGCTAAGCCAAGTAGAATGATTAATGTCAGCACAGAGAGCAGAAGCGCCCTGTTTACTTCACTGCATGAGTTCACGTTTCTGTGTGGGCATCCTCACCAAGGGCAACTTGGATTGTTTGGATGTTTTGGCGGCTGTGCCCTAAACCGCGAGTAATGCTCCACCGCGTTTCAGTGGACCTGTGGTATCGGGAGGACCTGGCGCCACATGCAGGACGGTAACGCTCGACAGTGGATGTTTAATTAATTGCAGCGGTCTATGTCTTTCTTACTGACATCGACCCACAACTGATTTTTATTTTTATTTTGATGGTTTTGTATAGCTGGAACAAGAGCCTTGCGGGTATCAGAGCGCTTTACAGAGCAAATATAGGTAAGGACATATAAATACAATGAATTATATGAATACTGTACTGGTAACTATTAGAGAATAGCACATATCTACAGGAGTGTATAGGACAAGTTCAAGTGAATTTGGACATGAGAATCGCACTTCTTGTTTTAAAAAAGCCGCGGATGGATTAAGTCTCTTTTTTGGGGGTAAAGCATTCCATATCTTGGGCTATTCCTGAGAAGGTACAATTGTATGTTTTCTTCTTGGAGAAACGTTGTGGTTTAAGTAGAAGGTTATTAGAACTCCTGGTAGATCTGTTACCACCTGATAGTACTAGTTTCTCCGTTAGGTACCTTGGGGTTTTGTGATGTAATGCCTTATGTGTCATACAGGCGATTATTAACTGTATTCTGTCCTTAAAAGGTTGTGAGTTGAAAGCATGAAGGTCAAGGGAACTGTGGCAGTTTCTTTTGGTGCCTGTAACGAGTCTGGTGGCTGCATTGAATGAGGCTCTGAGCGGAGCGGTCGTTGATTTGGGAAGACCACAGAGAGAGACGCTTCCATAGTCAACCCTGGGAATTACTATAGTTTGAACTGCCTGTTTGAAGTAATTTTCGGGTACAAAGGTTTTCAATTTTCTCAGTGTGTTTATCTGAAAATGTGCTCCTTTTGTTGTAGCACTGATGTGCTTCTGCATGTTTAGCTTATTATCCAGGGTTATTCCTAGAGATTTAGCAGAATCAATGATGATAGGTTGAACATCGAGTGCAGTTAGGTGCTTCATCCACTGGCCGATGATGGTTGTTTGGTTGGGGAGCGATAAGAGGAATTCTGTCTTTAGTGTGTAGTTTTAAATGGTTCTTAGCTAGCCAGGTTTGTGTTTTTTGGAGCGTTGAGCTAAGACACTTGATGTCTTCAAGAGAGTGGACCTTAATGTAGAGTTGTGTGTCATTGGCGTACATGTGATATTGGATATTTGCCAAGTTGAGAAGCTCAGTGAGTGGTTCCATAAACAGCTTGAAGAGTGTTGGGGAGAGGGAAGATCCCCGAGGTACTCCCAAAGTGACTGGGGTGGGGTTAGAAAAAGATTGGTTTATCTTGAATCTTTGTGTTCTATTTTGGAGGAAGGAAGTGAACCAGTTTAACACTGTTCCAGATAGCTCCATTCTATGCTGTAGGTTGTCATGTTTGACTGCATCCAAGGCTGAAGATAGGTCAAGTAGGATAAGCAAGCAAGCTTCGTTTTGATCCAGTATTTGTAATGCGTCATCTATTATGTGGGTCGTGGCTGATTTGGTACTGTGCCCTGATCGAAAGCCTGATTGGAATTAGTTGAGCAGGATGAAGTGGTCTATGTGGACACTAAGCTGCATGTGGACACATTTTTCAAGTAATTTGGCCAGGGTCGAGATGTTGTGTATTGGACGATAGTTATTCAGGTCTGATGGGTCCACTAATACTTTCTTAAGGATGGGGGATACCTGACCAACTTTGAGGATGTCAGGGATGGTTAATTGCATAAGAGAGGTGTTTATAATCCTAGTCCATAGGGGCACTAGCAGTGGAATGAAGGTCTTTAAGTGGGGTGCTGGGCAGGGGTCTGTGAAATGATTGGAAGGATTCAGACTAGTGAGCGCGTTTAGAATAGTTTCTTTGCTGTAGAGGTTGAAGGTAGTCCAGGAGGCGTTGTTCTTGAGGTCGAGCATTTTGAAGCAGTTAAGCGGGGTCCCTGGTGTGGTCTGTGAGGAGATTGTGTGTGTATCGGTAAAGGATAATAGATCGTTAAGTGGCCTTTGTTGTGAAAAAGGAGGCAAGATCCTCACAATTGGGGATTGTCTGAGGATTGACTTGGGGGGAGTGGGAGACACCCTTAGACTGAGCTTTGATTATTTAAAAAAAAAATTTGGGGCGATTCTTAGCTTGGTCTAGATGTTTGCATATGAAATCAACTTCTGAGCGTCTTGTCCTTCTATAGTAGGCATTTTTGGTGCTTCTTAGTAATTGGAGATGGGCAGTGGATATTGGGACATTGACCCACCAGGGATGTTATAAACATGAATTATACGGACACCAGCAGCGCCCACTAGGTTTAATTTTTAGTATTGGACTGCTGATACCAGAATGGAACTGTGCATATGCCCAGATTGGCGGGAGATCTTGCTGATGTAGGCGTTACTTCTTTGAATAAAAGCAGGTGTTCCATACTTAAGCTACTGTGTCATGTTTGTGATGGCTTGTGAACAAGGATATACTTCTGAAAAGCATTAAGCCAAGCAGAACGTTAAATGTCAGCATGGAGAGCAGAAGCGTGCTGTTTACTTCACTGCATGAGGTAACATTGCTGTGTGGGTATCCTCACCAAGGGCAACTTGAATTGTTTGGCTGTTTTAGGGGCTGTCCCCTAAGCTGGGAGGATTGCACCGCCACGATTCAGCGGACCTGTGGTGTCGGGAGGACCTGGAACCACATGCAGGACGGTAACGTTCGCAAGTGGATGTTTAGTTCATTGCAGCGGTCTATGTATTTCTTACTGACATTGACCCACGAGGGATGTTATCAACATTAATTATGCGAACAACAGCAGTGCCCACTGGGGTTTAATTTTAAGTATTGGACTGCTGATACTAGAATGCAACTGTGCATACATCCAGGTTGGTGGGAGATCTTGCTGATGTAGGCGGAACTGCCTTGAATAAAATCTGGTGTTCTATACTTCAGCAACTGTGTCATATTTGTGATGGCTTGTGAACAAGGATTTACTTCCAAAATGCGTTAAGCCAAGCAGAACGATAAATGTTAGCATGGAGAGCAGATGCGCGCTGTTTACTTCACTGCATGAGGTAACGTTGCCTTGTGGGCATCCTCACGAGGGCAATTTAGATTGTTTGTATATATATATATATATATTCACTGAAAAAACCATAGGTTATAGACCATATATAGTTAGGAATTAGCATTTACAAAACCTTGAAAATTCACTGAAAAAACCATAGGTTATAGACCATATATAGTTAGGAATTAGCATTTACAAAACCTTATTTTACTCACACAAAACCATTGAAATTCCATATATAGTTAGTTGCACTAACTATATATCGCGCACCCGCAATCCACTGCTGATGATGTCACATATTACATCATTCATGACATGGTCAGTGACATCACTGATGACATCACTGATGACATCTCAAATGACATCACTGATGACATCACTGATGACATCACTGATGACAACATCCAGTGACTGTATGTTTCTGTAAAGTTAAAATGTGTCTTACATATTGAAGAATGAGTGGAAGTATAAGTGTCTGGACAAAGGATTTAGTAGGTGCATGACTGAATGTATGAGTGAGTGATTAAATGTGTCTCACTGAGTGCATGGGTTAGTGACTAAACTGTCTTAATTTGTGCATCATTATGTCTGTTGTTCTGTAAACTGCTGCATGTGTTGATCAGTAGCTATATGATTAACTATATGGGTTACTGATTGATTGTCCAAGTATTTGTATGGGAGACTGAGTGTGTGTGTGGCTGGCTGGGAGGTGTGTGACTCTGTGCAGATCAATGTGTACTTGTATCAATGATTGTATAAGAAGGTAAGTATGTGTTAGTATATGTTTGAAAATGTAAGGTGCTCTATGTTTAACTGTATAGACAAGAAAATGGAAGTGTCATTGATTCTTTACAGGACTGACTAGGTGTGTGAGTAACTCCATGGATGAGTGGCAGACTGTGAGTGTCTGTATAGGTGTATGAGTGCATATGATAGTGTTGTAAAGATGAGTGATTGTATGTATGAATGATTGTATGGGTGAATGAGTGAATGTGTGTGTAGACATAGGAATCAGTGAGTGCGTATGTAGTAACTAGTATTGGTGTGTCAATGGTTTCAAAAATTATACTCTGTATTTAACACTGGGTGAAACAGAGGTTATATTAAAATGTGAGGAGATGCATTGTATTGTCACATGAATGATATCATCAGTGATGTGGTCATTGATGTCAAATGAGATGTCATCAGTGATGTCATTTGAGATGTCATCAGTGATGTCATCAGTGATGTCACTGACCATGTCATGAATGATGTAATATGTGACATCATCAGCAGTGGATTGCGGGTGCGCGATATATAGTTAGTGCAACTAACTATATATGGAATTTCAATGGTTTTGTGTGAGTAAAATAAGGTTTTGTAAATGCTAATTCCTAACTATATATGGTCTATAACCTATGGTTTTTTCAGTGAATTTTCAAGGTTTTGTAAATGCTAATTCCTAACTATATATGGTCTATAACCTATGGTTTTTTCAGTGAATTTCATTGGTTTTTTAACAGCTAATATCTGTAGCTGTAAAATGTATTCTTCTTTAAATCCAAAAATATATTTTATATGTTTATGAATAATTTTTTTTTTTTATAATTTTTTTTCTTCGTTCCCGCTTCGCGAATCGGGAAGCTTCCCGTTAGCTGACCTTGATGCCGCGAAATAGACCGCGAGCCGGTAAACGTTTCTTTACTGCAACTGCCGCGTTAGAAAACAACATCGTGACGCCTCCCGTCCGCATGACGTTTCACGTTGTCGCGTGATACGTCATATGACGTGCTACGTTAGCGAACTGGTACGCGAAGCGAGTCGCAAAGCGCAGGTTTCTGGAAGCAAACCGGGAGGCCCTGCAAAGCGCTTAACGTAAACACAGCAGGTCATGTGACTTGGTAATAACACTTTTCATTGGTTCATTTCACTTTTGGTTTCCTAATGATGTAAGACTAGGTCATATAATCTAAAATGAACACTTTTCATTGGTTGAGAACTCTTGTTTTTCCCAAATGATGAAAATCCCTCCTTCTTTCCTCACTCTGACTTTCATCATTGTGAGAGAAAGACCCTTTGTTACCAGTGAGCAATGGCTTCTTTAGTAGCTTCAGCTGGTGCTTCCCCACCACCTCCACCACATCCAAGGAAGAGTGGACCACCTGCTCAAGTTATAATTCAACAAGAAGAGGAAGAAGAGGAACAGGACGACGAGCACGAAGAGAGGCAGTTTTTGCCTGAGGAGCCCAGGACGTCTCACCGGAAAGAAAACTTCATTTGGCAATTTTTTAAAATTCCCAAAGGTCAGAAAAAAGTAAATGCAAGATACGTAACTTGCCTTATATGTCAAGATAGACTGTCCAGAGGGACCGAGAAAAAATACAGTTTCGGAAACTACACAATGCATCGCCATATGACTAGGTGGCATCCTAACAACTACAGTGCTGCACAGTTTCGGAACGACCTAGATAATCTCCCTATTATGGCCAGAAGATCTGTTGTACCGGAAGTAACGGGACCAGAGGGCAGGGAGATGGTGCCAAATATACAAATGAGATTTGGTGAAGTAAAACACGTCTGCGTACATTGCGATGGATTCATTTGCTACGGAGAAAGAAGCATCACTCTGATCAACAGAGCTATTGACTATCATATGCAAGTTTGTACGAAACGCCCAAAATAATAAATACTTTTTTTTTGTTTTGTTGCTCCTGTTGAGCCCTTTACAATGAATCGTTTTCATTGCCCCCTCCAAGAAAAACCCCAAAAAATATAAAACTGTTCAGAAAAATTCAAAAAAAGTAAAAAAATGTTCAGAAAAATAATAAAAAAAATATAAAACAACAAAAACAATAAAAAAAATAAGTTCTTTTCAGAACTACCTCCCCATTATTAAAAAATTGGTACAATATTTGGAACTGTGCCAACCTCTATTTCTCGTAGTTCGCTTCCCAGTTCGCTCGCCGGTACGCGAACCGGAAGTGAACCCAAAAATTTTTTTTCAAAAAAGAACAGTAAGTATAAGGGAAGGAAACAGACACTTATGTTAAAAGAAAGACAGCTATAAGGGAGTAAACTAGAGATACTATTACCCGTAATCCACTGCTGATGATGTCACATATTACATCATTCATGACATGCTCAGTGACATCATCAGCAGAGGATTGCGGGGTTTTTGGCAACGTGCCTTATCCACGGTTTAATAACGCTGCCTTTTGCTTTATATAAGTTTTCAAATTGTATGAAATATATACCAATAGGTCGTTATGAACCTTTAGGTAGTGCTTTTCTTCATGAGGTCTGGTCGCTTCCATACACATACAGATGTTTCAAAGATGATCAAGAAGTTTATCTGAATGGAGAGGAATGCACTGAGACGCCACATCATTCACTAATGTGTAGGCACATACAGTTACACGGTTCATGCAACAAACACCGACCAAATATGGCTTGCGTGTTGCAAGGCACGCCAGTTCCTGCTATCATCCCCACGTTCAAGTTGTTGGAAAATGGTAGTTATTTGATGCTCAATAATGAAGATTGTTCTGGGTTAATTAAAAGTATTCCTTTTATCGTAACAGTAAGTGAACGGGTTATTTGCTACAGAAATGTTCTATTTCCTCCCACACATGAACATAGGGAGTTTTCAATCTCGCCACAAATACCAACCTTGGGAGCAGATTTCAACGGCATGGCAAGAATAAGAGCTCTTTTGTCTCAGAGAGAGGTGGCCTTGAGTTCGGCCCGTGAAACTTTCGTGCTTCACATAGCGAACACCCGTACAGAGGTGCAGACCCTTTTCAATACAGATTTGCCTTTCCATTTCAGCAAGATGGTTCAGACTATCTTTAACGCGTCCTCCACAAAGGCCCTGGCGCACTTTTTTAAAGTTGTTACCAGTGGTCTCGTGACTTCATTTGAGAAAATCTTTGGAGTCATCCCTGCTTTCTTTCATTCTATTTTTTCCACTCTGCTTCGTGGATTCCCATTTTTACTTGCATTACCAGCGGACGCTCTTGTGCTTTTTTACATTTTTAAATATGGATGTCCCTCCTGTGCAAGCTCCCGCCCTGCAGCTGCTGACACTGTTCCGCAATCGCATGCTAGAATATTATGGCACAATGCCGTTGGCGATATTAAGCACGGCATATGGATTATCTTTTCGATTCTCCTACTTCACCTGTGTCCAGCCTGTATTTCACTGCCTGACCTGTGATTTCGATTGGGCCATTGATTTGTGTCTCTGCGGACCGGTTTCTCCTGACGTCGACTTTAATCAGCTGATGACTCCTATCATTACTCACGAGTTGGTTTGTCCTGGCGAAAGGATTATGGCTGTGGCATTGATGCATGGACTAATTGGTCCCTGGAATTTACTGGCGGCAACACAGTCTTTCCTGGAACAGAGCTTTCTTGAAAACCCACCGAGCTGTCCTCTGATGGTGATAGAGGATCCGGTGCTGGGAGAGCACGTATGTTCTTTTCCGCTTTTAAATTGAATGGCTGAACTCTTTTCGGATGAAGACGGTGACTTCCTATTGGAGGCTGTTGCAGCTTATTTTGCATACACAGTTATGTCATAGACCTTTTTCATGTTTGATATGCTGAGTACTAGCATTTCATTGACAATTCATTGACTTATTTGTCAAGTTTTTATTATTTAGCTTGCCTATTGGCTTAAGACTCGATAAAGTACTTGGCTGTTTTATTTTTCTTTAGCATTAAATTTTCCTAGTTTTTAATGCTTTACCTTGCGGACCGTCCACATATAAACTTGCAATCTGCTCTCATGAGATGGCACTTCTATTATCTTATTCAGTTCGTTTCCGGATCATGGGGAGGTGTCATCTAGGTCCTGGATATCTTTACACCGTGTTAAGTTAGCATGGGCTCATTACCGGTTTAAACGCCATTTTTCCTTTTTTGCAACTTCTGCACACGACACTTAGTTGTTGCTTTAGCTTTCAACCTAGTAGTTCATCGTGGTTTACATGAGAATAATATGTTCTTGCTCTACTATCTGCTTTGCTTGTTAAACTATATCTGTACAGCGAGTGCTGAAGTTTCAAGAACAACACGATACAGAATTGTTATGAGGTCTGATCTCCACGACTTCATACTCATAACATAAGTGCAACTTCTGCCAATTCTGGGCATGAGGCGGGTTTTATATTGCTTTGCCGAACACACATACACAACAGTTGATGCGGTTCACATGAAGAGAGAGCTGGTGTATGCTGATGTGATTCCTTCAAATCTAAGACACTAAAGTATGGGCACGCCCTAAACCAACACAAAGAGACCTTCTTAGCAAATAATATAATATGTGTATTAGGGAGGGTGAGAAATAAGCAGCCGCGGGCCGTGGAGGGAGTTACGGTGGGGCAGGGAGGCGGGGAGGGGGAGGGGCAGGGTGGAGCCCTCTCCACCCTGCCCCTCCCCCTCCCCGCCTCCCTGCCCCACCGTAACTCCCTCCACGGCCCGCGGCTGCTTATAAGTGCTGCTAACTCTTATTCATTTACAGCATGTTAACATACTGTCACCATTCGCTTTTTATGTACTAGTAACTATGCTGGTAATTTTGCTACTGATAATATGTGTACTTGTATTATCTAAGATACTACGCCTGAGAAGACGGCATTAGTAAATAAACATTTCAAATACACATGTGTTCTTCTTAACTCCATGTTCTGGTTTCTAAGAAATATATAACGACCGACTGTTCATGAGTTCCACGTATCCTGAGGTACTATAAGTTCATATTCTGGATTGTCTAAACATTGAGAGTTTGTTATATCCAATGTGACACTGTACCTAGCTTGCTAAGGGGTTTTGATTACTAAGGTGAGTTTTGGGACACCCTAATTCGCCGAGGTTCCAATCCTCTGTCCACAGTTCTGTGTGAGAACAGAAACCCTGCGACTGGGGCACCCCTGAGCCTTGCTGGAGCTTCATCACACTTGCGATACAACTCCAGCAATGCGCCACCTTTACGGCACAGATACGTCACGCATCTGTGCTGTTTTTGCCCCATGATGCGCCGCATTGTAAATGCAGCACACCATAGGTGACGGAACAGCGGCACAGAATGACTAACACATCCCTGGTGATGCGCCAGTCATCATAAATCTATCCCTATGCTTCTTATCTTGTTAGAGATGAACCGCCATATGTATCATCAAAGTTTTTTGCATTTCCTAAATAGCGAACTTTAAGGAATAAATAGCGATTCTTTACCATTCCTAGTTTGCGATGACCTATTTGCTAATTACAAATTACCCATTCATTTCCATGCAGCAGGAGGCCCATAGGAATGAAGGTGCAATTTGCGATTAGCAATTACCTCATCGCAAATTACGAATTTTTCCGAGGGTGCAGGGGTGTCTCAAGAACACCCTGCTGCACCCCCGAAAAAGAAATTTGGGGGCATATGGCGCACATAAATTTTGAAAACATTCCTTTACCTCAAAAACGATTTTCTTTTTTTTTATATATTCATACTTTGAGTTTCAAAACAGTCTCAGAAACACACCAATTTGTCTTCAGCAGAGCAAAAGGTATGCACTCCAGAGTCTGCAGCTATCAAAAGCACAGAAATGCTGTAATTCCTCACACATATCTCTCATGTCACACCAATCAAAACTCTTCCCTCACTTTTTTTCAAAGCAAAACCCTGCCCCCTCTCTGCTTTTTCTGCATAGCAACCACCTCTTGCAAGACCTCTGGTGTTTCCAAGTTCACACAACAATGTTGCAATTGAACTCTGAACTCTCAGTGCACCTGCATATCCAGAGCATTCTTTCATTTAATGATTTTTTCTTCGCCACTCAAAATACATCTTTCAACGAACTCATCCATGCACACTAACTTTCTGTTTTCAGCAATCAAAATCCACCAATCACTCTTACTGCTTCATTAACACAGAAACTCCTCAGTTTTTTTCATTTTACACTCTCATTTTTTCAACTGCCATTTCATTGCCACACTTCATCTGACTGCAGGAGAACCTTCTCTCGCCATGTTTTCTGTCTGGATTGTTGGACATAGTTATATCTATTGGGCTCAAAGGTACGCTGAAAACAGGAATTTACCTAACCTCAATTTACAAGATGTGGAAATTAAGTGGTTTGGCCACAGAGGATTAAAATGTCACCAATTGATACCATTGGTGAAAACCTTTATGCATTTGCCAAAACCTGACCTGTTAATTGTGCACTGTGGAGGTAATGATTTGGGCACTTTGACTGGGGTAGGTCTGGAAATGCTTTTAAAGGACACCTTTGAGCAATTGATGGCACTTTTTCCTCAGACTGCCTTGGTATATTCAAATATATGCCAAAGACAAAAATGGAGGTGGTCGAACCAATTTTGTCCACAAATTGAGAAATCGAGGAAGCATGTAAACAAATCTGTTTCAGCTTACATGAGAGACCATGGAATGGGCTCCCTGTACAACAATAACTTGCGTTACTACATGCAAGATATCTACAGAGGAGATGGAGTTCACTGCTCAGATGAGGGCAACAGAATTTTCACTCTGAATTTAAGACTGTGCATTGGTACCTACTTATAAATACCTAAATGTACCATAAACCCAAAAGCTCTTCTCAGAGCTACCCTACATCTGATCACTCACAATTATTATTTTACTCTAACTTTTTTCACTAATTTTCAAGAAAGTACGCTCCCCAGAACGCTTCCCGGTTCGCGAACCGGGCGCACTCCACGCAAAAAAACAAAAAATACGGTATATTTTTTTTTTGCCCTGCGAGACCCTTTCAAAGCCTCCACATCAAACCTAGGGGGTCAGCGACGATCTACTATGCCCCCTTATGGTCATTTGCCCCTTCGCTTTGGCCTCCTCTTGTCTCTCGATCCTACCGAGAGACAAGATGGCGGCCGCTACGGACTGTTTGGAATGTTTACAGACGCCGAAGAACCAATCAGCTTCGCAAACCTCCGTAACGCGAAAAGTACACGAAGCGGAGCGCTGTTACAGATATATATCTTTTTTTGAACGTTAATTTCTCAAAATCCACTGGAGCACATATATTGAGACCTAGCAAAGGCACATCGGGCTACCAGTCCCTAATATTTTACCAAGTTTCGTGCAAATCCATTCAGCCGTTCGATTATTATTATTATTTTTTTTTTTTGCCCCGCGGGGCCCTTTTAAAACCTCCACATTAAACCTAGGGGGTCAGCGAGGATCTACTATGCCCCCTTATGGTCATTTGCCCCTTCGCTTTGGCCTCCTCTTCTCTCTCGATCCTACCGAGAGACAAGATGGCGGCCGCTACGGACTGTTTGGAATGTTTACAGACGCCGGAGAACCAATCAGCTTCGCTTCACAAAGCTCCGTTGCGCGAAAAGTACGCGTACTGGAGCGCTGCCCGGTCCGCTGTTACAGATATATATCTTTTTTTAAACGTTAATTTCTCAAAATCCACTGTAGCACATATATTGAGACCTACAAAAGGCACATTGGGCTACCAGTCCCTACAATTTTGCCAAGTTTCGTGCAAATCCATTCAGCCGTTCGGGCTAAAAGTGAGGCCAACCGCCCTATGGAAAACTCAGTGTTAAAAACACGTTTTGGGACCCCCCTTTTTTCTCGGCCCCCCCTTGACGAACCCCCCCCCCAAATTTTCAAGGGCTGCTCAGAAACAAGATGTGCCATTTTCCTGAAAATTTCAGCCAATTCCGTCCACAAACGCCAAAGTTATTAGACATAGAATTTTCAAAAATCCCATAAAGAAAAAATCCTAACTATATATACCTACTGGCGACCGCCAGTAGGTAATATATATATATATTCACTGAAAAAACCATAGGTTATAGACCATATATAGTTAGGAATTAGCATTTAAAAAACCTTATTTTACTCACACAAAACCATTGAAATTCCATATATAGTTAGTTGCACTAACTATATATCGCGCACCCGTAATCCACTGCTGATGATGTCACATATTACATCATTCATGACATGGTCAGTGACATCACTGATGACATCACTGATGACATCTCAAATGACATCACTGATGATATCTCATTTGACATCAATGGTCACATCAATGATGATATCATTAATGTGACAATACAATGCATCTCCTCACACTTTAATATAACCTCTGTTACACCCAGTGTTAAATACAGAGTATAATTTTTGAAACCATTGACACACCAATACTAGTTACTACATACCCACTCACTGACTCCTACGTCTACACACACATTCACTCATTCACCCATACAATCATTCATACATACAATCACTCATCTTTACAACACTATCATATGCACTCATACACCTATACAGACACTCACACTCTGCCACTCATCCATGGAGTTACTCACACACCTAGTCAGTCCTGTAAAGAATCAATCACAGTTCCATTTTCTAATCTACACAGTTAAACATAGAGTACCTTACATTTTAAAACATATACTAACACATACTTACTCTCTTATAGAATCACTGATACAAGTACACATTGATCTGCACAGAGTCACACACCTCCCAGCCAGTCATACACACACTCAGTCTCCCATACAAATACTTGTGCAACCAATCAATAACCCATATAGCTACTTATATAGCTACTGATCAACACATGCAGCAGCTTGCACAACAACAGACATGCTGATGCACACTTTCAGACAGTTTAGTCACTAACCCGTGCATTTAGTAAGACGCATTTAATCACTCACTCATACAGTCAATCACGCACCTACTAAAACCTTCATTGAGACACTTATACATCCACTCATTCTTCAATATGTAAAACATATTTAAACTTTACAGAAACACATAATCACTGGATGTTGTCATCAGTGATGTCATTTGAGATGTCATCAGTGATGTCATCAGTGATGTCACTGACCATGTCATGAATGATGTAATATGTGACATCATCAGCAGTGGATTACGGGTGCGCGATATATAGTTAGTGCAACTAACTATATATGGAATTTCAATGGTTTTGTGTGAGTAAAATAAGGTTTTTTAAATGCTAATTCCTAACTATATATGGTCTATAACCTATGGTTTTTTCAGTGAATTTTCAAGGTTTTGTAAATGCTAATTCCTAACTATATATGGTCTATAACCTATGGTTTTTTCTGTGAATTTCATTGGTTTTTTAACAGCTAATATCTGTAGCTGTAAAATGTATTCTTCTTTAAATCCAAAAATATATTTTATATGTTTATGAATAATTTTTTTTTTTAAATATTTTTTTTTCTTCGTTCCCGCTTCGCGAATCGGGAAGCTTCCCGTTAGCTGACCTTGATGCCGCGAAATAGACCGCGAGCCGGTAAACGTTTCTTTACCGCAACTGCCGCGTTAGAAAACAACATCGTGACGCCTCCCGTCCGCATGACGTTTCGCGTTGTCGCGTGATACGTCATATGACGTGCTACGTTAGCGAACTCGTACGCTTACCGAGTCGCAAAGCACAGGTTTCTGGAAGCAAACCGGGAGGCCCTGCAAAGCGCGTAACGTAAACACAGCAGGTCATGTGACTTGGTAATAACACTTTTCATTGGTTCATTTCACTTTCGGTTTCCTAATGATGTAAGACTAGGTCATATGATCTAAAATGAACACTTTTCATTGGTTGAGAACTATTTTTTTTCCCAAATGGTGAAAATCCCTACTTCTTTCCTCACTCTGACTTTCATCATTGTGAGAGAAAGACCCTTTGTTACCAGTGAGCAATGGCTTCTTTACTAGCTTCAGCTGGTGCTTCCCCACCACCTCCACCACATCCAAGGAAGAGTGGACCACCTGCTAAAGTTATAATTCAGCAAGAAGAGGAAGAAGAGGAACAGGACGACCTAGATAATCTCCCTATTATGGCCAGAAGATCTGTTGTACCGGAAGTAACGGGACCAGAGGGCAGGGAGATGGTGCCAAATATACAAACGAGATTTCGTGAAGTAAAACAAGTCTGCGTACATTGCAGTGGAATCATTTGCTACGCAGAAAGTAGCATCACTCTGATCAACAGAGCTATTAACAATCATGCTCATGTTTGTCCGAAACTCCCCAAACAATAAATTCTTTTTTTTGTTTTCTTCCTCCTGTTGAGCCCTTTACAATGAATCGTTTTCGTTGCCCCCTCCGAAAAAAAAACAAAAAAAATATAAAACTGTTCAGAAAAATTCAAAAAAAGTAAAAAAAATGTTCAGAAAAATAATAAAAAAAATATAAAACAACAAAAACAATTTAAAAAAAAGTTCTTTTCAGAACTACCTCCCCGTTATAAAAAAATTGGTACAATATTTGCAACTGTGCCAACCTCTATTTCTCTTAGTTCGCTTCCCAGTTCGCTCCCCGGTACGCGAACCGGAAGCGAACCAAAAAAATTTTTTTATAAAAAAGAACAGTAAGTATAAGGGAAGGAAACAGACAGTTATGTTAAAAGAAAGACAGCTATAGGGGAGTAAACTAGAGATACTATTACCCGTAATCCACTGCTGATGATGTCACATATTACATCATTCATGACATGCTCAGTGACATCATCAGCAGAGGATTGCGGGTAACAGTATCCCTAGTTTATTCCCTATAGCTGTGTTTCTTTTAACATAACTGTCTGTTTCCTTCCCTTATACTTACTGTTCTTTTAAAAAAATTTTTTTTAGATCTGTCAGAAACAGTGAAAGTAATGAAATATAAAAGACTACGTAGAATATGAGCACTGTATGCAACAACTTTGACACTGACAGAAGCCTCACCTTCTCCATGCCTCCTACACAGTTCTACATGTACATCATAAATGCAAACAGAACAGAATTAATTATACATGTTAAATGGTTTATTTTTGCTGTTCTCAGAATGTATCAAATTTCACTAAAACAGTGACTTGAAGGTATTCATCATATAACAGCGGGGAAAAAAAAACACAATCAAAATGATTGTGTTTAAAAAACCCATACATTACAAATCAGAATTCAGAACTCCTTAAAGTTAACTTACTTTCCATGACGGCCAAGGATGTCCTATGAACAGCTTACACTCTGTTGTGCTGTTATTACTTTCAACCCGCCACTTTCTGAAAGAAAACTTCCATCGTTTTCAAAAACATGTTACATACAATAAATGACTTCTCGCTCTCTACCACACGATTCCACAAGGCCAAATCGTGTCAGAGCCATGTATAACTCTTGGATTTCTTGTAAGCCAATCCCGTCTTTTCGCATTTCCGCAACTTTCAGAATTAAAATGTTGAAGATCATTTACACAATCCTGGACTAGTAATATCTTCCCCTTCTTGCTCAATCATGTTCTACATTTCCTATCACACTGATACTGCTTACTATGAAGCAGACTTACACTACCTTTATGACTAGTACAATTATTTAATTCTCTACATCACTTTTAATCACAAAGCAATGTAAAACAGTAGACAGCATTGCAGACTTACATTCCCTCTACTCCATGTTTTGATTCGCTGCTTCAATTAGCTTATAAAAAGAAATAGTTTTTCTGAACTCATTCAAAGTGCAGTTATTTTTCCATGACGTCCAGTCTTATGGTTAGAAGTTATGTCTCTGTACTACACTTATCCTCAAGGCCAAATAGTGTAGGAGCCATAAGAACTTCTTGAAATTCCTCAGAGCACATCCCGAGATTCTTTCCCTAAAATTTTGGTTTTAAAAACACCAGGTAAGAGTTTTTAAGGTCATATGGCAATTTTTTTTTGAAAATTAAAACAGAATCATTGCAGAATGACCAGCCATTTCTACACTTTAAATAAGCTGTATAATGTCCTGATGTTATTGAAGGACCATCATGATATATAATTGCTACAGTTACAAAAGTCCTTCCTGATATTGACAACTGTGAAGCCACAAAATTTTTAATTAAAGTTGTCAATTTTGTTCCATCAGGCCTACATCGTTGGAACATTAAAATGACATACTGGCCATATGTTCGTATAAATAAAGTGGACATCATTTCAGATTTACATTGGCTACACTCCATGTTGTGATCAGCTGCTTTTACTAGCTTATTAAAAGAGACTGATTTACTGTCTGGCAAAGTTAAATATATAAATCTTTCTGAGTCTACACTAGTAGTAGCTGATACCCTACAGTTCTCGCAGTCATGCTGCCATTGATAAGAAAGCCCAAACAGGTGATCTACATCTACACCTTCATCATGCAATACATCAAGCATATACATTAAAAACTCCTGACAATCTTGCTGACTATTTTGAGAGAATTGTGTTTGGCCTGAACATCTGTCTAACAGATTTCGAATTTCAGACACACTTTCTATGTTTGTTCTATCAGTGCTACATTTCTCTAACACAGAATTTAACAAACTGCAAAATCTTTGATCCGAATTGACCACAATCTGTTCTTTTAAAGTTTCTAGAGAAAAGACAACATTAACCACTACATTAGCATAGCAGTTGACACCAGAACTGTTTTCAAATTGAAAACCAACAACATCTTCAACAGAATCCTTTTTGTTTCTGCTTATAATTTCAGGTTCATCAACTTTTCGTCTTTTTGCTACAACCTCCCCAGTATTGGTCACATTTCTTCGTTTCCGGCCTACCACACGTTTCTCAAACAAAGGATACTGAGGCAAATGTGGCGCATACTCTCTTCTCAACCTATTGTATTCCTTAACACAATCTAGATCCGCACAAATGTTTGTGACATCACACTCAATCAAGTACAATCCCGATAAAGTCCTAACTCGTGACAATGCCACATATGCCATACCCTCCTTGAACACAGAACTGCCAATATTCACCAATGCACAGTCTACACTTAAACCTTGCGATTTATGGATTGTCACCGCATATGCCAAGCAAACAGGAAACTGCTTACGACGAACATATAAGTCTTTTACAAGCAAAAATCTAGCAGAACAACGAGCAATTAGCTGTACTTCCTCAATGCCATCAAATTTAATTTTTAAAAATTCAATTCCATCTCTATTTCTGTATTTCACAAAATCAACAACATTACCCATTGATCCATTTACCAGACCTCTTTCAACATGTAAATTCCTTCTTAAAATTATACGGCAGTTCAAGCACACATTCAGAGTCTTTTCAAAACCCGCAGTTTTAGATATACTCTTCTCTAATGAATCCAATTTTGTTTTCAGATTCTCAGACAAAATAATTGTTGATCCCATATGCTCTACTCTGTCAATAGCTTCCAATTTCACAATCTCTTGCTTTTCTAAATGCAACATTTTGTTGTTGAATTTGGCACATTCTGCAAGAGTTGGCATCAAACATATTCCAGATTTTTTCTCAGTAACTTTCTGAAAAATATTCTCAGGCACAACATCTTCGTCTGGATATAAATTTGTCAGTAATCGTGCATGTAAAGCTTCTTTCCCATGCTCGGTCACTTTTCCAATTCTAACATCTTGTAGAATAGTCTTGTAAACTTCATCCTTTGCCTGACGCATATTTTCACGCAGTTCAGCATAATTGAAGTTTAACCATATATTGACGTTGCCAATACTCCCTAAGCACTTCCTGGTATCTTCATGCGTGAGCATTTTGAACACAGGTTGCCCTTTCACTGGTGTCAGCTGCAGAAGATCTCCAAAAACAATGATGTGTTTGCCACCAAATAACACATCATACTCTGTTTTGAGAACTTCTTGCATTCTCAAATGCACAAAGGCAAGCATAACATTGGAAACCATGCTTACTTCGTCAATGATAAGAAGTTTCATTTTCCTCAAGACTCTTGAAACTTCAAAACAAGCATCTCCAGATAGCTTGTGATATTCTAATTTGTTGTCATGCTCCACTGGCAGCATCAGTAAACGATGTAAAGTAATCCCTTTAATGTTATGTGCTGCCAGTCCAGTTGGAGCGGTGACAACACAAGACAGCGATGACTCTGTCCTTTCCTGCAAATAACATGAAATTGCTTTAATAAGGAAACTTTTTCCAGTTCCCGCTTCTCCACTCACGTACAGTCGGACAGGCTTCAACGACGTACATGAGCACTCTTTCTTATCATGACTTAATCCATGATCAATTTGCATGGTAAGTTCGTCATATATTTTCCTCTGCTCAACGTTGAGTTGTCTTTCCAACTCTTCTAAGTTAACCGCATCCTCCTGAGCATGTGCCATGGCTCTTTCCACTTCATTCATAGCAGTGGCAGCTTCATTTTCGATAAGAGGTCCTCCTAGTGGATCCTGACTCAATGAAGCAGAACTCTGACTGTCCTGAGAACTGTCTCTGGCAATCTCGGCTGCAATCGTTGCTTCCTGCTCAATTTCCACATTCAACATTTCTACATATTTGAGAAAAGCAGGACATTCTATGGTCTCCTTGGCAGCATTGAAAGAGTCTTCGTAACAGAGGAAATCTCCAAGCAGTTCCTCTTCTGCACGCCAAGGCTTAAAAAGTTGCAAAAGTGCTAAATAGAAAAACTCCTTTTTTTCAGGAGATTCGCCACTCAATTTTCGATGGTTTATCAAGTGGCATTTTCTTTGCTTGACCAGACATCCCTCACTTCCTATTACAGCATACACTCCTTTCTCAGTATCTTCTTTGATGTTCCTCTTGAATATGTAATTTTGCAGAACCTCATACAGACAAACATTCTCGAGGTGACTGCTTCGATTTGGATAATATGTATCCAACATGTTGCTCTTCAAAATGTCGGTACTGTTTGGCTCCTTTTCCGCCAAATACTCAATTTCCCGCACAGGTTTCAGAACTCGATTACGCGTTGCAGCAAGACCAACACTCGCCCAAACGATACTCCTGGACTTGGCATAGAGACTTGCTGAAGACAACCGGTCAGAACATTCGTAAGCTCCGATTTCTCGATGCGACAACATCTTCAGACTGAAACTGTACAACTTCTTGCTGAGGCTCTTTTCATGGGAAATGTCCTCCCACATATCCTTCAATTCTGTCTTCTCTTTTTTGGTGATGTAAGATGTCACATACCTAGCCACAGCCATACAGTTATCAGCCACAAACTGTATATCCATGTTAGCATTCCACATGGACAAAATCACCGGGTTGTAGTCGTTGATGTACTTAGACTCTTCGTTCCTCTTCAAATTGTATGTGTTTTTAGGTGATTTCTTCATCACATTATGTCGCAGCGAAGACATCAAACTGTTCACTCTTCCTTTAGAAATCACCGATCGTGGAAAGCCGAAACGACATTTGGTGTAGAACTTGTCTTTGTTCCGGAATTTACGACGACAGTACTTTCCACATCGATGGCTTTGGAAACGTAGAACTTTTTCTCTTAGGCTTTTTTTCTCCTTTGCGTTTGGAACAGCACACGTAGAATACTGTTCTATGAAACTCATCACTGAGTCGTCTGCATCCGTTCCAAATTTAGGTGCATCCTTGATCCACAGCAACATATGTATATGAGGAGCACCTCTTGCTTGGTACTCCTTCCTCCAGAAGAAATCCAACACCTCTCCAAGAGGTGGATTCTTCTTATTCATGATGAAAGACATCATACCTTCAAATCTATGATTGAAGTACCTACATACATTGACTGGATCCAAAGAGCACAGTTCTCCGGGTGTCTTGAATTCGATGTTTTCTACGTTAGCATTTGCCTCTCGTAGAAATTCAAGTAAGTCTTCCCAGCCATACTCAGCACAGCTCAAAGTGAGGAACCATGTGGGAGTTCCTAAGTTCCTCAGCATACATTTTAAATCACCATGACGACGGTACCAGTACTCATTAGTACCACGCTGACACGCCATGAGATTAATCAGGTGAGAATCCAAAATACTGTCTTGGACATTGACTTTATCCATAAAGTCACTTGCCGAGATGTTTTGCATGTGTATACCACTTTTCAAGATGTGGTTCACTGCATATGACAGTCCAGACAGATCGCTTTCAAACAGGAGATGAAACAAATAAGGAATGCATTGTCGAAACCTAGGATCTCCTGCATACAATCGCAAAGTCCGGTATTCAGAAGCAGGAATTTGATGAGGTCGCTCATCATATCTTCCTCCCTGACCTGTTGGAAAAAGCTGTGGGAAACACCGAGCTTCCAAACTTTCCTCCCAAACACTAATGGGACTCCCTTTCGCTTGTTTCATTTGAAACAACTCAATAGCATTCCCCATGACTTCCTTGGAATGCAAAGGATGAACACTATAATGTTCATATATTTCTTCACTAGTACAGGGTTCTACTTTCTCAATTTGACCAGCACACAAATCGCTATCCTCTTCCTCACTTACTTCCTCTTCTGCAACATATACATTTTTATAGTATTTATTATATTTTTTCAAATACAATGTTGCCCTTTTGACTTTCCTAACATCTACTAAATCTTGCCATATTTTCTTATTCTTTGTCGGAACCCCATTAACTAAGATAACCAGAGGTTCCTCTTCCACTTTTTCTACTCCAATTGTGTTAATGTTTTTCTTCAAATCTAGAGGCAAATAAACAACTCTTCCCTTTAATCCTCTCTGTAAATCTGATGGAGGCAATTTCCCTGTCTTTGGCTCCATTCTTACAATAGCCTGAAAGGGATGGATACTTTGAATCAAAATAGATTCATAAGTATTTAAATCCTTCAATTCAGAAGGAATTTCAACCAATTCCAGATTATTATGAACTGCTCTAGCAGGCATCTGGTTTTGATTTAATTTGTTACAACAATAAGTACACACACGTTGATCCAATCCCAAATCAAAACAATTTTCTACCATCAAGTATGTTGTAAAATCCTTCCATTCACTATTATTTTCCCTTTCACTTTTTCCATATAAATCCACTAACTTAGTTTGATTCTTATAATAAGTGCGTCGACAACACACACAAGTGAAATTTGGCCTCTCACTTGATTTCACCTCAAACGTCGCAATTTCCCTCTGGAAATTATCTGTACTGGAAACCTGTACACTATCTTCCACATTACTCTCTTCTTCTTGGTCAATTTCAACATTCTCCTCTTTACTTCCAAAGTAACAAAACTCAATTTCTTCACATATATTTTTCACATCTATTTCAGAACCATGCAAAAGAGCAGCGCATAATTGTTTTAGCATAATTGCTGGACTCTTAGCATAATACAACATTCTAACTAATTTCCTCACTTTATTATGATGCACTGCTAGCATCCTGAAATGATGAAAAACACTCTGGCATACTCTCCTGGAAAGACAAGCCAGTGAATGACCATGCAAACCTATCACTTCTCTCACTCTGCAAGGATCTAATTCTTGCAACAACTTCATTTTCTGCTTCAAACTTTTCTTACTAAATGACCGTATAAAATCACAAAGCAAATTGATGGAATCCTGTCGTACACTGCAAATACTACTACACTTCCAGGTGTACACAGGACCCTTAGGACGTCTCCCTAAAACCTCATTACCTAACACCTCTTCTATCTCTGTTCTCACAAGTTTTTCTTTTTCAACTGGACAACCATCTTTCACTTCATAAGCTCGACCACTGGTGTCAACTGCATGCACCAAATCATTATCCTGGAAATAACTCTCCTCATTAAAAAATGCCTCAGAGCTTGAACTATGCATCCATTCTCCAGAAAAAACTTCACAAAAATTACTACGATTAACTATTCTCTTCCATCTACTATTTCTTTTGAAATCATAAATTACCTTGTTTAGCTTCCTAATTCTATTGATTGTCAAAATAAATAACTTACGTTTAATTTCAAAGGCCTGATCAATAACTTTCTCAACTATTTTTTTTCTCTTATAAAAAACCACTTTCTGCTGACCTTTCTTAATATTTTTTAACAAATTCCCAATTATCCTGTTGCGGAACATTCGTTTACGAATATCCCTAAACTGTTGTTTCCTTCTACTTTCATGCATAGAGTTATCTCTTACTCTAGCAGTAACATTTCTCATTGGCCTTTCCTTACCATTTGAATTCGGTCTCCTTTTCTGGAGTGAAACATTTTCTGTAGTAATATTTTTTTTACTAGACATATTTCTTATGACTGTTTTTCGACTCTTACCCGGTGCTTTCTTGGTGACTTGACAAATCTTTTTGTTAGAGGACTGCTGCAATATTCCATGCTCCTGCTGTCTTTGACGTTTTCCAGCCTTTCTTACTCTTTCTTTGCTAGGCATCCTAAAATCTTGAAATAATGTGCAGTTGAATCTGTGGTAAAATATAATAAAAAATGTTATTAACCACTATTACCCAACAGTAAATTAATAACAGTCATCAAAAACTTAACACACTACTTAAGTATATAATATACTGAAGCCTATCTTCAATTTTTCACTGAACAGGACTCATCTCTTCTTAACCTTGGATAAACCTCACCTACTCTGTGTCCCCTGCACATAATTAAATGTAAAGGGGCAGATTTATATTAACTAGCACATCCCCAGGGATGCACCAGTTAACGTGCACCGCTGCTCTGCCACCCACGGTGTGCCGCATTTACAATCAGATAGGACAAAGCTACATCAAAACCCTGCGCCTGCTTGAAGCAGGCATAGATCTTGACGCAGGTAGGCTGAAAGCTAAAGCAACAACTAAGTGTCGTGTGCAGAACTTACAAAAAAGGAAAAATGGCGTTTAAACCAGTAATGAGACCATGCTAACGTAATACAGAGTAAAAATATCCAGGATCTACATCAGTTTGGGGTTCACGAACCTGGCAGGTACAAGGCACTGAGGCTTTCCACCGTGCATGTCTCATCCCAAAACATATGTTGTTTGTGAATGAAACAATTTCCCAGACCAAATGCTTTGGATTGGCTACTTCTAAAAAATTAAACACCCCTACTATCCCGGAGTTAGAGGAATACGATGGTTGGAGTAATTTTACTCGTTGTCTATTAAAGATTTACAGGCCCTACTCCGTAATTCTTCCTTTAACATTTCCAGTATAAATCCAAAAGGTTGACTGCTTTGGCAACGTGCCTTATCCACGGTTTAATAACGCTGCCTTTTGCTTTATATAAGTTTTCAAATTGTATGAAATATATACCAATAGGTCGTTATTAACCTTTAGGTAGTGGTTTTCTTCATCAAGTCTGGTCGCTTCCATACACATACAGATTTTCAAAGATGATCAAGAACTTTATCTGAATGGAGAGGAATGCACTGAGACGCCAGATCATTCACTAATGTGTAGGCACAGACAGTTACACGGTTCATGCAACAAACACCGACCAAATATGGCTTGCGTGTTGCAAGGCACGCCAGTTCCTGCTATCATCCCCACGTTCAAGTTCTTGGAAAATGGTAGTTATTTGATGCTCAATAATGAAGATTGTTCTGGGTTAATTAAAAGTATTCATTTTATCGTAACAGTAAATGAACGGGTTATTTGCTGCAGAAATGTTCTATTTCCTCCCACACATGAACATAGGGAGTTTTCAATCTGGCCACAAATACCAACCTTGGGAGCACATTTCAACAGCATGGCAAGAATAAGAGCTCTTTTGTCTCAGAGAGAGGTGGCCTTGAGTTCGGCCCGTGAAACTTTCGTGCTTCACATAGCGAACACCCGTACAGAGGTGCAGACCCTTTTAAATACAGATTCGACTTTGCATTTCAGCAAGATTACCCATTCATTTCCATGCAGCAGGAGGCCCATAGGAATGAAGGTGCAATTTGCGATTAGCAATTACCTCATCGCAAATTACGAATTTTTCCGACGGTGCAGGGGTATCTCAAGAACAATCTCTGATCGAAACCGGACCCCGGGGTCCGGTTTCGAGGCTACAACTAGGTTTCCGGCGGTTCGAGAGCACCGAGGGCGATGTGCCAGGTTCGCTCCGATCCCCTCCCGTGACCCATGGTGCCAATAGCGCCCATTTTGAAAGTGCTGTTACACTCCAAAATTTAAGGAGTTTTTTGGAATGAGTAACTTACTCTTCCCCCTTTTTTAAGCACTTTTTTCACTTTTTTAATTTTCACTTTCACGTCCCCAGGTTAGGGTGGGTGATTAGAGAGCCCATACCGCCGGGGTTTAGTCCTGACGAATGCCTTGGTAAACAACCACCCTTATGGCAGAAACATGTTGACTAAGTAAATCTATTTTGAGTATATTCTGTATTTAACCAACCATAATCCTTGGCAACTAAATCCAGACACTTAATACTCTTTGTGCTTTAGGGATCACTCATTAAATTTTGTTTTGGATACCCTTTCTAAGGCACTTTTAAATCAATTCACTGTAATCTAGAGCACGCCCTCCCCACACAACCCGCTCCGCAGTCTATCTGGCGTCGTAGCACACCAAAGAGGCACTCGGCCTCTTTGGTGGGGCCCGATGATGAAGCATGACACTGACTAGGTCGGTGTGTGAGGGCTTTCTTCATCACCCAAATTGGGTGTGCTAACCTTATTTCTGACTCCGTTTCGTGTGGTCCTTAAAAATCCCTGAAAGTTTGATCAGAGATTGTTCTGACCTCTCTCTTTTTGTTTATGTACGATTGGTTGGGGACTGAGAGAGTGTCTCCTTTCCCTTGCTCTCCCTTTGTTGTTGAGTATCTCAAGAACACCCTGCTGCACCCCTGAAAAAAAAATTTGGGGTCATATGGCGCACATAAATTTTGAAAACATTCCTTTACCTCAAAAACGATTTTCAACTCATAATTTGAAAACACTGCACATGGGGAAATGACTTAAAATGTCCTTAAGACACATAAAAGCATTTTTTGATTGCCTTTGCAGCATGTTTCAGTCACCTTTAACATGCCTATGTAACGGAAACATTCAAAATTTAAATTTGCCATGCACAGGTGGGAGCATATTTACAAGCAATTTGCTCCACAGACAAACTTCTTACATTGAAATGGGAAAGACTCTCAATTACCTTATAAAGAAGCAGACACCATTATGTCCTTCTCATCAATATTAAAACCATTGCTTTTTCTCAAAAACGATTTACAAGTCATAATTTGAAAACACTCCACAGCTCCTATGCACATAAAAGCCCTGTCAGTACTAATACTTCACATTTTCTCCAATTACAATTTCTCAAACAAACAAAATCTATTTGTGAAACACTTGAGACAAAGCAACATTTGAAAAACACAACTTTCTTCATAATTTTCTCCTTAAAGCACACTATTTTCTATCTAAATTAAAGAAATTTTTTCTCACCTTAGCAAGTACTTTGAGTTTCAAAACAGTCTCAGAAACACACCAATTTGTCTTCAGCAGAGCAAAAGGTATGCACTCCAGAGTCTGCAGCTATCAAAAGCACAGAAATGCTGTAATTCCTCACACAGATCTCTCATGTCACCCAATCAAAACTCTTCCCTCACTTTTTTTCAAAGCAAAACCCTTCCCCCCTCTGCCCCCTCTCTGCTTTTTCTGCATAGCAACCACCTCTTGCAAGACCTCTCACACAACAATGTTGCAATTGAACTCTGAACTCTCAGTGCACCTGCATATCCAAAGCATTCTTTCATTTAATGATTTTTTCTTCGCCACTCAAAATACATCTTTCAACGAACTCATCCATGCACACTAACTTTCTGTTTTCAGCAATCAAAATCCACCAATCACTCTTACTGCTTCATTAACACAGAAACTCCTCAGTTTTTTTCATTTTACACTCTCATTTTTTCAACTGCCATTTCATTGCCACACTTCATCTGACTGCAAGAGAACCTTCTCTCGCCATGTTTTCTGTCTGGATTGTTGGACATAGCTACATCTATTGGGCTCAAAGGTACGCTGAAAACAGGAATTTACCTAACCTCAATTTACAAGATGTGGAAATTAAGTGGTTTGGCCACAGAGGATTAAAATGTCACCAATTGATACCATTGGTGAAAACCTTTATGCATTTGCCAAAACCTGACCTGTTAATTGTGCACTGTGGAGGTAATGATTTGGGCACTTTGACTGGGGTAGGTCTGGAAATGCTTTTAAAGGACACCTTTGAGCAATTGATGGCACTTTTTCCTCAGACTGCCTTGGTATATTCAAATATATGCCAAAGACAGAAATGGAGGTGGTCGAACCAATTTTGTCCACAAATTGAGAAATCGAGGAAGCATGTAAACAAATCTGTTTCAGCTTACATGAGAGACCATGGAATGGGCTCCCTGTACAACAATAACTTGCGTTACTACATGCAAGATATCTACAGAGGAGATGGAGTTCACTTCTCAGATGAGGGCAACAGAGTTTTCACTCTGAATTTAAGAATGTGCATTGGTACCTACTTATAAGTACCTAAATGTACCATAAACCCAAAAGCTCTTCTCAGAGCTACCCTACATCTGATCACTCACAATTATTATTGTACTCTAACTTTTTTCACTAATTTTCAAGAAAGTACGCTCCCCAGAACGCTTCCCGGTTCGCGAACCGAGCGCACTCCACGCAAAAAAACTAAAAAAACGGTATATATTTTTTTGCCCTGCGAGAACCTTTCAAAGCCTCCACATCAAACCTAGGGGGTCAGGGACGATCTACTATGCCCCCTTATGGTCATTTGCCCCTTCGCTTTGGCCTCCTCTTGTCTCTCGATCCTACCGAGAGACAAGATGGCGGCCGCTACGGACTGTTTGGAATGTTTACAGACGCCGAAAAACCAATCAGCTTCGCAAACCTCCGTAACGCGAAAAGTACGCGAAGCGGAGCGCTGTTACAGATATATATCTTTTTTTGAACGTTAATTTCTCAAAATCCACTGGAGCACATATATTGAGACCTAGCAAAGGCACATCGGGCTACCAGTCCCTACAATTTTGCCAAGTTTCGTGCAAATCCATTCAGCCGTTCGATTATTATTATTATTATTTTTTTTGCCCCGCGGGGCCCTTTTAAAACCTCCACATCAAACCTAGGGGGTCAGCGAGGATCTACTATTCCCCCTTATGGTCATTTGCCCCTTCGCTTTCGCCTCCTCTTGTCTCTCGATCCTACCGAGAGACAAGATGGCGGCCGCTACGGACTGTTTGGAATGTTGACAGACGCCGGAGAACCAATCAGCTTCGCTTCACAAAGCTCCGTTGCGCGAAAAGTCCGCGAACCAGACCGCTGCCTGGTCCGCGCTTACAGATATATATCTTTTTTTAAACGTTAATTTCTCAAAATCCACTGGAGCACATATATTGAGACCTACAAAAGGCACATCGGGCTACCAGTCCCTACAATTTTGCCAAGTTTCGTGCAAATCCATTCAGCCGTTCGGGCTAAAAGTGAGGCCAACCGCCCTATGGAAATTAACATGGGAAAAACGCGTTTTGGGACCCCCCTTTTTTCTCGGCCCCCCCTTGACGAACCCCCCCCAAATTTTCAAAGGCTGCTCAGAAACAAAATGTGCCATTTTCCTGAAAATTTCAGCCAATTCCGTCCACAAACGGCAAAGTTATTAGACATAGAATTTTCAAAAAACCCATAGAGAAAAAATCCTAACTATATATACCTACTGGCGACCGCCAGTAGGTAATATATATATGCATGATGGGTCCGATTCACAGAACTAACTTAAGACAAAATCCTAAACTTACTACCATTTTGGTATTCACAGAAGGCACTTACTAATCTTGTTTTTCACAGAAGGCACTTACTCATTTTGGTATTCACAGAAGTTAAGACTCCTAACTTTAGGACTCCTAAATGCCTTCTGTGAATACTGAAAGTCTTAAAGTTAGGATTTTTCACAGTTTAAGAGTAGTAAAGTTAGGACTCCTAAATGTAGGACTCCTAAATGCCTTCTGTGAATACCAAAAGTCTTAAAGTTAGTATTTTTCTCAGTTTAGGAGTAGTAAAGTTAGGACTCCTAACTTTAGGACTGCTAAACTGAGAAAAATTCTAACTTTAAGACTTTCGGTATTCACAGAAGGCATTTAGGAGTTCTAACTTCTGTGAATACCAAAATGAGTAAGTGCCTTCTGTGAATACCAAAAGGAGTTAGTGCCTTCTGTGAATACCAAAATGGTGGTAAGTTTAGGATTTTGTCTTAAGTTAGTTCTGTCAATCGGGCCCGATGTCTCGAGTGATGTTTTACTGAGGGGCAACTCTAAAGCATAATCTATTATGGCGGCCATCCTGGCGCCAATCTTGCACCACCATTTCGGAGAGGGCCATGGAACTTGGCAATCACTGAGTTTGAAATGTGGAGCATCACAAATGGATTAAGGATGGATGCATTGACTGGGGCCTAACTGAGGGCTTGAAGTACAGTTTTTTGTAAGTTTTTTTTTTAAGTAAGGTGGGAAGCGCCAGGTGAACGGGGGTATAAATTTCCGAGGAGTCTTTAACACCATCAGCAGAGGGGAGTGATCGGACTGTGTCCTGGGTAAAACTGTGCAGGAGCCTATCTGAGCGAGCATGGAGGAGGAGGCCAACCAATAATCAATTCTTGTGTGTATGTTATGGTAAGCAGAAAAGTGCGTATACCCCCCTGGTCCCCTGTTCCCACTCCTCCAGACGTCCACCAAGTCCAGCACGGTGAGCGCCTGTTGCAACGCAAGGGCCGCCGTAGATGGCCTACGTACCGGTCCCGCAGACCTGTCTAGCGTTGGGTCTAGTACTAAGTTTAGGTCTCCTCCCATAGGATGCGCGCTACTGGAGATGCCCGCGCTAATTTGACCACCTTGTGAAAGAACTCCGGGGAATCGAAGTTCGGACCATACACATTTATTATCAGCAGATCAAGTCCCTTCCCCGCACAGCGAGACAAGACGTATCTCCCCTCATGATCAGCAGCTAGGGTGGTCTGTGATAGTTTAGATTTAGGGTTAACCCAGGTTATTACTCCCCTGGAGTGGGTGGTGAAGCCTGCATCTGCTGTGTGTCCCGCCCATCCCCTACTGAGTAGCAGTCTGCTTGCAAGCGGTAGGTGCGTCTCCTGTAGCAGAGCCAGATCAATATCATGTCATTGTAGGTAGTGCAGCACCTTCCTGAGCTTCCAATGGTCATTAAGGCCACGCACCTTCCAGGTGAGAGCTCGGAGTGTAGTCGTGTGAGAACTGTCAGACGTAGTGGGTGCAGTAGTCATGCTTATTTTGTAGGCGTAGTGTGTGTAGCAGCTTTTGCTTCAGTAACATAAATGGGGTTGTGCAATAATAAAAAAACACAGAAAATTCCCTAACATATCCCCATTCAGATAACTGTCTGTCATTCGATCCACCCCCCACCCACAGCAGACCACCCCCAACCTGGCCTTGCCGATCCCGCTTCCAACCCACCCTCCCTCAATCCCAACTCTCAAGATTGACGACTCAATGGAGTCAGTGTGGAGCAACTTGCACAGGGGCAGAGGTCGCCGAGCCTCCATCAGTCTATGTAGGAATAACGAACATCTTAGAGTCCTCTTACGGCTCCCGTCGAAGCTCCAGTCACAACAACCGATTATTCAAAGGATCATTAGTGGCATATAGACTTAACAACTAGCTGAGGTAATGTGGAAGAACAAGCAGCACCAGGTCCTTGGGGGGGACACCCTCCCAGAAGTAGCCCTCCGGTAGTATCGTAGCAAAAGTCACCAACACACAGTCCTCTGCCCCTGCTGGATATGCGTCCTAGTCAAAAGCATGTTTCCAGGTGCCTCATCTCAGTCCCCCATCCCCACTGACCTGTGCTGCAGGATGGCAGCATTCATAGCGCTAGTCCAAGGCGTACCTGTATCCAGCAGATATCTCCCGGCCATCATACCACCTCTCTCGGTTGACTTCTATGTTGTCTCTACTCCTGATCATCCAGATGGCTATCTACCTCTGTCTCCCTGCGCTGTTCCGGGTGATCTCTGTGGCGCTCTTTAGCCCAGGTTTTCAAAGCTTGTTGTAACGCTCGGGGTTCAGTGAACAAATGCGAGTGACCCTGTCTGTTAACTCTTAGCTTCGCTGGGTATAGCATGGCATAGTCCAGCCCCTGCTCTCTGAGTTGTTTCTTGTAGGGGGCGAAATGCTTCCGAGCATCCTGCACCCTAGCTGTAAAGTCCGGGTATAGCGATATTTCTGAGCCCTCATATTGTAGCACTTTCTTCTCCCGGGCCAGCTGCAAGGCCGTTTCTCTGTCCCTATAGTTGAGTAGCTTGGCTATTATAGGGTGAGGCGGCATGCGCGGACGCTGGATCGGGCCCAACGAGCGGTTCGGCCTCTCCACAATGAAGACTTGAGAGAATGAGTCCTCCCCCAGTAGGGTCATCAGGAGCTTCTCAACAGAGCGTTCCATGTTTCCGGTCTGCGTGGTCTCGGGAAGGCCCGTGATACGAAGGTCACTTTGGCGCGAGCGCGCTTCCAAGTCCTCGGTCTTGTCCAATAGTGTCTGCATGGCTTTCTCAACCTTCTTGTGGTCCGTGCCCAGTTCCATTTGCGCTTCCTCCACTTCCACTAGGCGTCTCTCAGACATATCAAGCCGCTCAGCGTGTTTGTCTATTCTCTCTACCATTCTGTCCATCCCTTAGGACAGTGCATCAATTTTGGAGCCCAAGGCGGTCATGCTCGTCTGCAAGCTTTTCTCCATAGCGAGTAAGATAGATTTTATGTCTGATCTGGCAGGGGTTGCGTCCGCTGTTTGTGAATTCTCAGGCTCAGAATTAGAAGTTTCCTGCGACTTAGATCTTCTTTGGCTGAAGGTAAGCTTAGTCTGGGTTCTATCTCCTTTTCCCATGGTGGCAGTTGCGTCCGTCCGATTGGTGGAGCGGGGGGCACTGTGGGCCCTGCTATGCAACCGGGCCCTCGCCCGAGCGACTGTCGATGGCCCGGACCAACCACTCTCCCTGGCCTTGCAGCTACCGCAGATCTCACCTTCTTCCGCCACTTTTTAGCACTGTTGGCGTACAGTAGTGCCCCCCGTGTCGACTCGGAGAGCCCTCCGCAGCCTCAAGATTCTTCGGACCGCTCTGTTGTTCAGAGCACGGCCGGTGCAGCTCCGGGCTCGGCCACCGCCTCCCACACCAGGGCCAAACAGGCTCAGATTTGCTCCCTCTCACTGCGGTGAGGAGTGTGTGCTCCAGACTTCTAACCTGCGCTCTGTAGTCAGGGCACACGGGCCGTGGCGCAGCCACCGGGCTCTCTCCGCCTCTTCCAGCGACTTTGCGTGCTCTAAGCAGATGGTGTTCACACCAGTTTGCGCTACACGTCTCTCTCCCACTATCAACAGCTCAGGCACTCCCAGGGAGGGTCCTCCAAGGCAGTTGCAATTGGCCTCCGAACAGGGACCTACATTCGCCAGCACACGATGAGGGGCACTCCCCGCTGGACACCGCCGAGGGACAATGACATGCCAGATAGGGGTGGTCAGCTCGGGAGTCTTCCCTGCCGCCGGCCGTGGCGTGCCACGCTACCTTCAGGTCCAGGGGCGGACACCGCGTCCGAGCCCCCCGCTCACCGCAGCAGCCAGGGTCTCCCGGGCACAGGCAGCAACTCGCCCGGGGAGTGCACCGTCTCTTCTCGCCTCGGATCCAGTCACCAAGGCTGTCGGGCGATCCACACTCCGCCGCTCGGGAGGCGCCGCATCGCAACTCCCCCGTGGGCGGGGCCTGCCAGCCGCACGTCGTGGCACGTCCACCAGCCGCCTGCCGCACTGTGGACCGCGGATTACGGCCCAGGCAGCCACATGGTCTCTCCCAGCTGAATCGGAGCACCAGCGGGCCGCAAACTCTCCATCACCGGTGCCGCTTCAGTCCCCGAGCGCAGGGAGACAGGTCCGGCCAGGTATAAGTACGGTTGTTGAAGGATATTGCAGGATTATGGAAGCTTCAGTATGGAGCTCTAGGCTAATGCGGCCATTACGGTTGCTGGCAAGCTCTGCCCCCGGCTTGAAGTACAGTTATTGTGAGTGCAGCCATTTGAGGACTTAATTGGGACTCAAACTCCCAGCAAGCTATGCACTATCTCATTTGAGCGTCCGAATAATGAGTGTGCCATATGCATAAATTACGGGAGTAGAGGCCATCCTACACTCACCTAAGATCATAAGCCTCTGAAGAAGAAGGAAACTTTGAAACGCGTCAGGTTGCCGACGAGTCAGCTGTTTTATTTTACCAACGGGGGGACTCCCTCCATACCAATAAAGGCTCATGGCAGCAAGTTGATATCTCGAGTGCCGCTTTACTGAGGGGCAGCTCTGGAGCAAAATCTATGGTGGCGGCCGCCTGTTGCCAAGCATGCACCACCCCGTCAGCGGCGGCCACGGAACTTGGCAAACACTGAGTTTCAAGTGTGGAGCATCACAAATGGATTAAGGATGAATGCGTCGGTTGGGGCCCAACTGAGGGCTTGAAGTACAGTTATTGTGAGTGCAGCCATTTGAGGACTTAATCGGGACTCAAACACCCAGCATGCGATGCACTGTCTCTTGCGAGCGTCCCAATAATGGGCGTGCCCTATGCATAAATTATGGGAGTAGAGGCCGTCTTACACTCACCTGGGATCGTCAGCCTCTGAAGAAGTAAACTTTGAAACACGTCAGGCTGCCGGCGAGTCAGCTATTTGATTTTACCAACAAACGGACTAACTTCCCTGAACCTATGTTTTTTTCAGTGCATTTCAAAGTTTTTTTAAATGCTAATTTCTAACTATAACGTTCCTGAAACCTATGTTTTTTTAGTGACTTTCAAAGCTTTTTTAAATGATAATTTCTATCTATGCCTAAAAAGGTATGACAAGTGAAGAAAGAGGAAGAAAAGCGCAGAAAGAAGTAAGACAAATGCAGAAAGAGGCAACATAAGTCCAGAAAGACAAAGAAAAGTGCAGAAAGAAGCAAGAGATGTGCAGAAAGAACCAACAGAGGATGCGAAAGATCTCCTGTTCCCCCAATTATTTTGCTGACGGGTACTTTTGGTAACTGACTCTGAATAACCAGGCCTAGAGCCAGTGTTATTCTAAAAGACAGTTAGAATGCAGTAAAAACACCTACATACACTAGGGAAAACTATGCGTTGGTGTACCCCTGTGATTAGCATGACCTCTACTGTATTTGCCATGACTTAGTGCCAGGGAAATTGCATGAGTACATGGGTAGTGACTGGAAGAGTGCATGGTGAATTTATAAGTGCTTGTGTTTTGGCACATTGATTAGATAAGGACATGGAACTGGCTGGGTGATTGGATGAGTGCATGGGTAGTGACAACGAGATGGCTGGACTGCATCAGTAGTGCTCAGGGTATAATAGCAGTGCATGTGTTAGTGCCTGGGTCATTGCATGAGTACATGGGTACTGATTGGATGATTAGAGTACTGCTATGAGAGTGCATGGTGAATTTATAAGTGCTCGGGCTTTGGCATTGGATAAGTACATGCTGCTTGCCGGGTCATTGGAGGAGTGCATGGGTAGTGGCAGGGCGATGGCTGGCCTGCATTGGTAGTGCTCAGGGTATTGTAGCAGTGCGTGAGTTAGTGCATGGGTTTTTGCATGAGTGCATGGGTCCTGACTGGATGATTAGAGTTCTGCAAGAACAGTTCATGGTGAATTTATAAGTGCTTGGGTTTTGGTGGAGTGATTGGATAGGTACATGGAGCTGGCTGGGTGATTGGAGGAGTGCATGGGTAGTAAAAAGGAGATGGCTGGACTGCAACTGTATTGCTCAGGGGATTGTAGAAGTGCATGTGTTAGTGCCTGTGTCATAGCATTAGTACAAGGGTAGTGACTGGATGATTAGAATACTGCAATGAGAGTGCATGGTGAATGTATAAGTGCTTGGGTTTTGGCAGAGTGATTGGATAAGTACATGGTGCTCGCTGTGTGATTGGAGGTGTGCATGGTAGTGACAGGGCAATGGCTAGCCTGCATTGGTACTGCTCAGGGTATTGTAGCAGTGCATGAGTTAGTGCATGGGTCATTGCATGAGTGCATGGGTACTGACTAGATGATTAGAGTACTTCAAGGAGAGTGCTTGGTGAATTTATAAGTGCTGGTGTTTTGCGGGAGTGATTGGATAAGAACATGGAACTGGATCGGTGATTGGAGGAGTGCATGGGTAGTAACAAGGAGATGGCTGGACTGCAACTGTAGTGCTTAGGGGATTGTAGCAGTGCATGTGTTAGTGCCTGGGTCATTGCATTAGTACACGGGTAGTGACTGGAAGATTAGAGTACTGCTAGGAGAGTGCATGGTGAAAATATAAGTGCTTGGGTTTTGGCGGAGTGATTGGATAAGTACATGGTGCTGGCTGGGTGATTGGAAGAGTGCATGCGTATTAACAAAGAGATGGCTGGACTGCATCAGTATTGCTCAGGGGATTGTAGCAGTGCATGTATTTGTGCCTGGGTCATTGCATGAGTACATGGGTACTGAGTGCATAATTAGAGTACTGAAAGGAGAGTGCACGGTGAATCTATAGGTGCTTGTGTTTTGGTGGAGTGATTGGATAAGTACGTGGAACTGCCTAGGTGATTGGAGGAGATGGCTGGAATACATCAGTAGTGCTCAGGGGATTGTAGCAGTGAATGTGTTAGTGCCTGGGTCATTGTATAAGTACATAGGTACTGACTGGATGATTAAGGTACTGCAAGGAGAGTGCATGGTGAATTTATAAGTGCTTGGGTTTTGCCGGAGTGATTGGAAAAGTACATGGTATTGGCTGGGTGATTGGATGAGTGCATGGGTAGAAACAAGGAGATGGCTGGACGGCATCAGTAGTGCTCAGGGCATTGTAGCAGTGCATGTGTTAGTGCCTGGGTCATTGCATGAGTACATGGGTACTGATTGGAGGATTAAAGTACTGCAAGGAAAGAGCATGGCGAATTTATAAGTGGTTGTGTTTTGGGGCAGTGATTAGATAAGGACATGGAACTGGCTGGTTGATTGGAGGAGTGCAGGGGTAGTGTTAAGGAGATGGCTGGTCTGCATCAGTAGTTCAGGGGATTGTTGCAGTGCATGTGTTAGTGCCTAGCTCATTGCATGAGTACATGGGATGGCATGAGTACATGGGTAGTGACTAGATGATTAGACTCTTGCAAGTAGAGTGCATGGAAACTGTATAAGTGCTTGGGTTTTGGTGGAGTGATTGGATAAGTACATGGGGCTCGCTGGGTGATTGGTGGAGTGCATGGGTAGTGACAGGGTGATGGCTGGCCTGCATTGGTAGTGCTCAGGGTATTGTGGCAGTGCATGAGTCAGTGCATATATCATTGCATGAGTGCATGGGTACTGACTGGATGATAAGAGTACTGCAAGGAGAGTACATGGTGCATTTATAAGTGCTTGGGTTCCTGCGGAGTGATTGGATAAGTGCACACATGTCACATCAGGCCCACCCCCTCCCTTCACCACTGCGAGTTTTAAGTTGGGGAATAATTCCCCTTGAATTGTGAGGGTCCCTGGGGGCCAACTAGCCCACCAGGTACCTCCATTAAGCGCCACAGAGCTGCATTGCAGAGAGGCGGTCCAAAGCAACTCCCCTTTTACACCTCTCTGCAATGCAGCTCTGTGGCACTTACTGGAGGTACATTTACATTCCCCAGTTATAAACTATAAATTGGGCAATGCTCCCGGAACCTGGCCCACCCGGGGGCCTCATTTAAATGAAGCGCTGGAGCCCGCGCTTCATTGTTTAAAATAATTTAAGCTTGATTTGCGACCCCTGCACGCTACTGCCGAAATTATTAAAAAATGCTTTTTTTTGGCCCTGGGGGTCATTGTGGGACCCACTGAGAACGCTTTGGGGTTCAGGGTGTTTCTACCCTGCCCCCTTTTTTTCTTTATTCACCTTAGTTTCACTGTTTTCTTGTGACTCGGTGTCGTGACTCCACCTCGTCACTAGATATCGATACTTTTTTCTTTTTCAATTTTTTCAGGACCTACTAACGGATTTACACCATTTAACAAAAAGGACTCTTTCTGAATCAAGGGCTACCTTTTTGCCAAATTCCATTCAACAGTTCGGGCTGTAGTTGTGTCTAAATTTTCCTGTGGAAAATTACATAAAGAAAACATGTTTTGGGACCCCCTTTTTTCTCTGCCCCCGTTGACGAATCACCCCGAAGATTTCAAGACAGGAGCTGCCTTGAGCGGGCAACTAGTTTTGTAAATTTCACAATTATTTGTTAACCAGAGTCAAAACTATTGAGAAAACAAAAAATGCTTTTCCTATGGAAAGTAGGTCCTAACTATAGCTACCTAAAGCGATAAATATATATGCACTACCTACTGACAGTCACCAGTAAGTTGTTATAGGTACGACCTTGATTCTATTCAAAAAGGATTTTTTCTTTTGCCAATATCTTTGGCACCGTTTGACGAATCTTCACAAATTTTTCAAACTAGTGGCCCGCTCCAGTCAGCTCCTGTCTTGAAAATTTCGGATTCCCAAAATGCATTTCCCCCATGTTAATTTCCATAGGAACTTTAGGCAAAGCTACAGCTCGAACTGATGAACGGAATGACATCAAAGGTAGGTCTTGGCGAGAAAGCGACCTTTTTTTTAAAGGGTGTAAATCTATTCAGCAGTTGCTGAGCAATTAAAAAAATAAAAATTTATATATTTGAGCACAGAGGAGGATTTGCAAACCCTGCCGAGCATGAGCTTCATTCTGATTGGCTGCCAACACTCCAAACCAGAATGTGTCTGCACCCATCTTGTGACTTGGTAGCAGAGTCACAAGAAAAGGGGGGAGGGTAGAAACAACCTAACTCCTTAGGCCTGCTCAGGTGTCCCAAAAGCATTTTAAAAAAAAGAAATTGGCTGAACACATACTGGGTACGTAAATCCGGGCAAAATTGTTTTTAAAAAATGAAGCACTGGCCCCTTCACAAAAATAATAAAGAAGGTTGGCCAGGCCCAGGGAAGGGGGCCATGCGACCCCCTCCAAGGAAAAATAGATAAATTACATTTAAAAAAGAGCCAGGCCCCATGGGATGGGGTCCCCGGGGCCAGAAGTGGCCCTGGGGAGGGGGGGCACGCGGCGCCCTCCCGGTAAAGAGATTTTTTTTCAATAAAAATTAGGGCAGGCCCCGGGTGATGCGGTCCCCAGGGCAAATAGTGGTCCAGGGAAGGGAGGGCACACAGCCCTCTTCACATTTAAAAAAAAATGCTCAAGCACCTGGGGCATGGGGCCCCCAGGGCCCGAAAAATCCTAAAAGAAGGGGGCCACACAGCTCCCTTCTAAAAATATTTTTAAAAAAGAAAAGCCAGCGGCCCAGCCACCTCCCTGCACCACTCTGCAAATGTGTCGCCTGGCACGTTCTAAGTTGGGGGATTAAGTCCCCTTGAATCTTGAAGGTCCTCGGGGGCCAACAAGCCCACCAGGTGCCACCAGTAAGTTCCACAAGGTGGGATTGCTGAGAGGTGGTCCGATGCCACACCCCTTTTTACACCACTCTGCAAACACGCCTCTAGGCACACTGCTGGTGGGGCGATGAGGTCCTCTTTTGTCCTCTTAGCTTATTCTGCACTGCTCTTGCTTCTTTCCGCGCCTCTGTTGCAAATTTATACATTCCTCTTGCCTCTTTGAGCACACCTGTTCCCTCTCTCTGCACCCCTTTTGCCTGTTGCTGCAACTCTCTTGCGTCTTTCTGCAGTTCTTTTGCCTACTTCTGCACCTCTGTTGCTTCTTTCTTCACTTGTTGTGCCTCTTTCTGCACCCCCTAGCCTCTTTCTGCACCCCTGTTGCTTTTTTCTTCCCTTCTCTTGCTTCTTTCTGTACCTCTTTTTGCACCCATCTTGCCTCTTTTTTGCACCCCTCCTACATTTTTCTGCACCTCTCTTGCCACTTTCTGTACCTCTGCTGCTTCTTTCTGCACTTCCTTTGCCTCTTTCTGCATCTCTCTTGCTTCTTTTTGCACCCCTGTTGTCTCTTTCTACACTCGTCCTCCCTTTTTCTACACCTCTCTTGCTTCTTTCTGCTCTTCACTTGCTTCTTTCTGCATCCCTCTCGCCTCTTTCTGCACCTCTATTGCCTCTTTCTGCAACTCTGTTGCTTCTTTCTCTACTTCTCTTGCCTCTTTCAGTACCACTTTTGCCTCTTTCTGCACCTCTGTTGGTTCATTCTGCACTGCTCTTGCTTCCTTCTGCACCTCTATTGCAAATTTAGGCAACCCTCTTGCCTCTTTTGTTACCCCTCTTCAGTGTTTCCACACCTCTCTTGCCTCTGTCTGCACACTTGTTCCCTCTTTCTGCACCACTTTTGTCCATTTCTGAAACTCTCTTGCCTCTTTCTGTAGTTCTTTTACCTCCTTCTGCACCTCTGTTGCTTCTTTCTGTACTTGTCTTGCCTCTTTCTGCATCCTTCTAGCCTCTTTATGCATCCCTGTTGCTTCTTTCTATACTTCCCTTGCTTCTTTCTGTACGTCTCTTGCTTCTTTCTGTGTCCATCTTGCCTATTTTTGCACCCCTCCTCCCTCTTTCTGTACCTCTCATTCCTCTTTCTGTACCTCTGTTGCTTCTTTCTGTACTTCTTTAGCCTCTTTCTGCATCTCTCTTGCTTCCTTCTGCACCCTGTTGTCTCTTTCTGCACCCGCCTTCCCTCTTTCTGTACCTCTCTTGCTCGTTTCTGCACTTCTCTTGCTTTTCTGCACCCCATCACCCTTCTATGCAACCTTCTTGCCTCTTTCTGTAGTTTGCTTGCCATTTTCTGCACCTCTCTTGCCTCTTTCAGTAACATACTTGCCTCTTTCTGCACTTCTCTTGCTTCTTTCTACAACTCTGTTGCTTCTTTCAGCAGCAATTCTATTGCCTCTTTCTGTACTTCTCTTGCTTGTTTGTGTACCTCTCTTGCGTCTTTCCGCACCTCTGTTGCCTCTTTCTGCCTCACATGCTTCTTTCTGCACCCCTCTTGCCTCTTTCTGACACCCTCCCCCTCTTTCTGTACCTCTCTTGTGTCTTTCTGTACCCCTGTTTCTTCTTTCTGCACTTCTCCTACCTATTTCTGCACCCTTTGTACCTCTTTCAGCATCTGTTGCTTCTTTCTGCACTTCTCTTCCTTCTTTCTACACCCCTCCTGCCTCTTTCTGTACCTCTCTTGCCTCTTTGTGCACCCCTCCTACCTTTTTCTGCACCCCTCTTGCCTCTTTTTGCACCTCTGTTGGTTCTTTCTGCACTACTCTTGTTTCTTTATGAACCACACTTGCCTCTTTCTGTACTTCTATTGCGTCTTTCTACACCTCCGTTGATCTTACCTGTCTTGCCTCATTCTATACATCACTTGGTTCTTTCTGCACTGCTCTTGCATCTTTGTGTACCCCTCATGCCTCTTTGTGCACCTGTTTTGCTTCTTTCTGCACTTCTATCGCCTCTTTCTGTACTTCTCTTGCTTTTTTCTGTATCCCTGTTGTCTCTTTCTGCATCTTTTTGTCTCTTTCTGCACCCGTCTTCCCTCTTTCTGCACCTCTCTTGCTTCTTTCTGCACTTCTTCACTTGTTTCTTTCTGTACCTCACTTGCTTCCTTCTTTATGCTTCTTCCCTTTCTTGCATCCCTCTTGCCTCTTTCTGCTGTTCCGTTGCCATTTTCTGCACCTCTCTTGCCTTTCTGCACCTCACTTGTCTCTTTTTGCACTTCTCTTGCTTTTTTCCATACCTCTGTTGCTTCTTTCAGCAATTCCCTTGCCTCTTTCTGCACTTCTATTGCTTGCTCCTGCACCTCTCTTGCATCTTTCTGCAACTCTGTTGCCTCTTTCTGTACCTCACTTGCTTGTTTCTGCACCCCTCTTGCATCTTTCTGCACTTCCCTTTCTCTTTCTGCACTTCTCTTGCCTCTTTCTGCCCCGTTCCCTCTTTCTGTACCTTTCCTGCCTGTTTCTGCACCCCTTGCCTCTTTCTGTACCTATGTTGCTTTTTCTGCACTCTCTTGCTCTTTCTATACCTTTTGTGCCTTTTTCAGCCCCTCTGTTGCTTCTTTCTACACTTGTCTTCATTCTGTCTGCACCCCTCCTGCCTCTTTCTGTACCTCTCTTGCTTCTTTGTGTACCTCTACTTCTTTCTTCTGTACCCCTCGTGTCTCTTTTTGCACCTCTGTTGGTTCTTTCTACATCGCTCTTGCTTCTTTCTGCACCTCACTTGCCTCTTTCTGTAATTCTATTGCTTCTTTCTACACCCCTCCTGCCTCTGTCTGTACTTCTCTTGCCTCTTTGTGCACCTCTCCTTCCCCTTTCTGCACCCCTCTTGTCTCTTTTTGCACTTCTGTTTGTTCTTTCTATACTGTTCTTGCTTCTTTCTGTACCTCATTTGCTTCTTTCTGCACTTCTCTTGCTTTTTCCTACACCTCTGTTGTTTGTTTCAGCAATTCTCCAGCCTCTTTCTTCACTTCTACTGCTTGTCTCTGCCTCTCTCTTGTGTCTTTCAGCACCTCTGTTGCCTATTTCTGCACCACACTTGCTGCTTTCTGTACCCCTCTTGCCTATTTATACACCCCTCTCCTATCTTTCTGCACCTCTCTTGCCTATTTCTGCACCCATGTGTTCTTTCTGCACCTTTCTTGACTGTTTCCGCACCTCTCTTGCTTCTTTCTGAAACTCTGTTGCTGTTTTCTGCACTTCCCTTGCTATTTCAGCACCCATCGTGCCTCTTTCAGCACCTCTGTTGGTTTTTTCTGCATTGCTCTAGGTTCTTTCTGTACCACATTTGCCTCTTTCTGTACTTCTATTGCTTCTTTCTACACCTCTGTTGCTTTATTCAGCTATTCTCTTGCCTCTTTCTATACTTCTCTTCCTTCTTTCTATAACCGCCTGCCTCGTTCTGTATCTCTCTTGCCTCTTTGTGAACCTCTCTTACCTCTTTCTGTACCTCTCTTGCCTCTTTTTGCACCTCTGTTGGTTCATTCTGCAGTGGTCTTGCTTCTTCCTGCACTCGCTTGCCTTTAGGCAAAGCTACAGCTCGAACTGATGAACGGAATGACATAAAATTTGGGAAAAGGTAGGTCTTGGCGAAAAAGCGACCTTTTTTTTAAAGGGTGTAAATCCATTCAGCAGTTGCTGAGCAATTCAAAAAATAAAAATGTATATATTTGAGCGCAGAGGAGGATTTGCAAACCCTGCCGAGCATGAGGTTCATTCTGATTGGCTGCCAACACTCCAAACCAGAATGTGTCTGCACCCATCTTGTGACTTGGTAGCAGAGTCACAAGAAAACAGTAGAAAAAAGATAAAAAAAAAGAAAAGGGGGGCAGGGTAGAAACAACCTAACTCCTTAGGCCTGCTCAGGGGGTCCCAAAAGCATTTAAAAAAAAGAAATTGGCTGAACACATAGTGGGTACGCAAATCCGGTCAAAATTGTTTTAAAAAAATGAAGCGCTGGCCCCTTCACAAAAATAATAAAGAAGGTTGGCCAGGCCCAGGGGAGGGGGCCTTGCAACCCCCTCCCAGGAAAAATAGATAAATTACATTTTAAAAAAGAGCCAGGCCCCAGGGGATGGGGTCCCCAGGGCCAGAAGTGGCCCTGGGGAGGGGGACCATGCGGCGCCCTCCCGGTAAAAAGATTTTTTTAAAATAAAAATTAGGGCAGGCCCCGGGTGATTCGGTCACCGGGGCAAATAGTGGTCCAGGGAAGGGAGGCCACACAGCCCTCTTCACATTTAAAGAAAAATGCTCAAGCACCTGGGGGATGGGGTCCTCAGGGCCCAAAAAATCCTAAAAGAAGGGGGGCCATACAGCTCCCTTCTAAAAATATTTAAAAAAAAGAAAAGCAAGCATCTCGCAGGCGGCCCAGCCACCTCCCTGCACCACTCTGCAAATGTGCCACCTGGCACATTCTAAGTTGGGGGATTAAGTCCCCTTGAATCTTGAAGGTCCTCGGGGGCCAACAAGCCCACCAGGTGCCACCAGTAAGTTCCACAAGGTGGGATTGCTGAGAGGTGGTCTGATGCCACACCCCTTTTTACACCCCTCTGCAAACACGCCTCTAGGCACACTGCTGGTGGGGCGATGAGGTCCTCTTTTGTCCTCTTAGCTTATTCTGCACTGCTCTTGCTTTTTTCTGCACCTCTGTTGCAAATGTATGCATTCCTCTTGCCTCTTTGAGCACCCATGTTCCCTCTTTTTGCACCCCTTTTGCCTGTTGCTGTAACTCTCTTGCGTCTTTCTGCAGTTCTTTTGCCTACTTCTGCACCTCTGTTGCTTCTTTCTTCACTTGTTGGGCCTCTTTCTGCACCCCTCTAGCCTCTTTCTTTACCCCTGTTGCTTTTTTCTACACTTCTCTTGCTTCTTTCTGTACCTCTTTTTGTACCCATCTTGCCTCTTTGTGCACCCCTCCTCCATTTTTCTGCACCTCTCTTGCCACTTTCTGTACCTCTGCTGCTTCTTTCTGCACTTCCTTTGCCTCTTTCTGCATCTCTCTTGCTTCTTTCTGCACCCCTTTTGTCTCTTTCTACACTCGTCCTCCCTCTTTCTACACCTCTCTTGCCTCTTTCTGCTCTTCACTTGCTTCTTTCTGCATCCCTCTCACCTCTTTATGCACCTCTATTGCCTCTTTGTGCAACTCTGTTGCTTCTTTCTCTACTTCTCTTGCCTCTTTCAGTACCACTCTTGCCTCTTTCTGCTCCTCTGTTGGTTCATTCTGCACTGCTCATGCTTCCTTCTGCACCTCTGTTGAAAATTTAGGCATCCCTCTTGCCTCTTTTGTTACCCCTCTTCAGTGTTTCCACACCTCTCTTGCCTCTGTCTGCACACTTGTTCCCTCTTTCTGCACCCCTTTTGTCCATTTCTGCATCTCTCTTGCCTCTTTCTGTAGTTCTTTTACCTCCTTCGGCACCTCTGTTGCTTCTTTCTGTACTTGTCTTGCCTCTTTCTGCATCCTTCTAGCCTCTTTATGCACCCCTGTTGCTTCTTTCTATACTTCCCTTGCTTCTTTCTGTACGTCTCTTGCTTCTTTCTGTGTCCATCTTGCCTATTTTTGCACCCCTCCTCCCTCTTTCTGTACCTCTCGTTCCTCTTTCTGTACCTCTGTTGCTTCTTTCTGTACTTCTTTGGCCTCTTTCTGCATCTCTCTTGCTTCCTTCTGCACCTCTGTTGTCTCTTTCTGCACCCGTCTTCCCTCTTTCTGTACCTCTCTTGCTCGTTTCTACACTTCTCTTGCTTTTCTGCACCCCATCACCCTTCTATGCAACCTTCTTGCCTTTTTCTGTAGTTTGCTTGCCATTTTCTGCACCTCTCTTGCCTCTTTCAGTAACAAACTTGCCTCTTTCTGCACTTCTCTTGCTTCTTTCTACACCTCTGTTGCTTCTTTAAGCAATTCTATTGCCTCTTTCTGTACTTCTCTTGCTTGTTTGTGTACCTCTCTTGCGTCTTTCCGCACCTCTGTTGCCTCTTTCTGCCTCACATGCTTCTTTCTGCACCCCTCTTGCCTCTTTCTGACAGTCTCTCCCCTCGTTCTGCACCTCTCTTGTGTCTTTCTGTACCTCTGTTTCTTCTTTCTGCTCTTATCCTATCTCTTTCTGCACCCTTCATACCTCTTTTAGCATCTGTTGCTTCTTTCTGCACTTCTCTTCCTTCTTTCTACACCCCTCCTGCCTCTTTCTGTACCTCTCTTGCCTCTTTGTGCACCCCTCCTACCTTTTTCTGCACCCCTCTTGCCTCTTTTTGCACCTCTGTTGGTTCTTTCTGCACTACTGTTGTTTCTTTCTGAACCACACTTGCCTCTTTCTGTACTTCTATTGCGTCTTACTACACCTCCGTTGCTCTCACCTGTCTTGCCTCATTTTACACATCACTTGGTTCTTTCGGCACTGTTCTTGCCTCGTTCTGTACCCCTCATGCCTCTTTGTGCACCTGTTTTGCTTGTTTCTGCACTTCTCTCGCCTCTTTCTGCACTTCTCTTGCTTTTTTCTGTATCCCTGTTGTCTCTTTCTGCATCTTTTTGTCTCTTTCTGCACCCGTCTTCCCTCTTTCTGCACCTCTCTTGCTTCTTTCTGCACTTCACTTGTTTCTTTCTGTACCTCACTTGCTTCCTTCTGAACGCTTCTTCCCTTTCTTGCATCCCTCTTGCCTCTTTCTGCTGTTCCCTTGTCATTTTCTGTACCTCTCTTGCCTATTGGCACCTCACTTGCCTCTTTCTGCTCTTCTCTTTTTTTTCCATACCTCTGTTGCTTCTTTCAGCAATTCTCTTGCCTCTTTCCGCACTTCTATTGCTTGCTCCTGCACCGCTCTTGCATCTTTCTGCAACTCTGTTGCCTCTTTCTGCACCTCACTTGCTTGTTTCTGCACCCCTCTTGCAACTTTCTGCACTCCCCCTTTCTCTTTCTGCACTTCTCTTGCGTCTTTCTGCCCCCGTTCCCTCTTTCTGTACCTTTCCTGCCTGTTTCTGCACCCCCTTGCCTCTTTCTGTACCTATGTTGCTTTTTCTGCACTATCTTGCTCTTTCTACACATTTTGTGCCTATTTCAGCCCCTCTGTTGCTTCTTTCTACACTTGTCTTCCTTCTGTCTGCACCCCTCCTGCCTCTTTCTGCACCTCTCTTGCTTCTTTGTGTACCTCTACTACTTTCCTCTGTGCCCCTCTTGTCTCTTTTTGCACCTCTGTTGGTTCTTTCTACATTGCTCTTGCTTCTTTCTGCACCTCACTTGCCTCTTTCTGTAATTCTATTGCTTCTTTCTACACCCCTCCTGCCTCTGTCTGTACCTCTCTTGCCTCTTTGTGCACCTCTCCTTCCCCTTACTGCACCCCTCTTGTCTATTTTTACACCTCTGTTTGTTCTTTCTATACTGTTCTTGATTCTTTCTGTACCTCATTTGCTTCTTTCTGCACTTCTCTTGCTTCTTCCTACACCTCTGTTGTTTGTTTCAGCAATTCTCCAGCCTCTTTCTTCACTTATACTGCTTGTCTCTGCCTCTCTCTTGCGTCTTTCAGCACCTCTGTTGCCTATTTCTGCACCTCACTTGCTTCTTTCTGTACCCCTCTTGCCTCTTTATACACCCCTCTGCTATCTTTCTGCACCTCTCTTGCATCTTTCTGTGCCCATGTTTTCTTTCTGCACCTTTCTTGACTGTTTCCGCACCTCTCTTGCCTCTTTCTGAAACTCTGTTGCTTTTTTCTGCACTTCCCTTGCTATTTCAGCAACCATCGTGCCTCTTTCAGCGCCTCTGTTACTTCTTTCTGCACTTCTCTTCCTTCTATCTGCACCCCTCCTGCCTCTTCCTGTACCTCTCCTGCCTCTTTGTGCACCCCTCCTACCACACTTGCCTCTTTCTGTACTTCTATTGCATCTTTCTACACCTCTGTTGCTCATACCTGTCTTGCCTCATTCTACACAACACTTGGTTCTTTCTGCACTGCTCTTGCCTCTTCCTGTACCCCTCATGCCTCTTTGTGCACCTGTTTTGCTTCTTTCTGCACTTCTCTCGCCTCTTTTTGCACCTCTGTTGGTTCTTTCTGATTTGCTCTAGGTTCTTTCTGCACCACATTTGCCTCTTTCTATACTTCTATTGCTTCTTTCTACACCTCTGTTGCTTTATTCAGCTATTTTCTTGCCTCTTTCTATACCTCTCTTCCTTCTTTATACAACCGCCTCCCTCTTTCTGTACCTCTCTTGCCTCTTTTTGCACCTCTGTTGGTTCATTCTGCAGTGGTCTTGCTTCTTCCTGCACTCGCTTGCCTTTTTCTGCACTTCTCTTGCTTCTTTCTACACCTCTGTTGCTTCTTTCAGCAATTCTCTTGCCTCTTTCTATACTTCTCTTGCTTGTTTCTGCACCTCTTTTGCGACTTTCTGTACCTCTGTTGCCTCTTTCTGTACCTCACTTGCTTCTTTCTGCATCCCTCTTGCCTCTTTCTGTAACCCTCTCTCCTCTTTCTGCACCTCTCTTGCCTCTTTCTGCACCCCTGTCCCCTCATTCTGTTCCTTTCCTGACTGTTTCTACACATCTCTTGCCTCTTTCTGTACCTCTGTTGCTTCTTTCTTCATTTCTCTTGCCTCTTTCACCCCCTTTGCGCCTATTTCATCACCTCTGTTGCTTCTTTCTCCACTTCTCTTCCTTCTTTCTGCAGCCCTACTGCCTCTTTCTGAACCCCTCTTGTCTTATTGTGCACCTCTCTTACCATTTTCTGCACCCCTATTGCCTCTTTTTGCACCTCTGTTGGTTCATTTTGCATTGCACTTGCTTCTTTCTGCACCTCACTTGCCTTTTTCTGCGCGTCTCTTGCTTTTTTATACACCTTTGTTGCTTCTTTCTGCACTTCTATTGCTTGTTTCTGCACATCTCTTGCGTCTTTCTGCACCTCTGTTGCCTCTTTTTGCACCTCTGTTGGTTCATTCTGCATCTCGCTTGCCTCTTTCGGTACCTCTGTTGCTTCTTTCTGCACTTCTCTTGCCTCTTTTTGCACCTCTGACTTTGAGGTTGTTTTAATCATACTGCCCTTTTATATACTCGGGCCTTACAGGGGAGGCCATGCCAATCACAGGGGTACCCCAACCCATAGTGTACCATAGTGTATGTAGGTGTTTTCACTGTATTCTAAGTGTCTTTGAGCATAGCACTGGTTCCGGGCCTGATTAGTCTGAGTCAGTTACCTCCACTACCAGTAGGCAACATTTTGGGGGCACAGGTAGACTTTGCAACAAGGCCTCCTTCTGCACCTCTGTTGGTTCTTTCTGCAAATCTATTGCTTCTTTCTGCACATGTCCTCCCTCTGTAGGCATAGCTAGACATTAGCATTTAAAAAAACTTTGAAATTCACTGAAAAATACATTGGTTTCAGGGACGTTATAGTTAGGAATTAGCTGTTAAAAAACCTTAGAAATTCAATGAAAAGACCACAGGTTTCAGGGACGTTATAGTTAGTTGGACATTTCACTCATACAAAACCAGCAAAATTCGGCCGTTATAGTTAGTTGAGCTAACTATAAGTCATACCCCTGCAATGCACTGCTGATGACGTCACATATTACATTATTCATGACATGGTCAGTGACATCACTGATGAAATCTCAAATGACATCACTGATGACATCATCCAAATGATCATCTGATGCACCTCCTCTCCCTAATATAATCTTTGATACACCCACTCTAAAATATAGACTACCATTTTCAAAACCATAGACACACCAATACCAGTTACTACATAACCATTCATTGATTCCTAATTCTACACACACATCCACTCATTCACCCATACAGTTACTCATACATGCAGTCACTCATCAATACAGCACTATCATACTGCCACTCATACATAGAGTTACTCCCACACCTAGTCAGTCATGCAAAGAATCAATCACATTCCTATTTACTCACCCATACAGTTATACACACACCACCTCCCTTATTCATACAGATACTAACACATGCTTACTCTCTTAAGCAAATACTGCTACAAGCACACACTCATCCTTCCAGCCACTCTCACAATCAGTCACTCTCACATATAGTCATTTCTACACTCCAACACCCACATATACTGCCTTTCACATATGTAGTTACTCACACATGTACCACTGTGACATCCATTCATTCACCAACACACCCATGCACATACTCAACCACCCATACAGCCCTTCTCAGATGTACTCTTGAACCCATACACCCAGTGAATCACCCACTCACACATCTATGCACAGAGTCACACCCCCACCCACCCACACAGACAATCAGGCACCCATATATAAACTCAGACAACCAATCAATAACCTATATAGACACTTATGTAGCTATTCACCAACCCATGCAGCTACTTACACACCAACTGACAGATTGTCACAGACATTCACACAGTTTAGTCACTAACCCATGCATTCAGTAAGACTCATTTAACCACTCACTTATACAGTCAGTCACACACCTACTAAATCATCCATTCACATGTGTACACCCACTCATTCTTCAATATGCCTTGGCATATATTACCTACTGGCTTTCGCCAGTAGGTAGTTCTAGTTAGAACCTAGTTTCCATAGGAATTTTTTTTTTGATTTGCTAATAACTTTGGCGTCGTTTGACGAATCTTCTCCCAAAACAAAATCTATCCTGGTTAAGTCCAATCCTGAAAGTTCGGGGGTGATTCATCAAGCGGGGGCTGAGAAAAAAGGGGGGTCACTAAACATGTTTTCTCTATGTTCATTCCCTTAGGAAGTTTTGAGACGGGCTACAGCCTGAACTGCTGTGCGGAATTACCTAAAATTTGGAAAAATGCTTGGTTCAGAAAGTAAACTTTTTCTTAAATGGTGTAAATCCATTCAGTAGTTTGTGAGAAATTCAAAAAATAAGAGTCAAAAAGTCAATTTCCCATAGAAAACTTTGGGCAAGGCTACAGACTAAACTACTGCACAAATGTAGAACTTGGATCAGAAAGCGACCTTTTTAAAAATGGTGTAAATCTGTTCAGTAGTTGCTGAGGAGTTGAAAAAATAAAAGTTTTAATTTCTAGGCGGTGCATAACCCCTGAGAAGGAGCTTGGCTCTAATTGGCTGCCAACACTTCAAACCAGGCAATGTTGGCAGCCTTCTTGTGCCTCGCATCGAGTGAAAATCTTTATGAGGCTGCTGCTAAAGGAATGAGGCTCAGTGCTAGCAGACGAGGCAAAGCTAGCGGTAAGTGCCGCCCGCCATGCTTTCTTCTCCTGGCGCTGTGCTGTTGCTTCATTATTCAACAGCTGGCCTTCGTTTACATAAATTACAGGCTGCACATTCATTTCCTCTCTGCTTCTGCGGGCTTTTCCGAGCCTGTTTGTTTTCAGGGAGAGAGTGGAGCGCCCATGTTATTGCCAAGGGGTTTGTTTATATACAGGCTGCCCAGGTGTGCACCGCGCTGTGGACAGATGCCTTGATGCCGCGTTACTTCTAATGTTTGCAGCTCGCTGCAGTGCCCTGCCGCCAGGCCCATAAACACCAACACCCACAACTCTACCACCGGCGGGAGGGTTAGTGGGGCATCCTGGGGGGGAGATGGTCCACACTGCCTGCTGGCCCGCAGGGTGGGTCACAGCCGGTGCATATCTCTGCCCAGAGAGTGAAGTGGTCTGTGTCGGGGGTCTCTAAAAACCTATTTCACCACAGGTAGAATGCTACAACTTTGCATGAACTATTGCGCACTTTGCTCCCTTCAGATGGATGGCGCTGTGTTTTTGGCCAGTGCCTAGACTCTCCCCGGTGTGCACCCTGGCGCTCACTTTACTGCCTCTGTTTCCACCTCATCTCTTCACTCTGCCCCAATTACCATTGCATCACTTCATTATACACAGTATCACGCTGCGGTCCTCTGCTCCACCCACTGCATCACCCCTGCACATTGCATGCTCTCCTGAATTCCCAACACCTTACCCCAAATTTACACATTTTAACCCCTTCTTTGCACTGTACTCCTCAATACACATTCTCCAAGGAAAGCAACTATAAAAACAAAACAAAAACATACAAAGCGCACAAAGAGCCTGCTTCAAGTAATTCGGTCAAGCCTTTTTTTCCACAAAATAGTTTTGTTTTTAGGATTATTATAAATCAAGGAAATAAACCGGTAGGGGGCAATAACTCAAATCTATGCGGCTCCTAAAATCATTTTGTCTAATAAAAGTCCACTTAAAAAGCCACTACTCTGGAATATAATATTATTCTCAACTCCTGCTTCAAACAATTCAGGCCTAACGTGATGACATTTCTAGATAAAAGGCTGTAGCAAAGCAGAGTGGTGTCGATTTTCATGACAGAAATATATATTTACTGTGACAATTCTACAGAATGTTCCTTGCATTATTTCGCATATAGTTAACTTAGCCTGCAATTGAAGTTGTTTGCTATGTATCAGTTTAATTAAAACATGAATTAAAACTTGCCTCTCATCCTCCAATAGAATCTCTTTTAGCACACTAGGGTCCATTAGGATGGCGGGCGGATTGCCCCCGCCAGGCAGGCGGTAGCCAACGCCGGCCTGGCGGGGGCAATCAGCCCGCCATCCTGACTCAAAACACCCCCCGCCATATTATGATGGCATGGTTGGCCGCGGCGGACGGAAAGACCGTCCGCCGCTTTTCCGCCACGGTCGCCTTGCGGCCGGGGCGGAAAAGGGTTTATATGGTGGCGGTGTCTATTAGACACCGCCAGCCATATTAGGATAGGCATGCGGAGTCCCCCTGCGGGGGCCCGTTGTGGGCCCTCAGGGACTCTGTGGGGTGGGGTGTGCACATGGGGGGTAACTATGGTACCCCCTGCATTTCAATGCACAACATGACAGGCACCTCGCGGTGCCTGTCATGTTGTGCATTGAAATGCACAACGTGCATTTTTAGCATTGCGGCGGGCGGTGCTTTCAGCACCGCCCGCCGCAATGCTACAAATGCGGGAAGCGCCCGCCACTGTGGCGGGCCCATCATAATATGTAGAACAGGACCCCCGCCCTTATGGCGGGTGGTCACATACACTGGTAGGATGACGGGCGGACAAAGTCCGCCCGTCATCCTAATGGACCCCTTAGTGTTGCGTTCGGCCACCTTCCTGGTAGAGCTTGTTTTCTTTTCTGTACAAATTTCACTACCATCCCGGATGGATCAGAAGATGCCACAAATATATATTTATATAACCTTTCTTACTTTAAGAGGGCTGCTTGTGAAGTATTTATCATTTTCTGTGCATCTTGGTTTTGAATGTAGCGACATTGTACTTTAAGTGGCGCTTTCAATGTTAGCAGGAGTGTTGTGGAGTTGGTACAATCCATGTCCACCCAGTAAGGCTGTTAGTAAATGAGTTGATGCAGCCCATTTTTGGCGTGGGATCTTTGCAAGGGAGGTTGGATAATAGCGTATCCCAATTTTTACTAGTGCATGTGTCGTAGTGGGGGTGTATGAATTTTTGTTTTTTTGCACATACCATACAAGATTGCCAAATGATTTATAATCATGGTACTACCCTGTGCCATCAGACTCTTCACATGTCATCTGTAGCTTGAGTGCTTGGCTGGTGTAGTGAGAGTTGTGTTTCTAAAACACTAACATATCAGATGTAATAGCCCACCAATTTCCCAAATGTTCATCACAATTTCTCTTATTAATATCCTCATACAGAGCAGGATTAGTTATCATATATGGCGTAGCAACCACAGTGACCTTACACGACCCTACTCACTTTCTCTTGTACCATATTGCCTTTCAAATAAATCCAGCAACACAAAACTTGATATTGCTGAATGGTGGTCCACAATCACTGAAAAGCAATTGTTGTATTACGTATACACCCAAATATTGGTTCGGTTCATATGTCTCAGGTAAGGTTGGAGGATAACTTGCAATAGAGGTACCATAAGGCTGCCTACCAGAGACACTGGTCTTGGAAAGGATTTAGTACTGCAGTGCAGAGTTTGTTACCAAGTTCCAGTTTAGATTTACCCCATCTTATTTGCAGAAAACTCCCCTTTTCACTAAAAACAGATTGCCTTCTTGTGTGCATTTCGGACCAAGCATTAAAGTTCTTTCAACAGGGAGGGAAATTAGAGCATCAAATGTATGTGAATGAAAAAAGCATTGGTAAACACAAAATGTCTGGCCTTGGTTGCCAGCCTTTTGGCTTTGTCTGAGGTGGTCCGAGGCCACGCCCCTCTTTACACCTCTCTGAAACTCAGCTCTGTGGCTCAGGGATCACTGACATAATATCGACGGACAGAATATCGACTAGCAAAAATATCGATGACAAAATATCGACAGACAGAATATCGAGTTTGTATCTACAAACAGGTAAGTACAAAAATATCGAGTACAAAATATCGTTTACAAAAATATAGTTTATAAAAATATCGACTTTATTAAAAACAGTGTTAAATTAAATTAATAGTAAAAATTAATTACTAAAATATACTTAAAAATACTTAAATTAACTTATAATAATTAAATAATTAATGAAAGTTATAAAACAAATATTTTACTATCATATTTGTTAAAACATATATATATATAGTAACATAATATAATGAAATAATATCCTATATTATTACCGTACGATAGCAGAAGTGTAAAAAATACTATTCCCACTCCAGAGAGTGCAACAGTAGGGAAAGCGTTGGATAGCGTAGGGTTAAAAATTACTATTCCCACTCCAAATAGTGCACAGTAGGGAAAGTGTTGGATGGCGTAGGGGTTAAAATTACTATTCCCACTCCAGTGAGTGCAACAGTACGGAAAGCGTTGGATAGCGTAGGGGTAAAAATTACTATTCCCACTCCAAATAGTGCAACAGTAGGGAAAGCGTTGGATAGCGTAGGGGTTAAAATTACTATTCCCACTCCAGTGGGTGCAACAGTAGAGAAAGCGTTGGATAGCGTAGGGGGCTAAAAATTACTATTCCCACTCCAGTGGGTGCAACAGCAGGGAAAGCGTTGGATAGCGTAGGGGTAAAAATTACTATTCCCACTCAAGTGGGTGCAACAGTAGGGAAAGCGTTGGATAGCGCAGGGGTAAAAATTACTATTCCAACTCCAAAGTGCAACAGTAGGGAAAGCGTTGGATAGCGTAGGGGTAAAAATTACTATTCCCACTCCAAATAGTGCAACAGTAGGGAAAGCGTTGGATAGCGTAGGGGTTAAAATTACTATTCCCACTCCAAAGAGTGCAACAGTAGGGAAAGCGTTGGATAGCGTAGGGGTAAAAATTTACTATTCCCACTCCAGTGAGTGCAACAGTAGGGAAAGCGTTGGATAGCGTAGGGGTAAAAATTACTATTCCCACTCCAGTGGGTGCAACAGTAGGGAATGCGTTGGATAGCATAGGGGTAAAAATTACTATTCCAACTCCAAAGAGTGCAACAGTAGGGAAAGCATTGGGTAGCGTAGGGGTAAAAATTACTATTCCCACTCCAAATAGTGCAATAGTAGGGAAAGCGTTGGATAGCGTAGGGGTTAAAATTACTATTCCCACTCCAGTGAGTGCAACAGTAGGGAAAACGTTGGATAGCGTAGGGGTTAAAATTATTATTCCCACTCCAGTGAGTGCAACAGTAGGGAACGCGTTGGATAGCATAGTGGTAAAAATTACTATTCCCACTCCAGAGAGTGCAATAGTAGGGAAATTAAATACTTCGTATATTATTTCAATAAATATAAATTAATATCTATAAAAAATTAATTAAAAGTAATTACCAATTTATTATAATATATTAATTATTCAATTAAAATTACAAATTAAAATTAATTATTACAATTATTTACCTATTAATACAAATGAATTACAAATTAACAATTAATAATTTAACATTTAAAAATTAATTAACAATCAATTCAAATTAAATACAATTAAATAAATTGATTTATTTAATTAATTATAAATAAATTACTTCCCACCCTATTCCCCTATAAACCCACAACCCACTACAGAGAATAAATTAGCAAAATTAACATAATTAGCAATTAATCAATTAAATAAAATTTATTGGCAATTCAAATTTAATTAATTACCCATAAAAAATTATTTAACAATTAATTATAAAACAATACCAGTAAATATTTTAACATATTTAATTAATTATAAATAAATTACTTCCCACCCAATTCCCCTATAAACCCACAACCCGCTACAGAAAATAAATTAGTAAAATTAACATAATTAGCAATTAATCAATGAATTAAAATTAATTGCCAATTAAAATGTAATTAATTACCAAATATAAATTAATTAACAATTATTTAAAAATGAATGCCAATAAATACATTTACATATTTAATTAATTATAATTAAATTACTTCCCACCCTATTCCCCTATACACCCACAACCCGCTACAGAAAATAAATTAGTAAAATTAACATAATTAACAATTAATCAATTAATTAAAATTAATTGCCAATTAAAATATAATTAATTACCAAATATAAATTAATAAACAATTAATTAAAAATGAATACCAATAAATACATCTACATATTTAATTAATTATAATTAAATTACTTCCCACCCTATTCCCCTATAAACCCACAACCCGCTACAGAATTAAATTACTCAAAAATTAAAAAAACAAATTTCATTAATTAAAATAAATTATAACATAAATACACACTTTTCACACATATAATAACATAAAAACACTATAAAAAATTCGATATTGTTAAAAATTCGATAATTTTAATAACCTATATTATATACTTCGATATTTTAACTGTCTATATTTTTAACGTTCGATATTACATTACTTACCTTAAAAACAATATTTTTGATGTCTATATTCTGTCCAGTCGATATTTTGTCCATTCTATATTTAAAACTCGATATTATGTCCATTCGATATTTTGTAGTCGATATTTTGACTGTTTACCGTGGCTCTTACTGGAGGTAACTGGTGAGCTATTTGGCCCCCAGAAACCCTCTGGACTCAAGGAGACTTAATGGTTTGCACACTTTTTAGATAGCCATGTGCTCGCCATGTGCTTTCTCCCTCTTCCAGAACCTTGCACATGCTCAGAAAGACCTGTAGCTGCCAATACCCCTTTTCCAGTATGTAACTGTCAGGCTGTTCTCACTAATGTAAGGAGAAATGTCTCCCCTCCCACTTTGTTGACCAAGCAAATTTTGTATACCTCTATTACTCAATAACATGCTTGTATGTGCCAGGACCTGCCCTTGTTTTTAATTTTGCTGACTATGTAACAAATGCATATGTAAGGCCCCTGTTCTCTGTACTCCTTAGACTGTCTCATATAATGGCCTGAGGGTACTGTGTGTTGCAGACTCCCTCGTGAGGTTAATAAATGCATTGTTTTTATGTCACAGCTTCAGTGCCAATCTCTTCTTTGTTGGTTTAAAGGACCAGATGTATCAGTGAACCCCTAAAAACGGTTTCTATTTCTACAATGTGTCTAGAGATAACAGCACTTCCTGCACCAACTTTGGTGAAAGACTACTATGCTAAACAAAAGGGGGTAGCCCTGATACTCCGCCCACATCTGGGCCTATGTAAACTTGTAAATATACAGAACAATGCGTCGGAATCGATACTTCAATCAGCAATAAATGAGAAGGATGACAATTTATTTGCCACGCACAGTTACCCTGCCTTATCCCTAACTACGGAAGTCAGGCAACACCATTCAGAAGAGTGGGGGAGAGGCTGCCGTGACTTTCTGTGTTGTCTATAAAATCTTGCTTGCTATCTTGTCTAGAATTAGACCTTCTACCGAAAAAGTTTTCCCGCTTTTAATTGTTTTGAATAAATGTCACCAAATCAACCAGTGGTTCTCCATATTTATTTTTTATGTATATATCTTTTTGAGAAAAGTTTAAAAAATGGTACATATTTTCAATTGGCTGGTAAAACAATATAACCACAGTGTATATATCTAATCAATACTTGAAAAAAGCTTTAAAGTTACCCTAATCAATAATCCAGATGCTCATTCATAAATACAACACAGCATTCTGTCTAGAGATCGCCCCATGTTCTCATAAGTGAGTACAACATTGGACTACAGTTATTTTAGTCCTTCTCTTAGTCTTTTCGTATTCTCATACTTGTTATACCATTTCTTTAATATTTTGTAGGGCTTCTCTTCTCAAGGTTGATGCATTTTACAGATATAGGGTGTGGTATTAAAAATCTTCCTCGTGGTTCGTGAAGTCCCCGCTTTTCAAAGTTGGGGATATTGTTTGCTCAGCTTCATATAACCACCTCCATTTCTTTAGAGCAAAATCGTTTCTTTAATGCAATTCCGCTATGTTTATTGCCCCGGGTCACGTATACTCGGGTCTTTTGCTTCTCCAGATAGTATTCTAATTTCAAAACTTCAAATCACTCCGTTTTTTTCAAGCGTAGTTAGCAAACGCCATGTCAACTCGGTTCTGGGGCCTGCTTTTGAATCCTCCCTCTATCTTTTTAATCCTTTGTTTTAAGACACTTCTTTTGGATCTTTTTTATTTATTATCTCTCTGACTATTTTCCTGCTTCTATATTTTTGGTTTTTGTCTACTTTTTGTGTGTTTTTAACTACTTTTTTACTCTTTTTCTATTGCCTGTTCTTTTCACTTCTTTTACTTACTTTTTTAGTTTGTTTACCTTTTCTTTCCCACACTGTCTACCCCAGAACCATGTTTAGGGGTCAAAGGGCTCAACGCAGGAGCCAGAGCCATGACTGCCCTCCTTTCAGAAGGCGGCGCCCACAAGGGGTGCAGGCACAGGCCTTATTTGGGGAGGTGGAGTTGGCTGCACTCGTTTCCTTTGTGCAGGGCCACCTCCCCTTAACCCTGGCAGCAGGTGTCAGGCCTGGGTCTGGGTTCGGGCCATGGGAGCATCGGCAGCGGTTGGGGACGGTGCACCGGGCAGTGTTTCACTGCTCTGGAGTCCAGAGCACCCAGAACCAACTGACGCACCGGTCTGACGGTGGTCCGATATCCTGGACCAGGAGCAGGACTGCTGGACCTGCTGGGAGTGGAGGTCCCGGGTCTTGGTGAGTAACTATTTAATTATTACTACTTTTTGTCTGTTCTTCTGCTCTGTGTTATATATTGCGAATATCTTTTTTTTTCAACCAGCTAGATTGCTGCTGCTTACATTACAGGTAAATTACATTTAAAATTCTTCTGTGATTGTTAGGATGACCCCAGGTGCTCTTCTGGGCTACTAATCTTACTTATTTGCAACTTTGCGTTTGTGCTTGCTTAGCGTGATTATGTAAGAGTTTATTTTAGAGGAATTAAGTTACGTAATGCTTTAGTGACTCTAGTCCTTACTTTGTCCTGTCACTAAGAGATAGAGGCGGATTGATACTTAGGTTTAGTTACTTTGTATAAGTTAGTAATTCTTTACTTGTATGCGTGATCCCCCCTCTGTTACGTCACATGCTGCTAGTACCCCAGTCTTTAGTAGAACCTTTTCTAGTTTGTGCAATGAGTGGTAATAGGCTTAGCACTAGCAGAACATCAGCATCAATCAATCAACCAAAAATTTGGTGTATACAAAAATGTAGTCATCTTTCCTGCATTTGACCATATGCATTGTTGAGGACTAAAAGAAGTGGAAATGCATACTTAATGTACAATTGGCACACCTGGAATAGGTGGGCTATGTCAGGTGGTATGTACTACAACAGCATCAACAGGAGGACACCAACAAGGGCTCTTCTGCTGGCCCTAGTAAGTCTCTTGTTTTTAATATTATTAATTCTTATTCCAAAACTTTTACTGCACCATATTTTTTCCGAACTATTGTTTCCGTTTCCTAATGCTATTTTTTACCAACAATTATCCTTCGATCTGGACTATCTGTTACTAAATTCTTGTTATCCCTGCCTCTAACTGCCTCTGCTATGATGACTCTCTGTTCTACTACTATTAGTCTGTCTAAGCTTGCCCAGTTGGCCACTCGTTATTTAAAAGGTTTTAAATAAAACTCAGATTCCCCAGTAGCTCTAGCCATTTAGTCCAGTCCTTTGGGTTGTCCTCTTGTCCTATTTTTATTCTTATTGATCTTGAGTCTTTGTTAATCTTGAGGCTTTTCGACAATTACCACCAACAAATGCACAATCAGATTTTACTATTTTGATAGGATAGGACATACTACTACTGTTGTAGGAATTTTGCACATACAGAACTTTGCACAAGAAAATAGGATGTTGGTGATGTAGGTTGGACCTTCCTCGCACCTCAATCAGAAGTTCGGAACCCACCACAATCCTCTGCTCGACTAGTTATTAGTGTCTCATCATAACTAGCTCTCCGAACCCCCCCTAAGATACCCAACAAGCACACAACCCAGAACATAATACTCCCGACCTCTCAATCTTTTGCTCGCTCACTCGTGTAAGGCCACACTAAATACCACCGAGTCTATGTAAGTTGAAAAGTTTTATTTTCAATTGACAAGCTCGGTACGTTGTTCTATAATGCAGCACCAGCATGAAAATGCATACCATTAAAACAATAAACATTCTTACACTTAGTTATGGTTACAACAAGTACAGGTGCATATTAAAAAATGGGAAATCATGATAGCTGAACAGTGGTGTAAGCAACATCATCCCCTTGGTAGGAATATAGATTATATAGAATTATAAATGAAGATTTCTGAGCTAAATCTGGGCACCCCTCACCTTAGAAGAACCTAGTACTGGTAGTTGTTACATCATAAGCTCTGCAAAGCTCTGTTTCATGGAAAGGAATCTTCTGTCTGTAATGAGAAAAATGGTGCACGTTACTATATTGCAAGCATCTCAGCCGTGCCAAAAAGTGTAGCATTTTTATGGATAAGCAACATGGACTAACACCAGAACTCCATAATGTGGTTTGTTAATGTTTTGGTTGACCTGGTACGCAGCGCTTAGACAGTAGCAGTATGAGGTCATGTGGGCTAAAAGCTGTCTTGTACAACAAGCTGCGAGGTAACGTCAAGTGTGCAAAAATGAAAGACACAAAGATAAAATTGTTGCGTGGCTCGGGCTAACTAAGCAAAGACTAGAATGACCCTCAGGACCATATAACTACTAGTGTCTAATCTACTACTCCCTGATTTGTACTAGTAGTGATGTATGTTGTATATGTATGTATTACTATTAACTCATTTTTCGATCTTGCTACTGACCAATAGGGGGAGGTGTATATAACACCTAAAAAATGTGTAATGTTTTTCTAGGCGCACTACTATCCACCAGTGCCGGGGCCAGCGGCGAAGGCGACGTGGCTGGAGGGGATGCGGCAGTTGCAGATGGAGCTGCAGGGGGCGAGCCAGAACCAGTGGCGGGCAGTGGTAAGTTGGATTCATAATCCTTAACTATTGACATTACACTCACTGCCAGGGTGTACTGTATGTATACTGTACTGTTGAGACTTAGTAATTAGAAAGTTGTTGTGAACGTTTGAAGAGTGAAGACACCCTTTAATTTGGCATTAGTAAAGGCATTAGGGGCGGGAAGTAACCAATGGCCTCTTCTATCTGATTTCAACTCCGCTTTGAAAGTTTTATGGAGAAGACTAAAAGTCAGATCAGATCACCTGGTGTTGAACTAAAAAGGAAAAGAGAGGAAGGAAGAAGGACTGGCGAGATTTTATATTTATGACTGACAGAGAGAAGGATACATGTGATGCAAGCATGCAAATTGCAAAGGTGGCTGATAGGAATCAGATGCATGGTTCGTTGAACCAGAATACCTGAAAAAATCCCGCAAATGTTTAAGCCCAAGCAAGTGGAAGGATAGATACATACCACAAATGTTATGTACTGTGCTTGATAGTGCTACCGTGCCACTATGTGTAGAATTAATTTGTCTTACTGCTTTGCTAAGAGTATATTTTACAATAGTCTTGTTTTTTTCTTTTTGATATACAGCTACGCCTTCCAAACCGAATCGGAAGGAGTTGGCCGCCAAGGCACGGCGCCGGAAGCTGGAGGCAATACAAGTGGAATTTCATCGGCTGGTGGGCCTGGAAGAGGATGAGGAGGAGGCGGCAGCAGCTGAACACTCCTCCAATACCCCAGGCTCCAGCCACCACCCTCCAGCCTGACAGAGACTGTTCGAGGGGCAGTAGAATGAAGTACAGTACAGAACTTACCGCGAAACAATATTATGCAAAAATATTTTACAACAAAACATAATGGTGGTGGGGATAGCCTACTAAACAGAGTTACAAACTATAGTTGTGTCGAGTCACTTCACTAGGCCTACAGTACACTCGCAACAAGCGTAACAGTTAGTGCCGTGTATGAGGATGACAACAAATCCAATCAATGCAGGCAATTAATGTGGATGTATATGTTCCTTTGGTAAATAAAAATCACCTCTAAAATATACTGCTCATGGGTGGGCAAGCAGAAGAAGATCCTCGCTCTGCCTTGAAATTGAAGTACTGTTGCTTTCGCCACATCCGCCCCAGCAAGCGTGTGATAAATTATTGGTATACATTTATTTTAGTCACACCTCAATAAGTGACACAGCCCAGGGGAAGAGGGTTAGGGTTTGTTGAATGGATGGGAAGGGGTGTTTGGGGAAAGTTTTGAAACTGAAAAACAGACAAACACTTGGACAGACACCAAATGACAAACTCTGTAGACTACCATATCCATATCAATATGCTAACGGAGAAAAAGGAAATGCATGCATGATGATGATTGATAAGGAGACCCGGATTACATACAGTTCTTGTTCAGTTGTTCCGGGCTTACTTTTCAAGATAGCAAATAAAAAATGTAAATATTGGTAGAGATGTATCATATACAGTGAACAAACCTAATAATAATAATAACAACAAGAAGAACACACTGTTGTAAAGATTGTACACAAAAAAGAATCAAATTATTTAAAAGATACTCAAAATTCATAATGTTATTGTGTTATCCTGGTCAAAAATGTGGATTTGCATCTCAGCATTCCTCTTGGTCCTCTCATCCATCAATCTAGGGTGTCGCCACTGCCTGCCTGGCAAATGAAGATTTATTGGTAAGGTAAGTGTGCACTGTTTTCCCAAGTATAGCGCAAGGCCTGTAATTGTAGATGGAAAAACAAAAGGGATATTGAAAAAACAAAGTTGAAAAAAATGCACAAGTTATGGTGTAGTGCAACAAGAACACTTTCCGAGGCGGCATGTATGCATCATCTCTACTCTAGTCTGTTTCCAGCATTGACCTACAACAACAAGATGACAAAACAGGCACACAGTGACGGCACGTCGCTTAGTTCATCCTCCGTTTAGAGTAAAAAAATTTAAAGTGTTGGACAAAGCACATATCCATCAACATAGCATTTTACAATTTAAGTGACTAAATCAATGCAACGCAGACATCCCACCGCTACACTCAACTCTACTACCTCACAGACATTTAGGTCTGCTGTGGTTGTTGTTGACTTGTTTACCTTTTCTGCCACTCATGAAACGTCCTCCTGACTTGTTATTATTCCATCAATCATCTCCGATACTTGTACTGACTGACTGTGTAGATCGGCCTGCAGTAGAAGTACAATTTTGTTATTACACAACAAGAAATATTATTGACTTGAGTCACTCTTTAGTGTGTACAGTAAGACTACTAGTACACTTTGACTTCACTTCATGCACAACAAACAACAAAAACACAAACACCAATCACTCTGAGTCAGGTGTCCAATGCATGCCATTCATTTTCATTACCTGTTCTTTCTCATCTTAAGTTAACAGGCCGTCTTTTTCGCCATCATCATCATGGACGGTGCTGTTGTCACACTCAGTTTGCAGTGAACAGATTGAGTCCCCTTCCTGCATTCAATGAAAATCAATGTATCAAGCTGCAGTAGAAGTACAAATTTCTTATTAAAATTAGTTGCAAGAAGGGGAAAATTGCCTTGAGTTACTTTTAGTGTGTAGAATGATGATTAGTGCACAATGAAATAACTTCATGCACAACAAACAACAACAAAATCACTCATTCTGCGCCTAATGCATGGCATCATTCATTACCTATTCCATCTCATTTTCAGTTAATGGGCAGTCTCTCACGGCTCATAAAGGAGGATAGCTATAATAGTCATCATGTTCCACTTCTTTTGGAGGGACTAGGAAAGATTTTATTTTTTCTCTATTTTGCATCATCCAATCATCATCTATCTTGAGGGCAATGGATTTAGTGAGATTAAAGAGGATGGAGCGGAGGAGCTGGATTCGGAGGACTGTACTGTAAAATGCAGACAGCTGAAAGTCATACATTGAAATAAAAAAAAAAGTAGAGGACGGTGGCGATGGATTTGTTGTGACTCAAAGTTTGTAACTGGAAAGACAGACACACAAGTAAAGGAAAATAAGGGAGGAAGACAGTAAGTGCAAGCCTAATTGTCAGGGAAGTATAGCTCGCCCTCAAGCTCTAGAGGTTCAACCAGTAGTAGGTAATCAGGTAACACACTACTTCCGTCATCTGAGCCGCTGTCCTCATCTTCCTTCTTGATTCATGTATTGTGAATTCAATGGTATGAAGTGCTGATTCATTTTGATCATTTTTTACCTCTCCCCGTTTTTGGGCGAGAGACTGGTCCTTCTCACTGTTACAATGGAATCAGCAGCACTGAAAACACGTTCGGAAGAGATACTTGTGACAGGGCAAGCCAGATAGCTTATCGCCCGCCTGCTGAGCGGTGGCCATTCGGCCCTTTTCGCAATGGGTTTTGATCAATGTACACCTCTGTTGGGGCGTCCAGATAGGCCTGGACCATCCGCTCAATGTTCAGGGGTGCAGCTGCTAACCTTTTTTTGGGCTCTTTTCTTTGTGCATCAGCACAGTGTTTACCAATGCCTAACTGTAACTACCAATCTTGTAACGATTCTACTGGGACTAATGATCCCGTTATTGTTGTTGTTGTGGATAGTGATGGTGAGTGTTCTGAGCCAAAGGCACTGCCCTCAGCCTCCGAAGTTGCACTTGATGACGGATGCCCTGCTGCAGTACTTCTTGTGGGTTGATCTAGCGGGCTTTTAATTAGCAGCCATTCATTTTCCAACTTACTCGCTGCCTCAGCTATCCAAGTTTTGTAGCGGGCAACATCCATCTCTGAAAAAGGAATTAATGTCTTTGGTGCCAATTTTGCAAGTGGATCCAGAATTGTGGCAGAAATATAATGTTCTTGTGACAAAATCTTATTTTGCACCCTTGTATTTTCAGCTAAGCAACGGGCTAAGCTCTCCACCAAGTCATAGGCTTCTTTTTTTCCCTCTACACCTTTATATGATTCAGACACCGCCTTCAGCTGATGTTCTAGCATTTGCAATAATTGGATAGCTTGGCCCATTGTACAGTCCTCCTTGCTGACTTCACATGTGAAGACCTGAAAAGGACGAAGCATGTCAGTCAGGCATTTGACTAGGCACCATGGGTCCATCTGAAGGCTCATGCCTTTCACAGTAGCATCCACTCTTCGCATGACATATTCATTGAGTGGCCTGTACTGCTCAAACAGGCAATCAAGCATGTAATACTTTGAGTTCCAACGTGTTGCCACCTCCTGGATGAGTGCTTTGACTGGCATTCTATAGTCACGTTGAATTATCCTCAGCTGCTTCCGAGCTTTAAAATAATGGCTGAAATGAGTGCATATTCCTCGGCAGGTTGTCAGTAAGTTGCTGACTATGGGTTCTTTTTTCAGAAAGTCCTGAACTATAGTGTTTATGCAGTGCGCCAAACACAGAACCCTGAAATAGGAACCAAGCTCAATGGCCTTAAGTACATTACGGCCATTATCTGTGGCAACAAAACCAATACTAAGCCCTCTTGGGTGTAGCCATTCAAAAACCTTGCTGCAAAACTCTTCCAAAATGTTTACAGCAGTATGATATTTCTCCATGGTGAACATGGCTACAGTTGCATGTTTCCGAGTAGCTTTAAAAATCTCAGCTGTGTCAACAGCACCACCTTCAGATAGCTTATCTCTAACCCCCACAAAAGAGACCAAGTGTGTAGTGATGCACTGTAATCTGTGGCTTTGCAACTGGTCCACATGTCTGTTGTCAGGTGGATATTGTGAACAGCACTCTGCTGCAAAGCATGTCCAACCAATTCCAGCACATCATGATGTAGTGCCGGAACAGCAATTCTTGTGAAATAGGACCGGCTGGGAACCTTCCATTTAAGGCAGATGGCTGACACAAATTCAAGGAAACCCACCCCTTCCACAAATGAAAAAGGGAGAAGATCCAGCGCTAACATTTTAGCCAGCTTCACATTGTACAAACGTGCCGTTGGGTGGTTGCATAGAACTGCCCCTCCAACCTAAGCATGCTCTCAATGGTAGGCTGGATTACTTTCCTTTGTGGTGCTGTTGTTTTCATTAACCCACTTAGGCACAACGACGCACTTTGTCTCATTGCAGTACTCGGTTTCCTTGGTTTCTCAGCCTGACTCTGAGTATGGCTCTTACTGCGGTGCCACTGAGATGTTGCTGAGGAGGATGTGGGCGGTACCACTACACTATGTTATGTTATGTTAAATTTTCTTTTAAAGTGCATGTACACTGATTAGTTTCTTGGCACTGACTTAGAAATTTTGCTGGGGCCTATATAATTAGCAGTCAATCCAACTAGTTATAATCTTGAGTGAATAACCAGGTCTTAAGAAGTCTACGGAATTTAACAAATTCAGTGCAGGTTCTAATGTCTAAGGGGAGTGTGTTCCAGAAACTGGGGGCCAATACTGCAAACCTGCAACCGCCAATTTGTTTCCGTTTATAAAAGGGAACGGTTAAGAAATTCTTATGGGCAGAGCGTAAGCTCTGTGCAGGTAAGTATTTCTGGACAAGCCTGCATATGAATTTAGGGCTAGCACAATGCAAGGCTTTGAATATGAGACAACCAACTTTGAACGCGCATCTCTGCGGCATGGGGAGCCAGTGTAGCTCCTTCAAAGAAGGCGTGATGTGTTCCCATCTAGGTTGTTGGGAAATCAGCCCCGCAGCCTAATTCTGAACCATCTGCAATCTTTTTGTGAGATAGAGTGGAATGCTGAAGTAAAGAGAGTTGGCATAATCCAGATGGGACATTACCAGGGCTAGAACCACCTGGATTAAGGCTTCCCGAGTAAGTAATCTCCTAATCTTCCTCAGTTGGAAAATACAAGTGGAGGTCACAGCTCCTATCTGGTATTTAGTTGTAAGATCACTATTAATGATCACTATTAATGATCACTCCCAGGCTTTTGGCTGAGGAAGAGGGATTAGGTGGTGAGCCTAATTCACTTGGCCAAAAATGTGCATTCCAGGGGTTCAGGGAACCACCTATCAGAATCACTTATGTTTTATCAGGGTTCAATTTTAACTGATTGCAGTTCATCCAATCAAGTATATGGAATCCAGATAATCAGATGAATTCAGAATTCAGATAATCAGATGAATTATCGATTGAGAAGACCAGTTGCAGATCGTCTGCATAATTATACGTGCACACCTTCCTATCTTTCAAAGAGTGCAGTAGGGGAAGAAGAATATAAAGATTGAATAGGTGGGGGAACAGTGAGGAGCTCTATGGCACTCCACATGTTGTTGCCATTTTGAGTGCCTGAAAATTGTGAGAGCCGCACTGACTAAGTGCGTTCCTTGAGAAATGACTTAACCCAATTGGACGCTATCCCCTTAATACCAGCCATCCTGACACGGTCGATCAAAATACTATGATCACCTGTGTCAAATGCTGCTGACAAATCTAGCAGCAGCAAGGCCTGGGGAGAGCCCTTATAAACTACTGGGGACAGGGCTAGAAATGCCTCCCTCTTCTTCACCTTCCACCGCAATAATATCGGCCCCCGATTCTTCATGCCCAACATGAATGGTTTGAGTTTATTTACTTTGTTGTAAGTGAAGTAGGTGATTCTCCCACACGATAGTGTGGTGTATTCTGAGATGAATTGCTTGGTCTCCAGTACCATAGTTTGTACCAAGCTTACCCTGCCGAATACCTTGTCGACAAATTGAGCATATGGCAACGTTCTCCTCCTTGGTGCTAACAGAAAAGAAGTCCCAAACTGGGTAGAAGAGCTTTCTGGCAGTGCTGGATGTGCCACTTTCAATACCAGATGAACTGGAGGGTGTGCTTGGAATGTGACTCTGTGCAGCTACACCGTGACTTCTACTACCACTACCTACTGAGATGGTTGAACTGGATGTAGGTCCCTGCCGGGTCTTTGAAAATATGGCAGCTGAAGGTCGTGGTGGTGTAAACTGTGATGGTGGTATCCATGCTACATCCCGCTCAGCAGCAGCCTTTCTGGATAGGGTGATAATGTTGGTCTCCATCCCCTTTGGGGCGGGAGTGATGTGCATGATGACTGGCTCGTCTTCATCAACATCATCCCCCTCTTGTACACCTACCTCCATAACTCTACGTTTTTATGGAACCTTCTTTTTCAGAAGAATTGTCTTATGGCGTGCATCATTCTCAGACTGAGCTGTTGGCTGCCAAGTGGCATCACGATCATCAGAAGTGTGGCTTGAAGAAGAAGATGATTGACTAAGCCTCCTTTTCTTGCTGGTGGTGTGGAAGACAATAGATCTTCCAAAACAGTGGTTTACTCCACTTTGTCTGCAGGAAGCTCGATTTCCTGAAATGCCCCTACTTCAGGAGCAACAACTACTATTGTGGGCTGTTCTTGTGGCTGCTGCTGTTCTTGCCGCTGCTGCTGTTCTTGCGGCTGCTGCTGTTCTTGTGTCTGCTGCTGTTGTTGTTGCGGCTGCACACTTATCCGCTGAGTTTACGCCTGGGATGATTGTGTACTACTTTGCTGTAATGACATTCCAACATCGCTGCTCGTTAGTAGACTGGCTACCTCTGCGACACTCCAGGGCTTCGGCCAAGGCTGGTGGGGTTGGACCGCTGGTGCTGAGGTGCTGCTCCCAGCTTGGTTCCCGGACAACACTGCTGCAGGCTAAAAAATGTTTGGTCCCCAAAAAAAACATTGGCCGGCACACCAGTCGTGGTTAGTGGCACTTTCTTTTTCTGTTCCTTCTTCTCACCGGCAACTTTCTTGGTACTGGACCTGATACCTTTCTTTGGGGCCATCTTCTTCAGATGTCAGGCAGGACGCAGGTGCACAAGTTGTGGTCACACGTGGACGTGATGCGCAGCAGGACTTCTGTCTGGCTGGCAGTACAACGGGTGACGATGATGACACCTCCTCCTCCGGCTTTTTGTGCACCTGAAGGCAAATAAGCCAGGAGAAGAACATCGGTGAAATGTTGCATTTGTTGTTGTGGTTCAGTTACTACTGTACTTGTACAAACAAACAAACAAAAGATATAGTCTAGCCATTTCTGAGACTTTGTGAACAAGGGCTATGTTATACTACTGTCTACACTCTCGGGAAGGATAGGAAAGAGAATAAGAACCACCAAAATGTAATGGAAGTGGGGTGGACCCTATTTGCCATTAAATTATTTGAGCATCACATCATTCATTGAGCTCCTGCTGGCAAAGGGGATAGATGGATGGAAGCAGTAAGCCAATAGGAAAACCATGCAGGCCTATATGGCAAAAGCAGGACACTAATAATTCCCACCACAAAAAAGGCCACCAGCCACATGGACACTCACAAATCACAAGCAACACGCAGGGGGCCTGGGAAACACCAGGAGCTGGCACAAGGCCTATAAAAGCCAGGCAAAGGATGCATGCTAAAGCACACTGCTCTGCCTTTTTATTGCAATAAAATGCAAAAATGAAAATACACAGGTCCAAAAAGAGGTCTGCAGGGTGTATGCATTGCACATCAACACACACCAGACACACACAACAAGGGCATGTCTTTAAGACACCTAACATCAGAAAGCCCATCCCAAAAAAAACACATTTCCCAACTCAATCCAATGCCATTCATGCCCTAAATGATGTCTAAATTCAACAGACCACACAGAAACACTTGTTTAATGCAGCTGTGGCTACCTGCTCTGAGCCTACTGGATGAAAGCAGGCCTGTTGGCAGACAAGGCCTGACAAGCTTGCAGGCCTAGGCTTCAAAATGGCCACCAGACACTTGGCCAGGCCCAACAACAGAAAGGCCACCCCACAAAACACATTTCCCAACTCAATCCAATGCCATCCATGCCCTAAATGATTTCTAAATTCAACAGACCACACAGAAACACTTGTTTAATGCAGCTGTGGCTTACTGCTCTGAGCCTACTTGATGAAAGCAGGCCTGTTGGCAGACAAGCTTGCAGGCCTAGGCTTCAAAATGGCCACCAGCCACATGGCCAGGCCCAACAACAGAAAGCCCACCCAAACAAAAACACATTTCCCAACTCAATCCAATGCCATCCATGCCCTAAATGATGTCTAAATTCAACAGACCACACCGAAAAACGTGTTTAATGCAGCTGTGGCTACCTGCTCTCAGCCTACTGGATGAAAGCAGGCCTTTTGGCAGACAAGGCCAGACAAGCTTGCAGGCCTAGGCTTCAAAATGGCAACCAGCCACATGGCCAGGCCCAACAACAGAAAGCCCACCTCAAAAAACACATTTCCCAACTCAATCCAATGCCATCCATGCCCTAAATGATGTATAAATTCAACAGACCACACAGAAACACTTGTTTAATGCAGCTGTGGCTGCCTGCTCTGAGCCTACTGGATGAAAGCAGGCCTGTTGGCAGACAAGACCATACAAGCTTGCAGGCCTAGGCTTCAAAATGGCCATCAGCCACATGGCCAGGTCCAACAACAGAAAGCCCACCCCAAAAAATGCATTTCCCAACTCAATCCAATGCTATCCATGCCCTAAATGATGTATAAATTCAACAGACCACACAGAAACACTTGTTTAATACAGCTGTGGGTACCTGCTCTGAGCCTACTGGATGAAAGCAGGCCTGTTGGCAGACAAGGCCAGACAAGCTTGCAGGCCTAGGCTTCAAAATAGCCACCAGCCACATGGCCAGGCCCAACAACGGAAAGCCCACCCACAAAAACACATTTCCCAACTCAATTCAATGCCATCCATGCCCCAAATGAAGCTTAAAAATTAAATACATTCAAAACACACCAAAGGAACAGTGGCTTCATCATGCACCCACCCATGACTAGCTCTGGGTCTACTGACTACTACTACCCACAACAATAAAAAAAAAAAGGAATGATATGTACCAACATTTAATTGTAGTTGCAACAACTGCAATGCCCCCAATCAAACAGACATAACAACCATTTACTTGTAAAATATCCAATTCAAAAATCCTCAAATCCAATGATAATGATGCAGCAGAAAAAAAGAGTGATCTTTCCAGCTCAAAATCCAATGGCAAAATGAGCAGGAGATGGACAATGCACTGGGAGGAGCCTGCTGGACAGGAACAGGAAGTTGGAGATTCTGTGGCACTTCTTCTCTCTCCCCCCATTTTAAAAAAGGACTCCTTGCACAAAAAGGGGCAGCCAAATGTCAATCTGAGGAGTTCTTTCCATCCAAATCATCATTTGCAGAAGGTTTTATGCAGCTAGAGATGATATTCTTCTCCAGATTGAAAATGTTACATGTTCGAGTTCTCGAGCTTCACCTTACTTCCACCAGATGTCGATGGCGCGTGGAAAATGACGTATTTGCATTCTCCCGCTCCCTCTCGCGTTCAATATGATGTGTGTGTGTCCTCACGCGCTTGCTCGTGGTGGAGACTGACGTGTTTGGGTTCTCTAGCTTCTTGTCGCGTTTGATATGACGGTTTTGCGTCCTCTTGCTCTCGCTCGCGGTGGAGAATGACGTGTTCGAGATTTCATACTCTCGCGGTGCATGATTTCGAGACGAATGACGTGATCGCGGGTGCGAACGGCAACCATCTCGTGGAGCACAGGACCGGATCGGGAAAACTTGCCGGCGAATGCGCTGATCCTGGTAAGGCAATCGCGCGTGCAGGAACGTATTTTCAAAGCACGAGCATGAAAAAATCTCCGGTACGCTGCGGATCGCGGAAAATTTGCCATTTTCGCGCTCTCCGCGGAATGTGAAAATGTTAAATTATCGCAATTTCCGCGAACGGAACGGAATTTGACGGCCACCCGTACTGCATTTACCAGGATGCAATTAGGATGAACTGTGCTGGGATGAGAGGCAGTGTGCTCCCTCCCCCCCGACTTTAGTCACTAACCCGTGCATTCAGTCAGACACATTTAATCACTCACTTATACAGTCAGTCATGCTTCTACTAAATTCTCCATCCAGACACGTATATACCCACTCATTCTTCAATACACCATAGCATATATATACCATTTTTAAACTTTACAGAAACACACACTCACTGAATGATGTCATCAGTGATGTCATCAGTGATATAATTTGAGATGTCATCAGTGATTTCACCAACCATGTCATGAATGATGTAATATGTGATGTCATCAGCAGTGCATTACGATAGCATGAGTTAAAATTAGCTCAACTAACTATAACGGCTGAATTTCTCTGATTTTGTACGAGTGAAATGTCATACTAACTATATTTTAAAGCAGCTAAAAATTAGGCTCAATGACTCTGGGCAGGGTCCATTGAAAAATTCAATCAACTTCTGATTGGCTATAAACAGTTTCAAAAAATATTGCAGCAGTCATTTGTAATGGCTACTACTTTGTTCTTTGCAGAACACTGTGCCACTGGAACCAAGCTATACCGGACTGATCATCCCTAATAAGGACAAAACGGGTCCTGGGTTCCAGGAGGATCTCAGTCTCCGGGCTGTGCTGTTGGTAGTATTGGAACAGGTTAAAGACTGATTTACATATGGCTAGGTAAACCTGAGGTGGCATGGTGTGCAAAATAACACTGGACTGGGATGCAGTCTTGTTAGATCTGTCAGCTTTAGGATAGTATTTACCCACATTTGTTGCCTTCTCCTCTCCTATTTTATTGAATTAGTCCTGGTTGGCCTTAGGAATCTGTGCACTTTGCCACTGCTAATTAGTGCTAAAGTACTTGTGCCCACTCCCTAAATCATGATAACATTTGCTTACAAATGATTGGCCTATTTAGGTTTAGTCACTAGTAAAGCAGTATACCATATACCTGGGGCTGGTAAAGTAAACGTTACTGGTGGGCGTGGGCCTGCAGAACATATTGTGTCACCCACTTAAGTAGCCCCTTAAGACATTTCTCAGGCCTGTCATTGAAAGCCTGGGTGCCGTTTTAAACTAAAAATACAATAGACAGGTTCTGAGGACCAAACAGGATTCAATCCCCCTAATCCATACTTTGTCAAAAACAAATAGAATCCATGGTCTAATAGCCAGCGTGCCTCGGAAATTAAGTCTAAGAACTGTTTAAAATACGCCAATGCCTCCTGCCGGTCTTCTGGATGTTATTCGTAAGAGCGCTAAAAGTGTGTACAAAGGTGAGCCGGCCCAGTGTTTATCCAAACAAACTAATTAAACTGGCAAAGAAATACGCCAGTGCCTCCTGACGCTCGTCTGGATGTTATTCGTAAGAGCACTAAAGGTGTGTACAAAGGTGAGCCGGCCCAGTGTTTATCCCAAAAAACTAATTAAACGGGCAAAGAAACGCGCCACAAACAACAACCGGGAAGCTCTGATTGAATTACCAACAGTCAAACCTCCACTGGGCCGGCTCACCTTTGTACTCACCTTTAGCGCTCTTATAAATAACATCCATAAGAGCATCAGGAGGCATTGGCGTATTTTAAACAGCTGTTCAGATAAGATACCTCTCCCCCTTTTTTCGCTTAAAAGAAGGACCAACTTGCGAGACAAGCTGGTTCATAGGCGACCACGGAACATAAGGCAGTAAACAAAAACCACACTGTTAGATCTACCAAAAGTTCTGGGCCATTTCCCTTGCGGTTCCTGTGGAGTATGTGCCCAGACAAAACAATCCAAAACCATTGCTGAAGGCAGGTCAAAACCGTGGATACAGAAAAGTTTCACGAACTGTAACAGTGATAACCTTATTTACTTGATCACATGCCCCTGTGAGTGCAAGTATGTGGCAATGACCACACCAAAAGTTAAACTCCAAATGATGGAACACAAAAGCACCTTCCGGTGCAAGAAAACCATGACAAAACTAACAAGACACTTCTTTGAGAAAGAGCACAAAACAGAAGATTTTACGTGGACCGTATTGGAAAAAACCTTTTATTCCACCACATATCAGTGATATTTCTTCTTTTTTATTCCAACGTGAGCAAAGATGGGTCTTCAGATTGTCCAGTGACACTACTGGCCTGAATGATGCCATTCCTTGGATGTAACTATCCTGAAAATAGAGTCGCTCCTGTACATGACTATTGGTTTGGCAGCAATAACATTTTGCCAGAAACTAGGATAGACTAGAGACTACAAATAATTTAGTCATCAGTAAATGTTCACAAGAAGAAGCCAGCAACACTTAAACTATTAGGGACCTTTTGACTATTGAGGGTTGATACATAAGAGAGCATAATTATCACACTAGATTATATCAGTCAGAGACAACACAAATGATTATTTATCTTGAGTTTAGGTATACATTTCAATAGCTTCACATTCGGGTCAATTGTATAGATATCCCCTCTAGAAGCTATGTAGCCACAAGAGATGTATCGTGGAACTCATGTACACGACCATATTGAGTAGGTTATATTTACTGCTTCATTGTTATTTTTATTTTCCCATCTTTTTCCGATGACTAGCATGTAAGACAGCAGTCCCTTTTTCATCTCTTAAAATCCTAATGACAATGACAATGACAATGACACTGACACTTTATTTGTGTGGTTAATAAAAACCAATACAAAAAGGAACAATCTATGTAAAAAGAATAATTAAAATTGAATAAAATAACAATGTATATGTGCGGCTTGATCCTAAAACCACCCTTTGGTATTTTATTTTCTAAAAGGCAGTAACTATAGATCATTTGGCTGCACTGGACACGTTTTTAGAAGGGACCGGACTGCATTAGGCCTTCCTCCAGATGAATTTCATGCGGTGTCATAGTTGACCTGTCCATTAGGGCTTGTCGGGCATGATAGATGAACTTCCCAAAGTTAGCCATGTGCTTCACCGTGTCTAGCAAATATAGCTGAAGGACTGCCTCCTTTGCCGACCGCGTGCCCAGTTGGAGGAGAATGGGCCTTAGATGGATTTGGCAGATTGACAACAGGCAGGACAGCATAGTAAGACGTGAGCCAATGTTTCACACTTATAATGGCATAGGCAACACTCCATATTCGCTCGTCTTACTTTCACTGAAGGATACAGATGTTTTAATGGAAGCACTTGCAGTCTAGCTGCAAGAAACCTATGTAGGGCTTGCCTCCCCACCGGCTGTGTAAGGTGAGGTTTGCGGTCATGTGATGTGTGAAGGGAAATTTGGGTCTCATGGAAGCCTCTGGCTGTCAAAGCTTCAATATACAGTTTCCGAGAGTATGATCTTACTTGCTTTTTTATTGATGTTTCGATAGTTGTGTACGAAATTATGTTGGGATCCCAGTTCTCTGTAGCTAAGTTCAAGAGGTCTTCCGCTGAAGCGAGACCGGTTGACCACGGGTTGCCCGGGTTTTTAAATATTTTGTTTATAACAAACTTCATTGAGTTCTCGGGGGACACAGTTGTTAAATAAAAGTATTTTGCCAGGCTTGCCAGTTCTTCCAAAGATTGTCAGTTAAGATTGAATTCCAAATGAATTAGAGTGTTCCTTGTGCATAACGGAAGACAGAATAGCTTTTTGTAGGCTACACAGTTGATCTTTTCGAGGTCTTGCGCCAATTTGCTTGTAAACGCCTGTACCGCATAGTTGAGGGAGGATAGTAATGTTGCCCTCAGGACTCGTTGGATAGCCGAGGTCGTTGGACTTTCCAAGGTGGCGTTAAATTTACAGATGGCGTAAGTGACCATTTTGCCTTTCTGCTGGAGCTTGTGTCGATGGGCCTGTGGCTGACCTGTTTCACTGATCCATACTCCAAGATAATTGTACGATTCTGTGCTGGACAATGTTAATGTTCCCAGGCTCCATTTCATTAACTTCTTTCTCGGATGTCGGCCAAAGATCACTATCTTTGATTTCGTTGAGTTTGCAACCAGCTTGTTTTTGGCATTATACTCTGCTAGTGCTGTTAGGCCTTTTTGAAGGCCAACTTTAGTGTGGTCCAAAAGGACCAGGTTGTCTGTGTACTGTATCAACTGGATTCTAGTTCCCCCAATCCTGTGAGTCGCCACAGTTTCTCCGTGCAGTGCGTTACCCAGATCTGCTGTGTATAAATTAAAAAGCAGCGGGGCAAGCACACAGCCCTGCTTTAACCTGTGATCTGTGCTGACTTTTTCTGTGACTGTTTCGCACGAGAGATTGACTCTTACCCAAGTTTGCGTATACAGCGATCTAATGGCTTTTAGAAGTTTCGGGCAGATATTCCAGCAGGCCAATTTCTTCCATAAGATGTTACGGTCTACCCCGCCAAATGCTGCTGTGTAATCAATGCAGCAGGAAAAAAGAGGCTGATTATTCTTAGCCATTGTTTGTTGTACTAAATATGATAAAGCAATGATTTTATCTAGGGTGGAGCCTCGCGGACGAAACCCAGTCTGATAGAAAGGAAGCAGATTCTCCTTGTTAACCCAATCCACTAGTTCCATCAGGAGAGTGCTTGCATAGGCCTTGCAATCCACATCCAATAAGGCAATCATGCGGTAGTTCTTTCGGTCCGTGCTTGGCTCTTTTTTATAAATTGGATGTAGTAGAGATCCCCTGCAGGAATCTGGGACGTCCGTCAAGAACCTACACTCCGCATACAACTGTCCCAAATTCTCAGCCCAAAAGTTGATATCCTCTCTGAAGAGGGAGCCAGGCAGGCCATTTGGTTCGGGGCCTCCATTGTGGCGTATTTTGTTCAAGATTGTTCGTATTCCCTGTGTTTCAGCAAGTATGGCATCGGCTGGGGGTCCATGGATTCAATCGAAGTTTTATTTATGTGTTCCCCGAAAGTTGTTATTTCAAATGGGTACTTCTTTGAAAAGTTGGTATAGAGAGTTTTTACGTGGGCTGGCCAAGTACTTGCATCAAGTGAGTTCTCTCTATTGGAAGTTCCATGGATTACCTTATTTATATATTGCCAAAACTCTTGGGTTTTACTAGGGACAAGCAACTCGAAAATCTTCAGCCATTTTTGCTCTGTAAGTTCACGTTTTGCCTGCCAGACCACTGTTGCATGTCTCTTTACTGCTTGTTTTAGGTCTTTTTTTGCAGTCACCTATCTGGTTGCTCGATGAGCTCTACGTTTCAAGTTAAGTTCTCTTGAACATTTCTTGATTGCTGGTTGATATCCCAATTTGTAAGCGGAATGACATGAGTTCTTTGATTATCGCTCCCTCGAAGTTGGTAGGCTAAGTCGTATGCGAGTGAGCCCCATTCTCCTATTCTGCCCTTCTCATTATGGCCAGTCTGCCAGCATTTACATGTTAGTTTCCATGAGGCAAACTTTTGGCACGGAGGTGGTCCCCATTTGATTCTTCTAATGAGTCTGTATAACTCTTCTCCCTTTGTAGCTCCAATACAACTCTAAGGTAAGCTTGTCTCCTTTCTGGTGAAGAATTGGCTTGGTAGTTTGGTCTGCCCTGTTCCCATGATGCACTGGGCCAGGGACAGACTAATTTGCATATACCCAGGTTCTGAGCTGGGATGGGGCAGTGAGCTAAATAACGGTGATGGATCAAGCCCTGATCTTTGGACTGGGTAAGAGTGGTCTGCTTAATTCAGACACTCTTTTCATCACCACCCCCTTTTCTGAATCATTTTGTCCACCATTAAGCGTGGAAGGGTATACTCAGACATGAGTCCCTTGCTCACTGCTCCATCAGGATTCAAGCAAGCCGGGCCGACGACGCCTGGAATGGCAGAAACCGATCCCCGGAAGCTTGTCTCCTTTCTGGTGAAGAATTGGCTTGGTAGTTTGGTCTGCCCTGTTCCCATGATGCACTGGGCCAGGGACAGACTAATTTGCATATAGCCAGGTTCTGAGCTTGGATGGGGCAGTGAGCTAAATAACGGTGATGGATCAAGCCCTGATCTTTGGACTGGGTAAGAGTGGTCTGCTTAATTCAGACACTCTGTTCATCACCACCCCCTTTTCTGAATCATTTTGTCCACCATTAAGCGTGGAAGGGTATACTCAGACATGAGTCCCTTGCTCACTGCTCCATCAGGATTCAAGCAAGCCGGGCCGACGACGCCTGGAATGGCAGAAACCGGTCCCCGGAAGCTTGTCTCCTTTCTGGATAAGAATTGGCTTGGTAGTTTGGTCTGCCCTGTTCCCATGATGCACTGGGCCAGGGACAGACTAATTTGCATATAGCCAGGTTCTGAGCTGGGATGGGGCAGTGAGCTAAATAACGGTGATGGATCAAGCCCTGATCTTTGGACTGGGTAAGAGTGGTCTGCTTAATTCAGACACTCTGTTCATCACCACACCCTTTTCTGAATCTAAGGTAAGGGCAGCATGGTCACTTTCAAACCGGGGGTAGACTTTATAGTTTGACATATATTTTTGTAATCTCTCACTTAGTAGGATGTAATCTATTGTTGTCTGGTTGTTGTAAGTGGGTGGTATCAATGCAGTTGGGTTATCTTTTGTGGTTAGACAGAGTGTCGTAGCCAACTTATAGACCCGCATTAGGGCATTAAATCTTCTGGTACTTCCATTATGATGATTTTCAGGGATCATTTGCCCTATGTCATGCTTGTTGAGATCGCCCAGAATAAGTGAGTCCATGCCTGCATATCGTAATAATAGAGTTTCAATCTCGTTTAATAGCCGGTTGACAGTGGCAGTTGTAATAGACATTGATTAGGAGTATTGCTGTTGGGCTGTCTGTCATAGACAAGCCTTTCCAAATACCAGCATAAAACATGTCTGATGTGTTCTGTATTTCTGAAAAGTTTACTTTCAGAGCGTGCTTGACATATGTTGAAATGCCCCCTGATGGTCTGCCAAAGATATTGGCCTTTCTTGCGGGTTTGAAATATTCTGCGCAGTCCCCTATTGGTGTTGAAGAGGTAGCCCATGTTTCCTGTGCGCAGATTACATCTGCCCCTGCTAGAAGTGTTGTTACTCCTGGACTTTGCGAAACTTTTGGTATCCCGGCAACATTCCAAGACATTATAGTGATTGTTTGATTACTCGCAGCAGGGCTATTATGCTGGATGTGGCCAGTGGTAATCTTTGTTGGTACCTGATGGTTGCCCGACAAATAGCCAAAATTTATATTAGGAGCTAGAATTTAAGGCCTGACGGAGCCAGGTCCAATCCTTGCTGCTTTGTCCCGTAATTGTGCAGGAACGATTGCCTCCATCTGTGTGTTTGGTGATTTGGATAGAGTTGCTATTCCACTGTTTTGCTTGTGTGCCGCCTATAGAGCCGTGTAAGATCGATCCAGTGGGAGGTGAAGTTGGGTGTCTGCTGCTCGTGCTTTTCTGTCCATTCACGTCTTGATCTCCCTGTTGGTCATTTAGCCCTTTATTTTTCAAAATCGCTGGACATTTTGGTAGCAGGAGGAGGCTTAATTTTTATGCCCCAATTGTCCAGTTGTGTTTTGTATCCTTTCAAAGCATTCGCCATGGTCTGGTTAGAGAAGGTTATCTCAGTTGTTTCATTTAGTTCACTCTGCCCTGGGCCGGAAAAAGCCACTCTCTCGATATCTGTAGATTTGATATTCTCCAGACATGGAATGCTTTCACAGAGCTTTAGGAGGTTCCCTCTGTTGAGGATGTCCCAGCTCCCCTGCGAGATATATTCGGGATATAACAAGACTTTCGTGTTTTCGCAGAATATGCCGGGAGTCTGGCAAAGGTTAAGTGAGTTGGGAGGAGCCTTAGTGGTTTCCAAGGGCTCACATAAGTTCTGCATGTGATTACCGCAAAGAACCGGTCCAATTTGTGTTTGCGGTGCGAGTATGCAATTCAGTCCTAGAGATGATGGTGCCGTCCGGGCAAATTGGCAGTCATTGAGGCTTACTTGGACGATGTTTCTCTCCCGTTGGGCGTTAAATGTGCTTTCAATTTGGGGGTCATTAAAATCCTAATGGGGCCGTATAGTCGGCATATGATTATCTAACAACTACTGACTACCATGGACTACTAAGGACGTTGTGCAACGTCACTGTTACTGCCTTCTGACGACAGTTCACAATGCTGTAGACACCCTGGCACATATTTAACATGATTATACACGGGGTCCGGAACATACGTAACCTTTTACATAGAAGTTGTTTGAATGAGTATGTAAATAAGATGCGGCACAGGAGGAATGTTCAAGTAGACTATGAAACACTGCGAGCCCGCATCGTTTTTGGAGTCACGCATTACTGCATATTTTTTAAAAAGATTCCCAATATTGTTTTCATAAAGCAACTCTTCTCTTAGTTTGTTATGTCTGTCTTTGTCGCACGTCGTAGACCGACATAAACTCAGGTATTGACCGCTGACCCTCAAATATTACAGTAAGACTACATTTCCCGGCGGGCTCGCCTTAGATCTGTAGTCCTTTCTATTGACGTCACTGCATCGCGCCCATTACGCGTTAATGCAAAATCCATGGCTTTTCCAGTATAAGGGACAATAACGCATCACTGCATATCAATGTAAAAGATCTTCAATATTGTCATACGGAGATTTAACTCTCCTTCAAGAGAGCTATGTCTTCCTTTGCCCTTTGTAGACCGATAGTATCTCGGGTATTGATCGTTGATCTCTGAATAGTGTAAAAAGACTTCAAACACATACAATTATGGGGGACCCTAGGACTAATTTAATGACCATGCTCTAGATACGCGTCCTTCCAAACCTTTACAACAACAAAAGTATCAGAGGGTCAAAGAAATAACAAGGATAATTTGGATAACGACTGAGAATTAATACCACAGGCCAAATTTCAAAATTTCCTAAAATGATGAGAATAAGCCAAACACGTGTATGGTCTTGAACGCCCATCAGTCACCACTCGGAACCGCCCTTCATCATTTGGGGTTCCAGGGACCCACACAGCAAACAACTGCCTGATGACACACAGAAAAGGGCCTAATAGATGATAAAGGGTCCCTCCTGTGGGCAGTGTGGGGTCACTTTTTCGTCAGAAGTGATTGGTTGTATATAGATGAGTGGAATGGCTCATGGGGTAACTAACTAAGGTGCAGTGCAATAAAGCTGTGATAGCAAAAAAAGCGGGGTGTAGTTAAAATTGGTTTAGGAAGCAGAAAACTATTTTAATCAGATATAGCTTCCAATGCCAATATTAAAAATAGCACAGACAGAGGAAATTTATGAACTGTCTAGTAGTGGAACGTGGTCAACATGTTTCAGCAAATAACGGCCATGTAGCCTTGCTTTCTTCAGGACCTTGTCAAGAACGACTACTGCTACTGCACAAAAAAACAGAAAGTGAATTAAATAAAAAGAAACAGTGTTCTAAGAAAGTGAAACAGATCAGATACTGGTATAAAAGTCACCTGGACCTCCTAGGTGTACTCTTCCGTATCTTCTTACAAATTCGGTTGTTTACTAAAAGAGTTAAAAAATATAGCATGAGTATATCATACACAACCTATCTCCAAACATCTTTGTCTATATTGTAATGAATAAACTTCATCATCAATTAGGCCTATGAACTCCTAAAGCCAGTTGCACTGTATGTACTAGTGTCTCCTCATTTACACAGAACTTGAAAATTTTCAAATTACATATAGTCCATCTTACCCGATGTGTAAGATGTGCAGACCTCACCCCACCTGGCTGCGGCTCAGGAAAAAAGTGAAGCACCGCTCTGTTAAGGTGAATAAATACAGAAAGAATCACTCACCACAAAGGTATTATAGCACAGCAAGGATAAAGCTCAATCTCATAAACTCTGATTAGAAGATGGTGAATGTCACTACCCTCTATTCATTAAGTATAAAACGTAAAACTCCCCGAGGGTTCTACCGCTATGTTGTATAGAAAATAAACTGCCAAGATGAAAACAGCAGTTTCTCTATGGCTGTGGTCTGTTCCTTATAATCACGTGACCCTCAGCGTTTGTAAGGGCTCAAAAAACGCTAGGCAGCGCAGTGATGTGCTGCCATCTGCAGTACTTGGCGGCCATCCAACCTCTCCAATAGTGAGGCTGAACAAGCGACATCAAAGCACCCTTCAAAGAGCGATGCCACGATGCCCCAAACGGTCCCACATCGACACCGCAAAAAGCACTTGCATCGATGTCACAAAAAGCATAGGTCCCTCGTTCACTCACTCAGATCATCTAGTAATGTGCCTAAGGCACTCTCCCGCTTAGAAATGGTGTGCACGAATAGCCAGAGATAACCAAGAAGCAGCCCTACCTCTCCATCGGTACTTCAAACCGGCATCTATGCCGTCTGGGGAGGTGGTGCTAGCTCGTCGAGAAAGTGTTTAAATTAGACCACCTATGATAGGCCACCTAACCCACGTGATAGACTGTCAAGCTAGGCGATAGGTCGAAACTGCGCTGGCCGAGTACCGGGTGCTGTAATGGGTTCAGCACTCGATACAGCGACCAATCACAAACGCGGTGCCTGGTAGTCATAGTGAAGTAGGTAAACAAACATCGGTAAAGTACCGGCCGTGTATCAGGACGAATCCCAATGCACTCAGTAGTATTACACACCACTTTCATACCATCACTGTCTGATGTTGTGCAGCCTAAGTTTATAAGGCAGAAACAAATAAATAAATATAGCCCCACGGTCACTGACCCTACAGTAATTATAATGATATTAATGACAAAACGTCGGGCATATAGACAGAACAGTAAATAAAGGAAAAACATGGCGTCCAATGGCAGAGTGTTAAACTCATAGGGAGGACCAGGGTATATCGTCATTGAGCCCTGTACTCTGGGTGCCAAGTCTCAGCACCCATTTTTGTTCCTTCACTAACAAAAAATTACTCAGATTGGTCACATGTGTGGGAATAAATGGTTTCTCTAGAACCGTCCACTTAAAAGAAGTGGGTGAGTGATTTGAGTTAATGAAGTGGGTAGTGAGTTTGGTCGCCTGACGTTTGCAATTTATGGTACTCCTGTGTTCAGACAGCCTCACCTTGATTTTACGGGTTGTCCTTCCCACGTATCTAAGTCCGCAGGGGCAGGTGATCAGATAAATAAGTTTATCACTATTACAGTTAGTGAATTTTGTTTGTCTCCAGGGCCTAGAGGTACCAATATCAATTTCAGTGGTTTTTGAAGTTTGTGCACATGATTGACAGGTACCACATGGATGGTGGCCAGACACTTGAGGCATATCCCACAGAGTACCTACTAGCCTGGTCGCTTCTTCACGTGGTCTGGTATGGAACTTTATGTCCCTTAAATTGGGTCCTCTTTTAAAGGCAAAAAAAGGCTGTTGGATAGGTTGGGGTCCCGAATTCAAAATAGGCCAACGTTTCTTCACAGCTTTTTTGATGCTGTTGGATAATGTTCCAAAGGTGTGTACAAACGTGAGCCTTTCCAAGGGTTCCTTAGGAGGGGATGGTTCCAATAGTGCTGCTCGGTTATTATTGCTTGCCCGTTTCATAGCACGGCGTATCAGGCGGGGAGGATATTTCCTTTCCACCAGCTGATTGTTGAGAGCGGCAGAATGAGCTTTGAAGGCCAGACTTGTGGAGCAATTTCTTTGAACACGTAAAAATTGTCCAAACGGTAGATTATCCCGTAACGACTTAGGATGGTGACTGTCGTACATCAAGAGGGAATTCCTGGACATGGGCTTTCTATACAGTTCAGACTGTAAGCCGTTGGCAGTAGCTATGATCAGCAGATCAAGAAAAGCCAGACTGTTTCCACCAATCTCTATGGTAAAACGTAGGAAAGCATTCCTACTGTTCATCCATCCAAGAAAATCCTGGCAACTAGATCTTGAGCCTCGCCATATCACAAATATATCATCGATATATCGTTTCCAGGTATTTATCTGGCCGATGTAAGGGTTGGACTCATTCAGGATGTATTTCTGCTTAAAGGAATGAACATACAAATTAGCCAGGCTGGGGGCATAAACGCTCCCCATGCTGGTACCGGACACTTGCAAATACGTGTCTCCCTCAAACTTATAAAAGTTCTTTTTCATGGCCAGAGTGGCACAGGCCATAATAAAGTGGACCGGTGTAATGGTGTCCATCTCGTTGGTATCCAGCAGGGAATGGATGACTCCCAGGGTTTCGTCCTGCGGTATGGAGGTATAAAGGGCCTCCACATCAAATGAGACCAGAAGGTCAGTCGTAGCAACAAAGTCCAGATCTGGCAGTAAGCGCAGAACGTCGGTGGTGTCTTTCAAGTAAGTGGGCATCTTCTGGACCATTGGACGTAGAAAATAATCTACGAATGTCGACAATGGTTCCAGAATCGAGCCAATGCCCGAAATGATGGGTCTTCCAGGCGGTGGACGCTGTTGCTTGTGCACCTTCGGTAAAATATAAAAATAAGGTGTCACCGGATGTTCTGTGTTCAGGAATAAGGCCTCGGACTCAGTCACCCAGCCCTCAGCTAGAGCCTCCTCAGTCATGTTACGAATTGTTCCTTGTAGTTCAATGGTTGGGTCATAATCCAACAGGCGATAAGATCTTCTATCACTCAGTTGTCGCAGACACTCTGCTCGATATGTCTCAGTGTCAAGGAGGACAATGGCCCCACCCTTGTCAGCCGGCTTGATAGTTACAGATTTGTCTGTAGATAATGATTTCAAGGCCTGGTGTTCGGCTTTAGGCAGATTGCAGAACGTTTTATTGTCCTGTCTGCACATTTCCTCTATATCACGTTCAATAGCTTGTTCAAATGCCAACACATGGGCCGGCATAAGATGGGTAGGTGGATTAAACGTCGATTTCCGTTTCAGGCCTGTATTAGTCATCTGATCACATTGTTCCGATCCCTGTTTATCAGCAAAGAAGAAATGTAATCTCACCTTCCTGATGAATCTAGCCAGTTCTAGTCGGGTCTCAAAATGTTCGTTCCGATGTGTCGGAACAAAGCCAAGTCCTTTGTTCAAGGCAGCTTGCTCTGTCTGAGTCAAAATATGTTTACTCAAGTTGATTACGATGCCACCTCCAGGTTGTTCTGTTCTTTGCTCTTGGCTGACGTGCTCCGTAGATTCCTGGTCGAGCTCGACGTTGTTGGGGGGCTGAATTGTACTTGAGGTTGTACTTGAGGGTGACCTCTCCTCCTGCCCCGTGACCTGCCGTGGCCATGCCCTAAAAAAGGCTGTCCATTGAAATTAGTAGGGAAATTGGATGGATAGTTAGGAGGAAAGGGGCCCATTGGTGGCTGGAAGGGACCTTGTTGGTTGGGAAAGAGAACCGGACCTCCATATTGCCAAGGATTTGGTGACCAGTTAGGAGTTCATAGGCCTAATTGATGATGAAGTTTATTCATTACAATATAGACAAAGATGTTTGGAGATAGGTTGTGTATGAAATACTCATGCTATATTTTTTAACTCTTTTAGTAAACAACCGAATTTGTAAGAAGATACGGAAGAGTACACCTAGGAGGTCCAGGTGACTTTTATACCAGTATCTGATCTGTTTCACTTTCTTAGAACACTGTTTCTTTTTATTTAATTCACTTTCTGGTTTTTTGTGCAGTAGCAGTAGTCGTTCTTGACAAGGTCCTGAAGAAAGCAAGGCTACATGGCCGTTATTTGCTGAAACATGTTGACCACGTTCCACTACTAGACAGTTCATAAATTTCCTCTGTCTGTGCTATTTTTAATATTGGCATTGGAAGCTATATCTGATTAAAATAGTTTTCTGCTTCCTAAACCAATTTTAACTACACCCCGCTTTTTTTGCTATCACAGCTTTATTGCACTGCACCTTAGTCAGTTACCCCATGAGCCATTCCACTCATCTATATACAACCAATCACTTCTGACGAAAAAGTGACCCCACACTGCCCACAGGAGGGACCCTTTATCATCTATTAGGCCCTTTTCTGTGTGTCATCAGGCAGTTGTTTGCTGTGTGGGTCCCTGGAACCCCAAATGATGAAGGGCGGTTCCGAGTGGTGACTGATGGGCGTTCAAGACCATACACGTGTTTGGCTTATTCTCATCATTTTAGGAAATTTTGAAATTTGGCCTGTGGTATTAATTCTCAGTCGTTATCCGAATTATCCTTGTTATTTCTTTGACCCTCTGATACTTTTGTTGTTGTAAATAGTGTAAAAAGACTACACTTCCCAGTGGGCTCGCTGGAGATCTGTATTTTTTTCCGACTGACGAAATCGCATTGCGCCCATTGCGCGTAGATGCAGAACACGTGGTTTATTTAGTACAAGAGACACGCCAGCTCCCTCATCAGGTACCTCCACTCCAGGACAGGTTCTACCAGGAGGTATCGACGGAGAGGTAAGAGTAGTGCTTGTGGGTATGTTTGGTTCATGTCTAAATGCTCGATGTATATACATACTAACTCTTGATGCCCTGTTCTTCTTCCTAATACGAGTGCGTGTCTGGTTTCATTGGTACTGCGCTAAGACTCAGTAACCTTAGTAATGGATCGTGTAAGATACAGCTACAAGGTGGCTTATTGCACAAGAGGCGAAACTGTTTTTCATTGGGCTCAGTTCCCACTGTTATCACAGACATGTTTTTGATACCGAATGCATCGATATTTTTATGGATTGAGATTGTAGCCTCACCATCCACTCAATTTTTACCCTTTGAAACAACTTAAATATAGACAACTGGGGGTCTCGAAGAGATCATAAGACACCAATTTTGATGTATCGTGAATAGTTGTCATACTTCTGATTCACTGTGGTTGCAGTTTAGGATTTGCATATGAAGCCTGTTTTTCGTTTTAGTAGTGACACATTTAAATATTGTTGATGGCTGACTTTTTGCAGCTACAACTGTTTGTATAACATTCGGTCCATAACATTTCTGTTGTGGTTCTATGATTACTGTACAGAGCGGGCCTCATTTAATAATACTTGAGCTGGTGCCGAATGATGTGAGGTCCAGTCCTGGACAAGCAGTGGTAAGCACATTGTCTATTTTCACTCTATATCTATAAGAATTAGGATGTTGTTACAAACAAATTGATGCAGATACATCTTTACATTTATTGATTTTTAATTTAGATATCACTAAGCATCATGCTTGTACCAAGGATTTGAAATTCATTACAGAAGGATATACACTGTATGTATGAATCATTTTCAGTGTTGCAGTGACATATGTTGTGTATGTTTAGGTCCTGACCTGGCCATGGAGATTTATCCTAATGGCTGAAACATGTTGTACACAGAGACAGTGATTAACTTCTAACAGTTTTTTTTTCACTTGCACTTTGGTTTTAATTGGAAGACTTATCAGAGTAATCATAAAGGAGTATTTGCACTGCATATCTCTGAAGTTTATCCTATTTTAACTCACGTTCTGTATTCATTTTTTGCACTGCTCTTTCATAAACACTTCACAAATAAGTAAAAATCCCTTTTGCACCTGTTTTTCCCTTGTGAGAATCCACAAGAGGATGCAACTCAACCTCTCTGTCGCTCCCTAATAATCAAGGGAAAGCGGGAGGCATTTGTTTGGAAACACAGATGATGACACTGGGCACATCATTTCTCACTAATTCAAGACAGCACATAAAAGTGGTAGGCATTCTTAGACTTAATTTCCAAGGCACGCTGGCTATTAGATTAGCACAGATTCGATTCGATTCTATTTGTTTTTGACACTTGATGCAGTTTTAAACTGCCATTGTGACCTGGCAAAATGAACCCCTTGCCACCCTTAAGGTAAGCCCTAAGCAGTCCATAGGTCAGGATGGTTGCATCCGCTGTACACAGCACATAGAAATGTTGTAGAGCCCGGGGCCCTCATGCATACATCAAGACCACAGGGATACACACAGACATCATGCTGAACTGGCTATGGGCACATGTGCCTGGCCCCTGTATTAGCAGGGCCACTTGTACGAAGCCTGTACTGGATGTGTATGGGGTGAGTGTAAGCCAGCCCACACGGAGTGCTTGGTGCTAGCAACAACCTGAACAGTGGACACCAGTGCAGCGGAAACATAGAAACCTGAATAACAGAGTCAACATCTGAGCAACATGGAGGGAGCCTGAGCAAGTACAGAGGTCACCCAATACAAACAGAAGTGTCTGTGAGTTGCAGTGCACTGAGGTTGGGCACTAGAGCTGAGCTGAGTGTCAGCTGCATGAGGATGAAAACTACCCCTTAGTCCATAGATTCAGACGCCACAAATGTTCGACCAGAGAGTGTCAATGAATGTCGGGGAACAGACTTAGAGGCACCGGGGCTAAGAGGGAATGCAGTCTGCGATGATGCCGGTACACTGTAATGAACTCTGCCATTGCTAAATCAAGACTTTGTGACCTATTGGACTGCAGTGTAGGCCGGAGGCAGCGGTCAGCAGTGGCCCACAGCCACGTGTCGTAGGCTCGCGAGGCACAGAGTTAGTGACACCAGGGCAGTTGTTGGTAGTGTTCGATCACCTCCATAACGATGATCCTTTTTTCCTCCCACATGCAACACATCATCCTTTTATGCCTCTCCTTGCGTTCAATGATTTGTGCTCTGACTTTGAAAAATCGATGCTCAGTTCCAATTGTGTGACCTATTCGAGTGCAGCGTAGGCCGAGGGCATCGGGCTTGCAGCGTGCAGCTTGCACCGGCACGTGGTGGGCCCTCTTCAACACACTCCGGTGTTGGCAGCTGGGCATTGACGCCTGGTGCACAGGGGTGGCTAAGTAAGGTTCGTAGACCTGCAGCAGCAGGCGCACAGGACCGCAGGAAACCCCTCTCACGGCGATGGTGTTGGCCTCGTGGCAGGGTGAGAGGAGCCGCCCTGGCAGAGATGCTGGGCATTCCAGAAGAGGACCATGCCCAGAGTTACGTGCTTTTTATTGACACCTCTACGCTGGCCTGGCGTACACTGGGCCAACCCACTCCGCTCACGCTTACAGGGGGAACGTAACAAGCTACATTTCTACGATCTTCCCCTCTGGCCGGGGTGACATGGTTGCATCCACTGTCCACTACACTCCGAACACCAGCAGTGTGTGTCGACATGGATATGTGTGTGTGGTCTGCGTACCACAGTCTGGCCATCACATCCACACAACACTTGGCATTGTGTACATTCTCATTCATCGGTCACTTGCCTCCTCCGCACGTGACTGGTCGCCACCTCTTCCAACATTCTGGTATTGTGTGGCTAAGGTGCCATGACGTTGATGGCTAATGTACATGGCTGGGCCACGTTCTCACAGTGAGTTGTGCTGTCGTGTCTGGTGGGTGTGCATGTTGTATGTAAGCTTGTGACATGTGCATTTTCTGTGTTGTGAGTTGCATGATTGTGGAGTTGAGGTGTGTGGTGTGTGCATTTGTTATTGGCCAACTAGCAGTGCATTTCCGTGGGTGCCATCCTGGTGGCGCAGGTTGATGATGGACTGTCGGAGGTGTATGTTCATGCACACTACCTAGGTGGTTGGCGACGACATTGGCGGAGATTCCCCGGTGGTCGACTAGTGCCTGCACATTGGTGGGAGATGTGCATTTTCTGTTGTGCTTATTGTGGGCAGTGTTGCCAGGTGGTACAAGTGGGACATGTGTGCAGTCAATTGACCCCTGACACATGCAGGAAGCCAGCTGTGGTGTAGGCGCCTTGCTTGGTCTCTGGCTGTTCCTGCACAGTGTGTGGGAAGTATAGATAGTTTGGTACGAAGCTGATGGTGTCATCCATGGCCATTGTGAGGGACTTGGATTGGCCTGGCTGTGTGACTCCGCCGACTCGGGCAGTTGTTGGTTGGTGGGTACCAGAGGCCAACAGGTGCCGTGGGTATCAGAGGGGAGGTCCTGGGGTTGGTGGTGGTGGGTGTTGTGGCCCTCTTGGGTGTCCGGCCCGCATGTTTAGTGGCTCTATGGCATCTGTTGCCCTTCAGGTATGGCTCTGGCCTGGGCTCCCTTTTGTGATGCAGTAAACGAACAGTGGTTCTGCTGCTTACAATCTTAGAGAAACAGCAATTATTTTTAAATCTTTGCCCCTATATTAGCCTGTCCATTACTACAAAAATACCAATTAGTTAACAGTGACTTAATCAAGAATACGAGAAAACTCCCAAATCTTTAAGCAAATGTATTATTTACAATAGTGTATCAACACACATGGTATAAACACCATACATTTAATAACATAAATAAATCACATCACATGACAAACATAAGCAAGTGTACACATTACATGAATATGCACCTCACAACACATTACAATATAAACATATATAAATTATAATGTACATCTAATTCATTCAAAGACGTCCTATTTGTAATCCGAATCACATGTCAAGTCTTCAGAATTGAATTGTACAGTCACTCATTAGACATTGATTAGCACGTTCAGTTAAACACGTCGACGTTTCGACCCCTCTCTGTGTAGCATAAACTTGTTGGGGTCTTCATCAGGACTACATAAAAAATGTGTGCAACCAATTCAATGTGATGCGGTGTCTTCCTTAATCAATCAATCAAATGCTGGTTCCTATCAAGGAAATCCAACTCCTTCACTTTAGTGTACTTGTGTCAGCAGTCCAATTCATTAGATGGTGACACGATCAAACAATTGCACTCCTTACTCCAGTTTATTAGTAGCTAGCTCCTGTTGCTTGTCAAAAAGTCTCTGAGTATTGATATAATCTGTATTTCTTTGTATGACCCTCCATTGGTTTGTATATGCAATCAATAATGTATTGGGTTTACTCTAATGTGTTTTATCCGTGGCGTAGGATCAAAACCCTTCCGGCTTGGGGCACAAAAGGTATCAACTTAATACAAAAATGGGCGTATTAATCGTCCACCGAAGCCACCCTACACAGCCAGTGTGGGTCACAAGCGCTGTCGTCTCACGCTTCACAAATTTCCCGCCATCGTGCACTCCAGCATCAGTGCAAGTGTGATGCAGGCTGCTGTCCAACTTGTAAATGTAAATGTATGTATACTTGTAAAGCGCACTATCACCTTTCAGGCATCCTGGCGCTGTATACCGTTGTGGAACCCTTCCTGGCTTTCCCTGTGAGATGCCCCCTACTGGGCACCCCCCAGGTGAAGCCAGGCATCCAGGCGCTTTCGAGGCCGTTGTGGAGATTAAGAAAGCTATTGCCCAGAGTTGCAGAGTGGGACCCATGATCAGAGTAGGCACCAAGGCGAGAATTATCGAGTCCGTGGACATTGAGCCCAAGACCCTGCCGCGTTGGGAATTGAACCCTGGCCCCGGGCCAGACCTCTGACTCAGGGTCGGCCACTCTAATCAGTGAGCCACACTTCTCCACAAGGGCAGGGCAGGTGTTACTTTCCTGCAGCTAACACGCCTTATCATATGTTTCGCGGTCTTTACGTCTATCTGGCTGGTCGTTAAGAATGTTGCGCAGTGGTGTTGTCGCGGATTTTGGCACGGGAACGCCTACTCTGCATCTCATTAGCGATTGTTGCCAGGGTCATCTGTGGTGATGTTTTTTGCGGCTGCTATTGTGGATAAACTAGTGCTATGGGCTGTTAGCACCAGCTTGTGAATGGGGTGATAAACTTATTGCGACTTTGGCTGTGATAAAGTGTCATTAACTTGGCAATAGCTCCTTGAGAATATGCCCCTAGGTGTGTAAACATATTAATTTTCTGTCTTAGGTGCTGCAGAATCTTGGGTGCATCACTAGAGGTTGTCACCAGTCTGGTCAGTAATATACATGTTTTTATTCAGTAAGCTCTTGCTTTTGACTCTTCCAAATGATGTCATGTCACTATCAGTCCAGTGATCACATCTTTCAGATAAAGCAACATGCCATCTATGTCCAGTAACATTATGTGGGTTGCGTAGATACCACTATCTCCACATTTAGATCTAATACCATTGGCAAGGCGTTCCATTGCCAAAGAAAAATCAAAGGAGATGATAGGCACCTTTGGAACATTTCCCATTCTTTTTTATAGGGTTGAAAAAAAAAGAAAGAAACTCTTATAGCCCTTAGGGACCCTTGTAGTCAGTTTGCATAGACCAAGAAGATTAATTTTTGAATTTCTTCTTCAAAACCCATGCTGTTAAACCACCAGTATAATCTTTCAGCTTGCAGTGTTAAACACTTTTTCCAAGTCCGTTGCCATCACTCTTGGCTGCAGTTGTAGCCTCAAGAAGAGGGAAAAGTTGTTAACATTGGGCAAAGTACTGACCCTGGTACAATGCTACTATGATCTCAGTGGATCAGCAAAAGAAAATGATGGAGGATTCTCTTGATATCACATTGCTTAATCTATATATACAAAAACGAATGTATGTCTGTTTGTCCATTATACATTAGTACACCATTCATTCGATCGGCATGAAACTTTGGGAAGTTGTTGAGTAACTCCCGCGAAGGTTTCTGGCATAAAAATTGTCTAAATATCAGCCCCCCCCAGGGCTCTCATAATCTTTTGAATATCGTACAGAATTACAAAAATCATCAGTGGCTCAGTGCACGTGCTATATTAGCAGCTACGAACAATGATGTAAATGCCATCAATTTCAGCATTCAAAACGGAATACCAGGCAAAGCGACAACGTATATGAATCAAGACAAAGTTGTCAATTATCCAACGGAATTCTTGAAATCACTGGATTTGCCCAGTATGCCACCGCACATTTTGACATTGAAAATTGGCGTGCCTATCATACTTCTCCGAAACATAAATCCACCACGACTTTGCAACGGTACAAGACTTTCGGTGAAAAAGATGATTAACAATGTCATTGAAGCTACAATTTTGAAAGGGAAATTCAAGGGGGAAGATGTACTGTTGCTATGTATGCCAATGATCCCAACAGATATGCCATTTGAATTCAAACGTTTACAGTTTCTGGTGTGACTCGCTTTGGCAATGCATCAACAAAGCACAAGGACAATAGCTGCAAGTGTGTGGACTCCATTTGGAGAATCCGTGCTTCTCACATGGACAACTGTATGTGGCCAGCTCATGCATCGGAAAACCTTCTGATTTATTCGTGTACGCACCAGACGGAAAAACAAAAAATATTGTGTATCCACAAGAACTCGAATAAATAAATAGAAATAAAACGACACTTTGAAATGTTTTCCATATTAAAATGAATAAGCTTCAATAAAAATGACACAATGTAAATTGAATGTTATCATAACAAGTTCTAAGTGGGCGAGGTATGAAGTCCATGCCCAGGAAAGCCTTGACATCTGTCCTGGTGAAGCCCTCCTCAGTCAGATTTTTTCCTTAAGTTGGATCTCCTTCAGCGGGGTAAACTGACAAGTTGAGGTTAACTGGTGATTCAAAGTTGATGCCTTTGCTTCAACTGCGACCGGCCCTTCCATCTGTTCCCTGGGCAGAATTTTGGTAAAAAGTTTCTAAGTCTCATGTCTTGCAATCTAGGGACAGGAAGAGTGCACTCTAACGAGCCAAGGGTCCAGGAACCACCACTTGCAGGTTATGATTCACTCCAACAGAGGCAAGCAGAAGGTTCAGGGTAGGTCCTGTGAAACTGGTAAGCTGGGCAATTGCAAGAAGAGAGACCTTTGGAAGCTTGATGTGTCCTTCTGGCCCAAACAGGAACCAACTGATGCTTTGAGTAACTTCTGAGGTCCTGGGTTCAAGGCAAGCAGATCCAGTCTTCCTTCATTAAGCAGTAGTGTAGTCCTTCTTCTGATTGTTAACTGGTCACCGAAGTTTGAGGAGGGGTCTACGAGGTCCTCCTTTATGCTCAGTTCCAACCTGTGGTTGGAGGGCAATCCTTTGTCCACCCCCTAAAGCAGTTAAAGTCAGTCCCCGACCACTTGGTTTGAAGCCAGCCTGACTAGAGAGACAAAATGCAGACTGACCTAGGTGTGTGATCCATCTGCCAGTGATGGTGTACTCATAATATGAAACTCAGGAAGGGGCTGGGCACAGCCCAAGGCAATTCTGCGAAGACAGGAGAACCCCTCTCAACACTCAGAGCTGTTTCTCCACTGTCTGGGAACGATAAAGATCTCACCAGAGGGGAGGCTCCAGGGCAGGTGACAGCTGAACACTTTTTTATGTATTAGGCAGGAAAATGACAATTTTCTAAAAGTGTAATTTTTTAAATAATAACTTAAAATCCGACTTGACAATAAAGTTGGATTTTAGAATATTATTAATAGAAGTCCTTGAAATATTTTTTGAGCAATTCGCCAAATGAGTTTAAATGTGATTGTGTAAACCAGTGTTAACCTATGGGAATATCAGATTTTCCACAGTGAAAATGACTTTGGAGCTTTTTCATTGCCAGTACATTTGAAAATATTCATTATATTTTTAAATCCCATGCTCCCTGTCCTACTGGCTTTCATGGCCTACCTTGGAGGTCACTTATACATATTGAAAACTTAGGTTTAGGTCTGGTAAAATAATTATTTCACCAGGCCAAATGGCAATTAAAAACCACACGCATGCTACTGTGGCCAGCCTGGAAACATTTTGCAATGCTACTTTAATTAGTGCTGCAACCCACTGCTAGCATTTAATTTGCAGGCCCAAGGTGCAGATAGTACCATACACTAGGACGTACAAGGAAATATATGTGCCAATCAGGGGTATACCAAATTTAAGATGAGTGAAAGGGAGGGCACATGCACTTTATCACTGGTTTACAGAGGAAAGCGCACTAAGTCCTATGGACAAAAACAATGGGTTCAGCAACAGAAAGCAAAAATCTTGGAGAATAACACAAAAAAGTTAGTAATATCCAACAGCGCTCTTTTTCTTAGACACTTAGGCGAGTTTCAAGTTCTTCCCTACAGTGGCCCACTTCCCAAACATGCCTGTCTTAAGTAGTGCTCAACCTCTTTATCTTCAGACACATCTGATCTCTTATGCCTTTCCGAACAGGAATCTCGCAATTTTAATTTATATTTTGTTAGGTATGCACCGATTTGCCTTTAATGTTACAAATTCTCATTATCTGGAGTTGCTATTATTAGATTTTTAGATTAAAAGTTAGCATTAGACCCACCTTCTCCTCCTCCTTGTGGCTCCTTGACATATATTTATTTTATTCCAAGCATTTTAGCCTGGTACATCCTTCTATTAATTTAATTGTCATACTCAATAGTCCTGATGAAAGAGTAATATGTTTTCTAGATCTCTCACCTTGATGGGATCTAGTTCACTAACTAGAGCCTTCCATAACCAGTACAAGGACCTAATGCAATGTCCCCTGATGAACATCTTAAAGGCCTCCAATTCTACCAAGGAGTCTTTTACCAAACCCCAGTTTAACAATAAAGTAGAACTGTTTCTCCTGAAAGGCAGTCTCTCAAGCATGCTGGCCTGCAGCTCCCAACAGGGAAATGCTACCCTAGGTTTCTCCAACTGTGGTCCAAACAAAATAGGATTATGATAAAATATAGTCCTACTAATGTGCTCAATGTTGAGTGCAAATCCCTACTAACCTGCCGTAACGTTTCTGCAGGAACTACGTGGATTGCACTAGTCTCCTTTTCATTCAACAGTGCTGACAAAGTCTAACACTGGGCTTGGCATTGACAGTAGAGGGGATAGGGATATTGGAGATGCCCCACAAGAGATGTAGTCATTTTCTCTATACACTGTACATCAGCTGGAGGCTCTCTCAAATGTTCTTTAGTCTCCCACAAGTGAACACAAGACCATAGTTCTTACAACACCTTAAAATTCACAAAGTTGTTTTTTAATCTACATGTATTTCACATAAATGGAATCATTCTGCAGGAAATGTGAAATACACAAGATTTAATCTGGTAATGGATGCACTGTTGTAACTATTCAGCATATAAATGCAACAGTATCTTTATCTTGCCAAAAGAATCTTCTCATGTCTTTTCTGATGTCCTGTAGCAGTTGATAATCCTCTTCAACTTGAATTATCGTCCATTAGCAAAGGTTCACACAATTCATGTATGCAGAAGCCTGAGAGATATATGCTACAGCACAGCATTGAGGGTGTTACTGAATCCCAGTATGTACATAAGGAGTCAATACAGGGTCTTATCCAGAGCCCCACAATCCAATTCATTATTTTTTTTTACTAGCTTAGACTAAACTGATGATTCTGAAGACAGAGCTGGTAGTGATAAAATAAATTCACAGCTGTAAGGGAAGTCATTCTGGTAACACTGCAAAAGCGATTTTGAGAAGCTTGGCAAACAGAAAACATCAGAAAAGATGCTCTTGACATCTGGATCGAAGAAAATCTCGACTGGAGAGCCAGGCACACTGAGCAAAAGCTGAACCCAAGCAAAGGAATACAGGTCAAGAGCAGAATCCATGATGGGGGGGAACATGGCGGCCGTGAGCTGAGCGGTCGGGTGCCTGCGCCAGGCAGCTCCTCTGCTCCACTAGCGAACATCGGGCAGTACCGAGATTACGAGGAATGGCCAGTTTCTTAACAATACTAAATTTTTTATAGTTTCTCTACCTGGGATGTGTGTCGACTCCTTTCCCGATCTCCCGCACTGCTTTTGGGCCGCCTTGGAACTGAGGCGAGGCTGGGGATTTGCGGCGCACGGTCTCCTCCGCGGCGGCCTTGCTCGTAGCGTTTCCGGGAGAGTGGTGGGCAGGGACAGCACTGGGTGCGCGGCTACAGCCATGGTGCTCATGCTAGAGGGGGAGACGTCAAGGGTGGTAGGAGAAGAGGTGGATCCAGAAGGAGACATACGAAGCTTGACTGCTGAGGAGGAGGAGAAATCAGTCTTTGAGGTACCAGGGCCCCGGGGTGTCCTGAAGGTCTGTAAGTCCTCTCCCCTATGTTGTCTGAGGAATACAAGTCAGAGGGGGGACTCTGGAGCAGCTAAACCTACGCCCCCAATGCTGTCTTCTCTGGCTGCTCAGTCCGTTAGAGACACACAGGAGATCAAAGGCAGAGAAGCAGTGAGAGTTTCTGGGACATCTAAAACATTGAGAAGCAAATTGGCCAAGAAAGGCAGGAAGAGGGGGACAGGGAGAAATACTGAGGGCTCAAGAGCTTAAAACTCAGGAGAGTACGGATGACAATAAAAGTTTAAGTAAAGCACCTACTGATAATAACGTTTTTTCAATCAAAGGTGCTGAGGGAGTACAAAGGGAAAGGCATACAAAAATCAGGGAAAAGGGCATTTCAGCAGACGCTAAAATTAGAATAACCACCTCGCTGAGAACCTATTTTAAAGTTCTCTCGCAAGTGTTGGAGGTAGGGAAGCAGGGAGAGGCGCTGAGGGAGGCGTCTGAGCCGCCTGGGTTGACAAAAATGTCCTTGTCTTCTGGTATGGAGTTAGGTCTTTCACTGCCTCTACCACCGGCCCCGTCTTTGGATTCTGAGCTGGATCCCAGGTCTGACCCCTTGTTTAGCTTACGCTCCTCTTTAGGACCTTCCTTAGTTTCATCTGGGCTAGATATGCGGTCAATTGAGTTACAAACAAACAGGCTAATTTATTAAAAGGGTCTGAAAATGTGGCTACTACCAGAAGCAACATGTCAATAGCAGTAAGCATGGGGGAGCCAGCAAAAAATAGTAGTGAGCCAGACACAGTGGCGGAGAGAGCATTAGAGGTCTGTAGTGGCACTCCGGGAGTTTCGGGAGCTTCGGGACCCTTGGGAAGCTCTCTGAAAACACTCTTCTTTACAATTGCCACGGACATTAAAAAAGGGTTCGCGGTTTCAGAATCGAATCAGGGAGAGATTCGACTTTTTTGCAAATCATTGGAGACAAAACTGGATAGTTCAAGTGATAGAGCGCGCGAGGCCACCCGACCAATAATTTTCGCCGTTTCCGGCTTCAGGGCCCATATACTTTCAAATCACCATATACATTGACCAGGTGACTTCACGAGCTCTACCAATTTGTGTGTGTGTCCCCTACTATTATTTCTCAGTGCACCCGACTTACCATCCACCGATGCGGGTACCTAATGACCACAATGAATCAGGGAGCTGGCTGTAAAAGGAAAGGCAGCAAAATACAAACCCAACCAATAACATTCAAATACTGTTTGAAATGACCACGGACAACGGGAAGTTTTAAAATGTTTATCTAAAGTTCATTTGCTTCATGTATAAGGTACATCAATATAAGGCAATCAATAACCAAGATAACGTAAATGATATAACTGTAAAGAAATAATGACAGAGTAATCATTGAAATACTGATATAAATGTAACGAGAAGATACTATGCTATTCAATAATATTTAAGCATGGGCGGATTATGTAGGTATAACTACAGGAGGGCCTATAAAGAGTAACACGCTTCACTTAAGGTGAACGGGCCTTTAAACAATCTAGGCAATGAGGTTCTAGACCATATCAGAAAATGACAAACTGCAATGCAAAATATAATTTCTAACAAGTGAGAAGACATAGGAACAAAATTATGGAAAAATGCAAATGACTTTCAATAGTTGCGGAAAGACATGGAAAAATAACATGTGCAATGGTAAACTTTATTGAAGCAAAAGTTAGAAATTCAGAAGGTGCAAGATTTAAGAGGTTCAGAGCAATATTTACCTAGAAAGGTGTGGAAACCAAACCCTGGCCACGGGTCAGTTAAGGACAGGAAACCCTCAAGGAAGGATACCCCTCAAAGGACAGCAGGTGCAGAATGGACACCCCGGATAGGACAGAATACCCTCGGATTAGGAATCAGGACAGGACCTCAGGACAGGACAGCAAACCCTCAGGACAGGACCGCTCAGGACAGGACCGGAACCCACAGTTCGGAAGCAACGCCTGCGCTCCACCCGCTCTGCAGTTATCGATCAAGACCCCGATTGGGTCAGCGAACTTCCAGCAAAGTGCTTCGCCAGCACTTTAAGGTTCAGTAGAACCTTAGTCTATGGTCAAATTCGGACAGAGTGCTCTGCAGCGCTCTGTATCTTCAGTCACCTATTGAGTACGATGGGTCAGTGACAGGTCAGCTAAACCAGACAAGTCGGACGGTTCCCTAGGTGAACCCAGGGTAGATATACAGTTTGGGGACAGTGTACCACCCCCCAATGTTGCAAAGTGTCAGAATCCCTCAATTTCGATTGGTCCTAAGGTAGGATTTGGGTAACACACCAATCACAATTCAACATTTCAAGCCTGTATTTGCATGTTTGGGCACCGCCTAGTAAGATTGGGGTTCCCATGAGAAGCTAAACGGCAAACAGTAGCGTAATATTACAATGTAACATATAAGGAGCCACATTCGCTGTTCTCGCAGGGCAGAGGTGACTTTCTCAGGAGCATCTCGCCCATCGCTGCCAACTGGCTATGTTCCATCAGTCAAGGTCTACTGTGCTGCCAAAGTTGCGCAGGCGCAGAAGGGACCTCCAATATGGCTCTCCTTTCACTCAGACCCCCATTCCCCGCGGTACATGAAAAGTAAGCGAAAACAAATTAATACATAATAATGTCATCATGAAAACACATCACAGGGTTTGTACTTTCTACTTATCATTATAAAATATACTTATGCAGGTTAAATGTTAGCTACATTGATACAGACACAAGAGCAGTGGCACGAGCAGTACCACATGATGAGCACCGCTATGGATTACGCATGCGCATAAATTTCCCTCCACTTCTGCAGACGCGTCAGGACACGTGAGTGTGGCTGACGCATGCGCAGTAACTAAAATACAAGCGGCGGCCATTTTAAAGTGCACGGGTTAAATGTATTAGAAATACACGTAGGCAAGCTTCGCAAACTTTGCCTAAACAAAAATAAACGTTAGTAAAACATACGTTTTTGTTACCTTATTACACATAAACGAGGTTCTTGACTTCGGCAAGCCGCAAAATATGCGAAGCTTTGCTTCATCAATCCCCTCTTTGAATGATATTTACTATCATCACAAAAATGGAACCAGATGCCAACTTTCTTTCACACTTTATATAGCTCTATCTCTTCCAGCAATCGTTCTAACTTTTCTCTCTCAGTTTTAGTAGGGTGAGAAGTCTTCACCTTTTTGTATATCTGATCATTCACTTCCTCCAACTCAATCTCATCCACACTCCGTTTCAACCCTCTTGCATTTACCTCGTGCTTCTTGGTGCGCTTACGGCATTTACAACAGATAAAAATGAGAAATATAATAAGACCTATAATACCAATTGGCATCAGTATCTTGAACAATAAGCTTTTACCTACGCTAGCAAGCCAATGACCTACATTTGAGAGACCATCTACCAGTCTCTTCCAGGCACTATCAACCTCGAGTGGTTTGAGTTCCTTTGTCAAATTAGTAATGTTTTTCACATATCTTTTGATCTGTACACTTTTATCCGGAATATAAGTGCAACAATGTTGCGCCTTCAACATCCGGCAGACTCCGCCCTCTTTCGCTAATAAGGTGTCAAGAGCAAGTCGATTCTGCAAAACCATTGATCTGATCGCAACCATTTCGGTATTGACCAGCAGAAATCCATGAGCTGTTTCAGTAGACAGCACATCCACTATAGTAGACAATTTGCAAATTCTGTGAGTGTTCAGAACCACTCCCACTCCAGGTATCAGTGCACTGAAAATACTACCCATAATTTCACCTATACTTTCTATTTTACTACGCACTAAGCCATTAGTATCTTCATTGCTTCCAGCTTTTCCATTCACATGGTATATTTTCGGGAAGACAATGCCAAAATAGCAGCTTCCATACCAGTGATCCGGCAATTTGAAATAAGCCTTGTCCCCACAAATATAATAAATTCCAGGAAACACAGGCTCTGACCCATTTTTAAAACCCCAACCTCCAATTACCTTGTAATTATGTTCGCATTCACTGGAACCAATGAAAACATTATTATAATAGCTAGTCTTCTCGCGGTGAAGACATAGCTTGCCTTTCTTTTCAAAATACAGCAACAGAGCAGGTCCCGCCCCACCATTTGAGGTGCCTTCCATGTTCTCTGCCCACTTTGGCTTTTTCTGACTTTCGTCATTAGCCTTCTTTTGTATTTTAATTCTTCTTTTCTCTGCCATGTTCAGGAACATCTTTTCCTGTTCACGCAAAGAACAAGTCAAGTTATCTCTGTGTGCATCAGCTATGTCAATGTTACCTATAGTCAAAAAGTAGTCTCCCATATATCTTATGGTGTCGCTGTTGGTATGTACAGGATTCAAGTTCCCACGTATAGGAAGTTCAGAAAAGATTACGTCATTATTAGAGTAATAGTACTGTAACGGTCCTCTTTTGTAAAATAAACTAGCTAAAATGCTACAGGAGATTCCATATGTCAATGGCAAGTGATGGTATGTCACGCCTTCAGCCACAGACGTAGGTAGCTTCATGCAGATATAGCAATCTTCAATTTCCATAGTCTCTACATAGTGTATTAACAAGTTTGCAAAAACATTAAGTGTGTCCTGTTCTTAATTCCATGATAATGTAGTCCTCCCTCATCTGATGCTTCTAAGTCTCGTTTTGTTTGTCTCAGTGCTCTCTCATGTCTTGCTACACTCTGTGTTGTCAACTCCTCACTGTCTGTATTTACAATTTCAGTAGGGACAATGTTAGTATCTTTACTTACAGTGAAGGGTATAAAGATTGTTAGTCCTATCCAAATTACTATCAGTACTACTATACTACATATACACACCTTGCAGCACGTCTTGAAACGACTGCAACTAGGTCTACCATTCACAGTTGAATCAGACATTTCGGCTCAGAAGAAGTTTCTCGACCCCTCTTTGTGTCTTTACACAGCTAGCTTACTTTGTGCAAATTCACGGTGGTTCGTCTTCTTCTTCAGCAGAGTACTCTGGGACGGGCTCTCCGTCGCTTACGTCAGTTATATCAAGATCTTCAAGTTCTTCCAAAACGAGTGTCCATTCAGGAGACTTGTACTTCTTGTTTTGTCTTTTTATTCGCTCACTCCTTCTTTTGGAAGAGTTTTCTTCTTGCTCTGCTATCCGTGCACTTCTCCTTGCTTCTGCACGTTTTTCTTCCACCGTCTTTATCCTTAGCCTTAGTCTCTTTACGAACCTAGGCTCAAGGTTGTTTCTTTTCTTTAGTCTCTTAGTTGGTACTTGGACTTCGCTTTCTTCTCTTATCCTCTTATTCTCTTTAGCTTGTGGCAATTCTGCTTCACTTTCTTCTTCTTCTTCCCTTATCTCGCTAGTTCCAGGGCTAGCATCAAATTCTTCTGCCTGGTTACTAATCTGGCCTTGTTCAGGAATATGTTGTTTTTGGCTTTCGATTGTCTCTGTTTCTGATTCTGTTTCTGTTTCCTGAACCCGTTCTTCTAACCCTATCTGATCCTGTTCAAGCACTTCGATCTCTTGATTTTCTTCTGCTCGAACTATCACTCTATGTCTAAGCTGTCCCTTATCCACATCAGGAGTTAGTGGAGGTGTATCGAACACCTGTTCTGTCCCTGTCTGACCTTCTCCTTCCTCAGTTTTGATGTGAATCTCAGGCGGCTGAGGTTCTTCGCCTGTGCCTTGCTTTTCCTGACTAGTCCACTCTCTACCTTCACAAAGTCGCTCTCTTGTTCTGATAGGATCTTCGGTCAGATCAATCATCGGTATCCATTCTTCTGGCCATATGCTTGGCAGCTCGTCATCAGCTACTCCTGGCTCAGCTTCCTGGACCTCTTCAGCAGGCTGGATTCTTGGCAGTTCGTAGTCAACTACTCCTGGGCCAACGTCTGCTGTTCCTGCAGCCTGACTGGTGCTGGGCTGTTCGTTGTCAGCTGCTTCTGGTCTGGCTCTTGCAGAGTCCTCTGCTGGATGCCCTTCTTCTTCAAGTTCTTTGTCTGGTAATACCTTCTGGGTGTGGCCAGCGTGGATCCACTGGGGAATACCTGCGACCTTCACTGCAGTGGTTGTTACCAGGATTACTTGGCGTTTCTTTCCCCACCTTGGTGCCAGACAGCTTGATCGAGTGTGTTTCTTTATTTTGACCCAGTCTCCTGGAACCAAGCTGTGGAGAGGAGTCGTTGGATTGAGGATGCCGTCGTCTCCAATCTGGCGAGAGATAGAACGCACTTGGTCACCCAATCTTCTGCAGTATTCAAGCACCAAATCATCAGTAATACTCAACAGTTTGCTTCCTGGCACCCATGCTTGTCTCATCACTCTTCCCATAATGATTTCATGGGGACTTAGGCCTGTCTTGCGGTCAGGAACACTTCTCAGTCCCATCAGGACCAGGGGCAGGGCCTTCACCCAGGTCATGCCAGTTGCATCAGTCAGCTTTGCTAGTCTGTTTTTGATAGTTCCATTTACTTGTTCCACTATTCCAGAAGCCTCTGGATGATATGCACAGTGAAGTTTCTGCCTTATTCCAAAGGCCTTACAGAGTTCAGCCAGTATTTCATTCTGAAAATGTCCACCCTTATCTGATTCAATAATGAATGGCACCCCGAATCTAGGTATCAGTTCTTTTAGTAAACACTTCGCTACTGTCAGTGCGTCACTTTGGGGAGTAGGGTAAGCTTCTACCCATTTTGAAAATACGCAAACAATGACAAGGACATATCGCTTCCCTTTACAACGGGGCATGGTGATGAAATCAATCTGTATCCTTACAAAGGGACCCCCTGATCTCCCAATTTTGCTCAGCTCAACCATTGTCCTCTTGCCTGGGTTCATCTGTTGACATGACAGGCACCTCTGGCAGAGGGACTCTGCTACTTTCCTGAACTTCTTACTGTACCAAGTCTGTTGAAATACCAGAATCATGGCATCCCTACCAATGTGTGATCCTTCATGTATTAATCTTGCCATTGTGCCAAGCAAGTGTCGGGGTAACACAGGCATACCAGTTGGGCCCAAAATGACACCATCCACACGTCTCGGTCTACACCCATCCTCCTTCCATTTCTCTCTTTCTTGCCAAGGAGCCGACTCCTGCCACTCTCTCACTTCATCCCAAGTAGGCACTTCCTCAAACACTTGAAGTTGGCAGCTGGTTCCTGGCCCCCCTCGTTTTGGATTTACGATATACCGATCTCTGGCGCACCATTGGGCCACTCGATCAGCATAATCGTTTCCCATTGATACTTTGTCCATGCTCTTCTTATGAGCAGCACATTTTACCACTGCCAGTTCCTTTGGCAATTGGATGGCCTCTAAAAGGTCATGAACAACCTTTGCATTCCGAATGGGAGTACCTGAGGAAGTCAGGAATTCCCTCTGTAGCCACAATTGGCCAAAGTCATGCACAACTCCATAACAGTACTGACTGTCAGTATACACTGTTATGCGTATGTTCTTCCCAATTTTGCAAGCTTTTATCATAGCAATCAATTCGGCTACTTGTGCAGACTTGATGTTATATAGGTAACCTGCTTCTTCAATTTTTGTTAAAGAGACTACTGCATAAGCAGCACTCAGGCCTCCTAGTTCATGTCTTAGACAGGAACCATCTACAAACAGCTCTTTATCATGCTCAGGCAATGGCGTTTCTTTTATGTCTGGGCGTGGTTTGGTGCTGAACTCTGTCAGATCAATGCAATCATGTTCATCATCATCCCCACCTTCCATGTCCATGGGGTCGGGGAGTAAAGTGGCAGGGTTCAGAATACCGCACCTAACAATGCTTACATTTGCTGCACCCACAAGAATCCTCTCGTATTTAGTCAGCCGACTAGGGGTGAGATACTGCGTTTTAGTTCTGGTCAATAGAATTACCACTCCATGTGAAACATACACAGTCACAGGATGTCCCATAACTATGGACTCACTCTGTTCCAAACTTGCACAGGTAGCAGCTACTGCTTTCAGACAGCCTGGTAACCCAGCAGCTACTGGGTCCAGGGTGGCAGAGAAATAGGCCACAGGCCTTCTGGTCGTGCCATGTTCTTGAGTCAGGACTGACAATGCGCAATTATCGCGAGTGTCACAGAATAGGGCAAACTCTTTGGAATAATCTGGCATTCCCAACGCAGGGGCTGTACACAGACAGTTTTTCAGTCTTGTGAAAGCCATTAGGCTTTCATCGTCCCATTCTACAATGTCTGGCATTCCTCTTGTGGTCATTTTTATCAAAGGCCTGGCTAAGACTGCAAATCCCAGAATCCACTGCCTGCAGTATCCTAGTACACCCAGGAACATTCTGACGTCTTTTTGAGTACGGGGCAACTGCATCTTTTGAATTATTCTCACTCTTTCTGATGTGACTTTTCTGACACCCTTTTCTATCTGGTGTCCTAGATATTTCACTGATTTTGCACAGAACTGTAGTTTGTCAGGGGCCACTTTATGCCCTTTCTCACACAGATGATTTAGGAGGGCAATGGTGTCAACTACACAGTCCCTATGACTTTTAGACGCCAGTAGAAGGTCGTCTATGTATTGCACTAAGACAGAGTTCCCAGGTAAGATCAAAGTCTCTAGACATTTTTTCAAGATCTGATTAAAGATAGAAGGGCTCTCTGTATACCCCTGAGGGACCCGGTTCCAGCAATACACGTGACCTTCGAAGGCAAACGAGAAAAGAAATTTGCTGTCGGGGTGCAGGGGTATCGAAAAGAATGCATGACACAAATCAATCACAGTGAACCACTCAGCATCCCAAGGAATCTGGTACAATATCACTGCTGGGTTCGGGACAATAGGGCAGCAAGGAACTACAATTTTGTTTACCTTTCTCAGGTCTTGCACTACCCTATACTTGCCACTAGGCTTCTTCATGCCCATAATCGGTGAGTTGCATGGGCTGCTCATCACTTCCTGTATGATGTTTCCTTCTAATAATTTTTGTATTTCCAGAGTGACACCTGCTTTCACTTCAGCATTCATTCGGTAGGGCTTAGTGTTAGGATATACTGCATTGTCCTTGATGGCTATCTGTATGGGGTCCACATCTTTCATTAATCCCACATCTTTTCCAGTGAAATCCCACACCTCTGGCTTTACCGCTTCCTGGAGTTCTTGGGGCAAATCCTGCAGGGTCAATCTTTTAATTTCTGAGTCAGGTCTAAGTAACAATAGTTTATAAATGCCATCTTCATCCGGGGTCTGTATTTCAACACCTTTTGGTGTGCAAAAGATGGTACAGTTCATTTTGCACAGCAAATCACGACCCAGTAGATTCACTGGACTGGTGTCACAGACGACAAACCTATGCATTTGTTTAAAATTTCCAATTGAAATCTCCATTGGTTCGGTAACAGGAGTACTAATCAATTGATTAGATACACCCACTACTTGGATATTTTCTCCCGAGAGGGGTAGGTTTGGAACGTCCACTGTTCTTACAGTAGAACGGGTAGTGCCAGTGTCCAATAGAAAGGTGACATCATTTCCGTCGACCTTTCCTTCAATGTATGGTCCAGACTGGTCTACCGGCAAGGAAGCGCCAAGTACGCACTCCTCGTCCTCCCCTCTCAGGCCCCGTCAGTACTGATCATTACAAAGGAAGGTATCATTTAGCAGATACTGCGAAGTTGCTGTATTTCTGTTCTCACCGCTTTCCCAAACTTCTATCTCCTCACCCTCTCCCTGTTTTCCCCTGTATACTTGCTTTGGCGCACGAGGCACCTGAACTGTTTTTACCTGCGGTTGCGTTTTTCTTGGTCTTTCTTTCTGCGTCTGTGGAGTTAAATCAGGTGTTTTGGGGTTATCATCTGTCAGTTGGGGACACTCGTTTCGCCAGTGTCCAATTTCGCCGCACTGATGGCAGGGAAATTTCTTCATAGCCTCTTCCCTGCTAAATTTGGGCCAGGGCTTTCCTCCACCCCCTCCCCCAGGACTTTTGTTCTCAGCATTTTTAACCATGTTACTCAATTGTTTTTCCTGCTGTTCTGCGAGCTTTACTTGAGCCCACATCACTTTTTCCTTAAGGGCCTTTTTCTTTTCTGCCATCTCGTCCTCGCAGTACTTAGCGTACCGCAGGACCTCATCCATTTTCTTTGTATGCCAACAGATTTTATTATCTTTTATCCACTGACAAATTTCAGGTCTTAAACCATTTACAAACCTGTAAATAAAGTGCGTCATGTCCTTCAAATCGATGTTATCAATACCACTGTATGTTTTAAATACCTGCAATAACCTCTCATAGAAGGAGTGCACTGTCTCGTCCCTTTCCTGTGTTGTTCTATCTATTTTTGTCCAATCAGTTTCTTTTGCGGGCACCTTTTCTTTCAAATGCTGAATTACCTGCTCATATTTTCGCATGACATCCTTTGATGGCTCCCCTGTTTCCTTATTTCTTGCGTACTCTTCAGTAGGCCAGTCTATGGCTATTTTACACTGGGTCCATAAATCTACCGGAACCACAATGTCGAAAAACCCATCCAGGTCTTTCCACAGACATTTCTGTACCTTCACGAACCTTTCCACCTGCCTGTACCAGTCTACTGGTTTCTCTCTTAATTTTGGAAAATCGTTCGTAAAGGACACAATATCCTGTCTAGACCAGGGGACATGCACATATTTCCCTCCAGGTACTTCGCGCATGGGGCATAACTGCTCAGGTTTCTCTACCTCCCTTAAAGCAAATTCAGGAGTCACTTGTCGGGAGCGAGCCTCTTCCCTCTTTTTCGCCCACCTGCTTCTCCATCTTTCCACATCTCCCCATTTCTGCAGTACCCCCAATAATTCTTTAATCTGCAACTTTTTTCCCGCCACATTCAGGTGCTCTATATCTTTGTCTGAGAAGTCTGCTCTGTACGGTTTCTGTAAGGGCTTGGATTTCGAGATATCTACCCCCATACTAGCTGCGGTTTCGGTCAGTTTTTCGTGGAGCACTCTGGTGTTCCTTGTAAAGCTTTTACAAATGAGCGACAATTCTTCTTCAGAGTAGGTATTCAATCGATCCAACCCCACATTTCCTGCCATTAATTCTTCTATTTCTACCCTCAGCTTGTAGAGATCTAAAGGTTTCGTTTGCGGAGTCTGTTTCTCTAATTCACGACTCCAACTCTCAATTTCATCCGGAGTTACCAGAGAGACATTCCTAGTGCCTGTTGCTGACTCTAATTTAATTTCTTTCGCATTAAAAGGGTTATGCCTCTGCTGCATTCCCTTTCCGGTCGGTTTGTTTGGCAAGTCCAAGAACGCAACTTCAGACTCGCACTCACTGGACTGATCATCTATGATTATCGGTTCCTGTCTCGGGGGTGCCATGACTGGGGTCATAACTGGAGTAATCGGATTTCCCTGACCATTTCCGTATAACGGGACCACTGGTCCAATAGTTACTGGAATAGTCAATGCCTCAGGACTGGTATTTAACTGGGAGATTTTCTGAATTATTTCTGTCCTTTGTCTAGCTAGGGCCTCTTGCTCCTTTTCCACTAGTATCCTTCTTAAAGTCGTGTCATGTAATATCTGTGGGGTCAATGAAGGAGTAAAACTCGGGGCAGTAGGATGCGTTTCACTTGGTCCTCCACCATTATTTGGTTTCGGGAATAAAGTTCCAGTGTTAAAGGACCTGCGTTCTTCCTCATATGGAGGTTGAACAAAAGGCAGTCCTGAATTCGATGGTTTCTCTTCGTTTTCATACAGGGGTCTGGGAAAGAAAACTTTTGTGCGTGAATATTTTTCTTCCTGGCTTGCGGGCACTTTGGGATATATATCCCTTGTTTCCGCCGGTTCGGGTTTCTCAAAATAGGGCAATACTTGACCACCCCCTCCCAGTCCTAGGGATCTGTCTTCTTCCTTGAGGAAGTGGCGTCGGGGAGCATCTCCTACACTGGAAGGTCGGGTTCCCTCGTTATAAGGTGGCGGACTTCTGGTACAGATGTCATCTATCAGTTCATCATCTGACTCCCCAGGGGCCCCCCAATGCTTACACTTTTCGGTACTTTTCTCACCCGCTGCAGGGTTATGACATGCCGGCATCATGGGAAACAGACCCTCAACAATCATGCTCTGCCTCCACTGTTTCATCCTTTTATCCCTGGACTCCTGTTTCAGCCTGGGGTACCACTTGGTCAAACCCTTGTCCATTCGGGGTCTTTCTCTTTCAAAAGCCTCAATCTCCCATTCCTCTAATGCCTCATACTGCGTTAGTCTCGGTCTGGGATGCAGTTCATTCATCCGAGTTCTTAAATTAAATAGGATCCTACCATTGAAAGTTCCATCTAACGGAAAAGCCAATACTCCGTCATCTTTTGTGTACTTCACCCAATTCTCCAACCACACACAGGTATTGTATCCTCGGTCAAACATCATGAATGAGGCGGGAGTATTGGGTGGTGGGACAAGAACACCTTCTCTAGATTTAATTGGTTTGTCCGTTTTAAAATAATTTTTCACCTTACCTACAAGGGACAATTTTCTCTTTGTTCCGTACATAATATCGTATCTATTAGTTTTCCACTGATCCCTTTCAAACCCTAGGTGCCTTGGATCAGGTCGAGTTCCTGTAGTCTGCGAGTGCCACATACGACTTCTACGCTAAACTTTGTTTACAAACTACCTCCAATCAGAACGCGCTTCAGAAATCTGTGCAACCAATGGGTGCGCGACTCTAAATAATCTCCGCCAATGGGTGCGCGGCCCCTTCGTGAGACAGTTCCCACGCTCTGGCGCTCACCCCTCCTTTACAATCTCAGCTCCGCTACCCGCCCGCTGCTTCTACCAATCCCAGCGCGGCACAGAGTGACGTCAGAGGCGCTTCGCGACTGACTCCCTCCCTTCACAAGGTAACGGAAACTTTCTTTCTTTTAAAGTGCTCAGTGCTTGGTTATTTTACAACAAATACACATTCGCCACAGTGCTCAAGTGTCTAGACAGAGAAAGAATTATTTTACTGCAAGTAAACTACTTCCATTTACTTTTCACTCGCTGCGGGTAGATCTCTTCCGCCTACCCTTCACTTTAGCATCGGTGAACCTGTTATTCCCCTAAACTCATCCACTTCTTTCCGGGATATATTCCGAGTTTAAGGTTTCCCAGCGGACCCCTCTGCTTTCACACTAGCTCCGAGGAACCTGCTACTCTTCCGATGTGACCCTTACCAGGTTACGCCACTATGGGAATTTTGCCAATGAACCCCGTTACTGACATTTATTCACACATGTATTCAGAAAACCCTAGTTAGTGCTTCCCGGTTATCTTAACCTGCACCTAACTTTCCTCGAGCCTGTGACCTCAGGACAATGGATTCTATTCACCACTTGCCCTTTCAATTCCCCGGGGAGTTCGGACAACAAGAAACTAAACGGTTGACAAACGCATGGATTAATACATATAACAATATAAGAACAAGAATAATAATGAAAAAACAGTTCATTGATTTCAGCAGCGTATTCACAAGAGAGTGATCAGTCCCCTCGGAACAGCCGCTCTTATAGCAGCATTAATGTACTAGCAGCTTCCGACTCAACTAGTCTAACTAATCCTGCCTAACCTTTAGCTAGTCCCTAACCATACCTCTGCTTACCAGTAAAACTGATAGAGCGCGCGAGGCCACCCGACCAATAATTTTCGCCGTTTCCGGCTTCAGGGCCCATATACTTTCAAATCACCATATACATTGACCAGGTGACTTCACGAGCTCTACCAATTTGTGTGTGTGTCCCCTACTATTATTTCTCAGTGCACCCGACTTACCATCCACCGATGCGGGTACCTAATGACCACAATGAATCAGGGAGCTAGCTGTAAAAGGAAAGGCAGCAAAATACAAACCCAACCAATAACATTCAAATACTGTTTGAAATGACCACGGACAACGGGAAGTTTTAAAATGTTTATCTAAAGTTCATTTGCTTCATGTATAAGGTACATCAATATAAGGCAATCAATAACCAAGATAACGTAAATGATATAACTGTAAAGAAATAATGACAGAGTAATCATTGAAATACTGATATAAATGTAACGAGAAGATACTATGCTATTCAATAATATTTAAGCATGGGCGGATTATGTAGGTATAACTACAGGAGGGCCTATAAAGAGTAACACGCTTCACTTAAGGTGAACGGGCCTTTAAACAATCTAGGCAATGAGGTTCTAGACCATATCAGAAAATGACAAACTGCAATGCAAAATATAATTTCTAACAAGTGAGAAGACATAGGAACAAAATTATGGAAAAATGCAAATGACTTTCAATAGTTGCGGAAAGACATGGAAAAATAACATGTGCAATGGTAAACTTTATTGAAGCAAAAGTTAGAAATTCAGAAGGTGCAAGATTTAAGAGGTTCAGAGCAATATTTACCTAGAAAGGTGTGGAAACCAAACCCTGGCCACGGGTCAGTTAAGGACAGGAAACCCTCAAGGAAGGATACCCCTCAAAGGACAGCAGGTGCAGAATGGACACCCCGGATAGGACAGAATACCCTCGGATTAGGAATCAGGACAGGACCTCAGGACAGGACAGCAAACCCTCAGGACAGGACCGCTCAGGACAGGACCGGAACCCACAGTTCGGAAGCAACGCCTGCGCTCCACCCGCTCTGCAGTTATCGATCAAGACCCCGATTGGGTCAGCGAACTTCCAGCAAAGTGCTTCGCCAGCACTTTAAGGTTCAGTAGAACCTTAGTCTATGGTCAAATTCGGACAGAGTGCTCTGCAGCGCTCTGTATCTTCAGTCACCTATTGAGTACGATGGGTCAGTGACAGGTCAGCTAAACCAGACAAGTCGGACGGTTCCCTAGGTGAACCCAGGGTAGATATACAGTTTGGGGACAGTGTACCACCCCCCAATGTTGCAAAGTGTCAGAATCCCTCAATTTCGATTGGTCCTAAGGTAGGATTTGGGTAACACACCAATCACAATTCAACATTTCAAGCCTGTATTTGCATGTTTGGGCACCGCCTAGTAAGATTGGGGTTCCCATGAGAAGCTAAACGGCAAACAGTAGCGTAATATTACAATGTAACATATAAGGAGCCACATTCGCTGTTCTCGCAGGGCAGAGGTGACTTTCTCAGGAGCATCTCGCCCATCGCTGCCAACTGGCTATGTTCCATCAGTCAAGGTCTACTGTGCTGCCAAAGTTGCGCAGGCGCAGAAGGGACCTCCAATATGGCTCTCCTTTCACTCAGACCCCCATTCCCCGCGGTACATGAAAAGTAAGCGAAAACAAATTAATACATAATATTGTCATCATAAAAACACATCACAGGGTTTGTACTTTCTACTTATCATTATAAAATATACTTATGCAGGTTAAATGTTAGCTACATTGATACAGACACAAGAGCAGTGGCACGAGCAGTACCACATGATGAGCACCGCTATGGATTACGCATGCGCATAAATTTCCCTCCACTTCTGCAGACGCGTCAGGACACGTGAGTGTGGCTGACGCATGCGCAGTAACTAAAATACAAGCGGCGGCCATTTTAAAGTACACGGGTTAAATGTATTAGAAATACACGTAGGCAAGCTTCGCAAACTTTGCCTAAACAAAAATAAACGTTAGTAAAACATACGTTTTTGTTACCTTATTACACATAAACGAGGTTCTTGACTTCGGCAAGCCGCAAAAAATGCGAAGCTTTGCTTCATCACAAGTTCAAGGACAGTGGCCTTAGAGAATTCGGTCGAAGTTCTAAAAAGATGGTTGAAGAGTAGTTAAAACGGATATTTCCATGCTTAAAAAAGAGGAAGCTGCCCTTCGAGAAAGAGTGGAATTGTTGCAGAATAACTCCAGGCGCAATAACATGCGGCTCTTAAATATTCCTGAAGGGAAAGAGAGTGAGGACCTCAAATCTTTTATTGTCTCCCTCATTAAAGATACAATTCAGATTGAAGTCTCTGAAGATGAATTGAGGAGGGACATCCAAAGAATTCATAGAGATCCTTTCAGAAGACACCCAAATCGGACAAAACCCAGGAAGATCTTAATTAATTTTTTTACCTTTTCCCTGAAAGAAAAAATATTAACAGCAGCCCTCAAATTGAAATCTCTGAAACCAAGAGACTCTTCTTTTTCCTTTGAAATTCTATCAGACCTTTCACGTACCGCTTTAGACAGACAGTGGGATTTGGGGAAAAGAATGGATGATTTTAGGAAGCTAGGGGCAACAGTCCAACTAAAATTCCCTGCGCAATTGAAGATTATGTTTAACAATAAAATGTATTTCATTAAAACAGTGCAGGAAGTGGACGAGCTCCTAGAAAACCTAAAAATCTAATTAATCATCCCAGTCTATTTGTACACATGTTGGCTTGTTTTACTAAACAGATTAGGCCTTTCTTGGTATATAATTATGTATGTAACTAAAGTTAGAAATTTATAGATACAGCTTTAAAATAGGTAGAAATAACTCTGGAGCAGTTTAGAGCATGCCAGGAGGCAGAACCTGGATTTGTCCAGGTAAATGGGGCAGGGTTCTCCAGGGTGGTGTGGGTGGGTGTCAGGAGAGGAGGGGGAGCACGGTGGTGGGGCAGAAGGGAAAAAAAGGAAAAAACATTTGCCACGAAATTTAACTAAAGTTCAGGGCTTAATGTTTTTGGTATGGTGCCGGCACACTGTGGGTTGGGGTACATTTATTTTCAAATTCCAGTGTTTTAAACCACCATGAAAACATTGCAATGTCTGTCTTGGAATGTGAATGGCGAGTTAAAAACAGGAGGGAGAAAAAACAGTATTTAAGGTACTCACCTGCACTGATAATTATTCTACAAGAAACCCACCTGTTGAAGGAAGAAATGAGCGAGATTTGTGGGAAGCTCAGGTGGGTGGAACACTGTGTCTGTTCTTGTCAGATGGCCAATGTTAGGGGAGTAGCTATCTTAGTAAAAAAAACAAGCAAATGCTAGGTTTCAAGAAGCAAGGACAGATTGTAGTGGCAGGTGGGTGATAGTTAAGATCTCTGTAGAGAATACCCCTATTACAATTGCAGGCTATTATGGCCCTAATCAGGACAACCCATCAACATTAAAGACCATCCTTTTCAATCTCTTGGAGTTTCCTGATTCAATTATTTTGGCAGGAGATTTCAATATAGTATTGAATCCAAAATTGGATAAATCACCAAAAAGCAGAGCCATCGTTTCTTCTAAATCTAGCTTTTTTTTAAAAAAGCGATGATGAAACAATATGCTATTTGTGATATGTGGAGAGAGAGATCTGGCACTCAGATGGGTGTATCATTTTACACAAAAAAATATAGACATAAATCAAGAATAGATTACATTTTAATCAGCAATGATCTAAGAGGTAATACAAAGAATATTGGGTACTTGACCCCCCCACTTATCGGACCATGCAGTGGTCTGGATCGACTTGGATTTAGCAGGTATGGAACAACAAAGGGTATGGACTTTCGACCGTACACTACTCTTAGATGATGCTGTAACTGGATATTTTTATCCAGGAGATAAATGCCTTTTTAGATAGCAATATAGGATCAGCAGACATTATGGTCATATGGGATGCCCTGAAATCTTTCTTGAGAGACCCGGTCACAAATAAAACTGTTCATAAGAACAGACAGGACAGGCAAGAAATTGCATCTGTTGAGAGCCAAATGAAGGTGCTGGAGGAAAGGATTAATAATGTAACCAATCAAGAGCGAGAACTGCGAGAGGCATTAGGGGTAGAATTAGACTTGTTAAAATCCCTCTTGGAGAATCCAATTGAAACACGAATCTCAAATAGGTAGGAGGTGAGTAAGTTCGCCCACTTTGAATATGGAGAGGGGGCTGGTAGTTTACTGGCCTGGAAAGCCAAAACAGATAGAGTTCAGAATCACATTAAACTAATAAAGGATGTACATACTAACTCAATATTAAGCAGGGAGGAGGAGATGGGAGAAATCTTCCATGCTTATTTTAAGGAGTTATATGAGGATGAAAGTGATTCAGATAGAACATCTATTCAATAAAGGTTAAATCCGATTCAGCTACCTACACTGGGAATAATACAACGGGAAAATTAACACACCAAGAAGTTAGGAAGGCACTTTTGGTATGTAAAAACAGTAAAGCTGCAGGGCCAGATGGCCTCCGGGCAGAAGTATACAAAAAATTAGGGGAAACAGTTATCCCTTTCATGGCGGAAGTGTTTAATAAAATTCTAGTCGATGGAGTTCAACCACCTACTACATGGGGAGAAGCAAACATCATCTTAATTTTAAAACCAGGTAAACCCCCACAAAATGTAGGTTTTACAGACCTATATCCTTGTTGAACTCAGATTACTAGGTTTTTTCGAAGATATAGGCGGATAGATTGGGGGGAATAGCAGGGGAGCTATTGCATACTGATCAAAAGGGCTTTGTAAAGGGTAGGAATCTTTTTGACCTTACCCATGATTTTATTGGAGCGATAGATTTTGCATCCACTTTTTTTCTCCCCTTGGCGGCAATGACATTAGATGCAACTAAAGCATTTGATAGAGTGGATTGGAAATATCTCATGGCAGTTTTAGAGAAGTTAAACCGCGGGCCAAAATGTTGCCTTATATATAGTGAGCCTTCAGCCAGGCTGGTGGTAAATGGCAGAGTGATTAGACCATTTAAAATCAAAAGGGGAAGTAGACAGGGCTGCCCCCTCTCCCCTCTCCTTTTTGACTTATATATGGAGCCTTTTGCCCAGCGTCTCAGGGAAGAGACAGCTATTTCACCATTTAAGAGCGGCTCATGGGAGAGGAAGGTAGCCCTGTACGCTGATGACATTCTCATTCTTTCGTCAGATCTAGAATCTTCTTTTCCTCGGGTGATTAAGTTAGCGAGAGATTTTGGCCGGGTCTCTGGCAATGAGGTTAACACAGATAAAACTGAGCTAATGTTATGGAACTTACCAGGGTGCCGATACCAAACCAAAAATAAGCTGCGCTACTTAGGGGTCGAAATTGTTCCAGAGATAGACAAATAGCAAAAGTTAACCTTATGAATATCTTAAAGGAGGGTCAAGAACTTATGAAATCCTGGATTCATCTCCCACTGTCTATCTTGGGTAGAGTAAATCTTATAAAAATGTCAATTTTGCCAAAGGTGACGTTTCTATTTAACTCTTCCACTGAATTTTGAGAAGTCATTAATGGATAAGTTCCTGCAATCCATTAATTTGTTTGTGTCGGCCTCAAAAGCTTCTAGAATATCAATGAAGAAGATAAGACGAAGAAGGGAGAAAGGTGGTCTCGCACTCCCCGATATCCAATATTATGCTTGGGCCTTTCAGGTAACACATTCCAGAATGCTGTTAAAATCTCCAGACTCTTCAGGGAGAGGAAAAGTGTTTTTAGCTATGTTAGAACAATCAGGGATTCCACACGAAGGCTTTTTGTTTAAGTATGGGGACAGAAAATTAATTAAGAAGGCAGACTGAACGTCCTATGTGGTGCAGCTCAAATTTGGGCTAGGATTAAAAAATTAACGGGTCTCGAATATTATTCAAGGCTAGCTCCTTTGTGGGACATCCCAGGAACTCCTAGCTGCCTTAAAGATCTGCTGGCAGTCCCTCTTAAAACAGCGGGGTTATTAGTATGGGGGGATCTACGGTTGATGGATCACTTTTACCTTGGGCTGTATTAAATAGTAAGTTGGAGGAGGGTATGTCAAGGTTCAAATATTTGCAGCTAACAAATTGGTCTCAGAATTTAAAGAGTTTGTTAGGCCGGGGGAACCTCCTGGTTAATAGGGAAGGGAAGACAGATATTTCTTTCTTCTATTGGGCTATTGAAGAGGCTATTGACGGTGATTTTAAGTTAGCCGAGGAGTTATGGGGGGAATCCATCCCGGAGACAGACTGGGTGGAATTGTGGCATACCTCTTATAATATTCTCTTCTCAGTTGTTAAGCCAGCTTTGCTAAGGAGGAACCATTACTTTACAACACACAGGGCTTATCTTTCCCTGGTGAGGCTCTCTAAAATGTCCAAAGGTTAAAAAAATGTAACTTGGAAAGTGTCCCAGATGTGCGTATGTTCCGGGCTTGCCCATCTCTTGTGACATTTTGGGAAGAAGTTGGAAACTCTTTAACATCTACTTTGGGACATCCAATACAAATCTTCCTCAAGCCCATCATTTTTGGTGTATTGAGTGACATCACTGGCTTTAATAGAGGCTTTCTATTCTTTGCTATTTTATTAGCCAGACGGGAAATATGTAAGAGATGTGTAGAGACTACACCCCCTACACATTCGGACTTGTTATCCCCCCTATATAAAACTTCTAAAACAGATCTGGCCAGATTGAAGAATTCTAAGAAGAGAGCCATCTGGAACTGTTTGTTAAATTGGACTTCAGACTGAGTAGTTTTTTGATTTTTGCTAAACAACATAAATATCGTGCTTCTTTTTGTCCTATGATTAAGCCTCAGTGGAGCTCTCAGACTGTGCTGGAGAGGGCTATTACCTTTTGGGTCCTAGCCTGTTTCGATCAAGGTAAGCCACCAACATCAGTCTTCGGTTTCATAATCCTGAAGCGAGTATAACCACCCTCTCACCAACAACGGGAGGGCAGCAACTGGAAGGAAGGTGGTATGCTATTGGTAGCGTGGGACGATGGGCGGAAAAGATTACCCTATGGCCTACTTCTCTTAATTGAGTAACAGTGGCAACCTTCTGATTTCAAGTTAGCTGAGGTTGGAGGCAAATGAGGAAAAAAAAGAGCAGAATGCATTCAGTCTTTCACTCAACAGGGGGAAGCCAATTCCCTTGTTAGACTCTGGGAATGGTTTGGTTGTAAATGTATATAGTTTGTATAGTTGATTCTCAAATCCCGGGATCCTCAAATTATGCAGCAGATCCTCGCATTCCAGTATCCTCTAATAATGCAGTGCATCCCCAAATCCCACAATAGCCTGCCACTCAGACGGGGTACATAGTCATAGCTTTCAAGTTGCCCACAAGAAAATAAAGTTAACTGTGCTGGAAATTGGGAGAAATGCCTGGGAGGTACAAATGTGACAGCTACGATCAATCAGTACAGATAATTTATTGAGTGTCAATGCCCTGAGTAATTTATGGAAGAGGCTGCCAATAATGACCAGGAAAAGAGATGGATGGGAGTGAAGGCAAGCTCTGTGACAAACCATGACAATCGGCTTGCAAGACAGATGTGAATAAAGTCATGGCAGACATTCTGGGCTAGCCTAACATGAAGTTTGAGTGGGGTAAAATGAGTATTTTCTAATATTAAGATTGTGCATCATCCTTGTGTAAGTCAGCACACAGGGCCCGATTCACAGAACTAACCTAAGACAAAATCCCAAACTTACTACCATTTAGGTATTCACAGAAGGCACTTACCCATCAATGAGTAAGTGCCTTCTGTGAATACCAAAATGAGTAAACGGTAGTAAGTTTAGGACTTTGTCTTAAATTAGTTCTGTGAATCAGGCCCACAGTTTTTATTCACTCTTACAGGGCCCTAGAAGCTCTTACCATGAGTGACATGACCGAAGTGGGGGCGGGGGCTGTCCGAAATTACATTACACACTCTATTAAAATATCCAACTATGATCATAGGTAGGCGAACTGATTGTGCTATCCATCCTATTTGGATTTTCAAATAGTTGGCTTGATTAATTGGGGGCATATACACTAAATAAGTGCTCTTCCATGCCGTTGTGCACGCTGATGACTGTAACATACCTCCTTATTCACATCTATCATCTCATTCTCGAGGGCCACCACTGCTTTTTCCACACTTTGACTTCTTTCACATATGATGAAAAAGTGGTGTAAAAAACTGACCTCTCTATTGCTTCTTCAATTTGTTTCCCTCATCTCGGGCCAAGTGGATCTCTTGTACAAAAAAGACCTGGTCCGCGTCACTTGAAATATATATTTATTTTACACATTTTTCTGATGTTACTCATCCCCCTTATGTTCAGGTAAGAACTTAAATGTATCTGCTTGTGCCATATGTATATTTTTGTAATTGCTAAAGACTTTTTCTTAGTAGGTCATGTGTGACCCACTTATACGCTAGGTTGTAGGTTTCAAACACCTGTGATACTATTGGTATATCATGAATATGGACTGGCCCAACAGCTCATAAAGCATGACAAAACACTAATCAATCTCCCAATATCGAAAGAATGGACTCCCACCCAATGCACTGATTATTAGTTCCTCTCTTTTATTGTATGATGCCAAGAGTCAAGAGCATTACTATCGTCTGTGGTTCTTCCAGCCAACCAACCCTGGTGGTTGGTCTCAGGAATACTTAATTATCTCCCCCAGTAGTTTGATATCTTATAAACTATTAAACTGATGTGTGAGATGCTTTAGTTCCTCTGGTGTAGGTTACCACACATGTAAGACTTCCCTACTGGCCATCTGCTGTTCTTGGAGATTGTGACGGCCATCTAAGTTTCTTCATTTAATGAAGTTCAGCGTCTAAGCCAGGATCAGTAGTATCTGGTGTTGTCACTCTCATACTTTTCTATAATTTCCTCTCTTTGTATGTGCCCACTGCTGCCATTGTATCTTTCCTTCTGCACTTGGCTCTTTGATGGGTGTTTCGCTCTCGGGGACCAGGATTTCTTTCTTGTCCATTATTCTTTTTGTGGTTCATAACTTGATGGATTATTACTTGTCCTTTCTTCGACACTGTTCTGCAGCCTCACCCATGGCCTTGCCTTCAACCCTTTCAGGCAATTAAGCCTTAGATTTCTACCATGTCTGTTTGTCAGCTGAAATCCCGAAATCTTCCAGCAAGGAATGGGTGTATGGCATTGCACAGCAAGTCATCCACTCCCAGCACCAGCATTTGTCGTTGAAGTGGATCTCCTCCCAAGTATTGAGTCTTTTGTTAGATGCCATAACTGTCCTTCCTCACTCTTTTTTTTTCTAAACAATCTCTGACTCTTTGAGTCATCAAACTCCGAACAGTGTTCCTGGTTGATAGATAAGCATAAGTCACTTCCCAGTTCCTGTATATTAGGGCCTCATCTCTTCCTCTATTAACTCATGCAACAAATAAACCTAGGCTCTCACCCTTTAGTCTTCAAACGCTATTATATCCTAGGGAACTCTGTGACATGTTTGCAGTATCAGTGTGAACTCCTTTATTCTCATTAGTGTAGGGGTTGGGATTTGGGTGGTACACAATGTTGTCTTCTAAATCCTGTCCACAATGGATTCCCTGTCATCACTCACCTAGGTATCTCAGTGGCCTTGCTAATTCTAACTCTCTTCCAGGCCCTGTCATCAAACTCACCTTAGCACATAGGTATGTTGGTTGCTGCTTCTAATCTGCAATGTTAGAGATGGGATGACACTTCTCATTTCCAATCACCCATCTCTCAGCTCTAGCAGGCCTTCTGGGCATATTATCTCAGCAATCCACCTACTCCTCTTCCTTAGCACTGACGGTTTCTGCGCTGTGTTGTCTGTATCTCTGTGACTTAAGAGCCTCTAGAGCTTCCTTGCTGCTCCTCTGCTACTCTGCAATGTCTTTCCCAGCAATCTGGCGTACACCTTCTTCTAGTGATTTTATCTACTGGATTCCCTCAATGGGGATTTGAAGGAAACCTGGGCCTACAACCTGCTCACTGTCAAGATTGAGCTACTGTCCTCTGCTGCTCAGGAGCCCAGTTTAGCCTCCTCACCATTCAGTCTCATTCACCACCTTGAGCTGCACCATTCAACCTCAATTTTTCAAAGTGCCTATGAGACTTTTTTGCCCAGTCTGGTAAGCACCCTCAAGAACCTGAGTCATCTTTAGCAGCAAGTCTCGCCTCAACTTTGACAGATAATGTTGCAGGATATTCCTTAATCTGGGTGGCAGGTGGGAACTCTACAGAATACCTCCTACACCATGAGCTTTCTGCCACCCATGCCCTACCCCAGACATTTAGTTTGCGGAAGAACGGAGTGTAGTTTATTGGAAATAGGGTTTATTGCTGAACTATTGGCAGGCTGTCCCTTGAGTTGTTTAGTATTGACATTTTTCATGAGTCTTAGTGTCATATTGTTGTGTAGACTTGTAAGGGATATCTCTGTCTGTTGTTAGGGAACGTCTTGTTTATGGTGAAATGATTTGTGTGAGATTAGAATGGATGTGAAGACAAAACAAAAAAACTAGCGCTTTTAGGGCCTGATTCACAAACTGCACTTTGCGTGTGTTTTGGAGTACTAAAGTAATACTGTAAAACCTACTACAAATTGTGATCTATAAACTGCACTTTTAAGTTCCATTTTTGAGTAAGTTTAAGGTTACTACTTTTTGGTATTCACAAACTGCATTTTTGTAGTAAGTTCCACTCTTGTAGCAACTTACAATTTTATTGTAAGTTCCTACTTCCATTAATTTTTATGGGGTGGTGTTTCAGTATGAGTGGTTTGCCATGTGTAGTGCCGGATGTACTACAAAACTGTAAGGGTCTGATTCACAAAGGTAATCATACACTTTTATGTAAGTTTACGACTGTTTGCTATAAATGCGGCCGGCACAGATAAGAGCGGTGGACGGGGGTAGGGGTGGAGAAGTCGACATGATAAGAAAAATTATATTTAAAAAAAAAAATCACTTACCTTGGGCTCTCCGCAATGCCAACTCGGCAATGTGGTGAGCACAAGGTAAGAGGTTTGATTTCTTTTCAAATTTAATTTAACTTATCCCATCTTATGTCTACTTCCCCGACCCTCACCCCACCTCACCGATCTTACCTGTGCCTGCTGCCCCTGTCTGCTATTCACTAGGGATTTGCGAGTGGTACCTTTACGAGTGCAGAGTCTTCACACATAAAAAGATAGGTCTTCTTTATGTTCGCAGACTCCACTACTCGGAAATCCCTTTAAAACTAGTGAACAATCATAAGCTCACACAAAAGTGTACCTATACCTTTGTGAATAGTAAACAATCATAAACTTACACACAAATGTATGTTTACCTTTGCGAATCAGGCCCTAAGTTACTGAGAAAGTGTAAGTTACTACATAAGTGCAGTTTGTGGATACCAGAAAGTAGTAAGCTTACTAAAAATTGTAAACAAAATCAAAAGTGTAAGTTACATTTGTAAATCAGTCCTAATGTCTCACTTGCTGATCTGCCAAATGCATTTTAATGTCTACTTGCTCACATTTTCATTTTATCTGGTTTTTATTTGGCGTTTTTTTTTACAAATCATGGCTTGAAATGTGTCTACTTGTTCATAGGGGCATCACTATACTTGCATCCGATTTCAAATAACATTAGCTGAATGTGTGCTCACTCACTTTTTACATCTTCAATACTGGTATGCATTCGATTTGTGGACGTATGTGGTGTTCTCACTCTGTCTCTGTGGCATTGGTAATACTGGAGCTCTGTAAACAAACATTCAGTTTAATTATAGAGGCTGATGAGTTAATCACACTCCATTCAATAACATGGGAAAATGCAAACCTATTTGCGTAAATCATCCAGCCATTAGTTATATTTAAAAAGCAATATTAATTTCAAGAGGAAAACATGTTTTTGAAAGTATGAACTAATTGCGAATTAAACAACAGGTAGAGCAATCTATAAATATTAATTAAAATTTCAAGCTTCTAAATCATCCCTTAACCATGCCAGCATTGATTATCGTTCTCAATTGGCCATTTCTAAATCTAATTAAAGTTTGTCTACAACAAATCACAAAAATTAATTGAAATTTACATTTAATCCCATAATGTAATCAATGTTATGTTACTCTGTAGATTCTAATTGGAAAATGCTTACGTAATCTTTTATTCCAAGTTCAATTACCTCTCATTATACATATGCACACGGAACATATGTATGCATATTGTTTTTTCCATTTCCATTTAACCCGAATGCATAAATCAATGGCTGAGAATTTCCTCCAAGGTGTGCAGAGACCATATATAAAAGGTCTATGCACAGTGCACTATAAATCCCTGTAAATGCAATTTTTGTACATTACTAAACAGATATGTAATACAATGCGCAGCTGCAGAGACCATAAAGAACGTGGGGGCTCATTAATGAGCCCTTGCATCACTTTTACGCCGCTGGTGCGTCACTTTTCATAAATGAGGCCCTTGGTTTCCTCACTAAAAGTTCAGATAATGTACAACAGCAAAAGATCACTCGGCTAAAGATGGGTGATAGTTTGGTATTGGGTTTCTGACCAACTGACTAGTTTAGAAAATATCAGAATTTGCTTCCAAGGTAAACAAGAACGTAATAAAATTAAAACATAACAAAGTAAACAAACATGAAATCTTAAAGGATAAAAACATAGGATAGGACGCAAAACGTTTGAAATATTCATGCAAAGTCCAAGAGGGGAAGCGTTCCTGCTTGCCAATTTACACCACTGAATTTGACCAAATGTCAACTTTAAGTTTAGTAAGTGCCTTATTAGCTTGGTATAGTAGTGTTACATGGCCATACTAGATATGTAGGCTGGTGGTCTGAACAGTCTCATCCATATTTAAAATAGAACAAGCATTTGCAAAACCAAGAAGACTGGATTTATTTTAAGGTGGGTGCTTGCAAACAGTTGGGTGACCGTGTGTATCTTCCTACTAAGACAATTCCACAATGCAGCAATACACAGAGCTACCACAATATAGAAGCTGAGAATAGGGTTCCTTCCTTGCAACGTGTTGGATAGAAAAAAATACATCATGTATTAACATTACAACACATTACCATTGCACACAGTGCTGTCGGTATATGCATTATTAACCTTCAAACGTTCCAAAGGTATCCCATCAATTCCCATATGCAGAGTTTTCTATGCACCCCACAGATGTACTCAGAGTCCATAGGACAGCATCTCATTATGGGCTCATACCTCCAAAACTCCCAAGCGGCCCACAATCTCAGGCCATGCCCCGGTATTCTCTTCGTATCCCATATTTTATCGAAGTTTCATGGATAACCACTAATCTTGCATACACCAGTCCATTCCAACTGTACAGAAATCCAACACAGGCACCTCCACTGCCCCCCATATCCATGCAACATCACACCTAGACATAATTGATGCGACATTACAGAATAAGGTGCACTTAGGTAGCGTCAGATCTCCTCATATTCCCTTAATGCCCAGTGGAGGGTTGAGCGTCAGGTTCTCTTTTATTGCCCCTGAGATATTTTGGCCCACCTGTGTCCAATACAGCCCCAACCTAGTGCAGCCCCACAGAGTTTGAAGCAGTTTCCATGCCTTCCTCTTTCCCACAGGCATTTATCATCATAATGTTTCCCCAGGTGCAAGAGCTTGGTACTTGTATAGTGTGCCCCGTGCAGTATTTTAAGCTGCACAAATCTAAATCCAGACCTAATAGCAACCTCCCACAGTTGACGACATGCCTCCCCAGGTCTTCTTCCTTCAAAGTTCCCAGATCCTCCTCCCATTTTCCCCATGTGTGTCCAGAGAGTTGAGTATGAGCGTTGTTCACAAATGTTCTTTAAATCTGAGAAATAGCGTGTTTGTGTAGCTGAGTGAAGAGTAATCTATACTCCAATGGCGACTTATCCACCACCTCCTTCAGTTTCTCCCCATATCCCGCCAGGGCATGTTTATTTGTGCATACTGAAAATACTGACTGTTCATATTCCTGATGTAGTTCCTTGAAATAGAGAAGCTCCTATGTGCCCTAATGCCTCCCAACTTGGATATTCCAAGCTGGTTCTGCCATCTCGCCCTTTCCAATGACATAAAATTTGCAAGAGCATTAGATTCCTACAGGGTGGTCTCTAATTTTACACTTCAGCCCTGGCTAGCCATAGCAATGGACTAATTGAGCCCTGCTTTCAGTTTGCCTGAGGTGTGGTGAGTTGAGGTATACTACCCAACATGTGCAGGTGACAACAACGGTGAACAAGCCACATTGTATGTTCAATTTGTACACTGTGGATATACACTTCTTTTCTCATTGCCACACTTCTACCTGCAGAGTGATAGGATTCTAATACAAGGTCCTGACGAATGCTAGACCCATCTAGGTTTTTGATTGCTCTCAATAAATTCTAATAATACATTAGGTGTTTTTGGATTGTGATGGGAATAATGCATTATGGGTCTCTCATAAACTCCCTGGTGGCCCTTTATGTGATTGTATTACCCATCCTCCCCATCCTATTTGCAGATTGGATTTCTTCCATATTTTAATTATCAGTGAGGTCAGGGTTAATTGTGGGGCTGTCCAGCCCTTACCATACAGCCAGCTCAGATATCCTCTTGGGGCCAATTCCCTTTTGCCTGCCATAAATGAGGGTTCCTCCTTGAGGCAAAGGCACACCCACTGACTATCAATAACAGGTTTGTTTACTCATATAACCGTGATTTGAGAGCACGATCCCACTCTCACATGGATTTCTGTTTAGGGTCTGTAGGGATATTCTAAGGGCGCCTCCATCCCAGAATAATGTCTGTGTCATTGTATCTATCACTCATACAAATTTATCAGGGATTTCATATAATGTATTCTGCAGCATGTATAGGAACTTGCTCATCTTGAAGAGAACAGCCCTTGCCCTCTAATGATATTGGGAGTTTCCTCCAATGCTTTGCAGCCTGCCTATACACTTCCAGTATATGGCCCACATTACGCTGGTGGAATTCTTCGGGTTTCAGGGTCACCTATAATCCTAAGTACCTGAATCACTCAGGTGTATATATCTGAGGGCATGGCCAGCCCAGAAGCGTTGACTACCGAGCCACCTGGAACGCTACTGACTTTTGCCAGCTGATGCATATGTAACAGTATTTCTCAAATGTGTCAAGAACTTTGAGGGTTCTGGGGATGAAAGGACAGTATTTCTGTTGCATCTTTGAAAAAATGTTTTTTTCACTTGCATTTTTATATTGTTAACAAAAAAGGCTGTAAATCCGACAATAAGTATCATGACAGCAAATTAAACAAATGAATAAACTAGGAAACACCAGGGTGATTAGTGAATGGCTGCTTGCAAGCTAATGATTTACATTATATTATTTACAAAATAAAAAAGAACATAAATCAGCACTTAAAATATCCCTTTATCAGCAAAATACACACATTAAAAATACACTTTTGGTATTAATTACTAGCTACAAGTCATGTTGCATCTGAAGTATAGCATAAAGTTTGCTTGATTCCCAATCACAAGAACCTAAAAGGTACATGTTGGGCCTGTCCCTTTTTGCAGGCTCGTCCCCAGCTGTTTTGACTTCTGTTGCTTAACCCTTTTTTGTTGGCATTAGGGCTTTATGAGCTTTCCCAGTGCTAACCAGTGCTAAAGTGCTTGTGCTCTCTCCCTAAAACATAGCAACATTGTCCTACACCTAATTGGTACATTTAATGTACTTGTACGTCACTAGTAAATAGTAGTAGACGTAACCAAAGCTTTCAAATTAAATCCTACTTGTATCATTAAGGTTCGCTTTAACCACACTGACTTTTGACCTTTTGATATTTTGCTATGCTGTGATTAGTGACCCCTTATATTAATATTTTTATTAATTATACATATTTATTCCAGATTTATTTATTGGACGCTCCACCATTCAATATTGTTTATCCTGATGATGACCATTCTAGTTGAGTTTGGTCCAAACGCCGTTGACGCCTATATGTGGCCTAGACTGAAGAGGACACAATCTTGGCTATTTCTGTTTTTTGTTTTGTCTGAACAGTTTTTGTGTATAATAATGTTTCCTCAGCCACTGTTTTGTTTACACTGTCAATTGTCTTTATATTGTTTGTTGTGTAACTTAGAGAGTGCCAGTTCATCTGATTTTATATCATTGTCTTATTAGAATTTTGTACATGTTTGTGCTTGTGTAGGGGTAGCATTTGTTAATAATATTATTTTTTTGGCATAGTTTGTTCTGTTTAATGTGATGTATTTTTATTACTTGTGCCTTTGTTAGGATTCTAGTCTCTCCATAAAACATGGCAAAATTATCCTACACCTAATTGATACATTTAATTTAAATAGTAGTACATGTACCCAGAACTTGCAAATTAAATCCTACTTGTTGTCATGCGGCACCTATTGTACTACCCACTAAAGTAGCAATTTAAAACATATCCCAGGTCTGCCACTGCCATATGTGTGTAGTTTTAAACTGCTATTTTGATCTGGAAAAATAAACCTATAAACCTTGTGCCAGGCCCAAACCTCCCTTTTTAATACATATAAGTCAACCCTAAAGTAGGCCAGGGCAGGGCGTATTACATTTAAAAAGTAGGATGTGTGGGTTTGAGTTTTACAGGTCCTGCCAATTAAAAACAATTAAAGTTGTATACAGGTGTATGGTCTATCTTTCCCATTGACTAACACTGGGTTACCTTATTACATTTAATAAGTGATAGCTTTTGATTTGGAGCAAATATAAGTATACTGATTACCATCAAGTGAATGGTAATATAATATTCTCTTTAATGGTAAAGTTGGATTTTAAGTCACAATTCTGAAATTATGACTTATTAGATAGTTGGCATTTTCTTTCCCTACACGTTTGTGTATCCTGCTAGTGCCCTGGAACACAACTGTGAATGGCTCTGCTGTTGGGGTTTGGGTATTACTTCCAGACAGTGACACAAAGGGGATTAGGTGTGAGCAGGATGGGATATCCTGGTAGTATGGCTGAGGGTGGAGCTCTGCCTTGTCCCACTTACACTTTGAAGGGCTAGTCTACAGTACGCACAAAGGAACCTGACAATAGTCTTTTGTTACCCCTGACCCCTTGTTCTTGGCGCCTTGACAGGTAAGGGAAGATCTTTCCAGAACCAGATGTGAGAATGGTATAAGAAATCACCCCTCACTTCAAAAGCTGACACCAAGTATGCATATTGGACCTTCAATACCACTCATCGGTACACTCTAGAGCATGTGGAAATTACAGAAGAAGGTTTGTCTTGCCCCCAGAGAACTGCCCTGCTGCTATCAGAGGACTTCCTAGCTCCTTGAGGAGAGCCTTGATCTCTGACAAGCAAGACTGGACCTGCTCCATTCATCCCTGAGCTACAGGGACACAACAAGCTCCAGATTTCTCTTTTCCTCTGCCCTGCTGACCTGCTGCACTGAACCTGCCTGGACCTACAACTGGACCTGCCTGAGCCCTGCTGATCTCTGCTGGAATGAGCTCCTGGTCCCCAAGAAGTGCCTCTTCAGGTCCTGGACCCTCAATTGAGGTTAAGTTGAGCTCAGCAGAGCTCCTCCTGTGAAGAAAGGAGAAATCTTGAAGTTTTGGGCTCTTTGCAACCGCGAACAAGGCCGTTCATGCCACGACTCTGTGAAGCTCAACCCGACTCTTTGCACTACAGCAACTGCCAGCGATGACTTAAAATGCAACATCTACACTTCGTGCTACAGCAAAGACAGACCGAGGTGAATGCCAATGTGAAGCTCCAGCAATGATCATCCTTGACCTCTGACCGGCTCCTTGTGCTACAGCAACAGCAACAGCAGCCCATCCTGCCTGGCCTGCTCTTCACGCCACAGCAACAACCATCCACAATACTCTTCCGGCTCCTTACACCATACACGAAGGTTAACTGAACTATTCGTGCTGTACTTTGAGAAGGAAACTTTTTCAGCTGGACTAACCTGGTGCATGTATCCAACCCACACTCCTTTACATTTGACTTGAACTTGTGACTTTCCTCCGGTCTAGCATGACAAGATGACAGTGAGATGTGCTTAAAAAAAACTTTGAAATTGCATACCTCCAGTTCTGCTGATTGGATTTTTGTTGTTATGGTATGATTTTATTTAATAACATTTACTCTGTTTCTCTATTTTTCTGAATTGGATTGGGAGTTTTCTTGCGCTGTGTTTTCGCTTTATTACTGCTTGTGTGCTGCATAAATAATTTATACACTGCTTCTTAGTTAAGGCTGATTGCTTGTGCCAAGCTACAGAGACCCCCAAACTCCCCTCACCGCAAATATTTAAGAGGCCCAGAGGATGGGGTACCTGCGGTCTACAAATGGCTTGGGCTAGGAGGACATAACCCCCGCCCCAAAAAGTATATATGCTAACCCCTTTGGCCCTGGGCCATACCTGGGGTTTAAAAAGAAAAGTGTGGAATCCATTAAGCAGATAACAAATGGGTTCCAATACACATTTTCCCCATGCAATATTCAATTGGAAAAATAGGCACAGCTTGATGATCATTGGGCTGTATCAACATCAATGCACAAGCCCAGAATGGGCCCATGGACCTGTTAGGCTGAAATTGCACCATCTGCCTCACATACAAAGAAACTACTAGCTGCACTGTGTACTGTTTATACACCAACCCAGACAATAATTAATGTTTGCACTCGCCCAGGATCCACCCGCCGACTCCACCGACGCGAACACCGCCGCCCACAACCTCCGACAATGGATTTACAACTGCGCCAGCACCCCCGCCCCCTTCAAGACACCCCCCAACAGCCACACCAGCAAGAAAGCCACCTGGTTCACCGAAGATCGCCATACCTCCAAACGAACATGCTGAAAACTGGAAAAGAACTGGCTCCGTGAACGAACACCGGACAGCTACGCAGCCCACAAGAACGCCACTCGCAGACACCATCAACTCATCAGAACCGCCAAGAGGGTCTCATTCAAAAAAAAACTAGATTACAACACACACAACAGCAAAGAGGTCTTCAACATCGTGAAAGAACTTTCCAACCCCAGCTCCAACACCAACGACATCCTGCCTTCGCAAGACCTTTGCGACTCGCTGGCCACCTTCTTCCACCTCAATATCACCAACATCCACGACAGCTTCGGTGCCACAACCGCCCGACAACCACCACCCCCATAACCACCACCCACACCAACCGCCTGCTCTCCTAGACCAGCATCAACAACGAGGACACCAGCGAAATCATGAACACCATCTACTCCGGATCACCGCTAGACCCATGCCCTCACCACATCTTCAACAAAGCCTGCACAGCCATCGCACCCCATCTCCGGTAAGTAACCAATATCTCCTTTGAGACAGCAACCTTCCCAGAAAGCTGGAAGCCCGCCGAGATCAATGCCTTACTCAAGAAACTCAAGGCGTACCCCAAGAACCTCAAGAACTTCTGACTCATCTCCCTACTCCCGTTCCCGACGAAGGTCACCAGTCTCGCCGTTGTCCAGCAGGGTCCTGATGTCATTGGTGGCGGTGATGAAGGCAGTCTCAGTGCTGTGGTTGCTGCGGAACCCTGACTGGGAAGGGTCCAGGATTCTGTTTTCTTCGAGGTATCAGGTTAGCTGTCTGTTGACGGTTTTCTCGATGACCTTGGCCGGGAAGGGGAGCAGAGAGATGGGCCAGAAGTTCTTGAGGTCCCTTGCCTTAGGTTTTTGAGTAGGGCATTGATCTTGGCGTGTTTACAGGTCTCTGAGAAGTTTGCGGTCTCGAGGGAGAGATTGATGACATTGCGCAGGTGGGGTGTGATGGAGCTGCTTGCTCTGTTGAAGACGTGGTGCGGGAATTGGTCTGACAGAGAGCCGGAGTGGATTGTGCGCATGGTCTTGATGGTGTCATCGATGCTCACAATGGCCCAGGCTAGCAGGGGGTCGTGGTCGATGGTGTGCGGAGGGTCTGTTGTGTTGCTGTCTGTTGGGGCTGTCTGGGTGTTGAAGCTGTCGTGGATGTCTGCTATCTTGCGGTGGAAGAAGGTGGCGAGGGAGTCGCACAGGGCTTGCAACAGCGGGATGCCGTTGGTGTTGGAGCTGGAGAGTTCCTTCACAATGTTCCATAGCTCCTTGCTATTGTGTGCATTGTTGTTGAGGCGGTCTTTGAAAGCAGTCCTCTTAGCCGCCCTGATGAGGTGGTGGTGGTTGTGGATGGCATCCTTGGGTGCTGTGTGGCTGTCTGGAGTTTGTTCACTGTGCCATTTCTTCTCTGGTTTCCGGCAGGCTTGCTTGGAGGCTAGGAGTTCTGGGGTGAACCAGCTGGACCTCTTGCTGGTGTCTCTGTGGGGGGGTTTCCTCTGCGGGGCGAGGGTGTTGGCACAGTCCTCGATCCAGCATCTGAGGCTGTGGGCAGCGTCGTCGGTGTTGGAGGGATTCGTGGGTGGGCTGAGAGCGAGGTTTGCGTGTAGTTGGTCTTCTGTGATTTTGCTCCAGCAGCGGTGGATCTGTTGGATGCTGTGGTGTGTGGTGGGCTTCTGGAAGGCGAAGTGGTTGCAGCGGTGGTCGGTCCAGAGGAGTTCGGTGGTGTGGCTGACGGAGACGTGCGGGCTTTAGGAGAAGACGGGGTCGAGCGTGTGGACAGCGGAGTGGGTGGGCGTTGTGACGAGTTGCTTCAGTCCGAGGTGGGCGAGGTTATTGATCAGGGTTGTGGAGTTATTGTCGTTGTTGTTCTAAAGGTGAAAGTTCAGGTCTCCAAGGAGGATGTAGTCGGTGGAGGTCAGGGCGTGCGTGCTGATCAAGTCTGCAATGGAGTCGCTGAACTGGGGGCGGGGTCCGGGTGGTCGGTAGATGAGGGTGACTCTGAGGGTGGAGTTAGGGTCTGTGTGGATCTGGAAATACATGTGTTCGGAGGTGCTGAGCGCATTGGCGTTGCTAGTCGAGACCCTGATGCTGTACTTGCGGACGATGGCGATTCCTCTTCCGACTCTGTTGGTGCGGTCTCTGCAGGTGATCTTGTAGCCATCTGGGATGGCTATGGCGATGTCGGGTGTGGAGGAGTCGTTAAACCAGGTCTGTGTCAGGAAGGCGACGTCTGGGGATGTTGTGCCGAGCAGGTCTCAGAGCTCGACGGCATGCTTCCTTGCAGACTGGACCACATCCTTCCTCTCCAGCAGAACTCAGAGCATCCGCCTCCCCCCCTTCCACTCCAGTACTAACGAGATCATCTGCGGCGTACCCCAGGGCTCTTCCCTCAGCCCGACACTGTTCAACATCTACATGGCACCACTCGCCCACGTTGCCCGACAGCACCACCTCAACATCATCTCCTATGCCAACGACACCCAGCTTATCCTCTCCCTCACCAAAGACCCTTACACCTCCAAAACCAACCTCCACGAAGGCATGAAGGCCGTTGCTGAATGGATGAGAAACAGCCGACTGAAGCTGAACTCAGACAAGACAGGGGTCCTCATCCTCGGCTCCGCCCCCTCAGCCTGGGACGACTCCTGGTGGCCGACAACACTAGGAACAGCCCCGACACCCACCAACCACGCATGCAACCTAGGGGTCATCCTCGACTCCACCCTCTCCATGGCTAAACAGGTCAACGGCGTCTCCTTATCCTGCTTCAACACCCTCTGAATGCTCCGCAGGATCTTCAAGTGAATTCCCACCGAAACTAGAAGAACAGTCACCCAGGTCCTCGTCACCAGCAGGCTGGACTACGGAAACGCCCTCTGCGCAGGAACGTCGGCCAAGCTCCTGGGACAACTGCAACGCATCCAGAATGCTTCGGCACGTCTGATCCTCGACATTCCCCGCCGCAGCCACATCACACCCCACCTGAGAGACCTGCACTGGCTCCCCGTCAACAAGAGGATAATCTTCAAGCTCCTCATCCACGCACACAAAGCTCTCCATAACACTGGCCCAGCATACCTCAACAGACGTCTCAGCTTCTACACCCGCACCCGCCAGCTCTGCTCCGCCGGCCTCGCCCTCGCCCTCGCCACAGTCCCGTGCATCCGAAGAACGACTGCCAGCGGCAGATCCTTCTCCCACCTCGTCGCCAAGACCTGCAACACCCTCCCCAACAACATACGGCAGACCCAAGACCTACTGGCCTTCAGAAGACTTCTCAAGACCTGGCTCTTCGATCAGTAGCTGCAACCCCCCCTCCCCCCCTCCACCCCAGCGCCTTGAGACCCTCACGGGTATGTAGTGCGCTTTATAAGTGTCTTGATTGATTGATTAAAAGCAGCACAGTTTCACCAAAATCAGCTGATGGACCTCTCTGCTTGGTGCATGGGCTGTAAACATGTTAATAAAATGGCATCTCATCCTTAATTGTGAATCAGAATAGTATGTTTTGAGAAATTAAGGCTCTAACTTAATGTACATACCAAGTTGCAAAGGATACGCAGATCGAACAGACAAAAGACTGGCACAGGGTTTCCGAAATTATGTGCATTTAGGTTAGTTAACATGTTTTAACGTAAAGCCTTTGCCCCAATAGCAACGTGCTCATTCTCGCAGCGTGATAGGGTGCGTGTGTGCATAAAAATCCCTCATCCTTCGTTTAAATAATAATTCTACTAGATTTTTTCGATTGTGAGTAAATGTATGCATTCTTTTATTTACATTCATTTAGTAAAATGTAGTTAATTGCATTCATTTATCATATACATCTTTCATAGATATAGACGACATACTCCATGTCATTTCATAACATTTCATTGTCTCCAGTAGGTATCTTCTCAACAAATTACCTAGGATTTTGTTCGAAATATGTGTGATATTGTGCACAGTGCTGTGCATGTGAGCACCACACAAAAGTAAAAGTGCTTACAAGATTTTACCCCTTTGTTGTCTAATTTTATCCGGTGCAATAAATATCGTTACAAAAACTAGGCCAGTCGTAGAGAAAGGTTAAGTACTGAAAATTGTCTCTCAAAGCGCAAAAAAGTTAGCTCGAGTAAAGGGAATCAGGAAATATTAGTAACATTCATAAGAAGAGACAAATGTGGATCATTGAAAAACTTTGTAAATAATAACTTTACACAACTCGACTCCCATTTTCAGTTGTTCCCGTTCTACTATATGCTCTGCCTTCCACCGCCTCTTTTATTTGCACCGCACACTCCGTAGTGCTGCGAGGCAGCTCACAAACTGCACGGGGGCGCTAATCAAAAACGTGTAAATACAATAAAAATAATAAATTGGTGAGCCGCAGACTTATTGTTCATCTAAACAGTTTAACCCATTGTCATATTGTGTTATCTCCCTTCACGGATCCAGCGTCGGATTACTCCACTTTAATTCCGACCCCACCTGTTTTCGACCAATGATAAACAGAGAAATCGGGAGCATCTCCTATAAATTCTCTTCTCGCCGATTAGATGCTCTCGCCCCTTCGCGCTCCCCTGCAGATTCAATTTCCCCACATCAACAGGCTCCTCCTGAACTCGTTGATGCCTCGTGTGCTTTGTGTGATCTTCATCACGCAACAGAAATTGTCAGCATGCCCTGGCTGCGCCGTCACCCGGGGTATCCATGTTTTTTAAATTTTGTATCTCATTCCTGTCCGAGCCTGGCGCACGCTCAAATCTTTTAAATCTTCTAATTTATTTTAGCTGATCTTTTGGCACCTGGAAGTCAAATTTCCCAGGTGGACTCCTCTGGCTGTGCTCTGGTAGTTCCATGTTAAATTATTCACTTAATAGCCTGAACCCCTGCATTTTGTTATCCCATCTGGTTCTCCTAAAGGTTTATCTCCCACAAGGCTTTGCTGCTTCAGATTCCGACATTTTCTCCAGAGAGACAGTGTGTATCCAAGAATAGATTTTTTATTAGGTGAGAAGGATTCCAGAGATTTACTCGAATGTGCCTGCTCTGGTAAACGTGGACACCTGCTAGCAGTCATTGTATTGTGATGGCCTGCATACTCACTGGTATTTTGTTATTTTTTCATGACATTGTCGAGGTAAGTGCACACCCTGAGATAGATAACTCTCAATCATTTTGGGGGGGGGGAGGGGGGGATTTGTTCACTCTAAAGAAGGTCCTGAGCGCCTTATTCACAAAGGTAAATGTACAATGTTTTGTAAGTTTACGGTTCTTTACTATTCACAAAGGTATTTTACGTGTAGTATATTTATGAGTGCGGACCCTCCGCACACGAAAAGATAGGACAGTCCTAGCTGTTTAAGTGCAGAGACTATGCAGTCGTAAACATGCTCATAAAATACCTTTGTGAATAGCAAACAGTCATAAACTTACCCTAAAGTGAAAACTTACCTGTGTGAAGCAGGCCCCAAGAGTTTGAGTAATAAAGGGTACTGCAAAGTAATCAGGCCATTACCAACTCACCCATTCTTCATCGCTCCAAACCTTACAAAGTTGGCTACATATAAAGCAGTCTATGCTGATTATTGTAAAAAAGAGAAAACAGTAAAACTGCCAGAGAAAAACCAGACCACTGCACGTTCCATGTCCAGCAGTGTGTAATGAGACAAGCACACTAGATACCTGCTGGCCTGCCAATCAAGCAGAAGACAATATGTTTGATGGACAATATGCCCAACTGCAGAAGGCAGCCTGTGAACAGCTGTGATCAACAATCAGGGCACCTAAACCTGTCGCAAATGATAACTTCCATGTCCCAAACTTGATTAATCTAGCCATGCAAGAGAGGAACTGCTGGGACAGGTGGTAGGGTAAGCCAGAAGTCCATGCAGACACCACCCAAAGAGAGCTAACAGTTTCAACTCCCTACAATAGAAATAATGGCAGTGAAAGCAAAGCATGGCTCTGACAACATACAGAAAGACACTACACAGAAGGTAAAGGTTAAACAATTCCCTTCTAACTCCAAGGAAGAAGGAAGTGATAAGCTGACATGTGAGCAAAAATGATGATGGAAATGGCATGGAACATAGAAGTACAGTCCACCTTATGAAAGGCAGAATCAAGTAATAGAACAAAGAAAATGACTTAAACCCCTCAGCCGGAGACAAACAAACAGCTAGAGCTAAAACCCAGTGAGATGGGCAGAAGTTGTACATCTATAAGATTAAAATGCCTAATTCATTGAAAGAGGATGAGAGAAACACCCAGGCAATTGCTACAGCCAAGACAATCAGTAACACTACAGACAGAGAGGAGATGCAGCCACCCAACAGTGGAACATCAAGAAGAAGTTAATTAATTGAATAGCACACTACTCAGCCACTTAAAGAACAATCTGGTCGAGTCCTTTGAGGCCAAGATAGTGTGCTATTCTGATGAAACTCAGCTACTCTTCCCCATTTAAGAAAGATGATCAAGAGCCCATCAAATTTTGCCGATCTAAGGTCTTTCAGTGGATGGGTTACAACCAACTCAAATGTAACCCTGATAAGAACGAGTTTCTCAGCATTTGTTATAATTTTACTCTGAATTTACATGCTGGCTGGATGAGACTCCTTCACCTAATGCCCAAGCTGATGTAGTAAAGAACTTGGGGGTTAAGACTGACAAACAGGCGGCCCTTCAAACTCAAATCAACATGGTTGTGGGCAACTATTTTGGTTTGATGCACATGGCCAAAAAATTCTTACAATTCCGTTTCTTACCCATAAGGACTACCATTCTCCTCACCCGGGTAGTGCTCAGATTAGATTATGCCAAAGGTCTTTGTGCAGGACTTTAACAAAACCTGCTACAGAAATTGCACACTGTTCAGAATGCAGCGGCTCATCTGGTACTCCATCTACCTAGACAATTGTCAGTGTCGACCCATTTGAGTAACCTACACTGGTTACCTGTCAAAAAAGGATTGTGTTCAAACCCTTACACTCATGCACAGGACTCTACACCAGTCTGGTCCAGATTACCTGTCCTCTAGGATTACATTTTACTCTCCCCTTAGAACTCTGTGGTCATCTTCTGGTCACTTTGCCAAAGTTCCTAGGATAAAGTGAGCGTAAATGGGAGGCAGATCCTTCTCCCTCCAGGGCACCGCAAGCTTTTGAACAGCTTGCCAGTTGATTTACGTCAAGCAGTCAATGAAGGTTCTTTTAAAAAACAGTATAAGACCTAGCTTTTTACTCTTTAAATGCAACTCTTTTCTATCTCTCTTACTTTTCCACTAGCGCTGGGTCCCTCCTGGGAGTAGCCACATGCTTTATAAATCCTGCTATTAATTTATTCAACTCTTGAGACAGAAGAAACAGTACTAAAACAGTCAGATATTTTGGAGGCCTGAGCAGCAAAACATGAAAACCAATGGTACAACTGGACCTAACAAAGCATTTAAGCACCATGACACAAAGCCAGCCTATAGAAGGAAGGTACTATGCCAAGACACTGAGTAGAGCAGAATCAGACACAGGAAAACATCAACAACAGGGTCCAATTTGTAACTCAGAGCAATTTAACTAACAGCCACCGGAAGCCACCAACACATGATATGATGAATGGGTTGTGCTAAGAAAACCATATGCTTTGCTCTGTACACTGTGAGGCACCATCTTGCTGACCTACCCATGCTACCCCTGCATCCCCTCCCAAAAATAACTTGCAGCGGTGAGAGTCGGAAAATATTTGCACAAGCACCTTAAAGTTTAGAACACATCGGAAGTGAACAGGAAACGGCATCCGGGTCCGGGACAAGAAGGTCCCGCAAGCCTTGCAACAAATGCTATGGGGCCTAGCGAGATGTGTGATGATCCCGCAGCCTTGTTATTTACACCAAAATATCGGTCCCGGGGACAACATGACATCCTTAATAGAATAAATCAATTGTGATTCCTGCACTCCTTGCAATGGTTACCAACTGTGTCATCACAAGAATTACAGAGAGTCTGGTTCATACTAGCTTATGCTACAGAAGAGGGGGGATCTACTGTAACTTGGTGGGCCAATCAGCATATGGTATAGATGAATCTTGGCAAAAATATGACATTGGACAACAGGGAACTACTGGTCCATGAAAGTACTCCAGAACCCTATTAAACAGTATTTGAAAATGTACACATAGGCTCAGCAAACCATCAGCATGTAGAGCCTCAAAAGCCCTGTGTGTTCGTTTCAGCTCAAGGTCTGAAGGTTAATAAACAGTTGTCTACAGCAGGCTCCCATTTGCAATGTTCAGGAAACGCCCAATAGGTTGATCACCATCCATAGGAGTTAGGCATAGATCAGAGCTTACATCAATGATAACTATTCTAACTGCAGTCTACAATGCAATCTGGTTCGAGAAGAGGCTACCGGCATCATTGAAAATCTGCAATAATCTTCCCTTTACACAAGAAAGGTCTTCTGGATGATCCCTCTAGTTATCAATCAATCTCCCTACTCGGGCCAGTAGAAAGAAATGATGCTAAGCTTTTGCACACCTGCCTAGATGATTGGCTAGGCGACAATAGGATCATCAATGCTTCACAGGCAGGATTTTAGAAGGGGCAGAGAACAATCGACCAAGCAATGTGGCTTTTCACACTGTAAACTGCAATCTACTTTGGCAAACACTACTAGCCCTGGACTGCCCAGCAAAACTAGAGTCAGCCTTCAAGCAATTATATAGCAATAATACTTCAGTTGTCAGATATGGCCCAAGAGGCAAAATTATCTAAAGCCTTAGCATAAAAATTGGGGTCAGACAAGGATGTGACTTCGTGCCAGCGTTGTTTAACATCTTCATCAATGACGTTGTCGACTATCTGGGGGACCTAAATCTTCATGTACCAGTTCGTGCGGACCAAAATGTGGCAATTTTGCTTTTTACTGATGACGCAGTACTTCTATTGCATACAGAATTAGCTATGCACAAGCTCTGGAAGGCATTCGAAAAATGATTGCAATAAAAAGGAACTGTGGATCAATACTGCAAAAAAAATATGATCTTAAAGGGCAGCCCTAAACAGAGGAGTTCCTTTTAAAATCTATGGAATCATACAGGACTCCGTCGACCACTGTCATTGCTCCACAGATTTGACTCCAAGTTGACCTGATCTGTTCAGCTACTTAGAGGAGAAGTGACATTGAGTCAGTATGCCTGCAGGGTACTACACTTTGCTAAAAGCCAGGGAAACAGACTGATTGGCCCTGAATTTGAAGCATACAGAGCACAAGCCCGTACTGCAGGCCTATATAGTGCAGAGTTATGGGGCTATACAAATGTGAAAGGGTTGGCTAAGATAGAGAACTACTTCTTACGTCACCTACTTCTGCTTGGTCCTGGGACCCCTAAGGATGCATTGAGGTATGAGCTGGGAGTCAAATCTTCTAAGCAATATGCAGCACTATGTCGCATCCAATACCAGGTAGGAATGTGGACAAAACATGAGTTGAAACCTTAGCCATTATGTGAGACATTTAGGTGTTAGTCAAACAATTCGGAATCCCCTATTTTAGCCATGTGGCTAACATCCCGCAAATCATAGGATGTGCGTGTATAAAGGAAAGGTCCTGGCAATATATGTCCATTAATTTGTCAAGGAACAACATAGACCAGATTCAGATACCCAGACAAGTTTAGCCCCCCTTTTAAAAATTATTGTTTATTACTTTTAGGCTAGGTACTGTGCAGGAGAAGCCGTACACAAGCTCATGAAAAAAGGGTAAGAGCAGCATATCTAATTGTGGATGTGGATTTGGGGAGGAGGAAGGAGTTTATAAAGCACTTTTTTTTAAGTTATTTTGCACTTTTACGTTAAAAGCCAGAAGAGAATAACTCTGCACGCTTTTTGTTGCTCATATTTTGAGAAATTATAAAGATACTTTAATATTGTGTATGCATATTGACTCCAATCGAATTATTAACCACGTGTATGCATAGATATATGTGGCTTGAATAGTAACTAGAGAAATGCACTAACCATGCCATTTAGGATCTTTTAAAACGGTTTTTACTTAATTATTTTAATTGAATATTCCACTGACTGCCTTTTAGCTGCCTGTATTTGATTCTAACCAGAGGTTTTTCTGGCCATCTGAGATAAATGTAGTCTTGTAAGTATTATGAATCTGGAGCTGGATGATGGCTATTCACTTTCTTTATGGTATCAAGGCCACTTTGAGATGCACTTTATTAGTGAGCCAAAATGTTCAGATTCGTTTTAAAATCATCAATGCGGCCCAGCAATGGATGTCCTTGTGGCCAGTTATATTCATGTGTCCTTACAGGAGTTAACACTCTAAAACTGGCCAAAATGCCAGACACTAGTACTCTTATTGTAGTAAGACCATCTTCAGAGGGAATTTAACAATGACTTGATCAGATTTGGTGATCTTTTCATTATCTACTTGCCACTTTGATGAGGCCGGATGAACATATTTTTATAAGTATCCGCGTTTTAGAACCTGTTGTTTGCTATGTATAAGCCTGTTTTACAGTACAGTTATGTCTTAGTTATTGAAGTATGTTATTAATTCCTAAAAGTGTGTCTATCTTGCCATGCCTATTGTATGGCCTGTCTGTGGCAGGTTGGCACAATAAATACAATAAATACATAAACTGTATATTATGCAGCCCTTTTTGCTTTTCATAACTGCTCATAAGAAAGAACATCATGGGATAGATAGGAGTTATTTTTATTCCACATTTTTATATTAAATATACAAGCATTAAAAAGTGAAAACAATTTATAATATAAAATGTCTGATTGATGTTCAGTGATTCAAAGCAGATTTTAAATCTTGTAGTGGGAGATCCATTGTATTTATTTACATCAGGTTATGGAGTGTTATCTCTGGGCCCAGCCTTTTAAAATTCACTGTTGTGATATGAAATACAGCTCATATTAAAATGTATAAAAGATTGCAAGAATAACGCCAACGATGACTGCAAGTAGAGTAAGGTCGTTTTAGCGTTTAGTAACATTTCATCCTAAAAGAAAAGCGCGTTTACTCTTGAGGAAAAGGTTTGAAGGGCAGATGTATGTTTCACTGTGGATGGAAAGGTATTAAGCTGCTAAAGGCTCCCTACAGAAGACATTATGACTCCTGCGGGTTCAAGCTTGAACTGAGCTATGAGTAGTCTTATCTCAATTTTACATGTTTACTTAAATAGATTGTGTGTAAGTTAGAGGTAGGTTTATAATGCATGGCTGGTAAGAGAAGCAGCTGGGGGTTAAGAACAAATAAAAGCTTCAACCATTATTTTTGTGGAGTCCGGATCCCAAAATAACAGATAATGAATGATACAACAGTTTAAGCCATAGGTAACTGGTTTAGCGACAATTTGTTTAGTGCTTATAACCACTCATACACAGGATTCCAGGAAGATTGTATTGTACTGTAGTTGCATTTATATTTTGCTAACTACCCCTGATGAGGCATTGTAGCACTGTGCGTGGAGCAGCGCGCTGCTCGGGAACCCAAGATTAGAGGTCAGTCCAGTGGTTAATGATTCAATCAATCAATCAATCATGGACATTTATATAGCGCACTACTTACCCGGAGGGTCTCAAGGCGCTTGGGGGGGGGGTGCTGCTACTGCTCGAACAGCCAGGTCTTGAGCTTCTTCCTGAAGGAGAGGTGGTCTTGGGTCAGGCGCAGGTCGGTCGGGAGGGAGTTCCAGGTCTTGGCGGCCAGGTGGGAGAAGGACCTTCCTCCTGTTGTCGATCTTCGGATGCGGGGGACGGCGGCGAGGGCGTGACTGGCTGATCGGAGGTGGCGTTTGGGAGCGTAGAAGTTGATGCGGTTGTTGAGGTAGCTCGGGCCTTGGTCGTGTAGGGCTTTGTGTGCGTGGGTGAGGAGACGGAAGGTGATTCTCTTGTTGACGGGGAGCCAGTGCAGGTCTCTCAGATGTCCGGAGATGTGGCTGCGTCGGGGGATGTCGAGGATGAGTCTGGCTGAGGCGTTCTGGATCCGCTGGAGTCTCTTCTGGAGCTTGGCGGTGGTTCCGGCGTAGAGGGCGTTGCCGTAGTCCAGTCGGCTGGTGACGAGGGCCTGGGTGACCGTCTTCCTGGTCTCGGTGGGGATCCACCGGAAGATCTTTCGTAGCATGCGCAGGATGTTGAAGCATGACGAGGAGACGGCGTTGACTTGTCTGGTCATGGAGAGGGAGGAGTCCAGGATGAAGCCCAGGTTGCGTGCGTGGTCTGTCGGTGTGGGTGCGGTGCCCAGGGCGGGGGGCCACCAGGAGTCGTCCCAGGCGGAGGGCGAGGAGCCCAGGATGAGGACTTCCGTCTTGTCTGAGTTCAGTTTCAGGCGGCTGGTCGTCATCCAATCGGCTACATCTTTCATCCCTTCGTGAAGGTTGGCTCTGGAAGCGGCGGGGTCGTTGGTCAGTGAGAGGATCAGCTGGGTGTCATCGGCGTAGGAGATGATGTTCAGGTTGTGTTGGCGTGCGATGGGCGCGAGGGGGCTCATGTAGACGTTGAAGAGGGTGGGGCTCAGCGAGGAACCTTGAGGGACGCCGCAGATGACTTCGGTGGCCTCTGACTTGTACGGTGGTAGGCGGACTCTCTGTGTTCTTCCGTCGAGGAAGGAGACGATCCATTCCAGTGCCTTTTCCTGAATTCCGACGTTGCTGAGGCGCTGCACTAGGGTGCGGTGGCAGGCAGTGTCGAATGCCGCGGAGAGGTCTAGGAGGATGAGGGCCGCTGTTTCTCCGTTGTCCATCAGGGCTCGGATGTCATCGGTGGCAGCGATCAGGGCGGTCTCGGTGCTGTGGTTGGCTCGGAAGCCAGACTGTGAGGGGTCGAGGGATCCATTCGTCTCGAGGAAGGCGGCCAGCTGTTTGTTGACGGTCTTCTCGATGACTTTGGCTGGAAACGGGAGGAGCGAGATGGGGCGGTAGTTCTTGAGTTCGGTGGGGTCCGCTGTTGGTTTCTTAAGTAGAGCGCTGAGTTCGGCGTGCTTCCAGCTCTCCGGGAAGGTGGCGGTGTCGAAGGAGGTGTTGATGATGTCCCGCAGGTGGGGTGCGATGACAGCGTCGGCCTTGTTGAAGACGTGGTGAGAGCACGGGTCGGTCGGAGATCCGGAGTGGATGGAGTTCATCATGCGGACGGTGTCATCGGTGCTGATCGGAGTCCAGGCGCGGAGGGTGGTGGTGGGTGGCGTTGCTGCGGTCTTTGTGTGCGATGGTTGACTACTGAAGCTGTTGTGTATGTCTGCGATCTTGTTGTGGAAGTAGGAGGCGAGGGAGTTGCAGAGGTCTTGCGATGGGGTGATGTCGTTGTTACCGGCGTTGGGGTTGGACAGCTCTTTCACGATGTTGAAGAGTTCCTTGCAGTTGTGTGCGTTGGTGTCCAGTCGGTCCTTGAATGCAGTTTTCTTGGTGGCGCGGATCAGATGATTATTGTTGGCTATTGAAATTAGTTTTATGCCCTGATGAAACCATTACATGCATTTACTCCAACTTCTCTGTATTAGATCAAATTAATAGGAGTTAGGTGTGATTAGTAGTGCAGAGGTATATGAGTTCCTACAGATGTTTGGCTGGATTAACAGATGGCTAGAGGAGATTAGACATTATTAGGCTGCAGGGTATGACTTTCAAAGCAGTAGATGTCTCCTAATGTTCACCCTTGAAGTTTGACTCACAGTATTTTTAATGCAAAGTGTGATCTATTTGGATGCCCTTGGTTTAGCATGGCACAAGATAGGGGTGAGGCAGGGTCAGCCTTGTATTTGTTGAAGATTTTTTGCGTTTATTTTTGTGCATCATTGATAACAAGCAGGATGTATTTTCACACTTGGTTACACTTGTTTACACTGATATAGTGCTATTTCTTTTCAAATAAGTTCGCCATGATGTGTAAAAATGTGGTTTACTGGCATGTGTTAACTAGGCTTTAATGGATATATAAACAAGATGGAAGCCACCTCACTCATTCATGTTTTCAGACCCTTACCCTCATTCTTTCCTTATAATTTCTGCAGTGCATAGTAAACCTTAGGTCTATAGTTTATTTCCTCGGTGACTGTTATGATGCTGTCAATGAATCTTCCCTGGCTTAATCACACCTACAACAATAATTCCAAGATACGTCCGCTGGTTCAATGAAGTAGAAGGGTCCCATTTCTACCCCTATGTGTCAGAATTAAAGCATATACGTGAGCAAATCCCGAATCCTCCAATCCAGACAGAACCAGTCAGGCCATAGGCTGGGCTGTGATAAATTGTCCAAAATGCCCTGAGAAGATAGAAGCTGTAGGCCACATGGCCTCTAGTTAACTCAGATACATCTCCTCTGTATGAGCCATAACCCCAAGTCACTGTCTTCAGGTCCTTCAGAGTAAACAAGTCCCCAAGCACCGCCCTGAGAAGATGTCCCCACTTGGAACCATCATGTCATATACATTTGGCCAATCACTGCTGTTTTGTGCTCTATGCTGCTAGCCAATAGAAACAAAGTGCCCACGTGGGCCTCGCTTGTAGAATAACGTGTTACCCTCGCTCCCCCATACCTTCGTGCGAGGAGAACATTTGCGGTTTGAGTGTATTTTTGTAACTTTGTTTCTTCATCAAGCACCTGACCTTGTGGTCACACTGCCGTGCGAAGAACTGTATTTAAGGGCCTGTCACCGAGCCTCGAACGAACATCACAGATGAGCTGTCAACTTGACACCTCTTGATGTTCCCCCAGCTGGGTTTGATAGCTGCCTTGTCTTTGGTTAGATTAGACTTATCTGATTTGTCAATTCTGCTGTTTTTTTCTCTTCCTATCTCTGCTTGATATTGCATACTTTGATGATTTCTATGTCTCAGACACTCACTTATATAAGATTGCATTGAAACATTCCACTCTGCTTTTATCTCTTCTTCCTATCACTCAATCTGAGAGAATGAATTATCATCATACTTGAATTATCCTAAAGACGTAAACTGTATTGAGATTTCTCCGTGGTGATTTACGTGTCCTTTGACACTTGATTGCTTAAGTTAGGTTGATTGTCCTGTTTAATATTGCTGGCACTCCAGAATTGTGAAACTAGCCTCTGACACTCTCTTTTTCTATTCCAGAGAGTACGCACTCAATAATGTATCTGGTTCCTCATTCCAAGGGCTCCCTCCAACATTTGGTGCTCTCTGTGAGGCGTGCATAGGGTCCTTCTGCCCGGGGACCCAGGGATCCCCACGTCCGGGGCTCTGTGGTCAGCCCTGAACCCGCTGCCGGCTTCCTGCTCATGGTACAAGACACTAAGGTAAGGCAAAAGAATATTTTAGTTTTTTTCTTTGCCTTCGAGTGTGTCTCTGTCTGGGGTTGGAGTTGCTCGGCGCCGGGTGTCTTGGCTGCCCCCTTCGCAGACCCCCCCACCCCCCACTTGCCACACCCAGAACTCCGTGGTTTAAAGCTCTTAGGGGCGACCAGGCAGTCAGGGATTTCTGTGCTTGACACCTCAAGGTTTTTAGGTCGAAGCACGACCTGCTTCAATGCGTAAGCATTGATTGCAGTCGGCTTCGACAACTATTGCTACCCGTTTTTGGGAATGTGGACAGGAGAGGGTGCACGAGCGCAGATCTGCTCAGTTTTGACCTCGTGAGCGCGCACGGCGCCGTGCCCCTCTCCTGCCTCATTCCCTTGCGCAAACACTCTACACTCACGCATGCGCACATACACACACTGCATACACACACGCACCCTCCCTTAAACAGACACACGCGCACACAGACAGACAGACGCACGCACAGACACACTCAAACAGACACACACGCGTACACCCCACCCCCACTCACCCCTCCTCTCCCTCAACACACTCACCTGTTCTGGCGGTGCTCGGCGGCGGTTCTGCCTCTCGGGCGGTAGCGCTTTGCGGGGCTCTCTCACCACATGAGAGCCCCGCCTTCCCCATGCGCCCGGCCGCTCTTCACCCGGTCCCCCATCTCGGGACCGGGACTGAATCCGGAGACTTCGTGGCTCTCTCTCGCTCTCTCCGCGATGGGGCGGGACTTCCGGTTGGGGCCGCGATGGGATTCGCCGGCTGCCCAACCGCTTCCGGGTCGTCGCAGGCAGCGCGGCGGCCCGGCGGGGACTTGTTTGCATTTTTCGTGAAGCGCGCGAGGAAAAGGACTCCAGCCAGGTTCCAGAGGCGAATCCGTCTGCTTCCGGTTCCACCATGGCCTTCTCTGTAAGCCTCGAGCAGGTGAAAGGCATGAGTGAGGTGGTACCTTCCAGTGCGAGAGAGTCAGATGGGGCTGTCCACTCCCACAACCTGGCGAGAGGTATTCAGGCAGGGGACTTTCCATGTGGATGAAATTGTTGCAGTCAGTCTGACTCACTCGGTATATTTTTGTCTATGCCTGGAGTAGTGGGCGTCGTCGAGTTAATGAGGCCCGGGCGCCCTCGCGGAGGTCCATACTCACGGTGGGAGGAAGCCAGCACTTCTCCCCAGTGGGCCTAGAGGCGCTGGCACATCCGCGAGGATGAAAAGCGCTATGTTTCCGGTGGTGAGTCTTGGGACCCGGGTCCACAGGAGGACAACAGTAGCAAAGTGTGAGACCCCTTTCGAAGTGCGGCAGTGGCTGGCGAGCCACGGGTAGCTGCCCGCCCCACAGTGAATACGTCCGAACGTGTGGCAGGAGTACACATTATGTACACGCAGAGCACCCTACAGCAGAGCTGCTGCTGGCCCCAAGGCAGGAATGATGCGCCTTGGTTCCCAGGACTGGAACTGTAGGGGCTCAGTGGCCTCTCACCACCCCTGTCCAGGTCCCTGTGCTCAGCTGCAAACAGCCTTGAACCCCTTCCACTCACTGTCTGCTCCGAGGGAAGCAGAGGAAGGAAAGAGAGAGCGAAAGGGCCGGATGGATGGAGAAAAGAAGGTGGGTGTTTATAGAAAAAGTGTGTGCGAGGGGCCTAAACAAACACACACGCACTGGCACTCACTCAAGGGAGCTCACTGGCAAACACAGACACACAAGGAATGCCATGCAGCTGGGCTGAAAATTGAAATCAGGGGAGGCCGAAAGAGACAGGCAGGGACACCGAGAAATGGAAATACATGCCTTTTTGTGCAAGCTTCACCGAGAAATGGAAATACATGCCTTTTTTTGCAAGCTTACATGCCTACAGGTGCATAAAGGAGTACAGCCATGGCCACATATACAGGTAGAGACACGCATAAACGTGTACATAAAATCAAGACACACAAATGCACATCGTAGAATCCCAAATGCAGGGACATAACATAGACTCGTGGATGAGCACAGATAAAAATGGAACAAGGCATATTCCCCCGCCACACGCAGAATGACAAGCACTTAACAGATACATCCATGTGCATAGAAACACGACAGATCAGAATTCAGATTGGCATGGAGAGATGTACATAATTACTATAGATTTATAAATGAATTTATTAGTGGTTTTTATATCCGCTTTTGCATACTTGCTAGAGAACTTAGAAACATATTTGTTTATTTGTGTCTTTTATGTAGTGCCAGTGTGCAGGCGGAAAATAGCTCCCTGGTGTTTCGATAAGCTGTAAATAAGGCGAGAGAATTTACAAGTCTTAGGGCATCCGGTAGGTTTTCAGAAGCTTGCACAATGATAGCTTATGACAAGTGGATCACAGGTGGGTCTAGTGAATGTTTCAGAGGTAGGAGCCACCAATGAACAAGAAAGAAAGCCATCTCTGGATGGCCGGAAGAAAACTCTACTAATGTAGGAAGTGGGAAGAGCTAAAATTGTGATTCAGATGATAAAGTTGCAATTTGCTTAAGGATGCAGGGTGAAGTATAGGAGAGAGTGTCTTCAACAGGCATCCTTTGCTGAAGAACATTCGGTCTAGAAGTTCTAGGAATGGCCAATTTAATGAACTTGTCAGCATGGATCTTGCATATTGGTTTGGGACAATTTGGAGTTTGGTGGTACTTGTTTTGTTAAAACAAAAGCATAAATTGTTCATCTAATCCAGACCAGATAGCAGTCTGCAGACAGCGATGGCACTTGTGAGAATGTGTGAGAACAAAAGGACTTTCTTTAAGGCATACATAATGGTCATCTCAAGCACAGCAATAACTTGCTTGGAAAGAAATGCTTTTAGTTACTGCATTTATCTTTTCTAGACCTGAAGAAGTCATGTTGTTATAGCTGAGTGACTAAACACGTTGGCTAGGCCAAGATTACGCATGAAGAACATCATAAATAATATCGATAAGAAGGAATTCCTTTACCTTTTTACGTGTGCTTGTAAGCATAATTATGTATGCCATAGGGTTTTCCTGAACCTGGAGAGCATTGATGTGTAAGAGACCTCTGTCAGATGTGAGGCAGAGGTTTCTTAGCTTGCTGAAGAAGTGGGGACTTGGAGGACAGACTTCTTGAGACTGGTGCTGAGACACCATATGAAGAGGGGTGCGTTCTTGGAAAACTTGAGGGGTTTCCGGTTAGATTTATTATGACAGGACCAGATGAATCCATGCATCGAAAGAGTTAACAAACTCAGCTACTGCTGCAGTTATTGTCATCAATCTGATAGCATAATTGAAGTCATCCATTGCTTAATTTGTACTGGTGGTTTCAGGTGGTGGGCACTAACTAGCATTCATCTTTGTGGGTTGGGACTTATTTTTTATCACTAGGCCTTTTTATGAGCAAACTAGAGAAAGGCAGAAAGAGGAAGAGAAAGTTAGGAAAAGTTAGGAAAACTGACAAATGGAGAAAGCAAGGATGAAAACAAAGCCTGCAAGAGTGAGATTAAAAGACAGGAAGTGTAGTGTGTATAAAGAACTAGACACAAGTTAAGCATGGACAACATTTCAAATGCATACAATGACCACTGATGAATCCAGCCCGAGTCTTCAGGTCTGCATTCAAAAGACCCATGAGGAACCCAACAGATCACTTTGGAGCTGGTTGAGAGAAAATGGCTGTTGTAGGCACTATGATGCCAGCATCGCTGGATATTCAGTCGGGTGGAATCTGGTGATTGATCTACTGTGCAGAGGTCTCCCAGGATACGTTTTTAGGTCGAGCAGACCTACATTCAATGCGTAAGCATTGATTGTGTCTGCTTCAGACCTATTGTGATCCGTATTTGGGAATGTGGACAGCAGCGTGCCACGCGCTTTCCCATTGTCAGTTTTCACCGCGGGAGCGAGCGCGCTTGCGCAGACGCACACACAGCCCCTGCTTTCGCCTGGCTTGCATGCAAACACGGCGCGCACACAGCCAGGCCCCATCCCCTACACGCACAGGCATGCGCGCACACACACACACACACACAAACACACACACACAAGCGCGTGCATGCACACGCAGGCACACACATGCAGACACACAGCCCCCCCCCTTACCTCACCGGAGTCGGACTCGGGCTCGCACCATCTGCCAAGGGAGCCCCGCAGAGCACTCGAGCTCCTCTGCCACTCTACCAAGAAGCGGAGCTCTCCCCATAGGCATGGGGCCCCCGCAGTCTCCCCGCTGGTCTTCACCCGGGCCCCCTCCTGGGACCCGGGACTTCATGCGGCACTTCTCTTCTCCGGGCTCGCGCTCCTCAAAACGAAACTGAAGAGTGGCGCGCATGCGCAGGCAGCCCCCGCCCTCCCACTGCTCACAGGCCGGCAAAGAGCTGATGGCAGCGCAGGACTGGTTTCAGTCTCTTTTCTGTCTCTTTTCTGCCCGATCTCCATCCTTGCTCCCCCGCCAGATCCAGGAGCCTGCACGCCCTGTCCCCGTCCCTGCACAAGCACAGCCGAGCTGGCACGGGCTGTGTGTGAGGACGGCTATGGCTGGCCGTGCAGCAGGAAATCGCCTTCATTTTCTACACCCCAGCGTCGCCCACACAGGACATGAAACCGGGATCTCGGATCTTTGGGGGAGTCGCTGTCACTGCTTTTCTATTTTCCTCATTTTTTCTGCACATGGCATGCTGTTTGCTCGGTGGAAGGTGAGTTTACTGTATTTACAGACGGGCATCTCTTTCTACTGCTGTATAGTGAGACTGGTGTTATTTACATTATACAAAAATTTGAATAAACGAGTGCAATAGGTCTTCAGGTGATCGACGTTTTTAAAAATTGTCTCAAACCATCCCATGCATTGTCTCCCTTCTCGAATGCCGTTGCCGAATGTCCGCAAATTCCCTGGTAAAATAGCTGTCTATAATCTTCCGACCACTATTTCAGCAGCCTTTGATGACATAACGTGTATGTGTAAAGCGCACGCTCACCCAGGGGTATCTGTGCACTGAATAGCAGATGTTTATTATTACACAACTCACTGGTACTGATTTTATCGACCTCCGAAGGCTGTGGACCCGCTGGGATTTGAACCCGTGACCATAAGGTCGAACACAGGTACCTCCAGTTGGACGCATTAGTCCACTATGCAGCCAGACCCTGCTGTCCACGCTGAAATGAGTACTGTTGAGCTGGCTAATATTAACATCTAATAGCACCTTTTATCTAAATATCAGACGAACATTCATAATACATACTGTCAATAAGTATTAATTATTAAAAAAATGAAAAGCCATTGTTATTTGTAATATCAATACATCTAAGTCACGTAAATACAACACATATCGCATTACAAATGCTATAGGTGTCACATTTGCGAAAGTTGAAACTATTGGCATTGTAAATAACAAAGGTATTAATTTTGCTATTTTCAAAACTACCACATAAATAAAAACATTGTCATTTACAATACCAAAAGTTCAAAATGTCCTAATGCGAGACCTATTGCATTGCAAATGCTTGTTGTTACTTGTTTTCAGTGTGGTCCGTGGTTTGTGCATACAGCATGGAAGTTAGCAGGCTAACCATTTCCTGTCACACTGCTGTATATTTTGTATATAATTTCGAGATCGTCAGTGCATGAGAGTGGAGGGGAGATGTTTGACTCCACTCAAGGGAGGAGACTGATCGAGGTCACTCTCCCGCCTCTCAAAACTTAGATGACAAACACAGGCAAGGAGTAGTCAGATACTTGGTATTGACGCTCGGGGTTTCGGTTAATGTCTGTTGCAACACAGACAAAAAGTGACTACATAAAAAGCGTGTCACTTGTTTTACAGGGCGAGGAAAAGCCCTGGGCTATCCTCCTGTGAACAGGGGAAGAGGTACCTGCGCTACTGTGCTGTATAGATTTAGCCATCACATATGTGCTCCAACACAGCTTTCTAAAATTGGTCTGAAATTCATATTCTTTCTGCCATATCTTAGAGGGAAACGTGGTGTTAAACTTTCAAGTACAACACACGTTTATATCTCATTTAATATCATATCTAACTTTCTCTTTTCGCGGACTCACGAAATGAGGAAGTAAATAAATTCCTGCTGCGCACTCCAACAGAGGAAGTACCGTGGCTCAGAGCTTTCTCGGGCACAGCAGCCTCGACGATTTCCTGTTCCCTGACAGTCAGTCTAAATGTATTTGATAATTCCTTTTTTGCTCTTTCGTGGCTCCTAAATGTATTTCTGCACGTTTTCCTTGGCTACAGTACTGCCTTTCCCTTTCATTTTACATTCCACAGTTTCATTTTGTATCCCCGGTAGAATTGTCGGCCCCTTGCTGAAGAGAATTATGCCTGCATTTACATCAGCTTGCTTTTTAGTCGCTAATTTTTGTTGTTGTCAAATATCGTCAGCAAAAATCCAGGCCTGGTTTTGTGTGTGTGAACTGTGATATTCTAGTTAATTTTGTGCTTATAATCTGGCGAGCAGCATTGTTTGTGTATAACCGTGTATATGTTATGAAGTACTTCATACTGGATGAATGAATGTACTTAGTCCCATTGGTGCCCATGTGTCTCTAAACAAAGGTTATAAAGTGATTCATAGGCCAGATGCACGATAAAAAGTTTGACTAAATAAATCACGTGAGCAAAAGAAACACCACTCGTCATCCTGCCACTCAAATCATATAAAATAGCGCAAAATATATGTATGACGGAGCCTTTCACTGTCTCTGAACGCTCACTCACTTCCCTTTTCTCAAATTAAAAGAAAGAAAGCAACTGCATCCAAAAGTACTATTACGATAAGGGCGGATTATTAAACATTGTAAGGAGTTGCAGAAACACGATAAATCTCACGCCCCCCTGGCCGGCTGACGGTACATTTGACAGCAATGTACTTAATCATGTAGCTACCTTCTTAGAAACAAAATATACTGGCAACAAGCTTCAAAAGCGCAAGGCTATATTAGCATTGTGGCACATATTTCAGATAAACAATAAGCCCTTCCATACGATGCTAGGGAGCGATTTCCCTTTACCACCACCACCCGAAAACGAGCGAGATACCAGACACCTTTTAAGCACCACATAAGACCAACAGTTCAGGGATATTGGTGGGTGGATGCAATGGCACAAGCAATGGCAGCACAGATTGAGGTGCAACTCACACTCACGCAGACCAATGCGGGAATGGCACAGAAAGAACAGAAAAACGAGGATGCCAACTCCCAGGCTTCACACTTGGAAGCCTTCAGCTCCCACCCTGAGTGCATCATTGCAATTGACTCTAAGGAGCGGCATGTCCTGAGTCAGCGCCGCGATTCTCATGACAGGCAACAACACCCCGATCAACTTGTCTCTTGGCAGTTGCCCTCCAACAAGATCCTATCTTGGGAAGAGATCAGGGCAGGTTCCTTAGGTCACCCTGTTGCACTTCACCAATCCATGGAATGCCCAGGCACACCCGCCCCACCACGCTTGGATAGATGGAGGGATTCTACTAACTTAAATGAAAGCAAGGGTAGAATACACAGTGAAGAATTTAATACTAACATCTCAAACTCCGTGCACCAGCCTGATTTTGATGACGATCTCGCCCATTACCTCCGCCTATCAACACGGGTTGAGGAGATGGCCAAAGTACTTAACAACATGTTCCCAAAAGAAGGAAAACAACACACAGAAGCACTATAGGCGATAAGGTCCCTCCACATGCATCACCATCACCGCGCTCGGTTACTGAAAGGCCGTGTGCAGCCATACAGCAAGCAGACGTAGCCACCACATCAGGCCTTGTAGCCATTACAGGTGACCCTGCCCCTCCCTGTGCTCTCAATGCCAATGACGTAATCCTAAATGCTACAACAAGCACCTGTTCACCAAGTGCAGGTACCTATGCCCCAACATCCTTACAGCCGGTAATATCACCCACGGCACAGGTTACAGATTCCCCAAAGGAGTCCACACATGGCTACACTTGCGCCTCAACTGGGGGGTTTCAACCATACCAAAGTAAAGCTCCACCCTTGAGGAGAAAAACAGAGGTGGAGCTACTATTTCTAGGAATGCACGGACGACCTTTTGACGACACAGCATATGAAGTCCCAGGGACAGCCCTGTTGCCCTCCACCAGGCAGAGACAATACAGATATAAAATACCTCTCAGTAGACGGGCTGGCAATGATCTCACTCCGAACAAAATAGTTACCCTAGGGGAGGGCTCTGACTTTTATGTCTACCCATTCACTGATAACTTGACAGAATTGACAGAGGGTCTTGCACCACAAATGACTCCATGGCCACGAGATGGATCCTTTGATCCACAAGACATAGCAAATGCTGAGGACTGCATACTGCATGGGGTAGGAGACTGGGACTACCCTTACATGAGGGCAAGCTTAAAGGTCTGGCAAAAATATGCCCGCAAGCACAACAACACCTTACCCACAGAACGTGACACCCCAGCAGCACACCAGATGCCCCTGCTGTTTAAAAATGCAAAAGCACCCCCCCAATACGTCACATGGCCTCAAATGGACAAAGACAATTTAAAGAAACAGCTACCGTCCTTAACTGAAGGGGCAGGCAAATGGATAGCGGCATTAGAAAAACGCACAGCTGGCATCACCTTAGGAGAAGCGGACATTAAACGTCTCCTCATGTCTCCAATTGGTAAAGATTCAGAAAACATTCTAGAAGCAGGCATAACACAGAGGACGTTGACAGAAAGAAAATTTGACAGTGTGTCATTTAATAAAACAGGTGCTGCCTTATGGTCTCAACTGCGCCGTAAGTACCCAGATGTCCCAGCTAAAGGGTCTCTTATGTCCCAAACAATGCAACAAAGTGAGGGCCCCCCCGAATATATTTCACGACTAAAAGAGAATTGGTATCAGGAGATAGGAGAAAAATGGAATGCAACAGAAGTACATTCTAGATTTTTCTATCACACAGTGAGGAAAGGGTTACCTACAGAAGTACAAGAGAAACTAGACGACATTGTAGCCCTGGAATCTAAACCATGGCCTGAGATCCAATATCACATTATTCATTTCTGCAAAAAGAAACAAGAGTGGGACAAGAGAAGGCAGGCAGCAATAGAGAGTGCTGCTGCCAAACTAGTACAGCAGAAGCTTAATAAGGAAAAGGACACATCAGACACAATGATGCTCACTGCACCAGTCAACCAGATGACAGCGGCTAAAGGATTTTCCCAAACCGCATTTAATGCAATAACAGGGCTCCAGCAGAACATTATGCCTCAAATGCAGTTACAACCACTATACACCAACCCGCAACAAACACCCTACAACAACGGACAACAGAACAGGGCACAAAACACAGGGCCTCAGGGCAGAGGAGGAGGTTTTGGACAAACAAGGGCCAGAGATCAACAAGGGTTTTCTCTGTGCTACTACTGTCAGAAACCAGGACACTATAAAAGAAACTGTAGTACAAAAATGAGAGATGAGAGACAGGGGATGACTAATGGACCCCAGCGACAGAATAATGCCCAACTCCAGCAGCCCCAGTCTGTACAGCCCCAAGTGATATACTCCTACCTGCCACATATGCAACAGCAGCCCATTCAGCACCCAGTGCTACAACAAGCACCTGTTCACCAAGTGCAGGTACCTATGCCCCAACAACAGACACCAATGCTACACATGATGTCTCAGGCCTCTACATTGCAAGTAGCACCCCAGCAGCTTGCACCTCGAGGGGGAACGATAATTTCCAACAACCCCTTTGCACAGAGCACCATCCAGCAATACCAAACAGAAGGATATAGCAGCTAGGGCAGCCCACAGACGACTCTTGTGGCACTAATTACTGCCTTGAAGAGCGGCATAGGTGACAGCATCACTATTTACTCAGATTCTGCATATTTCACAACAACTACTCACTCCAGCGAAGAAGAGGGTTCCTTAAATAAGATGGCATACCTGACATGCATAGACATCTACCTGAAGAACTGATTGGTGTACTAACACTACTAGCTGAGGTAGATGTGGTTAAATCTGCAGCCCATACAAATGGCCAAGATTTTGTTTCCAGAGGTAATGCTCTGGCAGACTGGGCAGTGAAGGCAGCTGCCAGAGGGCCACTTATGGCACTACCAGAGAGTCAGAATGCCCTATCTTACTTGCTCAACATGTACACGCAGAAGAGCAGTAAGAGACAACATCTGCAGACAGAGATGCACCTGAGTGTTCAACAGTATACCACAAGTGATCTGTTCAAATAATGGCAGCCATCTTACTAATTCCATCTTTTCTTATCATACCACCATGTTAGGAGTTAGGCACACATTAACTTCCTCATATCACCCACAAAGCAATGACATTTTTGAACGCTTGAATGGCCTACTTAAAAATAAAATAAGCAAACTATGTGCCACAACAGTGAATAAATGGCTTTATTCCCTGCCAATTGCCCTATTTGCACTCAGAAACACCCCGAACTCTGAATTCCACCAAACTCCCCATCAGCTTGTCACTGGATAATCAATAAATGTATCAGTTCCAGCAACTAGACTTAACACTGACACTGAACATTCTTCTGAAATTATGAATGCTGAAATGTATGAGTATCTGTCTGAGTTAACTCGCACTGCAAAGTTTCTTTCTACTCAGATATCCAAGCGGAAGGAGAAGGGCACCATCGATCCTGAGCTCCCACTCGTCCCTCCTGGAGCACAGCACTTTGTCCGGAAGGGTTCCATCATCTGAAAAACCTAAAATGGACCATTTAAAGTCAAAGACTGCTCACCAACATCTGTCCGGATTGCTGTAAGGAAAGCATGAATCCATTGGTGGGTCATCAGGATTGATCCTGCACTTCACCAATGATGAACAATGACCCAGAGGAGGGCATAACAATTCCACGGACTGTACTTTCAAGCGATGAGGAGCCCAGGAAGATAATGGACAGAACAACGATACTCCCAACATCGACATGCAAAACCAGCGTGAAAAGATATGTTCATTGATTGTTTTTGTTGTCATTGTCATTGGAGTGCCAGCACTGATGATGTATAGATTCATTGTCCTGTGCATCGCTATTGCTCAGCAAGAGGTAGAAATTGTTTCAGCTGATGGGACAATTATATTTCCATCTCCCTCTCCCTTTTTTATAAATACAGAGGCACCGATTAATACTATGCCTTTCTCTCCAACTCCAATTGAGACTTATTCATGCAGCACCAGCACCCTGAGGAATAATTCCACACCTTTCTCCCTCATCTCTGTCAATACCGCTACCTGCAATATCAGCACCCTGAATACCTCTGTACACCCTGCGTCCCCACCTCCTTCCCTTGTTGAAGATTATACTGAATGGGACGGTACCCTTGGTATCACACTACATCCCCCACTATAGTTCCATTGACACAGGAATGACCTAGCAGATTGACATCATGGTTTCCACAGGTCCCTCGTTCTGTCCCTCTTAACACACCAGAATCATGATGAGTCAACATGGGAGCATGGGGTCCAAAACTCTCTATGACAGAAGATGTGGCATAGAGACATGACAATAGAAGACCAGCATATGACAAATTCTGTTATGTATACTCACACAACCCTCATGCAGTAGGCGCAGATAGGTTGATATTCCCAAATGAAGTCCCCCGCGTATTGCAAAGTGTCTTTTACACCTGTTTCTCTGCCGAATTCTGAGCCAAATTCAGGTTAATAGAGTCAACATATTTGAAGTATATGCTAATACTACCTTCTGTGACCACACCCCAATAGTGTTCAAGGTTTTTACGGATAGGGCCCAACTTGAGGGAGAATTGGAAGTTGTGCGTAGACCACAAGTAGCATATTCCAACAAGCTGCTTTCACTAGACAGCATGGGTTTTTAACAATATTAGCCCCATAAGCAACTTGTAATCTCACCCTCTGTTTTCTAGGAAATGGCACAATACCTGTTGGTTGCAACACTAACTGCCGCAGCACCATTTTTAAATTGGACCATCAAGGGGGTACCTCCAGCCTAATGGACTTCTACTGGGCTTGATGAGAACATCTCTATCTCCAACTGCCTCCTCGATTGAGCAGTCTTTGCTCTCTAGAACAATGCACATTTCCTGGTTGTTACTACAGCCAGTATCTCCCATATGTATGCCCATCCAATGACTGGCTCTCTAACCTTGCTCCACCAACATCAGAGGTATACAGTGTACTTTGGGTGGACCGCCTTCAAAGACATAGCTTAGCAGCTTCGCCTATTCAACAAGTTTCAACTCTTTTTTCAACACCATCATTGTGATGTACCAGATCAAGGCAAATGCACGCTGGCTTCAAAATATTGAGAGGAGGGTATGCTTTCGGATCGGGAGTTTGGTCGGCACATTGGAAACGATGAAGAAAATGGCTCAATCACTAAGGCTATCGAGGACTTAAGCAATTTAGAGAAGAAAATGGTTGCTGAAGGAGGTGCCCCAGCGGACATAGGTACCGGTTGGCTGGACTTTAGCTGGATGCCATCTTGGATGTCTGCCATCCTAAAAATTATTCTGCCAATTTTTAAGTGCTGGTTGTGGTCTGTTGCACCATGCAGGTTCTTTGTCATTTTCCTAAGAAAACCGGTAGTAAGTTAGTAGGTACTAACTATGCAGGTAAAATGAGATCTAGAAGTTCTATGTACATGCCAAAAAGGGAAATAGGCAACAGGGATAACTTAGTCCTCCTAGATGTTGCAGAGTTTTCAGCAACTTGGATGCATACACTGCAGCCAACCACGCTTGCCCAACTCCAGGTTCACTGCTTCCAACTGACCACCAGCAGGTACGTACTGAAGAATGATGTAAATTAGGTCAATACTCACACTGAGCAACAGTAGATATACACATCACTTATTGACATACACGAGGAAGTGTACACCTATATGAGTGAGCATCAGAAAGGCCCCTACATCTATATCAATGGCACTCCCTGGATGCCTGATAAGGGAACAAGACAAGAGTCATAAGTTGGGGCCGATACGTTAAAAAATTAACAAGAGGAGGGGAATGGAGCAGGGTCCCATTTCTATCCCCTATGTGTCAGAATTAAAGCATATATGTGAGCAAATTCCTAAATCCACCAATCAGGACAGAACCAGTCCGGCCATGGGCTGGGCTGTGATACATTTTCCACAATGCCCTGAGAAAATAGAAGCTGTAGGCCACATGCCCTCTAGTAAACTCAGATACATCTCTTCTGCATGAGCCATAACTCCAGGTCACTGACTTTAGGTCTTTCAGAGTAAACAAGTCCCCAAGCCCCGCCCTGAGAAGATGTCCACAAAATGTGACCAATCACCGCTGTTTTGTGCTTTATGCAACTAGCCAATAGAATCAAAGTGCCCATGTGGGCTTTGCTTGTGGATTAACTTGTTACCCTCGCCCCCCCATACCTAGGTGTGAGGAGAACATTTGCGTTTTGAGTGTATTTTTGTAACTTCTTTCTTCATCAAGCACCTGACATTGTGGCTACACCACAGTGCAAATAACTGTATTTAAGGGCCTGTCACCGAGCCTTGGACGAACATAACAGAAGAGCAGTCAATTTGACGTCACTTGATGTTCCTCCAGCTGGGCTAGATAGCTGCCTTATCTTTGGTTAGATTAGACTTATCTGATTTGTCATATTCTGCTGTTTTATTCTCTTCCTATCATCCTTGATATTGCATACTTTGATGATTTCTGTGTCTCAGACACTCACTTATATAAAATTGCATTGAAACATTTCACTCTACTGTTATCTCTTCTTCCTATCATTCACTCTAATAGAACATATTCTTATTAAACTTGAATTTTCCTAAATGCGTAAACTGTATTGAGACTGCTCCGTGATTATTTGCGTGTCCTTTGACACTTGATTGCTTAAGTTAGATTGATTGTATAGGTTAATAAAGCTGGCATTCCAGAATTGTGAAACTTGCCTCTTAGACTCTCTTTTTCCGTTCCAGTGCGTACGCCCTCAATAATTTATCTGGTTCCTCATTCTAAGTGCTCCTCTAACAATGCTTCATATTCATTCATATAAGACCTTGGGGCATATTTACAAGGGCTGTATCTCTGCTTTTGTGGCTTAAAAGCGAAAAAAGAGGAGATAAAAATATCGCCCTATTTACAAGAGGGTGCTAACATGCATAATCGCATGTTAGCACCCTTTTGCACTACGCCTACCTTTGCATCTCTAATGAGATGCAAAGTAGGCGTTCCTGACATACATTACAAGTCGGGACATCAATAGCGCGGCTTCGCTCTCTCAGCAAGGATGCCCTAGCATTTTAGCAGATGTTAATTTTTGGAGAAAACTACTGTTTTCTCCAAAAACTAACGTCTGCTAAATTCTTGACTTAGCCACCCCTAACATAGGGGGTGGATTGGGCTGATACGACCCACAGGGTCGTATCACCAAGGTTTTCGCCCTTTTGCAGAGAATATAGCTGGAAAACCAGCGATGTTCCCTGCAAAAGGGAGATAACCTCGCTATCTCTGGAATTTTTATCGCCCTGGAGTATAGCGTTGTTAATTATGCACTACCAGTGCGATAAAAAGCAGAGATAGCCTGCGATAATCTAATTATCGCTAAGCACGGCCAGTGATAATTAGCGCTGGCCATTGCTAATATGCCCCCTTTTTCTTTATGTATCTAGTTTTGTTCTAGAAATTAGCATTGATTAGTTGAATAATTATTCATGTATCGGGATAGTACTTAGGTGTTAAGGAAATAAAACCTTTAATTTGTATTTGCTCTGATTTGCTGATAAAATGTTATATTTGCTCACACCACAGTGTTTTTGCAGTTTGTATAATTTCATATAGCAAAACAATGTGTAAAAATACTCGGTTTTGGGGGTGAGCCAGAACATATTCCTGTACTACTAAGGATGCTGTCCGTTACGCTCACAATTTTGCTGCCCACTTGGTTTCTGATTTTTCTTTTTTCTGTACTGCTCTTTTTAATGAGAGCCTTCATGGAATTGACTCTATCACTATATGTTTGAATTTTGTAATAAAACATATATGTAAGTTCCTCTAAATAAGGCACATTCTCACAGTCCGGCGCAGTGAATCCAATTTGCAGTGGAGGAAGATGAGGAGCATGGAGGTTGTTGACCATGGTCGCCGGTGTAGCACAAAGCAAAGGCCAAGCTTTGCAGATGGTTGCCACTGTACCATGAAGATCCTGTCTAGTACGGTTGTTGAAGGAGCTTTGCATTGGTGGTTGCCATGGGTTGCCGATGCTGTAGTGGAAAGTGCAGATCCCGTGTTGCTGGTGGTTGCTGTAGCGCGAATAGTCAAGTTCATTGGAGTTTGGCATTGACGGTAAGCATAGGCAGCAAGATATTGGCACAAACTGGCCTGTTCGTGGTTTTGAACAACCCAAAAGTTCAGATTTTCTCCTTTTTTCCATGAGGAGCTTAACTCATGCCACATCAAGACTCCTAGAGTGGAAGGCAGCTCTTGGGGATCAGAAGCTTACTAAAGCACAGGCCAGAAGGGCTCAGCCAGGTCCAGGAAGGTCCAGTACAGCAAGTAGCTCCGGACAGGAGGCCATATAGTTAGCCCTTGGAGTCACTCAGGTAGACTGGGATGAAGGGAGTTGGTCCATTCTTCCTTCTCATGCAGTTATACAGACCTCAGTCAGAAGGGCAGTCCTCTGTCAGCCCTTCTTTAGTGTTGACAGGCCCAGGAGTGTACCAAAGAGTTGGTCTTCATGTCCAGTAGTGATACCTGGTGCCAGCTTTGAAGTGGGAGAAACTTCTGAAGGCTTTGCCCTATAAAAGCGCATACAATTACTTGCCGCCCTGGTCACAGGATATCTGGGGGCACAATAGAATAGTGTGAAGTATTTTGTGTGTGTGCTGAGGCAGCACCTTTGAAGTTCAAGTGAGGAGAGTGACAGCGGAGCCCCTCCCATCAAGTCAGAATGGCTCACTCAGCCTCCCCTTTTGTGATAATTTCTGGGAGGAATATACAAAGGACAACTGCCCCAGTAATGTGATCCAGGAACAGGCTGCAGGCACCAAATGGTTAGGACAAGAAAATGCCAACATTCTAAAAACGTTGCATATGGCTGGGTATGAACTGGGGTGGCGAAGTGAGCTAAAGAACGATGATGGATTCAACCCAGATCTGTGACTGGGTGTGTGTCTGAAAAGTTTCAGCTCTCCATCCATCATCTCCTTGTGTTTGCTTTGTTTGCCCTAAATTGGCAGGGTATGCCCAGATTTGGGTCCCTTGCTCACTTTGCCACTGGATTCAAGCTAGTCTGGCTAGTGTTACCTCGAAACCTGTCCCAAGATGCCTGTTTCGGGTCCAGGGAGGACCTGGCTTGCCAGTTCCGGCTAGACTGTTGCCATGAGGATTAGGGTTATGCCTGATTTGCATATGACTGGGTCGTGGGTCCCTTGCTCACTTTACCACTGGATTCAAGCTAGCCTGGATGATGAAGGTTGTTACCCCAAAATAGGTCCAAGGATGGGTTGCATCCGGCCCATGGAAGACCTGGCTTGGCTGTTCATGCTGGACTGTTCCCATGAGGAACAGGGTCAAGACTTATTTGCATATGACTGGGTCTTAACTGGGGTGGCGAAATGAGCGATGATGGATTCAACCCAGATCTGTGACTGGAGAGGAGTCTCTGAAAAGTTTCAGTGCTCCATCCATCATCTTCTTGTGTTATCTTTCTAAAAGAGGCATTTTCAGAGTTCTGACTTAAAATCCAACTTTACAATTAAAGAAGATTTTAAATTACAACACCAAACATGATATTCCGACCTGCTCTCAAACAAAAGTTCTCACTTATTGAAAGTAATAAAGTAGGCCAACATTATCCCTTGGGAGAGGCAGCCCTCACAGTAGTGAAAAACAAATTGGGAGTTTTTCACTACCAGGACGTGTAAAACGTAAAAGCACATGTCCAACATTTTAAATACACTGGGCCTGCACTCTGGGCCGTATAGGGCCTACCCTAGGGGTGACCACTACGAATTGAAAAAGGGAATTTTAGGCTTGGCGAAATTATATTTTGGCATGTTGAATTGCCAGTTGAAAACTGCACTTAGGATGTAATTGCAGACCTGAATACCTTGAGCCCGCTGTACCAAAGTACCTTGTTCTGGGATGTGTAATCATAGACATGGAATCAAGGTGCAGCCGAGGCGATACGTTGGTGAGGAGTCACGATGATTTTCTTCAGCCAAATGTGGCGATAAATCAGTTTCAGGTGTGAGCGCTGGTTCTGGATGCAATGCGTGGCTTCTGCTCCAACAAAAGACAATCTGTTGATGCCAAAGGCGATGCACTGGTTCAGAGGGCAATGCACCAGGTTCTCTCAAAGCAACAACGTGGATGAACTGGTTCCGAGGGCAACGCACCGGGTCCACTCAAAGCAATGATGAGGATGCACTTGTTCTTGATAGAGCAGTATCGTAGGTCTCACTTCCAAGGGTCCAGGACTGGGGTGGCAACACTTGACAGGGCAGACTCACAGCTTGCAGAGTCCAAGTGCAGATGCAGGAAGTTGAAGTCTTTGATATACCTGAGACTTGGAACGGGAGGCAAGCCAGCGAGTCCTTGGAGTCACTCTGGGTTCAAGTGATGCAGGTCCAGTCCTTATCACCCGGACAGGAGACCAGAGGGCAGCCAGAGGTGAAGAGGGGGAGATTTCAAAGAAAGCTTTGAAGTGAACAGAGGTTCTCCCTTCCTGCCCTGGCTCGAGACACACTACAGGGTGGAGGGTAATGGTTCCTGTGTGTGGGGACAGGACATAGCCCATTCAGGTATAGGTGTGAGTTCCTCCGCCATCCTGTTCAGGATGACCCATATGAATACATCTGACTACTCAGTCGCATCTAGCCTTTTTTTGCATGTGGATGTCGAGAGGGAACGCTGGAAGCCACCTTTCACCACTCCTGACAGGTATTCCAGTGACCGGCAAAAGCCACCAAATGACTAAAGTAAGTAAATGCCAGTTTGTAAAGGTGCAATTTTCTAAACGGGAATTGGGATGGTGGTAGTACCACCAAGATCTAAAATAGGCCCAGAGTCTGGAAAGACTTGACAGATGAATTTGTCCTCCCACTATGACAGATATGCAATCAATTACTGGAATCTTTACTGTTCCTTGGGTCTGGAAAAGGGAAATAGTCACCTCCTGACTGAAGAAACCTTCTGCAGACCCTTTGTTCTTCAGTAACTACAGGCCAACATCGCTTTTGTCCTTTCCTGTAGAAGCCTTAGAGAATTCAGGAGTAAAAAAGTGTCCCTTCATCTGTTCTGTATTAGACCAGGGCACGGTACTGAATCAGCTCCGCTTCTGGCCATGGATGAACGTAGGATTAGAGTGGACATTGGCCAGTCAACAGTCTTGATAATAGTCTATCTATCAGCCATTTACGAATCTGTGAATCACAAGAAACTACTGGCAAGATTAGCCAGGACTGGGGTCAGTGACACAATACTGAATTTGAAGGGTTTGTACCTGTAAGATCGATGCCAAGCGATTCCGCTGGCTCCATACTGCTCTGACTTCGTAACAATCAAACATGGAGTCCCACTGGGATCAACACTAAGCACAATCCTATTCTAACATTTTATGAGACCTCTAATAGCACTCATCAAATCCCACAACATTAGACTAATGAATTATACTGATGATACACAATTGATTTTGTCCAATGAAAGCAACAAGCCAGATGTTCTGGTCGCATTTCATAAATGTATGGGCGAAATCATCAATTGGCTAGACAGGAACTCTCTAAAATTCAAAGGTGACAAAACTGAGTTTTTGTGCGGTCCAGCTACTGAAATTCCAATGAAACTCCCCTTGAATTTCTGGTCACTGACAAAGGAGAATGAGCTAAAACAACCAGAGAAAGTGTGCAATTTGGGGGTCACCATTGATAATTGGCTATCTATAGAGAGCCATGTAAATAAAGTGGCAGGCAATTGCTTTGCACTTCTCCAGGGCTTAGGGAAACTTTTACTGATGCTGCCCTCTCATGCAAAATCTTTGATTGTGCGAAGTGTGATACTAAGTAGGCTTGACTACAGTGACGCTCTGTTACGTGGAGTACCAAAACATCTATTATAGAGATTGTACTGGGTCCAAGCTTCAGCTGCAAATCTAGCAATAAAGAGGTCAAGGGGATTCTCTGCCTGTAGCGCTATGAAGGAACTCCATTGGCTCCCAATGAATCAGAGGATAGACTTTAAATCTTTGTTTATAGTTTTCGAAGCACTTCAGGATAAGAGCCCTCTGCTCCTGCAAAGAAGATTTAAAAGATACACTCAAGCGAGATACCTTCACTCAGCAACTGAAAACCTCAATTGCATTGCGAAAGTCTGTAAAAAAGACTGGGCGGTCGTGCCTTAATTATCACAGTGGCTCAGCTTCGGAATGATCTTCCAGCAGCCCTAAGATCGGCAAAGAATCTACTTCACTTCAGAAAAAACCTTAAAAACTGGCTAATTTCCCATGTAACTCCATGATTCAACTCACTCAATAGCAGTTTGCTCCTTGCCTATGTAAAGGCCTTCAGGGCCATGACACCTCTAAGGTGACAGTGCGCTCTATAAGCATTATAGATGAATTTGTAAAAAAATATATTGCTTACAAGTTTAAGTTAAGTATTCAAGATACTATAAAAGTTAAGTTAATAGAAAAAAGTGGTTTGTGAACACTAAAGGTAACTCAAAAGTGTAAGTTACCTTTATGAAACAGACACCCACCGCAACATTGGGGTTATTCCTGCATATCACAACAATAGTGGTAAGTTTCAAGCTCACAACATTTCAAATTTAATTTGTAAGATTCAAGGACTTAAATTAAGTCCTATTATTGAGTATTTTTCAATATTCAATTTACTATGTCAAATCATTTGACCTGATATTGAAACATGCAAAAGAAAAACACAAACAAATGGTAACAAGTTATGGATACCACATTTACTATTCTCACTAAAACGTTAGCCACATTTAAGAAAATGTTATTCTTTTGGGAAGGTCTAACTTTCTATTCTCACCACAAACTTAACACCATTTAGAAAAATGTTGCCCTTTGGGAGCGGGGATTATATGTACTGTTTCTATTCCAAAGTTAACTACATTTGGGAAATTATTGGACTTAAGGGTTGGGAATGATTTACTATTCTTACTCCAAACTTAACCACATTGGAGAAGGTGTTGGATGTGGGTGGGTGGGCGGATTTACTACTCCCTCTCCAAATGTAACCACATTTGGAAAATGTTAGTCTTTGTGGGTTACGAGAAACAGTTACTATTCTCACTCCAAACCTAATAACATTGGGGAAAGTGTTGTCCTTCGGGGGCAGGGTGTTGCTGAGATTTACTATTCCCATTCCAAACCTAACCACATTGGGAAAAGTTCTGAACTTTGGGGGAGTGACATTTACTATTCCAACTCCAAACGTAACCTCATGGGAAATGTGTTGTACATGGGGGAGACAGACTTACTATTTACACTTAACCACATTAGTGTAAATGTTGGTGTTTGGAGGCGCCATATTTACTACTTCCTCTACAAACAACACTGTAGAATGTGTTGAACTTTAAGGGGGTCATATTTACTAGTCCCTCTCAAACCTTTAGGGTTTGTAATGAGCTACCACAAAATTCCTATTTCTAAAATTCTAATGAAAAATAATACTTTACAGGAATCCATGTTACTCATCTCAAAACATCATGGTTGATATATGCTAAATTAGAAGCAAAAATACAACAGAAATACTCATCAAAAACCCTAAACCAAAAATGTACAAAACATGTAAACAATCAAATAAAAAAATCCATAAATTAGCAATACATTAAAAAATATGTATTATGACAAAGACATTACTGTAAACTAAAAACTATATAAAAAATTTGAAATAAATAAATTATAAAGAAAATGTTACTAAAAAATATGCATTGTTAATGTAGGCAATAAGGATAAGAAAATGTTTAAGAAATTGCATTTATAAAATACTACTAAGATGTTATACTAACTACATATAAATGAATCAAAGAGAGAAACATGTACATCTAATTATTGAATAACAAAGCAAACAAAATATAAATAATACTGTAAAATTTAAATATTTAAATATAAAATCACCACAAAAGGAATTTTAAATATTACACACTTGTAAAAGATATTAATTTACTCCCCTATTCCTCTATAAACAGAACATCCCACCCCTAAAAATATTTGAAAATAGTACCAAAAAATACAATATATTAATATAAAGAGTCTACAACAAATACACTTAAAATAATGATATACATTGCAACAATATAAGGCACAATGGGCCCCGATTCACATTCATTTTGGTATTCACAGAAGGCACTTACTCAATTTGGTATTCACCGAAGGCACTTACTCATCAATACGTAAGTGCCTTCTGTGAATACCAAAATGAGTAAGTTACTCAAAATGAGTAAGTTACTCATATTGATATTCACAGAAGGCACTTACTCATCGATGAGTAATTGCCTTCTGTGAATACCAAATTGAGTAACCTACTCAAAAAGAGTAACTTACTTATATTGAGTAAGTTACTCACTTTGGTTTTCACAGAAGGTACTTACTCATCGATGAGTAAGTGCCTTCTGTGAATACCAAATTGAGTAGGTTACTCAAAATGTGTAATTTACTCATTCTGGTATTTACAGAAGGCACTTACTCATGGATGAGTAAGTGCCTTCTATGAATACCAAAATGGTAGTAAGTATAGGATTTTGTCTTAAGTTAGTTCTGTGAATCGGGCCAAATGATATTAAAAACTAATATAAAAAGCGATATTCTTACCTGTGCTATTCTGTCCACAACATTTTGACTTCAGGATATTTAAGACCTAATATTTGTGTCTCGCGATATTCTTGACACAGTATTTTGGAGGAACGCAGTGGTAGCTACCACAGGTATGACATGTAAGGCTAAAGTTAATGATAAAACATGACTCTGAGACTTCACACAATGGAGATTGACCAATGTCTTTCTCACCCGCACATGTGCATTTACATTTGAAAGCTATTCGGATGAAGTGAAACCAGTGTTGGCTAACCATATATTTGGGGCTTAGAATTAGTAATTTACCTCTGAGATACTGGTTATCCTGCGAAACACCAGACAAGACAGTGTTACAAGTGGGTAAATGATGTTGCAAACTTCTCCCTTATCTGATAGATATTTGCCACCCTGAAGGCAAAAATGCTTAAGCAATTGCCACAAAACATGGGTAGCTGGAGCATGAAGACCGCAATGGACTTGAAATACTGATGCATCAAGACTTGTGAGACTCGTCTTACACTTTTTGATGGATCCCTGGCAATTTAGACTTTCTCTAATAACTGTTTTAAAGTTTTATGGGCTTGGGCTTTGGACTGCACTGTTTTTTGAATGATTAAGGATTTTTTTTAACTCATTGTATGCAACATCTTTTTTAAAGAATGTGTCTGGGGACCTATGGAGGAATAGCTGCATATCATATGATTCTCTCCAGAGTCAATTCACTAATATGGAAATTCATCCTAGCTCTGGCTTGGGCTGCATTAGCAGCACTACGCTAGGGTCTGATGTGATACCACTGGGTCAAAGAGGCAAGTTACTCACAGACTGCTGCTGGTTAACACCCTGATAGGATATAGTCAGTTTCACTGCTTCCTCTACAATGGGGTTAGGATGTTGTCTTACCCAACATTGCATTGCTGGATAAAAAGAGTTCATGATCTGTTCTTTCAATACATTTCTGATGTTTTCATTAGTAATCAAAGTGGCACCTATCCACATGTCTGTTAAATCCCTAGTCCTTTGGAACTGTTAGAAATAGGGCTCTCTAATTGGCAGAGGTAGGTACCTTTGTCCAAGTAGGGACCCTTTCCTAGTCAGGGTAAAGGGGATACACTTCTAAAATACCCCTGCTCACCCCCTTGGAAGCTTGGCACGAGCAGAAAGGCTTATCTCAGAGGCAGTGTATAAAGCATTTGTGTACACATACAGTAATACAGTAAAAATACTACAAATGGACACCACACTACTTTAGAAAAATAAGTCATGTTTATCGAAACCAAACAAGACCAAAATTACACAAATCTACAATACAATAATCCAAATATGACTTTTAGAAGGTAAAAAGAGTTCTGTCCATAGAAAATGATGGATGCAATACTTTCAACACAAAGTACCTTGGATGCGTCAAAACCCAAAGCAAAAAGGGTCACAGAGAAGGTGATGCATCAGTTCCTAATACAGGGAAGGTGATGTGTCAGTTCTTTGCTCAGGGGGAGGAGATACCTCTGTTTCTTACTGCTCTGCAAGGGAGGTGATGCATCAGTTCCTTACCGGAGAGGAGGTGATGCGTCGGTTTCTTACTGCATGGGGAGGTGATGCATTGGTCTCTTACTGCATACCCACTGATGTGACAGACCTGGTGCCTCGATGCGATGCGTGATGATCTGGTAAGATGCGATGCGTGAAGATCCGCGATGCGCTGATGGTCAGGGCAGCGGTAAACAGGCGCTGCGGCGACTTCAGCTGCTTCCCCTCGATGCATTGGTTCTTACACAGCAGGTCTTGCATCAGAGTCGGTGCAGTGATCTCGGACGATGAAGATTGGTGCTCGGACTTGTCGCACGGCAGACTGTTCGGCTGCGGCAACTGGGCAGAAATTCTTTTTGCACTGCTGTGATGCGTTGGAACCAGGCTAAACAACTTCCAGATGCCCAGAACACTGGTAGGCACCTCTTGGCAGGTCAGAACTTTGTATGTATAGTAGTTAGATATACACACAATAGGTGTGTCTTTCCATTTATTTGTAAACCACATTACAGGTTCATGACCGGAGTGGCAAACATGAGGCTGGCCCTCATGTTGTCCTGAGGAAAAGGTGTAGGGGACACCTTGAAACATGTCGACGAGATAGTTAGGTTTTTGACCACATTGAGGATCCAATTCCTACATCTAACCCCTTTTTACTATACCAACTAGAAGCAAGAATAAATGTGTAGGCTTACTTGCTAGGTATTTTTAACTCACACTTAAAACACCACTCCACCATACACTCCACCACACATAGTTTCACAAAAGTGCTCCTACGTATCCTTCGCAAGTCGCAGCACGCCCCAAGTAGTAGATGCCTGGGAAGCCCCAATGATGAAGCATGTCACCTAAGGGCAGCCTCTGGTGAGTGAGGGGACTAAAGAAAATAATTTTATTTTCCAACAGGTACACCCAATTAGTAAGACCTGCTCCTTTCTTTTATGACAGGCTACCTTCTCGCGACCCATGGAGTATGGGTTACAGTGTGATACTTGAGAATCAAGAGGCCGAACCTAGCCTTAGCCTCTTTCTTCCTCCTTTTTTGGTGACAGGTCAGAACTCCCAGCAGTGGAGTTAAGGTGGGACTGGGGGTGAAGTCTTTGTGTCCCTTAGGCTTATGAATAGGAGGCATGCTCTACTTCAAGCCCTTGGAGATCTTCCTCAAACAGGGACACAGCACACAGCAACGTCGTTGTCCTTTCCTTGGCAGAAACAGCCACTGCAGGCCAACCTCAGACAGCACACAGCAAATGGGAGTGCTTCTTCTTCAATTTCTACAGCTCTTCTCCTTGGCAAAGGTTCCTCTTGAATTCCAGAAGTGATCTACAATCGTGGGGTCTGGGCCCCAATATTTATATTCCATTTCTCTTTGTTCTTTTGTGATAGAGAGACTCTGGGCTCAGTAAAAACCAGTTCTGTCCTCTCTGGCCAGCTTCCCGGCAAGAGGTGGAGACAGCATTGTGTAAGGCACACCAGGCCCATTCAGGTGAAAGGAAATCTCTTCCCCCTACTTTAAATGCAACCAAGGTCTAATCAACCCAGGTCTATTCAGCTCAGCCCTGACTCATCCAGGAAAGGCAGGACACACCTCAACCCCTTCAGCGGCTGTCTACAGTGAATTCACATCCCCAGCCCTTGTCACTCCAAAGCCAGATAGTCAATACACAAACTAGCAGAGGCACACAGGATGACAAAGTAAGACAATATCTACTTTCTAAAAGTGATATTGTCAAACACAATGTAAAAATCATCCTTACTAAAAGATGCATCTTCATATTCTGACTTCAGGCATATTAAACATTACCTTCCTCTATTGTCCCAGTGGGAAGTTATATTTATAAGATGGGATGAATAAACTCCCATTCTATCCAAAGGGACAGAGTGCCTTTCAATAGTGAAACACAAACTTCACTGTAGTTCACTATCAGGACATGTTACACACATCAGGACATGGCCTACCTTTCATATACACTGCCCTCTCCCACAGGGGTACATTGGGCCTACCTTAGGAGTGACTCACATATGAGAAAAGGGAAGGTTAGGGCCTGGCAAGTGGGTGCACTTGTCAGGTCGACATGGCAGTAGAGCCTGTGCGCAGACACTGCAGTGACATGTCTGTGAACCTTTTGCAAGGCAGCTTTTGTGGGTGGCACAATCAGTGCTGCAGGCCCTCTGCCGGCGTTTGACATATAGGCTCTGGGCACACATGGCGCACTGTACTAGGGACTTAGTAGTATGTCAAACAAGACAATCATTGGAACACTAATCCATATTCACAATTTGCAGGGGAGCACTTGCACTTTGGCACTGATCAGCACTGGCAAAGTGCCATAAGCATCTAGAAAGACAAAATTGAAGTCCAGCACACAACAAAAACACAGAAAGGAGAGGTAAAAGTACAGGGGAAAACCACGCCAAGGATGCCAAGTCTAACACAAACCAATAAGGTTCTCTGTTGATTTGAGAAAAGACTGTTGAATAGCTCCCTTTAAGACCTTTTGAAGCCCAAGCACTCTAGAATGGCCTATTTTATTTCCTTATGAAAGATAGATCCATGTGGGTTTGCTGCTTGATAAGTTGCCTTTATCTCTCCTTTGGGTAAGAGGAATATGTAATGACCCCGCCTTTCTATCGGCCAGTCCGCCCTAGCTGCCCTCTTCAAAAGCTTCAAGAAATGTGTGTGGCCATCTCCTGGGGTGTACTTCTGTGATACAGAGGTAGGTATATTGGGGTGTACCTGGGACCTATCAATAGCAATAGTTCATTGGGTAATGGTGGCCTGGATTTTAGGTCTGGATTTTAACAGCACAGCTGTCAATCATACCTATTGCTAACAATACTCATAGCTTGGGTTTTAGGTATGCCCCTTTCATCCATTTGCTTTCTTTGACTAGACTCTTTAAGCCATTAGCTAAAGATTTTGTCAATCATGAATTTATATCTCAGCTGTACAGGTGTATCACTTCAACTCAAGGATACTCTACTGATTACATTAAACTGCATGCTAGACATTTTTACACCTATAACTCTCCCACTTCGGCTCACTCTGCCCTGTGTGTCTCACTCTAATATGCCACTCGGCATGTGTTTGCACATTAAGCCAAGATTTGGTCAAAGTCTGTTCTCTTGCACTGCTCCTAAGCTTAACCCCTTCAGTGCTAATGACAAGGGTAACTCGTCATGGAGTTTCCATTGATTTCAATGGAAAGTCAATGGAAGCTCATCATGTGCCTTAGCAGCCAAGTGGTTAATAATATAGGCAATATTGAGGGCATGGCTTTCACTATTATTATGGCCCCCACCTTGGCAGCATCTGGTGCACTAATTTCCTCCTGATGGTACAGCTGCCTCTTCACAGTCCCTGTCTGACGCTTTAAGTCTACTATATCGATTGTATACCTACTTTGTGGTGTTAGGAGACTTTAATCTCCATGTGGATCACCTGAACAATTAGTCTGCACAGCAATTTCTGAGCACCTTGGAGTGGTTAAACCTTGAGCAACTTGTTAAGGTACATACTTATAGAGCTGGACACACTCTGGACCTTATCCTGGCTACCCCCTGCTGGTCAAAGTGCAACCTGTGGTGAATCTTGGTTGGTTTGATAATTACTTAATTCTTCTTGAGTTTATATCTCTAACATCTCATGCTCTGCCGTGTTTGATAACAAAGATGTCTAGACCTTCCATAAAGTTCATGATGCACTCCTTTCAGGTGCCCTCCAGGCTATCACTTTTGATCGGACTGGAGTTCTAGAACAAGACATTCATGCAAGAGACTTAAGCCCTTCACACCTTGGTTCTCTGATGTTCTTAAATCAGAGAAACCCAGATACAAAATGCTTGAAAGGCAATAAAGCACTAAATATGTAAGGAGAAACAAATTATTTATCAGACCGCTCGTAAGAAAAATCATGAAGCAATCTGCAAGGCTCAAAAAGCATTTATTGCCAGGCCCATTTCTGAGGCCAATCATTCACCTCAGGGTTTTTTTTAAAGTGGTTAGCACCTTACTCTCCCCTACATCTAAACAAAAATACTCTTACTCCATCAATGGAGCTCCGCGAAGATCTTTCAGATTCAAGTATTTTATGATCAAATACTGATGCCTCTTCTACAAAATATTATATAGAAACAATGTGGACGGACCCACAAATAATTGTTACCACTTGCTTTGACTGTAAAAAGAACCCTCACCCAACAACCTAGTTGGTGGCATACTTCATCCTTGAAGTTCCTGCTGGGCTGCCAAATGAAACCCAGCTGTGCTACAGTGCCTGATTACAGCAGAGCGGGTTTTTGGTTCAGTGAGGTAAGTGCTCTGGGAGTTGGGTGCTCAGAGAGTAGTGAGATTAAAAATGTCTCTAAGAAGTGCCCAAGCAAAAAACTTAATTTAAAGGGTCTAAGGACATGGTTAAAAATACATTTGGGATATAGTGAAGATAAAAATTATACTTCAATATCCCTTAGATGTAGGTCAACATGTTTCAGCCTTTTACGATAATCGTAAGGCTTTCTTCAGGACCATATTGTGAAAAATGGTGAGGTGGCTACAAAAGTGGAGGTAGCCACGTGAGTGAAATATCATAACACATGCTTAGGTGTGCTGTGAATGTAGTGGGCAAACCGTACTTACGCACCCACTCAATAGTTAAAATCTGTAAGCACACAAAATAAAGGACATACAAAACATATAAAACATATATGCATTGAGCACGTGACTTTCCTTACTTGCTTGCAAGTAAGGAAAGTCACGTATTCAATGCATATATGTTTTGTATGTTCTTTATGTTGTGTGTTTTCTCGTACAGATTTCAACCTTTAAGTGGGCCCAAGTGGGGCCCGTTTCTCGGTGCCTTGAGGCATCGGGGGGGGGGAGGAAACAGTGTTTCCTCTCCCCTGATGTCCCAATGCAGGGCATTTCTGGTGCAGGATCGCGCACAGCGTCGCGATCTTGCACCAGAAATGCCCCCACTAGACACCAGGATTGTTTTTCTTTGCAGAGGAAGCGACCCCTTGGGCAAGGGTCGCTTCCTTGGGGGTCTAATTTTGATTTCAGACTTTTCTGCCCCCCTAGGGGCAGATCGGGACTATTTTTCCCGAATCTGGACCCAGGGGGGGTAGAAAAGCCCACTAGATACCAGGGATTGTTATTTTTTTTATATAGGAAGCGACCCTTTGGGAAAGGGTCGCTTCCTAGGGGCAAACAAGTTTTTTTTAGACTTTTCTGCCCCCCCTGGGGGCAGATTGGCTGTTTTTTGGGCCGAATCTGGACCGGGGGGGGGGTAGAAAAGCCCATTAGATACCAGGGATTGTTATTTTTTTTATAAAGGAAGCGACCCCTTGGGTAAGGGTCGCTTCCTAGTGGCAAGCAATTTTTTTTAGACTTTTCTGACCCCCCCTGGGGGGCAGATCGGCCGTTTTTTGGGCCTAATCTGGACCGGGGGGGGGGGTAGAAAAGCCCACTAGACACCAGGGATTGTTCTTTTTTTATAAAGGAAGTGACCCCTTGGGCAAGGGCCGCTTCCAGGGGGCAAAATAATTTTTTTTGACTTTTCTGCCCCCACTGGGGGCAGATCGGCTGCTTTTTGGGCCGAATCTGGACCCTGGGGGGGTAGATTAGCACACTAGACACCAGGGATTTGTTTTTTTTTATAAAGGAAGCGACCCCTTGGGCAAGGGTCGCTTCCAGGGGGCAATATAAATATTTTAGACTGTTCTGCTGTTTTTTTACTGTTTCTGGACCCAGGGGGCGGGGGGGGTAGAAAAGCCCACTAGACACCAGGGATTGTTTTTTTTGTATAGGAAGTGACCCCTTGGCCAAGGGTCGCTTCCTTGGGCCCATTTGTTTTCAAAAATATGTTCTGCCCCCTCTGGGTGCAGATTAGTGTCTTATTTGGCATTTCTGCCCACTGGAGGGTTGCTTCCAGGGGGCCCACATTTAAAAAGATTTATATTCTGCCCCCCATGGGGACAGACACCCCATTTGTGACATACCCTGTGACATAGCCTGTTGTAATGTGTGTTGTTTTTGTTTCTTCTAATGTGTATTGTTTTATTTTCTCTTTAGATTGTTGCAGTGTGCGGTTCCGTTACTGGTGGTTCTGCTGTTCGTGTAGTTGCATGTGTTTGGTAAGAGAACTTTTTTGTTCAATTGTAATGTAATTGTTTTGTTTGCAAAGTGTGTAATAATACGAGTATGTTTGGTTTCTGTTCTTTGTGATTGTAAAACATGTTTTGCATTTGTTCTTGATGTGTACTTCTGTAGATGTAAGTTTTTTTTCTTCTTTCTAGTGGGATATCGTTGCCTATTTGCTGTGTCTTTGCAGAGTAGGTGCTGGTGAGTGTAGCTGTCTCTTGTAAGTGATTTTTTTTCTCCAGTATATAGATCTTTGTGATAAAGGCTTACATTTTTTTACTTACTTTGCACAGTGTTGGGGTTGTCCTTTCTTAGTAAGGATAATGGCTAGCCGCCGGATTACTGCTCAGCAAGTTGTTGGAATGCTTTTTGATTCTTCCTCTGACGATGGTTCAGAGACTGACTCTGATTCTGAGCCAGAGGTGGGAGGAGAAGATTCAGGTAGTGAGTTTTCTCTACACATGGCTTCATCTGATGATGAAGATACTCTGAGTGCTGATGAAGCTACTTTTGGTGTGGATGAAGTGCCCACACAAGTGAGGTCTCATTTTACTAGGGAGAACAAGGGGAACGCTGGGTGGTAGGACATTTGTGCCGGCACGGAGATCCCACGAAAAAAAGTATGGAAAAGTGATTTTTTAACCTAAATCTAAGGTTTGCAGGGAATCCTGGGTGGGAAAACGTTGGGGGACCCACGCATGCTATACTTCCCTGGACTCCCCCAGGTGTCTAGTTTTCAGAACTGTTTGGGTTTGGTAGTTTCTCAAGTTTGCTGCCGAGCCCCGGGCCAAAAACGCAGGTGCCCCCCCCCTAAAAATAAGGTAGTTTTGCTAAAGGTTATTTTTAAGTCTCCACCGTACGATTTGGGCCTTTTCCTGTTGCAGCCACTATGCCTACCCACGCAAGTGAGGTACCATTGTTTTTGGGAGACCTGGGGGAACGCGGGGTGGGTGGAAATTTGTTGATCCACGCAGATTCCAGAACTTACCACCACAGAAATATGAGGAAAATGTGTTTTTTCCCCAATTTTTTAGGTTTGCAAGGGATTCTGGGTAATAGAACCTGGTTGGAGGCAGTTAAGTCACCCCATCCTGAATTCCCCTGGGTGTCTAGCTTTCAAAAATGTATAGGTTTGCTAGGTTACCCTAAGTGCCGGCAGAGCTAGGGTTCAAAAACGAAAGGTAGGCACTTTGCCAAAAAGGGCCCGTTTTCAATGCGAAATTGCGGTGCGAACACGTTGCGTTTTGCGCTGTTTCCCTTTTGCAGGGACTAGGCAGACCCAGGCAAGTGAGGTACCATTTTTTGGGGGAGACGTGGAGGAACGCGGGGTGGGTGGAAATTTGTTGATCCACGCAGATTCCAGAACTTTCCTCCACAGAAATGTGAGAAAAATGCATTTTTTTGTCAATTGTTTAGCTTTGCAAGGGATTCTGGGTAACAGAACCTGGTGGGAGGCAGTTGAGTCACCCTATCCTGAATTTCCCTGGGTGTCTAGTTTTCAAAAATGTATAGGCTTGCTAGTTTTCCCTAGGTGCCGGCAGAGCTAGGGTTCAAAAACGAAAGTTAGGCACTTTGCCAAAAAAGGGCCAGTTTTCACTACGAAATTGCGCTGCAACCACATTGCGTTTTGCGCTGTTTCCTGTCGCAGGCACTAGGCAGACCTAGGCAAGTGAGGTACCATTTTTTTTGGGAGACCTGGGGGAACGCGGGGTGAGTGGAAATTCGTTGATCCACGCAGATTCCAGAACTTTCCACCACAGAAATGTGAGGAAAATGCGTTTTATTTCCCAATTTTTTAGGTTTGCAAGGGATTCTGGGTAACAGAACCTGGTGGGAGGCAGTTGAGTCACCCATCCTGAATTCCCCTGGGTGTTTAGTTTTCAAAAAAGTATAGGTTTGCTAGGTTTCCCTAGGTGCCGGCAGAGCTAGGATTCAAAAACGAAAGGTAGGCACTTTGCCAAAAAAGGGCCCGTTTTCACTGCGAAATTTCGGTGCGACCACGTTGCGTTTTGCGCTGTTTCCTGTCGCAGGCACTAGGCAGACCCAGGCAAGTGAGGTACCATTTTTCTCGAGAGACCTGAGGGAACGCTGGGTGGGTGGAAATTTCTTGATCCACGCAGATTCCAGAACTTTCCACCACATAAATGTGAGGAAAATGCATATTTTTCCCCAATTTTTTAGGTTTGCAAGGGATTTTGGGTAACAGAACCTGGTGGGAAGCAGTCGAGTCACCCCATCCTGAATTCCCCTGGGTGTCTAGTTTTTAAAAAAGTATAGGTTTGCTAGGTTTCCCTAGGTGCTGGCAGAGCTAGGATTCAAAAACGAAAGGTAGGCACTTTGCCAAAAAAGGGCCCGTTTTCACTGCGAAATTTCGGTGCGACCACGTTGCGTTTTGCGCTGTTTCCTGTCGCAGGCACTAGGCAGACCCAGGCAAGTGAGGTACCATTTTTCTCGAGAGACCTGAGGAAACGCTGGGTGGGTGGAAATTTCTTGATCCACGCAGATTCCAGAACTTTCCACCACAGAAATGTGAGGAAAATGCATATTTTTCCCCAATTTTTTAGGTTTGCAAGGGATTCTGGGTAACAGAACCTGGTGGGAAGCAGTCGAGTCACCCCATCCTGAATTCCCCTGGGTCTCTAGTTTTCAAAAATGTATAGGTTTGCTAGGTGTCCCTAGGTGCCGGCAGAGCTAGGGTTAAAAAACGACAGGTAGGCACTTTGCCAAAAAAGGGCCAGTATTGACTGCGAAATTGAGGTGCGATCATGTTGCGTTTTGCGCCGTTTCCTGTCACAGGCACTAAGCAGACCCAGACAAGTGAGGTACCATTTTTCTCATAAGACTTTGGGGAACGCGGGGTGGGTGGAAATCTGTTGATCCACGCAGATTCCAGAACTTTCCACCACAGAAATGTGAGGAAAATGCGTTTTTTCCCCAATTTGTTAGGTTTGCAAGGGATTCTGTGTAACAGAACATGGTGGGGGGCAGTCGAGTCACCCTATCCTGAATTTCTCTGGGTGTCTAGTTTTCAAAAATGTATAGGTTTGCTAGGTTTCCCTATGTGCCGGTAGAGCTAGGGTGCAAAAACTACAGCTAGGCACTTTGCCATAAATGGGTCCATTTTTAACTGCAAAATTGAGGTGTGACCACGTTGCATTTTGCGCCGTTTCCTGTCGCAGGCACAAGGCCGACCCACACAAGTGAGGTACCGTTTTTATCAGGAGACTTAGGGTAATTCAGATTTGTAAATCAACTGTTATTACCTATTGAGTTTTCATGCATTTCTCCCTTCCCAATGAAAGACATTGTGTAAAAAAAAAATCTTTTTGAAAAATGGCCAATAATTCTCATGCTAGTATGAGTATTCCCACTTTTGAAAATGTGCAAATATATACTGTTTATAAACTCTATAATTTGTACCCAATTCAGAAATACATAGGTGTCTTTCATACCGATTTTTCCATGTATACATTTTCCAAGAATACGTGCTCTATACCCAGTAAATAATAAAATACCATTGCAAGTTGCTGCTTAGTTTTTGGCTCTGGGTTTGTCGGGTTCTTGGTGAAACTACAAGTCCTATATATCCCCACACCAGGAAGGTCAAACGGATGTAACGGTATATTGCTTTCAAAGAGCTGTCAAAATTACAAGAAGTTACAGGTGAAAACGTTGAGACAAAAGGCTGTTTTTTTCAACTAATTTTCAATTATTCCAATATATAACTGTTAGTTTCTATAAAGAAACCTTCATGGATTTAGACAAATGACCCCTTTCTGAATTCAGAATTTTGTCTACTTTTCGTAAATGTATAGCTTTCCAGGATCCATTATTGCTTTGAAACTCATTTCTACCATTAACTGGAAGGAGGTTGAAAGCTCTAAAAATAGCAAAAATGGGATATGTCCCAGAAAAATGCCAAAACTGTGTGAAAAATGTTGGTTCTCTGACAAAAGACTGTCATTCCCTAAAATCTGAGAAAATTGAGATTTCAGCCCCACAAACCCTTTTTTGATAACATTTGCAGGCGAAAACCCAGAGGCTTTCATTTGCAGCCCGTTTTTCCCAATTTTCTGAAAAAAACAACAAACATTTTACTGTATTTTGGTTAATTTCTGGGACCCCTGCAATTTAGAATCCACATGATGGTGGAAGAAAAGGACGCAAATTTGTCATGGATACCTTATGTGGTCAAAAAGTTACAGGGGCCTAAGCGCGCACTACCCCAAATCGCCAAAAAAAGGCTTAGCACAGGAGGGGAAAAGGCCTAGCAGCGAAGGGGTTAAATAAAGTTTTTCGCTTGGGCACTTCTTAAAAAACCGTTTTAATCTCACTACTCCCTGAGCACCCAACTCCAAGAGCACTCACCTCACTGAACCAAAAACCCATTCCTCGGTAATCAGGCTTTGTAGCACAGCTGAGTTGCATTCGGCAGCTCGGCTGGGACTCCAATGATATAGCATTCCACCAACTTGGTTGGTGGGTGAAGGGTCTTTTTAAAAATCTATAGGATGTCTGTACTCTGCTACTGGATATTGAGTCAACGCAAGTGGTAACACTTATAAGTGGGTCCGTCCACATTGTTTCTATCAATTTCTGATGCCAACACCGACTTCTCAAAGTGTTTCTTCCTTTTCCTGCTTCCCTACTGTCCTGTTTTATCTCCTTATCACTTGAGAAATCCTCTAAGGAGTTTGTCAAATGTCGGTCGGGCCTCTCCACTTGACCCATGCCCCTCACCCATTCTCAAACTGGATGTTGTGGTGGTGAATCCCACTCTGAACAGATTACTCAATGATTATCTTGCCCATGCAATTATTCCTTCTGGTTGGATATGGGCTCTCTACTCCCTCTGCTTAAGAAACCCCAGCCTCTAAGTTTTGCAGTAATATTAGGCTCATCTTGCTTCTTCCCACAACTGCTACGGTCTTGGAGAAAAGTGCATGTGCAGCTTACACACTTTTTGGAGGAAAACCATCTGCTCAATGACTCAGGATTTTGCTCTGGTTACATTACTGAGACCACTCTCCATGAGGTCTATATCAAAGCAAACCTTAATTTAAACACCCTGCTCATGGTAATGCTTTTGGATATTTCTGCAACATTTGATAGGTTTCTCATGTAATTTTGGTTAAGAGAATGGAAATGATCGGCATCAAAGACCACACATTGATATGGTTTAAATCTTTCATTGGCATTCACACTCAGGCTGCTTTCTTTCCTCCTTTGACCTCTGCAGCAATTCCCCTGGATTGCGGAGTTCTTCAGGTTTCAGCTCCCATGCCTACCTTTTTTAATATTTACTTGGCACCTTTGGCTAAAATTGTTGAGTCCTGGGGAGTAAGAGATGTATCCTATGTGGATGAGTCTCAACTACTTTTGGCCTTTCATGAAAATGTTCCTTCTTCTTTGAGCTCTTTAAAGACTTGCTGTACATCTCTTTGAGACTGGATAAATGCCAGGTTTTTAAAGCTTAACTCAGAGAAGACTGAGATTCTCTTACTTGGTGTTAAATCTACCCCTGACGTTAACCTCTGGTAGCAATGTGAGATGGGCTCTCTGCTTCTCCCCAGTGGTAAGAAACCTCAGGTTCAAATATAATTTTAAACTTGAAGAGATTTTTTTTTTTTTTTTTTTTTATTTTTTTTTATTATGCAGGCTGTGGCTAGTTGTCTGGTTGGGTGTGCTACAGGTCCACACGGGCTTCCCTCAGATATGTTCAAAACTAATATCTTACTGCGGGCCCCTTTACTGACAAATGTCCTTAACGCTGCTTTAGTGACTGGCCCTCGAAAGAACGGGTTCCATGTGACCACAGTTCCTATTGTTAAAAAGGGCTCGAAAATGTCCCCCACTGCTACTGCCCTATCTCACTGATTAGTTCCATTGCGAAGATAATGGGTCGAACTCTGTTGCACTGTTTGCAGCTTCGGGCCGGGGAACGTAACATACTTTCTGACCTTTAATTTGGCTTCAGTTCCAGCCTTGACAGAGTCGAGCAGTCCTTAAATTTATATCTGCTAATTGCCAAATACACTGTGGAAAAGTGCGGCAAGTTGTAGTTGGCTTATATGGACTTGAGTTCTGCATTCAACTCTGTAAACAGATCCAAATTGTGGGACATCCTGATTGATATGGGGATTAGTCTCTATACCGTCAAATTCTTCAGAGATCTGCACAATGATGTCACTGCCAGCATAAGGTACGGCCCAGGCAGAGAAACCACACCATCTTTCAGCTCAGTTAGGGGCATATGCCAGGGCTGTGTCCTGACTCCTTTGCTGTTTTCCATTTACATAAACAGCTTGGATGATAAACTGGTTAATCTCATGGTTGATTGCCCTTGTGTAGGTGCTCGGAGCATTCCCACTCTAATTTCCACGGATGATACAGTCCTAATTCCTGGGACTGCAAATGGTCTACAAAGTCTGCTTGATGGTTTTTGTGACCTTATGGCGAGTCTAGATCTCATGGTCAACCAAAACAAGACCCACAAAATTATTTTTGGGTGAAGGAAGAAGGACAATGTTTCCTTTGTAGTGAAGAACAAGAAGGATGGCCTTTTCCTTTACCTACCTTGGCATCCCCTTTGACACACAACTCTCATGGGGACCCCAGAAGACTAGTACAGCTGCTGTTTCTCCAAATCAGTGGAGGCCATCCTTAATTTTGCCTACAGACTTGGTCAGAAAACAATAAAGGTACTCTTGGGAGTATACAAAGCCAAATGCTGTGCTATTGCTTCATATGAGGCAGGGGTGTGAGACACTGAAGATCAGGGGCCCTGGAAAAAACTGAGAATAGTTTTATCAAGAGATTGCTCATTGTCTCCCAAAGCACAAGTTCCTTTGTTTGCCACACTGAGGTAGGGATTGGTTATATCAACGACCTTATTAGAATTTAACCCCTTCTTTTGCGCTTAGAATCTGGACCAAAAGCCAGACATCCTTCAATAGGGCTGTGCTTGCAGACTATTTAACACACGGCCTCTGTTTGAGAATTCCTTGGTTGAGGTAAATACAGAATTTAAGTCGCAACATGGAACGGGAGGACTTGTTTACCTCTCCTAGCACTGCTTCAGCCACCTCCATTAGGACAAGGAAGTATATGTTTCTAGAAGGATGCCTGGAGGATAGAATGCGGTTTGCTGTAGACAAACCAACATCCAGACCTTTATGGGGATTTGTTTGGTTGAAAGTCCTGCTTCTTACATAGTATGGGTGGGAGACCTACTGCAAAACATAAGAGGGTCTCTGGATCCTAGCATATAAGGAGAGGATAGCAGTGTACAATAGAACAACATGAAACCTCTCCTTAACTTATAATAATTAAGCGTGTGATACCCAGACCATCAAGAAGTACATTGTCCCACAAAACAAAGATTCATATTTTCTCACTTTATTTTAGCAAAAATATTTTTATATATTATTTTTTTCATGTGTGGTACATCTACTTGATTAAATATAAGAGCCCCAAGAATAAATACACAAAAAAATGTAAAACATGCACTCAGACATCATCAAACACACAACTCCTGTCATACCATACACTGTCATGCTCTCAAACATAACTAGACAATTCAATACATATTAAAAATACACGACTTGAATACATAAGCTAAAAACAGAAGGAAAGCACCGACGCACGTTTCGGAGTGGGGTCTAAAACCCCAAATTCCTACTTCTGGGTGGGAGACCAACACCACAAATTCTTGTTGATGAGGCTTAGGCTTTGCATGGTTCACTTTCTTGCTGCTTTTCCGTCACAAGGCACTTTTTTTCACAACTTCCTTCATACCCATGTAATGACCTATCCCCTATCCCCATAGACGACTTTGCAATTTGTACCTTTCATTCGTTGTTGAGGAGACGCTATCTGCTGCTATTCTTTAGGGCGGCCAACGTTCGTTACTGTAGAGCCGCTTTTATTTATCTGCAAATCTTGTCCACGATCAAGATCTGCTTCTCCGTTGCCACTTATTCGACCCACTGTGGGTTGCACCACCATACAGCAATATTTAAAGTATTAATGGATTTAAAGGAAAATGTCCATCCAATATCAGTTTTCTTTATTCTTCTTTATTCAATTTCATCATCGGGCAGCCCAATGATGAAATTGAATAAAGAAGAATAAAGAAAACTGATATTGGATGGCCATTTTCCTTTAAATCCATTAATACTTTAATTATTGCTTTATGGTGGTGTAACCCACCGTGGGTGGAATTTCTGTTTCTGATCAAAAGTGGTCGCCCCTTGGGGACAACAGGGGTAGTGGAGGTGCACACTACGAGAGCTAACAGCTCATTGTTTAGGATATAATTTGGATGGGCGGGCATATTGCTATAAGAGAGGTGCGTCACACACTACTGATGTGTGTAGAGTTGAGTTGTTCCAATTTTGGGTTTGTCCGTTGCCACTTATATTGAGGGCTACAGTTCTTATATGATGTTTTATGAATCTTATGTGGTTTTTTAATGGATTTTTTAAAAATTCTTTTAATAAATCATTGTGCTCTTGATTGTAGTATTGACTGTCCTCAATATGTTTGACTTTCTGCTTAAGATAACCCAGGCGGATGGGGTGCTCGAGGTCGCACAGACAAGATGGCTGCACAGCTGTAAAGCTCCCGCAGCCTGGATGTCAAATCTTTCATTATCCTGCCTAAATACCACTGTCACAAGTCTGATGCGAGAAAGGCATGCCCTGTTGGATGAGGACCCGGCAGGGATTGACCACCGTAACACCGTAACGCCTTCTGGAGATCGTGAGTGGCATGGGCTGCATCAGAGGCCTGGTGGACTTGTTGCGGCCTATGCTGCTACCGCAGAGTCTGGAGAAGAGCCCATGTCATTGGGGTAGCACAATCAGAGAGAGTGCGGAGAAAATTTGCAGCCACCGCAACCCAGCCTTGAGAGCGGACACGGAGAAGTGCGCTGGCAGGGACACCTGTAGCCCTACAGACAGCAAGGGCGTAGTAGAAAGAGGGCTGGTCACTGCAGAGTCGAGGACAGCCGGCTCAGCAGAGAACCAAGAGTCGTAAAGGAAAAGACTGTGGTGTTGGCGGTATGTGCCCTGGAGAGACTACTGCAGGAAAAACAAGTGGCAGATTATGGAGCTACCCTGTGGAGAAGTTGAGGGTAGAGGCAGCGGTGAAAGGCGGGTGTGACAGCACTACGGGAAAAAGCTGCAGGCAGGCTAGAGGATGCAGCGAGAGCCCACCACAGTCTGTGACAGCAACGTGCCCTAACGCTAAGATGCGCTGGTCGCCGAACAAGGATAAGCGCCCAGCAGGCAGACAAGGTAGGTGGTGTGCGGTGATGAACCACAGCCATTAGAAAGGCTGGAATCAAATAAGAGACCCAAGATTCACTGTAGTGTGGCCAATACATAGCCGGACATACTTGGGGATACAGCTCCAACAAGTGCAAATCCCCACTGGTCAGCGAGTCTGTGTGAGGAACCCAGCCCCAAACAAACCAGAGAGAACGGAAAGCATACAGTCCGGGCTTTCTCCTGAGCCCGGAAGGCTGCAAGGTAACTGTCTACAGATACAGAAAGAGAAATGGCAGAGTGGGCTACCTCTGCTCCTGACCTTGTGGAAGATGATTTAAAGTCTTTACTCAAAACAATGAAGCATAGCCTCACAACCATAGAAACCAAGATGGACTCTGTGCTCCCGAATAGACTTCATGGCTAAAAAATTGGAAAAGCATGACAGTAGACTAAAGGAAGAGGAACAGAGGATCTCTGAGCTAGAGGATACAACGGAGAGTAGAAAAGGGCAACTTTTGCAAATGGACTTCCTTCTAAAAGTTATTGCAGCAAAGAAAGAGGACTTAAAAGCACGCTCTAGCGGCAATAACATACGCATTATGGGAGTGCCAGAGAGTACCAACTTGAGGTGCATGTAACACTATGTGGAACGGATGATGAAGACAACATTCATGGTGGAGGCCCTTTCTGCGCAACTTTGATTGAAAGAGCACATTGCTCATTAGAGCCCAGGCCTCCTCCGGGCGCACCTCTGCAGCCTATAATTGCGAGGCTCCTCAACTTTCGTGACCGAGACGCCATCCTTCACATCTCCAGGGAACAGAAACAGTGTGAGTTCGAGGAGAATAAGATCGCATTCTACCCGGATTTCATGATTGCGGTGCATGAAGCCAGGAAGATGTTCCTACCAGTCAAGCCAAAATGATTCAAATAGACTACACAATGCTATACCCGGCGCACCTACGGATCACTCACCAGGGGAACAATTCTTCTACACTTATCCACAACAGGTGGAAGATTTTCTGAAATGCGTCTCCAAGATGTCGAATGGCAGGGGCATGGAGCCATCGCCTAGGGGGTCCCCGCCACCCTCATCGGAGCTTGGTTAAAAGGGGTCAGACTAGGGTGGACAGGGTACCTGGCCGAGACTAAAGGACATGTCTTGTGAGTGCCCAGAATGAGGATCCCAAATAGTGGCAGAACAAAGGGCACCTACTGGGAATAGCCCATATGTCATCAGACTTTAATATATGACAGCCTGCTACATCAGGAGAAGGTAACATGACACTACCGATCTTATATCCGGGCACCCTCCCTCCCTCCCTGGGTGATGGGGGAGGGAAAGCAGGTGTGCCCCCCTAGGAATAAGTACCACAGAAGGAGATCCCTACTGAACTACTCAGAGAATTTTCTTTCTGTTTTCTCTTCTTCTTCTCTGTTGTCTCTAGAGCTCTATACTCTATTTCTCTAACTTCTTGCTCTTTTTACATTTCCCTTCTCTCCATAAGGGTAACTCACTACTACTATATTGGTATAAGGGTTGGTTACCATTTAGTTTTTGCCTCATAATAGGGACATACTACAATTAAAAGCCTATATGGACTGTAAACGGAGGAAGACACCGTGACATCTGTTTGCAGGCTGCGAGGTGGCAGGGCCTGGGGGGCAAGCCTTCAGACTTTGTCAGATCAACCACTTGAGGCTTCTGTTTATGGGGAGGGAGGGCTGGGACATCCCCGGAAAAGTAGACAAGTCCTTGCATATCTTGACAAGCATGACATCCACATAGCCAGGTTAGAAGAAACGCATATGGAGCCCAGAGCAGACTCAGATTTTGTTTACCGCTGGGCGGCACATAGAGGTATTTCTGCATACTCCTTCTACGCCAGAGGCACAGCGGTACTAATTAAGAAGAACCCGCCATATGTGGCAGAGGGATCAATGCAGGATGCACAGGATCAATATAACATTATGTGGAGGGGGCTGGTGACATATTTCTGTCACACTGGTCTGCTGCAACGGACCCAATGAAGATGACCCCTCTTTTTTCAATGTCCTCTGGGGGAAGGTAATGCATATATACTAGGGGGGCATTTCAATACTTCTTTGGAACCTCAGAAGGACAGATCAAACCCTCAGTCACATCATTATACAGCCACACAGAAGCAGCTACAGTAGATCCTAGTAAATCATTATCTCATAGATGCATGGAGACACCTACACCCTCAGTTAGAAGAATGCACTCATTTCACAGCACGTGACTTAGTGTGGCCTGCACTCTATCAGATAATTCCTCATGAGTACACGGCTACTGAGTGAATGATTAGAGTACTGCAAGGAGACTGCCTGAGTGAATTTATAAGTGCTTGGGTATTGGCTGAATGTTTGTATTAGTACATGGTAGTGGATGGGTGACTAGAGGAGTGCAAAGGGAGTGACAGGGTGATTGCTGGACTGCATGGGTACCATCGGGAATTGAAGGAGCGAATGAGAAGTGTGTAGGTGGTTAGAGGACTGCATGGGTACTACACAGGGATTGTAGCAGTGCATGTGTTAGTGCCTGGATCATTCCATGAGTACATGGCTACTGACTGAATGATTAAAATACAGCAAGGAGAGCGCCTGAGTGAATGTATAACTGCTTTGGTATCGGCAGAGTGATTAGATTAGTACATGGTACTGTCTGGGTGACTGGAGGAGTGCATGGGCAGTGACAGGGTAATTACTGTACCGCATGGGTACTACCAGGGGTATTGAAGGAGTGAATGAGAAGTGTGTAGGTGGTTAGAGGACTGCATGGGTACTACACAGGGATTGTAGCAGTGCATCTGTTAGTGCCTAGATCATTCCATGAGTACATGGGCAGTGACTGGATGATTAGAATACTGCAATGAGAGTGTAAGGTGAATTTATAAGTGCTTGGGTTTTGGCGAAGTGATAGGATAAGGGCATGGGACTGGGTGGGTGATTGGAGGAGTGCATAGGTAGTTACAGGGAGATTACTGGACTGCATAAGTAGTGCACACATGATTGCAGCAGTGCATGTGTTAGTGACTGGGTCATTGCATGAGTACATAGGTACTGAGGAGATGATTAGAGTATTGCAAGGAGAGTGCGTGGTGAATTTATAAGTGCTTGGGTATTGGCTGAATGTTTGGATTACTACATGGTAGTGGCTGGGTGACTGGAGGAGTGCACATGGAGTGACAGGGTGATTGCTGGACTGCATGGGTACTATCAGGGGAATTGAAGGAACGAATGAGAAGTGTGTAGGTGGTTAGAGGACTGCATGAGTAGTGGACAGGGATTGTAGCAGTGCAAGTGTTAGTGCCTGGATCAATGCATGAGTACATGGCGACTGACTGAATGATTAAAATACTGCAAGGAGAGTGCCTGAGTGAATGTATAACTGCTTTGGTATTGGCAGAGTGATTGGTTTAGTACATGGTAGTGTCTGGGTGTCTGGAGGAGCGCATGGGCAGTGACAGGGTGATTACTGGACTGCATGGGTACTACCTGGGTAATTGAAGGAGTGAATGAGAAATGTGTAAGTGGTTAGAGGACTATGGGTAGTGCATAGGGGATTGCAGCAGTGCATGTGTTAATGCCTGGGTCATTGCATGAGTACATGGGTAGTGACTGGATGATTACAGTGGTGCAAGGAGAGTGCATGGTGAATTTATAAGTGCTTGGGGTTCAGCGCAGTGATTGGATAAGAATGTGGGACTGGCTGGATGATTGGAGGAGTGCATAGGTAGTAACAGGGAGATTACTGGACTGTATGGGTAGTGCTCCAGGGAATGTAGCAGTGCATCAGTTAGTGCCTGGGTCATTGCATGAGTACATGGGCAGTGACTGGATGATTAGAGTACTGCACGGAGAGTGCATGGTGAATTTATAAGTGCTTGGGATTTGGCACAGTGATTGGATAAGAATATGGGACTGGCTGGATGATTGGAGGAGTTCATAGGTAGTAACAGGGGTATTGCTGGACTACATGGGTAGTGCTCAGGGGATTTTGACAGTGATCAGTTAGTGCCTGAATGAATGCATGAGTACATGGCTATAGAGTGAATGATTAGAGTACGGCAAGGAGAGTGCCGGAGTGAATGTATAAGTGCTTGGGTATTGGCAGAGCGATTGGATTAGTACATGGTAGTGGCTGGGTGACTGGAGGAGTGCATGAACAGTGACAGGGTGATTACTGTACTGCATGGGTACTACCAGGGGAATTGAATGAGCAAATGAGAAGTTTGTAGGTGGTTAGAGGACTGCATGGGTACTACACAAGGATTGTAGCAGTGCATGTGTTAGTGCCTGGATCATTCCATGAGTACATGGGCAGTGACTGGATGATTAGAATACTGCAATGAGAGTGTAAGGTGAATTTATAAGTGCTTGAGTTTTGGCGCAGTGATAGGATAAGGACATGGGACTGGCTGGGTGATTGGAGGAGTGCATAGGTAGTAACAGGTAGATTACTGGACTGCATACGTAGTGCTCAAGCGATTGCAGCAGTCCATGTGTTAGTGACTGGGTCATTGCATGAGTACATAGGTACTGAGTGGATGATAATTAGAGTACTACAAGGAGAGTGCGTGGTGAATTTATAAATGCTTGGGTATTGGCTGAATGTTTGGATTAGTACATGGTAGTGGCTGGGTGACTAGAGGAGTGCACGGGGAGTGACAGGGTGATTGCTGGACTGCATGGGTACTACCAAGGGAATTGAAGGAGCGAATGAGTAGTGTGTAGGTGGTTAGAGGACTGCATGGGTAATGCACAGGGATTATAGCAGTGCATGTAGTGCCTAGACCATTGCATGAGTACATGGCGACTGACTAAATGATTAGAGTACTGCAAGGAGAGTGCCTAAATGAATTTATAACTGCTTGGGTATTGGCAGAGTGATTGGATTAATACATGGTAGTGGCTGGGTGACTGGAGGAGTGCAAGGACATTGACAGGGTGATTACTGGTCTGAATGGGTACTACCAGGGTAATTGAAGGAGCGAACGAGAAGTGTGTAAGTGGTTAGGGTAGTGCATAGGGGATTGCAGCAGTGCATGTGTTAATGCCCAGGTCATTGCATGAGTGCATGGGTAGCGACTGGATGACTACACTGGTGCAAGGAGAGTGCATGGTGAGTTTATAAGTTCTTGGGTTTTGTCGCAGTGATTGGATAAGGACATGATGCAGGATGGGTGATTGGAGAAGTGCATAGGTAGTAACAGGGAGATTACTGGACTGTATAGTTAGTGCTCAAGGGATTCTAGCAGGGCATCAGTTAGTGCCTGGGTCATTGCATGAGTACATGGGTAGTGACTGGATGAGTAGAGTACTGCAAGTAGAGTGCTTGGTGAATTCATAAGTGCTTGGGTTTTGGCGCAGTGATTGGATAATAACATGGGACTGGCTGGGTGATTGGAGGAGTTTATAGGTAGTAACAGGGTGTTAGACCTGTCCGCCTCTAGGTGCTCCCTACCTTATTATTTATTTATTTTGTCTCCTTTAGCCTCCGTAGGTTTACCTTTTTTTTTTATGTTCACTAGGATTTTAGTGTTGTCATAGGGGCTAGGTGTTACCTTGCCCTTGTCATTTCTTTTTAAGGCCTAGTCACCCTCATGGAAACTAATGTACACGGAGACCTAAAATGGTGGCCTGTAACTGTCAAATCTTTTACCTCAGAGAGGCTGACCCATTGGACTGCATAGAGAAGTTCTACAACCTTCCAGCGCCTTCTGGTAGCCAGGGTCCAGCCTATATAAGGTCAGAACTAGGGCGGCCATTTAGAGTGACCAGGAGGCTGGGTAGCATCTGATGAGGAGTGAGGCTATAGAGTGGGGAGGTAGGCGCATTGGTTGGGATTAGACCGTCCCTTGGGCCGGCTGCTCTGATCTACAGACGTGTCCCCCTGCCAGTTGACTGAACCCTGCATCGATTCGCACGTGAATATCCTTCAACCTGAGGAGAGCCTCTGGTCGGATGTCCCAGCATTGCCCTTCTTAAGTTGTGGGCAATTGTTTGGACTCCAAGCAGTAAGGGCGTCTAAGAACTGCCACGGTTACTGACATACCCTTGACCTGGTGGGAGAAGCTCTGCACCGGGGAGCGGAGATAAGCATTCATCAAAAACCAAAGGCTGAACTCGCGGGGTGTGTGCTGAAGTGACCGGCGGACCGCCGTTAACATATCCTGGAGTGAGGGCCTGAGACGCAAGCACACCGCTGTGGAGGCAGAGCGGGTGCCGGAGAGAGCGAATCGCCTTACGTGACTGGCGGATCGCCAACCTCATCTCCTAAGGTGAGCGACTGAGACGCAAGCTCACCGCTGTGAAGGCAGAGCGGGTGCCGGAGAGAGCGAGTCGTCTTCTTCCGGGCAAGTGCGTGGCGACGTCGGCGAAGGGGAGGAGAGCCGCTGGAGGAGGCCGGGCCTGGGCGGAGACTCATCTTTGAGGAGCCGTCGAGGGAGGAAAGGCGGAAGCGCTGACAGGTGTTCCCAGCGGCCAGCTGACTGAAGTGCTGGGAACGAGAGAGGAGACTTACTCTTGCCAGCGAGAACAGAACGGGCCCGCATACAAACTGTCTGAATCCCAGCCAAATTGAAGTAAGCTGGGAAATGAGTTTGGTGGGCGGGGAGGAACGTAAACCAGCCTACGGTGGTGACAGCTACTAGGGCCTAGACAGAGTGAAGCGCGGCTGTCATTTCGTCGAACCGGCTGAACTTACACCAAACTTCGGGCCTACTCTGACTGAACTTGCTAATCTAGGTTGTTCCCTTACTGGGTGGAGACTGTTCTGGGAAAAGAGTGTAAATTCATCAAGCATCTCACAGAACTCAATTAAGGGGAAACGGAGTAGTAAGGATTAATCAGAGATAAAGCCTCATCAGAGGAGGGGCCTATGGTAATTCTGCTCTTTCTAGGCCAGTGGAGTTTTTGTAGTAAACAAACAAAATAAGGGTGCTGTAGAACAAGCTATAGAACTGTATGTACCAAGTAACTAAACCTGCCTGTATCTATCTAATTATTCAGCTGTGTGGAATAAATTTACCAGTGTAGAACTTGTGGAGATGTGTACCGAGTAGCTGCAACCTCTAGCTAATGTTGACTCTGTGACCCTGAGGGTAAGGTACTATTTAATTTCAACCTAAAAGGAATTGGTTCTGCTGGTTCACTGTTTACACTGTGATAAGTTGGGGAAAAGAAGGGGCAGACGTTATTATCGTGTTTCTTTCTGCAGGAGGTGACAAGAAGAAACAATTAATGTACTGAAAAGCGTATGACATATAATAATTGCATGTAAAAGTTGTACTGTGCTGAATTTAAAAACTGCTAGAGGTGGAAGATAATTCCATATTCTTTTATAAAAAGGAACCTGTATTTTTCTAAACTGGTGTGGAGTCCTTATTTTTAGTGGTGGAGCGCTGGGTTACTGTGAGCGAGCATTGTAAGCACAACACAATTGCCTCGGAGATTAGCTGTTCCTGCTCTATGCCAGGCTACCTATGTAGACTGTTAACCCCAGGTCTAACACAGGGGTATTGCTGGACTACATCGATAGTGCCCAAGGGATTGCAGCAGTGATCAGTGAGTACCTGAATCATTGCATGAGTACTTGGCTACTGAGTGAATGATTAGAGTACTGCAAGGAGAGTGCCTGAGTGAATCTATAAGTGCTTGGGTATTGGCAGAGTGATTGGATTAGTACATGGTACTGGCTGGGTGACTTGAGGAGTGCATGGGCACTGACAGGCTGATTACTTGACTTAGCTCTCCAGAGTTGGCCCAAGATTCACAAAACATAGCTCACTTGCCATTAGCAAGTCATCTGCCTGGAGAAAATAAATCTCCCATTACAGAAACAATAGTCCAGGGCATTTCAAAAGGGCATTTAGCTATTGTAGGACTTGGCCTTTTTGGATAAAGTTCCCTAAACCCTTTCCTTTCCCCCTAGATCATTTTCCTGACATAGAGTTGCCAATTTAGATGCTTTGGGTACTTTGTCACTGCTGATCAGTGTCAAGGTGCAAGTATTCCCTTTGTAAAGTGTAATAGTAATTGGTTGGCCATGATTGGTATGTTTGCCGTACTAGTAAAGTCCCTAGTACTGTGCACTTTGTGTGCCAGGGCTAGTAATGCAGAGGTGTGAGGAGAGGGAAACTCAGGCTTGCAATGTAAGGCCGCACACAGTTTGCTAGAATAGCATGTTGTCCTGACAAGCAGCCGCAGTCCGTGAAGGTAACAGCGGTGGGTCATGGGGCCGTGTAAGGGGGGATTCCGACGATGCCAAGGGAAAATTAAATAAATAAATCATTTTCCCTCTGCATCATCCCTCGGAATCCCCCCTTACTTGCTGAATGCCTCTCTTCTTACAGGACAGGTGCCTTCAGTTTTTAAAGAGGCCCGCCTGATCCCCCTAATAAAGAAACCTGGATCAGATGTGAAGTGCTTAAAGAACTTTCGACCTATCTCCCAGCTGCCTTTTCTGGCCAAAGTTATTGAGCAGCATGTTTTGGCCCAGCTCTCGGGACATCTGGAGAGCAACAACCTGCTGGAGTCCAACCAGGCGGGGTTCCGTGCTAACCATAGCACGGAACTAGTTATGCTCTCTATCTTAGATGAACTGAGGAGCCGCGCCGATATAAAAACATCGAGTGCCCTGGTACTATTGGATCTCTCCGCGGCATTTGATACCGTATGTCATGAACAGCTATTGTCGCGGTTGAGGTCCTTTGGTATCAGGGGCACAGCGCATGCATGGCTCACCTCATTCCTGCAAGGCAGGACACAGAGAGTACAGCTGGGGGACTTGCTTTCCACCTCCTCCTCCATTACTTGTGGTGTTCCGCAGGGCTCCGCCCTGTCACCCTTACTTTTTAATGTATACCTGCAGCCTCTAATAGCACTCCTGAATAGGATGGATTGCTTGGTGTACAACTACGCTGATGACACCCAGATAATCATCCGGTTGGATGATGGTCCGGGAGCGTCCACCAGGCTGCAGAACATACTAAAAGTCACCACCAACTGGATGTCCGAGAACTCTTTAAAAATTAATCCGGACAAGACGGAGGTGTTGCCCATTTCCATCACGGGCAACCCTTGGAGTGAGAGATTCTGGCCTGTGGAGCTGGGCGCGTCGCCGGAGCCGGCATCTGCAGTAAAAAGTCTGGGTCTCTACGTGGATGATAAACTTTCTATGAAGAAACAAGTCACCACGGTAGTGGGCACTTGTATAGGCCTGCTGCGGCAATTGAGGAAGCTTTCTCCTCTGCTCTCGTTTTCCACCATGAGACACGTGGTCTCAGCCACAATTCTAGCTAGGCTAGACTACGGTAACTCCCTGTATATTGGCCTACCCCAACGGCTGTTGGATATGCTACAGGGGGTTATGAATGATGCAGCTCGGCTGATCTATAAAAAACCTAGAACTGCCCACTCTTCCCCACTGATGCAGGAACTACATTGGCTACCGATTCGCCAGAGGGTTGCTTTTAAAGGTCTGTGCATCGTACACAAGGTGCTGTATGGTAATGCACCAAGCTACCTGAAATCTCGCTTGTCCTCTTATACTCCGAGCAGGACTTTGCGCTCGTCGGATGCGTCCCTCCTGTCCCAATCCCGCTTCAAACTTGCCACGATGGGAGGACGTGCCTTTTCTAACACGCTTCCTGCCCTGTGGAATAAATTGGCTCCAGAGCTAAGGAAGGAATGTAATTTGCTATCCCTCAGGAAAAAATTAAAAACTACTTTATTTAGGCAAGCATGGGGTAGCCTGTAAGCGCTTTGGTAACATCAAGTAAAGGCCTTACTCCCACTACGTAATCCTGGACAAACAGCGCTTAGAGACCCCGGTGGTTATAACGCGCTATATAAATTAAATAAATAAATAAATAAAATAAATACACGGCCACACCGCCCCGCCACTGTGACCTGCAGGGACCGTGGCTGCTGACAAGTGCAACCACTTGTCAGGCCTTACTTTCCCTTTTGTGTACACAGTGGGCAACCCTGTGGTAGATCCCGGGTAACCCCTGGGCAGGGTGCAGTGTAAGTAAAAGGCAGGACATATACTGAGGTGTGTGCTATGTCCTGACAGTGAAAACCATTCCATTTCGTTTTTCACTGGTGAAAGGCCATCCTGCCCATAGGACAGAATGGGGGAGGCTGGGTATTGTGTTTGTTAGCCTAGTTTCCTATAAATTTAAAATGGAGAGGTGAAGTTTAATATGTATGAACTCACAGTGTCATAACACATCTTTCTATGAAAGTGGTTTTGACACTGTGTGTTCAGAAACCACTCTTTTAGAAAGTAGCTGACTTTTGTGCTTTAAGCATTCTGTGTGTCTCAGCTGAATGTGGATTGACTGTCTGGATTTGAGAGGTGAGAGGAGTTGGGGGAGGTCTTGACCCAGGGAGCGGTTGAGATGGCAACCGGCTGACCTGCATCTGGAGAGTAGACGGAGAAGAAGCCCCAGGAGGTGAAGTGGCCTGGGGTCCTGCTATAAAACAATTGACCCGTCTTCTGCTGAGTGATTAAGAATCCAGACCCCTATTATCAAAGGTAGAAAGGTGACACTGGGAGATAGACAACCAGAACTGATTTAGGCAGGGGTCAGGGACCACTGAGCACCACAAACTTCAAAGACATTTAAAGACATTTAGGGGTATAACTATGAGAGCGGAGACCCCTGAACATTGGAATAGAAATGGATTAAGACTGAAAAGGCTTGGACCCATTTCGTGGTCAAGAGGAACCTCTACTAAGGAAGGAACAACTGAAGAGAATGCTGGGAAGAACCGACCCTTGCTTTGTGATCTGGGGCTGGTCTGCAGTTTGCTGTTTTAACCAAGGAAAAGGCTGTTGGGACTGTGCTTGGTGTGCTGGGTCCCCCTGCTTGAAGAAGACTGTGCTTTGTGCCCCAAGGTCCCGAGGTGAGCTGGCTCCTTGTTTGGAAACAGAGGAAGATCAAAGTTTCTGGAGAAGTTTCAAGTGATGCTGTGGGCGTGTGTGGTGGTAGCTTGAGTCCCTCGGAAGGTGTGCCTTGTGATCTTGGACACACGGAGGAGAATTTATACGTGCTGGGTGCATGTCATGGTGCACAGGAGGCGTTGGTGAGGAGCGCCTGGTCAACGTGTGCATCGGAAGTGGAGTGAGTCTCGGATGCGCAGGGTGCGTGTCAGGGTGCACCCGTGGCACTGGTGAAAAGCACCTGGTCCTCGAGTGCACCGGAGGAGAAGTGAGGCTCGGACACAGGACGCCTGGATATCAGGGCACCAGAGTTGGAGTAAGTCTCAGCGAAGCGGTGTGCATCATTTTGTGCAACCTGGGACTGTGGAGGTGATCGGCTAATCATCGTGTGCACCGTAAGAAAGTGAGTCTCTGAAGCGCGGTGTGCGTGTCTTGGTGCCATCTGAGACCGCAGGAAGGAGTGCCATCAGGGTTGAGTGTGTCGCTTCATGCCAGAGGAGACCTGGAGGGTGCTGTGGTGATCGTGCACCCAGAATAAAGTAATCTCAGAGGCATGGGGTACGTGTGTCCTGCGGCTGCCTGAGACGTTCCTAACAATCGCAGCCCTGACCTGCAGTCCCTGAGGAGCTGAGCTGCCAGGCCGAGCTGCTGAGGCCCATTGAGAAAGTTCTGCATGGAAGGCCCAGTTCGCTGAAGGAGAAGGGGAGAGTGGGGTTTTGCCCCCCAGGTAACGTGGATCACTACCTGGGCGGGGTGCGGGCTCGGAGGGACACTCTCTCGGCCTCTCAATCCTTCTGGCGACGTGAGCATTTGCTTCGGCTCAGATTGGGGCCCGTACTGTCCAAAGGAGTGGCAGTACTGTGGCCAGAGTGAGAAGCTGCACTTTATGTCAACATTGATACGTGTGGGGGGAAACTGTTATTAAAGAGGCTGACTGTCATAATACACATTGCCAATATTGCTGTTAACGAACTGCCGGATTGTCTTATGACGCCTGACATTATTTTCTGCATAATGAAGTACACGATTGTAGCGCCACACATTGCATTATTTCTCCATTTACAATTTACAAAGTACATGATTGTTGCTACGCATTGCATTATTCCTTAATTGCAGAGTACATGATTGGAGCGGTGCGCATTGGAATATTTCTTCATTGCAAAGTACGTGATTGGGGTGTGAAGCATTGCATTATTCCTTCATTGCGCAGTACATGATTGTAGCGGTACGTATTGCATTATTTCTCCCATTGCAAGGTACCAGGGTGTATCATTACACATTGTATTGTATTTCTCCTTTGCCCAGCACAGGATTGTATCGTTCGCAGCGCACTATTGTTTGTGCATTGCAACGTGTGTGATTCTAGCATGGTGACCAGCATAGCATTTTGAAAGTGGTGGCTGGGATTTGAAACTACCAGCCGGCTGGAACGAATATTACCCTTTTCTATATGTTGGCTTTTGTATCGTGTGGCCTGATCGTATTTCTTTTTATATAAAGTTTATAGTCATTTATTTTATCAAACTCGTGTGGAGTCCATTTGTGGTGTCACCAGTGGGTTGCAGAGTGTAGTTGCACATACTGTACACTCCTGCCTCGGAGATAGTCCTGCCTGCTCATGCCAAGCTACTTAGGGGGTGAGCAGGGTTATCTCAAACGCTGTCCTTACTTGGCCTAACATTGAGTGAGGGGTCCCGGGTCTCGCATTTGGTGACAGTGGTGCAGGACTGGGACTCCAGCTTCCAACAGCTATGCAAAAAGATATCCCCAAAACCATCATTGCAATATGAAAAGACATTGCAATTGGAGCTGGGAACAGATAAAGAATCTTCAACAGAGGATGTTGTGTATATTTTCCATTAACAAGTTACCATGGGGGAAATCTTTTTAGAAATTAGACAACTAAAATAAGCTCATACAGAAGTGAAGTGCCAGCTGGAAACGATAAACAGCATCTAGCAGTTAAATCAAAGACTGGCCCTTGCCGAGCAGTGAATCTCAGATCTCAAGGATGCCCAGCAAAATTTTGTGCACTTTCAAGCTAAGAGTAATCGAGAGCTGGAAGAAAACTCAGATCAAGCTCGAAGAGTTTGAAAATAGATTGAGAAGATCAAATCTACGTTTTGTGGACATCCGGAGGGGCATGAAGCTGGGCAAGATCCCATTAAATATATTTCACATCTCATTCAAAAGTATGTTAATCTTGGAAAGCCACCCAACAGAGACTGTCGCTTGATTATGAGAGCTCAGGTGTTCCATTTCATCAGCCGACTAACGCAAAATGTCCACACACATTTCTTGTATATTTCAGAGATTATCGTGTATAGAAATCGATTTTATCTGCTGCCATCAAGACAAAGGGTTTTCAAACAGCATAATAGTTTCAGGTCAATATTATTCCTGACATGTCAGCTGCAGTCGCAAAATGTTGATGTGAAGTTAGAATGATGCAAAATCAATTTAAGGATCAAGGACTTCAGGGGGCCATAACCCAACAGTCGAAATTAAAAGTACTTGTCATAGGACACTTTCAGATTTTACATTCGGTTCAGCAGGTGAAAGAAATCTTACAGCAGTAAAACTAGGACTGAAATTGTGGAGATCAGTACTACTGAGGATGTAATTGTTAGCAAATATTAATAAATATAAGGCAGGGTTTTTTCCAGATCTTGTTTATGGCGGTCATTACCGAGGTGATGACCTAAATGCCATTCCAAGGCATATAAGGTTCAACACAATAGCGAAAGGGAGTGAGACAGGGTTTTTTCTTCCCATCTGGTTTTTTTTTAGGTGCACAGAGGTTCTTAAGGGGGGCAGCTAGGGTGGTATGCACTTTTCTAGCCCGAAAAATTAACAGATCTATGGAGGACAGAAATCAACGACCAAATCCAACAAAAGGAGCTCAAGTAGTAGTGGAAGGTCATTTAAGGGGAGGTCAAGAGTGTTCCTATGATGTCTTCATCTCTCAAAAGTAGAATTCGGATTCTTGTGACATCAATGGGCTAGCCAATATGCATAAATATGGAAGTCTGATGGACTGGTTAGCCTCTTTTACACCCAGGGCCATCTACCTACAGAAGACCCATTTGAAGAGTAATACTCCGAAGCTGATAATCCCACGAAAGTATTCACATGCATTATTTGCATCAGCACAGGTGGCAGTAAGGGGAGTTGCTATATTTTTGAGTAATCGATTGGGAGGTGAAGGAAGTGATTTGTGGACCAAATGGTAGATGGCTTTGGTTCAAAGTAAAAAATGAATGGGCAACATTTAAATCCTACAAATTATTATAGCCCAATAAGCGATAATAGGGATTTTAATTTTATTTTTATACAACATTGGGCTAAAGATATTGAAACAAAAACAAAAAGCAGCTTAAGCCAAAACCCCAAAAAGTATTAGACGCATTAAAATCTAGCTATCAGTTAATAGACCCCTGGAGAAAAGTTTATCTAGAAGTCAGACGGTACACATTTCTCATATAGCTTCAAAACTAAGTCTGAAATATACTTTTTTTAAATAGCTAGATCATTAAACAGGGGTCGGACAAATGTTTTTACCAATGCTTTTTCAGACCATTCTTTGGTCTCCCTAGAAGTTGATATTTGTCTAAAAAATAGGGATAGACCTAGATGGCAATTGGATAGATCTCTGCTTTCTGATCCCCAAAGGGTGGAAGAAACACACCATTTTATTTTGGAGTTTTTTTTAGTCAATCACAGTACAGCTTCATTATTTTCAATCTGGTAGTCTTTTAAATCAACTTTAAGGGGGAGGTTCATAGCTTTTAAATTCAAACAAAATAAGGAATGATTTAAACAGATTATGAGCCCTAAAACAGAATTGGATAATGCTATAAGCATTTAGGGAACAAAGTGCCGGGACTGAGACAGAGCGTGGATTAATTGCTACTGCAAAGCAAAAACTCAGAGATTTTTTGACTTTAGAAAAAATGAAAAAATTGAATAGCTATCAACAAAAAATGTATGAGGAGAATCAGCAGGTTTCTTGCCTGGTCTACCAGACTAAATAAAGAGAAAGGATTGGTCATTTCTTTAGAAAATCCGATTACTGGGAAGAGGGTTATAGACCGGGACCATATTGAAAAATTATTCAACATTATTCTGATATTTATCAGACCCAATATGCTGTACCACGGAGCCTCATAAAACAGTATAATGATAGGTGGTGCCTACCCTCTCTATCTGAGTTGCTTACCCTGGCGATATTGAGGCCGATAGCATCTTTAGATTCAACAAACATTAAAAGGAATGCCCAGTGCTAAAGCCTGTGGTAATGATGGTGTACCCACAGATCTTATACCACTCCTAGTTGATCTATTCAAGTTCATTAAAGGTGGGGATAAGATCCCTTCTACTTTCCAAGAAGCAATTATAGTATAATTTCTTTAAAAAAGACAAGAATCCCAAATCTCTGCATTCTAATATGACCGATCATTCTGATTAATACAGACTATAAATTACTGAAGAAGCTCTGGGCTGCCGGCGACAACATGTAATACATCCAGATCAGAGCGGTTTTGTGGCAGGGCGATTAATGTCCTCAAATACTCAGTTCCTGTTTCAAGCTGTAGACTATGTTCAGAAAATCATATAAAAATCCCAGTTATGATGATCAAAGCTCAGAAGGCATTCAATCTCGTAATCTAGGATTCCTTATTTTATAGTCTTTAAAAATGTGGTTTTCCTTCCAGTTTATTTCGATGCTTACAGTTGCTAACAGTTGATAGTAATTTCCAAAATGGCAGGCTCAATTATGATCAAAAGAGGAACAAACAAGGGTGCCCCCTTTCCCCGAATGTATTTTATTTTTTCATAGAAGCACTGGCAATACAACTTGGCAGTAATAACAATACAAGGCCCCCTAGAGAGAGATTTATTTATTTATTTATTTAGAGAGTTTTATATAGCGCGAACGTGACCCTTGGGTATCAGAGCGCTTCACAGATACATATACATGATGTAGAGATAAAAATTCGCATAACATTGTGTTATAACGAAGTAGGAGGCTTAGACATGTCTTGTAGAAGATAACTATAGATTTATTCATGTAGTAATCCATTAGATTCTCAGATACAAGATAATATTAAAATCCTTGGTAATGCCTGGAAATGCCCCACCAGGAGCAAGGTCCTCCCTGCTCAGCCCATCACACCAACTGATTCTCTGCTACATACAAACCAACCTGAACATTCTAAGTGACCTCACCATAGGCTGAGCAGACAGGCAGAGAACCACAGTGGGGAGACTGCATTAGTAAATAGTATATTACAACACATTGCCATACAGTGAGTGAGGCAGGTATAGAGCTATATACTAAACATTTACCCTTGATAAGAGGTACGTTAGGTATAGTCTAAGGTATACAGCTATATAGTAAACAAATACATATACATGATGTAGAGATATAATTCGCATAACATTACCATATAGTGAGTGAGGTAGGTAAGTATAGAGCTATGTAGTGAACATTTCCCTTGACAAGAGGTAGGTTAGGTATAAGTCTAAAGTATAAAGCTATATAGTAAACATTTCCCGCTGATAAGAGGTAGGTTAAGTATAGGTCTATAAGGAACATATCCTAGCATATGTATAATGGATTCGCAAAGAATAGTCTAGTGTTTGACATCGGGGTTACATCTTTCTATGTACTTTCAGACTGCGTCTGCCCGGTTACTCTACTAGTCTACTATATCTGTATGTTGTAGTCCTGTACAAATGATCAACATTGTCTGTATTCTTCATCCCGGTTCTGGGGAAATAAAGCGCTTCAAGCTTGTCCCGTCTAATTAGAACTTTCTGTTTCTTCCATTCAATGTTCAGATTTGACACATTTAGTACGTGTTGGCGGTGAGGTCCCTTCTTGGCTATGTAAGGAACTTACTCATTAGGAAGATCTTTGTTTCCCTTTTGAATGCTGTCGTGTTTGTAATTTTCCTGATATTTGGAGGGAGTGAGTTCCATATTCTGGGGGATGCCCCTGAGAAAGCTCTGTCAAAAGTTTTCTTTTTTCGGGAGATGGGTGGTTTCAGCATCAGCAGATTGGCGCTCCTTACTGGTCTGCTTCCTCCAGACAACTCAATCTTCTGGGCCAGGTATCTTGGTGTTTTGTAGTGTAGAGCTGAAGGCTCGGCCTACATTATTTGCTGACTATATAAGATTCTATATCTTCACACCGATGAGGATAATATTGAACAAGCTTTCCAGACTATTATTGACTTTACAAAGATTGGAGGGTACAAGATTAATCAAAGCAAAATAGAATTATTGCTTTTTAATGTGACAGCTGATGACCTCCCTTTTTCTTTACAGTCCCTGGCTAAAATATCTTGGTATAGTTGTGACAAATAATTTCTCCAGCCTTTTCCATCTGAACTATGGAAATATGTTATCTAAAATCAAGGGTCTGCTTAATAGGTGGTCTTTGATCCCTTTGACCATAATAGGCCGTATATCATTAATAGTATTTTTATTTTCCAATCTTCCGATAAAAGTCCCTAATAGTTTCTTTCAGGAACTAAATTCAGCTTTGACAAGTTTTATTTCGAACAAAAAATCTTCTAGGGTTAAGCTAGGGGCTTACAACTCGATAAATCACAAGAAGGCTTGGCATATTTATTATTGGGTAGCTTTACTGGGTGTACTTTTTTGTTATTTAAATGGGGTTAGGGTACTAGATAAGTTTTTTATTTTGAGAAAATGATTCAGGAATCAGTGATTAGCCTACAAGTGTTTATAACAACAGAGATAGTACCCAAACAAAACAAGATACAAGTTTCTTTGGGACATTTATGGATGGATGAATGCACTAGGATTAAAATCTTGTAATTTGGTGGCTTTTTAGTTAAGCGCAGTGAAGGAGAGCAATTATTTGGGTCTTTCCCTGGCAGATAAGGAAATTAGATTCTGGAGTTCCTTAGGCTTCAAAATACTGGGAGTTTACTTTTGACAAGGAAAATCTATTTTATGGCAGGATTTATTAGAACGGGGTAGTCAGCTATGTACACAATATTTTTTAAACTTCAATAAGATCAAGCATTTTTGCAAGCTCAATGTAAAGGCAAAAATCAAGGGCACCAAACAATTAGCAGTGCACTTTGTAAAAGCAAATTGCTAGGAATACGAAACTGGTATAGATTCCTGCAGGATCTTTCCGTGATGCCTATCGTTGATGATTTTATATCTAAGGTAGCAGAAAATACCCAATGTAATGTTACAGTGAGCAACTGGAACTAATTGCAGCTAATTTTAAAAGAATGTATTTTTTGACAAGATGTGTAGCATATTATACACTGGAGAATCTCCTTAAGGTGTATCCTGTTGTATCCAACAACTGTTTCAAATGGCATCAAGCAGGTAAAGGAGGTTGGTGCCATACATGTTTTACTTGCCCGCACTTAACACTTTTTTTGCAGCAAGTATTTAAGGCTCTAAGCTATACAATTAACTGCTTGATTATGCTGGAGGCCACTTTAGTTTTATTTGACACCTCTACAGCTAGCCAATTATTAGTAAAGGATTATCAATATTTTATATTGATAGTTCTATCTAGTGTGTGCTCACTTATTCTCCAGAATCGGAGGACAGACAAGGTCTTCTCAGTCATAGAATGGAGAAATAAAATGTTTTTCACTATGAATTTCGAAGAGGCTGATGCCAAGCGAGTAGGGGGTTGGAAAATATGTAACGATATTTGACAGTAAGCCGGAAAAGTAGTGGCACATTTATTTTTATTTCTCTCAATCCATTGTAAATATGCCCCATAGTGGGAGTTCCTGTAGTTTATCTCAGCAAATAGCGATCGATCATCTAAAATGGTAGCATTGTTTAACATAAGGTATATTAAGCCATCGGGAAATAGAATCCCCCAAGTTCTTCCCTTCTTCGTAATTGTTTTCTTTAAGCACTCTTGCACCTTCTTTGCAGTTGAATATGTTCATATATAATTGCACTGATGGAAGTACTAATCCACTCTTCTGGTAAAAGGTATTTGTATTAGGAATGGAATTGTATAGTATTGTTTATATCCTTGTTTACAATAGAAAAGTACTGTAGCACTTTGCAACTGCTTCTTTGCACATATTGCTGATCAGGACCAGCCCTCAGGATGGAGATCACAGGCTATATAATAATGGTTAAAACCTGAGAACAGGTATTAATTATTCAAATGCACTTTTTTTCTTAAAAAAAAAAAAAGGTTAACATTATAATTTATTTATTTATTTATATAAAGCTTATAAAGCGCATGCTTACACTGGCTAGTGTGTCCCCGCGCTATTCACTCCTGAAAAGGCTCCTATTTCGGTGCTGGTGGAATACGTGATTTCCTCTGTGCCTGACCTATTCTTTGGGGAACAGAATGGTTTTAAGTTCTCTCCTGAAGATGGACTCTGACGATTCAAGACGCAGCCTCTGTGGCAGTCTATTCCACTCGGTGGCGGTCAGGACTCTAAAAGAACGTCATTCCATTCTCACTCTGTTGAATCTGGGGACAAGAACTTGCCCCGTCCCCCTTGACCTTAACTGTCTGGTGGGCTCATACCGACTGAGAAGGCTGTGTAGGTATTTAGGGCGCCTTCCCTGTAGGTTGCGGTGACCTACACAGAGGGCCTTGAATGTCACCCGCTCCCGAACCGGTAGCCAGTGCAAGGTCCTGAGTGCTTTTTTTGCTGATGCTCTTCTGGTCAGTAGTAGGATCTGGCAGGCAGCCGCACTTTGTATTCGCTGTAGCCTTTGGAGGCATTTCGCACTGGCTCCCAAGTACAGGACATTCCCGTAGTCCAGTCTGGACGTTATTAGGGCATGGACCAAGGTTTGTCTAACCGGCAAAGGCAAGAGATCCAATGTTTTCCTGAGGACCTTTAGCATTTCAAAACAGGTGCCCGCCACCTGTTTGGTCTGATGTTCGAATGATATTTTGTTATCTATACAGATCCCTAAGTTCTTCACTGGATTGCTGGGAGTAGGAAGTGCACCCAGCCTATCCAGCCACCAGGCCGAGGTCCAAACTGAAGGGGTTCTACCCACAATCAGCACCCCGTCTTATTTCCATTTAATTGGAGGCAGTTGTCAGCCATCCATGTGGCAAGCTCCTGCATACATGCAGAAAAGTTGGCGGCACATTGTTCCTTGGGTTGCGACAAGGTCACAATCAGTTGTGTGTCGTCAGCGTACGACACTACCTCAACCCCAAATCTATCTGTGATACGTGCTACTGGTGCCACGTATAGATTGAATAGTGTGGGGCTGAGGCTGGAACCCTGTGGTACTCCCTGTTTGAGATTTAGTTCTTTAGACCGAAAAGGCCCCTGTGCAACCTGGAAGCTACGGTCAGTTAGAAATGACTCCAGCCAGTTCCATGCATTGCCCACCACTCCTCCCCTTTTCAGACACTGTAGCAGTGTGTGATGAGCTCCAGTGTCGAATGCGGTACAAAAGGGGGTGGTGATGGACGGAGCATCTGAATCAATCAAACACTCACACCCAGTCAAAAGATCTGGGTTTAATCCATCACCGTTCTTTAGCCCACTCTGCCACCCCAGTTCAGACATGGCTATATGCAAATCAGTCTGACCCTGTGCCACATGGGAACAGTCCAGCCCGAACTGCCAAGCCATGTCTTCCCTGGACCGGAAACAAGCTTCCGAGGACCGGTTTCTGGCATTCCAGCCGTCTTCAGCCCGGCTTGCTTGAATCCAGTGGCAAAGTGAGCAAGGGACTCACGTCTGAGCATACCCTGCCACACTTATGGCGGCCAAAGGCGGTACAAAAGGGGGTGGTGATGGACGGAGCATCGGAATCAATCAAACACTCACACCCAGTCAAAAGATCTGGGTTTAATCCATCACCGTTCTTTAGCCCACTCTGCCACCCCAGTTCAGACATGGCTATATGCAAATCAGTCTGACCCTGTGCCTCATGGGAACAGTCCAGCCCGAACTGCCAAGCCATGTCTTCCCTGGACCGGAAACAAGCTTCCGAGGACCGGTTTCTGGCATTCCAGCCGTCTTCAGCCTGGCTTGCTTGAATCCAGTGGCAGAGTGAGCAAGGGACTCACGTCTGAGCATACCCAGCCACATTTATGGTGGCCAAAAGCGGTACAAAAGGGGGTGGTGATGGACGGAGCATCTGAATCAATCAAACACTCACACCCGGTCAAAAGATCTGGGTTTAATCCATCACCGTTCTTTAGTCCACTCTGCCACCCCAGTTCAGACATGGCTATATGCAAATCAGTCTGACCCTGTGCCTCATGGGAACAGTCCAGCCCCAACTGCCAAGCCATGTCTTCCCTGGACCGGAAACAAGCTTCCGAGGACCGGTTTCTGGCATTCCAGCCGTCTTCAGCCCGGCTTGCTTGAATCCAGTGGCAAAGTGAGCAAGGGACTCACGTCTGAGTATACCCTGCCACACTTATGGTGGCCAAAAGCGGTACAAAAGGGGGTGGTGATGGACGGAGCATCTGAATCAATCAAACACTCACACCCAGTCAAAAGATCTGGGTTTAATCCATCACCGTTCTTTAGCCCACTCTGCCACCCCAGTTCAGACATGGCTATATGCAAATCAGTCTGACCCTGTGCCTCATGGGAACAGTCCAGCCCGAACTGCCAAGCCATGTCTTCCCTCGACCGGAAACAAGCTTCCGAGGACCGGTTTCTGGCATTCCAGCCGTCTTCAGCCCGGCTTGCTTGAATCCAGTGGCAAAGTGAGCAAGGGACTCACGTCTGAGCATACCCTGCCACACTTATGGCGGCCAAAAGCGGTACAAATGGGGGTGGTGATGGACGGAGCATCTGAATCAATCAAACACTCACACCCAGTCAAAAGATCTGGGTTTAATCAATCACCGTTCTTTAGCCCACTCTGCCACCCCAGTTCAGACATGGCTATATGCAAATCAGTCTGACCCTGTGCCTCAGTCTGAATGCGGCACTGAGATCAAGTAAGATCAAAGCGGCTAACTTTTGTTTTTGAGCCCTAGCTCTGCCAGTGCCTAGGGAAACCTAGCAAACCTATACATTTTTGAAATGTAGACACCCAGGGAAATTCAGGATGGGGTGACTCGACTGCCTACCACCAGGTTTTGTTACCCAGAATCCCTTGCAAAGCTAAGAATTTGACAAAAAAAACACATTTTCCTCACATTTCTGTGGTGGAAAGTTCTGGAATCTGCGTGGATCAACAAATTTCCATCCACCCATCATTCCCCCAGGTCCCCCGATAAAAACGGTACCTCACTTGCGTGGGTAGGCATAGTGGTTGCGACACGAAGCAGCGCAAAACGCAACATGGTCGCACCTCAATTTCCCAGTGAAATCTAGCACGTTTTGGACAAAAAGACTACCTTTTGTTTTTGCACCGTAGCTCTGCCAGCACCTAGGGAAACCTAGCACACCTATACATTTTTGAAAACTAGACACCCAGGGAAATTCTGGATGGGGTGACTCGTCTGCCTACCCCCAGGTTTTGTTACCCAGAATCCCTTGCAAACCTAAAAATTAGACAAAAAAACACATTTTCCTAACATTTCTGTGGTGGAAAGTTCTGGAATCTGTGTGGATCAACAAATTTCCACCCACCCAGCTTGCCCCCAGGTCTCCCGAAAAAAATGGTACCTCACTTGCGTGGGTAGGCATAGTGGCTGTGACATGAAACAACGCAAAACGCAGCATGGTCGCACCTCAATTTCCCAGTGAAATCTAGCACGTTTTGGACAAAAAGACTACCTTTTGCTTTTGCGCCGTAGCTCTGCCAGCACCTGGGGAAACCTAGCAAACCTATACATTTTTGAAAACTAGACACCCAGGGAAATTCAGGATGGGGTGACTCATCTGCCTACCCCCAGGTTTTGTTACCCAGAATCCCTTGCAAACCTAAAAATTTGACCAAAAAAACACATTTTCCTCACATTTCTGTGGTGGAAAGTTCTGGAATCTGCGGGGATCAACAAATTTCCACCCACCCAGCGTGCCCCTAGGTCTCCCAAAAAAAGATGGTACCTCACTTGCGTGGGTAGGCATAGTGGCTGCGACATGAAACAGCGCAAAACGCAACAGGGTCGCACCTCAATTTCCCAGTGAAATCTAGCACGTTTTGGACAAAAAGACTACCTTTTGTTTTTGCACCGTAGCTCTGCCAGCACCTAGGGAAACCTAGCACACCTATACATTTTTGAAAACTAGACACCCAGGGAAATTCTGGATGGGGTGACTCGTCTGCCTACCCCCAGGTTTTGTTACCCAGAATCCCTTGCAAACCTAAAAATTAGACAAAAAAACACATTTTCCTCACATTTCTGTGGTGGAAAGTTCTGGAATCTGTGTGGATCAACAAATTTCCACCCACCCAGCTTGCCCCCAGGTCTCCCGAAAAAAATGGTACCTCACTTGCGTGGGTAGGCATAGTGGCTGTGACATGAAACAGCGCAAAACGCAGCATGGTCGCACCTCAATTTCCCAGTGAAATCTAGCACGTTTTGGACAAAAAGACTACCTTTTGCTTTTGCGCCGTAGCTCTGCCAGCACCTAGGGAAACCTAGCAAACCTATACATTTTTGAAAACTAGACACCCAGGGAAATTCAGGATGGGGTGACTTGTCTGCCTACCCCCAGGTTTTGTTACCCAGAATCCCTTGCAAATCTAAAAATTTGAGAAAAAAACACATTTTCCTCACATTTATGTGGTGGCAAGTTCTAGAATCTGCATGGATCAACAAATTTTCACCCACCCAGCGTGCCCCCAGGTCTCCTGAAAAAAATGGTACCTCACTTGCGTGGTTAGGCATAGTGGCTGCGACATGAAACAGCGCAAAACGCAACATGGTCGCACCTCAATTTCACAGTGAAATCTAGCACTTTTTGGACAAAAAGACTACCTTTTGTTTTTGCGCCGTAGCTCTGCCAGCACCTGGGGAAACCTAGCAAACCTATACATTTTTGAAAACTAGACACCCAGGGAAATTCAGGATGGGGTGACTCGTCTGCCTACCCCCAGGTTTTGTTACCCAGAATCCCTTGCAAACCTAAAAATTTCACCAAAAAAACACATTTTCCTCACATTTCTGTGGTGGAAAGTTCTGGAATCTGTGTGGATCAACAAATTTCCACCCACCCAGCTTGCCCCCAGGTCTCCCGAAAAAAATGGTACCTCACTTGCGTGGGTAGGCATAGTGGCTGTGACATGAAACAGCGCAAAACGCAGCATGGTCGCACCTCAATTTCCCAGTGAAATCTAGCACGTTTTGGACAAAAAGACTACCTTTTGCTTTTGCGCCGTAGCTCTGCCAGCACCTAGGGAAACCTAGCAAACCTATACATTTTTGAAAACTAGACACCCAGGGAAATTCAGGATGGGGTGACTTGTCTGCCTACCCCCAGGTTTTGTTACCCAGAATCCCTTGCAAATCTAAAAATTTGAGAAAAAAACACATTTTCCTCACATTTATGTGGTGGCAAGTTCTAGAATCTGCATGGATCAACAAATTTTCACCCACCCAGCGTGCCCCCAGGTCTCCTGAAAAAAATGGTACCTCACTTGCGTGGTTAGGCATAGTGGCTGCGACATGAAACAGCGCAAAACGCAACATGGTCGCACCTCAATTTCACAGTGAAATCTAGCACTTTTTGGACAAAAAGACTACCTTTTGTTTTTGCGCCGTAGCTCTGCCAGCACCTGGGGAAACCTAGCAAACCTATACATTTTTGAAAACTAGACACCCAGGGAAATTCAGGATGGGGTGACTCGTCTGCCTACCCCCAGGTTTTGTTACCCAGAATCCCTTGCAAACCTAAAAATTTCACCAAAAAACACATTTTCCTCACATTTCTGTGGTGGAAAGTTCTGGAATCTGCGTGGATCAACAAATTTCCACCCACCCAGCGTTCCCCCAGGTCTTCCGAAAAAAATGGTACCTCACTTGCGTGGGTAGGCATAGTGGCTGCGACATGAAACAGCGCAAAACGCAACATGGTCGCACCTCAATTTCCCAGTGAAATCTAGCACGTTTTGGACAAAAAGACTACCTTTTGTTTTTGCACCGTAGCTCTGCCAGCACCTAGGGAAACTTAGCAAACCTATACATTTTTGAAAACTAGACACCCAGGGGAATTCAGGATGGGGTGACTCGTCTGCCTACCCCCAGGTTTTGTTACCCAGAATCCCTTGCAAACCTAACAATTTGACAAAAAAAACACATTTTCTTCACATTTCTGTGGTGGAAAGTTCTGGAATATGCGTGGATCAACAAATTTCTACCCACCCAGCGTTCCCCCAGGTCTCCCAAAAAAAATGGTACCTCACTTGCGTGGGTAGGCATAGTGGCTGCGACATGAAACAGCGCAAAACGCAACATGGCCGCACCTCAATTTCCCAGTGAAATCTAGCAAGTTTTGGCCAAAAAGACTACCTTTTGTTTTTGCGCCGTAGTGTGGTATCGGGTTCTATCAGGTCTACATACTTGCAGAAACACTCGGACACCATAAAACAGAAGTTGGCACGGAAACTGAAAATGCAAAGAGACAAGTTTATTAGGACCCCATGTGGGTTGTGGTACATTCCTACAGCACCCTTTGCCAATGCAAGAAGTATCACACCGAACATCGGTGTGCGACCTCTTTTATACAGTTTAAAGGTAATAAAAAGGTAGGCGGTATACATTTGAACAGTTTTAGGTACATATAAGGGCATTTTTGGAACACAGCCAACATGAGGGAGGTGTTTAATACCACTGGTCAGTTGGGAGGAACATTCCTAAGGAGTGACCACTCTCTAGTCCAAAGATCAGATGTACGCATGCGCGAGACTGACCATTGCTAAAAATAGCCTGTTGCTGGGGAGGGTAAAGGTTCATTGGCATGAAGGAAGGACGGAAGGGCATGCTGACCACAAGGCCGCATGTTCATAGAAAATGGAAGCCACCGAATACAAAATGGCCCCCGCACGTTTAGTCAAGTTAACAGAAATGTTCGTGTAGCTGAGCTCAACGCTAACTCAGGTACTGCCAAATTACGACAGACGACCCTTTTAGCGTTTAGCTGAAGCTACCTCATAATGGAAGTAATCCGAATGTTCATCATTAATGTCAATCATCATGATTTGCTTCACTTCAGCATTACTCATCTGTATATTTTTAGCAATAGCTCGTTTGGATGGGATACAGGCCGTAATACATACAGTACATAAAGTAGGACCACATTGAATACATAGGCAACAGAAGAAAAATATTCCAATAATCACACATAGAACAGTTAGCAGTTTCCAACCCCATGTACTAAGCAGAGTCCAAAACCAGCTAGAAAAAGTCCAAGTACCATTGTCAGTGTGAATTTCAGAGGCATTTTTGTGCAACCTAGAGATAGCATCATACACAGATGGTGAATTATCTGGCACATAAACACAACAACTACTTCCAATGACGTGGCATGCACCCCCACGATCAGCTAACACTACGTCCAGAACCATCCGGTTCTGAAGCGTAACTATTCTTGTAATCTGAAGCTCTTCAGTTATATTCCCTAAAGCAGAAGCAGTCTCATTAGCAACTGCCTCCACAACACGTGTTAACCGTCTAATTTTCCTGCTGTTTAGGGCAGCACCTACAAAAGAGAACAACCCTAAATTAAAATCCACATATTGTTGTAGTGAGGTGTCGGTTTGGTCGACTTCATCAATATCCAATGTTCTCTTAACTCTATTCAATAGAAAATCGTGATACAATACATAATCATTATGGTACATAGGTGGGGCAATAAACACAGGGGGTAATACAAAAGATATATAACATGTACCTAACCATCCAAGAGGAAGACGATGATAACTTTTATTACCGCAAATAAAGTAAGTGTTTCGTGAGACCACAAATGAAACACCATTGGGTGTATCAAAGGCAAGAGTAACATTACATTCACTTTTCCCCACCGGAATTGTTCCCTTATTCCTAATACAAAGGTCTGCTTTTGTATCAATAACGGTAATTACATGTAAACTGGTCATATTTGTAAGTCTCTGATTGGTGAAGATACGATGCGTAGATACATTGTCCGGTCGATATTCTTCCCACTCGAATTTAGTTCCTTCTGCTTGTGGATAGCCATCTTGATCGTTATAGCAAACTTTGTTCAATCGAAAAAGTAGTCCACCTTTTGTTGGCCATCTCAATGTAAAGAGAAGAGTGTACCAAGCATTACATGACCCATTGTGAGAAAAAGGATGAGGAATAAGTGGAGTTCCTCCCTTCTTCTGATGCCCAGGTAACATCCCACATACCCAACAATTGGACGTGTTGGTCATATTATGCGTGTGGTGCAATATCTGAATGAAACTATTATTCAAATAGGTCTGTCTATGTCTTTCTTCGTGATAGGGCAAAGTAAAATGGAAATGTTCAGATGGAATTGGAGTGGTAGGCAGTAAATAGTCCCGTGCAGGAAATAGTCTTTCTATAGTCCAAGCTATTACTGCTATTACCACTATTGTCGCAACAAAAAGAACCGCACCCAGAATTCTTCTGTTTTTCAATGTCATAGGTGCCATGGTACAATGGACAAAAGTCTCAAGAAACAAACTAAAAAAAAAAAATATATATGGTGCTGAGAACCGAGGCTGCCGTTGAGTTTTTCTCCGAGATTCAAGACGGGTGTCGCTACACTGGACAGAACTGATCCCCCCCCTTGATATTCCCGGCTTCCGTTTCACAAACCTCGGAACGGTTACCAACCAGTCATGAAAAATACAAAAAAAATTATTTGCTTGGCCGTAGATTGTACTTCACTCTGCCAGAAATAGTGTGGTCCGGGAAGGCTCCCTCCGACTCGTGAGGCGTAACAGCTGGGCCCTTCTCCGCATCCAAGATGCCTCGGTAATCAGACAGGACAGTAGGGTTCACCAGATCCGGAGAAACACGTCGACAGTGCGTTGAATGTATCCACTGCTTCTTATTCGTGACTCGCACAGCCGTTCGCGTTGCCAGCAGCACTTGCTCAGGGCCATGCCACCTCGGCTCCAAACTGCTGGATCTCTCAAACACCCGGATCATGACATGGTCGCCAGAACGAAGATTGTGAGCCTCTCCAATGGAATTGTCGGGGAGCGCTTCTCAAACCTGTTGATGAATAGAAAGTAAATCATTTGTTAATTGTGCCAAATAATCGTTCATCATTATACAAGGCACATCATGTATCAAACGAGGCTTTGGAACTCCCCAGATATTCATGGGTCTTCCAAACACCACTTCATAGGGTGTGAGGCCAGTTCGGGAGTGTGGCACTGATCTAATAGACAATAATGCCAATGGCAAAGCGTCTGGCCATTTCAAAGACGTGGATGCCACGATCTTCGCTAGCTTCAGCTTCAGAGTCGCATTATACCTTTCTACTAGACCTGCTGACTGCGGGTGGAATACAGCGTGGAATTTTTGTCTGATTCCCAATCCTTTCAGGACATGCTCCACTATCTTCCCAACAAAATGAGGACCATTATCATTCCACAAGAATTTACAAACACCATAACGTGGGAAGTACTCTTTTAGTAGTACCTTAGCTGTTGTTAATGCTGTATTGTCCTTTGTGGGGTAGGCTTCAACCCATTTACTAAAAGCACACACCACCACTAGGACATACTTGAGGTTATTACAGCGCTCCAGTTGGATATAGTCCATTTGCAGTACTTCGAATGGTGCAGTAGGTGGAACGAACCCTCCTTTAGGAGTAGAGGTCCCTTTAGCAGGATTGTACTGTAGGCATATCAGACAGGTCTGTACTATTCTCCTAGCCGTGCTGGTAATCTCAGGATGCTCCCAAACTCGTGTAAGCGATTTAGTAATCGCAAGAGCTCCAATATGTGCCAACCCATGTGTCATTTGAACCATTGCCTGCAAGTAAGCAGCAGGTAATTTCCATCTCTTCATGTCTTTGCTTCTCCAGCAACCCTCATCATCCAACACTCCTGTGGTGTCGGGTTCAAATCAGGCCTACATACTCTGCTAAACTCTCGAACGCCTTAGTATAGAAGTTGGCACGGACACTGGAAAAGGTAAAAGACAAGTTTATTAAGACCCCATGGGGTGGTGGTACATTCCTACAGCACCCTTCGGCAATGTAAGAAGTAGCACCCCAAACATCGGTGCGCGACCTCTTTTATATAGTTTAATAGCAATAAAAAGATAGGCGGTTACAAGTTACACATTTTAGGTACATATAAGGTCATTTTTGGAACACAGCCAGCACGTGGGAGGAGTTCAACGGCACTGGTCAGTTAGTGTGAACATTCCTAAAGAGTGACCAGTTGATGCATAGTGCGCATGTGCGCTTGACCAGTACTAAAAATAGCCTGTTGCCGAGCAGAATAGTGACCATGGGTATCGAGAAAGGACGAAAGGGCACACTGACCACGAGGCAGCGTGTTCATAGGAAACGGAAGTCAGAGGGATTCAAAATGGCCCCCGTTCGTTTTGGTCAAGTTAACAGAAAAGACCGTGTAGCTGTGCTAAACGCTAACTCAGGAGCTGCCAAAACACGACAGACGGCCCTTTTAGCGTTTAGCAAAAGCTACCTCATAGTGGACGTAGTCAGAATGTTCATCCTCAATGTTAATAGCCATTATTTTCAATACTTCATCATTGATCAGTTTCTCTTGCTTATCAATAGCTCGTTTGGACGGAATACAGGCTGTGATACATACAGAACATAATGTAGGGCCACATTGAATACATAGACAAAGGAAAAATAGTACTCCAATAAAAACACAGAGAATCGTTAATAATTTCCAACCCCAAGTACTAAGCAGGGTCCAGAACCAACCAGAAAAGGTCCATGTTCCATTTTCTGGGTGGATCTCAGCAGCTATCTTATGTAATTTTGTAATCGAATCATATACAGAAGGTGAGTTATCTGGTACGTACACGCAACAACTACTTCCGATGAAGCGGCATGCTCCACCTCTATCAGCTAGTATCACATCTAGAACCATTCGATTCTGGAGCGCCACAATTCTGGTAATTTGTAATTCCTCAGTAATATTCCCTAAAGCGGAGGCAGTTTCGTTAGCGACTGCTTCCACCACACGCGTAAGCCGCCTTATCTTCCTACTATTCAGTGCAGCTCCTACGAATGAGAATAACCCCAAATTGAAATCTACATATTGTTGTAAAGTGGTATCAGTCTGGTCTATTTCATCAAGATCTACTGTTCGTTTGACCCTGTTTAGTATGAAATCATGGTACAGAACGTAATCATTGTGGTACATGGGAGGAGCAATAAATACAGGTGGTAATACAAAAGCTATATAACACGTTCCCAACCATCCCAATGGTAGACAATGGTATCCCTTATTTCCACAAATGAAATACGTGTTATGTGAGGCTACAAATGCAATTCCAATTGGTGTATCAAAGGTAAGTGTAATATTACATTCACTGCGGCCTACAGGGATTGTACCTTTATTTCTAATACACAAATCTGCTTTTGTATCAATGACTGTTATCATATGCGAGCTCGTCACATTTATAAGTCTTTGATTCGTATATACACGAGGTGTAGAAACATTGTCCGGACGGTACTCTTCCCATTCAAACTTAGTTCCTTCAGCGTGTGGATAGCCGTCTTTGTCGTTATAACATATTTTATTCAACCGAAAAAGTAGTCCACCTTTCGTTGGCCATCACAGAGTAAAAAGAAGAGTGTACCAAGCATGACAAGAACCATTATGAGAAAACGGGAGAGGAATGAGTGGTGTTCCTCCCTTCTTCTGATGTCCGGGCAACATTCCACATACCCAACAATTGGACGTGTTGGTCATGTTATGAGTATGATGCAAAATCTTAATAAAGCTGTTATTCAAATAAGTCTGCCTATGTCTTTCTTCGTGAAAAGGCAGAGTGAAATGAAAATGTTCAGATGGACTTGGAGTGGTGGGCAGCAAATGTTCTCGTGCAGGAAACAACAGTTCTATAGTCCAAGCTAATACTGCAATCACCACTACGGTCAAGACAAACAAAACAACACCAAGAATTCTCCCTCTTCGTGTCGAAGGAGATGTCATAGTTCACAAAACAATACTCTTCAAGAAAACAACACTAAGCGGGAAAAATAAAAACGATGGTTCTGAACCGAGGCTGCCGTTGATTTGTTCTCCGGGATTCAAGACGGGTGTCGCTACACTGGGCAGAACTGATCCCCCCCCTTGATATTCCCGGCTTCCGTTTCACAAACCTCAGAGCGGTTACCAACCAGTTTCAAAAACACAAAAGGAATCTTATTTCCTGGGGCGTAGATTGTACTTCACTTTATCAGAAACAACGTGGTCCGGGAAGGCTCCCTCCAATTCATCAGGCGTGACAGCTGGGCTCTTTTCTGTATCCAAAATCTTTCTGGAGTCGGATAGCACCACAGGGCTCACCAGATCCGGAGAGACACGTCGGCAGTGCGTTGAATGTATCCACCGCTTCTTGTTAGTGACTCTCACAGCAGTTCGCGTAGCCAGCAGCACTTGCTCAGGGCCATGCCATCTCGGTTCCAAACTGCTGGATCGTTCAAATACTTTGACCATCACGTGGTCCCCAGGGCGGAGATCGTGAGCCTCACCAGTGGAGTTATCAGGGAGCGCCTCTCGAACCTGTTGATGGATAGAAAGCAAATCATTTGTTAATCGTGCCAGATAATCGTTCATCATTATACAAGGCATATCATGTATCAAACGAGGTTTTGGAACTCCCCAAATATTCATAGGCCTTCCAAACACCACTTCGTAGGGTGTGAGGCCAGATCGAGAATGTGGCACTGACCGAATGGACAGTAATGCCAGAGGCAAAGCGTCCGGCCATTTCAGAGATGTAGATGCCACTATCTTTGCTAGCTTCAGCTTCAGAGTTGCATTGTATCGTTCTACTAACCCTGCTGATTGCGGATGAAAGACAGCATGGAATCGTTGCTTGATTCCCAATCCTTTCAGGACGTATTCCACTACTTTTCCAATGAAATGAGGGCCATTATCACTCCACATAAGTTTACAAACACCATAGCGCGGGAAGTACTCCTTGAGTAACACCTTAGCTGTTGTCAATGCTGTATTGTCTTTCGTAGGGTAAGCCTCAATCCATTTGCTGAAGGCACACACCACTACTAGGACATACTTGAGATTATTACAGCGTTCCAGCTGGATGTAATCCATTTGTAGTACTTCGAATGGTGCAGTAGGTGGAACAAACCCTCCTTTAGGAGTATGAGTCCCTTGTCCAGGATTGTGCTGCAAACATATCAGACAGGTCTGCACTACTCTCTTAGCCGTGCTAGCAATGTCAGCATTTTCCCAAACTCGTGTAAGCAATTTAGTAATTGCGAGAGCTCCAATGTGTGCCAGCCCGTGTGTCATTTGCACCATTGTTTGTAAATAGGCCATGGGTAGTTTCCATCTCTCCATATCTTTACTACGCCAGCAACCCTCATCATCCAATACTCCTTCAGTGGCCCATTTCATACGTTCTGCCTCAGATGCTGACTTCTGTATATCTAGTATTTCTTCTCTAGCATCATGCCACCGCTCAGCTTGTGACTTCACCACATACATGGGGAAATTATTTTGCAGCATAGCGGTCTCTCTCGCAATGCGGTCTGCGAAAGCATTGCCTTGCCCTATTTTGTCCGTCACCTTTTTGTGTGCACTACACTTGACTATTGCAACTTTCTTTGGGCATAACAGTGCATTCAGGAGATCACGTACCAACTCTCCATGCATGATGTGTACTCCGTGTGAAGTCAGGAATCCTCGTTCCTTCCAAAGTAGGCCAAAATCATGCACTACTCCAAAAGCGTAACGACTATCCGTGTAAATGTTCACACATAGCTCAGCACTTAACTCACATGCTTTCGTTAAGGCTATCAATTCAGCTGCTTGAGCCGATTTCTGGGGTATTCGTGCTGCTTCTACCACGGTCTTAAGTGTCGTGATCGCATAAGCTGCGGAAGTCGTACCATCTGGTAACCTCACACACGATCCATCAACCCACAGTTCCCCATCTACATCTGGAAATGGCGTATCCTGTAAATCGATACGACCCTTTGTCTGTTCCTCAGTCAGAAAAACACAATCATGTTGTTCTTCCTTCTGGGTCTCAGCAACAGGATCCGGCAGTAAAGTAGCAGGATTTAGTGTCGCACATCGCTTTAGTGTGATGTGCGGCGCCAACAATGTTAGCTCATATCCTGTCAAACGGGCACTGGTTAGATGCTGCGTTTTTGTTTGATTCAGTAACGCATCTACCGCATGGGGAACTAGCACCAACAATTTGTGTGACAAAACTATTCCCTCACTTTGTCGTATCGCAACTGCTGTTGCTGCAACTGCTCGAAAACATCCAGGCAATCCTCGAGCCACAGGGTCGAGTACCGCCGAGAAGTATGCACAAGGCCTCTGTTTGTCTCCGTGTGTCTGCACTAACATTGACAATGCGCACCCATCCTTCTCGTGTACATATAATGTAAAGATCTTCGTGTAATCAGGTGTACCCAACACTGGTGCAGAACAAAGAGCTTGTCTCAATTGCTCAAAAGCATTCTGACATTCATCCGTCCATTCAATGGGAATCGGTGTATCTTTAGACAACAATGCCAACAATGGTTTAACGATATGTGAAAAACCCAATATCCATTGCCTACAAAAAGACGTCAAACCTATAAAGGCGCGAACATCCTTCTGAGTGCGAGGGACTGGAGTATCTAGGATTGCTTGAATTCGATCTGGTGTCAATGCACGGCCCTCCTTAGACAAAAGATGACCGAGGTAGGTCACCTTTGGTCTACAATATTGTAGCTTTTTCTTCGAAACTTTATGATTATGTTTGGCCAGGAAGGAAAGCAAAGAAAAGGAACTCTTCTCACATTGTTCTGGCGTGTCTGCAGCAAGTAAGATATCGTCTACATATTGAATGAGAACCACTCCCTCTTGTAAGTCAAAGGAATCAAGCTGTCTTTTTAATGCCTGACTATAAATGCTAGGACTTTCAGTATAGCCTTGAGGAATTCGACAGAATCTGTACGATTTATTATTTAATGTAAAGCCGAATAGATATCGACTGTCAGGATGTACAGGGATCGAAAAGAAGGCATTCTTCAAATCGATAACTGTAAAAGTAGTTGCCGTCGATGGAACCAACGTAAGCAACGTGGTGATGTCAGACACCACCGGGTACTGAGGCACTACTATCTTGTTTATTTCCCTCAAATCAATAATGAAACGGTAAACCTTAGCATCTGTATCTCTTTTAAGAATCGGTAAAATTGGGCTATTGCAAACATTGTAGGGGACTTCCTCAACTACTCCTGCCAAAATCAAATCGTTCACAATGTGCATCAAAGCAAGTTCTCCTTCTCTGGAAATCTTATATTGTGGGACACGTGGTAGAGATACTCCCTCCTTTACAGTAATACGTACTGGAGGGATTAACATCTGCCCCACATCCGTGTCTGAAGTGGCCCACAACGTGTTTGGTAAGGAGGCCAATACTTCAGATTCATGGAGAAAACACACTCGCTCAAAGTCTGGGTAATTCTCATTCAACACAACTCGCACTCCTTCTGGGGCACAGCGAATAGTAGCTCGAAAGTGTTTTAACATATCGAGTCCAATAATATTATCTGGTGTATTTGGAGACAACAAAAAGGGACATGGGGCAGCAAATTTATCAACATGAAATGCAACTGGTTGAGACAATGGGCTAGAAGTAGGTGTTCCATCGAACCCTATTGCTGTAATTACCTCGCCAGACAGGGGAGCCCTTGGAACCAAGTATTTGGACAAAGCGCTACGAGTAGCTCCTGTATCGACCAGAAATTGATCAGTGGAACCCAGAACATGTGCTTCTATGTATGGACCCCTTTGACCCAACTGGTACCTCAACCGATTCCACACCCCATCCTACGCAATCCTATGCATAATGCTCATCCCGTGGTTCAGCAGGACCACCCTCATTTATCTGATATTGATTGCGGTTATCAAACGTATTATAATCAGACTGACCACGACCCCTTGCTCCATATCCTCCACGATCATTCGTACCATAACCTCCTCTTGACCCTCCATAATAATTCCTAGACCTTCCACTTCCTCGTCCCCTCAAATTACGCTGCTCTCGAAACACCGGACAGTCTGCAATCCAATGCCCAAACTGTTTGCAGTATGCACATTGATTCACAGAAATGTCAGAACAAGGGGGAGGAGCATTACTGTATGATCCTCGCCCTCCTCTGTTATTTCCTCTCGTAGCCTGAACCTGGGCTAACATTACCTTCGTCTTCAAATCCTTTGCTTTCTTTTCACTACTTTCTTTTGCCTCTAATTCCTGTCTTTCATAATATTGAGCCATAGTCAATAAAGAAGCAGGGGTTGCTGTGGTCCATGAACTTTCACTCGCTTTCAATCGTTTCGCAATCTCCGGTAGGAGATTAGCCACATACTTATCAACGAATAAATGCCTGCCAGTATCTTCTGTCAATAATTGACCACTGTAATCATGGAACGCTTCCTCGAAGCGAGAGAAAAAATCGGAAACTGATTCATCCGCTTTCTGCTTACAAGAGGCTAATATAGTCCAATCAATCTTTTTAGCGGGAGCAAGAGTCTTTAGTTTTGTTAGTATGGCCCCTGGAAGGTCTAATATTAATTGACACGGCTTACATGCTGGTTCTCTATCTAAATCAGCCTGAACAAGATCTTTCCAAGTGGCCCCGAGAGTCGTGAGGTCATCAAACCTACGAATCGCTCTCCACATATCAGGGGGCAATATCAACCCGAAAAATAGATCAATATCAACTAACGTCATGATACATGAAGAAATTGCACTTTCAACATTTTCATAAAAAGCCGCAGGGTTTTTACGGGGATCAGGTAAAGCATTCTTAAGCGCCATGACATCTGCTCTATTCCAAGGCGTATAAACCCAATTATATACAAAATACCCTTTCGCGTCTTTGGATCTTTTATCATCATCTGTGCCATCCCCTTTATGAGGGACATATAAAGGCGCAGCTTCTCGCATAGGTCTAACATTAATCGCAGCGATCTTATCTGTTTCAAAGATAGGGCATTCTTTGGATATCCCCGTCGCTCCGGACGTAGACGAATTCTTCGACTTTTCCAACTCCCGTAGTCGTGTCGCCTCATTACGCAGTTCAATCAAACGCTTGAAGAAGTCGTCCGCATCTGAAAGAACAAAAAGACCTTTACGAAAATTCTCACGATCCTTGGATATCTCCTTTGGTTCTAACTCGAGAGAATATTTTCTATACCGCTCAACAACTTCATCTCCAAAATGATCTAAAAAATACAGTCGTTCCTTATCAGGCCACTGTTCCATTTGTTCAGTAACGTCAGAAACAGTAACAGTATTAATATTTAGTTTTCGTGCAAATGAACGTAATTCCGCAGCTCGTTCCGCATGTAACCTGGTACGCTGTGTTCGATCACTATCCTCGTCCGAGTCCTCGTTCGGAGCCGTAGGTACGACGTACGGAGGCGGACAACGATCTAGTAATGAAAAATCATCTGTTTCATTAGTAAGGACTGGATAAAAAGGACGCCTGATAGGGAATTGACCATTAACCTGTAAATTGCGTTCTCGTCTCTCCCTCACTTTCTTTTCCTGTAATTCCTTCTCCTGTAGCTGTAAAGCTTTGTCATGTGCAGCCTTCCGCTGCACTTTCTCCGCCAAGGCTTCCTCACGCTTCGCTCGTTCACGCACCTCTTTCTCCCACATACGCACACAATCAAACATATCTTGTCTAGACCTTCGCTGAAACAAACACTGCTCTACATACTGTACCTTTCGAAGGTCAAACGACCCATATAGCGGCCACTGTAATTCACGATCAGTCTTAGTATACTTATGCCATAATGTACTATACATTATAGGTGGAATACTGAATTTGACATACATTTCACGATTTGGAGTCCCCTCTGGGGGAGCCGGCTGCTTTTCACTTAATCGATAATTGGTACCATTTTCAGAACAGCACATCCTACGGAGTGTGCTAAAAACAGGCATGTTCCAAAAAGTACCACGAAAATGTGATACTACAAAAATGTCACCTAACGCGGTGTACCGTTCAAATCAAATAAATCAGAGAAATATCCCTACATGCCTGCCTATGTGAGGTGCACTTCACATATTCAAATTCAAATTCAAAGATTCAAAACGTTAGCTAACAAATTCAAATTCAAATTCAAAGTTTCAAAAAGCCACAGTAAGTGTCAGTAGACTACCTCACCGCTCAAAAGCTTACCAAATATTTTCAACCGTCCAAAGTCCAACTGCCAAGTTCTGTGGTCAAATCAGCCAAAACGGCACATCACGACAATCCAAGATCAGAATCTCAGTCGAGGACCGGCGCCACCTGGGAGGTCAGATCGGAAGGAAGGGAAAACACACCGTGGGTGCCAAGACTCGGGTCACTCAGTGGCAGCGTACGCGTCCATGGCGAGTTTTCTGACCTTCGTCACGACCTCTCCTTCGGGCATCCGAGTCACCGATGAGTCCCTTCGTGGTCGCCAATTGTGGTGTCGGGTTCAAATCAGGCCTACATACTCTGCTAAACTCTCGAACGCCTTAGTATAGAAGTTGGCACGGACACTGGAAAAGGTAAAAGACAAGTTTATTAAGACCCCATGGGGTGGTGGTACATTCCTACAGCACCCTTCGGCAATGTAAGAAGTAGCACCCCGAACATCGGTGCGCGACCTCTTTTATATAGTTTAATAGCAATAAAAAGATAGGCGGTTACAAGTTACACATTTTAGGTACATATAAGGTCATGTTTGGAACACAGCCAGCACGTGGGAGGAGTTCAACGGCACTGGTCAGTTAGTGTGAACATTCCTAAAGAGTGACCAGTTGATGCATAGTGCGCATGTGCGCTTGACCAGTACTAAAAATAGCCTGTTGCCGAGCAGAATAGTGACCATGGGTATCGAGAAAGGACGAAAGGGCACACTGACCACGAGGCAGCGTGTTCATAGGAAACGGAAGTCAGAGGGATTCAAAATGGCCCCCGTTCGTTTTGGTCAAGTTAACAGAAAAGACCGTGTAGCTGTGCTAAACGCTAACTCAGGAGCTGCCAAAACACGACACTCCCTCTATTGCCCATGCTGCAAGCTCCGCTTCAGACGCTGATTTCTGTATGTCTAAAACTTCCTCTCTAGCATCATGCCATTGCTCGGCTTGCGATCTCACCACATACATAGGGGAGTCATTTTGCAACATGGCAGTCTCTCTCGCTATGCGGTCTGCAAAAGCGTTTCCTTGCCCTATTTTGTCCGTCACCTTTTTATGTGCACTACATTTTATTATCGCCACCTTCCTTGGGCATAATAGTGCATTCAGGAGGTCGCATACCAACTCTCCGTACATATTATGTGTTCCGTGTGAAGTCATAAACCCTCGTTCCCTCCAGAGTAGGCCAAAATCGTGCGCTACTCCAAAGGCATAACGACTATCGGTGTAGATATTCACACATAATCCAGCACTTAGCTCACATGCTTTCGTTCAGGCTATCAATTCAGCCGCTTGAGCAGATTTTTGTGGTATTCGTGCTGTTTCTACCACTGTCTTAAGTGTCGTGATCGCATAGGCCGCGGAAGCCGTACCATCTGGCAATCTCACACACGATCCATCAACCCACAGTTCCCCATCTACATCAGGAAGTGGCGTGTCCTGTAAATCGACACGACCCTTTGTTTGTTCATCAGTCAGAAAAACACAATCATGTTGTTCTTCTTCCTGGGTCTCAGTAACAGGATATGGCAATAAAGTAGCGGGGTTCAAAGTGGCGCACCTCTTCAATGTAATGTGTGGCGCCAGCAATGTTAACTCGTATCCTGTTAAACGGGCACTGGTTAGATGCTGCGTTTTCGTTTGGTTCAATAGCGCATCTACTGCATGGGGAACTAACACCAACAATTTGTGTGACAAAACTATTCCCTCACTCTGCCGTATAGCTACTGCTGTTGCTGCAACTGCTCGAAGGCATCCAGGCAGTCCTCGAGCCACAGGATCGCAAGGCCTCTGTTTATCTCCGTGTAACTGTACCAAGACTGACAATGCGCACCCATCCTTCTCATGTACATACAGTGTAAAGAGCTTTGTATAATATGGTGTACCTAACACTGGCGCAGAACAAAGAGCTTGTCTCAATTGTTCAAAAGCATTTTGACATTCGTCTGTCCATTCGAGGGGGAGTGGTGCAGTTTTGGACAGCAATGCTAACAAAGGTTTTACAATGCACGAAAATCCTAGTATCCATTGCCTACAGAAGGACGTCAACCCTATGAAAGCACGAACATCCTTCTGCGTGCAAGGGACTGGTGTATCTAAGATTGCTTGAATTCGTTCTGATGTTAATGCTCGTCCCTCCTTAGAGAAAAGATGACCAATATATGTCACCTTTGGTCTACAATATTGTAGCTTCCTCCGCGAAACCTTGTGAATGTGTTCCGCAAGGAAAGAAAGCAGGGAGAGTGTACTCTCCTCGCATTGCTCCTGTGTGTCTGCTGCAAGCAGAATGTCATCAACATATTGGATTAGTGCCACCCCAGACTGCAAATCAAATGAATCAAGTTGTCTTTTCAAAGCCTGACTGTAAATGCTAGGACTTTCGGTGTAACCTTGAGGAACTCGACAAAATCTATAAGATTTATTATTTAATGTAAAGCCGAACAAATATCGGCTATCAGGATGGATAGGGATTGAAAAGAAAGCGTTTTTCAAATCAATCACTGTAAATGTAGTAGCCGTGGGTGGAACCAAAGTAAGTAAAGTGGTAATGTCAGATACTACTGGATACTGCGGTACAACTATCTTATTAATTTCCCTCAAATCAATAATAAAACGATAGATCTTAGTATCTGTGTCTTTCTTTAGGATCGGAAGAATTGGACTATTGCAAACATTATAGGGAACTTCCTCCACCACCCCTGCCATTATCAAGTCATTCACAATATGTATCAAAGCTATTTCGCCTTCTCTAGAGATCTTTTACTGAGGAACACGAGGTAAAACCGCTCCCTCCTTCACAGTAATGCGTACAGGAGGAATAATCATTTGACCCACATCAGTATCAGAAGTAGCCCATTATGTACTTGGAAGGGAAGCTAATGCGTCGGCCTCTTGCATGAGGCACGATCTCTCTATTTCTGGGTAGTTTTCATTCAAAATGACCCGCACCCCTTCAGGGGCACAGCGTATTGTTGCACGAAAATGCTTTAGCATGTCAAGTCCCATAATATTATCTGGTGTATTTGGAGATAATAAAAACGGACATGGGGCAGTGAATTTATCAACATGAAATGTAAGGGGTTGAGACAATGGGCTTAGTGAAGGTGTTCCATCGAACCCTATTGCTGTAATCGTTTCGCCAGACAGGGGAGCCCTTGAAGCCAAGTGTTTAGACAGAGCACTTCGAGTAGCTCCTGTGTCGACCAGAAACTGATCAGTAGAACCCAAAACATGTGCTGATATATATGGACCCCTTTGATGGACTGGTACTTCAACCGATTCCACACCCCATCCTACGCAACCCTATGCATAATTATTATCCTGAGACTCAGTATACTCTCCTTCAGCTATCTGATACTGATTCCGTCGATCAAAAGTATTATGTTTAACCTGACCACGACCCCTCTCTTCACCCCTACTGCGATCATTCGCTCCACCTCTTGGTCCTGAATAACTATTCCGTGACCTTCCACTTCCTCGACCCCTCTGACTACGCTGTTCACGAAGTACCGGACAATCTGCGAGCCAATGGCCAAACTGCTTACAGTATGCACACTGATCTTCAGAAATGTCGGAACGAGGGGGAGACGTAACGTACGATCCTCGTCTACCCCTATCGTTCCCTCTCGATTGCGTAGCACAAACCTGTGCCAACATCACTTTCATCTTTAAGTCCTTCGCTTTCTTATCACTACTCTCTTTAGCCTCTAGTTCCTGACGTTCATAATACTGAGCCATAGTTAATAAGGAGGCAGGCGTTGCCGTGGTCCATGAACTTTCACTAGCCTTTAATCGCTTTGCAATCTCCGGTAGGAGATTAGCCACATACTTATCCACGAATAAGTGCCTGCCCGTGTCCTCTGTTAATGATTGGCCACTGTAATCATGGACTGCTTCCTCAAAACGTGAAAAGAAATTGGAAACCGATTCGTCTGGCTTCTGCTTACACGACGCTAACACTGTCCAATCTTTTTTCTTAGGAGGGACAAGCGTTTTTAATTTATTCAAGATAGCTGTTGGCAAATCTAAAATCAACTGACACGGTTTACATGCAGGTTCCCTATCTGAATCAGCTCTCACTATGTCCTTCCAATCTGCGCCTAATATCGTTCGATCGTCAACTTACGAATCACCCTCCACATATCAGGAGGCAATATCAGCCCAAAGAAAAGATCAATATCAACTAACGTCATAATACACGAAGAAATAGCACCCTCCACACTTTCATAGAAAGCTGCTGGATTTTTACGGGGGTCAGGCAAAGCATTCTTAAGTGCCATAACATCTGCTCTATTCCATGGCGTATAAACCCAATTATACACAAAATAGCCCTTTGAATCTTTAGACGTCTTATCATCATCCGTACCGTCCCCTTTAGGAGGGACATACAAAGGTGCAGCTTCCCGCATAGGCAAAACATTAATTGCAACACTCTAATCTGATCCATAAATAGGGCACACTCGGGTATTTTCCGTCGATCCAGACGCTGATTGCTCTGATGTTTTGTTCGCCGCTCGCAATCGTGTCGCCTCATCTCGTAACTGAACCAACCGCCGGAAGAATTCGTTCGCATCTGAAAGAGCAAAAATACCTTTACGAAAATTCTCACGACCAACTGATATATCTTTAGGTTCCAACTCAGGAGAGTTTTTTTATAAACCACTCAACAACTTCACCTGCAAGGTGATCTAAAAAATACAATCGTTCCTTGTCGGACCACTTGCTCATAAAATCATCAACCTCTGAAACAGTTATAGAATTTACATTAAGTTTACGGGCAATCGAACGCAATTCCGTCATACGCACGCCATGTAACCTGGTACGTTGTTTGTCCTGACTATCCTCGTCCGATTCCACATCCGGAGCTGTAGGCTGAACATACGGAGGCGGGCAACGATCTAACAATGAAAAATAATCTAATTCATTAGTTAGGACAGGATAAAGAGGACGTCTAATAGGAAACTGACCATTAACCTGCAGGTTACGTTCTCGACTCTCCTTCTCTTTCTGTTCCTGCAATTCCTTCTCCTGTAGCTGTAAAGCTTTATCCCGAGCAGCCTTTCGCTGCTCTTTGTCCGCCAAGGCTTCTGCACGCTTCATTCGTTCACGCACCGCTTTCTCCCACATACGCACACAATCAAACATATCCTGTCTAGACCTGCGCTGAAACAAACACTGTTCTACATACTGGACTTTTCGCAAATCGAATGACCCATGTAGTGGCCATTGCAATTCACGATCAGGTTTAGTGTATTTGTGCCATAACGTGCTATGCATTATGGGAGGAAGGCCAAATTTAATGTACATTTCGCGATTAGGAGTCCCCTCTGGGGGAGCCGGCTGAGATTCATTTAATCGATAAGTGGTGCCATTTCCAAAGCAGCACATTCCTCGGAGTGTGCTGAGGACAGGCATGTTCAAAATATCACGGAAAAACGCGATATTAAATAAAATGGCACTTAAGGGTACTTATGCACAATGTGCCGTTCAAGCAAATTCAAAAGCAGAGAAATATCCCTACATGCCTGCCTATGTGAGGTGCACTCCACATATAATTCAAATCATAGGTCCAAACGTTAGCTAACTCATACAAATTCAAATCCAAAATTCAAAAAGCCACAGTAAGTGTCAATAGACTACCTTACCAAAAATAAGCTTACCAAATATCTTCAAACGTGTCCAGATTCCAACTGCCAAGTTCCGTAGCCGAATCAGCCAAAACAGGCACTACACGACAAGCCAAACGATCAGAACCTCAGTCGAGGACCGGCGCCACCTGGAAGGTCAGATCAGAAGGAAAGGAAAAAACACCGTGGGTGCCAAGACTCGGGTCACTCAGTGGCAGCGTACCCGTCCATAGCGAGTTTCCAATCCTTCGTCGTGACCTCTCCTTCGGGCATCCGAGTCGCCGATGAGGTCCCTTCGTGGTCGCCAATTGTGGTGTCGGGTTCTATCAGGTCTACATACTTGCAGAAACACTCGAACACCATAAAACAGAATTTGGCACGGAAACTGAAAATGCAAAGAGACAAGTTTATTAGGACCCCATGGGGTGGTGGTACATTCCTACAGCACCCTTCGGCAATGCAAGAAGTATCACACCGAACATCGGTGTGCGACCTCTTTTATACAGTTTAAAGGTAATAAAAAGGTAGGCGGTATACATTTGAACAGTTTTAGGTACATATAAGGGCATTTTTGGAACACAGTCAACATGAGGGAGGGGTTTAATACCACTGGTCAGTTGGGAGGAACATTCCTAAGGAGTGACCACTCTCTAGTCCAAAGATCAGATGTACGCATGCGCGAGACTGACCGATGCTAAAAATAGCCTGTTGCTGGGTAGGGTAAAGGTTCATTGGCATGAAGGAAGGACGAAAGGGCATGCTGACCACAAGGCCGCATGTTCATAGAAAATGGAAGCCACCGAATACAAAATGGCCCCCGCACGTTAGTTAAGTTAACAGAAATGTTTGTGTAGCTGAGCTTAACGCTAACTCATGTACTGCCAAATTACGACAGTAGCTCTGCCAGCACCTAGGGAAACCTAGCAAACCTATACATTTTTGAAAACTAGACAGCCAGGGAAATTCAGGATGGGGTGACTCGTCTGCCTACCCCCAGGTTTTGTTACCCAGAATCCCTTGCAAACCTAAAAATTTGACAAAAAAACACATTTTCCTCACATTTCTGTGGTGGAAAGTTCTGGAATCTGCGTGGATCAACAAATTTCCACACACCCAGCGTTCCCCCAGGTCTCCCGAAAAAAATGGTACCTCACTTGCGTGGGTAGGCATAGTGGCTGCGACATGAAACAGTGCAAAACGCAACATGGTCGCACCTCGATTTCCCAGTGAAATCTAGCACGTTTTGGACAAAAAGACTACCTTTTGTTTTTGCGCCGGAGCACTGCCAGCACCTAGGGAAACCTAGCAAACCTATACATTTTTGAAAACTAGACACCCAGGGAAATTCAGGATGGGGTGACTCGTCTGCCTACCCCCAGGTTTTGTTACCCACAATCCCTTGCAAACCTAACAATTTGACAAAAAAACACATTTTCCTCACATTTATGTGGTGGAAAGTTCTGGAATCTGCGTGGATCAACAAATTTCCACCCACCTAGCGTGCCCCCAGGTCTCCTGAAAAAAATGGTACCTCACTTGCGTGGGTAGGCATAGTGGCTGCGACATGAAACAGCCCAAAACGCAACATGGTCGCACCTCAATTTCACAGTGAAATCTTGCACTTTTCGGACAAAAAGACTACCTTTAGTTTTTGCGCCGTAGCTCTGCCAGCACCTAGGGAAACCTAGCAAACCTATACATTTTTGTAAACTAGACACCCAGGGAAATTCAGGATGGGGTGACTCGTCTGCCTACCCCCAGGTTTTGTTACCCAGAATCCCTTGCAAACCTAAAAATGTGACCAAAAGACCACATTTTCCTCATATTTCTGTGGTGGAAAGTTCTGGAATCTGCGTGGATCAACAGATTTCCACCCACCCAGCGTTTCCCCAGGTCTCCCGAAAAAAATGGTACCTCACTTGCGTGGGTAGGCATAGTGGCTGCGACATGAAACAGCGCAAAACGCAACATGGTCGCACCTCAATTTCCCAGTGAAATCTAGCACGTTTTGGACAAAAAGACTACCTTTTGTTTTTGCACCGTAGCTCTGCCAGCACCTAGGGAAACCTAGCAAACCTATACATTTTTGAAAACTAGGCACCCAGGGGAAATTAGGATGGGGTGACTCGTCTACCTACCCCTAGGTTTTGTTACCCAGAATCCCTTGCAAACCTAACAATTTGACAAAAAAACACATTTTCTTCACATTTCTGTGGTGGAAAGTTCTGGAATCTGCGTGGATCAACAAATTTCCACCCACCCAGTGTTCCCCCAGGTCTCCCGAAAAACATGGTACCTCACTTGCGTGGGTAGGCATAGTGGCTGCGACATGAAACAGCGTAAAACGCAACATGGCCGCACCTCAATTTCCCAGTGAAATCTAGCACATTTTGGACAAAAAGACTACCTTTTGTTTTTGCGCCGTAGCTCTGCCAGCACCTAGGGAAACCTAGCAAACCTATACATTTTTGAAAACTAGACACCCAGGGAAATTCAGGATAGGGTGACTCGTCTGCCTACCCCCAGGTTTTGTTACCCAGAGTCCCTTGCAAACCTAAAAATTTGACCAAAAAAAACACATTTTCCTCACATTTCTGTGGTGGAAAGTTCTGGAATCTGCGTGGATCAACAAATGTCCACGCACCCAGCGTTCCCCCAGGTCTCCCTAAAAAAATGGTACCTCACTTGCATGGGTAGGCATAGTGGCTGCGACATGAAACAGCGCAAAATGCAACATGGCCGCACCTCAATTTCCCAGTGAAATCTAGCACGTTTTGGACAAAAAGACTACCTTATTTTTTTGCGCCGGAGCACTGCCAGCACCTAGGGAAACCTAGCAAACCTATACATTTTTGAAAACTAGACACCCAGGGGAATTCAGGATGGGGTGACTCGTCTGCCTACCCCCAGGTTTTGTTACCCAGAATCCCTTGCAAACCTAAAAATTTTAAAAAAAAACACATTTTCCTCACATTTCTGTGGTGGAAAGTTCTGGAATCTGCGTGGATCAACAAATTTCCACCCACCCAGCGTTCCCTCAGGTCTCCCGAAATAAATGGTACCTCACTTGCATGGGTAGGCATAGTGGCTGCAACAGGAAACGGTTCAAATCGTACGGTGGTGAATTTACAATACCCTATTGTAAAACTACCTTGATTTTGGGGGGGGGCACCTGAGTTTTTGGCCCGGGGCTCGGTGGTATTCTTTGGAAAGTACCAAACCCAAACAGTTCTGAAAACTAGACACCCGGGGGAGTCCAGGGAGGTATGGAATGCGTGGGTCCCCCAATGTTTTCCTACCCAGAACTCCTTGCAAACCTTAAAATTAGGTAAAAATAGCACTTTTCCAAACATTTTTTGCGTGGGATCGCCGTGCCGGCGAAAATGTCCTACCACCCAGCGTTCCCCTTGTTCTCCCGAGTAAAAGGATACCTCACTTGTGTGGGTGCCCCAAAGCAGAACACGCCAAAAATGAATTTTGAAAAAAGTAGTATTTAAGTTTTACAAATTAAGCCCCCCTGCCTTAGTCACAGGCCTTTGGCCCACCCACACAAGTGAGGTATCATTTTACTCGGGAGAACAAGGGAAACGCTGGGTGGTAGGACATTTGTGCCGGCAGCGAGATCCCACCCAAAAAAGTACGGAAAAGTGGGTTTTTTGACCTAAATTTAAGGTTTGCAGGGGTTTCTGGGTAGGAAAACATTGGGGGACCCACGCATGCCATACCTCCCCGGACTCCCCCGGGTGTCTAGTTCCCAGAACTGTTTGGGTTTGGTAGGTTTCCCTAGATGGCCGTCTAGGGAAACCTGTAAAGCCGTAAAGCCACGTCAAGGCACCAACCTCTTTACAGGCCATTCATACACCTTTCGTACGTGTGACACATTCAAAACATTCACACCGCCAGCTGCGGACCCATCACATTTAAACACTCACACCAGCAAACAGCGCCATTCAAGGGCCCATCACTTTCACACGCCCACATTTCTGACACTGCAACTACACAAATTGATGGACTGCGTGGAGTGTCACTCAACTAGCAGTGTGTGTAGTGACCAACAGAAAGTAACTACTCACACACCGTCAGCCGAGCGCCAGTCCACCCACACCACCATTCAAACACCAGACCATGCACACCGCCAGCCAAACACCACTTAGCGCACACCGACAGCCAAGCACAACTCCGTGCACAGACAGCCAAGTATCACTCCACACACACCACCAGCCAAGCGCCACTCCACGCACACCGCCAGCCAAGCACCACTCCGTGCACCGACAGCTAAAGCACTGCTCCACGCACACCCTCCAGCCAAGTACCACTCCACACACACCGCCAGCCAAACACCACTCCACACACACCACCAGCCAAACACCACTCCATGCACAGACAGCCAAGTACCACTCCACAAACACCACCAGCCAAGCGCCACTCCACACACACCGCCAGCCAAGCACCACTCTGTGCACAGACAGCCAAGTACTACTCCACAAACACCACCAGCCAAGCGCAACTCCACACACACCGCCAGCCAAGCACCACTCCACACACACCGCCAGCCAAGCACCACTCCACGAACACCACCAGCCAAGCACCACTCCACAAACACCGCCAGCCAAGCACCACTCCGTGCACAGACAGCCAAGTACCACTCCACGCACACCACCAGCCAAGCGCAACTCCACACACACCGCCAGCCAAGCCCCATCAGGCAAACACCCCAAACACATTTAGAATTCTTTTTTTGAAAATAACACTAAACAAATGGAAATACCTACAAATCAGCTAACACAAATTCTTAAAATAAAAACTTTGCACTAATGCCAATCCTTGAAACAAACTAAACAATTTTTACAGAATGGAGACCAGGCAATTCACTATACAGCTCATTAAAACTCCCAAAACTTCTTTTGCGTGTGGTACGATTTAAAACAAGCTGACAGACACAATGCAGGCTTAGAAGGACAGTCAGGACAGTATATACGAGACTCCTTCCGCACGCCTCTTCGCCAACAGACTCTGCATCTTCAAGTTGGAAAGTCTCTTGCAGTAGTGGAAGGAATGGATTCAGGAAAGTGGCAATCTTTCAATCTAGCCACTTCCTCCACCACTCCAAATCTAGGAACACTTGCCTGCTCCACAAGTACAAGGCTGCCTATTATAGACTCCTGAAACTTAACAAAAGGCATCTTCTTCTCATGACAAGACTTCTGGTACACAACGAAAGCATTAAAGGATGCCAAGTGGAACAGATGGATAGCCAACTTCTTGTCCCAAACGTAAGCCTTTCGAAGAGCAGCATAAGGTTCCAACCTCTGATCTACTCTGTCAACACCACCCATGAACTTATTGTAAGCTAGAATGCACACAGGTTTGCGCACTTCAGCACCCTGACCCCAAACAGGCACAGGTTCTGTACTTTCATCGTGGATAGTAGTCAGCATGTACACATCTCTCTTGTCTGAATACTTCACAGCTAGAAGCTCCCCACATCGCAATGCCGTACACTGTCCCCGCACAAGCCTTTTGCAAACAAGTTCCTTTGGGAAACCTTTACGGTTACTGCGCATTGTGCCACAAGCAACAGTGCCCACTTTGGCCAACTCCTTGAATAACCGCACACCAGTGTAGAAGTTATCTACATATAAATGATGGCCTTTGTTAAATAATCCTCTACCTAGTTCCCACACAATTATCTCAGTCACTCCAAAAGTAGAAGGACAACCAGGAGGGTTAATGCTGGACTCCTTACCAGTGTACACCATGAAATTGTAGACATATCCAGTCTCACTGTCACACAGCATATACAGTTTGATTCCATAGCGTGCCCTCTTACTAGGAATGTATTGCCTAAAAACCAAGCGGCCCTTGAACAACACCAAAGACTCATCCACTGCAATTTCTTTACCAGGGACAAAAATCTCAGAAAAACGATCAACAAAGTGATCAAGGACAGGCCGAATTTTAAACAAACGGTCACAATCAGGGTGATCGCGTGACAACGCTAAACTATTATCAACAAAATGCATCATCCGAAGAAGAAGCATATACCGATCACGACTTATGACTGCTGGAAATATAGCTGTTGCCATCAAGGGACTAGTGGACCAATATGAAGTCATTGATGACTTCCTTAGCAAGCCCATCAAAAAAGTTAATCCCAGAAACTTCTTCATCTCTTCAACATTTGTGGGAGTCCATCGGATTGCTCTAGAATAGGGCTTAAGTCTGGCACTGTTGGCCCTCAAAAATTGTTCTGCATACAAATTGGTTTGCTCAACAATCTCTTGCAAAAACACATCGTCAAAAAACAACTGAAAAAAATTAATTGGCAGAAAATTCTCAGTATTCACTCTACACCCAGGAACACCAGTGAACTCTGGCAATGCCGGCTGCACCAAGCCAGGGGGAACCCAGAGGCCATCCCTATCAACGGGGGGAGCAGCCACCCCAGCCTGCAGCACCGAAACATCTTGCTGCTGTTCTCCAACGGGAAGCCTAACAGCCACAGATACTTCTGGCTGCACAACACCAACAGAAGACATAGCATCCCCAGAGGGCTCTTCCTGCACTACACCAACGGGAAGCCCAGCAGCCTGAGATGCTTCCTGCTGCACTACACCACCGGGAAACCAAGCAGGCCCAGATGCCTCTTGCCCCTCTACACCAATGGGAAACCTACCAGCCACAGATACTTCTGGCTGCACAACACCAACAGAAGACATAGCATCCCCAGAGGGCTCTTCCTGCACTACAACAACGGGAAGCCCAGCAGCCTGAGATGCTTCTTGCTGCACTACACCACAGGGAAACCAAGCAGGCCCAGATGCCTCTTGCCGCTCTACACCAATGGGAAGCCTAACAGCCCCAGATGCCTCTTGCTGCACTACACCAGCAGGAAGACGAAAAGCACCAGATGCCTCTTTGCGCACCACAGCAATGTGAAGCCTTTTGGGTGCAGGCTCCAGCCCACATGCCTCTTGCCGACGTAAAAAGAAAGGAAACCTTGCGGCCCTAGGCAGCAGCACAGGTGCCTCTTGGCCCACTACCGGCAACACAATGTCCTCCTCTACCATAGGCCCTTCATCAGCACTAGAAGAAGAGTCATCATACGATGATGATGATTCCATGCGAAGAGAAAACTCACTGCCTGAATCTTCTGCCGCTTCCTGGGAGTCCGAATCGGACTCAGACTCTGAACCATGGTCAGAGGAAGACTCAAAAAGCAAACCAAGAACCTGCTGAGCAGTAATCCTGTGACTAGCCATTATCCTTACAAAGCAAGAAGACTGCACACACAAGTGAACAACAACCTACACTGTGCAAAGTAAGAAGTAAACAAGGTAAGGCTTTCACAAAAAGATAAATACAATCCAAAACAATTTCACTCTTACAAAATATAGCTACACTCACCAGCACCTACTCTGTTGAGACAAAGCGAAAAGAAATTATATCCCACTAGAAAGAAAAAAAGAAATGACAGATTAGAAAACAAAGTGCACATCAAACACTAATGCTGATAAAAAAAAAAAAAAACAAAGCCACACAAACTGCTAGAAGTACAACCTTTTTCAAAAAGACAAACATCAAGGGGAAGTAGTACAAAATACATTCACTTACCAAGCACAAGCAACTACACAAGCTGCAAACAGACACGCAACCTACAACAATCCAAACAGCAAAAGCCTGGAACAAGACAAAAATAGAGAAGAAAAAAAAATTACTACCACATTTCACAAACAATATAACAATTAAAACAACAACACACACATTTGCCCCCCAAATTAAATTTCGGCCAGATGGGCCATCAAATAGGGCTTAGACCAATTGAGATTAGATGAGGTTTAACATCAAGACACTGGATAATTTTTTGAATTTTTTTAACTGCCTGACCACTTTGGTGCCAGTCAGTCTTTTGCTCCTACCAGTACCCCCATCACACAGGGGCAGTAAGGACATTCATACACCTTTTGTACGTGTGACACATACAAAACATTCACACCGCCAGCCGCCAGCGCCATTCAAGGGCCCATCACTTTCACACGCCCACATATCTGACACAGCAACTACAGAAAATGATGGACTGCGTAGAGTGTCACTCAACTAGCAGTGTGTGTAGTGACCAACAGAAAGTAACTACTCACACACCGCCAGCAGAGTGCCAGTCCACCCACACCACCATCCAAGCACCAGACCATGCACACCGCCAGCCAAACACCACTCACCGCACACCGACAGCCAAGTACCACTCCACGCACACCATCCAGCCAAGCGCCACTCCACACACACCACCAGCCAAGCACCACTCCCTTGCACAGACAGCAAAGTAGCACTCCACCCACACCACCAGCCAAGCGCCACTCCACACATACCGCCAGCCAAGCAGCACTCCGTGCACAGACAGCAAAGTAGCACTCCACGCACACCACCAGCCAAGCGCCACTCCACACACACCGCCAGCAAAGCACCACTCCGTGCACAGACAGCAAAGTAGCACTCCACGCACACCACCAGCCAAGCGCCACTCCACAAGCACCACCAGCCAAGCACCACTCCATGCACAGCCAGCCAAGTACCACTCCACACACACCACCAGCCAAGCGCCACTCCACACACACTGCCAGCCAAGCACCACTCCGTGCATAGATAGCCAAGTACCCCTCCACACACACTGCCAGCCAAACACCACTCAGCGCACACCGACAGCCAAGTACCACTCCACATACACCGCCAGCCAAGCACCACTCCACGCACACCGCAAGCCAAGCGCCACTCACCGCCAGCCAAGCACCGCTCCATGCACACCATCCAGCCAAGTACCACTCCCCACACACCGCCAGCCAAACACCACTCCACACACACCACCAGCCAAACACCACTCCGTGCACAGACAACCAAGTAGCACTCCACGCACACCACCAGCCAAGCGCCACTCCACACACACCGCCAGCCAAGCAGCACTCCGTGCACAGACAGCAAAGTAGCACTCCACGCACACCACCAGACAAGCGCCACTCCACACACACCGTCAGCCAAGCGGGACTCCGTGCACAGACAGCAAAGTAGCACTCCACGCACACCACCAGCCAAGCACCACTCCACACACACCGCCAGCCAAGCACCACTCTGTGCACAGACAGCAAAGTAGCACTCCATGCACACCACCAGCCAAGCGCCACTCCACAAGCACCACCAGCCAAGCACCACTCCGTGCACAGCCAGCCAAGTACCACTCCACACACACCACCAGCCAAGCGCCACTCCACACACACTGCCAGCCAAGCACCACTCCGTGCATAGATAGCCAAGTACCCGCGACGCTGTGCGCGATCGTGAGGCAGAAATGCCCTGCAAAGAGACATCAGGGGAGAGGAAAATCTCTTTCCTCTCCCCTGATGCCTCTTCGCTGCCCCAAACCCCCGCCAGCCACGGAAAACCTACCTGCTTCTCCGGCGCTCAGGAAGCAAATGGCTTCCCGAGCGCTGGGAATCCCTGATGATGTCAGCGCGCGCTGTGCGCGCTGACGTCATCAGCGATTCCCATGGGGGGGGCAGCGGAAGCTCTTCCGCTGCCACCCCCAGCGAAAAAACGAAGATCAGAGATCCTCGGGGGAGCGCCAGCGCTTCCCCCGAGGGTGGGGCTGATGACGAGCTGGCCTTGTCATCAGCGCACCACAGGTAAGCTCGTCATTAGCCCCGAAGGGGTTAAAGATATGTTCTCTATCAGGGTCTACACTTTGGATGGCGAGAATAGGCATGGGAATGGTGGTTAAATGAGCTTGAGATCAAATATTAATGTGCAATTAGGATGTTATTTTTCTTTTATACTAAAACATAAAGCCAACGCCAATAGTTTTAGACATCTAGGGCAAATTTGGATTCTAGGTCATTCTAATTATTTGCATTATGGACAATTTATAATTGATTGATGTTACCGACCAGGTGCTAGTTCACAATCTCCTGTACAAAAACAGTTTTTTGTCTAGTGTATTGTTGTATCCATGGTTGCTTTTCAGCTCAATAAAAAAAGAATAGATAAAATGAAACACTTTTTTACCTTCACCCCCTCTGTTTTCTAAAATTCGGTTTTGTTGGCATTTGGACTCTCTGCATTTAACAGTGCTAACCAGTGCTAAAGTGCACGTACTCTCTCCCTTAAAAAATTAAAACATTGACCTACACATGATTGGCACATTTAATTTACTTATAAGTCCTTAGTATATAGTACTACATGTACCCAGGATCTATAAATTAAATGCTACTAGGGGACCCGCAGTACTCTTTGTGCCACCCACTAAAGTATCCCTCTAAAACATATCTCAGGTCTGTCAATACAGTCTAAGGGCAGTTTTAAACTGCTAATTTGACCTAGCAAAATTAACCTTTTGCCTGGGCTGCACCTTGCTTATTAATAGACATGTCACCCTTATGGTAGGTCCTAAGCAGCCCAGATGGCAGCATGCAGTGTATTTAAAAAGTAGAACATGTATTTTTGACTTTTTCATTGCCACATAGTGAGAAATCTTTAAATTTGTTCTTCACTTTTCTCTACTGCAAGGCCTATCTCTCCCATTGTATAACATTGGGTTACCTAATTACATTTAATAAGCGCTACATTTTGATTGGGAGCGGTAGAAATATCATGGTTGGACTCATTAGCTGTAATTTAAAACCCTATTTAATGGTAGTCAGATTTTGAAAATGGCACTTTTAGAAATTTTGCATTTTCTTGCCCTAAAACCTTTGATGGCCTTCTTAGAGTTGCTAGCTGCCTGGGCCTGTTAATGGATCCTGTATTAAGTATGTGTTAGAATTGGTCCTATGTGCAAGGCTTCTTGCGTTAACCCTCCTGTTTTCTGAACTCATTTTTGTTGGCCTTTAGGACTCTGCACACTTTCCCACTGCTAACCAGTGCTAAAGGGCTTGTGCTCTCTCCTTCAACATGATAAAATTGACTTGCACTCAATTGACACATTTAATTTAGTTGTACGTGCCCAGTAACATAGTTCTACATGTACCCAGGGCCTCTAAAGCAAACGCTACTAGTGGACCTGCAGCACTTATATGCCACCCATTTAAGTAACCTTTTTAAAAAGGTTTCTGGCCTTTGCAGCCTGTGTGTGTATTAATGACAGATTGATGTGAATAAGAGAAACATTTTTGGAGTCAAAACAAACATGTGTATCGTATTATGTATATGTAAAATATATATGTAAAATAAGAAATTCTTGAAAACAGAAATGAATCAACATCTAAATCTAAATATTGGCTACAGTTCGGTTGGTTACCAATTTGTTTTTTGGAGACGATTCGATAGACCTGATCCTGTTGAATTTAGTCTGACGGGATCCCCTTACTTTAAATGTAGCCTTTCTTAAATCTTCATTTTTTACGCATGTACCAGTTCCATCGATATAATGATGTGTTTGACTGTTTCTTTTAATGATATTTTACTCCACTCACGCGTCACCGCACAATCTGCCATGTCCGTTTGATTCCTGTAGTGTACGTCCTTTTGACTAAACAGATAACCATTTCAGCTTATAGCATATTACCAAGATCTCAAATACTGACCATTTCTCGGTTTTTCAAGTCATGCATGCAATAACTGTCACTGTTGGTTTCTTTCTCTTATACTCTGTGTGATGTCATGATTACCATGTTTTTTAGTCTCCTTTCCACATCATAGGGTTGGCACTCACGTGAGGTGTTCTTCCTGCGCATAATCACTTTAGAACGATTCATTCATACTATACCATGTTTTCCACATTTCTTTCACCCCCAGCCCTGAAGAGTTAGGGGTACAGTACCCGCATGACAAAACACGTGTTGGCTGGTTGTTTGCCTTGATGTTACCATTCCTCCCTACCAGGATGGTCCTAATATATTTCATTTGAAAGCAACTCCTCAGACTTGTCCAACTTGTCTCATTAACTGCTTCTGTTCATGTACTATGAATGTGATTACAATACTGTATACCTAGAGTGTGCATAGGACTTCTGTGTTTTTGTACATTTTTGTTTGTGATAACTTTAGTTGTGGGATACTAGGGCATTATGATGTTGGTCGGAAAGGCTCCGAACGACATTTGGTTGTCCGAATCTGTGTTGAAAATTGACTGATTACGATGGTCGGAATCTGTTCTGAGTTTCTGACTCGGTTCCGACTCGCGTCTGAGCGGCATTCAGAGAAACTGAGTTGTCGGAGCCGACTCGTATGGCACCACACACCGCGTTTCAGACTGACGCATTACGATGTCGGATTCGGACAGCCTTTCCAAATCGGTTTATCTGACATGGATCGGCTGTCGGAAACCGAATTTGGGGGCCTGTAGCAGGCCCCCTTTCAGCCTGAGGCCTTCGGTTGAGGCCTGTGGGGTTAGCCATGGGCCCTCTCTTTCCAACCATGCACAGTGTGGCAGGCACCATGGGGTGCCCGCCACAGGATGCAAGGTTTAATGCACCCACCCCTTTCTTCAATGAGAGCCTTTGTAGTGGGTCAGAACACAGGCTCCCATTTAAGTCAATAGGAGTCCGACCGAACGGTGTTTGGAAACATTGTAATTGGTCGGTCGGACTTCGTGAATCCAATTCTGTCAGAAACCATTCTGAGACCGAGTCAGTCGGCTTGCTTCCAGACTGACATCGTAATGAGGCCCTAGGTTTGTACAAGTATAGGGTGGGAAGTTAATAAATTAATATTTAATTAATTATTCATTATTTTTTTGCAAATTATTTATTTATTTGATGTTTTAATATTTATATTATGGCATACTTATTTATTTGAATTATATTTTAGTTGTGGGCAGCTAGGTTTGTAGTAGTCTAGGTTGGGAAATTAATTAAAAAATAATGAACTAACAATTATTTATTAGTTGTAAATTAATCATTTAATTGATTTTAAATGTAAATTATGGAATGGGTGTTTTTTAGATCATATTTAGATCATTTTTTGGGTGCTTGTTGCTATGTTTGTAGGGTTATATGGAGGGAAGTTAATTCATTAATAATGGAATTGTACATATTTATTAATTGCTAATTAAATATTGTATTGAATAGAAATTATGTAAATTGATTATTTATTATTATTATTATTACATATACCCATATTGTATGTTAATTCATCATTTTTATACTAATCGTTTAATATTTTTTCTACATTCCTGTTGATTGTTGGAAAGTGGGGTATTGGTAAGAGTAAGTATGCACCTATCATCACTAACAAGTCCACTAACACAGTGTAGGGTCCAGTAAAGGTCTCAATAAATTAGTTCCTTGCTCAATCCTTGGTAGCTGTAGCCTAAACGTCAGGCCTAACTTAGGAGATATGCAAAGCATTAAAACAGCAATATATCAAATAAGTAATACACAACACACAATAAAAAAACACATCAGTTTATGAAAATAGTCAAATAGACAGCAAAACAACAAAAATCCAATTTAGGGAGCCGGAGATATGAACTTTTAAAGATTAACCACATTATAGAGCTTCAAAACCTATAGCGCTACTCTGGGACATCGGGTCGCGCTTGTTCGAGACAAAGTCAAAGTTTCAGACTGACTGTAATGAAGCCTAGGTCAGATTGACTAAGTGAGAGGCCCCGGTCAAAACTTTACCTTCACACTTAGAAACTTTTCTGGAGGTTTTTCTTCCGATGGCCCTCACTGCTCTTCACCAGGCTGTATTCGGTGAAAGGTTTACCGGCTTGTTTTTCAGGAATCTCCCGGTCAAATCCGGGAAGTCAGAACTCCAGAGCTTTTCAGAGGAACAAACCTGAAACCCAGGTCATGGGTGAAGGAGGCCGGCTTGACTCTCTGTTGGGTCTGTCAGGTCACCCTATGGAGATTTATGTGGCTAAAAGTGTCCAAAGCACAAATCCAACTCTTCTGGATTGACTCTGAAATGTCTGAACCTCAATTTCCACAATGCACCAGGCCAAATTCTTAAAAGTCAACTGGACACACTCCGAGGATGGGGACTCTTGGTGATGATGATGCAGGTGGACTCTGTTAACGTGTTGCTGCAGAGAGTCAATGTCTTAATATTATATTATCCACCATTTGTAGCACGCACAGGTACTCGGAAGTGTCTCTGCGCGAAAGCCAATTCAGAGGAGACAGGATGGCGTATGCCATGGCTGGAAGATTAATTAAAAAACAAAGTTTTTAACTGCTTTTTAAACAGCCTAAGGTCATGGTTGTTCCTGAGTTCAAAAGGCAGAATGTTCCAGGCCTTCGCCGCTTTGACAGAGAGGGAGCTACCACCCATTCTAACGAGGCAGTGATGAGGAGTAACTGCAAGGCATTGTCCTGTGGAGCGAAGATGTCTGGGTGGTACATAGAAGTCAAAGCCTCTCCTGAGATATATGGCCCTGATTTTTAAAGTGCACCATGAGCAATGGTAAGAGCCTTAAACATAACATGCTGGTCAACCGGAAGCCAGTGCAGATCTCAGAGAAGTTGCATAGTACTGGATCTACCCGGAATACCCAGTAGTGTTCTAGCGGCCGCATTCTGGAAGGTCCGTGGCTTTTTTAGCTGGTAGCCAGGAAGACCAATGTAAAGGGCATTTGCATAGTCTAACCGCGAGAGAATGAGAGCTTTGGTCACCATTTGTTTTGCAACTTTAAGCAGTAGTGTCAAAAATGTCTTGAGGAGTTTCAGTGTGCCAAAGCACACTCCTGCCAGTTTATTAATCTGCGTTAGGAATCTGAGGTCCTCACTGGACCAGAACCCCAAGTTTTTCACTGGGCTTCCCATAGACTTCGGCATGGGGTAACCCTCGGGCCACAGGTCATTCCTAAAATGCAGCGGGAAAGACCCGTAGAGGAGAACCTCAGACTTATCCTCATTGCATGTGAGTTGGGCCAGCGCTAACCATTTAAAAACTTCAGTCAGGCAGTTTTTAGCTAAGGCAGGGGATAAATCATTTTTCTTCCATGTGAAGAGAAGCTGGGTATGATCAGCATATGCTATGATTTCAGCACCCGGACCTTCCGCCAGATAGATTAGCAGCGTCACATAGATGTTAAAAATGATGTTAATCCTTCTTGAAGGAAGGCACAGTCCCCAGGGCTGTACTATCAAATTGTGCAGCAGGTAGAGTATTTCAGAGAGCAGGCCTTTGGCTGCAAATTCAGATTCCAGCAGGTCTGTCCTACTTTTCCTTGAAGTTTCAGTCAGCAGACCTGAGAGGCTATGCACCTCTCACATATTTCTTCTCTGCTTCTGGGAATCAAGCGGGGAACACCCTTGGCAAATCCGATGCAGGGAGCCATCCTGGCACATAACCACGTCCTCCAAAGTATGGAATCTTGTTGTCCCAGTAAGCACTATTCTTGCAAAATCTATTATAGCTGAAATTTCAGTAGAGCAGTAAGAGCTAGCTAAACCAACTCCCAGTGAGGCTCATTCCCATTGGTCTCCTCCCCTAACATCTGCAAATTCCTTACGTAAGCATGCTATTTGGCTGGGGCAGAGGGGACCGGGGTAAGTAGGCCTGAAATTACCTGCCTGTTCAATCCTCATTTTAAGCTTTTTGCTTTATGACCACTACCCCCCTGCTCTGGCATTCCTGTGTAGCATAGAGCTCTCTCTAGCAGATAGCCTCTTTCCTGAATAGCCACTTAGTACCTAATCAAGGCAGTTTGGCTAATTCTGTTTGCACTGACCAATCAGGGAAGACTTCAGAAAGGCTGGATTTGGACTTACAGACAAGAAAATCTTATAACTTTTTTTCAGTACAAGTTTTGATAAATTAAGCAACGGCAATCTGTTGGATTTATGAATACCATTCTCCTTACCCTTCCTAGCAATAATTATGTGTGCATAAAATGTTGCAATGTTAGCCTATAGGATAAGTGTCTACAATGAGGAAAACATAAAATGGGTAGTTACTCAACCCCTCACCCCTGGGACACCTAGGGGAGACCTGGGGGTACCTAATATGAAGAATAATGTCTCACTTGGCAGGCCACCTGCAGGATGGTATTTTTCCTAATACTGGCTCCCTTCAAATCCTACCTTCGCTTCCATTGATCTGGTCTGACTATTTAACGGGCATATTCTCCATCAAGCCCCATCATAACTTACACAACCCCTTGCAAACTAAAGCACACCAAACAATCCGTCTTTGACACTCCATCACTTCAGATGCTTTTAGATCATCTTTATCCTACAATTATTCATCACCTAGTAAGGACCCAAATAGAGCAACATCATCTTTTAATCAATGGATCACTACATCCCTGGATATATTAGCGCCTTTCAAAAATTAAAACAAATCAGAGAATCCAGCCCTCAGAACCCTGGTTGTGTGAGAAACTCAGGACCCAGAAGCAACTGTGTCATCGATTAGAAGGAAAATGGAGACTTCACTGTGATTCCAAAAATGCTTATAATCAATCGCAATTTAGTTAGAAAGCGTTAATCCATACTGAAAAAAATCAACTATTATACAAATGCCATTGAAGCAGCAAAGCACTCAAATAAAGAATTATTTGCTACTGTCAAAAACCTCACCAGACCTCCTGAAAACACAATTAACAATGTTAGTCAAACCTTTTTGCAATTCCCTTAAAAAAAGTCATTAAAAAATAATCCATTTTTCAAGCAATCACCCTTACAGGCAGCCATTATCTTTAAGTACAGGTGCCACAAATCACCTGCTAGGGCACACCACTGACCTGACTCACCCACTCTATCATCTTTTTTGCCTCTTATGCTAGCCCAAGTCATGAAACTGCTTCACCAAACCAAATCAGGTTACCCGCTTGATCCCTGTCCTCCTAGGATACTACATCTGGCACCTGGAACCATAGCGTCGCACCTTTTACCTAATGCTCAACTCAGACAATTTTCCAACTAATTAGAAAGTGGCATCTGGCCTTCTGCTGCTGAAAAAAACAAACTTTGATGATACAGTCTCAAATAATTACACACCCATATCCACAATGCCTTTCCCTTCTGAAATGGTGGAAAAGGCAATGACTATGGAAATTACCAACTTCATAGAGACCAATGGACATCATGATTTGACCCAGTTTGGATTAAGAAGCCATCACAGCACTAAGCTTGCCCTGATCACTGCCTCAGAACAGACAGTAGATGCCAGAGGCAATGCTGCATTGGTAATTTTGGTTCTCTCCGCAGCATTCAACACTGTCAATCATAATATGCTACTAGAACATCTAGTATTGATTAGGATCCAAGGATGTGAACTATCACTTCTAAAGCCCTTTCTTAGTGATAGGGAACAATGTGTTCATCTGGAGAACTTTAGTTCACCAAATCTCACTCTCCCTTGTGGGGTTCCCCAGGGCTCTTCGCTGAGCTCTACGATTTCTAATATGTATGTGGCACCCGTGGTAAAATTGATTCAATCTGTTTAGTTTCTCTGTGGTGTCCTACGCTGATGACACCCAAATTGTCATATTAATGGCCAGTAACCCCACTGATACTGCCACTCTTCCATAATTGCCTGCTTCAGGTCAGAAATTGGATGGCTTTATACTGTTTAAAGCTTTATACCAACAAAACAGAGGTCCTACCCTTCGGAAGGAATATCTCTTTTTGGTCACCAACATGGGGGCCCACAGGCACTAGGCTCCCTTCTCACACCTGTAAGTAAGGTGAAGAATCTGGGAGTTACCTTTGATAGTCAACTATTTTTTGAGGGCCACGTTAATACCATCACTTCTGCCTCCTTTTGTATGCTAAAACTCCTCAAAAATATTTTTTCCTTTATTCCCCAACATCTAAAAAAAAAAAAGAAAACTTCAGCCCTTATTCTATCAAAGGTTGACTACCATAATGCCATGTTCATTAATATCAGGAAAACTGTTAGACAAAATTCAAGTTGTGCAGAACGCTGCTGCTTGACTACTTTTACCACCCCCTTTTGTACCGCTTTTGGCCGCCATAAGTGTGGCAGGGTATGCTCAGACGTGAGTCCCTTGCACACTTTGCCACTGGATTCAAGCAAGCCAGGCTGTAATGCCAGAAACCGGTCCTCGGAAGCTTGTTTCCGGTCCAGGGAAGGCATGGCTTGGCAGTTCGGGCTGGACTGTTCCCATGAGGCACAGGGTCAGACTGATTTGCATATAGCCATGTCTGAACTGGGGTGGCAGAGTGGGCTAAAGAACGGTGATGGATCAAACCCAGATCTTTTGACTGGGTGTGAGTGTTTGATTGTTCAGATGCTCCGTCCATCACCACCCCCTTTTGTACCGCTTTTGGCCGCCATAAGTGTGGCAGGGGATGCTCAGACGTGAGTCCCTTGCTCACTTTGCCACTGGATTCAAGCAAGCCGGGCTGAAGACGGCTGTAATGCCAGAAACCGGTCCTCGGAAGCTTGTTTCCAGTCCAGGGAAGGCATGGCTTGGCAGTTCGGGCTGGACTGTTCCCATGAGGCACAGGGTCAGACTGATTTGCATATAGACATGTCTGAACTGGGGGGGCAGAGTGGGCTAAAGAACGGTGATGGATCAAACCCAGATCTTTTGACTGGGTGTGAGTGTTTGATTGGTTCAGATGCTCCGTCCATCACCACCCCCTTTTGTACCGCTTGGCTACTTTTAGGCATCCCTAAACACAAACCTGCTTCTCCTGAACTAGTCTGCCTGCACTGGCTACCAATCAAAAAGTGCCTTTTCTTCAAGGATCTGTGCATCGCTTTTAAAGCCCTCCACGGAACTAGAGCAGAGTTCCTTAGGCAGAACACTTTCAATGGTATACTCAGTGGCGGCTGGTGACATTTGAAAGTGGTGTTGCGTGGTAAGGCGTAAAAGTTGGGTTTAAGTGTTATTTTGTGTTTGGGAGGAAAACCTTCAAGAAACCAGTGTCAAATGATACATTTTAAAGATAATTTGAGAAAGAAAGGTTTATTAAGCAATTGTGAAAGTGCAGTGCTGAAATATTTAAACACATCAAAATCTGCTCCATATCTTACTATCTTAAATATATTAAACCGATACTGTAGTGACCCACTCGTATGATTGGACTTAAGTACTGTGCAAATGAAACTATAAATGTGTTGCACATAAGCAATCTGAAGACTCGACAGCTATAAATAAACAGATCACCATAGTGCAATACATGCCATTGAGAGCAGATGTGCCCCCACAAAGAATGATTAACAATTAGTTATGCCAGTGTCCAAGGAAGTGAGTTCATTATTGTTGTTGAGTCATAAATGTGGAGTAGTCCTGCTGGAGTGTGTAGACTGAGTGGAGGTGAACATGCAAAATGAAACACAGCCCTGAAAAATGAAAATCTGGTCTTGAATATTAGATGGTGACATTTACATTTGAAATAATTACCTTTGAGTTCTTTAGGATTATAATTGTCAATTAACAATAAAAACCCCACAAAAAGAAACTCCAATTGCTTCATATGTGAATGTCACCATGTAACATTTAGATCACCTTTCCCTCATTTTTATTTTCGCTCTTCATGCTTCAACAGGAAGCATGAAGACGAACACATTCCAGCTCACAATTAACTATGTCCACAGTCTTGCCCTTTTGTTATCAGAAATTAGAAATAGGTTACCAGTTCAAGCACATTTTGCCTATAAGTGAAAGCATAGAGGCAGTAACAGTGAAAAATCACTTCTGGCATGAAACGTCAGCTACCGCCCTAAAACAAACATCCAAGGAAAAGCAGAAGGCATTTTTACTAAGGACAGAAGTAATGTGCAAGGGCGGGAGTGTACAATACCTCTATCGGAACCCTGCATGTTCTAGAGTGCAAAGAAAAAATATGATCTGAAGACGGATGGTGGCAAAACACCAACATGGCAGCAATGCAACCAAGCGTAGTTGCATGTGTAGAATCATAAGCAGAGCAGTGCAGGAAGATTTGACTTGGCACACGGAGAAATCCCTATCACCTCAAAAGAGGGGTAAAGATAGCTCCTTACAGTGAAAATATTTGCACATCGCCCTTGAGCCGAACTAGTGTTCTAGGAAAAAACCCACTAAGTGCTGTTCGAGACCCAGCACCCATCTCGAGTATATCCTGTGATTCTGGGCAAGCCACACTCACTGCTGGTGCCTTAAAAACATCTCATCTTTATTAATATAGCCCGGGTGCTCATGTAATGCACACCAATACCTTTGGGTCGAGTTTGCTGACTACAAACTCTTCTGCGTGAACACCACATGGCTGCTTAACAGCACATAAATAAAACAATCCATAAAAAGCTATGTATATTATCTAAAGCGTAACCCCGTGCGTGCTGCCGTACCTCGCTAGTGCTGCCGTTGGCCAACTGCCGACGCGGCCCCACCCACTTTACGGAAGTGCCGCACTGCCGCAAAATCGCGGCAAAGGGGTTAAAGGGAAAATAACTAGGCACCTACCAACCTGAATTCTTTTGGACCTATTTTGTAACAATGCCAATGAATAATGGCTCAGCTTTGTCTCCCGGCTGCAGAATGCTTTCAAAAGTGAAAGCACACCACACATGAGGCAAGGAAGGAAGAGTACAAACAGCTGCACCCCTTCTATCGTGATGACTTGTAATTGTTGCTACACACTACCCCGTTCTGCCTCTCAGCCTGCCCTCCCCCTGCCATTGAAACAAATGGAGTTCTGCAAATTCCTCCCAGGGCCATTTTGTAAAGCGCCCGAAAAGCAGATTTATCCTCGGCATTCTAATTCAGCGCACCCTCCTGCCATTATGTCACTACTGTAGCTTGTGCCTGCAGGTCGAAAGATGACCTTGCCCTGGCAGGCACATGCACAGCGGGACGTCTGCAGTTTAACACAGCTGTAGTATTAAAAGTAATAGAGCAGCCAGCAAGTAATAATTTCTTCTCAGATGCTTGGCTTTTTAAATTCTTTTCTTGCTTCTCCTCTCAGAATTGCAGGGCAAGGCCCCTTTTGCCCACTAACACCAGCCGCCCGAGGTATACTCCGGCCAGATCACTACAGTCTGCCTCAGCAAACAATCTTGTAATGCACAGATACAAAACGACCGGCTGGGGCGGCAGAAGCTTGTTGGTAGGCACCCCCAGACTTTGGAATTTCCTCCCTTTGGAAATGAAATGAAAAAGTGCTCAAAACCAGTAACACTTCTTCAATGCAGCCCTCCCATTTTCTCTCTGAGTCAGCACCTAGGCACCCTTGGGTATTAGTTGCACTTTATACATTTTATTTTCATTTAATTTCATTATCACTTCTAAAGTGCCCATACCAACAAAATCGAGTTTGCAGTGAATTTACTTTTAAAAGCAGAGTAGGGATGCTTTTAAAATTACCTCAGGCACTATAAATGGCCATGTCCTATGATATTCTAGGGTCTGATAGGTAGTTTCAAACCCCCTGCCCAATTAGGGGTTTAAAGGGTAGGTCATGCCAATTGTAAGAATTTACTGTTAAAGGCAGTCTGCAAGGCAAGGCTGTATTTAAAGTGACAGACAGACACTCAGCAATGCAAACATGCAAAGTGCATAAAATCTGCTGGGCTGCAAAACTTCCATATCCTATTATCTACTTGGGGCTTATAGGTAGGTTAATTCCCCTTGCCCTATTACCTACTGGGCACTTATAGGGTTTGTCAGACCAATTTTAAGTGCACCCTAATACACAGTGTACCCTTTACATGTGTTGTGTTTTAATCATAGCACTGACCCGGGCCTGTCAGCAAAGCCCAGGGCACAGTCAGAATCAGTAACCACCAGTATCATTCAGCAAAAATATGGGAGTGAAAAAGGCAAAAGGATGACTTTCTATCAGTGATACATACAGATGTCGAGTTTAAAGTGAAGTACTTTCCCTACTCTTTTTTAGCATGCATTAGGAATAGTAAAATTAACCTCTGTGCAATCAACGCTTTTCTTACTGTTGCAATGTTTGGAGTGTGAATATTAAACATCACTCTTCCAAATTGTATCGCTTTCCCTATTGTTGCACAGTGGTGGACAGGGTGGGAATATTAAATGTTACCCCTCCAAAGTTCAACACTTTCCCTACAGTTACACTGACTGGATTGGGAATAGTAAATGTCACCCCTCAGAAATCCAACACTTTCCCTAATGTTGCATAGATTGGAGTGGGAACAGTACATTTACCCATCCAAAATCTAAGGTTTTCTCCACTGTGCCCTGCTTGCAGTGCAAATAGTAAATGTAACTACTCTGAAACCCTACACTTTTTCCTACTGTTAAGATGTTTGGAACAGTACATTTTACCCCTCCGAAACCTAATGCTTCTGCTAATGTTGCAGAGACTAAATTTTACCCCTTCAAAATCCAACACTTTCTGTACTGTTGCGCTGACTGGAGTGGAAATAGTAAATGTCACCTCTCTAACACTTTCCCTACCGTTGCATAAACTAGAATGTGAATGTAATACTCTTAGACCCCAATAGTTTGCATAATGTTAGTATATAGTTTGAAATGTTTCATATTTTTATATTTCACACATTTGCTTTAATTTTAATATTGATAGTGCTTTTTGTAACTGCTTTTTAAGTATTTTAAAATGTTATTTTGTATTTATTGTCTACATTATTTACCATATTTTTTCTTATTCGTTTTTATATTTTTCATGTTTTATTGTGTGTGGGTGTGTGTGTGCATATATATATATTCACTGAAAAAACCATAGGTTTCAGAGGTGTTATAGTTAGCTGGACATTTCACTCGTACAAAACCATTGAAATTCCTCAGTTATAGTTAGTTGTACTAACTGTAACTCGCGCGCCCACAATCCACTGCTGATGATGTCACATATTACATCATTCATAACATGGTCAGTGACATCACTGATGACATCACTGATGACATCTCAAATGGCATCACTGATGACATCATCCAGTGAATGTGGTTTTGTTCGTTATTTAAATATGTATTATATATATAGCAATGTTAATGTTAATCGGTATTTGTTAAGCGCTCGTACGCCCGAAGGCTTCATGGCGCTATAGGAAAGAACCAGGCAAGGCAGTCAGTAAGTGGAGCTGTACTAGCTCAGTAGTGTGCTTGAGAGAAGAGCCAAGTTTTCAAGGAGTGTCTAAAGCTGAGGATGTTGTCACTCAGCTTTAGGTGAAGGGGGAAAGAGTTCCAAAGAACAGCAGCAAGGTGGTCGAAGCAACTACCTCCAAGGCGCTTCCTTTTGAATGGGGGTACAATCAGGAGTGATTTATAAGTGGACCGGAGGTGACGGGAGGGGCTATATTTTTAAATAAGTCTCTGATGAATAACGGGCCAGTGTCATTCAGAGACCTGAACAGAATACACCCGGCTTTAAAGGCCACACGTTGCTCAACTGGCAGCCAGTGTAGCTGCTTCAGACCAGATCTGATGGATTGCCTCCTGGGTATATTCAGAAGGAGCCTGGCTGCTTGGTTCTGAACAAGCTGGAGATGTTTGAGCTCTCCAATTTGGAGACCGAGATAAAGACTGTTAGAAAAGTCCAGCCTGGACAGAACCAAGGAGATGACAATCTGTGTGAGGGCTGCTGAGGAAAAGAAACAGGCGATTTTTTTTATTTTCTTCAGTTGGAAGAAACTAGAGGATACCACTGCTCCGACCTGTCTTTTTAGCGAGAGATCCTCGCTGATGAAGATACCCAGGCTCTTGACCGAGGATGACTTAGATGGGGGAACACCCATACTAGTAGGCCAGAAGCTGGGATTCCAACTGAGTGAGCTCTGTCCGGGCAGGACCAGCTCGGTCTTCCCTGGGTTGAGCTTCAGGTGATTGCAGCTCATCCAACTCAGTATGTGGGACATAGTTCTTTGAAATTCAACCACAGAGTCCTTGGTGTTAAGAGGAAAGATGAGCTGCAAATCATCCGCGTAGTTGAAAATGGTTACCTTTGCATTCCGAAGGGAGTACAGAAGGGGGCGTAGGTATACGTTAAAAAGCAGGGGAGATAACGAGGAACCTTGTGGTACCCCGCAGGTGGTAGGTATAGTGGGAGCGGAGAAGGAGCCCAATCTGACCGATTGTGTACGGCCCGTGATGAATGAGCGGATCCAGCTCAATGCAGGGCCCCTGAGACCTGCCTGTTCGACACGGTCGACCAGGATGGTATGGTCGACCGTGTCGAACGCAGCAGAGAGGTCCAGAAGCACAAGCGCCTGATGGATTCCTGCATCTGCGATCCGCCTCAGAGTATTTTGCACCGAGAGAATGACCGCCTCGGTGGAATGGCAAGGTCGGAACCCGGCCTGATTCGGTGCCAGATACTCAGATTTTTCCAAAAAGCTGGAGATACTATCACATACATGTGACTACAGCAATTTGGCACAGTATGGCAACAACGATATGGGTCTGTAGTTAAGGGGATCTAACGGGTTTGCTCCTGCCTTTTTTATGAGGGGGACGAGAAGGGCTTTTTTCAGATTGCATGGAACTTTGCCCTGTACAAGTGACCCATTCAATATAGAAAGTAAGCACCCAGGAAGATTGGTGCCCACTTCTTTCAAGATGTGGGGGGGACAAATGTCATCAGGGGAGCCAGTTTTAACTTTAGTTAAAAGTTTGAGTAAGTTAACATTGCCTATGAGGGGGTAGGAGTCTAAGGTGGCAGAGTTGTAAAAAGTATACACAACAAGGAGAGAGGTAGGGAGAGTAACAAGACACTCTTGTTCCCCGGTCAATAGTCAATAATCAAAAGAAGAGTGTCTAGGGAGGTTTAGACCATCCTTGGGAGCACAAAAAACAGCCACATTGGGATGTTAAAGAAGGCCCTCACTCACCACCTAGTGATGACATGCTTCATCATCGGGCCCCACCAAAGAGACCGAGTGTCTCTTTGGTGTGCTGCAACGCCAGATCTACTGCGGAGCGGGATGGTGAGTAAGGGCGTGTTGGTTGCACAATGAACCTATAGTGAGTGATGGGTGGGTTAAAAATGTCAGTAGTGTATCTGAGATAAAACTGGTTCGTCGGGGTCCGGTTCGAGGGTGACGTAGGTAGAACACGGGTGCCGAGCGTCGAGGGCGGTGTGCCAAATACGCTCCCACCCCCCTCCTGTGACCCATGGTGTTAATTCCTAACACCTAGAAAGTGCAGAAACGATAAGTAGAAGCCTCCTAAACCAGGAGTAATTAGGAATAGTGTAATCATTCCAAATTTTTTTGCACTTTTTCACCTTTTATTTAATTTTCACATGCACGTCCCTAGGTAAGGGTGGGCCTTAGAGTGCCCATACCGCCAGGGTTTTTTCAAACACAGTCCTGATGAATTGCCAGGTAAATTAACACCGTTTCGATGGCAAGAAACATGTCGACCACTCTCTAGGAACCCACCACTCAATTATAGTGGACTGTTTCCTCACATATTTTAATATTACGTGTCTTTAGTGATCATTTAATAAAGTTTTATCTCAGATACACTACTGACATTTTTAACCCACCCATCACTCACTATAGGTTCATTGTGCAACCAACACGCCCTTACTCACCATCCCGCTCCGCAGTAGATCTGGCGTTGCAGCACACCAAAGAGACACTCGGTCTCTTTGGTGGGGCCCGATGATGAAGCATGTCATCACTAGGTGGTGAGTGAGGGCCTTCTTTAACATCCCAATGTGGCTGTTTTTTGTGCTCCCAAGGATGGTCTAAACCTCCCTAGACACTCTTCTTTTGATTATTGAGAGTTGTAAAAAGTGTCTGCAAACAAAAGAGGGGGCTGAGTGATGGGAATACTTTGTTTGATAGTGCAAATTTTATCAAAAAAGAAAGAGTTGAGTGTGTTACAAAGCTCTTGGGTAGGGACCATTGGAAGAGAAGTTCTGTCACTGGTGCTAAGATTTTCCACAATATTGAACAGCTCCTTTGACTTATTTTGGGCCTTAAATTTTTTTTCCGAGAAGTAGTCAGTTTTACATTTCAGAATAAGATTTTGGTAGTCCCTGCGAGCCTTACAAAAATTGGCTCTGTCGTGTCCTGAATAGGCTGTTCGCCACTTACGCTCCATTTGACGAGCCTTAAGTTTGAGGGTTTTCAAATGAGGTGTAAACCACCTGTGAGCGTCATTGGGGCGAGAGCGAGAGAAGTTGATACAGGGAGCATGGGCATCAGCTGCCTGGAGTAGCCACTCCGAAAAAACTTCTTCTGATTTTCCTATGTCCTGATCAAATGAGGGACAGGTAGAGGTTAAAGATTCAAGAAAGGCCGGGATATCAACATTCTTCCACATTCTTGCCTTCCCACCTCGTTGAAACACGGGTTTACTGTTTTTTTCAATGGTCATGATGAAGTTGATCAAAAAGTGATCCGACCAGATGCAGGGCAAGATGGAATTGACAGCCAGAGAGATGTTTTGAGACCAAATTTGGTCGAGGCTGTGCCCTTTCTCATGAGTAGGGAGGTGAATGTGTTGGATGAGATTCAAATCTAGAAAGATTTCTTTCAGCGTAGCTGCCTGAGAGTCAGACTCCACCGAGTCCAGCCAGAGATTAAAATCGCCCAGCAGTACAATTTTGTTATGGGAGATAATCAGAGGGGCGAGTTGTTCCGCTAGGGATGCAGCAAAAGAGGGCATATTTTGAGGGGGGGCGATATATAAGGATCACAAGAAGTGATCCAGTGTCCACATCCATTTTGAAAATTAAATTGTCTGATCCTGTCAGATCAAGAGATGGTAAGAGAGAGACTTTAAGGTTTTTGCGAAGAATCGCAGCAACCCCTCCGCCCCTTTTACCGGCTGGCCTGTCGACATGCAGTATATAGTAATCAGAGGGAACTGCAGCCAGGATGTCGGGTAAGGATGCCTCATTAAGCCAAGTCTCAGATAGACATAAAAGATCTGGTTGTTCGGCCTGGAGCAGAAGGAAGATGTCCAAATGGTGTTTAGCCATGGACCTGGTGTTTAGATATAAACATTTGAGAGTGGTCTGAGGCTCATGTGGGGGTAAGGGAGCAGACCGTGGTAAGGGCTTACAGGCTTTGGCAAGCATAAAATCAGGCTTTAAAATACCATAAGTGGCAGCGCGCTTTAGAATGTGAGCGGGTGGGGAGAGACTAGCGCTGTCAGAGGGTCTCAATGACAGCAGCGATGCAGCTGTGTATTTGTAATTTTGACCAGGGATTCTGGCCCCGAGCCCCGGTCTGCCGCGGACGGGCGCAGACGGGCTTGACTTGTGCGCGACTTCGGCGCGCATTCGGCGCGCCCGCTGCGCTCGTCCGCTGCGCTCCTGGATGCACATTGTTTATATGGCCTGCCTCCCGGGATGACTAGACCGCTAGGTTTGGTCCGGCTACCCCCAAGATGGCGGCACGTCTCACCCTCCACACAAACGGCACCAGCCGCGATGGAACGGGGCGGACGACAACAAAAAACAACAGTGCACTCAGTAAGTGGTGAGAAAACAATGATTTAGTGATTTTAAAATGGCAATTAAAATTTTTCGTCGCGCTAGTGCCTTAATCGCGCTAGAGCAACACCCGCTTCTACTAAGTGACTGCGCTGCAAAGATGTGCAATCTGCATTGAAGAATGAGTTGATATATAAATATAAATATCTGGGTGAAGGATTTAGTAGCAGTGTGATTGACTGTTTACTTGACTAATTTATTGTGTCTCACTTAATATATTGGATAGTGACTAAACTGTGTGAATATCTGTATCATCTTGTCAGTTGTTGTATAAACTGCTGCACCAGTTGGTTACTAGCTACGTGAAAGTCTATATTAGTTATTGACTAGTTAACTGAGTATTTGTATGGGAAAGTGAATCTGTGTGTGGTTCGGTGGGGGGGGTGTGACTGCCCAAAGTTGGGTGAATAGTTGATTCAGTAGGTATATAAGGTTAAGACTACATGTTATAACAATTGTTTGGGTTAGTGAATATCTTTATGGGTGCGGTGATGAGCAAATATATCTCTCAATGGTACATGTCCAACAAACTAGAAAAATAAAAGACAGTGTATGTGACAGTTGTTGTATATAAATAAGTATACATAAGACTCAGTGATTGTATGAGTGACTGTATAGATAACTGGTTACTTGTAATAGTGATTTTATAACACGCTAAGTATGAGTTACTATCTATATGAATAATTGAAGTGGTGTTTGTATAAGTGTGTAGCTGAGTAAATGTAAGTATGATCCATTGTTTGCATAAGTGAGTAGGATGACTGCATAAGTGAATAGGATGTGTGCTGGTGTACAATGTCGATATAGGTGTATAAGTATATTTGATAGTGTTCTATTGATCATTGACAGCATGTATGAGTGAATCTATAGGTAAGTGATTAGATGTGTGTGTAGATCTAGGAATCACTGAGTAGGTTTTTAGAAACTTGTATCGGTGTGTCAATGGATTCAATTATGGTACTCTGTATTTTACAGTGAGTGATGAAAGGTTATACTAGTGTATGATGAGGTGTATCTGATCGTCACATGGATGATATCATCAGTGATATCATCAGTGATGTCATTTGAGATGTAATCAGTGATGTCTTCAGTGATGTCACTGACCATGTCATGAATGATGTAATATGTGACATCATCAGCAGTGGATTGCGGGCGTGCAAGTTACAGTTAGTACAACTAACTATAACGGAGAAATTTCAATGGTTTTGTACGAGTGAAATGTCCAGCTAACTATAACAACCCTGAAACCTGTGGTTTTTTCAGTGAATTTCTAAAGTTTTTAAAATGCTAATTCCTAACTATATCATGTCTGAAACCTATGGTTTTTGTCAGTGAATTTCTAAGGTTTTTTAAATGCTAATTCCTAACTTTAACATATCTGAAACCTATGGTTTTTTCAGTGAATTTCAAAGGTTTTTTCAATGACAATTTTTCAATGTATTAATTGTTATCTTTCTTTTTTGGATACTGATTTACTACATTTTTTTAAACTATTTATTTTTAGATATTTTATTTTTTAAATTACATTATAATTACATTATACATTACATAACAAAATATACTTTCTCAGAATAAATTACTTTAGTTTAAATACTTTACAAATAGGCAATAGACTTATAAGTACAGTAGTTACAGTTGCTGCAATGGGCAACACAATTTCAAACACAATGCAACATTGAGCTCAATGTGAATTTCTAGTTAAATGCAATTAGTTACTTTATGGATTACTTTTCTAACCACAGCAGTCCTGGGACATCGCCTGTAAACAGTTGAGTAAAAGTGTTTTGGTTATAGTAGTGATTTTAAGGAATATTATTGTATTTTAAAAGTTGACACCTAGAAAAATGTTCACATAGAATCACCAATGTTATCCTATGGGAGGAAATTCACTTAGCAGGTAAGTAATGTTATCGTTACTTTTTCTTACTCAGTGGTGGATCCTGGATCCAGCACTGGTGCATCTCCTGTAAAAAGTTGAAAGAATGCATTAAGTCATACAGGCAATTTTAAGGAATATTTGTAGTTTGTGAAAATAGACAGAAACTTTTCCGGTGAAAACCAGACAATGGATTCCTATGAAAGAAAATACAAGTTACTGGTAAGTACAGTTAGAATTACTTCTCAGGGTCAGTGCAGGGCTAAAAGATACAGCACTGGATTCTCTCCTGATAACAGGTGAGTTAATCGGAATTCGTAGTTCGGCTGATTTTAGAGGAATATTTGTAAGTTTCTTAAATCAACACTTAGAAACTTTTTCAGCAAAAAGCAGGCAATGATATCCTATAAAAGGAAATTCAAGTTACTGGTAAGTATGGTTAACATTTTCAGGATCAGTACTGGGTTCAAAGATGCAGCACTGAACTCTCTCCTGATAACAGGTGAGTAACTCGGAATTCATAGTTCGGCTGATTTCACTTCGGTCCAGTATATATAGAGCTGCGCAAACACGCCCTGTGGTGCATTTTAAGTTGGGGAAATAATTCTTCTTCAATCCAGAGGGTCTCTAGAGTCCAATTAGCCCACTAGGTACATCCAGTAAGCGCCACAGAGCAGCGCAGCAGAGAGATGTAAAAAGGGCACGGCCTAGACAACCTCTCTGCAAAGCAGTGCAGTGGCACTTCCTTGAAGCACCTGGTGGGCTACTTGGCCCCCATGGTCCCTCAGGATTGAAGGGGAGTTTTTTCCCCAACTTAAAACGCGCCACAGGGCGTGTTTGCACACATCACCTCAGGCCCCGTCCCCTCCCTCTACCACTGTGTAAACACGGCCTGTGGCCGTTCTAAGTTGAGAGATTAAATCCCCTTCAATCCTAAGGGTCCCAAAGGTAGTAGGTACCTCCAATAAGTGCCACAGAGCTGTGTTGCAGAGAGGTGTGACAAGGGGTGTGGCCTCTGAACACCTGTCTGCAACGTAGTTCCCTTGCGCATACTGAAGATACCTGTTGGGCTATTTGGCCCTCAGGGACCCTCAGTATTGAAAGAGACTTAATTCCCCAACTTAAAATGTGCCACGGGGTGCGTTTGCACAGTGGTGAAGGAAGGGGGCGTGGTCTGAGGTGACATGTCTGCAAACACGCCCTGTGGCACGTTTTAAGATAGAGAATTAATTCCTCCTCAATCCTGTGGATCCCTGGGGGCCAACTAGCCCCCTAGGTACCTCCAGTATGCGCCAGGGGGCTGCATTGCAGAGAGGTGTTCCGAGGCCACGCCCCTTTTTACAACACTCTCCAACACAGCTCCGTGGCGCTTACTGGCGGTACCTGGTGGGCTAGTTGGCCCCCAGGAACCCTCAGGATTGACAAGGAATTCGTTACCCAATTTAAACCAGGCCAGATGGTGTATTTGCACACATGTGAACTCAGGCCCTGCCCCCCCCTTCACCAGTGTGCAAACGCACCCGTGGAGCGTTTTAAGTTGGGGGCTTAACTACCCTTGAATACTGAGGGACCCTGGGGTACAACTAGCCCACCAGCTACCTCCACTAAGCGCCACAGAGCTGCGTTGCAAAGAGGTGTAAAAACGGGCGTGGCCTCAGAACACCTCTCTGCAACGCAGCCCCCTGGTGCATACTGGAGGTTCCTGGTGAGCTAGTTGGCCCCCAGGGACCCCCAGTATTCAAGGGTAATTTGTTCCTGAAAGGAGGGGGTGTGGCCTCTGGCGCAATGCCGGTATTTCTCATTTTTGGGCCCTGGGGACACCATCCCCAAGGGCCTGCCCCCTAATTTTTTTTAAAAAATTAAAAAATTGGGAAGGGGGCCGCTTGGCCCCCCTCCAGAGGCCTTAATCAGCCCCGGGGACCCAATACCCCGGTGCAAGGCCCTTTTTTTATATATTTTTTCTGGGAGGAGGCTGCCTTGCCCCCCTCCTTATGGCCCAGGGACCCCATCCCCCCGGGGCCAGCCTTTGTTTTTAAATTTTGTTATAATTTTAGGAGGGGGGCACGTGGCCCCCTCCCGGGCCACTAATAGCCCTGGGGACCCCATCCCCCGGGGCTGGGCCACTCTGTTGGGGACCGCGGGGGTCCCCAATCCCCCTACGGTTCTGCCGAATCCCCGCCCCTTGCAGGAGCCGGCATTGCTTTTCCACACGGGGAGTTGCTAAGATACAGCTCCCCCTGTGGAAAAGCAAATTGCTTTGCTATTTGGAATAGAGAGCAGGTTTCCTGCTCTCTCTTCCAAATAGCAAAGCAGTTTGCTATGGCAGGGTGGGAGACGCGAGGCCCCCCCAGGGCTGCGAGGGCCTGAGAACCCCCCCACAACAAATTTAAAAGAAGCCCAGGGGGGCTGAGGGACCTGAGAGACCCCCACTTAGGGGGTGGCAGTCCCCGGGGCTGGGGGGCCTGAGAGCCCTTTTGCACATAATTGAAAAAAGCCTCGGGGGTGGCAGTCCCCGGGGTTGGGGGCCCCTCTGGGCCCCCTTTCACATAAAATTGCCCCAGTGATTTGGCCCCCCAGGGGCCAATTACCAAAGAAGCGCGGGAGCACGTGCTCAGGTTTTTTTTTTTAGCAGCAGGATCTGCGCATCCTGCAAGAATTTTGCCGATTTTTAAAAAATAATAATAACTGGGGGGGCCTTGGGGGTCTTTGTGAGACTCCCTGAACAGACCTAGGGGGTCAGGGTGTTTCTACCCTGCCCCCTTTTCACTTTTTGCACATTTTTTATTTAGGTTTTTTGTGCCTCGGTTCTATCGAGGCACAAGATGGCTGCTAACACTTCTTGGTTTGAAGTGTTGACAGACAATTAGAATACAGCTTGTGCACGGCAGGGTGCGCGGATCCTCCAAGGCCATAGATAAATATGTACTTTTAATTGTAATTTTCTCAGAAACTACTGATTTACACCATTTAAGCAAAAGGCACAAGTCTGAACTGAGGACTACCTCTTTGCCAAATTTGGTTCCGGCTGTAGCCGCGATGAACGGTTCCTATGGAAAATTGCATAGGGAAAACACGTTTTGGGTCCCCCCTTTTTCCTCGGCCTCTGCTTCACGAATTACCCCGAGACATTCAGCATAGGAGCGGACCTGAGCGCCCCACCAGTTTTTAGAATTTCGCGAAAATTTGTCTACCGGCGCCAAAGTTATTCCAAATAGAATGTTGCAGATTTCCTATGGAAAATAGGTCCTAACTATAACTACCTACTGGCGACCGCAGTTTATATACATACATATAAACATATATATATATATATATATATATGTATATATATATATATATATAAACTGAACAAACAAAGGTTACAGGAACATTATAGTGAGGAAATAGAATTTAAGAAACCTTAGAAATTCACTGGTAAAACACCGTTTACAGGAACGTTATGGTTAGGCTCAGATTTTGTTCATCCAAAACCATAATTATTCAGCAGTTATAGTTACCTGAGCTAACTGTAACTTATGCCCCCGTTATGCATTGTGAGTGGTGTATGGGTGAGTAAGTGTCTGTGTGTGGCTGTAAGGCTGTTGAGTGGCTTTAAGGGTGGGTGAGTGACTGTGTAAGTGTCTCTATGGGTGGGTGAGTGGGTGCATGTATGGGTGATTGAGTGGCTGTGGGAAATGACTCTATGGGTGAGAGACTCAGGGGCAGATTTACGAGCCCCGTGCTATGTATTACGCAGCGATGGCGTAAACCATGCACCACGTTGCGCCCTATTTACAAAGTGACGCATCTAGGGTGATGCATCACGTTGTAAAGCCCTGAGCCACATGAAACCTGCATCATTCTGGCACAAGGGGGGGCGTTCCGTCACAGGAACGCTTCGGATAAGTGCCTGAGTGAAATCTACAAGATTTCACTCAGGCACTTTTCCGACGCCACTGCGTCAAAACCTTGTGTCTGCTTGAAGCACCATGTTGAGGATAGGCCAGGTTGGAACAGTGCTGGAGTTGTGTTGCGCCCGCGACACAACCTCAGCACTGCCCCAACCTTGCGCCATAATGCGCCGCATTGTAAATGCGGCGCATCTGTGGTGGCGCAAGGGTAAACTTGCGTCATGCATCTTTCCTAGCGCATCCCTGCTGATTTGCAAGGATGCGCCAGGAAATGTGAATCTGCCCTTCGGTGTGTAAGTGGGTGTATCGGCGAGTAAGTGGCTGTTTGAGTGGCTGCATAGGTGAGTGATTGGTAGTGTGAGTGCTTGAATGGATGTGCAAATGGCTATGTAGTCGATTGTGTGGGTGTGTGAGTGGCTATACTGGTGAGTGAGTAGCTCTGTTAATAGCTGTATGGGCGAGTGGCTGTATGGGTTAGGGAGGGTGTATGTTAGTGTCTTTTGATGAGTGAGTATGTGATTGGTTGTATGGGTCTGTGAATAGGTATGTTAGTGGTTGTGTGGGTTTGTGAGTGGGTGTAGGAGAGGATTTATGGGGGTGTGATCAGTTCTGTGGATGATGTTATCAGTGATGCTATTTGAAATATCACGAGTAATGTCACTGACCATGTCATGAGTGACGTAATATGTGAGTTCATAAGCAGTGCATTGAGGGGGCATAAGTTATAGTTAGCTCAGATAACTATAACTGCTGAATTTCACTGGTTTTGTATAAGTGAAATCTGAGCCTAACTATGATGTCCCTGTAACCTTTGTTTTTATATATATATATATATACATATATATATATATATTTATAGAGATAGATAGATAGATAGATAGATAGATAGATAGATAGATAGATAGATAGATAGATAGATAGATAGATAGATAGATAGATAAAAAACAAATCCTGAAAGACACCACTTCTCCTCAGCGCAGAAACCAGGTACGGACCACTCAGGGGACAATATCGATGATTGTAGTGCTTGTATTTATTAATTTGGCATCCAGTCAGTCCTGGCCAATGCCCAAGCATGACGCGTTTCGACATATATATGTATATGTAATATAAGTATTAATAGCATAGTTAATAGACATATTTATTTACCATTATATACATTTTTATATTTTATATGTATTAGTATGATGATATATGCATATAGACATATATTTTAATATTAATACATTTACACTATAAAAACAGCGTAAACTAAATTTGTATAAACTATATATGTTTACAGTAATATATTTTAAATATAATGCAAAATAAATATGTATAATAATTATGCTACATTATATGTATATATACGTGTGACTGTATATAAAAATTGTGTGTTTATATAGCTTTATATTTATATATTGTTTTAAATATTAGTAGAACATGATAAACTCAGAGGCAAAATGGCGGCCGTGGCGTGGGCTGTGTAAGCAGCTCGATCCCCTCGCTCCGGACCACGGAGAGAGAAGCAAGACAGCTACTATTGTGGCGAGCGGCGAGTTTACCTTTGTTTAAAGACGTGACACTGTGGTGCTGGAAGTATTCGGAGTCGCTTTCTCTTTTTTGGGTGTCCGAAGGCGGATGTCTTTTTTTCCCCGGTTGCTGCTTCTGCGTTGAGCCTGAGGAGGAGCCCTCTGTTTCTGCCGGACATGCTGCTCTACACCGACTTGCTGGAAAAAACGGCTGAATGGTGTCTGGACTATTGCTTTTCCGTTTGATTGGAGCCCCGGCTTGGCGGCTCCCTGCTCTTTTTTTCGGCATTCAGCAGAGAGTGGCTCGAGGGCGCGGAGGCATGCAAGGAGCCACTTCGGAAAAAAATGCTATCCAAGGTAGTGACTCAAGGTGGGAAAATAAAAGCTCTGCCGGTGGCAGCTGAGGATAATGAAGAAGGCGAATACGGTGAGAGAGGGGAAGGCAGAAATGCTACCCCCCAAACTGTTCCGAATGTTAAACAGAAGAAGGGTGAACGTATGAAAGTGAGTGTTGCTACATATATGGCAAAACAAGGGGCTCAAACTTTGCCGGCATTATTCGAGAAGCAGATGTTGAAAAGTACACCATTACAATCTCCACGTGGTATAACAGTAGCCACTGGCAGTATTGATACACTGAATCAGGAAGTAGACAGCGTTTCCCTGTCTTGTGAAATTGTATATTTTGGAAATAAGCGATGAAGCTACAATGTTGCCGACAGCTAGTTCTGAGCAGGAGAAAGAAATCCTAAACAATGAAAGCATAGGGAGAGGCATTGTGGGAGATGTGGTGCTCAAGACTGTTTTATCCGGAGAGCTGCTTGCTAGTGTAGATAGCCTGGTGGCAGAGACTAATGTATTGTCACTTCAGGAGGGCACATCCTCTCAAGATTTGACTAGGTCACAAGAAGCAGTCGATAATTTTCATTCCATGTTGGATCATTCATCTGATGAAAGCACTAATCTAAGCAAAGACTGGGCAGGCTACCATGATGAGGGTAGTAGTACAGATGGGCTAAGATCGAAGGAGGCCACCCCTGTCAAAACGGTTAAGAAGTTGAAAACCAGAGGAGCGCGAGGCTCGAATTCAAAGAATGAGCAGCGAGATGGTGAAACAGTCTTTGCTGAGAATATGCCGGTTGAGATAGAGATAGAGCCAGTAGAAACTATAAATCTTGATCCAGGAGTAATCAGGGCTGAACAGAGCTCGGCTCAGGAAATAACTTTGTCTATGATTTACAACACTATGATGGAGCATAGAGCTGAGATAAAGCTAGAGAATACCCGCACACAAGCAACATGCCGCAAGGTACAAAATGCTGTTCGGCGAGTAATCAAAATCTGTTTTGATACGGCCCTGAGAGTTACAGAAGCTGGATCTAGAATCTCAGCTCTAGAAGATGATCTGGCTGCTCAGAAATCAGAATTAAGCTCTATTAAAGCTCATCGCGATGACATTAGCTACAAACTGTCTGAGTTGGTTAATCAAGCTCGACGCAATAACTTGCGCATTTTAGGCATCCCAGAAAAAAAGGAAGAAGCGGACGTTCGGAAGTTTGTGTGTGAACTCTTTACTGAGGCATTTCCGGAACTGACTCTTTGGGACTGGTCTATAGAGATATCAAGGGCACATAGATTCCCATTTACTGTGAGGAAACCCAGGCAAGGCGAAGAAGATCGCCCAAGAGCTATTCTTTTGCATTTTAATAATTTCCTTGCAAGGGAGGCTGTTTTTGGGCTGGCAAGTCCTGATAAAAAAAGGCTGGCGAAAGAATGTAATTTTTTCGTCAGACCTGATTTCTGCCAGGCAACTGTTACTAAACGCTGGCATTTGCGCCAGCTTATACCTGGGTTCCAGGAAAAAGGAGTAACTGTTTATCTTCAAAATCCTGCTAAACTTAAAGTTATAGCCAAAGGTCAGACAAGGTTTTTCTTTTCCGAGATTGAGGCTAAAGAGTTTTTGATTTCTCTGTAACCAGTGTTGGGTCTTGTATTCAGTGATTTCGTTTCTTTCTTTTGTATAAGATACTGTCTAGGAAAAGCTTGTTTTTTTATATGTTAAGATTTGGTATTCTCTCTCCAATCCGGTAAGGGGGGGGGGGCGGCATTCCATCTCTTCAAGGACTGACAGCCCTTGTGTCTCATGTGTTGGGTTGGGTGGGGAGGGTGGAAGGGGTGGTGGAAATGGGTCACTTGGTGGGGGATGAGGGGAAGGGTTGTGGGTGCGGGTGGAGGGGGGGTGAAAAGTCAGCAACAGTCATGATGGTCTTCAAACTAAGCTTATGTTTTCTTCAAAAATCATTTCGCAGGGATGGGTCAGATAAAAAAATGGTAGAAATGCTGATAATTATGGTTTTTCAGGCCGGGAATTTTTTTTTGCTTTCTATTGAGATATGGATAGAAAATTAAAGATATGTTCACTTAATATCTGTGGGCTTAATGACTTAAATAAAAGGGAAATGTTAGCTAAAATTGTGCAGCTGTCATCAATTGATATATTATGTTTGCAAGAGACGCATATAGCATGGGGAAAGAGGGGATGTCTGAAGAATTTGGGGTTAGACCTGGTAGCTTGTTCCAAACAAACTGGGGTGAAGCGAGGGATAGGTATTCTCATGAAACGGGGTCTTGGTTCATGCATAAGGCTCCTGGAAGACAAATGGGGCTGCTGGGCAATTGTTGAGATTAAGATTGGTCAACAAAGATTTACGTTGTGCACAGTGTATGGTCCGAATCTGGATGACTCTGAGCTCATGAGGTTTTTGAATACTGAATTGGCTCAGTGGCCTCAACCAGTGGTTTTATGTGGTGATTTGAATATCCATATTGAGGCTAACTTTGATATTAGAATGAATACGCGGTATATGGGGAGAAAGCAGCGGGTATTTACAGCCTTACGAGAATTAAGGATGGATCATGGGCTGTTTGATGTCTGGAATAGTAGATATGCAGATCAGCCAGGATACACATTCTTTTCGGCCCCACATAGCAAATTTGTTCGGCTCGATTCTTTTTTCACTTCGTCACAATTTAGAGGGAAAGATAATTTGGAGATTTTACCTAAACTTATTTCTGATCACAATCCTATAATCTTTGAAGTTAAATTGGACTCCCAGATGGGAGAAGGTTTCCGGCCTTGGTCTTTTGACAGAAGTCTGTTACTGGATGATGAATATTGCCAATCTATGGCAAAGGTGCTTCAGGAGTTTTTTAGATTTAATAAAGGGACGGCTTTGATTAAAATAGTTTGGGACACTCTTAAGGCCACTTATAGGGGAGAAACTCTTAGCTATGCAAATATGCGGCGTAAAAAAACACGAGACATATACAAGAAGGATTGTGCAATGGTGATTTTAGCAGAACATAAGTTAGCAGATGTAATTAGGCAAGGGCTTGACGTGTCCATGGCTCAAAGAGAGCTTACTATTAAAAGAGCAGCAGTTTACTCTAATATGGCTGATCAATTGGCGGTAAAGTACTCCCAAAATAAAAAAGAGGCGTATGAATTTGGGGAAAAAACGGGCAGCATTTTGGCAAAAAGACTAAGGCAAAAAGCAGCGTTTAGTGACATATCCAAGATTATTGATATAAATGGTGTACTTCAAGAAACTAAAGAGGGCGTTTTAGAAGCATTTCAATGTTTCTACCAATCACTGTATAGTGCTCCGATTGATGAGATAGGGGGTTCTTGAGTTGGGGATTACCTGCGAGATTTAGAATCTATAGAACTTACAGAAGTGCAAAGAACACTCTTATCTGCACCTATAACTTGGGAAGAATGTGAAATTGCTATACTAGGTTTAGCTTCAGGCAAGGCTATGGGCCCTGACAGTATTCCTTTAGAGTTTTACCGCACTTTTAGACTTATTCTAGTAGAACATATAGAACTAGTAATAGTCTGTCTGCAGCCCTTTATGGGTAACCCCCCTGATTCTTGGTCGGAAGCGGTTATAGTAATGTTTAAGAAAAAGGGTAAGTCAGAATTGGATATGGGGTCTTATAGACCAATTTCACTGCTTAATGCAGATAGCAAAGTCTATTCTAAAATAATTGCCAATAGGTTAAATGATATAATGCCCAGTCTGGTTTTTAAAAGACAGCATGGGTTTATAAAGAATCGAGACACAACAGACCATATTAAAAGAATTATTTCCATATTAGATTGGTCTCAAGCCACTAATTCCCCTGTAGCGATAGCCCTGTTAGATGCCGAAAAGGCATTTGACAGGGTTTCCTGGTTGTTTTTATGGTCTGTCTTAGTTTGGAAGGGTTTCCCGAGGGAATTTATAATGGCAATTCAGGCTCTGTATGCTCAGCCAAAGGCCTCTATCCGTATCTCGGGTAGGCTTTCCGGAAATATAGTAATAACAAGGGGGACGAGACAAGGCTGTCCCTGTTCCCCCTTGTTATTTGCATTATACATTGAGCCCTTTTTAAATAGACTAGAAAATAACATTGGAATTGAACCTGGCAGGATACATAATGTAGCATACAAGGTGTTCGCATATGCGGACGACATCGCCATAGTTACAGCACACATTAAGAAGGCGATGCCCATGATAGTGGAAGCTGCAGACATATTTGGGGGACAGTCGGGGTATAAATTGAATGTAGCAAAGACACAGTTACTTCATTCAGATGCTGGGCGTCCAAATGATATGGATCTTGATTCAAGTGCCATATATTTAGGAATTAAAATCTCACCAAAAATAGATGAGATTGTTCGCTTAAATTTTTACCCAATTTTAGGTTCAGCGAAGAAGACCTTAGAGCGGTTAAATAATCTTCATCTTTCTTTATACGGGCGTAGTAATATTTTAAAAATGCTCATATTTCGATAGAATGTGTGGTAGATTTTTGTGGAACTTCCGCAGGACTAGGAGGGCCATGAAATGGTGCATACTACCTAGAGTCAGAGGAGGTTGGGGATACCTAGCTTTTGCTTATATTTTTGGGCTGCTTTATTGCAACATAAGGGGGTCCTGTTGTTACCAGATGTTGATAGGGAGGAGGCATTTAGCCCTCCAATATACGAGATGGTATTGGTTGAAGAGGTCCGACAATGTTTAGTACGTATAATTGAACCTAGCTACTACAAAAAGACCAAATTTAAAATTATTTTGACGGCCTTTGACATATGGCGTAAGGTAAAAAAGAGAATTGGCTTACAATTGAATTTGAGTTATTACACTCCCTTAAGTAATTGTCCCTTATTACCAGACATCTTTAGAGACCAAGTAATGATCAGATGGAACCGGGGAGGTATACGTAATTTGGGGGATTTCATTCAAGGGGGTCAGGTAGTTTCTTTTTTAGTTTTACAACAGAAATATAATATAGCACAAACTGAGATTTTTAAATATCTTCAGATTCGTAGTTTTGTCGAACAGAAAATATCTCAAAATCAGGTTATATTAAATAAAGTCAGAATTCTGGAAGCTGTTCGCTCAAGATCAAGAATTGGTCCTATTTATCAACTAATGATTAATAATTTAGAGGATGATATATCGGTTTGGGATGACATATGGCAAGGTAAATTAGTGGTGGAAAAAATTTACATGGAAAGAATAATTGAAGTGTCTATTAAAGTATTATTTAATGGGTCGCTGAAGAATCAGCATTTCATGTCAATATTTGACCTATACTATACCCCCGGAAAAATAGCCAAATGGAATTCTGATAGAGGAAGCAAATGTAATCGATGTGGGGAAGTCGCCGCAGATGCTATACATATGTTTTTTCAATGTCCTAAACTGAGTAAGTTTATTAAGGATATAGAATATTTTTTGAATATTAGTTTAGGCATTCGTATACAATTATCAGCGGAACTGGTTATATTTGGTTTGCAAAAAAATGTAGGGGGGCTAGGTCTGAATTGGAGGAAGGGTTTATTTTCATATGCATGTCAATTTATCGACTATGTGTAACAACTCAATGGCTTGATGTAGATCCACCTGTTTTTAATAACCGGCAATCCAGACTACTATCGATATATCATCTAGAGATGGGGGGACCCATTTTGTACAAAAACCTGTACCTGTGAGGAGATACTGCTGTGAGGAGACACTGCCACGAGCTGAAATCGCCCTCTCCAGCCTCGGACCCCGCCGCACCCGCTTCGCGGGTGCCGCATCGCCTGTCGGCGTGAGGGGCTGCACGGCTGACATCCAGTGGGAACTGGGGACTCGAATTGGGCTGAGGCAGACAGCGGGACTGCGAGCGTTGCAGGGACTCCATTTCCCAGGAGTCCCTGCGTGACCGATTGCCAGCTTCCGGTCCGCTCTCCCTGTTGTCCCGCCCACCGCCCATTGGAGCTCTTTTGAAAACTCTACTGCCCTTTTGACTGTGGGACCCATTTTGTACATAAACCTGTACCTGTGAGGAGATACTACTGTGAGGAGACACTGCCACGAGCTAAAATCGCCCTCTCCAGCCTCGGACCTCGCCGCACCCGCTTCGCGGGTGCCGCATCGCCTGTCGGCATGAGGGGCTGCACGGCTGACATCCAGTGGGAACTGGGGACTCGAATTGGGCTGAGGCAGACAGCGGGGCTGCGAGCGTTGCAGGGACTCCATTTCCCAGGAGTCCCTGCGTGACCGATTGCCAGCTTCCGGTCCGCTCTCCCTGTTGTCCCGCCCACTGCCCATAACGCCCTCTATATCTAAGGTCTAATTTCCCGCAGCGCGGGACGCAGCTCGGGGCGAAGACCGGGCAAAGAGCGGGCCGTTTTAGGCCGTTAGAGACCGATTAGGGCCGGGCCGGGCCACCCCTCTAACTCCTGTTGCAACTTAGGCTTATCACTAGCATATATCATTGTATCCCTCTTTTAATACCATCTTCTATATCACCATGTCCCCGAGAGGAAGCAGAAGTAAAACTGCGGCCAAAAACGGACAACTTACTGGCCCTATAGATACTTTTATCACGAGGGCAAACTCATTTATAGACCAGAGCATCTCACTCATAGAACGTAGGGTATCCCAAGACCTATTAGAGGCCAGAAGATCCTCTATGGGACACCTGGCAAACGCAAGAACGCCGGTCTCCCATAGGGACCTAAGGCAGAGTGAGGGTGGGGATAAAAGGCAGAGCCTTCCAAATACAGTCGACTTATCGGTTTCGCAACTCTCGGAAACACAATTAACTTCAGATTTGGAAAAAACTCCAGATTTAGCCCCGCAACTCACCCCGGAAGAGGTAAGACAGGCAAGAGGGAGGAGGGAGGGAGCAATAAAGAAAAAGAAACTTGTAGAAATAAGTAATATAACAACAACCAAACCAATTGTATCCCCAATTGAGATAACAGAGAATACACCTAGCCCCCCTTTGCTGGAAAATCAGAACAGGCATTCGGTGATGATCCATCGCACACACGATATCTCACCTCCTACTAGCTTAGAAATAGTACCTAATGCTCCACTAACAAATGAGGTAGCTCACAACCATAACACCGAATTACTATCAAAAATCGGAGACCTGTTGCAACAAACCTTCAATCCTATACAAGCTAGACTAACAAAGATAGAAACAGCGATAGCCGAAATTTCAGCTCTGATAAAACCAAGCCAAAAACCTAATCTAATCCAGGAGCCACAAAAAACAGCGGCAGCTAAGCCGCTCAGTCTAACCCCCACTGTCCAAGTGAAAAATTCGACTCCTTCACTGGCAGTAGTAGCTAAGCCCATAAATACGACAGCGGTTTAGAATAAAACAACAGAAAATCCATCATCAAATCCCTCAAGTATAACAATCAATACCCCTCATGAACACACTAACATAGGCACGAAAACAAAACAATCCCAAACAAACAGAGAGAGGGAGAGACAACTGCCGGGCATAATACGCCCGGTTACCCTTCCGCCAGAAGCGAGCCCATTTGTTGTCATAATGACAGGCGTCCCAGAATTGGTGGATCAAAATCCTGAACCAAACTGGTCGCTAAGAAATAAGATCCAGCACTGGCTTAGTATAAATCGTCCACCTCCGCCCTACTGTTCAACTAGAATCCTGATGGTCAGAAGAGCTCCCTGGGTGGGCCATGGGAAAAAAACAATACAGGGCGACTGTATTTTAATTACCTTTGAAGACCCCAGAGTAGTCGAGTACATCTGCTCAGGCGAGGACTTTAGTTTAAATGGGGGGATCGGCACAAAGCGCCTCTCCTTTTTCTACCCACCAAGATTTCCGGATGGTTCCTCTCTGAACGATGGACCCTGGTACACAGTGGGTCCTCGTTACTGGGGAAGAGAAAGGGATGAGTGGAGAGGGCAACATCAGAAGGGGAATTACAGAGAACCATCTCGATGGGAGGGTTGGAATGGAATACCATTAACGAACAGGTATAGTGGCTTAGAGTCAGTGGACTGACCATCACAGCCTGAAGACCCTGGGAGCCAAAATCCAGAGAACTCCGACACCTTTCATAATTCCCAAAGTGGTAAAACCCTTAGAACTGACTGTCCACTTTTGGGTATTGTTTCCTGGAATATTGCTGGACTACGCCCAAAGATTGAAGACGGGAGTATCATGCACCTCGTGGGTAGACACCAAATTGTCTGCCTTCAGGAGACATGGTCACCGACAGAACTTCACCTTTTGGGCTTTAAGACGTACTTTTCCCCCGCTTTGGTGGGGCCCAAGGGCAGGCCAAAGGGAGGACTAAACATCTATATAGCCAACACTATCCAGCAAATAAAAATAACTACCATCGAATTGGATGATAACTTCCAGATTCTCTGTCTTTCCCTACCCAAAAAAGAGTCGGTTGTCCTCATAAACTTCTATAACAACCTTGAGGAACAACACCTCCTGAGGGTGATAGTAAAACTACACAAGAAACCATCTACCCTAAGGCAGGAAAAAGGTGAAAAGGGCCCCGTATTCTTTCTATGGGCGGGGGATTTCAATGTACATCATTGCAACCACCTGGGGAAAAACTGCGCAGGGATGGTGACTGAGGAGGGTAATCCCCTCGTTCACTTCTGTCACTCTAAATTGGGTACTATGATGAATGACCTCTTATCAGATCTGGACCTCCAAATAGCTAACATCCCAGACGGTAGTACCAGCCACCTAGAACCAACTTATGTGGGAAGGGGGTTTCATTCAACGGTTGATTACATCTTAATATCGGCTGGTCTCCAAGCTAGAGTTAACCATTTTGAAGTTATCCCAAACACTTTAAGCGATCATTCAGCTCTCAAACTTGAATTGAATTTAATCCAGCAACAATCTTTACCCCAAATAATAGCAAAAGCACTGAGTCAGAATAATATAAATTTGGGACAATTAAACGGACTCACAATAAAGTGGGGGAAGATAAACTCTGGAGAACTCACTGAAGAGCTGATAAAATCGATATATCCCCAGATCAAGAAATGTCTGGACCTAATGACGGCAGACGAGGAAGTCCTTAGTAACTTCTCCAAAATCATGGAAAAAATCAAATCCTTACTCACAGCAAGACCAACAATCCGACCCTTGAGCAACAAAGGCTGGTTTAATCATGATTGCACTCAGGCTCATACTAAACTCAAGCTAGCGTTAAATAAAGATGATAGAGATCCCCATCTAATCGCCACTTTAAGAAAGGAATATCTTGCCATAAGAAAGAAGAGAAAGGCGGAACTAAAGCAGGCCTTGTGGGACGAACTTCACGTTAGTGCTCAAGCAAAAAACAGTGAAGCATTTTGGAGAGTAGTGAGGACTCCATTCCTGGCAGATGAAAAAACCCCAAAAATCGAAGTTGCCATAGATGAGACCGTGTGGGTATCGCATTTCTCTAAAATTTTCCAAAAGTGCGCAATAAACCACGAAATTGAACGAGAAAATCTCCCAAACGTGACATATCCCATAAAAATAGAGTTTGAAATCTCGGAGATCCTTCTGGCCCTAAAATCAAGTAAAAATGGAAAAGCTCCAGGGCCGGATGGAGTCCCGGTCGATCTTTTTAAACATAACACAGATCTTTGGGCCCCTATCCTTACTAGGGTATGCACGGCAGCTGCAAAGAAAGGACTTCTAGAGTCTTGGACGAGGTGCGTGATGGTTCCGATTTTTAAAAAGGTAAATCGCCAGGACCCGGCCTGCTACCGCCCGATATCCTTGTTGGATTCGTTGGGCAAGATAGCAGGTAGAGTAATCTTGGAGCGACTCCAGCAGTGGGTGGAAGAGAGAGGTATTTTGTCTGATTTGCAATTTGGTTTACGGGAGGGCTTCGGGACAGTGGAACAGGCCCTAAACCTCTCGATCATTATGGGGAAGTACATACACGCAAAGCAGGACAGACTCTACATGGTCTATGTGGATCTGTCGGCTGCTTTCGATTGTGTCTCCCATAAAAAATTATGGTCCGTGCTGTCAGAAATGGGGGTGGACTTACCACTTTTAAACTTTCTGAGAGAGTTGTACTCTAACCCCTCTGCGAGAGTCCGTTTCGGCACAAAGGGCGAGCTATCGACGTCATTCAGAGTGGAGCGTGGAGTCAGGCAAGGATGTGTCCTGGCTCCCTTCTTATTCTCCCTCTATACTAACAGCTTGGAGGTTGAGCTTTTGAGGGGTGCCCAGGACCTCCCACAGGCAAAACAACGCCCGATTCCAGCTCTACTCTATGCGGACGATGCCGTCCTGCTGGCACGGACTCCTCGCGAACTTCAGAAGGTACTCTCTAGATATTCTTCGTTTATGGGTAGTCTTGAGCTCCATATAAACGTGACAAAGACCTTTGTAATGACGGCAGGCACAGGGAGGAAGCAGCCTAAAGACATAGTGCTTAAAAATCAAAAAATAGAGTTTACATCTGATTACTGTTACCTGGGCATCACGATAGATGATAAACTATCCTGGAAAGTGGCAGTCGATGCCAGGAAACATTGTTTTAAGAGAGCCATAGCAGCATTGGTGTCCTTTTCGCAAAAACTGGGCAAACTACCACCTCTGGAATTATTAAAAATTTACAGAGCCAAATGCCAGTCAACAGCATTGTATGGGGCTGGCGTCTGGGGCCACACAGATGTCTCAGCGCTACAGGTTGCAGAAAATGCATTCCTGAGGTTCCTTTTGATGGCCCCAAAGCGATCCTCAACATACGCGTGCCACGTTAAACTAGGCACGCCATATGTTGAGAACCTGGCAAGAATTCAACCATTGCTCCTTTGGCGGCGCATCTGGACCTCTGAAAAAAATGCATTAACTAAGAGGATAGTGGCAGATGCCATGATATTAGACCACTCCCTAAAAATAAAATGGCTCGCCTATATTAAGAATTTCTTCACGGATCTAGGAGTGGAGTATTATTACTCCACCCCGGAAAAGATCAGTGAAATTTCAAAGAAAGAACTAAAAGATCTGGGCCTGGGCCATTTGGACAACTTAAGGCTCCTCTCTGAAGTAGGCAAACCTTCTGTCCATCACGCCATAATGGTCCAAACCACTTCCTCTATCCAGCCCTATCTAAACCTTGAAATGAGTATTTTTGATCGTTTACTTCTGACATGGTTCAGATTAAACCTATTTCATAGGCTAGTAGCTTTCCCTGTAATGAATGCTTGGGACTCGACTCTACCCCTCTGCCCTTGCGACGAGAAGTCACTACAATCCACCCTACATGTAGTCATGTTCTGCAAATTTTATAACGAACATCGTAAATTGTGGTTACTGTCTCTGTTAAAATCTTGGGGTTTTAAACAATGACGTCCTGCTATGCTATCTCTACAGTTTTTAGACACAGAAATTACTTGCTATCATGTTCTAAACTTTTTGAAATGTATATTCAGACATAGGAAAAATTTGTAAAGTAATGACTATTATCCAGTATATTTAAAATGAAATATGAAAATAATCTCTGTGCGCTAAATTGTACTGTATTGCTAAATTGTACTGTATTCTAAAATTTTATGCTCATAATTAAAAAAAAAAATGCAAAACTTCATGTATTAATATTGCTTTTATGGATTTCTAATTTTGAAATTCCGAATAAAGAAAGTTTATTTATTATTATTATATCTAGAGATGGCAATGTATAAGTCAAAAGGCAGGAGAAGAAAGATTTTGGGTCAGAAATTGTGGTCCCCTGTATCAAAATGGATATGAAATTATGAACAAATGATTTACTGTGTGTTTTAAGGAGGTAAAATTGTCACTAGGAATCAAGGATTGATTGTAAGCTTTGTTATTGGTATTTGATTTGTTTCTTTTTGGTATTTTCGTACTGTGTGTTTTGACTGTTTGCTGACAAAATAAAATGATAAATAATTTTGTTTTAAAAGAACATGCTAAACTCTATTTCTATGTAAAGAAATTGATATTTCTGTCTACTTTTGGATGATATTAGTGTCATAAAATAGTTTATTCCTGATATTTCTGCACTTACAATTATAACTATAGGATCATGATTTTGTGGTGATCAATGTTTTTGACACAATATCTTTGTCAACAATATTGTTTACCACAGTATTGTGTCAGTGATCCCCCCAAGGACATAAGGTACAACTCTCAGGGCATTTGGCCTGAACTTGTGAATTCGTCCTAGGTCAGAGTGACCAGATACCCACAGCTAGCACTTTCTGCTTCTTAGCACTATTTGTACTTAGACCTTTAAAATTCGATATCTCTGGTTCTACTGATTGAATTTTAGTTGTTTTGGTCTCAATTTATGTAAAAAAATATTCCCTATTTCCTACATTAGTTTGGGACTTTTCTTGTGCTGTGTTTTCTCTTTATTGCTGTTTATGTGATGCGAAAATGTTTTACACAGTGCCTTTAGGCTAAGCATGACTGCTTTTTTTCAAGCTACCAGAGATTAAGCACAGACTTATGTGGTGAATTTTATGGTTCATCCCGAGAGCGATGATGTTGTTGCTTGAGTAGGGTTTTCATTCTATAACCAAATTTATTACAATGTTTTTATCATATCCAGCCCCAGTAGGCCAAGAGGTTCCTCAAGGCTCGCTTCTTTCCCCAGTCTCTTCAACTAACATTTGAAACTTTTGATCACAATGTAGAAACTCTCCAACTTCTCATACCATTTCCATGCTGAACACATAGCTCTAGCTACAAGTGTCATCAAAACAAGACATACATTTGAAAGGACATGCACTTCTGTTTATTCGTCATTCACCTGAAACTAAACCCTCTGATGACAGAGTTCCTCCTCATCTCACCTCTAAATAACTAATTGCCGGTCTGGCAATGGCTTGATTCACTTCACATTCTAAACTGCAAGGCCAAAATTATTGAATGCACACATTCTCTTAAAATTACCCTTGACATAAACCTGAACCTTCGGACACACATACGTGATAACAAAATGTGCTCAGCACCAATTTAGACATGATGAACATCAAACCATTCATCCCAGAAGCAGATTTTAAATTGTGGTTCAAGGCACTGTCATCTGAGGACCCTACTATGTTAATAGTCTACTTAATGGAGTCCCTTGTCCATGTGGCTCAACTGAGAGCAGCCCTAAATGCTACTGTGAGACTGATTACAGGAGTGAGATTCTCTGAACTCATCACACAAGTGCTGATGATCGTCAACTAGATTCAGAGGGAATCCAAAATAGGTGTCAAAGTGGCCTGCGTTACCTATAAGGTCGAACACTGCGGCACACCTATGTAGTTGGCAAACAAACTCACTCTAGATGGGTGCAGCCAATGACTGCATTGCCCTACATCCATGCACCTTCAACATCCAGACTCAGTAAACAAGGAACCATTCTCTTGATACTGCTCTAGACGTGCTCCCAGAATATAAGTTTGGTCCCTACAGAAATGCACACATATCCTTCACCTGAATCTTTCAATTTGAGCACTGATATGAAATCACCTTCTTAGTTAACTTTCTTCACACATCCAAATTTCCTAATGTAACACATTTCTGATTATTCCTGATTTCGCTGCCAGGTGTACCTTTTCACATTGACAATGTAAATTGCTCTGACACCCCCAGTCTAGTTCCGGATATATAAAACTGCAGACTTAAAATTAAATTAATTAAATTAAATATGGCAATCACCACTCATTTATTTCAAATGTTCAAAATTTGTTGTTAGGAACTTCATTTTGACAACCTTATTGCCAACGCTATCAAATCAAATAAAGTTCAAATGCAATTTTTTAATGAGAGGCACTCGGGTTTGCTTTTCATTTTCCCCTAGGAAAACACAGAATTGTGCCATTTGGATAAATATTAACTTCTTAAGGGTAGGCTTGTCCGAACCAAAAAGAGGCAGTATGTTAACTTCGGACACGGGTCCAGTACTTCCTCATTTTTGTCAATATCTGATAAGAAATATTCTCAATGTGCACTGTAGGAGTTGCTGTCAGTCTTGAAGGAAAGAAACGTACAAGATGGATGACAGCCCATCATCACAGTGCAAGGATGAAAAAGTGACAGCTCATAATGATAAAAAAATTGTTTCCATTTTGGGCCAATGTAAGTGAGAAAGTGACAGCGTCACTGGAGCGCTGCAGCTGAAAAATGGCCGCTTTGACAGACATAACTGTAAGTGAAAGTGCTCTTTCTCTTAAACCGGATATAATAGGGTTATCAGTAATTATTTTAGGGGTCGCGTGATTTTGAATAAATCATTGGCTTCCGCCGTGCAAATGAAGTGAATGCTGCTTGATGGGTGGTTGGCGCTCATTATTGTTTTTATGAATAAACGCCTTCATCCCTTCTCCACCCTAGTTCTCGTCAAGAGTCATTTAAGACAGCGCTGACACAGACCCAACACGATTAACCTTGAAGCACTTAGTTATGGTGGATTCTGCTATTTTTGCAATAGAAGGTTTCTCACCTTCGGAATATACTAAGCATAGTAATGTGCGTATTTAGGGATGCGAATTAGCATGTCGTTGGTTCCAAGGGAGACTATTCAGGGCATTGTCTGAAATGTGAAGCATAATGCCAATTGTTGATACACGCATAAAACACTTAAAGTAAAAATATCCACGCAACATTTTGCTAAAGGCATGACCAACTCTGATATAATGGGACAGATGTCATGCACTTTCGTAGCTGTTGCTAAAAGTACTAATCCTAAAAAAATATATTTGACAGGATCAGAAAGTCACCTTTAACCTGAAACGTCTCTTAAATTCTGCAAGCAGAGCTCCAATTCCTTCATTCAGACAAGTGGAGCGATTGTGCCGTTCTTCTGTCACGTCAATCTGTTTTGTAAAGAAAGCTAAGACAATCTTAATGGAAAATTGTACATTATAACACTTCTTTGGGATCTCATTGTTAGACCTGACATCTTTGGTGTGAAGCTCCCCAAACACTTTGCCTACACCTCTCCTTTTTTGACAAATTCGATTTTGTTGACTTTAAGACTGTACACTTTACCACTGTTAACCAGTGCTAAGGTGCATGTGCACTCTCCCTAAAACATGGTAAAACTGAACTACACCTTTTTGGCACATATAATTTACTTGTAAGTCCCCAGTATATGGTACCTCATGTGCTCAGAACCTCTACATTAAATGCTACTTACAAGACATACAGTACTCATTGTGCAACTCACTAAAGTAGCACTTTAAAACATTTCTTAGGCCTGCAATTGCAATCCTGTGTGTAGTATTAAATTGCTGTTTCTACCTGATAAAATAAACCTTTCACCAGGCATAAATCTTCCCCTCAGGGATGCTCTTAACCCTCATAGTGCATGGTACATTTTATTTGAAAAATAGGATACGTGGGTTTAAGTTTTCCGTATCCTGGTAGTGAAAAACTCCTAAAGCCGTTTTCACTACTTTATGGTCTATCTCTCTCATTGACTAACTCTGAATGACGTAATTGCATTTAGTAATGCAAAACTTTAGATTGGGAACAGATAAGGATATGATGTTTAAGATCAAATGAATTGTAATTTAAAAACTTTTTTACTGGTAAAGTCGGATTGTAAGTCACAATTTTGAAAATGCCACTTTCCGGAAGTTGGCATTTCCTTATTCCAACCATGTTTGCCTTCTGCTAGTGTCCTGGGTTACATGACTGTAAATGGCTATGCTATTGGGGTTTTTGTATTTCTCCCAAACAGAGACATAAAGTGGACTAGATGTGGGCAGAGCTGTTCCCTGCCCCACTTACACTTCAAAGGGCTTGCCTCCAGCACACAGAAATGAACCCGACAGTAGTCATTTGTCATCCCAGACTTCTCAGTACCTTGACAAGGGTTGGGACAAATGTTCCAGAACCAGATGTGGGGGTAGAGCAAGGTGTTTCTCCAAACACAAAGGTGGCACCAGGTATATATTTTGAACCTCCAGAGCCACTCTTCAAAACACTCATGGAATTCTGGACATTACAGAAGGATGGCGCCCTGCCACCTGAGGACTGCCCTGCTACCAGGGGACTGCCCTGATGCTTGGGAATCGGTGTCTCCCCAGGTCTGCGACCCTTGCCTTACATCAGTTGAGCAGTTGATGAAAATCTGAAGTTTTGGGCTCTTTACAACTGGAAACGGGCTAATTCACACAGAGATTCTTCGGCCCGCAATGCCCACCAACGTAAAGCTCCAGAACGCTGCCTCTTCGTGCTATATTGACTGGCAGTAACAAACAGCAAAACAAGATCTGCACTTTGAGCTACAGCAGTGACAGCCTGTAGTGACTGAAAACGTGAAGCTCCAGCAACGAACCTCTGTGAAGCCCGACCGGCGGTTAGCGATAAAGTGACAGCCATCCGCAACACTCTCCTTGCTCATCGTGGCCTCCCCCACCGTGAACGGAACTCTTTGCGCCTGACTTTCAGAAGGTAACTTTTTTAGAAGGGCTAACCTGCTCCTTGTATTCGGCCTGCATTCCATCATGGTCAGCCTGCATTCCATCATGGTCAGCCTGAACACAACCACATGACTGCATATGGCACTTCTTGCTTTAAGGCACTATTTTACCTACAACTTTAAAGTTGCATATCTTCTGTTCTACTGATTGGATTTTTGTCATTCTGGTATCATTTTATTTATTGCAATTTACTCTATTTATGAGGTTGGTGTGGGAATTTTCTTGTGTTACCAGAGGGTTAAGCACAGGTTAATTTAGTAACTTTCATGGTTCACCCATACAAGACTATGGTTGTTGCAGGGCTGGGACATCCAAATCCTCAACCAATAACCCAATTTCTTACACTCACTTTCTATTTGTTTTCTCTCTCAAGACTAGTGCTTCGAAACAATGAAAGAAAATCGTTCAGTTTAAATATATTAAAAAGCCTAAAAATGTATCTTATCTGCTCTTAATTCCCATGACCCAATTGACAAAAGGAATTTTGAATTATGTGAAGTAGTGACAAAAGAGCCTTAAAAGTACTTGAGGATGTCCTTGGAATAAGTTAAGTACCATACACAGCAATAATCTGGTAGTGCATCACAGTCTCATAGAAAACAATGAAGTCAGGCTATAAAATTAACACATCATAGGAAACAATGCAAATCAATGTCTAAATGTTAGTGAGGATGGGCAATTTTTGAAGTTTAAAGTATTGTAATAATATTTAAACAGTTCATTTATTTAAATTGATTGACAAGTAAATACAAAGGTAATTTTTGGAGGCAGTGCACTGTTTAGTTTTGTTGAAGTAGCTGTAGGTTAGTATTATTTGTTTTATTTTCTGTTTTCTATTTTACATTAAATTAATCTTAAAGCTGTGAAAAAATAAAAAACTTGATCAAATGTGCCTATCTTTTCCAATAGGATGATTTCCTCCTTCGTGGCAGAGATCTCCACAACCGGAAGGAAAATATTAATAGCCACTTTAAATGTGCAAATTCCATTGTAACTGTCTCTCTCCCCTCTTTTGAGAAGGTGGAGATTCTTAGTATGTATTCAGTTGGAAATTCCCCTCAAAATGGTGAACAGCAAAAGAGTAGAGACTTGCACCTAGATGTAAGAGTTGGTGCACAAATGAATAGATCTGCACTTGCAAACTTGGCTTTGTAAATGGGTCCCAATGTCTACAGTCATGATCAACAATATATTCCAAGTACCAGGACCATGACCACAGTATAACTCTGTAAACGAAGCACACAGAGCATGTCAACTCCTTTGCTAATTCTAAACAACCGCTCCCTTGCTTTCATTGCACCTCTCAGTCAGCTCCATGATTGGAGCACTCTCACCTCTGGTCACATAAATGTAGCATTATATAAGCAAGGCTGACTGAAGTATAGGGGCGTAGTCCACACTCAAAGTAGTTCTCTTTATTTTGATATTTTAAACACAGATCCTCACCCTCTGCTACAGCACCCTTGCCACCATTTTCAGGGCACTGCATCCTTCACATGTACTGCAAACAAAATGCATCTTTAAACAGGCTTTGGATCCCTTCAAAGATGGCCACCAATGCATGTCGGTGTGCTTATATGTGAGCTAGAACAAAATAGGATAACCAGGTCTTTCTCCAGGCGATGGATGAATAATTTGAACAGCAAGAAACTCCTGTTGTTATAACCTTTAGATTGGTCATCCAGGATCCAATCAAGCTAACTCAATTGATGAATATCCATTGGAAAATCAACAGTTTTAATAATAACTGGAAACCACGTACATATACATTCAAAATAAAATAAGAAAGTACAAACATAAATGAAAGGTCACATATATTCAAAAGTCCAAAATATAAGAGTTACAAGAGTCTGATATATTTGAATTTACATTAGTTAAACACAAGGAGATGATGGACGGATTGCTGAAACTTTTCAGACACTAACCCCCAGTCACAGATCTGGGTCGGATCCATCATTGTCTTTTAGCTCACTTCCCCACCCCAGTTGAGACACAGTGATATACAAATCAGTCTTGACCCAGTGCCGCATGGGAACATTCCAGCCCAAACTGCCAAACCTTGTCTTCCCTGGACCAGAAACAAGCATCCTGGGGCCAGTTTCGGTCTAACAGTCCTCATCAGCCAGGCTAGCTTGAATCCATTATCTCCTTGTGTTTCATTTACAATAGTTCTCATGTGGAGAACAATACAACTCAATCTAACAACTACAGTCTTAAGAGTAAGAATATAAAGGATTGTGGTGCAAATAGGTCTACTTTATATGAGCAAATGTGTGTAAATTGTCTATGTTTCGGTTTTCAAAAGGTAAACATCCATGATACCATTTTCAGGACTATATTTGTGAAGGTCTCTTAACCCCTTCTGCGCTCATGACGAGCTGAGCTCGTCATGAGTTGTGCCGCTCGCACGCTGATGACGAGCTCAGCTCGTCATGTAACGCGGCTTTTTGAAAAAAGCCGCGCAGCGCAAAAATAGCGGCCGCACGCATGCGGTTAAAAAGAAAAAACTGAATAACCATTTTTTCAATATTTCTCAAAATTAGTCACAGTAACCATTCCATGCAACCCACATCATAAATATGGGTCAAGTGACATGCATAGCGCTACTAAAGGTCATACACCACTGAATACGTTTCAAAGGAGTGTTATTGTACTATGGGTGGTAAGCAACTAAAGGTGTACCTACATGTGTAAATTCATTTACATGGATATTGTGCTTACATCCAATACATTGCTAAAGTTGTATATTGCATTATTAAATTCTTAAAAAGTCCCTAAGTGGTAAATTGCTTTTTATATAATAAACCACTTACATCTAATGCATAGGGACTTCCATGTTGACAATACCAACATATCCAATTGAAAGTACTTTTAACTGCAAATCTGTGAAGTGTGGCAAATATATGTAAACCAATACTTCCACAGCTATGTTTATCGGTGTGGGGATTACTAAGAATAAAGTAGTGTGTAATTTCATAGTATTGAATTGCGTAGAGATACTGCATTTAATATATGAATTAAAATGTTGGCAGTCCCCAACTTCTAAATTGATTCAAGGCAACAAACATACATACAAATAGGCTTTGAAAAACAAACAAATACAGACTAGAACACCTGACTTAATGTATACATTAGCACAGTGGGATTAGCGAGGTGTTTAAACTCACCAAATAGCAGCAGCTTTAAACTACTTATTAAAGATCGTTGCACTTCATTTAATTGATGTCCAAGTTATGCAAACATGCCGACGTTGACTGATACCATAGTGTGAAATGAGTGTACAACCTTGTTTCTCTACCTCACTAAGATGTCTACAGTTACACTTGACACATCAAACGCACACCCACACACCTTTTTTTCAAACAATTGCTGGCTACCCCATTGCCTGTTCTAGTTATATACTTGCTTATTGTAAAGTAACTGTGTTGTTGAAAAATGGCGGCTGAATATATGTCTCTTCTTTTCTGTTATTGGTAGTACATAAGGATGAGATGACACATAATTTAGCATTAGATTTAGTGTAGAATAACAAAGCAGGGCAAGTAGGATCATCAACATGAACCCGGAGGTTATAACAGGCAACAAAAAGAGGCCGCTTTCAGAATATACAATACTACTGAATCAAAAACTCGCAAAGTAAGACAAGGAGGACCTGATTCACAAAGATAGCTTATACCTTAGAGTAATTTATACTACTAAGTGTTCTACTTTTTGCCACTTAACAAAATCGGAGTGTAAAATTACTCTACAGTGTAACTTACCTGTCTCTACCGAATTGACTGCCCTGGGGGCTATGCGCAATCTGTAGGGGCTACTCAGAAGGGCAACTACACTTCTTAGTAATTTACACGTGTAAGTTAGTCTTATATTTTTTAGTACATTTACACTCAATTTTTCTAAATAGCCAACTTAGTAAAATTACTCAAAAGTGTATGAGTGAATTACATGTGTAAATTACTCATAAGTGTAAGTTGCCTTTGTGAATCAGGCCTTGAGTGTGGATATGATAAATAGCCAGCACTGATCAATATGGTGACTGAGTCTTATGTCCATATTCGAGCACAAGGGAAAACCCTGAAGTCACTAGGAAGCTGGGATATCAGAGAAGTATGAATAACATTAGTCCCTACAACCATCGTAATACTGTGCAGTAAAAAAAAAAGATTTATAATAAAAGATGGGTTTACAAATATTTATAAATAATAGATGGGTTTAATAATAAAATAAACTTGAATAATGAGTAAAAACACATTGAAAGACTATCATTATTCTGAGACCATCTCTTGTGTTTTTTCATTTTTTTTGCAATGGTACTCACATGGAAACAATGTTTTGATAAAGAGAGGAATGAGATTACTTTGTGACATCTGGAGAAAAAAAGGAAAGAAAGGATAAAGTGAAGTAGTTGAAGGGAAGTAGGCATGAAAAGTGGGAGCCAGAGTAAAGGACTATGTAATAACTGGAGACAGGATGACTGAATGAACTATGGTGAAAAAGAGAGCAAAGAAGGTAATGAGCATAACCCAGTGCATTGGTGATCTGCCACTATGGTCTGGTAAGTACTGTGTAAAGTATTCCGAGCAGTTCCTACCATGGTAAACAAAGGAGGCAACTTTCTTTTTTGCACCTGATCACTGCATAGAAAACTCAGCTAAACTATTAAACTGTCCTGTTAGAAATTGAACATTGGAAATGAACTATCATAATGTATGGGATGTATGACATTACAACGCATGCATTTACATCGCATGCCTTTACAACGTAAGTATTACAACGCAGTCCATTACAACGCAAAGTGCTTTGGAGTGCTGGATAGTGAATAGTTTAATTTACTATTCCAACTCCAGTCCCCGTGGACACTAGGGAAGGTTATTGGATAGTAAATTAACCTATTCCCTATCCTAGAGCGCCCCCCAGAGCAATGCGTTGTAATAGTTTGCGTTGTAATGGTTGCGTTGTAAAGGCTCTGCGATGTAAAAGTTGCGTTGTAAGTGTTGTTCACCTAATGTATGTTGTGGGTGCTCACGTAGTTACATGCAAATCCTTTTTCTTCAGAAGGATAAAGGCTATTACCTCACAGAAATAAAATAATAGCATAACTAGTTCTGGCACAATTCTCTACCTTGAATTATTGTCACACTTTATCTGCACATCTGAAAATATTCTTCTTCATCATGAGAAGAGTCCATGACTCTAGAATTTAAATCCTTGACATCTGTCAATTTATTGCATACCATTTGCAATCTCCCTCCATTGCACCTGTTCCCATTAGCTCTCCAGACTCTCCTGCCTTGAAGTGACAGGCTTGAGGGTGACTTGTTCTCGAACCTAGAGTGGCAGAACTATATACTCAAAATTTGGAAATCGTTTGAATTTTTTAAAGTTCTAAATGAGTTGCAAAACATTTAGTAAAGCTCAAGTCATGTTCCACATGCTTCCACATTGCTGGAGGATATAAATAAAGGAATGAAAGGCCGCTCAAGGTCTTTACACACACCTGATTACGTGTGTGCGCTGTGTGTTTCCATGCTGCTGCTACCTGTCCCAGGCCTCTCTACGGGCTGTATTACACTGGTGATGAGTACTCGTCCGGCACCTTCAGCTGCCTTGATCTTGCCTCCTTCTCACCACTGCTCTCTGCAGCTCCACTCTTGTGGCCCCACCCAAAGAATGGCCCCAAACATTAAACCTGTGTTTGTGCTCATACGTTCCCTCCCTGGGTAATGCCTACCACCATTAGGGCATTGGCACGGATGGACCAGGGCCTAGGTCAGCCTCCCTGCCTGCTACTTGTGCATTCACTCCAGCGCGCATGCGCACTAGGCCTGGGGTGCAGTGAACACTATGTGCTCCAGCATGGACCCATTGGGTTGGGGGGCAATCCTCTCAGACACATGCCTGCCCTATCCCACAGGGAACTTTGTAGAACCCACTGGAGTGAACCTGCTGCCCCAAAGACATCACAAGAGGTACGGTGTCAGTTTCCACCACAACTATGCAGATCTAGCAATCCACGCACAATGGCTACTGATGCCAGCACCTCACACTCCACAGCCCCAACCATAACAGCTGCTCTGCAGCAGCAGAACTCAGTGGTAGCACTTCAACCCTTCAGTTAGCTAGCCGATACTGCCACAGCTGCCCCCAGATGAAAAACTTGGGTGGTCTGGTTGAACAATTACTTCAGAGCCAGCTGCGAACCTGATGGCACAGTCAAGCACTCCCTTCTACTTCATTACACATGGGAGGAGATCTACAAGCTGTTTGAACACCTTCTTAACACAAGTGCGGTTGATGACTGCTGCTGTGAGGACCCTCAATGCTCACTTTGCTCCAGCTGAACCTCGAGTTTGAGCGATTCAAGCTATGTCAAGCAAGCAAGCGTGATGGAGTGTCCAGTGATGCTGGTACAAGAAATTACGGGGTCGGGATCTTGGGTGACCCAATATCAATCTTGATGATATCCTAATACTGGCGCAGTCACACAACCTATCAGCGGCATAGGCTGCAGAGATGGACATAGCCTGACACATTGCACAAGCAGTGGCAAGTTTCCTGTGATGAAAGTGAAACCATAGATTCAGTGTCCACCAGAATGAAAGGCACCAGCCCAGAGCTGCCCACATCCATGCTGGCCGTCACACAGTGTAGGAACTACGAGCAAGAGAAACTTCCCCTAGAAAACTGCCCAGCCCAGAGGAAGACGTGCTCCAACTGTGACAAGCCCAATCGCTTTGCCAACGTATGCCGAGGTGGTCGAGGGACCATGGGGTATGTGGAAGAATGCCAGCAGCGAAGGTCATTTGTCAACTCCCCCTAGCTGACCCAGAAAACCAGAGCCCGGCCTCATGCAGCACATGGCTGTGTGACACTCAAGACGATACAGTCTGAAGACAAAGATGCCTTCTCGTCTCATCAAATGAGCACCTCAAATGGCACTCGTGACCCCAACCCAGATACGTGGTTAAGGTAGCTAGCAACAACCTCAAGGCACTCATTGACACGTGGACGTCCATTCCCAGCGCCAAGATGCCTTAGGGCATTCGTGCGCTCTATAACTTTTAAATCAAATCAAAATCAAAATCGATTTGATGAGCTTTCACCAATATTAATGCCTCCGCCCTAGGCTAGTTCTCTCACCGTCAACAGCCAAGATCTATACCTATGGTGGGCAGACACCCATACAATGCAAAAGGGCAATACACGTCTGGGTACAGTCCGATACCCAGGAGATTCCTGCTACATTCCACATCAGCAAACAGGAAGTCGAAATTCTTATTTTGTGCCATATGGTGAAGGACCTGGGCCTGGCATCCTTTGTTAGGAATGTTCAGGCTGTCCAGATTGATGAACTGTTAAGCCAGTTTCCCAACATCTTCTGGGAGCTGGGGTATCTCCAAGTCCCACGCGATCAAGCTCTACATAGCAAAAGCAGTCAAATTAGTTGCGCTATAACACCAGTGTGTTCCCTTTCACCTTCAACCGCTGGTCAAGAAGGAACTGGACAAGTTGGAGAAATTGAGAGTAATTGAGATGGGGTGGGCCATGGGTTTCCCTGATGGTTATTGCACAAAAACCCAAGCAGCTAGGCAAAATATGCCTGTGCATTGACATGCGCCTCCCAAACAAAGTCATTAGACAGGAGAGACACATCAACCCCACGATGGGTGATTGTGGACCTTAATTGCACCGAGTGGCTTTCAAAGCTTGAACCCAATGCTGGGTACCACCAGCTAAAGCTAAATGAAAGCAGCAGGTACATCATAAACATTCTCCACACATGTAGGCCTGTGGAGGTACCAAAAAACACAGTTGATGGACAGAATGTAGAACAATGTCATACATTCACCCCAGTACAAGGATCTGTGGAGGTACCAGCACCTGAGCTTAGGGATATTATTTGCAGCTGAGGTGTTCCAAATTGCTATCAGGGGCGTGCTTCCCGGACTGCAAGGTGCAATGAACATCAGTGATGATATTCAAGTTCACTCCGCTACAGTGGAGGAACATCATCAGTGGCTAAGAGCCACTCTGAAGCAACTACATGATCACACTCCACAGTGAGAAGTGCTTCTTCTTTGAGATGTGCTTCGAGTTCTTTGGATACATTTTCACCTAGCATGGCATCCAGGTTGACTAAAGGAAGTCATGAGGGCAAGATGGCGGCCGAGCCCTCGGCTGAGTGAGCTGGTGTCCACTGTCCAGGTGCTCTCCTGGGCATATCCACCCACTATTCCTACCTGGTTTCTATCCGGTTTGAACGATTCAAGCTATGTCAAGCAAGCAAGCGTGATGGAGTGTCCAGTGATGCTGGTACAAAACAGGAAAGTTAGGATTGGGGAGGGCAAGGGCACTATCTCTGTACAGCCACGGCCGGTGGTAGGTGTAACTGCAGGGCGGTGACATAGGGAGGGGGAGGGGCAGGGTGGGGGGTTGTAATGTATGGATTACGGACTTTAACAGGTAAGTAAACATATAAATAAATAAAACAAATTTTGTTGACATTTGGTGATGCAGTGCACACAACGAAATTTGGTTTATTTATTTATATGTTTACTCACCTGTTAAAGCCCGTAATCCATACATTACAACCCCCCAACCTGCCCCTCCCCCTCCCTACGTCACCGCCCTGCAGTTACACCTACCACCTGCCGTGGCTGTCTCTGTATTGGAAGAGTTGGCAGTACAAAAGGGTCTCACTGAAGCGCTTCAGGCTCAGAAAGAAGACACACTCTGAAAGTTAACTGATTTGGAGAACCGGTCTAGGAGGAACAATTTACGGGTCTTAGTTGATCCGCAGGGCAAAGAGGGTACAGATACTCGTAAGTTTGTGGCAGAGCTTTTTTTGGATGCATTTCCGGAACTGAAGCAGTGGAACTGGCAAATCGAATTGCAGAGAGCCCACAGGTTTCCTTTTAAACAACGGCAGAGAACTGGACAAGCTACTGATAAGCCTTGGGCTATTTTGATTTGCTTTAATAAGGCTGTCTTTGATCTTGCTAGACCAGATAGGAAAAGGGCAGGTAAGGGGTGTGAATTTTTTGTCTGGCCCGATTTTTGTCAGGTAACAGTTGAGAGAAGGTGGCAGCTTCACCAGCTGATTCCAGCATTTCATGCTAAAGGGTCACACGTTTTTCTATTAAACCCTTCTAAATTGAAAGTGATATTTCAAGGTAAGACGCAATTTTTCTCTTCTGAAGTACAGGCCAAAGAATTCTTACACGCAATGCCGGTAGGGTAAAAGAGTACATACTGCTCCTTTTGTCGTTTTTTTTTCTCTTTCCCCCTTTCCTTTTTTTTTTTCTTGTGGAGCAAGATGATTATTAGGGCTGTTATGGTTATCCGAAGAAGGGTTTCTATTAGAGGCGGACCTGACAAAGTGGTATCTCATGTGCTTTAGTATTTATGTTGTTTATTCTCCCTTTCTACGCATAGTGGGTGGGATGGATTCAGGGGAGGAGGGGTGGATCCAGCTCTCATCACAGGAGGACCGTCGGTCCTGTTGCCTCTTAAGGTGGGTAAAGGGGTGGGGGGTGGCAGTCTCCTCAGGTTGGAGGGAGCTGGCTGGGGTGGTGGCATTGGGGGGAGGAGGGCTTGGGGTGGGGTGTAATGTTGTTGTTTTTCATATGTTGTCATGACACTTATTATCAAAAAAAGCGAGCAACTATTGATTTAGTGGCTTATCGTTACAGACATTATTTTGAAGGAGGAAAATACATTCTCAAAAATGGGGTCTAGAAGGAGAGGAATATCCATATGTTCTTGGAATATTTGTGGCCTAAATGACAGGAGGAAAAGGGGCTTACCGGCCAAGTGCATACAATTTATGCAAACTGACTTATTATGTCTGCAAGAGACTCACATACCAGGTTGCAAAAGTGGATGGTTAAAGGATCTTGGTCTTGATCTGTTGGCATATAAGCGCCAGGGTACTACAATCGGGGTGGCTATCTTAGCAAGGCGTGGTTTAGGGACTTGTAAAAAAGTAACAGAGGATCGTCTGGGACGTGGGTGATTGTCGAGCTTTTCATTACTGGTGTCCCTCTTTCTGTCTGCTCTATATATGGGCCTAATCTAGATGATCCGGAAGTCCTAAATTACCTAAGCATAGAATTAGCGGCATGGCCACATCCGTTGATTATCTATGGATATCTCAATATCCATCTGGACAGTAATTTCAACATCTCCGGCGATGCTCCATATTCAGGACGGAAATATAGGACCTTCAAGGCTTTAAGGGGACATGTAAATGAACATGGGCTGATTGATGTTTGGCACATACATAAATGGGAGGACCCGGGATATACCTTCTATTCGGCCCCTCATAATAAACTGGTCCGTCTTGACTATTTTCTAATATCTTGCCAATTGGCAGAGGGAGTTAGCATTATGATCACTCAAGGAGTATCTCAACCATAACCCAATTGCAATAGAGCTGCCAATCAGTCGCATAGTAGAAAGGCCGAGGTTATAGACATTTCAGCATAAGCTATTGCTGGATCAGTCATACTGCGAGCATATGGCTAAGTGGATAGTAGGTTTTTTAAATTTTAATAGAAATACTGCTCCAGGAATTAAAGTCTTAGATGCATTCAAGGCGGCAGTATGGAGAGACTCTTAATTTTTCTAGCTATTGACGGAAATCAGCTAAGGAAAAGATCAGAGATGGATAGAACAGCTTAGACTTGCTGAGATAGATCTCATGAAGAAAATCAAGGAAGAACAAAATATTGAAAAATGTCAGCAGCTAATTTCTATCATCAAGGTTGAAATACACCAGCATTTCGGGGAAGAGATTGCTGCTACATATGTGCGGTATAGAAAGGAAACTTATGAATTTGGTGAGAACACAGGTAGGGTTCTAGCGAAACGTCTACAGCAGAGGGAGGTCTCCAATAGAATCTGTAAGATTCAAGAACAGATGGGGCAGATTCAGGACTCCCCAACAGGGGTTCTGAAGGTATTTCAGAATTTTTATTCTTAGCTTTATACCGAGGGAGCAGATCAGGAGACTCGTCCCGCTGGGGAGGAACCCCTTGAGGAGTATTTCACAAACTTGGAAACACAGGAGATCACACCCGATCAGAACATGATCCTAGCTGCCCCTATCACTTGGGAAGAAATTGAAATGCCAATCCAGACAACAACAAGAGAGAAAGGGTTAGAGTAGACACTCCTATACCCCGTAGCTCATTTTATTAAACAACTGAGAAGTGACTTTAGAAAATAATAATGTGACCGAGCTAGTTTCTAGCTTCATAGAAATTATAACACCCCCATAAACCAGCAGTGCCTTTTTGGAAAAAGGATATTCTTTTATAAAAGGACCCTCACTCACCACTAGTTGGTGACATGCTTCATCATTGGGTCCCCGCTGGGGTGGCCGAATGCCTCCCCAGCGTGCTACAACGCCTGTATTACAGCGGAGCTGGATGTGTTGAGTGCAACAGTGCTCTAAGTGAGTTGTGATTTTAACTGTGAGTGCAAGTTAAAAAATACTAGGTTGGACCCAAAAAAAACTTTAATGTAGGTCAACCCGTATTATTAAAAACAGTCAAGTTGGACCAGCAAGGTTCTAATTTAGGAAAACCTGTGTCCAATGGTCAATGGTCACCTATGGAGAAATGGGAGGACAAAACACCATCACATATAATGACATACATACACATACAAACATTAGTTCTACTTGTATTGCATTATGCTTGTTGCCAGAAGTTTGATGTTTCGTTGCATATAAACTCCAATGTTTTTGGAGGGGTAAGTAATATCTCTTAGTGATATTTCCAGGGCTAAACCAGTACTATGTTAACTGGTTCCAGTAATGTTACATTGAACACGGGCAGTATATAGCAATCACGATTTATGTCGGCTGAACTGCCTATTCTAAAAACAAGTAAAGCTACGAATTTAAGAAAATCCATCTAGAAATAGGCTATCAGTAGCAGATCACGAACCAAAGGTCCATGATCGTTAAGGAAAGGAAGCAGGCACACTCACGTAATGATCGGGAGTTAATTACTCCATGGGAACTGACGGCGCGGGAAACCTTCACGCGATGTCAGATCTGTAGTAAGGACAAATTAATTATGCCATTAGTTTCTTACCTCGCCATGGAATCTCTTGAACCGCTCGGTTTAAGCAACCGGCAGGCATTCACTTACTCAGATCACCGCGACTCCCCGCCTGGCACCTACACTCACGGCTGCCGTCAGCCCGGAAGTGATTTGTCAGTGGCTGGGGTCGCGTATTTCTGTTGGCTGACGCCCCGATCACGTGCTCATCAATCTGACAGATTTTAAAGAGGCAGTGACTTGGTAGTTACCGTCAGACCAGGGTTCGAATCCCCAACGGGGAACCAAATCGTTAGTTAGTATTTTTACAATAATAATATAAGCAGTAAGGTTAATAATGTCATGTACTGCTTAAATGATTATTAAAAGTAGAAGAACCCATACTGGAGTGATCAGTTGCTCATCATTCTTCCCATAATGATCAAAGGGCAGTGGCTTCATTAACTACCTTGATGTCGGGGTTCGATTCCCTAGTCGAATTTTCGGAATTCACCAGTTTTTATCTCAACAAAGTAATTCGTTAGATCTTATATATAATAAAAAAATGTTTTTCAGAATGCTGAAACACACAGTCGTGTGAGCATATTATGATGTGTTACAAGGTTAATAACCAATGTATTTTAGAAAAGTTTCTGCTTTGAAACAAACATTTTTTTTATAGGAATACAGGTTTTTAGGGGTATCATGGAGCCAAATTTCTTTCTTCTCCAAAAGGTTCGAGTATCATTTTGGGCATCAGTATCTAGCAGTAGGGGAGCATGCGCAGTCAATGTCGCAGTATTGAACCCCAAGGAATATCATCGTTAAGTCCTTCTGAATGCGTGGCCAGACGATATATCCAGCGTTGTTCTTTTTCGAATAGCGCTGATTCTGAGGCTGTTTCCAGATGTTCAATGATCGTCCAGCGTAAGTCGTTGGCAGTGTGGTTTTTCTCCAGGAAATGTGCTGTCATTTGTGTTGCAGATCTATGGCACCGAATATTACTGCGGTGTTCGCCTATCCTGGTCTTAATACGCCTGGTGGTCATGCCCACATATTGTAGATTGCAAGGACATGTGACTAAGTAAATAACGTTGCTGGTGTTGCAGTTGGTATGGTGGCGTTGTTCCCATTGTGTACCATTCCTCAAGTTTAGCGTTTTGGTATGTTGTGTCAAGTGGCAGACATTGCAATTCCCACAGGGGAAATGCCCAGTTACCGCAGGCATACCCCATGCATTTGGTACCGACGCTTGTTGCTTATTAATTATCTGCTTCCTGGGGCGAGTATGGACCAACGAGTCTTTTAGACTTGCCGCTCTTTTATACGAAAAGAGGGGTTTCTCCCATTCAAACTTGTGACTATTGATGATTTTCCAATTTTTTGATATGCTCTTGCTGATAGCATTTGATAACGAATTGTATGTCGTTACGCATGTTAGGGGGATTTCCTTGCTGGCAATCTTGGGATGATCCTCCAAGAGGGTATCCCGCTGCTGGTTTCTCGCTCTTTTACGGCTTTTACTGATGACGCTTTTCGGATATCCTCTAAGTTCCAGTTTGTTGGTTAAATCACCTGCCTGTTGCTTGTAATCAACTAGGCTGCTGCAATTACGGCGTATCCGTAAAAATGGCCCATACGGGAGATTCTCCCGTAGGGCACGGGATGGTAGCTCTTGAAGTGCAGTAGATTGTTTTTGGTCGTTGGTTTATAATAGGTTTTAGTTTCCCGAAGGTCATCATGTCTATTGATGGTCACATCCAGAAAGGTTATTGAGTCTGAAGAGTGTTCATGCGTGAATTTAAGGTGTTGATCACATGTGTTCACCCAGTCAAAGAATTGGAATAGACGAGCCTCCTCGCCTTGCCAAATCATGAACACGTCGTCAATGTATCGTTGCCATACAATTATGTTAGTTGAAAAGGGATTCGTAGGATTGAGAATATGATTGCTCTCGAAATTGAATACATACAATCCTGCCACCGACGGGGCAAAGGTACTGCCCATCGAGGTGCCAGTCACTTGGAGGTAAATCTTGCCCTCGTATTCGAAGTGGTTCCTTTTCAGTGCTAGAGTGGCGCAATCCCCCACGAAGGCACGTGTTGTTTCAAAATTTCATGGTGCTCTTTCTAAAGCCTCCCTTAATACCCTGATGGTTTCATCCTGTGGGATGCAGGTATAAAGGCTTTCGATGTCCATGGTGACTAAGAAACAGGGTTCCGCAGGCATCTTTGACATTCTGAGTAATTGTAACAAACTCTTTGTGTCTTTCAGGTAGGTGCTTGTGGATTGAGTGATAGGTCTCAAGAAAAAGTCGCAGTATTTAGAGAGAGGCTCAAGAAGCGAACCAATCCCTGAGATGATAGGTCGTCCAGGGGGCGGCAGCACATTTTTATGTGTCTTGGGCAGTATATAGAAATAAGGCATCTTTCCTTCAGATGTAGTCAGGAAATCAGCTTCTTTTTTTGAGATAAATCCATCGCATTCTGCCGCAGACACCAGTTCGCAGATCTCATCCCTAAAATCATTGGTTGGATCTCTTGTTAGTGGGACATAATTGTTGGTGTTGTTCAGTAAACGCTTGCATTCTGTGGCGTAATCTGTTTTATTCAGAATTACTAACCCTCCACCTTTGTCTGCGCTCTTGATAATTATGCCATTGTTGTCCCTCAAAGTTTGTATGGCTTGAAACTCAGCCGAGGTCATATTTTTGTAGGGAACAGGTTCCTGTAGTTGTTCCACTTCTTGAAAAACAGCTTGCTCGAAGGCAAGTATTTCTGGAGGGACAGTGTGTACTGGTGGAGTAAAAGATGATTTTAGCCTGAAATCCGTGTCACTTTTAATCCCATCAGGCTCTTCCTTCTCCCTGTTTTCAAAGAAGCTCTTCAATCTCAATTTTCTGAAAAATCCGTTAAGTTCACATTGCAACTTAAATTTGTCTAGTCGAGGTGTAGGTATGAAGCCTAAGCCTTTCTCAAGGACTTCTTTCTCCACACCCGTAGGGTTGTATGAGGACAAATTTGTTATCAAGGTTTCATGCTGCTTGGGCCTGGCCTCTGGTCCCCTACTTTGCTCCGGGTGTTGTCCCCGACCGCCTCGGGTTGTTCCCAATGGACTTGGGTGTTGTTCTTCTGTCTCCCCCTGCCCCGTCTGCCTCTGTCTGAAAAAGGAGGCGCGAAAGGGGGTTGATTGAACTGTGGATGCGGCATAAAATGTGGGTTCCAGCCCATCATTGGAGGGAAAGGGGACTGAAAACCGGCCTGGTGATATGGTCCCATCCCTTGTTGTGGGAAAGGAGATTGCCAGCTCTAAAACGGGTACTGTTGTTGTGGAGGTTGGTATCCTCTTCCTCTACCACGACCCCTCCCTCTTCCTCTTTTATTCATACTATCAGTGCTTGAACCACTTGTATTGGAATCTACAGAGGAATCTGAATGGTACCCAGAACCTGCTGACGGTACATAATCAGGACAGGAGATGGGGTAGGTTTTTGCATATGACCATCGTTTCAGATCTTTCTGTAGTTTCTGTGATTTTGTTTGGGCCAAATTTTCTTTAAACTCATTCTGTTCTTTGTTCAACTCATCAAGTTATTTTTTGTACCCTGTGATAGTAGATTTGAAATAAGTTTCAGTAGTCTGTATCTCTACTAAGAGTGCCTCGGATAGTCTTAGAGCAGTTTTTATAATTAGGATTCCCCAATCCCGTGTACAGTGCCACGCAATCTGTGCCCACTCTTTTCGGAATATTGCATCATCTAGGAATATCCTAGGGGCGTTAGCAACTAGCAGTCCTTTAGGAGCTGCATTGTTGTTGAGGTACTCTTTAATCATTGTCCCGTGCAAGATGGCCCTGATCCTGCTTTGTTTTAGTTCGCCCAATTTTTCCCAATCCCCAGTTTGTGAAATGGCGTTAGCTAATAAGGGATCTGAGAATAAAGTGTTGTCATTAAGTATTGCGTCTACCTCTTCTCTTGAAAATGATAGGCCTTGATCTTCCATTTTAAATTCTAGGATAGATGGCAAAATAGCTATTACTTGTATAAACTTGGTACTCTCACAGCTGCACGCTGCACGATTATCCAGACAACAACAAGAGAGAAAGGGTTCGAGTAGACACTCCTATACCCCGTAGCTCATTTTATTAAACAACTGAGGAGTGACTTTAGAAAATATTAATGTGACCGAGCTAGTTTCTAGCTTCATAGAAATTATAACACCCCCATAAACCAGCAGTGCCTTTTTGGAAAAAGGGTATTATTTTATAAAAGGACCCTCACTCACCACTAGTTGGTGACATGCTTCATCATTGGGTCCCCGCTGGGGTGGCCGAATGCCTCCCCAGCGTGCTACAACGCCTGTATTACAGCGGAGCTGGATCTGTTGAGTGCAACAGTGCTCTAAGTGAGTTGTGATTTTAACTGTGAGTGCAAGTTAAAAAATACTAGGTTGGACCCAAAAAAAACTTTAATGTAGGTCAACCCGTATTATTAAAAACAGTCAAGTTGGACCAGCAAGGTTCTAATTTAGGAAAACCTGTGTCCAATGGTCAATGGTCACCTATGGAGAAATGGGAGGACAAAACACCATCACATATAATGACATACATACACATACAAACATTAGTTCTACTTGTATTGCATTATGCTTGTTGCCAGAAGTTTGATGTTTCGTTGCATATAAACTCCAATGTTTTTGGAGGGGTAAGTAATATCTCTTAGTGATATTTCCAGGGCTAAACCAGTACTATGTTAACTGGTTCCAGTAATGTTACATTGAACACGGGCAGTATATAGCAATCGCGATTTATGTCGGCTGAACTGCCTATTCTAAAAACAAGTAAAGCTACGAATTTAGGAAAATCCATCTAGAAATAGGCTATCAGTAGCAGATCACGAACCAAAGGTCCATGATCGTTAAGGAAAGGAAGCAGGCACACTCACGTAATGATCGGGAGTTAATTACTCCATGGGAACTGACGGCGCGGGAAACCTTCACGCGATGTCAGATCTGTAGTAAGGACAAATTAATTATGCCATTAGTTTCTTACCTCGCCATGGAATCTCTTGAACCGCTCGGTTTAAGCAACCGGCAGGCATTCACTTACTCAGATCACCGCGACTCCCCGCCTGGCACCTACACTCACGGCTGCCGTCAGCCCGGAAGTGATTTGTCAGTGGCTGGGGTCGCGTATTTCTGTTGGCTGACGCCCCGATCACGTGCTCTTCAATCTGACAGATTTTAAAGAGGCAGTGACTTGGTAGTTACCGTCAGACCAGGGTTTGAATCCCCAACGGGGAACCAAATCGTTAGTTAGTATTTTTACAATAATAATATAAGCAGTAAGGTTAATAATGTCATGTACTGCTTAAATGAATTATTAAAGGTAGAAGAACCCATACTGGAGTGATCAGTTGCTCATCATTCTTCCCATAATGATCAAAGGGCAGTGGCTTCATTAACTACCTTGATGTCGGGGTTCGATTCCCTAGTCGAATTTTCGGAATTCACCAGTTTTTATCCCAGCGGGGACCCAATGATGAAGCATGTCACCAACTAGTGGTGAGTGAGGGTCCTTTTATAAAAGAATATCCTTTTTCCAAAAAGGCACTGCTGGTTTATGGGGGTGTTATAATTTCTATGAAGCTAGAAACTAGCTCGGTCACATTAATATTTTCTAAAGAAATTGAAATGGCCATAACCTCTTTAGCTTCTGGCAAGGCTGTGGGCCCAGATGCGATTCCTTTGGAATTTTTTAGATAATTTCGGAATATACTGCGGCGAGATGTACTAGCCTTATTTCAGGGAGCACAAATGGGATGCATTCGTGAATCTTGGCGAAGGACTACTATTGTTGTATTTGAAAAAAAAGGCAAGCCAGAACTCAGCCCATCCACATATAGGCCAATATCGCTTATCAATGCTGATAGTAAAATCTATTCAAAAAAATGTGCGTCCCGTTTAGGCAAAGTTATCAAGCCTTTGGTCACTATACGCCAGCACGGGTTTATCCCTGGCAGGGATATGACCGATCATGTCAGGAGAGTTATTGCTCTTCTGGATTGGGCTCAGGACACAGGCTCCCTGCTGGGGGTGATCCTATTGGACGCTGAGAAAGTGTTCAGCAAAGTCTCCTGGCGATTCCTGTGATCTGTCTTGCGATGGAAGGGGATGGGTGCTGAGTTTATCTAGGTGATACAGGCCCTGTATCAACGACCGGAGGCTGTGATTCATATCACAGGACAGGAAACTGAAATGTTTAGTAAAGGCAGAGGCACGCAACAGGGGTGCCCGTGTTCTCCTCTTTTATTCTCATTGTATATTGATGCTCTTCTTAATAAGCTAGAGCAATGTAGCAATATTAAATCAGCAGAGGTCAATGGCACAGAATATAAGACATTGGCCTACGCTGATGATATTGCAATTCTCACTTCTGATATTTCTTTTGATTATCCAGCTGTGAAAGACATGGCTGAACGATTTGGTATCTTTTCTGGATACAAATTAAACATTGACAAGACCCAGATTCTCTACTCTGGTACTGAGTCTTTTGTGGATCTCCCAATAGTTCCTTAAGTAACATATTTGGGGGTTAAGCTCACAGCAGGAGTGGACCAAATTCCGGACATAAATATAGGACCAATGATTGATACAGTTGGTCAGACATTGGAAAGGTTAGACGCCTTGCATTTGTCCATGTATGAGCATAGTAAAGTTATTAAAATGATGGTATTCCCAAAATCTTTGTACCTGTTTAGGATTATCCCTTTAGAATTTTCTGCTACTTGTTTTTCTAAGATCGAAAGGATGTGCTTTACATTTCTGTGGTTTCTGTGGGGACATCATAGAGCTAGGAGAGCTGCTTAGTGGATGACTCTTCCAAGATTACGGGGCGGGTGGGAGATTCCCAACTTTATATTGTATTACTGGGCCTTTATGCTGCAACACATGGACGTTCTTTTAGTAGGGGATAAAGTTAAAAGCTCTGAGGCAATTAGTCCAAATATCTATGAAATTGGTCTGGGGAAAAGTCTAAGCATTGTTTGGTCAAGATCCTGGAACCTAGTTATTATAAAAAGACTAAATTCAAAACAATCACAGCAGCTTACTCAATTTGGAAGAATATACGGCACAGGCTTAAGATACCAAACAACAATGGTCACACACTGTTATCGGCTTGCGGATTATTATCCCCCAATCTTCCTAGATCAAACCACATTCAGATGGGGAAACACTGGAAATAGCACTTTGGGTGATCAGGGCTTTGGAGATCATATAGCTCCTTTTACGTTTTTACAAGAAAAGTTTGGGTCGGACAAAAGAGCTTTTTTAAGTATCTACAGATGCGTAGCTTTTTAGTAGGAAAATTGCCCGGCCTAGCCTTAAATTTTGGGAAGTTTCGAATAGTGGAACGAATTTGGAGAAAAACCCGTATAAGTGGAATTTATCAAAACTTATTGGAGGTCCTCCCTGATGACATAGCAAACCAGAATAATAAATGGGATAGGAAATTTGGGAAGGAGGGGATAAACATTGAGGATTCACTAGCAGCAGCTAACCAGGTTTTAATAACCGGAAGCTTGAGGAGCCAGCACTCCATGTCTATTTTTTATCTCTATTATACCCCGGCAAAAGTTGCAAAGTGGGGAGGGATACGAGGGGGGATATGCAATAGATGTGGGGTGATGTCTGCTGATACAGTCCATATGTTCTACTCCTGTCCTAGCTTAGAGCAGTTTTTTCAGAAAATTTCATTCTTTTGACTAAGATGCTGGGGATCCCAATAACAATCACTGCATATTTGGTAGTTTGGGGATTTATTGGGAATATAAATAACTCGTCTCGAGCCAATATTGGATTTCTGTTTATTTCAATGGCCATAGCTTGGCTCTGTATCACTTCCCAGTGAATCAGTTTGGATCCCCCTACTTTTTGCAATTGGCGATCCCGGCTGCTTGCCATATAGAACATTGAATTCTCACTCTACCGTCTTAAAGGGCGAAGGAGGCGGGAGCAGGGGCAAAACCTTTGGGCTCCTATAACAGAGTGGCTACAGTAAGATTGGCTGAAATAATGTTTAAGTAGTAAATAAGATACATTTGTAAATATTCCCCTGCAGTGGAGGAATACCGTCAGGACTCGCAGTATTTACTTTGTTAGGACTCGGAATGGGGAGCTATCCTTTCCTCCTTGCATTGATTACATGAACCTGCTGGACAGGGTGTTTTTTTGGGGACTATTGTGCCAATTGTATAGTATTTGTTCATCTGGGCCGTTTCTTCTCTTTTTTCCATCTTCCTTTTCTCTTTTGTCTCTGTTTTTCTTTTAGTCTCGGTTAAAAAAGCATAGGTACTGTTTGTATATTATATATATTTGTGTCATTGTCTTACTCATGTTCTTGTATTCCTCATGAAAATAACAATATTACAAAAAAAAAGACTAAAGGAAGTCGCAAGTGATCCAACAGGCTCCAGTGCCATGCAATGCCACCATAGTTCCCAGCTTTTTGGGAATCCACCTATTGTGGCTGGTTCATCCCCAATCTAGCGATCATCGCAGAACCACTCAGGGCATTGCCAAAGACTGACGCCAGGTAGACCTGGGGCACCTGGGTAAAGGACTTTGTTGGAAAGTGGGTTGTTAGTAGTGGTAAATATGCATCTGACAATAAGGCCACTAACACAGTCAAGGGCTCAGTACAAATCTCAGTAAATTATTACCATGTTCAACTCTGGGTAGCTTGACTACGAGCAGGGAGGCTTAACTAAGACGACAGGTATGTAAAGCATTTAAAAACACCAGGTCAGTAAATAGTTAAGGCACAACACACAATATAACTCCAACACCAATTTAAACAATTAGGAAATATTTGTATCTTTAAAATAACACCAAAATGACAATAATCCATTGTAGTGAAGCAGAGAAATATTTTTTTAAAGAATAAACACTTTCAAGCACTTAGAAACCCATAGTGCCAATATGGGACATCGGTATGGTTCAAAGAACAAGGGAACCCCAGTAGTGAGACCCAGGGAAGTTAAGTATTTTTGAAAAACAAAGGTCTGGGGGAGGCCAATGGGGTCCTCGGGTAGCCTAGGCTACTAAAAAATACTTAGAGCCATCGTTAATCAAGTGGATCAATTTAAGGAAGTCCAGGCGGGACTGGTTGCGCAATGTATGCTGGGACACAAGGTTTGGTATGAAATCACATTTTTTAACAGCATAACTGGAGTATTATAGTATTTTCTAGTAATCGTTCTGGTGCTCACATAAAAAGGGAAAGTGTGTGAAATGAGGGGTGTTCGTGACATTAAAACTGACATCGCATTGACAACAACAATAAACAAAACCCCAGGAACAAGACAATAACATTTTTTTTCATACCTTGGAGCTAGTTTTAATATCAGTACCCTCACTGATTATATATATTTTTTTGCACTGAGCCTTCTACTTAACCTTTTTCTTCTCATTGTAGGATTTAGTATATCCTAACATTTAGGAATAAAACATTCCTGAGCTCCTCCCTCACAGTGAGGGGGTTGTAGCCCGTGGTGGGACTAGGTTTTCGCATCATGAGGAGAATCACAATGATGAAGCATGCCACCTGCGGTGGGTGAGGTATTTTGTCCTAACAAAGGAATGCCCCCACAAGCATTATGAGATAATCTCTGTTTTTTAGTTTTTTTGTTGTTTGTTTGGCAATTCAGACCCAAGGGGTTTCTGTGTATATTAGCAATTGTCTGGGGAACTAACCCTTGCAGGTCTATAAACTTCCCTCGGACCCTCCCTCCTCTTTCCTGTGTGTATAGACAATGTGAAGCATGCCAGGTCACCAGCAGCCCGGAGACCCCCAGCACCGATAATCACTGAAAAACCATGTGACGCACTGTTATAGAAGGTCAGCCTAGATTTTGGCAGTTTTTTAGTTGGGAGAACCACCATGGTACTAGTGGACAGCCGTCCCAAATATTCCATAGTACAACTCATTGAATTGACTGCACACTCCAACATTGTCCCAGAACCGGAAAAAGTTTTCACCATGTTCATCCTCCAGAAAGAGACCAGGACAATTATGGTCTGCCATTTAAAGCCTCCATTTCCATGCTTTCCTTCAACAACTGGACATACAACATCAAAGGATAATCCTGCTATGGCTGCAGGCCAACAGCGATGTCGAGCACTTTAGGCATACATTGAACAAGACACTGAGAATCGCTGTGCATGAAGGAAAGAACCCAGAGGCCGGCCTACACTAGTTTATGCAGGAATTCTAAGGCACCCCCGATTGCACAATCCATTGTCCTCCCTGGTCCCTCATGCTGAATGGGTACCTGCAGAACATGATCCCGGTACACTTTGAGTGGTCTCCGCCTGAGTATAATCCGGACTTCATCCAAAACATGTGAGAGCATGTTAGAAATGGGGTTTCTGGTTGGCTAGGGTATGCACCTAAGCCAGGCAGAACCCCCCACACTAGTCAGGGCAAGGGAGTTACACACTGTAGATAACCCCTGCGCACCCCCTTGGTAGCTTGGCAGATCAGTCAGGCTTATCCCAGAGGCAATGTGTTAACGTTTACGCAACACACTCACATAGCAGTGACACACTAGGCACACCACACACACACAAAGAGAGGAGAAGCTGCATTCCCTGCATCTTGCTGGAGTAGGTATCGGCAGCCGGGGCTCTGCTAAATGGTCCCAGGCTGCACTCTGGCGCACCAGCAGCAAGGAATCCAGGCAGGGAGTGCCTCAGCATCTACCAGACAACACTGACATTGGCTGAAGAACAAGAAAGTATGGGGGGATAAATCTTTAGTTCAGTTTCGACTAGGGCACAATTAATTACCCTAACGCTATCATTAAATTTGAAACAAAAACTTTAGATGATTTATTTTAAAAAAAATGCCATTGGACCAGTCCCTAGCCCACCAATCAGTTTGAAAATTAAGTGATCAAAAACCATACAACAATATATACATGGACCTACATACAAACATAAAAATATGCATATATTTACAAAACACAGTTTCTCCAATACGCTAACAAGAAATTCACAACACTAGTGTTCACTCATGCTGTCTGAGTGATACACTACGAGATAGTCCTGCTGGCACAGGAGGTATCACACCTCTCTAGTTTTTCATAATGTGCTAATAAACACTTTAACATGCTTGTATTAATGGGACTCCTCAACAAACGCTGTTGAGGCGGACGCGTTTCAGCAGTCAATTTCTTCCAGCCTCCTCAGGACAAGGGTAAAGCAATATCTTCTTTACATCAATGGATTTCTAACTTAGATTCGGGACCACTCCCGTTGTATGGACGCCCTAGGCTTTCCGTTACTCGCCCTTTTGGAGGTGCTACCTTGAAAATCTGCACTCCATCTTATCAATCTGGGCTCAACGAGCTCTGTGTGTTCCGCCTAGGCAGGAGGGGTGTGACCCACCCATGGTTGAAGCCCAGAGCGAGGAGAGCCACCGGAACCCAGACAATGAAAGAGTGCGTGGCCAAGCCTGGTTGTGGGTGTGGCGAATGGGACCGCATCCCAGCAAGCAAGCAGATGAAAACGGGAGAGGTCTCCAATGTGTTGGGTTGGCCTGCAGCTGCACCATGTAAGTCGCAGCAGCAGCCAAATTGTGTGCACTGCTGGGGGCTTTTATTTTTTCTGCGGTCAGCTGCACCTCACTAGTGGGGACAATTTGATGTAAATGAATGTACTTATGTGCCCTGTGACAAGTGTTGCTATGGTGCCCTGGGGCTGATGTTTTACATAATGTCCTATATGTAGTACCATTAATGTGTTTATGCCTAAATTGCTATGTGCTCAGTGCAAACTTACCAGTATTTACTGGTTACCCTAACTAACTGTGATTTATATGATGATGACAAGGGCCTGATTGGCCTGGTGATTTATATAATACCTATGGAGTCATTACAAGTGCCTGGTGGCACAGTGTAATGTATAAATGAATGAATGAATTCTTTATTTGTGTGGTTACTTAAAACCATTACAAAAATACAGTTTATATAATGACAGTATAGAGTCTAAAAATGTAAAAGAGAAAGTGTATATACGACACAATGTTAAAATTCTCTTTTGCTTGTTAGGTAAAAACAATCAAGTGATGATCAGTCTTTTATATTAAATCAGTCTGTTTTGAGAAAGGGGCCAAACAGCAGTCCCAGCAGTGCCTGCCTGGCAGCCTAGGGCGAGGTGCCCATCAGTTTTATGCGAGTGAAGTGAACACATTTGCCAAAGTTGGCCATGTGCTTCACTGTATCCAACGTGTAGAGGCGAAGGACTGCCTCCTGTGCCGTGCGAGTACCCAGTTGGAGGAGGATTGGTCTGAGGTAGTTTCTGCAGACTAGACGCAGGGCTGGGCAACAGAGTAAAATATGGCCCAAAGGCTCACGTTTGTAATTGCAAAGACGGCACTCCGTAATGGCTGACTTTACTTTCCCAGTTGGATATAGATCTTTAAGAAGGAGGGGATGTAGTCTTGCAGCTAGAATTCTATTTAGGGCGTATCTCCCCACAGCATGCATAAGATGAAGTTTGAGGCTGGGCAGTGTGTGTGGGAGACTTTGGGCCTCGTGAAAACCTCCTGCTACCAAGGATTCCATGTCCAAAGTGCGAGACTGTAGTCTTACTTGCATTTTTATTGTTTTTTTAATAGTGGAATATTCGATTATGCTTGGGTCCCAATTCTCTGTTGCAAGTTGCAGAAGATCTTTAGCAGAGGCGAGACAAGAGGACCAAGGATTGCCAGGTTGTAGAAAGACGCACTTTATGATGGCTTTCATTGAGTTCTCCGGCGCCGCCATTGTTTGATAGAAGTATTTACTCAGAGTCGTCATCTCTTCCAGTTTTTGTTGGTTGAGGTTAAACTCTAGATTAATTAAGTTGTTCCTGGTGCAGGCTGGTAGGCGAAATAGCCTTTTATAAGCTGTAAAGTGTATTTTCTCTAGATCATTCTCAATTTTCCCTGGAAAGGCCTGTTGGGCATAATTGATAGATGGTAGTAGTTTTCTAGGGTGGCGTATAATTTGCAGAGAGCGTAGATGACCCTTTTCCCTTTCTCCTGCAGTTTGTGTAGGTGAACCTGTGGGCGGCCCGTTTCGCGAAGCCATGCCCCTAGACAGTTATAATGTTATACGCAGTCTAAAGTCAGTGGACCCAGCCTCCACTTGGCCCTTTTTTTGGGGGGGTAGTGGCCACAAATCACTATTAAAAATTTGATTGGGTTGGCAACCAACTTATTTTTGGCATTGTAGACTGCGAGGGCTGTGAGTGCTTTTGTAGTCCAATTTTGGTATGATCCAGAAGAACCAGGTCGTCAGCGTATTGCATCTGTTGAATCTTTGTGTGCCCGATCCTGGGGGTAGCTAAAGTGGCTCCATGCAGGGTTTCACCCAAGTCGGCTGTATATAAATTGAAAAGCATCGGGGCCAGGACGCAGCCATGTTTTAGCCCCCGATCTGTGGTGATTTTCTCTGTGGAAAACTCGCTCGAGAGTTTCACTCTTACTCAGGTTTGTGAATACAGTGATCTAATTGCTTGTAATAAAGACGGACAGTGTAATGTATGTGATTGTGTTTTTATGGATAATACAAAGGCTATTTTTATATAACCTTGTGTGGAGTTTCTTTTGTGGTGTGCCTAGTGTGTCGCTGCTGTGTGAGTGTGTTGCGCAAACGCTTTACACGTTGCCACTGGGATGAGCCCGACTACTATGCCAAGCTACCAAGGGGTGAATAGGGGTTATCTTCAGCGTGTAACTCCCTTGCCCTGAATAGAGTAGTGGGTTCTGACTGGCTTAGGTGCATACCCTAGCCAACCAGAAACCCCATTTCTAACAGTGCATAACAACACCAGGGCAACTGTCAAAAGGACTGAACTACCGCCATCTGGGACCTGGAGATCATGTACTCCTAAAAGACTGACAACTGGGGTGGAAGTTCTGCACACCTTACAAACCAAGAAGGTGGGAGATAACAACCTTGGGGATCATGATGGTAACTGCCCGTCAGGGTGTGGAGACAGTGGCTCAGAACATATCCTGGTTTAAGAAGGTAGATGTCCCAAATGGGAATAAGGAGGATGCAGGTGGGTTACCAAGAGGATGGAGATGTAACCGTAGATGCCAGTCCCCACAATCAATAGCCAGGGGATGGCCAGTCTCTGGACCTTGACAGTCAAATAGACCCCTAAGGCAAAGCAAACCAAGATAAACCACCTAATAGTTCCTTGAGCCAGTTTTACAATCTATGCCCTAATCTTCAACCTAGCCAGAGATTTAATGACTTTGTGTGCATGATCCAGTCCTGGGACTAAGAGTATAGAGAGGATGTAGCCTTATGGCTAGAGCTGCCGACTTTGGAGCTAGGGAACCAGGTTGAGCCTCAGCTTCACCTTAGCATCCTGTGATTCTGGACAAATCACTTAATCTCCCTGCGCCTACCAGAGAGAGCAGAACGATCTCAGTACGCCATTCACCGAGCGAGACACGGGCGATCCCGCTTCACTACCATCATTGCTGGGGGGGCCGAGGGGGCCCAGGAGAGAGACACGGAGCGAATCCGGAGCGAAAATCACCACCCGATTTAGCTACATGGAGCAAACCGGGGATACTGCGCTTACCGCGCTTACTCTTCCAGACCTGCTAACGGCTCTGCTTGACAGCTTGACCACGCCGGATTGGAGGAGCGGCTGCGGCGTGCAGTGTGGGTAGGTGCGAGCGCTGTTTGACCAGGGGCCGAGGCCGAGGGCTGAGCGCTGTGACAACAGCACCCCACTGCCACTGCGAGCCTGCTCCACTCTAAGCCCAGCAAGCTGGAAGCCATACGATAAGAGAGGAACAAGACCCCGAGGTCTGAGGTCTAAGGAGCCAGGTTGCTGCAAAGTTGCTGCAAAGTGCCGCCTGCTGGCGGTGTGAGCGCTGTCTAAGCGCTGCGAAAACAACACCGCCAAGCAGGGGAGGGGGGTTGTCATTCTCGCCTCATTCTAGCCTCTTGGCCACCCCTAAGAACAGACGGTGGTCCGTGGACTGTGAACGGTGGACTGCGGACCGCGGACTGGGCAATCAAACCGCACTTGAAGAGGTAGGGGGCTTGTTTGCTCATATATACTTTATTGATTTCTGAGCTTTGGGTCGGTGGGTCTGTGGAACAAGGCGGAAAAATTACCATACCCATAACCCATTGCCCATAGCCCCTAGCCGCCAGGAGAGTTCAGGAGAGTTAATGAGAGTTAACGATTAGATCAGTAATAGACTTGGAAATCGACTTGCATTAAATCGGGATTGAGACACTGATCAACACACCCCGCAGATCTGTGGGTTCATATATAATTCAATCTGCCCCACTGCAGTGCTGCCCATGAGGGCAGCTGTTCAACCGGTTCAACCTGTTGCGTGTCTTTCGCGAACACCACAATAGCACTTACTGCGCCAACCCCCTGACGGCAGCTGTTCCACCCAAGGATTCAGACGGGCTTGGGAGGTGGTACAGGAAGCGGAGCGGACACGGCAGGGGAGGGAACACATAAAACAAAACAAACAAAAGGGAATGAGGTCGGGGAAAACACGCACAAACCCTCCCAAGAATCCAAGGAGAAAAGCCAAGGCCAAAACCAAATCTCCCGCCGGCTCAGCGGATGGAAACACATTAGCACAGCTAATTCCGCCCGTATATCCGATCTTCAGCAATGTGAATATGAACCACACTGGCAGATTTGCCTTTTTGAAAGATTCTGCAACAGCATTTTACGCACTACCAAATACCCCAACAGGCTTGCAAAAACCAATGTCACCAACTGAAATAAGGCCAGCTGGACCAACAACACAAACAGCACCAAGGACTCCACAGAATGCCCAAATCATGAATACTGATAAGGCCAACGTAATAGAAGAGACGCATAAGCGCACGAATGCCAGTCTTGTGAAAAACATCTTCCAATTTCAAGCCCAGATACACAAGGAGAATAAAAAGGTTAACAAAATGTATAATACAACCCAAGGGCAAGCACAGGACAAGTCACCAATAACCCACACAGGATCACCTAACATCTCAGGTGGCCAGCACGAAGGAAATAAAACAAGCTCTCCGCTTTATTAACACCACTAATGCCATCAACATCATTAACATCAAACTATGCTATATCCCATGAGCAATCAATAACGGAATGCCACCTAGACCAATTCAACAACGAAGCCTGCCACAATTCAGACACAAGCATGTATGAATTGGCACAAAAGGTGTCTCCACACAGTCATTCAACCCCTAGACCGGAACAAGGTACGAGCCCAGTATTGACTAAATCCATAAAGACGATAAAGATAAAGGACTTAAACCTCTGCTGGCCAACTCAACCACCAATCCATAACAAAGGAAGTACTAAGACACATGGAACCTGCCCTGACAGCCTAACAACTGAAAGTACCCAAGAAGGGCTGAAAACCTGCAGTAAATCAATCGCCCCTGGAATTGAGACACAAGAAATAACTGGAAGCAAACTTGAGGGACAAAAAAACCCCAGCAAAGGAACCCATACCGGAAGGACAAACCAAGGAGCAACAGTAACCGGTTGGGGTACTAAAAACCCCTCATTACAGGAGCCGCCAAGCAAAATCATAGTAGATATATCCAGCGGAACGAACCAAGAGGTGGATATCATTCCACTAACAGACTCATCGCACGTGACTCACAGTGACACACAGGCAGACTCCTCAATCATAGAAATCTCAAGTGTTTCAGCTGCCCTCAACGCAGCAACAACTAAATCTCCTGAAATACGCCGTGAAACAAGGCATATAACTTGATTTAACACCTTCAAAGCAAGTTTCACATGGACTTTCACCTGGCAGCTACGTTGAAGAACGACCACGGCAAAAAAGAGGTTATGACATTGGCGAAAACCTGGAATCCATAATCACATTACATAGTGCACTACGGTGCATATTGGAAACTTCAATCAAAACCCTCAATATGCAATCTGATAAACTGGATATTCAAATAACCTAATGAGCACAATGGCGGAATACATAGCTAACATAAATAAAAAACTAGATGATATGGCCAGCGTTTTCGCGACCATTAAGGACCAGACCCGACCATGGGTACAATCTCAAACCTGCACTTGCCATCCAATATTGGAAAAATTAAAGAATTTGCCATCAATACTCACAGATATACTTCAGGATCGCAAACACGCAAATCGCGGTGACAATAACACTCCAATTGAATGTGACCTCATCTCCTTTGAAAATTTCAAGATTCTACAAAACGAACATACGGATCAATCAAAAGATTCAGTAAAGCAAATACCAACTGAAAAAACCACACTGCATAAGCTGCAATTGAAACCTGTCGACATAACAGAGGAACCAGAAGCAATCAGCGCAACATCCCTTATCGTACAAAACAATGACCACAAACAACTAGGACCACAATCACTAATCCGAGATGGGTCGAATCAAAATTATCAGAAATGCCTAACCAAGAGGCAAAAAAATGGGCAAGGAAGATCAGAAATCAACTGTCAAACTGCCCACCAACCAATAAACAAACATTGAAAACATTCCCTATCTTCAATCAGGCAAAACCCAAACTAAAGCTGGAACCGGGCGCCATAGTGAGGAAACACAATCCATCACTTAAAACACAGACAGGACATACAAACTATAAAGACAACGAGGATAGTCAAATATGACCGTGGACAAGTCCCAAGGCCACATTTCAAGCTACAACAAAAAAAAAGTCGCCACAAATCGAGGGAGTGGGACCGGTTAAAAACTTAGAAGCAGGGAATGCTAGTAATGCGGAACCTTGGAGTGCAACAACCGCTGCAAATATCACTGATAATAGCATGGATCGAGGGTCAGGAGCAGCTACCCATCTAAAGAAAACTCAAGATAATCTTCAGGACGAATCCCGAAAAACGGAGTCCGTTCTCAAACAAACATGGTGCACCACTCCTGATGACAAAAGGAATCCCTCAAACAAGGCGGAGCAAATGAATAGATATGATCTACGTAACAAGAAACCTCACTGGCCTGCACTTAAAGACGCAAATAAATATCAAAAATATATCCCCCCATTCGGGTCACATTTTCAAGCACTAACGCAACCACAGAGAAAAGTATCATCAGTCCGCCTGACCACCAAACTCCGGGGAAAAGTGACCAAAAGTGTCTTAGGCAAATAAGAATAAAGGCTGATAGTCATAAGGATGACCAACCAAAACTTACAATACACATTGGCACTAACGGTACTCAAGCACTCCATGAGACTGCAAATGTGGAAAGAATAGGTCAATGTCCTGGACCAGTGATCACATCTAGTGGGCACCACAGAGAACAGGCGGGACCCAACAGATTAGCTCACGAGGCACAAACCACGACAAATAGGCCACTAGCACTAACTCAGAAAGAGAATCAAATCAAATAGGGCAATACCTTCACCTTAATGCAGAGGCTTACAACGATCAGAAATCTGCCACTAATGAAACAGCTCAGATCAGCAGCAAAGCACCCTCTGAGAAGCAGCCAGACACAGCGGGGAAGATATTGTTCATCCCCAGGTACGAGCCCCAAGGCACCCTAGACTACCTAAACCGAGGGAATATTCTCCACCTCACATCCTCCATTCCCAGCCTAACCCACCTAACGTCGGCTGACCTATCATCAATCGAATTCATCACGTTAGGAGAGAATGCCTCTAGGGAAGGCACACTTACCACCTGGAGGAGCTTAGAAGTGACAAAAAGCATTCTTGCAGAAGTACATAAATTTGAAGAGTGGGGAATATCTCTGAAAGAACAATCAAAAAAGCGCTACCCGTCACCATTGCTAAAAAGATCTAGGAAAAGAGAAGACTACACAATCCCGACCACTCATTCAATTCTACACGGTGCCAGGGGGGCAGAAACATCAATTAATAGTTACCAGAGACAAATGCAAGCCATTAATGACAATTGAATCAATTACGAGGCCGGTAAAACTGAAGAAAATGTTATAAAACTGCTCTCATGGAACATCGCAGGCGCAAAAAAATATCCTAAATCAAAGCAGGAAAACAGCTACCTGGGATCAATACGATATCATAGCTCTGCAGGAAACTTGGTCAACTGAGCCAATTGATGTACCGGGAAGATTATGTTTCCATGAAAAGGCGACACGCTGTCAGCGCTACGGCCGTGCAAGGGGAGGTCTATCTATTCACATTTCCATCTCTTTAAAAATCAATGTCTCGCAAATGCCGGCTTCAGCAATGGATATGCAAATCATCAAGCTGGAGAGCACAATCAAACGTGTGCCAAGGACAATTGTCCTAATCAATATATACGCCCACCCGAAAAAACAGCAAAAAAAAGATCTGTTCCAACGTGTAGTTAATGCTGTAACTTCCATCCGCTTAGATCACCCAAGTTGGGAGATAATTGCTACGGGCGACTTTAACTCCAATCTTTTGCATCAATCGGAGGAAGAGGATAATATCTCAGTGGCAAACGAAATCTGGAATGTCGAATCTCAGGAGATTATATCGCCCGTGAGATCAGACCAACTGGGTAAGCAACTGGTTTGGGACCTGGAACGACTCGATATGCGGGTATTAAATGGAAAATCGAAGCACGACAAACCGCCAGCTGCTACATACATACTTCATAATACAAACTCAACTCTGGACTACACATTAATAACATTGCCCCTAATGAGCTTGGTCAAAAAATTTCAAATAATTGGTACTCTAGACAGTGATCATTCCAAGCAACACATTGAAATGAAACTAAGCTCCCCTAGGTATACAATGGCTCCAAAAATACCAGGTCAATTATCAACCTTCAACCTGAAGCGGCTTAAGTGGACAAGCAAAACACTATTCCAAATAGCGCTGGATGCCAAGAACCTATTACAAATGGTCATGGCAGAGAATGATCTTTGTTCTGAAACCTGGACCAACTTTCTAGAAAGATTGCCAAAATCAAGCAGCAAGCCCAGGAGGCATAGCAGTCCCACGACCAAAACCAAATTTTCAACAACCACCCTAGTTATGAAGACCCGTCTTCAAAAGCTCACAAGACGGGTACAAGGTTCAAGGACAAAGCAAAGCACCTGGCAAGAAGTTCGGTTGATTAGGAAAGAATACAAAAAGTTAGTATGGAGGGAAAAAAAGACCAAATACAATGACTTTTAGGCCAAATTGATGCATAACATTAAAAAAGCAGATTCCAGAGCATTCTGGATGCAAATCAATGCAATCAACAGAGCAGTACAACCCACAAGCATGACATGGGTCCCGGAAAACCTTTGGGTCCAACACATAGTGGATACATTCGCGGTAAAACCATTGGAGCACCAGGCCATGATGACTACAACAACATCTGAAATTACAAGAACTAGGGTCAAGGAAAGCAAATCCTTTTCCAGCACCCAGAGCCACATTTAATGGCAAGGAGGGCTTGGACCAATCAATCTTGTCAATTGACGATCAACAAATATGTTCTATAATAAAGAAAGGCAAGCAAGAGAGCGCACCGGGGCCAAATGGCATCCCGCAGGCTATATACAAAGAGGACCCTGAATTCTGGGCGCGCAAATTTAATCTTCTATTCCAGTCCATTAGCAACTCTGGTCGGGTGCCTGAAAGTTGGAGGGGTGCCATCATCAACCCCATCTATAAAGGCAGAGATCGGAAAAACCCATCAAATTACCGCTTAATTGCCCTGATTGATGCAGAGGCAAAATACTATGCATCCCTGGTGCTAGCCGATCTGGTACAGTGGTCTGATATGCATAGCAAGGTTCCGTTAAATCAGACCGGGTTCCGTCGCGGAACTGGTTCAATGGCTGACGGGGGATATCAGAATAAATCGGGGTGTTCGACAGGGGTGTATCCTAGCTCCATTTCTTTTTAACTTGTATATTAACGAGCTAGAAGAATACTTGTTAAAAACCGGTGCAGATTACCCCTACATAGGACGGAGAGGCGTTCCAGTTCTGCTTTACACGGACGATGCTGTCCTTATTTCAAGGACAGCAATCGGCCTTCAGACACTTTTAAATTCTTTTTTCGACTTCATGGAGTCTCGAGGCTTAAGTATTAATAACTCTAAGTCCTATGTTATGAAAACAGGCCAGGGGGCACGAAAATTAAATCACTTCAACATTAACGGGGAAAAAATTCCAGCCACCAGAACCTTCTCATACCTTGGGGTCCTTTTTGATCACCAATTATCTCGGGGCCCAGCTATTTTGAAGAAGAAGGGTGAGGTAACGCGCGTCAATGCAGCTATACTCAATTTTGCAAGAAAAATTGGCAATAGCCCTGTGGCTGCTTTGCTTAAATTGTACCAGGCAAAGAGTACTGCCGTTGCTTGCTACGGAAGCGAACTTTGGGGGTATAGCCGGACGCGAGACCTGGAGGTTACAGAAAATAACTTCCTGAAAAAGATACTGAGGCTGCCAAGGGGAACAGGAAATTTCCCGGTACATGAGGAGTTAGGGGTGTCCTACCTAAGTGACAGAATAGCAGCTAATCCCTTGTTGTGCTGGCTGAACTGTTGGCTTAACAAAGACATACCCCTTACTCATGATATATTAAAAGAAACCCTAACATGGGAGGGTAGGTTTAAGGTCCCGTGGCTGAAGTACATTAGCTATTGTTTCACTGAATTAGGACGGCCTGATCTGTTTGTAACACCAGACTCCATTACCAAATTAGACGTTGTCTTTGTGAAAAATACTTTTATGTCAACCAGGTACTTAGACCGTGAAGAGGCTGAGTTACAGAAAGACAGTGTTAGGAAACACGCACTACTTAAAACCTGTCTACAAATGGAACCATATCTAACATGGCCCATGACCAGCTATGAACGTTTTCTATTGACAAGGTTCCGTTTTGACCTGTTTCATCTTCTATTGGCAGTACCGAGTGGAGCCCATCGAGGTCAAGTGTTGCCAACTTGCGGCTGCGACGGAAAGTCTCCGCAAGATCTGGCGCACTTTTTATTTATTTGTCCTTATTATATACTACCCCGGAAGCTCTACTTAAAACCACGTCTAAAGGAGCAGAAATTTGCACAGATTAAACCAGCACTTTATTACCTCCAACTCCTGAATTGTGACTGCACTTTACATGTATGCAGCTTTTTGAAACTAGCAATTACACTTAGGAAAAGTATGGAGGGATCATCATGCTGCTGTTGTTAGGTATAATGCTAAATTTGTATCTTTGTTATAATTATTTATATTTTTAAAGTGTATATTCTGCCTGTTACTTGTGTCTTATATTGTCTGTATAACTTCTCGTGTCATAAATGTAACGGATCAACTATATCTTTTTAACTGTATGCTTATTAACCTGTGCTTTTATGATTGTAATGTTAACAATCGAATAAAGTTATTTGAACTTGAACTTGAACTTGGTTCAATGGCTAATGCAATGGCGCTGTGCTTGATTGGCGAAAGCAGTCTACTTAACCATCGGGAACTGTATACCTGTTTTGTCGACTTTAAAGCGGCATTCGACCGTGTCAATAGGAATTTGCTATGGGCCAAACTGAAAAAGCAGGGCCTGCCGGAGTCAATCCTAATGCCGATCATCGACCTGTATAGCAACACCTGGATGCAGGTAAAAATCAACAATGGGCAAAGGCTAACCAGGAAGATACACACCTTTGATGGGTTGAAGCAAGGTTGTGTGCTGGCTCCCCACCTCTTCAATTTATTCATGGCCGGTTTAACATCAAGGCTCGATTTGGTCAATGCCCATCCGCCTCGGCTGGGCACGCTTCGTATAACCCACCTATCTTACGCCGATGATGTGGTCCTATTAAGCCAGACTCGAATAGGCCTGCATCGGCTACTACAGGAGCTGACCCGCTACACAAAACAGAATATGATAGAAATAAATTGCGCGAAAACAAAAACCATGGTCATAACCCGACGCCATAAACCGCCACAAACATTTACCATAGACAATGTCAAACTTGAAGCGGTGGGAAGTTACAAGTTTCTCGGGATACTGCTGGATAAGCGTCTTAACTTCCAGGCACAGTTTACCAGCATGGAAAAGAAGGGCATGGCCCTAACGCACGCCTTCACGAGCTTAGCTACTGAACTCAAGGGTCCTTTGGTCTCGCCACTGCTAACAATAATGAAAGCCAAACTTATTCCCACGATAGCTTACGGGAGCATACTGCACCACGGCAAGAGTGCACAACTTTTGGATAAGGTGCAAATGAGAATTTACAAGCGCATTTTTGCGCTACCAAGTGAAGCATCCCCGGTCCAGGTAAGACTGGAACTGGGCCTGAAAGCTCAAGTGCTACTGAGGAAGTATGAGACCATAAAATTCTGGTATAATGTCTGGATGCACCAAGAGATCATGATCTATTGTGCTATGTGGGAAACCATCATCAAATGTCCAAACTCAAATTACGCCAAGTACCTCAAAATTTCATTGGAAACAACAAACCTGATTGAACTCTGGGAAACCAAGCTCCAAGTACCTTTATTCAAACAGGTGGTCAGGAAGGCAGCCATCAAACACTCATTGTTGGATGACAAAATAGCTTTCAGTCTCAGGTCACATGCCTGGATGACTATTCAATCATACAAAAAACTAGTGCCGGCGCACTACCTGGACCTGACCTTCTCGCCTTATATCAAACATAAATATCTTAATATAAGGCTGGGTAGTTTGCCAACAAACGCCGAGCGTCCTAAGTGGAAGCCCCAAGAAAGTGAAGGGTGCGGGCTATGCGGTGCAGCAAGGCAAGACTTTATCCACCTAATTTGCATCTGCCCGGCTCTCATAGAGGAACGTCGGAAGTGGTTGAAAGCCAAGTTCAAGCAGTTTGGAACACGTACCTGTAGGTCTGCGATTATAAAAACATTATGCACCACAGACCCCCTATTCATTTGTAGATCAATCAAATGTATCGAACATTTTGAGAAAAAACAAAGATCATAGGCAAAATCTTGAACATGGAAATTGTTATTCTTTACCCCAGAAAGACACTTGTTTTTACTACCAATTTTAAATTTTATTATTCTCACATCAGTGTGTTTTTAGTATATTATCATATCTGTATTTTTGTAATGGTTTTAAATTAACTATACAATAAAGTTTCTTCTTCTTCCCTGCGCCTACCAAAAAATGAATATGTGCTTGTGCAACATAACTGGAGCTCATGTAAAGCGCTCCAATACCTTTGGGTTGAGTTTGTGCTATTAAATCTGCACACACAAAATAAAAAGTGGGGAAGGGATGTAGTAAACCCCCCGGCCACTATACCCCCACCCCCTAACCCCGGATGTATGACACCTCACCTTCTGGCCGGACATGGCCGGAAGATATGAATGAAGAAGCAAAAGATCACTTGCGGTCTTTGCCCGCTCATGATTACTTATGTGCGCTATGTGGTTCCGTTTTGCTGGCATGCCTCGGCCCAGGCCTCTCTGTGGGCCGTGTTACAACTATAATGACAATTTGGTAACGATTATAAGACTTTTAATTTTCAGTTGTTTTTGTTTTTAAATTTAAAAAAACTCCAAACTTTTTATGTCTTGTATGGCAGAGAACCAATGTTTTAAGTGCCAGTGAGGCGGTGTTTAATTTGTGCAGATGGTCACAGATGCTGGAAACCGGCACTCCTTTTTAGGGACCAAAACTTATTTTACACCTTCAAAATGTGGTCCATAGGAGAAGCCCAAAAAGTCAGAAAAGGGAGAAATAGGGCGAAGAAAAATATGGGGGAAAAGGGGCAAAGGGAGAAAGCTGGAACTGAAAAGGACCTCCATGAGTCAGATAAAGAAGGAGTAAGTGTAGGGTTTTGGAGGAAGTCACATGAGGTAGAATTAAGTCTAGGACTTCTTGGTATTTGGAAACCCTGGCCAGCACCAACGAAAAAAAGTTGTGCTCTGCACTTATTAATTTAGTATTGCAATTAAGAATATACTTTCTCTACTCATTATGTTCCAAACCGATGATTCGAGAAGGTTTTCGCACCTCTGATGACTTCATCGAGGGATATTTTGCACGCCCTCCTATCAAAACCCCATTGCGTCAAAGTTCTGCCAGCCCCTGATGGGAGCCAGTGACTGTAGCAGACAAACAGATGGAACGGTCTGAACCTAATTGCAAGCAGCGCGGGCCCTAAATCACGCCACAATACCATTTCTGTTTCACTGATGATTTTATGATGCTAAAACAGACAGCTGTCGGAAATGGTAACTGATGTTCAGCAAATGAGCTGCAGCTAATTTTACAAAGTTTATGGAATGATGAATGTGATAAACGAGCAAGGGCATCTTCCAGCGATGACCGATTACATTATCCCTGATTGAGTATTCTGCCAGCTCAGAAAACCTTCTCTAGCTGCAAAAAAGATATGAGGCAAAGCTAAATGAGTGGTTTTTTTTTTATTTTGCTCATTGGAAATTCATTTTTAGAAACGAAACCGTGCCTGGGTTTAATGGAGTCCTGCTTTTATGTACTACTCATATTTTCAAGTGTTTTGCGTTTTTATAGACTTCTGAAAATGGTGCACATCAAAAGGAAGATAAGTGGCAAAAGCCTAGGAGTTTGAACTAATGGCTCCATTTTCGTTGTGGGGAAAAACACTTATATATTATTGGCTATGAATAGAAAAAACTTTTTTCTTACTATATTTTTTTATTATAGAATTAGTAAAAAATGTAGCATTTATTTTGCTCATTTGTTGCACACAGGGCACGAACTAAACAATATGGCCGTGCTTACCATAAACTGAATATTTCGTTTTAATTTATTTATTACGATAGTCATATAGCTTGGACCTAGCAGCACGAACAAACACGTGCTTCACATGTACTAACATATTGTAATAAACTAGAGTAAGGGCCTATTTTACAATGTCGTTTGCTGCTTTCTATTATGTTCACATTTTGTCCAAATGTCAGTTTTTCCAAACTATACAACGCTCGAAGCCCACATTCATAAACACGTATAATACATAAACACACTGTGAAATGGCATCAGGAACTTTATTTTTGCGGCCTTCAAGTGGAGTTTTGATAGGTAAACGTTTAAAGAAAATCTTGGAAATTCAAATTGAGCTGGAGTTCAAGGCTCTGGGAGATTGATAAAACTTGAGAAGCTTTCATTTTCTGCATATAGAATTCCCAGCAGGGAGTTGGTTTTGCTTGCAGTGTGTTTCTGTCCTCCTTAGTGTAGAGGTTGTCTCTCAGGTAGGTGGTCAAGTGCTTTGTGTGAGGAAGAACATTATGAAGTTTGTTGCGAAATTAAATCAGTGCAAAAATAGGTGCTATAGATTAAAAATGAATGTTTCTATTGCTAGAACTTAACATGCATTTGCCTGTTGTCTGTTCTGTAGATACCAGTGGTTAAGCTGTTTCCTAATTGAAAACGTTATGACCTAACAACAGTGTGTTTTTGTTACATTGGTTTTACTACCCCTCGCAGATTATTAACCCCCATTGTGACAGACCAAACTCTAGCGATACATGGGGGCATATGTACAAACCCCTATCACCACGGGAACATCATTTATTTTTACTTAACGTGGCTTAATGCTGCCTTGTAAATAAGGCATCCTTTCATGCTATGCTTAGAGTGAAAGGGGAGGTCAATGGGTGTTGCAGTGGGCGTTCCACCGCAACGCCCAATCCTTCTGACGATGCCTCCCATTTACAATAGAGGCGTAAATAGGAGGCAGCGCCAGAATTGAGACCAGGGAAAACCTGGTCTTAACCTGGCAAAGCAAGGAGAAATGTTTAATTTCTCCACGTTTTTCCTGTTTTCATGTGTGCTGCATTGTGCAGCACACATGAAAACAACAAAAGGCCAATGATTGTTTATGTACAGGAAGGTACCCCTTTCTTCACATAAACAATATTTTTTTTTAAATGCTGTTTTGCAACTTCTGTGTGTGCTGCATTAAGCAGCACATATAGAAGTTACAAAATGGCATTTCAATATTGTTTATGTGCAACCTTCCTGTTCATAAACAGTCTTCCCCTGCACACAGACACCCTTGCACTATGGTGCAAGAGTGCCTGCGTTGGCGCTAAGCTGTTAAATTTAACACCAGCACAGGGGGAAACGCAGGGCGTGTAGTTAAGCCAAGGAGGTTAACAACACACTCCGCCACTTCCCTTGTACATATGGCCCATGGTTTTCTAGGATTAAAAAATGCATTCAGAATGCAGAGATTAATTTGTCTCTGCCAGATAAAATTAAATTGCCTTTTTTTCAACATTATTTTTACTAATGAGGCCTACCTGGAAACACTGATTCCAATGCTTTGTTGAAGGCTAAGGATGTCTTCATTCCTGTTTTCTCAATTCCTCTTATCGTGTACTTATCCAGAAAATAAACCTAAAAGACTTCACCTACAGATGATGCTTAGATTGAGCTGGTGGTTGCCAGTAGGAGTTGCTGTCATTCATTTTTAGGGACCAGCACTTATTTTTTTGGTATCAGATGTTTCTGAAAGCAAGAAAGGGAAACCTGCAAAGGGAAAAGGAGAAAAAGACAGAAAAACCATCACAAACGGGTAAAGCAGGGACCTGCAAGAGTGAGATAAAGTAGTAAGAAATGTCTGGTAGTGGATTAGAGGTATCAGGTGGTTTAAGGCTACACCGCCTTCATATTCTCTGTGCCAACATTTAATAGTGCCAGTTGTGGGCTTCTGAGCTGATTTTCGGGCATCAGCCCTCATTCTTTTAAGCACTGGTGGCAGCATATTGTTGGAAAATAGGAATGTTGAGTGTGAGAAGTGATTTAGAGCAGGACATTGTGAAAAATGTGGTTTTGGTTGAGGGGGGTGAAATCCTACTCAAGCAAGAGCCACAATCCTTGTCAGGGTGAACCACAAAAAGTCACCAAATAAACTCTGCCTAAACCTCTGTTAGCTTGACACAAAGGCATTCAGGCTCATTTTACAAGTAATATTAAATTTATACAGCATTTAAAAAACAAAAATAAAAAAGGAAACAGCACAAGAGAAAATACACACCAATTTACAAAAATAGGTAAAAATGTAATACATTTTTTGACTCCAAAACAACAAAAATCCAATCAGTAGAACTAAAGATATGCAATTTCAAATATATAAAGTAAGTATAGCTGGTATATGGTTGCAGGAGACTGGTTGAAAGTTAAAAGTTCAGGCTGAGGGTGATGGAGCATGGGCCAAAAATAGGGGCTAGGCTAGTCACACTGAAAAAGTTACCTTCTAAATTGCAGTGCAAAGAGTTCCATTTGCGGTGGTGGAGGACGTGAGGAGAGGTGACAGTGTCATAGAAGGTCGTCACTGTTGCACGAACATCAAGCCGGTAATAACAGACATTCGTCACTGTAGTCTGGGCATCACAGACTGTCGTTTCTGGAGCTTTACACTGGTGGTTGGCACGGGCAGCAAGATCATGGTGGGAATGTCCTGTTTGCGGTCATGAAAATCCCAAAACTTCAGAATCCTTCCTTTTCTTCAAGGAGAAGTTCAACTGATGCCACACCGGGGGTCCAGGACCCCGAAGCCCTTCTTGGGTCTCAGCATCTCGCTTCAGCCGAGGACAACAGGGCTCGGGCCGGTCCAGTTGCAAGTCCAGATGGGTCCAGTTGCAGGTCCAGGTAGGTCCATTGGCAGCAGGAACCACAATGCACCTACTACTTCTAGGTTCACTGTCTTTACCGCCCTCGAGAAGTATACATCTTTTCTACAGGTTAGCACATCCACTACAATGCTATTTTAATTCCAAATGCAGTTGTCACTAAGCTTAACAGAATTTGGAAATATGTCCACAGCACGGAAAGGTGCAGAGAATTTTGAGGTTCCACTTTTCTATCAAAGTTTCACCTATACCACATCTAACACTCACCTCAGTAGGGCTAGCAGCCTTACGCACATCAAAACTTCTATATTCTCACATTTTGAGATCTTTTCCTATCACGTTCCTTACACACTTCCCCCTTAAGATTGTCACACCTCATCCACAATGGCTTTATCACAGTGCTAGGTTTCCTACACTGAAACAACTGAAAGTGTACCCTACCCTGGATTATGTGAGGTGTTACAATCCTTATTTTGGGTCTTAAAAAATTGGATAGATTCTTTTAATATTCGATTGAACCTCTCTACCATCTTGTTAGTCTCTGGATGATTGAGAGAATATTTCTTGTGCTTGATCCCTCTCAAGAATCTTCCATATCTTTGGACACCAATTGGACGCCATTGTCCATCAAAATACAGTCTAGGAACCTATCTCTCCTGAAAACATCCCTGAGAAAAGTAATTACATTACTAGTTTCTATACTTTGCGTAATGCAAATTTTAGGCTAACATGAGAACATATCCAATGGAACTAAAGCATAATACTGACCAGCCTTACTTGTGACTGGCCCTAGTATCACCTTCCACACTCTCTCTGGGCTGTTTCACACTATCACCGGTTGAACTCTTGTTTTGCAACCCATGTCACTAGCGCAACATACCATGTACTCTCTCACACACCTCTCAACTTGTGTGTCCATCCCCGGTCACCAGAAGTGCAACCTGATTCTCTCTTTAGTCTTATAAATTCCTAAATGTCCATGGTGACCATACTGTATAAGCTTCTCTCAGACTTTACTCGGAGGAATCATCTTGTACCTTTCCAAAGCAACCCAATATTTTCAGACAATTCATCATCACTATCCAAAACATCAAACCACATTCACTCACATCTTTTTTAGAGTTCCATCTTCTCCTGACCAATATTCTTATCTCCTTTAGAACTTCATCTTCATCCAAAAAACATCTCCACTCATCTTCACTGACCACCCTATCACAGAGCTTGCATACCTTATAATCATCTAGGTCCCAAATCTTGTCCTCAAAGATCAAGGTACTGCATGCTAGTACTACTGACGCAACCCATTCCGTAGCATCAGTCTTTACAATTATCCCCTCCTTTTCTAATTTATTAAGTTCAGTTCATATATTTTGTCTCAAAGCTAGAGATACACCTCGTACCTTGCGTGCAGCAGGTGAGCCTTCACTGTTTAGGGGAGTTTTATGTATGTAATCAGACGGACATCCCAACTTCTCTTCAAAAACTTCCTTAAACTCCTGACGAAGTTCTCATGGCAACCCATGCACACCTTCCGTGACTTCATCTAGTGCTGTGGACAAATATTCCAAAATTATACTTAGTTAACTATTCGGATATAGCATGACAGCTAATTCTTTTTGGTGGAATTAACTAATGATGCTGTGTCCTCACCATGAAACATAAATCTTCCCGGCCGTGAGATGCCCTTTGTATTCTAAAACACCATTGAAATGCCCTACCAACTTAAGGGGCTGCCCACCATAAGCCAGTGGATGGATTTCTGGTTTGAAGAGATTGACCGTGCCTAAAAGCTTACATGGGCAGAAATCTTCAGGTATCGAAGAGATTTTAGTAGAGGAGTCAAACAGTATGTCAACACATCTCCCATTGAAATTTACAACAAGACCTCTCGTCCAACTTAGAGAACGACTTCCCCACTATGTAAATCATCATATTCAACATCATCTTCATCATCTTCATTAAATACCACTACTTCTTTAACTTTCCTAATCTTATTCCTACTTTGGGACCTGCAAGTTTTAGCAAAGTGCTCAGCTATTTTTCCTAAGACCAATTCTTGAAGAGAGAAAGATCAGATGGTCGAAGTAATGCCCAGAAACCTGCTTACTTGAATTATCGCACTAGTATGTATTTGCTTCTGGATTGTGATCAGCCAACCTGTTGATCTGGTCTGCAAGGGTATGAAGGCCTGATTCTGCTATGAACAGTCTGCTTGATCTACTGGAGAACTAACTCTGAAACCCATTTTGCCTGGAGCGGCATTGGAACATTCCCAGTGAACGATACATGCTAAGATGGTCAGTGGACTAAAAACAGGTATTTGTGAGAGCAAATGTGCTGATTGGTTTCAGGCAGCACACCAGAAGTAGGCCTGGGCATGAAGTTCTGGTTGTGGAGTTTGCAGAGTTTTTCCCACTCCACACAGTGCGCGGCATTCTGAAAAACTTACAGAGCGGACTTTTTTCCTTGCTGGACAAAGTTAAGTTGCCGAACGCAAGTGAGGAAAATCATACACCAGACCATGACCCGGCAATATTTCTCTACACAGTCAGTAGCGGGTGGATACTACTGATCAAGTTGAGAAACCTTCTCTTCACATTGAGGAAGCTTCCGCTCAACTAGAACATCTACCCGAGCATCAAAATAAAAGCAGCGGCTTCTTGTGCTATGCTTGCTGCCATTTGCACTGGACAAACACCCAGCACCAAAAATCAGTGCAAACGGCCTGTCCCAATGTACTCTGTCACTTGTGGAACTCAGCGTAGCACAACAACGATTTTGGGTCACTTCGTGGGGTTCTTCATAGCAGAATTCTGCAAACTCTGCCCAGACCTAACCAGATGTCAACTTTGTTTTCTGGTGAGCCATTGACTCTTACAGTCTAGAAAGGCATGAGCCATTCTGGATCTTCCAAAATAATTCTCCTTGTGGTGCTTGGGGTCCTTGCTAGTTAATTGTGCTACAGTGTTGCTGCACCTCGCTGTTGGTGCATGGCTGTTGGTTTTCAAGACCTTTGAATCCTAAAGAACAGATTATGGACCTTTTGGCTTACAGAGTAGTATCTTGAAATCATGTTTGATGTGAAAACCTACTTTGAGCGATTCTTTGCACACTTGTTTGGCACATTTGTTTGAACTCAAAATACTTTAGTTGTATGTTCTTCTAAGAGTTCCTGTGATGGTAGAGAACAGATGTGTAAGAGGACATTCCACATGTATATAAATGTTCATGAATGTGTCCATCGGTTGAAATGCTATCAACCCAATTCAAAAGCATAGTTTTGAGCATATTCATACAATGTATGTTAGAAAGCAGATTGGATGGTAACCCACCACAAATAATATTGTCACTATTCTTGTTAGGTCCAGTAATGGTTTCAATAATGTAAACCTGAGCTCTGGCACAGAGTAGCCATGCTTAACTTAAGGAATGATGTAAAGCATTTAAAACAGTTAAGAGTCAAAAATACAACACAATAAAAATCACACTTCAACTCATACAAATAGAGACTATTTTATTGGGCATAATGACACCAACATTTTAAAAAACTAATATGGGAAACCAGAGATATGAATTTTTAAATTGTAAAAAAAGAAAATAGTACCAAAAAGTCTGCGGTCATCCAGTTGTGCTTGACCACTACCTAGGTGGAAGTTGAGGCTCACTATGATGGAGAGTAGATCAGATCATAGACTGGTTTCATCCTTGTTGGAAGTTTTACCAGTCACTAAAATGAAAGTCAAAAATCCTCTATGAGGGTAAGCAGGTTGTGGCCAAGTTAGTTTCCACAAGGCTAGATAGCTGTCAAACAAAGCCCCAGTGAAGACGTTGACTTTTGACAGGAAAGCTCCAAGTGGGAGAAATTCAAAATGTGCTTGCAAAGAAGGTTACTTGTCAGCTGATACTTTTGGTTCCTTCACCCTGTGAATACTTCTACCTTTAGATTTGTTTGGAGCTTAGATTCCTCCAGAGGGGCAAGGCTGCACACTGCAGCCACACAGGGCTCCACAAAGCTGGATTCCTTTTCTGCAGTGTCCCACTGAAACAGATTTGCTGTGGAAAAGCTACGAGAGGGAGCAAGCTAAATGTTGCTATGTCTGTTTGACTTGGCAGGTTTGTTTGGGTCTTCTGTCAGTTCTTCAGACAAAAAGTAGTAAAATGTTACACAAGGAAGTCACCAGCAGGCTAAAGGGCAGGACCAGTTGAATCTGGCCAACGGAGCTCTTTCAGGAAAGTGGTTTAGTGCAGCTTTTGTGTCCCCTTAGCTTAACAGGAGGTCAGCAAACTGACTCTTGGAGTCCAATTCTTATTCTTGGGTACAAGTGGGGACAGGTCCAATCATTAGGGCTCTCCTCACAGGTCACAAAGGCAGTTTCAGTAATTTTCCCATTTTCCACAGGTTCACTAGTGTTCTGAATAATGAACCCAAGGGTGTCATATTTATATTTGGCACTAGCCATGGTGGGGGTGACTCCAGTCCCCTACCTAACTAATGGGGAAAATGTTCCCCAGGGAACCCTTCCTACTTTTGCAGCAGTTCCTGTGTGTCCTACTGCAAACAGTACCAAAGTACCCCTCTGTACTGAAATTCAACATGGCAAAACATTTCTTTCCCTGTGCCCATCATAGAGGTCTGGCCAGCGAAATGAGTAAATCCTCCCCTGTGGTCACTTCATACCAGTTCTGGGGCAAGGTTCTCTCCCACTCGGATAGGTTCCTGGCTGGCTAGTTAGACAAAAGGAAGGCAGGCTAACATGTAAGTTACATCTGGCAGTGACATGGTATGCATCCTCGGGGCCTCGGGCCATCCTGTCAGGGGAAAGTCAACTTCTTCTCACACCAAGTAATTTGTCTTAGCTCTATAAGCCAATTCATACCTAAACAAGTTCCTGGGTGAAATTCAGGCAAATTCGCTTCTAGAGGCTTCATGCAGGCTAAAGCTAATATTTTAAAGATACCTCTTGTAAAATGTGTGTTAAAAATTTGGTTTTAGCAATAAATTAGATGTGTAATGACTATTTGGGCATTTAAGGCCTTGATAGGGGTGACTTATTGATATGTAAAAAGCAGGTTTGAGTCTATCAAAATGGGTAATTTTGCAAGGTTTCATTTGAAACCTACACTGCCAGGCTACTGGTGGCAGGCCTGCTGGTGTGTTGTATTGTCACTTTAGTGGTGGTACAATATAACTTGCAGTCCTTGGGTGATTTTTGTGCCATAAACCAGGGAGTTATAGGTAGGTTAAATATGCCAATTGGGTGTATCCAATACAACATTCCTTTAGGGGTCAGAGCACATGCACTGGGCACTGGATAGCAGCGTCCTAAAGTGCAGAGTCCAAAACCCAGCAATACAATCTAGCAAAAAGTGGGGGTGAAGATAGAAAAGAGGCAAAAGGGCATTTCCCTACAGCTTGTTTCAATGGTACAATTATTTACACAAAGTAGGATTTAATTACATGATCATGTCAAAAGAACCGTTTATCTACAACCAGAAATACACATCTTAGTGAAAATGGTTACCATGCAGGTGTATCACTTTACTTGTGTTGGGAAATAGATATTGTGCATAAGTGAAGTATTTGTGGTTTTTTGCTAACATACTTGAAGCAAGAAGTACTACATTACCATATTTTTCCGTTGGTAAGAAGGTGAGAAATAATTCTGAGGGGGTGAGTTGGATGGTGGCAGAGTGGATATGTAGATGGTGGCACAGGCATTCCCATAGGAGGGTGTGGCTGTTGTGACGCTGGAGTTGGTGGCAATTGCAGCGTTCTTTGTGGATTGTGTCTGCCTTTGCTCTTGCCATACTGCTACATGATTTTATAGCCTCTCTTATAGCAATTTATACTGACTGTTTCTGGAGTAGTTGTATTATCTCTGTGGCTGAATCTGACAGCAGGAGGCAGCATAAAGCGGAAAATAAGAACAATAAGGGTACACAACCAATATAGAATAGCCAACTCGATTTGGCAATGGATTTTTCACTGTGCAGAACAATTTGTTCCTAACAAATATGCCCATAAATGTTTGTCATCTAGCATCTAGGTTAAATTTGACTAAACTAGACCCACTTTTCTCTATAATGTTGCATATTTCAGCAGACCTTTGACCAAGTATTTATTGGTTTGAAATGTTTCTCTTGATGTTGTGCTATAAAAACTTTTTAACAAGTGAAATAGCAAAAAGCTGTCCTTGTTCACCAAATCTGACATGCATTTAATGTCAATAGAAACGACCTAAAAAGTAACAATATGACATTAAGGGCCTGATTACAAGTTGAGGCATTATTCATATAAATAACAATACCATGGAGTACTTTATTTATCTGGTATGATAAATAACACCTATTATGGGTTTATGGGGAATAACATGCAGATTTTGTTGTTTAACTCACCAAAATTTGCATGATGCAGTAAATACTATAGGTTTTCCCCTTTTACATTTCATCAGGTTTGACTTGCCAAAATTTAACAAATGTTGGTTTATTTAATGCATTGAATAATTATTGAATGTGTGAAATAAAACCAAAGTCGTAATTCCTTCCTGTGCGTAACCAGGAATTTAACGAGCTACTCATTATAGGTCACCTAGCTGAGTAAAGGATGAAACAGAGTGCTAACCGGAACAATAGGAAAAAAAATAAAAAGAAATTCACCGGTTTTGAAGGAAATCATGCAGAAAGACAAAGTATGCATTTGGACAACATGTACAGAAAGAACAAAGAGCTATTTCAGAAATGTCATTTATCTTCAAGTGCTATCTGGAAAAACTAAGGGGCTTATTTATGAGAGCCCTGATTCCTTTTTGTACCGCGTAAAGTGTTACATGTATGATGCAGGGCTCTCATAAAGATTTATGAGGACACGCAAAGCCACCTTACATGGCTTCGAGTAGCCTCATAATCATGAGTACGGCAACTCAGCAATAATCGTTGTGTCGCTTTACTCTGAGCCCAAGAAGTGTTCCATGGGCATTGTGTGTTGGTTTTTCCACACAACACACTTGGAATTTGACACTGCCCTAGATTTATAAACTAATCAAACCTGGGGAAGCGCCAAATCCATACGCCTCCCAAGGTGAGATGCAGCTGGATAAATATGTGTCTCAATGTTTTTTCCTCTTTTCATGTGTTGCTGCATTCTGCAGCACACATAGAAAGAGGAAAAAGTCTCTTATGATTTTGTTTGAGCAGGAAGGTTCACCTTCCTGCACTGAAACAATCCTGCATGCAATGGAGACACCCTTGTACTATGGTACCCTTTTACTGTGGCGTAGGGCTGCACTGCAAGGTACCTTGCTGTGATGTCCCACACCAAAAATCTATAAATAAGCTGGTAAATTTGCAGAAACATAACAAACAATATTGACACCGAATGCAAATCCAACCACACTCCACTAGCAAGTACTGAAGAAGTCATTTCTACCCATCATTTGGTTGTTCTTGCAATGGCTGGACTGGGAACTGCAACTGGTCCTGGCAAACAGCTTGGCCGGTCCCCTGCTGACGCTTTTGTTACGGGGGTCGATATTGCAGCTAAAACCAAGGAGTCCAAAACCAGCCCCCACCCAGGTGGCCTACTGGGGAAACACCCGGTGCCCTGGTTCCTGCAAACAGGCCAGCCTCAGAATCCATTACATACTGGTCTGATTCATATGAAACAAATACTAAGCAGCCAGTATCCAATTCTAGCCTGTTACCAGTCACTGGCCAGAGACTAGCTAGCAGCCAGGTCTAGAGTCAGAAGTCTAGCCTCCCAAAATCTAAATGAGGCCCTTTGTGTAGGCTGGCCTCCCAAAATCTAAATGAGGCCCGTAGTTTAAGGTTGAAAAACATTACCCAATTTAAATTTACAGATAGTACAAAATTTCATAACCAAATAGAAATGTTATTTGTTAGACACATTAAAAATTTCACTATCAGTGCCATGTGAAATTAGCCATACATGTGCATAGAAATCCACAACATAAATACAAAAATATATACATAAATATATTAATTCTCACAATGTCATCCTAAGAATCCTGGCAAATAGTTTTAATACAATGACAAGAGATAATCTCCTCTGGCGAGCGTAACTTTGCAGGCTGCTGTTAAATTTTAAGTATATGCAAATTCAACATTGGAACTAAAGGTACTTCCAAACTCTTAAACTATCTTACCTTTATATATACTTCTACCTGACGTCTCCTCTAAGAGCCCTGGGGGTAGGGCGCCTTGTAACAATAAGCAGGGACATTTTAAAATATGTTCCCTGGGGAGGGAAAAACTGCCAATATATTTTTTCTCCATTGTAGCATATTGGCTCCTTAGGCTAACATGGGAATACCTTTCATAAAATATAACTATTAATAGGAGCAAGCGAAAAACATACTTCAAAGTTTTAAAAGGATAGAATAAATTCAACAACTTGCCAATTTTAGATTTATTATAACTATCACAGAAAATAAGTTATAGAAGTTTTTTCTGATGAACCAAAATCCAGCCTTCCAGTAACCTTTCCTGATTGGCCAGCCTTTGACAGTCTGAGCCAAACTGCTCTGATGAGCTGTAAAGTGGCCTGCACAGAGACAAAGGACATCTGGTGGAACGAGATCTTCATCTGCAGAGCAAAAGACAGGATGGGGGTGGAGTAGCCAAATTGGTTTTCAAAGAGGGAATGACAGTTAGGACAGGACACAGGCTCACACCTACATTCTGCACCCTCAGCCAGACAGGAGCCTCAGTAATTGAATTGAATTGGCAAAGGGGCTGTAAGGGGACTATTAGGAAACAGTCACACCAATGGGTTGAATTAGCTAGTTCTAAACCGCTAGGAAAGAGTTTTTCGATTTTGGATTTTAAAGGATTAGTGTTTTCTAGGACAAGAATATGTCACACTGTGGAGTAACTTGTCATACCTGAGGGTGGCATACTGCACCCCATTGGTTAGGGGTGCCCCCCTGCTTGTCACCCAAGAACACTGGAAAAATATGGGTAAGCTGTCCAGCATCTCAGATCTCTGCCTGAAACTACAAGAAGAAAAAGTGCTGCCATGCTGAAAACCTGGCCGTCACCAAGAGAATTGCATTCTGAATGACTACACCTGCTTCACATTTTAGAACCACATCACTAAGGACTTTGCCTTGCTTTTAAAAGTGAAGGAGTGGACTCTCTTTCAAAGTAACAGGTTAAAAGAGCTCCTCCTGCATCTCTTCCAGCAAGAAACAACCAGCTTACCACCTTCAACTGGACTTTAAAGGATGTGCCTAAGTGCATTGTGGGATACGTAGTCCCAACATTCCAAGGAGCAACTCAGAGCTCCATAAGGTGACTGACCCATCGATAGGAAAAAACCCGGCAACTTTGAACCATAACTCGGTCTGAGATTCAGGTTTGCCCCGCTGAAGCTTTTCGTAATTGAAGAGACTTTCAGGAGTTGACCGAGGCATCGTGCTGAGCCAAGCCACTGTCGTTAAACCCAAAGCTGGCCTGATGAAGAGCCTTGCTCAACGTCGAAAGAAAAAGCTTAAAAAAAAGTGATTTAATCAGAAGGTAAAAACTTGACCAGGGCCTACTGCTAAGTGTATGTAAACCGCGCTCCATCACGCTTGGCCTGAAACTCTAACTTTGTTCCGGTCAAATGCACCAGATTTCCCAGAGTAATGCTTTTTGTTTTTAGGCACTAGAAAGTGTTTATTCTTTAAAAATTCCCTATATTGGATTTTTGTCGTTAATGTCAAACAAGCCCCTGGCAGGAGTCCCATCCTGTCTAGATCCAAAGACATGATATTGGAAGACTGGAAATCAAGAAAGAAAAAAAGGAAATTTCCAAGGAACCAGCATTTTTAAACTACCCACCTACAGATATCAGGCTCTCTCTTTCACTTCTTTGAGCAAGAAAGGAGCTGAAAGCTAATCTCATCAAGGAGCACATTATCCACCATTGATAGGTAAGCTTGAATACCCCAGGCCCATGGACCAAAATAAACATCCAAGACCCTCCTAACTGGTGTAAAGGCTTGAATCTTTCCTTCCTTGCCACTGCTGCACTGTTATTCTACGTTTTCCAGCAAGGTAAACATTACAAGTACAAGAATAGTAAATAATAAAAACAAATTGTGCTGGTTTGCATCACTTTTGTGACGCAAACCCAGCGCAGAATGTTGGTAGATCTGCCTCTTAGTATAGTACATATAAAGTTTGTTATGCAAAAGTTAGAAGTATACTGCTATGTGTTTCAGTTTGTAAACACACTGTTGTGCTTTACATTACGATTTTTGGTTTGACATATTTCCCCTGTTAAAATATAGTGTATTATTATAATGAACAATTGTATGGAATCAACAACACTGGAACTCATAGGTAATACAATACATCAGTACTGTTAAATGCAGGTGCAGGAAAGCTAGGTGTATTGTAAATTTCAACAATAACCACCAACCGTGTTAAAGAGCTGAATTTACATTCAAGGTTTGCAACTTTATTTAGTGTGGATACATTGAAAATCTTGCCAGGGTCGGGCCATTTAGGGACTCATTTGAACATCACCCATACAGGAAATACACAACTGAAATGTAGAATGATTCCAAAGAAGAAGGATGGATTTAGATTTAGAATATAAATGGCTTTAAACAAACTGTAATACAACAATGGTAGTATTGCCAATATACACCCTCGTAGACTTCATTTAGCATTTCTATTGAACTAAATAAAAACAAACGTATATTTTGAGAGTACTCAGATTCTGCACAAAGGGAATTTCACAGCTCAGTCGGTATTCATATTATAGTTACAAATACATTGGAATCATTCATAAATGCACATACATATTAAAATATATAATTTTAGCTTTCTTTAATTTGCCTAATTCAGGCAGAAATAAATATAATTATTTGTATCTGGACGATTCTGGAGAAAACAAAAGTTTACATAAATTAAGGCTGTTATGATCATCATGTCTTTGTTATTAAACAATGTTTCTCATATGGGAGTTCATAAAATGTGGTGTTGGTTGCATTCTAAATTACTTAACCCTTAGAATTGTGGAGCATGGTCAGATGCCACGCAAGATGGCCACCAGCTTCTGATGCTCCCGAGCGACTCAGGTGGAATATCGAGAGTGTTCATAATGCCACGTGCTCTTCTTTCAGCTGGAATGCTATATCAGAAAGTGGGCGCTTGAGACCTTTGAGTCTTAGGGTGGTATTCCCCCAAATATGTTTGCCTTCCCCTTCCACTTTTTGTTGATCTTGTTCTTGCTAGCCTTAGGACTCTTCACATCATACCACTGCTAACCAGTGCTAAAGTGCATCTGTTCACTCCTTAAAACATGGTAAATTTACCTTATCCCCATTAGGCATATTTAATGTACTTATAAGTCAATAGTAAAGTGATACTTTATGTACCTGGAGCATTTAAATGAAATGCTACAAGTGGGTCTGCAGCAATTATTGTGCCAACCACGGAAGTAGTCCTTAAACATGTCTTGGGAGTGCTACTGCAGCCTTTGTGTGTACTTTTTGCGAAGTGAGAAAAAGAATGATGATGGATTCAACCCAGATCTGTGACTGGGGGTGAGTATCTGAAAGGTGTTAGCGCTCCATCCATCATCTCCTTGTCTTTGCTTTGTTTGCTCTTAGAACTGGGGGTCTCTAGTTGGCAGAGGTAGGTACCACTGTCCAAATAGGGACCCTTGCTTCTAGTCAGGGTAAGGAGGAACCACTCTTTAGATAACCCCTGCTCACCCCCTTGGTAGCTTGGCACGAGCAGACAGGCTTATCAAAGGCAATGTGTAAAGTATTTGCACCAACACTCACATAAACACAGTGAAAACACCACAAATGGACTCCACAACAGTTTAGAAAAATAAACGTATTAAATCTAAACCAGACAAGACCAAAACGACAAAAATCCAATATACACATTCAAGATACAGTTTTTAAAGAGTTCTTAGTGGTTGCATCAAAATAATCCACAGTTGAGTTAGAATAGTTAACAGTCACGTCATGATTAGCCAACAGTACCTTTAGATGTGACAAAGTTCCAAAACAGAAGCTGGTGCAGTGGAAAACAAGCGATGCCTCACTCCTGAGACCCTGGGGAGGCGATGCGACAGCCCCGCTGGACGCAACGGGCATGTTGCGACTAATCCGGTCTGTATTGGGAGGGAGGCAATACCTTGTATGGATTCCGGTGCGTAGGTTCCGCAGGGAGCGTCTCGCAAAGGCACGATGCGACGATCTTTGGGGCGGCGACGATCTCAGGTGTGGCGGCGATGCGCGGGGCATCGTCGATCTTCCCCACTCATGGCCCCTCAATGCGATGGCTCTGCAACGGTACTCGCAGCGACGTGATGCGGAGCCGTGCGGCGATCTCACCCAGCGATGACAGGCTCTGCGACGATAACTGCAGCAATGGTACTTTTCCCGCATCCGGAGCGCTGCGTTCCGCAAGCGAAGGATGCGTCGGTTCTTGCAGCTGAAACAGGCACTGCAATGATCTCGATCTTCGCGGTGGCGGGATGCGTGAACATTTGCAGATAGTCTTAGTTTCTTGTTCTCCAGCTTTCCAAACAGCAGGCAACAACTTCCAGATGCTCCTCAGTCAGATTCAGCACTCAGGAAGGGCAGAACTCTCTCAGCAGAGTTCAGGGAAAGTTGGGGGGTGAAGTCCTTTTGTTCCTGGGACTTCTTAACAGGAGGCCAGCTCACAACAGGCCCTTGGAGATCTCTTCAAGCAAGGGGACAAAGCAACAACAAAGTCCTTCCCCTCTCCTTTACAGCAAAGAAACTGCAGGTCAGTCCAGCAAAGCAACAGCAGGACAGTCTTCCTTCTTCATTCTTCCAGCTTTCTCCTTGGCAGAGGTTCCTTCTTGATTCCAGGATGATCTAATTTTCTGTAGTCAGGGGTCCTGTACATATACCCAAAACGATTTTGTTCCCTTTGTGCAGGAGGGCTGTGAGCCCGGTCTGAACCAGTTCTGGGTGTTCCTTGAGCACTTTGTTTTCGTGGCCTCTCCTTTCAGAAAGAGGGGCAGGGTCGCCAGCCGCCCAGCAGGAGGTGGAGCCAGCATTGTGGAAGGCAGGCACAGCCCTATTTAGGCCCAGGTGCTATTCTCTCCCACCACTCTAGATGCAGATGGAGCTATTCAGCTCAGGGATGGCCCACTCAGCCTCTGGGAGCCACCCAGCCCCTGCCACTCACAAACCAGACAGTCAATTCGCAAACAGGCCAAGGCACACAGAAAGGTCAGACAAGAGAACAGCCACTTTCTAAAAGTGCTGTTCTCAAACACAGGATCTAAAAAAACACCTTTCCTAAAAGATGTGTAATTAAATTTTGAGTTCAGGGATACCAGACTTTTATGTCCTATCTTGCTCCTATGGGAAGATATGCAGGTAACCACTGTAGCCAGCGTTCCCCATGATAGCCTATGGGCAAGATAGCCTTACCATAGTGAAAAACGAAAATGGCTGTCATTCACTACCAGAGCATGTCACCTGCACTAGTACATGCTCTACCTTTCACATACACTGCACCCTGCCCAAGGGGGTACCTTGGGCCATCCATAGGGGTGACCAAAGTGCACAGAAAGGGAAGGGTTAGGACTGGACAGTGGGGACACTGACCAGGAGGATATGGCAGTTCACAGACGGCACACAAACACTGCGGTGGCAGGCCCGAGACACTATTTTAGGGCTACTCAAGTGGGTGGCACAATCAGTGCTGCAGGCCCACTAGTAGCATTTGAATCACGAGCCATGGCACTCTCAATGGACTTTACTAGGGGCTTCTTGGTAATACAAATATGCCAATCATGGATAACCAATCACAATAACTGTTTATACAGGGCGCACTTGCACTTTGACACTGATGCGCAGTGGCAAAGTGCCCAAAGCATAACCAGCAAAAACAAAATCCAGCACAGCATCAAAAATACAGGAGGAGGTAGAGGCAAAAAGGCAGGGGGAAACCACGCCAAGGATGCCAGGTCTAACATTTGCCCTAAGTTGGCAGGATATGGCCAGACATGAGTCCCTAGCTCACTTTGCCACTGGATTCAAGCTAGTCTGGCCGATGCGGAGTGTTACCACAAAACCGGTCCCATGATGCTGGTTTCCGGTCCAGGGAAGATTTGTCTTGGCAGTTCGGGTGGACTGTTCCCATGAGGAACATGGTCAAGACTGATATGCATATGGCTTGGTCTGAACTGGAGGGGGCGAAGTGAGTTAAAGAATGATGATGGATTCAATCCAGATCTGTGACTGGGGATGACTGTCTGAAAGATTTCAGCGCTCCAACCATCATCTCCTTGACTTTGCTTCACTTTTAGGACTGCCAGTTCAACCTGGCAAAATAAACCTTTTGCCAGGCCTAACCCTTCCTTTTTAACATATGTCATCCCTAGGGGAGGCCCTTACCAGCCTAGAGGGCAGAATGCAATGTATTTAAAAAGTAGGACATGTAATTTTAAGTTTTACATGTCCTAGTAGTGAAACACTCCTAAATTAGTTTTTCACTCCTGCAAGGCCTACCTCTACCATATAACGTTGAATTTACCTTAATATATTTAATAAGATGTGATTTCTTAATTGAAACAGGTAAATAGTTCATGTTGGGTGTCTTTAGAATTATAGCAAAAAATCCAAACTCATGTTGAAGTCCGATTTTACATCACAAAATTGCCACTTTTAGAAAGTTGGCATTTACCTGCTTTTGCCAGTTAGTGTGTGTAGCTTTCCCCTGGGTCACATGACTGGGTATATCTGACAGTTGGGCTGTGTGTATTCCTCCTAGACAGCCACACACAATAGAGAGCGTAGGTGTGCTTGGAGGAACCTTCACTCTCAGGATTGTAGGGGGAAGCTCAACACAGCCCTACTTACACCTGAATAGGTTGTGTAGTGCCTTCAAACAAAGGGCTGCATACCCTCCCTAGTTCATCTGGAGCCAGAATACCTGAGAACCTAAAGTGGAAACCTCTAGAAGCTTTGCCCACACTTCAAAGGCACAACTGAGTGTAAACACTGGACCTCAGACACTTACTCTTCAGTGCACTTCTGGCTCTTCTTAAAGACTTCCACTCTGCCAGATTGCTGCCCTGCTAGATTACTACCTTGCTAGACTGCTGCCTGCTAGCCTTTTGCCTGGGTGAGAAGGACTGGACTCCATCTCTTGAACTCAGAACCCCAGAGTGACTCCATTGGCTAGATGGCTGACTTCTTTATCTGAAGATTCAGGGTCACAGCAGGCTTCCACCAACTTTGTAATAGCACCTGGGGTTTGACATCTGTAAGTCGACCCTACCAAGTGGTAATACCAGAGTCCTGGACCCTTGGAAGTGTGCTTAAAGTGCTTTAGCAGCTTCTGTGGACCCAGGGGTACCAACGTGCATGACTGCTGCTGCATGGATCAAAAAGGGCGCAAAGATCTGCATTGCACCGTAGCCTGTCTCCAAATCGGAACTATCAATGCTCGACAATGCCTTGTTGCAGGGCCTCACATGCCTTGTCAACAACAGGGTCTGTGACAGTGCCAGACTCTGCATTTCAGGCATTCAGATCCTCAGAACAAACACATCGCCCCAACTGAGCAACACATCCTTGATGCCTGACTTTGCATCGCAGCCCTCATTGACAACGAGGACGTAGGACCTCTCACCTCAGCCTCACCACATCTCAGAAATTGACACATCGCTTCAGCTGCACCTCGGGACAGGGAAGGGCAAGTAAAGAGGAAGAGGAAGACGAAGTTCAGTCTGCAGACGAACAGCGATGGAACACCATCAACAATTGTTCGTCACCTCCAATGTGTCATTGGGCACCTCAAATTGAATATGACAGGGCATCGTGGACAAGGTGAATGCTGTCATGGAGTACAAGAGGACAATGGACGAGGTCAAGAGGTGATGGAATGACATCAAGCAGTGGACCAAGGAGAAACTCTCCTCCAACCAGAAGGCAGCAACTCAGACTGGAGGTGGGGGCCCAGCGCCACAACTCGTGCTGGATCACAAGGAGGAGCTGGTGTCAACAGTCAACAGTGTGGAGACTGTGGCCGGAGCCGGAGTCGGGGGATCGGGGGATCAGACACTGCTTGACAGAACACAACACAACCGCAACAGGGTGAGTGACCACCAGGTACTGGGGGGACGGGTGGAGATGGGCACAATGGCACACATGCACAATCAAGCAGAGCACAGTGCACACCCACAATGACTCTGGGTCCTCGCCCAGATCTACAGACTGTCACAATGTACAATGCCATGCTGTACCATGCAGCTACAAACATGTGGACACATTGTAATACACCATCTCCCCTTCACATCACATGGGCACCTTCAACACCTCCCACAAAGCAGTCTCAGCCACTCTTCACTGATGACAAGGAGGACAACACCAGCATTGACACACAAGCCATCCAAGACGTCATTGATCCCATTCGCCACTAACCTCCAGGATCAGGGCAGGCCAGCTACATCGAGGAGACCCCAACCACTTCCCAAAGCACCCAACAGGAGGCACCCACAGCAATGGCACTCCCCCAAGACCCCCAGGAACAACAGATGGCCTTCCAACGCCGTGTGCTGGAGTGCCAGATGGAGACCGCAGAGCAGGTGCGGTTGAGCTTCAGCAACGTGGCAACCAAACTTGACGCCATCCTTGGGTGTGTGGCCCCTCTCCATGGTCTCCAATGAGCCCTGACTGACATCGCTGGAGTCATGATGTGGAGAGAAGAACACCTGTCCACTCAGAGTGGCTCCAGCGATACCAGCCGTGATCTGGCACACATTCGGAGGCTCATGGAGGACAGAGTGCGGATGGAGGCAAAAGGATGGCAGCTACCGCTGCACATCAGCGGAATGTAGCTGGGATCTACCATGCCCTGCACATCCTCATCATGGCATTGCTGCCACAAGGCATGGCGATGTTGAATGCTGCTGCCACCACACCATCCACATCTCCGCCCCCTGGTGTGTCCATGCCTCCCTGTGTGGCAGGCCTAACCACTCCGGCACCTGATGTTTCAGTGCCACACAGTGCGGCCGACAATCCACGTCCAGCACCTGAGGTGTCATTGGCACACGGTGCAGCTGATAATCCACCACCGGCACTTGAGGTGTTGGCACACAGTGAGGCTGACAATCCACCTCCGGCACCTGAGGTGTCATTGGCACACAGTGCGCCCGACAATCCACCACTAGCACCTGAGGTGTGAGTTGCACACAGTGCCGCAGCCGGTACAGCAACACATTCGAGGACAAGGTCGTGGATGGGATTGTGATCAGAAGGGCTCAGTAGCATTCATTTCCACCACCTGACCTGTTCCTGGTTGGTCCTGCACATAGCCTCATGACCTTCCACTGAGCTCTCAATTCACTCAGATGCATTCACCTTGGACAGCGACATAGACCGCCACATCCTGATTGATGACCAATGACACAGCGACCAGACTGTGAACTGCACCCCTCTTCTTCCGCCTTACTTGTCTTCCACAGATGGACTCTGGCTAGTCCTTCATGGGTCTAATGGTGTGGTGTATTCTGCAGTGCCCTGTACCACTCCAGCTGCGGAGCTGCACTGGGTGTGCAATAAACATCCAGTGACGCACTGCTGTGTCATTTCTTTCATCATTAATATATGTATGTGTGGATGAATGTAGGGACAGTAATTTCCCTTGCGTCAATGATGCTCATCCTGTGAGATGCCAGTCTGAGGATGCTACATAGCAATGTGTGCACGGGTCCTGTGGCCACCACAACAGGGACATACGCACCAGCCACTTTCTTGTGCGGACATGGGCTGAACCATGCCCAGTGCCCACGAGTCATTTTTGCAAGCCCTGCGATGTTCCCGCGAATGGCAGGCCAGACCACTCCGCTAACGCTCCCAGGGGGGAGCCTCATTGCTACCCGTCGCAGGCGTACTCGCTGGTGGTGTGCAGATCACTGGTCTAGTTGTCAGCATGTCACAGCCACTTCCTGAGGGCAGGTTGCACGCACACCACACCCATACGGCACAGACATCACAAGCCATGTGACCCCGCAAATATAAGGGGCCGACGACGTCACATACCCCTCTGCCGCTGGTGAATGGATGACGGACCCAAGGCCTTGAGGCCGGCCCGGGCCTACCACCACATGACGCTGACTGGGGATGAACAGGGTTTGTGGCACATGCTGCATTGCGATTAATCACAAAAACACATTCATTAAATATTAGTAGGCGAAAGGATCCTGCTTCTATGATATGATCTGTTTAAGATGCATAAAATATTATTCTAGTACATCAGGTGCTTTAATATATTGCTCACACTTTTCTATGGTATTAAAATGTTGGACCTTAAATAATGCAAACAAAATGTGGCAGGTGGCATAAGAAGGCATTTGTGACAGTTATATATTTCACGCTGGGACGCAAGCTGTGTTTCAGGGGAACCAGCTGTAGAAATCCCACGGTTTGCAAACATCCATAGCAAGTCACCAACATTTGAGGAAAATACCTATATAAAATGCCATGGTTATACTGATCTGAAGATCATTACATTGAAAAAGTACGGAATAGGTAATATTAAGAGAAATAAATGTAACTGTATGTAAACCACTGTTTACATGAACATTTTCATTTTAATGCATGGTAGTAGGCATGAAACTGAATTTGATTTTACTAGGTAAAGCATCTGCCTTTTGCTGAAATCATAATGATTTGTTTTATGTACATGGATTTAACCTCACCTAAGATTTCTTTCCGCACGTTTGCCAGAACACAATCACAACGTCATTCATTCAGTGGTGTGAAACTTTCGGGCGCCCAGTGAACTCCCAATATGAATGTCGTATGTGCCTGATTCCAAGTAGTTCCCATTTCAATACGGAATAAAATGCTATTTTGGGTATGCCAACTGATTGTACAATATTACATTTTCTGCACTATTTACCTTGCCTAAATTCCTCCAGGAGGCACCTGCGTGGGAAAAAATGAGGATTCAAGAGAAATTTGCACTAAACTCGGAATGTGAAATGGGCACAAACACCCTTTGCTCCTGATTTGACCATAATAGGTGTCACGCGTAGGCGCTTTTTAAAACACGACATTGTTCCTATTACGGATACTTTATGTGCCAATCATGCCAGGCTCCTGTTTTACTTGCACAAAGTATTGCTAAATCACGAAAACAGATTACGGCAGGTGTGGTGGATCAGTGTCTAAATGGGATCACAGGCAGGGATGGAAATTTGGGGCCAGATGTGGGAGAGCAAATACCGGTCGGTAACGGCCGAATTCGGCCGTTACCGACCGGTATTTGGGTTTTCAGATGTAGGGGCCATTATTTTACAGAATCGGTAAATTTACCGATTCTGTAAAATACCGAATCGGTAATTTTACTGATTCGGTAAATCCAAATGTAGATGACACTCCTGAGAGTGTCACAGGCCCTTAAGAGTCAGTATTTTACCACACAATCCTATTGTGTGGTAAAATACCGAATCCAGGTGTGCATGCACACTGTGCAATGTGACACACATACATGCCCTTAGGGCATGTATGTGTGCCACATGTCACACATGCCTTTACTTCGGGTGCTAGAGGGTGTCAAAGTTCACAGCCCATAGGAATCAATAGGAAATACCGATTTGGTATTTACCGAATCGGTAAATACCGAATGTTACCGATTCGGTATTTCACATTTAAAATTTCCCTACATCTCCCTCCTTCATGTTTACCGATTCATAAATACCGAATCTGTAAAATTCGGTATTTATGAGTCGGTAAATTGAAGTTACCTACATCTGGCCCAAAATTCCTTATTCCATGTTTGTGAAAAAAACTTGAACATTCATTCTTCTAAGAGATATTTTAATAATAAGCGTGACTGGTGATAACTTGTAGTTAGCTTTTCTCCAACTCACATTAGTGTTTCTTGCTTGCGGCGTCTAGACAGTTTGGGATAGAAGCCATACCGGAATTCTGGAACTTCGGAGTGAGGATAGGCAGAGATGGAAGACTGCAGCATTCGTTCATAGAGCTCCTGTCTCTGGACAAATCCGCATTTAGGACCTACTTCGCAGGGGGGAAGGGTTTCTCATTCCTATGTCCCTGGTATAAAGTTCTTTGACAGAAAGGGACAGTGGTCCTGGAGTGGGATAGCAGAAAACCAACCTCTACTTCTTTGTCAGCTGGGTGGAAGGCTTAAGAAAGTTTTATTGGTCACATTAGGTGAATAAGAACGTTGCTAAACAATGCTGGAGATTGTCCTTTTCTATGATAGACGTTAAGACGATTAATACCATTTGGGGTACATAACCCCACTAAAAGAGTACGGGGTTCTCTCTTGGCCGAGTCAACCTACGACTACAATTTAGATCAGGCCAAAATTGCTCACCGCATAAGCCCAGTCCCAGCTACAGTGGACTTCTCTGTACTGGCGTTTGAGTGTGGTGGTGTGTCATTGCTGAAGGACCAGAGTACTGTGGGAGCATAGTGACTGGAGCCCGAGAAATCTTAGTCATATAAGGAAAGGTCTGTCTGCAAACATTGTATGAAGAGGAGATTGCAAGTTTCCTGCTGGGTTGGCCACCTGCGCTCTCACTGCTGTATTTTAAAAAGTCGTTTCGTATTCCCCACATCCAGCCTAAAAACTTTGCTACGACAATCACAATGGACTTTTGTGTACTGGTATCCAATATTCGTAATGCCGTAGCACAAGAACAAGTGTCCATATTAAAACAGGACATACAAATAAAATATGTGATACAGTCTCTTCTTGCTCATGACAAAATAAGCATTTACTATCATGGGTATTATGCCAGTTTTTGGTAAAACATTTGATTGGTAGTGAGCCTACCAGAAACTGGTAAAAAAGTTTCCTGTCACTGGGCTCTGTTATAAAGTCCCAAAAATGTTCATACATGCCCAGACGACAGTGGGGTCGTTCTAAGCGGACGTTTCATTATTCCATGCCGATTTAAAAAAAATAGCCACGAGAGTAACAAAGGTCGAGAATGTAACGGGGACCCTCACAAAAGACACCACCACCCTGCAACGGAAAGTCATCCAGTTAGAAGCGGAAAACAAGTTAATGGAGGCTAAGCTTGACGACCAAGAAGGACGATCTTGACGTAATAATGTTAGAATTACGGGCGTTCTGGAGAGCGAAGGGGGGCCGACAATGGACCTCTACATAGAGGACCTCTTCAAGACACGGCTCCAGTCGAGGGGACTCGCTAGTTTTTTCTATGTAGAGAGGGCTCACAGAGTGCCGGGGGGTAGGCCTGCGACCGAGATGCCATACAGCAGACAGCAAGAGTGGATCTGCCATTTCGCAAAGAGAACTCAGTGGTCTAATTTTTTCCAGACTATGCAGCAGCGGTCACCAAGAAAAGGAAAAGCTTCCTGGAAGTAAAAAAGGGACTCCGACCCAGAGAATGCGCCTACTCAATGCTGTTCCAGGCAAAGCTACGTGTGGTGGCGGGTGGGAAAACTTGGTTCTTCGATACACCCGAGGAGGCCCACGACTGGCTTGATGTCTGGCGTCAGGTAGGAGGACCATGACGCGCAGGCAGACAACAACAACAGCATCCAGTGGGGGCGACATCGCAGGACCACAGAGACAAAGGTAGTGAAAATGACCAACCGCTGGAGGAGGCAGGAAAATGAAGATGGACGGCACCCAGTATTAAGGTATCTAAACAATAGAGGGATCTACTTAAAGCCTACAACGAGATTCGGCATTCAAGCAAGGACAGCCCTGGGTAACTAAACCCGGCCGGCCGATCTGGATCACAGATGGGGACGCTACAATTGAAACTCGTTGCTACACTAACTGATACGAAGTAAACCTAACAACATTGTCTTTGAGCAGAGGGATGTTCTAAGTGTTTTCCGGACTTCACTCCCCCCGCAAGCAAGTACTGTTTATGGGATTAAAGCACTCTGCATTATTGGGGTGGTGGGTAGTTGGTAATCCATCTAGCAGGGGAGCAGGGAGGGGGGTAGAGGGAGGGGTTCACTTCATGTTAAAGTTTGTTAATTTCAAGTCGTTTACACAATAACACCTACAGCCGATACAGTTTGATACAAAGTTATTGCAAGATGGAATGTCTACACCACTAGATCTGATCCGATGTCTAACAATCGCTCTATTACCCAAGGGGACAAAATACCTGAACTTACACACTCGCAACCGGCGAGTGCACACACGCTGAGCTCCTCCCTTACCGTAATATACTGGAATGTACATGGCCTGTGTAAAAAAATAAAGAGGGGACTAGTATTACAACAACTTAAGAGACACACTCTGTCAGTGGCCCTTCTACAAGATTCGCATCTGGTGGGTACAGCCACTAAAGCATTGGATAGATGGGGCTTTAAAATGGCGGCACACTCTGAATTTACATCTGGATCCAAGGGGGTGGGGAACTTGATCCGAAAGAGCTGTCCACTGGTAACAACCGGGACATGGACAGACGATCAGGGGTGCTTCGCAGCACTCTCTTGTCAGTGGGAAGGGAAGGCATACAAGCTTGTCTCCGTATATATTCCCCCAACGCTACACAATCTTGCCCTCCCGGCCCTTGGTAAATTCCTGCTCTTATTACCTCCTGGGGAACTAATCATAGGTAGCGACTTTAATGCCACATTGGATGCCACATGGGACAGACACCCACTGAGAGACCAGGTGGCAACTTCGTCACACCTCTGAGAATTCCTGGACGCACTTGGGCTGGTAGACATTTGGCGCACACATTACCCCAAAGAACATCAGTACACTTATCATTCAGGTGCGCACAATTGCCTATCATGGATAGACTACATTCTCACCTCACCAACAGGTCTAGAAAGAGTACTGGGGATAAAACACCTCACCAGAGGTATAGCGGACCATTCCCCTGGGTTAGTGACATGCACATCCCACCACAACACACGGGGACATAATTACCCGACCATATGGAAGGGCCAACATAATAAAACTATTTGCAAGAAAATGTACAATCAGTGACCTCTCCCACCATCCAATGGGAAGCATGTTAAACGTTCCTATGCGGACAGGCTATCTCCTTGATCACGGCCCATATGCGGGACAAGGCACATCAGGTGCAGGAGCTAGAACAGGCAGTTAGTCAAGCAGAGAGCACGCATTCAATGGAACATACTAAGCCTTGCAAAACAAGCATACCAAGACCACATGTGGGAGGAAGCTAAGGCAAGAGTCACGAGCACACAGCCCACCATCTATCAAGTTAGGGACAAGGCCGGCAAACTCTTGGCCTGGTTAGATAAAAGGAACGGGCCAGTCGCTGGGTAGCACAACTTCACTTGACCACTCAATAAATCACTCACTCAGTCATTTGTTAAGCGCACTACATACTTGCGAGGGTCTCAAGGTGCTGGGGGAGTGGGGGACGCTACTGATCAAACAGCCAGGTCTTAAGAATCCTCCTGAAGGTCAGCAGGTCTTGGGTCTGTCGTAGGCTCAGTGGGAGGGTGTTCCATGTCTTGGCGGCGAGGTGGGAGAAGGATCTCCCACCGGTGGTTGTTCTACAGATGCGCGGGACGGTGGCGAGTGAGAGGTCAGCGGAGCGGAGCTGGCGGTTGGGGGTGTAGAAGGAGAGCCGTCTGTTGAGGTAGGCTGGGCCGGTCTTGTGGAGTGCCTTGTGTGCATGGATGAGGAGCTTGAAGGATATCCTCTTGTTGACGGGGAGCCAGTGTAGGTTTCTCAGGTGGGGGGTGATGTGGCCCTGTTGTGGTACATCGAGAATCAGTCGTGCCGAGGCATTTTGGATGCGTTGTAGTCGACTGATGAGCTTGGTTGGGGCTCCTGCGTAGAAGGCGTTTCCGTAGTCAAGTCTGCTGCTGACGAGTTCCTGGGTGACTGTCTTTCTGGTATCTGTCGGGATCCATCTGTAGATCTTGAGGAGCATGCGGAGGGTGTTGAAGCAGGCGGAGGAGACGGCGTTGACTTGCTTGGTCATTGAGAGCATTGAGTCGAGGATGATTCCCAGGATGCGTGTGTGCTCGGTGGGGGTCAGGGCTGCCCCCAGTGCCGTTGGCCACCAGGAGTCATCCCAGGCTGACGGGTTGGAGCCGAGGATGAGGACCTCCGTCTTGTCTGAGTTCAGCTTCAGACGGCTGATCTTCATCCAGTCGGCAACAGCCTTCATTCCTTCATGGAGGTTGGCTTTGGCAGTGATGGGGTCCTTGGTGAGGGAGAGGATCAGTTGAGTGTCATCGGCTTAGGAGATTATGTTGAGGTCGTGCTGTCAGACGACGTGTGCGAGCGTTGCCATATAAATGTTGAACAGTGTCGGGCTGAGGGAGGATCCTTGAGGTACGCCGCAGATGATCTCGGAGGCTTCAGAACGGAACAGGGGGAGATGGACGCTCTGGGTTCTGCTGGAGAGGAAGGAGGTGGTCTATTCCAGAGCCTTGTCTCGGATCCCTGTGGCATGGAGGCGTGCGCGTAGTGTGCGGTGGCAGACGGTGTTGAAGGCGGCGGAGAGGTCTAGGAGGATGAGTGCTGCAGTCTCCCCGTTGTCTAGCAGGGCCCTGATGTCGTCCGTGGCGGCAATGAGGGCGGTCTCGGTGCTGTGGTTGCTGCGGAACCCTGACTGGCAAGGGTCCAGGATTCTGTTCTCTTCGGGGTATTGGGTTAGCTGTCTGTTAACGATTTTCTCGATGACCTTGGCCGGGAAGGGGAGCAGAGAGATGGGTCAGAAGTTCTTGAGGTCTCTTGGGTCTGTCTTGTTTTTTTAGTAGGGCGTTGATCTCGGCATGTTTCCAGCTCTCTGGGAAGGTCGTGTCTCAAGGGAGAGATTGATTACTTTGCGTAGGTGGGGTGCGATGGAGCTGCTTGCTTTGTTGAAGACGTGGTGCAGGAATCGGTATGACAGTGAGCCGGAGTGGATTGTGCTCATGGTCTTGATGGTGTCATCGACGCTCACGCTGGTCCAGGCTAGCAAGGGGATGTGGTCGATGGTGTGCAGAGGGTCTGTTGTGTTGCTGTCTGTTGGGGCTGTCTGGGTGTTGAAGCTGGGGTAGATGTCTGCTATCTTGCGGTGGAAGAAGGTGGGGAGTCAGTAACAGATCCACAAGCATAGTCACAGGATTCGCTCACCACTACGAAACAATATACACTCCCATTGCAACGACATCCATGGAGGAGAATTTGGCCTTCCTTAAGTATATACGTCTGCCAAGGCTGGCACCATAGGACGTACAGGCGTTAGAGGCAGATCTCACGGTCAAATAAATCACTGCAGCCATTAGAGGGCTCCAACCGGGGAAAGTACTGGGTCCCAACGGTATTCCTGTGGAGCTTTACAAAAAAGAGGTGGACACGCTGGTGCCGCATCTGCTGAGAATGTAGGAGGCCCGCCCAGAAATGGGAACACTCCCTAGAGACCAGCGAGTAGCAACGCTTATAGCGATCCCAAAACCAGGTATACCCCTACAGGAGTGCACCTCCTTCCGCCCAATTTCGCTCCTAAATGCGAAAGCAAAAATACTTGCGAAAGCGCTGGCGGCCAGGCTCCAGCCCTATCTCATGACCATAGTACACCCTGATCAATCCGGCTTGATGCCGGGCCGGAACACGGCGATGAACCTCAGGAGACTTCATGGCGAGCTGGCTCGCATACCCACTATCCAAGAAGAGGTGATCATTCTCTCGCTGGACGCCAGTATGGCATTCGACCGGGTGGAATGGCCCTTTCTGTTCGCAGTGATGCAACATTTTGGTTTCGGGCCCAAAGTTTGTGCCTGGATTCAACTCCTGTATGCACAGCCATTGGCACATGTAGTGGTCAACGGGCAGATCTCTGTAGACTTTCCCCTGGTGCGCGGGACCAGTAAGGGATGTACCCTGTCCCCCCTCTTGTTTGCTGTAGTGCTCAAGCCATTGGCAGCATGGATAAGGAGGGATCCTGTGATACGCGGATTGAGGTGGGCGGAGGGTTGGGAGGACCGCATCTCCCTATTTTGTATTTTGTATTTGTATTTTAAATACATTCCCTGTGCACTTACTAACCCACTTCCACACTCTCGCGCACGCCTGCATCTTAATTTGGGGCCAACAGCAGCCGATTAGGCGCTGCATCGGATACAATCACTTTTGCCGCCATCTTGGGTGAGTCAGAGGGTGAGCAGACTACTTGCTCGCCCCTCCCACCATTCCCAGCATAAAATGACATCCCCCTCTCGGAGGCGCAGTCGGTTCCGGGCCTAGGGCCAGCCCCCCCTGGCCTGCACACTCTATGCCCTCTTCCCCCTGAAATCATTATGACGCTGCCTATCTGAAAACGTTCAACACTACCAATACTACCTGTACCCCTACAGACTTGCGTCTTTTAAACTATTCTCCTTATACCTGTCCGCACTGTCCCTTCTAAATCATGGATAACCCTCACGCACTAGGCTCCGCCAACTCATCTCACAATAAATCTACTAAAACTGTCAAAGTTGCTCTTTTAAATGTTAGATCCCTCCCTCAGCACAGGTATGAAATTGCCAACTGCATTGAAAGTTGGAATTTGCATATTTTACTCCTCACCGAAACCTGGGGTGACCAGGCATCTGACCCCGACTTTACCCCGGCCACGCTGGAGGGCTTTACCAACATTAGACTTGACAGACCTCTAAAAAAAGGTGGTGGCATAGCGATAATACACCACGACACCTTCATCTTGCGAATGGAGCCTACAACTACCAACACATGTGAGGCTATTAACTTTACATTTATTACTCCCTACTCCAGCTCCTTTAGAGGTGTTCTGCCACCCCCCAGGCTCTCGCTCTGCATTTTTATCCTCTCTGAGTCATCTTCTGGAGCCCGTAGCCGGGGAAAACAATTTCACCATAATTGTTGATTTTAATTTCCACCTAGATCTTAGTGGAGACCCCGATACGATCACCCTCCTTACCGAAATGAATGCAGTAGGACTAAGTCAACTTGTCTACTGCCCCACGCACTCAGCAGGACACACATTAGACGGAATTTTTTCCAATCTCAAATCTCTCTCCATAGAGAAAATAATGCCCCTCACCTGGACGGATCATTCTGCCATCTGTTTCAACATCTACCCTCCTAGTCCTCCCCCCACGAAATCCTGCAATTCCAACACGTTCAAATCATGAAAAAATATCAATATCGATGATTTTAAGAACAAATTATACACGATGCAAGATATTAACACCTCTGATCCTGAAACCGCAGCCACCTCCTACACCAATTGCCTTGAAAGCATAGTTGATACTACTGTTCCCACTAAAAAATGTTCTACCAACAGATCATCTAACTCAGCCCTCTGGATCAATGAGTCTCTCAGGCTAGAAAAACAAAGCTGTAGACGGCAAGAACGTAAGTGGCGTAACAAATACGACCCCCATGAAAAAATCTGTTACAAAGAGAAACTATAGAAATATAAACATATGGTCATTACTCAGAACAGTATTTTCTTCAACAACCAAATTGAATCAGCTCAGGACTCGGTTAAGCAACTCTATCAGGTTGTCTCTCACCTTACAGGTCAGGACAAATCAACCTCTAAAGAGGCGTCTCAATCTATGTGCGATGCCTTGTCAACGTACTTTCAAGAAAAAGTTTGTGATATTTACTCCAAATTTAATAAGCTTACCGACAACACGACTGTTTCCCACACCACACTGGACCCCTTTCCTACTTATCTACCCACTTTTTTCTTCGATCAAGTCTCACCAGAATTAGTTCATAAACTCATGATGACTATCAACTCTGGCTCACCCAATGATCCTTGTCCCCCCTCAATACTCAAATTGGCTCCCGCTATATTCTCTCAAACTCTTACTAACATCTTTAACGCCATGCTTATTTCAGGCAACTACCCCTCAATATGGAAAAGAACAGTAATTAAACCTCTTCTTAAGAAAACCACCCTAGATCCATCCAAGGTCACGAGCTATAGACCAATAGCATGTGTCCCTTTTGCATCTAAGACCATAGAAAAAATCATTAATAACCAAATCTCCGAATTCATAGACATTAACAACTGTCTTGATGACTCGCAGTTCGGATTCAGAAAGGGTCATGGCATGGAGACTGCACTAATAAAAGCTTCTGATGAGATCAGAATGATCCTGGACAGAGGAGGTGCAGCAGTGCTTATAATGCTCGACCTTTCCGCAGCATTTGACACGGTCAATCACTCCATCCTTATCGACCGTGTCAAAAAATCCGGAATCTACACGAATGCCATTTCCCTTCTCTCTTCCTTTCTAGCTGACCGGGAACAATCGGTCTCTATGGGCGGTTTTTCCTCCTGCTCCTTCTCCCTGCCTTGTGGTGTCCCCCAGGGATCCTCGCTGAGTCCAACACTTTTTAACATCTATGTAGCGGACTTAGCGAGGATCATCAAAGCTCATCGCCTAGCAGTTACTTCTTATGCAGATACGCAGCTTGTCCTGGTGATAAATAACAACGGACTGGAAGTAGCCACCAACTTCCAATGGGGAATGCACGCCATCAGCAACTGGATGAGCAAAAACGGTTTACAGCTTAATTCAGACAAAACCGAAGTCATGGTCTTCGGTAAGCTTACTCCTAGTTGGTCCCCTACCTGGTGGCCCCAAGATCTAGGACCTCCACCTATATCTTTCACCAAGGTCAGGAATCTGGGAGTGATTTTCGACAACAAACTCTCCTACATCCATCAAGCCAACTCTATAGTCTCTGTTTCTTTCTTCATGTTAAAAATAATGAAAAAAATTGCAACCTCATCTCCCCGTGAACACCATTAACACCTTGATTTCCACTCTTCTAATGTCCCGAGTTGATTATTGCAATGCTCTCCTGCCTAATGCTCAAGAACAGGTGTTAAATAAACTCTAGCTGGTTCAGAATGCAGCCGCCAGACTTGTCACTGGAACACCTAAGTTTAAACCTATCTCAAACACTACTCGTAATCTTCACTGGCTACCTGTGAGGCAAAGAATCAAATTCAAGGCTCTTTGCATAGCCTTTAAAACCATCCATGAAAAAGGCCCACTCTTCCTAAAACACTCCCTTTGTCCTTACAGACCACTTCGCACTCTTAGATCCGCCAAAGCAAACCTTCTTGAGATAGCCAAAACAAGAAAAGCGACATGGGGAGACAGATCCTTTGTAATAGCCACGGCTAAACTATGGAACACCCTCCCCATTCAACTCAAGAGTATTTCCACACTCATTTTGTTCAGGAAACAATTAAAAACTTGGTTATTTAACCAATAGACCCTGCTAATCGCATACAATCCTAGCCTTACTCGATTTTCTGTTTTAGCGCCAAGACATCCTTGGGTATTCGCGCGCTTAATAAATTGTATAAAAAATAAAAATAAATCTATTGCCACCCCTGTGCCTGGGGATGCAAGGTGGCGCTTGTACCTGAATGCCCTCCCGGGGGCAAGCGGTCGGAGTGGCAGGAGACCGTTACACACTGTTCATAGCCTGGTATGTGATGGGCAGGCTGTAGAGGGTCTTGCTGGATCTACGGCGGAAACACTGCTTTGGTCATATACTTGCACTAACGCTGGCTTGACATTTAGTAGAAGCCTGAGGAGGCACACTTCGTGCTGCTCTGCTGTGTTGCTGGGCCCGGAAGAACCTGAGTGGAGCGGAGCGCTACTACGGATGATGGCAACATGTGGTTTCCCTGACGGCGCTGTTGCTCTCCTCGTCGCCTGCGGAGCTGGGTCACGACAGTGGAGGAGCCTCTGAGGTACCATCGCAAGGCGCAACAAGTAACACTGAGGCTAATAATCGCCCTGCTACAGATCGTTGTGGAGCCGGGTGGGAGCAGGAGAGGTCGGTGTGTACTGTAGCTTCACACGGAGGATAGGGATAGCCTAGCGGGTTGGACGTCTCCACCTCCACGGCAGCAGAGACTGACTTTACGTGTGTGGGTTAGGACGCGATAGCTGAAGGACCCCCTCTGTTTCTTATTTCTAATCTGGGGAACAATGGACAAGGTGGGACGTCCCAAGCTGAGACAGCCGGAGATGAGCAATGCGGACCGGACACAGGGGGGTCTCGGTGGTACGGACAAGGCGATGGGATCAGGTTATGTCCCTCCGACTAAGGAGTCCACCACGGAAGATAAGCTGGATCTCATACTGCGGAAGGTGCGAGATACAAGGAAAGCACTCGAGCTACAAATAGGGTCCTTGTCCACGGGATTAAACTTGCTTAGGGCAGACCACGTCAAGACGGCTGAGACGGTGAAAGACCATGAGACAACACTGGCAGAGCTGATACCCAAACAGAAACAAACGGAGACAGATGTGAAATAGTTGCAAACACAGGTGGCCACTTTATTGGAGCAAGTGGAGGACGCTGTAGGGAGAGCACGAAGGAATAATATCCGGGTGATTGGTCTGCAGGAGAGAAGTGAAGAACCTGATGCAACGAGGTCTATGGAGCAGTGGTTCAGGGACCAATTCACAACAGAGCGGCTCTCCTCACAATACTGCATAGAACGGGCGCATAGAATACCTACTGGGCGACCGAGGTCGGGTGCTCCTCCGAGTCCCCTCATAGTGAAGTTATTGAATTACCGTGACCGGGACACTCTACTGCAAAAAGCCAGGGAGGCGGCGCCGATTAACTTCGAGAATGCGAGGATTTCTTTATTCCCGGATTACACGATGGTAGTGCAGAAACAACGATCCTCTTTCATGGCTGTGAAACGACGACTCAGAGATTTGAAGTTACAGCATGCCCTTGCTTCCGGCACGGCTCAAAATAGTGCACGAACAGAAATCGTATTTTTTCGAGAGCCCTGGAGATGTTGAGGACTGGCTGGAGGTAATGGAACTTACTAATGCGGAGGAGAATGCAGCAATAACAGAGGAGAGACAGAAATCCTTTGAAACCGCCTCGACTGGGCGCAGAGGCCGTGGACCGCGGAGGATCAACGGGCGCATACAACTTACCTTGCAACAGATACAACAAACCGAGAAGCAAGCGATATTGGCTACGGCGTCCTTCACGAATGTGCCACGGACGATTACTAAATCCTCTACGAGGAGGAGGACTCACAGGGATCGAAGTCCGAGGGCAGCGTGGCCTTGTTTCTCTCAGCGACTCCACAGCTGATCACGGACCTGTTTGGTTGATGGACTCATACAAGTATTGTACTCCTTCTTTTGTATTTACAAGCCGCTGCTGTGTCAGGCCCCCCCTCAGAAAGTATTGCTACTTTATGTTAGGCTAAGGCTTATTAGTGCTCTTGTTCCATAGTAGCTCAAACCTGCCAGTTATCAGAAACACCCTAATGCGTGCAGAGCGCAGGCGCAACCCCCCCATATGGCGTAGGCGCTATGTATACCCACTTTTCGTTTCTTTTTTGTTTGTTCACTCTTTGTATTCATTGTTGGCCCTGGAGTGTATATTGGGTCAGTTATTGAGGGTTGTGGTCTGGTACAGTTTTCAGACTGGACCGAGTATTAGTGAAGTTGGGAAGGGGTACGGTCTTAAATTGTCTGCCATTCTTGATATGCTGGTCTGCCGATACGACATGCTATATTTTCGCACACTATGTTTAATGTAAAGATGTATACACCAGAGAAGTACAAAATTATAACTTGGAAGGTAAGAGGTATGGGCACGGTACATAAACGTCACAGGATCCACACCCAATTGCAACGCCACAAGGCGCAAATAGTATATCTGCAGGAGTCACACATGATAGAAAGTGAGGTCATGAAACTCCGGAAGAAATGGAGGGGACAAATATTCTCCACCCTCTACTCTAATTATGCTAGGGGCGCCACGATTTTGGATACAACATGGGGTGCCTTTTGTTGTACAGGAGCAGAGAATTGACAAATTGGGTAGATATGTGCTTGTTAAAGGAACATTAGATGGCCAATTGGTAGTTTTGGGAAATTTCAATGCCCCTAATTACGAGCAAGATCACTATTGGAATACGTTAAGTGGGGCATTAATGGGTTGGGAGGCATACCCATGGATATTGGGAGGTGATTGTAATGTAGTACTAGATGTAACTCTGGATAGGTCACACCCACCATTAAAGGGCACTGGTGTACATAAACAAACCGAGGCACTAATAAGATGGACAGATGGATGGGGATTACATGATGTATGGCGAATGCGACACCCACTACATAGGGAATACTCATATTACTCCGCGGTGCACGACCTCCACACAAGAATAGATAGGCTGTTTTGCTCCGACAGTATAGCGATGCATGTGACTGATTCCACTTATCTACCCAAGACCTTCTCAGATCATAACCCCCTGGAGTCTATCATCACATGGGGTAGAGTACCCACACTGGTCCCAAAGTGACATCTTTGGCCGCAACTCTTAGAAGAGCAAGTATTTCGAAATACCCTCTCTCCCACCATTGAACACTATTTTCTTGACAACAGTAACACGGCCACAAGTAAATTGATAGAATGGGACGCATTTAAGGTGGTGGTGCGTGAGAAGGCTATTGGAACAACGGTGGGAGCGAGACAGGAATTGCATTAATCACTAGTGGAGGTGGAGGAGACATAGGGCAAGTTAGAAAAAGAGGCAATTACTGATGTGGAGCAAAAAGGACCACTTCAAGAGGCACAAATCCACCATGCAGAATTGCTGGAATCTCTGAGGGTCATACACTATACAGCATACACACAACGTACTCACAGCAAGGCTGATAGGGCCGGAGCATTACTGGCTCATCTCATACGGGATGACCCCCCATCGGTGGTCATACCTAGGATTGGTAAAGACAATGGGGACATTGCTACCACTCAAGGGGAGATTGACGCGCCTTTCCGTGACTATTACGCCGCATTATATGGGGTACCTGACTACCCCACAGGGAACCAAATAGTGGATATTTTATCTGCCCTAACTTGTCCAACAATTCCGGAACCGCTACGAAAGGGCCTAATAGGACACATTACTTCACATGATATCAGGGTAGCAATGAAGGGGCTCCCGGGCAACAAAACACCTGGACTTGATGGGCTCCCCATTGAGTTCTATGATACATATGCAGAGGCTCTGGTTCCCTAATTGGTTGACTTACATAAAGAGGTATGGGAGAAGGGCTCCCTGCCTACAACGACGGCCCAAGCCTTGATTATTACACTACCGAAGCCGGGCAGAGAGCACACAGATATGGCAAACTACCGGCTTTTATCGTTACTAACCACGGAATACAAAATATTGAGTAAAGTACTGGCAAATAGGCTGCTCCCGCATCTGTCAAAGTTGATACACATAGATCAAACGGGGTTCTTGCCTGCTCGCAGCACCTCCCTTAACATAAGGAAATTACATTATCTGCTAACGGAGGCCCCGAAGCGATACCCACATGCAGGCTGCCTTTCGCTGGACCTTAGGCAGGCCTTCAACTCCATACGCTGGGAATATATGTTCCAGGCGCTGCAACAATTTGGAATACCGATAGAATACATAGCGTGGATTTGAATATTATACAACGCCCCCACGGCACGCACTAGAACGGGAGGCCATATCTCAGAGGAATATACCATACCTTAAGGGACGAGGCAGGGCTGCCTGTTGTCCCCCCTCATTTTTATCCTAGCGTTGGAGCCATTGGCACTAAAGCTACGACAGGATTTCCTAGATTGGGGGATACAAATTGGTAATACGACTCACTTATTTTCGGCGTACGGCGATGACATCCTCATGTATATATCTGAGCTTAGCAGACCACTGGACGTGCTGTTTGAGACGTTTCGTAGTTTCGAACTCATATCGGGACTGGCTTTAAACACCACAAAAACACATGCGTTTTTCTTTGTGGAGCGGGAGGGCACTACAGAGCTATAGATTGGAGGCACTAATATTCATGTCACACAGTCGAAGTTTAGATATTTAGGCATACGAATATATAGGAAACATGAAGACATGTTGGAGGGCAATCTGAATAAAGCGATTAGAGCACTGAGATCCAGTGTTGCTTTCTGGAGTGCGCTACCACTCTCTGTAACGGGCAGAGCAGCTATTATTAAAATGGTTGTTTTGCCGCGTTTATTCTATTATTTTACGAATTTGCCATTGATCGTGCCACAGCATACCTTTAGTTTGCTCAACACTCTGGTTACAGATCTCCTCTGGGGAAAGGGCAGACAACGTATTAGCCTAAAAAATCTACTAGTTGGTACCAGGGCGGGTGGCCTAGGAGTGCCAGATTTTCGTGCCTATTATTACGCCTGTCAGCTGCAATGGTTGTCGTATTGGACGGCGGGGTGTAATCTGCAAGAAATAGACTATACGGACACAGACAAAGATAGTGGGTCATTACATGCTTTACTATTGCCGGGTAACAGGGCCCCAACAGATCTTCCCCCACTACTACAGACGGCACTACGGTGCTGGAAAGCGGCGTTGCAGTACACAAACATGACACAGAGGTATGCAGGGAACATAGCATTATTAGGAATTACGCTATCAAGTGCTAGGCTTACGAAATGCAAATTGACGCCCTGGCTGGATGTGGGTATTAGTATAGTGGCGGATTTGTTCGGTGAAGAGACACTAATGGATCATGACACGTTTATAAATCAGACTGGCGCCCCAGCGCATATGTACCTAATGCATGCAGCACTGATCAGATTCATTAGGTTGCCTTGGGCCCCACAGAGAACAGCCCCCCCTGAGAATGAATTGATTAAAATGGTATATTACATGGGCGGAGGGTGTCATCTGATTATATGGCTATATGCTGGAATTAGCACACTTACGAGAGTCTCCCTGCAAATGCTGAAGACCCCATGGGAATTAGATTTGGGTAAAGAAACATCGGAGAAGGAATGGTCGATAGTGTTGGAACACCCCAGAAAAGTCCCACGCAATGCCAAATTCAAATTTATCCAAACAATGGTGTTACATCGTGCATATTTAACTCTGAATAGACTAGACGAGATGTTTCCACAAACGCAGCACTTGTATCCGAGATGCCTTCTAGAAGGAGCGGGTTTTATACACATGATATGGGAATGCCCCGAAGATACAGGGATATTGGGATACAGTTCGACACATGACAGAGTCAACCACACAGCTTGTCATTACTGATACACTGGGGGAGTGCATTTTGGGGCTCCACACCCATCTCACTACCCATAAAGTACAGCACCGATTTGTAAACCTTGCATTTATATTGGCTATTCGAAATATAACTATGAGATGGAAATCTTGTAAACCCCCTGAAGTGCGAACCTGGCATATGGAACAGTTACGCTGGGGTGGCGCAGAGGGCGCGGCACTGCGCAGAGAAGAAATCAGAGGCCTACGTAAAAACCCAATCCCCCTCGAATGGGAAGTTATGTTAGACGGGTTGCGATCACATGATTTGGATTCTGTGACTGAGGAAACGGATGACTGGTACGGAAGGGACTCATGCAGTATGTGCGCTGTGAACCAATGTTGGGAAGTAGTGGAATGTTGACTGTGCGGACTGGACACGATTAATGATGTAGCTGTTCAGTGCATGTTCAGAGCAGTGTGTAATGGGCGGACAGAGACCGTGACCTTAGGGGAGGGGGAAGTTGGGGTACAGTTTTGGGTTTTATTGTATGTACAATAAATAATGTACTGATGGAACTTTATAAATGGTTATGTAACAATGATCTTGGTATAACAGTATGCTTTGATATATAAAACTCAATAAAATATGTTTTAAAAAAATCTATTGCCACCCCTGAAAAGACTCCGTAGTGAGGTGCAATACTGGCACTCCCTGCCACTGACACTCTTGGGCAGAGCTGCCTTATTTAAGATGATGGCTCTTTCCAGGTTCTTATACGCTCTGCAAAACACACCTATTGCATTCTCTCACTTCTACTTCAAGTCAATTGAGGTGGAGGTGGAGGTGGGCCACCTTCTATGGGAAGGGAAGCCACCACACATAGCAATGGGCAAGCTAGTATGGGGTTGGTATGATGGCGGATTTGCCCTGCCCAACATTCAACTAAACTATTGGGCTTCTCAGCTCATAGTGGTTAATGAATGGCTCAATGCCCCACAGGACGAACCAGCACTGTGCATGGATAGGCGTACTCTTGGCACAGGCAGAATCCTGGGCGCACTATATAATAAATCACAGAAACATGCATTGATTGGCCCCACAGTGCACACCGTACACATCTGGTTTATGGCACTTTGTGCGCTCGGTTGGGAGGGAATGGTAACACAACACACACCACTCTGGGACACCCCAAGGTTAGGCAAGCTGCGTACAAGTAAGGGTTATAGGCATATCCTAGTTGGGGGACCTGTGGAAAAAGGGGGGGTGGTCACTTTTTCTCAGCTACAGGCAACCTATTAGATGGCAAAGACGGAGCATTGCTGATATTTCCAAATTAAACATGCACTAACGAGGGCCATACCTCCGGGAACTGATCTCCCTGAATCCTCGCCGCTCGAGGATCGATTACTGACGGACTGTCTAACCAAAAAAGCAATCTCTCTAACATACCGCAAATTGGCTAACCATCAGAAAGATCCCACACACAACCTTAGAGAAAAATGGCAGGCTGAGGTGGGAGAGATCGATGAGCAGGATTGGCAGGAGGCGCTAGCATCCCCACTAGAAGTGGCGATCCCCATCAGACTCAAACTCATGCAACTCAAAATACTGCACCGAATATACTACACCAGAATAACACTCCACAAAATAGGGAAGACTGATACACCACTGTGTCTTCGGGGTTGCGGGTTGGCAGGCACATTTTACCACACATTATGGGACTGTCCCAGCATCACACAATATTGGAGGGCTGTCATGGTCACGATCACTCTGGTATGTGGCTTCAGAGTCCCCCCTGAACCAAGGAGGTGCCTTCTCAATGTGTGGGAGCCAACGGACCTTAACCATGCAGAGCATGACTAGGCGACCCTGGGTATCACACTGGTTAAGAGGAACATTACTCAGCATTGGGGAGCGCAGACTGTCCCCTCTCACCGGCAGTGATGTTGCGACCTAGACAGTGCTATGATACCGGAAAAGGCAGTCTTTATTCATAGAGGGTGTCCCTTAAAATGGATGCAAGTGTGGGAGAAATAGAACACATTTCGAGGGAACATATGCGCCCCTCTGTCTGAAGAATCCGATGACTGACGTACACAGACGAAGTTTCCCATGGGAAAATATTTATGCACTGTGAAGGCGGGTCTAGTGAGATAGGTGGAGAAGCGAAAGTATTTATACTTGGTTTACTCTCAGGCACTACCTTGTATATTATATGAACCGAGATATACATGTGTTTGTAATCAGCTATGTTTCAGGCAAATATCAATAAGGAAATTTAAAAAAAATGAAAAAATACATACATGGGTGCTGGCTTGTGTTCCAAAAAAGTGCTGGTCAGTGAAAGCTTCTAAATAAACCGCTCATTATTTGCTTTAATCATAGCCCAGTAGGCCTCCTTAAAGACAGATTTAGGGGGGGACAAATTACCAGTCGGGTCTTCCCACAGATGGCACATAACCATGTTCTTGCACGCCTATATTAGCTGAAATAGAGAAACAGTAGAATATTATGATGACTTTAAAAGAAAAAGTGAGCATCTCACCACTCTTCAATGTTGAACATAACCATGTTCACCAGGGAGCATTTTACCTTGAGTAACCAATAAATCTTGTGAGACATGTCAGCATCTCTAACGCCTTAAAGCGCATTGGCATAGTGTGACAGTTCCGGGGTAGACCATAGTCGTCTCCAAAATGCCAATGGTCTAAATCTTGCAACCTCAACCAGTGAGCTACAACCCAAATCAAATATAGCGGTTTGAGTGGTGTACTTTGGGGGAGACCAATGAGGCCCCTCAAAAATGTATTCTGAGCTATGGCTAGTGAGGACAGGTTATCAATACCCCAAAGTTCTGCTCCATAAAGAGTGGAGGCCATGGCCTTTGTATTGTAGATCTTTAAGACTGGTGCTACCGGCTTGGTCTGGGAAAACTTGTGCTCATTTAGTAGGGCTCCTCCTAATTGGCAATGTTTAAGTACTAGTAGGTCTATCTATGGTTTCCAGTCTAGCTTCCTGCCTAAGGTAATTCCAAGGTAGGTAAATACATCTGGCTGTACCAATAACACCTTGTTCATTATGATCCTACCCTTGACTGCTTTGTGCTTGTGCAGAAGCATGAATTGAGTTTTATCCACATTTACCACTAGGTCATGGTCTCTGCAAAAGTCCTCAAAGTGACTGAGTGCTCACTACAGCCCTATTTGGGATTTTGATATAATTAGGGTATTGTCTGCAAACATAAGTATTGGAACCTTTGTACCTGCAAGGGAGGGAGCATCAGTAGGGTACGAAGAGAAGTAGTTGACCACCCCATTTATAAATATTGAAAATAAAGTGGGGGCCAAGACACGCCCTTGACATACCCCTTTTGAAAGTGGAAACCTGGGCGTGATTTTACCCTGAGTTCCCCAGCAGACCTGTGCAAAGTTGGACTCATACAACTTGACTACAAGCAGTAAGAGTTTCAAGGGCATTCCTAGACCTTTCAAGACGGCCCAGAGCTTGTTGCATGGGACCATATTGAATGCTGATTTGAGATCAACAAAAGCGGCATCGATAGTGCCACCTGCTAAAACTGCGACACACCAGTAGATTAAGATAAAACGAAAGAACTGGTCATTTGTGCTCACATGTGTCCTAAATCCTGCCTGTAATGGGGATAATATGTTGTTTTCTGCAATCCATGTCTGAATTCTACTCAGTACTCAATCAACACAGGAGCCTCAGAGGGAAAATGCGAAAGAGACAGGCCGCCCCCCACTCATAACATTACCAACAACAATGGCCTTCCCTTGAATACTGTGGGATAAATGACCCCAGTTAAATTTCTACTGTTACTACTATCAGGCCGAGGGTATAGGTCAACCTTCTTGCCCGGTGTGCTACTTCTAGTCACTTATCTTTACTACAATATTTTAAAAAAACGTGTGTGTATGTGTGTATATGCCCCCCGGATGGTACTTTCTCCTTACTCTTCACTTCTGCTGTGAAAAAGGGGAGGGGAAGGTTGACAGAGCCTCACGAGAGCAACACCCAGGGGAGGATATGACAGGCTGGTACTCGCCTGAATCCCCACTTATCATCATCAGCGTCTGTCAACCCAGAAAGAAAAGGGGATAAACGGTGTGCAATGAAACCAAAAACCATATGTATAACACGTGTTAAATGACCCACAATTAAAAAGAGCTGTGCTAAACTGGCAACTACATCTTTATTCTGTGCTGTTTGCTCGCTCTATTAAAAACCACAAACCGACATGTTTCATCACCATCATCTACTTTACCGGTGATTTCTTCAGGGTTTAGTTCGGGTCAGCGTAAATCTTGCACCTCGGGATTCTCCCTTTATTGTACCTATGATCAAACCAAAAGAGCAAACACACACACACATACAATGTACTCAATGTGTCTCTTCTTAAAATTAAAATCTCAAACTGAGAAGTTATCAAATTAAAATTGGCTACTCCACTAATACTTGGTACTAGCGTTCCTCATACATTACCAGGTGGCCTCTTTTTTCAAGCCTACCGGCCCCCGTAGAAGAATCTGAATCTGTGGGGCACCCCTATATCATTAGTGGGTCCCGTGTACCGCCTGCTAGTCGGTCTCTATAGAAAAAAGAGGAGAAGGGTAACCAGTGTGCATGTAATATTCATGTAGATAATCACTAATGATTGCGCCATAGATGCTTTCCTGACCAGCGCACTTTACGATCTCTCGCTATCAACAAGATGATGCGTGCTCACGCATGGGAATACTTCATCCTGCTCCCAGCGTATCGTTCCTGCTAAGGATCGATATGAGTCGGAAGTTAGTCTTACAGGTTCCTTATCTCTGAGCATATCGCAATCAATTCTATGCGTAGGGGAACACCCAGTGCACGTGGCCCAACTAGCGTGTGATATAGCGACTTCGTTCAATCTATCTCCCCATACGGCCATGTCCTGCCCCAGTGGTTCTCTCCTTACCGTAAGTGTGCAACGGTCTGGCTTCCGCTCACCCTGCGTCTACCCGCGGGTCACCGGTGTGCAGTTCTTAACCTCGTGTTTATGGTCACGTGATCGCTATGTATTGCTCTACACGTGTAGAGCGTAATGCACGTAATCAATCAGTGTGGCGGCCATCTTTAAGAGGGTTGTTTGTTGTTCAAATATAGTGTGTTTCACTGGTCGTTCTTACATTCTTTGCAGGAGTTCTTGAGCGAAATCAAAACAATAACTGCGGGGATTTCCCAGGTCTGTTGGAGGTTTGATTTGTTTTGAGAACTCGGTGTGCTTCTCTAGGGGGCTGAAGGGATAGTGCTTGCTTAATGTGACAGCATGCGCTATGACCTAATCTGAAGACGGTTTTCTGTGCCGTTGTATGGACATTAGTGAATTAATAACCGGACAAGGGTCAGAAATAGGAGTATCAATATAGGTACCTAGATAAACACACTACACCCACTCCACGAAATTATGTACATAGTTACTAACCTAAGCAATAGTAAACATAACTAACAGTGCATATGTATACCGGACCACCCCAAAAACACATTGTTTTTCTTTTTTTTTTTTTTTAAATGGCGTACGCAAAATGCACGAAATGAGTATAGGTACTGTATGCATTCAAGCAGTATAATCATTCAAAAGGAGATGCACATTTTATAGTTTCTGTGTACAAGTGTGATTTGTATGCTATTGGTACCTTTTCTCCCTCATTTGAGGTTAGGTATGTGAATCCGCATCTTCCTGGGATGACTCGAATCACAAGGTTGCGTGTGTTATCTCGTGTTTGCAGTTTTGTTTTAACTAACATGTCTGTTTGTAAAGATCTCAAAATTTCTGTGTGTTTTTGAGTCCAATTGATTCTTTTAAAATCTGGTTTTATTAGGTCATAGAGAGGTTTAACCCTCTCTGCATAGTTTATAATGTATGTTCTTCCGAAATTCAGGAAACCTAGAATTGATTGTAAGTTTTTTAGTGTTCTAGGTGCTTGGATTACAGCACATTTCTCTAGGAAATTGTCAGCCAGGCTTTTGCCTTCACTTGATAATTCATATCCTAAGAATAGGACAGTCAGATGGGCAATTCTTGACTTCTTGAAGTTGAATTTGTAACCCTCTGCTGCGAACCCAAGTATTATGGTGTTCACTCTTTTCAAGTGAGTATCCAAGTCATCGTCTGTTGATTAGATGTCATCGACATAAGATAATGCCTCATCATCATACATTTGTAGTAATTCTGTTACTCTTGCTGAGAATAATCCTGGGCTGTACTTGAACCCTTGGGGCAAACGACAGAAATTCTTCTGCGAGCCATTTATCGAGAAAGCGGTCAAATATCTGCTTTCTGGTGCTATATTTTGACAAAAGAATCCATTAGAGATGTCTAATGTTGTTTTGTATTTTTTGCGCACTATGCTATTCATTAGTGCGGCACTGTGTGAGTTTTGTACTGCAAACGTTTTGCAGCATGAGTTAAGGTGTCTGTAGTCCAAAACTAGACGATATGAATCATCTGGTTTGGAGACAGGAAACAAAGGATTGTTCATTTGTGAGGTGCATGTTTCAATCACCCCCTGGTATTCAAGTTGATCTAAGATCTCCCTGACCTGTTTTTTAGCTTCTTGCTTAATTGGGTACTGCCTCTGTGCAGTCGGTTGAGATTGTAACTGGATTTTGTGAGGAGGAGAGTCCTCATCCCATCCCACATGATTTTTATATAATGCAGGAGCCTGGGCTACTGCCCACTTTCTTGCAAGTGTATATTTTTTATGAATTGGAATATGATTTGAGAAGGCAGGCATAATCATTTCTTCGCCATGAGGGCACTCCCTGACAAACTCTGGTGGCCAGTCTTTTTCAGCTAGAAGGATGTCATAGCCCTTGGAGAGATTATCCCAAAATAGACCCCTTATTTTCCTAGTCTTATCTCCCTCTATACGTAAAGTTATTTCATATATTTTATGAGGTTTGCTAACTCTGGTATCTGCAGTTTCCACCTGAATGTACTCATTCGTGTCCACTGTCTCCAGATGATTCATCAGGATCTTGCGAGCTATGCTCACTTCTGCTGCGCTGTCTAGCATTGTCTGAGCCCATTCTCCGTTTTTCAACTGAGTCCTCAGGATCCTCGGCATGTTTGAATATTTTAATGCTGGCTACCTTCTTCTTTGGAAATTGTAACTTTTTACTTTGATGAGCAGGTTCTTTGTCTTCACTGTGTTCTGACCGTCCTCTTCTTTCCGATTTCTGCGAGGAAGTCTGAAAAGATCGAGAGGGACGTGTATCAATATCTTGATATCTATCAGGTTTCTTCAAATTATCCCTATTTCTAAGGTTGTATTTTTTCTCAGAGGGCTCCCTCTGGGGAGACTTGTGTCCTTGGTCCGGAGATCGTTCTCTCAGCCGAGAAGACCTTCCTCTGGACTGGAATCTTTTTTCTTTGGGAGTGGATTGTTTATTTCCATCCCAGTTCTTTTTTGAAGTGTTTAGATTATTTTTAATAAATACTTTTTCAGGATTTTCTATTAGTTGGGGTTTTACTGGTTTCCCACCCAAACTATCTCTTCCTAGTTCTTCATATGATTTTTCTATGATTCTGGCAAGTTCAAATGGTTGGTCTGCTATATCTGTTTCCTTCAATCTTTGGCGGATCGCCACATTTGCTGCTTCCCCTTTTATGTTTGCTAATAATATTGCCGAGACCTGCTTGAAGTCTTTCAGTAATTTCATACCCAGAGTTAAAGCAGGTTCTGGACCGTATTCATTTTGAATCTGTTTTAGCACTTCTGGTATTACCGCCATGGACGGAACACCATGTGTTTTTGTGTAAATGGAAGCAAAGACTGTACCCCAAGTGTCACAGTCCTCCACATGTGGTGCGATCCCCATTGGGAGACAGATAGTCAGAATTCTGTGTTTCTCCACAGGTGTGGTATCTGGAAATACCGCCTCTATTTGAGTTATTTTTTGTGCTAACCAGAATGGAATTTATTCCCGTTTAATGGGTACTTTACCTAGACAGGACTGTATGTTCTGTGGTGTGATTTTATTTGTGTTCCCCTGATGAGGGGTCAGCTGTGGAATTTTAATAGCTGGTTGGACTGTTGAAGTCCGCATTACATATTGGACTAGTTGTCTGTGTATTTTAATCAGTTGTTTTAACTGTGTTAAAAGTTCTGTTACTGACATTTTTTCAATGTCTGGATGTGGTGTGTATCCGGCCAAAACCGGCCACGTCGCTCCTGGTCTACCTAGTGCACCGAGCCTGGTGATGTGATCATTATGTTTTAGGGCGCCTTTAAACCAGAGCAGGTGCTCTTGGTATTTGAGTGGTATTTCCACCTCCTCGAAAGGGGTGTACTCATCCGGAGGTTCCTCTATCTTGTAATAATGGAACTCCTTTGTTACAGCGTTTGCTGCTGGAAAATTTATCCATGAATAGAATACCTCTGTCTGCCGATATTCGTGTGCCTCAATTACGAATATGACTGTACCACCTCTCGGTGTTAGTCCATTTTCTATAAGTTTTAAGGTTATAGTTTTTCTTATGCTGACCGGGATGAGTTTTGCATCCGGGTCTTGCTGTACGAGACTTGTGTCTTCCGCTAGTAGTTGAGCTGCTATTCTAGCTGCCTCCCTTTCTTCTTCATTGTCTGACATTTTACTGACAAGAAGGGTTTTTGTTGCAGATCAGGTTTTCAAGGAAACAAAGATTAGATGCACAATATTTTGGAACACTGTATCCTTCAACGTTGAATAAACCAAAAACCACACATAGGAGTCTCCTCCTACTAAGTTTGGCGGATTTAACCTTTCACCCACTCCAGACGTCTTTGGAGTTTTATGGAAAAAAGGGTCTGTGTGAAAAAGCACGACTGAGTTACTCTAATGTCTTGCGTTAGATTTATCGCCTATCCAAACAGTTCTGCGCCACGTTGTGTAGTTCCTATTTTTCCAATAGGCTCTGCGCATTGGAATAATATCTTCAATAGTATAGACGTAGGACTGTGGTTAACTAGGTCTTCTACTGACGATATTAGACTTAAAGTTATGTGTGCCAGCTAGCTCAGAGTTCACTAGAAACTTTCTCGAATAGGCAAGGAGGAGTTTAACCTCCCTGGATAGACAAGAAGGGATTTAGTTTCTGACAACCATAGAACATGACAACTTTGCTCTCCCCTAATCAAGAGTATATCTCTAGAGTCGTGTGAAAACAAAAGACAACCTATTTTACTCAGTCAGTACGTGCATTCTTAGTTTCACCAGTTTGTAGAGAAATAAGAGATGGGCGTGGTTCAATAAGAGATGTTATTTATTGATCAGTCTCTTTTCTCATACAAGAGAAATGAATCGCTATTATTGCACTACTTATAGTTAAGTAAAGTGCATACAGTAAAAACAGAATTATAAAATAATACTGTAAAAGCATTTATATGGTTTCGTAGCCATATGATACTTAAAATGGATAAAAGATATACATACATATATACATTGACTAATCGTACTCAACTGGTGCTTCTAACTACGCCTACCCCGGTGTACCTGACCTAAGCCTAATACTTGGGAGGGAGTAAGTAAGTAGCAGTTTAAGTTAAGTTTGCTTTGCCAAGAATCTGACTCAAGAATTCTCTGTAAGGGGTTAGTCAGTTCAGTACCTGGGATTTAGAAGGCTGGAGGGTTGGTATCTCTGTCTCAGGACTCGATATTCCAGTTACCCGCGAGGGCGGCTGGAAACGCCGGAGGCTGGATTCCTCGGCAGGAGAAAAGGCAGCGTCTCTCTCTCAGCGCGTCAAACGGGAGGGGCAGCGTCCGTGGGCTTTTCTGCATCAGCTGGGCTCTCCGGCAAGTAGCGCTGCTCCAAGCTCGTCACCACCGTGTCCTAGCTTAGGGCAACGTCGGTATATTTATACCTGAAAGGTGCCGTGTTTGACGTAAGGATGGACATAAGACGTCAGCAAGAATGTCATAAGGACTGGTCGTTCTTACATTCTTTGCAGGAGTTCTCGAGCTAAATCAAAACAATAACTGCGGGGATTTCCCAGGTCTGTTGGAGGTTTGATTTGTTTTGAGAACTCGGTGTGCTTCTCCAGGGGGCTGAAGGGATAGTGCTTGCTTAATGTGACAGCATGCGCTATGACCTAATCTGAAGACGGGTTTCTGTGCCGTTGTATGGACATTAGTGAATTAATAACTGGACAACGGTCAGAAATAGGAGTATCAATATAGGTACCTAGATAAACACACTACAAAATCAGGTTTTGAGACCATAGATATATGCCTTTTGGCAGAAAATATATCTTCCCTGATTATGGATCAACACTGGCACACATATCTTAGCCGCTAAATACATTTATTGATCAGGGATTGCTCATCTTCCTTAATTACGCTAGGAGGAGTTTTAGGAACATTAGTCTGGAAAATTTGCCATTCGGAAGAATGTGTCAGAGGCTTTTCAGGATTAACAACTCCATTGGATGGTAATACAACAGAGCAGTGGCTAGATCATGAGAATATACGGTGTTCTCTGCTAGATTTCATGGGTTGTGGACAAGGACCTCTTTGCCTAGCTTGAGTGTTAGTGGTGAAAGGCTGTGAGGTAGTTGAACTAGTAGGTGAACATTTACAGCTAAATACTTGCATCTCTGTGAGGTTTCTATCACTGCTTGTTCTATCTGCACAGTCCTTGGTTAGATCTCTGAGTTTAGGTTGATGGGCCACTCTCTGACCTGCAATAACTGACTGTGTAGAGCAAATATGTGGTTTCAGTGCAGTTGTAAGTATATCAATCATAACCTTAAGTGAGCTAACTTCTTCTGTGAGTTGTTTTGTCTGGATCTTTAAGTCCGCTATCTGACCAATAAGCTGGTTAGTGCCTAAGTTCCTACACTGACAATTAGAAGTTGCGATTTTAACAGTATCTCCTCCCATTCCTTCTGTGCCCTGATGGTCACAAGATTCTTCTTCATTCAGACCCATTAGAGGTAAGAAACTAGTTGAACACTCTATTGCAAGCTCAGAGTGACCTGTATTAGCTGGATTAGGATTTGTTGGTGTGAGATTTTTATTTGCTATACTCTAAGTACCTTCTTGAGAACTTATCTGGGATAGATGGAGAGCCACTTGGAAGAGTGGAGAGGGTAGAGGGGGTAGGGTAATGCACATCTTTAACATTACAGCCAAGACCCAATGGAGCAGATAACAGCTCCTTACAATCGCTAAGTAGGTTGTCAATACGGTTCATAACGCAAGTATTATTTTTATGCGTGGGATGTTTAGTTGACTTTTTGCTTTCTTTTCTTTCCCCATTGATCCCCCTTCCAAACATTCCGCTGCTTTCCTTTTACCCATAGCATCCAATACCAGAAATACTTTCAGTCAATGAAAGCGTGGAGTTTATGACCAACAATATTGCGTACAGGGGTCGAATGTCAGAAGTTGCAAAGGAGATACAAATGACCAGCAAAGGGAACACGGGGTGGCTTGGCACACTTCGAAGTTTCAAGCAGCCAACCAAGGCAAAGAATTTAAATTTGAAAGTTTATAGTCAGAATACCCAGACCCAAGCAAGGAACAAAACAGTACCTTGTAGACGCTAGAATCTGCTGAGAAACAAAGGTCAAGGGGTTGCCCTGTCCTGTCTCCTCCTGGCACCTCCTGGTGCTAATGGGTGACAGTTAGAAGCGGGACCTGCGCTGCGGGAGCCCGCGGCTGCTTTAGAAGCACCTCCTGACGCTAATGGGTGATGTCGGCGGCCGAACATCCCAAAGAACAGGCAAGCCTGGGAGCAGCTGGCTGAGAGCAGAGGCAGGCAGCAGTTAGAAGCGGGACCCTCGCTGCGGGAGCCGGTGGCTGCTTTAGAAGCACGTCCTGGGGCTAATGGGTGACATCGACAGCCGAACACCGCAAAAGAACAGGCAAGCCGGGGAGCAGCTTGCTGAGGGCAGAGGCAGGCGGCAGTTAGAAGCGGGATCTTAACATATCTTGATTTGTGAAAGCAGCAAAAGAAAACTTGTATGGACGATTCGTGGCCCCAATTTAATCATTGCTAAGCACCAACATAAAGTAAGTATGCATTTGGAGCAAACAAAAAAAACTGATATACTGAAGACCAGCAGTTCACTTCATTCTTTAGAAATAAAAGTACATTTTACATTTTCCAAACTTCCATTTAAAATTAGAATTTCGATTTTTGCCTTTCTGTTTTTGTGAATTAAATAAAATATGTAATAATCTGTGCATTTGTTGTACACTTATTTTTGTATTTCTGTGTATTATTTTGAAGTTATAATTTTAGAAATTACTTAGAAAAGGTCACCAGATTCTAGTAGTGATTCAGTGGCAGTCCACGACAATTAAAAAGTCCCGCCGCACATGGGTGCATACTAAGCCAATTATGATTTGAACACTGGAAGTATATGCTACAATGATGTTAGATTATTAGAGAGAGACAAGGTGGTACTTTGCATTTGTAATTAAGTTTTTACATTGCTTGCATGTGTAGTATTATGATTTCAGAGATCTTTAGCAATATATAGATCTGTATGTATGTTTTATATGATATATATATATTTACTTTTAAAAGAGGCATAACAACATGTGCATTTGAAAGAATTAGGATAGCCCTTAAAACTATTGCATGGACACTGATCAGGACTTTACTAGAAAGATAAAGAAAGCAAAAGGTAAGCAGGCAATAGCCTACGGTAAAGCTGGAATAGAGCATACACGTTTGCAAGTGAGGAGTATGGCTCATCAAATAATTAGCCATTTTGCTTTTAAAGGAATGATATTATGGCTTTGGTTTGAAGTTGAAATGATATTATGTTTAATAAAGCACTCTTTCTGTACATTCTAAGAATATTACAGATCACAAAGGAGTTAAAAAGTTATATGGAGGAGCAAGACAGAAGCCTGAGTTTCTTTAGAAAGCAATGGAATTCCAAGATGACTTGCAATATCCTTTCAATGGAAGGCAAATACTATTTTATTCCTTATAATATGTTGTCCTAACATTACCCTTCACACAAACCACTTAAACCCTTGATGTCTTGCTATTCCTCTTGACAGAGGTAGCATGGTTGCAGACATGAAGCGATCTCAACTCTGGTGGAGGAGATCTCCACACATAGGTATACATTTCAGTAGTAATTGTACAAAACCAGTGAAATTCAGCAGTTATAGCTGAGCTAACTATAACCTACGCCCCCTCAATGCACTGCTTATTACCTCACATATTATATCACTAATGACATCTCAAATGACATCACGGATGATATCATCCACAGAACTACTGATACACCCTCACTACTCAAAACCCATCCAACCTCTTGCATGCCCACTGACACAACAACACAACCACTTACATACAAATTCACAGACCCATACCAGTACTCAGATCCTTTTATTCACTCTTCCATAGAACCAATCACATACCCACTCACTCACATGTACAACCACTCACACAATCATTTATTTACCCATGCAGCCACTCATACAATCAGTCACTCACCTGTCACATAGCCACACACTCACCCATACAGCTAGTCACACACCCACTTATTTACCTCCACAGTCCTTCACATACCCACTCACTCACCCATACAGCCTCTCAACATAGCCACTCTCTCACCCATGCAAGCACTCATACACTCACTCACTTACCCAAACAAAAAAACGTGCATACCCTTTCAATCAATCAATCAATCAGAGGTTTATAAAGCACACTACTCACCCGCGAGCTTCTCAAGGCACTAGGGGGAATGGGGAAGGTCCGGGTCAGTCGAAGAGCCAGGTCTTGAGGTCCTTCCTGAACGTGTGCAGGGTTGGGGAGTGTCTGATGTTTATGGGGAGCTCTTTCCAGGTCTTGGCTGCAACGTAGGAAAAGGCCCTCCTGCCTGCTCTTTTTCTGTGGATGCGGGGTACTTCTGCCATGGAGAGGTCGGCAGAGCGGAGGTTCCTCTTGGGTATGTGGAAGGATATTCTCTCATTGAGGTATTTGGGTCCGTTGTTGTTGAGGGATTTGTAGGTGTGGGTGAGGAGTTTGAAGGTGACCCTCTTCTCGATGGGGAGCCAGTGGAGGTCTCATAGCTGCTGGGTCATGTGTTCGTGACAAGGCGACCCGAGGAAGAGTCTGGCGGCGGTGTTCCGGATGGTCTGGAATTTGTGTAGAAGGGCTCTGTTGACTCCAGCGTACAGGGCATTGCCGTAGTCCAGCCGGCTGGTTATGAACGTGTGGGTGACGTGTTTTTGCAGTCGGGGGGGATCCATTTGAAGGTCTTGCGGAGGATGCGCATGCAGTTGAAGCTGGTGGAGGCAATGGCGTTGATCTGGCGGTTTATGAAGAGGGAGGAGTGGAGGATGATGAGGAGGTTTCATGTGTGGTCTGTAGGAGTGGGTGGATTCCTGAGGGTGAAGGGCCACCAGGTGTTGTCCCAGAAGGAGGTGCAGGGTCCAAGGATCTATACATCTATACAAGCTGTCACACATCTGCTCACTCACCCATACAGCCATTTACACAGACATTTACCCTCCAATACAGCCACTCACACTCCAACTCACTCAACCAAACACCCACTAAAACAACCACTTGCTCACACTTGCATACACTTATAAAACCAGCCATTCACACAGACACTCACCCTCAATACAGCCACTCACACACCAACTCACTCAACCAAACTCCCACTAAAACAGCCACTTACTCATCTATACAGCCATTTACACAGACACTCGCTCTACAATACAGCCACTCACACCCCAACTCACTCAACTAAACACCCACTAAAACAACTCACTCACACATGCATCCACTTATACAACCAGCCATTCACACAGACACTCACCCTCAATACAGCCACTCACACACCAACTTACTCAACCAAACTCCCACTAAAACAGCCACTTACTCACTCATACAGACAATTACACAACCAGTCACTCACATATACAACAATTCAGACACCCTCCCACTCACCCAAACCGACACAGCTACTCGCACACTCACTTATACACCTATTCAGCCACTCACACACCCATACACACAAGAATACTTACAGTCACACAACCACTCACATAATATATGTTAGAAGCAGTATCACCCAGTAGTATTGCACCTAGTATAGTAATTTAACTTTTGTAGCAGGTTAGTATATATGTTTAACAATCATAAACTCTTAGAAAATGCTTACACTCACTGAATGATGTCATCAGTGATGTAATTTGAGATGTCATCAGTGATGTCACTAACCATGTCATGAGTGATGTGATATGTGGGGATATAAGCAGTGCATTGCAGTGGCATAAGTTATAGTTAGCTCACTTAACCTTAACTGCTGAATTTCACTGGTTTTGTACGAGTGAAATCTGAGCCTAACTATAACATCTCTGTAATCTTTGTTTTTTTCAGTGAATTTCTAAGGTTTCTTTTAACTCTATATCCTAACTCAAACATCCCTGTGACCTTTGGTTTTTAAAGGGACTTTGTAAGGTTTTTCAAATTCTATTTCCTAACTATAACATCCCTGTATCCTTTGTTTTTTTAGTAAATGTTGGTTTTTTAACTAGTAGTTGTAATTGTAATTGCATTTTTATAGCGCTTACTGCCCCTTACAAGGAGTCAAAGTGCTTTTTCATCGAATAGCAAGCTACTCTGGAACCCATTAGTGTTGAATTAGTATAGTGAAATATGAAAGTAATTTGAGTAGTGGATAGGTTAGTCAGTTACTTGGATTCAGAAGGATAGTGGAAGGATAGAAGAGGGAAAAAAAGGTTTGTATTTATATAGCACTTGTTACCCCTGATGGGGTGTTGAAGTACTTTTTTGGTGAGTAGCACGCTACTCAAGAACCCATCAAGGATTAGTGTAGAATTAATTAAGGGAAATATGAAAGTAATTTGAGTGGTGGATATGTTTTTCAGCTTTTTGGATTGAGAAGGGTAGGGGAGGGATAACATAGGGAAAAAGGTTTGCATTTATATAGCGCTTGTTACCCCTGATGGGGTGTAGAAGCACTTTTTTGGCAAGTAGCATGCTACTCCGGAACCCATAAAGGGTTAGTGTTGAAATAGTATAGTAAAATATGAAAGTTATTTGAGTGGTGCATATGTTATTCAGTTATTTGCATAGAGAAGGGTAGCAGAGGGATAGAAGAGGGAAAAAGGTGTGCATGTATATAGTGCTTGGAAAACCATAAAGGATTAGTGGTGAATTAATATAGTGAAATATGAAATTTTAGAATTGGACATGTTAGTCTGGTATTTTGATTGAAAAAGATAGTGGAGGGATTGAGGAGTGAAGGATTTAGACTTTTTTTGCTTTTTTGTTTTGGAGGTCACAGCTGTAGGAGTAGGCTTGGGATGAGTAAAAAGGGATGTGGAAGGAAAGAGTCAGAGGGAAGAGTTAAGAAAGGCTTGTTTTGGGGGATCGGTATAGTAAAAGAGGTGTCAGATGATGCAAGAGGGGAGAGTCTAGAAAGGCTTATTTTGAGGATCATAGTAGTGGTATGCAGTATGGGATGAATGAAAGAGTGGATGTGAAGGATATATTGATAGAGGTATAGGGTGAAAAATAGGGTAGTGCATTGGAAAGAGTAGTAGACAGATGTTTGAGATGAGTCAGAGAGTTGAGGTAGAAGATATATGGGAGAGGTATAGGGTGAGAAATTGATTAGAGCATGGGATATGCTGAATTAGAAGAAAGTAATAAATATGTAGATCCATAAGTACATGGACAGTTTATATATGCACAAAGGAGGTACACACATTAAATATATTGATAGAGGTATAGGATGAGACGTAAGATAGTGCATTGAACATGCTTTTCTTTGGGAGAAAAGTAATAAATATATAGATCCAAGTACATAGAAGGAATATAGATGCATAAAGGAAGTAAGTATATGTAGATTAAAGATGCATTAGATAAACTCTGGTTTTCAAGTGTTGTTGTACTTAAAAATGTATTTTATCTATTTTTTAAAAACAATTATTCTACATGTTTATACAAAGCAATACAGATATATAGGTACATATCTATCGCATAAATAAATGCTTATATACAGAGGGATATGCTTTATGTTTCTGTTTGCTTATGGTGCTCATGTGGGGAAGAGCGAATTCTTGAGTAGTTTTCTAAAGATAAGGTGATTGTCCGTGGAGCTTATGCCGGGGGGCAAAGCATTCCATAGTTTGGCTGCTTGAACAGAGAAGGATGTGCCACCCATGGTTTTTTTCTTGTATCTTGGGATTTTGAGGCAAGGTGCCACTCTAAAGCGGAGGTTCCTTTGTTGAATGTGTTTGGTGATTATATTCCTGATGAAGAGTGGCCCCGTGCCACGTATTGCTTTGTGGGTGATACAAAGGAGCTTGAACGTGGACCTTCTTGCAACCGGTAATCAATGCAGGGCTTTCAAGGCAGGTGAGATGTGGTATTGTGGTTTGATATGCAAGGGTAGTCTGGCAGCCGAGTTCTGAATCCATTTTAGTATTTCATGGTCGTTAAAGGCGATCCGTGGTAGAGGCTATTGGCATAATTGAACAAGGAATATGGTAGCTTGGACCTTGTGTGGAAATCCCAAATGGTGGAAGTTTCATTGAAGAGTTTTTATAGTAACAAAGCTTGATCTTGCTAGTTTGTCCAAGTGGGCATTCACGATAGCATGGACTCCATCGTCATTCCGAGATTTCTTATTTCCTTTGATACTTTAGGTGGTGATCCCAGTCAATCAGGCCAGGCGGCAAGCAGGTCATAATGTTTCCAACTGCCACACGTGAGTATTTCCGTTTTGGAAGCATTCAATTTAAGATGACTCCGAGTCATCCATTAATCCAAGGCTCTGAGACAACTGAAAATTGGTGAGTTTCCAATGTCTTTGAGGCATTCCAGTTGAAAGAGTATTTGTGTGTCATTTGCATAGTTATAGCACGTGCAGTGACATTGATTAATCAGTACAGGTAATGACTTCATGTAGATGCTGAAATGCATGGGCGAGATGATAGACCATTGAGGGACCCCTTCTTTTGTGGAGTATGGTTTGGATGAAAAAGGTGGGGTATGGATGACATTAGTTCTGTTTCGAAGGGAGGATGTAATCGAGTCTAGAGCAAACCCCTCTATGCTGCCTTTGTAGAGTCTTTGTATCAGAGTGTCATGGTCCACCGTGTGAAAGGCAGCCGAGAGGTCAATGAGGAACGCTGCTGCGGTCAACTGTGTTCTTCAGGTCATCCCAGATGGCAAGTAGGGCAGATTCTGTAATTGAGGATGGCATTGTCTTCAATGAATTGTGACATCTGCACAAACGCTGCTCTTTCCATCAGTTTGCCCAGGAATGGTCGATTTGTAATGGGTCTGTAGTTGTCAGGGTTCATCGGGTCCAAGTTTTTTTTCTTAAGGAAAGGGCGTATGTATGACTTTTTGAGTTTCTCTGGAAATATTCTTGTAGTTAAGGAATCATTGATGATTCTTCTTACTGGAGTGGCAGTAGAGGTTGTTAGAAGAATTGTCTTGAAAGTTTGCAGTGGACACGGGTCAGAAGGGCTGCCAGCAGGCCTGCTTGCTTTGACCAGGTCCATAAATTCATCGTGTGAAATGTATTGGAAGGAATGGAGAAGCTGGGTTAGAGTTTTCTTGGATTGTTGTTTTGTAACAAGGTTAGTGCTGGTGTTTTGTCGCTGTTTTAAGAATGAGTCCAACATGTCTGCTTTGTCCATGTAATGATTTGCCAGTTTGTCTGTGAAATCTTGAGTAATGGGATGAGTTCCTTCTAGGCAATTTGCTTCACGAAATTCATTAAGTATTCGATAAAGTTCTTTATTTGCACATTTCACATTTTGAATTCTGTCTGAATAGTACCCTTTCTTTGCTTTTTTGATAGCTGACTTGTACAATCTGTACATTTTCTGTAGGTGAAGTTTATCTTGTTTGGCGTTTGTTTTGAGCCAGGCACATTGCAGCTTTCTAATTTGTTGTTTTGTGTCTTTTATCTCAGCATTTCACCAAGGTGCTTGCTTTCTTTTTTTCAGTTGTGTGTTTTTGAACGGTATCAGCATATCAAAAGCTTTCTTTAGCCACTCATATAATTTTTGGGCATAATTTATTGTTTCCAGATCTGTACTGGATGTTAGTTGTGTTTCTAAGTGTTCCAAATTGAGTTTATTCCACTGTCAATAAGTGGATGCATGTAAGGTGGTTTTAGGTGAGTTGCTTAGTGTTGTTTTATGTTGGAAAGCAAGCAAATGGTGATCTGCCCATGCGTGACTACGCAAATTCCTCCCACCCCTAATTATTAGACAGTTTAGATAATGTGCTTTTGTGACAGTGAGACTTTGCTTTGTAGAAGAGTGATCAGTATTTTTGGGGTTTGTAGCAGGTGTGTTTTTAGTGCTGGTATTATCTGTATTAGGATATCAATTGTGTAGCTCTTCTGTAACATGGTCCTCATCCAGCAGTCTAAGAAAGCGTTTTGATGGGTCTGCGTATGTAGGTGGTGGAGACGGTGTTTGAGAGTGAGTTGGTGCGCTGTGTTGTTTTTGTGGTGTAACCTTGTTGTGCAGTAGACATGGAGAAGCAACGTTGTGAGGTGTGGCATGCTGCTTATAGTGTTTGTGTGTGTGTAGGGCAGAAGGTGTATGAGTCAGGGGTGGTGGTGTCGTATGTGGGTCATGTAGTAAGTTTCTAAATTGTACAATTGATGAGAGACGGTTAGAAGAGAGTTGATGTGTTGCTGTATGTGTGTTAGGAGTAGTGTAAGAGAGAAATATTGCCATTGGAGTTTGTTCCTTTGTGTAGTTTGAAAGGTGGGTGTATGTTTGTATTTTGTGACGGTAAGTATTATGAGGTGTTACGCTTGAGAGATTTTGTTGTGTTGGTATGCGTGATATGTTTTCTTTTTGAGGAGTAGTGAAAAGAGATGCTGATGTATTTATTTCAAGAGATGTATTTGTATGTATAGTATTGTTTGCGAGTGGAAGTTGTAAGGTAAAGGGGCGGTGATGTGCTTGTGAGTAGAGTGAATGTTGTGTGTAGGAGGGGATGAAGTAGAGGTAAGAGTGTTTGTCTTATACTTGTTTGCTGCAAGAGTTAAAATGTGTGGTGCTGTGCAGTGTAGTGTATGTGTTGTGTGGTTGTGTTATTATAGTAGGGAGAAGAGGAGGGTGTTGGTTGGACAAATGATGGAAGGCTGAGTATAGGTTTGTTAGTGATAAAAAGGGGTCTATCAGGGGTAGTCACATTTCCAAAGCTCTCATGAATCCTAGTGTTTCAGAGTTATGGATTTAGCCGGAGGGCTCCTGGGCCCCCAAGAACACTCTGCATCCACGATAATGTAATCCCCCAATCAGCAGTGCGCCAGGGGGTGCATTTGCAGAGTGGTGGAGCAAGGGGCGGGCCCCCAACCAGCTCTCAGGAATCCTGCTGTGTCTGAGTTATGTACATAGCAGGAGGGCTTCTGAGCCCTCAAGTACCCTCAACATCCAAGAGGACTTCGTCCCCCAACCATCAGTGTTCCAGGAGGTGCATTTGCATTGTGGTGAAGAAAGGGTGTGTAGTCTCCAAAGGCCTCTCAGCTATCATGCTCTGTGAGACTTAATGTAGGCAATAGGAGGGATTTTTGCCCCCCAAGTACACTCTAGAGCCAAGGGGATTTCATGCCCCAACCAGCAGTGTGCCAGGAGGTGTGTTTGCAGAGTGGCAGAGAAAGGGGATGAGGCCTCCGAAGTCATCTCAGCAATCAGGCTGTGTGGGACTTTACTGGAGGTAACAGGAGGGCTTGTTGACCCCCAAGAACTCCCAGCATCCATGGGGACTTCATCCCCCAACCTGCAGTGCACCAGGAGCCCATGTGCAGAGTGGTGGAGAAAGGGGGCGTAGCCTCCGAAGACCTCTCAGCAATCCCACTGTGTGAGACTTACTGAAGGTAACAGGAGGGCTTGTTGGCCCACATGGGCCCTCAGGACCTAAGGGGATTTTATCCTCCAGTCAGCAGTCTACCAGGAGTCACGTTTGCAGAGTTTTAAAGAAGGGGGTGGGCCTCCGGTGACTTTTTTTCTAATATTTTTTTCATTTTTGGGGGGAAGAGGGCCATGTGGCCCCCTTCCCTCAGCCAATTTTGGCCTCAGGGAACCCATACTCTGGGGACAGGCCAATTTTGAATAGGGGAGGGAGGCTGCATGGTCTCCCTCCCCAGGCTGATATTGGCCCCGGGAATCTTATCCACCAGGGCCCTGCCTTTTTTAACAGTTAATTAAAGGTAGGAGGACCAAGCCGCCCCCCTTCGCAGGCCATTTTCGGCCCCTGGGATTCCATCTTCCTAGATACGGCCTTTGAATTTATTTTGAAAAAACAAAATAACAATTATGAAGGGGGGACGCGCATCCCACGTGGTCCGGGCTTTTAGAAAATAATTATTCACTAAAGGAGAGCTGAGCAGCCCCCTCCCTTGTTGATTTCTGCCCTGGGGACCCCATCCCCTAGAGGCCAGCATTTGCATTTATTTTTTATAAAAACAAAGAAGGGGGGCGGGCCACACAGCCTCTCTTTCGGGCTGATTTTGGCCCATATTCCCAGGGGTCTGGCCTCTGCTGTGGGTGCCCTGCTCCCACCCAGGGTACCCACTTTGTACAGTTGGGGACCACGGCGGGAGCCTCAAGGCCCCCGTGGTCCCTGCTGGCTCCACGCCACCTGCAGAGCAATTGTGCTTTGCTTATCGAAATGCTTTGCTTGGTCATATCGCAGCACAGTTAGCTATGGCTTGGCAGGAGCAGTAAAGCTCCTGCCGAACCTAGCAAGCAGCTGTGTTCCTTGGGTGGGCACCCCAGGACATAGCAGGAGTCCACCCTGGGGGGCTGGCAGTCCACAAGGACATGCCGCCTGAGTCGACCCAGGGAGGTGGTAGTCCCCTGGATTGCGGGGCGGAGGGCCATGCTGCCATCCTGCATTACATTTTAGGATACCCCCTGTAAGGTGGCGGTCCCCGGGGCTTTGTAAGATCTTTGAGGTCCCCCACAATACTTAAACTTAAAGCCCCAGGAAAATGCATCTCCCTGGGGCAAGGGGGAGGCTCGACATCTGCGGGGATCCCATTGGTACCGCATTCTTTGGCAATGGGGGAAGAGCTGACAGCCTGTGTGACTTCCTTTGGAGTAATTGGACTAATAATAGCATTGCCCTGTTCTACCGTAATTGAGGGGATAGGAAGCTCCTAAAACCACTTTTCTACTACCTCTGGTGTAGTGAGGTTCACAATATAAATGTGTATAATGTTCTAAAATGCATTTAGTATGCCTTGAGGCTGAGTCACAAGAACATCTAGGACTGGATCTTGTATCTGCTTGATGACATTAGCATTGGATCTAAGTTTAACCGGCCATGCCAAGTATTTACCTATTTGCTCTTTTTCTTCATACCTCCTCTGCATTATTGTCTTGTGGTACAGAATTTCCTTAGAAAAAAAATATTCCTCGATATTATATTTAGCTTGGGCCATCTCCCTCTTGAATTTCTATGAGGGGAACCTAATGTGTGCCGCTGTAGCCTGATTCAAATCTGATTGAAGCAGCTGACATTGCTTTCTCTAATTCTGCCTGCAAGCAGTCTCGAAGGCTATCACTTCCCCCTGAAAATGGCCTTCAAGGTATCTAATAAAGGTAAGATAAATCAACAACTTACCTCTGTTAGATTTGTAATAACTATTACAGAAAATATGTTTTTAACTTTATTTTCTGTGCACCAAATCCCAGGTTCCCAGCTGCCCTCTCCTGATTGGCCAGCCTTTCCCAGGTTGAGCCAGAGCAGCTTCATGAGGTGTGAAGTGTCCTGTTGGAGTAGACAGTTGATTTGTTCTGGGTGGGGAGCTTTAGCTGCAGAAGCTAAAAAGGCAGGAAGAGGGTGGGGGTGCCAAACTGTTCTTCTGCACAGGCTGACCCCTACATCCTGCACCCCCAGTCACACAGGAGGCTCAGTATTTAGATTAGTTAAGGAGTTGGAAGTGGTGTGTTAGTGACACTTAGCCACCCAACGGGTTGGGTGAGTCAGATCAAACCCTGAAAGAGAGACTTTTTCCCTGTTAGATTTTGAGACACCAGTTTCCCACATTGCCTACCTGTGCTGCTGAGAACTTGTGATAAGGTCTGCGCATTCTACTGCCTGGATTTGCGTGGTGCATACCGCCACAGTTCGCCGGACCCGCTCCGCGGGTCCCACTTCATTGACTGTCTCTGTGGGGGCGTGTGTGTACTCCAGGGCTGCGAGCGTGCAGGCAGGGACTCGGTCATCCAGGAGTCCCTGCGAGGCCGATAGTTTACACCTGGCCCGCTCTCCCTGTTGACACGCCCACAGCTCACGGACCGAGCATAACTACCTCCATCTCCTGACTTCGGCGGTTTCCCACATTGCCTACCTGTGCTGCTGAGAACTTGTGATACGGTCTGCGCATTCTACTGCCTGGATTTGCATGGTACATACCGCCACAGTTCGCCGGACCCGCTCCGCGGGTCCTGCTTCATTGACTGTCTCTGTGGGGGCGTGTGTGTACTCCAGGGCTGCGAGCGTGCAGGCAGGGACTCGGTCATCCAGGAGTCCCTGCGAGGCCGATAGTTTACACCTGGCCGCTCTCCCTGTTGACACGCCCACAGCTAATCACATACATAAACAGACGAAGCGCGGAGCGAAGCCCGGGCAAAGGGCGGGCCCTCTTAGGCCCTCAGAGGCCGAAGTAGGCTGGGCTGGGCCCACCCCTTTCCATTCGATATTTGATGGTTTAGTCCCTTTATCGACGTCTATATTTAGATTTCGTCTCCTTGCTGGCAAGTCTGGACTTTGCATATTTGTCTCGCTGATTTAGGATATAATTTTATATATTTGTTTTAATACTCTTGCCTTATAGATTATAGTTGATATTCTTATTATTATTTTAATTTTAACTATGACAGCTAAAAAACTTCGTTCAGGGAGGCTTTTGATAGGAAGGTCCTGTGCAAAAACTAGGTCTAATCCACTTAGAAATAAGGAGATCCAAAATTTACAATTAAAGGGCCAGAGTCAGTTATTTCAATTATGGGAGAAATCTAAAGATAAAACCAATCCCCCGGATATGGATGCAGTGATTTCGCCTGGGGAGTTTCCTAAGCCTGCCCTGGAGGGTCCACTAATTGAAAATAAATATGAACTCACAGTCCTGTGTAGAAATTAATTCTAAAAATTTCACTGCTTCCTCTGTCACTAAATCTCCCTCTCCTAAAACTGAGCGTGTGCAACAGCTAAATACTCTGATTATCCCGAGGCCAATCAGTCCCAAGAACTAATAGGAGAGCACTCGGAAAGGGAGTCAGGAAATGAAGACCCCCAAATGTTGGATATTGATTTGGAACTTTGTGGGCGTTATCCTATGGATGGATCGTTGAAGTTATTTGAGGGCTCAAAAACCCCGCTTGGTTCTATTCCTTTGGGTCTTCGACTCTATACTAGCTCTCCCTCAATTACATCTCAAGATATTTCTTCCCAGCACAACATCTCACAAAGCCCAGAGCTGAATATATCCGGTATAAATCCAACTCTTTTCCATCGTCCAGAGAATCTTGACAAACCTATCTCTGAGTCCCTGATTGCTTTGGAACATCTGCTGTCTTCTATATTACTGCTATTGGGTAAATTTGTGGGCAGTAATGATTGTGTTCTAGACTCAGTAACTCAGATATTAAAGGCCCTCTTAAATAATTCTCTGGTAAAGCTACCGGGTAAAGCTCCCCAAGAAGATTTTCTAGGGCCTAAATTCGAAAGAGATGTGCCATCAGGATCGGAGCAAATAGAATTACCCCGTAATTTAGCCAAGAACCTCTCGCCTGTTACCATCAGAAACGAGGTTAAATCGATTGAGCTTCTATCTGCTCCTAAATCCTCTGCACATAATTGTATTGTGAATCTGGCTCTTGAAGTTATAGAGGATATTGACGAAGCAGTTGTTTCAAATCCCGTTAAAGAGTTCTTTCCTATTTTCGCCCAAGAGACTAATGAGAAGGGGGAAAAGGAAATATTGGAAAAGCCAAAAAAGTGTAGAGGAAAAAAAAGGAAACCTTTACGTCGAATCAAAAAAAAGAGACAGAGACAAATAGTTTTTGATGAGGTTTTAGATCAATATGTTAAGAGGGATGATAATATCCTTTTGCCGGCTACTGTTGGGACTGATGATGGTAATTGTAAGCAGGGCCCCAATATTCTAAGTGATGATGCTCTTCCTTCGTCTGTTGAGTATAACGATATTATTTCCAGTTGTACGATCCCCAATCCTGGTAGCCCCACTATCGGATTTGGGAAGTCTTCAATCCCTTTTCCGTTGGTGAAGATATTGAAGACTGTCCCTGAATCTGTATCCACTCTTAATCCAATTGCCCCTCCTTTTTTAATCTCGGTAAATGAGGCAGTATGCCTTAATAAACTTTCGGGATCTGTAATGGAAGATAGCATTGACACGCTGACGTTGGATTTTCTCCCGCTCTTTGATTCCGAGTTAATAATAAATAGATCTTGGTTGCTCAAGTGTTTCAAAGAGATGGAGAGTTTGAAGTTAATCCAAACCAGTGATATTAATTTGGTATCAATCTTGAGAGTTGAGACAAGTTCTTACACCAGGGTAAGGTTCTATTCTAAACTCATTGTGAACCTTATTCTGAAGCAGGCCGAGAGTTTTCAGAGCCGAGGGATTGATGTGTTGCCCTTTTTTCCCTCTGGCAGAGTTGACGCATCTGATCAGAGGTCTCCAGGCTCGAGACAAGCCGGTCTTCCGTTTTCCTTTGAGGATTTAAAGATCTCCCTCTCTAAATCTAAACGCCTAGTAACATATATAATTCCTTCCTCTTTATCCTTTGATGGAGATAAAGTAGTAGATAGTCAGCAGTGGAATTGGTTACCCGGCGCCTTATCTGGTAAAACTTCGGACAATCCCAAATTATTCTCCCATCTTTAGCAATAGTTTAAAAATTATTTGATGGAATGCTACTGGATTTAATAATTGCCCGGAAAAAATGCAATATCTACATTGTTTGGGGGCCAATGTGATTTGTATTCAAGAAACATGGTGTGTGAACAATATGACTGTGGGGAGGGATTATATCGTCCTAGAAGGAGGGGCTGTGGCTTCCAAGAGGGGTCACGCTAAAGGGGGAATTGCATGCCTGCTGTCTAACCGAATCAAGTGGAATTATTCTCACCACTTAGACCCGAGTAACCTCTTTCAGGCGGTGACACTATTTAGTCTCGATAACGTGGAAAATAAACACCCCCTGGTAATAATAAATGCCTATATCCCCCCTGATGACTGTTTTAATGAAGTGTTAAAACTTGTTTTCGCCTTTATTAAACAAATTAAGGATTCTATCCCGTCCCCTCATGTAATCTTACTAGGCGATTTCAACTGCAAAGTTTCCAATCTAAGCTTGAATTTATTTAGAAATAAGCCCAAAGAGGAAAGTTTCCAGATCCCCCAAGCTCTTTTTCCAGAAGAAACCAGAACTAATAAGAGAGGGAAATTGCTCCTGCAAGAATTATCTGAAACCGAGGGAATTATAGTTAATGGAAGACTCCCCTCCAATACTCCTGCATCCTTCACGCATATATCCACTCATAGTGAATCGATTTTAGATTATATAATCGTTGAATATTGCATCTTTTCTCTTCTAAGGGATCTGGTGGTCTCACAGTCTGTTTACAGTGATCATAAGATAATTTCTTTAAGCCTTTTTATATCTCCGCCCCCTACTGATCCCTGGTCTTTCAATGGTGATCAGGTCAATTTTGATGTTAAAACTGGAAGGTGTTACTGGAACTCTATTGCCATGAGGGGTCTGGATCATATCTTAGAGAGGACATTAAAAAATCTCCACAATTGGTCAGGGGCTGAACTAACTTCCTTTGAGGGTTTCTTGAAGGAGGTCACCTCAGTCGCTAGAAAATCCAACCCTATTATAAAAAGGTCCTTACCCCCTAGATCTGTGGTTCCCAAACTGTGCGCCGTGGCGCCCTGGTGCGCCGTTATCAGTAGCCAGGGGCGCCGCGCACGATGTGGGAAAGATAGCATCTGGCTGCGTTAGGCCGCCTGTGCAGCGATTGTCAGAAGTGCAGAGCGCCAGAACACCAGAGTAAAGGTGCGCTATAACAACATCAAACACATGATCACACGCACACTCATGCATGAATAAACACACAAACGCCACGCACAGGCTTCATTTCTAAAAAGTCAAGCCCCATTTTCTTTCTTTTCCTACATGGGGAGACCGGAATCAATCAGATGTCAAAAAACATCCCATGGCTGCTTGTTTATTTTGGATCCCCTCCTCCCGTTCTGCACTATAAGCCCTGCCCCCACTCTGCGTGCACAAACATAGCATTTCCCTTCTCTCATCGGCAGGCCACAGTGGTGCAGGACGGATGCTGGGACGGCGTCCCCCATTTGTATGTTTCTGTCAGGTTCCCCGTGTGCACTCAATATCCATTCCGCCTCGTCCTTGCTCATTATTATTACTGCATTTTCGCTTTTTTTTCTCGGAATCTTCCTCCTGCTTGGTCATACATATTGGCTAGCGTATGAGGTGCATGCCACTACCCCTGATAGGCAATCTGCTCGCTGCTGAATGACCCTGGATGTACCTCCTGTTTTGTAGGTCAGCACACAGCCTGTAGGCCTTTGTGTGCATAACACGGTCCTTTCTTGTGCATTTACCCAGCCTTTCTCTTTCTTTGCCTAAAATCTTGGGTGAAACAATCATTCGACTGATGAATGCACAGGGGGGCACATGTGGGGTGTGCATGTTATAAGTACAGTAGGCACAGTGTCACCGGAGCCCAGATGTGCGAGAGACCCACTGATTTCCCAACTACGCCGTTATCAAGCACTTGGGTTGAGCACATTTTAAAAGGGAGCAAGCTAAAATACCACGAGTTTGAGAATATCCTTCCTAAATCAGGGGTTTTTGCATGCATTTTGCATTTCATTTGAGTTTTGCGGCAATCCATTCCAAGTGGAGCTGGGGACACCGTTGTGATGGATCAGGTCAGTGAGTGAGACAATTATACATTGAATACTGCAGATCAAACTGCTTCTTGGCCAGTCTGCCAGGACAGCTTGTTCTCGCCCTTCTTTTACCCCCCCCCTCCCCACACTCCATTTAAGGCTCGACTGACTTGAATCCTAAATTACCATAAATGAGTAGGCATATTGAATATTGGTGAAATGCTCAATAGCTTGTCTGTTCTGTATACCCTGAAATAACAGGTCTTTTTTGCCAATATAGTTGCCCTCATTTTAAGGACTACAGAAAAGCTGAAAAAGGTATTTGGGAGGTCCCTCTCGTGTTTGGAGCCCGTCATCTGCAGGTCTTTGGCATGAAATATTAGCGTTATTACTCCAGTTATTTACAGTTCTTCAAAGCTGCACCACTTTGGCACCGAGGCATATTTTACTTATATAATTATTATTATTATTATTACTGTTAGTAGCAGTGCATCTAAAACAAGTTTGAGCTATTGCTATTATAAACAACAATGTTTTTGTTATTGTTTTTTTTAAACCATAAATAAAAAGCATTGTCATTTACAATGTAAAACTTTAAGCTATTTATCTGTTTTTCATAACCAATACATAGATAAAAGGTTTGTCATTTACAATACCAATAGCTCAAACTTTTGCAAATGCGCGACCTATTGCATTGCAATTGCTTGTTATCCCTAATACCTTCATTGCATCCCAATTAATTAAAGGAAGTCAACAGGAAGTATTCCCGAGGTCTTGCTTACACCCCCCACCCGCCCACCGGTAAAAAAAATGGTGGGGAGCCACGGCCAACTGCCAATTAGGTCAAGGGAGCCACGGGTTAAAAAAGTTTGGGAACCACTGCCCTAGATCAATTATCTTTCTAAATAAGGAAATAAACAAACTGGTGAGGGAACAATACTTGTCTAGATCCCCCGAAAGATACCGAAAAATAGCCCTCTTAAAAAGAAGGAGACGAAGGGCTAAGATACAAATAAAAAAAGAAAAAGAGGATTCTTTTTGGATCAGATTGCGAGAGGCCGCAGTAAAAGGTCATGCTAGACTTTTCTGGTCGATAATTAAGGAAGGCTGTGGAACTAGAGTCAGTTCCCGTCCCATTCCTATTCCGGAGCAAACCTGGATTACTTATATTTTAAATGTATATGCCAGTAATGAGCCAGCGGCTGACACTTTGGTATCCTATACTGATAGTGATCTTTCAATAGATTTTCCATCTGAGAGAACTATTGAATTAGCGATAAAAGAACTCCGCCTATCAGGGGCAATGGGGCCTGATGAGCTCCCCATATCTGTCCTGAAGCAGGACCCGGTTTCCTGGAGTAAAATTTTATTTTCTATATTTAGATTTTGTTTCCTGAATAAATCCGTCCCCTCGTCTTGGAAAGGGATCATATTGGTACCATTGTTCAAGAAGGGTGATAGGAATGATCCTAAGAATTATCGGCAAATTGCCCTTCTTGATGCAATTGGCAAAGTTTTTTCCAAATGTCTCCTATATTCCATTAACGATTGGGTTGAGAGGAACCATATTTTGCCTTTAAATCAGACAGGTTTTCGTAAAGAACATGGCACCTTGGACAACCTTACCGCACTACAGATAATTTCTGATAAATATGTAAGGATCCGTGGAGGAAGAGTATATGCGGCATTTATAGATTTCTTCACGGCATTCGACAAAGTGGATCGGCCGTTACTGTGGAGAAAACTAGCCGCTCTAGGTATGCCTCCTCTCCTATTAGATCTGGTGAAGGCACTCCATTCAGATACATGGTGCCAAGTCCTCCAAGGGGGGGAGAGGGGGCTCTCCCGAACTATTCCCTCCATTAATGGACTAAAGCAGGGGTGTCTTTTGGCGCCTTTGCTTTTTTCTTTATATATTTCTGATCTTCCTACATCCTTATCTGCTTGTGCTGGTATTGCGCCTTCATTGGGGGGATCCCCAATCTCCTGTTTGTTATATGCAGACGATATTCTTATATTAGACTTAACGCCAAGTGGGTTAAATAATCGTCTACATGCTCTATATCTTTTTGCTGAATTTCACTATCTAAAGATAAATATAGCTAAAAGTAACATTATGTGTATCTCAGGGAGGAAAAAAACAAAATATGAGAATTTTGGTTGGTCCGTAGGAGGTCAGAGGCTTGAGGTGGTTAAGTCCTATGTCTTCCTGGGGAAAATAATTTCCGATAATCTAAGTGACAAGGCCCACATTGATAATAACTCTCGGAAGGCCCTCTCACAAGGTAAAAGCTTGAGTGCTTTGTACACGGCCACAGGAAGAAGACATTTCTCTTACATGTTAGAGGTTTTTAGGGCAAAAATCCCATCATCCCTTCTGTATGGAATTGAGATATTGGACATAGGGCAATGGGGTTTTTTACACACCACAGAAGGAAAAATCCTACGGTTCCTTGCCTCTATTAATACCTCCTTTACAGTGGCGTCTCTAAGACTTAAATATGGTATCCAGAGTAGCTGGGTGCAGGGTTTGGCAGGGTTAGTGCGGTGGGTAGCAAGCTTGGCCAGAGGGGAAGTGGGGACCTTAAGACATTTAATGGAGTCCGAATTGTTGGGCACTCTGAGAGATTTCTCCTCTATTGTGAAGAATTTCAGGAGGGCTGTTATGCTCTTACAATTGGAGGAGAACACTCTTTTTACTCTGTCTACCTTACAGCTAAAATTACTTCTGAAACAGGCCTCTTGGGATCTTAGTTTCAGGTTGGACAGGGAGTCTATCCTTGCAAAGAAGGGAATATCTCCCCTCACTGACACTTATGTATTAAAATGCAAGCAACCATATGTATCTTGGAATCTTTCTCATGCTATACGGCGTTTTTGGTTGCTTTTGAGGCATGATTTACTCCCTCTCAACAAGCTTAAGGCTAGGTGGTATCGATGTTGAGCAATTTGTAATTTTTGTAATGTGTCTACTCAGGACTTTATACACGTCCTTTTTATATGTCCTGCACTTCGCCCATTTCGTAGTAAATGGTTAAGACATATTTGTTTAAAATTGAATATCCATACAGCCAATTCTTTTTTAATTGCTCTATATAATCCTCCAAATGAAATGTTTTGTTTTTGTATTTTTAACTTCTTCAAATGTTTCTTAGATATCTACTAGAGGATACTATTAATTGCGTTGTACTGATTATTCTGTTTTATGTTAACAATCTGCTGTTTTTAATTGTATATGTATGTATATTTTGTAAGTACGTATCTTTTTATGTGGACCTCTTTGGAGTTCCAAAACATAATAAACTTGAAACTTGAGACACCAGTGCTTCCTGGGACCAGAATATGCCACATTTTAGAGGAAATGGTCATACACCTGGGTGCATCCCATTTGCCAGTCGTGCCCCACTGCTTAACGCCCAGAAACTGTTAATAAATACAGCAAAGCTGCATAGCTCCTCAGATCTGCTGCCTGTAACCACAAGAAAGATTGCCCTGCTGGAATCTGGATCTGCTTCCGAAAGACTGCACTCTGAAGGACTGCACCATCTGGTACTACAGCCCAAAGGACTTTGTCTTGCTTCAAGTAGGAATAAGGAGTGGACTATTTGCACGCTACGGGTTACCAGAGACCACCTGCATCATATCCACCATGAGTCAACTTTGAAGAATTTGGCCAGGTGCATTGTGGGAATTATAATCCAGACATTTCAGTGAGCATCTAGCAGATCCCAGACCCTTGGGTTTGTGTTTATTGCACTTTGAACCCTCAAGAAGAACTCCAGGAAGAAGTTCCAGACGTTTGGTGAAGTTTGAGAATTTTTTGTCAAAATGTTCCTAAAGGTGACCGACTCAACATTGAGAGTCAAGCTGGCTATCTTCAATCACGACATGGCCTGGATTTCAGGTTTGTCTGGGTGATAGCTCTGGAGCTCCCGACATCCAGCATTTGACCAAGGCCTCTTGGAGAAGCAATCCACCGACCTTCCATCAAAATCAGCCTGTTGGAGGGGACTGCTCGATGTCGAGAGAGAAATCCTCCCAAAAAAGTTTTTAAGTCCTAAGGTGAAAGTTTTACTGGGGCCTCCCACTTAGTGTATCCGACCAGGGTTCCATCACGGTCAGTCTCAAACTTTGACTTTTTCCCGGTCCAGTGTGAACAGATGTCCCATACTGGTGCTACATGTTTTTAAGCAATAGAAAGTGTTTATTCTTTGAAAATTCATACGTTCATTGGATTTTTGTCAATTTTGGTGTCTAATTGTTCATAAAAATATACCCTATTGTTAGGAATTGGAGTAGGATTTGTATTGTGTGTTGTGTCCTCCTTAGTAATGTATTGAAGTTGTCAAATGCTTTACACACCTGTCTTGTAAGTTACGCTCGCCTGCTCGTTGACAGCTACCAAGGGTTGAGCAAGGGAATCATTTATTGACACCTAGACTGACCCACATATTGTGTTTGTGGCCTTAATACTAGTGTTAAGTCATTACTGATCACTACTAAAATCCACTTTCCAACAACATATATATATTTTTTCTCCCATTATTGAATAATTATTTAATTACCTTGAAGGTTAATAATACTTTTAAATCGAAAAAATTACGTTATATTTTTATCAGAAACCAACATTAAGGTAGCACTTGGTCTCAACCTCAGGAGAGGAGTACATAGGTATGTGTGCACTATTTGAAAAATCGTTCCCTGGGCACTTTCAGAATGTTTGTAGTGTTCCCATCAGAAAACCAACCTGTACCGCCCTACATCATTTGGGAAAGACATCATCAGTGTAGGAAGGTGGCTACCTGACTATGGTTACCCCAGATTTTTTGCCTGTGTTTAGCTGGTTTTTTGACTTAGTTGACCTGGTTCCCTGCTAATCAGGGCCCCAGGCCATCTGCTCTCTCTGTAAAATGGATTCCATGTACCCTAGGTACATACCACAATTGGAAATGGACTCCTTGTCAGCCCCTGTATAATGCACTATAGGTGCCCAGGGCATAGGGGCCACCAAGGCCTACCAGGGGCTGCAGCATATCTTTTGCCACCCCTGGCTGGTTCTTAAATTGACACAACTGGCTGATCACTCAGCTGGGGTAAGGTGGTGTAATCACCCCTTACTTAGATATAGTATACCTATACCTAAACCTATATCTGGACACATATAAACCTGTGAGCCACTCCTATGGAAGGCCTCCTCAATCCTGGAGGCAGAGTGCGTGGTTTAATGTGAGATGGAGCTCTAGCATGAGCTGAGCCTGTCTGCAGCTGTCGGGAACAACTCCCTAAGCTGTTTCAGGATAATGCCATACCATATACTCTTTTATATAGCAACTTTGGTTTGGCTTTATCAAAACATGTCGTGTAAGGTGTCATACAATTTGGAATACTATCCCCTCGCCAGTTCTGGCGACGGGGATAGCATTCCACCCCTCTAGAGGGGTAAGACATGTTACTTTACTTAAATGCGGTTAATTTCTAAAAGGGCCTTAGATCCACAAAATGGATGCCTCTGCCACAGACAAGAGTCTGACCCCCTGAAGCTGACCGAAACTCAGCCAAATGGGGCCTGGACAAAGGGTTTCCTGTCGCAGGAGGGTGTTACCACCCTCCAGACAGGAGATAGTGGATTGTAGCAGGGAGGTCTGAAAGAAACCAGACACTGCCTGGGGCGCACAAGGCTGCCCCTTGCATAATCCGGCCAAACCGGTTCTGGGGCACTCCAGCCCTCGTGCCAGGGCGGCCTGGATCAAAGGAAGGGGGTGTATCCACCCACTTCCTGGGTCCCACCCATAGGAGGGGACCTAGCAGGTAATCCAGCCCCCAAAATTAGTATAAGACTGGGAGCAGTGCCAATGCACTTCAGATTATCCTGAAGAAACATAAGAAACGAAATTCTGGACCCTTCGACATCCTACTCGACGTAGAAGCCCGAAGAATCTCCCTTGTGGTCAAGGAGTGACCACCCTGTGCAAACAGGCACCATTCAGCTATCGACGTCTACTTTGTTGCAGTTCCCGCCGGAACTCGAGCAACAGAGATCAACGAGATCAAGCTTGCCTGCTTTCCAACAGCCCGATCCACAGTCCCTGCAGAGCTGAGACCCGTGGAGGCGACCGGAAGCGTGGGGCACGCCATCTTGAATTGACCACGAGACGCTGACCGTGCAGCCCACGAGTGACCCTCGAAGCTGCACACCGGGGTTTGAGATGCCCCAACCCTGAGCCCCACTTGCACGGAAGTTCAGCCCTCCACACTCGACGAGTGCTGCGTGGGGCCCTTCTGCTTCTTTTGGCTCAACGCGTTGGCCCGGTCACTTACCAGCCGGCTAGTGGCCCCTGTGCCGACGAAAACTTAAAATCAACTTGCGAATCTGGTTGCTCTAGATCTGCACCAGCTCCCCTGAAAAGGAGCCCCCAATCTGACCCTCCTGGTTCGAGTGAGAAGCAATCTCCCGGTTCCGCGTGGATTGCTTTTGCCAAGTGTTGTTTGCTCCAATCTTGAAGCCGACAGCGCCGACGGCGAGAGCCTGCGTGGGACAGATCGTGACCTGCTCCTAGACGTCGTAGATGCCCCAGAGCCCACGTGACAGCGGAGAGAAGCACCTCGACAGCGACCTGATTGCGCCCAACATTGCCTGGTTCCGTCCTGGTTCCACCCTGGTCACTGCTGAGTGACCCAGACTCTGTCCCATCTGCTTTCAGGTACTTTTCGACTCGAGTCCACCCTTGGACTCCACCGGACACTTCTCTTTCACCCCGCCTGCAGCCCTTTCAGCTTCAAGCACCAAGAGCCTGCGTGACGAAACCCGACTCAACTTCGACCCTGTGCACCCGCTTCCTGTGGGTGAGGTAACTTTGCTCCGCCGGTGTTCCCACACTGGTACACATCTCTAGGGTCTGTGTCTTAAGTTTTGTTCCTCTAGGTTCAGCGGAAGTGTCCTTAAACTTTAACTTTACAACATTTACGCACCATTGGTTAACATTGGTGCATGCGTGCGCTTTCCGCACTGCTCCCGAATCCCGTGGGCCTCTCCCGACTTCAGCACTGCTTGTCCTGACTGCTCCCAGCGATTCCCTAGGCCCTAGGCCTAACCACTGTTCGATTGGTATCTCTTATACCACTTGTTTAGTATATGGTTTGAGTGGCCCCCCGCCCTCATCCATAATTGTGCAACTTTGTATGTTTAAACTGTGCTTTTGATTTAACGCTTGTGCCCCTTTATTCATAAAGAATACTGGGGATTGTTTTTAGTAATAAACACATATATTTTTATAATATATACTTGTGTGGTGTCCTTTCATTTGATATTACAGGATTGTATGTGGTAAAACAGCTCGCTTAACACGACCTCTTAAGTTAAGCCTTTAGGCTGCTTAGTCCATGCTACCCCTAGGATAGCTTGTCTAACAAGGTTGACTTACAACCTGACACCATAAGGGATTGTTTGGTCTGATAATAGGTGGTTCCAGAATTGGAAACATCACCTATCAGGCTAACTTCTCACAATCAGACACACTGGAAATGGCCCAGTGTGCGATAAGGCACAACAGTGCTCAAGTTGTTCTCTATATCCAAATGTATGTTTTGTCACTGAATAGGTATCAGGAGGTTTCTAACAAGCAGTGCTAAATGTGGAAATAAACAAATTATATCAAAATGTGGTGGTGCCTCTTCGAGGAAAAGTTTTTTCAAATCCGCATCCACCGCTTCTTCAAAAGTAAGAACCTTCGCTGGGAGACCTATAGTGGTAGGATTGAAAGTAGAAGGTCTTTTGAGACCTGTGTTCACCACTCTAGTTGTTATCTCTCCAGGAGCTTGTTGCTTATGGGCAAACAAATAGTGTAGTCTAATCTTTCTATAGAGTTTTCTAGGTGATATTTTTTACACTTTCCCCTATGTTATTTTCACATAAACAAGCAGTAGAATAAGAAGGTCCTGATGAAGCAGTAGGTGACCTCTGGGCCCAAGGTAAAGCTGCAGAAACATGTCGACCATGACCATAATAACTGTCAAGGTAGTTATTTGTTAACACTACCTTTTTTCACTGTTTTTAATATTGGGAAAGGAAGGTCCTTATTAAACTTTTTTCCTCCCTTTACCCCATTTTATTGGCACCACCACATTTTGATATAATTTGTTTATTTCAACATTTAGCACTGCTTGTTAGAAACCTCCTGATACCTATTCAGTGACAAAACATACATTTGGATATAGAGAACAACTTGAGCACTGTTGTGCCTTATCGCACACTGGGCCATTTCCAGTGTGTCTGATGATGTCTTTCCCAAATGATGTAGGGCGGTACAGGTTGGTTTTCTGATGGGAACACTACAAACATTCTGAAAGTGCCCTGGGAACGATTTTTCAAATACTGCACACATACCTATGTACTCCTCTCCTGAGGTTGAGACCAAGTGCTACCTTAATGTTGGTTTCTGTAAGTTAAGAGGGCTGTAGCATTGTGGTCGTTAATATTCCCTCAGACCCCCCTTCGAGTTAGTATTGTTATATTTTTATCAAAACATTTTAGCATAATGTACTACATATTAAAATAAATAAAAAAAGAGTGCGTTTGGGATTTGTTTTAATTAATGCTTCAAAATTCTTTATAACTAAAATTAATATATTTAAATTAACTATTGATTTAATGCACATTTAAAATATGTGTGGTTGTGCTGTAGCATTGTTTTTTATGAATTTCAGTTTAAGAGTAAATATTCAAAATGTATTTCAAGTTACATCCGACATTTACATCTGTTTACTATTTTTTTTAAAGAATAATAAACTTTAATAATTTCCCAATATATGGAGATCTCCACCACACTGGTGGAGAGATCCACCTACGTGTTGAGAGTACTACTGGTAACACCCATGAATTCAGTTGTAGGATGATCAACTTCCTGATTTTAGGTGGTGGAGACATGCAAGTTTACACACTGGGTGCAACTCACCACTCACAAATGGTGGATAGCAAAACAATGTAGACTTACACCTCGGTGTAGTAGTAAATATAAAGGTGAGTAAATATACATGTGTATTTTTACCTTTGTGAATAGGGCACAACGTGTAGAGCTGTAATGTAGCTGTACTGAGGCATGCCTTTGGTAAGGCTTATGTAGAACAAAAGGACAGAAGAAAGTTACTGCTCACAAACAGAAACTGTCCCACGGGGTTGCCACATTTGATACTTCTTATAATATTTACTTTACTAGATCCACTCAGCAAAGTGACTGTGAATGCTAACTGTGAACATTTCACAGTCTCAAAAAAGAATCTAAGGCATGCAGGGCATTTAGGAGGCAGCAGGAGTGGCCGCTGGCTTGCCTCTTGTTCCCCTGCCACTGTATTTGTCCCCAGCGTAAGCAAATATATATTCCACATTTGTTTGTCAATGCCATGACTTGAGGGGTAGCTCCAGAGTCCTTCTTTTTAGGCCATTGTTTAGATTAAGCTAGTAGTGAATAAGTGGGTCAGAGAGAGTGAGAAATATTTAGAGAAAGAGTGACTGCAAGTGAGAATGAGTGAGTGATACATATTAAAAATGAGCGTGAGGGAGAATTCGAGACTTTGAGGAATTGGTATTGAGAGTGAGTGATAGTGAATGAGTGCGAGTGAGAATAATTTAGTCAGAATGTTTGAGAATGAGTGAATTTAGTAAGTGCACATGAGTGTGGATGAGAAAGTGTGAGTGACTGGGAGTAACAGTGAATGTGAGTGAATGAAAGCAAATGAATGAGTGAGAATGTTTGGGGCAGACTGAGTGATAGCAAGTGAGACTTAGCTTGAAAGGGCAAAAGGGGGTATGAGTAAGTGCAAGAGCAAGTGAAAAGGCATGAATGAGCCTAAGATGGAATTAATGAGTGAGAGTAAATGTAAGTGAGCGTGAGCGTGAGCAAGAATGTGGTGTTCAGCGTGTCAGTCTGTCACAGGCCCCGGCATACTGAAGGCAATTCTTTGCATGACAGACACCTGTGGCAAACACTGGCACTGGCCTATTAGAAGTAATATTTGGCAAATGAGATTCCCATGAAAAAATGCTAGCACTGACATGCTGAAGGTAATTCTTTGCATGGATCACCAGATGAAAACAAGTGCTGTTATACTGAAAACAATTCTTGCAGGGGAGGCACCTGTGTCCCTGGCATAACAGAGGACAGCCATGATTATAGAAGAGAAGCAAACATGACAAAAGCTGCCCCTGAAATAAAAGAGACTATTTTTCACATAATGTTATCCATGGTATATGTACAGTACTAATGGCAAATTTCTGGCATTGGCATTTTGTATGTAACTATTTGTCTAAGGGGACAGGCATGCCATTTGAGGAAGACGTTTTGCAAAATCCTGGTCCTTCCACAATTGCAGCAATTTTTGACATAAGAGGGCAGCCACAGCATGTTTAAAAAAATGCGCTCAACTCATGGAGAGTATTAGTTTTCAATGGTTTGCGACTTCATTAAAGAAATTAACTGTTTAAAATGTGATATTTCAGAATCCATGGATTTTCAGCAACTTCATATGAAGATTGTGCTTTTCAATGCACTATTTTCCCCATTTTTAAAACATCACCAGTTACTAGTTCAAGAACAGAAGGTTAACAGTGTCTTGATGAATGTTGTTATGCAGTTTCCATTAGGACCAGGACATTAATATTAAGATTTTGTGAAAAAATTAATTAAGTTGTAAAATGCCTGTTCTTCTTATAAAAAAAATGAACCAAAACGTAAACACATTTTAAACCATTGTTGCCAAGTTTCACTATTGTGAATACATGAAAAATGCTGTGTTTTCACCTCTGTGCCTGGCAAATGATCATATATGATTATGACAATTTTAAGCCAATAACCTTGTACATATTCAAGATATGGTCTACATAAACATGGACAAACCCACTATTGTTTGTTTTTAATCTCTTTTTTCCTATACCAATCGTTTATCAATATATTTAGGCCCAGATTTAAGACGATTTTTTTGTCAGGGTTGCCCCAATTTTGTGCCACAGCCCCAGCACAAAATCCATGTTGGAATCTACCAAGCCATGGAAGTCAAGATTATCAAGGTTTTGAGTAGGATTTTTTCAGAAAATTAACAGAAGGCAGGGAATGCATAGTGCTGCCTTGCATTACCTTGCATCAGGGACGGGTGGAGCATTGGCATTCCCATGCCTCCACCCATGTATTTTACTCAAACCCCATATTTACTAAAGTCAGTAATCATGGGTTTGTGACAAAATGAGGTGCCTATGGGGGTGGTTTAGCAAGCAGAAATATATTTTTTTCTCCTTGATGCGACCTGCTTGCATGTGTGCTGCATTCTACAGCACACATGCAAAATGGAATGAGCCTCTAAGACTAGTTTGGTTCTGGAATTTATCTCCTCCCCCACAAAAACGATGCTGACCATGACATAGGAACTCTTGCTTCGTGGCATAAGGGTTCCTACATTGGTTCTAGGCAGCCAGAAGTGCGCCAGCTGTATGAGTGAACGGAACAGCACCATAGCTTAGTAGATGTGACACCTTTCTGCTCTCTCCCTTTAATGCAACACAGTGCAGTAACTTCCCCTGCTGTGTTGCATCAAAGTTTCATAAATCTGGTCCTTAATGTTGTGGTATGCACCAGGAGAACTATTACATCATGGTAGATTATGGTAGCAATCATTTAGGTTTCCACTGCTGTTCCTTGTTTTGTTCTACTATATCCAGTTCAGATGATCACATAATTTGTCATGCAATGCACAGAGAAACATATGATGGTCCCCTGGCATATCATGTCAGCCTCCTTATATGAGTGGTATCTAAACTATACAGACGCCTGTGCTGTAGTGATACTTTCTGCATGCAGTTATTATGGAACTTGAGTGATATTAATTATTGTGATGTCATCAGGGTTTAAATCTTGTTACATCACCTCCAGAGTCAAAGGGCATATGATGTCAGTTTCTATGATGTCAATAAGGTCAAAGGGTGTGTGATGTTACTTCTCTCACCCCTAACATTTTGGTGAATTGATGTCCATTACCTAAGGGATCCTCAATCACAGTAATTGATCTACTGCCAGGCCAACTTGGCAACTGCACATCAAGGTATTTTTCATCGATTTCCAGACATAGGCCTGGAATTATATTTCACAAAACGTGACCCGTATTGCCATATTAATCAATGTCTTAAGTAACGTTTTTTTCAGGTCACCTAATATACTTCGCAGGACCACTGAAAAAAGAAAGTAATAGGATTAGCATTGACACTGTGAGTCATTGAAATAATAGTAGGGATATGTCTAGACATCTGGAAGTAATTCATCAAAGAAGAACAATATATGGCCCGAGTAGAAGGACAACTGTTTTTGTAAGTATGTTGGGAGGATGCTGTTAATTCCTCTTTTAAGTTCTTCTCTCTCTTAAAGTAGAGAAATGTGTCAGAACTATGACTTAAAACGATGGTTAATTCATAGACTTGTGTTTCCCTGTCATAAAACTGCATGCAAAAATGCTATTGTTTGGCCCTCAGATCCTTATATGTTCCTTATGGTATGAATGTTTAGTAATTTATTATATTGTGCTCGTATTATATAAGGCTCATTTTCCACCAAGCGTGGGGCAACCAAGGCTTAGTTTTTCAGTCCTAAAGTGATGAGAAAACCATATTTAAGTTGGCAGGTTATGCTCAGACGTGAGTCCCTTGCTCACTTTGCCACTGGATTCAAGCAAGCCTGGCTGAAGATGGCTGAAATGCCAGAAACCGGTCCTAGGAAGCTTGTTTCTAGTCCAGGGAAGGCATGGCTTGGCAGTTCGGGCTGGACTGTTCCCATGAGGCACAGGGTCAGACTGATTTGCATATGGCCATGTCTGAACTAGGGTGGCAGAGTGGGCTAAAGAACGGTGATGGATTAAACCCAGATCTGTTGACTTGGTGTGAGTGTTTGATTGGTTCAGATGCTCGGTCCATCACCACCCCCTTTTGTACTGCTTTGTTAACCATATTTAAGCTTCCCTGCCAAATCAACAGAGAATGCTTAGACAGTGCTTCCACCAACATGATTGTAGCTCTTTTGTAAAATTTCCAATGTTGACTGGTCGCCATGCCAAGGCATTTTTATATCTTTCCTGGACAAGCCCTGGAGTATAATTATCTACTGAATAAAGTCGAATAAACCTTCCTAATGTGCTAGTAGTTTTACCTCAAATACATGAGGGTAATTGATCGTTTTTCCCTGTCTGGGACCCCTCTACCCTTGAGGTAGACCCTGGCACTGCAAAGTGTGTAGGTAGCCCCACCCTAAACAGGGCAGGCTTTCGGTTTCCAGCAGCAGAACCATCCGAGGCTTCACTGTTGGAAACGCAGCAGTTCCCCCAACTCTAAATGAGGTATGTGAACCGAGAGATGGTCAGAGGAGACATCTGATAACTGGCTGCAGTTGTCTCATTACCACCCACCCCTAAATGAGCCCTTAGCTTCATCGAGGGTAGGTAGTGATTATAATCTTGTGCTGAAAGGCTACATTAAGGTAGGCATGATTTACACCTTTTCTGAATCTCACAGAATGCCTTGAAGATGAAATCTCAGGTGACAATACCTTCAAAGGCGATAGGCTTCCTGAAAATCAATCCTGCACATCACACTAGTCAGCTCCAACTTAGGAAAGTCCTGAAGACTCGCACCTTTAAGGAAACCTACATCAGAATACATTAACTCTCTACAACCCAGGTACCTCTCCTATCAATCGTTGACTTTATTCTTGTTTTTGAGCCTAAAGAGCGTACATACATACCTACTACATACATACATTGATATAAACATACACACATACATACAGCTACTTTTTATTGTTTATTTCCCCAAGTCTATGGATTTTGTAAATAAATCAGCAAACACTAGCTAAATAGACAAGAGTATTTAGTAATTGTAGAGTTCAGTAACACCGTATAGTGTGGAGCAGCATCTCCTAAAAAGGTTGATAATGGCCTCCAAAGTATGATCATGACTTGCTTAGTATACCATGTGCACAGAAATGTAAGGCAGCCGCTTCATTTTCCATTGAGGGTGATGAATGGACTCGTTTTTAATGTACAAATAATCTCTTTGGCACTGGAAAGCAAGTCTGATGATATGCAGCTGAGTAATGTTCCAGAACTGAAATATCTGTCTACTTGATGTCTTTTACAGGAGTTTTGATGAAGCCACTGTCACCTGCTATTAAGTTAATACCAGGTCTTAATAGGATCTCTTGCTTTCAATTTTCACACTGTTGGGGTCCAAATTAATTACTCTGCAAAAAATCTGCCTTTTGCATCCAGAAGCCTCGTAAAGGAAAGCTAATGTAGTTGTGCCTGGTCAGAGTAGCCTTTCTTGTTAGGAAACTTACAAATGACTGCTCTTTCTCTGATTGTATGGAAAATGTTCCGACGTGAACACCTTCGGAAAATATTTAAGTTTTACTTCTACTTCAAATGTGCTAGAAGTTAATAATAGCGAGCTGGTTTAGGAGTGTTAAAAGTGTGGCTATCAGTGGATTGACCCTTTTCGAGTGAAAAAGGGTAGATCACAACCAGGAGCAAAAAGGTTTGCAGATGAAAGTGAAATTTTTCCCGTTTTCTATTGTGGTGTTAATGATGAAGGTTCAACTTTGATGCAGGAAACAAAACTAGAAACAACAGTTGTGAAAGGGTGAACCGAACAACAGCAGAATAAACAATTCAGAGGAGAGGACAGACATTTCTCAGAATAAACCGTTAAGAAATTAAAATGGCAGCCTGGTAACTGGAGTGGAATATTAGATTAGGTCAAACATCTGGGGCTAGAATTGTAAAAGTGAAAAGTAAAGCCAGGTGTCAATTTAAAAAAAACATGTGAAGCGGTTTGCTAATAACAATCTTCTTGGGGGACTGCAGAGTATAACACATGAATTACTCCAAGTCAACCACAATATTTATAAAGAGGTTGGATCATCAGAGAAGAACACTATATTAAGTCTATTCTGAAATTAGATATACATAAATATATGTAGTACTGCATACATAGCAGAAACATGTAATCAATGATTAATGGCTAAACCTAAGATTGGATTCAGTGAAGGGAGATTATTTACACTTTCTAGGCAGCCAACGAGCTAGCCCCGTCAATGGATGTTATAGCCTCTGCTGTTGCGGTATGGGACCATCCACTAAATGTAGAGACCCCATGTATATGCAGGGATGTTCATACGTCAGTTTTTGGAGTACAAAATGCACCAAAGACAGATCAGTTTGTCAAGCATGGTCCGGGTTTTGTTTGGCAAATGATTTTGTTTTAAGAGAACAACCTCACAAAGTGGCATATCACTGGAATAAATATCCCTCGATGGGCTCCTCATCATAATTATGGCTACCAGTTTTATGGGTTTTTTTTTTTTACATTTCCATCTGTATTTAGCCATATTTATTTTTTGCTAATTTTATCTGTACTTATCCATATTTATTTAGGTCTTGGTGAAAAAAATTAAGCTGAAATTAGTGTATTTCCACATGTATTTAATAGATAAATATGCACTCATGCTTGAATGCATGCCAGGTTTCAGTGCTGTGAACACCAGCTGTAGTTAAATCAATGCACTTATATGAAAACAATGAAGCCTCTTTACTAAAATCACTTTCTTTTTTAAACCCCTTTCCTATCAACCCACACAGCTATTATTTTGGCAGTCATGGCAGACAGATTTTTAGAATTACTCAAAAAACGATCCAATTTCAATTTTTATCCACATTTAAAAATAAATACAGATAAGAAAGTAGTTAATGTTTTCTGTCTGTATTTATCCATAAAAACGGAAAACAGGGAGTCCTAATCATAATTATGGTGGGTCAACTGCTACTGCAGTCTGGTGACCCTGTGGCAACAGGCCTATGGGTCAAATGTTTCTGATGGTGGGCCCAGCTCAGGCCCCACTTATCTTACATCCAAATAGGGCCAGGCAACTGCCAGTTTGGTCATGAAAAAAAACTTGACGGTCCTTCCTATCAACCTCTGCTTGCTGTTATCGAAGCAAAACTGCTTCCATCTCTAATGTACGCAAGTATGGTGATGCATGGTAAGGATTCCAAAATGTTGGATAGACTACAAATAAAAACATACAAACGTGTCTTTGGTCTCCCTTGTAATGCCTCTCCTGCTCAAATCCATTTGGAATTTGGATAGGCTCTGCAAAATATAGCAAGAAGATATCATTTTATCAATACGGGTGATTTATGGGACCTGAATCTGATGCATTCCACTTTTTGTCATGCGATGAATAAAGCAGTAAAAATGAATTCGCTAGTCGAAGATAAAAAAAATATTCTCGCGGCGATCTCATGCCTGGATGACAATTCAAACATACGTCACATTGCAACCTGCAGCATATTTACACTATAGTGAGGGCTGGGCCTTGTTACGCACATTGCTATGTTATGAACAGAACATCCCATTTCAACAGGAAAATCCAATTGAAAAAGGCACGGACTTCAGGTTGATGGTATACGGCTTCTTTTATTGTGTCAGGTCCCCCTCGACCCCAAGACCAAATAGACGCGTTTCGGCTTCTGCGAAGCCTTTGTCAATCTATTTTGCGCCAGTTCATTTTCAAAATATATAGTCACTCCCACTTGTGGCACTTGTAAAAATAGACAACATACTACGTGCCTCACTTCTGATCCTTCCAATTATACAAGAACTATGTCTAACACTTTGCTATGTTAGCATAGGCTTATTAGAAGTTTAAACAGCATTTTACCTTTTTGCTGCTTTTGCACATGACACTGCATAGAACTGATATTGTAAGTTATGCTGCGTGAAATGCTTCACATGAGAATGGGTTGTTTTCGGCATCGTTAGACTTACATCACAACTTTAGTTTGCACACTGAGTGCTAAAGCCTCCAAGGTTATCATAACAAGTTAGCTGTTGTTCGGGCTGATCGGCTCACGTTTTAGCCATAACATATATGCAGCTGCAGCCAACGTGATTCTGGCGCCTTTAATGTTGCACTGTAAGCATGATTTCGGGCACTTGGAAGAATCCCGTTTTTCCAGAGAGCTTTTGCAGATCCTGATGTGATCCATTCCTGCTGATCTTGGAGGTATGGGATCCCCCACACAAGCCTAAGAGACCTTTATATTTTATAAAACATAGTTCCTAACTAGGGAGGGTGTTATACTAGGCACTATAAGACCCGTTTTCACCATCATTGTAAAATAATTTCTCATTTTGTGTTTTATGGAATTGTAACAATGCTGATCATATTATTTCTAATCATATGTCTGCTTATGTCAGCAAAGATACTGCATCTTATAGCACGTTGTTAAAATAAATATTTTAACCTTTCCCGTGTCTCTTTTTACTCCTGTTGTGGACTGGTATGAGAGTATAATGAAAGAGTGTTCTTGCTTCCCACCATTCCTGAGTATAACCTAAGTCGCTTGTTCTGGGTTGTCTAATCATTGGTTCCTTTGCTATAGGACAAACAGCTAATGTGACACTGATGCTAGCTGGTTAGGGTTTCTATGCACTGAGGTGAGTTTTTGTTGGTCCACCACAATTCACTGAGGTCCTGGGTCTCTGTGCACAGTTCTGTGTAGGAGCAGAATCCCTGCAACAACATCTAACCTATCCGGCTTATCTCAATTATTGGCTATACGCTTAGGAGAACTGCCATCCTTAGCAGATAAACTGACATAGAGATACAAGGCCCAAAAATGTTCAGGTTATGTGGTGCCCTTAAAGGGGATTTCTTGCATTTGGTCTGCATATGTCCCACACTACATAATCTACACTGTATACTTTTAAAGTGCCTATTTACCTAGAAGGCGATTCGTACATGCAGAACAGCTGTCATGAGATGCCTTGATTCTACCGACCCCCAGCTAAATTGCAAACTTTTGAAGTTTTTACAATTACATTATAAAATTATTAAACAGAATTCCAATCAGCTTACATCAGTATAAGGAACTTGGCCTAGATTGTGAGCAAAATACATTGATATTAAAATTGACACAACTGTGGAACTCCGACACATGGAGCTGCGGAAACAAAACTAGTAGGTAATTTTATACTGATGCACATGCCACTTTACAATAATCGAGAAGATTGTTAATGCTTAAAAAATTGAAGAAATTGTTACAATAATATGCTGCAAAGAAGACCAATATATTATCCAGTATTGTTGCAATATCAATTAGTGCACTTTAGAAAACTGATCATTTAAAAAAAAAAGATTTACATTTTAAATATGTCTTATTAACCTTTAATAATCATAAGAAATGTCCTGGGATCATTTAAGAAGGCGATGTATCTTAAAGCAAATCCATTTCTTTTGTGTTAATTGTAAAATATTGTGACGGATTTTATTAACTTATAACAATAAAAAATAAATTTGAATGTGGTCATGCAAGAATCCTGATCCATCAAATTTTAAATAAGGGACATAATTTATGAATAGGGCTCAATTTTATATCCCTTTGATATCTCTTCCATGCAGTTTTTTTAACATCTACATTTTAGCCTTGCTCCAGTTGATCATTGACAAAGGTCTTTGATGTTAGTTGAATGCCATAAATATCCATATCATTCTACACATCCCCTGGGATTATGATGAAACCAAAGAGATGACTTAGGGGGTCATTATCATGGCGGAAGTACCCCTACCGCTGGGCCAGCGGTTGCGGTCTTTCCTCCATCACCAAGTGTATTACCCACTGCTAAAAAGGATGGCGGTGGGTTTCGCGGCTGGCGCAAATTCCGTCTGCCGCTTCACCTCCAAAGGCAATTGCACTGATTGCCTGGCAGATGGTGCAGGATGTGGGTATTGGAAAGGCCTTCCATTGCAGCAATGCCGCCATGAAAGGCTGGCGGGGATTGGGGGCCCGTTGCGGGCACCCCTTATTTGGGGGGGTGTCGGTGCACAAGGGGTACCCATTGTACCCCCCTTCATTTTCATGCACCACATTTTGCCTGCCACGGGGTGCAGAGAAATGGAGTGCCAGCACTTTTAACATTACGTGCGGTGCTGTAGCCAGCAGCATCGCCCTCAATGTTAGAAGCCCTGGATGCGCCCGCCAGTATGGCGGGAGCATCCTAATCGCAGTGGCGGGACCGCCGTCTGTCTGGCGGGCGGTCCCAAACACCGCAACGATGGCGGGCGGACCTAGTCCTCCCACCATCGTAATCAGCCTCAAAGTGCCTGGGTGAGGTGCAGAGGTGCGTGCAAAATCCAATTACAATGTTTACACTAATAATTATCTATGAAACATTTAATAATAATTAACTAATAATATAATTATTATATTTAATTAACTTCCCACCCTCTTATAAATCCCACAACCTGCATCTAATATCTATCTAAATAAAAACAAAATTACGTAATTTACATTATCAATCTGATGAAACCAAAGATATGACTAAGTGCTTGGGTGGGGTGCAGAGGTGCTTGCAAAACCCAATTACAACGTTTAAACAATTATCAATTAAACAATTAATACTAATTTACTAATCATTTCATTATTTTTTTATAGAGAAATGAGGTGCACCAAGAAAAAAGTCTGTTTTCGCTAAGTATGTTCAAAACGTCTCTTTTATTGAAGTAAGTCATTAAAATTGGACATCAGCCAACGGGTTTCATTCCACTTGGGGAACTTCATCAGGGCTCAAATCACAGTTTGTAGAGGAATAGTCTGTCCACATTCAAAATCACAAATAATTCTTAATAGGAACAAATAAAGCTGGTACACAATCCTGACAACTAAATCACGAAAGAATGTCTCTTTTTCATTCCGTGTCCTTTCAAGAGCAAACGCCACAATAAGGGAGATGAAGCATATCATCCAGTATCCTTGCTAAGATACGCCAAACGATAACTGACAAAATGTTCCGAGCGAGCTCACTTCACAGCCAACCAGGGACGGACCGGACTCTTGCGCCTCTCCTATGCTCCAAGCTCCATTCTCATCAGTGACACTGTCCGTGGGAGCCTTCACAGTGACTAAGGCATGCAGCTTTCTAGGCTGCAATGCATTGTGCGGTTCATGACTCGTTTTCAGTCCGTCAGTGCCAAGAGAAAGTGCAGCTCAGCGCCTTGCTCCTTGACACAGACGATCAATCAATCATGCCATTTGTATAGCGCACTACTCACCCGGGAGGGTCTCAAGGCGCTTGGGGGGAGGGGTATGCTACTGCTCGAACAGCTAGGTCTTGAGTGTTTCCTGAAGGCGAGATGGTCCTGGGTCAGCCGAAGGTGGATGGGGAGGGAGTTCCAAGTCTTGGCAGCCAGGTAAGAGAAGGATCTTCCTCCGGCGGTGGCTCTTCGGATGCGTGGTACGGCTGCGAGGGCGAGGCTGGTGGACCGTAGCTGGCGGGTGGGCGTGTAGAAGGTCAGGCGGTCGTTGAGGTACTTGGGGCCCAGGTCGTGGAGAGACTTGCGTGCGTGGGTGAGGAGCCGGAACGTGATCCTCTTGTCGACAGGGAGCCAATGCAGGTTCCTCAGGTGGCTGGAGATGTGGCTGCGTCGGGGGACATCCAGGATGAGTCGGGCGGAGGCGTTCTGGATGCGCTGGAGTCTTTTCTGTAGCTTGGCTGTGGTTCCGGCGTAGAGGGCGTTTCCGTAGTCCAGTCGGCTGGTGACGAGTGCCTGGGTGACAGTCTTCCTGGTCTCGGTCGGGATCCAGCGGAAGATCTTGCGAAGCATACGCAGGGTGTTGAAGCACGATGAGGAGACGGCGTTGACTTGTCTGGTCATCGAGAGGGAGGGGTCCAGACTGAAAACGAGGTTTGCAATTTTCAATGTGTTCCAGCTAAGAAACTGAGTGTAATGTCGGGCGGTGGGGGCAAACACTGCAACATGGTGGAATCAGAGCTTTTGTCTGCACTCCACACTCCAAGCAGAAATGCTAATTTACGCAAACTCCATCTGCGGAGCGGAGTTAACCGCCCACCCTTACTCAGCACTTGGATTATAAAGGTGAGAGCAATAACTTGTTGTTCACTGCAATTTGTCAATACACAGATTTTTAAATTGTATCTGAAAATTGTGAAATTATTAATCTAATGGAGGTGAGGATTATCACTCCACTTATATTTCAAACTCATAATTCCGTCTCTCTGAATAGTTTTTTCAAGATTTGTTAGTGTCTGCAAATCTTTCTTACAACACAAACTGGAACTGATGCTCTTCAAGATGCATTTTAATTGATGTGGTTGCATACATTTTGTGTCCTCTGGTTGATAGCTGCTGTTCATGAAAAGAACAATTGTTTAGTCATAGATGCACAGAACTTTGAGTTGTTTTTTATGGATTTTTCATTCTCGGTTTTTATTGGTTCTTTACATACCGCCCCTGTTTTTGGAAGAACGGGCTTTGTTTAACCCGTTGCGTGCTGCCGTCAGCCGTTGGCCGTCACCAGCACTACCTTTGCCCCGCCCACGCAAGGAAACGCCCGCACCGTGGCGAATTACCGCCGCGGTTAACGGGTTAATTTATCTGCTGAATTAAATAAAACATCTGAAAGTAAAATGCTTCTTTCAGTGTATTTACCAAAATAAAGACTTTGTACCAATGACTAACCCAAATAATGTGCCCTTCATTTAAACACGCATTGTGCAATATTGAAACCTATGGTCAAATATGACATTGCAAATGTTTCTATATGTTTGTCAATCCTTGCAACAGTAGTCACACGCTGTGCTCCTCATTCCATTATGCTAGCAGGTGCAGTATATTTTCCTGACATTCTGGTCAATGTCACAAGTCCTTTTACAGGAGCTCTACATGTGCCCAGAGTTCAGAACAGATGTAAGAGTTAGGCTCAATCAAAGTTCCCCGGCACCAAAAGCATGTACCAAAATGTTTTTGCACTAGTATTGCTGCCTACGTAAAAGGGAGTGAGTTTGTCCCTTCTCACACTCCTTCCAGATTTTTGTAAATGGGCGAGTGAATGAAGAAAACTGATTTTGCTTTCTTTATAGTGCCTTTGCAAAATGAGGGAGAGGTAAATAAATATTTGTATGCTGTTATAATCCAAGAGAGAAAACTAAAGGCCCCATTACGATGTCGAGGGAAGGCCATTCGACAGCTCATCGGTGGCGGTCCGACCGCCATCTGAAGCATCAGTCCCACTGCTGCATTTGGATACAGGCGGTCCCGACCGATGCCTGCGGGGGAAATCCACTCCACCTCCGACAGGCTCAAGGAGCTAGGCAGGGTGGAGGCTGGATGGTGAATCCCAAAATGGAGGCGATACCTGCTCAGGTTCTGCTGTGGGGATTACGATGCATGTTTCCGACAGTCAATGTATGGTGGTCCGATGATGCAAGGGTACCTGTGTTGCCGCTAGGCTGCCTAAACTGCGCCAGGGCAGAGGGAAAGGACATGAATGCTCTGTATTGGATAAATACGGTGCATTCCTACACTGTCACTTTGATGTATGGCCCGATACCAAACCCCATAAATGAGGCCCCTTAGAGTTTAATAGAGCTCCTCTCCCTCCATAATTGCAGTTCCCACCTTATTTAAAGTCGGCAAAACAGCTGTAATATCCTTAGTTGGCTCCGAAACCCAGGTAACTCATCCACCATAGGGCAAAAGGTCACAGTGGCATAAGGTCATCCCATGTATATCGTGCCTACCACCAGTGATTTTCTTTGTCTGTTTTCCTTGCGTGGGTTGGCCATGCAAATCATGGCATACACTGGCAGGGAAAGTGAATAATTGCCCCATACATAGATCGATACCTCCTGACACATCAAGTCCATTTTGTTTTTCTGCAAAACCTCACACTCTGACATTTTCTTTCAGAAAAAAAAAAGTAATTTCTGATGTGCCAAACAAACATGGAACTCACTCTTTATTCATCTGTGCCTTCAGTGCATAAAGGGACAGAGATACCCTCTAGGCAAACAGAGATTTCTACCATGGCGGGCGGGCCTTCACCACGGAAGCAGATGCCCGGGCCTTTGGTAAGTCGGTGAGACTTCTGCTAAACATTATGCCTCATATGTACATAGAAGTCACTCAATGGAGGGCAACAGGTCATGTTGCTATGCTGCTTAGTGTGAACGGGAGAGGGCAGAGCAGCGACATATGTTCTAAGATGTGGCACTGCTCTGCTCTCTTTCTGCACCGATGCACTTTTGGCCGTCATGCACAAATGCAGACACACTTGTGCAATATTGCAACGGTGTCACCATTGTGGTGGAAGGTGCCCCTCTCAGTACCAACAAATATGCTTTAAGGCGTTTCCCAATGTGTATGTGTGCTGAACAATGCAACACATGTCAAAGTAGGAAAAATAAGGAGAAATTAAAAATGTCTCCTCGTTACACCTGCCTCAAGAAGAGGCAGGATTCTGGCGCAAATCCCCATCTAGATATTATTGCAGATAGGGATTTGTATCAAAACCCACTTGAGGTTCCATGGGAGCACCCACGCACCAACTATAGAACGCCCTCTTGAAGCACAGAAATACCAGCCAGCCCAACTTTGTGTTACTTGTGTTACTGTGTGTTACAATCCAACTCAAATCGCGATTTGGGTTCAATTGTAAATCCCACCACAATATTTTGCGTGGGGTTTGCATTAAAAAAGTAACGCAAACACGTTGCAAAGTAAGTACAGTTTTTTTTCCTGTTTCATACAACAAAAACAGTTGAAGATATTAAAATAATATGCGCAAAATTGACACAAATGCAGTAGACATGTGTCATTGACAGTTGTATGCACTGATAAAAAATAAGGCTCAAAACACAGAAAACCCTGTGTGCAAAGGAGAGGTTTTGTGAGCTGTTTTGCACCGAGCCTTAATAGGTTACCATATTCCCTTTATTTTCTGTTTCATATTAGGCTCCAGGAACAGGTAAAAGGGTACTGAACGCTGTCCTTGTCTCTGCAGAGCATTTATCTCAGTACAGCAGCATCGCCATCTCGTGTTTTTTCGTCAATCTATCAGCCTGTTTTTTCTTTCTCTAAAAACCACAGAAACACACAGTTCTGTAAATAAAGATAAATGACAGCGCTCCTTCTATGCAGGCCTCTTAGCTAACTGCACAGGGCTCTTATGGTCTCGACCTGCTTCATTGACTGTGCAGACAGCCCAGTAATGCGACAGATGTACCCAGCCGTTGCCTTTCCCTGCTGTCCATGGCATTATGCTCGTTTTGCCACAGATGTCATTATAATTTTCAAGGTCAAGTGTGTCATGGAGGAGAAAGGGAGGCATGCCTGCAGGAAGTGAGGGGGGAGGCATTTTTCTTGCAGTCTTACAAATAAGGACTGCATTAGTAAAGTGACAGGTTTTCGTAATACTGTTTAGAAATATATTAAATGTGAAAATAACAGTCAAAATATAGATTTAGATTATTTGGTAACAGATAGTATCATGAAAGCTTTTTTGTTTAATGTTTAGCATAAAGTTCAGTAGGAATTTCTTTTTTAAATTCGTTGTGATTTTAAGAAACCAGACAGCTGCATAACTTCTGAAAATAAGACAATGCAAAGTTCATATGAGATTAGATATGCAAATTACTTTGCACTCATTTTTTTTATCAACACTTTATCTGTTCAATGGTTAGACGAATGGATAAGTCCAAACGAGAAAGAGAAAACGTGCAGTAACTTTAATCTAGCAAGTCGGACAAAATGCTTTCACTTACGAAGGGCTCGGACACAACTAAATAGGTACCAGCATTCAAACAGATGAAAATAAATTAAACACCGTGTACATGTATAAATCACAAATGAAAATGTAAGCATGTTATACATCTGAATAACAATGTGAAAATATCAAAGCTTGAATTTATCAGAAAAGAGTGCTTCTCTAAGGATGTACAAGCAAGCACAAATGAAAGCATTTCTTCATTCATTGCTGAGTTCGTCTAAGTGACTTAGTGTTGTGTAAGTGAGTAAACTTGACAATATTTCCAAGGATGGATGATTGAGTTCACAAATAAATCAGCGGGTTACTAAGTGCATGGGAAATTAATGGGCGAGTGCACAATTGAACTGTTGAATGAGGGTTTACATGCCTAGGGATACGGGTTAGCGCATGAATGGATTGATAAGTGGATGAATGAATCCTGGCGTGTTACAAAAAGCTTACTGGAAGAGTCCTAGGCAAGTAGTAGAGCTAATGTTACAAAAATGACAACAATTACTGACATTTTGCAAGTGCAAACATTACACCAGGCATGAGTACCCTGATGTCAAAATGGGCCCTATCAAAGAGAAAAATTGAAAAATTAGGGGCTAAGATTTAGGCCTCCACCTAAGCATAATTTTTTATTCACTAATTTTCCCATAAGTCTACCAGGAAAACTACACCAGGCACACTTTTCCAGGCATACTGCTAAGAATATCATGTGACTTTTAGTGAAGGCTCATATTCCCTTTGTGCAGAGTTTGTCATACTGAAGAACTCCACATGGGGGAATGAAGCCTTCCGGGAAAAAGCACTTTTTTCTTTGTTTATAAAACATTTTCCCCATGGATAAAGCCCTTCTTCTAAATCCAGACCAAATCTGGAGGTAATCGTTTCCTTTTCCCTTCCTTACCTGCTGTACTAAAGGCACAGAGATACCCTCTAGGCACAGAGAGATTTCTAAACACGGTGGGTGGTCCTCCAGCAGGGAAGCAGATGCCAGGGCATCTGCTGACATGGCAGGATACATGCCTGCTAACCATCATGGCCCAGATGTACATAGAGGTCACTCATTGGAGGGCAGCAAGTAATGTGGCTGTGCTGCATTGTATGGATGGTACAGAGCAGAACAGAGTCATATAGCTGTTCTGCTCTCTTCCTACATGGCTGTTCTTTTGCATGCCATGCACCTACACAGAGAAGAGAAGTGGAGAAGTGTGGCTCACTGGTTAGAAGCGGCAGACCATGAAGCAGAGGTCGGCCCGGGACCAGGGTTCAATTCCCGTCGCTGCAGGGTCTTGGGTCAATGTCCGGGGACTCGATAATTCTCGCTTAGGTGCCTACGCTAACCATGGGTCCCACTCTGCAACTCTGGGCAATAGCTTGCTTAATCTCCACAACGGCCCCAGCAACGCCGGGGATGCCTGGCTTCACCTTGGGGTGCCCTATCACAGGGAAAGCCAGGACGGGTTCCCCAGCGGTATACAGCACCAGGACGCCACGTAACGAGGTAACAATGCGCTTTACAAGTATACATACATTACATTACATATTCTAGCGAGGTAGAGCAAGGGTGTCTGCGTTCTGGGAAGCATCGACTTAGTGCAGAAGGGCTCCCTTCTAGTACAAAAATGATTTTTTTCAGGCATTTCCCACAGGTGTAGCTGTGTACAAAATAACTATATCAATATTCAAACACAGCAAGTTCAACATGTCCAGTACATTCGTGGTAAAGTTCTAATTGAGCTGACAAACTAAGGTAATTTACCCAGAGTGGGTTTGTCAAGAACTGGAGGGTCATCCAACCTCTGTATTACTTGAGCAACAGTTGTCCCAGGAATACTGCACCCCAGTCCACACTCTAATCTGCTCTCCCCAGCATCAGTGCTGCCACAGGCCCCCATCTCAAAATTCAGCACCAATGCAGCAGCCCACAACTCGGCAGCAACCACCAGAAAAGTGCAGACAACATAGCGACCCCACAGCATGCACACATCACCCAACACCTATGAGACCTCCACTGGCTCCCCATCAAGAAGAGAGTCACCTACAAACTGCTCACGAATGCCTACAAGTACCTCAACAACATCAGACCGACCCAAATACCTCAACGAGAGAGTCTCCTTCCACGTACACAAAAGGAACCTCCGCTCCGCCGACTTGGCCCTGGCAGAGACCCCCTGCATCCGCAGTGTTGGAAATGGCCATTTTTGCAGGGTTATCCCCAAACTTTTTGCTTCTTCCTCCTTTATTTTTCCTGACCTGTGGTTGTTGCAATAGGACTCTGGGCACTTTACCACTGCTGTTCAGTGCTAAAGTGCATATGCTCTCTGTATAAATTGTTATGGTGATTGGTTATCCATGATTGGCATATTTGTTTTACCAGTAGGTCCCTAGTAAAGTGCACTGAGTGTGCCAGGGCTGGTGATTCAAATGCTACTAGTGGGCCTGCAGCACTGATTGTGCCACCCACATGAGTAGCCCTAAAATGGTGCCTCAGGCCTGCCACCGCAGTGCCTGTGTGCAGTTGCTAACTGCCATGCTGACCTGACCAGTGTCCACACTGGCCAGGCCTAACCCTTCCCTTTCTGTACACATTGGACACCCCTATTGAAGGCCTAAGGTACCACCCTGGGCAGGGTACAGTATATGTGAAAGGTAGAGCATGTACCAGTGTGGGTGACATGCTCTGGGAGTGAATTACAGCCATTTTCGTTTTTCACTAATGAAAGGCTATCTTGCCCATAGGCCATAATGGGGAATGCTGTGTATAATGTTTACCTGCATATCCTCCCATAGGAGCAAGATAGAAGATTGAAGTCTGGTATCCCTGAACTCAGAATTTAATAACACATCTTTTAGGAAGGAGGGTTTTTAAATCTTGTGTTTGAAAGCAGCACTTTTAGAAAGTGGCTGCCTTCTTGTCTGACTTTTCTGTGTGCCTTTGGCTGTTTGTGAATTGACTGTCTGGTTTGTGAGTGATAGGACTGGGGGATTCCAGGAGACAGAATGAGTCCGCCCAGTGGTGAATAGAGAGATCTGCATCTAGATGGGAGGGAGGAGTTGAACCTGGGGCTTGAATAGGGCTGTGCCTGCCCCCCATAGTGCTGGCTCCACCCCCTGTGGTGCCTCTGATGTCTCTGTCCTGTACTGTGAAAGGAGAGAAGGAATCATGTCAACAAAGTGCTCCAGTGCTGTGCTTTACCTCCACAATGCTGGCTCCACCTCCTGTGGCTCGTCTGATGTTTCTGCTCTTCACTGTGAAAGGAAAGAAGTCATGTAAACAGAGTGCTACGGAACTGGTTTGGACCAGGCTCAGAGCCCTCCTGCACAAAGGGAACACAGACTTTTTGGGGTATAAGTACAGGACCCCAGACCACTGAAATTTAGATCATCCTGGAATCAAGAAGGAACCTCTGCCAAGCAGAAAGCCGGAAGATTGAAGAGGAAGGACTGTCCTGCTGTGTGCTTGTGGACTGACCTGCTTTTGCTTTGTTGCCAAGGAGAGGGTAAGGACTTTGCTGTGTGCTGTGTCCCCTTGCTTGAAGAGATCTCCAAGGGCCTCAGGAGAGCTGGTCTCCTGTTAAGAAGTCCCAGGAATAAAAGGACTTCACCCCAGCTTCCCCCCTGAACTCTGCTGAGTGAGTTCTGCCCTTCCTAGAGTGCTTGATTCAATTGTGGGGCCTCTGGAAGTTGTTACCTGCTGTTTGGGAAGCTGGACAAGGAGAAAAGAAGAAGATCTGCAATTTTCATGCATCTCTCCCTTGCGGAGCGCAACGTTTACAGTGCGAGAGAATTCCCGTTGCCGCGAAGATCGTCGCAGCGCCTGTTGCCGCTGCAAGAAACGACGCATTGTTCGCTTGCTGAGCGCATCGCCCGGTGCGGGAAAACTCCTGTCGCTGCGAGTATCGTCACAGAGCCTGTCGCCGCTGGGTGAGATCACCGCACCGCTTGCTTGCGGACCGCATCACGTCGCTGCGAACATCATTGCAGAGCCATCGCATCAAGGGGCCGCGAGAGTAGAGGGTCAACGCTGAACCACGCATCGTAGCCGCACCGGAGATCGTCGCCGTCCCGAAGATTGTCGCATCGTGCCTCTGCGAGACGCTTCCTACCAAACCTGTGCATTGGAATCCATACAAGGTATTGCATCCCTCCCCATACAGACCGGATTTGTTGCAACGCGCCTGCTGCATGCAGCGGGGCTATAGCATCGCCTCCCCAGGGTCTCAGGAGTGACGCATCGCTTGTTTTTCAATACTGCAGCCTCCAATTGGAACTTTTGGCACATCTACAGGTGCTTTGGGCTAAACGTATCACAACTGTGGATAATTTTGACGCAAACTCTTGAACTCTTTTAAAATCATATTCTTGAACTGTGTATGTTGGATTTTTGTCGTTTTGGTCTAGTGTAGTTTAGATAAAGATACTTTTTTTTCTAAACTGGTGTGGAGTCCATTTGTGATTTTTTCACTGTGTTACTGTGAGTGTGGGTACAAATACTTTACCCATTGCCTTTGATAAGCCTGTCTGCTCGTGCCAAGCTAACAAGGAGGTGAGCAGGGGTTATATAAAGAGTGTATCCTCCTTGCCCTGACTAGATGCAAGGGTCCCTATTTGGACATTGGTACCTACCTCTGCCAACTAGAGACCCCCAGATCTAACATGCAGAGACATACCAAGCAGAAGAGCCTTCTCCTACGTTGCAGCCAAGGACTGGAACAAGCTCCCAGTTAACATCAGACGCTCCCCCACCCTGCACACGTTCAGGAAGAACCTCAAGACCTGGCTCTTCGACTGATCCGGAGCTGCGTTCCCGCCCACCCCCCAGCGCCTTGAGACCCTCACGGGTGATTAGCGCGCTTTACAAACCCCTGATTGATTGATTGATATACCTTTTCCCACAGCTCCCAAGCTTGAGGAACAAACAATGGACTTACAGAGCAGCACTCTTTGTTTTTAATTTGTGCTATAAAATGTATGCTCACGGAATCTATGTGTGCTAACTAAGCCCCAAATCTTGCAATATTCTATGTGGAGAACTGTGAGTGGTGAACAGGCTGCCCCTGTTTCATATAGTTAAAGACTTCCGGTGACATTTGGTAAAGTAAATAAAACTCATTAGTGCATAAAGTTAAACATAAGAGGCATCAAGTTATTACTATACTATTGATTAATTGCAGAGTATACTGGCACTACCCCATGCGAATAATAGTATTTTGCTGTGTAAAGCCCAATAAAGCTTACCAATCGCAGCTCTTCAGTTGAAGATACATACTTCCAAAGCCAATGTAATTATAAATATATTTTTATAGAGCTGTTCACACACAATGCTGCTATTTCTAAGCTTTCATATAATAAACACTCTGACGTATAAGCATAGTAAATAACATATGCTACTATTACCTAATTTATGAGACTAACATAACATAACATAACAAGTGTATTTATAAAGCACAGATTCACCCAAGGGCATCACCCAAGGGCATCTTGGTGCTGAATAACAGATGTTTACCTACATTAGAACCGTAGAGTAAGGAAGGCAGGAGTTGCTTATTTATGTTGGTTTTAATGTTGGCTCCTCTGACATGAGAAAAAAAAGATTTCAGAAGTAGCTCAAAACCTCAATTATCACAATTAAACATAAAAAAACAAAGAGGTCTCGGAGCCTCCACAGAGCTTGCTCCTGCTGCATCATTTCAGACAAGCAAGACGAGCAAGTCACTCTGTTTTATCTTCAATGTTTTGGAAACATTCGAAAGAGAAAAGCACACCTTTAAGTCTTATTCAAGCCTCTGCAATCTACTATATGCAAACCTGGACTCAAATCCCTACTTCTCCACTGGATCCATGGCTGATTGCTTACTCTATTATGTATCTCTTTTCTTAACCATCCCATTTGAGAACACTTTGAAGTAATTCAGTACAGGATCAATGCTTTACAAAAACCTCACTTTTACATGGTTAATAAAAAATAATCTTGCTTGACATTTAATAACAATATAGGCTATATAAACAGAGGGCATGACATATTGACTCATTTTAGGTTACTCATGCAACATTGTCAGGCTATAGGGTCTTGAATTTGACATTTAAAAAAATATTGTTTAAATAAATGTCACTCAATTCAGTGATACAATTCTATGTACTTAATAGAGACACTGTGAAATGTTGAAAAAAACATTTTTTGTTGTTATCAGATTTCTCATGACAACTGCTGCTTGTAACTTTTGATGGGTTGTTATGTGGCCCTTGAAGCCAAACCCGACCCCTGGCTCAGTAATCCCCAAGGCTCTCTGTACCCCATTCCCCAAAATTTAGAGCCCCTACGCCTGTGCCAAGATTGCTTAAATCACTGAGTGATGTTCCTGGCTTAAGGTACTGGCTTTCAAAATCAAAATAACATTCTAGTTTTGATTATGCCATTGGAATAGGTTTTTTGGTAAACGTATCTTGACCTATTTAATGACACATTAACTAGTAGAATTTTTTTTTAATGAGATTAGGAATCTTATCAAAAGTTCAGGGCCTAACGAAGTTTAATATTATTTATGGGGGAAATTCAATTTTCCATAATGTCAAGGCTTAACTGTACCAGCTTTACTATAACATAGATGTTTGCGCCTAGGATGCAACCTCACAAGGGGAGTGTTCATGCTTGGAAGCCCCAAAATGCTCCAACTCCCTGTGCCAGCAATAAGGATGCATTACACTGCAGTCATACTCATGCAGAAGAGGACAACATAGCTATGCAATTTAAAAATATCCAAGGTCTCAATGTTGTGCTCTTGCCTGTTCCAAAACTTCCACATTGTTGCTTTCAATCTCAGCACTCTCATCCTGAAATGAAAACCATTACCAACTGAAACCGTGTTAATTACTGTTGCTAGAGGGAAGTGAGAACAACATAGTTGAATTAGGTCAAGGTGTTAGGCAGAGATAAATGCATATTTATGGTAATAATGAAGAGCCTAGATCCCACCAACTCCCGAATGAACTGTAAACTGTTGACATTTCTGACACTACGTGCAAAACTACTTAAATGCACTTTCAAGTTCAAAAGAAAGCTTTATTAAGAGAAAGAAGGGTGTCAGAGCAAAATATAAAACTTAAATACAATTCATACATAAAGATCATACAAAAAATTATTACATTAAAATGATATAAAATGGGCATAAACTAGAACAAGGAAAGCAACATAGCTCAATTATGAGGAAAAAAAACAATAATATACTGAAGAATTAAAGAACGCTTAGGGGATTCAAGGAGGTTTTAAGCATTTTTGTTGGCTGTGCTGCAATTGGAAAGAACGACTAGCACAGGCATCAAGATATGTCGTAACAGGTAACCACAAATCTAGGCGTTTAGCTGCCATGTGTAAAGGATATACAAAGGAAGTGTCCTATTTATGATTGTGGCAAACATTGTACCACCAAGCTCTAAAAGAGATCTTAGAAAAGTATTTCCAATTAGCTGTAATTTTCTGGAAAGCAATTACTATTAACAAATCAATAATTTTAATATTAAGCGTAACATTTTCCCAACAAGAAGAAAGGCTTCTCAAAAAAACATGAGTAAAAGAGAAGGAAAGTTAGGTTCGGAAAATCAAGGAAATGTGGGACCAAACCTGTTTCCAGAAATTATGTACAAGAGGACAAGCAAATAACATGTGAAACAAATCTGCATTCGGAGAGGAGCATGTCCAACAGACATCTGGTACTGTAGTACATGTTTTTGCTTAAATCATGTGGCGTAAAAACAAGCCTGTTATACAGAAAAAACAATGTCTGCGTTATATTAGCTGCTCTAGATGATTTTCGAATTTTGACACATATTTTACTCCATAGGGAAACTGGCCAGGAAATAGCAAGGTCGCATTCCCACAACTCTTCTGTTTTGGATTTTGGCCAAGCAAAATCAGTATTATGAAGATATCTGTATATGATCGAGGCCTTGGAAGTGATTTTCAGGCAGTTATATAGTTGTGTTGCAGAGTTGGGAGTATTAAGGGATGTATGTGTAGTAGACAACTGGGTGTAGGTAGTCATTACCACTTCCTTAAGTAATAGGTATTTGTGAATGAAGGAGGGAGGTAAATTAAATAGTTGACTAAGTGATGAAAAAGGTATCAAATTTGAATGCGAAAATAAGCGATGTATCCAAATTAACCCTTTCTGTAGCCAAGTCCGCCAATAGAAAGGTTTGGTTTTTATGAGTAAACTTTTGTTATGCCAAATGGTGGAATTCAGGAAGTCATCTACAGTATTATAAGTAGGGGAGGAGGAAGATAAAAGCAGTTTAGATGTTAATTTGATGATAGGTGTGGATAATGCTTGTGGTTTGCGTGAAAAAGAGAGGCATTCAGCAAAGGTAAAAGGGGACAAAAAGAGACGCTCCATTGTAGTCCATAAAGAACAGTCGTCTGTGGGATCTCGTAACCAAAGGGAGGCCTGACGTAAAAGGAATGCCTTTTGATAAGCCGGAAAATCAGGAAAATTTACTCCGCCGTCCGATTTGGGACGTATTAACCTCAGAAGAGACATTCAGGATTTCTTATTATTCCATAAAAAGGAAGAAAGAATGGAGTTGATCTTCTTAAAAATTTGTGCGGGAATGGGAACCGGAATATTAGAAATAGTATATATAATTATAGGAGATAGCATCATCTTTATGGTGTTGAGGCGGTCCTACCAAGATAAGTAAAGCGGATGCCACCTGGTGGTCAGGTCTGAAATCTTTTGAATGCACTTATTCATGCAAAGCGATACTGTGTCTGATAAGGAAGAGGTAACATGCAAACCCAGATATTTAATGTGAGTGGAACTCCAAGTGAAATTGGAAGCACTAAAATCAGATTTAAAAGTGTATTCAGTTAAAGGTAAAATCTCACATTTGTCATTATTCAATGTATATCCTGAGATTCCGAAGTATTCACGTACCTCAGCTAGAAAGGCGAGGATTTAGTCATTTGGTTTGGATAGGAAAGGTAAGATGTCGTCAGCGTATGCTGCAAGTTTGACGTGAGAATGCATTGAGTGAAAACCGTGTATGTTAGGATTCTGACGTAATTTAGAAAGAAAAGGTTCCAAAGCTAGGTTAACAAGGAAGGGGGATAATGGACATCCTTGGTGCACACCTCTTCCCAAATCAAAAAATGAAGGCACTAAGCCGTTGGCGCAAACCGCCGCATGAGGGTTAGAATAAAGAAGGGAAATTAAAGAGATAAATTAAGGGCCAAAACCAAACCATTTAAGGGCATAAAACAAATACAACCATTCAACTTTATCAAACGCCTTTTCAGCGTCTAGAGCACTCGCTGGAAGAGAATAGATTAAACGTGAGGTTTTAGATAGAATGTTAAAAAGGAGTCTTGTGTTATTGGTTATAAATCGCCCTTTAACAAACCCAGATTGTTCCTTGCCCAACAAATCTAGTAAAAAGGAGTCCAATCGAGTCGCCTATGCTTTGGCAAAAATGTTATAATCAATATTAACCAAGGAGATGGGCCTATAATTTCTGCAGTGCTTAGGGTCCTTTACTTCTTTGGGTATAAGGCATATGTGTGCTTCGGAAAAGGAACCCGAGGAACTGCCTAATGCAGTGAAAGAGTCTAGAAGGGAAGAAGCTTAGGCAAGATAAGTTTAGAAAAATGGAGGTAAAATTCAACCGTGAAACCATCCGGTCCGGGTGCCTTGTCCTTTTTAAGGTGTTGGAGGGCTTTAAGTAGTTCCTGCTACGTTAAGTCTAGCTCCAGGGGAGAAAGGTCGAGAGGAAGATTTTGGGGTTTATGAATGTTGGAGAAAAAACGTGATAAGGATTGGGTAGGGGGTTGAGTTTCAGAGGTATAAAGGGTTTTATAGAAGAAAGAACATTCATTTAAAATATCAACATCTTTATATTGCAAGTCAGAATTCGCATCATAAACAGACTCAATATTCAACTTAGCCATCATTTTTCCTGCTTTATTTTTACCCCATAAAATTGCGCACTAGATTTTAACAAAAATAAAGAAGCATTTTCTGTAGATTTTTTGTTGAATTTCATTTTGGCATTAATGAGGGCAGTTAGGGAATCTTTAGAATGGGAGGTATAATAAGAGTGCTCCAATCTCTTAATTTACTGAAAAAGTTCCCCAGTGAATTTGAGGGCAATTTTTCATTTCTTTGCAATGAAGCCAATTATGAAACCTCTTGCTGCGGCCCTAAAGGTATCCCACATGGTGAAAGAGGGCATGGAGTGAGTTTGATTGATCTAAAAAACTCATCAAAGAAACTAGTAAAATAATCTGTAAACTTTGAATCTAGAAGAAGAACATTATTAAAACGCCATCCTTTAGGGCCAGTAACTTTAGGTAAAATATCAATGTTTATTAAGGCAGGAGCATGATCCGATAAAAGAATGGGACCAATCTCAGCATTAGTGAGAGTTTATGCAATGTTGTGAGAGACAAAAATATAATCAATCCTTGATTGGCAGTGATGGGAAGGAGAATAAAAAGTAAATTATTTGGTGGTTGGGTTACACAGACGCCATGCATCAATAAGTTTACGTTGCGAGATCGCCTGAACAAAGGACTTATGGGATCTATTAGGAATGAAAGTGACTTTAGAGAACATGTCAATGAAAGGATCGTAAACTTGATTGCAGTCCCCTTCTAAGATAAAATTATCATCCATAGATTAAGTGATAAGTTTGGCGAACGTGGACCAAAATGAAGGGTCACCACATGTAGGTGCATAGACATTTAAAAGAGAGATTGGAACACCCTTAAGAGATAATTTAACATTTAGCCATCTGCCATTCGTATCAAATTCTTGAGATAACAGAGAGTATTGTAGAGACTTACGACATAATATTATCACTCCATTACGTTTGCCATCACCTGGAGAATAGAAAACATCACCTACCCAACCTCTTGTCAATTTTAATGGTTCAACATCAGAGAGATGAGTTTCTTGTAGGAATGCAAAGTCAACATTTAGTTTGGCATAGTGAGACAGGATTCTTTGTCTCTTAATGGAGGAATTTAAACCCTTAACGTTTCAAGTAATAATTTTTAATGACATGAAGCATTAGAAACACAACGATCTAGAGAGATAAAAAAAAGAGCAAGAAAAAAGCCCATAACATGTAGCTGACTTTGATAGGTGAGAAATGAGGAAGGATGAAGCGTGATAAGAAAGCAAATAACATAATATAGGTGAATATAAAAACCAGAGAAGATAGGAAAGTGATGAAGACAATGAGAGAACAGAAGAAAAAAAATGACACCTACTAATTTAATAGGGAGAGAAGACAAAAAGGGAGATAGGAGAACATTTGGTAATACAAATATGAGAAACAAATAAGGGAAAAACATACCTACAAAAAAGGGGAAGTCATGGAAGCACAACCAGGAAAACAGGAGGAGGGGGGGGAACCACTTGTAGCAGGCGGGGCTTCCAGGGTCAGCCAGATGTGTGATCGGGAAGACACCACGAAACAAGTGTATAAAATCTATGGAGACAAAGAATAAAACGTTTAAAAGAAAATACTGGAGGAGGCATTATTTGAAAACGAAGAACTTCAAAACATGAAGTAATACGCATATAAAGAAGAACCAAGGCTTGAGAGATCTATACAAGAAAAATAAATAAACTCAAGTGGGGAATGAAGAAGAAGGACCAGAAGAATCCATATTGGTTGTTTTAGAAGAGTTTATGAAGCTTTGGAGACGCACAGGATCTTCGTATGTCGTTGTTCTATTGTTTTAGTGGAGAAGTGTGGCTCAATGTGGAGAAGTGTGGCTCAATGGTTAGAGCGGCAGACCCTGATGCAGAGGTCTAGCCCGGGACCAGGGTTCAATTCCCCGCCTCGGCGGGCCTTGGGCTAAAAAATTCCACGGACCTGATAATTCTCGCCTCGGTGCCTATTCCAATCATGGAATCCCACTCTGCAACTCTGGGCAATAGCTTGCTTAATCTCCACAACGCCCCCCACAACGCTAACGATGCCTGGCTTCCACCTTGGGGGTGCCCAGGAGTGGACACCTCAGAGGGAAAGCCAGGATGGGTTCCACAGCGGTATTCGTACAAGCGCCTTGAGACCCTTGCGGGTGAGTAGTGTGCTATACAAGTATCAATTTACATTTACATTTTTTACATAACTTTGAAGAGGCATGGGTGAAAGAGGCCATATCAGGCCCCTATTAACCACAGATCAGCTCTCATATTCAGAAAGGCTTTTGCGCCGGTTTGCTGTGGCCTTGGCGTAGTCCTGCGTGAAGAACTGAGATGAGCCTGACCATATGATTCATGGAGAAGCTTTGACAGCCGATAACACTTTCAGGATATCCGTATATTCTAGAAAGTACAAAATAACACCTCTTGGTCACAGCGAAGTTGAAGATGGAGAAGGAGCCCTGTCCAATCGATGTGCACGTTGGATGTTGAGGGTCTTGTCATCCGGCAAGTGTAACAGTTTGGGGAGAAAGGGTTTGAAGAAAGTGAGGGGTCATTCCCCTCAATGCCTTTTCCCAGGCCGTAGATGTGAAGATTATTGCATCTGCTGCGAATTTCAAGGTCCTCCACTTGTCTTTGGAGAGAAGAGATCTGTGAATGCAAATGAGTAACTGTATCAGATGTTTCCTTGAAGGATGAAACGCTTTGTTCCACTGATGTGACCCTCGTCTCCAATTGAGACCAGCTATCTGTCAGCATTTGTAATTTGGTGTTAGTTTCCTCCATAAAGAGACGTAGGGCCCTAATTTCCTCAAACAGGAGCGCCAAAGAAACTGGCGACATTGACTTGGGTGGAGAAGGAGGGTCTTTTTTTAGTCTTTTGGTGTTTGTTTACCCTGAGGCTGTAGCAGAGAAATCCATTATGGTCTGCGGATTCTGAGGAGAGGATGCCTGAGAGTTCTCAAACTTGGAGAACTCAGAGAAGATCTTCAAATTTTTAACAAAGATGTGCTTTGATTTAGTACTAGATGAATGTGCTGTTTTTATTCTGCCCATAAGGCACACTCACAGCATTTCCCTCCGACAAAGCACAAAAAGAAACAGTTCCGTGAGGTAAAAACAGTTGAAAAAATTGAGTGTCCGTGAAAGGGAAAACCAAATCAGCTACAGACGGAAAGAGTCTCATTGTGTAAACACGGTGGATAAATATACTGTCAAGTATTGCAAATGTTGAAGTATATGGAGGTTACTGACGAAGAGAAAATGCAGAAAAAATTGAAACTGCGCAATACAAGGATTTGAGCGACAAAAGCGAAATGTTCATACTGCACTTGAAGATGAAATACGTGAAAGAGCAAGAGAACAGTCAATGTGCAACATTTGATAAGGTAACTCCAGCGCAGAATAATAAAATGGCAGTAAGGTGTTCAGACTGACGATGCAGCAATGTGAGGAAACATCGTGGTGGCATTAGAGAAGGCTCAAAATGGCTGCCTCACATGAAGGAATGAAAATGCCTCAGTAAACAGTGAAAAGCGCAGAGGTAATTTAAAAGTGGTCAATTCCAGCTTAAAAGTGGCCGAAACACAGTTCTGGGCATGGTGCAGTGAACGGGCGTACGAAACTACATGAGAGGAACACGCAGGCAGCCGGTGTCAGGAGAGACGCGCGTCGCGCGATAAAACAAAATGGCGGTCGTGGCAGGATCAAAGTCGCGACCGGACTTACTTCCGTGAAAAAATCAGCTGCAACCGCGGTCCCAGAATCAATAAAGACCTCAAAATATGCCCATGGTCTTCAGACAGCCGAATCAGTCTCCTGCGAGTCAAGAGGGTGACAGAAATAGCGGAGCTTGCCGACCTCAGCGGAGTGCTTCCACCCCAGTGCCACCATACTCACTGGGCGCCAAGCCACGCCCCTTAACTTAAATGCACTTTGATCTCTTCAGGTACAGCATAAACGGTGTGATGTCCTGGATGATTTTAGCAGCACTCTGGCCTTTTAATGATCAAAGAATCAGATGAATAGGATATCTTGGCACTTTAAATATGTTTAGGTGGTTTTAGAGCAAATTGTTAATGTACACTATTTTTTACACAATCAGAAGCAAAGACCATATATTGATTTATATGTACGTATGCACCATGGCACTTTAAATACTCACTAGTGGCTCAAGAGTCAATATTTCAATGTCCAGCATTTAATTCCTCTAGAAGCAAGGAATATGTATTTATCTTTATGTATTTTATATTTTCGGTCTGCTTAGGTCGACCGCAGTTTTAGGATCTATTGCCAAATATTTCATATGAATATATAGTCTGTGAATATTAGTGAAAATTCAGCTGAGATTTTTATAAGTTTATAAAATCTTATTTATATGGTAATATTATGATGTTTTTTATTAACTTAAAACAATAAAAGATTGAGGTTCCCATAAAAGATTGAGACATCATTTTTTTAAAAACGTGTTCATATATTTAACAAAAATCTATGTTTAGCACTCAATTAGATTTTTTAAAAACATTAGAACAGTGTATAGGTAATATTGGTAGCAGAGTGGACTTCTATTATAGAGAAAGCTTATTTAGTCTTTAAAGGGAAAAATGGATATTTTGCCAGACAGAATATTAGACATGTCCCACTTGTCCAAAGGAGGTTTTTATACAGATGAAAGGTTTACTTTGAGATGGGCCTGTCTTTACTCACAGTAGACTATGGCTGCCATGGCAGGTATTTAGCATGGATGCCAAACATTCATTTTTTTTGTGCCATGTTACTTTGGCCTCATTTCAAGAGAGCTATACAAGTGAAGATTATCCAAACTTACACCATTTTTAGGGGTCAGTGCATATATACTGAGAAGCTGGATAGCGGTCTCCTAGTAGTCAGAGTGAATCTGACAGCAGATTCCAATAGTACAGAATGAGGGGGGCATGCAAAAAGATGCATTTTGTTACAGTTGGTAAGGCCTAAAAAGGTTTAAACTCCTTCATATATCCAGGCAAGATAATATATAGATGTATATATATATATATTCACTGAAAAAACCATAGGTTATAGACCATATATAGTTAGGAATTAGCATTTAGAAAACCTTATTTTACTCACACAAAACCATTGAAATTCCATATATAGTTAGTTGCACTAACTATATATCGCGCACCCGCAATCCACTGCTGATGATGTCACATATTACATCATTCATGACATGGTCAGTGACATCACTGATGACATCACTGATGACATCATCTAGTGTCTGTGTGTTTTTGTAAAGTTTAAATACGTTTTACATATTGAAGAATGACTGGATGGATGGAAGACTGAGTGTGTGTGTGGCTGGCTGGGAGGTGTGTGACGCTGTGCATATCAATGTGTACTTGTATCAGTGATTGTATAAGAGAGTAAGTATGTGTTAGTATATGTGTGAAAAGTATGGTGTTCTGTGTTTAACTATAGATGAGGAAATCGAAGTGTGATTGATTCTTCACAGGACTGACTAGGTGTATGAGTGCATATGATAGTGTTCTAATAATAACTGACTGTATGTATGAGTAATTGTATGGGTGAATGAGTGAATGTGTGTGTAGACGTATGAATCAGTGAGTGCGTATGTAGTAACTGGTATTGGTGTGTCATGATGTCATCAGTGATGTCATTTGAGATGTCATCAGTGATGTTATTTCAGATGTCATTAGTGATGTCATCAGTGATGTCACTGAAGTATGGTGTTCTGTGTTTAACTGTATAGATGAAGAAATGGAAGTGTGATTGATTCTTTACAGGACTGACTTGGTGTGTGAGTAACTCCATGGATGAGTGGCAGTGTGTGACTGTCTGCATAGGTGTATGAGTGCATATGATAGTGTTGTAATAATGAGTGACTGTATGTATGAGTGATTGTATGGGTGAATGAGTGAATGTGTGTGTAGACGTAGGAATCAGTGAGTGCGTATGTAGTAACTGGTATTGGTGTGTCATGATGTCATCAGTGATGTCATTTGAGGTGTCATCAGTGATGTCATCAGTGATGTCATTTGGGATGTCATCAGTGATGTCATCAGTGATGTCACTGACCATGTCATGAATGATGTAATATGTGACATCATCAGCAGTGGATTGCGGGTGCGCAATATATAGTTAGTGCAACTAACTATATATGGAATTTCAATGGTTTTGTGTGAGTAAAATAAGGTTTTCTAAATGCTAATTCCTAACTATATATGGTCTATAACCTATGGTTTTTTCAGTGAATTTTCAAGGTTTTGTAAATGCTAATTCCTAACTATATATGGTCTATAACCTATGGTTTTTTCAGTGAATTTCATTGGTTTTTTAACAGCTAATATCTGTAGCTGTAAAATGTATTCTTCTTTAAATCCCAAAATATATTTTATATGTTTATTAATAAAAATTTTTTAAATATTTTTTTTCTTCGTTCCCGCTTCGCGAATCGGGAAGCTTCCCGTTAGCTGACCTTGATGCCGCGAAATAGACCGCGAGCCGGTAAACGTTTCTTTACCGCAACTGCCGCGTTAGAAAACAACATCGTGACGCCTCCCGTCCGCATGACGTTTCGCGTTGTCGCGTGATACGTCATATGACGTGCTACGTTAGCGAACTGGTACGCTTACCGAGTCGCAAAGCACAGGTTTCTGGAAGCAAACCGGGAGGCCCTGCAAAGCGCTTAACGTAAACACAGCAGGTCATGTGACTTGGTAATAACACTTTTCATTGGTTCATTTCACTTTTGGTTTCCTAATGATGTAAGACTAGGTCATATAATCTAAAATGAACACTTTTCATTGGTTGAGAACTATTGTTTTTCCCAAATGATGAAAATCCCTCCTTCTTTCCTCACTCTGACTTTCATCATTGTGAGAGAAAGACCCTTTGTTACCAGTGAGCAATGGCTTCTTTAGTAGCTTCAGCTGGTGCTTCCCCACCACCTCCACCACATCCAAGGAAGAGTGGACCACCTGCTCAAGTTATAATTCAGCAAGAAGAGGAAGAAGAGGAACAGGACGACGAGCACGAAGAGAGGCACTTTTTGCCTGAGGAGCCCAGGACGTCTCACCGGAAAGAAAACTTCATTTGGCAATTTTTTAAAATTCCCAAAGGTCAGAAAAAAGTAAATGCAAGATACGTAACTTGCCTTATATGTCAAGATAGACTGTCCAGAGGGACCGACAAAAAATACAGTTTCGGAAACTACACAATGCATCGCCATATGACTAGGTGGCATCCTAACAACTACAGTGCTGCACAGTTTCGTAACGACCTAGATAATCTCCCTATTATGGCCAGAAGATCTGTTGTACCGGAAGTAACGGGACCAGAGGGCAGGGAGATGGTGCCAAATATTCAAACGAGATTTCATGAAGTAAAACACGTCTGCGTACATTGCAATGGATTCATTTGCTACGGAGAAAGAAGCATCACTCTGATCAACAGAGCTATTGACTATCATATGCAAGTTTGTACGAAACGCCCCAAATAATAAATACTTTTTTTTTGTTTTGTTGCTCCTGTTGAGCCCTTTACAATGAATCGTTTTCATTGCCCCCTGCAAGAAAAACCCCAAAAAATATAAAACTGTTCAGAAAAATTCAAAAAAAGTAAAAAAATGTTCAGAAAAATAATAAAACAAATATAAAACAACAAAAACAATTAAAAAAAAAGTTCTTTTCAGAACTACCTCCCCGTTATTAAAAAATTGGTACAATATTTGGAACTGTGCCAACCTCTATTTCTCGTAGTTCGCTTCCCAGTTCGCTCGCCGGTACGCGAACCGGAAGTGAACCAAAAATGTTTTTTTAAAAAAAGAACAGTAAGTATAAGGGAAGGAAACAGACACTTATGTTAAAAGAAAGACTGCTATAGGGGAGTAAACTAGAGATACTATTACCCGTAATCCACTGCTGATGATGTCACATATTACATCATTCATGACATGCTCAGTGACATCATCAGCAGAGGATTGCGGGTTTTTTGGCAACGTGCCTTATCCACGGTTTAATAACGCTGCCTTTTGCTTTATATAAGTTTTCAAATTGTATGAAATATATACCAATAGGTCGTTATGAACCTTTAGGTAGTGCTTTTCTTCATGAGGTCTGGTCGCTTCCATACACATACAGATGTTTCAAAGATGATCAAGAAGTTTATCTGAATGGAGAGGAATGCACTGAGACGCCAGATCATTCACTAATGTGTAGGCACATACAGTTACACGGTTCATGCAACAAACACCGACCAAATATGGCTTGCGTGTTGCAAGGCACGCCAGTTCCTGCTATCATCCCCACTTTCAAGTTGTTGGAAAATGGTAGTTATTTGATGCTCAATAATGAAGATTGTTCTGGGTTAATTAAAAGTATTCCTTTTATCGTAACAGTAAGTGAACGGGTTATTTGCTGCAGAAATGTTCTATTTCCTCCCACACATGAACATAGGGAGTTTTCAATCTGGCCACAAATACCAACCTTGGGAGCAGATTTCAACGGCATGGCAAGAATAAGAGCTCTTTTGTCTCAGAGAGAGGTGGCCTTGAGTTCGGCCCGTGAAACTTTCGTGCTTCACATAGCGAACACCCGTACAGAGGTGCAGACCCTTTTAAATACAGATTTGCCTTTCCATTTCAGCAAGATGGTTCGGACTATCTTTAACGCGTCCTCCACAAAGGGCCTGGCGCACTTTTTTAAAGTTGTTACCAGTGGTCTCGTGACTTCATTTGAGAAAATCTTTGGAGTCATCCCTGCTTTCTTTCATTCTATTTTTTTCCACTGTGCTTCGTGGATTCCCATTTTTACTTGCATTACCAGCGGACGCTCTTGTGCTTTTTTACATTTTTAAATATGGATGTCCCTCCTGTGCAAGCTCCCGCCCTGCAGCTGCTGACACTGTTCCGCAATCGCATGCTAGAATATTATGGCACAATGCCGTTGGCGATATTAAGCACGGCATATGGATTATCTTTTCGATTCTCCTACTTCACCTGTGTCCAGCCTGTATTTCACTGCCTGACCTGTGATTTCGATTGGGCCATTGATTTGTGTCTCTGCGGACCGGTTTCTCCTGACGTCGACTTTAATCAGCTGATGACTCCTATCATTACTCACGAGTTGGTTTGTCCTGGCGAAAGGATTATGGCTGTGGCATTGATGCATGGACTAATTGGTCCCTGGAATTTACTGGCGGCAACACAGTCTTTCTTGGAACAGAGCTTTCTTGAAAACCCACCGAGCTGTCCTCTGATGGTGATAGAGGATCCGGTGCTGGGAGAGCACGTATGTTCTTTTCCGCTTTTAAATTGGATGGCTGAACTCTTTTCGGATGAAGACGGTGACTTCCTATTGGAGGCTGTTGCAGCTTATTTTGCATACACAGTTATGTCATAGACCTTTTTCATGTTTGATATGCTGAGTACTAGCATTTCATTGACAATTCATTGACTTATTTGTCAAGTTTTTATTATTTAGCTTGCCTATTGGCTTAAGACTCGATAAAGTACTTGGCTGTTTTATTTTTCTTTAGCATTAAATTTTCCTAGTTTTTAATGTTTTACCTTGCGGACCGTCCACATATAAAGTTGCAATCTGCTCTCATGAGATGGCACTTCTATTATCTTATTCAGTTTGTTTCCGGATCATGGGGAGGTGTCATCTAGGTCCTGGATATCTTTACACCGTGTTAAGTTAGCATGGGCTCATTACCGGTTTAAACGCCATTTTTCCTTTTTTGCAACTTCTGCACACGACACTTAGTTGTTGCTTTAGCTTTCAACCTAGTAGTTCATCGTGGTTTACATGAGAATAATATGTTATTGCTCTACTATCTGCTTTGCTTGTTAAACTATATCTGTACAGCGAGTGCTGAAGTTTCAAGAACAACACGATACAGAATTGTTATGAGGTCTGATCTCCACGACTTCATACTCATAACATAAGTGCAGCTTCTGCCAATTCTGGGCATGAGGCGGGTTTTATATTGCTTTGCCGAACACACATACACAACAGTTGATGCGGTTCACATGAAGAGAGAGCTGGTGTATGCTGATGTGATTCCTTCAAATCTAAGACACTAAAGTATGGGCACGCCCTAAACCAACACAAACAGACCTTCTTAGCAAATAATATAATATGTGTATTAGGGAGGGTGAGATATAAGCAGCCGCGGGCCGTGGAGGGAGTTACGGTGGGGAAGGGAGGAGGGGAGGGGGAGGGGCAGGGTGGAGCCCTCTCCACCCTGCCCCTCCCCCTCCCCGCCTCCCTGCCCCACCGTAACTCCCTCCACGGCCCGTGGCTGCTTATAAGTGTTGCTAACTCTTATTCATTTACAGCATGTTAACATACTGTCACCATTCGCTTTTTATGTACTAGTAACTATGCTGGTAATTTTGCTACTGATAATATGTGTACTTGTATTATCTAAGATACTACGCCTGAGAAGACGGCATTAGTAAATAAACATTTCAAATACACATGTGTTCTTCTTAACTCCATGTTCTGGTTTCTAAGAAATATATAACGACCGACTGTTCATGAGTTCCACGTATCCTGAGGTACTATAAGTTCATATTCTGGACTGTCTAAACATTGAGAGTTTGTTATATCCAATGTGACACTGTACCTAGCTTGCTAAGGGGTTTTTGATTACTAAGGTAAGTTTTGGGGCACCCTAATTCGCCGAGGTTCCAATCCTCTGTCCACAGTTCTGTGTGAGAACAGAAACCCTGCGACAGGGGCACCCCCGACCCTTGCTGGAGCTTCATCACACTTGCGATACAACTCCAGCAATGCGCCACCTTTACGGCACAGATACATCACGCATCTGTGCTGTTTTTGCCCCATGATGCGCCGCATTGTAAATGCAGCACACCATAGGTGACGGAACAGCGGCACAGAATGACTAACACATCCCTGGTGATGCGCCAGTCATCATAAATCTATCCCTATGCTTCTTATCTTGTTAGAGATGAACCGCCATATGTATCATCAAAGTTTTTTGCATTTCCTAAATAGCGAACTTTAAGGAATAAATAGCGATTCTTTACCATTCCTAGTTTGCGATGAGCTATTTGCTAATTACAAATTACCCATTCATTTCCTTCATTTCCATAGGGCGGTTGGACTCACTTTTAGCTCGAACGGCTGAATGGATTTCCACGAAACTTGGCAAAATTGTAGGGATTGGTAGCCCGATGTGCCTTTGCTATGTCTCAAGATATATGCTCCAGTGGTTTTTACGAAAATTAACTTTGAAAAATATATATTGGGCTACATTGGCCTATATATATGTTGGAGCCCAAATGTAGCCCAATGTAGCCCAATGAAGCCCAATGAAGCCCAATGTAGCCCAAAGATGGCCGCCAGAGACAAAAAAAACAAATGTAGCCCAAATATCAGCCAGATGTAGCCCAACTATAGCCCAGTGACAGAATGACCAATCAGCTTCGCAAACCTCCGTTACGCGAAGCGGAGCGCTGTTACAGATATATATCTTTTTTTGAACGTTAATTTCTCAAAATCCACTGGAGCACATATATTGAGACCTAGCAAAGGCACATCGGGCTACCAGTCCCTAATATTTTACCAAGTTTCGTGCAAATCCATTCAGCCGTTCGATTATTATTATTATTTTTTTTTTTGCCCCGCGGGGCCCTTTTAAAACCTCCACATCAAACCTAGGGGGTCAGCGAGGATCTACTATGCCCCCTTATGGTCATTTGCCCCTTCGCTTTGGCCTCCTCTTGTCTCTCGATCCTACCGAGAGACAAGATGGCGGCCGCTACGGACTGTTTGGAATGTTTACAGACGCCGGAGAACCAATCAGCTTCGCTTCACAAAGCTCCGTTGCGCGAAAAGTACGCGTACTGGAGCGCTGCCCGGTCCGCTGTTACAGATATATATCTTTTTTTAAACGTTAATTTCTCAAAATCCACTATAGCACATATATTGAGACCTACAAAAGGCACATCGGGCTACCAGTCCCTACAATTTTGCCAAGTTTCGTGCAAATCCATTCAGCCGTTCGGGCTAAAAGTGAGGCCAACCGCCCTATGGAAAACTCAATGTTAAAAACACGATTTGGGACCCCTCTTTTTTCTCGACCCCCCCTGGACGAACCCCCCCCAATTTTCAGGGGCTGCTCAGAAACATAATGTGCCATTTTCCTGAAACTTTCAGCCAATTCCGTCCACAAACGCCAAAGTTATTTGACATAGAATTTTCAAAAATCCCATAGAGAAAAAATCCTAACTATATATACCTACTGGCGACCGCCAGTAGGTAATATATATATACCGCACCAAACTCCTCCTCACGAAAGAGCAGAGGCCACACCAGGGGTATTCCTTGGAATCAGCTTTATTAACAAATAGATGGCGAATGCATTTCGGCGTAGTTTGCCTTCATCAGCGCCCAAATTGTCAGGAGGCTTCCATCATCACGCAGTGTATGTCCTGCCGCCTTCTTATTGGTATGAAACGGCTCCGCCCCCAATGATGACAGCTCACCTGTTCCAATTCACGGAGCTCTAGTAGACTGCAACACCCAGAATGCACGTTTCTGATTCCAGGTAGGTGATGCTTGGGATGTATGTTAAACCAAGTAGTTTGGGCGGAATGCAGTGTTGTGATGTTGAAAGGCCCAATATTCCTGCTTGAAATATATATATATGAAGGCAGGAGCCGAAACGCGTAGACCGTCCTTTTTTGTTGCACGTTATGTTTGCACTGGTGTGTAAATAATAAAACGCTAAAAAACTACTGCTGCTGTGCCGTGTCCTTTGATCCGTAAGAAGTGGAGAGAAGAAGCTGTGGTAATATATATATATATATTCACTGAAAAAAACATAGGTTTCAGGGACGTTATAGTTAGTTGGACATTTCACTTGTACAAAACCATAGAAATTCCCCCGTTATAGTTAGTTCAGCTAACTAGAACTAGAACTAGCGCCCCGCGATGCACTGTTGATGACATCACATATTACTCATGACATGGTCAGTGACATTACTGATGACATCTAAAATTACATCACTGATGACATCACTGATGAAATCATCCAGTGACTGTGTGTTTCTGTAAAGTTTAAATATGTTTAATATATATAAGGAAAGGCATATTGAAGAATGAGTGGGTGTATAAGTGTCAGAATGGATGATTTAGTAGGTGCGTGACTTGCTCTATAAGTGAGATATTAAAGGTATCTTACTGAATGCATGGGTTAGTGACTAAACTGTGTGAATGTCTGTATCCATCTGTCTGTTAGTGTGTAAGCGGATGCATGGGTTTGTGAATAGCTACGTGAGTGCCTATATGGGTTATTGATTGGTTGTCTGAGTATCTGTATGGGTGCCTGAGTGTTTGTGTGGGTGAGGTGTGTGTGACTCTGTGCATATATGTGTGAGTGGATGATTCACTGGGTGCATGGTTTCAAGAGTGCATCTGTGATGGACTGTATGTGTGGGTGAGTGTGTGTATGGGTGTGCTAGGGAGTGAATGTATATCTCAGTGGTACATGTGTGAGTAACTACATGTGTGAAAGGCAGTATATATGTGTGTTGGAGTATATATATGGCTATAAGTGAGAGTGTGTGATTGTGAGAGTGGCTCTATGGATGAGTGTGTGCTTGTATCAGTGATTGTATAAGAGCAAAAGAATGTGCTAGTATTTGTATGAGTAATTAAGCTGGTGTGTGTATAACTGTATAGGTGAATAAATGGCAGTGTGATTGATTATTTGCATATCTGACTAAGTGTGTGAGTACCTCTATGGATGAGTGGTGGTGTATGAGTGTCTATATAGGTGTATGAGTGCATGTGATAGTCCTGTACTGAGAGACCATTAGTATGAGTGACTATACAGGTGAGTGAGTGGATATGTGTGTAAACCTAAGAATCAGTGAGTGGGTATGTAGTTATTGGTGTTGGCGTGTCTATGGTTTTGAGAATGGCAGTCAGTAATTTAGAGTGGGTGTATCAACGGTTATGTTAGGGTGTAAGAAGATGCATCAAATTATCACATGGATGATGTCATAAGTGATGTCATGAGTGATGTCACTGACCATGTCATGAGTGATGTAATATGTGACATCATCAGCAGTGCATTGCGGGGGCGCGAGTTATAGTTATCTGAACTAACTATAATGGGGGAATTTCTATGGTTGTGTATGAGCGAAATGTCCAACTATGGTTTTTTAAGTGAATTTCAAAGATTTTTAAATGCTAGTTTCTAACTATGCCTACAGAGGTAGGACATGTGAAGAAAGAACAAAAAAATGCACAGAAAGGAGCAAAAGAAATGCAGAAAGAGGCAACAGACGTCCACAAAGACAAAGAAAAGTACAGGAGGAAGCAAGACAAGTGCAGAAAGAACCTACAGAGGAGCAGAAAGAGGCCTTGTTGCAAAATCATCCTGTGCCCTCAACTTTTTCAGACCGGTACTGGTGGTAACTGACTCTGACTAACCAGGCCTAGAGCCAGTGCTATGCTGAAAGACACTTAGAATACAGCGAAAACACCTACATACACTAGGGAACACTATGCATTGGAGTACCCCTGTGATTAGTATGACCTCCTCAGTAAAGCCCTAGTACATAATAGGGCAGGGGGATTAAAACTACCTCTACGTCAGATGTGCAGAAATATGCTACTTTAACTAGTAGCCATGCCCATGCCCATTTTGCCCACTACTGTACAAACGCGCTCCCTGGCACGCTCTTGGATGGGGATTGGAGTCCCCTTCACTGCTGGGGGTCCTTTAGGGGCCAACTAGCCTACCTTTTACCTCCAGTAAACCCGACGCAGTGGGATTGATAAAAGGTAGAGAAAAGCCATGCCCCCTTTCTCCACCACTCTGAAAATGTGCCCCCCCGGTGCGTTGTAAGTTGGGGGATTAAGTCCCCTTGAACCCTGAGGGTCCCTGGGGTCCAACTAGCCCACCAGGTACCTCCAGTAAGCGCCACAGAGCTGCATTGCAGAGCGGTGTAAAAAGGGGCATGGCCTGGACGACCTCTCTGCAACGCAGGCCTGTGGCACATACTGGAGGTACTTGGTGCCCTAGTTGGCCCCCAGGGGCCCTCAGGATTGAAGGGGAACTAATTCCCCTACTTTCAACGCACCATACGGCATGTTTCCACATGTCACCTCAGGCCCGCTCCCTCCCTTCACCACTGTGCAAACGCGCCCCATGGCGCGTTTTAAGTTGGGGATAAAGTCCCATTGAATTCTGAGGGTCCCCGGGGTCCAACTAGCCCACGAGGTACCTCCAGTAAGTGCCACAGAGCTGCGTTGCAGAGAGGTGTAAAAGGGGGCATGGCCTGGACCACCTCTCTGCAACGCAGCCCTGTGGCGCTTATTGGAGGTACCTGGTGGGCTAGTTGGCCCCCAGGGACCCCGAGTATTAAAGGGGAATTGATTGCCAAACTTATAATGCACCACAGGGCGTGTTTGCAGAGTGTTGCTGGGAGGGGGCGGGAACTCCGGCACAATTGCGTCTTTTTTATTTTATTTTTTTTATAAGAAGGGGGGGGGGCTCCCCTTCCTTTCCTATTTTATGGGCCCTGGGGACGCCATCGCCAGGGCAAGACCTCTATTTTTTTTTTTTATTTAAGGGGGCCATGTGGTCCTCCTCCCAAGGCCATATTCGGCCCTGGGGACCCCATCCCCGGGCATGGCCAGTGGTTTTTTTTTAAATATATTTGGAGGGGGGCTGCGTGGCCCCCTCCTCAGGACATTTATGACCCCAGGAACCTTATCCCCCGGGCCGGCCTTTGCTTGTTTTTAAAAAAAATAATTTTATTGTGGGGTGGGAGGCAGCGTGGCCCCCCTCCCAGGCTACCTCTGGCCCCGGGGCCCCCATCCCCTGGGGCCTGGCCACTTTGTTGGGGACCGTGGGGGAGCCCCAGTGCCCCCACAGTCCCTGCGGCGCCCCACCTCCTGCGGGAGCCGGCATTGCTTTTCCACACGGGGAGCTGCTGACATGTAGCTCCCCATGTGGAAAAGCAATCTGGTTTAGATTTTGGAAGAGAGAGCAGGTTTCCTGCTCTCTGTGTCTTCCAAAATTCAAACCACAGTTTGCTATGACAGGGTGGGAGCCGCAAGGCTCCCGCTCTGCCATAGAAAACAGCAATATCACGGGGTGGCCACCCCGGGACACTACAGGACCTCGCCCTGGGGGGTGGCGGTCCCCAGGGCCATCACAGACTCCAGGAGGGGGGCTGCATGGCCCCCTCCCATCACATGCACAGCCCCGGGGAGGGGGTGGTCCCCGGGGCTCGGGGTCCATCACGGCCCCAAATTTGAATGTTAGTGCCCGGGGTGTGGCAGTCCCCTGGGTAGGAGGGTGGGCATGTGCCCAGCTATTTAATTAATAAAAGCCCCACAGATTAAAAAAGAAGCCCCCCCACAACTCATTAATATTGCCCAAGGAGGTGGCGGTCCCCAGGGCAGTGTTGGTTGTAGCATCCTAGTTTCTTTTCTTCTCTGTCCTTTTTTAGTGTTGTCATTACTTGCTCAGCAGGCATCTATGATGTCACATAGTGTTCCAATTGTGTATGCTTGAAAGCAGGAACAGTTACATCTGAGGCTGAGCTGGAGTCCATCTGCTCCTGGTGGTGTTCCTATTATTGGATCAACTTTATTCTATTTTTATCTTCCTGACCTGAATCTTATCTTATCTTCAATAAACCTAATCTGTTTTATATACTGGACTTAAGGACTTATGTTTGTTACAATTTTGGCGACGAGGGACAGAGCCTGTGCATGAAGAAAAGACTGGCTTACTGCAACTGAGAATTGGAGAATACTGCAACTGGATAACTTTTTGAAGCCCAAAAGGAAAAGGTATTTAATGAGAGCACCCTGGTTCACCCCACCAGTGTCCTTTGTGATCGGGACAGCCTATTTCCCCAGGGTGTTGGAGGTCTTGATGCATGGTTTCGCCTGAATTTGGGAAAACCTTTATGATTTAAACCACATGGGCCTGAATTTTCGAAATTTTCAAAAGAGGAAAGATGGGGGTCATGTTTGGGAGATACACACGTTTGCCATTAGCTAAGGTAAATGGACATACAGCATTCATTTGTGTTAGACGCTTCAAGAGGGTGAGCAGCGTGAGAATGGACTTTGGCCCCTGCAAGACAAACACGTGCTTTGGTGAGCGGAACACAGAGTGCGGTGCCTGTTGTGAATTTGACGCTGGCATCTGTGAGCGGAGCACTGTGTGCTGTGTCTGCTGTGTTTTCGGCAAAAGATGTTCAAGTGTTTCGAAGCCATGTTTTTCCTGTACTGTTCTAAGGCTTCGTTGTGATTTTTGCACATTTCTTGCATTTCAACTCTTGTGGCAATTCTTAAATAAGGAAAAACGACTTACGCGAGCAATGGCTTGTGCGCTTACAACGATTTCTGAGCGTGGTCATCACCTTAACAACGCTGACCTCTCCGTCTTCTCTCCGTCCATGGCAGCAGCTGATGTCATCGAGGTTGCGTGCGCAGAGTGGCGTACGCGACGCAATGTAGCGTCATTGTATCACCGGCAACCATTTTCGATTTCATTTCATTTCACATACCCTCAAACCGGAGAATATTTCCTGCTTCGACAATTTTTGACTTGACATTTGTGAAGACCAAAGGTATTTGGATGTTGATCTCTACTATGTGGTAGATTTCATAGGTGAACTTGGGCTCACAACGCGGACATTTAACTGTTCTATGAATACGATGGATGACAAGTGATGATGGTGAGGTTTTTATCTGTGTACTTCATCTTCATTATCCGTGAGATAATTTGTTTTCAAAGGAGAATTTTCCCCGTTTACACTGAACGTCAAAAGGACCTCGAGTGAGAGATCGCTCACCGGAGTTTGTTTACTCATTTATTGCTTAAAGGAATATTAACATTTTATTGTATTTTGTTTCATGAAAGAGATGGTAGAGTCTCATATATGTGTTCTTGGAAAGGAGTGCATATTGTTTATATTGTGTTTAATTTTGCATGTGTGTTATGGAGTTGATAATACTACAGTGAGATAGTATCTTTAATTGAGGGAGCCATGATAGTATCTTTAATGGAGGGAGCTATTTTTATGCTAGTTGATAATACTACAGTGAGATAGTATCTTTAATTGAGGGAGCCATGATAGTATCTTTAATGGAGGGAGTTATTTTTATGCTCAACTAGGTTGAGGTGCTCAGTTGTTTTAAATTCAAATTTTAGGAGAGTTAGTTTCTTTATTGCAGTGAGCCATTTTTATGCTCAACTTAGGTTGAGGTGCTCAGTTGTTTTAAATTCAAATTTCAGGTGAGTTAGTTTCTTTATTGGAGTGAGCTCAACTTAGGTTGGTGTGCTCAGTTTTATCTCATTCAGTCTATTGATTGCAGGTTTGTTCTGATGTTTGTTTGCAGTGACATTCATTCAAATGTTCATGCTTTGGGATGTATTGAATGTGTATTTTGACGGAGCCACATTTGTGCTCTATTTTGAGGTGCTCTTTCTTTCAATTTGATGTATTTGATGTTTATGTGTTTAAGGTTTGCATCTGAGGATGAGCAATGTTTAGAAATTTTTGATGTTTTTGAAGAACTTTAAATGCTTGGTTTAACCACGTACCACGTATGTGCTCAAGTATTTTAGAGGTGTTAACATAGTTTATGTTTCGAGGACAACAGGTTGCTCAGTTGTAGAACCACAGGGGTTCGTTATCTTTTATGTTTAGAGAGCCGCAGGTTGCTCAGTTGTAGAACCACAGGGGTTCGCTATCTTTTATGTTTAGAGAGTCGCAGGTTGCTCAGTTGAAGAACTACAGATGTTCGCTATGTTTGATTTATTGAACCACGGGTGTTCGCTATATTTGTTTTGTAGAACCTCAGGTGTTCACTATATTTGATGTTGGAAGATGTGGATTGCTCATTTATGTGAACCATTTTAAATACTCTATTGTTTTTAGAGGAGTTCATGTTTAATTTATCATATTCATTCATTTCTATTCTTATGGATTTTGTTACTCTAATGTTTTAGAGATATTCATATTTAATTTATCATATCCATTCTTTTCAATTCTTATGGATTTTTATTTTGTGGGTGACTGTGTTTTCTTTCATATGTTCACCATTTGATGTTCTATCTTCTTCTTTTATTTTACAAGTAATTTGTACTGTGTATATGCTGTTTGTTCTATTATCAATTTTTCTTCTCTCTTTTGTTTTCTTATCTCGTTTTATTTTGTCAAGGGGAAGATGTGTAGCATCCTGCTTTCTTTTCTTCTCTGTCCTTTTTTAGTGTTGTCATTACTTGCTCAGCAGCCATCTATGATGTCACATAGTGTTCAAATTGTGTATGCTTGAAAGCAGGGACAGTTACATCTGAGGCTGAGCTGGAGTCCATCTGCTCCTGGTGGTGTTCCTATTATTGGATCTACTTTATTCTATTTTTATCTTCCTGACCTGAATCTTATCTTCAATAAACCTAATCTGTTTTATATACTGGACTTAAGGACTTATGTTTGTTACAGTGGATTGGGGCTTTTCACTGCCCCCGGGACCTGGCCCACCAGGGGGCTTAAATATAACGAAGTGGTTTTTTTCTGTGAATTTCTAAGGTTTTTTTAAATGCTAATTCCTAACTATAACATCTGTAAAACCTATGTTTTTTTCAGTGAATTTCAAAGGTTTTTTAAATGCTAATTTCTAATTATAATGTTCATTAAACATATCTTTTTTCTGTGTTTTTTAATTATCATCCCATTCTCAACCTGGTGAAAACTGCAGATCTCACCACTCTTCCAACAATACCTTCCGCCAACAAAATTGCCACAAACGAGAGCCACAACTAACGCTAATGATATGCAAAGTAGGCATTCCCGTGCAAAAAAAACATGAAAATACCACTTCCCCATATTTTCAACAACCAGCCTAATCTGCAATGCGATCCCAAAAGCAGACGATAAGCTGACTTACCAGTAACAAATTAACATCAAATTATAACTGGTGTAAGGAGGACGACTATCCACTGCCCCAACTCACAGCCACATCTAAAGACCAACACGTGATAGAGCTACTGATCAAGCAGCTCCGAAGCCACAACAGCCAGGGCCACCAGAACCTCCCCCTGGACCACCCTCCCGCTACTACCACCAAAACAGACCTTCCCAAAATACCATGGCCCCTCAGCCGCACAATTGCTGAATGTTGGGAGATGTGGCAACCACTATATATGAAGAAGGCAAGTTGCCCATCAATAATAATGCCCACAATGCCAAGTGTAACGCTGATGTGCTGCACAGACTTCACTATGCAAACCACAACCCTTTCCATGTGGAGACATACTATTGATACTAGTCTTGTAGTGCACAGTGGACGCAACCATGTTACCACAGGCAGTGGGGAAGATCTCGGTCAGGTAGCTGTGTTGTTCTCCCCTAGAAGCGGAGTGGGCTGGTCCAACGTACGCCACTCCAGCATAGGAATATGAATAAATAGGCCAGGCCCTGGACGTGGTTCACTTCTGGGAAGACCAACCAGTATGCAGAGCGACGGCGCTCACCCTGGCATGTGGCTGCCGCCATGACCGCGGGCCTCCTCCACAGAAGTCCCCTGCGAACACAGCAGCACAGCACCGCAGACTTATTTCTGTACAGACTACTGCCTTCAATCTATTCAGCCTTGATTAATTAATTGCACAGAGAATTGTACTCTATGTCCTCAGATTTTGTCAAGAAGAAGTGACAAAAAGAATTCCTCGATGTCTATGCTAACTACTGCCTTCGATCTCCAGTGCGGACAGCAGGGCTCACAATTCAGATACAGTGGCGATTGCAGATGATGCAGTCCAAGACACATTGCTCCCAGTGCCACCCACTGGGACCACACATCATCGCAGGATGCACATACGCTGTGTGCTTCAGGTGCTACTAACTCACTGCACCAAAAGTCATCTCCACGTGCCCTTATCAAGGCAAGACATTGAACCCAGTGCGGTCCGCCGGGACCGCGTATCATCGTGCTCCAGGTGCCACTAAATGTGCAGCTCAACTCAATGCCATGTGGCTGTGTGCCCATGCTGACCGATGCCTGCACCCTACACTGGGGATACACGGTTCACAATTCAAGATTAGTAGCGACGCAAATTGTGTAATAGACTATGATGGGTTAAGAAGACCAAATGCCCCCAATCTGTGCAACTCAAGGCAACGTCACCTGCCTGTGGGCCTTTGTTGACTGCTGCCTCCGGTCTACACTGTGGAAGACCAGCGACATGTGGTGTCAACTAACCCTCGTCAATGCAAGCCGATCCCACATGTGTAACTGGGTCCTGAGTCCTGAATGGCAGCGACCCCAACTTCGTGGCAGCGACCACAACACCAGACTCCCTTCAATCAGTGAAGGATATGTGCACGTGGAAGGCCAGCGACACGTGGTGCCAGTGAACCTGTACTACGCAGGCCGGTGGGGCCACCAACGTATGCACATGGCTATGGGCCTTTTCTCACCGCTACCTCTGACCTACATTGTTGAAGACAGCCGACACATGGTGCCACTAACCGTCTTCAACATAAGCTGATCCCACATGTGTAACTGTGTCCTGAGCCCTGAATCGCACTGACCCAAAGTCCGTGGCAGCGACCACAGCACCACACTCCCTTTGATCAGTGAGGCATATTTCCATATGCTACGACGGCGACACGTGGAGCCACTAACTCTGTTTAACACAAGTCAATCCCACATGTGTAACTGTGTCCTGAGTCCTAAATTACAGTGACCCCAACTTCGTGGCAGCGACCACAGCACCTCACTCTCTTTGATTAGTGAGGAGTATTTACAGATTGAAGTCTGCCAACAAGTGGTGCCACTGAACCAGCACTACACAGGCTGGTGGGGCCACCAACGTATGCACATGCCTGTGGGCCCTTACGCATCGCTATCTCTGGCCTACACTACGGTAAGCAGGCCTCACAATTCAGATACAGTCCCGATTCCACATGATGCAGTCCAGTAGGCAAGACACATTGCTCCCAGTGCGACCTGTCCACATCAACCATCATCACAGCCTCATACAGTCTCAATGCTTCTGGTACCACTAACCCTATTTAACACAAACCAATCTCACATGTGTAACTGTGTCCTGAACGGCAGTGACCCCAAGTTCGTGGCAGCGACCACAGCACCAGACTCCCTTCAGTCTTATTTGTTGTTCTTTTCTTTAAATACATTGTTTTATTTGTAAATCTATACAGGACTAAGATTCTTTTTTCTCCAACCGCACAGGGACACTTCCTAGCCCAAGAAGGTTGTTGGGGGTATGTTGGTAATGTGGGAAGAGGGTACGTTACCTGCTAATGTGGGGAGAGGGAGCCTCAAAGGGGTATCACTCACAGAAATAACGCTGATATGTTTTCACAAATGCCTCGGACAGATGCCAGCTGAAGGACTGAATCACAAAATGGTTTTTCAATACTTATATAGTGTGAGTTATGAACAGTTTGGACCGAGACTCGCAAGGGGCAGCTGCGGCCCCTCCGCTCGACTCACAGAAGCAGTACTACGAGCAGTCCGTGTCATTGTCTCTATCCCTGCCCTGTTGCGTTGTACGCCACGCCATGCCACTCTGATTACGTTCCAGCGTTGGCCCCACGTAGCTACCTGTTGCAGGCGTACTTGCAGTTTGTGTGCAGATCAGTGGACTAGTTCTCAATACCTCACGGCTACTCCCTGATGGCAGGTTTGCACACAAACAACACCCATCCGGGACATGCGGCACAGGCCATGTGACCACGCAAATATAATAGATCAACAATGTCACATCCTTTATTGTCAGTACTGACTAGCTGGCGAATGCTTCACAGGTCTCAACCAATAAAGAGTCCATGAAAACTTGCACAGAAGGTTAGTCGCACCCTCAGCTGTATGGCCGTCAGCGGCCTACCATCCCCTTGGCGCGAACTTCATATGCATAGGGTTAGTGCCACCCTAAACTCATGGCCATCAGGAGCCTACCACCACGTGGCATGAACCTGAGTTCCACAGGCTTAGCGGCACCAAACCCTGAGGTGGTCTCCGCCATTGATGACTCAGGACTCAGCAACATGTGTGAGATCTACCGTGCCGCGGAGAAGCTGTAGTGGTCTCCACCATTCAGGACTCAGCGACATCTGAGAGATCAGCGAAGAAGTTGATGTGGTCTCCACCATTCAGGGCTCAGCGACATCTGTAAGATCCGCGCAGAATCTGATGTGGTCTCCGCCATTCATGACTCAGGACTCAGCAACACATCTGAGATCGGCGGAGTATCTGATGTGGTCTCCGCCATTCAGGACTCAGCAACACAACTGAGATCAGCGGGGTTTTGACGGGCATGTGGAGTCTGCCCACTGCTGCACACGCAGCTGGCACCAGGTGATTATTTGCTCATGGATGCACAGAGGCGACAGTCTCTCTCTCTCTCTTTCTCTCTCTCACTTCCCTCTCTTCTCTCTCTCTCTCTCTCACTCTCTTCATTTCTTTCCTTCTATCTCTCTATCCCTTCTCCCTTTCTCGCTTCTTTTTTTTCCTTCCCTCTCTTTTTCTCTCTGGCTTGTTTTTCCTTCATTGTTTCTCTCTCTCAGTCCTTTGATATGTGCATTACACATATCCTTATTTTGTGCTTTATTTTCCAGGCTCTGGCGTCGACATCCATGCTCCCCACAGCACTCTTCCACCTTGTTCTTTTCTATTATGTTTGTTAAATTTAGTTTATTGGTTTATTTGTTATATATATTTAAAAAAAATTAAATTGTTTTTGGTTCATATATTTTTATAAAAAAATAAAGTTTGACAAAAAAAACATTATTAACCTTTTTGGTTGTTTTCTTAACTGCTGTGTTACTCTTTCTTGTTCTTATTACTGTTATTTGCTGGTATCCACCATGGTGTTAAATGTTGGAGCACTTATCGAGGGAATACTGATGATCTCTGCAGTTTGCACCAACTTCTCAATACTATGTTAGATTTATCTCAACTTTAGTTACATTAAAGAGCTGATGATGAAATGCAGAATAGCTGTCCCGTACAAAAAGACACGAGGTGCACCTTTGCAATTTATTTAAAATACCAAAATCCTGTATTGAATTGCACATATGTAGTGCCTCCACTTACAGCTGACACAAAATCAATGAAGAAATCTCATTGTATTTATATTGAATAGGAACAGTGCATCAGGTGCTGCATCTTGATGGGATACACTGCCCAGTTTGTATATTGTTCTGAACACAAAAAAATGACATCACAACTTTCACAACTGCTATTTTAGGGCCAGGTAACGGCAACTCCCGGACCCTCGCTAAAATGTATTCTCCAGGCAGCTGTTGCGCAGCGGCCACACCATCTCACTTTGCAGCACAGAGCTCTCGCTTTGATCACCAGCTCTAGTCACCCATAGGGGTCACTAGTTTGTGCTTTACAAATACTGTATTAATTTACCTTTGCACTCCCCATTCAACACCACCTAAGCACCATAGACGAGTTGGACAGGTGTGGCACAGCGCCCAGAACACAGGACTCCACAGCATAGGATAGAAAGTTTAGGCTCACGGTTTCATCCCCGAGTCCAGCAGCAGCTCAATTTACCATCATGACACTCTAGGCAATACCTCACTTAATTTGCGTACCCAGCACTTTCAGACCTGTAGGGGTCAGTAGTTCAGCGACTTTACCCCGACTCCTTTAGCAGCTCAGCTTACGCCCCCAGCACCATCACACCCATAGGAGTGAGTAGTTTGCACTTCACAAATACCGAATTCATTTGATACACACGAATGTACCTTCGCACTCCCTGGAAAACACCCCTAAGTACCATACACAAGTTACAATGTTCGAATCAATTCATCCGAGGGTCTATAACCACATGCTCACACTACTTGGACAGGTGTGGCACAGCGACCAGAGCACATGAATTCACAGCATATAACACAAAGTTTTGGCTCACCCTTTCATCGCCGAGTCCAGCAGAAGCTCATCTTAGCAGCATGAGACTCTAGACAGTACCTCACATATTTTCCGTTCCCCAGGACTTTCAGACTAGTACGGGTCAGTAGTTTGTCCTAGTAGTTATAAACACATGCTGACACTACTTCCACAAGTGTAGTACAGCGGCCAGAGCACATGACTTCACAGCATAAGACACACAATTTGGGCTCACGCTTTAATCCCCGGGTCCCGCACCAGCTCACCTTAGCAGCATCAGCCCACCACTTTCATACCGGTAGGGGTGAATACTTCGCTTCACACCTCCTCTGTAGCACACCCTAAACACCCCACAGAGGTACAGTGCTCCTACCCTCCTCTTTCCCACTTTTTTCGCCCTTTTTCCCCTTACTCGCTTCAACAGAATCACAAAATGGCGGCTAACAATTCCTAGTTGCAACCGCTTACACCGCTCTCAGCCAATCAGCAGCAAGCTTGTGCTCATAACTCCTCAGCCAATCAGATGGCAGAATTCCCAAATATCAATATCTGTAAATTTTGATATTTCTCCAAAACTACTGAACGGATTTACACCAAATAAACAAAAGCGTGCTTTCTAGACCAAGACCCTTCTCCCTGCCAAATGTGGGGTAATTCGGTTCACCCATTCGACCTGTAGCCTTGTCTAAAGTTTCCTATGGAAATTAACATGGAGAAAACACGTTTTGGGACCCCCCCTTTTATCTCGGACACTCCTTGACCAATCACCCCGAACTTTCAACATAGGAGCTGATATGAAAAAAGAATTTGTTTTGAAATTTCATGTCGATTCATCAAACAACGCCAGAGTTATATGCAAAACAAAAAAGGTTCTTCCTATGGAAACTTGGTCCCAACTATAACTACCTACTGGCGACAGCCAGTAGGTAATATATACACATGTATATATGTATGTATATATGTTCCTATGGAAACTTGGTCCTAACTATAACTACCTCCTGGCGACAGCCAGTAGGTAATATATACAGATGTATATATGTATGTATATATATATATACATATATATATATATATACATATATATATATATTACCTACTGGCGATAGCCAGTAGGTATATATAGTTAGGACCTAGCTACCATAGGAAATCCGCAACATTCTATTGGGAATAACTTTGGCGCCGGTTGAGGAATTTGCGTGTAATTTTCCAAAATTTAGGCCAGCTTCGCTCCGCTTCTTCCCTGGAAGTTTCAGGGGGATTCGTAATGCGGGGGCCGAGAAAAAAGGGGAGTCCCAAAACGTGTTTTCCCCATGTTAATTTCCATAGGACGAATAGACAAGGCTACAGCCCGAACCGCTGAATGGAATTACACCAAACTTTGCAAAATTGTAGGGACTGGTACGCAGAAGTGCCTTTTCTAGATTTGGTGAAAATTGATCCAGTGGTTTTTATGAAAATTAACTTCAAAAAACACATATATCTATATAGGCTTGCTGTAAGCTTACTGTACTCTGTACCTTCCCAAGTACGAGCTGCATTCTGATTGGCTGCCAATGTCTGTCAACACTCCAAAACAGAAATTGTTGGCAGCCATCTTGTACCTCAGTAGACTGAGGCACAGGAAAGCTGAAAAACAAACCTGTAGAACTCAAAAAGGGGGCAGGGTAGAAGCACCCTGACCCCCTAGGCCTGCTCAGGGGGTCCCACAAGGACCCCCAAGGCAAAAATGTTTTTTTTTTTCAAAATTCAAATTCTTGATCCAAGAAGTGTTGGCAGCCATCTTGGGACCAATATACATGATAGCACCTCATTAAAAAGCATTGCAGTTAATAGAAGGTTTTAGGACTTTAGTTACATTATAAATCATTTGTTGATGGTACCATACTCATTTTAGGAATTGTGGTGTGTTCTAAGGTGATTTTACCATGTGAAAAAGCCTTCTGCTGGGATATCATGAATCATGTTTGAAATAAAACTATTATCTCATGCTTTTCTCTCAGTGGTTTGGAAGGGGATCTATAAGCTAAACTGAAAGCATATTTTATGTAAATTCACATTATCTTTCTCAATCATGTGAGAATGAAGTCTGACATTCTCAGTAAAACATTTACATCCAACAAGGACAGAGACTGTCAGTTGATTCCTTTGTGTTCTACTGCAGCTTCCCAGAGTGTTCTTAAAGAACTACTAGAGCGCTAACAGTCTTACTTATTACAAAGGTATGGCACACCTGAAGCCATCTTGATTGGAATAAAGTGGTAACTCTTAAAACATTTAATTTAAAAAGGAACAAAATGAGGGGGTATATTTTGCCATGGAAAGTATGATTAGTGCTGCAGAAAGAAAAATTAGGGCACATTTTGAGTGACTTCTCAAATCCTCTTCTATTTCATTAAAAAATTCTGACATGCAGTCTCCCAAGATGGCCACCAGAGACAAAAAAGCCCAAATGTAGCCCAAATATCACCCAGCTGTAGCCCAAGTATAGCCCAATGACAGACAACTAGAGCGCTAACAGTCTTACTTATGACAAAAGTATGGCACACCAGAAGCCATCTTGATTGGAATGAAGTGGTAAGTCTGAAAACATTTAATTTAAAAAGGAACAAAATGAGGGGGTTCATGTTGCCATAGAAAGTATGATTAGTGCTTCAGAAAGAAAAATTAGGGCACATTTTGAGTGACTGCTCAAATCCTCTTCTATTTCATTAAAAAATTCTGACATGCAGACTGAAACATGCACTTTGAATACCAGCAGCAGACTTCCCTGGTGAGCAGTAGCTTTGCTACAGTGATATAATGAGCAAATAGAGTGCTAACATTCAGAATTTATGGCAAATGTGTGACACATCTGAATGCCTTCTTGATGGAACCAAAGTAAACAAGCATTGAAAATGCAATAGACCTCGCCCTCGTTTAAGTTAAAGCCATTCTGTTTGTAATGAGGTGGCTTTTTAGCTTTGCTTTTAATAGTGTTTTTCAAACTTTCATGTAAATAACATCCATATGTATGCATATATGTATATGTATGCATGCATTTATATTTGTATTTATATAGATATGCAGATTATATATGTTTATATATGTATGTGTATATATATATATATACACATACATATATATAAATGCATATATATATGTGTATATGTGTGCGTGTAGATAGACCGAGGCACAAGAAAGCAGAAAAACAAACGTGAAGAACACAAAAAGGGGGCAGGATAGATACACCCTGACACGCTAGGCCTGCCCAGGTGGTCCCACAAGGACAAAAAAGGCCCACATTTAAAAAAAAAAAAACTTGGTCTGTTTTTTTAAAAATTACCCCCCGGGGGACCAAATCGCGGTGGCATAGTGATAAAGAAGTGTGGGGGTCCACAATCCCCCCCAAACTGCCCTGGGGACCGCCGCCCCCGGGGCAAAGCAACGCAGCCCCTTGGCGCATAATGGAGGCTCCCGGTGGGCTACTTGGCCCCCAGGGACCCCAGTATGCAAGGGGAATTAGTTCCTATTCTGCAAACATGCCAGGGGTTGCGCTGCAGAGAGGTGTAAAAAAGGGTGTGGCCTCATTACATCTCTCTGCAATGCAGCCCCCTGGCGCATACTGCAGGTTCCAGGTGGGCTAGTTGGCCCCCAGGGAACCGCAGTATGCAAGGGGAATTAGTTCCCCCTCTGCAAACACGCCCGGGGGCTGCATTGCAGAGAGGTGTAAAAAAGGGTGTGGCCTCATTACACCTCTCTGTAATGCAGCTCCCTGGCTTATACTGGAGGCTCCTGGTGGGCTAGTTGCCACCCAGGGACCCCCAGTATGCAAGGGGAATTGGTTCCTCCTCTGCAAACGCGCCAGGGGTTGCGCTGCAGAACGTTGTAAAAAGGGGGCGTGCCCTCTGAACACCTGCCTGAAAAATGTAGTACATCAGTATAAAGAAAATAACAATTAAAACAATTAAAACATTTAAAACTGTCATTTAAAAAACCTTCGAAATTCAATGAAAAAACCATAGGTTTCAGGCCTTATATAGTTAGGAATTAGCATTTAAAAAACCTTGCAAATTCACTTAAAAAAACCATAGGTTTCAGGCCTAATATAGTTAGGAATTAACATTTAAAAAACCTTGCAAATTCACTGAAAAAACCATAGGTTTCAGGCCTTATATAGTTAGGAATTAGCATTTAAAAACCTTGCAAATTCACTGAAAAAAAACATAGGTTTCAGGCCTTATATAGTTAGGAATTAGCATTTAAAAAACCTTTGAAATTCACTGAAAAAACCATAGGTTTCAGGCCTTATATAGTTAGCAATTAGCTTTTAAAAAACCTTTGAAATTCACTCAAAAACCTATAAGTTTCAGGGGTGTCATAGTTAGCTGGACATTTCACTCATACAAAACCATTGAAATTGCTCCTATATAGTTAGTTGTACTAACTATATTTCGCGCACCCGCAATCCACTGCTGATATTAGATCATTCATGACATGGTCAGTGACATCACTGATGACATCTCAAATGACATCACTGATGACATCATCCAGTGAATGTGGTTTGCTTCGTTATTTAAATATGCATTATATATATAGCAATTTGCATTGAAGAATGAGTGGATGTATATAAATAAATATTTGGATGGAGGATTTAGTAGCAGTGTAATTGACTGTTTACTTGACCAATTCATGCCACGAGTCAAAACTGTGACTAGATAAATAGCAGTTCTCTCCATTGAGTGCATTAACCAATAGAGTTATCATGCCATTTCAATTCATCCCTGAAAGATTTTGTGCACACAAAGATCTCTGAAGACTGCCCTTATCTTGGTTTAGCTTGGTTTACACTTGGCTCCAAGTGTGAATTCACCAGTCTCACTGCCTTTAAAGCTGGTGCTGGGTATTATTGATATTATTTTTGAAGAATGACCCTTGTTTTATGAAATAGTTTTGTGAAGGCAGATAGGATCATGCTGTAATTTTTTCCTAAGCAGTTTTCACCATAGACATGTGAGCTGTTTCAAGAAAAAAAATATATATCAAAGAACCGAGCAGCATTGTATCTGGTAAACTGACCAAGGGTAAAATCACTATCAAACTTTGCCTTCAACCCTGTACAGTGTTCTGTTGTTTTCCAGCTAGTGTTGGGTTTTCCAAATATAACATACATTGATACTCATTAAATGCATATGTAGATATATCTTTAGGATAGTACTACCAAAAAACAACAACAAAAACATTGATTTTGTAATTACTTCAGCAACATCGGCTGAAAAGGGTTAAACACAGTTTTACGTATTACCATGAGGTACATATATGGTTTAGAATAATGGCAAGTGTTAGAGTATAAGTCTGGTTTGGGTAGAAATAAGGAGGTAGATGTTAGCCTAATTAGCAGTAGGATTAGGATATGGTTGGTATCAGGTATTGAGTAACGGCGAGGGTGAAAGTAAGGAAAATTATTCAGTTTAGAATTAGGATTAGGTTGAAGGTGAAAATTAATGTTAAGGTTAAAATAAAATTAGAAAAGCATTGAATCTGTTGAAGCGTTTTTTTTTTATAATGTCTTCTTTGCAAATATTTCTTTGTAAAGATAACCCTTGGTTAAGGCATTTTCTTGTAGCGTTAACATCGTAATGTAGAATATAAAGTAGGGACTATCATTATATCATATCATCATGGCCAAAATATCAATTGCAATAATGTTTAAATGTAAGTGCTTATTGAGAAGTATATATTTACTATTCTTAACGTCTCACCAACATAACTTGAAAATATATATATCAGCAAAGTATAAAGAAATGTGGAAATAGGTAAAGAAAATCTATACAGACTTACCTGTCAATATTTTGTCCTCGATATTATGGCTGTGATATTAAAGAATAACTATATTCTCTTCTTGTTATTCACAACCAGCACCTAATTCGACATGTATATATTTTCATATTGTTGATCGACCAGTGTCCTGTGAAATAAACACCTTACTCCTTGTCCATAGTACCCCATGAAGCGGGCAAGACAATTATCGGAATGTCAATCTTACCTGGCACAATACGAGCCGAACACATAAAAAAAAGTAGGGGTTGAACACTGGCATGTCTGTCATGACATTATGGAGAGGTTAGTGAAATTGTGTTTGAAGATGTTTAGCATCATTTTGTATACTTTTTGGTGTGTTAGTAAAAATAGCAAAAAAAATCATATTGTATAATCATGGAAGAATTTCAGTCAGGCAATTAACTTTTCTGAAGATTGTGGACCGAGTTCAAAAACAGCTGCACTTATCATAGGTGGTTTTCTTTGATGTGAGCATTTAATTTTCGTCTGGACTGTTCAAAGGGGTGGGTGGTCTCTGGGCATGGTTATTATGGACGAGATTTTTCTCATTAAAGTCCAGGGTTTGTATTTCCAGTATTTTTTAGGGAGCTATGCAGTTGTATCCCTGATTGTTGTGTGTGGGTAAGTGTGTGCAGTAGGGGGAGTCTGTAGTGTCCCTAGTCCTGCCACTGTTCTGTAGTTTCCCTAGTCTTGCAAGCGTGTGCAGTAGAGGGTTTGTCCCTAGTCCTGCCACTGTTCTGTAGTTTCCCTAGTCTTGCAAGCGTGTGCAGTAGAGGGTTTGCCCCTAGTCCTGCTGCTGTTTTGTAGTTTCCCTAGTCCTGCAAGTGTGTGCAGTAGAGGGTTTGTCCCTAGTCCTGCAGCTGTTCTTGGTTGTGGGTTGACATAGGTCCGACACCCTGTAGGCAATGTGTGTCTTTACCCCTTTTGGTTGTTATGAGAGTATATGTTCTCTCACTGTTTGGGTATATGAGAAGTCTCAGAAGCTTCTCTGGATGGATTTACCGTTGTTTTTGGTTGAGGTTTTCTTAGTACCCTGTGTTTAAGAGTTGTAAAATTAACCTGAGAGTGTTACGCCTTGGAGTGTTAGGCGTGCGATTTGAAGAATACAACACTTTTTATGTGTTTCTCGCATCTTTTCTAGATGAGATGGGGATGTGGTGTTTGATGATGTTCTTAAAGATTGATGTTATTCTTGTTATTTTTGCAGCTCGTTGATTTTCCGTATGTGTGTATGTCCACCTCAGCACATTTATTTATTGTTAGTCTTATTGCATGTATGTACTATGATCTCGCATGCTTGTATTTTTACAATTTTGATGAGGGGGGATATGTTATAATCTAGCAAGTGATTAATGCATTCTCACTGTTGTTGCCCTTTGCCTTGCTGCTCAGTCTATGTGATGTCATCATAATGTTGTGAGTGTTTGTGTGGAAGAAGGAGTCAGTTGGTGCGGAAGGGCTGAGTGGCAAGGAGGCTGCTCCTGGAGGGGCATAGTATGAGGCATAACTTGGATCCTATCTGAAGAATAAAGCTGTGAATCTAATATACACCACAGGACTATGTATCATTCTTTCAACTGTAACAAACAACCTCAAAATCACCCCAAATCACAATCTGTACTTTTTACATGCCTTATGGACCATATTCATGGAGAATAAAGATATTAGTCAATAGTGCTATCCCTACACTGCCTGCCCTAAATACTATGGGCCCGATTCACAAAGGTAAACTTACACTTTATTGTCAGTTTACTACTTTTAGGTATTCACAAAAGTAAACTTAGACCAAAAGTCTAACTTTTCTACTTTTCAGCTTTCACAAAGGCAAACTTTGACCAAAAGTCTAACTTTACAAGTAGCAACTTACCTTTGTGTAAAAGTAGTGCAAAAAGACTTTTGGTCTAAGTTTACTTTTTTGATTACAGAAAAGTAGTAAACTTACGCAAAAGTGTAGGTTTACCTTTGTAAATAGTATCCTAACTGTATATCTGATGTAGGTTGACATCGCCATGTGCTGTAAGGAAGCAACATCTGATACTGAGACATATCTTCTACTTTGACAAAGGGTAAAGTATTATGTAAACTTCTAAGGCCATGTACTAACTTAACAATTTGAGTCACAGCCCACTCTGCCTTCAGTAGAAATAAAGTGTTATCTCACTCCTTAAGTATTACTCTACTTCCCAAATGTGCTGTTTAAAGAGTTTTTCCCACCTCTATATTAGACCTTTACTGATTTCACTACAGCATTTTATGATTTTAATAGGAATTATCAATGGAAAAAAACTTACTTCTGCGTAATCAAGTCTTTGCATTTACAAAGAATGTATTATTTATACACAGATACCAAGTGGAATAGACTTGTAAACTAATTGGGATAGAATTCCTACTCTCTGCACTTGCTATTCTCATCTTCTTCTCTTTAACTCTGACTTAACTTGCATCCATCTGCAAAATAAATGATTAGAAATTCTTTGAACTAAGCTTAAAGTATGATTTGAAACATTGAAACAGCCCAGATTATCAGTACTCCCACCTTAGACTATTGGATGCTTGGTTTATCATTCCACCTTCATGTAAGTGCTTCCATTGGAATAAATGAGGGACTATTTTACATCTGAAGTGATCCTTTTTAGATACTTTTTTCCGAGCTCCGGCAAAACCAATAAATCTGTGTTGTATACTTTAAGTTAGTATTGTAACGCTATTGCTTTAATGTTTCTAACAGTAGTTTATCCTTGAAATCTTTGTTGCAATCTGTTGCTATGGTTTTGTAATGTTCCATGTTCCAAAGACAGGAATTAACTACTTTCTATCTGGAGCAGATGTTCCCTTTACAATAAAACTTCTTATTGTTTGTATTTTCTGGATTATTTTACTACAATCTGGCTGATACTAAACAACATTTGAGCATGCGATGCATGCAAACACCATTTTTTGAATGCCTGCGTTTACATGAATTAGCACATTCCAGAGAGGTAATTGGAAACCATGCAGTGTTCCCTGAGTTACTAATCAACAGGGATAAATCTAAGAAAATTAGTCTAAGATTAAATATGTTTTACCATAACTCATTACTCAAGTCAAAAAGCAAAATTCTGGAATAGTGGGTATAAACTATTCAATGCAGCACATGGGAGGTAGAGAGAAGTGTTGTTATCCACAGCATCTAAATGTGGTTTGTGATATAGCTGTGTGTTCCACAAGGCTTTTGATATACTAGTAGCATATATTCTATGTATGGCACTTTGACCTATAAGTTAACACACCAGTAGCAATATTGAGTTTATAACTCAGTATTTGTTTGATGAAAAATAGGATGGAGAAAAGTTTGGTGAGCACTTAGGACCAGTTTAGAGTTTGGCGGATGGAGAGGACAATACCTCTGCCATACTGAGGGACCTCCACTTGCCAAATTTAAACTTGTCTGCTGGCCCTGTCGACAACGGTGGCTATTGGCAGGAACCACCATCATGGTATCTCCTGTCAATGTAGGAAAAGCTTGAAAGATGGTACAGTCAGCAATGAGCCATACAAACTGTTCAAAATGTTTTTGTTTTTCAAACACAATCTCCTGAAGAGGGACTTTGTTATTGAAAAACAAAAGAATGAATGTCACCCACACCTTATGAGTTATCTCCCAGAGTGTAGCGGTTAAATGTTGTTTTGTTTTTTCTTGTCCCTTACCACCAGATTGCTCCTGGCGAAGACAGACAGGGAAAAATACTTTACACCACACACCATACATAGGGTGGATGGTGCAAAATCCTTCCTCCAACAGCCACTACTCCATTGGGCTCTAAGAGGGAGTATGCTGTCAATTGAGCCAAAAAAGGCTCCATTGAGGGGAGTACTTAAGGTCTGCCTCACTTCAAATAAAAATAAAATGGGCAGACCAAAGGTTTTGCAGACATCGTACTTTGTTGCATTTGCAATGGAGGACCCCTGTGCCAAACTAGGGCCCTTAGAATGACTTCATTTCTGTAGCATCTAGAGCTATTCTTGTCATTTTGATACGGCTATGTTGAAGAGCTGCTATTTTATTATTTTGGTTTCCTGCTATTTTATTATTTTGGTTTCCTGAACTCCATTTCTGTGGGAAATATAAATAAAAAGAGGTATACATTTGATAAGTCTTTATCATTTTACTGTGTTAGGTTCACCATCACATTCTCTCCTCAATGGAAATAATTCAAGGCAAGGTATGCAATCTACTGCTTGCAAAGTACTAGCTGCACTTTGCAAACAGTATTTTTTTGAACACTAAACAATTTTCTGAACCAAGCGATATTCATATTTAGAGTGGGTTGTAATCTGACCCACCTTATAATTATTCTTAAGGAAGGTCATACATTGTAACTCATTCTGATGGGAGGCCATCACAGGGCTGATGGCCTGCTGGGGTCAGAAAGACCACCATGTTTATGATTGCCTTCAATAAAATAAAAAAAACGCTGTCTCTTTTCTCTTTAAAACTATGTTAAGATTTTGCAGTGGTCCTATTGACACTGCCGACTCATTAACACATTTTTTTAAGTATATACAAAAGTAAAAACGGGGTTTCTTGGGAATGAATCCCTACCCCAACTTGGGGGTTTGGTAACTTTTCAATAGTTAAGGACTGTTATTTGGTCCTACACCATTTATACATGTGGTTAGAATTTTCAAGTGCCACCTACAAAAGTCGCCTCATAAATAGCGATTCTTTAGCCGTTTCTCAACTCATTTCAAAAGTTAGAAAAAAGTTGCCAATTCCTAAAATGGGTAAAGAACGCACAAACTCCTAATTGAACCATTTGTGACCATAAAAATGATTTGCACATCTGGCCCATTCTTTTGTATGGTAAACACCATGAAACTTGCATCAGTAAAGACTGGGAAAGTATCCGACTCACAAAATAATTCATCTGTGAGTGTTAGAACTGGGATTCCTGATTGGCTGAGGTATGCACACAGGCCAGGCAGAAACCACCAATCTAGTCAGAGTAAGCTAAATACACACTAAAGGTTAGCCTGTGATCACCCTCTGGTACTTTGGAACAGAGCAGTCAGGCTTATCTAAAGACCTAGGTGCTTATTTACAAACTTTATACGCCGTTGGTGTGTCACATTTAAAATGGGTAAAAGTGATGTACTGGTGGTGCAAGGGGCTTATGGATAAGCTCTGTAATATGTAAAGTATTTGTGCAACACACACAAGCAGTAACACAATTAATTCACCACAAAAAGACTCCACACCGATTTAGAAAAAAAGGGTTATTATATTCTGATTAAAACAAGACAACAATTAAAATCCCATAATTACAAGCAGAGATATGACTTTTTTAAATAATAAGTGAAAAATTGAGCTTAGAAGCACATTTTTTGGGGTTAATTGAGGTAATGCTGGACCTGGGCAAAGTCAATAGTTTAGGCCGACCACAATGGGCTGCAGGACTACTACAGCACCTACACAAACCCTGGCGAATAAAGTACCTTATCCTGTTCGATTATTAGTACATGTCCTTCGTTTTGCTTACACAGCACCCTGCCCTAAGGGCTACCCAAAGCCTACGTTAGGGGTGACTTATGTGTAATAAAAGGGGAGTTTAAGGCTTAGCAAGTAGTTTTAAATGCCAAGTCGATGTGGCAGTAAACTGTACACACAGGCACTGCAATGGCAGACCTGAGACAGGTTTGAAAGGCTACTTATGTAGGTAGCATCATTAGTACTGCAGCATTTAGGTTACAGGCCCTACTATACCACTTTGCAAGGGACTTACATGTAAACTAATTATGCCAATCATGTATCCATCAATGTTACTATGTTTAGGGGAGAAGCACATGCACTTTAGCACTGGTCAGCAGTGATAAAGTGCTCAGAGTCCTAAGGCCCCCAAAAAGACTCAGCATAAATAGGAGATAAGCAGGCAAAATATCTGGGGAAAGACCACCCTAAGGAAGCAAGGTCTAAGTGGGCAAAATGAACTGCAAAGTAACTTAATTGTGAGAAAGGGAATAGCATCTACTGTAATGCATTGTGGGAGGACTGGCCCAGCATTTATGTGTGCAGCAATACCTGTGCGATGCCACCTTTCAAGACTTAACAAGTATGAAGTTCTATGCAGAGTGGTGCAGCTGCAGTGGTATTCTTCAAAGTAATGGGAAATGTAGCATCTTGGCAACAGACACCACCACAGAGGCATTTAAATTGGATACAAATCCAAAACTATTGAAAATAATTCTAAAATGACTCTAATTAACTATTTCGGGTAAAGTAAACCTTTTTGCACTTTACATTGGTTTCACAGCTAAACTCATGTTCGTGGGACATTTTAAATGGCAGAAATCTCACAGATCACGCTAGTACATTTTCTATAAATGTTATCATTCATAGGAGGAGTACAATTTGAAAATGCAATCAGTAATAGTATAAATGTTGATTTTAAAATGTGTGGCTGCTTCACTGTCTGATCTACAATACAAAATGGAAAAAGAACAACAGTACAGAAAAGTATGAAACACTGACCAGAAGACTCAGTGGACACCTTGCGAAATAATGAGCCCTCTGTGTGGTACCTGAGGCAGAGACGTCCAGTGCAATGCAAAGCAGCATATAACTGCAGAACTAATGATGAGCTCGAGAAAAGGAATGATGTGCCCTGCGGTGCCCAGCGAAAATGCCTAGCTCCAGGGGATGTGTTCAATTGGACAAATTGAATGTGAAAGAAGTGCTGACAGTGCACATCCCAGCCTTCTGATTTTTAATATGAAGCTGTTAGCTTTTCCGAGAAATGTTTCAAGCCTTGTTACCAGGCAATATCGACCTGCTTAAAAACCTACATATTTTATTGAAGACTTAATAGTGCACACTAGTATACATATACATATACGGCGAGATTTTTGTAATTTACCACCGACTTGGGTTTGTTTTTGTAGGAAATGCAAATAATGATGATTCACAAACAACCCACGGCACAATGGGACTGTGATCATAAATTGATTTGGTATGTTGGAATTTGTAAATACTTTGTAATTAGGATCTGCTGGATTCCGTGATTTGCCGATCCACGGCAAGATTATTGTATTCACTGCCATTTAAGTGAATGTAGGAATCAGTATAAATCCGGGGTCACATTTGCATGGTGTTAATAGAACCATGCATGAGAATTACCCACTTATAAATGGCCGCTCCATTTACACAGTACGTAATGGTGTCTGTTTTTTCCCCTCACATGTGACAGGAAGTGAGGTCTGCTTATAATGTGCTGGATAACATTGCATGCATTGACACTGACGAAGGACTTACAGTCCGAAACGCGTTTGTCTGTTTGTTGGAGAAAGCCGGTAATAAAATCAACTGAGAACTATACCCCCGTGAGTGCGTGATCGTTTCCTTGGATTCAGGGTCGGTTGGAGCTGGAATATATATATATATATATATATATTCACTGAAAAAACCATAGGTTATAGACCATATATAGTTAGGAATTAGCATTTAAAAAACCTTATTTTACTCACACAAAACCATTGAAATTCCATATATAGTTAGTAGTACTAACTATATATCGCGCACCCGCAATCCACTGCTGATCATGTCACATATTACATCATCATGACATGGTCAGTGACATCACTGATGACATCACTGATGACATCTCAAATGATATATATATATATGTGTATGTATGTATGTATGTATGTATGTATGTATGTATGTATGTATGTATATATATATATATTCACTGAAAAAACCATAGGTTATAGACCATATATAGTTAGGAATTAGCATTTAAAAAACCTTTTTTTACTCACACAAAACCATTGAAATTCCATATATAGTTAGTTGCACTAACTATATATCGCGCACCGGCAATCCACTGCTGATCATGTCACATATTACATCATTAATGACATGGTCAGTGACATCACTAATGACATCACTGATGACATCTCAAATGACATCACTGATGACATCACTGATGACAACATCCAGTGACTGTATGTTTCTGTAAAGTTAAAATATGTCTTACATATTGAAGAATGAGTGGATGTATAAGTGTCTGGATGAAGGATTTAGTAGGTGCATGATTGACTGTATGAGTGAGTGAATAAATGTGTGTCACTGAGTGCATGAGTTAGTGACTAAACTGTCTTAATTTGTGCATCATTATGTCTGTTGTTCTGTAAACTGCTGCATGTGTTGATCAGTAGCTATATGAGTAAGTATATGGGTTATTGATTGGTTGCCCAAGTATTTGTATGGGAGACTGAGTGTGTGTGTGTGGGTGGCTGGGAGGTGTATGACTCTGTGCATAGATGTGTGAGCAGTTGATTCACTAGATGTATGGGTTCAAAAGTGCATGTGGAAACACCTGTATGGGCGGTTGACTGAGTGCATTGGTGAGTGAATGGATATCTCAGTGCTACATGTCAAAGTAAGTACATATGTAAAACACAGTACATGTGACAGTTGACATATATAAATAACTGTGCATAAGAGCCAGTGAATGTGTGAGTGGCTGTATTGATCATTGTGAACTTGTATCAGGCATTGTAAAAGAGAGTAAATATGTGTTAGTATATGTTTGAATAAGTAACGTGTGTATAACTGTATAGTTGAGGAAATGGAGGTGTGATTGATTCTTTGCATGACTGACTAAGTGTGTGAGTAACTCCATGGATGAGTGACAGTCTGTGAGTGTCTGTTTACACTGAGTGTATCTAAGGTTATATTAGAGTCTGAAGAGGTTCATCGTATTATCACATGAATGATGTCATCAGTGATGTGATCAGTAATGTCAAATGAGATGTCATCAGTGATGTCATCAGTGATGTCATTTGAGATGTCATCAGTGATGTCATCAGTGATGTCATTTGAGATGTCATCAGTGATGTCATCAGTGATGTCATTTGAGATGTCATCAGTGATGTCATTAGTGATGTCACTGACCATGACATGAATGATGTAATATGTGACATGATCAGCAGTGGATTGCGGGTGCGCGATATATAGTTAGTGCAACTAACTATATATGGAATTTCAATGGTTTTGTGTGAGTAAAAAAAGGTTTTTTAAATGCTAATTCCTAACTATATATGGTCTATAACCTATGGTTTTTCAGTGAATTTTCAAGGTTTTGTAAATGCTAATTCCTAACTATATGTGGTCTATAACCTATGGTTTTTTCAGTGAATTTCATTGGTTTTTTAAAAGCTAATATCTATAGCTGTAAAATGTATTCTTCTTTAAATCAAAAAATATATTTTATATGTTTATTAATAATTTTTTTTATTATTATTTTTTTTTGTTCGCTCCCGGTTCGCGAACCGGGAAGCTTCCCGTTAGCTCAATTTGGTGGCGCGACCCGGTCCGCGAACCGGTAAACGTTCTGTTTGCGCAACTGCCGCGTTAGAAATCAACATCGTGATGCATCGCGGAAGCGCGACGTATCACGTTGTCGCGTAATGCGTCTTATGACGCGCCGCGTTAGCGCTCCCGGAAGTGCTCCGGTACGCAAACCGAGACGCGAAGCGCAGCTCCCCGGAAGCGATCCGGGGCGGGTCGCGAAAGCGCGACGTATCGCGTTGCCGCGTAATGCGTCTTATGACGCGCCGCGTTAGCGCACCCGGAAGTGCTCCGGAGCGCGAACCGAGGCGCGAAGCGCAGCTCCCCGGAATCGATCCGGGGCGCGTCCCGCAGCGCGTAACATAAGCGTAACAGGTCATGTGACTTGTTAATAAAACTTTTCATTGGTTCATTTCACTTTTGGTTTCCTAATGATGTAAGGCTAGGTCATGTGACCTAAAAATAACACTTTTCATTGGTTTAGAACTATTTTTTTTCCAAAATGATGAAAGCCCCCACCTTTTTTCTCACTCTGACTTTCAACTTTGTGAAAGGAAGACCTATTTTGCTGAGTGGAAAATGGCTTCACTAGTAGCTGCAGCTGGTGCACCCCCACCACCACCACCACCTCCTCATAGGAAGAGAGGACCACCTCCACAGTTCCTTCCCAACACAGAGGAGGAAGAGGATGAGGAAGAGGAAATACAGGCAACACAGTTTTTACAAGAGGAGCCCCGGATATCTCACCATAAAAATAGTTTCATTTGGCAGTTTTTTTCTTTTCCTGAAGGACAAAAAAAAGTTAATGCTCGCTATGTGACGTGCCTCATATGCAAAGAGGACTTATCTAGAGGCACAAATAAGAAGTATAGTTACGGCAACTATACTATGCACCGTCACATGCAGAGGTGGCATCCACTAAATTACAGCAGGGCAGAGATGCGTGACCTCCAGGACAACCCACCAACTCCTGTGGCCAGGACATCGGCACAGGTAACTCTGTCGGGGCCAGAGGCACGGGAAACAGTGCCAAACATTCAAGACAACTTTGTCCACATGAAGATAGTGTGTTTATATTGCGGTACCTTACTCTCATGTGGCAATATGAGTATTAATTTGATAAACAGAGCATTTGAAAACCACAAGTGCTCAAAACGCCCCAAAAAATAAAAAAATGTTTTGCTCCTGTTGAGCCCTTTCCAATGCCTGTTTTTCGTTGTTTCCCCCCCAAAAAACCAAAAAAAACATAAAATTGTTCAAAAAATACAAAAAAAACAAAAAATGTTCAGAAAAAAAAAATATATATATAAAACAACAAAAACATAAAAAAAAAGTTCTTTTCAGAACTACCTCCCCTTTATAAAAAAATTGCTGGAATGTTTAGCACTCTGGCAACCTCTATTTCTTTTGGTTCGCTTCCCGGTTCGCTCGCCGGTACGCGAACCGGGAGCGAACCAAAAACATTTAAAAAAAAAAAAGAAGAGTAAGTATAAGGGAAGTAAACAGAGAGTAATGTTAAAAGAAAGACAGCTATAGGGACTAAACCAGAGATACTGTTTAATAGATTTATTTACCGAAGAAAAGATGTAAGAGGATATAATTGTGATAAACAAAATAGATAAGGAAGTGAAAGAAAAAAAGGAGAGTAGAAGAATAACAAAGAAGAGTTTCTTAGAGAATGTGAGTGAATGTTCAAAATAAGATTAAAACATGTGGAATAACAGAGAGAAAAAACAGAAAGCAGAAAAGAAGAAGTAACAGAAAAAGAATAATTGAAACAGCAAAGAAATGTAAATAACATAGGGGCATATTATCAACATAGGCAATAAATGTTTTGCAGCTTTTATCGGCAGAAATGTGTCGCTAAAGCCGCTTTTGCTGCAGAAAACTGCCGCTAAAACCGCTTTTGCAGCAGTTTTCTGCCGATAAAAACAGCAATAATTTTATTGGCTGTGTTCATAATATGCCCCTTAGTGTGCTTCAACTACACAGAGAAAGCATAATGAACAAGTAGTGAAAGAGTGATCAGTCAGAGACACTAAGAGTAATAGAGACGCAGTGAGTGAACAAGAGTGAGGAACTATGAGAAGAGAGAGACTGAGAAAAGGAGTGGAAGGAGTAGAGTAAGTAAGTAATAGAGAAAGGAATGAGGGAAGTAGCAAAGGCAGGAAAGTGAGGGTTAAAGAAATGAAGTAGTGAAACTAATAGAAGTTAAATGTGATAGAAATGTAACGAAAAGAGTAGAAAACATTTACCTTATAATTGTCGTTAACTTAGTCACTTGTTATTTTTATACTTTCAATCTGTGAGAGAGAGAACAAACATTTGAAAAATATTAAAACATGTATTTAAAAATTAGAAAAGACAAGGGAAAAGATTGAAGGACAAACAGTTTTTCAACAACTTTGACACTTACAGAAGCTTCTGCTTCTCCAGGCCCCCTACACAGTCCTAAAGATATACATTTTAAACTAACAGTATCTTGATGCAGATGAAGTGAGGCCTATCTTGGAACATGGTGCATCTTTTGCACTGCTGTTGTCTCACAAAAGTGACGCAATGGCAGCGCAAAAGAGGTGCACAATCATCATAAAACTGTTCCTAACATTTTAAATGATTGTTTCAGGATGGCAATAAGGTGTGTCCTATCCAGACGTTTGTTTCAGGTGAGGCCTACTCAGGGTTGCAGATGAAATTTAGGCTTGTTGAAGAGTACAGAGGAGATAATACATGTCCAGGCCAACCAATAAAGTTCAGACCTCCTCTGTTTCCCTGAACAGGCCTAAACTTCATCTGCACAATGTGATTCGTAATGTTAGGAAACACAGGTAATGTATTTGAAAAACGTGCAATTTCATTTGCTCATTTCACAATCACATCACTTGTGTTTCCTTTGGTTAGGTATCTCATTGTGTAGATGTAGTCCAGCATATGAAAGAGTATGCACTGCATGCAACAACTTTGACACTTACTGAAGCCTCAGCTTCTCCATGCCCCATACACAGTCCTAATTATATACATTTTAAACTGACGGTATCTTGCTGGAAATGAACTGAGGCCTATCTTGCAACATGGTGCATCTTTTACACAAAAGTGACGGAACAGCGGCGTAAAAGAGGCACACAGCCTTCATAAAACTGCCCTTAACATTTTAAATGATTGTTTCTAGATGCTGATAAGGTGTAACCTATCCACAGATTTGTTTCAGGTAAGTCCTACTCAGGGTTGCAGATGAAATTTAGGCTTGTTGAAGAGTATAGAGGAGATAATACATGTGCAGGCCTAATAACGAAGTGAGTCATGTCCACTGCACTCTTGAACAAATGTCAGACCTCCTCTGTCTCCTGGAACAGGCCTAAACCTCATCTACACAATGTGACGTGTAATGTTAGGAAACACAGGTAATATAATTGAAAAACTTGCAATTTTTTTTGCTCATTCCACAATCACATCACCTGTGTTTCCTTAGCTTAGGTATCTCATTGTGGAAATGTAGTCTATCATATGAAAGACTATGTAGAATGTGAGCACTGTATGCAACAACTTTGACACTTACAGAAGCCTCAGCTTCTCCATGTCTACTACACATTTCTAAATGTATATCATAAGTACAAAAAGTACAGAATTAATTATACATGTTAAATGGTTTATTTTTGCTGTTCTCAGAATGTATCAAATTTCACTAAAAACAGTGACTTGAAGGTATTCATCATATAACAGCGGGGAAAAAAAAACACAATCAAAATGATTGTGTTTAAAAAACCCATATAACATAACCAATCAGAAATCAGAACTCCTCAAAAGTAACTTACTTTCCATGACGTCGAAGGATGTCCTAGGAACAGCTTACACTCGGTTGTGCTGTTTTTATTTTCAGCCCGCCACTTTCTGAAAGAAAACCTCCATCGTTTTGAAAAATATGTTACATACAATAAATGACTTCTCGCTCTCTACCGCACGTTTCCACAAGGCCAAATCGTGTAAGAGCCATTTATAACTCTTGGAATTCTTCTAAGCAAATCCCGTAATTTTGTATTTCCGCAACTTTCAGAAAGAAAACGTTCAAGATCACTTTCACAATCCTGGACTAGTAATATCTTACCCTTCTTGCTCACTCATGTTCTACATTTCCTATGACACTGATACTGCTTACTATGAAGCAGACTTACACTACCTCTATGAGTACTACAATTATTTAATTCTCTACATCACTTTTAATCACAAATCAATATAAAACAGTAGATAAAATTATATCAACCCCTAGAATCATTATACGCCAGTTACCTACCCTAAATTCTCTTTTCTGAAAACAGAAAGTAAGAATATTTTTAAATAAAAAGGCAACATTGTATCGTAGTCAAATGGGAATAATTTCCGAAACAGCAAATTTTTTTACATTTTCAATAAGCTGTGTAATAAGCGGATCTGTCAAATGACCATCATGCCATATAATAGCTGCAGTTACAAATGTTCTTCCTAAAATCAACGACTGTGTAGCCACAACATTTGTAATTAAAGTTGAAGACTTACTTTCATCAGGTTTATATAGTTGGATTTTCAAAATGACATTATAATCAAAAGTTTGGACCAATAATCTAGACAGCATTGCAGACTTACATTCCCTCTACTCCATGTTTTGATTGGCTGCTTGAATTTGCTTATAAAAAGAAACAGTTTTTCTGAACTCATACAAAGTGCAGTTATTTTTCCATGACGTCAAGTGTTATGGTAAGAACACCGTTTGCTTTGGGAAATACTCTGTTGTCCTTCAACTAATCTCTGCCCACCACTTTCTGTAAGAAAATCTTCTTTTTTTCCAGGAACTATTTAAAACTCAAAAATAACTTTTGACTCTGTACTACACTTATCCTCAAGGCCAAATCGTGTAGGAGCCATTAGAACCTCTTGAAATTCCTCAGAGCAAATCCTGAGATTCCTTCCCTAAAATTTTGGTTTTAAAAACACCAGGTAAGAATTTTTAAGGTCAAAAGGCAATTTTTTAAAAAAGTTAAAACAGATTCATTGCAGAATGACCAGCCATTTCTAGACTTTAAATAAGCTGTGTAATGTCCTGATGTTATTGAAGGACCGTCATGATATATAATTGCTGCAGTTACAAAAGTCCTTCCTGATATTGACAACTGTGAAGCCACAAACTTTTTAATTAAAGTTGTCAATTTTGTTCCATCAGGCCTACATCGTTGGAACATTAAAATGACATACTGGCCATATGTTCGTATAAATAATGTTGACAACATTTCAGACTTACATTGGCTACACTCCATGTTGTGATCAGCTGCTTTTACTAGCTTATTAAAGGACACTGATTTACTGTCTGGCAAAGTTAAATATATAAATCTTTCTGAGTCTACACTAGTAGTACTTGATACCCTACAGTTCTCGCAGTCATGCTGCCATTGATAAGAAAGCCCAAACAGGTGATCTACATCTACACTAAAAACTCCTGACAATCTTGCTGAATATTTTGAGAGAATTGTGTTTGACCTGAACATCTGTCTAACAGATTTCGAATTTCAGACACACTTTCTATTTTTGTTCTATCAGTGCTACATTTCTCTAACACAGAATTTAACAAACTGCAAAATCTTTGATCAGAATTGACCACATTATCTTCTTTTACATTTTCTAGAGAAAACAAAACATTAACCACTACATTAGCATAGCAGTTGACACCAGAACTGTTTTCAAATTGAAAACCAACAACATCTTCAACAGAATCCTTTTTCTTTCTGCTTATAATTTCAGGTTCATCGACTTTTCGTCTTTTTGCTACAACCTCCCTACTATTGGTCACATTTCTTCGTTTCCGGCCTACCACACGTTTCTCAAACAAAGGATATTGAGGCAAATGTGGCGCATACTCTCTTCTTAACCTATTGTATTCCTTAACACAATCTAGATCCGCACAAATGTTTGTGACATCACACTCAATCAAGTACAATCCCGATAAAGTTCTAACTCGTGACAATGCCACATATGCCATACCCTCCTTGAACACAGAACTGCCAATATTCACCAACGCACTGTCTACACTTAAACCTTGCGATTTATGGATTGTCACCGCATATGCCAAGCAAACAGGAAACTGCTTACGGCGAACATATAAGTCTTTTACAAGCAAAAATCTAGCAGAGCAACGACCAATTAGCTGTACTTCCTCAATGCCATCAAATTTAATTTTTAAAAATTCAATTCCATCTCTATTTCTGTATTTCACAAAATCAACAACATTACCCATTGATCCATTTACCAGACCTCTTTCAACATGTAAATTCCTTCTTAAAATTATACGGCAGTTTAAGCACACATTCAGAGTTTTTTCAAAACCTGCAGTTTTAGATATAGTCTTCTCTAATGAATCCAATTTTGCTTTCAAATTCTCAGACAACATAATTGTTGATCCCATATGCTCTACTCTGTCAATAGCTTCCAGTTTCACAATCTCTTGGTTTTCTAAATGCAACATTTTGTTGTTGAAGATGGCACATTCTGCAAGAGTTGGCATCAAACATATTCCAGATTTCTTCTCAGTAATTTTCTGAAAAATATTCTCAGGCACAACGTCTTGTTCTGGATATAAATTTGACAGTAATCGTGCATGTAAAGCTTCTTTCCCATGCTCGGTCACTTTTCCAATTCTAACATCTTGTAGAATATTCTTGTAATCTTCATCCTTTGCCTGACGCATATTTTCATGCAGTTCAGCATAATTGAAGTTTAACCATATATTGACGTTACCAATGCTCCCTAGGCACTTCCTGGTATCTTCATGCGTGAACATTTTGAACACAGGTTGTCCTTTCACTGGTGTCAGCTGCAGAAGATCTCCGAAAACAATGATGTTTTTGCCACCAAATAACACATCATACTCTGTTTTAAGAACTTCTTGCATTCTCAAATGCACAAAGGCAAGCATGACATTGGAAACCATGCTTACTTCATCAATGATAAGAAGTTTCATTTTCCTCAAGACTCTTGAAACTTCACAACAAGCATCTCCAGATAACTTGTGGTATTGTAATTTGTTATCATGCTCCACTGGCAGCATCAATAGACGATGCAAAGTAATACCTTTAATGTTATGTGCTGCCAGTCCAGTTGGAGCGGTGACAACACAAGACAGCGATGACTCAGTCCTTTCCTGCAAATAACATGAAATTGCTTTAATGAGGAAACTTTTTCCAGTTCCCGCTTCTCCACTCACGTACAGTCGGACAGGCTTCAACGACGTACATGAGCACTCTTTCTTCTCATGACTTAATCCATGATCAATTTGCTTGGTAACTTCGTCATATATTTTCCTCTGCTCAACGTTGAGTTGTCTTTCCAAGTCTTCTAAGTTAACCACATCCTCCTGAGCATGTGCCATGGCTCTTTCCACTTCATTCATGGCAGTGGCAGCTTCATTTTCGATAACAGGTCCTCCTAGTGGATCCTGACTCAATGAAACAGAACTCTGACTGTCCTGAGAACTGTCTCTGGCAATCTCGGCTGCAATCGTTGCTTCCTGCTCGATTTCCGCATTCAACATTTCAAGATATTTGGGAAAAGCAGGACATTCTATGGTCTCCTTGGCGGCAGTGAAAGAGTCTTCGTAACAGAGGAAATCTCCAAGCAGTTCCTCTTCTGCACGCCAAGGCTTAAAAAGTTGCAAAAGTGCTAAATAGAAAAACTCCTTTTTTTCAGGAGATTCGCCACTCAATTTTCGATGGTTTACCAAGTGGCATTTTTTTTGCTTGACCAGACATCCCTCACTTCCAATTACAGCATACACTCCTTTATCTATATCTTCTTTGATGTTCCTCTTGAATATGTAATTTTGTAGAACCTCATACAGACAAACATTCTCGAGGTGACTGCTTCGATTTGGATAATATGTATCCAACATGTTGGTCTTCAAAATATCGGTACTGTTTGGCTCCTTTTCCGCCAAATACTCAATTTCCCGCACAGGTTTCAGAACTCGATTACGCGTTGCAGCAAGACCAAGACTCGCCCAAACGATACTCCTAGATTTGGCATAGAGACTTGCTGAAGACAACCGGTCAGAACATTCGTAAGCTCCGATTTCTCGATGCGACAACATCTTCAGACTGAAACTGTACAACTTCTTACTGAGGCTCTTTTCATGGGAAATGTCCTCCCACATATCCTTCAATTCTGTCTTTTCTTTTTTGGTGATGTAAGATGTCACATACCGAGCCACAGCCATACAGTTATCAGCCACAAACTGTATATCCATGTTAGCATTCCACATGGACAAAATCACTGGGTTGTAGTCGTTGATGTACTTGGACTCTTCGTTCCTTTTCAAATTGTATGTGTTTTTAGGTGATTTCTTCATCACATTATGTCGCAGCGAAGACATCAAACTTTTCACTCTTCCTTTAGAAATCACCGGTCGTGGAAAGGCGAAACGACATTTGGTGTAGAACTTGTCCTTGTTTCTGAATTTACGACGACAGTACTTTCCGCAACGATGGCTTTGGAAGCGTAGAACTTGTTCTCTTAGGCTTTTGTCCTCCTTTGCGTTTGGAACAGCACATGTAGAATACTGTTGTATGAAACTCATCACTAAGTCTTCTGGATCTGTTCCAAACTTAGGTGCATCCTTGATCCACAGCAGCATATGTATATGAGGAGCACCTCTTGCTTGGTACTCCTTTCTCCAGAAGAAATCCAACACCTCTCCAAGAGGTGGATTCTTCTTATTCATGATGAAAGACATCATAGCTTCAAATCTATGATTGAAGTACCTGCATACATTCACTGGATCCTAAGAGCACAGTTCTCCGGGTGTCTTGAATTCGATGTTTTCAATGTTTCCATTTGCCTCTCGTAGAAATTCAAGTAAGTCTTCCCAGCCATACTCGGCACAGCTCAGAGTGAGGAACCATGTGGGAGTTCCTAAGTTCCTCAGCATACATTTTAAATCACCATGACGACGGTACCAGTACTCATTAGTACCACGCTGACACGCCATGAGATTAATCAGGTGACAATCCGAAATACTGTCTTGGACATTGACTTTATCCATAAAGTCACTTGCCGAGATGTTTTGCATCTGTATACCACTTTTCAAGATGTGGTTCACTGCATATGACAGTCCAGACAGATCGCTTTCAAACAGGAGATGAAACAAATAGGGAATGCATTGTCGAAACCTAGCATCTTCTGCATACAATCGTAAAGTCCGGTATTCAGAAGCAGGAATTTGATGAGGTCGCTCATCATATCTTCCTCCTTGACCTGTTGGAAATAGCTGTGGGAAACACCGAGCTTCCAAACTTTCCTCCCAAACACTAATGGGACTCCCTTTGGCTTGTTTCATTTGAAACAACTCAATAGCATTCCCCATGACTTCCTTGGAATGCAAAGGATGAACACTATAATGTTCATATATTTCTTCACTTTTAGAGGGTTCTACTTTCTCAATTTGACCAGCACACAAATCGCTATCCTCTTCCTCACTTACTTCCTCTTCTGCAACATATACATTCTTATAGTACTTATTATTTTTTTCAAATACAATGTTGCCTTTTTGACTTTCCTAACATCTACTAAATCTTGCCATATTTTCTTATTCTTTGTCGGAACCCCATTAACTAAGATAACCAGAGGTTCCTCTTCCACTTTTTCTACTCCAATTGTGTTAATGTTTTTCTTCAAATCTAGAGGCAAATAAACAACTCTTCCCTTTAATCCTTTCTGTAAATCTGATGGAGGCAGTTTCCCTGTCTTTGGCTCCATTCTTACAATAGCCTGAAAGGGATGGATACTTTGAATCAAAATAGATTCATAAGTATTTAAATCCTTCAATTCAGAAGGAATCTCAACCAATTCCAGATTATTATGAACCGCTCTAGCAGGCATCTGGTTTTGATTTAATTTATTACAACGTTGATCCAATCCCAAATCAAAACAATTTTCTACCATCAAGTATGTTGCGAAATCCTTCCATTCACTATTATTTTCCCTTTCACTTTTCGCATATAAATCCACTAACTTAGTCTGATTCTTATAATAAGTGCGTCGACAACACACACAAGTGAAATTAGGCCTCTCACTTGATTTCACCTGAAACGTGGCAATTTCCTTCTGAAAATTATCTGTACTGGAAACCTGTACACTATCTTCCACATTACCCTCTTCTTCTGGGTCAATTTCAACATTCTCCTCTTTACTTCCAAAGTAACAAAACTCAATTTCTTCACACTTATTCTTCACATCTATTTCAGAACCATGCAAAAGAGCAGCGCATAATTGTTTAAGCATAACTGCTGGACTCTTAGCATAATACAACATTCTAACTAATTTCCTCACTTTATTATGATGCCCTGCTAGCATCCTGAAATGATGAAAAACACTCTGGCATACTCTCCTGGAAAGACAAGCCAGTGAATGACCATGCAAACCTGTCACTTCTCTCACTCTGCAAGGATCTAATTCTTGCAACAACTTCATTTTCTGCTTCAAACTTTTCTTATTAAATGTCCGTACAAAATCACAAAGCAAATTGATGGAATCCTGTCGCACACTGCAAATACTACTACACTTCCAGGTGTACACAGGTCCCTTAGGACGTCTTCCTAAAACCTGATTACCTAACACCTCTTCTGTCTCTGTTGTCACAAGTTTTTCTTTTTCAACTGGACAACCATCTTTCACCTCATAAGCTCGACCATTGGTGTCAACTGCATGCACCAAATCATTATCCTGGAAATAACTCTCCTCATTAAAAAATGCCTCACAACTTGAACTATGCATCCATTCTCTTGAAAAAACTTTACAAAAATTACTACGATTAACTGTTCTCTTCCATCTACTATTTGTTTTGAAATCATAAATTGCCTTGTTTAGCTTCCTAATTCTATTGATTATCAAAATAAATAACTTTTGTTTAATTTCGAATGCCTGATCAATAACTTTCTCAACTTTTTTTTTTCTCTTATAAAAAACCACTTTCTGTTGATCTTTCTTAATATTTTTTAACAAATTGCCAATTATCCTGTTGCGGAACATTCGTTTATGAATGTCCCTAAACTGTTGTTTCCTTCTACTATCATGCACAGAGTTATCTCTTGCTCTAGCAGTAACATTTTTGATTGGCCTTTCCTTTCCGTTTAAATTGCTTCTCTTTTTCTGGACTAAAACATTTTCTGTATACTACTTTTTTTTTTACAAATGTTTCTTATGAATGATTTCGTGGTCTTACCCGGTGCTTTCTTTCTGATTCTATCCTTAGACGGCATTCTCAAAATTTGAAATGATCTGCAGTTGAATCTGTGGTAAAATATAATAAAAAATGTTATTAACCACTATTACCAAACAGTAAATCAATAACAGTCATCAAAAACTTAACACACTAATTGACATTTTTACATAGAATATTTTTTAGTGCTTTGGCAAATTTAGAATACACAAATAGCAGAAAAGAAATGGAATGCTTCTACATTTTACCGTTTTATTTGTGAATCTGATCTAATTTTATGAGCATATTTTAATATTTTATTGAAGACACTACACATAACCTGTTTTTGAAGGTGTGTTTAATTTTAAATGAAACGGTTTACATTTTTACTTTTCATTTATTGTAAATTTTAAAAATAAATGTTTATAGTTCCATAGGCTCAAGCAGGTCAGCTTCCCACCCTATGTCATACAATTCTGACAAATCGGCATCCTCATCATGTTCTTCATCATCCTCAGGATTTAAATCATCCAAGGGATCTACTTCCACTGATGTTTCAATCACAATTTCAATGATAATGTCGAGATCAACAGATTGATCATTATCACTCATGCTTGATGTTGTCGTTATCTTTAAAGAAAGAGAACAACAATGAGATGTTGCAGAGTAAGAGACAAATCTCAGAGACTATAATAGTAAAATTGTTTAACAAGAGTAACATTTTGCAGCTATTATTTAGCCATGTCCAGTGATGCTGAGGAGGTGAGGCCTATGTCCAAGTTTTCAGTGAACAGGACTCATCTCTTCTTAACCTTGGATAACACTCACCGACTCTGTGTCCCCTGCTCATACTTAAATGTAAAGGGGCAGATTTATGTTAACTGGTGCATCCCCACGGATGCACCAGTTAATGTGCACCGCTGCTCTGCCACCCATAGTGTGCCGCATTTACAATGTGGAGCACCATTGAGCAAAAACAGCACAGATGCGTCACGCATCTGTGCCGCAAAAGCAGCACATTGCAGGAATCACGTCATAAGCCCGACATGTCTACTGCAATGCACAGGAGGAAGCCTCACATTGCATGGTGCATCACTTCTTATGCCTGTTTCAAACAGGCGTAAGGATTTGATTCAGCAATGCTATAAAGCTGACTCAGTGAAATCTTCTAAATTTCACTGTGTTAGTTTTACAGGGCTTTCATGCAAATTAATGCATACCTTGCAACAAAACACCTATATGAAAACTGACGCAGGTTTCATGTGGCACAGGACTTTACAGCATGACACATCTGCCTAGATGCATCAAGTTGTAAATATGTCGCCACATAGCAAATCTTTTGCACCGCCGCTGCGTCACAAAAGTGACGCACAGTGACACAAAAGAGACATACACCTATCATAAATCTGTCCCTAACATTTTAAATGATTGATTCAAGATGACGATAAAGTGTGGCCTATCCAGAGGTTTGTTTGAGGTGAGGCCTACTCAGGGTTGCAGATGAAATTTACGCTTGTTGAAGAGTACAGAGGAGATAATACATGTGAAGGCCTACCAATGAAGTAAGTCATATCCACTTCACTCTTGAACAAAGGCCAGACCTTTTCTGTGTCCGTGGACAGACCTAAACCTCATCTGCACAATGTCATTCGTAAACTTAGGAAACACAGGTGATGTAATTGAAAAATGTGGAGTTTCTTTTCCTCATTTCACAATCACATCACCTGTGTTTCCTTTGTTTAGGTATCTCATAGTGCAGATGGACTCTAGCATATCAAAGAGTACACATAAGTTGAGCAGTGTATACAACAATTTTGACATTTACAGAAGATTCAGCTTCTTATCTTGTTGGAGATGAAATGAGGCCTGTCTTGCAACATGGTGCATGTTTTGCATCACTGCTGCATTGGTTTCATGTGGCACGGGACTTTACAGCATGACACATCTGCCTAGATGCATCAAGTTGTAAATATGTCGCCACATAGCAAATCTTTTGCACCGCCGCTGCGTCACAAAAGTGACGCACAGTGACGCAAAAGAGGCATACACCTATCATAAATCTGTCCCTAACATTTTAAATGATTGATTCAGGATGACGATAAGGTGTGGCCTATCCAGAGGTTTGTTTAAGGTGAGGCCTACTCAGGGTTGCAGATGAAATTTACGCTTGTTGAAGAGTACAGAGGAGATAATACATGTGAAGGCCTACCAATGTAGTAAGTCATGTCCACTTCACTCTTGAACAAATGCCATACCTCTTCTGTGTCCGTGGACAGGCCTAAACCTCATCTGCAAAATGTCATTCGTAAACTTAGGAAACACAGGTGATGTAATTGAAAAATGTGGAGTTTCTTTTCCTCATTTCACAATCACATCACCTGTGTTTCCTTTGTTTAGGTATCTCATAGTGCAGATGGACTCTAGCATATCAAAGAGTACACATAAGTTGAGCAGTGTATACAACAATTTTGACATTTACAGAAGATTCAGCTTCTTATCTTGTTGGAGATGAAATGAGGCCTGTCTTGCAACATGGTGCATGTTTTGCATCACTGCTGCATTGGTTTCATGTGGCACGGGACTTTACAGCATGACACATCTGCCTAGATGCATCAAGTTGTAAATATGTCGCCACATAGCAAATCTTTTGCACCGCCGCTGCGTCACAAAAGTGACGCACAGTGACGCAAAAGAGGCATACACCTATCATAAATCTGTCCCTAACATTTTAAATGATTGATTCAGGATGACGATAAGGTGTGGCCTATCCAGAGGTTTGTTTAAGGTGAGGCCTACTCAGGGTTGCAGATGAAATGTACGCTTGTTGAAGAGTACAGGGGAGATAATACATGTGAAGGCCTACCAATGAAGTAAGTCATGTCCACTTCACTCTTGAACAAATGCCATACCTCTTCTGTGTCCGTGGACAGGCCTAAACCTCATCTGCACAATGTCATTCGTAAACTTAGGAAACACAGGTGATGTAATTGAAAAATGTGGAGTTTCTTTTCCTCATTTCACAATCACATCACCTGTGTTTCCTTTGCTTAGGTATCTCATAGTGCAGATGGACTCTAGCATATCAAAGAGTACACATAAGTTGAGCAGTGTATACAACAATTTTGACATTTACAGAAGTTTCAGCTTCTTATCTTGTTGGAGATGAAATGAGGCCTGTCTTGCAACATGGTGCATCTTTTGCATCACTGCTGCATCGGTTTCATGTGGCATGGGACTTTACAGCATGACACATCTGCCTAGATGCATCAAGTTGTAAATATGTCGCCACATAGCAAATCTTTTGCACCGCCGCTGCGTCACAAAAGTGACGCACAGTGACGCAAAAGAGTCATACACCTATCATAAATCTGTCCCTAACATTTTAAATGATTGATTCAGGATGACGATAAGGTGTGGCCTATCCAGAGGTTTGTTTAAGGTGAGGCCTACTCAGGGTTGCAGATGAAATTTACGCTTGTTGAAGAGTACAGAGGAGATAATACATGTGAAAGCCTACCAATGAAGTAAGTCATGTCCACTTCACTCTTGAACAAAGGCCAGACCTCTTCTGTGTCCGTGGACAGACCTAAACCTCATCTGCACAATGTCATTCGTAAACTTAGAAAACACAGGTGATGTAATTGAAAAATGTGGAGTTTCTTTTCCTCATTTCACAATCACATCACCTGTGTTTCCTTTGCTTAGGTATCTCATAGTGCAGATGGAGTCTAGCATATCAAAGACTACGCAGAAGGTGAGAACTGTATGGAACATGGCTATGTAAGTCAAATAATCAAAATCTAAATTTGCCAAGCACACATGGGGGCGTATTTACAAGGACCTTGCACCACAGGGAAAGGTCTTAAATTAAAATGGGAAAAATAACATCAGAGAGACTCAAAGGCCTTATAAATATGCCGCAAGCAACCTATGAAGCTCTAGCATTACATATCAAGAAACCTAATTGATTTCAAAAATCGTTTTTAAACACATCATCTAAATCAATTATATACCTACATTCATCAGGAAGTGACTTAAAATGCCCTAGGACACATGAAAGCGTTTTTTTTAAGCCCTTGCTCCATTTTTAGATCACTTTTAACATGGCTATGTAAGTCAAATAATCAAGATCTAAATTTGCCAAACACAGATGGGGGCGTATTTACAAGGACCTTGCACCACAGGGAAAGGTCTTAAATTAAAATGGGAAAAATAACATCAGAGAGACACAAAGGCCTTATAAATATGCCCCAAGCAACCTATGAAGCTCTAGCAGTACATATCCAGAAACCTAATTGTTTTCTTAAATCGTTTTTAAACACAACATCTAAATCAATTATATACCTACATTCATGAGGAAGTGAGTTAAAATACCCTAAGACACATGAAAGCATTTTTGTAAGACCCTTGCACTATTTTAGCGTCACTTTTAACATTGCTATGTAACACAAAGAAACAAAATCTATTTGTAAAACTGTTAGAAACGGGAACTCTGGCTGGCCAAGGCTTGCGCCAAGGTCAGTCAGAGACCACCACTTCCAAGTCAGGGCAAGGGAGTCACACACCAAGATAACCCCCGCTCACCCTCTAGGTAACGTGGCGCGAGCAGCAAGGCTAATCTCGGAGGCGATGTGTAAAGCGTTTGCGCGCGCACCCCAGTGACAACAACCAAAGGCCCACCACAAAGGAAACTCCACACAAGGTTATATCAAAAATAGCCTTTGTATTATAATAATAAAAACACATTAGATAACACACACACTTTACAATGTGCCAACAGGCACGGGCAAGATTTACAAGGGATTATGTACAGAACAGGGCCACCTGGACCACTGTCAGGGGTATGCACTTTTTAGAAATAAAACTTGTAGGTATAACACTTTAGCACATAAACATAATGAACGTAGCACACAAAATAGTTAATGTAGCATACAACCAGTAACTACTGGTAAAGGGAAAATACCTCCTACGCCACCCTAAACACTGTAGGGAAATCACGCAGGGAACTAGGACCTTATCATCAGGACCTATGGAAGGAAAACCTATCACCTAAGCAAGTCACATTTAGCAAAGGGAAGGAAACCTAAAATAATCACCTAGGCAAGTAACATTTAGCAAAGGCAATAAAACATCAACATTCCTCTAAGCAGGTCACTTTTAGCAAAGGTAACAACAAACATTCCTCTAAGCAGGTCACTTTTAGCAAAGGGGAATAATAGAACAGAGAATCACCTAAGCAGGTCACTTTTAGCAAAGGTGATAAAACCAACAATTGCACATGAAACATTAAAACACATTCAGAGGTGCAGGTAGAACATTTGCGCAGAAATCAAATAAGCAGGAATCATAAATTGCGCAGGGTGCACATGGCACAACACTAGAATTGTCCCCCAGGCCAACTGGCCTCGAAAGGGCTGGAATGCCCTGAGTCTCAATGTCAGGGGAGGCTGCGCAGGCAGCACAGAACAAAGCCTAAACGTAGCAACTGTCCACTAAGTGCTGGACAGTTGTAAATACAGATGCACAACGTTGAGCCTCGTGGGCTCAAGAACAAAGGTGAACAAGGAGCCTCTCAGGGGCTCGCAAAGCAAATGCGCAATCTAGAGCTTCAGCGCTCTCAAAATAATGAATTGCCCCCAGAGCCTCTCTCAGGGCTCTAAATCAATATGGGCGAGGAGCCTCTCAGGGCTCGTAAACCAACTGCCCCCTTGAGCCTCGGGGCTCATGAATACAATTGCGCTGAGAGCCTCGCAAGGCTCGAAGTAAGGAATGCCCTGAGCCTCGGGGCTCCTAATCACAAATTTGGGCTACGGTGGAGTCCCTCACGGGGGACTCAAAAACAGGTAATGCCCCCAGGAGCCTATCGAGGCTCCACACAACAGTGCGCGCGAGATCACGCTACGGGGGAGGGGCGGACACCGGCAATGTGTCCCGCGGGCCCTCTCCCTCCTCGGCACTCACCGGGTGTCTCATGGCGGGCGGGGCTCCTCTTCACACGGGGAGCCTCCTAGCAGCGCGGGGCTCCTCTCCACACGGGGAGCCTCGCGGACACGGCCAGCTGCTTGCTCCGTCTCCCGCCTGGCCTTGTCTCGCCGTACTCTGCCTGACTTCCGCTGGGGCCGCCAATGGCAGCGCGGCCCTGGGGGTCAGGAGGCGGGACTTCCGGGTCGCGGTAGGCAGCGGCCCGGCAACGATTTACAGTGCTCCCGGGCTGCGGCGGTGATCTCCTGGGCAATGCCGGGTGGGCACCAGATAAAATTAATAAAATCTCAACGGGGCAATGCCGGGTGGGCACCGGCCTCTAATTAAAATAGAAAGCGAGGTGGGCACTCGCTCGCCAAAAATTGGCAAATCGGCTCCAATGCCGGGTGGGCACCGGCAATGTCAATAAAGCGGTCCCAAGCGCTCTGGGAGCAAAGGAGAAGCGCGCTCAGCGCTTCAAGGAAATAAAAGCGCGCCTAGCGCTATAAATCAAAATCAGAGTGCCTCCAGGCACAGCAAAGCTCCTGCAGGGTCTGGAGGCAGGCAAAGGGGCAAGGCAGGGCCAGAGCCAGCACACTGGGTCTCCAGGCAGGGAGACAAGCCAAGTGGCGGTCCTCCTGGCCCCAGCAGCAGCAACAGCCCCCTCTGGCAAGGTCCAAAGCAGAACAGAGAACATTTTATACCATGAATTCCTTTGTCTTCAGGGTGCAGGGTGGGGGGAAACCAGTTGCAGCTGGCTTGGGAGTACCCTTGATGGCCCAACCACCCCTTTCATTCACTGGGGAGGCTTGGGTCATTAGACAAACCACAGGGGGGCGGAGCCAGCATTGTGTGGGGAAAACCCAGCCCATCCAGGACCCAGGTGCACTCCTCCCACACTTCACTCATGCTGATCTCACACTCACCACCGGGCAGACCCATCCAGACTTCCTGGAGCCTGGAAAGCCAGCCAGCTCCAGCCAATCACGCTCCAGTATCCTCACTGCACAATCAATCAATCAATCAATCAGAGCATTTGTATAGCGCACTACTCACCCGGAGGGTCTCAAGGCGCTGGGGGGGGGGGTTCGCTACTGCTCGAATAGCCAGGTCTTGAGCTGCTTCCTGAAGGCGAGGTGGTCCTGGGTCAGGCGGAGGTGGGTCGGAAGGGAGTTCCAAGTCTTGGCGGCCAGGTAGGAGAAGGACCTTCCTCCTGTGGTGGCTCTTCGGATGCGGGGGACGGCGGCGAGGGCGTGGCTGGTCGATCGAAGCTGGCGCGTGGGGGCGTAGAAGTTGAGGCGGCTGTTGAGGTATCCTGGTCCTTGGTTGTGTAAGGCTTTGTGTGCGTGGGTGAGGAGCCGGAAGGTGATTCTCTTGTTGACCGGGAGCCAGTGCAGGTCTCTCAGGTGTCCGGAGATGTGGCTGCGGCGGGGGATGTCCAGGATGAGTCGTGCTGAGGTGTTCTGGATCCGCTGGAGTCTCTTCTGGAGTTTGGCGGTGGTTCCGGCGTAGAGGGAGTTGCCGTAGTCCAGACGGCTGGTGACGAGGGCCTGGGTGACCGTCTTCCTGGTCTCGGTGGGGATCCATCGGAAGATCTTGCGTAGCATTCGCAGGATGTGGAAGCACGACGAGGAGACGGCGTTGACTTGTCTGGTCATGGAGAGGGAGGAGTCCAGGATGAAGCCCAGGTTGCGTGCGTGGTCAGTTGGTTTGGGTGCGCTGCCCAGGGCGGGGGGCCACCAGGAGTCGTCCCAGACGGAGGGTGAGGATCCCAGGATGAGGACTTCCGTCTTGTCTGAGTTCAGTTTCAGGCGGCTGTTCGACATCCATTTGGCTACTTCTGTCATCCCTTCGTGCAGGTTGGCTCTGGCGGTGGCGGGGTCGTTAGTGAGGGAGAGGATCAGCTGGGTGTCGTCGGCGTAGGAGATGATTTTCAGGTTGTGCTGGCGTGCGATGGCTGCGAGGGGGCTCATGTAGACGTTGAAGAGAGTTGGGCTGAGCGAGGAGCCTTGAGGAACGCCGCAGATGACTTCGGTGGCCTCCGATCTGAACGGGGGGGAGGCGGACTCTCTGTGTCCTTCCGGTGAGGAAGGAGGTGATCCACTCCAGTGCCTTCTCCTGGATTCCGACGTTGCTGAGGCGCTGTACTAGGGTGCGGTGGCAGACAGTGTCGAAGGCCGCGGAGAGGTCCAGGAGGATGAGGGCCGCTGTTTCTCCGTTGTCGAGCAGGGCTCGGATGTCGTCTGTGGCTGCGATCAGGGCGGTCTCGGTGCTGTGGTTGACCCGGAAGCCAGACTGCGAGAGGTCGAGGGAGCCGTTCGTCTCGAGGAAGGCGGCCAGTTGCTTGTTGACGGTCTTCTCGATGACTTTGGCCGGAAACGGGAGCAGCGAGATGGGGCGGTAATTCTTGAGGTCGGTAGGGTCTGCTGATGGTTTCTTGAGTAGAGCGCTGAGTTCAGCGTGCTTCCAGCTCTCCGGGAAGGTGGCGATGTCGAAGGAGGTGTTGATGATGTCCCGCAGGTGGGGTGCGATGACAGCGTCGGCCTTGTTGAAGACGTGGTGAGGGCAGGGGTCTGTCGGAGATCCGGAGTGGATGGAGTTCATCGTGCGGATGGTGTCTTCGGTGCTGATCGGGGTCCAGGCGCGGAGGGTGATGGTGGGGGGCGGTGGTTCGGTCGTGGCGTGCGTTGGTTGAGTGCTGAAGCTGTTGTGTATGTCCGCGATCTTGTTGTGGAAGTAGGAGGCGAGGGAGTTGCAGAGGTCTTGCGAAGGGGTGATGTCGTTGTTTCCGGCGTTGGGGTTGGAGAGCTCTTTCACGATGTTGAAGAGTTCCTTGCTGTTGTGTGCGTTGTTGTCCAGTCGTTCCTTGAATGCAATTTTCTTGGTGGCGCGGATCAGCTGGTGGTGTTTTCGGGTGGCGAGCTTGAGGGCAGTCATGTTGTCCGGTGTTGGGTCTGTGCGCCAGGTTTTCTCGAGTGCTCTGCAGTTCTTCTTGGAGCTCTTGAGTTCGTCGTTGAACCATGGGGCTTTCTTGCTGCCGGGTCTGCTCGGCGGGGTCTTCAGCGGGGCGAGTTCGTCTGCGCAGTCGCTGATCCATTTCGTGAGGTTGGTGGCTGCTTGACTGGGGTTCGTTGTGCTGGTGGGAGGGTTCTTGCTCAAGGACGTAGTGAGCTGGTCTGCAGTGATCTTGTTCCAGCTTCTGCGGGGAGCCTGTTGCTGGTGATGGTGGAGCGTGGTCCTTCTGAAGCTGAAGTGGACGCAGCTGTGGTCCGTCCATGGGAGTCCCGTGGCGTGGCTGAAGGCGATGTCCTTGCTGGAAGAGAAGATCGGGTCGAGTGTGTGTCCGGCGTAGTGGGTGGGGGTGGTCACCAGCTGCTTGAGTCCCAGGTTTGCGAGGTTGTCCAGCAGGGTGGTGGTGTTGCGGTCGTTGTTGTTCTCCAGGTGGAAGTTGAGGTCCCCGAGGAGGATGTAGTCGGCTGAAGGGAGGGCGAGAGGGCTGATGAAGTCGGCGATGTCCTCGCTGAATTGTGTGCGTGGTCCTGGGGGTCTGTAGATGAGGGTGCCTCTGAGGGTGGTCTTGGGGTTGACGTGGATCTGGAAGTGCAGGTGTTCGGCGGGTGCGATGGTGTCATAGGTGTTGGTCGTGATGCGGATGGTGTTCCTGTGGATGATGGCGATGCCTCCTCCTGTCTGGTTGACGCGGTCCCTCCGGATGATCTTGTAGCCGTCCGGGATGGTGATGTCGGGCGCTGAGGAGGCGTTCATCCAGGTTTCCGTGAGGAAGGCGACGTCTGGGTCTGTGGTGTCGAGCAGGTTCCAGAGCTCGACGGCGTGTCTGTGGACGGAGCGGGTGTTGAGCAGGATGCACTTCAGGTGGTTGCTGCTGGTGTTCTGCTTGGTGGACGCTGGTGCAGTGCAGGTCCGGATGCAGGAGAACTTGCAGGCCTGGCAGATGAAGGGTCTGTGGGTGCGTCTCGGGGTGGCTCGGTAGCATCCAGGGGTTCGGCCGGCGTTGAGTGCGTTGAGGGTGGCGGCGTCGTACGTCCGGCGGGTGGGCTGGGGTCTGCGAGGGCCAGGGGTCCTGGCGCTGGGCGCGGTCCAGGCGCGGACGGGCGCAGACGGGCTTACCTTTGGCGCACCTTCGGCGCTCAATCGGTGCTCCCGCTGCGCGCGTCCGCTGCGCGGTCGCTCAAGGGGCGTCATAAGAAGGGGGACGGGTGGGCGGGTCTGCTGGGCTGGGCGAGCGTCCGGGCCAATGGGCCGGTGGTGGGCGGGGCCGCAGGGGCCAGCGGCGGGAAAAGTGGCGAGCGGCCGGCTCCGCTGTGGCTGGGCCGCTCGGGGGTGCTGGGGGGGGCGGCGGTGGCGGCAGGCAGGCGGCAGGCAGGCAGGCAGGGCAAGGAGGCTGGCTAGCAGGGCAGCAGGCGAGTGAGGGGGGTGACCCGGCCTCGAGAGGCACAGTGGTCACTCCCGCGGTCACCCAGGCGCTCCCCTTAAGAAGGGGGACGGGAGGGCGGGTCTGCTGGGCTGGGCGAGCGTCCGGGCCAATGGGCCGTTGGTGGGCGGGGCCGCAGGGGCCAGCGGCGGGAAAAGTGGCGAGCGGCCGGCTCCGCTGTGGCTGGGCCGCTCGGGGGTGCTGGGGGGGCGGCGGTGGCGGCAGGCAGGCGGCAGGCAGGCAGGCAGGGCAAGGAGGCTGGCTAGCAGGGCAGCAGGCGAGTGAGGGGGGTGACCCGGCCTCGAGAGGCACAGTGGTCACTCCCGCGGTCACCCAGGCGCTCCCCTTAAGAAGGGGGACGGGAGGGCGGGTCTGCTGGGCTGGGCGAGCGTCCGGGCCAATGGGCCGGTGGTGGGGGGCGGGGCCGCAGGGGCCAGCGGCGGGAAAAGTGGCGAGCGGCCGGCTCCGCTGTGGCTGGGCCGCTCGGGGGTCCTGGGGGGGCGGCGGTGGCGGCAGGCAGGCGGCGGCAGGCAGGCGGCGGCGGCAGGCAGGCGGCGGCGGCAGGCAGGCGGCAGGCAGGCAGGCAGGGCAAGGAGGCTGGCTAGCAGGGCAGCAGGCGAGTGAGGGTTGTGACCCGGCCTCGAGAGGCACAGTGGTCACTCCTGCGGTCACCCAGGTGCTCCCCTTAAGAAGGGGGACGGGAGGGCGGGTCTGCTGGGCTGGGCGAGCGTCCGGGCCAATGGGCCGGTGGTGGGCGGGGCCGCAGGGGCCAGCGGCAGGAAAAGTGGCGAGCGGCCGGCTCAGCTGTGGCTGGGCCGCTCGGGGGAGCTGGGGGGGCGGCGGTGGCGGCAGGCAGGCGGCAGGCAGGCAGGCAGGGCAAGGAGGCTGGCTAGCAGGGCAGCAGGCGAGTGAGGGGGGTGACCCGGCCTCGAGAGGCACACATACATCAATGTCCAGAAGTAGCACTTCCCTTCTAGACACATACTAGCCGCACATACCATTGCACAGCATTCATTCTCACGAGTTCATACATACTAAACTCGAGCCTGCACTCCCCACGCATCAGGAACTAACATGGACCCACACATTCTCCATGCATTCCTATGGGAGGGCAGGCCAGCCATACTACACGCACGCACTTTACTCTGGGACACAGGGAAAAAGTGCGCCAAGACCCAAAAATCACTACACAGGGTCACAAATAAAAGCAAAAAGATTAGGGGTGAACCTGCCCTAAGGCCCAAGTCCAACACGACCCCCTTCCAGCCAAAACGCAGGGCAGGCCAATCACCACCGTGATGGACTTCCCTGCTTGGGGCGATAAAACACGGACGCGGGCCCACAACTGCAGGGACACCCTCCTGTTTTACGCCACGGTGAACCCCTGGGGTTCTTTCTAAAACTACTGTAGGGACTAACTGGGCTACCCCACTGGTACTCTCCAGCTGCCCTCGGCCAGGACCAGGCCCTAGGCCACCCAGGTACCACTGGATCCTGCCTACTCACAAAGTGGGGGGTAGTAACCCCTGGCACATAATAGCCATTCTCCACCCTTCCTGTCTGCAAGACAGGGCTAGACTGCCACTGGTTCTCCAACCTAGGGTCTACAACCTCAGGCGGACCAGGAGTCTCAGGGAAGGCTCTCCTCCCCCTACCTCTTCTTCTCGGGTTCCTCCTCCTCCTGCGAGGGGTACCCTCTAAACACCATCCTCCCAACCTAGGGTTTAACCCCTCAGGTTGCACCGGGGTCAGAGGTGGGCTCTCCCACGCTCTGCACCCCCTTCCAGAGTCCTGCTCCCTCCCAAGCGGGGCGGTACCTCTGGATGAAGAACTGGTCAGGACACTGATTACAGTAGTCCCACCCTTCAGGTCAGGCGGATCCTGAACCTGGCCTTCCAACCTCTGGTCTACAATCTTTGGTGGAACCAATGCCTGGCACTCCAGAACTTCTGGGGACTCACATACTATCCCCCAATCACTCCTTTCGCTGGACTCCTGTATCCTCCCTACTGGAGCGGTACTGCCAGACTCTAGGACCATAGAAGCTCCGCTTACAGATGCTCCAGGTCCTCTACACACTAGGAGATCTCCCTCAAGTGAACTAACAGGCAAGCCTAGGTTCCCTTCCTGGTGTTCCCTAAAGAAACCATCCAGGCTCTGTGACAGGGCTTCGGGCGTCTGGGGACTCTCGGTCACACACTCACTCCCGCTCCACTGAGACAGGCAGTCAGCCCCTACACCCTTCTCACTAACCAGGGACCTAGCTGGGCTACTCTCACCCTCCTCCACCACACTGGGCTGGAAGACACCTGACCCACTATTGTTGGAATCACTCACTAATGACTCTAAAGAACCTCTCGCACTGTCCCAGCGCTCTGCTTCCTTTGCAAGGTCCCAAGGACAAAAACATTTCAACTTCAGCAGGTGCTGACGCAACTCTGGACAAACAACACTGAGCAACTGCTCTTTGAGGAACATATTCACCACTTCGTCCACCTCATTGTCCGAGTTAGCACTCAGCCAATCCCACATTGCATCATTACAGTCATCCACAAAATACTCCCACCCCTGGTGAGGTGGTTTCCTAAGGTTCCTAAACTTCAACCTGTTCTCCTCCTCTGGGGAAACAGGTACCATACTCGGGGAACTGGGAGTGGGACTGTCTACACTAACACTTAAATCGCTGCCACCATTGGACTTCACCCTCCCTGGGGAATCCAGACAATTACAACTGTGCGCAGGGAAGAGTCTATCCTCTAGGGCTGCTCTCTCACGGATGATGGCCCTTCTCTCCACCTCTATCCTCTCCTGCGCTAAGAGTCTTTCGATCTCTAGCTGCGCCATAGCCTGGGCATGCTCTAACATGAGCTGTTCCATCGCTAACTGATGCTCCCTTTCTTTCTCCCTATCTTCCCACTCTTCTGGGGACAGGACAAGGGATGGGGCGCTGGTACTGACACTGGGCCCAGCAAGGGACTCCCTACCTATGGGGTCCTCACTATCTGCTGGTGCCCTCCCACTGTCATCATCTTCTTCATCAGAATCTTCAGGGCTCCCCACAGACTCACCACCGTCCTGGCGTGAGGCCCGGGCCCTATCTCTCTCACTGTGCTCAAGATCCCTTTGATCCATATACCATTGAACCAGGTGGTTCCTAAGTTGATACTGAGTATCTGACTCATCCACCCCTATGTCTCTCTCTCTACAGAACCTTTCCAACTCCTGCATACTGTACCAAACTAGATCACTGAGATCAAAAGCAGGCTCCATTTTGGCGGACGTTCTCAAGAAGAGTTTGACACAGGAAACCTGGGGGTCTGAGCTTACACAGGAGTATACAATTACACAATTCAGCAAGATTCCTATCTCAGAGAACTTGCACTCCACTGTCCAGTGTAACACACCACTCATTCACACACAACCCTCCCCTCGGACCGGTAAGGCAGTTTCTACCACCCCTGATTTTCTCAACCTGACCACAAGTGACACAGGTACCAAACTCTGGATGCAGGGCGGGGAACAAATGTACTGGACACAAATCACAAAATGACACCTTTCAGGAGAAGCAAAACTGAACTTCCCTAAAAAACAATAATCCCCAAAATGTGGTTATCTAAAATTGCAGAGTTTTGAAGTGTGGCCTGTCGCCACTGTGGTACAGCGCAAACGCAAGTCCAATCCGCACCGCTAGCCACCAATGTTAGAAACGGGACCCCCGGCCGGCCAAGGCTCACGCCAAAGTCAGTCAGGGATCGCCATTTCTAAGGTCAGGGCAAGGGAGTCACACACCAAGATAACCCCCGCTCACCCTCTAGGTAACGTGGCGCGAGCAGCAAGGCTAATCTCGGAGGCGATGTGTAAAGCGTTTGCGCGCGCACCCCAGCGACAACAACCAAAGGCCCACCACAAAGGAAACTCCACACAAGGTTATATCAAAAATAGCCTTTGTATTATAATAATAAAAACACATTAGATAACACACACACTTTACAATGTGCCAACAGGCACGGGCAAGATTTACAAGGGATTATGTACAGAACAGGGCCACCTGGACCACTGTCAGGGGTATGCACTTTTTAGAAATAACACTTGTAGGTATAACACTTTAGCACATAAAGATAATGAATGTAGCACACAAAATAGTTAATGTAGCATACAACCAGTAACTACTGGTAAAGGGAAAATACCTCCTACGCCACCCTAAACACTGTAGGGAAATCACGCAGGGAACTAGGACCTTATCATCAGGACCTATGGAAGGAAAACCTATCACCTAAGCAAGTCACATTTAGCAAAGGGAAGGAAACCTAAAATAATCACCTAGGCAAGTAACATTTAGCAAAGGCAATAAAACATCAACATTCCTCTAAGCAGGTCACTTTTAGCAAAGGTAACAACAAACATTCCTCTAAGCAGGTCACTTTTAGCAAAGGGGAATAAAAGAACAGAGAATCACCTAAGCAGGTCACTTTTAGCAAAGGTGATAAAACCAACAATTGCACATGAAACATTAAAACACATTCAGAGGTGCAGGTAGAAGATTTGCGCAGAAATCAAATAAGCAGGAATCATAAATTGCGCAGGGTGCACATGGCACAACACTAGAATTGTCCCCCAGGCCAACTGGCCTCGAAAGGGCTGGAATGCCCTGAGTCTCAATGTCAGGGGAGGCTGCGCAGGCAGCACAGAACAAAGCCTAAACGTAGCAACTGTCCACTAAGTGCTGGACAGTTGTAAATACAGATGCACAACGTTGGAGCCTCGTGGGCTCAAGAACAAAGGCGAACAAGGAGCCTCTCAGGGGCTCGCAAAGCAAATGCGCAATCTAGAGCTTCAGCGCTCTCAAAATAATGAATTGCCCCCAGAGCCTCTCTCAGGGCTCTAAATCAATATGGGCGAGGAGCCTCTCAGGGCTCGTAAACCAACTGCCCCCTCGAGCCTCGGGGCTCGTGAATACAATTGCGCTGTGAGCCTCGCAAGGCTCGAAGTAAGGAATGCCCTGAGCCACTCGGGCTCGAAATATACAAATTGGCCCCAGGAGCCTCGGGGCTCCTAATCACAAATTTGGGCTACGGTGGAGTCCCTCACGGGGGACTCAAAAACAGGTAATGCCCCCAGGAGCCTATCGAGGCTCCAAACAACAGTGCACGCGAGATCGCGCTACGGGGGAGGGGCGGACACCGGCAATGTGTCCCGCGGCCCCTCTCCCTCCTCGGCACTCACCGGGTGTCTCGTGGCGGGCGGGGCTCCTCTTCACACGGGGAGCCTCCTAGCAGCGCGGGGCTCCTCTCCACACGGGGAGCCTCGCGGACACGGCCGTCTCCCGCCTGGCCTTGTCTCGCCGTACTCTGCCTGACTTCCGCTGGGGCCGCCAATGGCAGCGCGGCCCTGGGGGTCAGGAGGCGGGACTTCCGGGTCGCGGTAGGCAGCGGCCCGGCAACGATTTACAGTGCTCCCGGGCTGCGGCGGTGATCTCCTGGGCAATTCCGGGTGGGCACCGGATTTAATTAATAAAATCTCAACGGGGCAATGCCGGGTGGGCACCGGCCTCTAATTAAAATAGAAAGCGAGGTGGGCACTCGCTCGCCAAAAATCGGCAAATCGGCTCCAATGCCGGGTGGGCACCGGCAATGTCAATAAAGCGCTCACAAGCACTCTGGGAGTAAAGGAGAAGCGCGCTCAGCGCTTCAAGGAAATAAAAGCGCACCTAGCGCTATAAATCAAAATCAGAGTGCCCCCAGGCACAGCAAAGCTCCAGCAGGGTCTGGAGGCAGGCAAAGGGGCAAGGCAGGGCCAGAGCCAGCACACTGGGTCTCCAGGCAGGGAGACAAGCCAAGTGGCGGTCCTCCTGGCCCCAGCAGCAGCAACAGCCCCCTCTGGCAAGGTCCAAAGCAGAACAGAGAACCCCTTCTGTGGGGACACAGCCCCATTTTTATACCATGAATTCCTTTGTCTTCAGGGTGCAGGGTGGGGGGAAACCAGTTGCAGCTGGCTTGGGAGTACCCTTGATGGCCCAACCACCCCTTTCATTCACTGGGGAGGCTTGGGTCATTAGACAAACCACAGGGGGGCGGAGCCAGCATTGTGTGGGGAAAACCCAGCCCATCCAGGACCCAGGTGCACTCCTCCCACACATCACTCATGCTGATCTCACACTCACCACCGGGCAGACCCATCCAGACTTCCTGGAGCCTGGCAAGCCAGCCAGCTCCAGCCAATCACGCTCCAGTATCCTCACTGCACACATACATCAATGTCCACAAGTAGCACTTCCCTTCTAGACACATACTAGCCGCACATACCATTGCGCAGCATTCATTCTCACGAGTTCATACATACTAAACTCGAGCCTGCACTCCCCACGCATCAGGAACTAACATGGACCCACACATTCTCCATGCATTCCTATGGGAGGGCAGGCCAGCCATACTACACGCACGCACTTTACTCTGGGACACAGGGAAAAAGTGCGCCAAGACCCAAAAATCACTACACAGGGTCACAAATAAAAGCAAAAAGATTAGGGGTGAACCTGCCCTAAGGCCCAAGTCCAACAAAAACACTTGACACAAATCAAAATTTTAAATACACAACTTTCTTCATAATGTTCTCCCTAAACCATACTATTCTCTATCTAAATTAAATGAATCTTTTCTCACCTTAGCAAATACTTTATGAGTTTCAAAACAGTCTCAGAAACACACCAAATTGTCTTTAGCAGAGCAAAAGGTATGCACTCCAGAGTCTGCAGCTATAAAAAGCACAGAAAAGCTGTAATTCATCACACATATCTCTCATGTCACCCAATCAAAACTCTTCCCTCACTTTTTTCAAATCAACACCCTTCCCCCCTCTACCCTTTCTGCCTTTTTTGCATAGCAACCACCTCCTGAAAGACCTCTCATTTTGACCATTCAAATTACATCTGTCAAAGAACTCATCCATGCACCCTAACTTTCTGTTTTCAGCAATCAAAATCCACCAATCACTGCTACTGCTTCATTAACACAGAAACTCCACAGTTTTTTTCATTTTAAACTCTTATTTTTTCAACTCCCATTTCATTGCCACACTTCATCTGACTGCAGCAGAACCTCCTCTCACCATGTTTTCTGTCTGGATTGTTGGACATAGTTACATCTACTGGGCTCAGAGGTATGCTGATAACAGAAATGTACCTAACCTCAATTTACAAGATGTGGAAATTAAGTGGTTTGGCCACAGAGGATTAAAATGTCACCAATTGATACCATTGGTGAAAACCTTTATGCATTTGCCTAAACCTGACCTGTTAATTGTGCACTGTGGAGGAAATGACTTGGGCACTTTGACTGGGGTAGGTCTGGAAATGCTTTTAAAGGACACCTTTGAGCAATTGATGGCACTTTTTCCTCAAACTGCCTTGGTATATTCAAATATATGCCAAAGACAGAAATGGAGGTGGTCGAACCAATTTTGTCCACAAATTGAGAAATCGAGGAAGCATGTAAACAAATCTGTTTCAGCTTACATGAGAGACCATGGAATGGGCTCCATCTACAACAATAACTTACGTTACTACATGCAAGATATCTACAGAGGAGATGGAGTTCACTTCTCAGATGAAGGGAACAGAATTTTCATTCTGAATTTAAAAATGTGCATTGGTACCTACTTATAAGTACCTAAATGTACCATAAACCCAAAAGCTCTTCTCAGAGCTACCCTACATCTGATCACTCACAATTATTATTTTACTCTAACTTTTTTCACTAATTTTCAACAAAGTACGCTCCCCGGAGCGCTACCCGGTACGCGAACCGGAAGCTAACCGCGCGAATTTTTTTAAAAAAATGATTTTTTTTCACACATATGGGCCTCCTCAGCCACCCTCAGAAAACCTAGGGGGTCAAAATAAGTCTACCGTGCCCCCTTCTACCCATTCTGAACATTATTTGCCCTCCATCTTGTATCTTAATTCGACCGAAACACAAAATGGTGGACTCCCGTAACGCTGCCGGTTCGCGTACCGGGCGCTCACCAGGAAGCGCTCCATTAAAAAAGGTGGGAAAGTAATTTACAGAAGAAACCCTGGAGACACTTTCACCAAATATAGATTAGCTCATACTACATACCAATCCCTACCATTTTCACACATTTGTTTGGAATTCCATTTAGCCATTCAGCATGTAGACCTCTCTAAATACCCTGAGGTAAATTACTTCACAAAACACATCTGAAGTGTTGGAATTGACAGCCAATTAAAATGTTACTTTCATTTTCTACTTTTTTTACCTGACATTTGATTGGTTATGTACCTGAATATATATAAAAAAAGAGAGAAAAACACAGCCATTTTGACTACTACTTCCTGAACTACATTGCAAGATCATTTTCACTCACAACTTAAACTTGTTTTTAAAAGGTAAGATATTATTTTATAAATTTGAAAACATTTTCAGATAGTTATATACTATCCCTCTGTAAGAGTTAGACATTGAGAAAGGCTTGTTTATTATAATTATGGATTGATTTAGGTTTCTGTGGTATTATTATGAATTTACATAGGCTTTCTCACAGGCACTTTTTAATAGTACTACTTCATGCCTCAAAAGTACCTGTCTGAACTTAAACCCAACAGTGCCCTATCTCTACTGATATATTTATTTTTTATTCAAATTTCAGCACAAAAATGCAAGGAGAACAGAACGTTTCCTTTGAAATTGTCCTAGACATGAACAATGAGGAAATAATTGAACCCATTGACTTGGAATTCATGGATGAATCACGAGACCATGAACTTCTACAATGTGTAGAATCTGTGGATCATTTACTTCATTATGATGACGGTCAAATGTGGGAAGTTATGTTCACTCAACAAGAGGACATATCGGACAGTCAAATGTTAGACGTTCTATTAAATTTTGAAAAAGAATCAGAAAAATAAAATTATATTTAATATTAAAAAATTGTTTGAGTCTTTAATCATTTTTATATGTATTTCATAAACTAGTACCAAATTGATTATAATGTAAAGCCAGACTTATAGTATACTGTGCACAATTCCCAAAAAAAATTTATATTTAATAATCATAAATACTGCTACTTAAATAACAAAAAAAACAAAAAAAACAACAAAAAGAACAATCAATAAACATACAATACAAAATATCATAGTCTATCATTCTTTTTTCCTTATAGTACGCTCCCCGGACCGCTTCCCGGTGCGCGTACCGGGCGCTACCCACGCAAAAAAACCAAAAAAAAAATTATTTTTTGTTGCCCCGCGGGGCCCTTTTAAAGCCTCCACATCAAACCTAGGGGGTCAGGAAGGATCTACTAGGTCATTTCCCCCTTTGTTTTGGCCTCCTCTTGTCTCTCGATCCTACCGAGAGACAAGATGGCGGCCGCTCCGGACTGTTTAGAATGTTGACAGACACCGGAGAGCCAATCAGCTTCGCGAAGTTCCGTTACGCGTCTGGTACGCGAACCGGGGCACTGCCCGGAGCGCGCTTACAGATATATATATTTTTTTGAACGTTAATTTCTCAAAATCCACTGGAACACATATATTGAGACCTAGCAAAGGCACATCGGGCTACCAGTCCCTACAATTTTGCCAAGTTTCGTGCAAATCCATTCAGCCGTTCGGGCTAAAAGTGAGGCCAACCGCCCTATGGAAATTAACATGGGAAAAACGCGTTTTGGGACCCCCCTTTTTTTTCGGCCCCCCCTTGACGAACCCCCCCCAAATTTTCAGTGGCTGCTCAGAAACAAAATGTTCCATTTTCCTGAAAATTTCAGCCAATTCCGTCCACAAACGCCAAAGTTATTAGACATAGAATTTTCAAAAATCCCATAGAGAAAAAATCCTAACTATATATACCTACTGGCGACCGCCAGTAGGTAATATATATATATATATATATATATATATATATATAGGTATATATATTGCAGGTTATGCAATTTGTATTTAGTTATGCCATATGCTGTGAAAGTATGCCGAGTTATGTCCGTCCACAAAACAACAAACATACGTTTGTTAAAAAGAATATTTGGTATGGAGACCTGTATTACCCACTAGGGCAGTATCCACATGCTGCATATTTCTGTATATATTTGTACATTTGTACAGTTATTAATGACATACATTTGTGGCAAAAACTTAATACAGGTCAAGAATATTTTCAATCATGTGTCTAGCTCGGCAAAACTATGACAAAATGAGTCTAAAATCTTTAGATCATGGAGACTAGATGCAGCAATGGAAGTGGTAATTTTTGCAATTGGGCGTTTTCAACGTTCATGCAAATATTGTAATTATTATCATTTGCGATATTTAATTTTTAATTGCACAAGGGACAATGTGTAAATATGATGAATTTGTGAGAGATTTGGAAGTGGAGATCATATATATATTACCTACTGGCGGTCGCCAGTAGGTAGTTATAATTAGGATTGCTTTCCATAGGAAATCCGCAACATTCTATTGGGAATAACTTTGGCGCCGGGGGACGAATCTTCGTAAATTTCTCAAAGAAGATGGCCCGCTCCGCTCTGCTCCTTCCCTGAAAGTTTGGGTGGATTCGTCAAGCGGGGGCCGAGATAAAAGGGGGGGTCCCAAAACGTGTTTTCCCCATGTTAATTTCCATAGGGCGGTTGGACTCACATTTAGCCCGAACGGCTGAATGGATTTCCACAAAACTTGGCAAAATTGTAGGGACTGGTAGCCCGATGTGCCTTTGCTATGTCTCAAGATATATGCTCCAGTGGATTTTGAGTAATTTAGGTTAAAAAAAATACATATATCTGGGCGGAGTCTAACCACACATCTGATCTGATTGGCTGTCAGCAATTCATCCAAGAAGTGTTGGCAGCCATCTTGGGACCAATATACATGATAGCACCTCATTAAAAAGCATTTATAGTTAATAGAGGGTTTTAGGACTTTAGTTACATTATAAATCATTTGTTGATGGTACCATACTCATTTTAGGAATTGTGGTGTGTTCTAAGGTGATTTTACCATGTGAAAAAGCCTTCTGCTGTGATATCATGAATCATGTTTGAAAGAAAACTAATATCTCATGATTTTCCCACAGTGGTTTGGAAGGGGATCTATAAGCTAAACTGAAAGCATATTTTGTGTAAATTCACATTATCTTTCTCAGTCATGTGAGAATGAAGTCTGACATTCTCAGTAAAATATGTACATCCAACAAGGACAGAGACTGTCAGTTGATTCCTTTGTGTTCTACTGCAGCCTCCTAGAGTGTTCTAAAGAACAACTAGAGCGCTAACAGTCCTACTTATTACAAAGGTATAGCACATCTGAAGCCATCGTGATGGGAATAAAGTGGTAACTCTTAAAACATTTAATTTAAAAAGGAACAAAATGAGGGGGTATATTATGCCATAAAAAGTATTATTAGTGCTGCAAAAAGAAAAATTAGGGCACATTTTGAGTGACTTCTCAAATCCTCTTCTATTTCATTAAAAAATTCTGACATGCAGTCTCCCAAGATGGCCACCAGAGACAAAAGAGCCCAAATGTAGCCCAAATATCACCCAGATGTAGCCCAAGTACAGCCCAATGACAGAATGTCCCAGAGTGTTCTAAAGAACAACTAGAGTGCTAACAGTCCTACTTATCAATCAATCAATCATGGACATTTATATAGCGCACTACTTACCCGGAGGGTCTCAAGGCGCTTGGGGGGGGGGGGTGCTGCTACTGCTCGAACAGCCAGGTCTTGAGCTTCTTCCTGAAGGAGAGGTGGTCTTGGGTCAGGCGCAGGTCGGTCGGGAGGGAGTTCCAGGTCTTGGCGGCCAGGTGGGAGAAGGACCTTCCTCCTGTTGTCGATCTTCGGATGCGGGGGACGGCGGCGAGGGCGTGACTGGCTGATCGGAGGTGGCGTTTGGGAGCGTAGAAGTTGATGCGGTTGTTGAGGTAGCTCGGGCCTTGGTCGTGTAGGGCTTTGTGTGCGTGGGTGAGGAGACGGAAGGTGATTCTCTTGTTGACGGGGAGCCAGTGCAGGTCTCTCAGATGTCCGGAGATGTGGCTGCGTCGGGGGATGTCGAGGATGAGTCTGGCTGAGGCGTTCTGGATCCGCTGGAGTCTCTTCTGGAGCTTGGCGGTGGTTCCGGCGTAGAGGGCGTTGCCGTAGTCCAGTCGGCTGGTGACGAGGGCCTGGGTGACCGTCTTCCTGGTCTCGGTGGGGATCCACCGGAAGATCTTTCGTAGCATGCGCAGGATGTTGAAGCATGACGAGGAGACGGCGTTGACTTGTCTGGTCATGGAGAGGGAGGAGTCCAGGATGAAGCCCAGGTTGCGTGCGTGGTCTGTCGGTGTGGGTGCGGTGCCCAGGGCGGGGGGCCACCAGGAGTCGTCCCAGGCGGAGGGCGAGGAGCCCAGGATGAGGACTTCCGTCTTGTCTGAGTTCAGTTTCAGGCGGCTGGTCGTCATCCATTCGGCTACATCTTTCATCCCTTCGTGAAGGTTGGCTCTGGAAGCGGCGGGGTCGTTGGTCAGTGAGAGGATCAGCTGGGTGTCATCGGCGTAGGAGATGATGTTCAGGTTGTGTTGGCGTGCGATGGGCGCGAGGGGGCTCATGTAGACGTTGAAGAGGGTGGGGCTCAGCGAGGATCCTTGAGGGACGCCGCAGATGACTTCGGTGGCCTCTGACTTGTACGGTGGTAGGCGGACTCTCTGTGTTCTTCCGTCGAGGAAGGAGACGATCCATTCCAGTGCCTTTTCCTGAATTCCGACGTTGCTGAGGCGCTGCACTAGGGTGCGGTGGCAGACAGTGTCGAATGCCGCGGAGTGGTCTAGGAGGATGAGGGCCGCTGTTTCTCCGTTGTCCATCAGGGCTCGGATGTCATCGGTGGCAGCGATCAGAGCGGTCTCGGTGCTGTGGTTGGCTCGGAAGCCAGACTGTGAGGGGTCGAGGGATCCATTCATCTCGAGGAAGGCGGCCAGCTGTTTGTTGACGGTCTTCTCGATGACTTTGGCTGGAAACGGGAGGAGCGAGATGGGGCGGTAGTTCTTGAGTTCGGTGGGGTCCGCTGTTGGTTTCTTAAGTAGAGCGCTGAGTTCGGCGTGCTTCCAGCTCTCCGGGAAGGTGGCGGTGTCGAAGGAGGTGTTGATGATGTCCCGCAGGTGGGGTGCGATGACAGCGTCGGCCTTGTTGAAGACGTGGTGAGGGCACGGGTCGGTCGGAGATCCGGAGTGGATGGAGTTCATCATGCGGACGGTGTCATCGGTGCTGATCGGAGTCCAGGCGCGGAGGGTGGTGGTGGGTGGCGTTGCTGCGGTCTTTGTGTGCGATGGTTGACTACTGAAGCTGTTGTGTATGTCTGCGATCTTGTTGTGGAAGTAGGAGGCGAGGGAGTTGCAGAGGTCTTGCGATGGGGTGATGTCGTTGTTACCGGCGTTGGGGTTGGAGAGCTCTTTCACGATGTTGAAGAGTTCCTTGCAGTTGTGTGCGTTGGTGTCCAGTCGGTCCTTGAATGCAGTTTTCTTGGTGGCGCGGATCAGTTGGTGGTGCTTCCGGGTGGCAAGCTTGAGGGTGGTCATGTTGCCCGCGGTAGGTTCCCTTCTCCAGACTTTCTCGAGGGCTCGGCAGTTCTTCTTGGAGCTCTTGAGTTCGTCGGTGAACCATGGGGCTTTCTTGCTGCCGGGTCTGCTGGGCGGGGTCCTCAGAGGGGCGAGTTCGTCCGCGCAGTTGCTGATCCACTTTGTGAGGTTGTCGGCGGCCTGGCTGGGGTTCGCTGAGCTGGCGGGAGGGTGCTGACTCAGGGAGGCGGTGAGCTGGTCGGCTGTGATCTTGTTCCAGCTTCTTCGGGCAGCCTGTTGCTGGTGGTGGTGGGTCGTCGTTCTTCTGAAGGTGAAGTGGACGCAGCTGTGGTCCGTCCAGTGGAGTCCTGTGGCGTGGCTGAAGGCGATGTCTTTGCTGGATGAGAAGACGGCGTCGAGTGTGTGTCCGGCGAGGTGGGTGGGGGTGGTCACCAGTTGCTTGAGTCCCAGGTTTGCGAGGTTTTCCAGCACGGTGGTCGTGTTGCGGTCGTCGTTGTTCTCCAGGTGGAAGTTGAGGTCCCCGAGGAGGATGTAGTCGGCTGAGGGGAGGGCGAGCGGGCTGATGAAGTCGGCGATGTCCTCGCTGAATTGTGTGCGTGGTCCCGGGGGTCTGTAGGTGAGGGTGCCTCTGAGAGTGGTCTTCGGGTTGACGTGGATCTGGAAGTGCAGGTGTTCGGCGGGTGCGATGGTGTCGTCGGTGTTGGTCGTGATGCGGATGGTGTTCCTATGAATGATGGCGATGCCACCTCCTGTCTGGTTGACGCGGTCTCTCCGGATGATCTTGTAGCCGTCCGGGATGGCGATGGCGATGTCGGGTGCTGAGGAGGCGTGCATCCAGGTTTCCGTGAGGAAGGCGACGTCTGGGTGTGTGGTGTCGAGCAGGTTCCAGAGCTCGACGGCGTGTCTGTGGACGGAGCGGGTGTTGAGCAGGATGCACTTCAGGTGGCTGCTGCTGGAGTTCGGCTTGGTGGGTGCTGGTGCCGCGCAGGTCCGGGTGCAGGAGAACTTGCAGGCCTGGCAGATGAAGGGACCGTGGGTGCGTCTCGGGGTGGCTCGGTAGCATCCAGGGGTTCGGCCGGCGTTGAGTGCGTTGAGGGCGGCGGCGTCGTACGTCCGGCGGGTGGGCTGGGGTCTGCGGGGGCCAGGGGTCCTGGCACTGGGCGCGGTCCAGGCGCGGACGGGCGCAGACGGGCTTACCTTTGGCGCACCTTCGGCGCACAATCGGTGCTCCCGCTGCGCGCGTCCGCTGCGCGGTCGCTCAGGGGGCGTCATAAGAGGGGAGCCGGGAGGGAGGGTGTGCGGGGAGGCGGGGATCGCGGTAGCCAATCGGCGTGCGGGGGGGCGGGGTCTCGTCGAGATCCGGCGGGAAAAGCTGGGGGCTCGGCGGCGGCCCTGCGGTGGCTGGGGCGGCGCTGGGACGGCCCTGTGGCGGCTGGGGTGGTTCAGCGGCAGTCCTGTGGCGGCTGGGGCGCCGTGTAGATCGAGGCACAGGCAGCAGGTAGGAGGAGCAGGCGGGGGGTGTGGGGGCGACCAGGCCGAGGGCGCAGTGGTCGCTCCTGAGCAGCGCTGTGGGTCCCCTTAAGAGGGGAGCCGGGAGGGAGGGTGTGCGGGGAGGCGGGGATCGCGGTAGCCAATCGGCGTGCGGGGGGCGGGGTCTCGTCGAGATCCGGCGGGAAAAGCTGGGGGCTCAGCGGCGGCCCTGCGGTGGCTGGGGCGGTGCTGGGACGGCCCTGTGGCGGCTGGGGCGCCGTGTAGATCGAGGCACAGGCAGCAGGTAGGAGGAGCAGGCGGGGGGTGTGGGGGCGACCAGGCCGAGGGCGCAGTGGTCGCTCGCACTTATTACAAAGGTATGGCACACCTGAAGCCATCTTGATTGGAATAAAGTGGTAACTCTTAAAACATTTAATTTAAAAAGGAACAAAATGAGGGGGTATATTTTGCCATAGAAAGTATGATTAGTGCTGCAGAAAGAAAAATTAGGGCAGATTTTGAGTGACTTCTCAAATCCTCTTCAATTTCATTAAAAAGTTCTGACATACAGTCTCCCAAGATGGCCACCAGAGACAAAAGAGCCTAAATGTAGCCCAAATATCACCCAGATGTAGCCCAAGTATAGCCCAATGACAGAATGTCCCAGAGTGTTCTAAAGAACAACTAGAGCGCTAACAGTCTTACTTATGACAAAAGTATGGCACACCAGAAGCCATCTTGATTGGAATGAAGTGGTAAGTCTGAAAACATTTAATTTAAAAAGGAACAAAATGAGGGGGTTCATTTTGCCATAGAAAGTATGATTAGTGCTTCAGAAAGAAAAATTAGGGATCATTTTGAGTGACTTCTCAAATCCTCTTCTATTTCATTAAAGAAATTCTGACATGCAGACTGAAACATGCACTTTGAATACCAGCAGCAGACTTCCCTGGTGAGCAGTAGCTTTACTACAGTGATCTAATGAGCAACTAGAGTGCTAACATTCAGAATTTATGGCAAATGTGTGACACATCTGAATGCCTTCTGGATGGAACCAAAGTAAACAAGCATTGAAAATGCAATAGATCTCGCCCTCGTTTAAGTTAAAGCCATTCTGTTTGTAATGAGGTGGCTTTTTAGCTTTGCTTTTATTAGTGTTTTTTAAACTTTCATGTAAATAACTTGCATCTGTATGCATATATGTATATGTATGCATGCATTTATATTTGTATTTATATAGATATACAGATTATATATGTTTATATATGTATGTATTACCTACTGGCGGTCGCCAGTAGGTATATATAGTTAGGATTTTTTCTCTATGGGTTTTTTGAAAATTCTATGTCTAATAACTTTGGCGTTTGTGGACGGAATTGGCTGAAATTTTCAGGAAAATGGCACATTTTGTTTCTGAGCAGCCCTTGAAAATTTGGGGGGGGTTCGTCCAGTGGGGGCCGAGAAAAAAGGGGGGTCCCAAAACGTGTTTTTAACATTGAGTTTTCCATAGGGCGGTTGGCCTCACTTTTAGCCCGAACGGCTGAATGGATTTGCACGAAACTTGGCAAAATTGTAGGGACTGGTAGCCCGATGTGCCTTTTGTAGGTCTCAATATATGTGCTCCAGTGGATTTTGAGAAATTAACGTTTAAAAAAAGATATATATCTGTAACAGCGGACCGGGCAGCGTCCCAGGACGCGTACTTTTCGCGCAACGGAGCTTTGTGAAGCGAAGCTGATTGGTTCTCCGGCGTCTGTCAACATTCCAAACAGTCCGTAGCGGCCGCCATCTTGTCTCTCGGTAGGATCGAGAGACAAGAGGAGGCGAAAGCGAAGGGGCAAATGACCATAAGGGGGAATAGTAGATCCTCGCTGACCCCCTAGGTTTGATGTGGAGGTTTTAAAAGGGCCCCGCGGGGCAAAAAAAAATAATAATAATAATAATCGAACGGCTGAATGGATTTGCACGAAACTTGGTAAAATATTAGGGACTGGTAGCCCGATGTGCCTTTGCTAGGTCTCAATATATGTGCTCCAGTGGATTTTGAGAAATTAACGTTCAAAAAAAGATATATATCTGTAACAGCGCTCCGCTTCGCGTACTTTTCGCGTTACGGAGCTTTGCGAAGCTGATTGGTTCTCCGGCGTCTGTCAACATTCCAAACAGTCCGTAGCGGCCGCCATCTTGTCTCTCGGTAGGATTGAGAGACAAGAGGAGGCCAAAGCGAAGGGGGAAATGACCATAAGGGGGCATAGTAGATCCTTCCTGACCTCTTAGGTTTGATGTACCATTTTGCCAAGTTTGGTGTAATTCCGTTCAGCCATTCAGGCTGTAGACGTATGTAAATGTCCTATGGAAAATTGCATGGGGAAAACACATTTGAAAGTGTTGAAATTTAGAACCAATTAAAATGTTACTTTGGTTTTGTATTTGTGTGTGATGAAAGTTAATTGGTTATGTATATATGTCAAATGAGAGGAAACCACAGCCATTTTGTGATACTACTGTCTGAGGTACATTTGTGAGGAATTTTTGGTGGTGAATTTCTGGTGTTTGATTTACACAGTACTAACACTTCTGCTACTTTTAAAAAGGTGAGTTGTTAATTTGTAAGGGGAACTATGTTGTACACTTGAAGATAATTTGAAAAATGTTTTCTGTTATTTATTTGCAGTCCTTCTGTTATACTAAATACTTGATGAAGTTAGTTTTATATTATGTATTACTAAAAACGATAAATGAAAGTGATTATTTTTTTCTGCAATTTACAGCAAGCAATTTCAAAATAAAATGGCTCACAATGAAGAGACCGTGGCAATTTCTTTTGAATTGTCCACTACATTGATTGAAATTGAGAGCACCAATAATGAAATATTGTCACAAGGAGGACATGACTTGTATGATTCCATTAGATTGATTGAAATGGACAGCACCAAGAATGAAATATTGTCACAAGGAGATGACTTGAATGATTCCACTACATTGATTGAAATTGAGAGCACCAATAATGAAATATTGTCACAAGGAGGAGATGGCTTGTATGATTCCATTAGATTGATTGAAATGGACAGCACCAATAATGAAATATTGTCACAAGGAGGAGATGACTTGAATGATTCCACTACATTGATTGAAATTGAGAGCACCAATAATGAAATATTGTCACGAGGAGATGACTTGAATGATTCCACTACATTGATTGAAATGGACAGCACCAATAATGAAATATTGTCAGAAGGAGGAGATGACTTGAATGATTTTTTTGATCAATCTCTTGATGGCGAATTTATCGAGTGTTTGGAGACCATAGAGTTACAAGAATCATCATTGCAGACTTTTAATGAGGAGATTCCAGATGAGATGATTGAAGAGGAAATTACTGATGAGGACATGTTACTAGTTGTTTCAAATTTAGAAAATTCTGAAGAATAAATTTATATTTAGAAATCAAAAATTGTTTGAGACATTATTTATTTTTATTTTTAATTTATGAGGTTGTAGCGAAGTGATTGTAGTATAAAATGAGACTTATAGTATAGAGTGCAACATTTTTATGTTACATGGTAAGTTTACTCATATTTACTTCCCTTCTGCCACTATATTATCTCCAATGTGTATTTGACATGTCTTCTTCATCTCCGGCCTCCTTTCTCTCACTGTGTGTCTCCGATGCATCTTATCGCTGGTATTTTGTGTAATTACAGAAGAGAGTAAAATAAAATAGTTCGGAACGTGAAAAGGGGGCAAAGTAGAGTACTCCTCACCCCCTAGGCCTTTTTAGGCGGTCCCAAAAGGATCAGTTTCTGCTTTCCTGAGAGATTATGGTATGAGTTCCATATACCACAATAACTTGCATTACAACATGCAAGATATCTATCTCCTATTACCAACTTTTGGAGATATTCGCGCTAAGCGCGAATATCTCCAAAAAGTAACACCTGCCCTGAGCAGTTCTTAGCCATGTTATCCAATGGGAGGTGGATAACATGGCTAAGAGTATTAGCTCGGTAATGCATGAATATCGCTGAGTTTTTAGCGATATTCATGCATTGCGGCCGTTTATTATCGCATTTGCGATAAACCTTGATAATAGTAAGGTTTATCTTCGATAATTTCTGACGATGCTTAGTGGTAAAAAATTGGTTGGTAAGCATCGTTAGCGATAAATATCGCTTAACTTTGGTAATATGCCCCAACGTCTGTTAACGTTCGATTCGAAGGAAATGAGGAAGTGTTGAAAAACATTGTCTGCGCCATCTTGCCTTTTTTGAAATGCCACACTTTTGTCGTGCACGGCAGCCATTTTAGATGTCTTGACCAGACCCACTCTCTGCACGCTGTCGATTCGTAGCATGGCTCCTCACCCTCGCAAGCATCTTCCCCAGGCACTGGTCACCCCCGCTCTCTGTCTTATGCATGGGCAATAAACCTCCCCCCATCTGCGCTGCTCTTCCCTGAGAATCACACTGTGCCCGCCCGACACCTCCCTTTCGCCCTATTCACTACCGCACCCTGTGACACTCCTCTTCCTCTGTGTCCGATTGTCCAGGCTATCAGCTAGCCCTGCAGATGTAGTTTATGGCCCCAGCTGTAAAGAATCACCCCTCTTCAAAGGAGTTATAGTAGATCAAGGCCCACACCCGATGAGATCCGTCACACCACACGTGTTCCTACTATCTGAAAACTATCCTGTATTGTGATTGGGGAGGGGACCGAGCCTGAAGCGGAAGATTCCAGGAATGACTCTTTGTACATCAAAGTTTTTACAATTATGTGTCACATAAAAAATATATAGCACTCCAACAAAGTAGTAGGAATATAAAACTTTAATAACATATAAATATATACAACAAAACAAAAACAGTAAAAACATTTAAACAACGAAGAGACCGTGGCAATTTCTTTTGAATTATCCAATAGATTTATTGAAATTGACAGCACCAATAATGAAATATTCTTGTCAGTAGCGGTCTGTTGTGCGAATAGTTCCAAGGCAGCAGAACGCGCTGAAATCTGGATGTCACGAAGGTGATGTCTAGCAAGTTGCCGCCCAGCAAATAACGGCGTGGGGCGCCGCGGGGGTGAGTGAGTCCAGTAGGCACCACAGCTATTCTTACCGGCATTGCAGAATTACTGCTGGGGACAATGCCTGTGCTGGAGCAGGGTCACAGCAGAAACAAAAAGGATTCTGTTGAAGATGTTGTTGGTTTTCAATTTGAAAACAGTTCTGGTGTCAACTGCTATGCTAATGTAGTGGTTAATGTTTTGTTTTCTCTAGAAAATGTAAAAGAGGGGGAGGCAGTCCAAAGTTCCGTTAAAAGGGCAAAGGAAAGGATCGGTGGTTTGAACTATCAGTCAAAAAGGGGAGGGGGTGCAACAATTTTTCCTACCGGGTCACACTGTGCTTTCACCGGAAGTGAGGTCTGCAGGATTCTAGTAATTCAAAGTGAGGCTGGCGCCGACGTCCCGCGGATACAGTTTCGTCACTCCACGGGTGATCATGGCAGTCATTCCCCATCGGGGGTCGGAGACTCCCGCGGCTCCTCTAGAATCTTCAAGGTCGTGGAGGACTACGGTGGTGGAGTCAACCAGTGACCGGGCCATTTCTTTATGCTGGGCCCGCTCTTGCCAGGTCGACCGCCATTTTGAGAGTTCGGTAGCTACTGGCGATCGCGGGGTCAAATGAGCGGACGGGCTCCACCCTGCCGGGCGAGACGTTGCAGCATGGCCACAGTGGAAGAACTCTTTTCCGGGCGCCTGGACCGCTGAGGGTGCAGCTGGGAAGCCTCCACTGGGGAGGCGGGAGAGGCCTGTTCGCACCGTCTCTCCCTCCCAGTGCACCCCACGGCGTCTCGCTTGAGATTTGTTATGGCCGGACCAGGCGATGAGGACGAGGGGGGGGGGTCGGAGGCATGTGCAAGACATCCCCCCCCAGGGTTGTTGCAGCAATTATACAAGAAAGAAGAAGTGTCCCGTCCGTCTTCGGGCCGGGCTTCCGGTAGATGTCGGCCGGACGCCCCTGGCTCTGGCCCCATGAACGGGTTTCTTGGTTTATCGGCTGCAGCCGGATTCCGTCGGCCTCGGCCCCCCGACCGTTGGTGGCCGGACCGGAAGAGCATGTGGCGGGACTACCTGCAACTCTCAAGGGCCACCGCGGCCGGACTGGGAGAGAGAGGGGAGGGTCGAGGAGACATTCCCCCCCCCTGCAACTGTTCAGCGTTGTAAAGGCAATCCCCTGGCCGGGTCCCGTTGGTCTCGGCCTCTCCTCCGGCTACACCCTACGTTAGGATCTCCTGGCCGAGGCGTGGCAGCAGGACCTGCCTTATATGGGCTGCTCCCGGCTGGGCGTAGCCGGAACCCTGCCCCACCTTGGAAGTTTCCAGAGTGGGGGCGGATGTTCTACTGACTTGCATTTTCCCTAGTCTATCGATTTTTTTGGCGTGGCAGGCGGTGGGACAGCGAGGGGTGATTTGGTTTCTCTTACTGTTTTTCTGGTCTCTCACCACTGGCATATTTTAACGTTTTCTTGTTTCTAGGACATTAATAGGTTTTATCATTACGTTATGTTATCGTTTCTTTGTTCGTTGTTTAATAAAAGTTCATGTTCATCAGTGGCCTACTGATTTTCGTTTTCCTATTCTTTTCTTTCCAGGTTGTTTCATGCTAAAGTTTCTGTTAACAGGATACAGTGATCACTTCGTTATTATTGCATATGTCCTTTTCACTAGGGGTGCTCTCTGGTCGGGCCAGATGACGTATGTCTAGTAAATGGTCCGGGTGAAACAGGTGCATCAATCAGTGGGGAGTAGATAGGCATGACAGATTACAACGGGGGAGAAAGGTCCGCATTACGTACCCTTTCACTACTTGCAAAGATTTTCCTACGTTTATTTGCAAACAGGGAATACCTCCAAAAAGAACTAATTCCCAAACAGTCAATGTTCGGACAATCAATCAATCAATGAGGAATGACGTGTTAAAGGCTTGCGTTACCTACCCTTCACTATCTGCAAAGGGAGAGAGAATATTCCTATTCTTCCTCGTTTGCAGGTAGAGAAGATCCTTAAGAGAATTAACATCGAACAATTCAATGCTCGATTGAAACAATCAACAAGGGGTACTGTGAACACAAATGAACGCCGCTTATGTACATACGCATTGCTATTTTCAACAGGTTGTTCCTAATGTTTCTATTTTAGCGAGGTCAAAAAGAGATCCCATTAGTGGCCTACTGATTTTGCTCGATTCCTTTTGTTTTTTTACACGATTTTTCGCTATCTGCAAAGACTAAACAGAGTATTGCGACTCTGTGCTTGTTTGTAAATAGAGAATGAACCAAAGAGAACAATCAATCAAATGGAGAGAGAAGCAGGCACGACGGATTACAAAGGGGGCAAAGGGCTGCGTTAACTACCCTTCACTATCTGCAAAGAGAGAGTACTCCTAATAGAAATGAGGGGTGGGGGGCAGCATTCAAAGCAGATCAGTGTGCATAAACACGAAAATGTTTTTACTTACCACGTACTTGACATTCGACAGCTTATGATATTTGCTATTAAAAAACCATTGAAATTCACTGAAAAAACCATAGGTTATAGACCATATATAGTTAGGAATTAGCATTTACAAAACCTTGAAAATTCACTGAAAAAACCATAGGTTATAGACCATATATAGTTAGGAATTAGCATTTAAAAAACCTTATTTTACTCACACAAAACCATTGAAATTCCATATATAGTTAGTTGCACTAACTATATATGGCGCACCCGCAATCCACTGCTGATCATGTCACATATTACATCATTCATGACATGGTCAGTGACATCACTGATGACATCACTGATGACATCTCAAATGACATCACTGATGACATCACTGATGACATCTCATTTGACATCATTCTTGTGCTAATACGATAAACCTCTTCAGACTCTAATATAACCTTAGATACACTCAGTGTATACAGACACTCACACACTGCCACTCATCCATGGAGTTACTCACACACCCAGTCAGTCATGCAAAGAAACAATCTCACCTCCATTTCTTCAACTATACAGTTAAACACACCTTACTTATTGAAACATATACTAACACATATTTACTCTCTTATACAATCCCTGATACAAGTTCACAATGATCGATACAACCACTCACTCATTCAGTGGCTCTCATGCACAGTTATTTATATATGCCAACTCTCACATGTACTGTGTTTTACATATGTACTTACTATGACATGTAGCATTGAGATATCCATTCACTCATCAATACACTCATGCACACAGTCAACTGCCCATGTAGCTGTTTCCACATGCACTCTTGAACTCATACACCTAGTGAATAAACTGCTCACACATCTATGCATAGAGTCTCACACCTTCCAGCCACCCCCACACAAACTCAATCTCCCATAGAAATACTTGGGCAACCAATTAATAACACATATAGCCTCTCGTATAGCTAATGATCAACACATGCAGCAGTTTACAGAACAACAGACATAATGATGCACAAATTAAGACAGTTTAGTCACTAACCCATGCATTCAGTGAGACACATTTAATCACTCACTCATACAGTCAGTCATGCACCTACTAAATCCTTCATCCAGACACTTATACATCCACTCAAGACATATTTTAACTTTACAGAAAAATACAGTCACTGGATGTTGTCATCAGTGATGTCATCAGTGATGTCATTTGAGATGTCATCAGTGATGTCATCAGTGATGTCACTGACCATGTCATGAATGATGTAATATGTGACATGATCAGCAGTGGATTGCGGGTGCGCCATATATAGTTAGTGCAACTAACTATATATGGAATTTCAATGGTTTTGTGTGAGTAAAATAAGGTTTTTTAAATGCTAATTCCTAACTATATATGGTCTATAACCTATGGTTTTTTCAGTGAATATATATATATATACATACACATACATATATATATAAATGCATATGCATATATATGCATATATATATGTGTATATGTGTGCGTGTAGAGAGAGGTAGAGAGGTAGAGGTGTAGAGGTAGAGAGGTAGAGGTAGAGAGATAGCGGTAGAGAGGTAGAGACTAGTAGAGAGAGAAGTAGAGAGAGGTAGAGAGGTATAGAGTGAGTAATAGAGAGTAGAGAGTGAGTAGTAGAGAGTAGTAGAGAGCAGTAGAGAGAGTAACAGAGAGTGAGTAGTAGAGAGTAGTAGAGTGAATAGTAGAGTGAGTAGTAGAGAGTAGTAGAGAGTGAGTAGTAGAGAGTGAGTAGTAGAGAGTAGTAGAGAGTAAGTCGTAGAGTGAGTAGTAGAGAGCAGTAGAGAGTGAGTAGTAGAGAGTAGTAAAGAGTGAGTAGTAGAGAATAGTAGAGAGTGAGTAGTAGAGAGTAGTAGAGAGTGAGAGAGAGAATAGTAGAGAGTAGTAGAGAGTGAGTAGTAGAGTGAGTAGTAGAGACTAGTAGAGAGAGAGTAGTAGAGAGTGAGTAGTAGAGAGTAGTAAAGTGAGTAGTAGAGTGAGTAGTAGAGAGTGAGTAGTAGAGAGAGAGTAGTGGAGAGTGAGTAGTAGAGAGTATTAGAGAGTGAGAAGTAGAGAGTGAGTAGTAGAGAGTAGTAGAGAGAGAGTAGTAGAGAGTGAGTAGTAGAGAGTAGTAGATAGTGAGTAGTAGGGACTGAGTAGTAGAGAGAGAGTAGTAGAGAGTAGTAGAGTAGTAGAGAATGAGTAGTAGATAGTGAGTATTTGAGAGTAGTGGAGTAGGAGAGAGTAAGTAGTAGAGAGTAGTGGAGAATATTCCAAAGTTTGGCACAGCACCACTTGCACAATAAGTCCAATCAAATCATATCACTTAGAGTCCTTATTGAAGCGCTGAATCTTGGTGTATATTCAAATGCTTTTATTTTCCTTAAGTTTATGTACTACAGCCAGCCGAAGCGTTTCGTTCTGTACAACAGAACTTCTTCAGGGCGTTCTTATTTCCTTCAAGTTATGTCGGTATCCTGTTGTCATATAACTAGATATTTCTTCCAAATGTTAGACGAGACGTAAGTACATTCTTATTCAAAATGACTAGGTATCAATTTTAACCACACAATTTGGGCAGACTTGAGTAATTTATAGCATCCTCAAAGTCAGTCTTTCAAAAATTCCAAAGAATAGGACACGATAATCCAAATCCAAATGTTTCTCAAGAAAAGTCATTTTCAATCGTTCGGAATATCGGTGTTTGGGCAGATATGACCCAGGGACCCCCAGTATGCAAGGGGAATTAGTCCCCCCTCTGCAAACGCGCCAGTGGCCTACGTTGCAGAGAGGTGTTAAAAGGGGCATAGCCTCATTACACCTCTGTGCAATGCAGCCCCCTGGCGCATACTGGAGGTTCCAGGTGGGCTAGTTGGCCCCCAGGGACCCCTAGTATGCAAGGGGAATTAGTTCCCCCTCTTCAAACATGCACGGGGGCTGCGTTGCAGAGAGGTGTAAAAAAGGGTGTGGCCTCATTACACCTCTCTGCAATGCAGCCCCCTGGCGCATACTGGAGGCTCCTGGTGGGCTAGTTGGCCCCCAGGGACCCCCAGTATGCAAGGGGAATTAGTTCCCCCTCTGCAAACGCGGCAGGGGGCTGCGTTGCAGAGAGGTGTAACAAGGGGCATAGCCTCATTACACCTCTGCAATGCAGCCCCCTGGCGCATACTGGAGGTTCCAGGGGGGCTAGTTGGCCCCCAGGGGCCCCCTGTATGCAAGGGGAATTAGTTCCCCCTCTACAAACATGCACGGGGGCTGCGTTGCAGACAGGTGTATAAAGGGGCGTGGCTTCATTACACCTCTCTGCAATGCAGTCCCCTGGCGCATACTGGAGATTCCTGGTGGGCTTTCAGGTCTTATATAGTTAGGAATTAGCATTAAAAAAAACTTTGAAATTCACTGAAAAAAACATAGGTTTCAGGCCTTACATAGTTAGGAATTAAAACACAGTTTTGAGAATTCATATCAGCACTCCTGTGACCAAATAATCATAACAATTAGGGCATAAGTAAAAAAACCCTGCCAATCTTCATCTTATTACAAATAAGTGGACTATACATCTTTGGAATCCCTGTCTTGATGAAGATATATACTTAATTCTTTAAACAGCTCTAGAACTAATAGAGTTTGATTTAGAAAATTTCTTTTGAGATTGGCAGGGTTTTTTTACTTATGCCCTAATTGTTATGATTATTTGGTCACAGGAGTGCTGATATGAATTCTCAAAACTGTGTTTAAATTTTAAGTGTACCTTTGGGTACGCTAGTGGCACCTCAAGGTGGTAGGTGCTTTGAGATACTCTGGCACCCTATTTGGATATTTGTGTGATAAATATATACATTGTGTACGAAATTTTGGAGATATTACAAGTGTGTGTAGAGTGTGTGCGGACGTTTCCCTTTAGGGAACACTACCACCAGTTCTTTCTTATATATTGTTTTGTGCATAGTTAGGAATTAGCATTTAAAAAACCTATGAAATTCACTGAAAAAAACATAGGTTTCACACCAGTTATAGTTAGGAATTAGCATTTAAAAAACCTAATAAATTCACTGATAAAACCATAGGTTTGACACCAGTTATAGTTAGCTGGAAATTTTACTGACATAAAACCATTGAAATTCCCACGTTATAGTTAGTTGGACTCACTATAACTTGCGCGCCTGCAATGCACTGCTGATGAAGTCACATATTACATCACTCATGACATGGTCAGTGACATCACTCATGACATCACTGATGACACCATCCTTGTGACAGAGTGACAGACCTCCTTTCAGTGTAATGTAACCCTTAAAACACATATTCAAAAATAGAAACTCAAATGTTCAAAAAAATAGAGATACCCATACCAGTTACAACAACCAATTCAGTAATACCACCATCTATATACACATCCACTCATTCACCAACAACTCTATATAGTCACTCATACATATATTCACTCATCATATGTAGTGAAACACCTATACATCCTGTTACACACCAACAGTCATCCAAAAGTTACTCACACACATAATCACACATGCAAATAAACTATTGAACATCCATTTATTTGCATATACAGCTATACACACACTACCACCTTACTTCTAAGGAAACTTACACATACTTATAGAAACACATACTTATTTAAACAAGAACTCTTTCAATCTCTCACTCTCACATGTACTCACTTATATACATCAATACTCACATATACTAGATTAAAACATATATTGTTACTGATAAAGACACTAGTGAGACAGGCATTCATTCACTAACACACACATATACACACTCATCCACCCATACAGTCCTGCAAATATGCTGTCTTCAAAACACATACAAACAGTGAGTCAGTCATTGATGCATCTATGTGCTAAGTACCACCCCCACCAAGCCATACAGACACTCATACTGATACTAAAAAAACATCTAATAACCCATATACACACACATGTAGCTACTCACCAACCCATGCAGCCACTTATACACAAAGTGAAACACTGATACAAACATTTAAATATTTAAAAAATACTCGCTAATATATGTATTCACTAAGATACACTTAATAAGCCAGTTAACCAATCAATTTTTTTTTTTTTAAACATCCATTAAGACACTTATTTAAACATTTATTCTTCCATCGACCTTTACATATACATATATAAAACATATTTATTTTTCAGAAAGACACACATTCACTGGATGGTGTCATCAGTGATGTCATGAGTGATGTCACTGACCATGTCATGAGTGATGTTATATGTGACGTCATCAGCAGTGCATTGCAGGCGCGCAAGTTATAGTGAGTCCAACTAACTATAACGTGGAAATTTCAATGGTTTTATGTCAGTAAAATGTCCAGCTAACTATAACTGGTGTCAAACCTATGGTTTTTTCAGTGAATATATATATATATATATGTATATATATATATATATATATATACATATACATATATATATATATATATATTACCTACTGGCGATAGCCAGTAGGTATATATAGTTAGGATTGTTTTCCATAGGGAAATCGCAACATTCTATTGGGAATAACTTTGGCGCCGGTTGAGGAATCTTCCTGAAATTTTCCCTACCTTTGCCTCGCAGCGCTCCGGTCCTTCCCTGAAAGTTTGGGGGGGATTCGTCAAGCGGGGGCCGAGATAAAAGGGGGGTCCCAAAACGTGTTTTCCCCATGTTAATTTCCATAGGGCGGTTGGACTCATTTTTAGCCCGAACGGCTGAATGGTTTTCCACCAAACTTGGCAAAATTGTAGGGACTAGTAGCCCGATGTGCCTTTGCTATATCTCAAGATATGTGCTCCAGTGGTTTTTACGAAAATTAACTTTGAAAAAATATATATTGGGCTACATTGGGCTATATATATGTTAGAGCCCAAATGTAGCCCAATGTAGCCCAAAGATGGCCACCAGAGACAAAAAAAACAAATGTAGCCCAAATATAATATCAGCCAGATGTAGCCCAACTATAGCCCAATGACAGAATGTCCCAGAGTGTTCTAAAGAACAACTAGAGCGCTAACAGTCTTACTTATGACAAAAGTATGGCACACCTGAAGTCATCTTGATTGGAATAAAGTGTTAACACTTAAAACATTTAATTTGCAAAGAAACAAAATGAGGGGGTTCATTTTGCCATAGAAATTATGATTAGTGCTGAAGAAAGAAAAATTAGGGCACATTTTGAGTGACTTCTCAAATCCTCTTATATTTAATTAAAAAAATTCTGATATGCAGTCTCCCAAGATGGCCACCAGAGACAAAAGAGCCTGTGCTTAAAAACTCTGTTGGCAAAGCAGGCATTTGAGATTTAAAAAACGTTTTAATATATAAAAACGTTATCCGCTAATAGAATTAGCATTTAAAAAACCTTGCGAATTCAATGAAAAAACCATAGGTTTCAGGCCTTATATAGTTAGGAATTAGCATTTAAAAAACCTTGCGAATTCACTGAAAAAAACATAGGTTTCAGGCCTTATATAGTTAGGAATTAGCATTTAAAAAACCTTTGAAATTCACTGAAAAAACAATAGGTTTCAGGCCTTATATAGTTAGGAATTAGCATTTAAAAAACCTTTGAAATTCACTGAAAAAAACATATGTTTCAGGCCTTATATAGTTAGGAATTAGCATTTAAAAAACCTTGCAAATTCACTGAAAAAACCATAGGTTTCAGGCCTTATATAGTTAGGAATTAGCATTTAAAAAACCTTTGAAATTCACTGAAAAAACCATAGGTTTCAGGAGTTATATAGTTAGGGATTAGCTTTTAAAAAACCTTTGAAATTCACTAAAAAAACTACAAGTTTTAGTGGTGTAATAGTTAGCCGGACATTTTACTCAAACAAAACCATTGAAATTGCTCCTATATAGTTAGTTGTACTAACTATATTTCGCGCACCCGCAATCCACTGCTGACGATGTCACATATTAGATCATTCATGACATGGTCAGTGACATCACTGATGACATCTCAAATGACATCACTGATGACATCATCCACGTGACAATCACATACACCTTTTCATACACTATTACAATTTTTCATCACTCTTTGTAAAATACAGAGTATCATATTTAAATCCATTGTCACAGCAATACAAGTATCTAAAAATCCACTCAGTGATTCAAAGATGTATACACACATCTAATCACTTACCTATGGATTCACTCATACATGCTGTCAATGAACAATAGAACACTATAAAAAATACTTATACATCTATATCTATATTATACATCTATATCGACATTAAACAACAGCACGCATCCTATTCACATATGAAGTCATCCTACTCACAATATATTTGCTCATCACCACACCCATAAAGATATTCACTCACCCAAACAACTGTTAGAACATGTAGTTTTAACTTCATATATCTACTGAATCAACTATTCACACATCTTTGGACAGTCAAACACCCCCCACCGAACCACACACACTTTCACATTCCCATACAAATACTTAGTTAACTAATCAATAACTAATATAGACTTTCACATAGCTAGTAACCAACTGAAGAATCAGTTTACACAACAACTGACAAAGTGATACAGATATTCACACAGTTTAGTCACTATCCACTATATTTAGTGAGACATTATAAATTGGTCAAGTAAACAGTCAAGTACACTGCTACTAAATCCTCGATCCAAATATTTATTTATATATATCCACTTATTCTTCAATGCAAATTGCTATATATATAATGCATATTTAAATAACGAAGCAAACCACATTCACTGGATGATGTCATCAGTGATGTCATCAGTGATGTCATTTGAGATGTCATCAGTGATGTCACTGACCATGTCATGAATGATCTAATATGTGACATCATCAGCAGTGGATTACGGGTGCGCGAAATATAGTTAGTACAACTAACTATATAGGAGCAATTTCAATGGTTTTGTATGAGTAAAATGTCCAGCTAACTATAACACCACTAAAACTTATAGTTTTTTGAGTGAATTTCAAAGGTTTTTTAAAAGCTAATGCCTAACTATATAACTCCTGAAACCTATGTTTTTTTCAGTGAATATCAAAGGTTTTTTAAATGCTAATTCCTAACTATATAAGGCCTGAAACCTATGGTTTTTTCAGTGAATATATATATACATAAATTTTTTTATTTTTTTTTTGGAGGAGGAAGAACCTGAAGAAGGATGAATGGGAAGTAATCAGAAATTTAAAGGAAGATGACAATATTATAATAAAACCCAGCAATAAAGGCGGAAATATCGTCATTCTCAAACGCAATCAGTATGAGGATGAGGCCTTCTCTCAGCTGGGGAACAAAGAACATTATGTCCAAATTAAACAAGAAAAGCACATGGACAGTATTGTGGCCTTTAATAAACTGATTACAAAATGGAAGGATGATGGAATTTTGGATTTTAGAGACTAGAAGAACCTGAAATGTGAGCATCCGCAAATAGCCACGTTTTACCACCTACCAAAGGTGTACAAAAGTAAAGTGTGGCCACGTGGAAGACCAATCGTGCCTGCGAAGAACAGTCTATTAGAAAATACCTCTACCTATATTGACAGTGTCATCTCTCCATTTGTGAAGGATCTCAGTTCGTACCTGAGGGATACGAAAGACTTTTTAAGAATCATACAGGGTGTGAAATGGGAGGAAGATATGATTTTAATCACACTGGACATCGCAAGCCTATATACCTCGATCAGACACGAAGATGGACTGTTGGCAATGAAAAGTTTCCTAGAGAAAAGGGCACTCAAATTTCGCAAACACAACAGGATGTTGCTAGAACTAACAGACTTCTGCCTGAGAAATAACATCTTTTTATTCTCAGGACAGCTCTACCTACAACTCCAGGGGACCGCGATGGGCACGTGCTTCGTCCCCAGCTACGCAAATCTATTCGTGGGCTGGTGGGAGAAGCACGTGGCTTGGGCGGGGAGGAATGAGCGATGGATGGACCACATCATACTGTGGACTCGCTATATCGATGACTTGTTCGTGGTATGGCGGGGCCCACAGAGGGAAGCTGAGGAATACATCAGGGGTCTAAATACCAATAACCTAAATCTTAGCTTCACCAGCAATATCAGCAAGAAGGAGGTCTTCTACTTAGACCTTCGAGTTTATGTTGAGGATAATACCATCCAGACTGCAGTCTATCGCAAACCCACAGCGGGGAACACCATCCTACATTCAGGAAGCTATCACCCGCGAAGAGTGATTAACAATATCCCACTGGGAGATTTTTTGCGCATGAAGCGCAACTGCTCGACAGATAAGGAGTTTAAGAAAGCAAGAAGGGAGTCCAGGAAGAGATTCAGTCAGAGGGGATACTGCAAAGGAGTCCTAGATCAAGCTGAAATAAGAAGCAATGTAGTGGGGAGAAATGACCTACTCATTGACAAACCAAGATCAGGCGAGTCAAAAGTCAGAATGATCACAAGTTACTCAGAAAAATCAGCAGAAGTCTTCAATATTATGAGAAAGAACTGGAAAATTTTGAAGACAGATAGTGTGATAGGGAAAACACTACCAGATTATCCCCTAATATCTTACAGGAAAGGGAACTCATTCAAGGATCATCTCGTTAACAGTCACTACGAATGCAAGAGTAGGAAGAAACCGACAGTGGTGGGCTTTTTTCCTTGCATGAAATGCAAGGCCTGTAAAAACTCACATAAGGTCAAAGAATATCAAGAACCAGGGAAAAAGAACAAAACCCAGATTTCCAAATTGCTAAATTGCAATTCGGAATACACTGTGTACTGCCTGATGTGCCCCTGTGGGAAAAAATACATAGGGAGCACAATCAAACAGACCAAACTAAGGGTTCTTGAACATATGAGAGCCATCACCACGAAAGACCAGAGCTACCCAGTGGCTCGGCATTTGGAGGAGATGCACAAAAGCAATAGCAACCTACTGACCTTTTTTGCATTGGACCAATTGGTCAAAACTGAGAGAGGGGGAGATTGGGTGAGAAAATTACGAACCCTGGAATCCAGGTTTATCATCCAACTCCAGACTTAGGGCCAGATGTAGGTCACCAAATACCGGTCGGTAACGGCTGAATTCGGCCATTACCGACCGGTATTTGGCTTTTGAGATGTAGGTGGGTCTGAATTTACAGAATCGGTATATTTACCGATTCGGTAAATTAACCACTTCGGTATTTTACCGAATCGGTAAATATACCGATTCTGTAAATCCATATGTAGGTGACACTCCTAAGAGTGCCACAGGCCCTTCAGATTCGGTATTTTACCACCCAATCCTATTGGGTGGTAAAATACCGAATTCAGGTGTGCATGCACATCTGTGCATGCACACCTGTGCCATGTGACACACATACATGCCCTTAGGGCCCCTAAGGGCATGTATGTGTGTCACATGGCACACATGCCTGTACTTGGGGTGCTAGAGGGTATCAAAGTGACACCCCCTGCACCCTTGCAGGATTCGGTATTTACCGAATCTGTAAATACCGATTCGGTATTTCAAATTGATTCCTATGGGCTTCAAGGCCCATAGGAATCAATGTGAAATACCGAATCGGTATTTACAGATTCGGTAAATACCGACTCTTACAGAATCGGTAATTTTTTACCTACATCTGCCTCCTTCCTATTTACCGACTCTTAAATACCGATCGGTATGAGTTGGTATTTAAGAGTCGGTAAATAGGAATTACCTACATCTGGCCCTAAGACCCCAGGAGGTATGAACAACGAAGAAGAAATGTGGACTCATATTTATTATGTTGTCCTCTTTAGCAATTGGGGAGAGATGGTAATTTAGAAAGAGGACAAAAATCCATTCCCAAGATTGAAGTGTCTGCCAAACAATAGTTTAAGTATAGTGGGTGGGTGGGGATGTGTGACTGTGCATAGATGTATGAGTGGGTGATTCACTAGTTGTATGGATTCAAAAGTGCATCTGTAAAGGGCTGTATGGGTGAGTTAGTGTGTGTATGGGTGTGTTGGTGAATGAATGAATGTCTCAGTGGAATATGTGTAAGTAACTACATATGTTTTAAAGCAGTATATGTCAGTGTTGGAGTATATAAATGAGTATACGTGAGAGTAAGCCATTTGAAGAGTGGGTGTAGAAATCATTGTCTGCTTGTATCAGTGATTGTATAAGACACTAAGTATGTCTTAGTATCTGCATAAATAACTGATGTGGTGTGTGTGTATAAATGACTCAATTGGTGTATGTAACTGTATACATGGGTAAATGAGTATGTAATTCATTCTTTGCATGACTGAGAAGGTGTGTGAGTAACTTTATGGATGAGTGGTAGAGTGTGACTGTATGTATAGGTGTAGCAGTACATAATATAGTACTGTATTGATGAATAACTGTATGTATAAGACACTGGAAGTGTGTACAGACGTAGGAAATTGTCTGTGGTATGTAGTATCTGGCATTGTTGTGTCTCTGGTTTCAAAAATAGTAGTCTGTATTTTACAGTGGGTGTATAAAAGTTCTTATTAGAGCATCAGTATGTGCATCAGATTATCATGTGGTTGATGTCATCAGTGATGTCAATTGAGATGTCATCAGTGATATCATCAGTGATGTCACTGACCATGTCATGAGTGATGTAATATGGGACGTCATCAGCAGTGTATTGCGGGCGCGCGAGTATTAGTTAGCTCAACTATCTATAACTGGCGAATTTCTCTGGTTTTATATGAGTCAAATGTCCAACTAACTATAACGTCCCTGAAACCATTGGTTTTTTGGGTGAATTTCAAAGGTTTTTTAAATGTTAATTTCATATTTTAATATTTATAAAACCTATATTTCTTCTAATTGTTTTTTACTATTTCGCAATTCTATTATCCTTTTTTAACTTTCAAAATTATGTAATGTTTTATATCTTCCCCCAAACATATGTGTATTATTATTTTTCTTAGAAAACTACAGTCCCGCACCGGTAGTCTACCAAGCTCGATCAGCACACGAATCCTACCCACCACATTTAAATGATGCGCATTTCGTATCCGACAGGTTTGTGACACCGCGTCCCGCGTAAAAACATGTACGTATGAGGTTGTGCCAGCTGCTACTGCGGGATGCAACCGGTACGCACTACCAAGCAGCGCGTTACATCATGTACATATGGGGTGGCATTGGCTGCGCGTTCCAAATGTGACTAATGCACGCTGCCACGCCCTGTGTTATGTCATAAACGTACGATATCACGCCGCATACGCCATTCCCTCATTTTGTTTTGTCTCAAAACTATATCTAAATAACTTTAAAGTGTATATGAGAGCAAGCGATAATTGCAAATATTTAAACAGTTATATATTTCTAACTGTAAAAATCACATTGGGTGCTATCTCATTGCTCACTAGCTGCGCGATTGCCGTGTGACCATATCCATAACATTTCCCATTGTAACAGTTCAAAAACGCCACCCATTGTAGTCAATATCTGTACTGCATTTCATGAAACACACTTCTTCTGCTTAGAGAGCTTTGTTCTAAACTTTTTGCAATATACACATATCTTACACTACACACAACATGCAAACATCATTTTCATCAATATTCATGCTCTGCAAAGTAGCCTTCCACCTGTGATAGTTAAGCGTGGGCGTAAAATCGGTTTCGTTTGCCGAATTTGCGGATTTTTGGCAACTTCGCGGTCCGCGAATTGCGCGCATTTTCCCAAAAATCCGCAGATTTGCAAGCTGCGGATTTTTTTGCTTGGTCGCGCTTGAAAAATACAATATCGCACGGGCGGCATTGACTTATCGTGATTCTGAGTCCGCCAAGTTGTTTTTCTCCCGGTTTGCGTGTGCTGCGCCATTTTGGTTCTTGCTGCGTGATCGCACGAGAGTTTTTCGAACGCAATTACGTCATCGCGGCTCGCCATCTTGCACAGCGAGAGTTTGACAACGCGAGTACGTCATAAGGGCCTGCGATTACGCATTGCGGGAGTAAACAATGCCGAACACGTAGATGCGGCGCGCAGCTTACTTCCGGCGGGAGATTTGAACAGCTCGCTTTCCCGAAATTGCAAAAATTGCAATTCTGCACAAGAAATCCACCGCAGGAAGCATAAACCTTCTGAAAATGATGATTTTGGTCAGAATAACTCCTCAGATTGACATTTGGCTGCACTTTTTGGTGCAAAGAGTCAATTTTTTTGGGGGGGGAGGGAGCAAGTGCCCCAAAGTCTCCAACTTCCTGTTCAGCAGGCTCCTCCCAGTGCTTTGTCCATGTCCTGGTCCCTTTTGATTTGGATCTGGAGCTGGAAGGATTACTTTTTGTGGCTGCGGCTGGATATTTGTATTTGAGGACTTTTTGGACTTTGGAGTTTGGATCACTTTTGGACTTGAGATTTTACAAGTAAGTTGGTGTTGTTTGTTTGGGGCATTACAGTTGCTGTAACTATAGTTTTAAATCTTTTTTCACAAGTTTAAAACAATATATATTGTGGGTAGCCACAGTATCCAGTAGGCCCAGGGTTAGTCGTGGGTGCATGATACAACTGTTTCTGTGCTTTGTTTTTTAACTTAATACTCATTTATGTCATGGAATTTTAGCTCACTGTTATATGTTGATTTTTTTTTTACATTTTGGGGTGCCTGTAAATCCTTACTAGCCAGTAGGCCCAGGGGTAGTGAGTGGTGCATGGATCAAGTCTTTCTGTGGGGTGTCTTGAATTTAAACATCATTGAGGGCATGGATGGCATTGGATTGTGATGATTTTTGTGTGTTTTTCGAGTTTTTGGGGTGTTGTTGGAGCCTGGCCATGTGGGTGGGGGCCATTTTGAGGCCTGGTCCAGGCAGGGCCTGGCCATGTGGTGGAGGTCAAGGGGCCATTTTGAAGCCAGGCAGTGTGCTCAGCCCTGCACCCAGTTTGCCTTGCTTACATCCATTATGCCCAGGGGTAGTCAGCTGTGCATGAACCTAGTCTTTCTGTGGGGTGTCTTGAATTTAAACATCATTGAGGGCATGGATGGCATTGGATTTTGGTGATTATTGTTTTTCGACTTTTTGGGGTGTTGTTGGGGCCTGGCCATGTGGGTGGGGGTCAAGGGGCCATTTTGAAGCCAGGCAGTGTGCTCAGGCCTGCACCCAGTTTGCCTTGCTTTCTTCCATTAGGCCCAGGGGTAGTGAGTGGTGCATGGACCAAGTCTTTCTGTGGGGTGTCTTGAATTTAAACATCATTGAGGGCATGGATGCCATTGGATTGTGGTGATTTTTGTGTGTTTTTGACTTTTTGGGGTGGTGTTGGGGCCTGGCCATGTGGGTGGGGGCCATTTTGAGGCCTGGTACAGGCAGGGCCTGGCCATGTGGTGGGGGTCAAGGGGCCATTTTGAAGCCAGGCAGTGTGCTCAGCCCTGCACCCAGATTGCCTTGCTTTCTTCCATTAGGCCCAGGGGTAGTGAGTGGTGCATGGACCAAGTCTTTCTGTGGGGTGTCTTGAATCTAAACATCATTGAGGGCATGGATGGCATTGGATTGTGGTGATTGTTGTGAGTTTTTCGACTTTTTGGGGTGTTGTTGGGGCCTGGCCATGTGGGTGAGGGCCATTTTGAGGCCTGGTCCAGGCAGGGCCTGGCCATGTGGCTGGGGGTCAAGGGGCCATTTTGAAGCCAGGAAGTGTGCTCAGGGCCGCACCCAGTTTGCCTTGCTTTCTTCCATTAGGCCCAGGGGTAGTGAGTGGTGCATGGACCAAGTCTTACTGTGGGGTGTCTTGAATTTAAACATCATTGAGGGCATGGATGGCATTGGATTGTGGTGATTTTTGTGTGTTTTTCAACTTTTTGGGGTGGTGTTGGGGCCTGGCCATGTGGGTGGGGGCCATTTTGAGGCCTGTACAGACAGGGCCTGGCCATGTGCTGGGGGTCAAGGGGCCATTTTGAAGCCAGGAAGTGTGCTCAGGCCTGCACCCAGTTTGCTGTGCTTTCTTCCATTTGGCCCAGGGGTAGTGAGTGGGGCATGGACCAAGTCTTCCTGTGGGGTGTCTTGAATTTAAACATCATTAATGGCATGGATGGCATTGGATTGTGGTGATTTTTGTGTGTTTTTCGACTTTTTGGGGTGTTGTTGGGGCCTGGCCATGTGGGTGGGTGCCATTTTGAGGCCTGTTACAGGCAGGGCCTGGCCATGGGGTGGGGGTCAAGGGGCCATTTTGAAGCCAGGCAGTGTGCTCAGGCCTGCACCCAGTTTGCCTTGCTTTCTTCCATTAGGCCCAGGGGTAGTGAGTGGTGCATGGACCAAGTCTTTCTGTGGGGTGTCTTGAATTTAAACATCATTGAGGGCATGGATGGCATTGGATTGTGGTGACTTTTGTGTGTTTTTTGACTTTTTGGGGTGGTGTTGAGCCTGGCCATGTGGGTGGGGGCCATTTTGAGGCCTGGTACAGGCAGGACCTGGCCATGTGGCTGGGAGACAAGGGGCCATTTTGAAGCCAGGCAGTGTGCTCAGGCCTTCACCCAGTTTGCCTTGCTTTCTTCCATTAGGCCCAGGGGTAGTGACTGGTGCATGAACCAAGTCTTTATGTGGGGTGTCTTGAATTTAAACATCATTGATGGCATGGATGGCATTGGATTGTGGTGATTTTTGTGTGTTTTTCGACTTTTTGGGGTGTTGTTGGGGCCTAGCCATGTGGGTGGGTGCCATTTTGAGGCCTGGTACAGGCAGGGCCTGGCCATGGGGTGGGGGTCAAGGGGCCATTTTGAAGCCAGGCAGTGTGCTCAGGCCTGCACCCAGTTTGCCTTGCTTTCTTCCATTAGGCCCAGGGGTAGTGAGAGGTGAATGGACCAAGTCTTTCTGTGGGGTATCTTGAATTTAAACATCATTGAGGGCATGGATGGCATTGGATTGTGGTGATTTTTATGTGTTTTTTTACTTTTTGGGGTGGTGTTGGGGCCTGGCCATGTGGGTGGGGGCCATTTTGAGGCCTGGTACAGGCAGGACCTGGCCATGTGGCTGGGAGACAAGGGGCCATTTTGAAGCCAGGCAGTGTGCTCAGGCCTGCACCTAGTTTGCCTTGCTTTCTTCCATTAGGCCCAGGGGTAGTGAGTGGTACATGGACCAAGTCTCTCTGTGGGGTGTCTTGAATTTAAACATCATTGAGGGCATGGATGGCATTGGATTGTGGTGATTTTTGTTTGTTTTTCGTCATTTTGGGGTGTTTAACTGATGTTCCTCTGGCTTCCATTGCTTTTAGGTGCACAAGAGAACCAACAGTGCCAGGAAGAAGTCCTGCAGCGGTGTGTGCAGCAAAACGTCACGTGACGTCACGTGTGGCCACAGACAAGACAACTCTGCAACTCGTTGAACTGCAGCCTGCTGTTCTGACATCTGAAGAAGATGGGCCAAAAGAAAGGTGGCCATAACGCCTCAGCGAAAAAAGTTGCCAGTGCCACTGCCAGTAGGAAGGAGCAGAAGAAGCAAGTGGCACCACCAACCAAGGAGACTGGTGTACCCACTGACACCTTTTTTGGGAAAAGAAAAACTACGCCTGCAGCAGCAGCGGTGTCCGCCAGGGACCAAGCTGGAAGCAGCACCTCCGCTTCATTGGGCTCAGTGCCACCACGCCAAGTTAGGTCCAAGACCATGAGTGCTGCTGCGGCAGCCACTTTGGTTGTTCAATCACCATCGACCAGTGATGTTGGCTCATCACAAGAAAGTACCATCCAATCAACGCCGGGTGTAACTCAGCTGACGAGTGTTCAACAACCACAGCCGCAACGACAACCACAGGTGCAAGTAGTACAAGCGTAAGTTCATGGGCAAGGAGAGGCGCAAGGAGAGGCACAAGGAGAGGCGCAAGGAGAGGCGCAAGGAGAGGCGCATGGAGAGACACATGGAGAGGCGCATGGAGAGGTGCAACTAGAGGTTCATGGAGCGGCAAAACTGCCTACCACGCGTGTTCCTCCAGAAGTAGGGGCATATCAGGAAATTGATATTGAAGCGGAGGTATCATCCAAGGAAGCCACTCCTCCTGAGGGTGATCCATTGTCTTCCAGATCCCCAGCAAGAAAAAGGTCAAGGAGGGCTACTACTACTACAAGTTCTTCTTCAAGCCCCCTTCATTCTGATGACCTTGATCCTGATTGGAACCCACAAATGCAGTCTGAGAGTGAGGCACGCCATGAGCCGACAAAGGTAGCTAAGCCTAAAAGGAAGGTTCCCGCAAGGCTTCGACTTATGTGTGATGACGACGAACAAGAAGTGGTGTCTTCTGCTGCTGATGAACAGTCTGACGACGACTCAGTCATCACAGATGTCACTCCAGCCCCAGCGGGTATGCAGCAGACAGACATTTTCACCCTATCCCGAATGGCTGCTGAGCGGGATGTGGGCGGCGTGGCACTGGTACCACCACCAACGCAGTTAACTACAACACCAACACGACCTACAGCTTCCATATTTTTTAGTCAGAAGGGCCGGCAGGGACCTCCATCCAGCTCGACCTCCATTACCTCAAGTAGTGGTGCTGTAAGTGAACAACAGAAACGAATTCAGCCACACCCATCCTCCACTTCATCTGGCATTGAAAGTCAAAGTAGCACCTCCACCACCAGCAGACATTTCCAGTCCCCAGTTTGGGACTTCTTTACTGTTAGCCAAAGGGCGGAAAACATGGTTGTTTGTTCGATTTGTAAAGTATTAGTTAGTCGGGGTAAGCTTGGTACCAACTATATTAGCTGACCTACTCCTGTCTCAATTCATAGAGTTTGAGGACGAGCTCTACTTCCCTGACACCGAGGCCTGAAAATGACTTCCTTTTTTCCGTCCTTATTCACTTTTATTCCTGTGTGTCTTTCTTTGTTTTGCAACTTTTACCACAACAAAACTCTAATCACAACAAGTCCATCAGCAGCACTGTCTTCATCTTATTTTCCTTATTGATTTGAAGGTGCCGCAGTCTGCATTACTGAGGTTCACAAGTTAACAACTCAATCATGCTCCTTTATACTCCTCCTCCAGACTCCCCCTATCCATTTCCCTCAAGGCAGATGGATAGATTACGACGAGTCCCCTCAAGTGGGACTGAAATTACTGACTGACTACATGCTTACTGATTGCTGACATAGTTACTTCTGATATTGACAGAAGAGGCTGCCCTGTGAGCCCTCACTTTCGGATGAAGATGCGGACAAAAAGTAGAACAGGTAATGAATAATTGAGAAGATGGCATGCAGTGGACAGCAATGGCTGTCTGGCTCTGATGAAACCAATTACTGTTTGTTTTTTGTGCATGAAATGATGAATCATATGTCTTGTCTTAGTTATTATTAAATCTTTTACACAGTAATTGTAACTCATGTCAACTACTCTGTTTTTTTTACCTTGTTTAATTCAAATTGCACTTCAAATTCAGGGGCCACTATGTTGCATTTTACAATATGCAAACTGTCCTTGGAGTGGACTCACTTGCCAATATACCATGATGATTGATTAAATAATATATCTTTTTTCTTTACAGTCCCTCACTGGGATGGATGGATCATCAGCGTCGGTTTACGGAAGAACTATGGCCAATTCGTGAGTGACTAACAGGTAAACCAGTCTACAACAACTACTACAGCAGAACTAAATGTCTGTCTATTCGTGGTATGTAGTGGTCGAGGGTGAGGCAGTGTACTGTTGTTGTTATGCCAGGCAGAGTCCACTCCAGACAGCAGTTCATGTAAAATTGGGGCTATGTGGCTTGCTGCATACAATTAGATATGCTTTGTCTGTCTGACAAAGAGCCTAGGTATGCTACATCAGGTTGCTTCACTCAGTGGTGCCTGCCTTGACCGTCTGCATCGCACTGCCTCAAGCTTGGGCCAAACATCCGTTATGTTTGCAAAATTTGCTGTTTTTCGTTTTTTCGCAAATCTCGCGAAATTACCGAAAAATCGCAAATTCTTGAGCGGAACGGATTTTTGGCCCATGCTTGCGGCAGGGCCATGCAGACGGTCAAGGCAGGCACCACTGAGTGAAGCATCCTCCTGATGTAGCATACCGAGGCTCTTTGACACAGACAGACAAAGCATATCTAGGGTTTAGGGTTCAGTGCGATTTACTAGGGTTTTTGGGTTTAAGTTGGTAGGGTTCCCGCTGAGACTAGGGTTCAGGGCCCGATGCAGGCTCGTTCATAATGATGTTAGCAAGGTATTAGGGGGGTGTGGTGTTTTTTGGTCCAGAATTGGCAGAATTTTGGCGTTTTTTGGTGTTTTGCAGGCGCATGTGTTTGTGTGAAAACTAAGCGAAAACTAGTCGTAGACCTTCTTCTTCTTCTTCAAAGAGCGCAGTGGTTCGATTTTGTTCTGCCTTGCTGAGATTCTTGGTAAGTTTCAAGAGGATCGAAGTAGTGGAAGTGCTGAAAACAGCAATTTTTTGGGAACAGCGCAATTTGCCATTATTTTAATATACCGGTATTGCATGTTTTTGGGGGGCTGTTTGGGGGTGTTCTAGATTAGTGGGGGTGGGTCGGGGGGTCTGGAAGCACTGCTGGGATCGTCTAATTTTGATTGCGAGTGGTTTGAAGAAAATCCATGGTGGAAAAGGGGGGTTTGGGCCTAGTTGCAGACAGCATTTTGGCACAATTTAAACGGAGGCCTAGCAGTATTGCGTGTTTTTGTGGGGCTGTTAGGGGGTTCTAGATTTTTGGGGGGTCTGGGGGTCTGGGAGCACTGCTGGGATAGTGTAATTTTGATTGCGAGTGGTTTGAAGAAAATCCATGGTGGAAAAGGGGGGTTTGGGCCTAGTTGCAGACAGCGTTTTGGCACAATTTAAACTGAGGCCTGGCAATATTGCTTGTTTTTGGGGGTCTGTTTGGGGGTGTTCTAGATTTGTGGGGGGGTCTGGGAGCACTGCTGGGATAGCATAATTTTCATTGCAAGTGATTTGAAGAAAATCCATAGTGGGAAAGGGGAGTTAGGGCCTAGCTGCAGAGCGCGCATGGAGTGATCTGGGAACTAGGCCGAAAATATTCTAAGTGTGAGAGTTTGCATTTTTGCTTTTTGCCTGTTTGGGGGTGTTCTGCTTTTTTTGCTGGTGGGTTCAGGGGTCTGGGGGCAATGCGGAGAACGTCTAATATCGGGCGCAAGTGTTTTGGAAAAAATCCATGGTGAAAAAGTTTTTCACTTTTCAGACTTTTCGCTCACTTTGGTGTTTTTGGGGGGCTGTTTGGGGGGGTTCCTGGTGTTTGGAGGGGTTGGGGGGTCTTGGACCAATGCTGGGCATGCCTAATTTTGGTTGCAAGTGGTTTGAAGAAAATCCATGGTTGGAAAGGGGAGTTAGGGCCTAGCTGCAGAGCGTGCATGGAGTGATCTGGGAACTAGGCCTAAATCTTTCTGTGTGAGATTTAGCATTTTTGCTTTTTGCCTGTTTGGGGGTGTTCTACTTTTTTGCAGGTGGGTTGGTGGGTCTGGGTCATTGCTGGGAAGGTCTAATATCGGGCGCAAGTGGTTTGGAAATAATCCATGGTAAAAATGTTTTTCACTTTTCAGATTTTTCGCTCACTTTCGTGTTTTCGGGGGGCTGTTTGGGGGGGGTTCCTGGTGTTTGGGGGGTGTTGGGGGGTCTTGGAGGAATGCTGGGCATGCCTAATTTTGGTTGCAAGTGGTTTGAAGAAAATCCATGGTTGGAAAGGGGAGTTTGGGCCTAGCTGCAGAGCGCGCATGGAGTGATCTGGGAACTAGGCCTAAATCTTTCTAAGTTTGAGATTTAGCATTTTTGCTTTTTGCCTGTTTGGGGGTGTTCTACTTTTTTGCGAGTGGGTTGGAGGGTCTGCGGGCATTGCTGGGAAGGTCTAATATCGGGCGCAAGTGGTGTGGACAAAATCCATGGTGACATTTTTTACACTTTTCAGACTTTTCGCTCACTTTCGTGTTTTTGGGGGGCTGTTTGGGGGTTCCTGGTGTTTGGGGGGTCTTGGAGCAATGCTGGGCATGCCTAATTTTTGGTTGCAAGTGGTTTGAAGAAAATCCATGGTTGGAAAGGGGAGTTAGGGCCTAGCTGCAGAGCGCGCATGGAGTGATCTGGGAACTAGGCCTAAATCTTTCTAAGTTTGAGATTTAGCATTTTTGCTTTTTGCCTGTTTGGGGGTGTTCTGATTTTTTGCGGGTGGGTTCAGGGGCCTGGGGGCAATGCGGTGAAGGTCTAATATCAGAATCAAGTGGTTTGGAGAAAATCCATGGTGAAAAAGTTTTTCACTTTTCAGACTTTTCGCTCACTTTCGTGTTTTCGGGGGGCTGTTTGGGGGGGTTCCTGGTGTTTGGGGGGTCTTGGAGCAATGCTGGGCATGCCTAATTTTGGTTGCAAATGGTTTGAAGAAAATACATGGTTGGAAAGGGGAGTTAGGGCCTAGCTGCAGAGCACACATGGAGTGATCTGGGAACTAGGCCTAAATCTTTCTGTGTGAGATTTAGCATTTTTGCTTTTTACCTGTTTGGGGGTGTTCTACTTTTTGCAGGTGGGTTGGTGGGTCTGGGTCATTGCTGGGAAGGTCTAATATCGGGCGCAAGGGGTTTGGAAAAAATCCACGGTGAAAAAGTTTTTCACTTTTCGCTCACTTTCGTGTTTTCGGGGGGCTGGTTGAGGGGGTTCCTGGTGTTTGGGGGTGTTGGGGGGTCTTGGAGGAATGCTGGGCATGCCTAATTTTGGTTGCAAATGGTTTGAAGAAAATCCATGGTTGGAAAGGGAGTTTGGGCCTAGCTGCAGAGCGCGCATGGAGTGATCTGGGAACTAGGCCGAAAATATTCTAAGTGTAAGATTTTGCATTTTTGCTTTTTGCCTGTTTGGGGGTGTTCTACTTTATTGCGGGTGGGTTGGCGGGTCTGGGGGCATTGCTGGGAAGGTCTAATATCGGGCGCAAGTGGTTTGGACAAAATCCATGGTGAAAAAGTTTTTCACTTTTCGGACTTTTCGCTGGCTGTTTGGGGGTTCCTGGTGTTTGGGGGGGTTGGGGGGTCTTGGAGCAATGCTGGGCATGCCTAATTTTTGGTTGCAAGTGGTTTGAAGAAAATCCATGGTTGGAAAGGGGAGTTAGGGCCTAGCTGCAGAGCGCGCATGGAGTGATCTGGGAACTAGGCCTAAATCTTTCTAAGTTTGAAATTTAGCATTTTTGCTTTTTGCCTGTTTGGGGGTGTTCTACTTTTTTGCGAGTGGGTTGGCGGGTCTGGGGGCATTGCTGGGAAGGTCTAATATCGGGTGCAGGTGGTGTGGACAAAATCCATGGTGACATTTTTTTTACACTTTTCAGACTTTTCGCTCACTTTCGTGTTTTTGGGGGGCTGTTTAGGGGGTTCCTGGTGTTTGGGGAGGTTGGGGGGTCTTGGAGCAATGCTGGGCATGCCTAATTTTTGGTTGCAAGTGGTTTGAAGAAAATCCATGGTTGGAAAGGGGAGTTAGGGCCTAGCTGCAGAGCGCGCATGGAGTGATCTGGGAACTAGGCCAAAAATATTCTAAGTGTGAGATTTTGCATTTTTGCCTGTTTGGGGGTGTTCTGCTTTTTTTGCGGGTGGGTTCAGGGGTCTGAGGGCAATGCGGGGATGGTCTAATATCAGAATCAAGTGGTTTGGAGAAAATCCATGGTGAAAAAGTTTTTCACTTTTCAGACTTTTCGCTCACTTTCGTGTTTTCGGGGGGCTGTTTGGGGGGGTTCCTGGTGTTCGGGGGGTCTTGGGGCAATGCTGGGCATGCCTAATTTTGGTTGCAAGTGGTTTGAAGAAAATCCATGGTTGGAAAGGGGAGTTAGGGCCTAGCTGCAGAGCGCGCATGGAGTGATCTGGGAACTAGGCCGAAAATATTCTAAGTGTGAGAGTTTGCATTTTTGCTTTTTCCCTGTTTGGGGGTCTTCTGCTTTTTTGCGGGTGGGTTCAGGGGTCTCGGAGCAATGCGGGGAAGGTCTAATATCGGAATCAAGTGGTTTGGAGAAAATCCATGGTGAAAAAGTTTTTCCCTTTTCAGACCTTTCGCTCACTTTCGTGTTTTCGGGGGGCTGTTTGGGGGGTTCCTGGTGTTTGGGGGTTGGGGGACTTGGAGCAATGCTGGACATGCCTAATTTTGGTTGCAAGTGGTTTGAAGAAAATCCATGGTTGGAAAGGGGAGTTAGGGACTAGCTGCAGAGCGCGCATGGAGTGATCTGGGAACTATGCCTAAATCTTTCTAAGTGTGAGATTTAGCATTTTTGCTTTTTGCCTGTTTGGGGGTGTTCTACTTTTTTGCGGGTGGGTTGGCGGGTCTGGGGGCATTGCTGGGAAGGTCTAATATCGGGCGCAAGTGGTTTAGACAAATTCCATGGTGAAAACGTTTTTCACTTTTCAGACTTTTCGCTCACTTTCGTGTTTTCGGGGGGCTGTTTAGGGGGGGTTCCTGGTGTTTGGGGGGGTCGGGGGTCTTGGAGCAATGCTGGGCATGCCTAATTTTTGTTGCAAGTGGTTTGAAGAAAATCCATGGTTGGAAAGGGGAGCTAGGGCCTAGCTGCAGAGCGCGCATGGAGTGATCTGGGACCCATGCTGAAAAAGTTTTTCAGTTTTTGCTCACTTCCTTGTTTTTGGGGGGCTGTTTGGGGGGGTTCTAGGTTTGTGGGGGTGGGTTTTGAGCTCTGGGGGCACTCCTGGCACAGTCTAATTTTGATTGCATTCGTTTTTAAGGAAATCCATGGTGGAAAAGGGGAGTTAGGGCCTAGCTGCAGAGTGCGTTTTGGCACATTTTGGAGTTAGCGTTCAACCTGGTTGCAGTATCGCATGTTTTCAGGGGGCTACTTGGGGGTGTTCTAGATTTTTGCGAATGGGTTCAGGGGTCTGGGAGCACTACTGGTAATGTATAATTTTGAATGCAAGTGTTTTTAAGGAAATCCATTGTGGAAAAGGGGGTTTGGGCCTAGTTGCAGAGTGAGTTTTGGCACGATTTGGAGTTAGGGTTAGCACTTTCGCATTTTTTCTTGGGGCTACTTGGGGGTGTTCTACATTTTGCGACTGGGTTCAGTGGTCTGGGAGCACTCCTGGGAATGTGTAATTGTTGTGATTGCAAGTGGTTTGAAGAAAATCCGAGGTGATTTTTTTTTTTTAACCAAAATTGCTTTTCTGCGGAGGGCTACTTGGGGGGGTTCTAGATTTTTGCGACTGGGTTTAGGGGTCTGGGAGCACTCCTGGTAATGTCTAATAATCATTGCAAGTATTTTGAAGAAAATCCATGGTGGAAAACGGGTCTTTAGGGCCTAATTTCAAAGTGCGCTTTCTGCTTGATTTATAACTAGGCCTCATCCCCGTCGCAGTATTACATGTTTTTGGGGGGCTACTTGAGAGGGTTCTACAGTTTTGCGCCTGGGTTACGGGGTCTAGGGGCACTCCTGGGAATGTCTAATAATCATTGCAAGTATTTTGAAGAAAATCCACGTTGGAAAAGTGGGGTTTTGGGCCTACTTGCAGAGTGGGTTATGCACGTTTTGAAGTTAGGGTTCAACCTGGTAGCAGTATTGCATGTTTTTGGGGGGCTACTTGGGGGTGTTCTACATTTTGCCGACTGGGTTCAGGTGTCTGGGAGCACTCCTGGGAATGTCTAAGTTTGTTTGCAGTTTTCTTAAAGGAAATCCATGGTGGATCAGCAGAATTCAACCATAGTTACTATTACTATCCTTGTAAAGAAGAACCAGGTTACGCACTTTTGAAGTGATGATTGTATATAATAATAATGTCAGCTCTGAAAACTGAAAGTGTTGTTTTTGCACTACACAGCGTACCTTAGATTTTTTTAACTGGTTCACTTCCTGTTTTTTCCCATTAAAAATTACAGGACGGCTTTTACCATGTGCCATGGAACAAACGCTGAACTCAGACGCAATCCGCAATTACTCATCAGGCAGCCAGTGGACAGAGTGTCTGGTCACCAATATTGATCGACGGAGCGTAAGATGAAATGGAGGAGTATATCGCGAATAAGAGGAATGGCTGGATGCATGCAACTTCAACAATTCAACAGGACAACTACAACATAAAGTTACAGTATTCTCCTTATCTTTTAAATGGTATTGTTGTAGAAAACTTGAACTTCTACGAATGTGACTAGGTGCGTTTCTTCTTTGTTCTCTGCTTCAAAGTCATCTCTCCAGCTATTTCATACGTGTCTTTGCTATTTTTATAACTAACTTAAAGCACTAATAATAAGTGTTTATTCTCTATGAGGGCAGAAAGGCAAGTTAAATTGCGTAATTAATGCAGCCCTGTACTAGTGTCAATGTCAAATTGTTTCCTCATACTTACTAATAAGATGTAGAAAGTACAACTTTTCAGTAACCTAACCATCCGTTTAGCAAACAACTTCATGCATGCAGTAGTGCACTACCTCTATGTCCCTCAAAAGATTTATGGATATCTTTGAATCCCAAAATGTGTTTCTCTTCATTTGTTGTTTGCCCATGCATTGTTTTTTTTCTTCTCTCCACAAAACTTTTCCCAAAAAAACCCATTCCCATCCAATCTTCAAAAACCCTAACCCTCTTCCCCCGGGCTGTGTGGTTTTTCTTTGAGGTATGACTCTGACAACAAGAAATCCCACACACTTGCAGGGGAGGATAAGGTCTAAGCACCAGAAAAATGTTGGAAAATGAAATTTCATGTGTGACATTGTGAATTGAGCATCAAACATCATACTCGTACACATATCAAATCAAATGGTTAATTCTTATGTTTAAGTATCCTTTGCCTTCATAATATTTCTTATAATAGACATAGTCCACGAAACTAGTACTTATATTTAGAATACTTTAGCACTGCGTAGGCCACAATTTATGGCACTGTTCTGTAGCGTACTATCTATCGTACTGTTTCTAATGCTACGCTCAGGCCACTCAATGTTTAATTTCCTTTTTTGTATATGCTGCTCCTGCCAGTGTGTACCACTACTACTACCAGCACAACAATGATATTTGATCCGTCGAGGATTCATGTCAACAACCAACCATTTGCCATGCAGGCAGCCCTGTGGCTACCCCTATTCTCAAGCATGAATCACAGGTAAGATAAGCATTTTGGAAAGGTAGAATAATGGGCTAGGACTGGGAGGAGAGAAGAGACTGCCAGTACTACTAGTAAAGTACTAGTAGGCCTACTGAATTCACTTACTCTGTTACTGGCACTGTGGTACATTTCAGGGCTAGATGTTTCATTCATCCTGGTAAGTTGGAAGAAACCAAACGTCCAGTAACCACCGCCCACCCCCACACAAAATAATATGAACGCGTATACTATGTTTTGGTTTGAAAAATAATTATTAAGAAATATATTCATGTAGTACAAAAATAAAATAAATTAACCCAACTCACCCCCTACCTAACCCCAACCAATGTCCAAAAGTCCAAAAGTCCCCTTTCCCAAACACCCAATTCCCACCCCCCAACAGTCTTTAAAAAAGGGGCAAGGGACAGTCACTTCCTCCTGTGGCGTAGTGTGGACAGCTGTTTCTGCACGTCCCGCAGCTCTTTGCAGAGGTCCCGGAGCTGGCGCTGATGTTTTTCGGCCAACCGCTCCAGGTACTCCACTCTTTTACGGAGGTGGCGCTGATGTACCATCCAAGTTCTGGGGGGGCAGCTGATTGTGTTGCTGCTGTGGGGCGGCGGCGGGAGGCTGTCGGGCCACGGCTCTGTTTGGCTGGATGCTTCTGGCTGGTGGACACGGGGGCACTGGAGGAGGATGCAGTGGTTGCTGTCTCCTCCTCCTGCTCCCGAGCACACAGCCGCCGATAGTCGGCACAAATAGCCTCCAGCTTACGGGCCCTGGCCCGTACATCCATCTCTTTTTGGGTAAGCTTTTTCGGAGTAGCATCTATATGAAGAAAGAAAGAAAAATACTGTAGCCAATATTCCTTGAAATAAAGTCAAAATAATTCAACGGAAAGTTGACTCTCAGTAACACCAGCAAGTAGCAAACTCAGTATAACATTTTGGCATGTATCTTTCCGCCGTCTTTGTAGGCCTGTGACATTACTGGGAGTTTCAGGAATTCCACTGGCAGGACTAGGGATGGACTCACTAATACATACATAGTCAGAGAGTACTAAAAAAGTCTTCTGTTTTTTTCTCTTGTTTTGCAAAAGAAATTACTGGTACGTGAACTTGTGGTAGCAGGCATGGCAGCTCACTCTGCTTGCACCCAAGAAAAACAGACACAAGCCATGATGACGCAGACTCGCAGTACTTTAAGCAGTACATGCAGGTGGGGATAGAAAGCTCTTACTTTTCTATAGGGGTGGCTCTGCCACTGGCCATACTCGGTTACATCAAGGGCTACTGCTCAATGTAATGATACCCCCCCCCCGGGCCTTTACTACAACAAAAGAAGAATGAAGATTATTCAATTCTGATCATATATCATTATCCTGCCGATCACATGATCTTTGGTTATATGATGGACGCCTTTAGGTGCTTTGTTTTGATAGATTGAGTGAACTACAGCGATAGTCCACCCATAACACAGCTGAAATAAAATTATTAACATAGGGAGTGAGTGTGGAACCCATAATTGGGACTTGACTTGATATAATGTTGTCAGCTATACAATCCATACACAATAGATGCTGCGCTTGCAAAGTAAAGTACTGTACTGTTAGTCAAGGCAGGGAGTATTTGTGATCAATCACAAATTCTAGTATTTGGATTTCCTCAGCTTTGCTACTCTGGCACGGACATGCTGTTCAAAGTAACAATCTTTATCCACTCAGCGTCTGCTCTACTACATCATACACCTCTGCTAGTATCGATGAGGAAAAAGAAGATAACATCCAGGCTTCCAAAGTACGTCTATCATTCTTCTTAATGTCTCAAATGTACCAAGTTTTCTTTTTCTCAACAACCAACCAACACCCTTTTCATTATATTTTGGAAACCACCGTCTTCTTCTCTTGACTTGCATTCAAAAACACCATTCTTTACAGTCATAAATGTTAAGACTCGCTCGTCCTTCGTTTCACCCTTCTTTCACTTTTCGTTCTTCACATCCCTAAAGTACATCTGATATGACTTGGCTTCATGATAAAAGTTTGCCAGCTGAGTTAAAGTCAAATAGAGGGGGCCATTGCTTACCCGAGAAGTACCGCCACTAATGCTATTACAAGTCAAGGTTGACTGTCTTCGCCATGATAGCCAAAAAAGTAGTTCTAAATTAGTAACTGTTCTTAACAGTACAGTGTACTTGTACTAGTGTACTGTACAGTACATCATACACTCCTTTGCGAGCCTACTCAAAAATGTCAATAAGTAAGGAGTATAATAACTTAACACCATCCGCCGCCGCTGAGCCTTCCCCCCATCTCCTCCTGGTGGCGCCACTACATCCGCCCCTAGAGTGGAGCCCTCCGCAGTGCTGGCCCCGGGACTGGTGGTCATCTGTGCCGCATCAGATGTTGTGACGTCTAGAAAAAACATGTCATATTTCCAGATGCTATACACAACCCCCTATTTTGTCTCGTAATGGAAGGAAATGTTACATAACACATTTTTTATTACAGGGATTGAAAAAAAGTAACGGTTTTGGGGAGGGTGTTAACTTTTTATATGCTTATTCCATTAAATGCTACACTTCTTAGGGCAACTGATGAATGCTTGCTTAACGTGCACCATTTTTCTAATTACAGAAAGAAGATTACATTGCCCTTCTGCCAACAGGACGATTCACCAACTACTAGTAAGTCATCACCAGCAGTACTTTAAGTACTTTAAAGAAGGTGGTGGCTCCCGCACAGTTTTTCTAATAATTTCATTTGTATGTTAACTATTACGTTAAAGTAATTTGATTCATGGGAATGTTGTTTAAACTTTAACATAATCTATCAGCAGTGCTCGCTCCGAATACTACGCTATTAAAAATAAAGAAATATTTTTTTCATTTCTTAATTGAAAATAAAACTTTAAAACTAACAAACACTGTGTGGTTTTTGTTCACAAGTGAGTGAGCGGAAGGGTTTGAACTACTGCACTTGGCAGTCATGTTTCAGTGACTCAGATAGGCCGGGACTCGGCGGTAGTCTTCTTGTGTTCTTCTGGGTCATAAAATCATTGGTCAGATACACTAGATAGCCGGTCAGGGGATTGGGGGTTCAACTTCTGTTCTGGATCAGAGTTTTGTTTAACACCGTTTGCCGACTGGGCAAGCTTAGCTACCTACACAGACCGACTCATAATCGTAAATAGTAGTAGCACAGAGAGTGATGGTAGAGGCAGGATAAGAATGTAGAAAGTAGTCTAGATTAGAAGAAGATCAAAGACTATTTTGTAAAAAATAGAATTAGGAAACAGTTTGTAATGAATAGGAGCTGTAAAAGTTAGGGAAGTATAAATATTAATATAACAATAGAACAACTTACTGAGGCCAGCAGAAGAGCATGCAAGGGACTGCTGTGACTGTCCACCTTCTTCCACCGGAGTCTCAATGGTGCTGCTAGTCGCCTTGCCCCTGGGAGGTGCTGATGATCATGAAAAAAAGAAACACAAAATGGATGATTGTTTTTTTTAAATATTTGATTTCTTTGACCACAATCTAAAATTATCTCGGGAAAACAAATGAGCAACAATTGCACTACATGTATTACCCTATCTGATCTGGTCAACTAGGAGGATACTACTAGTTCAGTATTGCTGGGTTTGCAGACCGTCTACTTGGAAAGTTATGTAAATCACCAACTAAACCAACAACAAAAATAGACTGCCAGCACTCTGCAGCACGCGACGTGACAGAGACAGTCCGTCATCATGATTGCAGAGTACTAAAAAATGTCCTACTACTACTAATAACAAGTCATAATATACTCAACCTATCAATCCATCACTATGTCTTCTTCTTAGTGGCAGCAGGAGTACAAAGGAAGGACTAGACTTGAGTCTCTAGTCTCTCTAGCATTACGCAGTTCTGTAAAGTACTACACTCATACATATTCTCAGGCCAAATGAGTACAAAGTTGCAAACAAGTAAGCATAGTAGCAACGCCACTGAGGAAGCGAGCACCTGCATTCACAGAAGCTATTTAAACACTATTTTACCAGCAATGTAATCGAATAGGCAGCATTCTTGCTCTTCAGGAAAAACATATATTAGCAATATAACACAGAGCAGAAGAATACAAAGTAGGTATTAAATAGCTACTCACCAAGGCCAGGGATCTGCACACCTAGCAGGTGGAGCATGTCCTGCTCCCGGTCGAGGACATCGGCCCACCGGTGCGTCACTTGGTCGTAGGTGGGCCGGACCCCCAACTCCCTCCGCATGGCCCGGCACACCTTATCCCACCGCTGCTGACGCTCCCGGAGGACATATCCTTTACCGGGCCTGCCCCCTGCTGCCAAGGTCTTAGGGAGGTGGCGCGGAACAAAAAATATCAGGGTGGCCACCTCCACCTCGGTAAAAACCTCCCTGGCCACTACACCGACTCCCCTCAATCGCCCGCAAGGGAGCCGGCTACGGGGTGCGGTACCCTTCCCCTTTGATTTGCCGGCTCCCTTTGCCATGGTCCTGGCCGAAAGAAGAAAAGAATAGGGGGAAGAAAAAAATAAAATAAAAGAGAGAGCTAAACCAAAAAAGTAGTTATAAAGTAACAAAAAGTTGAAAAAAAGACAAAATATAGATCTAGACAAATAGAGAGATAGATAATGAGCAAAAAAGAGCAAAAAAAAGTTCAAAGAAAGAAAGGATGGCAAAGATTCAAGCAGGATTCAGAAAGCATGCACAGGACCATAGCAATGAATGAAAAACAAGATGGCCGCGCCCATTGAGGACCGCGTGGGTAACTTTGCGCGATATTTCCCCCGCGAGCACGCAAAAACACGCGCAAACTCGTAATAGCGTGCCACACACAACGCGAGATTGCCAATAGCGCCCGGAAACGGAAATATGCAACGAGCACAAGATGGCTTCGCCCAAGTACGACCGCATGGGCAACCTCGCGGTCGGTGCGCTGCAAGCGGTCCGTGAATACGCAAATAAAACCCCGTGAACACGCAAAAAAAAACTGCAAATTCGCACGAATTCGCGGATTATGCGGATCACGAATTCGCTTTCGCACGATTTCGCTGACCGCAAATTCACAAATTTCGCCCATACTTAGTGATAGCCATACACCTAAAAGTTACATTACCAATATTTTCTCCAATACCGGACGTAACATTGTTGCATACACTGTCCACAGCACAATGTAATATAGTACAGCCCAGAGATGGTATCATGCATAGATAATGAACACATTGACACAGATAGATAGTGGAAGTGGGTACTGGCATGTGCGCTCGACTCCTTTTTATTATCAGGGTCACATATCCAGTGACGTCTGTGCTGGATGCATGTGGGGTGAGTGCTAGCATCAACTACATCAGTAATCATTGCATCACACACAGAGATTCAATATTAAAAGAATCAATAATTTGTGCTGCAGTAAGGTAGGGACAGTTGATGTGAAATAATACAGAAGTAATTCTATCATAAAAGAACCACAACTTGGGGTATACGACACACAATCAATAGATCTGAAATAATACACAAAAGGATTATATCATAAACACTCCATCAGTTCTAGTGCACTCACATAGCCACATCAAAAGCATTTAGCATGTGCACTGCCAGCAATAATGCGTGCTGTAGACAGGCCGTACTAGGAGCAGTATCTGTTGCCATCAACACTGCATCATCTGCAATAGCAACTCAATCTGAATTGTGAACACTGCTGTCTGCAGTGTTGGCCTCAGAGAGCAGTTAGCAACGACCCACACCTACATAAGGTGACTTGAGCTGCCCAGTGTGTCGTAAGCGAAGCAACAAAAAAGCGTGTTCGGAGCCTGCAATGATACATATGCATGGTGCAGACAGTACGTACTGGAGCAATTTCTTTTCCTTCAAGACTACCTCATCTACAATACCGACTCAATGTCAAATGTGAAAACTGAAGTCAGCAGCACAGGCCAGAGAGAGCATTCAGCAAGGGCCCACAGCCAGGTGGCAATGACTTGAGCTCTACAGTTTGCAATTCGCAAAGCAAAAAAAAATGTGTGCAGAGCCATCAATGATGCGTATGAGTGATGCAGACAGGATGCACTGCAGCAATGTCTTTTCCTACAGGACTACCTCATCTACAATAGCAACTCGATCTCAATTATGAACACTGCTGTCTGCAGTGTAGGTCAGAAAGGGCAGTCAGTCAGCAAGACCCCACAGCCACATGGCATTGACTTGAGCTCTACAGTTTCCAATACGCAAAGCAAAAAAAACGTGTGTAGAGCCTGCAATGATGCATATGAGTGGTGCAGACAGTACGCACTGGAGCAATGTCTTAACCTACAGGACTACCTCATCTACAATAACGACTCAATCTCAATTGTGAACACTGCTGTCTGCAGTGTAGGCCACAGAGAGCAGTCAGCAAGGGCCCACAGCTACATGGCATTGACTTGAGCTCTATAGTTTGCAATACGCGAAGCAAAGAAAACTTGTGCAGAGCCTGCAATGATGCGTATACGTGGTACAGACAGAGCAAACTACAGCAATCTCTTCTCTTACAGGACTGCATCATCTACAATAGCGACTCAATCTGAATTGTGAAAACTACTGTCTGCGTTGTTAATTGAAGGCAGTACTCACACACACAACCATCAATAGGTTTTTTCACTCCCTCTTTACAAAATACAACAACATGAATTACATAAAACTCTACAATAGATAAATAAAAACAATTCGAATTGGGATTTCATCTGTCCACAGTTTACTCTATTCACTGTTGCTTTCAACTTGCAAGATGAATTTGGTCATTGTACTAAACCTATACCTCATCTAAAAAAACTTCTTCAACCAAGTATACTATAGCCTTATAGCCCGTCGTAGCAGGCTATACCGGCTATTAAAAGCCCACTCCAGCATTAAAGGCCCAAGCTGAAGGCGAGGGTCTTTAACAAGGGAGAGAGACTTTGTTAGCCATTATAGCCCAGCTACAAAGGGCTATAAGGCTATTTGATCATTCTGCCACTGGAGGATAGAATGTTCTAACAAATAAAGCAAAGCCTTAACAGAGCGCAAGGGGATTGGAATCCCTGCAGGCTCCCTAAAGTATTTATTCACAGCCAGAGCTGTGAACAAAAAAACTTTGCAATGTTGCAGGCCCAGGCTTATACAAGACATTATAAGAACGGAGCTACTCCATTGTTTTCATTTGAGCTCTCAACATTCTAATGTTCTAATAAAACAATATTGTGTATGTTTACTACTGGATTCTGTAATTAAACAATCACCACTCAATCTAAATTGTGAACCCTGCGAATTGCAGTCTAGAACAGATGCAGTGGTCATTAACACCTCACAGCCACATACCATTTGTTTTAAAAGCATGGAGTTGGTTGCAACTGATCACACAGGGTACACAGAAATGATCACAAACTTTAACTTATGACATCCTCAATCATATATTCAAGACCCCATGCCACTGTTCGCACCTGCTGTACCACAATATGCTCCACCGACTACTGTCAACCATGCCCAATAATCATGTCCAGCAGTTAGCTATGGAAGCACAGAGTATGATGCACCTCAACACACGAACTTCTGAGAAAAGCAAGCAGCAGGTAATATCGGACCTCGTCCATTGTGGGATCAAGACACCGTTCCACTGTTGGGACCTAGAGTTGGTTGCAGCTGGTCGCACTGACTACCTTCATCTCCACTCTCAGATGCAGTTCTAACATTATCCATTGTGGGATCAAGACACCATTTCAATGTTGGGACCTACAGCTCATTGCATCTGGTCGAAGGGAGTACCTCCATCTCCATTCTCAGATACAGTTCTAACATCGTCCATTGTGGGATCAAGACACCGTTCCACTGTTGGGACCTAGTGTTGGTTGTAGCTGGTCAAAGGGAGTACCTCCATCTCCAGTCTCAGATACAGTTCTAACATCGTCCATTGTGGGATCAAGACACCGTTCCCTTGTTGAGACCTAGAGTTTGTTGCAGCTGGTTGAAGAGAGTACCTCCATCTCCACTCTCAGATACAGTTCTAACATCATCCATTGTGGAATCAAGACACCATTCCACTGTTGGGACCTAGAGCTGCTTGCATCTCATCGGAGAGGGTACACTGAAATCATCACAAACTTTAACTTCTGACACCCTCAATCATAGAATTAAGACCCCGTTTCACTGTTTGGACCTGCTGTACCGCAGTGTATTCCAGCGATAGCAGTCAACTAAGCCCAATAACCATGTGCAGCAGTTAACTACTGAAGCACATAGTCTGATGCACCTCAACAGAGGGAAGTCTATGAAAAACCAGCAACAGGTAATATCAGACACCGTCCATTGTGTGATCAACACACCGTTCTAATGTTGGGACCTAGAGCTTCTTACACCTAATCAAAGGGAGTACCTTCATCTCAAGTCTCAGATGCAGTTCTAACATCATCCATTGTGGGATCAAGACACCGTTCCACAGTCTGGACCTACAGCTGGTTGCACCCGGGCGAACAGACTACCTCCATCTCCACCGTCAGATACAGTTCTAACACCATCCATTATGGGTTCAAGACACCGTTCCACTGTTGGAACCAGGAGTTGGTTGCATCTGGTCGAAGAGAGTACCTCCATCTCCACTCTCAGATACAGTTCTAACATCTTCCATTGTGGGATCAAGACACCATTCCACTGTTGGGACCTACAGTTGCTTGCACCTCATCGGACAGGGTACACAGAAATCATTTCAAACTTTAACTTCTCATATCTTCATTCATATAATAAAGACCCAGTTTCACTGTTTGGACCTGCTGTACCATGGTGCAGTCCAGCGACTGAAGTCAACCAAGACCAATAATCATATACGCACACAAGTCTCTCCACGACCTGGGCCCCAAGTACCTCAATGACCGCCTGACCTTCTACACGCCCACCCGCCAGCTACAGTCCACCAGCCTCGCCCTCGCAGCCGTACCACGCATCCGAAGAGCCACCGCCGGAGGAAGATCCTTCTCTTACCTGGCTGCCAAGACTTGGAACTCCCTCCCCATCTACCTTCGGCTGACCCAGGACCATCTCGACTTCAGGAAACAACTCAAGACCTGGCTGTTCAAGCAGTAGCATACCCCTCCCCCCAAGCGCCTTGAGACCCTCCCGGGTGAGTAGTGCGCTATACAAATGGCATGATTGATTGATTGATTGATTGATTATGCAACAGTTAACTATGGAATCACAGAGTCTGATGCCCCTCAACAAAGGGAGCTCTGTGAAAAGCAAGCACCAGGTAATATCAGACATCGTCCATTGTGGGATCAAGACACCGTTCCACTGTTGGGACATAGAGTTGGTTGCACTTATTGAAGGGAGTACCTTTATCTCCACTCTCAGATACAGTTCTAGCATCGCCCACTATGGTATAAAAAACAACGTTCCACTGTTGGTACCTGTCGGACTACTGTGTTAGTAGTATACAGAGCACTCCACAGTGCTGGACCTCAGGCTGGACGCTGTGTGCCTGTGTCGCTGTAGCCAGCGTTAATCTCAGGAGCCTTCGGATAGCTCAGACCTCGGCCCAGGACCTTCCGCCAGCACGTGGTGGGCCCTCTTTCACATACGGCGGTGTCGAAAGGTGAACTGTGGAGCATATATGCGTTGCAGCGGCCATTACACTTTCTAGATACCAGGACGCTGAAAGCATCATTCACGCAGCCACCTTCGGTCACGGCGTCAGCCTCATGGTGCTGTAAGCTGCGCAGACCTGGCAGACATGTTCGCCATTCCGGAAGAGAACCACACCCAGAGAAACGTGCCTCTTCTTCAAACCCCTATACTAGACCCGCGTACACCGAGCCAGCCTAAAAATTTAGGAGGGGCACGTACGCACTACCATTCTGTAATCTTCCCTACTGACTATACTATCATGGTTGTGTCCACTATCCACTTCTCTCAATAGACCATCAGTGTATGTTGACATGTACATGTCTGTGCTCTGCATACTCAACTGTGTTCCCACACCCCCTCATGACTTTACATTAGATACTTTTATAATCGATAATTACTTACCACCTTCACACATACTTTGCTTCCATCTCTCCCCGCATTCTGCATTGTGAGGCAGAGGTGCCATGTCATGTTTTGTTTGTGTACATGGCTAGCCAGGTTTCCCACAGTTTGTAGTGTTGTTGAGTCTGCTAGGTGCACATGTTGTTTTTCATGTTGTATGTGATTATATAAGGTAGCGCATTTATTCACGAGCAGTGGTTTCTACCATTTACATATCACTGTCTTAAAGAGCATACAGAAGTTTTTCTCACAGGTGAAAAGTGCAACAACAATGACAGTCATTCATTACTATCCAAGAATGTCCAACTACACGGCGCTTCTAAGCTTACAGCCCCCAACCTTGCGTCCTTTCTTAAAATCACGCCAACTCCCACAATCTGACTTACATTCGCAAAGCTTTCTAACAGCAGTTGTCTGCTTCTCAATAGGATGCACTCCTACGGAATGTGAGCTGGCACACCGCATGTCCTTACTGTTTCAAACAGAGTAACTTCCTGTGGCAAGGTCTATTCCCACCCACACAAACTAACTCCCAAACTTAAACTTGGCCTTCAATTCTTAGTTTGAAAACAGATTTAAAGAAACAAACCAAATTAAAAGTGCTTTTGTTCTGAACAGTAGTCTCCCTCACTTCTGCAAAAGAAATGTTTCGACTACAGATACCACAAACTTCAAGTAAAATACTCTCCCTTTTAAATAAGAACCGCCCATTACACTTTGTGAATTGTTACACAATTTACAACATATGTCACACTCAAGGTCTAGCCCACTTTTTTAACACGCTCGCCTACAGCCTTCTAACACACTTTCAAATGGTTCTTCCTTTAATAGCAGACTACATTCATTCGATCATCTCTGGAATAACAGGAACAGTGCCCACAATTCTCGCTCTCTTTGTGGCCATCCTACTACTAATTCTACTTCTAGAAATGGCTACGCTCTCTGTGGTAACAACTATGTCTGACAGAATATGCCTCTACGCCAAGCTACATCAATACTCTAAAAAAACAGAAAAACTTTTCGGCTACCTGCCTCTATCTATTATTGGAGCTAGCTACAACATAACATTTATCTACACTTATGCAATATGCGTACATCCATCGTTTAATTTCAAAACTTGCCCATTTGACTGGCGAATGGATGTATGCTCTGCTAACATCCCAACAATCGCTCCAGATATCCAGCAGGTAATGCATTATCTTGAAAACCATGAATGGGATTGTTCTGGCAGTGGAGCAATGTCGAACGCAATGCAAAAAGGAATCGCAGCCGAATGGGATATCTGCGCAGCCGCGAAAGATCTCCTGCAACGTGCGAACTTTCACAACATCGCAGATTGCCTGCCAATTCAGATTGCCTCTTCAAAATTTGAGGAACTTTACTGTCCCTTCCAAGATATGAATTGGATCGCTTCACTTTTCTCAGATGATGGCAACAATAGCCTCTTGGAACATTACGCATCTCAAGCCACTGAAGAACTTCTGGACTGCAATCTCCAAGACTTATAAGAAACTCACGTTATTCTTAAATGGATTTTTTTCCATCTTTTTTTACTTTTTCCTTTACATTTTTTATAATACACTTCAATCCTACCACCTTCATATAACAACTTTCTAAGTATACTCAGACATTTGAACTCTATCTTCATTATTGCCCCTTACGTCTCCATTTTAGCCAGGGATCGGTGATGTATGGCCTATGCAAATACACTATTTACTTCCTAAATTAGCCTAAACCCGACACCCGTTTTGAAACCACGTCTATTCTTTGTGCACACGCCTCTCTGCCTCCCATATTCACAAAGCCCTTTCACACAAATTTACTCAAAGTCAACTTCTGCTCAGAACCTCACAATAAAAATGAAATAAGACAACTTTGTTTAGCAACTGGTTGGCACAGTGTAGTAATCGTAAACAACCTTTATTTTCATTATACAATTTATTCATCCATGTCTAATAGCTATTGTGTAGGTCACATAGAGCTCTAACATATAATGTGCAATTCACTGATGCAGGAGCTTCTATTTGACTACAGCAGAAGCAGTTGAAGTTTGTCTCAGATCAATGCCTTAGCTCTCACCACAGGATTGTTTTTTTGAAACAGCTGAAGACAATAAGGTATAGTTTCACTACAAAGGTACTAAATGTGCTTCTCAGAAGCGCAATGTTTGAATTCATCCTCAAAGTTCCAATGTGGGTAGAACTAGTACCAATTCTGACACGCACCACATTGAATCTACTATACAACAGATTGCTGACTATTCTACTGTTGATAATTTTGTGTAACAAAAAAGCACTGCAAAGGAACCTAAAAAGTTTGTTGATTGCATTTTGCAATTTTTTTTCTTTTTTTTTTTCTTAAAGGATACATGTGTTAATCGTATCCTACCTTTATTTTCCTTACAGAATGTAGAGCCAATTAAGTGTAATAGCTATTGTTATTGTCACATGCAACTGTAACATGTAATATACAATTCACTGATGCTGGAGTTTACGTTTGAATACAACAGAAGTGCTTCAACTTTCATCAGCTGGATGCCCTAGCTCTTGCACCAGTGGGTCTAATTATGACACTTAAATAAAGGCACTTTCTACATAATTTCCAAACTCCATGCCTTTATTACACACACCCACTTTCTTAGACACACCTCATTTCACCATTTTTCTTCTGTGGCATTGCAACATTCTACATTATATTCTTCACGATTATTTCTTTATTCCTGCTTCCTAAAACACTTCATTCCGGTCTACAGACCGGTTGGGGTGACTTGTTCGCTTCCCACTCCCTGTATAGTATAAACACACACTAACACTACTTACACCGGTATGCTACAGCGGCCAGTATCCTATAGCACCCACAGCAAATCACTTTACAACAATAAACTCATGACTTACACTCACAGTTTCATCCCCGACTCTTGAGACTGGTACCAGTGAGTACTTTGTTTCCCACTCCCGCTATACTCCAAACACATAATAACACCACCTGCACACATATGCTACAACAGCCAGCATGATACACTGCCCAGAGCACATCAGTTTACAGCACTCAGTTATAGTTGGGCTACATGACCATGTCATGAGTGATGTAATATGTGACGTCATCAGCAGTGCATGGCAGGCGCAAGTTATAGTGAGTCCAACTAACTATAACGTGGGAATTTCATTGGTTTTATGCGAGTAAAATTTCCAGCTAACTATAACTGGTGTCAAACCTATGGTTTTTTCAGTGAATTTCATAGGTTTGGTAAATGCTATTTCCTAACTATAACGTGTGTAAAACCTATGGTTTTTTCAGTGAATTTCATAGGTTTTTTAAATGCTACTTCCTAACTATAACGTGTTTAAAACCTACGTTTTTTTCTGTGAATATATATATATATATTACCTACTGGCGGTCGCCAGTAGGTATATATAGTTAGGATTTTTTCTCTATGGGTTTTTTGAAAATTCTATGTCTAATAACTTTGGCGTTTGTGGACGGAATCGGCTGAAATTTTCAGGAAAATGGCACATTTTGTTTCTGAGCAGCCCTTGAAAATTTGGGGGGGGTTCGTCCAGTGGGGGCCGAGAAAAAAGGGGGGTCCCAAAACGTGTTTTTAACATTGAGTTTTCCATAGGGCGGTTGGCCTCACTTTTAGCCCGAACGGCTGAATGGATTTGCACGAAACTTGGCAAAATTGTAGGGACTGGTAGCCCGATGTGCCTTTTGTAGGTCTCAATATATGTGCTCCAGTGGATTTTGAGAAATTAACGTTTAAAAAAAGATATATATCTGTAACAGCGGACCGGTTAGCGCTCTGGTTCGCGGACTTTTCGCACAACGGAGCTTTGTGAAGCGAAGCTGATTGGTTCTCCGGCGTCTGTCAACATTCCAAACAGTCCGTAGCGGCCGCCATCTTGTCTCTCGGTAGGATCGAGAGACAAGAGGAGGTCAAAACAAAGGGGGAAATAACTATAAGGGGGCATAGTAGATCCTCGCTGACCCCCTAGGTTTGATGTGGAGGTTTTAAAAGGGCCCCGCGGGGCAAAAAAAAAAAATAATAATAATAATCGAACGGCTGAATGGATTTGCACGAAACTTGGCAAAATTGTAGGGACTGGTAGCCCGATGTGCCTTTGCTAGGTCTCAATATATGTGCTTCAGTGGATTTTGAGAAATTAACGTTCAAAAAAAGATATATATCTGTAACAGCGCACCGCTTCGCGTACTTTTCGCGTTACGGAGCTTTGCGAAGCGAAGCTGATTGGCTCTCCGGTGTCTGTAAACATTCCAAACAGTACGTAGCGGCCGCCATCTTGTCTCTCGGTAGGATCGAGAGACAAGAGGAGGCCAAAGCGAAGGGGCAAATGACCATAAGGGGGCATAGTAGATCCTCGCTGACCCCCTAGGTTTGATGTGGAGGTTTTAAAAGGGCCCCGCGGGGCAAAAAAAAAAAATAATAATAATAACCGAACGGCTGATGACCATAAGGGGGCATAGTAGATCCTCGCTGACCCCCTAGGTTTGATGTGGAGGTTTTAAAAGGGCCCCGCGGGGCAAAAAAAAAAAATAATAATAATAATCGAACGGCTGAATGGATTTGCACGAAACTTGGTAAAATATTAGGGACTGGTAGCCCGATGTGCCTTTGCTATGTCTCAATATATGTGCTTCAGTGCATTTTGAGAAATTAACGTTCAAAAACAAGATATATATCTGTAACAGCGCTCCGCTTCGCGGAGATAAAATTATATGTGTATTACCTAGCTGTTGCTAACACCAGTTAGCGACGGCTAGTAGGAGATAGCGACCATCTTGGGTCCCACTTTGCATGTGAGTGATATTTATCACTAATGACATGCAAAGTGGGCATGCCAAGATGTTAGCGACTGGAAACAGTCGCTAACATCGCTATCTCCTATTATCAACTTTTGGAAATATTCGAGATAAGCGCGAATATCTCCAAAAAGTAACAGCTGCCCTGAGCAGTTCTTAGCCATGTTATCCAATGGGAGGTGGATAACATGGCTAAGAGCATTAGCTCGGTAATGCATGAATATCGCGGAGTTTTCAGCGATATTAATGCATTGCGCTCGTTTTTTATCGTATTTGCGATAAACCTTGATAATAGCAAGGTTTATCTGCGATAATTTCTGACGGTAAAAAAATCTTTGCAATGCATCGTTAGGGATAAATATCGCTTAACTTTGGTAATATGCCCCAACGTCTGTTAACGTTCGATTCGAAGGAAATCAGGAATTGTTGAAAAACATTGTGTGCGCCATCTTGTCTTTTTTCAAATGCCACACTTTTGTCGTGCACGGCAGCCATTTTAGATGCCTTGACCAGATCCACTCTGTGCACGCTGTCGATCCTTAGCATGGCTCCCCACCCTCGCAAGCATCTCCCCCAGGCAGTGGTCACCCCCGCTCTCTGTTTTATGCATGGGTAATAAACCTCCCCCCATCTGCGCTGTTCTTCCCTGAGAATCACACCCTGTGCCCGCCCGACACCTCCCTTTCGCCCTATTCACTACCGTACCCTCTGACACTCCTTTTCCTCTGTGTCCGATTGTCCAGGCCGGTCCTAGGCTATCAGCTAGCCCTGCAGATGTAGTTTATGGCCACAGCTGTAAAGAATCACCCGTCTTCAAAGGAGTTATAGTAGATCAAGGCCCACACTCGATGAGATCCGTCACAGCAGAAGCGTTGCTATTATCTGAAAACCATCCTGTATTGTGATTGGGGAGGGGACCGAGCGTGAAGCGGAAGATTCCAGGGATGACTCTTTGTACATCAAAGTTTTTACAATTATGTGTCACATTAAAAATATATAGCACTCCGACAAAGTAGTAAGATTATAAAACTTTAATAATTTATAAATATATACAAGAAAACAAAAATAGTAATAACATATAAACATTTTTAGAGAAAAACAACGAAGTAGCGGTCGGCTGTGCGAATAGTCCCAACGCAGCACAACGTCCAGATTTCCGGCGTGGGGCGTCGCGGGGGGTGGGTGATCAGTAGCAAACTGTTGTGCGAATAGTTCCAAGGCAGCAGAACGCGCCGAAATCTAGATGACACGAAAGTGATGTCTAGTAAGTTGCCACCCAGCAAATAACGGCGTGGGGCGTCGCGGGGGGTGGGTCATCAGTAGCAAACTGTTGTGCGAATAGTTCCAAGGCAGCAGAACGATGGCACCAAGGTGATGTCCAGTAAGTTGCCGCACTGGTTTTGGTATCCTACAATGCTGCTCCGAATAACGGCGTGGAGCGCCCCGGGGGAGGCGGCGTGAACGGGCCTCTCCAGGTGGAGTCTCATCTGTTTTAGTGGGGCGCCCCTTTACTGTTTCAGTTGCCATTCCGTCCGCTTTTGGTCCACTGTGTCAAAATCCGCCATTCAGCTGAGTTGCGCCCACTCTTGCGGTGCAGCGATAGGCGGCTGTCACAGGACTCTCAAAATGGCGGCAGGCTGTTTCCTTTTTGGGCCTGGTCCACTGAAATGGCCCTGGGACACCTTGGAAATCGGACGCTTTTCTGCTAGGTCTTGGACCCCATTCTCGAAAGCGTCCCCTCCGCCTTGAGAATTCATCAAAAGTTTTGGGGGCTCCGACTCCTGCAGGCTTCTGGTGGGGAGCGGCTGCCATGATTGCTCGCGGAATGACCACGACTGAGCTACGAGATGGTGGTGCTTTCATGCTGACGCCAGCTTCAGTCTGAAACATCCAGAAACAAGGTGGGGCTTTCATCGTTTGGGGGAAAAAAAAAGTTTTCATCCAATGAAAAGTGTTGTTTTTAGGTCATATGATCAAGCCTTCCATCATTAGGAAACCAAAAGTAAAATGAACCAATGAAAAGTTTTATAAACAAGTCACATGACCTGTTATGCGGCATAGGGTATAAAATGCGGAGAAAATACGTTGGCACGTGAGGCGGCGTCAGTAGCGGACCGATGTGCGAATAGGCCGAAGGCAATACAACGCACCAAGATCCGGATGGCACCGAGGTGGTGTCATAGTTGAGAGTTCTGAGCAGCGGTTGTAACACTGTCTGAAGCTTATTTGCAGCTGCTGCAGCTTCACTACGCGCCAAGATCCGGATGGCACCGAGGTGGTGTGTAGGAAGTTGCCGCACTGGTGTGGCCATCCTACAATGCTGAAAGTCGGCGTGGGGCGCCCCGTTGGCCTGTGAGTTTGCGTCAGTAGCGGACCGATGTGCGAATAGGCCGAAGGCAGCACAACGCGCCAAGATCCGGATGGCACCGAGGTGGTGTCTAGTAAGTTGTCGCACTTCTGTGGCCATCCTACAATGTTGAAAGTCGGCGTGGGGCGCCCCGTTGGCCTGTGAGATGGTGTCAGTAGCGGACTGATGTGTGAATGGGGCCAAAGGCAGCGCAACAATATTTTCTACTATATTTCCGGTGTAGAAGACACCACAAGGCGCTGAGATGCCAAGATCCGGATGGCACCGAGGTGGTGTGTAGCAAGTTGCCGCACTGGTGTGGCCATCCTACAATTCTGAAAGTCGGCGTGGGGCGCCCCGTTGGCCTGTGAGATGGCGTCAGTAGCGGACCGATGTGCGAATAGGCCGAAGGCAGCACAACAATATTTTCTGACTGACACCACAAGGCGCTGAGATGCCAAGATCCGGATGGCACCGAGGTGATGTCTAAGTTGCGGACTGATGTGCGAATGGGGCCAAAGGCAGCGTAACAATATTTTTTGTATGGAAGATACCACTAGGCGTTGAGATGCCAAGATTCGGATGGCACTGAGGTGATGTCTAGCAAGTTGGTGTGGTCATCCTACAATGCTGAAACTCGGCGTGGGTCACCCCATTAGCCTGTGAGATGGCGTCAGTAGCGGACCGATGTGCGAATAGGCCGAAGGCAGCACAACGCGCCAAGATCCGGATGTCACCGTGGTGGTTTCATAGTTGAGAGGCACTTCATCTGCAGTGGGGCGCCGAGATCCGGATGGCACCGAGGTGATGTCTAGCAAGTTGCTGTACTGGTGTGGTCATCCTACAATGCTGAAACTCGGCGTGGGTCGCCCCATTAGCCTGTGAGATGGCGTCAGTAGCGGACCGATGTGCGAATAGGCCGAAGGCAGCACAACGCGTCAAGATCCGGATGTCACCGTGGTGGTTTCATAGTTGAGAGGCACTTCATCTGCAGTGGGGCGCCGAGATCCGGATGGCACCGAGGTGATGTCTAGCAAGTTGCTGTACTGGTGTGGTCATCCTACAATGCTGAAACTCGGCGTGGGTCGCCCCATTAGCCTGTGAGATGGCGTCAGTAGCGGACCGATGTGCGAATAGGCCGAAGGCAGCACAACGCGCCAAGATCCGGATGTCACCGTGGTGGTTTCATAGTTGAGAGGCACTTCATCTGCAGTGGGGCGCCGAGATCCGGATGGCACCGAGGTGATGTCTAGCAAGTTGCTGTACTTGTGTGGTCATCCTACAATGCTGAAACTCGGCGTGGGTCGCCCCATTAGCCTGTGAGATAGCTGTTCTTTGGATTTGGGCCTGGCTCGTCTGCTGTAGTGGGGCGCCCCTTTACCGTTTCAGTTGCCATTCAGCTGAGTTTCGGCTGCTCTTGGTGCTACAGCGACAGGCGGCTGCAACAGGACTCTCAAAATGGCGGCCTGTTCTTTGGATTTGGGCCTGGTCCACTAAAATGGCCCTGGGACACCTTAGAACTCGGACGCTCGATTTTTTTTTCCTTTCCTGTACATGCAAAAAAAGGTAAATGCCCGGTACGTTACACGCTTCATCTGCCACGATGAACTCTCCAGAGGAACCGAAAAAAAATATAGTTGTGGTAACTATACCATGCATCGTCATATGGAGAGGTGGCACCAATTAATTATAGTGCTGCATAAAAGAGAGATTTGGAGGAGAACCCGTGACCTGCTAGTACATTCATCAAAGAAGTGGCACTGAGAGCTTCAGAGGCAAGGGAAACGGTCCCAAATATTTAGAAGAACTTTGGAAAGATTAAAATGACATGTTTAGATTGTGGCAAATTAATTTCATGTGGACAGATGAGTGTTACTCTAATAAATACAGCATATGAACATCATCATAGTCGATGGTTGGTAGAGACATTTTGACTATATCCTGGACCTGCCCGTCCTCGCCCAAAATGGCGCCAGAATAAATGGGACTCGTAACTCCTTGTTGTGTACTGGTTGCAGAACCTTGAAATCACGAGATACGTATGCAGTTTTGAAGCACATGGCGGGCGGGGACGAGAATTGATTGAATATTTCGACATCCCTATTGATATTAAGTTCTGATGTGTTATTGATTACTGTACTGTTGAAAGTTCGAATTAACGTCACCCATGGTACTTGCCCGCAAATGTATATCTAGATAATTTTATTGTAACTGGCCCTGTCGTATTTTAATTATAAAATGTACGTCCACCGATTCCGTAACTGTTAGACACCTTAGTTCTTGCAACCTAATGGCCCGCCCGTTACGTTCCTCTACAGTGTAAATGTCTATTCATCATATACGATTACAGTTTGCTCCGTGGCCGGCCCACGTGGTTATAGGCTCGTATTTGTATAATGAAATTTTCACAATAAAGGTTTTTAAAAGAAAACATGGTAGTAGTATATACATTGGTAAAGTTTTTAATAATAGTCACTGTTTTAGAATCATTAAAAGGCAAGTGAAATAAAGCAGACCAATTACATGAAGGGTAAAAGGTATAATACGAAGGAACGCAGTAAAGATAAATGGTCAAGGGCTGTTGTGTTTTCTATTCCTGCAACATAAAGTGATCGATAAGAATCTCATATTCAGGCGTATCGGCGACTAAGACAGCAGGTCGACCCTCTTTTGCTCAACGGCTCCGTCATGGGACGAAGAAACGCTCTTTTTCTCGAAAAAAGGAATATATTTTACTTGCAGGACAGTTGTAAAATTTCCGGGAAAGTACATTAGCCTGGAACATTATAACATATATTTAAGAAAAAATAATGTTCGGAAGTAATGAAAAGCGTAATTTTTAGGTCATATGACCAAGCCTTTCATCATTACAATAAGAAAAGTAAAATGAACCAATGAAAAGTTTTATTAACAAGTCACATGACTTGTTATGCTTACGTTACGCGCTGCGCGCCCCGGATGACTTCCGGATGCGCTAACGCGGCGCGTCATATGACGCATTACGCGACAACGCAGGTACAGAATATAGTCAAAATGTCTCCACCAACCAGCGGTCGGAACACAACCCCTTTCAGCAGGCTAAATAGTTCTGTTAAATGACAACAGAAGGGACAGGCAACAAGAACCATCAGTCAAAGAGGGGAGGGCTAGTTCTTCTCTACCGGGTTACATTGGGGCGCTACCGGAACTGATCGAATTGGTAGTCTACAGTGTTTCTGGATGTTTCAGACTGAAGCTGGGGTTAGCATGAGAGCAGCACCATTTCGTAGCTCCGTCGTGGTCATTCCGCAACCAATCATGGCAGCCGTTCTTTATCGTTATTTTGGGCGGGGTGGGTGGCGGAGCCGAGCTGTTTTGCAGCCATCATTGTGTGGAGTTCAGTTCATCTCACTAGTTTTGTATTTGTCATGAGGGGTTGTTCCTAATGTTTCTATTTTAGCGAGGTCAAAAAGAGATCCTATTAGTGGCCTACTGATTTTGCTCAATTCCTTTTCTTTTTTTTTTTACACGATTTTTCGTTATCTGCAAAGACTAAACAGAGTATTGCGACTCTGTGTTTGTTTGTAAATAGAGAATGAACCAAAGAGAACTAATTCTAAAACAGTAAATACTTGGATAACAATGAATCAAATGGAGAGAGAAGCAGGCACGACGGATTACAATGGGGGCAAAGACCTGCGTTAACTACCTTTCACTATCTGCAAAGAGAGAGTACTCCTAATAGAAATGAGGGGGGGGGGGGCACCATTCAAAGCAGATCAGTGTGCATAAACACGAAAATGTTTTCACTTACCACGTACTTGACATTCGACAGCTTATGATATTTGCTATTAAAAAACCATTGAAATTCACTGAAAAAACCATAGGTTATAGACCATATATAGTTAGGAATTAGCATTTACAAAACCTTGAAAATTCACTGAAAAAACCATAGGTTATAGACCATATATAGTTAGGAATTAGCATTTAAAAAACCTTATTTTACTCACACAAAACCATTGAAATTCCATATATAGTTAGTTGCACTAACTATATATCGCGCACCTGCAATCCACTGCTGATGATGTCACATATTACATCATTCATGACATGGTCAGTGACATCACTGATGACATCACTGATGACATCTCAAATGACATCACTGATGACATCACTGATGACAACATCCAGTGACTGTATGTTTCTGTAAAGTTAAAATGTGTCTTACATATTGAAGAATGAGTGGAAGTATAAGTGTCTGGACAAAGGATTTAGTAGGTGCATGACTGAATGCATGAGTGAGTGATTAAATGTGTCTCACTGAGTGCATGGGTTAGTGACTAAAGTGTCTTAATTTGTGCATCATTATGTCTGTTGTTCTGTAAACTGCTGCATGTTTTGATCAGTAGCTATATAATTAACTATATGGGTTACTGATTGATTGTCCAAGTATTTGTATGGGAGACTGAGTGTGTGTGTGGCTGGCTGGGAGGTGTGTGACTCTGTGCAGATCAATGTGTACTTGTATCAATGATTGTATAACAAGGTAAGTATGTGTTAGTATATGTTTGAAAATGTAAGGTGCTCTATGTTTAACTGTATAGACAAGAAAATGGAAGTGTCATTGATTCTTTACAGGACTGACTAGGTGTGTGAGTAACTCCATGGATGAGTGGCAGACTGTGAGTGTCTGTATAGGTGTATGAGTGCATATGATAGTGTTGTAAAGATGAGTGATTGTATGTATGAATGATAGTATGGGTGAATGAGTGAAGGTGTGTGTAGACGTAGGAATCAGTGAGTGCGTATGTAGTAACTAGTATTGGTGTGTCAATGGTTTCAAAAATTATATTCTGTATTTAACACTGGGTGAAACAGAGGTTATATTAAAATGTGAGGAGATGCATTGTATTGTCACATGAATGATATCATCAGTGATGTGGTCATTGATGTCAAATGAGATGTCATCAGTGATGTCATCAGAGATGTCATTTGAGATGTCATCAGTGATGTCATCAGTGATGTCACTGACCATGTCATGAATGATGTAATATGTGACATCATCAGCAGTGGATTGCAGGTGCGCGATATATAGTTAGTGCAACTAACTATATATGGAATTTCAATGGTTTTGTGTGAGTAAAATAAGGTTTTTTAAATGCTAATTCCTAACTATATATGGTCTATAACCTATGGTTTTTTCAGTGAATATATATATATATATATATATTCACTGAAAAAACCATAGGTTATAGACCATATATAGTTAGGAATTAGCATTTACAAAACCTTGAAAATTCACTGAAAAAACCATAGGTTATAGACCATATATAGTTAGGAATTAGCATTTAAAAAACCTTATTTTACTCACACAAAACCATTGAAATTCCATATATAGTTAGTTGCACTAACTATATATTGCGCACCCGCAATCCACTGCTGATCATGTCACATATTACATCATTCATGACATGGTCAGTGACATCACTGATGACATCACTGATGACATCTCAAATGACATCACTGATGACATCACTGATGACAACATCCAGTGACTGTATGTTTCTGTAAAGTTAAAATATGTCTTACATATTGAAGAATGAGTGGATGTATAAGTGTCTGGATGAAGGATTTAGTAGGTGCGTGACTGACTGTATGAGTGAGTGATTAAATGTGTCTCACTGAATGCATGGGTTAGTGACTAAACTGTCTTAATGTGTGCATCATTATGTCTGTTGTTCTGTAAACTGCTGCATGTGTTGATCATTAGCTATACGAGAGGCTATATGTGTTATTAATTGGTTGCCCAAGTATTTCTATGGGAGATTGAGTTTGTGTGGGGGTGGCTGGAAGGTGTGTGACTCTATGCATAGATGTGTGAGCAGTTTATTCACTAGGTGTATGAGTTCAAGAGTGCATGTGGAAACAGCTACATGGGCAGTTGACTGTGTGCATGAGTGTATTGATGAGTGAATGGATATCTCAATGCTACATGTCATAGTAAGTACATATGTAAAACACAGTACATGTGAGAGTTGGCATATATAAATAACTGTGCATGAGAGCCACTGAATGAGTGAGTGGTTGTATCGATCATTGTGAACTTGTATCAGGGATTGTATAAGAGAGTAAATATGTGTTAGTATATGTTTCAATAAGTAAGGTGTGTTTAACTGTATAGTTGAAGAAATGGAGGTGAGATTGTTTCTTTGCATGACTGACTGGGTGTGTGAGTAACTCCATGGATGAGTGGCAGTGTGTGAGTGTCTGTATACACTGAGTGTATCTAAGGTTATATTAGAGTCTGAAGAGGTTTATCGTATTAGCACAAGAATGATGTCAAATGAGATGTCATCAGTGATGTCATCAGTGATGTCATTTGAGATGTCATCAGTGATGTCATCAGTGATGTCACTGACCATGTCATGAATGATGTAATATGTGACATGATCAGCAGTGGATTGCGGGTGCGCAATATATAGTTAGTGCAACTAACTATATATGGAATTTCAATGGTTTTGTGTGAGTAAAATAAGGTTTTTTAAATGCTAATTCCTAACTATATATGGTCTATAACCTATGGTTTTTTCAGTGAATTTTCAAGGTTTTGTAAATGCTAATTCCTAACTATATATGGTCTATAACCTATGGTTTTTTCAGTGAATTTCAATGTTTTTTTAATAGCAAATATCATAAGCTGTCGAATGTCAAGTACGTGGTAAGTGAAAACATTTTCGTGTTTATGCACACTGATCTGCTTTGAATGGTGCCCCCCCCCCTCATTTCTATTAGGAGTACTCTCTCTTTGCAGATAGTGAAAGGTAGTTAACGCAGGCCTTTGCCCCCGTTGTAATCCGTCGTGCCTGCTTCTCTCTCCATTTGATTGATTGTTATCCAAGTATTTACTGTTTTAGAATTAGTTCTCTTTGGTTCATTCTCTATTTACAAACAAACACAGAGTCGCAATACTCTGTTTAGTCTTTGCAGATAACGAAAAATCGTGTAAAAAAAAAGAAAAGGAATCGAGCAAAATCAGTAGGCCACTAATGGGATCTCTTTTTGACCTCGCTAAAATAGAAACATTAGGAACAACCCCTCATGACAAATACAAAACTAGTGAGATGAACTGAACTCCACACAATGATGGCTGCAAAACAGCTCGGCTCCGCCACCCACCCCGCCCAAAATAACGATAAAGAACGGCTGCCATGATTGGTTGCGGAATGACCACGACGGAGCTACGAAATGGTGCTGCTCTCATGCTAACCCCAGCTTCAGTCTGAAACATCCAGAAACACTGTAGACTACCAATTCGATCAGTTCCGGTAGCGCCCCAATGTAACCCGGTAGAGAAGAACTAGCCCTCCCCTCTTTGACTGATGGTTCTTGTTGCCTGTCCCTTCTGTTGTCATTTAACAGAACTATTTAGCCTGCTGAAAGGGGTTGTGTTCCGACCGCTGGTTGGTGGAGACATTTTGACTATATTCTGGACCTGCGTTGTCGCGTAATGCGTCATATGACGCGCCGCGTTAGCGCATCCGGAAGTCATCCGGGGCGCGCAGCGCGTAACGTAAGCATAACAAGTCATGTGACTTGTTAATAAAACTTTTCATTGGTTCATTTTACTTTTCTTATTGTAATGATGAAAGGCTTGGTCATATGACCTAAAAATTACGCTTTTCATTACTTCCGAACATTATTTTTTCTTAAATATATGTTATAATGTTCCAGGCTAATGTACTTTCCCGGAAATTTTACAACTGTCCTGCAAGTAAAATATATTCTTTTTTCGAGAAAAAGAGCGTTTCTTCGTCCCATGACGGAGCCGTTGAGCAAAAGAGGGTCGACCTGCTGTCTTAGTCGCCGATACGCCTGAATATGAGATTCTTATCGATCACTTTATGTTGCAGGAATAGAAAACACAACAGCCCTTGACCATTTATCTTTACTGCGTTCCTTCGTATTATACCTTTTACCCTTCATGTAATTGGTCTGCTTTATTTCACTTGCCTTTTAATGATTCTAAAACAGTCACTATTATTAAAAACTTTACCAATGTATATACTACTACCATGTTTTCTTTTAAAAACCTTTATTGTGAAAATGTCATTATACAAATACGAGCCTATAACCACGTGGGCCTGCCACAGAGCAAACTGTAATCGTATATGATGAATAGACATTTACACTGTAGAGGAACGTAACGGGCGGGCCATTAGGTTGCAAGAACTAAGGTGTCTAACAGTTACGGAATCGGTGGACGTACATTTTATAATTAAAATACGACAGGGCCAGTTACAATAAAATTATCTAGATATACATTTGCGGGCAAGTACCATGGGTGACGTTAATTCGAACTTTCAACAGTACAGTAATCAATAACACATCAGAACTTAATATCAATAGGGATGTCGAAATAGTCAATCAATTCTCGTCCCCGCCCGCCATGTGCTTCAAAACTGCATACTTATCTCGTGATTTCAAGGTTCTGCAACCAGTACACAACAAGGAGTTACGAGTCCCATTTATTCCGGCGCCATTTTGGGCGAGGACGGGCAGGTCCAGGATATAGTCAAAATGTCTCTACCAACCATCGACTATGATGATGTTTATATGCTGTATTTATTAGAGTAACACTCATCTGTCCACATGAAATTAATTTGCCACAATCTAAACATGTCATTTTAATCTTTCCAAAGTTCTTCTAAATATTTGGGACCGTTTCCCTTGCCTCTGAAGCTCTCAGTGCCACTTCTTTGATGAATGTACTAGCAGGTCAGGGGTTCTCCTCCAAATCTCTCTTTTATGCAGCACTATAATTAATTGGTGCCACCTCTCCATATGACGATGCATGGTATAGTTACCACAACTATATTTTTTTTCGGTTCCTCTGGAGAGTTCATCGTGGCAGATGAAGCGTGTAACGTACCGGGCATTTACCTTTTTTTGCATGTACAGGAAAGGAAAAAAAAATCGAGCGTCCGAGTTCTAAGGTGTCCCAGGGCCATTTTAGTGGACCAGGCCCAAATCCAAAGAACAGGCCGCCATTTTGAGAGTCCTCTTGCAGCCGCCTGTCGCTGTAGCATCAAGAGCAGCCGAAACTCAGCTGAATGGCAACTGAAACGGTAAAGGGGCCCCCTACTACAGCAGACGAGCCTCCACCTAGGAAGGCCCATTCACGCCGGCTCCCCCCCCCTTCGGGCACCCCACGCCGTTATTCGGAGCAGTATTGTAGGATGGCCACACCAGTGCGGCAACTTGCTAGACATCACCTCGGTGGTAACCGAATCTCAACGCCTTGTGGTGTCTTCTATTCAAAAAACATTGTTATGCTGCCTTCGACCTATTCGCCGCAAGTGCGCACACAACTCAACTGCATAGCTTGCTAGACACCACCTCGGTGCCATCCGGATCTTGGAATCTCAGCACCTTTTGGTGTCTTCTCTTCAGAAAATATTGTTGCGCTGCCTTTGGCCCCATTCGCACATCAGTCCGCTACTGACGCCATCTCACAGGCTAATGGGGCGCCCCACGCCGACTTTCAGCATTGTAGAATGACCACACCAGTACAGCAACTTGCTAGACATCACCTCGGTGCCATCCGGATCTCGGCGCCCCACTGCAGATGAAGTGCCTCTCAACTATGAAACCACCACGGTGACATCCGGATCTTGGCGCGTTGTGCTGCCTTCGGCCTATTCGCACATCGGTCCGCTACTGACGCCATCTCACAGGCTAATGGGGCGACCCACGCCGAGTTTCAGCATTGTAGGATGACCACACCAGTACAGCAACTTGCTAGACATCACCTCGGTGCCATCCGAATCTTGGCATCTCAACGCCTAGTGGTATCTTCCATACAAAAAATATTGTTACGCTGCCTTTGGCCCCATTCGCACATCAGTCCGCAACTTAGACATCACCTCGGTGCCATCCGGATCTTGGCATCTCAGCGCCTTGTGGTGTCAGTCAGAAAATATTGTTGCGCTGCCTTTGGCCCCATTCGCACATCGGTCCGCTACTGACGCCATCTCACAGGCCAACGGGGCGCCCCACGCCGACTTTCAGCATTGTAGGATGGCCACACCAGTGCTGCAACTTGCTGGACACCACCTCGGTGCCATCCGGATCTTGGCGCGTTGTATTGCCTTCGGCCTATTCGCACATCGGTCCGCTACTGACGCCGCCTCACGTGCCAACGTATTTTCTCCGCATTTTATACCCTATGCCGCATAACAGGTCATGTGACTTGTTTATAAAACTTTTCATTGGTTCATTTTACTTTTGGTTTCCTAATGATGGAAGGCTTGATCATATGACCTAAAAACAACACTTTTCATTGGATGAAAACTTTTTTTTTTCCCCAAACGATGAAAGCCCCACCTTGTTTCTGGATGTTTCAGACTAAACTGGCGTCAGCATGAGAGCACCACCATCTCGTAGCTCCGTCGTGGTCATTCCACGAGCAATCATGGCAGCCGCTCCCCACCAGAAGCCTGCAGGAGTCGGGGCCCCCAAAACTTTTGATGAATTCTCAAGGCGGAGGGGACGCTTTCGAGAATGGGGTCCAAGACCTAGCAGACAAGCGTCCGATTTCCAAGGTGTCCCAGGGCCATTTCAGTGGACCAGGCCCAAAAAGGAAAGAGCCTGCCACCATTTTGAGAGTCCTGTGACAGCCGCCTATCGCTGCACCGCAAGAGTGGGCGCAACTCAGCTGAATTGCGGCTTTTGACACAGTGGACCAAAAACGGACGGAATGGCAACTGAAACGGTAAAGGGGCGCCCCACTACAACAGATGACACTCCACCTGGAGAGGCCCGTTCACGCCGCCTCCCCCGGGGCGCCCCACGCCGTTATTCGGAGCAGCATTGTAGGATACCAAAACCAGTGCGGCAACTTACTGGACATCACCTTGGTGCCATCGTTCTGCTGCCTTGGAACTATTCGCACAACAGTTTGCTACTGATGACCCATCCCCCGCGACGCCCCACGCCGTTATTTGCTGGGTGGCAACTTACTAGACATCACTTTCGTGTCATCTAGATTTTGGCGCGTTCTGCTGCCTTGGAACTATTCGCACAACAGTTTGCTACTGATGACCCACCCCCCGCGACGCCCCACGCCGGAAATCTGGACGTTGTGCTGCATTGGGACTATTCGCACAGCAGACCGCTACTTCGTTGTTTTTCCCTAAAAATGTTTATATGTTATTACTATTTTTGTTTTCTTGTATATATTTATAAATTATTAAAGTTTTATAATCTTACTACTTTGTCGGAGTGCTATATATTTTTAATGTGACACATAATTGTAAAAACTTTGATGTACAAAGAGTCATCCCTGGAATCTTCCGCTTCACGCTCGGTCCCCTCCCCAATCACAATACAGGATGGTTTTCAGATAATAGCAACGCTTCTGCTGTGACGGATCTCATCGAGTGTGGGCCTTGATCTACTATAACTCCTTTGAAGAGGGGTGATTCTTTACAGCTGTGGCCATAAACTACATCTGCAGGGCTAGCTGATAGCCTAGGACCGGCCTGGACAATCGGACACAGAGGAAAAGGAGTGTCAGAGGGTGCGGTAGTGAATAGGGCGAAAGGGAGGTGTCGGGCGGGCACAGGGTGTGATTCTCAGGGAAGAGCAGCGCAGATGGGGGGAGGTTTATTACCCATGCATAAGACAGAGAGCGGGGGTGACCACTGCCTGGGTGAGATGCTTGCGAGGGTGGGGAGCCATGCTAAGGATCGACAGCGTGCACAGAGTGGGTCTGGTCAAGGCATCTAAAATGGCTGCCGTGCACGACAAAAGTGTGGCATTTGAAAAAAGACAAGATGGAGCAGACAATGTTTTTCAACACTTCCTGATTTCCTTCGAATCGAACGTTAACAGACGTTAGGGCATATTACCAAAGTTAAGCGATATTTATCCCTAACGATGCATTGCAAAGATTTTTTTACCGTCAGAAATTATCGCAGATAAACCTTGCTATTATCAAGGTTTATCGCAAATACGATAAAAAACGACCGCAATGCATTAATATCACTGAAAACTCAGCGATATTCATGCATTACCGAGCTAATGCTCTTAGCCATGTTATCCACCTCCCATTGCATAACATGGCTAAGAACTGCTCAGGGCAGCTGTTACTTTTTGGAGATATTCGCGCTTATCTCGAATATTTCCAAAAGTTGATAATAGGAGATAGCGATGTTAGCGACTGTTTCCAGTCGCTAACATCTTGGCATGCCCACTTTGCATGTCATTAGTGATAAATATCACTCACATGCAAAGTGGGGCCCAAGATGGTCGCTATCTCCTACTAGCCGTCGCTAACTGGTGTTAGCAACAGCTAGGTAATACAGATATAATTTTATCTCCGCAAAGCGGAGCGCTGTTACAGATATATATCTTGTTTTTGAACGTTAATTTCTCAAAATGCACTGAAGCACATATATTGAGACCTAGCAAAGGCACATCGGGCTACCAGTCCCTAATATTTTACCAAGTTTCGTGCAAATCCATTCAGCCGTTCGATTATTATTATTATTTTTTTTTTTTGCCCCGCGGGGCCCTTTTTAAACCTCCACATCAAACCTAGGGGGTCAGCGAGGATCTACTATTCCCCCTTATGGTCATTTGCCCCTTCGCTTTGGCCTCCTCTTGTCTCTCGATCCTACCGAGAGACAAGATGGCGGCCGCTACGGACTGTTTGGAATGTTTACAGACACCGGAGAGCCAATCAGCTTCGCTTCGCAAAACTCCGTAACGCGAAAAGTACGCGAAGCGGTGCGCTGTTACAGATATATATCTTTTTTTGAACGTTAATTTCTCAAAATCCACTGAAGCACATATATTGAGACCTAGCAAAGGCACATCGGGCTACCAGTCCCTACAATTTTGCCAAGTTTCGTGCAAATCCATTCAGCCGTTCGATTACTATTATTTTTTTTTTTTTTTGCCCCGCGGGGCCCTTTTAAAACCTCCACATCAAACCTAGGGGGTCAGCGAGGATCTACTATTCCCCCTTATGGTCATTTGCCCCTTCGCTTTGGCCTCCTCTTGTCTCTCGATCCTACCGAGAGACAAGATGGCGGCCGCTACGGACTGTTTGGAATGTTGACAGACGCCGGAGAACCAATCAGCTTTGCTTCACAAAGCTCCGTTGCGCGAAAAGTACGCGTCCTGGGACGCTGCCTGGTCCGCTGTTACAGATATATATCTTTTTTTAAACGTTAATTTCTCAAAATCCACTGGAGCACATATATTGAGACCTACAAAAGGCACATCGGGCTACCAGTCCCTACAATTTTGCCAAGTTTCGTGCAAATCCATTCAGCCGTTCGGGCTAAAAGTGAGGCCAACCGCCCTATGGAAAACTCAATGTTAAAAACACGTTTTGGGACCCCCCTTTTTTCTCGGCCCCCCCTTGACGAACCCCCCCCAAATTTTCAAGGGCTGCTCAGAAACAAAATGTGCCATTTTCCTGAAAATTTCAGCCAATTCCGTCCACAAACGCCAAAGTTATTAGACATAGAATTTTTCAAAAATCCCATAGAGAAAAAATCCTAACTATATATACCTACTGGCGACCGCCAGTAGGTAATATATATATATATATATATATATATATATATATTCAAAACAAGGGGTGTCCCATTTCAAAAGACACACGGAGCACACTTTGGAGTTGGTTTAAGCATCTTTTAGTTGCACACAGCATGACGCGTTTCGTCTATCGACTTCCTCAGACGCTGGGTGCACTACTGGGAAGCTGTTGTTGCACCACCATTTAAAAAGTCAGCCTTTGCTCCTCCTCTGTCCGATGACAGCGAAGAGGGACTCTCACCATTGTCCTCCCTCTTCTGGTTTTTGGCTGCCATTTTACAGTGTGTTACTAGTTATTTATTTTTATTGATGACACTCACTGGTTCGTGGATGATTTTAATTGTTGAGTCCTCCACTGGGTTTGGATATCACACACTTGATATTTTTATCGGGCAGTACATACTGGAGCCTCTCGGTCCGCTTCTCTCCTTATTACGCCAACCGCTGCTTGTTATTCCGTTTTTATGTATTTCGATGTCAGTCACCGTGAATACCCTGTGTTAGTCACAAGACAAAGCGGAATTCCCTTCCAACGGCGGTTCTCGCAGGTTTAGTATCCTCAGATTTCAAAAACAAATTGCCGCTTGCCTGCCGAACTACTTGAGGCGGGTGCATCCTTTGTACAAGCGGCGTTGCACAAGTTAAATTCAAAACAAGGGGTGTCCCATTTCAAAAGACACACGGAGCACACTTTGGAGTTGGTTTAAGCATCTTTTAGTTGCACACAGCATGACGCGTTTCGTCTATCGACTTCCTCAGACGCTGGGTGCACTACTGGGAAGCTGTTGTTGCACCACCATTTAAAAAGTCAGCCTTTGCTCCTCCTCTGTCCGATAACAGCGAAGAGGGACTCTCACCATTGTCCTCCCTCTTCTGGTTTTTGGCTGCCATTTTACAGTGTGTTACTAGTTATTTATTTTTATTGATGACACTCACTGGTTCGTGGATGATTTTAATTGTTGAGTCCTCCACTGGGTTTGGATATCACACACTTGATATTTTTATCGGGCAGTACATACTGGAGCCTCTCGGTCCGCTTCTCTCCTTATTACGCCAACCGCTGCTTGTTATTCCGTTTTTATGTATTTCGATGTCAGTCACCGTGAATACCCTGTGTTAGTCACAAGACAAAGCGGAATTCCCTTCCAACGGCGGTTCTCGCAGGTTTAGTATCCTCAGATTTCAAAAACAAATTGCCGCTTGCCTGCCGAACTACTTGAGGCGGGTGCATCCTTTATTTATATATATATACGAGACGCCATTCTTTTCCACAGTCGATCAGATATATATATAAAATTTTTATGGCAAAATGAAACCCCTCATTTTGTTCCTTTTCAAATTAAATGTATTACCACTTCATTCCAATCAAGATGACTTCAGGTGTGCCATACTTTTGTCATAAGTAAGACTGTTAGCGTTCTAGTTGTTCTTTAGAACACTCTGGGACATTCTGTCATTGGGCTATAGTTGGGCTACATCTAGCTGATATTTGGGCTACATTTGGGCTCTTTTGTCTCTGCTGGCCATCTTTGGGCTACATTGGGCTACATTGGGCTACATTGGGCTACATTTGGGCTCTAACATATATATAGCCCAATGTAGCCCAATATATATTTTTTCAAAGGTAATTTTCACAGCAACTACTGAACAGATTTACACCATTCAAAGAAAAGCGTAATCTGTGAGCCGGACTCTACCTTTCTACCAAATTTCTTATAAATCCATTCAGCCGTTCGAGCTGTAGCCGTGTCTAAACGTCCCTATGGAAAATAACATGGGGAAAACACGTTTTGGGACCCCCCTTTTATCTCAGCCCCCACTTGACGAATCCCCCCCAAACTTTCAGGGAAGGAGCGGAGCGGAGCAGGCCATCTTCTTTGAGAAATTCGCATAGATTCGTCCACCGGCGTCAAAGTTATTCTCAATAGAATGTTGCGGATTTCCTATGGAAACTAGGTCCTAACTATAACTACCTACTGGCGACCGCCAGTAGGTAATATATATATATATATAGATATATATATATCACCTACTGGCAGTCGCCAGTAGGTAGTTATAGTTAGGACCTAGTTTCCATAGGAAATCCGCAACATTCTATTGGGAATAACTTAGGCGCCGGTTGTTGAATCTTCGCGAATTTCTCAAAGAAGATGGCCCGCTCCGCTCCGCTCCTTCCCTGAAAGTCTTAGGAAGATTCGTCAAGTGGGGGCTGAGAAAAAAGGGGGGTCCTTAAACATGTTTTCCCCATGTTAATTTCCATAGGACGATTAGACACGGCTACAGCCCGAACGGCTGAACGGAATTACAAGAAATTTGGCAAAATGGTACAGTCTGATTCTCAGATCGCCCTTTTGTTTAAATGGTGTAAATCCCTCCAGTAGTTGTTGAGAAAATCAAATGTGAAAACATTTATATATCTGGGCGGAGCCTAACCACACATCTCATCGTGAGATCTGATTGGCTGTCAGCACTTCATCCAAGAAGTGTTGGCAGCCATCTTGGGACCAATATACATGATAGCACCTCATTAAAAAGCATTGCAGTTAATAGAAGGTTTTAGGACTTTAGTTACATTATAAATCATTTGTTGATGGTAATATACTCATTTTAGGAATTGTGGTTTGTTCTAAGGTGATTTTACCATGTGAAAAAGCCTTCTGCTGGGATATCATGAATCTTGTCAGAAAGACAACTATTATCTCATGCTTTTCCCATAGTGGTTTGGAAGGGGATCTATAACTAAACTGAAAGCATATTTTCTTTAAATTCACATTATCTTTCTCAGTCATGTGAGAATGAAGTCTGACATTCTCAGTAAAACATGAACATCCAACAAGGACAGAGACTGTCAGTTGATTCCTTTGTGTTCTACTGCAGCTTCCCAGAGTGTTCTAAAGAACAACTAGAGCGCTAACAGTCCTACTTATTACAAAGGTATGGCACACCTGAAGCCATCTTGATTGGAATAAAGTGGTAACTATTAAAACATTTAATTGAAAAAGGAACAAAATGAATAGAAAGTATGATTAGTGCTGCAGAAAGAAAAATTAGGGCACATTTTGAGTGACTTCTCAAATCCTCTTCTATTTCATTAAAACAATTCTGACATGCAGTCTCCCAAGATGGCCACCAGAGACAAAAGAGCCCAAATGTAGCCCAAATATTACCCAGATGTAGCCCAAGTATAGCCCAATGACAGAATGTTCCAGAGTGTTCTAAAGAACAACTAGAGCGCTAACAGTCTTACTTATGACAAAAGTATGGCACGCCTGAAGTCATCTTGATTGGAATAAAGTGGCAACACTTAAAACATTTAATTTGCAAAGGAACAAAATGACGGGTTCATTTTGCCATAGAAATTATGATTAGTGCTGAAGAAAGAAAAATTAGGGCACATTTTGACTTCTCAAATCCTCTTCTATTTCATTAAAAGAATTCTGACATGCAGACTGAAACATGCACTTTGAATACCAGCAGCAGACTTCCCTGGTGAGCAGTAGCTTTACTACAGTGATCTAATGAGCAACTAGAGTGCTAACATTCCGAATTTATGGCAAATGTGTGACACATCTGAATGCCTTCTTGATGGAACCAAAGTAAACACGCATTGAAAATGCAATAGATCTCGCCCTCATTTAAGTTAAACCCATTCTGTTTGTAATGAGGTGGCTTTTTAGCTTTGCTTTTATTAGTGTTTTTCAAACTTTCATGTAAATAACATGCATATGTATGCATATATGTATATGTATGCATGCATTTATATTTGTATTTATATAGATATGCAGATTATATATGTTTATCTACAGTGGTAAATTTAACAACTATGACGCTTACAAAAGCAGAGGAACAATTGCTAGCGTTGGGCCTCAACTACTGCCCAAATACCGACTTTAATTATGCCACCACAAGAATTGACATTTTCAAATTTATAAGAAAGTTGAAGTTACGAAAGTTTTTTGCCATGAAAATTGTATGGGATGAGAAAAAATCTAGAACATCCACTGCAATAGAATCTAATCTACAGGCCTCGGAAGTACCAACCTTGTGGGCGTTACAAGAATTAAATAATGAAGAAGAAAGTGACTCACAATTACCAACACAAATAAAGTTACGAGAAATGAATTTACTTCAGAAGGGTGCAGGAGAAAGCCCTTTCAAGCCTAAATCAACATTTATCCCTCTTATGCCAAAGGACGCGATAGATGTGTTCCATGACCGTGTTACAGAAGAAATGAAAAAAACAAACTGCCAAATAAATCACAATAAACGCAGACCTAACCAGCAACAGATAGAGTTCACCAACTTGATGGAAAAAATAAACAAGAATCCAGAGGTAGTGGTGAAAAAATCAGACAAAGGGGGCAATATTGTTCTTTGGCGCAAAATAGACTATGATGCAGAAGCAAAGCGGCAGTTGGACAATACAGACTGCTATGAAAGAACATCAATGAAAATATACAATAAAGCCAAAGACAATATTAAAAAAGAATTGCAAAAATGGAAGAATGAGGGGTTAATAACTAGCGAAAAATTTAAATTCATGTATAACACCCATCCAGTAATGCCCTTCTTATACTTGCTGCCCAAACTACATAAAGGACAAATTCCCATACCAGGCCGTCCAATAATATCAGCCATCAATGGCATGACGGAACAAATAGGACAGTATTTAGACTTTTATCTACAAGATTTGGTCAAAGGTATGCCATCATACATAAAAGACACTGGTGATTTCTTGAAACGGATTGACAAGATGGTGTGGACTGATGACTTAATGCTTTTAACTCTAGACATCGAGTCGCTATACACTAGCATTAATCATGAACAAGGTCTGCAGGGTGCAAAACATTTTTTGAATACTCGACCAGCAGAGTATGTACTTCACAGTAAGATGCTCATGTCATTAATCACTTGGAGCCTGAACAATAATTTCTTTGCTTTTGGCAAAGAGGTGTTTAGACAGAAGCGAGGAGTGGCCATGGGGGCCTGTTTTTCCCCGAGCTACGCATGTTTGCACGTTGGGTTCTGGGAGAGGCAGGTCCTCATGGGACACTACCGACAAGAAATGGAACAAAGAATCTGTCTATGGGTACGCTTTATAGACGATGTGTTTATTGTTTGGAGGGGTGACAGTCAAAGTGCAAAAGAATTTGTTGAAAAATTGAATATAAATGATTACAACCTGTATTTTACGTCTCACTGTAGCGGGAGCACAATTGAGTTTTTAGATGTTCAAATACAGGTAGCGGGCAACAAATTAACCACCACTGCATACAGAAAGCCAACTGCAGGAAATGCGACCCTCCATGCGTCAAGCGCACACCCAAAACATCTAATTGCCAGCATACCCTACGGGGAAGTATTGCGTCTAAAGCGCATATGCAGTACCCCCGAAGAATATGAAAGATGCAAAAATGCAAGTCTAGAGAGGTTGCGAGCCAAGGGGTATACTGAAGATATGCTTATTAGAGCTACAATCAAGGCAGATGAAAGACCTCAAATAGAATTATTAGCATTCTAAAGGAAGACCTTTCAGATAAACCTCAGGTAACCTTTAGAAAATGCAAAAACATGGCCACCTTTGTATCACAACCACTGACAGCAGGGGCTCCTGCATCTATGCGGTTGCCAACTAAACAGGGTTTCCATAAATGTACAACCTGCCGGGCATGTAACTTTGGTGTAAACACCACTAAATATAACACCCCTTTTAGTAAATGTGAACATAAGATCAAAGGCAATTACGACTGTCGTACAGAATTCGCTGTATATATACTCACATGTACGTGTGGGCTCAGATACGTGGGCAGCACTATCAAACCAGTGCATGTAAGAATATTACAACATATGCGAGCGATAATCAACAGTGATCCCACCTATCCGGTAGCAAGCATTTTAAGGCAATACATGATAAAAACATCAATTGTTTATCCTATTATGTCATTGATGCAGTACCGGTACTCAAAAGAGGTGGGGACAGAGAAAAGCTTTTGAGGCAGTTGGAGACAAAATATATTTTAAATCTGAATAGTAAGTCTCCATACGGATTAAATAACACGGAAGACATGCACACGTTCTTATGAAAACTGTAAAATATAAAGCAAAATACAGTAAAAGATTAATCAGATTTTTATGCAAATGCACAAGCCAATCTCTTATTCCTAATTTCTAAATACACTTACATTTTTCCATTTTTTGTATTTGCACTGCAGATAACATATTTGGTTTTGTGCCTGGGCACGGACTCTTAACCATAGTAAGTTGTAAAGTACCAAGTATGCAATGTTAATTTATCGGTTTTAAGGATAGTTATTGTTAGGCATTGTTTTGCACATATAGAAGGAGGATTTTCCTTTATGTACTGTGACTGCGTAATTTTGCACATAATTGGTTTTAGAAGGCATTTATGCCGTTATTTTCTAAGAATTTGTTATTTTAGAATTTTAACATAAACCAATGCGTCATATTGCACAACAGTGGATTGAATTTTAAGCATTTATGCTGCTATATTGAATATTCTAGAATGTGATTAATTTTAGAGTTTTTTTTAATATTGTAAAACGTAATGAAATGATGTTGCACATATTTATTATTTATTTAATATTTATGGCATGATTTTTACACATTTATAAAATGTTGCATGTCTAAACAGTGACTATCAAAAAATGAAACCGTTAAGAATATATGAATAATGAGAATGTTATACGGCATACATAAGGGAAAAAGAAAGAAAAAAATGCATTGTCTTAAATAGTATGTCTACACTTTCTAGCACCACGTGGTGAGAATGGTTGAAAAAATAAGTATTTATTGTGGAAGGTTACTGCATGGTCGCCATGTGATCAAGGTTACTTGGTAACCGAAACACGTCATGCCAGAGAAGGATCTTGATAAGAGAGAATAAATCTTCCTGAAATATTTACCTGCTGCGTGGTGGTCCGGTACTCTGTGGTACAAAGTACGCCGAATGCAGAGTTTACAAGGATGTTTATATATGATGTATATATATATATATTCACTGAAAAAACCATAGGTTATAGACCATATATAGTTAGGAATTAGCATTTACAAAACCTTATTTTACTCACACAAAACCATTGAAATTCCATATATAGTTAGTTGCACTAACTATATATCGCGCACCCGCAATCCACTGCTGATGATGTCACATATTACATCATTCATGACATGGTCAGTGACATCACTGATGACATCACTGATGACATCTCAAATTACATCACTGATGACATCTCACTTGACATCAATGATCACATCACTGATGATATCATTCATGTGATAATACAATGCATCTCCTCACACTCTAATATAACCTCTATTACACCCAGTGTTAAATAGAGAGTATAATTTTTGAAACCATTGACACACCAATACTAGTTACTACATACGCACTCACTGATTCCTATGTCTACACACACATTCACTCATACAATCATTCATACATACAATCACTCATCTTTACAACACTATCATATGCACTCATACACCTATACAGACACTCACACTCTGCCACTCATCCATGGAGTTACTCACACACCTAGTCAGTCCTGAAAAGAATCAATCACACTTCCATTTTCTCATCTATACAGTTAAACACAGAACACCTTACATTTTTGAAACATATACTAACACATACTTACTCTCTTATAGAATCACTGATACAAGTACACATTGATCTGCACAGAGTCACACACCTCCCAGCCAGCCATACACACACTCAGTCTCCCATACAGATACTTGTGCAACCAATCAATAACCCATATAGCTACTTATATAGCTACTGATCAACACATGCAGCAGCTTGCACAACAACAGACATACTGATGCACACTTTCAGACAGTTTAGTCACTAACCCGTGCATTCAGTAAGACGCATTTAATCACTCACTCATACAGTCAATCACGCACCTACTAAAACCTTCATTCAGACACTTATACATCCACTCATTCTTCAATATGTAAAACATATTTAAACTTTACAGAAACACATAATCACTGGATGTTGTCATCAGTGATGTCATCAGTGATGTCACTGACCATGTCATGAATGATGTAATATGTGACATCATCAGCAGTGGATTGCGGGTGCGCGATATATAGTTAGTGCAACTAACTATATATGGAATTTCAATGGTTTTGTGTGAGTAAAATAAGGTTTTGTAAATGCTAATTCCTAACTATATATGGTCTATAACCTATGGTTTTTTCAGTGAATTTTCAAGGTTTTGTAAATGCTAATTCCTAACTATATATGGTCTATAACCTATGGTTTTTTCAGTGAATTTCATTGGTTTTTTAACAGCTAATATCTGTAGCTGTAAAATGTATTCTTCTTTAAATCCAAAAATATATTTTATATGTTTATTAATAACTTTTTTTTTTAATATTTTTTTTTCTTCGTTCCCGCTTCGCGAATCGGGAAGCTTCCCGTTAGCTGACCTTCATGCCGCGAAATAGACCGCGAGCCGGTAAACGTTTCTTTACCGCAACTGCCGCGTTAGAAAACAACATCGTGACGCCTCCCGTCCGCATGACGTTTCGCGTTGTCGCGTGATACGTCATATGACGTGCTACGTTAGCGAACTCGTACGCTTACCGAGTCGCAAAGCACAGGTTTCTGGAAGCAAACCGGGAGGCCCTGCAAAGCGCGTAACGTAAACACAGCAGGTCATGTGACTTGGTAATAACACTTTTCATTGGTTCATTTCACTTTCGGTTTCCTAATGATGTAAGACTAGGTCATATGATCTAAAATGAACACTTTTCATTGGTTGAGAACTATTTTTTTTCCCAAATGGTGAAAATCCCTCCTTCTTTCCTCACTCTGACTTTCATCATTGTGAGAGAAAGACCCTTTGTTACCAGTGAGCAATGGCTTCTTTACTAGCTTCAGCTGGTGCTTCCCCACCACCTCCACCACATCCAAGGAAGAGTGGACCACCTGCTAAAGTTATAATTCAGCAAGAAGAGGAAGAAGAGGAACAGGACGACCTAGATAATCTCCCTATTATGGCCAGAAGATCTGTTGTACCGGAAGTAACGGGACCAGAGGGCAGGGAGATGGTGCCAAATATACAAACGAGATTTCGTGAAGTAAAACAAGTCTGCGTACATTGCAGTGGATTCATTTGCTACGGAGAAAGTAGCATCACTCTGATCAACAGAGCTATTGACAATCATGCTCATGTTTGTCCGAAACTCCCCAAACAATAAATTCTTTTTTTTTGTTTTCTTGCTCCTGTTGAGCCCTTTACAATGAATCGTTTTCGTTGCCCCCTCCGAAAAAAAACCAAAAAAAATATAAAACTGTTCAGAAAAATTCAAAAAAAGTAAAAAAAAATTCAGAAAAATAATAAAAAAAATATAAAACAACAAAAACAATTTAAAAAAAAGTTCTTTTCAGAACTACCTCCCCGTTATTAAAAAATTGGTACAATATTTGCAACTGTGCCAACCTCTATTTCTCTTAGTTCGCTTCCCAGTTCGCTCCCCGGTACGCGAACCGGAAGCGAACCAAAAATTTTTTTTTTTTTAAAAAAGAACAGTAAGTATAAGGGAAGGAAACAGACAGTTATGTTAAAAGAAAGACAGCTATAGGGGAGTAAACTAGAGATACTATTACCCGTAATCCACTGCTGATGATGTCATATATTACATCATTCATGACATGCTCAGTGACATCATCAGCAGAGGATTGCGGGTAACAGTATCCCTAGTTTATTCCCTATAGCTGTGTTTCTTTTAACATAACTGTCTGTTTCCTTCCCTTATACTTACTGTTCTTTTAAAAAAAAAATTTTTAGATCAGTCAGAAACAGTGAAAGTAATGAAATATAAAAGACTACGTAGAATATGAGCACTGTATGCAACAACTTTGACACTTACAGAAGCCTCACCTTCTCCATGCCTCCTACACAGTTCTACATGTACATCATAAATGCAAACAGAACAGAATTAATTATACATGTTAAATGGTTTATTTTTGCTGTTCTCAGAATGTATCAAATTTCACTAAAACAGTGACTTGAAGGTATTCATCATATAACAGCGGGGAAAAAAAAACACAATCAAAATGATTGTGTTTAAAAAACCCATACAACATTACAAATCAGAATTCAGAACTCCTTAAAGTTAACTTACTTTCCATGACGGCCAAGGATGTCCTATGAACAGCTTACACTCTGTTGTGCTGTTATTACTTTCAACCCGCCACTTTCTGAAAGAAAACCTCCATCGTTTTCAAAAACATGTTACATACAATAAATGACTTCTTGCTCTCTACCACAAGATTCCACAAGGCCAAATCTTGTCAGAGCCATGTATAACTCTTGGATTTCTTGTTAGCCAATCCCGTCTTTTCGCATTTCCGCAACTTTCAGAATTAAAATGTTGAAGATCATTTACACAATCCTGGACTAGTAATATCTTCCCCTTCTTGCTCAATCATGTTCTACATTTCCTATCACACTGATACTGCTTACTATGAAGCAGACTTACACTACCTTTATGACTAGTACAATTATTTAATTCTCTACATCACTTTTAATCACAAAGCAATGTAAAACAGTAGACAGCATTGCAGACTTACATTCCCTATACTCCATGTTTTGATTGGCTGCTTCAATTAGCTTATAAAGAGAAATAGTTTTTCTGAACTCATTCAAAGTGCACGTATTTCTCAATAACGTCCAGTGTTATGGTAAAAAGTTATGTCTCTGTACTACACTTATCCTCAAGGCAAAATAGTGTAGGAGCCATGAGAACTTCTTGAAATTCCTCAGAGCACATCCCGAGATTCTTTCCCTAAAATTTTGGTTTTAAAAACACCAGGTAAGAGTTTTTAAGGTCATATGGCAATTTTTTTTTGAAAATTAAAACAGAATCATTGCAGAATGACCAGCCATTTCTACACTTTAAATAAGCTGTATAATGTCCTGATGTTATTGAAGGACCATCATGATATATAATTGCTACAGTTACAAAAGTCCTTCCTGATATTGACAACTGTGAAGCCACAAAATTTTTAATTAAAGTTGTCAATTTTGTTCCATCAGGCCTACATCGTTGGAACATTAAAATGACATACTGGCCATATGTTCGTATAAATAATGTGGACATCATTTCAGATTTACATTGCCTACACTCCATATTGTGATCAGCTGCTTTTATTAGCTTATTAAAAGAGACTGATTTACTGTCTGGCAAAGTTAAATATATAAATCTTTCTGAGTCTACACTAGTACTACTTGATACCCTACAGTTCTCGCAGTCATGCTGCCATTGATAAGAAAGCCCAAACAGGTGATCTACATCTACACCTTCAGCATGCAATACATCAAGCATATACATTAAAAACTCCTGACAATCTTGCTGACTATTTTGAGAGAATTGTGTTTGGCCTGAACATCTGTCTAACAGATTTCGAATTTCAGACACACTTTCTATGTTTGTTCTATCAGTGCTACATTTCTCTAACACAGAATTTAACAAACTGCAAAATCTTTGATCAGAATTGACCACAATCTCTTCTTTTACATTTTGTAGAGAAAACAAAACATTAACCACTACATTAGCATAGCAGTTGACACCAGAACTGTTTTCAAATTGAAAACCAACAACATCTTCAACAGAATCCTTTTTATTTCTGCTTATAATTTCAGGTTCATCGACTTTTCGTCTTTTTGCTACAACCTCCCCAGTATTGGTCACATTTCTTCGTTTCCGGCCTACCACACGTTTCTCAAACAAAGGATACTGAGGCAAATGTGGCGCATACTCTCTTCTCAACCTATTGTATTCCTTAACACAATCTAGATCCGCACAAATGTTTGTGACATCACACTCAATCAAGTACAATCCCGATAAAGTCCTAACTCGTGACAATGCCACATATGCCATACCCTCCTTGAACACAGAACTGCCAATATTCACCAATGCACAGTCTACACTTAAACCTTGCGATTTATGGATTGTCACCGCATATGCCAAGCAAACAGGAAACTGCTTACGACGAACATATAAGTCTTTTACAAGCAAAAATCTAGCAGAACAACGAGCAATTAGCTGTACTTCCTCAATGCCATCAAATTTAATTTTTAAAAATTCAATTCCATCTCTATTTCTGTATTTCACAAAATCAACAACATTACCCATTGATCCATTTACCAGACCTCTTTCAACATGTAAATTCCTTCTTAAAATTATACGGCAGTTCAAGCACACATTCAGAGTCTTTTCAAAACCCGCAGTTTTAGATATACTCTTCTCTAATGAATCCAATTTTGTTTTCAGATTCTCAGACAAAATAATTGTTGATCCCATATGCTCTACTCTGTCAATAGCTTCCAATTTCACAATCTCTTGCTTTTCTAAATGCAACATTTTGTTGTTGAATTTGGCACATTCTGCAAGAGTTGGCATCAAACATATTCCAGATTTTTTCTCAGTAACTTTCTGAAAAATATTCTCAGGCACAACATCTTCGTCTGGATATAAATTTGTCAGTAATCGTGCATGTAAAGCTTCTTTCCCATGCTCGGTCACTTTTCCAATTCTAACATCTTGTAGAATAGTCTTGTAAACTTCATCCTTTGCCTGACGCATATTTTCATGCAGTTCAGCATAATTGAAGTTTAACCATATATTGACGTTGCCAATACTCCCTAAGCACTTCCTGGTATCTTAATGCGTGAGCATTTTGAACACAGGTTGCCCTTTCACTGGTGTCAGCTGCAGAAGATCTCCGAAAACAATGATGTGTTTGCCACCAAATAACACATCATACTCTGTTTTGAGAACTTCTTGCATTCTCAAATGCACAAAGGCAAGCATGACATTGGAAACCATGCTTACTTCGTCAATGATAAGAAGTTTCATTTTCCTCAAGACTCTTGAAACTTCAAAACAAGCATCTCCAGATAGCTTGTGATATTCTAATTTGTTGTCATGCTCCACTGGCAGCATCAGTAAACGATGTAAAGTAATCCCTTTAATGTTATGTGCTGCCAGTCCAGTTGGAGCGGTGACAACACAAGACAGCGATGACTCTGTCCTTTCCTGCAAATAACATGAAATTGCTTTAATAAGGAAACTTTTTCCAGTTCCCGCTTCTCCACTCACGTACGGACAGGCTTCAACGACGTACATGAGCACTCTTTCTTGTCATGACTTAATCCATGATCAATTTGCATGGTAAGTTCGTCATATATTTTCCTCTGCTCAACGTTGAGTTGTCTTTCCAACTCTTCTAAGTTAACCGCATCCTCCTGAGCATGTGCCATGGCTCTTTCCACTTCATTCATAGCAGTGGCAGCTTCATTTTCGATAAGAGGTCCTCCTAGTGGATCCTGACTCAATGAAGCAGAACTCTGACTGTCCTGAGAACTGTCTCTGGCAATCTCGGCTGCAATCGTTGCTTCCTGCTCAATTTCCACATTCAACATTTCTACATATTTGGGAAAAGCAGGACATTCTATGGTCTCCTTGGCAGCATTGAATGAGTCTTCGTAACAAAGGAAATCTCCAAGCAGTTCCTCTTCTGCACGCCAAGGCTTAAAAAGTTGCAAAAGTGCTAAATAGAAAAACTCCTTTTTTTCACGAGATTCGCCACTCAATTTTCGATGGTTTATCAAGTGGCATTTTCTTTGCTTGACCAGACATCCCTCACTTCCTATTACAGCATACACTCCTTTCTCAGTATCTTCTTTGATGTTCCTCTTGAATATGTAATTTTGCAGAACCTCATACAGACAAACATTCTCAAGGTGACTGCTTCGATTTGGATAATATGTATCCAACATGTTGCTCTTCAAAATGTCGGTACTGTTTGGCTCCTTTTCCGCCAAATACTCACAGGTTTCAGAACTCGATTACGCGTTGCAGCAAGACCAACACTCGCCCAAACGATGCTCCTGGACTTGGCATAGAGACTTGCTGAAGACAACCGGTCAGAACATTCGTAAGCTCCGATTTCTCGATGCGACAACATCTTCAGACTGAAACTGTACAACTTCTTGCTGAGGCTCTTTTCATGGGAAATGTCCTCCCACATATCCTTCAATTCTGTCTTCTCTTTTTTGGTGATGTAAGATGTCACATACCGAGCCACAGCCATACAGTTATCAGCCACAAACTGTATATCCATGTTAGCATTCCACATGGACAAAATCACCGGGTTGTAGTCGTTGATGTACTTAGACTCTTCGTTCCTCTTCAAATTGTATGTGTTTTTAGGTGATTTCTTCATCACATTATGTCGCAGCGAAGACATCAAACTGTTCACTCTTCCTTTAGAAATCACCGATCGTGGAAAGCCGAAACGACATTTGGTGTAGAACTTGTCTTTGTTCCGGAATTTACGACGACAGTACTTTCCACATCGATGGCTTTGGAAACGTAGAACTTTTTCTCTTAGGCTTTTTTTCTCCTTTGCGTTTGGAACAGCACACGTAGAATACTGTTCTATGAAACTCATCACTGAGTCGTCTGCATCCGTTCCAAATTTAGGTGCATCCTTGATCCACAGCAACATATGTATATGAGGAGCACCTCTTGCTTGGTACTCCTTCCTCCAGAAGAAATCCAACACCTCTCCAAGAGGTGGATTCTTCTTATTCATGATGAAAGACATCATACCTTCAAATCTATGATTGAAGTACCTACATACATTGACTGGATCCAAAGAGCACAGTTCTCCGGGTGTCTTGAATTCGATGTTTTCTACGTTAGCATTTGCCTCTCGTAGAAATTCAAGTAAGTCTTCCCAGCCATACTCAGCACAGCTCAAAGTGAGGAACCATGTGGGAGTTCCTAAGTTCCTCAGCATACATTTTAAATCACCATGACGACGGTACCAGTACTCATTAGTACCACGCTGACACGCCATGAGATTAATCAGGTGAGAATCCAAAATACTGTCTTGGACATTGACTTTATCCATAAAGTCACTTGCCGAGATGTTTTGCATGTGTATACCACTTTTCAAGATGTGGTTCACTGCATATGACAGTCCAGACAGATCGCTTTCAAACAGGAGATGAAACAAATAAGGAATGCATTGTCGAAACCTAGGATCTCCTGCATACAATCGCAAAGTCCGGTATTCAGAAGCAGGAATTTGATGAGGTCGCTCATCATATCTTCCTCCCTGACCTGTTGGAAAAAGCTGTGGGAAACACCGAGCTTCCAAACTTTCCTCCCAAACACTAATGGGACTCCCTTTCGCTTGTTTCATTTGAAACAACTCAATAGCATTCCCCATGACTTCCTTGGAATGCAAAGGATGAACACTATAATGTTCATATATTTCTTCACTAGTACAGGGTTCTACTTTCTCAATTTGACCAGCACACAAATCGCTATCCTCTTCCTCACTTACTTCCTCTTCTGCAACATATACATTTTTATAGTATTTATTATATTTTTTCAAATACAATGTTGCCCTTTTGACTTTCCTAACATCTACTAAATCTTGCCATATTTTCCTATTCTTTGTCGGAACCCCATTAACTAAGATAACAAGAGGTTCCTCTTCCACTTTTTCTACTCCAATTGTGTTAATGTTTTTCTTCAAATCTAGAGGCAAATAAACAACTCTTCCCTTTAATCCTCTCTGTAAATCTGATGGAGGCAATTTCCCTGTCTTTGGCTCCATTCTTACAATAGCCTGAAAGGGATGGATACTTTGAATCAAAATAGATTCATTAGTATTTAAATCCTTCAATTCAGAAGGAATCTCAACCAATTCCAGATTATTATGAACTGCTCTAGCAGGCATCTGGTTTTGATTTAATTTGTTACAACAATAAGTACACACACGTTGATCCAATCCCAAATCAAAACAATTTTCTACCATCAAGTATGTTGTAAAATCCTTCCATTCACTATTATTTTCCCTTTCACTTTTTCCATATAAATCCACTAACTTAGTCTGATTCTTATAATAAGTGCGTCGACAACACACACAAGTGAAATTTGGCCTCTCACTTGATTTCACCTCAAACGTCGCAATTTCCCTCTGGAAATTATCTGTACTGGAAACCTGTACACTATCTTCCACATTACTCTCTTCTTCTTGGTCAATTTCAACATTCTCCTCTTTACTTCCAAAGTAACAAAACTCAATTTCTTCACATATATTCTTCACATCTACTTCAGAACCATGCAAAAGAGCAGCGCATAATTGTTTAAGCATAATTGCTGGACTCTTAGCATAATACAACATTCTAACTAATTTTCTCACTTTATTATGATGCACTGCTAGCATCCTGAAATGATGAAAAACACTCTGGCATACTCTCCTAGAAAGACAAGCCAGTGAATGACCATGCAAACCTATCACTTCTCTCACTCTGCAAGGATCTAATTCTTGCAACAACTTCATTTTCTGCTTCAAACTTTTCTTACTAAATGACCGTATAAAATCACAAAGCAAATTGATGGAATCCTGTCATACACTGCAAATACTACTACACTTCCAGGTGTACACAGGACCCTTAGGACGTCTCCCTAAAACCTCATTACCTAACACCTCTTCTATCTCTGTTCTCACAAGTTTTTCTTTTTCAACTGGACAACCATCTTTCACTTCATAAGCTCGACCACTGGTGTCAACTGCATGCACCAAATCATTATCCTGGAAATAACTCTCCTCATTAAAAAATGCCTCAGAGCTTGAACTATGCATCCATTCTCCAGAAAAAACTTCACAAAAATTACTACGAAAAACTATTCTCTTCCATCTACTATTTCTTTTGAAATCATAAATTACCTTGTTTAGCTTCCTAATTCTATTGATTGTCAAAATAAATAACTTACGTTTAATTTCAAATGCCTGATCAATAACTTTCTCAACTATTTTTTTTCTCTTATAAAAAACCACTTTCTGCTGACCTTTCTTAATATTTTTTAACAAATTCCAAATTATCCTGTGGCGGAACATTCGTTTACGAATATCCCTAAACTGTTGTTTCCTTCTACTTTCATGCATAGAGTTATCTCTTACTCTAGCAGTAACATTTCTCATTGGCCTTTCCTTACCATTTGAATTCTTTCTCCTTTTCTGGACTGAAACATTTTCTGTAGTAATATTTTTTTTACTACACATATTTCTTATGACTGTTTTTCGACTCTTACCCGGTGCTTTCTTGGTGACTTGACAAATCTTTTTGTTAGAGGACTGCTGCATTATTCCATGGTCCTGCTGTCTTTGACGTTTTGCAGCCTTTCTTACTCTTTCTTTGCTAGGCATCCTAAAATCTTGAAATAATCTGCAGTTGAATCTGTGGTAAAATATAATAAAAAATGTTATTAACCACTATTACACAACAGTAAATTAATAACAGTCATCAAAAACTTAATACACTACTTAAGTATATAATATACTGAAGCCTATCTCCAATTTTTCACTGAACAGGACTCATCTCTTCTTAACCTTGGATAAACCTCACCTACTCTGTGTCCCCTGCACATAATTAAATGTAAAGGGGCAGATTTATATTAACTAGCACATCCCCAGGGATGCACCAGTTAACGTGCACCGCTGCTCTGCCACCCACGGTGTGCTGCATTTACAATCAGATAGGACAAAGCTACATCAAAACCCTGCGCCTGCTTGAAGCAGGCATAGATCTTGACGCAGGTAGGCTGAAAGCTAAAGCAACAACTAAGTGTCGTGTGCAGAAGTTACAAAAAAGGAAAAATGGCGTTTAAACCAGTAATGAGACCATGCTAACGTAATACAGAGTAAAAATATCCAGGATCTACATCAGTTTGGGGTTCACGAACCTGCCAGGTACAAGGCACTGAGGCTTTCCACCGTGCATGTCTCATCCCAAAACATATGTTGTTTGTGAATGAAACAATTTCCCAGACCAAATGCTTTGGATTGGCTACTTCTAAAAAATTAAACACCCCTACTATCCCGGAGTTAGAGGAATATGATGGTTGGAGTAATTTTACTCGTTGTCTATTAAAGATTTACAGGCCCTACTCCGTAATTCTTCCTTTAACATTTCCAGTCTAAATCCAAAAGGTTGACTGCTTTGGCAACGTGCCTTATCCACGGTTTAATAACGCTGCCTTTTGCTTTATATAAGTTTTCAAATTGTATGAAATATATACCAATAGGTCGTTATTAACCTTTAGGTAGTGGTTTTCTTCATGAAGTCTGGTAGCTTCCATACACATACAGATTTTCAAAGATGATCAAGAACTTTATCTGAATGGAGGGGAATGCACTGAGACGCCAGATCATTCACTAATGTGTAGGCACATACAGTTACACGGTTCATGCAACAAACACCGACCAAATATGGCTTGCGTGTTGCAAGGCACACCAGTTCCTGCTATCATCCCCACGTTCAAGTTCTTGGAAAATGGTAGTTATTTGATGCTCAATAATGAAGATTGTTCTGGGTTAATTAAAAGTATTCATTTTATCGTAACAGTAAATGAACGGGTTATTTGCTGCAGAAATGTTCTATTTCCTCCCACACATGAACATAGGGAGTTTTCAATCTGGCCACAAATACCAACCTTGGGAGCACATTTCAACGGCATGGCAAGAATAAGAGCTATTTTGTCTCAGAGAGAGGTGGCCTTGAGTTCGGCCCGTGAAACTTTCGTGCTTCACACAGCGAACACCCGTACAGAGGTCCAGACCCTTTTAAATACAGATTCGCCTTTCCATTTCAGCAAGATGGTTCGGACTATCTCTAACGCGTCCTCCACAAAGGGCCTGGCGCACTTTTTTAAAGTTGTTACCAGTGGTCTCGTGACTTCATTTGAGAAAATCTTTGGAGTCATCCCTGCTTTCTTACATTCTATTTTTTCCACTCTGCTTCGTGGATTCCCATTTTTACTTGCATTACCAGCGGACGCTCTTGTGCTTTTTTACATTTTTAAATATGGATGTCCCTCCTGTGCAAGCTCCCGCCCTGCAGCTGCTGACACTGTTCCGCAATCGCATGCTAGAATATTATGGCACAATGCCGTTGGCGATATTAAGCACGGCATATGGATTATCTTTTCTATGCTGATGTGATTCCTTCAAATCTAAGACACTAAAGTATCGGCACGCCCTAAACCAACACAAAGAGACCTTCTTAGCAAATAATATATTATGTGTATTAGGGAGGGTGAGATATAAGCAGCCGCGGGCCGTGGAGGGAGTTACGGTGGGGCAGGGATGCGGGGAGGGGGAGGGGCAGGGTGGAGCCCTCTCCACCCTGCCCCTCCCCCTCCCCGCCTCCCTGCCCCACCGTAACTCCCTCCACGGCCCGCGGCTGCTTATAAGTGTTGCTAACTCTTATTCATTTACAGCATGTTAACATACTGTCACCATTCGCTTTTTATGTACTATTGACTATGCTGGTAATTTTGCTACTGATAATATGTGTACTTGTATAATCTAAGATACTACGCCTGAGAAGACGGCATTAGTAAATAAACATTTCAAATACACATGTGTTCTTCTTAACTCCATGTTCTCGTTTCTAAGAAATATATAACGACCGACTGTTCATGAGTTCCACGTATCCTGAGGTACTATAAGTTCATATTCTGGATTGTCTAAACATTGAGAGTTTGTTATATCCAATGTGATACTGTACCTAGCTTGCTAAGGGGTTTTGATTACTAAGGTGAGTTTTGGGACACCCTAATTCGCCGAGGTTCCAATCCTCTGTCCACAGTTCTGTGTCAGAACAGAAACCCTGCGACAGGGGCACCCCTCAACCTTACTGGAGCTTCATCACACTTGCGATACAACTCCAGCAATGCGCCAACTTTACGGCACAAATACGTCACGCATCTGTGCTGTTTTTGCCCCATGATGCGCCGCATTGTAAATGCAGCACACCATAGGTGACGGAACAGCGGCACAGAATGACTAACACATCCCTGGTGATGTGCCAGTCATCATAAATCTATCCCTATGCTTCTTATCTTGTTAGAGATAAACCGCCATATGTATCATCAAAGTTTTTTGCATTTCCTAAATAGCGAACTTTAAGGAATAAATAGCGATTCTTTACCATTCCTAGTTTGCGATGACCTATTTGCTAATTACAAATTACCCATTCATTTCCATGCAGCAGGAGGCCCATAGGAATGAAGGTGCAATTTGCGATTAGCAATTACCTCATCGCAAATTACGAATTTTTCCGACGGTGCAGGGGTGTCCCAAGAACACCCTGCTGCACCCCTGAAAAAGAAATTTGGGGTCATATGGCGCACATAAATTTTGATAACATTCCTTTACCTCAAAAACGATTTTCAACTCATAATTTGAAAACACTGCACATGGGGAAATGACTTAAAATGTCCTTAAGACACATAAAAGCATTTTTTGATTGCCTTTGCAGCATGTTTCAGTCACCTTTAACATGCCTATGTAACGGAAACATTCAAAATCTAAATTTGCCATGCACAGGTGGGAGCATATTTACAAGCAATTTGCTCCACAGACAAACTTCTTACATTGAAATGGGAAAAATAACATCAGAGACTCTCAATTACCTTATAAAGAAGCAGACACCATTATGTCCTTCTCATCAATATTAAAACCATTGCTTTTTCTCAAAAACGATTTACAAGTCATAATTTGAAAACATTCCACAGCTCCTATGCACATAAAAGCCCTGTCAGTACTAATACTTCACATTTTCTCCAATTACAATTTCTCAAAGAAACAAAATCTATTTGTGAAACACTTGAGACAAAGCAACATTTGAAAAACACAACTTTCTTCATAATTTTCTCCTTAAAGCACACTATTTTCTATCTAAATTAAAGAAATCTTTTCTCACCTTAGCAAATACTTTGAGTTTCAAAACAGTCTCAGAAACACACCAATTTGTCTTCAGCAGAGCAAAAGGTATGCACTCCAGAGTCTGCAGCTATCAAAAGCACAGAAATGCTGTAATTCCTCACACATATCTCTCATGTCACCCAATCAAAACTCTTCCCTCACTTTTTTTCAAAGCAAAACCCTTCCCCCCTCTGCCCCCTCTCTGCTTTTTCTGCATAGCAACCACCTCTTGCAAGACCTCTCACACAACAATGTTGCAATTGAACTCTGAACTCTCAGTGCACCTGCATATCCAGAGCATTCTTTCATTTAATGATTTTTTCTTCGCCACTCAAAATACATCTTTCAACGAACTCATCCATGCACACTAACTTTCTGTTTTCAGCAATCAAAATCCACCAATCACTCTTACTGCTTCATTAACACAGAAACTCCTCAGTTTTTTTCATTTTACACTCTCATTTTTTCAACTGCCATTTCATTGCCACACTTCATCTGACTGCAGCAGAACCTTCTCTCACCATGTTTTCTGTCTGGATTGTTGGACATAGTTACATATATTGGGCTCAAAGGTACGCTGAAAACAGGAATTTACCTAACCTCAATTTATAAGATGTGGAAATTAAGTGGTTTGGCCACAGAGGATTAAAATGTCACCAATTGATACCATTGGTGAAAACCTTTATGCATTTGCCAAAACCTGACCTGTTAATTGTGCACTGTGGAGGTAATGATTTGGGCACTTTGACTGGGGTAGGTCTGGAAATGCTTTTAAAGGACACCTTTGAGCAATTGATGGCACTTTTTCCTCAGACTGCCTTGGTATATTCAAATATATGCCAAAGACAGAAATGGAGGTGGTCGAACCAATTTTGTCCACAAATTGAGAAATCGAGGAAGCATGTAAACAAATCTGTTTCAGCTTACATGAGAGACCATGGAATGGGCTCCCTGTACAACAATAACTTGCGTTACTACATGCAAGATATCTACAGAGGAGATGGAGTTCACTTCTCAGATGAGGGCAACAGAGTTTTCACTCTGAATTTAAGACTGTGCATTGGTACCTACTTATAAGTACCTAAATGTACCATAAACCCAAAAGCTCTTCTCAGAGCTACCCTACATCTGATCACTCACAATTATTATTTTACTCTAACTTTTTTCACTAATTTTCAAGAAAGTACGCTCCCCAGAACGCTTCCCGGTTCGCGAACCGGGCGCACTCCACGCAAAAAAACTAAAAAAACTGTATATTTTTTTTTGCCCTGCGAGACCCTTTCAAAGCCTCCACATCAAACCTAGGGGGTCAGGGACGATCTACTATGCCCCCTTATGGTCATTTGCCCCTTCGCTTTGGCCTCCTCTTGTCTCTCGATCCTACCGAGAGACAAGATGGCGGCCGCTACGGACTGTTTGGAATGTTTACAGACGCCGAAAAACCAATCAGCTTCGCAAACCTCCGTAACGCGAAAAGTACGCGAAGCGGAGCGCTGTTACAGATATATATCTTTTTTTGAACGTTAATTTCTCAAAATCCACTGGAGCACATATATTGAGACCTAGCAAAGGCACATCGGGCTACCAGTCCCTACAATTTTGCCAAGTTTCGTGCAAATCCATTCAGCCGTTCGATTATTATTATTTTATTTTTTTTTGCCCCGCGGGGCCCTTTTAAAACCTCCACATCAAACGTAGGGGGTCAGCGAGGATCTACTATTCCCCCTTATGGTCATTTGCCCCTTCGCTTTGGCCTCCTCTTGTCTCTCGATCCTACCGAGAGACAAGATGGCGGCCGCTACGGACTGTTTGGAATGTTGACAGACGCCGGAGAACCAATCAGCTTCGCTTCACAAAGCTCCGTTGCGCGCAAAGTACGCGTCCTGGGACGCTACCCGGTCCGCTGTTACAGATATATATCTTTTTTTAAACGTTAATTTCTCAAAATCCACTGGAGCACATATATTGAGACCTACAAAAGGCACATCGGGCTACCAGTCCCTACAATTTTGCCAAGTTTCGTGCAAATCCATTCAGCCGTTCGGGCTAAAAGTGAGGCCAACCGCCCTATGGAAATTAACATGGGAAAAACGCGTTTTGGGACCCCCCTTTTTTCTCGGCCCCCCCTTGACGAACCCCCCCAAAATTTTCAGGGGCTGCTCAGAAACAAAATGTGCCATTTTCCTGAAAATTTCAGCCAATTCCGTCCACAAACGCCAAAGTTATTAGACATAGAATTTTCAAAAATCCCATAGAGAAAAAATCCTAACTATATATACCTACTGGCGACCGCCAGTAGGTAATATATATCGGAATCCACAATCCTGCAGCACGGGACTCGAACAGACACCAGTACAAAAGCAGGTACAGACCACAGTGAAGAATGAAGAAAGTGTGTGCTTTATTCCAAAATGGGCAGCAGCATGACGCGTTTCGTCCGGCTAAACCGGACTTGTATACACATACATATATATAAATGCATATGCATATATATGCATATATATATGTGTATATGTGTGCGTGTAGAGAGAGGTAGAGAGGTAGAGGTGTAGAGGTGTAGAGGTAGAGAGGTAGAGAGGTAGAGGTAGAGAGGTAGAGACTAGTAGAGAGAGAAGTAGAGAGAGGTAGAGAGTAGAGAGTGAGTAATAGAGAGCAGAGAGTGAGTAGTAGAGAGTAGTAGAGAGCAGTAGAGAGAGTAGCAGAGAGTGAGTAGTAGAGAGTAGTAGAGTGAATAGTAGAGTGAGTAGTAGAGAGTAGTAGAGAGTGAGTAGTAGAGAGTAAGTAGTAGAGTGAGTAGTAGAGGGCAGTAGAGAGTGAGTAATAGAGAGTAGTAAAGAGTGAGTAGTAGAGAGTAGTAGAGAGTGAGTAGTAGAGAGTGAGTAGTAGAGAGGGAGTAGCAGAGAGAGAGAATAGTAGAGAGTAGTAGAGAGTGAGTAGTAGAGTGAGTAGTAGAGAGTAGTAGAGAGAGAGTAGTAGAGAGTAGTAGAGAGAGAGTAGTTTAGAGTGAGTAGTAGAGAGTAGTAGAGAGTGAGAAGTAGAGAGTGAGTAGTAGAGAGTAGTGGAGAGTGAGTAGTAAAGAGTGAGTAGTAGAGAGAGAGTAGTAGAGAGTGAGTAGTAGAGAGTAATAGAGAGTGAGTAGTAGAGAGTAGTAGATAGTGAGTAGTAGGGAGTGAGTACTAGAGAGAGAGTAGTAGAGAGTAGTAGAGTAGTAGAGAATGAGTATTAGAGAGTGAGTATTAGAGAGTAGTGGAGTAGTAGAGAGTGAGTAGTAGAGAGTAGTGGAGAATATTCCAAAGTTTGGCACAGCACCACTTGCACAACAAGTCCAATCAAATCATATCACTTAGAGTCCTTATTGAAGCACTGAATCTTGGTGTATATTCAAATGCTTTTATTTTCCTTAAGTTTATGTACCCCAGCCAGCCGACGCGGTTCGTTCTGTACAACAGAACTTCTTCAGGGCGTTCTTATTTCCTTCAAGTTATGTCGGTATCCTGTTGTCATATAACTAGATATTTCTTCCAAATGTTAGACGAGTCGTAAGTACATTCTTATTCAAAGTGACTAGGTATCAATTTTACCCACACGATTCGGGCAGACTTGAGTAATTTATAGCATCCTCAAAGTCAGTCTTTCAAAAATTCCAAAGTATAGGACATGATAATCCAAATCCAAATGTATCTCAAGAAAAGTCATTTTCAATCGTTCTGAATATCGGCGTTTGGGCAGATATGACCCACGGACACGGTTTATGACTTTTCTTGAGAAACATATGGATTTGGATTATCATGTCCTGTACTTTGGAATTTTTGAAATACTGACTTTGAGGATGCTATAAATTACTCAAGTCCATGGATGCTGCTGTGAACGCCCCCAGCAACACCCATTGCATGCCCCCTTTAATGCAGGACACTGCGTTAAAGGGACTGGTATTTATCAGGCAGGATTACGCCACAAAAAGTGGCTTAGTACTGCCTGATAAAGATCACTCAGTCTTCTGCGCCACCGGAATGTCACAAAAAGTGACGTTCCGGAGGCGCAAGGGGCTCGTAAATAAGGCCCCCATAGGTTTCACACTCATCATAGTTAGGAATTAGCATTTAAAAAACCTTTGAAATTCACTGAAAAAACCATAGGTTTCACACCAGTTATAGTTAGCTGGACATTTTACTCATACAAAACCATTGAAATTCCCCCATTATAGTTAGTTCAGCTAACTATAACGCGCGCGCCCGCAATGCACTGCTGATGACATCATATATTACATCACTCATGACATCACTGATGACATCTCAAATTACATCACTGATGACATCACTGATGACATCATCCAGTGAATGTGTGTCTTTCTGAAAAATAAATATTTTTTATATCTGTATATCTAAAGGTCGATGGAAGAATAAATGGGTAAATAAGTGTCTGAATGGGTGTTGTTTGTAAAAATGATTGCATAACTGACTTATTAAGTGTATCTTAGTGAATACATGTATTAACAAGTAATGTTTAAATATGTAAATATCTGTATCAGTGTCTCACTTTGTCTATAAGTGGCTGCATGGGTTGGTGAGTAGCTACCTGAGTGTATATATGGGTTATTAGTATGTTTTTTGAGTATCAGTATGAGTGTGTGTATGGTTCGGTGGGGGAAATTAGTGTATAGATGCATGAATGAGTGACTCACTCTTTGTATGTTTTTTGAAGACAGCATGTCTGCATGACTGTTTGGGTGGATGAGTGTGTGTTTGGGTGTGTTAGTGAGTGAATGACTGTCTCAATAGTGTCTTTATGAGTAAGTACATATGGTTTAAACTAGTATATGTGAGTATTGATGTATATAAGTGAGAATATGTGAGAGTGAGAGAAAGGAAGAGTTCCTGTATAAATAAGTATGAGTTTCTATAAGTGATTCCTTAAGAGAGTAAGTATGTGTACGTTTCTGTAGAAGTAAGTGTAGTGGTGTGTGTATAGCTGTATATGCAAGTAAATGGATGTTTGATACTTTATTTGCATGTGTGAATATGTGTGTGAGTAAATCTATGGATGAGTATCGGTGTGTAACAGGATGTATAGGTGTATGAGTACATATGATGAGTGAGTACATGTATGAGGGACTATATAGAACTGTCGGTGAATGAGTGGATGTGTATGTAGATTTTAGAATTACTGAATAGGTTGTTGTAACTGTTATTGGTATCTCCATTGTTTTGAAAATTGTAGTTTCTATTTTTGAATGTGTGTATCAAAGGTTATATTGCGCTGAGAGGAGGTCTGCCACTCTTTCACCAGGATGATGTCATCAGTGATGTCATGAGTGATGTCACTGACCATGTCATGAGTGATGTAATATGTGACGTCATCAGCAGTGCATTGCGGGCGCGCGAGTTATAGTTAGCTGAACTAACTATAACAGGGGAATTTCAATAGTTTCGTATGAGTGAAATGTCCAACATGTATGAAACCTATGGTTTTTTCAGTCAAAAAAAAAAAAAAATATATATATATATATATGTATATATATATATATATATATCTATGTATATATATATATATATATATATATATATATATATATATATATATATATCAAAGCTCAACCACTCTTCAATTTCAATGAAAAGAAAGGCAGCACTCCCGGGATTTCAGCACAGGTGAGTATTTATTATCTCGACAGACGCGTTTCGGGAAAACTCCCTTCCTCGGTGTCAAACAAACACGCTATGCGCGGCGCCATATTTAAACATATATCTGGTCCAACTGAGATAAACACAAACAAGGGACAACCACACAATTCTCTATGTGGGAAGCGCCATGTATAAGTGTAGTGTTTATACAATCACATATTCTCAAACAACAAAAACATTTCCTAATCGTCTGAGAGTTTAAAATTCAATACCGCCGTTGATCGGCAATCGCGACCCAGCCGGGTTCGCGAGGAAACCTCCTATGTCATGTTAAATAGGTGGGAGCAAAATAGTGGGAGCCATTACGTTAGACTATTCTAGCACCAAGTGTAAATAACATTTTCAGGATATAAACATACTCCAATTGTAATACACTAAATGATTGTCATTTCATTTGTACAATACTCAGTGATAATCAAGTATCAAGCCGTGGATCGGCTATTGCAACCCATTTAGGGTTGCTGAGGCCCCTCTAGTGAAGCTAGTTCAACCACACATTGTTATCCACTATTAATAACGACACAGGGTTCATATCAGACATATAGACCAGATTCAAAGTATCCATTTGTTATACTGTCATCCGCATTCCAGGGACAGAGATAACAAAAATACTAAGGCTCGTTCAACAATAATAATTACATTCATGCTATCCAAAGCATCCTTTTTCAGTTTGTGCATTATTTAACATGAAAAATGTGTGTTTCAGAGAAATATATTGTATTGAATAGGCATATATGTCAGAAATCAAATTATATGCACTACATAAACTGTCTAACTCTTAGTGAGTTTACCTAACCCAGATGTATAGACATCTCCTCTCCACTGTTTAGGCCTTCAGGGGCCTTTGCCTGCAAGTCCACTATATATCGTGACTCTAGTCTCCTCAGCTTTAATAACTTGTCCCCGCCCCTTATACTGTCCGGGACATAGTCCAAACAAAAGTACTGTAGATGATCCCTATCACTTTTGTGCTTAATCGCAAAATGCCGAGCGACTGGGTAAGAAAAATCCTTGCCAGTAATCGCTCTCATATGCTCAAGGATCCTGAGTTTCACTGGATTGATCGTACTCCCTATGTATATAAGTTTGCAGGAACAACGTAAGCAATAAACAGCATGACTTGTATGGCAGGACATGAACTTATTAATCCTTCTGTTTTCCTTGCATCCCTTTACTTCATAGGATAATACACGCTTGCTAAATGCGCAACCTTTACATCTTCCACAAGGGAAGAACCCCTTAGCTTCTTTGATTGATCCAATTTTCTTGATTATAGGTTCGAGGTGACTATGTACTAATTGGTCATGTAGAGACCTAGCCTTTTTAAAAGTAATCTGGGGTGCCTGTGGTTTGTCCTTGCCAATAATGGTGTCCATCTTGAGGACATGCCAGTGCTTTTTCATCATGAGTCTCAATTTATAGGAATCGCAGGAGTATGCAGTTATGAGGCGGAACCTTTCCTCTTCCAAGTTAGCTTTCTCTTTATTCTTCTTTTTAAACAATGACTCCCTCGGTAGTTTATTAACCCGTTGGAGTGTATTGTCCAAAAGGTTCTTTTTATAGCCTCTTGCTAGAAATCTGTTGGTGCTTTCTACAACAGCCTCTTTGAAATCAGAATCGAGCGAACAGTTGCGTCTAAGTCTCAAAAATTCCCCTTAGGGGATATTCTTGATTAAACTGTGGGGATGACTGCTAGACGCATGTAGCGTACTGTTACCCGCAGTGGGTTTTCTGTAAAGTGCTGTTTTGACCTTGTCCCCACACACCTGTACTTTCAAATCCAGATAATTAGCTGATGAAGGGCTAATCTGTCCAGTAAAGACTAGATTGCAACTGTTATTGTTTAGCACTTGCACATAGGTTTCTGCCTCATCAGACGAGCCATTCCAGACTAGGAACAGGTCGTCTATGTACCTATACCAAGATACAATTTTGTTCGACCATTGCTCATTTTCTGGGGCCCAGGCTACCTGCTCCTCCCACCAGCCAACGAATAAATTTGCGTAGCTGGGGGCGAAGCAGGAGCCCATCGCCGTACCAGAGACTTGTCTAAACATATTATCCTGAAAAAGAAATATGTTATTGCTAAGGCAGAATTCAATTAATTCCAATAACATTACATTATGCATTGCCAGCTTCAATGGTCGTTTCTGCAAAAAATAATTCACAGCATGTAAGCCCTTGGTATGGTCGATGCAAGTATAGAGACTAGAAATGTCAAGTGTTATAAGGCAGTATGAAGGCTGCCAGTCAAGTTTTTCAATTCGTTCGATAAAGGCTGCTGATCAAGGAATTTCGAGAGGTTCTCCGTCAGTCCTCCCTTTGACGAAATGATGGGTCGTCCGGGAGGATTATCCATATTCTTGTGTATCTTAGGAAGATAATAGAATGTTGGTAAAATTGGATTAGTTGTCTTTAGGAATAGATTTTCATCAAGATCGAGCATATGTTTATCGTGCCATTTCTTCAATGTGGTCCAAAGTTTCTCAATGCTCTCCTGGTATACACGTTTAGAACACGATTCATAACAAGTCTTATCTCCTAATTGCCGCATAGCCTCATTGATGTATGAATCCCGTGGAAGAATGACCACGTTGCCCCCCTTGTCGGAAGGTTTGCAGATGATACTATTGTCCTCTGCTAAATGTTTAACTGCCATCCGTTGAGCTCTGGTCAGATTATCCTTCCTATTTCTTGGTGGCTTTTCCATTCTTAGATTCAATGGAAAAAAGGGGACCCCTACAATGTACTGAGTTAGCTACTCGTAGGGAATGTAAACTATGTAGAGAAAAGGACGTAGCAAACTCTAGGATTATATGTAGACCCTGAATAAACATGTATAAGTATATACTATACAGCATCAAATAAATATATACTGAAGCAGTAATGTATCAAAAATTATTAAATCTTTTTATTTCAGTTATAGTATATTTTCTTATTTTTTTCTTATTCATTTTGTATCTTCAATTAAAAGCATTTGTGATTCTTGTAAATGACATTCAAATTCAATGAATAAGAAATGTTACAAAATAGAACAGTGCAGGAATAATATATGTGAACAGAGAACTACACAAAAAAAAAGTGATATACGATATAACCAGTCGTTGGAAAATTAGATGAAGGCAATGCGGTTGAATGGAACTACGCGCGTTTCGGCCAAAGGGCCTTCGTCAGGTGACCGTCATTCGTACATTACATATATACAAAATGTACTAGAAACCTAAACAAACAAACGAAAAAATATAGAACAACTATAAGTGAAATGCACATAAATTATAGTCTACTTCAATGAATTATGATCTAAGCTGTACAATAATTAAGGGGTCTATAACTTTTCATGTAGAAATACACATACATACACAGCATTTATGTGTCAGTGTAACCACTCAATATTCTTTGTACTAAACCATCTCATTATTCATAACAAACAACAATACATTACTAATCCAATTTATACCTACATACCTTTAATTATCAAAAATCTGATATAAATTGTATTTTATCATTTAGACATATTATCTCACACGATTTATTTCATTGCATATTTTCTTCATTTCCAAGAATAGAGTATCTTCACATTAGAAAGTTAATTTACTAACAGTTCCAATACAAGAAAAGAGTTTAAAGGAAAGACAAAAAGTAAATAGCTCTAGATATAGATAAAGCATAGGATATATCCACAAGTAGCAAATGATACTAACAAAAAAAAGGGGCAACCATTATTACTTACATGAGAAAAGGGGGTTGTGTACAAACAACACGGATTATCTGGTCCCTATGGGAGCTGCTTTGTATTAGTGGCGTCAACTTATAACACACTGAAAAACAGGCACATGCGCTTATTAAAACACTAGTTATTTATTATATGGTGCTATGAAAAATTAATGATAGCCTGATTTATAAATATACCTGGTAGATTTATGTAGATGACCTTAGGAACAGGTAATTTCGTATGTAGCTCAGAGATTTAAATAAAGTTATATCCATATATTTACATGATGACTTCTTCCTAGTTGCCTGACTCTGTATTGGTGGAAACAGGAGAGATAACGTTTGTGCGTCGCAATGCCATTGTCTATATTAATTGAGGCATATTAAACATTAATGCATGGTGTTTATATGCTATTAAATTCTGTATAATCATGTACAAATAGTTGTTTATGAAAAAAGGGAGGGCATACAATGAAGATATATTGTAATCTATCATAAACATGGCTGTAAACGTGCAGTAATCATGCTAAAATGTACGGTCAAGTACAAATGGTTGTTTATAAAGAAAGCGTATGATGGAGATACATATTAATCTATCATTAGCAAGGCTATAATATTATAATTACGCCAAGATGTTTCCAAAATTTTCTAAAAATCATACCTCGAAAATCTGCTTAATTTTGTTTTAGGCTTTCAATCCGTGTGTTCTTTCTCTAGATGATTTAGAATGGAACCGTGAAAGACGGGCATCTACTTCCTTATTGTGTATGCAGTCTAAAAGGGCAAAAAAACACTATTGTAGCAAACCGAATTATTGTTAATAATGGGCTTCTATAGTTGCCTCTTATCGTAATTACCTCGGAGTGGTTCTGTAAATCAATGCGCCGGATAGATGATCATATAGGTCAGGCAACCTACAACATAAGTGCCAAGTAGAGAAAACATTAATAATGTTTATCCCTGCTTCTACTCCATAATACTATCCAAGCACAGTAGTAGTTCTGGACTTAAAAGCGTACCTTCATTCAGGGGATGAAGCGTTCCAAAACAGGGGGGTCTGTTCGTTGTTACCTCCGATGGTGGCGGTCAAAACGAGTTCTTTCAATTCTGACTGTTTATAGGTAAGCGCGTCTTCAAAACCTACCATTTAATGCCTTACAGCTGATTTCAATTGCCTCAGCGCGTTTTAATGACGTATATTAACCTAGACGAATGTGATCATCTCTAGACTCATGGATATATGATAGATATAGATGACGGACTAAAAGGGAATCTTAATTCACGATGTTAACACTACATGCGCAGAGGAAGAAAGACTTACATAAATAGCTAGCGATTAATTCAAAGGCTAAATGGATTTTTTAGACAAGATTATTCATACAACATTCGTATTTATATACGATGTAATAAGTCATCATCTTAGTATCCCGTGGTCCGGACTTATGGATATATAATAGATATAGATGACGGACTAAATTTTAGTCTTGATTCACGAAGTTAACACTACACATATCATGGAAGAAAGACTTCCGTAAATAACTGGCGATTAATTCAAAGGTTTGAAGGATTTTAAAGACGAGATTTTTATACAACATTTGCATTTTTATACGATGTAATTAACGAACTAAATGATTGTCTTTATACACCGTGGTCGTTTTCTATATTTAAAGGAAGAAAAAACTTCCGCAAACGGATGTTATCTTATGCAATGGCTAAGAGGGTTTAGGACATGAACTATTTCTGTAGTACTTCGAGAATATTAAAGTAGTTACAGAAATTCACATAGTAATACACATGCTTATAGATGTTTTGAGATTATCTCCATAGTCATAGTAAATGGTATTGATCACCACCAAAGTGGCACCAAGTGGCCAACAAATAAATAAAGATTATTTTGAATCCCAATGGTGACAATAGTATGTTATGGGGACATGTCTATATATAAAATTGTAACCAGATAATATGTTTATATGATCGCCTGCTGCCAAGGAATTTCGGAATTAAGGCCCGATCTTACAGTGTCCAGAGTGAATATCCAAAACACTTCCCGTTTACGGCGAATTTTGTCTGTGTTAATACCAGACTTGGCCACAATTTTTTCCAGAACTACCCACTGTATTTCTTCAGGTTTGTGGTCCATGTCAAGATAGTGCGCCACTAAGGGGGCATTCATCTTTCGCGTACGAATTGCTGATTTGTGTTCAGTGACTCTAGTACATATGGAACGTGAGGATTCACCAACATATCCCTTATTGCATGGGCAAATTAATAAATAGACAATGTTCATGGTTTTACAGTTTGTCATATGCAACAAGGGGATAGTTATGTTGTTGAAAATGAATTCAGTGGTCTCAATTACTTGTGGACAGATTTTACAGGTTCCACATCTATGATTTCCTGTCACTGGAGCCCCAGTGACAATGCTTCTTTGACTTTTTGCTTTCATTGTTGGCATCCTGGATCTGACAACTATATCCTTTATGTTTTTATTTTTTTTGTAGGCAAAAAGAGGCTTGTTAATAATTTCATTGCCAATTTTGTTAACATTAAGGATATGCCAGTTTGAATATAGAATATGGCGAATCTGATTGTTCAACATAGAATGCCGCGTTACAAATACTAAACTAGCATCCCGTTTGTCATTGGTGCCTGTGAGGAGATGCTGACGATCGTAATACCTGGCTCTCTTATATGATTCGCGTATCAATCTGTGTGGATAGCCACGTTCTAGAAACTTCTCCATCATCACAGTAACCTTCTCATCGTAATCAATTAATCTGGTACAATTCCTCCTCAGTCTAAGAAATTGACTGAAGGGAATGCTATCTTTTTGTGACGAGGGATGGAAGCTACTGTAATGAAGGAGTGTATTGCGAGCAGTGGGTTTGGTAAAAAAGATCCATGATCAATTTTCCCTCAAGATGTTTGATGTTTAAATCTAAGAATTCAATTTCTGAATTACTTATTTTTTCTGTAAATTTTAAGTTTGGATCACAGGCATTAAGCCATGATATGAAGTCCTGTGAGACATCTTCGTTATCATCCCAAATGAAAATGATGTCATCGATAAATCGTGACCAATAAAAAATCGATTCAAAAAAAGGTGCCACCTCATTGAAAATACATTTTTCCTCGAATAGAGCCACATAAATATTAGCAATTGTTGGTGCGCACGAGGCGCCCATACTGACTCCTCTAGTTTGTTTATAGAGTTGTCCTGCAAATTCAAAGATGTTATTTTCCAAAATAATTTGGAGACAATCTAAGATGAATGGCATATTGCAGTCGATATTAAAAGACTCAATGAACCATTTGGTGGCTTCCATAGCCCCTTTGCAGGGAATGTTAGAATACAAGCTCTCTACGTCCAATGTCACCATCCATTGTCTGTGGGCATTGAACGTGGTGCCTTCAAATTGGGTAATTACGTGTCTGGTATCCTTAATGTGTCCCAAGATTTTATCTATGTGCGGACGCAAAATTGCGTCTACATATTTGGAAATCGGTTCTGTCACACTACCAATTGTGGTAACTATTGGACGAAGGGGCGGATCCTGTTCGTTCTTGTGAACTTTGGGGATACCGTATATACTGGCCATTTTTGGATTTTCTATGCTCAAATATTCATACTCTTTCTGGCAGATATTACCATTGCCTAAGGCTTTAGTAATTAATTTGGTGATTTTATTTTTGATGGTACTAGTTGGGTCCCTAGCGATTTTAGTATAGAATTTGGTATCGCTAAGCATGCATTCCATTTTATCAATATAATTGTTAGTATCTAAAATGGCAATGCCGCCCCCCTTATCACAACTCTTCACAGTTATTTGGGTCGATTCCTTCAGTTTCAATAAAGCGTTGTGTTCGTCGATGGAAATATTGTAGGGAGTATGTGGTATATATTTGGTAATATTTTGTAGTTTAGAGGTGACGATCTTTTCAAAGATTCCTATTTCAGGATCTACTTGATCAAGGGTAGGTGTAAAAATCGATTTCAGTGACAAACCAGATTTATTTGGTTCACGTGACTCACATTCCCGGTTAGAAAAGAAACTTTTTAATCGTATTTTTCGAAAGAAACTCATCGTATCATTAAACAGCTCAAACTTGTTCAACCCGGAATGGGGAACAAATGAGAGACCTTTAGAGAGCACTGCAAGAGTGGCCGAGTTGGTATCATGGCTGCTTAAGTTAAAGATAGGTATTGTGTTCACTGTCTCCAGTACCTTGCATTTCTCGTTTCCAGATACCTGTCCGTATTCTGTGGATGGTCCTGGAAGTGGGGTTGATATTGACCCTGAGGCTGGTATGGTTGGTTCGGAGGATATTGTCCCTGTTGCTGATATTGTTGGTTGTGTTGGTATTGCTGTTGTGGCCGATATTGGGATCGATAATTCGTTCTCCAATTTCCTCTCGGCTGGCGTCTTCCTAAAAAAGGTCTATAACCTTGATTAGCTCTAAAACGATTTCCCCTTGGTTGGAAGGGTGACATACTGGAATTGCTCCCTGAATCTGAGGAATTGGAAAAGGTGGAAAAGTTTTTGGATCTGGAATCCGGATGTGTCATATATTCTTGATCATTATCACCTATTTGGGCATAAAAATTGTCTGCCAAGTATGGATATACCTTTTCCATACTAAAAAAGCGTAGATCTTTTTGAAATTTATCCATTTTTCGCTTAAATAGATAGTCACTGTATGAATTAAGGTCCATCTCAACATCTTCTAACTTTTTTTTGATGTCTATAATTACTGTAGAATTTTTGATCTTATCCTCAAGTTCTGTAATTTCTTTAGCTAGTTCATCTAGAACCTCTTTTACATTTTCCATTATAAGCATCATGTGGTCCCTAGAGCATCTATTAGAAATAAGGGACCAACGTTCAAGAAAGTGCTTTAAATGAACAAATAGACCAGGAATATTTTTGATCTGAAGACCTTGCGGAATAACTCCAGCTTTAAGATAGTCTAGTATGAATCTTCCATGTAATTCAGTTCGTTTACTTTTCTTTTTGAGAGCCATTAGTTTTAGTAGATCTCCACATTGCTCATCATTTGATGTATTTCTAGTTTCAAAACTAACCGAAGATCCCACCATGGAGGCAAATTCTTCGTCACTAAAGCCGTGTGATTTTAATGTAGCCATAATGAATGGAGAAAAAAATAGTTTCAAGAGAGACAAGAGAGAAAGATGAATATGACAGAATTTAGATATAGATATGAAACCGGAACTGTTATCTAAATCACCAATAATCACATGAAATCATTGTAAATGAACAGATAGTGAACAAATAATAAGAAACATCAAGCTTGCAAAATAGTACAGTGGTTTCCACTATGTATTGCTTGCTTATCTAACTAAATAAAGAATGTAAATGCTATGTCAGAGAGAATGGTATAGAAAGCAAAACCCCTCATGGACCGGCCATGGGTATTAATTCAATGGAAAAAAGGGGACCCCTACAATGTACTGAGTTAGCTACTCATAGGGAATGTAAACTATGTAGAGAAGAGGACGTAGCAAACTCTAGGATTATATGTAGACCCTGAATAAACATGTATAAGTATATACTATACAGCATCAAATAAATATATACTGAAGCAGTAATGTATCAAAAATTATTAAATCTTTTTATTTCAGTTATAGTATATTTTCTTATTTTTTTCTTATTCATTTTGTATCTTCAATTAAAAGCATTTGTGATTCTTGTAAATGACATTCAAATTCAATAAATAAGAAATGTTACAAAATAGAACAGTGCAGGAATAATATATGTGAACAGAGAACTACACAAAAAAAAAGTGATATACGATATAACCAGTCGTTGGAAAATTAGATGAAGGCAATGCGGTTGAATGGAACTACGCGCGTTTCGGCCAAAGGGCCTTCGTCAGGTGACCGTCATTCGTACATTACATATATACAAAATGTACTAGAAACCTAAACAAACAAACGAAAAAATATAGAACAACTATAAGTGAAATGCACATAAATTATAGTCTACTTCAATGAATTATGATCTAAGCTGTACAATAATTAAGGGGTCTATAACTTTTCATGTAGAAATACACATACGTACACAGCATTTATGTGTCAGTGTAACCACTCAATATTCTTTGTACTAAACCATCTTATTATTCATAACAAACAACAATTCATTACTAATCCAATTTATACCTACATACCTTTAATTATCAAAAATCTGATATAAATTGTATTTTATCATTTAGACATATTATCTCACACGATTTATTTCATTGCATATTTTCTTCATTTCCAAGAATAGTGTATCTTCACATTAGAAAGTTCATTTACTAACAGTTCCAATACAAGAAAAGAGTTTAAAGGAAAGACAAAAAGTAAATAGCTCTAGATATAGATAAAGCATAGGATATATCCACAAGTAGCAAATGATACTAACGAAAAAAAGGGGCAACCATTATTACTTACATGAGAAAAGGGGGTTGTGTACAAACAACACGGATTATCTGGTCCCTATGGGAGCTGCTTTGTATTAGTGGCGTCAACTTATAACACACTGAAAAACAGGCACATGCGCTTATTAAAACACTAGTTATTTATTATATGGTGCTATGAAAAATTAATGATAGCCTGATTTATAAATATACCTGGTAGATTTATGTAGATGACCTTAGGAACAGGTAATTTCGTATGTAGCTCAGAGATTTAAATAAAGTTATATCCATATATTTACATGATGACTTCTTCCTAGTTGCCTGACTCTGTATTGGTGGAAACAGGAGAGATAACGTTTATGCGTCGCAATGCCATTGTCTATATTAATTGAGGCATATTAAACATTAATGCATGGTGTTTATATGCTATTAAATTCTGTATAATCATGTACAAATAGTTGTTTATGATAAAAGGGAGGGCATACAATGAAGATATATTGTAATCTATCATAAACAGGGCTGTAAACGTGCAGTAATCATGCTAAAATGTACGGTCAAGTACAAATGGTTGTTTATAAAGAAAGCGTATGATGGAGATACATATTAATCTATCATTAGCAAGGCTATAGTATTATAATTACGCCAAGATGTTTCCAAAATGTTCTAAAAATCATACCTCGAAAATCTGCTTAATTTTGGACATGTCCTAAACCCTCTTAGCCATTGCATAAGATAACATCCGTTTGCGGAAGTTTTTTCTTCCTTTAAATATAGAAAACGACCACGGTGTATAAAGACGATCATTTAGTTCGTTAATTACATCGTATAAAAATGCAAATGTTGTATAAAAATCTCGTCTTTAAAATCCTTCAAACCTTTAAATTAATCGCCAGTTATTTACGGAAGTCTTTCTTCCATGATATGTGTAGTGTTAACTTCGTGAATCAAGACTACAATTTAGTCCGTCATCTATATCTATTATATATACATAAGTCCGGACCACGGGATACTAAGATAATGACTTATTACATCGTATATAAATACGAATGTTGTATGAATAATCTTGTCTAAAAAATCCATTTAGCCTTTGAATTAATCGCTAGCTATTTATGTAAGTCTTTCTTCCTCTGCGCATGTAGTGTTAACATTGTGAATTAAGATTCCCTTTTAGTCCGTCATCTATATCTATCATATATCCATGAGTCTAGAGATGATCACATTCGTCTAGGTTAATATACGTCATTAAAACGCGCTGAGGCAATTGAAATCAGCTGTAGGGCATTAAATGGTAGGTTTTGAAGACGCGCTTACCTATAAACAGTCAGAATTGAAAGAACTCGTTTCGACCGCCACCATCGGAGGTAACAACGAGCAGACCCCCCTGTTTTGGAACGCTTCATCCCCTGAATGAAGGTACGCTTTTAAGTCCAGTACTACTACTGTGCTTGGATAGTATTATGGAGTAGAAGCAGGGATAAACATTATTAATGTTTTCTCTACTTGGCACTTATGTTGTAGGTTGCCTGACCTATATGATCATCTATCCGGCGCATTGACTTACAGAACCACTCCGAGGTAATTACGATAAGAGGCAACTATAGAAGCCCATTATTAACAATAATTCGGTTTGCTACAATAGTGTTTTTTTGCCCTTTTAGACTGCATACACAATAAGGAAGTAGATGCCCGTCTTTCACGGTTCCATTCTAAATCATCTAGAGAAAGAACACACGGATTGAAAGCCTAAAACAAAATTAAGCAGATTTTCGAGGTATGATTTTTAGAAAATTTTGGAAACATCTTGGCGTAATTATAATACTATAGCCTTGCTAATGATAGATTAATATGTATCTCCATCATACGCTTTCTTTATAAACAACCATTTGTACTTGACCGTACATTTTAGCATGATTACTGCACGTTTACAGCCCTGTTTATGATAGATTACAATATATCTTCATTGTATGCCCTCCCTTTTTTCATAAACAACTATTTGTACATGATTATACAGAATTTAATAGCATATAAACACCATGCATTAATGTTTAATATGCCTCAATTAATATAGACAATGGCATTGCGACGCATGAACGTTATCTCTCCTGTTTCCACCAATACAGAGTCAGGCAACTAGGAAGAAGTCATCATGTAAATATATGGATATAACTTTATTTAAATCTCTGAGCTACATACGAAATTACCTGTTCCTAAGGTCATCTACATAAATCTACCAGGTATATTTATAAATCAGGCTATCATTAATTTTTCATAGCACCATATAATAAATAACTAGTGTTTTAATAAGCGCATGTGCCTGTTTTTCAGTGTGTTATAAGTTGAAGCCACTAATACAAAGCAGCTCCCATAGGGACCAGATAATCCGTGTTGTTTGTACACAACCCCCTTTTCTCATGTAAGTAATAATGGTTGCCCCTTTTTTTCGTTAGTATCATTTGCTACTTGTGGACATATCCTATGCTTTATCTATATCTAGAGCTATTTACTTTTTGTCTTTCCTTTAAACTCTTTTCTTGTATTGGAACTGTTAGTAAATGAACTTTCTAATGTGAAGATACACTATTCTTGGAAATGAAGAAAATATGCAATGAAATAAATCGTGTGAGATAATATGTCTAAATGATAAAATACAATTTATATCAGATTTTTGATAATTAAAGGTATGTAGGTATAAATTGGATTACTAATGTATTGTTGTTTGTTATGAATAATAAGATGGTTTAGTACAAAGAATATTGAGTGGTTACACTGACACATAAATGCCGTGTACGTATGTGTATTTCTACATGAAAAGTTATAGACCCCTTAATTAGTGTACAGCTTAGATCATAATTCATTTAAGTAGACTATAATTTATGTGCATTTCACTTATAGTTGTTCTATATTTTTTCGTTTGTTTGTTTAGGTTTCTAGTACATTTTGTATATATGTAATGTACGAATGACGGTCACCTGACGAAGGCCCTTTGGCCGAAACGCGCGTAGTTCCATTCAACCGCATTGCCTTCATCTAATTTTCCAACGACTGGTTATATCGTATATCACTTTTTTTTTTGTGTAGTTCTCTGTTCACATATATTATTCCTGCACTGTTCTATTTTGTAACATTTCTTATTTATTGAATTTGAATGTCATTTACAAGAATCACAAATGCTTTTAATTGAAGATACAAAATGAATAAGAAAAAAATAAGAAAATATACTATAACTGAAATAAAAAGATTTAATAATTTTTGATACATTACTGCTTCAGTATATATTTATTTGATGCTGTATAGTATATACTTATACATGTTTATTCAGGGTCTACATATAATCCTAGAGTTTGCTACGTCCTTTTCTCTACATAGTTTACATTCCCTACGAGTAGCTAACTCAGTACATTGTAGGGGTCCCCTTTTTTCCATTGAATTAATACCCATGGCCGGTCCATGAGGGGTTTTGCTTTCTATACCATTCTCTCTGACATAGCATTTACATTCTTTATTTAGTTAGATAAGCAAGCAATACATAGTGGAAACCACTGTACTATTTTGCAAGCTTGATGTTTCTTATTATTTGTTCACTATCTGTTCATTTACAATGATTTGTTGTGATTTATGGTGATTTAGATAACAGTTCCGGTTTCATATCTATATCTAAATTCTGTCATATTCATCTTTCTCTCTTGTCTCTCTTGAAACTATTTTTTTCTCCATTCATTATGGCTACATTAAAATCACACGGCTTTAGTGACGAAGAATTTGCCTCCATGGTGGGATCTTCGGTTAGTTTTGAAACTAGAAATACATCAAATGATGAGCAATGTGGAGATCTACTAAAACTAATGGCTCTCAAAAAGAAAAGTAAACAAACTGAATTACATGGAAGATTCATACTAGACTATCTTAAAGCTGGAGTTATTCCGCAAGGTCTTCAGATCAAAAATATTCCTGGTCTATTTGTTCATTTAAAGCACTTTCTTGAACGTTGGTCCCTTATTTCTAATAGATGCTCTAGGGACCACATGATGCTTATAGTGGAAACTGTAAAAGAGGTTCTAGATGAACTAGCTAAAGAAATTACAGAACTTGAGGATAAGATCAAAAATTCTACAGTAATTATAGACATCAAAAAAAAGTTAAAAGATGTTGAGATGGACCTTAATTCATACAGTGACTATCTATTTAAGCGAAAAATGGATACATTTCAAAAAGATCTACGCTTTTTTAGTATGGAAAAGGTATATCCATACTTGGCAGACAATTTTTATGCCCAAATAGGTGATAATGATCAAGAATATATGACACATCCGGATTCCAGATCCAAAAACTTTTCCACCTTTTCCAATTCCTCAGATTCAGGGAGCAATTCCAGTATGTCACCCTTCCAACCAAGGGGAAATCGTTTTAGAGCTAATCAAGGTTATAGACCTTTTTTAGGAAGACGCCAGCCGAGAGGAAATTGGAGAACGAATTATCGATCCCAATATCGGCCACAACAGCAATACCAACACAACCAACAATATCAGCAACAGGGACAATATCCTCCGAACCAACCATACCAGCCTCAGGGTCAATATCATCCCCACTTCCAGGACCATCCACAGAATACGGACAGGTATCTGGAAACGAGAAATGCAAGGTACTGGAGACAGTGAACACAATACCTATCTTTAACTTAAGCAGCCATGATACCAACTCGGCCACTCTTGCAGTGCTCTCTAAAGGTCTCTCATTTGTTCCCCATTCCGGGTTGAACAAGTTTGAGCTGTTTAATGATACGATGAGTTTCTTTCAAAAAATACGATTAAAAAGTTTATTTTCTAACCGGGAATGTGAGTCACGTGAACCAAATAAATCTGGTTTGTCACTGAAATCGATTTTTACACCTACCCTTGATCAAGTAGATCCTGAAATAGGAATCTTTGAAAAGATCGTCACCTCTAAACTACAAAATATTACCAAATATATACCACATACTCCCTACAATATTTCCATCGACGAACACAACGCTTTATTGAAACTGAAGGAATCGACCCAAATAACTGTGAAGAGTTGTGATAAGGGGGGCGGCATTGCCATTTTAGATACTAACAATTATATTGATAAAATGGAATGCATGCTTAGCGATACCAAATTCTATACTAAAATCGCTAGGGACCCAACTAGTACCATCAAAAATAAAATCACCAAATTAATTACTAAAGCCTTAGGCAATGGTAATATCTGCCAGAAAGAGTATGAATATATGAGCATAGAAAATCCAAAAATGGCCAGTATATACGGTATCCCCAAAGTTCACAAGAACGAACAGGATCCGCCCCTTCCTCCAATAGTTACCACAATTGGTAGTGTGACAGAACCTATTTCCAAATATGTAGACGCAATTTTGCGTCCGCACATAGATAAAATCTTGGGACACATTAAGGATACCAGACACGTAATTACCCAATTTGAAGGCACCACGTTCAATGCCCACAGACAATGGATGGTGACATTGGACGTAGAGAGCTTGTATTCTAACATTCCCTGCAAAGGGGCTATGGAAGCGACCAAATGGTTCATTGAGTCTTTTAATATCGACTGCAATATGCCATTCATCTTAGATTGTCTCCAAATTATTTTGGAAAATAACATCTTTGAATTTGCAGGACAACTCTATAAACAAACTAGAGGAGTCAGTATGGGTGCCTCGTGCACACCAACAATTGCTAATATTTATGTGGCTCTATTCGAGGAAAAATTTATTTTCAATGAGGTGGCACCTTTTTTTGAATCGATTTTTTATTGGTCACGATTTATCGATGACATCATTTTCATTTGGGATGATAACGAAGATGTCTTACAGGACTTCATATCATGGCTTAATGCCTGTGATCCCAACTTAAAATGTACAGAAAAAATAAGTAATTCAGAAATTGAATTCTTAGATTTAAACATCAAACATCTTGAGGGAAAATTGATCATGGATCTTTTTACCAAACCCACTGCTCGCAATACACTCCTTCATTACAGTAGCTTCCATCCCTCGTCACAAAAAGATAGCATTCCCTTCAGTCAATTTCTTAGACTGAGGAGGAATTGTACCAGATTAATTGATTACGATGAGAAGGCTACTGTGATGTCCGAGGCACTGGGCAAGATGGCGATCTGGCCGTAGATCGCGTTAGCAGCGTTTACCTGAGCTCCGTGAGAACATAATTGCAAGGAGCAGCTAAATGGAGAAAACGAAATCGGACGAGCGAAAATAAGGAAAGGAAAGGATTAAATGCCGAAATATAAGACCGCTAGAGCATAGATTTCTGCCTGCTTAAAAGGAGAGATTAACAAGCGGACTTAAAATCGAAAGCAGGGAAACGAAAGCAAGAAAGTGAGAGTTCGGAACTGACTACGGAGGAAAGCGGGAAAAAATATATTATGAGCTCTCACACAAATATTTTACCTTTCTCTCTCGAGTTTGAATCACCGGCGCTTGATGAGACGACCCACGGAGAGCTGCTGATTCTTCTGGGCTGGGCTGCCACAGAGGTAACGCCTTCAATCTCTCGGCATCTGAGGCTGTGCTTGAGGGAGCAATTGCATTGGCAGGCTGACTCCGTTGACTCAGCAGAGCAACGGGCGGAGTTCGCAGCGGAGCCCACAGCAGACAACTCAACGGAGCAAAACGGAGAGGGAGAGTGGGAGACCTGTACCGAAGGCACATTGAGAAAACCAGCGCTGCATAGCAAGTATTTAGAGCGTGCAGATCTGCACAAGGTCAGTCTTGGTTGTAACAACAAGGAAGCTTGTATCAAAAATCTCTGCTTACAGCTGGGTGAGCTAATTGCAGAGCTAGTAGAAGTGTCCTCCCTGTTATTGACTGATCGCTGTTTTCAATTGAGCTCTGCCGGGGAAATGCCTTCCAAATCAGCGTCATCAGCAGCAGCAAGGGCAAGACTTGCGAAAGCAGCAAGAGCACTGCGAGAGGCGGAGCTGGAGGAGCAGCAGCTACAACAGTCTGTCAGCAATCAGAGTGGTGAAATATCCATGGCACCTAAAAGCAGTGTTCGTACAAGAAAACAAAACCAGAAGACGCCAACTACATGTTTGCCACACCAGGAGGTCGTAGCCACTAAACGGAGGATTAACAATACTCACGAGATGGCGAGCCCAGGCAATACAGTTATCGACTTGCTTAGGAGAAAACAAGCAGCTTCAACAAATCTGGATATAGAGGATATCCGAGTGCAATCGTTGTGCTCACCAGACACAAGGGGGACCCCTGAGATATTACCGCCTTCACAGCAGCCTATGCAGCAACCAGAGAGAGATGGCTCTACCTCTGCCCCAGGTACATCGAGTCTGGAGACTGGCCAGGAGGGGGAGAATGCAACTGTGAGTACTGTGAGTACTATAAGATTAACCAAAGAGGGTACTGGTACTGATACTGGTACGGGTGCTAGTAATAGTAATAGTAACTTTATAGATACTACTATCACCCTAATCGCTTCTCCCTCCTCCCCCCCAACAACTTAATTACTGTCTCTACTAATTCACTAACAGATACAACTGATAAACCTTCAATGTCATTCTGTGGGTCTGGTGAAAACATTGTGGGGGTAGTTGAAGATACGCTACCTAAGAATCGCTTGACTGAAGGCTTCTCTTTAATAAACACGATGAACGTGATGGAGGAGACATCTCTAAGAGATTGCATCTTAACTCATGGCCAAGTGAACGCTGACTCCCAGCCGTTGATAGACAGTAATATAGTCAGTAATATACCGGACAGAGGGGAGCTGAGAACTCAAGGATCCTCCCTTCCTGAAAAAGAAGGGAATGTATTCTATTCCTTTTCGGATGAAACAGGAGCAGAGGCAGAGATTGAGGATGACGAATTGGATCCTGATAACTCTAGCAATGAATGTGACGAGAGTGATGTGGAATATGACGAAAATGGCGAGTCCCTTCTGTTTACAACCTCGCCTGAAGAAAGCATAGAGGATGAAGACCAATCAAATACAATTAAATCTAAACCTAAACATGTATCCAGGGATAAACAAAGAGAACCTTACAGTTCAGACCCGTTGAGACAAGACACAATCCCCTCTACTGCAGTAGAAGCAATTTTACAGGCCATCGCATCCCATAGAGAACAGACAGAGGCAGACAGCAAAAGATCAAGGCTAGCTTTAACCAAGATACAGGGGGTGGTAAAAAATTTGACTAAAACCTGTAAATCATTTGCTGAAAGGGTTACCGAAATGGAGGCAAGAGTAATGACCACTGAAAATGAGACTCAAGTTAATGAAGAAAAGATCAAACTTCAAGAAGCTGAATTGATGGATATGAAATGGAAATTGGAGGATTTCGAAAATAGGCAGTGTCGAAACAATCTACGCTTACTGGGAGTACCAGAAAAAATCGAGGGAGAGGATGTACGGGCATTTGTAATCAAACTGTTCAAGGACTCTATGCCAGACTTAAAAAATTGGAACTGGGAATTTGAGATCCAGCGAGCCCATAGGATGCCATTCAACCCTCCTGCTAAACCTGGTCCATATCCTCGGGCTATTCTTGTCTACTTTGGAAACTTTCTATTGAGATAGTCAGTGGCCGAAAAGGCTAGACCTGATCATAAAATCACTTGTAATGAGGTTTCTTGTTTTACCAGGCCGGATTTTTGTCATGCTACAGTGGAGAGGCGCTGGCGGCTAAGGTCTTTAATTAAACCCTTTCAAGAGAAAGGAGCCCAGGCGTATTTAAACAATCCTGCAAAGTTAAAGGTTGTAAGGGCAGGTCAGGTGAAATTTTTTACCTCTGAAATCAAAGCGAAGGCTTATCTTGAGGAGATCAACAAATAGTGGTTTATAATGCTGTATAGCGAATGGAATTCAGAGCCTTTAATATAACTGATATCATTGATTGATTATTAGTACCTGACAATGTTTGATATTTATGTTTTCTCTGTTCTATTTTTTTTTTTTTCTTTTTCCGTTTAAGAAAGCATCCTTTAGGATATATTGTGTAACCTTCTGTGTCTTGTATTCTAAACTATAATATATTGTTTAATGAACACGGTAGTTCGGGTGTAACACTGCTAGCATTACTAGGACTCTGGTAGAGTCCGATTGCCCACTAATGGTGGGGGGGGGGTCCCGAGAGGGGGAGGGACTTGCAGGGGGGGGTGGGGCTTTGGGGGGAGGGGTGGGCGGGGAAAAAACCAGGGGAAAAAAAACTTGATCCAAAAGGTAACATTTTTTGTGTAAAGTCCAAATACTGTAAGATTAAAGGAAGTAGAGGTACGGCTAAGAAGATAAAGATCATTGACAAGTATAATGAGAGAATTAAAGAGTTTCTTATATATGTTGACACATTAGCTAATGGCTAGACTTAGAATTCAAACATGGAATATTGGGGGTTTATTAAATAGGGAAAAACAACGCCGGTTGTCCGAATTAATCAAACTTAATCCAGTAGACATTTTATGTCTACAAGAGACACACATACCATGGACAAAAAGAGCGCAATTGAGGGTTAGAGGATATAATCTGATAGCCGCTTCTACCCAAACATCAAATATAAGAGGGGTAGCAATACTCGCAAAAACCTATCTTGGGCAACCTATTCGGGCTGCTTCGGATCCGCATGGTAGATGGGCAATGGCGAAACTAGCAAATGGTTTGGTTATCTCCTCAATTTATGGCTCCAATCAAGATGATCCTACTATATTTTCACTACTGGAAGCTGAGCTTGCAACCTGGCAAGGTTAGTTAGTATTCTGTGGAGACTTTAATATTTCTTTAAAAACACACTTATTTAATGTTCAAAATAATTATAATCAGCAGAATTATGTAGGACGTAAACCTAAAGTGTATAAGGCTATCAGGAGATTAACATACAGTCATGGACTAGTGGATATATGGGGTGTAAAAAATCAACAAGATTCAGGTTGTACATACTTTTCCCATCCACACCAAAAACATGTCCGGATAGATTACTTTTTTGTAACAAGGGATTTAGTGTCTAATGCAGTAATAACGAAATATCCCAAGATCATATCGGATCACAATCCCCTTGTTCTTACAGTAATAGTTGGCGAAAGAAAACAACATAGACAATGGTCATTTGATCGGAAACTGCTAGTTGACAATGAATATATCAGTTATATTAAGAAATGGACGGAGGAATATTTTGACATTAATCGCTTTAGTGCCCCCAGAAACACTGTATGGGACTCTTATAAATCAGCTCTTAGGGGGGAGACTATTAGCTATCAAGCAAGAGTAAGAGAATTAAATAAGAACGAGTTTAATATTAGGGTATTAGCCTTGGCTAAGGCAGAGGAGGAACATACCACAGCTATTTCTCAGGGGTTAGAGGCTACCCAGTTAATGTACTTAGTTACTTTATTACGAAATGAGCTAAACAACAACCTTAGCCAAAAAGCAGCTCAAACGTATACTGCTCATAGAAGAGATACTTATGAGAATGGAGAAAAAGTGGGGAGACAGTTGGCGTTATACACTAGACAAAGGAATGTTTCTAATCAGATTAAGTCAATAATGGTGAATGGTAAATCACATTCACAATCAGACGAGATCATTGCTCTATTCCATCAGTATTACCAAAATCTCTATACGGAGGATTCTATTCCATCGCCAAGTACAGAATATGAGTTTTTGAACAACTTTATTAATAATACCGAAGGCCTAAAAAAATTAGACGATACCACACGTCAGGATCTGGAAGGTGAGATCACCTTAGATGAAGTTATATTATCACTAACCGCACTAGCTTCAGGTAAAGCAGTAGGCCCTGACAAACTACCTATAGATCTATATAAAATTCTAAGCTTTCAATTGGGTCCAATACTGCATGATCTCTTTTTAGGTATCCAGTGGAACGGGATAATCCCGGATTCCTGGAATAACACTAATATAATTGTCTTTCCAAAAAAAGGAAAATCACCAGAACAATTAACATCATATCGACCCATATCGTTAATCAATGCGGACTCCAAATTGTATGCCAAGGTGTTAGCCATGAGACTTAGCAGGGTCATTGAGCAACTCGTCTCCCCGTGGCAGCATAGCTTCGTACCAGGTAAAGGAACAACAGATCATACTTCCAGGGCAATAACCTTGTTTGATGCCATGACTGTCACGGGGGGGCGAATGTCAATGATACTACTAGACGCTGAAAAGGCGTTCGATCGCGTCTCGTGGAATTTCCTGTGGGCGACTATGAAGCTCAATAATTTCGGCCCCAAATTTATTAAAGCAATACGATCTATCTACCTGTCTCCTAAAGCTAAAATAGAACTGATGGGCTCCGAATCTGATAATATTAATATAACTAGAGGTACGAGGCAAGGTTGTCTCTGTTCCCCCCTATTATTTGCCTTATATATTAACCCTTTGATTTTAAAAATAATTGAGAGCCCCTCTATCACTCCAATTGTTCTTGGCTCTTACTCTACTAAGGTACTAGCATATGCTGATGATATCGCGGTTGTAACATCAAACTCGGTTGAAGCTATGGGGAAATTGAAGCCATAACCACAGAATTTGTCATCTATTCTGGATATTCCTTGAATAAGACAAAGACAATTGTACTATGTACGGACAACATTGACTATAACGATCAAAGAAAAGCAGTAAGTGCTACATATTTAGGAATTGTTATCACTCCCGCTATTAAATCTCTAATTAACTATAACTATAACCCTTTAATCCAATGTATAAAAAAAGATCTGGATAGAGTAAATGGACTTCATCTGACCATTATAGGACTAGCTAATTTTCTAAAGATGAATATACTCCCTAAATGCCTCTACTTGTTTAGAGCAATACCATTGGCTATTGACCTTAAGATTCTGAAAACTCTTGAATCCCTTATGATTAAGTTTATCTGGCAACATGGCAAAATTCGAAGGTCTTATAAATTAATGTCGCTTCCTAGTGAAAGGGGTGGGATGGCAATACCCAATATTAGTATGTATTATTGGGCTGCACGCCTTAAACAAATGACCCCATTGATTAGCTTTAATTTACAAACAACACCCTTTATGAATCATAATACTCAACCCTCAATTTATGAGTTATTATTGGGAAATGTGGCCAATGGATTGCTTTTACAACAGAAGGAGGCACAAGGCTATTCACATGATCGGAAATATGAAGTTATAAACGGTGCACTTAAGGTTTGGGGCAAAGTTGCTAAACATTTGCATATTAGTAATGTGAATAGATACACCTCCTTATGGCATATGAAAGCGTTCTCAGCATTTTCGAACAATACCATAGCAAGAAAATGGCAGAGACTTGGGATCCTGCGTGTCAAAGACTTTTTGATACATGGCTTAGAAACCACTTTTTCACATGTAAAGGATAAATATCATCTTTCCAATGGTGACTATATTAAATATATTCAATTATATACAAACCTTAAGGCGAAAAGATCTACCCTTGGGCTAGGAAAAATAGACTTGTTGGAGGTCATTAATAGGCCTAGCACACGAATTGGGGCTATATATAACCTTCTTCTTGTAAATCTGCAAGATGATCTGGAAAAGATTGAATCTAATTGGGCTATTAAATTTAGCAATCCAAATGTTGATATTTATAAAAGTATTGAGCTGAGCCAACGACTGTTTAGGGCCAGTAATCTTAAAGCTCAAACATACAAAACTATTTTTGACCTCTACTATACACCCGCTAAATTATACTCCTGGGGTAAAAGAGAGAACAATTTCTGTCCAAGATGTTCACAAGGACCAGCCAATTTAATACATATGCTAAGCAGCTGCCCCAAGCTTAGTCAAGTTAAACAAATGATTGCTAATTTTTGGGAGGTGCTGTTCGGCCATAATCTTCCAGAGACAGATTCATTGTTTATTCTTGGATATGATTCTTCAATCGCCCTATCAAAAAGTGAGCAAAATCTATTATTTATAGGCACTGCGGTGCTTAGAATTATTCTGTCGGCTCGATGGAAAGAAGCTGAACCACCAAGCTTTCAGATGTGGCTAGCTCGGTTTTTAGCTGTTTTTAGTTTCGAAAGAGCCATATATTCAACAAGAGGAAGTAAATGGAAAAAGCTGGGTGAATCAATCTGGTCTCCAGTTCTGAGGTGGAAATTAGGATTAAATCCACCCATTTAGATTGATTTTTTGGTTTTTTTTTTGGATCTTGACTTATTGCTCCTTTTTCTTTCTTAGTGAATGTGAAAGAAGGAAGAAGAAAAAGAGAGGAAAGAAGGGGAGAGGGAGGAGGGGAAAGGAAGGGAAGGAAAGGAAAAAAGAAAAAAAGAAGAAAAAGTTTTTTGAATATGCTAAATTCCTTTGATCATGAGTACTGTGTCTTAAGATTTTGAATTTAATATGTATTTTATTCATCATGTTTTTGTTCCTATGATCAGTCTGTAATACCATATTGCTATGTACCTGTTTGGATTGAGTTAAAAAAAAAAAAAAAATAGAGAAGGCTACTGTGATGAATGAGAAGTTTCTAGAACGTGGCTATCCACACAGATTGATACGCGAATCATATAAGAGAGCCAGGTATTACGATCGTCAGCATCTCCTCACAGGCACCAATGACAAACGGGATGCTAGTTTAGTATTTGTAACGCGGCATTCTATGTTGAACAATCAGATTCACCATATTCTATATTCAAACTGGCATATCCTTAATGTTAACAAAATTGGCAATGAAATTATTAACAAGCCTCTTTTTGTCTACAAAAAAAATAAAAACATAAAGGATATAGTTGTCAGATCCAGGATGCCAACAATGAAAGCAAAAAGTCAAAGAAGCATTGTCACTGGGGCTCCAGTGACAGGAAATCATAGATGTGGAACCTGTAAAATCTGTCCACAAGTAATTGAGACCACTGAATTCATTTTCAACAACATAACTATCCCCTTGTTGCATATGACAAACTGTAAAACCATGAACATTGTCTATTTATTAATTTGCCCATGCAATAAGGGATATGTTGGTGAATCCTCACGTTCCATATGTACTAGAGTCACTGAACACAAATCAGCAATTCGTACGCGAAAGATGAATGCCCCCTTAGTGGCGCACTATCTTGACATGGACCACAAACCTGAAGAAATACAGTGGGTAGTTCTGGAAAAAATTGTGGCCAAGTCTGGTATTAACACAGACAAAATTCGCCGTAAACGGGAAGTGTTTTGGATATTCACTCTGGACACTGTAAGATCGGGCTTTAATTCCGAAATTCCTTGGCAGCAGGCGATCATATAAACATATTATCTGGTTACAATTTTATATATAGACATGTCCCCATAACATACTATTGTCACCATTGGGATTCAAAATAATCTTTATTTATTTGTTGGCCACTTGGTGCCACTTTGGTGGTGATCAATACCATTTACTATGACTATGGAGATAATCTCAAAACATCTATAAGCATGTGTATTACTATGTGAATTTCTGTAACTACTTTAATATTCTCGAAGTACTACAGAAATAGTTCATGTCCTAAACCCTCTTAGCCATTGCATAAGATAACATCCGTTTGCAAAAGTTTTTTTTTCCTTTAAATATAGAAAACGACCACGGTGTATAAAGACGATCATTTAGTTCGTTAATTACATCGTATAAAAATGCAAATGTTGTATAAAAATCTCGTCTTTAAAATCCTTCAAACCTTTGAATTAATCGCCAGTTATTTACGGAAGTCTTTCTTCCATGATATGTGTAGTGTTAACTTCGTGAATCAAGACTACAATTTAGTCCGTCATCTATATCTATTATATATCCATAAGTCCGGACCACGGGATACTAAGATGATGACTTATTACATCGTATATAAATACGAATGTTGTATGAATAATCTTGTCTAAAAAATCCATTTAGCCTTTGAATTAATCGCTAGCTATTTATGTAAGTCTTTCTTCCTCTGCGCATGTAGTGTTAACATCGTGAATTAAGATTCCCTTTTAGTCCGTCATCTATATCTATCATATATCCATGAGTCTAGAGATGATCACATTCGTCTAGGTTAATATACGTCATTAAAACGCGCTGAGGCAATTGAAATCAGCTGTAAGGCATTAAATGGTAGGTTTTGAAGACGCGCTTACCTATAAACAGTCAGAATTGAAAGAACTCGTTTCGACCACCACCATCGGAGGTAACAACGAGCAGACCCCCCTGTTTTGGAACGCTTCATCCCCTGAATGAAGGTACGCTTTTAAGTCCAGTACTACTACTGTGCTTGGATAGTATTATGGAGTAGAAGCAGGGATAAACATTATTAATGTTTTCTCTACTTGGCACTTATGTTGTAGGTTGCCTGACCTATATGATCATCTATCCGGCGCATTGACTTACAGAACCACTCCGAGGTAATTACGATAAGAGGCAACTATAGAAGCCCATTATTAACAATAATTCGGTTTGCTACAATAGTGTTTTTTTGCCCTTTTAGACTGCATACACAATAAGGAAGTAGATGCCCGTCTTTCACGGTTCCATTCTAAATCATCTAGAGAAAGAACACACGGATTGAAAGCCTAAAACAAAATTAAGCAGATTTTCGAGGTATGATTTTTAGAAAATTTTGGAAACATCTTGGCGTAATTATAATACTATAGCCTTGCTAATGATAGATTAATATGTATCTCCATCATACGCTTTCTTTATAAACAACCATTTGTACTTGACCGTACATTTTAGCATGATTACTGCATGTTTACAGCCCTGTTTATGATAGATTACAATATATCTTCATTGTATGCCCTCCCTTTTTTCATAAACAACTATTTGTACATGATTATACAGAATTTAATAGCATATAAACACCATGCATTAATGTTTAATATGCCTCAATTAATATAGACAATGGCATTGCGACGCATAAACGTTATCTCTCCTGTTTCCACCAATACAGAGTCAGGCAACTAGGAAGAAGTCATCATGTAAATATATGGATATAACTTTATTTAAATCTCTGAGCTACATACGAAATTACCTGTTCCTAAGGTCATCTACATAAATCTACCAGGTATATTTATAAATCAGGCTATCATTAATTTTTCATAGCACCATATAACAAATAACTAGTGTTTTAATAAGCGCATGTGCCTGTTTTTCAGTGTGTTATAAGTTGACGCCACTAATACAAAGCAGCTCCCATAGGGACCAGATAATCCGTGTTGTTTGTACACAACCCCCTTTTCTCATGTAAGTAATAATGGTTGCCCCTTTTTTTCGTTAGTATCATTTGCTACTTGTGGATATATCCTATGCTTTATCTATATCTAGAGCTATTTACTTTTTGTCTTTCCTTTAAACTCTTTTCTTGTATTGGAACTGTTAGTAAATGAACTTTCTAATGTGAAGATACACTATTCTTGGAAGTGAAGAAAATATGCAATGAAATAAATCGTGTGAGATAATATGTCTAAATGATAAAATACAATTTATATCAGATTTTTGATAATTAAAGGTATGTAGGTATAAATTGGATTAGTAATGTATTGTTGTTTGTTATGAATAATAAGATGGTTTAGTACAAAGAATATTGAGTGGTTACACTGACACATAAATGCTGTGTACGTATGTGTATTTCTACATGAAAAGTTATAGACCCCTTAATTATTGTACAGCTTAGATCATAATTCATTGAAGTAGACTATAATTTATGTGCATTTCACTTATAGTTGTTCTATATTTTTTCGTTTGTTTGTTTAGGTTTCTAGTACATTTTGTATATATGTAATGTACGAATGACGGTTACCTGACGAAGGCCCTTTGGCCGAAACGCACGTAGTTCCATTCAACCGCATTGCCTTCATCTAATTTTCCAACGACTGGTTATATCGTATATCACTTTTTTTTTTGTGTAGTTCTCTGTTCACATATATTATTCCTGCGCTGTTCTATTTTGTAACATTTCTTATTTATTGAATTTGAATGTCATTTACAAGAATCACAAATGCTTTTAATTGAAGATACAAAATGAATAAGAAAAAAATAAGAAAATATACTATAACTGAAATAAAAAGATTTAATAATTTTTGATACATTACTGCTTCAGTATATATTTATTTGATGCTGTATAGTATATACTTATACATGTTTATTCAGGGTCTACATATAATCCTAGAGTTTGCTACGTCCTTTTCTCTACATATTTTCCATTCTTAGAGCCATAAGTTCTTTAATCATTAAATCCGAGAAGGTGTCAATGGCATCCGGAGGCATTTGTGGTAGGAACTTGGAAGTAGGTTTAAACCCACTGCTGGGTGCCTGTTGCTCAATGTCAACTCTCAATAATCTCTGAGAGAGTGTTACCGGAGTTGCGGCACATTCCACAGTGCTCTCTTGTCTTAAATCTTCCAAAATTTCCAGTGCCGTTAAGTCATTTACACGGAGAAAGTCTGTTTCTCTCTGGCTAGTTTTCAGAAATTTGATCTCTTTAGGAGTTGGTTTGATTTTGTAGTGTTTGTACAGTTTTATTTTTCGAATAAACTTGAATAAATCTATCCTGGTTTGCGTATATTCTATCCGATCGTTGGGGCAGAAGGTGAGTCCTAGTTTCAGTACTGATTCTTCGCAAGGAGTAAGTTTTTTGTGTGATAAATTGACAATGGTTAAGAGATCATGCTCCTCTACCATCTTGCTCCTCTCTTGCTCCTCGTGACTCTTGGTGTTGTGGCTACTCAATTTATGAAACTAGAAAAGCTCTACGAAAGGGAAATACGCAAATGGTGGGAGGGCACCTCCCTTCAAAGCTATATTGAGGTGCAACGAGTCCCAAGAGGTTTGCGTATTTTCACCGTGCCAGCCTATGAAAACCCGGATCCCTTGTTATTAGAAGCCTGGGCAGCACACATAGCATTGTCGTGTAAAGGGATGTTAGAAATTCTAATACAATTCGCTTGGAGCGATCGGGACAAGGCTTTGAAAGAGATCGAAATGCTTGAACAAGGGCTGACACAGAATCCTGAGAAAGATCAACAGGAACAATTGAGAGCTTTAATGAAGAAAAGACTGGAGAAATATGAAATCAAAATCAAAAATCGGAAACAAGAAAAATATGATCGTGACGAAAGGGATTACGCTATGGGCAGGATCCTAACTTTCGCTAAAAGGTACGATCAAAGTCGCAAAGAATTGGCAAACAAAAACAAGACTCAGAAATCAACACTTCCAACTACTGTCGAAACTTCAGAATCGGAAGTCACAGAGGATGAGCGATCAGGCGAAGATTTGGCTGGATCCTCAGACACTGAAACAAAAACCCCTTTTCAGCAGGAATTCAAAGTCATCCGCCAAAATTGGTTAAGAGGCGGGAAGAACAAACCCCCAGAAGAGGACGACAAACAAGGAGGGGTGGCTGGAAGGGGAAGGGGTAGGGGAAGGGGAAGGGGAAGACCCATACCCACAACACCAAGAGTCACGAGGAGCAAGAGAGGAGGAAGATGGTAGAGGAGCATGATCTCTTAACCATTGTCAATTTATCACACAAAAAACGTACTCCTTGCGAAGAATCAGTACTGAAACTAGGACTCACCTTCTGCCCCAACGATCGGATAGAATATACGCAAACCAGGATAGATTTATTCAAGTTTATTCGAAAAATAAAACTGTACAAACACTACAAAATCAAACCAACTCCTAAAGAGATCAAATTTCTGAAAACTAGCCAGAGAGAAACAGACTTTCTCCATGTAAATGACTTAACGGCACTGGAAATTTTGGAAGATTTAAGACAAGAAAGCACTGTGGAATGTGCCGCAACTCCGGTAACACTCTCTCAGAGATTATTGAGAGTTGACATTGAGCAACAGGCACCCAGCAGTGGGTTTAACCACTTGGCTGCTAAGGGGTGTGCATGTAGGTCCATTGACTTTCCATTGAAATCAATGGGCCCTACATGACGAGTTACCCTTGTCATTAGCACTGAAGGGGTTAAACCTACTTCCAAGTTCCTACCACAAATGCCTCCGGATTCCATTGACACCTTCTCGGATTTAATGATTAAAGAACTTATGGCTCAAAGAATGGAAAAGCCACCAAGAAATAGGAAGGACAATCTGACCAGAGCTCAACGGATGGCAGTTAAACAATTAGCAGAGGACAATAGTATCATCTGCAAACTTTCCGACAAGGGGGGCAACGTGGTCATTCTTTCACGGGATTCATACATCAATGAGGCTATGCGGCAATTAGGAGATAAGACTTGTTATGAATCGTGTTCTAAACGTGTATACCAGGAGAGCATTGAGAAACTTTGGACCACATTGAAGAAATGGCACGATAAACATATGCTCGATCTTGATGAATATCTATTCCTAAAGACAACTAATCCAATTTTACCAACATTCTATTATCTTCCTAAGATACACAAGAATATGGATAATCCTCCCGGACGACCCATCATTTCGTCAAAGGGAGGACTGATGGAGAACCTCTCGAAATTCCTTGATCACTTTCTGTTTGAAATAGTTCTCTCTTTGAAATCCTACATAAGGGATACAACAGACTTTATTGAACGAATTGAAAAACTTGACTGCAACCTTCATACTGCCTTATAACACTTGACATTTCTAGTCTCTATACTTGCATCGACCATACCAAGGGCTTACATGCTGTGAATTATTTTTTGCAGAAACGACCATTGAAGCTGGCAATGCATAATGTAATGTTATTGGAATTAATTGAATTCTGCCTTAGCAATAACATATTTCTTTTTCAGGATAATATGTTTAGACAAGTCTCTGGTACGGCGATGGGTTCCTGCTTCGCCCCCAGCTACGCGAATTTATTCGTTGGCTGGTGGGAGGAGCAGGTAGCCTGGGCCCCAGAAAATGAGCAATGGTCGAACAAAATTGTATCTTGGTATAGGTACATAGACGACCTGTTCCTAGTCTGGAATGGCTCGTCTGATGAGGCAGAAACCTATGTGCAAGTGCTAAACAATAACAGTTGCAGTCTAGTCTTTACTGGACAGATTAGCCCTTCATCAGCTAATTATCTGGATTTGAAAGTACAGGTGTGTGGGGACAAGGTCAAAACAGCACTTTACAGAAAACCCACTGCGGGTAACAGCACGCTACATGCGTCTAGCAGTCATCCCCACAGTATAATCAAAAGTATCCCCTACGGGGAATTTTTGAGACTTAGACGCAACTGTTCGCTCGATTCTGATTTCAAAGAGGCTGTTGTAGAAAGCACCAACAGATTTCTAGCAAGAGGCTATAACAAGAACCTTTTGGACAATACACTCCAACGGGTTAATAAACTACAGAGGGAGTCATTGTTTAAAAAGAAGAATAAAGAGAAAGCTAACTTGGAAGAGGGAAGGTTCCGCCTCATAACTGCATACTCCTGCGATTCCTATATATTGAGACTCATGATGAAAAAGCACTGGCATGTCCTCAAGATGGACACCATTATTGGCAAGGACATCCCAGAGGCACCCCAGATTACTTTTAAAAAGGCTAGGTCTCTACGTGACCAATTAGTACATAGTCACCTTGTTAGACCTGTCAGCCTTAGGGTGGTCTCCCCTACATTTTTGCCCTTTTTGCCTCCCATTTTTATCCTATATTTTGTTGGACTTAGGACTCTGGACGCCTCACCACTGCTAAACAGTGCTGAGGTGCAGGTGCTCTCCCCTAAAACCGTGTGAGGCTGGCATATCTGCCATAAGCCACTGCTAACGCAGTAAGGCTTAATCCTCCATTGGCTAACATTGGGAACCTCCCCTTATGGACAAACTTCTGACAGGGACCTAATAAGTCTATCATGTTTGGTCTTGTTGGACTCGGGGCGGGGAACCCTTTCCAATGATATATAGGGTTTGGGCATTACTACGCTAGGGATCCCACTTTTATAAAGGGGACCTTTTCCTGCCTACACTTAGATTAGGCTGCAGACTCCCCCCTCCGCTCTGCATACTGATAGCCTGCCTGGGTTGGGAGGTGGGAGTGGCGATTCACACCTTCTTCCCTGGGATGAGCTGTGATGGGCTGCCCACTGTAGCCTTAACGGCCTGTCTCTCGTCACTGTGACAGCTAGGTCAGGGAAGGCAGGGAACATACCAGAACTCCCTGGACTCTTCCAGAAGCCCCTGCCCCCAGACCCTTCCAGAGACTTCTACCACTTTCTAGCCCTTAGACTGAAAGATATATAAGGGAGGGTCCTGGCCTCACTTCTTAGTTACACTGCTGGACCTGGAAGAATTCCTGCTGGAGTGAGGACTGCTGCGCAAGAGGATTGGCACTGGGAAGGAGGCTGACTGCTCCAAGGAACTGCTGCCCCACAACCTGCTGAGCTGCCCTACTGTCTGCTGATCCTGCCCTGCATGGGAGACTGCAACATCACCACCAGAGTGTCTCCACAACATGCCAAAGGAACTACTTTTCTTTGAACAACATTTGAAAGAGTCTTCAACATTTTAAAGACTGCCCTTTGGAACAGCAACAACACTCTCAAGATTTGCCCTGCAACGCTGTGCCTGCCCTCAGCACTGCTTGCCCCGTGAACCTCCCGAGGGCTCTGTGATTGCCTCTGCTTCTGGCGCAAGCCGACTGAAACTGGCCCTGAGGTCACCGCCACTGGGACCGGAGTGCGCTGTGTAGCGCTGAGAAGCGAAGCGCTGTGTGGCAGGAGGCTCTGTCGTTGCCCCGGACTTGGAGGCACTGTTAAGCGCTGTGCTAAAGGAGCACTGTGTGGCTGTGACCCCCACCCGTGCAGCGCCTGCTGAGCCCAAGAACCCAGGGGGAGAGGAGCCTCACACCCGCGCCCGCAACCACCACCCCAGGTAACGCCTCAGTGCAACCAGGCTGCTGTAAGGGGGCGGGGTGCGGGTTGGCGGGGTACCTGGGGTGTGAGCTTTGTGCTTGGCTGGGAACCGTCCTTCACTGACTGGCCTACGGGGGCTTAATTACTTGGTAATTGACACTGGGGCATTATTTAGCATTACCAGCAGCGCCTGGGCAGCCGCACTTCCTACGCTGGGAGCATCATTTCTATGAGAGGCACACCTATTACGCTACAAGGGAACTTTGGCCTAAGAACCTTCCCCCAGTGAATTTTGACCATAAGAACCTACCTCAAGTGTACTTTTACCATCCAAGGACACTGTGAGAAAGACATTACCAGCAAGAGCCCTTGGCACACATGAGCTTTTGGTGATTTGATCAGGCCTGGGAACTGGATTCATTCTTATTGATTATTGATCTTGCTTGGAAACTGGAATCCTTTTTATTATTGATCAGGCCTGGGAACTGGATTCATTTTTATTGATTATTGATCTTGCTTGGAAACTGGAATCCTTTTTATTATTGATCTTGCCTGGAGCTGGATTTACCTGCTTGTGGTTCTCGCATAGTTTTTAGATAAAGAAATTCTTATTCTTATACCAAACTGGTGTGGTGTTCCTCTTGTGAGTGTTTTTACTGTGTCATCGCCATTGTGTGTTGCACAAATACTTTACACATTGCCTCTGAAGTTACGCCTTTGCTGCTCTGCGCCAAGCTACCAGGTCGGAAGCGGTGGTCCCTACTTGGACTAGGGTGCATACCCCTGCCAACTAGAGACCCCGGTTCTAACACACCTCGATCCTATAATCAAGAAAATTGGATCAATCAAAGAAGCTAAGGGGTTCTTCCCTTGTGGAAGATGTAAAGCTTGCGCATTTAGCAAGCGTGTATTATCCTATGAAGTAAAGGGATGCAAGGAAAACAGAAGGATTAATAAGTTCATGTCCTGCCATACGAGTCATGCTGTGTATTGCTTACGTTGTCCCTGCAAACTTATATACATAGGGAGTACGATCAATCCAGTGAAACTCAGGATCCTTGAGCATATGAGAGCGATTGCTGGCAAGGATTTTTCTTACCCAGTCGCTCGGCATTTTGCGATTAGGCACAAAAGTGATAGGGATCAGCTACAATACTTTTGTTTGGACTATGTCCCGGACAGTATAAGGGGCGGGGACAAGTTATTTAAGCTGAGGAGACTAGAGTCACGATATATAGTGGACTTGCAGGCAAAGGCCCCTGAAGGCCTAAACAGTGGAGAGGAGATGTCTATACATCTGGGTTAGGTAAACTCACTAAGAGTTAGACAGTTTATGTAGTGCATATAATTCGATTTCTGACATATATGCCTATTCAATACAATATATTTCTCTGAAACACACATTTTTCATGTTAAATAATGCACAAACTGAAAAAGGATGCTTTGGATAGCATGAATGTAATTATTATTGTTGAACGAGCCTTAGTATTTTTGTCATCTCTGTCCCTGGAATGCGGATGACTGTATAACAGATGGATACTTTGAATCTGGTCCATATGTCCGATATGAACCCTGTGTCGTTATTAATGGTGGATAACAATGTGTGGTTGAATTAGCGTCACTAGAGGGGCCTCAGCAACCCTAAATGTGTTGCAATAGCCGATCTACGGCTTGATACTTGATTATCACTGAGTATTGTACAAATGAAATGACAATCATTTAGTGTATTACAATTGAAGTATGTTTATATCCTGAAAATGTTATTTACACTTGGCGCTAGAATAGTCTAACGTAATGGCTCCCACTATTTTGCTCCCACCTATTTAACATGACATAGGAGGTTTCCTCGCGACCCGGCTGGGTCGCGATTGCCGATCCACGGCGGTATTGAATTTTAAAATCTCAGACGATTAGGAAATGTTTTTGTTGTTTGAGAATATGTGATTGTATAAACACTACACTTATACATGGCGCTTCCCACATAGAGAATTGTGTGGTTGTCCCTTGTTTGTGTTTATCTCAGTTGGACCAGATATCTGTTTAAATATGGCGCCGCGCATAGCCTGTTTGTTTGACACCGAGGAAGGGAGTTTCCCCGAAACGCGTCTGTCGAGATAATAAATACTCACCTGTGCTGAAATCCCGGGAGTGCTGCCTTTCTTTTCATTGAAATTGAAGAGTGGTTGAGCTTTGATACATTACGCGGGACACCACCGCGTCGCAGCACCCGCTTTGAAGAGTGACTCGCTGTTGGTGTAATTCAGAGCAGGTATATATATATATATATATATATATATATATATATATATATATATATATATATATATGTTAAATAAATCGGTGCATGATAAGTTAAGCAAATTTATCAGTGTTGTGTGTTTTTTTTATGCCAGCATTAAAATTTGATTTCTTGTTTTAAAAATGCCTACTCCTTCGATGATACTCATTCTAGGGACTTATCTTTGCGAGAAGTAAAATATCTGATGCAAGTATAGGGCCTGACTTAGCAGGCCATACCACTCTGTCATTTTGAAAAGAAAAGTCTAAGAAGTAGTCAGTAGGCTTATAAGAAATTTGTATTTACATTTTTTAAAGAAATATTTATAATGGCAGAATGTCATATTCTGCTAAATTCACATTTGTAGAAATTACGCATTACTGAATTTCACATTATTTTGTTCGAGCGGGGTGCTTGTTGGAGCATAAAATATCATGCAGAGAGACAATTTGCTTTAACCAGTGTCCTGCTGGCATCTCTCCAAATATTTGCTATTCAAACTGCATGCTCATGTGAAAAAAGTCACATGAGAATTGCCCAAAATTGTTTTAACTCTCAAAGCATTAATTTACTTTTTATGGAGTTTTGATTATTTTCATGAAAAATGCATTCTTTTGCTCGTCCTAGTCAGAAGCACTCCTTTGCTTGATGTAAATGCTGAGTCCACTTTATGCAGCCACATTTGCAAAAATATCTATGTTTTACCATCTTTGGAGCAGTTTATTTCATTATCTTTTAATTGGCTAGGTGTGACATTGCAGAGTGGGCTCAGAAAGTAGCATTCTTCTAAGAGTTAAGGCATGTTAAGTAACTAACAGTGTGTGCACACAAGCAAATTCTTGTGTAAATCCCAATGATTGGCACACGTTTTCAGTTTTACCTACCTTTACACAATTGCATAGTTTTTTCCTGCAGACTCACAACATTTTCTCACAAGTACTAGTTATCGAAAAAGATGAATGTGCCATTGCTTCATGAGTTAACTTTAAAGCTGTGTTCCTTGGGAGTTTAACAGGAAGATGCTGGTGGTATTTTCCTTCTCTATACAGCTTTAAAAAGGGGAGCACATCATTCAGAAAACCTTGCCAACAACAAGGTAACTCCTAGTAAAGTGTTGTACACATCATTTACCTAAAGGCCACATTTTGGCGCTAGAAGAAAGGAGGAGCAAATGAGCGAAGGTCTTACATCATCTGAGCATCTTGTTCCCAGTCCCTCCCTGATTCAGCTTTTGATAGCATTTCATCATCCAATGCTTCTCTGTCCAAGGGAAGCACTGGGAGAGGAAGGAGCTCTGGGTCTCAACCTAAGAGAAAATCCAAAGAGCTTATGGCTCCTTACTGCGATACAGACACATAGTTCTGTGCCCCAGCAAGGAACCACATGATGTTTGGGTTAGCCTAAGAAAATATATCATCCTTTGTGTGATGCATCACAATTTTCTTTCTTAAGTTTGAGTTTATTAAGAAAGAAACAAGAAAAAGAAAAGCAGCGTAATAAAATACACAAATCCTATTTAACACAAACGTTCTATGAAAAACAAAGATATATGAGGAATATGACTATCCAGCTGTATATAAATGACAATAAATACATTATAAAACAGTAGGGGGAAGGGGCAGGGGGAAAAGAACAATATGTAAATAATTTATGAAAATCAGAATAAAAGGCAAGAATAATAAATGAGTAAACACTGTAAGCATAATACGTAAAAGTAAAATAGCATAATATAAATATATGAGTACAGATATCTTCTAATCATCTAAGAAAAAGGAGGCAGAGAGTGAGGTTAAGGTGTTTCCTAACATCATCTGATACAGTAATAACTTTAACAATAGAAGAGACAGAGAAGGATAAATATGTGGTTAATGGAAGCCGTAAGAGATCTATTTTAATCGCTAAAGAAATAGAGGAAACATAATCAGTGTCTAGTCTATGATAAAAACACACTGCGTTCCACCATGATTGAAAAGTAACTTTATCTGCTTGTTTCCAATTTTAGTTTATTAAATGAAAAGCAACAGCTAACAGTAGATCTAACAATTTAAAACTCGATGGTGACTGAGGTCATTGGGATAACAGAGAACCTATCAATATGTTTATTAGAGAAAAGGGGATCTTACATTTTCTAATTTGGGTCCAAACCAGTTGCCAAAATTAGTGGATAGGGGGGCACTCAAATAATGTGTTTTAGATTGGCAGTAGGACAAGGACAGGACCAACAAGTAGAGGACATATCCGGTGAGTAAGATGCTGGGGTCATTGGAGAGAATAACGCCTGTTGATAAACAAAGGAAAAGGCTTGTGTGGTATTGGCAGCTCGTGAGGTTTTAAGAAGCTTAGACCACAACTTATCTTAAGTACTAGTTGGCAAACACTGTAATAAGTCCTAATCCCAAGACACTGCAGTCTTTGATTTGAGTCTGTCCAGGGCAATTGTAGGGATTTGTATATAGTAGATACAGAGGGGGAAGTATCCAATATTGGAGAAAGGTTTATGCAATTTGTAGAGAGGTTGGAAGTATTTGGTAATGTAAGAAGATATTGGTTTTTGGAGGGACATAGAAGATCATTTTGCGATCTAAAGGAAGCTGGTAAAGAAAAATTTGTTTGCAGATCAGTAAATGAAAGGGGAAGAAGTTAAGGAATCCAATGCAAGCCCTTAGAATGCAATTGTTTTCAGAATATAGAACAGTTCTTAATTCATAATGATTTGTTATGCCAAATGGATTGTTGTTGATAAGAGTTAATTGAGGGATATGGTGACGGTAAAAAAGGGAGCTAAGAGTTTATGGAAGTGAGAAATGATAGGGGAAAGTAAAGATGAAATATTAGAAGCAAGGATTTCCTGAAAATCGAAGGGGGTAATAAGAAATGTCTCTATTTTTATCCACAATGGAGGAAAAGCACCACAAATGTCTTATTCTTAGAAAAAAAAAAACTGCTCCTGCCTCCTTTCTGGGGTGCACACTCATGCACAGAGGTTTGTGCCTTAGCATGGAGCCTGGATACTATTTGGGTTTTCCTTAGCCTGAGAAAGATATTCAAACCTTGCCTGACTCCTTGATGGGGCACAGGCACACACACACACACATGTCTGTGTTCCAGTGAGGTGCTGAGCGCTGTTTGGTTTCTTAACTTCAGAAGTACCCTAAGCACTGCCTGGCTCTTTATTGTTCCACAGAAGCACACATCTGCAACCCAGCAAGCTGCCACATTTTGGAAAGTGGTTTATTAGTAATGTTAAGTAGGGGCCTTCCACTAGTAATAATGCCACAAACACAATAAAAGGTTCAATCAAGGTCTCAATAAAATATTCTCTTGCACAACCTTTTGTAGCTTGCAATGAGCAGGCAGGCTTAACTTAGGAGACAGGTGTGTATAACTTTTAAAACACCAATACATTAAATGAGTAATACACAATACAAATCCAGCACCAAGCTATAATAATAGGATATATTTTTATGAATAAATAGACACCAAAACAACAAACATCCAGTGTAGGGAACCGGAGATAGAACTTTTTAAACAATAAACACTATCTAGTGCTCAAAAAGCAATAGCATCAACTTGGGACATCTGGTCGCACTTGACCAGGACAAATTCAAAGTTTGAAGCAAAAGGCGATGGAGCCCTGGTTGGATACACTAAGCAGGAACATTTTACCTTCTCACTTAGAAGCCTTTCTGGAGGATTTTCTCTCAACTTCGAGCGAGGCTCTTCTTCAAGCTGGATCCACGTCAACATCGTTGGCTTGGCTCAGCACAAGGGCTTGGTGAAACCCTGGAAGTCTTGAATTCCGAAGCTTTAAGCGGGACAAACCTGGAATTCAGGCCGAGTCACGATTCAATGTCCACTGCTTGACTCTCAACGTCGGGTCAGTTACCCTATAGAGCTTTTTTCAGAAGTTGCTCCAAACGTCTGGTACTTCTTCCTGAAGTTTCTCTTATGGGTTCAAAGCCTCCAAACACAAATTCAACGGTCTAGAAGCTCTATGAGGGTCCTTGGAAATTTGAGACTACAATTCTTACAATGCACTTGACCAAATCCTTAAATTAAATGTCTACTGGATGCGCTACAGGCAGGGGACTTCTTGGTAGAGATGATGCAAGTGGGATCTGTTAACCTGTTTCTTTCAGGGAGTTAACTGCTTAGTCCTTGTGAAGCCAGGCAAAGTCTATGGGGTTTAGTACCAGATTATGCAGCAAGTGCAGTAATTTAGAGTGCAGTTCTTTGGGTGCAGATCAGGGTTCAAGCAGAGCAGTCATTCTTCTCCTTGTTTTTTTCAGGCAGCAGCTCTGAGTTGCTTGGCAACTCTTCCATATTAATTCAGTGTTCCTGGGCGTCATGCAGGGAAGCACAACTGACCAATGAGATGGAGGATGCCACCCTCAGGTATGACAACTTCCTCTAAAGTGTGGCATATTCTTATCCCAGAAGGCACTACTCTTCCAAATTTCAAGATGGAGAAACTCTCTCCTGGAGGGTTAGATCTGGCTAAGCTAACCCACTGGTGTAGCTACGATTCTCAAACTCTCCCCTTGCAACCCCTTCACTCATCCAATTACAGGGGCTTCTATATCGCTGGGGGTGCAGGATTTGGGGATGAGCCTGTGATGTTCTAAAATGTAATTCCCCCTTTGAATACCACTTTGGCCATTTCACCCTTGTCCTGCCTTTTGCTTCTGCCATTCTCCACCCACAGAAAATCCGTTGCCTCTCTAGCAGGCCACTTCCCACCTCATTAAGACAGCCTTGCTCAGCCTGGTAGAGGCTGGCCAATCAAGAGGGCAACTGGTAGGCTGGATTTTGGTTTACAGACAAGAAAGTTCTATAACTTATTTTTTGTAATAGTTATTATTAATCCAACAGTGGAAAGCTATTGGACTTATCAAAACTATCATTTTGGGTCTGTAGATGAAATGTCTAGCTTGTTCCTGTCAATACTTATACCTAAATAAACCATTCCCATGTTAGCCTATGGATCTAGTTTTCTACAGTGGGGGAACTAACTTGGCAGTTTTTGTATCACCAGGGCTTATAAAACATATTTTATAATGTCTCTGCTTATAGTTACAGGGTACCCTACCCTAGTGGAGACCATAGGTGTGACGTTTATGTAAAAAGTAGGTAATTTGAGACTTTGGAAGTACTTTTAAAATCCAAAGTCAAATTAGCATATACGTTTTTCATTTAAATGCAGCCTGCAAGGCAGGCCTGGCTTCTAAAATGACAGCAGGCACCAACAAGCAGGGTGGTGGAATAACCATCATACTCAAAGAGTGCATCAACTGCACAGCCACCCTGGACACCCCCACCCCCCATCATGGAACACATACATTTTCAGATCAACAGCAAAACTTCTCTCAGGGGCACCCTTGCCTACAGAACCCCCGGTCGTTCTCCACCCTGCCTTTTGCGAGGTCACCTCAGAATTCAGCACCCCCTAGCCATCCACTCCATGGGTTTCATCTTCCTATGCAAGCTCTACTTTGAGGACCCCACTGATGCCAACTCATCTAACCTTCTCAAAATCATGGACATCCTCGGACTCTCCCAGCTAGTCACTCACATCGCCGTACACACACTGGACCACATTTTTCCAGCAGCAACAGACTCAGATACTGTCATGCCAGCAAAGTCACCTGGTCTGACCACTCAATGGTACACTTATTCATCACCTCCACAACCAGCCCTCCTAAAACCCTCCATCAACCCCTCCAGGAGCTGGAAGAGGTAATAGATGACCTCTGTACTCTCAGCCTCAGCACATTACCACCACACTCCTCCTCCAACAACTGTATTACCAACTGAAAAAACAAAGTTGCACCCCTCGAACCCTCCAAATATAACAGACCACACACCGTGCCTACTGGTTCACAGAGAAACTCCTAAACACTAAACAAAACTGCAAGAAATTAGAAAGGATCTGTTACACCAGTAAGACCCCTTCCTACAAAGAGAGATTCAAACTGCCATTAAGCAACTACCACACTCAACTAAAACACCAAGAACTATGCTCTCAACACCTGCCTTGAACCCAGATCCAACCGCAGGAAGGAGTTCTCCAACCCCACAGCTGCAGAGAACACCATCACCCCCTCCCAGGATATCTGCAACTCCCCTGCAGAGTTTTTTTACCACAAAAAATATCTACCATCTACGAATGATTCAACCCCCACTTGCCCCTAGACAGCGTCAACACCCTCCACACCAACAAAGACCAAAACACAGCTACTATCACTACATTGGACACCCTCGCAACACAGACCACCACCATCATCATGAGCTCTATACACGCAGGAGCACCCAGTCCCGCCATAAGTTCAACAAATGAATCAACTCCATCAGCCAGGAGCTCACCACAATCCTAAACACCTCCATCTCCTCAGAATACTTCCCAGCAGACAGGAAGCATGCATGGGCTAAAGAACGGTGATGGATCAAACCCAGATCTTTTGACTGGGTGTGAGTGTTTGTTTGGTTCAGATGCTCCGTCCATCACCACCCCCTTTTGTACCAAACCCCCCTAAAAAGCCCTCAGCGGACCCTGAAGACCTCAAGAACTACTGATCAATCTCCCTACTCCCTTTCCAGTCAAAGTCCTGGAAAAAGCAATAAACATCCAACTTGCCAACCATCTGAAAACCAAAAAACTCCTGAACCCCTCTCAATCAAGATTCTGCACTATCCACAACATGGAAACAGTCACAGTAGCAGCCCCTGATGACATAAGAGCCCTCATGGGCAAGGGAGAGACTGATGCCCTTAACCTCCTCAACCTCTCCACAGCATTCCATAGCATTCGACACCGTTTCTCAATACACCCTCCTACATGATCTCCCCCAGACGGGTATCCAAAACGAAAGCCCTCAAGTGCATTGCTTCCTTTTTCACTGGAAGAACCCAGAGCATCCGCCTCCCGCCATGCTCCTCGGCACCAAAGGACATCATTTGCAGTGTCTCTTAAGGATTATCCCTAAGCCCAACTCTCTTAACCACCTATATGGCCCCCGCTAGCTGCATCGTTCAGATTTCACAACCTACGCAGATGACACTCAACTCATCCTGTCCATCTACTCAGACCCCTCCAGCACCAAAGCTAACTTCCACAGTTGCATGACCAATGTCGCAAGATGGATGTAGTGCAAGTGCCTCAAGCATAACACAGACAAAACTGAGGTACTCGTCTTCAGAGGCACCACGCCCCCTGGAATGACACCTGATGGCCAACCAAATTCCCCCCCCCCTCCCAATACCCAAAGACACACCAAAAACCTCAGCATCATACTTGGCAGGAATCTCACAATGAGAAAACTTGTTGAATGTCGTGTCATCGGCATGCTTCCACATCCTCTGCATGCTGAAGAAAATATTCACATGACTCCCCACCAACACTAGAAACCCCATCACTCAAGCCCTCCTCACTAACTGCCTGGACTACAGTAGCACCCTACACATGGGGATATCTACCCAAATGCTAAACAGGCTCCAGACCATTCAGAAAGCAGCACCAATGCTCATCATCGACCTCCCTAGGTGAAAACGTATAACACGCCACCTCAAAGCACTGCATTGGCTTCCCGTTAACAAACGATGCCAGTTCAACCTCCTCACTCAGACCTATAAAGTACTCCACAACACCGGCCCAACCTACCTCAACCAAAGAGTAAACTTCCACCAACCCACCAGACAGCTACGCTCTGCATCCCTTTATCTTGCCCATACTCCACGCATCCTCCGAAGCAGAAGCCACTAAACACTAGAATGACCTCCCCCCTCCACCTCTGAACCTCAGGAGTTCAGGAAGAAACTGAAAACCTGGCTATTCAACAGATAGCTCTGAGCTGTGGCACTCCCCCTCAGCGCCTGGATACCCTCACGAGTGATAAGTAGCGCTCTATAAATCTACTTTGATTGATTGATTGAGTAAAAACACATCACAAAGAGGATCCCAGACCAGAATAGGAAAGTAGAGTAAATATTAAATGAATACAACATGGTCAAAATGACACAAATACAATCAACAGAACTGGAGATATGCAATTTTAAACATTTAAGTGAAAATACTGCCACAAAGTGCCAACTATGCGTATCTGGTCACGCCAAACCATCACAATTTCAGGCTGACTACAATGGAGCTCAGCAGGCTACAGGGGCCCATTACACCCCTTGAACAAAAGTACCTTAAATCCTGGTTGCAGAGCATTGCGACATCCCACAGCGAGGATGCGTTGCACAGGCAATGCGATACACCGGTTCTGTTGAGATGTGAGGCTGAGATGTAAGGTCATGGAGCCCATGCAGCAGATGCGCTTAGCCAGTACTGCTGGATCTACTTTGACACCCCTCTGGTGTACATCAAGTTGAAAACTCTGAGTAGACTGTATGCATGGGTGAGGAAACTGTACACTCATGTATCCCATAAATTCACATCTGTTTTAAACTTTGAACATGTGGAATAGATTATACAGGTAAAGGTAGAAGGTACGTTTTTTTCAAGGCATGAAGTGACATCTTTTGTTTAATCTACCCCTGGAGCTGGGATGACTATTCGGGAAATATTTGTAGGGACAGGGAACTGCTTTCAGAGTTAAAAGGGTTGAGGGAGGCTTCCCATTAAGGTCTAAACTGGCTCTGGGACAGCGGTAAACAGTTTTGTACTATAAGCATCCATAGTCGGCTTTTGTGAAGAAAAATGTTCTTTGCTACTGTGCTGGACCTTAAAGTGCTGGAAAATGTTAAATATTGTATTAACTTTTGGGGGGTTTCAACTAATATGCTGATAAAATTGCACTGTAAATTGAATTATTCAATGACATGTTTAAAAAACATTTAGTTGGTTAGAACGCCTGAAACCATTAGAAAGAGGGTTAAACTTGCTGATGATACCTATTTCCTTCATGAAGTCTGGTACTGAATTAAAACAACTTCAAGGCCTGCATTTAAATCTCAGTATAGCATTGTTGGCCCTAGACATGTTGGGAGTACATATATTATACTTAAGCATTGTAAAAAAAAACACATTCAGAGGGCCAAGGGGCACGTAGGAGTGGCCCGGCCCAACCTTAGTGGTTCAGGCCTTTAATTCCTGATGTCCTGGGGCCTGGTCTTTTAGAGATCCTGAGCAACTGTTCCAAGTACCCCATCTGCACCCGACTCTCGGTGGTAGCTGTGGACGAACAGATAAAGCCCCCTTCGGGCAGAAGTGTGAATGCAGATTAGCAAACTCGACTCCTATATCAAAGAGCTCACAGCAGTGTCAATAAATCAATGTCCAGTCAATGTCCATAGTTATTTTTATAATAAAAATAAGTATTTTATTTCTAATTATACTCATTCAAACAAAGAATATGACAAATATAAACAATAACACTTTTCCCCTTGAGATCTGGGCTTCAATGTTTCACTTGCAAATACCTGTTCCACCCCCTTTTGGTCGTGGTTATTCCCATTTCACGGGTAGCCACATCCAGAAATTCTCACTGGTAGGTTTTAACTGAAGAGTCTCCTCCAACACTTAGAAAATAATCAAAAGTGTATTGGCACCACAGCACCCAAAGCAACGAGTCCCCCAAGGTTCAGTGAGCCTGTGACCAGTCTTACCAGCGTGGAAGCATGCATCATCTTAGCGGGTGCTCCATTCATGGGCATTCACACAGCTCTGGTCCGGGGGTGAGTAGGCCGCACACAGGAGGTGTGGCAACACCCAGCAAGTGCCGGCTCTGCTTTGAACTTATGCAGTTGGCTCCAGCAGCGATCAGAGGTGTTCCGGTGCTCCTCCTACCTAGCAGGTTCTGCCGTTTCCAGTAGGTGAGGAGGGTTGGGTATTGATGCCCCCAATTGGGTCCCCGTAATGTGGCAATGCACCCACAGAGTTCTCCTGAGTTCACGGGAGCACGTTGGCTGCAATTCTCACTGCTTACTTGTGGACTATGGGTCACCTGACTTCACAATTCTTGGGTTGTGGACCAATCTCACAGCACTCTTAATACTGGCAGTCCCTTCTGGTATGCAGGATTGCAGTATTACTACCAACCAAGGCACCTGCCCTCAGTGCTTTACAGTCTGTACCACAGTGGCCCCTCCCGACACACAGGGCTGTCGGTATGGTTCCACACAGACTATGACCCTAATTACCTTGCAGTGTTTTCCACGGTGGCCACCCTTGACATACAGGGTTGCCGCAATGGTGCTGCACAGGCTTTACTCTCCCCACTTGGTACTCCGCTCATGGTTATCTTCATGCTGAGTTGAATCTGCACATGGGCAATGACCCGATCGGTGCAGAATCCATCTCCTCACACCTTGCATCGGGAGTCCACTCAACAAGGATCCCCACTGGACCTCACGTCCTCCAACACTCTCCTCTTCCTTTATAGAGCACATTGGTTTTGACAACCTTGCAGGCACTGGTGCTCCAGGCTCTAGAGAAGGTGGTATCGGTTCCCTGCGATATGTCCCCTCATCCAGCAGAGAGACTAGCAAGCCTTGATCTCCAGTCCTGGTCCCAGGCAGAAGTCCTTCAGAGCTTCATCACCTCACACAGCCCGTCTGGCTGCTTGGCAGATGACAATTTTGGGGTTCTCAAGCCTTCTTTCTTATAGTCCATTTCCAAACCTCAAATGGGATTTAGGGTCTGGTTTATGAAGTATTATTTTGAGGTTCTGCTTCTTTTGAAGTACATACTTCTCTTATGTTTAACTGAAGTAGGCTAAGGAGTGAGTTAAGCACACAGCAGCGTAGCTTTTAAAAAGGTGAGTGAGTCTGTGGGTCTCACTCCATTGACACAGGTTAAAAAGGACCTGTTCACTACTACTGGTCACTACATGTTATGCTGCCACCACTGCATGTATGCTGCTTAACTCCTTGTGAAGGCAGTAGGTTTCCATCACTATAAGGGTAGCGCTTTGGCTGCCCATCCCGGTCCAACAAGAATGGATAGAGTGTGACAGGCCTATGTCTTGGTGCACATGCATGATCTGTGTTTGCCTATGACAACAAAAGTCAGCATTGGGGATCCAGACAAAAGGACAATTGGGCACTCAGGGCATGGGTACATGTTCATTACCATGCAGATGACTTTTTTATTCTAATGAGCATTATCATTATGCAATGTTCAAGTGTTCTCCTCACTTTTTATTTCAACATATGATTATAAGGTGTTACTAATGCATTTATTGTTCTTCAAGAAGGGAAAGCATTAGTACCTTTTGGGAAATACTTATCATGAAATGCAGAGCAAGTCCTTCACTCCAGCTTTCATTTTTTCCATATTTGATATTTGATATTTATTAGCCTGCAAAGCGCCTGAATTGCCCCATCAGGGCTATCTCACAAACAAACCATCCAATAGTAACTTTATATTGTAAAGTTACTTTTAAATTGTTAGTTTGTGAATACAGAAAAAGTGTAAACTTATGCAGAAGTAGTCCCAGCAATCAGCTATGAGCTGTATGGAAACATATAACGATTATATATTTTAACACCTACAATCAAACTATTCTTTCACTGGCAAACCAGGCATTCTTCACCCTGATTTGTTTGCCATCGGATCATGCTGTATTTAATATTTGTGCCCAAAATATGGTACTTCCATCAAGCCTCCCTTGTACAGTAACATATCGCTGCCAAATATTGGCCCCTTATTTATTCCTATTTGTTCCTGTGGGTCTGCAGGGTGTTGGGGTACAAGACTTGAGTTTTCTAGCAGAGTTGATTGTTCACATGCCATAGAACACAGTACTGTGTTCTATTGTGAATATTGAAAAAGAGTACACATACACAATAGTGTAAGTTTACCTTTATGAATAGGCCCTACATGTTTTGCAAGATTCTTTATTACAGTTGGTTTTGTGGAAACTAATATTTGGTATTTTGAAAGGCAAAAAACCAAAGACAATCGTGCAGGAGCAGTCCGTGTGCATATTTAAAAAAATGTACAATGACTAGCAGATACTAAGCCACAGCCATGCACAGAGGAACTGTCACGTGTCAGTGAGTGCTCCAATTTACATGTCGTAAGTACAGGTATATAATGAGTATGCAACACGGGAGCGTTTTTTCAGACTTATTGTACGTTGCATCTAAAGCAGTTTCTCTTATGTCCCATACCAATCTTCATTTCTTGTTTATGTTTGTCAGGAGCACCAAGGGTGAAGCAAACGAGAACGGAGCAGGATGCAGACTGCACAATCAAGATACTGAAAGACTTTGTGAAGTAAACATCTCAGCTAATGTAGAAGTAACCCCCATATCCTCCACCCAATGAACTGCATCATCAGAGGTGGCCAGCACGGATCGGAGATAGGGGGCAGGGGTGGGAGGGGCTGGAAGGACGCGAGGGAAGCGAGCAGCAAAAAATCAAATAAAAAACGAACCTTCTTGCCGCTTCCTTGCAGTGTCTCTCCTCCGTAGTCCTCCCTCGCTGACCTGAATAACAGGAAGCACACCCAGATTCCCAGTTAGCCAATCACAACGTTGCCTTAGCAGCAATAATGTGATTGGTCTGAGCACCATGTTTCGGTGCTCAGACGCTGACTGCGAGCTTGGGCATGTTCTCCATGCAGACTGCAATGCAGAACATGCAAAGTGAGCATTACAGATTTGGGCAGCACAAGAGGGCCGGTTGAGCAGTCATAGCGCACTTATGAGGGTGCTACCACTACCACTCATCTCCTGCCCCTGCCCCCTCACACAAGGCTGCAGAAATAGGAGAAAATAAAATGATGATACCTCGAGTTATAATCATTTTATTTTCTATTTATTTCACTGCTAAAAACCAGTGAGGCAACGCTCCTCCACCTTAGTAGTGTGACTGTACCAATAATGTCAATATGGCTTACCTCTCTGGGGTTGTGATGTTGTTAGATACATGTTCTAGATGCACAGTAAATTAAACTCACACTGTTGCTACCCATGCACTTGAAATTATAACTGTATTAAAAAAGAGTGCATTAAGTTAACTCTAATCTTTGTGTACTTTAAGAATGAGGGATTCACGTTTTGTGTGAGTGAACAATGTGAGCTCTGATCCTATCTGTGGGGAGGGAGGGGATATTGTGACATGAGTGTCTGTTATAGATGTAGTAGCAAAATAGAGAGTTATACTTTGTTACCTGGCTTTGCAGTGAGTTTGCCCGGCAACACACAATGCTAGTTTACTAACTTATAAAATGGAAGAAAACCAATAAATGGAATTTAAAGAACACTAGATTCAAATGTTTAAATAGAAGTCAAGGAGAGAGCCTGCTAACATGGACTTCTCATAAGACTAACATTACCATATAGGAAATAGTTAAGCATTCAAAAAATTATCAAGGATGTGATTGCGAGCAGGGTGGTGATGCAACCATTTTGTTTAGCTTCCCTGGCAGGACACCTTTATTTGAAGGAGGCAGAAGGAATACTCACTGAAGGAGCGTCCAGTTGAGCCATCATCAAGTACATCATACTTTGCTATTGACATCAATGACAATGATAGACCAGCCACCTAGTGTAAGTAAATTGGTCCAACGTTATTTTAGTTGGTGTAAAGACTGCAAAAAGGCTACCTTGCAATCTATAAAGACTTTCACAAAACATGATTTTAACTGTCCCAGATGTTCCTGGTGTGCCAGGTTAAAATGTGCAGCATATCCATAAAACTTCTAATTTGGGATTTGGTAATCCCCTACAATTTAGGAGGTGCATACCCTGTACTTTTGGTATCCAGCACCTAATTTTGGTACGTTTATGTTCTGTACATTTGGTAGTGACAATTCCACCACTGCACATGGGTTTGATGAAATGCATTCCAGACTTTTGTCCCCCAAGGTCTCTCCTCGCATAGAGGAGGTAGTCAGTTCAGGTGAACCTCTCACTTGTACCTCAATGGTCCTTAATTAAGCTGGCGATGTACCATTCCCTAATGTGTCATATATGGTGATCCTTCTCCCCCGGTGCATCTGTGAAGTTGAGGGAACTTGCTGGGACGTCACTAACCTCTGTGGAGTCTCTGTGCACTGCTCGCCCGTGGAAGGACCCACCAACGCGGACCTAGACTTGCCTGGTTGCTGGCTGCCGAGGGAGACCGCCAACAGAGGAGGCTACAGGGGTAAGCGCAGCAGGGACTCGCTATCCCAGGAGTCCCTGCATGACCACGAGTCATCGGTCAGCGCCCCCCTGTGTGCCCCGCCCCCATCGCCACTCCACAAGACCAGAGGAGAGCCCGCCTTGCGGGACGCAAGCGGGACGCCCGGGGCGAAGCCCGGGCAAAGGGCGGGCCGTCTGTGGCCGTCCGGGGCAGGAGGAGGCAGGGCTGGGCCACCCCTCTTACATCTACTGCAACAGGTCCTAGTTCGTGGTGTTTCACTGTGGGTCCGGAATCCAGCATGTCAACCCGTTCCGGTAAGGCCTTGAGGGGTGGCGGTGAAAGTGCCCCAGGGGGTGCTATGTTCGGTTCTATGGACAAATTCCTCACCAGGGTGGCGGCTGTTATTGACAATGAGATCGCCATATCAGAACGGCGCCTCTCTTTTGACTTTCCCCCTTCTAAAAGTCCTTCTTCGGCATTAGTGATGTCCTCATCAATCTCCATTTCCCCTGCACCCTTGCTTGGGGATTTACCAGGGGATTCTCATATTGCAACACTAGAGGTTGGAACAGATGGGGTAGAAAGTTTGCTGATTGATCCTCACCTCGTCAGCCCTTGCACCGTGGTTGTAGAGTCTCGCCCTGACCTTCCCACAGCCGGTTCTTCTGGCATTCAGTCCCAATACTGTTCTGACGCTCCCACACTCGATCCACAACTTCCGCCCAAGACTCGATCTATCCAGGGGCCTATGAAAAGGAAGGGGAAAAGGGCGACCACCATTCGAAAGGGATGTCACTCCACGCTTATTAAGCACGCCAGGTATCAGCCCCAGAGGGGCCCCACACTCCCAGGTGCCGGAGGACCTGCACCACCTGGGAACTCTAATGCCCCTCCAATCGCAGCTGACACAGTGCTACCCCCCCTGCTGGTCCCAGCAGTACCTGACCTAGCCAACGAGGGTCTCTTTCTGGAGCCGATCGAGAAACTGGTCAGGTCTCTTTTGGTACCACTTATCGACCAAGTCAAAAGGTTGGGGGACAGGCTTGACGGTTTTGAACAGGTTACCAGGGACAATTTCTTTTCCCTGAAAACCCTGTTCAAATTACAGCCGAAGCCCAGCGTGGATAGGACAGATAGGAACACTGGGAAAGAGGTTTTAGTGAGTCATCCTCCAGGAGAACAGTTGACACAGCCGCCCAAGCGACCAGCTTCTGGGAACGCCTCCTCGGTCGCCTCCCAGGATGGCCCGAGGCAGACAAGGCCGAATGTCTCCACTCATGCTGCCCAAGTGCATGCTATTCCTCCCCCAGTTGTAACAACCCCTGTGCCTAACCTAGGTCAAAGGAAACACCAGAAGGGAGGGACGGGTCCAACTTCACAACCTGGGGCCGCTTTACACGCCAAAACTAGTGGTACAGCGACAACCCTTAAGGCTAAACCCACCACCCTTCCGCCCAAAAACCCTTCTCCATTGGCTTCTTCGCAGAAACCTACACGAAAGTGTCCCCCAGTTAACCTCCCCCCTGAGTGCCACCCATTTGTTGTTGTCCTCACCAAAGTCCCCCCTATTAGGAGTACCCAGCAGGAAAATCACCAGGCGCTTAAGAATAAGGTCATCCATTGGCTGAAAATCAACAGGCCCCTCCCTCCGGGAGTGGATGGCATAATTCTTGGCGTACGCAGGGTGGGATGGATTGGACACGGGAAAAAATCTCTTGAAGGGGATTGTGTGGTGGTTAATTTCCAAGACGCAAGAGTCGCCCATTTGATATGCTCCCAAGGGCGATCCACGGCTGGAACGGGTGTCGATGCAGTCGACTTAACATTCTTCTACCCACGGACTATCACGACCACTCCTACCTTCCACCTTGGACAACTCCCCTATAATAGCAGTCCTGGGGCCCAACTTCTCGTAGAAAACATCGTCCACGGTCACCCTTCCCCGGGAGTCTTCTCACAGCAGTTATATCCAGCTCCAGTGATACAGAATTGGGGTTCCTGGGGTTGCTGACTCTGTGACGCTCCCGGGGAGGCCCTTGTGGTTTTGAGTCCTGCTGCCGAGCCTACACCCCTCCTTAAAACCCGTAGCCCCTCGACTACATCACAAAGCCAGGCTACTGCCGAGTTTGTAAAAGAGCAAGGGGAGACCGGGGCATCTTCTGACCTTCTGGTTAGCCTCCCTGGTGTGGGTGTTGTGGACACGCTGCACCCTGTCGAGGACTGTAGCATTACGGCTGTGACGGACCCCTCGATTAGGGTTTTCAGCTGGAATGTGGCGGGCCTCGAGAGGAAGCTAGCGCTGCCGGACTGGAACGCGCTAGTGGAGCAATACTCCATATGCCTGTTCCAGGAAACCTGGAGTGGGGTGCCCCTGCACAAGGCAGGATATTCCACCCACTTTTTGCCAGCAGTTCATAGTGCAACTGGTAGGGGCCGCCCTTCGGGTGGCCTCTTAATTTGGGTGGCTTCAGAACTCAACTGCAGGGTGGTGGAGCGGGATACCAAATGCCCGGATCTCCTCAATATATTGTTGAAAAATCCCCAGGGTCGAGTCATCCTAAATATTTTTAACATTTACGCCCGAGGCACAAAGGGGGGTAGAGAATCCCCAGTAATAGCCTGTCTAGAAGCCCAGCTTCGCTCGTCACCTCATAGGTCTTGTACCTTGTTGGCGGGCGATTTCAATTGTACCTTTGAGCCCCTGGACCTCGAAATTCTAACTGATCAAGAGGAACATGACATCAGGTGGGGGATTCCGTCCCTTGAACTCAGTCCCATCAAAAAGTGGACAGAAGTGGCCCTCCAGATCAACTCATTAGCTATGGAGTTTGGTCTGAGGGCTGCCAATGGCAGGACTAGGTCCGACAAAGCAGGGGCCCATACCTACAATAGGCCAGGGCATACGTCACGGATTGATTACTTTCTCCTTGACACACACCTGTGGAGCATGGTGGAGGACATGGTGATTATACCATCTGTCGAGAGTGATAACAACCTCCTCTCTCTCACCTTGTCTCACAGGCGGCTAATTAGCACTGTGAGCAGAACTTCTCGTAACGCCGCCTCGGACCTGTCAGTAGTTGCCAACTGTGGACGGCGGCTAAAGTGGGCGAAGTTGGCACTTTCAGAGGAGAAAACTTCTGCCATCAGGCAGCTTCTTGCCTCAGCCCTAGTCAATCTTGACCCCCAAGAGGATGGGTTGCTGGAGGTGGCCCCAAGGTTTTGTACCATAACCCAGGCTATTAGTGACCTCTTTGTAGTTCCAGCTAATACGAATAGAAGGAAACCAAGCTCACGAGCTAGACAGGGCTGGTACAATCAGAAGTGCAGGGAGGCGAAGTCACTTCTCATTGAAGCAGTCAAGTCCAAACTACCGCCTAAGACTAGGGTGGCCAGGAGACACTATGCACTCTGCCAAAAAAACGCGAAGATGGAGTGGGAGGATAACTTCTGGCAGGATCTCCTGGCTGCCAGTCGTGGGAAAGACGCCAAAGGTTTTTGGGACTTGGTGGGCAATAGGAACCGTCCCGATGACACCCTGAGGACCTGTACCATCAATGCCCAGACATGGTTCTCCCACTTCCAAAAACTTTATTCTGCCGCTGAAGGCCCACTAAACGACCCTTTTAACCTCCCGCCCTTTACCCTAGTTCAAGACCTGGAATTTTTTTTTGTTTTGGATGTTACAAAGCAGATTAAAACCTTGGTACCATTAAAAGCAGCTGGTCCGGATGGCCTACCAGGCGATATCCTCCGAGCATATCCGGAAGAATGGGGGGTACTAATCTCTGCACTCCTCAATGCAATCGTTGTGGGAGGCCCTGTGCCAGATTCCTGGAGAGGAGCGGAGGTGGTCCCCATCTACAAAATGGGCAGCCGGGATCTACCTGGGAATTATAGGCCCATAAGCCTAATAGACTCGAGCCAGAAACTGGCGGGGAAAGCCATTTTGGGGAGGATCTCACAATGGGTGGACGATAACCACATCCTGTCCGATATGCAAGCTGGGTTCCGTTCAGGCACAGGAACTATCGAACAGGTCTTTAGGCTCTTGCTACTATACTGGAAGGTGGTGGAGCTGGGCAAAGGCAGTCTTTACTTGGCCTTTATTGACCTAAAGACTGCCTTTGACCTGGTTCCTAGGGAGGAACTTTGGAGGGTGCTTCACGGACTAGGGATGCCCCCGTATATACTAAACCTCCTTATCAAACTGCACAACAACACCTATGCCCAGGTCAGATGGGGGTTGAACGGGGAAAAGACCGATAAGATCAGGGTCGAGAGGGGAGTAAGGCAGGGTTGTGTCCTGGCCCCCACCTTATTCTCCCTCTATATCAATGGAGTGGTAGATCATCTACTCGGCGAACCAGCAGACGCTCCCACTCTGGGAGGCGTAAAAATTCCAACTTTGCTGTTCGCCGACGACACCCTCCTCATCTCTAAAACCCCCCAGGGTCTCCAGACACTACTGAACCGCTTTCAGGACTTTTGCACCACCAAGGGACTTGTCATCAACGTGGAAAAAACCAAGTACCTAGTTATGCATCCACCACGCAAACTTGGCCGCCCTCCCATTCTGAACTCCATACCCCTTGAAAGAGTGGCAGAATTCGATTACTTGGGAATTCGACTTAACGACGCGATGAGCTGGACCGCCCACATTAATAAAATGACAATGGCCCACAAAAGGGTGGGGGGGGCCCTCCTCAAGGAGTTCAACAACTCAACAAAACACTGTGTTGCCCCTCTACTAGACATATACAAAGCACGTGCGGTCCCTGCGTCACTCTATGGAGCCGAACTGTGGGGCCTGGGCAAAGTGGACTTACTGAGCAAGGCCGAAAACAAATTCATTAAAGATCTCCTTGCTATTCCATCGAGTAGTCCGACTATCCCAGTGCTCATGGATACTGGCTGCAAAGCTATAAGGGATCAGGCCCGTCTCCGACCCCTCTTGCTCTGGGCTCGCCTGTGGAGGGTTCCTGAGCTAAAATCTTATGCCAATGGTCTAGCTGAGGTGATGCACTCCGACGGTTGGCATAGCATTAAATGGCTGAAGGACATTAAACATCTTTTAGGGGACTTAGGCCTGGACTCCTGCTGGCATAGCCACTCCGCTCCCCCAAAGGAGACCTTAAAAAAACTTTTTGGGGAGTGGGTTTGTGTGAAGCGCACCAGCAGCCAGCAGCACTGCAAAACCACCGCAGCTTTTCTGCTGTTAAAAGATGTCGTCACCTACGAGCCGTACATGGACATAATATCAATTGCCATGGATCGGTCCCTGTACATTAAATTCCGGTTAGGAACCCTACCCTTGGCCGACTTCTGCTCCAGGTGGAATAAACCCCAGTCCCCATCACGCTTTTGTGCTCTTTGTCCCGATAAACCAGAGACGGTGCCACACTTTCTTTTCGAATGCCCGGACTATGGTCGCCCCAGATCACGTTGGCTTGGTCCTATCTGCAGAGAATTGGGTACCCGTCAGCACTTTATTGCCCTCCGGATTCTTTTAACCAATACAGCCCCTCCCATTGTTTGTGCTGTTGCTAAGTTTTTAAAATGGGCTTGGTTGATTAGACATAGAAGACTGTCCATATCAATTTAATCCTCTTTTTTAATTAATTTATGCTGATCTAATGTGTTTTATTCTTTCACCGAATGTACAGTCATACTTTTTTTCGACATGCTGTTTTTATCTTTTGTACTGCTTTTATGATATATGCATATCGAAATAAAGCAATCAATCAATCAATCATATGTGGTGTTTCTTTCTCAATAGTGAGCAAAAACACACTGTCTCAACTCTCGATCATTAATTAAACCTTATAGGTCACTATGAAACGTTTATATGGGAACTAGAGAGAGTACATGCAGGCAGACCAGGCTTAGGGGGTTTCCAAAGTGTTAAACTACGTTTCCATGAGGTTCAACACTTGGTTTTGTTAATGTAGTGAAGAAGGTCACAGATGAAAAAAAACATTCAGTTCAATGTAGCTGGATAGGTTGTGTGGCATGTTGAGTATCACACCACTTGTGAAGAGTTGCAGATTGTTCAGTCCTCCCCAGTCTGAGGCCCGATCTTCAGTTGAATAGAACCCTACACATAAAAATTGTCAGGATAGTGTCATATTGATACGCATTGCCTATATGCTGTGTTAAGTTAGCATGAGCTTATTAGAAGATTAAAGCCATTTTTCCTGTCTGCTGCTTTTGCACACGACACATAAATTGTTGTTTTAGCTTTGAGCCTAGTAGAGCGCTTTGGATTCACACGAGAATAATATGTTATTGCTCTGATATCAGCTTTGCTTAGTAAACTGTGTCTGTACACTGAGTGCTGAAGCCTTCAAGGATAACTCGACACAGTGGTTGTTGTGAGGTCTGATCTTCGCACCTTCCTAGACATAACATACATACAGCGGCAGCCAAATTCGGGCTTTAGGCACATTTTATATTGCTTCACGCAGTGCACCCACACACACTTGATGGTGCTTCGCATGGTGGAAGATGATGTGATCCCCTACCACTAGGATCTTGAGGTATGGGGCCGCCCTGCTAAAACCTAATGAGACCTTCTTAGATATAATATAATATGCTAGTTAGGGAGGGTGAGAATCAGGTGTTGTTAAACCCGATTCATTTCAACGTTTTAGTATGTTGTCACCTTGTATATTTTATGGACTAGTAGCTATGCTGATTATTTTGCTTCTTATAATATGCTTGTTGGTATTATCTAAGATACTGCGTTTGAGAACCCTGCATTAGTGAATAAACATTTCAAATATGCACGTATTCTCATTTACTCCTTGTTTTGAATTGAAATGATTGCATAACGAAAGAGTGTTCATGTGTTCCACGTTACCTGAGGTAATCTAAGTCCATGTTCTGGTTTGTCTAAATATTGGGAGATTGTAATGACCAATAAGACACTGTAGCTAGTCTGGTAAGGGGATTTTGGGTACTAAGGTGAGTTTTGGCACACCCTAACTTACTACGGTTCCAAGTCTCTATGCACAGTTCTGTAGGAGAACAGGATCCCTGCTACATTGCGCCCAACGTTCCGGTGGCCTTATTACATGACACTTGAGTAGTTCATCTTTCAATCCTTAACCCTTTCACTGTCGTTTCCGGAAAACTGTGGTGTCAGAGAAACCTACCTATTTTTGTAAATAGGTATTTTTAAGCTTGAATCTTTCTAAACGGTTTCCTTGGATTACAACACAGTTGTGCTACAAAGTTTACTTTGTCCTTTTTACTTTCTGCGTAGTTATGGCAGCAGCCGTGGACATTCCGCAGCATAGTCGCATTGCGGTGCGCAACCATTTGCAGCAGCATAATGTCCCGGTGAATGGCATGGCCGTAATACTGGTGGTGAGTGCAGAGGTGGCTTACCCGTATGAGAATTTTACTCGTGGGTGACCTTCCCAGCTGTGGACGGAAATTCTGGTGTGTTCCACACATACACTCCCACTCCTGTGCCGAATGAATATATTCCGTACATGGGAAAAGGAACTACCTATAGATACATGGCAGCATCGCGTTTGGTTTGGTGGCGCCCTCCCCCATTCTTTGACAGCCCCGAGGCTAGATCCTTTGTCCATTCCGGGCACGAGTTGGCCTGTTTTGGCTGGATTTACTCCTCATCCTCAACACGGCAATTGTACCGTTGTTGAGCTAAGACGACTACATGTGGTCGCAATTAGCGTTATTCGGTCATTGGTACAATACATTACCCGTAATCTCCCGGGCGGGGCCCCGGTTGCTGCGGCGCTTCCAACAGGACAGGGCGGTATGAAGCTCAGTCCCGTGATGGTCAATGCTGTGATGGGCAAGCGTCCCCTGGATAAGGATGATTTTCCTTTCTGGCTTGCCGAAAAATTTGACCAACTGGAAGCTGTATTTCCTAACACGTCTCCTGGTGAGAAACACAGGATTCTGACGATAAGCTTACCTAAAGAATTGGCCCCTGAAATCGGTGACTGTGAAACCTGGGGTAGAACATTTGCGGCGGTCTATGCGAGGTGCTACGGCACTCCGTGTATGACTGTCCTGCCTACGGTCCTTAAGCGTGTTCAGGATGAGCATGGACCCGAGGCTGTGGTTGAATTGGGTATGCGCCTATGTGGCACCTTTGATGTAGTTTGCGATCTCGTACTTGCTAATGTCAAGGGAGATGCAGTGAACTTTCAGGTAGCCAATGCTTTGCAGGCGCTCCCCAATGCCGAAAAACCCCGTCAGTTAGCAAGGATTATTGTGGCGGCTTATAAGACCGTGGGCCGCAATAGTAGGGGTCTCAAGCCTTTTACTACTAAAGAGAAAACACAACCCCAGGGACAGAAGTCGGAGACTGATGTCCAGCCCAAGACCAAAAAACAAAATTGGCCTAGGAAACAAAAACAGGGAATGCAACAGCAACAGGAGTCTCGACCTGCGTCTCCAGTGCCAGCCCCCACAGAACGTGTTTATGACATGCGCGATCGCGTGAAGATTAATTCACTTGATCGATTTCAGGTTTCTGATCAATGCTCTCCTCGTTCTTTTCAGGATTCATCAGCCTCGGCGACCGGTGGTGGAGGAGGCGGCAGGGGTTGGGGTGGCCAGCAAGGACGCGACCAGCCCCGCCCAAAAGACGGTGCGGGGAAGCAGGACGGCTCTACACCAAAGAGACCCCAGTTTCAAAAGAAGAAAGTCGCCGCTTTAACAGCGAGATATGCCACAGATAGTGAGAACGCGGCTTCAGAATCTGACATGGGCTCTGACCTTGCTGGACAGCGCGGCGGAGATTACCTAAGTACGAGAGGCCCTGCGTCCACTACTGAAGGTGACAGCGACTGACCGTTATGTTGTCGTGGAAACAGCTGATACTATAGTTTCTCCCCCTGATAGACTCTATGAAATTGTCCTTTTGATAGAGGGTGACATACAGCGTACCATAAAAGGGATATTTTGGGAAGATCTTACGACTACTTATGACATTTTGTTAGCTGAGGCTGACTGGCCCCCACCTTTTGTGCTCGCAGCTCCGCGAGGGGAAGAGGTAATCCTCCCTAGTTTCCCGCACACACTCTCGAAGGAGCATGCGCTGAATTTTGCAGAAGAGTGGGCTAAGGCTCTGGCACCGGCTCTGTACCGTACACATTGTGGGTGGGATGAATTTTCCCCACACCACGAAATTCCTTTGCGGTCTCAGTCACAGCCGCAACCTCAATATCCCATTAGACATGAAGCTAAGGCTTCCATTGCGAAAATCCTTGACCAATTAGAATATCAGGGAGTGATTGAAACATGTGTGTCACCAATGAATAACCCTCTTTTTACTGTGACCAAGCCTGACGGTTCGTACCGTTTGGTTTTGGATTACCGGCATTTAAACTCGCATTGCCGTACTTGTGCAGTACAGAATACTCACAGCTCTGCATTAGTGGATAGTCTTGTGCGTAAGCGGTTTAAGACCACGCTTGACATATCCAAAGGTTTTTATGCCCACCATTTGGATGGTCTGAGTTCCCAATGGACCTCCTTTACTTGCGGCGGTGTCCAAAAACAATTTCGGCGTTTGCCTATGGGCTATAAGAATAGTCCTAGGATTTTTACTGCCCGCATAGTCTCTCTCCTAGAGAGAGTCGACCCTGATGCTTGCTCGTATGTGGATGACATTTATCTCACAGACGACGAACTATGGGAGCATCTGTGTCGAGTTGATCGCTTAATTTGTAGCTTTGCAGATATGGGTTACAAATTCAATTTTGCTAAATCGCACATTGCAGAATATACAGTGTTGTTCCTGGGCTACAAGCTCAACAATGAAGGTAGTGGATTGGTTCCTCACTTCTTGGAGAAATGTGCACAACTGCGCGCTCCTACAACTCTGAAAAAATTACAGTCTTTGCTGGGATTCTTGAACTTCGGGAGAACATACATTCCTGATTATGCCCAGCGTATCAAGCCTTTGTATGCTTTGATACAACCTACTTTTTCCAAATCATGCTGGCTGCCTGAGCACTCAACTATCCTACAGTCTTTGCAGGCTGATCTGCTCGCTTCTAAATACTTACTGACTCGTGACAACCACACCAACCTGGTGATAAGAATCATCCCTGGGACGGGGGGTTTCACTTACCTAACTTTTAACGAAGGAGACATAGTACCTATTGCTTACAAGTCACACTTGTACACATCGGCTGAAATGCGATTTTCCACTGTGGAGAAAGTTGACAGCTGTACAGATGGCGATTCTTAAAGAATGTGCTCTGTCACAGGGAAAACGCATGTTGGTTGTTACCCCTTGTCCTGCTTTGGAGGCAGTTACGAAATCCAGTGTACCTAATTCAAAAGCTTTGCACCCTCGGTGGATACAATGGGCTGCTTCCTTGACGTCCCCAGACGTCACGTTTATCTTTGATGCCTCATTACGGTCGCAGGAGTACTTACAGTATGAATTCGTTCATCCAGCTCCATTAGCTATGCGACCTTTGGAGGATTTCCATTGCATCATTTACACTGATGGTTCGGCGCAGGTTGCGCATGGCTCTAAACATCCCTACGTTTCCGCATGCGCCATTGTGGTCGGTGCCCTGGTGAACGATGAGTTCCATTCCAGTGTCGTGCACACGCAGACACTAGGGGACTGCACTGCACAATTGGCAGAGCTTCGTGCTCTGATGCTTGCATTGGAGTACGCTGATCCTGGTGTGATGACTCTTATTGTGAGTGATTCTTACTACTGTGTCCAGTCTTACAATGAGAACTTGTTCTTTTGGATTCAGAATGACTTTCGTGATTCCAAGGGTAGCACAATAAAACATAAAATGATCTGGGTCTGAGTGGCTGAGCTTAAAGAACAGTTAACACTCGTGTTTGTAATTCATACTCTGGGTCATCAGCGCGTTGGAGTACACGCTGTTGGCAACTCGCTTGCTGATGAGGCAGCGAAATCTGCGGTATCAACATATTTGGTTGCAGCAGATACACGGTCCAAAAGTAAGATTGGTGATGATATCTTGGCGGCTATCGCTGTCACTGAGAAGGGAGGTAAATATCCTATGGGGTTCCCTTCTAAGTACACATACCACTTAAGTCCCGATAAGGTTCCTTATGTGAAAATTCCTGAGGTTGGTGATAGATTGATTCCCAACTCGGATAGCAGACATGCATTGATCACAGCTGCGCATGAAGGTGTTGCGTCTGCGCATGCGGGCGTTTCGGCAACTGGGACTCATTTACAACAACGTTTTTGGTGGCGGGGACTGTACAAACAAACACGCGATTATGTCCTTCAATGTGACATTTGCCAGCAGATTAAGCCTTCGACTGCTGCGCGTCCGCCCCAATCACAATTGTACATCTCTAATAAACCACTGGGATGTGTTTATTTGGATCACTGCGGTCCTTTCTCTTCTGATACTGCATATAGGTATATCTTAGTCGCAGTTGATTCATGCACACGCTTTGTCTGGCTCTGGCCCCACCGCAGCGCTGATTCACGGACTGTCATCAGGGATTTGCGTGTCTTTGTAGGGATTTTTGCCTGTGGTACCTTCCATTCGGATCAGGGTCCGGCTTTCGCCTCTAAGGCGTATAAGGATGCCATGATTTCGAAGGGGTCCAAGTCAAGTTTTCGTCTCCGTACAGACCTGAGGGTAATAGTGTAGTGGAGCGAATGAACCGTGACTTAAAGCAATCTTTGACAGCCCCAGTTATAGGCACTGGCAGGAACTGGCTGGCCCATCTCAATGGCGTGCAGCGTTCTCTTAATAATCTCCCTAGAACGTCTCTGGGTGGGCGGACCCCATACGAAATGCTCTTTGGTATCAAGATGTTTGTGCCGGACCTTGACGGTCTAGACTCGGTAGCTAGCGCTACCTCCTTTGACGTAGATGAACATTGCAATGTTTTACAGACCCTACAAAAGACGAGAGACAGTCTTGCAAAGGAATCAACCGCAAAGGAACATTTGCCCTCCACTTTGGATGATGCGGTGCAGATCCCAGTAGTTGGCTGGCTACCCCAAGTTGGAGAACTGGTTCGGGAGAAGATCGAGAACAAGAAAGAATTTGGTCCCTCCTACCGAGCTCCGGTTCCTGTGCTTGGTGTGAAGGGCACAAGAACAGTCATTTTCCCACCACTTCCAGGTCGTAAGGAAAACAGGTTTATCTCAATTGACAATGTCAAGATACACATAGTGGCCGATTCTTCTTAGTATGACACCGTCAGTCTCCTGTCCTTCGATTGTGAGAAATTCTGTTTTGGCCACTGCTTCTAATCCTGAGCCAGAGGTGGCCATCGAGATGCCTACAATTTCCAGTCCTTTATTAATTACTTTGCCTGGTACTAACGTTGATGAAATTGATTACAATTACCCTACTCACTTATCGATGCCTGGTTTACAAACCCGTTTGGCCACAGAATCCAGATTTTCATTTGACACTGTCTCGCACACGTCAGGAAAGCCCTCTCGGATTGCAGTATATACAAGTTTCTTTAAAAAACATTTTTTAATTCCTCCTTGGGCATATATTTGGCTGGTGCTGTTTTCAATTTACCTTTTTATGTCAATTGGTTTTGTGTTTTATTTTTTCCGGTTGGTCAACGGACACTACGTTGAAGAGAGGACATGCATTCGACATTTAAATGGAACATTAGCATCCCTTTCCTCCTCACATTCTGCCCACAGACTGAAGAGAGACTTGACATTTGTTAACATCACTGCTTGGCCTGTCCTTGATGGGATTGTATGGGATCCTGTTAAATTTCAAATCCATGGCCCTACTGAAGTCATTAATGTCCCTAATGTGCTTAGAGTTAACATTGGGGATGTAGTGAAACAAAACATACGTTCTGATGATTGGGATGTTCAGGCCATGGAAGCATTGTTTTCTGATTTGAAGTATTATGCTGCCTTTGATGCTGGGGATTTATATTTAGATTCTGCTAATTATGGTGATTTATATTGCTTCCAACATTTTGGCAACCACTTTTTACACAAACTAGTTCCAGAAGAAATTCTGTAAATTATACACAGTGGGAGCATTGCCCGGCTCCTTTACAAGGCGGTTCGAGTACATTTTTGAAAAAGTACACTTATTTTACCGACTTCCATCATTCTAATCCCGCTTCATTTTATTTTAGAATGACAGAAAAATTCATGTCCAAGGTTAGACTTACCGATACTAAGTTATTGTATTCAAAGTCCATCCTCGACCAGTTAGCTGTTGGAGGCTACGAGTTGTGGAAGGAAACAATTGACCTTAAATCAATTTGGGGTTCCAAAAGTTGACAGGTGCAAGGCACTGAGGCTTTGCTCCGGGCATGCCTCATCCCAAATCATGTGTTGTTTTTGAACTCTACCATTTCTCAGACAACATGCTTTGGATTGGCTTCTTCTAAAAAATTGAATTATCCTTCCATCCCTGATTTAGAAGAATATTCAGGTTGGGGTAATTTTATAAAATGTTCCATTAGGGAATTGCAAACTCTGTTGCATAACTCGTCCTTTAACATATCCAATTTGGACCCTCATGGTTGGCTGTTGTGGCACAAAAGTGCTGATTCGTGCCAACATCGTTTTCTTGGTTTGGCTGATGGCTTCAAACAAATTAGGGCCAATCCCCGTTTTGAGAATGGCCATTCTGTCACCACTTATTCAATAGGCAAATTGTGTCAGAATTGGCTACAACATTCTACCTTGGGTTCAGTTAAACTGCATCTCTCTAAACTAACTGGTGATGTTGATTTAAATGATTTTATTATAGGCCCAGCTAGTGGTAGATCAAAAAGATGGATATATGCTGTTTATAATGAAATTTGGAAAACATCACAGATTGAAGCGGCTACCCGCCTTAGGGCTATTGATCAAGCTAACTTGGAGAAAGTGCTTGCAGTTGTAGATAATAGCATTAACACGCTTTCTTCCCGCATTTACACATTGGATAATATTGTGTTGTCTGTTGTTGATATTGTACAAGATGAAATGTCTGTGTTATACCATGGTCAAAATCAATTGCGTTCCATTATGCAGTTTGCATTGACCCTACAGACGCTGAAAGCCGGAAAAGTCCCTTGGTCCTACATGAATGTCTCCTCTCTTTTTGCCCCTTTTAATTTGACAGAAAAGCAGCGTTTGCTTTCAATGAGAGATGCATCTTTTTCCATGTTACACATTGAAAAGTTGCAGTCTTTGCCATTCTCTGTGGCAGAGAACGCGGCTGCGACGTGGCTTATCCACGGTTTAATTACGTTACCGTTTGCTTTATTTAAATTTACAAATTGTTTGAAATATTTAGCCATTGGTAGATACCAGCCACTGGGTAGTTCATACCTCCATGATGCCTGGTCGCTCCCTTTTACTTACAGATGCCTTAGAGAAGGGAGGGAAGTTTATTCCAAGGGTGAAGAGTGCACAGAAATGCCTGATCACTCATTAATGTGTAGACATATTCAATTACACGGTTCTTGCAACCAAGAACAGCCTAATTTAGCCTGTGTTTTGAAAGGTACTCCCGTTCCCACAATAGTCCCCACTTTCACATTACTGGCAAATGGCAGCTATTTACTTTTGAATAATGAAGATTGTTATCGGCTAGTAAAAGGCGTCGCTTATGTGGTTACAGTATCAGAACTTGTGGTGTGCTGTAAAAATGTTTTGTATCCTCCTCCTCATGGGAACTTGGATGTTTCCATCTGGCCGCGAATTCCAACCTTGAGAGCAGAGTTCAATGGAATGAGTAGAATAAGAGTCCTATTGTCACAAAAAGAGGTTGCTCTGACTTCAGCTCGTGAAACATTTGTCCTTCACATTGCCAACACCTGCACAGCGGTGCAAGCCTTATTAAATACTGACCTACCGTTGCATTTCAGTGAGCTGATTCATACAATCTAAACGCATCTACCACTTCTGGCCTTGCACATTTTTTTAAAATAGTTAGCAGTGGTCTTGTGACTTCATTGGAAAAGTTATTTGGAGTCATTCCTGCTTTCCTGCATTCAATCTTTTCAAGCCTGTTTGGTGGGTTTCCTGTGTTACTATAGTTGGCTGCTGGCGTTCTGGTGATATTTTGTTTTGTGAAAAATGGGTGCCCGTCCTGCGTTTCAAGACGCTCAGTCCCGCCTGGCACTGTTTCGCAACAGATTGCTTGAATATTATGGCACGCTGCCGCTCGCCACCTTAAGTGCAGCGTATGGATTATTGTATCGATTTTCCTATTTTACATGTGTCCAGCCTGTCTTTCATTGTCTGAGCTACGATTTCGATTGGGCCCTGGATTTGTGGCTCTGCAAGATGGTTTCTTTCTCCTAACGTGGATTTTAATCATCTCATGAGTCCCTTAGTTACTCACGAGTTGCTTTGTTCCGACGACAGGATTATAGCCTTGGCAGCGATGCATGGAGAACTGGGTCGTTGGAATGTATTTGCAGCGGCGCAAGATTTCTTGGCACATAGCTTCATTGAGAACCCACCGAGTTGTCCTCTGATGGTGCTAGAGGCTCCGGTAATTGAAGAGCATGAATGTTCTTTCCCGCTACTGAATTGGATGGCTGATTTGTTTTCTGATGATAATAGTGACTTCCTTTTGGAAGCTGTTGCTGCTTATTTTTCATATTCAGTCCTCGGTTGAGACCCATCGAAGCATTTATTAACATTGAACTTTTTCAAAAAAAATTACGGAATTATCACTAAATTTACATGTCCCAGAACTATTGACTTTGACAGCATTGACATTTTTTCAATTTTTTTTGAGAATTATATCCAAATTGTTCTTTTTCTAGAGCTATTGACTTTGCTCAAATTGTCATGAGGATACAATTTTGATATTTTTGAGTGACGAAAATGTTTTTTCTCACTTTCTCAAATTTTAACTGACTGTCGTTCTTGAACTCTGCACTTCAAAGTTTAGCCCCTTATGTTATTTTGTCTTATCCGGGCTCGGATCATGGGGGGATGTCATATTGATACGCATTGCCTATATGCTGTGTTAAGTTAGCATGAGCTTATTAGAAGATTAAATGCCATTTTTCCTGTCTGCTGCTTTTGCACACGACACATAAATTGTTGTTTTAGCTTTGAGCCTAGTAGAGCGCTTTGGATTCACACGAGAATAATATGTTATTGCTCTGATATCAGCTTTGCTTAGTGAACTGTATCTGTACACTGAGTGCTGAAGCCTTCAAGGATAACTCGACACAGTGGTTGTTGTGAGGTCTGATCTTCGCACCTTCCTAGACATAACATACATACAGCGGCAGCCAAATTCGGGCTTTAGGCACATTTTATATTGCTTCACGCAGTGCACCCACACACACTTGATGGTGCTTCGCATGCAGAGAGCTGGTGGAAGATGATGTGATCCCCTACCACTAGGATCTTGAGGTATGGGGCCGCCCTGCTAAAACCCAATGAGACCTTCTTAGATATAATATAATATGCTAGTTAGGGAGGGTGAGAATCAGGTGTTGTTAAACCCGATTCATTTCAACGTTTTAGTATGTTGTCACCTTGTGTATTTTATGGACTAGTAGCTATGCTGATTATTTTGCTTCTTATAATATGCTTGTTGGTATTATCTAAGATACTGTGTTTGAGAACCCTGCATTAGTGAATAAATATTTCAAATATGCACGTGTTCTCATTTACTCATTGTTTTGAATTGAAATGATTGCATAACGAAAGAGTGTTCATGTGTTCCACGTTACCTGAGGTAATCTAAGTCCATGTTCTGGTTTGTCAAAATATTGGGAGTTTGTAATGACCAATAAGACACTGTAGCTAGTCTGGTAAGGGGATTTTGGGTACTAAGGTGAGTTTTGGCACACCCTAACTTACTAAGGTTCCAAGTCTCTATGCACAGTTCTGTAGGAGAACAGGATCCCTGCTACAATAGCATCACATGGCAAGGGATAGTGCAGAGATGAAAAGAGCTCAGAATTAAATGTTTTGGCAAACATGATCTGGGGGTAAACTGATAAAGAGCTCCTTACTCTCATTCCCTCAAAACATGTGACCCCACGCTACTGTGTGAGATAGTTCTGTAGACCAAACCATATGCTATATAATCTTGAATACCTTTTGACAGCTGTTTGCTGCCTTCTGGATTCACTCCTCAATCATCTGGTTCAATCTTTCCAACAGACCGTTAGTGTTGGGGATTATTTAAAGCCTTCCTCACATGGCCATTACCCCCAGCTATGTCTGCCAAAGTATTCTGCACACCATTGTCAGTGCAAAATCTTCCTAGGCACCCACTCCCTTAAAAACAGTTCATCAAAGAAAATTCAAAACTAATTGTGTCTTAAGCTGCTTAATAAAATGAATCTCTATCCATCTTCTTAAATAATAAATTTCCACTGTTGCATACCTACACAGCTGCAATATATATGAAGTGTGACATGTGTATCTGATGATTGCTTAGGAACTTTTACCTCAGTGAACAATTGAAAAGGTGCAGTCATAAGAAGAACAACCTCCAAAGAAGATGTTTGATCTTCTTTTACAAAACTTAAATTATTATTATAAGTTATATTATAGGGATTTGTAAAGTGCATGGATACCCGAGGGCTTCCCAGCGCTGAGCAGTCAGGTGCTAAGTGCGGACAGTCCATGCCTTAAAGATATTGCATAAACAACCAGGTCTTAATCTCTTTATGGAACTGTAGTTCCCTGTCTATCCGTCTGTATTCCAATATCAAAGAGTTCCACAGTTTGGGAGCTAGGTGGAAAAAAGATCTTCCTCCTCATTTCTCCCTCCTAACCTTTGTCTTTTTTTTGTGTTCTTCCACGCTAGATCGCAACTGCCTCTTTGGGATATATGGGGAGAGTAGGCTCCTGATTTTCTGGGGGCCTTTATTATGCTGTGCTCTGTGTGTAATGACCAGTGCCTTGAATTTTATTCTGGCTTCTAACGGGAGCCAGTGAAGTTTAAGTAGATGCTTTTTCACTTATTCCCGTACTGGGATGTTGCACAGCAGTCTTGCGGCTGCATTCTGGGCCATCTGCAGTTTCTGAGTAACATATTTGGGTGCCCCCAGGAACAATGAGTTTCTATAATCCAATCGCGCAGTGACAAGAGAGTGAACCACTGTTTTCCTTAGTTGTACGGGAATTCTGTCTACGATTTTGCGCAGACTTCTGAGAAGTCCGAAGCACGTTGCTGTGACCTTCTTGGCCTGTGTCACCATAGAGAGATCCGTTTCTAGCCAGAATCCTAGGTCCTTTACTATTTCTGCTGGGATAGGTGGTTTACCTAGGCATGCAGGCCAGTCAATGATTGGTCTGGGTATTGATTTATTCCCAAGGAGCAGTCGCTCCTTTTTATCACCGTTTAACTTTAAGCAACTTGCTGTCATCCACTCTTTAACTTTTACCAAGCAGGAGGATAGCCTCTCACCATCCTTACAGTTTTTTGAGTCCAGGGAGATGATCAGCTGCGTATCATCAGCATATGAAGTCATGGATATTTCAAATTCCAATCCAATTTTAGCAAGCGGCTCCATATAGACATTAAAATTGTTGGATTCAATGACGAGCCCTGTGGGATGCCACACTACAGGGACAAGGTTTTGGAAAGAGTGGTATTTTCCTGCACTTGAAATGTTCGATCACTCAGAAATCATGTCAGCCACTTGAGTGCCGTGCCCCTAATCCCAATGTCTGCGAGCCTTCTGCATAGTATATGATGATCCACCATATCAAAAGCCGCGCTGAGATCTAATAAGAGCAGTGCGGCTGGTTTCCCCTGGTCTAATGATTGTCTTAACTCATCTACCACCACCAGCAGGGCAGTTTCTGTGCTATGTTGTGCCCTGAATCCCATCTGTGTGTGGTGCAAGCATTGATTAGTCTCTAGAAATTCTGACAAGTGTCTATTGACGTGTTTTTCTAATAGCTTGCCTACAAATGGTAGCAAGGAGATGGGGCGAAAGTTCCCTGGTTGTTATTGATCCGCATTGCCTATTTTCAGTGAAGGTTTTTTCACCGCATGCTTCCAGGCTATTGGAATTGTGCCTATTTCTAGTGACTGATTCATTACCTCCATTAAGCTAGGTGCAATAATGGGTGCTACTGCTTTAAGAATATGCGGAGGTGCTGGGTCCAAGGGCAAACCAGACTTCACCGTCTCTAATAAGATGTCTAGATCCTTCTGTTCTATACTCGGGAAGTTAGAGACTACCTGTTGCACAGGGCTAGTTCATGGTCTTTTTCCCATTCTATTGTATAGTCTAAATCCATTATGAAACAGCTGTAGACATCTGTTACTTTGGAGAGAGGGAATATGAGGCCAGCTTATTGCACCTCTCCTCTGAAGTTTCAGATGGATCACTATTAGTTGGTGGATTACTCAGGGTCTTAAATACTGTGAACAGTTCTCTTGCTGAGTTCTGTGCCCCATTAATGTTTTCCTTATAGAACTTCGCTTGACTCATTTTATTATTATTATGATATTTTCTGATAGCTGATTTATACTTCATTTTTTGTTGGGGATCATAGTTTTTTCTCCACTCCCTTTCAATTGTTTTACAGTTTTTCTTTAACACCAGTAACTGGAGGTTAAACCATCCTTCTGCTCTCGTTCTGGTTTTGGGCATGTGGGCAACCTTAGGGTCCACTACATCTAGGGATTGCGTGATCCAGGATTCCCATCATGAGTTGCCTTTTTCAGCAGACCCTGGCAACTCTGATTTCAACATCGCGGTGTTTGTTAAAATGTCCACCCATGCTCCCGGGTCGATCTTATCCCAGCACCTTTTCGTTGTTGTAGCTTTAGAGGTGGCGTCTCAATGCCCGTTTCCTGACTTTCGTACATTGAAAGGGATAAAGTGATTATCCGACCACGGTATTGGTATGGAAGTGGCTACTGCCAGGTCAGGGTCATTGGAAATTACCACATCCAAAGTGTGTCCTTTGACATGTGTGGCTGTTACTACTAGCTGCGTCAGTTGCAGTAGGCTTTCTAGGTCTGTTAGAAGACTTTTTACGGTAGGATGACTTCCATCCTCCATGTGAAGATTTAAGTCCCCAAGTATCGTGATGTGAGACTTTTTGAGTAAGAGACTGACCATCACTTCGGGTAGTTCTTCTAGGAACCCCCCATATGGACCCAGTGGTCAATAGATTAAGAGGCCTGATAGAGTGAAGGTAGGAGATAACTGTATTGAAAAAAGGAGACATTCACATCCTTTCAGAGCCAGCGATTTAGTTGCACATTTTTTTAGGAGAGTGGCTAATCCCCCTCCTGTCTGGCCCATCCTGTCCAGCCTATTTCTGTCATAGTCTGGCAGTACAGCCATGACTATATCAGAGGATGAGTGCTCCCTAAGCCAGCTTTCAGTTAAAAACAAGAAATCTAATTTAGAGTCCTGTATCAATAGGCGGAGTTCAATTGTGTGTTTGGGCACTGATCTGCAATTGATCAATCCCAGATTCCAGTTCTGGGAGATTTCTAGCCTATTCAGTGTCTTGTTTGTCCTCCCTATAATGTACGGAGTAATCCATCTTTGTTTACAATGTTCGCAATCTCTTACACTAGGTATGCCCTTTGTAAAATCCCATCTTATTTCACAGTCCAAATTGTGAAAGGCAAACTAAAAGTCACAGAATGCAAAGTGATGTTTGTTAAAAAAAAGTAGGCTGGCTGAAGGCATCAGCCATTCCATGGTTCTTTAATGTAGTGTTAGAAATGGGGGAGGTCTCTAATTGGAATGGTTTACATGTTTGTCCAAGTAGGGACCCTTGCTTCTAGTCAGGGTAAGGGAGTAATGTCCTTAGACAACCCTTGCTCACCCGCATGGAAGCTTGGCATGAGCAGACAGGCTTATCTCAGAGGCAGTGTGGAAATTATTTGTGCACACATACAGTAACACAGTGAAAACACTACAAATGGACACCACACCACTTTAGAAAAATAGGAAATCTTTATCTATACACAAGACCAAAATAAAAAAAACACTTTACATATATCAAGATATCACCAAAAATAGGTTATTCACAAACAATAAAGCTTGTAGCAACACATAGTTCCACCTGATGCTATTACAACATTGTGACTGATGAAAATCCTAAAGAACTGCACAGACCTAGAAGTGCGCGGCATCGGGCCCGGAGTCACATGGGCCCCCAAGAACAGTACATTGGCAAGCGATGAAAACAAAGACTGTGCACGGCGTCGGAGAGGTGATGTTTCATTGGCGCCGGGCAGATTCAGTTCCTTACAACCAGAGGGGAGGTGAGGCATCGGTTCCTTACTGCGATGCAGGAGAGGTGAGGCGTCAGTTCCTTGGCTGGGGAGGTGACGTCGCAGTGGCGTTAAGGTGTCGGTGCCTTGCGACGATGCGGGGTTGGTGAATTTAGGAGGTTACCCATGTCAGGTAACGGCTCTGCAATCATGAGGCACTGGCGTTGGTGAAGTCAGGGCGGTGCATCATCACTGTGCACTTCATGAGCGGTGCCCAAGGCTTCCTTGCAGGTCCCGGCGTTGCTCACCTGTGTCGGTGTTGCTTTTTCCCATTGTGGCAGCTGAAACAGCAGCTCCAGGTGCAGGAGAACAGAGGGAGTGAAGTGTTTGTATCCCTGAGACTTCCGAACAGGAGGTAAGCTCTACACAAAACCCTAGATCTTCTTAAAGCAGGATACACTGAAACAGCCACTGCAGGCCAACGCCGCGCAGCACACATCACAGGGGCAGTACTTCTCCTTACAGCTTTCCCAGCTTTTCAACTTAGCAGAGATTCCTCTTGATTCCAGAAGTCATCTAAAGTTTTGCGGTCAGGGCCATATTTTCCCTTGTTTCCTTGTGGCAAAAGTCTCTTAGCTCAGTACAAACTAGTTATGTGCTCTCTGTTCTCGCTTCTTGGCAGGAGGTGGTGACAGCATTGTGCACATGAGACAGGGCCTATTCAGGTGCAAGGAAACTCCTCCCTCTACTCTAAATTAAACCCAGGTCTATTCAGCCCAGCTCTGAGTCATCCAGGGAAGCTGGACAAGCCTCAACCCCCCCTCCCTCCAGTGGCTATCTGCAGCGAGGTCACATCCTTAGCCTCTGTCGCTCCAAAATCAGACAGTCAATCCACAAATCAGTAGAGGCACATAGGATGGCTAAATAAGAAAATGCCTACTTTCTAAAAAAAAAAATCAGAACTGCGTTGGCTGGTCATACTGAAATCTAGCAAATACGTTATGTGAGTACCAGAGAGGAATTGTTTTTTATCCTGGGACTGCAGCCACGATTGTCATTGATTTGCTCCTTAACTTTTAAATTAACCGAACATGCTATGTAAGTGCCCAGAAGTATCTGCTGTTTACCCTGGAACTACAGCCATGAAATGTATTATTTGGGACCAACAAAGAGGGGTCCTTGTGTTCTACTGCCGTGACGGTTTATTTACATAGTGAATCTTTAAGAATGATACAGGTTTGAGCATTTACGCCCCGAGTAGTGCAGCACCCACAGTGTGCACAACAGAATAAATCACCGGTTCAGGCCAGGAATTTATGGGATTTTTCTTGTCTTGCATCATATATACAGGGGGATCTTTAAGGGGTTTCCTTTTTTGCCCCAGTCCTGATGAGGCCCAAGACACGTAGGCTGAAACTCGTCGACTCTACAAATTGAAGAAACCCTGTACAATTTGAAATTCTGTTGAAATAAATTTGTATATATTAATGAAACTAAAGAGGGTAGAGATTTCTCCTCAATTTATATTCTGTTTTTGTAGGGCTATCTTCGCAAAATGGAATGCTAGGGATGACATATTTTGCCATCCATAACAACCAATACGGTAAAGAGGAAAGCTTTCGTTTTGTTCTCTGTATATATTTATGTATATTTGTGTATATATGTGTGTGTATGTTTTATCTGTAAGAGAAGTTATATATAAACATATATTATATATTTTAAAAACTTTTTGACCTGCTATTTGGTGGTGGTTTCACAAATTTATAAAAAAAATTATTAGATAAAATGTCCAATAGGGATTAATTGATTTTTTCCTCCGACATTAATTTCTTTGAGTATCCATTCCAGTGCATTATTGTTTTATTTATAAGTGTTTGTTAGCCCAGATGCAGTTGGAGTAACAGGGCTTACCATCTTGGTATTGGTAGTACTTTCTAAAAGTGGCATTTCAAACCCACAATTTACAGACCACCTTTACTAAAAGATGTGTTATTAAATTTTGAGTTCAGAGAACCTAATCTCCATCTTCCTATCTTGTCCCCGTGGGAAGTTATACCTTTAAGACGTTACAAGGATAGCTTTGCAATAGTAAAAAACTAAATGCTCAGTATTTCACTATCAGGACATGTCAAAACACCAGTACACGTCCTACCTTTCCCCCACACTGCACCCTGCCCACAGGGGTACTGTGGGCCTACCTTAGGGGTGTCATATTTGTGAGAAATAGGAAGGTTAGGGCCTGTCAAGAGGGTGAACTTGCCTGGCGCTATGGGAGCAAACTGCACGCACACCCTGCAGTAGCAGGTCTGGAAACCGTTTGAAAGGTTGCTTGTGTGGATGGCATAATCAGAGCTATAGACCCACTAGCATCATTTGATTTACAGGCCCTGGACACACACAGTGCACTGCACTAAGGACTTACTAGTAAATCATATAAGCCAATCATGGAAACACTAATCCATAATTACAATCTACATCTGCAGCACTCGCAGTGCCCAAATGTTTCAGACCAGCAAAAACAAAATCCAGCACACAGCAAATATACAGGAGGTAGAGGTAAAAAGACAGAGGAAACTGCATCAAGGATGACAGTTCTAACATGTAGCAAGTGTATAGAAGTGTAGCAATGATTCTGCATTCACTCACCTTACTCATTCAATGACCATTTTAGTGGAAAAGGTAACAACATGCCTTGAACAGTATCTTTGATATATTTGAATGGAACATGGCAACATTTTCTTTTTTAGTCACATCTCTTGTTAGGTCCAGTAAAAGTTTTAGTAATTTAACCCTGGCCTCAACACCTGGTAGAAGGGATACAGAACACGCAGACTAAACTTACGAAAATGTGTACAGTATTTAGAATGACCAAATCAGTAAAAAAGCAAAACTCAATAAAAATCCCACACCAGTTTAAGAAAATAGAGAATAATGTAATAATAAAAATTGCTACCTGTTAGAAATGGCGGTCTCTAGTTGGCAATGGCTTGCCACTGTCCAAGTAGGGACCCTTCTTCCTAAATCAGAGTAAGGGGGCTACATCCTTTGATAACCCCTGCTCAACCATGTGGTAACGTAGCACGAGCAGCTAGGCTTATCTCAGAGGTAGTGTGTAAAGCCTTTATGATCATACACAGTAACACAGTGAGGAACACTACAAAGGGACACCACACAAGTAGTTATAAAAAAAGTATCTCTTATATATAGACTTAACACAAGACCAATGACATTAAAAAGCCACAATACTGTAAAATAGGATTGGTCTTGAAATGCTGTAAAAATAGTTCAGAGTGTGCAAATAGAAGTTCAGTTCAAGGGAGTGGTCTCTGCAACCCTTTTAATTACAAAGTGCCTGGGTTTTGTAGCAAAACTAACAAAATGTTGCAAAGGAGCTGTAGCGATGATTTTCCTCAAGTGACGATGGCGATGCCTTGAATCCTTGCCGCAAGGGAGGATGATGCGCCGGTCTGCGGGTGCGTGCAGGACAAAGTGACCAACTTTTTACGCTCGTCCAGCGATGCGTTGAATCCTTGTCGCAGGGTGGGATGATGCGCTGAGCCTGTTGCGTGTGCGATACTGTTGCGATGAAAGAAAATGGCACTCCGCGAGGGAGCGTCGATCCAGGCGTGATGCGAGGAAAATGGCAGACGCACGGCTCCCAGGCTGCGAAGCGACGATCTCGATGCAATGATCCGGGGTTAGCTAGCACTCAGCGGCCTGCAAACGTGCGATGCGATGATCTTTGGGAGTAGCGAGCACTTTGGGGCCTGCAAGCGTGTGATGCAATGGTTCTTGTTTTGCGAACACTCAGCGGCAGCAGCGAGTGATTTTCTGACGCTCTTCAGCTGCGGCGGCTTCCAAACGGACGTTTGCGAAGATTTCAGCACTCCCTTCTCTGGAGAAGAACTAGAGGCCCTGGAACTCACAGGGGCCTCACCTTCAGATAGAAATCCTCACAGTTAGGAATCAGGAGGCTGGTGGGGGGAGTCAGATGTGCCTGCGACTCCAGCAGGAGGCTAGCTATATTCTAGCCCGTGGGTGATTGCTTTAGCAAAATAAAAGTTCTCTCAAAAGTCCTTTTCCCTCTTCTTCCAAGTCCAGGGGAAACTACTACAGACCAATCCAAGAAATAGCACACAAGGACAGTCCTCTCCTGCAGAGTCCTTCAGTGAAACAGGCAGAGGTTCTTCTTGACATCCAGGAGCAATACACAAATCAGGGGTCTGGCACAGATATTTATACCCCAAAAGTCTTTGTTCTCAGAAGTCTCCAGTCAGTGAACCCAGCCAAAACCAGTTCTGCTCAGGCTTGAAGCACTTGGTTTACCAGGCTGCATCCTTCCATTCAGGGGGTCTGCCATCAGACGCACAGTAGGAGGTGGAGCCAGCATTCACCTTGCCAGGTATAGCCCTATGCAGGTCAAGGAGCTACCCCTCCCCAGTACTCAATCCAGATCTCTTTATTCAACCCAGGTCTGACTCAGCCTGCCTTGCCACTCTAAACCCAGATAGTCGGTTCACATAACAGCAGAGCACACTGGAAGGCTTAGGCAAGAAAATACCTACTTTCTAAAAGTGGTATTCTCAAACACAGAACATTAAAATCAACTTTGCTAAAAGATGTATTTTATTATTCTGAGCTCAGGCATACTAAACTCGAATTTCTACCATGTTCCCTGAGACAGTTAGGACTATAAGATGTAATAGCCAGACTGCCCGTTCTAACCTGTGGAGAACAGGTAGCCTTGCAGCAGTGAAAAACAAAAACAAGGGTAATTCACTACCAGGACATGCTACACACGTCAAGCCATGTCCTGCTTTACACACACAATGCACCTACCATAGGGGTGACTGGCATGATGCCAAGGGAAGGTTCAGGGGCTGGGAAGTGTGGGCACTTCACAGCCAAGATGGCAGTTCTGGACTGCACAAAGGCACTGCAGTGGCAGGTCTGAGGTACAATTTACAAGCTGCTTCTGTGGGTGGCGCAAACCAGCGCTGCTGGCCCACCAGCAGCATTTGGGTTACCAGCCCTGGGCACACACAGACCACACTACTAGGGACTAACAGATAACCCAAATAAACCAATCAGGGATATACCAATTCCGAGTCACATTTACACAGGGAGCATTCGTGCTGTGGCACTGTATGGCAGTGGCACTGAGCCCAGAGCATCTAATACCAGCAAAAACAGGGGAGACAACAGCGAAACATGGAAGGGAGACCCACGCCAATGGTGCCAGGTCTAACAATACCAAAGAAGCAACAAAAATCTAATAAGGAAAACTGGTAATATACATTTTTAATGTTTTTAAAGAAAAATGATCCAATACGTGTCAAGCGCCAACAGCTGTCATCTGGCTGTGCTAGCCTGGAACCTAGGCGAGATTTAAGGCCAACCATGATGGAGCTTAGATCGAATACAGAAACTAGATTTGTCCGGTCATACATTTTACCTTCTGACTTAGTCTCTGTAATGGCAGTCAAATATCCTCAGCAGAGCAAGGCAGCATGTTGTGGCTGAAATAGTCTCCACAAGGCCAGATAGCTGTCAGATGAGGTCCTGGTGAAATTGTTGACTTTTGGTACCCACTGAAATGGATTTGTTACTCTGAAAAAGCTCAGAGCCACCTGAATCTGTCATAGTGGTAACGCACGTTCATCAGATTCATTTGGCAGAGTTGTCCTTGTCCTCAGCAGGTCTTTGGAGTCAAAAAGTTTCTAAGTCACAGGTTTTCCAGGTAGTTAGGAGGGGTACAATTTCACAGTGTCATGGGTCCTTGAACCTCTGCAAAGCCACTTGGGGTTTAAACCTCACTCCTATGGAAGTCACAAGCACGGTCCCAGTGCAGATTCAGTTGGAACTGGTTTGCAGGGCTCTTCAGGAGAAGGGGCTTTTTGCAGCTTTTTGTAGCCCTGTAGCTTAGCAGGAGGTCAGCCAAATTACACTTGGGGTCTACTTCTTTGATCTAGGTACAGGTGGGAGCAGGTCCAGTCTTTTTTCTGTCTTCCATAGGGTCACTAGTGTTCTGCACAGGGTGTCACATGGTGTCACAGGGTAGGCCTCTTTGAAGTTAATCAAATTCCTAGTCACATCCCAGATGGTCATCTTGTCAGAGGAACAGAAACACTTACCCACACCCAAGGCCTTTGCCGTGCTCTGGGAGCAGTTTCACATTTGATCAAGGGGACTACTTCACAGCCAGGTGAGAGTTGGAGCTCACGAAAATGGGCTTCAGGAGGCTCTATGCAGGAAAATGTAACTTTTTAGAAGTATCTTTTCTTTAATAGCTTAAACTTGATTTTACCAATAAATTGGATTTGAAACACCTATTAAAATTATTTTCGTATTATTCTAGCTGTTCTCTAACCAAAATTGGCCTTATTAAATGTAATAATGTAGTCCAGTACTTTCCTTTGATACAGCAAGCTTTGCTACAGAGAAAATAGCATTTGTTTTTTCTTTTTTGGTAAGGACATGTGTAACATTAACTTTCTGCATGTGCTATCTTTAAACATCATGCAGTCTGCCTTAGGCCTTAAATGCCCTATGTAGGGGTGACATTATTATTTAAAAGAAAGGCTTTGACTTGGCAAAATGTCTTATTATCACAGGTCGATTTGCAGTTATGAAACTGTTGTAGCCAGGAAACAATGGTAGACCTACAGTCATGCTTTCATTGTCAATGAAGTGGGTGTCACAATGTGTGCTGAACCCATGAGTGAAATTTGACTAACAGGCCCTGGGTATAGTTGGTACCTTATACCAGGGACTTATAGGTAAGTTAAATATGCTAATTTGGAAAATAACTAATTCTGACATGTTTTAGGGATCAAAACACATGCACTAGAGCCTGGTTACCAGAGTCTCAGTGCACACAATCAAAAACCAGCAACATCAGTCTTCAAAAAATGGGGGCGATCATGCAAAAAGGTGCATTTTCTTACAGTTTTCATTAGAGGAGTTCTTGACACATACAATCTGAATGTCCAGGTATATGAAAATTATAGCTTTTCTGAATTAGGTTAGAGTGGATTGACTAAAAACAAAGTGTAGATACCAATTGTCCACCATGCCTTATCCTTTAGATGGTACATAGTGATGCATCAAGAACCATAAAGATCAACAGTGGTAACAAAAAACATGGAAGGTTACCTATCTTTTGAAATAACCAAGAAAAAGCAAATCTGTGAGGTAGGTTGGACTCGGTAGCTACTAACTGAACCCAATATCAAGCTTTTGGGGTGATTTTTAGATTTAAAAATTGGCAACAACTCACTTCAGAAATAGCTAACTACACTGAGTAGAATAATGTGCATGTAAGGCATTCTGAATAGGGAATGGGCCACACTTAACCTCAGGAGATGTTTTGATATGTAAAAAACGAAATGGCTGTCAGAATCCAACAGGAAACAGAGAATGATCACCGAAAGAATGAAATATGCGAGGCTTAGCACCAATGTAATGCCTACTTAGGAAGTCAGCACTGTAAAAAAATCAGCAGGATGTTAAATCTGATGAAAGCAGAACTACTGAAAAAGGATTCTGTCAGTGTACCATATCAGAAACCGTACAATACTGTAATACAAGTAGGCAGAGATTTACAAATTCTTTGTAGTTGTGTTGTGCAACGCGACGCAAGGACAACGTAAAAGACTGCAGTAAGATTTACAAAGCTGTGCATGGGGCTATTTGAGCCCCCTTACGTGACTTTGTAAAGAAATGTAAAGACACACAGATGCTTGCACTATGTTGCATTACATATCGAGCTGGCAGACGTTCCATGGATGGAGCATGGGCGTTCCTATGCATCCACCCAATAATTGATGCAAATCCTGATCTACGAAGATTTGTAAACCTGGGATTGTGTCAAATAGGTACCCCTGACTGAGGATGAAAAATGTTCTACTCGTTATGATGAGAAGTTAGCTTGCCCTTAACAGGGGTACCCTTGCAGCATGACAGAACGGGGCCTGTGTTAGCTTTAGGCACCATAAAGTGAGAGCCGAAATGTGCCATATTTTTGTAGATATGGTGCATTTCTACTCTCTCCGTTTCATGCAATGCAGCACAGCAACTTTGCTTTCTGCTCTGCGTTTCATGAAAATTAATAAATATGTCCCCTATCATTTTTACTGCTCCACAGAGGTATCTACTCCGAGGCATCAAATTATTCCACATTAATGGGAGGCTAAAACAATTCACTGCATTACCAACTAGCTTAATGTTACTCACTTTAACTACTTCAGAAGGAGTTAAACTTCATATCGTTATTTGTGAAGCTCACACTAGAAGCCTACAGCAAGCACTTAAATTTCTGCTTGGTCATCTCATAACACCTTATGTTTGTCTTTTTTCACATTTTCTATCATCCAATATTTCTGAAATGCTTTGCACAGAAAACAATGCATTGATCAAACAAATGTGCTTTGTGTATACCTGGATTATTAGTTGTGCATGATGTGAGGTCTGCACAACAAACAGGTCCACAATTTCCCTCTTACTGTGAAACAAGCACCCCATTGTAGTGCTTGACTTACTCAGGGCGGCGAAGCAGAGCAATTCAAGGCTTCCTCAGGGCAGGTGATGTGCGGTAGTAATCACTATTTGCTGGGACGCAAAACTAACACTCAATAAATGATTGTCCAGTTAATGCTCTTTCTTTGAAAAATGAAAAGTACATTTATTACACACACACTGTTAAATACTACTCATGAATTTACAAATATATACATCAGGAAGATAGAAATAGCGTAGGCGACATTCTGAAATCATATTTGACCACTACTGGGTCATGACCCCCCAAATCACAGTACCCCTACCTCTACCTGATAGAATATTACAACACAGCAGGTCCATTGATGTTTTCACAACACACCACATTAATATATAAGGCATGTTTGTTGGATTTGTCCACGGTCACAACATTAATATATAAGGCAAGCCTATTGGCTTTGTTAATGATTCACCCCCTCAAAATTCCAATAATCTTCACGTAAAAAAACACCATTTTAAAATGAATAACCATGTTTCAATGTAACCATTACTGTCAATAAAGCATTGAGAGATTTATTCACAATCATTGTCAATAAAGCATTTGGGGCCATATGTATCAAAGTAAATTGCGTTCGCAAATGCTGAAATTCGATTGCAATTTAGCTTTGTGCTATGTAGGTAAGTTTAAACCTACTAGCAAAATAAGTGTGAGTCCTTATTTTGCGGAAGCATGTAGAGAATCACAATTTGCGATTCTCTAAATGGTATACTAGAAGGCATCGCAAATTGCGATATTGCCTTAAAGAATTGCAAATTACCACTTACTTTAAGTTGGTGGTAATATGCGATTTCCTTTAAAAAAGCACTTTTATAATTTCTTCAAGGGGCTATTTGGCCCACATGTGCCCCACAAGTGCTCACATGCACATTGCAGGGGTGCAACAGGGTGTCCTATTGGCATAACCCATGGGAATTATTAGGTATTCCTTATTTGCGAATCTCAATTTGCGATTCGCAAATAAGGAATATGTAGGAGTCACAACATTTTTTATAAATCCTAGATACATTGCATTTTCGATTCTCTAATTGCGATTCGCAAAAATCGCAATTAGTGATTCACAACATTCGTTTTTGATACATATGGCCCTTAGAAGTAGCATAACATGAGTACAAGTCTTTCTAATACATATTTAGACCACATTAAATATATCAATTGAAACTACCACCAGAGATGTCTGCCATCCCAGGCTGTGGACTAAAAGCACTAGCCTAAGAAATGCTTTGCAAAAATGGTGGAAAAAATCTGTGGGTCATGCATTTTTCATATCCCCAGAGAGTTGGGGTCAAGTTCTAAACTGCTTTGGGGGAGGCTGTTGCACTCTCTGCATCCCCCCAAATACTTTAAATTCACAGTGGTGGCGTCCGTGCCCTCCTGGGACACCACAAGCAGAGAAAACCATAGCTTAAATTAAGCCCTGCAGGGTAATGTGTTGCTCCCTCTTTGGAGCAGTGGAAATGGTGTTTGTGGCCACGGCTGCTTCCTTAATTCAAAGTCTTTTTATGGCTCTTCTTTTTTTTTCTGAAGAGGAGAACCCCTGTCACACGCATAGCCATTTTAAAGATGGGGTCATCGTGGGGACCCGTACCTGCACTACCTGACCTGCTCCCTGGGTGCCTTCAAGAGCTCAGAAGCAGGCAACATCTTCTTCTGCTCCCAGCCTTCTTTAATTGCTCCGGATCATGGAGTGATCAGAATCTGTTGTCCTTGGAATGGGGTCTCTGGATCCAGTCTCTGTCTTCGGGGCCTGGGGATTGGTCCCTGGACCCATATTTAGTTAATTATGGCTCGGGAGATGGGAACGCTGGGATGAGTAGAAGGCTGAGGAAGGGGCCCCATCCACGCCCCCCTTCCAAAGGAAATTAGTTACATTGATCTCGTGCTGATCCTGCCCACTGACCCCCCCAGAGGTAGAATTCAGAATGGCAGCAGAGCCCTACATACTCTACCGCTTGATAAATAGTCAAAGGAAAAATTTTAAATGTGCATAACTTGGTCCCTGATGGGCAGATTTTAGAGATTTTGGGTCTCATATTGCTCTCAGTGGCGAGTCTAGCCACCTGGAGCATTTCCAGCAAGCCTTAAAAGGGATGCACTCTGAAGAGGGCTGTTTTCACTGGCACCCTGCTTCACAGGCCCCATGGCTTCCTGGCCAGCTTGCAGGGCATTTGAGGTGAGGCAGCGGAGTCAGAATCTTGCCCCAACTGGTCCTCAGGATGTAAGTGAGCCAACATCATCGGCCCTGGAGAGACCCACTAATCCTGGGGTCTGCTATTGGCAGAGTCCTCAGTCCATTAGGGCATCAATAGGCTTGTACTTCCAGCTGCCCATGATGCTGCCACTGTTGCAGTCTGGGTCCAAAGTCTTCCTCTCCTTCATGTTTTGGGTGCCACCTTTATGCCAAGTCCAGCTTGTGGGTGGGGGATTCCACCTTTGCCTAATGCTACACCTTTTCTGGGTATGTCTCTGGTCTGGCTAATGAAACAATAGGCTGATGTCAGTTCTCTTTGTGTATGCTGCAGATAGACCTTTTGAAGGGTGGTCGGGAGGGGGCCCAACTCCTCCCCAGTCTTCCTGTCAGGATGGTCTATCCTATGCACTCCGAAGCCCCTTTGTGCACTGTCTGGCTCCAATACGCATTTCAGTAAGAGAGCCATCACCAGCCCAGGCAGCTCGAAACACCAAGAAACATTAGGCAGAAAAATACCAACTTTCTAAAAGTGCAAAAAAAACAATTGATGGACAGAATGCAGAACAATGTCATACATTCACCTAAGTACAGTGGTCTGGGCCTAAATCTATAGTGTTTTGTTCACCATGCCATTCCGGTTTGGACCCAGCCATACGCAAATCAGTCTTGAACCTGCACCCAATAGGAGCAGTCTCCAGCCTGAACTGCCAGGCCAGGTCCTCCCTAGACTAGAAGCAAGCATCATAGGACTGGTTTTGGGGTTTCACCCCTCATCATCCAGGATAGCAGACTCCAGTGGCATGGATTCAAGCTATCTTGGCTGAGAGGTGAAACCCCAAACCCGGTACTAGGGTGCTGGTTTCCGGTCCAGGGAGGACCTGGCTGGGCAGTTCAGGTTGGACTGCTCCCATGAGGCACAAGGCCAAGACTGATTTGCATATGGCCAGATCTAAACTGGGGTGGCACGGTGAGCAAAGGAATAATGGATTTAACCCAGATCTAACTTTCAGTTATTATAATATTATGTTTGCGCTGCTTTTCATGCGGGTGGGTGGTTAAGGCTGCTCTGCTCTTAGAGCAGGTCAGGAGAGGAGTGGTTTGCCCACTCCTAAGTGTGCAATGACTGTTTGGTCGGCCCTCTCGTGCTGCACAAACCAGCCATGCACACTTTCCCCGTTCTCCATGCAGGCTATATTACACACTGCATGGAGAACATGTTATGTTATAATGTACTTAAAATGGGCACAGATACTCAAGAGTGTCCCGGCGCCGCAGTGACCATAGCATCATGGAGCAGGGAATTAAATGGGCAGATTAAAGAAAAAGGTTCTTAGGTGTTTTTCGAAAAGCCTGGGGTCCTGAGTATTTTGTAGTTCCATGAGAAGGGAATTCCATGCTGCTGCTGCTTTAACGGAAAGGGAATGGTCCCCCAGATGCATCCTGTTAAAACGGGGGACCACCACCCATCATTGCGTGGCTGAGTGCAGGGATCTTCTGGTGGCATAGAAGGAAAAGTGCTTCCTGAGGTATGTCGGCCCTTGACCATGCAGGGATCTTTGCGCCAGAGTAAGAGCTTTAAATTGCACTCTATGGACCACCGGGAGCCAATGCAGATCCTGCAGATGTTGTCTGACACTAGATCTTCATGGGATATTAAACCGGAGTCTGGCCACAGCATTCTGAATAATTTGTAATTTTTTTACCAAGTAGCCAGGAATGCCAATGTACAAAGCATTGGCATACTCAATGCGGGATAAAATAGGGGCACATGCCACCATTTCCCTGGCTGACCTAGGTAGCATGGGGAAGAACTTTCCAAGGGATTTAAGAGTACCATAGCAAATCCCCGTGAGTTTTTTAATCTGCTCGGATAACCTAAGGTCCTCACCAAAACACACCCCCAGGTTCTTTGCTGGATTGCCCACAGAATTGGGCCGTGGGTAGTCTGGAGGCCACAGGGTTTCTCTAAAGGAAGGAGGGAAAGAACTGTACAAGAGGACCCCCGACTTGTCCTCGTTACACTTCAGTTGGGCACATGCTAGCCACTTGAAACAGACAAAAGGCATTTCTGGGCCATTTCCGATGACAGGTCATTGTCCTTCGAAGTAAAAAGGAGCTGGGTATCATCAGCAATCGCTATGATCTAAGCTCCCAGATCCCAGCTCCTCCGCTTGAAAAATCAGGGGTGTCATATAGATATTGAAGAGCAAATAGCTCAAAGTAGAGCCCTGTGGTACTCCTGTTGACATTTTCCTAGGGGACGAAGAAAAAGGTGGCATCCAAACCTGCTGATTATGATCCTCTAAAAAGGATTTTAGCCAATTTCAAGCGTGACCAGTAACGCCAATGTTAGAAAGTCGGGCAAGTCGTTGTTGATGGGGCACTGTATCGGAGGCGGCGGAGAGGTCCAACAAAATCAGGGCTGCCCTGCCGCGCGCATCCAGGCACTCCCTAATTGCCTCTGCCATCTCTACAAGTGCCGTCTCAGTGCTGTAAGTCGCCCTAAATTCGGATTGGGCAGGGTGCAGAGCGCCAGATGACTCAACATATGTGTCAAGCTGCCTGAAGACAGCTTTTTCACACACCTTAGCAAATGCCGGTAGAAGGGAGATAGGGTGATAACTCGCTAGTATGGTGAGATCTAAAGTCAGCTTTTTTAGAAGAGGTAAAAGATTGGCCCGTTTCCAGTTCAGAGGAACAGTAGCCGTCAGTAAGGATAAATGCGTAACCATCCAGCCCCTGGCTGAATGCCATGTCACGGCGCTCAGACCAATCAAAATGCTGCATTGTGGCCTTGTGATGGTCTTAGGGGAAGAAGCCTGGCTGCCTGCTTCCTGTTCCTGAAGACGGAGGCAGGAGGCAGGAACAGAGACGCAGGATCTGGCGACAAGGTATGTTATTTTTTTTTATTATGCTCACTCCCGCAATCGCGACCCCCATGCGACCCACACCCGCAATCCCCCACGCCCGCCCCCCACCCGCTCCCGCGAGCCATGCCGGCCACCACTGGACTCATGCAATCAGACTCACCCACCAAAAAGGTAAAAAACTGGGTGGTTAAAAAGCAAAACATCTGGGCGTACTAAATGGACAGAACCCATTTGCAACATCTAGGGGCATAGTACCAACGATTAGCTATATTTATCGCTAACTAGGCTTAGCAATGAATTTTTTATCGCTAAGTATCGCCAGAAATTATCGCTGAGATAACATGCTACTAGCAACGTTTATCTCCAAAGCGATACATTTTCTGGCGATAGAGTGAATATCGCTGAGAATACAGCGATATTCACGCGTTAGCGACAAAATGCTCTTAGCCATGTTATCCACCTCCCATTGGATAACATGGCTAAGAACTTGTCAGAGCAGGCGTTAGTTTTTGGCGATAGCGGGAATATTTCCATCGCTACGCCTGCCTTGCTAATAGGCGATAGCGACGTTAGAGACTACTTTCAGTCGCTAACAGGTTGGGTACGCCCGCTTTGCATGTCATTAGCGATAAATATCACTGACATGCAAAGCGGGACCCAAACCGCTCGCTATCGCCAAAAGCTGTCGCTAACTGCTGTCAGCGACAGCTTGCTAATAGAGCGATAGAATTATCGCCGCTTAGCGGCCGAAAACGGCCGCTTTAGCGGCGATAATTGCCTATGGACCTGCTTGGTAATATGCCCCCTAGTTATTTAACTTGCAATAGTAATAGGTAACAAACTCTTGTGAAGTGTTGCTGATCTGTCTGTGCAATCATGGCCATTCCACCTATTCAACTATTTCAAATAAGGGATCATAATAAAACGATAACCATAAAAAGACATCGAAGAAGGGTCAGAGTGACATTTGTGAATGGGGCCCGTTTTTTTTTAAAGATGCGAAAACAATGAGTAGTTCATTTATGGAGCGTGTTGTCAGGACAGAGCTGTAAAATCTCCAGCAGTGAGAAGGCGGGTGCCTAAAGCAAATGTATACACGCAATAGATAAACTTGCAAAAGCACCAGAAAGCAAGCACACACTGCGCATACAAACACACCGCAGCCATTTTGATTCTACCTCTTCGATATGATAAATTATTTTCACACTCTGGATGAGGCCTGATTAAGTTACTGCCCAAAGTGTTTGATAAAGAAAAAACACCGCGGCCGAAAATCGAACAGAAATTCGGAGTCCTCATTTTTTTTTCAAATCCTAGGGATTTCTTCCCCTTCCTATTTACAAGATTTATGGTAGCATGAAAAAATTATTTCATTTTCTCTGTCATGCGCCTCTGCTTTATCTTTTTTGTTACTAAGAATAGGCCCCATGCATCATGTTGTGTTATGTGGCTCATCTCTCTCAAGCTGCAGGAAAGCCAGGTTTAGGAGAATGTCGGACTATAAACTAATGGGAACATAATATTGGTTATGCACGCGCTGAATAAGGACATGAAAGTGTTGCGTGGAAGACGTAGACACAAGCAGTTATAAAAAAAAATGACAGGATATATAAAAATATAAAATTTGGAATAAAACAACGTTGTAATAAACTCGTAAATGCATTTCTGAATGCAACTGTGGTAGAGTCTATTGCACGACAGTGAGAATTTTACAAACTCAGTTTTTTTCTTACATGTTTTCTCATAGAAAAGTTGCCCTTATTACCCCAGAATAAGCCTCCAGTCCAATACATATCTCAGAACCGAAGTCCTAGGGTACTACAAATCCGTAACTGGTGATTTGACTTTCTCCAGCCAGGCTTCAAAACGTTGGAAATGTCATGCTCAGAAAATACATATTTACAACCACTTACCGTTTTATAAAATCCTAAAGGCTGTTTTCTTCTGTACATCATGTGATGCTTCCTCATCTGCGAGCATTGCCATGCCCATACAGACAGCGATTCACTGAGAAGTCTGGACTCCGCTGCACGCCCACTCGCCTTTAACCCGTTGCCGCGGTGTGGGTGATTTATGACTGGGCGTGGTCAGTATGGTCCCCGGCCTCCGCACACGCCCACCTTGACGTCGGACGGCCGGGCCGTGAAGCACACAAAGGGTCCTTCCACAAGTGGAAGTATGGATGAGAGAAAAGGTAAATAGATGGATGTATGGGTGGAAGGGTAGATGGATGGGTAAAAGGGTGGATAGGTGTGTGAAAGGACGGATGGATGAGTGAAAGGGTAGATGATCGGCGATTGAACGGGTGAATGGATCAGTGAAAGGATGGATGGATTGATGAATTGATAAGTGAAAAGGTGGACGGATGGATAAGTTAAAGGGTGGATGTAAGGATTGATCAGTGAGTGAAAGGGTGTAGATGGACGAAAGGATGGATAGATGAGTGAAGAAGTGAAAGGGTGGATGCATCAAGAACTTCACCTTGCTGTAGTTCCTAAAGCAAGGGGTGGGGTGGGGATGGGAGGGTTCACTATGCCCCTGCACATAGGCAGTCTGAAAACTAGAAGTCATGCATGATGCATAGTGCCAGGATGTGAGGTGACTGTGACATGGTGTTGTTTCCAGGGCTTTAAGTGGCGTAAGAAAACTGGGAGGTCTCTATAAAGGGGGTGCTCGATGTAAGTAAGGGTGTGGTTTAAAACACCTAGGCTAAAAATCTGTGCTTAGCATAGTGTTTGGCACAACTGGTATTATGTTGTTTCTGTCATTAAATCCAGATATATAATACAGAAAGTATCATTACACCAACAACAAGCCAGGACTATTGGCTTTGTCAATGGTTTGTATTTGCTTAAAATAAAAAAGCAGTAACCATGGCTTTGTTGAATATAATATTGAAAATACTTCTGTTCTAAAATGATGTGAAAGTGAAAGAACTATAACCTGTTCTTTTTAACTTGTTTCACAGGCTTATTTATGAAGACTGTATTCTCAGGTTGCAGCATGGGCGTTTTAACTTTTATCTAACAGAATGCCCTTCTGTGCACTGAGGCAGGAGGAGGCCAACACATGCTTTAACAGCCCAGACTGCCTCATTGTCATTCTACATGTGGCAATTAGCCGGCATACAGAATGACAATGGGAGGGCTGGGGCTGCTCTTGTGCTCGAGGAGGAGTGCGAGGCGCCAGCATCAAGGGGCTAAGGCTTCTCATTGGGGAGCAGCGCTGCACCCTGTGATGGCCAAAATTACAGACAAAAGGCATCCGTAAAAACGATCCTCATGGACAACGGACATGAGGTCCAAATTACGGACAGTCCGTGGAATTTACAGACGGCTGGTCACTTTAACCACTACCCGTCAAATAAGTATTGCCTTGGGGGATGGGGTCTCTGGGCCTCAAGTAGGCTTGGTGTGGGGGCCTATAGAAATTGTTGAGTCGTCCCCTGCCCATCACCCCCTGGACTCTGGTCTTTTTTTTAAAACCTCAGGAACCCATGTACTTTTAAAATGAATTACCTCAGATTCGCAGACCCACTGAAAATGTACTGTAACATTTGTAATTGAAATCATTTCTGCCACTGGGACAGTGGTCCTGCTTGTATATAACCAACCAGGCATAGAGGGGTAGGGTACCACTACCCTGCCCTGGTATATGTTTGTTTAACATTTTGGAGGACAGGGGAGCGGGTCGCTGAGGCCTAAAATGACTGCCACCACGTCTTTGTTATTATGGTGGCAGCTAATCAGAACTCAACAACTGCCTGCTCTGCGCATCCTCTGTAGTGTGAAATATGTCATTTCTTTTAACCTTAATTTCTCAAAAATCTACTGAACAGATTTACACAAAAAATCTTTATTTCCAGACCAAGATCTACCTTCCTGCCAAGTTTGATGTAATTCGTTCAGCAGTTTTTGGGGTACTGCTGTTCTATCTCCCTATGGAAAAATGAATGGAGCCCTCCATTTGTCTCAGCTCTCGTGGGAGAGATCACCCTGAAACTTTCCAGAAAGGAGTTGAGGTGGATGACACCTTTTTTAATGAAGTGTTTATGAAGATTCATCAACTTATGCTAAAAATATAAGCAAACCAAAAAATGCTTTTCCTTTGGAAATGTTGTCCTATCTAGAGTAGTCTGACAAAAGGTTAAAAAACTTTGTATATCTGGAGGGGTGGGTTTGAAAGAAGCCCATGAGCGCCCTGCTGTCAAACTAAACAAAAAAATAGAACCATCTGATTGGCAAGGAGGCTTTTTTCCCCATTGGCCATTGCGCTCCCACGGAAGCAAGGGCTCCTGTGAGAGCTTGCACTGTTGGTCGGCCGCAACATAAAGATACATTTTGCGACTGCCATTTCAGGACACAGAGACTCCTGTCTCAAGACCTACAAACTAAAAAGAATGAAATATAAGGGGGCAGGTTAAGGCTATTCTGAACCCCTGAACCATGTCAGCTGGTCCCAGTTGGATTCTTGCTGGCTCCTGTGGGACCTGCAGGATTAAATACATTTAAAAAAGGGGGCTGGGCATGAGTGTCTGTGATGGGTTCCTGAAAACAGGTTGTTGGCCATATGACTTATGGCTGTGCATGGCAAGGCAATTGTGTTCTGCGGCCAGGCCCTGCAGCCAACCACACATGATGCATGGCTGAAGGCTGTATGTGAAGGGCATAGGCTGCCTGTGGGGGTTGGACCAGGCCCTGTGGCCAAACCCACACAGCTCAAGCCCAAAGGCCATGTGCAGCTGGGGTTGGCCCCACGGTATCAGAGCTAGTGCTGTCTGTATCAGACGGTGGGTCGCAAATGTCCCCTCTGTATTTGTTCCACGCCCCCCAGACCCTTTTCCATTTCTTGGGACACCTTCTGTTTCGATACACAGCCCGTTCTGCAATCATTGCAGCGTCCATGTCTTGTCTCCAGGTCGCTATGGAGGGTGACAACCACCCGCCCCACCTCTGTGCTATATTCCTCTTCGCTATCATCATACCTATTGTCATCCAGGTCTGTCCATAGCGCGTGAGGTCGTTGGGCTCCCATATGTTCAGGAGGCATCGCTTGGGGTCAGGAAGTATGGAGAGTTCCTCCGATTGTGACATGGTGCGCATCACTTGAACCCAATAGTGCGCAATTTGGGGGCAATCCCATATCGTGTGGTAGAAGCTACCTATTTCCCCGCATCCCCTCAGACAGTATGGGTGTGTTATCCTTCTCATCTTGTGCAGTGCATCCCTTGTGTAATATGACCTGTGCAATATACGGAGTTGTACCAGGCGCAAGCGCGCGGGGACACCTATTTCTTTTGGAGATGAAGTCGCCTCCTGCCACTCCGTGTCGTCCATGTCGCCACAGTCACGCACCCATTTCTTCCGCAAGGCCTCTAGGGGGTCAGGCAGATTGTTTAGGAGTTTTCTATATGTTAGGGATGTCGCTTTTGAAGGCATAAAGTCCGTCAGCAGCCTGTCCTCTAGTGGGGACGCCTCTGGAATATCTGTACCAGGTTCGAACACTGCTGTCAGGGCATGACGTATCTGCGTATATCTGAAGCGTTCAGTCACCCCCAGCTCATATTGGTGTTGCAGCGTTTCAAAAGGTAGCACTAGCCCTCTCTGCCATATAGCTCCAATGGCTGAGATGCCAATTGCATCCCAACGGTCGAAGCCCTTAGATTTCCTCAATTGTCCAAGTTGTTTTACGTCCCACAACGGGGTGAGCTGTGTCAGCACTCCCTGCCATTTCAGCCTGCGTAGCGCCGCATGCCACACGGTAAGCGTGTGACGTAGTGGGCCGATCTTTGACGAGATTAGTGATTTATCGTATAGGGGGGTCAGCATTCCAGAGAACCCCAACTGCGCCCTGTCCGCCTTTAGGGCCGGCTCAGACTGGGGAAGATGCAGCCATTGATTAACAATCTTCAACTGTGACGCCCAGTAGTAAAGACCAACATCTGGGAGCGCTATGCCTCCGTCGTACCAGCCACGCGTGAGCTTGGCTTGCGCTATTCGAGCAGGTTTAGAACCCCACAGTAGCACCAAGACCTGCGCCGCGATGGACTTGAAGTACGCGGGAGGGACAGGGTAGGGTGTGTTTTCTAGAGCATAGAGGAAGCGGGGCAGGGCCATCATTTTGAACAGGGCCGCTTTACCTAGCAGTGTCAGTGGTAGCGACTCCCAGTGTCGAATGTCACGTTTGAGGCGGTCAAGAGGGGGCTATAGGTTCTGTGTGTGGAAGGAAGCGGGGTCCGCTGTGACGTATATCCCCAAATATTTAAACCCGGCGACCGCCATCCGCAGCGGGCAGGTGTCCGGCAAGTGCGGTGCAGGAGCGCGCAGTACGTGCATGGTGGATTTGGACCAGTTGATCGAATAGCCAGAGGCTCGGCCGTAGACTGTGCAAACATCCAATAGAGTGTTAATGAAGCGTTTGGGAGGGGTTAGATAGATCAGCACATCGTCGGCGTATAGGGATATTTTATCTTCCCAATCATCCGTCCAGCGGATACCACTGATCGTGGCTTCCCACCTTATCCATTCGGCCAAAGGTTCCAGGACCATGGTGAACAGTAACGGGGAGAGGGGACAGCCCTGGCGCGTGCCCCTATACAATGGAAAGTTCGCCGAGATGTGGCCATTGGCAGCTACATGTGCCATCGGTCTTGCATAGAGCAGACGGATCCAGGAGCAGATTTTCGGGCCGAAACCAAAGTGACGCAGTACCGCAAATAGAAAGGGCCAGTAGACTGTGTCAAACGCCATATGGGCGTCAAGGGACAATATCACCGCGGGCTCTAACAGATACTTCGCTCTTGCAAGCACACCGTGGACTCTGCGCAAGTTAAGCGCCGTGTTTCTGCCCGGCATAAACCCGGATTGATCTCTATGTATGAGTTTGGTCAGATGCGGCGTGAGACGATGTGCCAACAGTTTCGCAAGTATTTTGGCCTCCGCGTTAATAAGGGAAATCGGGCGGTAAGATGTACATTGGTCCGCAGGTTTCCCTGGTTTTAGGATCGCCACAATTGTGGCCGTTCGCTGATCTAACGGGAGTGCACCTGTCTCCAGGCTATCCTTGAACATTTGTAGCAAGTGTGGTGCGAGCGTTTCTGCCTGTTGCTTATATAAGTCTACTGGTATCCCATTGGGTCCCAGCGCTTTACCCGTCTGTAGGGCTTTAATCGCCAGTTGTATTTCCTCTGACGTTAAGTCTACTTCCAAGGCCCTTGTCTCCTCCTCAGTCAACACCGGCATTTTGAGATCTTTGATGTAAGTGTATGCCTCGTCTTCTGAGATCGTGGACGCGGACGCGTATATCGTTTCGTAGTGAGTTGCTAGTGCTTGCACTATTGCACTGGGATCTCTAATGGGGACATCTCCCTCTACCGTCAGTTGTGCTATCCACCTGTCTCGTCTGTCCAGCCAGGCCAGCAGTTTGCCTGCTTTGTCCCCCATCTCGTAAACCCTGTGTCGTGTGGCAGACAGTTGTAATTTGACTTCCTCTGTTAGATGTGCTTTGTGACGTTGTAGTGCTATTTGCAAAGTGTGTGCTGTAGTGGGGTTTGGATCCGCCGCATGCTGCGCCTCAGCTCCCGTCACCGCTGTTTCCAGGGCTAACAGTTCCGCCCGTCCCTCCCGCTTAAGCGCTGTGATGGAGACTATCGCACATCCTCGAAGCACCATTTTATAGGCCTCCCATAGATTGGCAGCCGAGGACACCGAACCCGCGTTGTCCCGGAAGTACTGTTTGGTTCCCACCCTCAGCTCCTTTCTGACCTTAGAATTGTGAAGGTATGCTGCGCGGATAGGATAAATCCGACGCCGCGTGGGTTGGTGATGCGTATAGGTAAGTAGCAGTGGGGAGTGGTCTGAAATACCTCGTGGCCTTATCTCTACCCTGGATACAGTACCAGGACCACCCGGGGAACTAAGGAAATAGTCGAGCCTGGTGCGTGTTTTATGGACGCCGGAGTGGTATGTGTATTGTCGGCCCTGGGGGTTGTATTTTCTCCACTGGTCTTCCAGTCCCATCGCAGTCATGAAGCCGGCCAGCCGTGTTGCGCCTGCCGGAGCCAGCCTCAGGGGGGCCCTATCTTGCAGGCTATCAGCTACCAGATTGAAATCTCCTCCCAGAAGCAAACCTCCCTCGGGGAGCCCAAGTATAAAAGTGCTAAGGTCTGCTAGGGCTGTTGCCTGTAGTGCAGGTGGAATGTATACGGAGACGATGTTAATGGGTGTACCCTCCCACTGTGCGTGTATAGCGGCAAACCTACCCGCCGCATCCAACCTGACAGATTGTACGAGTAGGGGGAATTGTTTCTTCACTAAAACTCCGACTCCCCGTGACCCAAAGGTGAACTCAGAGTGTGCCATCATCTGGAAACCCCAGCGATCCATAGCTTTGGTAACCGTGCCAGTGAGGTGCGTTTCTTGTAGGAGGACCACTGCAGCCCCCTCCCTCTTGACGTTTTTCAGGACCAGACCTCGCTTGACTTTGTCCCCTAGGCCCCTGACAATCCAAGAGAGTATCGACAGGGACGGTGTCACAGTAGTCCCATCTCTCTGTTGACCCAAGAGTGTGTCAGCCCCCATCATCATGAATCAGTGTGCTCAATAGACAAAGACTCATTTCCGTGGTGCCCAACATCATGCCACTCAGTGTAGTTAAGTGTATCGCAGTAACAAAAACCATAACCAACAACATAAAACATTCCCCCCTTCCCTCCCCCCTCCCTGCCTCCCTGCCTCGCAGACTCCAAACTGCCCGCCACCCCAACTCAGCAGAGTGCTTACTACCCCAGTCAAAAGACAACGTTGCTTACAAGAGCTTAAGGGGGGTGAAAGTACAAGGGGGAGCAGTAGCCCCCGACAGTTTCAGAGTCCCAGTACGTTTGCAAAGTCTCAGTATTACACCAAGGAAGGTGAGTGTTCATAAGGACGAGTTCGACGCATCTGCTATAGTTCTCAGCAAAAGAAGAAAGAAAAAGGTTTAGACACTTCCCTTAATGCAGCAGGAGTCAGTCACCAGAGTCCTCGGTCGGGTCGGTCTCGGCCTTCTCCTCTTGTCCGGTCAATTCACGCTCGTCGGGTTGATCATGTCTTCTTCGCCTGTTATTCTGCTTGCCAGAGCCCTCCGCCGGTCTCCATCCTTCGAGCCAGTCGTGCGCCTCTTCCGGCGTGTCAAAGAACCAAGTTTTTCTCTTGGCCATCGCCATGAGGCGCGCCGGGAAGAGCATGGAGTATGGCAACTCGCGAGATCGCAATGTTTTTTTCAACTCGATGAAACTTCTACGTTTCGCCGCCACCGCCGTCGTGTAGTCAGGGAAAATTAAAACTTCAGAGTTCTGCATACGTATGGGCGGTGCGACCCTCGCCGTTTGAAGGATGACATCACGGTCCCTAAAATTGAATATGCGCGCTATAACGGGCCTTGGTCGCGCCCCGGTGCGCGGACACCCCCCCGGGACCCTGTGCGCTCGTTACACCGAGAAGAACTTGGAGAGGCCTTTAGGCTGCAGCACATTCCTGACCAGGTCTTCCACATATAGGTCCATGGCGGGCCCCCCTTCCGATTCCGGCAGGCCAATAAGGCGGATATTGTTGCGCCTGGAGCGCCCTTCCTGGTCCTCCATCTTGTCTGCCAGGTATTTATTGTCCTCCTCCAACCGCGCCACCCTTTTCAACAGTGACGCCGTGTCCGAGGTAAGGGTCGTAGTGGCCTGTTCCACTGCTGAGACTCTCGTTGACATCTTTTGTAGATCAGCCCGCAAAAGTGTGACATCCGTTGATATGGAGCCAACCGTGGTCTGCACCTGCGTCAGGGCCGCCATAATGTCTTCCAGGGTTATGGCCGAAACCGCGCCACCCTCTGCACCCTTTACGCTGGTTCTTTTTTGTTCAGGCAGCGGGGGAAAGTCCTTGGTGTACGCAAATTTATCCAATTTGCTTTGCTGGGTCCCACGAATGCCCCTGCCGCCCATTGTGGTTCAAGGGGGGGGGGGGTGGGCGCCGGTCCGGGTCACACCGGGGCAGGCTAAGGGATGTGCAGCAGTCCGGAGCCGGGCAGGTAGGTCAGGAGGGCAAAGGCTGTCCCCCCACGCGTCGTCAGGCGCCTCCCGGGAACTCCAGTCCCAGGCTTCTATGGCAGTCGATGTGGCACTGGTAAATAGGGGGGGAAGGTGGGGACCCTCCGCTATGCGTGCGCACTGGCCGCTGATGTGGAAGCAGGAGTGAATTCCGCTGCTGCGGGCTGTGGTGGGGCGCTAGGGTCGTGATTCAGGCCGCGGCCTGGCCTGAAGCGGGCAGCTGTCACCGGCGTCTTCGGCGCCTTCCCTCCGGCGGGGGGGGGAGCAGCGATCTCTCCCGCAAGGTCCCCGTAAGAGGAGATGTCGGGCAGGTGGGGGGGCGGGGGGGGGCAGTCGTGTCACCACTCACCCGCCGTCGGCCGTGCAACACAGCCCCGCGCCTCCACACGATGGTAGCGAACGGCGCCCCCTCGGTCGCTCCCTCAAATCGAGTCCGGTGCTTTTGGCGCCGATGCAGGCCGCAGTCCCTCACACGATGTAGCTCCGGTGTCGTGGCGAGCTCGGAGAGGGGTCGCTGCACGTCGGATCACCTCCGCTATCTGGTCGCTGCTTCTGGGACACTGCTTGACAGGATAAGTGATCGGATTAATAGTGGGCTACGGTCTCACCCTCGGAGCCTCACCAGAACGCGGCCATCTTGGTCGATCGCCGGCCACGCCCCCTGTTCAAAACATTTTTAATAAAAATGGTTTTCAAAGAGTTAAGTGTCGCAAGTGGAGAGTTGTTATGTGGAGTGTCATACAGTACAGTGGAGGAGAGTGTTGTGAAGTCTGTTCTCATAGACTGGAGTATTGTAGATTGGAATCAAGTGAACTAGACTGTAGTAACAGGCATATATAGAATAAGAGATAGATAGAGAGATAGATAGATAGATAGATAGATAGATAGATAGATAGATAGATAGATAGATAGATAGATAGATAGATAGATAGATAGATAGATAGATAGATAGATAGATAGATAGATAGATAGATAGATAGATAGATAGATAGATAGATAGATAGATAGATAGATAGATCCCTTGTACTTGGCTGTTGTGTTAAAATTGCTAAACTGATTGTAATTGGTTCAGTAGTTGCTATGGTATAAGGCACTAAAACTTAGTGATATATTGGATGGCGGTATGCCATGGTAATTCTTTGGTATAATGCAGTACTTGCCAATGGTAAGGAAGTATATGATTAGCTTAGGGCTGGGTTCCCAAAAGTAAAAGGCAGCCAAGTTTTTTTCACCATACTTTGGCTGGGTTAGGGACTTAGGGCCTGATTCAGATCATGGCAGAAGGGCTACTCCGTCACAATGGTGACGGATATCCTGCCCGCCGAAATGTAAATCCCATCAGATATAATGGGATTTATATTTTGGCTGAACGGATATATTATATTATACATAATTATTGATATTTTTTATATATTTTTTTAAAAGGTTACAGAGTACCACCATACTACCTAGAAATGACCCCAGTACTTAAATTGTGTTATGCATATGAAGGAACATAAAAAACACTACTGCATTATATTGGTGGAGAAATATGGCGTGTTAGTGATGTTTTAAAAAAAAGAATACAGATGACATTTTTGTAAAATGTTGCACTTAGTCTACATTCTGTGATTTAAGTGGAAATATAGTGTAATACAATTTACTTACAAAAATATAAAATCTGTAAACATTAAAAAAAATGTAATTACCTAGATTGCCCCTTAAAACCCAGAACAAACACTAGGTGCTCGATTACGTGTCTCGTGGCTGTGGGGCAGTGGCTATCTCCCGACTGGCACATTACGACTCTGGTGGTGGGACACCCATGGTATCACCACCGCCGCCGGGGAACCACCATTCTCTGAAGGTGGCACGGCGATCCAGAGGCCTCAATATGCTTGGCCGGACTGCTGTGCTCCCGCCAAGCTTATTAAGAATTTCCTCTCTGCCAGGGTTTTCATGGTGGTTACACTGCCATGAAAGCCCGGCGGTGAGGAAACAAAGGGGCCTCCTTGTGCCTCATGCCCTGTGCATGCACACAGGGGGCACAACATGTCTGCACACCAGTTCCTGCTCGGGATGAACTTTTGAGTCCATATCGTGCAGAAACTGTTTTTGACCTTTCCATTGCGGTGACTGTTTTGAAAGGCACCGCTGCGGGAATGCCAAAAAAAGCCCAGCAGACAAGAGTTTAACTCGTAATCTGGCAGAGGCCCGACCATGGGTTTGGTGGTGTGAAAGTGGGTCTGCCACACCGCCACCCCATTAAACTCATTATTGGGCACTTACTGTGGAGTAAACTATATTTCAAACTTTCAATATATTGTTGAAAGGGCAAAGGTCTAAATAAATATACCTTTTGATTGACTGACACTTTCAATCTTGGGATGGTGAAATATTGTGTAGCCCACACTTTGTCTGCGTAATGGGTTTTAAGGGGAAATATAGTGTAGTACAGTGTACTTAATTAAATAAATAAAAATATAAATATACAAAAATAAATAAACTACTATTTGTACCCTTAAAACCCAAGAACAGACTAAATGCAGTCTAAACAATATGGTACTAACACAGTACTCTGCAACATTTTTTTTTAATTTATAAAGTAAGAAAATAAATTTTACTTACCTTTACACACATATATATAACATGGCTCATCCTTTCCTATACAGTTAGAAAACATTTGGGCAGTATATTTACACTTAGATGTCAAAACACAACCCAAGTCTGGCCTAAACAATATGGCTGACTTTTAATTTGTAAGGGCAGTAATTTCCCAATCATATACAGTTTTGTTGCCAGCATGTACTGCAGTATTCTAGAAAATTTCAGCGTTTTACTGTGGCCCAATATAGTACTGAGTTTTTGTGCCTTATGGGCCTGACTCACAATGGTAACGTTACACTTTTGTGTAAGTTTAGGATTGTTTGCTGATCACAAAGGCAATTTACTAATAGTTTATTTTCAACTGCTGAGTTTCCACACATAAAAAGATAGGACTGTTCTAGCTTTTATTGCGGGGACTCAGCCGTTGTAAGGATTCTTCTCATAAATACCTCTTGGAATAGCAAACAATTCTAAAAGTACACAAAGGTGTAAGCTTGCATTTGGGAATCTGGCCCTATAACTTTAAAACTACTAACACCATTTAGATCTGCTCACAAAAGGACCCTTTAAACTCAATAATCTATATTTCTAACAATTTTTCTCTAAATCCATTCAGACATTTTCATGATATTTCTGATAAATTAACACTCTACGATGTGACAACACAACATGCCACTCCACTCCACTGTATGGCATGCAACTATACTCTATGGCAGACAATTGCAGTCTACCACACGCCACTCCACTCAATGACATAATACTCCATTCTATCACACTCCTCTCCATGCCATTCCTGTCAGAGACATGCCACTCCACTCTGCAACATGCCTCTCCTCTCTGCCACAAGCCACTGCGCTCTTCGACATGCCACTCCATTCTATGCCATTCCACTTTACAGCACTTTACCACATGCCAATCTATGACATGTCACTCCACTCTATGCCACACCACTGTATAACATGTCACTCTACTCAACAACAGTCCACTCCACTGTATAACACTCCATGCAAATCCACTCTACAACAGGCCACTCCAGTCTACCACACACCATTATGACGTGCCACTCCACTCTACGGCACTCCACTCTATGACATCCCACTCACTCTTCATCACTCCAATGTACATCCCTGCCCTCTAAGACATTGTACAAAATGCCACTGCATGAAATGCCACTCAACTCCACTTCACTCTAGTGTACAATGTAGCACTACACTCTACATCAGTCAGCAACAATCTGCTTTACTGTATGCTTCTCCACTGTATGCCACTGTACTAAACAACACACCACTCCACCCTACGCCACTGAACTCTACAACACGTTAGACCATTCTGTGCCCCAACCCTCTATGTCGCTCTACTCCACTCTACTCCACTTTGCAACATGCCAAACCATTCAAAGACACGCCACTCCACTAGATGTCACTCTACCCCACTCTACAGCTCTCTGCACCACTCAACACTATGACTGACCACTCTACTCTACAACATGCCCCTATATTTTACGTCACTCCACTTTACATCACTCAGCTCTAAGACACTGTATTACATGCCACTCTATAACACGCCACTTCAATCAACTCTACGACACACTGCTCCAATCTACGCCACTCCACACTGCTGTTCTCCAATCTACACCCATCCACTTTACAACACTCTACTGAACTCAAAGCCACTGCAAAAACTGTACTCTGCTGTACAACACTCTACACAACTCCACTCTACAACACATCACCCCACTCTACAATATGCAACTCCAGTCTACGACATGCCACTCCACTCTACGCCATTACAGTGTACACCCCTCCACTGTATGACACACCACTTTATGACACACCACTCCACTCTACTGTACAACATCCCACTACACTCTGTGCCTCTACACAACACTCTACTCCACTGTATGCTCCTTGACTGTATGCCACTCTATGCCCCCCTACAACACACCACTCCACTCTATGAAACCCCACTGCACTCTATAACATGCCATTCCACTGTATGACCTGTCACTCCGCTCTATGACACTCCATTCTATGGCATTCTCCTCTATGACTTCTCAATTAATTCTATGCCACTCCACTCTAAGACACTGTACCACATGCCACTCTATGGCACACCACTTCATCTATGCCACTCCACTCTACGACACACCACTCCAGTCTACCACATGTGACTCTACTCTGTGGCATGCCACTCAATTCTATGGCATTCCACACTACAACATCCCACTTCACTGTACGCTGCACCAAAGTATGCCTCTCCAGTGTAATACACTGTATGACAGGCCAATTTATGACATGCCACTCCAATCCACTCCGCTGTATGATACACTACTACACTTTACGTCACACTCCACAACACTCTACCCCATTGTATGCCCCTTGACTGTACTCCTCTCTACTCCACTCTACAAAACCCCACTCTATTCTATGATACCCCACTGCACTCTATGACACACCACTCCACTACTCAACTGTAAAACATGCCACTCCATGCCACTCCACTTCACTCTATGACACTCCCCTCCATGACCTCCAAGTTCACTCTACGCCACTCCACTCTCCGCCTCTACACTCCAAAGACACTGTATCACAAGTCACTATATGACACACCACTCCACTATGGCATGCCACTCCACTCTACAACACACTCTCCAGTTTACCACACGCCACTCCACTCTACGACACTCTACTGTTTGACTTCCCACTTCACTCTACGCCTCTCCAAAGTACGCCCCTGTTATTATGTTATGTCATTAGGGCTACTCTATAGAGTGTCCCGGCGCTAAACCTTCTGGGTGGGGCTAACAGTGAGCACTAGGCTAGCTGATTTACACTATAGCTGGAATAGCCAGGTTTTCAATAGCTTTCTAAAAGGGAGAAGATCCTGCATATGTATGAGTGCCAGAGGAAGCTTATTCCAAAGTTGCGCTGCTTGTACCTGGAAGGAGCAAATACCAATTTGAGCATGGGAAGATTTGGGGATGCAAGCTAACTGAAGTTGCACAGACCACAAAGCACGACGCTGGTAATAGAATTGCACTCTTTTCCTGAGGTACGGGGCCTGTCCCATGGAAAGATTTAAAGGTCAGGACCAAGGCCCTAAATATTATCCTCTTACGGATCGGCAGCCAGTGCATGGCTTTCAGATGGGTAGACATTCGTGTTCTAGGCCCGAATATAAGTATTGCACTGCCCGCCGCATTCTGACCCACCTGTAGGCGTGTCAACAAGTATTCAAGGATTCCCAAGTAAAGGCTATTAACGTAGTCCAGCCTGGATAAAACCAGCGCCTGGGCCACAGTTTTTCTTTGTGCTACAGAGAGAAGGGGCAGGAACCGCCTAAGTATTTTAAGCACCCCAAAACAAGAGCCCACTACAGCTTGTACTCGACAGTTCATGGAGAAGTTATCCTCCATCCTGACTCTCAAATCTTTGACAGACTTGATCGAGGCGATTCGAGCAGACATGTCCTGTGGCCACCAATTTCCCCACACCCTGTCTAAAGGAAGACAAAAGAGGATAATTTCCAATTTATCAGGATTAAACTTAAGTTGGTGTGATTGAAACCATGAAAACACCTCTGCGAGGCAGGCGTTTATTGGTTCTCCTCTGAAGCCTAACTTCTTATCACAAGTGAATAGCAAATGTGTATTGTCCATATACAAAATAATTTTGGCTCCATGGGCTTTGGCCGGATGCACCAAGGGGGTCATAAAAAGGTTGAAAAGTGTGGGACTAAGGACTGAGCCTTGCAGAGCTCCCACCTTTAAGGAGGGAATGGGCGCTGCAAAAGGGGGAGACCAGACTGTTTGTTGGCGGTTATCCAGAATCGAGGCAAGCCATCAGAATACTGTACCCCCACAACCACATTCTTGAAATCTCAAAAGGAACTGATCATGGGGCACGGCATCGAAGGATGCTGATAAATCCAAAAGAATCGGCACGGCCTTCCCACCTTGGTCTAACGTCTCCTTGGTGGCCTCCGGCACTTCTAGAAGCACGGTTTCCGTACCTAATTTTGACCTGAAGCCGGACTGACTCAGATGGAATACTTGATTGGTTTCAGCGTTTGTGGTGATGACACCATTAACATATGTTTCCAAAACCTTTGAGAAAAAAGGGAGCAGGGATATTGGCCTATAATTGGCGACTACCTCCTTATCTCCCCTTGGTTTTCTCAGAAGGGGGAGTATTTTGGCCTTCATCCACCTGTCCGGAACACGTTCAGACTCCAAAGAGGTATTAAGAATCCGATTTTACGCAGGCTTAATAATCTCTGCTACAATCCCCCCCTGGGCAAACGCTCCAGAATTAATCCACACATAAACCCCCTGTACCGGGAGCACAGATGCCCCATAGCACTGGCAACTCTAAAACACTGTATGACACACCACTCTGTGGCACACCACTCCACTCTACAGTATGACATGCCACTACACTCTACACCCCACCCCAGCACTCTGCGTCACTCTATGACCGTCAACTACACGGAACTCTACTCCACTTTACGACTGTCTTGGACATTCCACTACACTATGTGACACCCCTCTCCACTCTGTGACAACCACTCCACAACACTACACTCTATGATACTCCACACCACTCCACACTATAACATTCCACTCCACTCTGTAACATGTCACTCCTCTCTACCACACACCACTCCACACTACCACATGTCATTTCACTTTTTTTGCCACTCCAATCGTCTTCAGTCCAGTTCAGTCTAAGCCACTCAAATGTATGTCGTCTACTGTAAGACACTGTACAACACACCACTGCACTGTGAAACTCCACGCAACTTCATTCTACAACATGCCACTCCACTCTACAACAGGCTACACCAGTCTACCACACACCATTACGACATGCCACTCCACTCTAGGACATCCCACTTCACTCTTCGCCACTCAAATGTACATCCTTGCTCTCTAAGACATTGTGCGACATGCAACTATATGAAATGCCACTCAACTCCACTCCACTCTACTGTATGACACAGAACTACACTCTACTTCACTGCATGCTGCTCGACTGTACACCACAGTCCTATACAGCACACCACTCCACCCTATGCCACTGAACACTAAAATCTATGTCACTCTATTGCACTCTACGATACTGTACGGCAACCAACTCCACTCTACAACATGCCAAACCACTCAAAGTCACTCCACTCCACTAGATGGCAATATACCCCATTCTACAGCTCTCCACACGACTCGACTCTATGACATACCACTCCACTCTACAACATGCCATTATATTTTACATCACTCCACTGTACGCCACTCAGCTCTAAGACAGTGCATGACTTGCCACTCTATGAAATGCCACTCCACTCTACTCTACAACACACTACTCCACTCTGCTCTACTCTACTCTACTCTATGCCACTCTACTCTTCTCCAATCAAACCCCTCCACTTTATAACACTGCATGACTTGCCACTCTACTCAATGACACTCCACGCCACTCTACGACATGCCACTATACTGTAGACTGCTCCATGCCACTCCACACTACGACATGCCACTCAACTGAATGACATGCCACTACATTGTATGCCTCTACACTCCACTTCGTCCACTCTAAGACACACTATGAGGCACCACTCTATGACATGCCACTCCACTGTACAGCACAAAATGCCACTCCACTCGACACCACTTCACTGTTTTGCATAATATGCCACTCAACTGTACAAGAAGCCCCTTCACGCTAAGATACTCCACTCCACTCTACTACATATCATTCCACGCCACTCTATGATGCTTTACCCCACTCTGTGGTATGAATGAATGAATGAAAAGGAATTTGTACAGCGAAACTTTGCCCGTAGGCGTCAAGGCGCTAATGATGGTATAGGCTGTGGGGACAAGAGGAGGAATTACCGATAGGACTCCATGAAGAACCAGGTCTTTAGGATTTTTCGAAAAAGAGAGTGAGTTGGCTGACCTTTTATGTCCGCTGGAAGAGCATTCCAAATCTTGGGGACAAGGGAGTGGAAAGACCTCCCACCCCATCTGGCTCTGTAGATTCTGGGGTTCGCAAGAAGATTTTTATTGGCAGATCGAAGGGCCCTGGAGGGAATATAGGGTGTTAGTAAAGATTTAAGATCTTCTGATCCACCGGCATACAGGGCACGGTGAATAATACATAGAGCCTTAAACTCTATCCTGGCCTGCACAGGGAGCCAGTGAAGGTCCCTCCTGATGGAGGTTGCTGATGAAAGTCTGGGAGCATCAGCAACAAACCGGGCAGCTGCATTCTGTACCAATTGTAGGCGTTGTACCTGGCGTTTATTGATGCCCAAATACAGTGCGTTGCAGTAGTCTAACCTGAAAGATATTAGTGCTACCGCAACAGTTTTCCGGGATTCTGGGGAGAGATAGTGCACCAACTTCCTCAGGGTTCTGAGAGCTCCACAGCAGGTGGAGATGGTCCTGCTGACCTGTTTGTCAAAAGAAAGTTTATTGACAAAAATGACACCCAGATTTCGAGCGGACTGGGAGGGCTTAGGACAGACCCCAAGAGCGGGAGGCCACCAGTCATTTGACCATATTTCTTCCTTGCCACCAAAGACCAACACCTCAGTTTTATCCCCATTCAGTTTGAGGAAATTCCTCACCATCCAGCCAGCTACTGCCTCCATGCAGCTTCTGAAATTCCGGGCTGTGATGTCGGCTGAGTGTGAGATGGAGACCATAATCTGGGTATCGTCGGCATAGGATACGGCTTCGAGCCCAAAGGATCTTGCAAGTCTGGCGAGCGGTGTTACATGTGGGGCTCAGGGAGGACACATGGGGAACCCCACACTGCACCGGTTTTGCTGGTTAGAGGAAGTCGCCCTACTTGACTCTTTGTGCTCGGTCATCCAGAAAGGATTTCAAGAGGCTGAGCGCCGGACCGTTCACTCCAATCTCCATGAGGCGGTTAACTAAGATGGAGGAAGATGGGGTGTCAAAAGCGGCTGTAAGGTCGAGCAGGACCAGGAGGGTAGTCTGGCCACTGTCGACCTTAGCACGGATGTTATTGGTGACAACTGTGAGAGTGGACTCGGTTCTATGCACTCTACGGAAGCCGTGTTGAGAGGGATCAAGGAGGCTGGCGTTCTCCAGAAAGGCACTCAAATGGATGTTAAGATGGGCCTCTAGCATTTTGGCTGGGGCAGGAAGCAATGAAATGGGCCGAAAGTTTTTTAAGATACCGGGATCCAGTGGGGCTTTTTTGAGGAGGGGCTTAACTATGGCCATTTTCCAGGACATGGGAAAGACACCTTCCTGAATGGAGAGATTGATAACTTCAAGAAAAGCGGGGAGAAGGACATCTCTACATTTCTTAAAAGTCTTCAAAGGGCAGGGATCCAGGGGAGAGCCTGACTTCAGCATATCTAGATACAGATTGAGTTGTTCTAGTGTAAGCTGAGGGAAGTTGTTAAGAGTGCCAGGCGATGATACAGGGAGAACTGCTTCAACGGAAGGAGGAATAGTGGTGGTCGGAAGTTCTAGGTCCTGATTGAGAGCTTCAAGACTAGAATAGATGTCAGTTATCTTAGCATGAAAAAAAGTGGAAATCTGATCGCAAAGCTCTTGAGATGGCACAATGGGGTCAGGGAGTTGCAGAGCTGACAAAGAGTCCACAATTTTAAACAGCTCCCTGGTGGAACTAAGAGAGGTGGTCAGCTTGGAGAAGTGTTGTTTCTTTTCCGCGAGCACCGCGGATTTGTATTCTTTAAGAAGGGTCTTATGCTTTTGCTTTTCTTCTGGATTTAAATAGGTTCTCCAAGCTCTTTCTTGCCTTCTGCATCCCTGCCTAAGGGACCTAAGGGTGTCAGAAAACCAAGGAGCCGAGGGCCGTTTTCTGGCAGAGTAGTGTGGCTTGACAGGGGCCAGTATATCAACTGCCTTCAGGATAGAGTGGTGCAGGTCAAGCGTGGTACAACACAGCACTATTCTCCACTCCACTCTATGACAATCCAATCTACAACACTACACTATATGACACTCTTCTCCACTGTACTCTACGATACGCCATTAACAACCCACCAGACAACAACACTCAACTGTGTGATTTGAAACACATTTTTATTAAAAAGCATTGAAATTAAATGAAAAAATTAAGTTTAAAGCTTAGTTATGGTTAGGAAAATGTTATGTTTTCTTTCTATACAAACCCAACTAAAACTACACAAACATTTAATTCTAAATGTATAGTTCTAACAAATTATTAATTCATTCCTTCAGTACAAACCTAACCTTCACTACACAAATATGCATATTTTACAGTTGTAGTCATAATTAGATAATATCTAGTTCTAAATTAATAATTTACTCTTTCTGTACAAACCAAACCAAACCAAACCAAACCTCCACTATAGAAACATTAGAAATTCTAAACTTATGTGATAACTTATATTTCAAATATATGCACCGCCTTCAAATTACAATGTCTCACACCTGACTAGACAGTCTGCAACTCTGTCTAGTCAGACTACATTAAACTATAACTTATACCTTTATGATGTACTGATTATTCCCTTTTTATATTACATCACTTATGCCATGTGGAATCATAGCATTCGTAACAACAATTTAGACATTTTAAATGACATAATTTGTGAGAACATTGTGCATGGTAGAGTGCTGTGTTTTTTCCCAACACATTTGTGTAATCATTTTCAGCCAAATAGATGTATTATTCTAATACAGTTTTATCCATCTTGCTTTTCCAGCACGTGCACAGTTACCGAACATCAATCCATCCAAATGACAGAGTAAATTTAGTTACATTGCTGGAAGTCTAGCAATTAACATCAAACAATTCAACACTATTTACCACCCTTCTCCCCACTCCTAGTCCATCCAGAGCCTCGTCTCTTATTGTGTACTTTTATTATTATGCCATGTGGCTCAGTTTATCTGGGGTCTGTGTACTGTTCTATTTTATTTATAAATACAAGGGGGGAATTTCAACATTTGACCAAATTCAATAATATTGGCACCTTAGTCCGGAGAGTATATCTAGATGTATAGAGAAGGCCCCCTCACCTTCTGAGTTGTACAGGTGTGCCCACTCAAGTTAAGGAAGTGACCATTGATGCAGAATCTGCTCCTCTGACATCCTCCTTTAGTTTCTTCATGCCATCACTACTTTCATGGAGCCCTCCCATGTGTTCCCTTATTGACAATGGCGAGTAGTTGTGTTCTTAGCTATTTTATACACCTCCAATAAACTAGGTGCAATTGATCAACACATGTGACATAATACTCTACAGGCAGCCCATCAGAACTTGAAATTTCATCCTGGTCATACCCTTACATGCCACGCTTACTTCCTGTATGGTTATCTCCGTACCCAATCGCTTCCGCTTTCTCCAATGTAAGGTCAGCGAGAGGCAGGGCATCTAGAAAGCCCACTATACCCTGTTGCCTACTTGTGGGGTCTCCAGTATACAGCCTGGTATGGTACTGTCAAAAACTCGCATCAATGTATTCTTTCTTCCGCACCCTGCCACCTGTCTGCATTTCTAATTCTTATATTAGAGATTCCTTGTTTGTGGGATTAGCCAGCCTGGCCAGTAAGGTCCCTGAACTATCCTGCTCTGAGTGAGCTCTGATCATATACTCCCAAAAATCAAAGGACCAGAGTTGTTCCAAATACTCTGCTAACTTCTTCTTGGCATCTAACAGTGACTGATGTAGCCCAGGTTCAATTTCCACTTTCCTGAAGGAACATTCCTGCATCTCAACTTCCTGTACTAGAGTTCTCCTCATGCCAAGCATCCGTGCTATGCATTGTCCTCTGATCACAGTTTTAAAGGTGCACCACTAGTAATTTAGTTGACGCAGTGTGTTCATTTTCTGCAAAGTAGTTCCTGATCCCTTACTTTATAGCATTTTGGAACACCTGGTCTTCTAGGTTATATATTTTCAGTCTCCAGAAGAGTATGCACGTGTGTGTCGGGGTCCACCTCAGGGATAGTATAATAGGATTGTGGTCTGACACCGTTCTAGCCAAGTTTTTAACGTCTCTAACCACCACTTTGACATTGAGAGTGCACAGAATAGTATCTTGTTGAACAGGTAAATTGTGAAGTTCCGAATAAATGGATAGTCTCTGTGATGCGGATGGGTTAATCTCCAAGAATCTATGCCCCCAATGTTCCTGCCAGTCTATGAATTTTCATGCTAATTGCATCACAGGTGAATTGGGCAGGGGTGGCTGAGATCTGTCTAATGTGGGATCTGCAACACTGTGGAAGTCCCTCTCATATATTGTGGAGTGGATCACATAAGGTGCAATAACAGGGATGTTGACGGAACAAGAGCCTTTACTATGCACGCCTAAACCTTGCAGTTTTTACAACACACTAAAAACTACAAATCACATTTTTCAGCATGAAACACGCTACCATACATAAGCATATGGTATTATTAAAAGTTTCATTACCGCGCATACAATTACCAAAGTGCGCATCAGCACGCTTACCGTTACAATTCCCTCTTACAACAAATACAGAAAATCACTTTAATTCACAAACTATAAAAAAGTTAAAGAAATTCTAACAATAACAATAACAAATATACAAACATCTTTCAAAACACATTCCACAAATACACATCATAAATGAAACATGAGACAATACATAATATTGAAAAAACACATTCACAAATGCAACATTTACAATGTCGTCCTACCTTTATTTTAACCTCTTACTTTCTCCTTTCCAAAATAAAAATGGTTCTCGTTTTAAAACAGGAAGTAAAATAACTGTTTTCTTTTTATGAACAAAATAATACACAACACACGCACAATAAAACTCGGTGAAAAAACATCATTCCAACATATATCTTTGTTTAAATTTTCTTCTATCATACCAAACACCTATGAAAAGGGCCACCCACAATTTCACTTCTACTATACTGATTACGTTCAAGAGCACATAGAAAATACTACGGAATCGAGACTTGACTACCACAAACTATACCACCCACCTATCCAAGTAAGTTAAACATTCACAGTGAAATACTTATATTTGCACTGCCTACTTATGGAATACCCTGCCCCCCTTTATCTCTCAGGCGGATTCACTCCCGGTGTTTAGAAAGCTGCTGAGGACATGGCTTTTCACAACATAGTTGGCAGCTCTGTGTTCTCTTTTCTCTCCTCGGCCATCAATCAATCAGGATCTCTGACAGAATATCGAGGCTGAAAATATCGACAGACAAAATATCGACGCTGGAATATCGAAGGCAAGTATATCGACACCCTATCTACAACATGGTAAGTACAAAAATATCGAAACTAAAATATCGATGTTAAAAATATCGTAATTAAAAATATCGTTTAAAAAAAAGAAAAAATACGGTAAAATTAAGTAAATAGTACTTATATATAATTTAAACTTATGTTAAAATGTGTTATAATGTTTAAAATGAATAAATAATACATATTTACTATTAAACATTTAATAAAAAAAAAATATATATATAACATATACTTAATTAATTATAATATATACATAATTCTTTTTAATAATTATAAAATATTAACAAATACTACAATTTAAAAATACATAAACACTCATAAAATAATAACATAAATAATAATAAATTATTATATTTAATAAATAACCACAATTAAATATACTTTCAATATTTTTAAAATTAATTAAATACAACATTATGTAACATCTTAAATACATAAATAAATAAAAATAATATTGAATAGCATAAGGGTAAAAATTACTATTCAAACTCCAGAGGGTGCAACAGTAGATAAAGCGTTGGATAGCGTAAGGGTAAAAATTACTATTCCAACTCCAGTGAGTGGAACAGTAGGGAAAGCATTGGATAGCGGGTATGTAAAAATGACTATTTCCACTCCAATGAGTGCAACATTAGGGAAAACGTTGGATAGCGTAAGAGTAAAAATTACTATTCCCACTCCAGAGAGTGCAACAGTAGGGAAAACATTGGATAGCGGGTGGGTAAAAATTACTATTCCCACTCCAGTGAGTGGAACATTAGGGAAAGCGTTGGATAGTGTATGGGTAAAAATTACTATTCCCACTCCAGAGAGTGCAACAGTAGGGAAAACGTTGGATAGCGGGTGGGTAAAAATTACTATTCCCACTCCAGTGAGTGGAACAGTAGGGAAAGCGTTGGATAGCGTATGGGTAAAAGTTACTATTCCCACTCCAGAGAGTGCAACAGTAGGGAAAGCGTTGGATAGCGTAGGGAGAAAAATTACTATTCCCACTCCAATGAGTGCAACATTAGGGAAAGTGTTGGATAGCGTAAGGGTAAAAATTACTATTCCATCTCCAAAGGGTGCAACAGTAGGGAAAGCGTTGGATAGCGTAGGGGGAAAAAATAATATTCCCACTCCAGAGACTTCAACAGTAGGGAAAGCGTTGGATAGCGTAGGGAGAAAAATTACTATTCCCACTCCAATGAGTGCAACATTAGGGAAAGTGTTGGATAGCGTAAGGGTAAAAATTACTATTCCAACTCCAAAGGGTGCAACAGTAGGGAAAGCATTGGATAGCGTAGGGGGAAAAATTACTATTACCACTCCAGAGACTTCAACAGTAGGGAAAGCGTTGGATAGCGTAGGGGGAAAAATTACTATTCCCACTTCAGTGAGTGCTACAGTAGGGAAAGCGTTGGATAGCGTACGGGTATAAATTACTATTATAACTCCAGAGGGTGCAACAGTAGTGAAAACGTTGGATAGCGTAGGGGGAAAAATTACTATTCCCACTCCAGAGAGTGCAACAGTAGGGAAAGCGTTGGATAGCGTAGGGAGAAAAATTACTATTCCCACTCCAATGAGTGCAACATTAGGGAAAGTGTTGGATAGCGTAAGGGTAAAAATTACTATTCCAACTCCAAAGGGTGCAACAGTAGGGAAAGTGTTGGATAGCGTAGTGGGAAAAATTACTATTCCCACTCCAGAGACTTCAGCAGTAGGGAAAGCGTTGGATAGCGTAGGGGGAAAAATTACTATTCCCACTTCAGTGAGTGCTACAGTAGGGAAAGCGTTGGATAGCGTACGGGTATAAATTACTATTATAACTCCAGAGGGTGCAACAGTAGTGAAAACGTTGGATAGCGTACGGGTGAAAATTACTATTCCAACTCCAGAGGGTGCAACAGTAGGGAAATGGTTAGATAGCGTAGGGGGAAAAACAACTATTCCAACTCCAAAGAGTGCAACAGTAGGGAAAGCTTTGGATAGCGTAGGGGGGAAGATTACTATTCCAACTCCAAAGGGTGCAACAGTAGGGAATGCCAATTAATAAATATTTACACCATATAATACACATAGAAAAATCTAATTAGTTACAATTAAATTACTTCCCACCCTATTCCCCTATAAACCCACAACCCGCTCTGATACTAAAACATAACATTTAATAAACATTAACATTAATTATCAATTAAATAATTAATTTATCAATTAAATTAATTAATTGCCAATTAATAATTAAATTTAAAATTAATTAATTACAATTAAATTACTTCCCACCCTATTCCCCTATAAACCCACAACCCGCTCTGGTACCAAAACATAACATTTAATAAGAATTAACATTAATTACCAATAAAATAATTAATTTATCAATTAAAATAATTAATTGCCAATTAATAATTAAATAAAAAATTAATTAATTACAATTAAATTACTTCCCACCCTATTCCCCTATAAACCCACAACCCGCTCTGGTACTAAAACATAACATTTAATAAAATTAACATTAATTACCGATTAAATAATTAATTTATCAATTAAAATAATTAATTGCCAATTAATAATTACAATTAAATTACTTCCCACCCTATTCCCCTATAAACCCACAACCCGCTCCGGTACTAAAACATATAATTTACTTAAAAATAAATGTATTAATATATAAAAATAATACACATATAATATAAATTAATTAAAATACTTAACAAAAACATATAACACATACATAATAAAACAAATAAAAAAATACAAATATCGATATTACTAACTTCGATATTACTTACATCGATATAAATTATTTCGATATTACTTACCTCAGGGTCGATATTCTGTCCTAAGATATTCTTGACATCGATATTCTGTACCTTCGAAATTTTAAACACGATATTTTGGTAGGTCAAAATTTTCAACTCGATATTTTGACTGTGCACCAATCAATCAATCAATCAATCAGACAATTTATATAGCGCGCTACTCGCCCGGGAGGGTCTCAAGGCGCTGGGAGGGGGGGGTCCGTTACTGCTCGAAAAAGCCAGGTCTTGAGTTGCTTCCTGAAGGAGAGATGGTCGTGGGTCATCCGTAGTTGGATGGGGAGGGAGTTTCATGTCTTGGCCGCCAGGTAGGAGAAGGATCTTCCTCCGGCGGTGGCTCTGCGAATGCGTGGTACTGTGGCGTGGGCGAGGCTTGTTGATCGCAGCTGGCGAGTGGCACGTAGAAAGTGAGGCGGTTGTTGAGGTACTTGGGACCCAGGTTATGGAGAACCTTGTGTGCGTGGTTGAGGAGTCTGAACGTGATTCTCTTGCTGACGGGAAACTTGCCATCCAGCGCCTTGGCACCTACGGGTATTAGTGCGCTTTCTAAATCCTTATCCTATCCTATCTTATTCTGTGTGACACATCTATTAATTTTTATTTTGCTAAATGTACAGATTTTGACCACAAACCTTTACAAATTTGACCCAACATAAAAATTCTCAGGTTTGTATATTTGGAATTATTTTACATACAATCAATTTCAGGTTTATAAACTCTCATTTTTTTAACTCAACTAACTACTAAACTCCAGACATTTGCTGGGCAGTTGCTAATGGGCAAAACAACTATTCCAACTCCACCAAGTACTTACCTCACAGAAGGTGCTGGACAGTGACTACAGGCCAAATCTATTATACTAACTCCACCATGTAATACTCTCAGGGCATATGCTGGACACTAACTATGGGAAAAATTACTGTTCTAACTCCACCAAGAACTTACTTCAGGGCAGGTGCTGGAGATTGACTAAGAGGAAAAATTACTATTCTACCTTCACCAAGTAATTACCTCAGGGCAGGGGCTGGACACTAACTAGGAGAACAATAACTCTGCTAACTCCATCAAGTACTTACCTAAGGGCATGTGCTGAACAGTGACTTAGGGATGAAATGACTGTTCCAACTCCAGCAAGAAATACCTCAGGGCAGATGCTGGACACTAACTAGGGAAAAATAACTATTCTAACTCCACCAAGTACTTACCTCAGGCCAGGTGCTGGATAGTGACTAAGGGGCAAAATTACTATTTTAACTCCACCAAGTAATCACCTCAGGGTAGATGCTGGCCTCTAACCAGGAGAACATTACTGTAATCTAACTCCACCAAGGACTTACCTCCAGGCAGGTGATGGATAGTGACTAAACACCAGCATTACTATTCTACCTCCACCAGTTAATTGCCTCAGGGCAAGTGCTGGACACTGGCGAGGGAAAAATTACTATTCTAACTCCACCAATTACTTACCTCAGTGCAGGTGCTGGCAAGGGACTAAGGGTCAAAGTTACTATTCTAACTCCACCATGTACTTACCTTAGGGCAGGTGCTGGACAGTGACTAGAGAGCGAAATAACTAATAAAACTCCCTTAAGTACTTATCTCAGAACATCTGCTACACAGCAACTAAAGTACAGATTTAATAGTTTAAAGGCAACAAATATTTAACTAAAACAAAATGTTCAAATTCATACCATACATATTTTTCAAAAAATGTATAACTTATTTTGTTCATTATTAAAACAGATACATCTGTCTACACAACATCTAAAAATACAGGACCTATTCTAAACAACAAAAAACAAAATATTTACATAAGTATTGTAAATATCAACAGTAAATAATACGAAATACACCATAAACACACACGATTATGAAATACTAATAAATTGCATTTTTCTTTTTGCAGCAGATACCAACAAAATTGACAACAGTAATTCAACCTACAGAATACTTGAAACAACATACAACAACTACCAATTAAATCCCTAATAAACAAAGAACTCACTAGTTTCAAGGTAACAAATAACAATTTTTCAACAGTAAAAATAATTTATTCTCACAGGTGAAAACTAGTAACTGACAATATTTTTTTATTTTCAACAGAGAAGATAGCCTTCATTTTTCTCTTCACAAACTTAACAGAACTTTAGAACAGGCAAACAAACAAAATATCATACAATGGCAAAAACATCAATTTACACATTTTTCTATTTCTCTTTTCTAACAGAACCAACATCAATGGCATCCCCAGCTAATGGGGCTAATTAAGTAAAATCTCAGAGGGGTAACCGACTACTAACGTATGCTAGCTACTTTTATTGGAAGGACAGGTTCAGTGAGCCCAGGTGTCACTGGAGATGTATGTAGTTTTCTGATCTAATTGCACGGGCAGAGCGGTTACACTGGAAGACATTGTAGTTAGGACAACTGAGCATAATCACTCTGCCTCTACAACTGGGACAGAAGTACATGAAAACAAACAGAAAATAAAATACCTTGCATCCATCTCCAATGTGCCCTGCAGCTCAATTTTTAGACAGGTACATGAAGCCATTCCCATGCACATTGACAACAGTATGCCCACAATTCCCATTATAAGGGTAATCGTACAAAGATAAAAATAAACAAGTAATCCCCAACAAATAACACCACAAACGTATTCAGACATTAACACCCCCCCTGAGTTAACAATAACTTTCTCTGTAGAACCCTTTTTTTTGCATGATAAAGAAAACTCTCAAAAAAGAATTAGCAAAACCCGTAACCTTTTAACACTTGAAAATAGTGAAATTTGGATGATGGATGGTACTTTTAAACTGACATCAAATCCATTTGGCCAAATTTAAATTATTCATGCAATCATAAATAACACACTGTCCCATTAGTATATAGTTTACTCCCTGATAAGCGACCCTCAACATAAACTGAATTATTAACAGTTATAAAATCTAAAACAAAAAAATTATAAGTCCAAGAAAAGTAATGATTAATTTTGAATTATCAATGATTAATACACTTACAAAATTATACCCTACTACCCAAATTCAAAGATTTCATTTCACTTTTCTTAAGGATACTGCCGCAAAATTCAAAATCATCCTTAGTTGAGGATTACTTATCAAACAGTAGGCTACATTTTGAATTTAAAAACTACCTGCCTTATGCTTCATACCTCCTGACAGTGTAACAAGTACTACATAGCAATTTCTGAATCACAATATTTTACCCAAATTAAGATAGATTGGAACCACTAATACATTATTTTGAAGATGCAGGGCATGGCCATCTAATCAGGTTGGGTCACAGGAGGAGACCAAGATTTCCCGTTGTACAGTGGAACTGTTACCATCCTGCTTAGAGGGAGGTGCAAAGACTATTGAGGGATGGCACAATTCCTTCAGCATATCAATTGGCAAACTTCCATCAAACTATACAATTTTTGGGAAAGTTTGAAGAAGGAACAAAGTTTCCAAGAAATTAGTCTTGTACAATCACTGTCAGGTAGCTGAACCCATGTTCACCCAAAAAAAGCAAAGAAATGTCTGGGAGACTATTGGGTCAAATTCAATTAATTTTATTGAAGAGGGCTTCAGACTACCTGAATAGTCCTGCATACATAGTACATTACTAATTCTAACTCATATTTCCCTAAATTACTTGCATGTTTTAACAATTGCATGCAATTCAAATAGCATTTTTCAATTTCTTTAAATAAAATTATCAAAACAATGAATCCCTACATGTATCTGTCTTCTTTCTTCAACTCTTGGTGACTTTTTAAACAATGTGTCACCAAGAGTCAACAGTGATCCAATAATCCATGTATGTATAAAATAATATCCACAGGAAAAACAATTAAGTCCTCAAAAAGTATGGTTTTAAATGGAAAACCATCACCTGCAACTAAAATATTACAAATATATCAATAGTTAGTATAAAAACACACTGTAATAAAGGGCATTTTTTTTACAATTTATTTTCTATTGCAGTAGCTTGAAAAAAATCAATTTTCCAAAAACAAAATGATTTCCCCAAAAGCCAGTGGTAATAAACAACTATCGATCTCAGCAATTTAAAAAAAAGAACATCCATATCGAAAACCCTGTTAATAAAAACATCACTTTAAAAAATAACACTTGTTGGAAACCCCCAAACTTTTTGCTTCTTCCTCCTAATTTTCCTGACCTGTTTTTGTTGGCTTTAGTGATTTTGCTAAGCAGTGCTAAAGTGCATATGATCTCTGTGTAAATTGTCATTATAATTGGTTATCCATGATTGGCATATTTGGTATACTGGTAAGTCACTAGTACAATGCACTGTGTGTGCCCAGGGCTTGTAAATCAAATACTACTAGTTGGACTGCAGCCCTGATTGTGCCACCCACACTAGTAGCCCTGTAAATGTGTCTCAGATTTGCCACTGTAGTGTCTATGCACAGTTTTAAAAATGTCATGTAGACCTGGCGAATGCACCCACTTGCCGGGCCCTAACCTTCCCTTTTCTTACTTGTAAGACACCCCTCGGGTAGGCCCAAGGTGCCCCCATGGGCAGGGTGCAGTGTATGTGAAAGGTAAGACGTGTACTGGTGTGTGTGACATGTCCTGATAGGGTAATACTGCCAATTTTGTTGTTCACTATTTAAAGGTTATCTGTCCCCTTAGGATTACATGGGAGGTACGTTGTAACACCTTACAAGTGTAACTTTCTATTGGGACAAGATTGAGAAATTGATTTTAGACTCTCTGAATTCAGAATTTAATAACACAACTTTTAGTAAAGATGGTTTTTAAATTGTGTGTTTGAAAATGTCACTGTTAGAAAATAGGCATTTTCTTCTTTAACCCTTCTGTGTTCCTCTGCTGGTTTTGGAGTGACAGGGGCTGGAGATGTGCAGTCACTGTAGGCAGCCACTGGGGGGTTGGGTTGTGTCTGGCACTTCCTGGATGACTCAGAGCTGAGCTGAACAGACCTTGACTGCATTTAGAGTAGTGGGAGGAGTTTTCCTTGCATCTTTATAGGTCCTGTCTCGCTTGCACAATGTTGTGTCCACCCCCTGTGGTCATACTGCACCAGTGAGGACATAACTGGTTTGGACTGTGCTCAGAGACCCTGCCACAAAGCATAGCAAAGATAACATGAGGTATAAGTAGTGGACCTTCATCCCCAAAAATGTAGATCACTTCTGGACTCAAAAGGAACCTTTGTCAAGGAGAGGAGCTGGAGAGCTGTGAGGAGTGCTGCCCCTTTGCTGCGTGTTGTGTGGGGTTGGCCTGCAGTTGCTGCTTCTGCCAAGGAAAGGACAAAGACTGTAACTTTGCTGAGAAACCTGCTTGAAGAGGAATCTCTTGTGTGTGCTGGCCTCCTGTTCTGAAGTCTCAGGGACACACATACCTCATCCACTGCTCCCCTGAACCCTACTGCTGAGACTTCTGACCTGCCTGTAGCTGCCTGTTCCAGTTTTGGGCCTCTGGAGCTTGACAAGCAAGAAAAACAATCTCAGATCCCACGTGATGCCGCGACATGCACCAAGGCCAGGGGCACCGCTCATGAAGGGCACCACGCAGCGCCATGCCTGTACCGCAGCTCCTACACCCTTATACTCCTGCAGTTATCGCCCTTTCCGACGCCAAGCCTCGCACAACTCCGTCACCGCCAGGGCCTGCATCCAGATATTGCGTCACCGATAACCGCCGAGGGTGTCTCCATGAACTTGTCTCACCGGAACTGATGACCCGCCGCTGACGCAACGACTTCACCTGTCCTGGATTTGATACGTAGCCTCCTTGCGTACACAACACCTTGCCTTCCCTGTAGCAGCCAGGGAGCCGGCCTCACCACCAACGCCTCACCTCCATGATGCCATGCATCTTTATCGACTTTGTTTTCCTAGGTACTGTTTATTTGGGGGTCCATGTGACTCCATGCCTGATGCCATGCACCTTGTGGTCAGCACCGTAGTTTGGATTTATCCCTGTGATGACATCGTAATAGCCCCAGGTGAAGCTATTTGATTTCTACAAGCTTTATTTTTTAAATAACTTTTAAGTGCTATTTTACTAAATGTATGTTGGATGTTTATCGTTTTGGTCTTGTTGAGTTTAGATAAAGATACTTTATTTTTCTAAATTGTTGTGGTGTCCATTTGTAGTTTTTTCACCATATTAATGTACAAATACCAAATACTTTACACATTGCCTTTGTCTACTCATGCCAAGCTAACAAGAGGGTGAGCAGGGGTTATCTAAAGTGTGTATCCCACTTACCCTGACTAGAAGTAAGGCTCCCTACTTGGACAAAGGTACCTACCTTTGCCAACTTGAGACCCCCAGTTCTAACAACACTGTTTCCAAATTATACTATCCAAAATAACTCTTAAGTACTGTATTCAATACATCCATCTTCATTCTGAAGCCATGCGATCCTCGTTGTGAGAGAAGTACAAACAATATAAAAAACAAATAGGCAAAAAAGATAAAATGTTGCTTTTATTTCAAAGAAGTTTAAAAAAGTGTAACTAAGAAACTACCTCTGCTCCCGGCGACCTCTAGGAAACTCCTTATCCAGGGGTTGATTGTTTCGAGGTTAGATTACAGCAATGCGCTTTTTCTGGGCGCGCCGGAGTCAACCCTCAACAAACTTCAGCTGGTACAGAACGCAGCAGCAAGGCTGCTGCTGAATGTGTCCAGGAGACAGTCAGCAGAACCAGCACTAAGAGCTTTGCATTGGCTCCCTGTGAGGGAGAGGATACAATTTAAATCCCTTTGTACAGCCCACAAAATCCTGAGTGGGAGAGGTCCTCCCATCTTGGAGAACTTGGTGCTCCCCTATAAGGCTACTAGAGCACTACGCACTGACCACAAATGCCTGGTACAAGTGGCCAGAGTAAAAAGAGCCCGGACGGGCGGAAGAAGATTTTCTGTGAATGTGTCTAAGTTATGGAATGCGTTGCCCATGAACTTACGGACAGAAACCAGCATTATGCAATTCCGAAAGCTGCTTAAGACTCATTTATTCCCCGCCTAAGGTTGTCTTTTCTTCCCCCTGCCTCTGAGTTATGTACGAGCGCTGGGATGCCCTAGGGTACCCACCAGCTATATAAGACTCCATAATAATAATAACTTATCTTATAACATTTCCAAACTGACTTCGGAAAATGCAACCGTCCCGAAGTGAGCATTTGAAAACAGCCTGCATGGGAATTGAAATAGGATAAAAACACCAGATATTACTATCTAACATTTAACTACCTTTTCCCAGTTCTTTACAATAAACGTAGCCACCTATATACTAAGTAATGTAAAGTATATTGTCCTTACCTGACCACAGCTTTTCCTTGCTTCTGATCTTGACCGCGATGCTCCACCTACTGCAGAAACTACAACCGCGAGCATCCAACGGAAAGGTGCAAAAAGAAAAAGGGCAATATTTGCCATTGAACTTAATGGTATACCGTGGAAAAACAACTTATACAATGTTAAAAAAAATATGCTATATATTACAATAAATGTGTTTATATTTTTCTAAAATAAGTTATAGATTTAATATTTTTGTATTTTTTAATTGTATACTGTATTTAAATAAATAATATAATATTAAACTTTTTATTACATGTACAACTTTTCAAATAAATGAGTTTAGATGTCATTTTGAAAAATAAATGTTTTTAAATTAATAAATAATATTTAAGAAATGCAATAATATATATTTGCATATGATTTAAAACAAATTGAATTAACATCCACTTTTTTGACTTATATACATTCCTTTTACTTATTAATATTCAACTACTACAATTAATACATAAGTAGCAAATCACCTCCCCAACAAATACCCCTGTAGCCCTTACGTCCCATCCCTAAATAATAATTTTACATTTTCTTATTTCTTTTATTTTAATATTATTTGTAGTAAATTCAAAATATTACATATTTCATTAATACCTGAGTATTAAGACACTTTCCCACTTAAACCCCCTATATCCATTGCATCCCATTCCTAAAATTATATTTTCAATTTTATAAACTATTTTTCAACTTAAAATAATGTATAATAATTACAAATAATAAATATCAATAGTTACAGTGTTAAAATTAATATCTAAATATTAATACACTTCCCACCCCAATAATCCTATATCCCAAGCATCTCATCCCTAAATTCTATTTTTGTATTTGTATTAAATATTTAAAGAAAACTCAAATATCATTAATTTAAAACAATTAAAATTCATAATTATTAACACCAAACTATTAAAATTGATACCCGAGTCTTAATGCGCTTCCCCACCCAAAACCCATATATACCTTACATCCCTAAAACGTATTATCATTTAAAATATATATAAAAATTAATTGCACTTACTTATATACTTACTCATATGCTTACATATTTGTGGTAATGACACTAGTGATAAAACACATAAGTACTAATTACACTACTGGTAAAAAATGTGTCATAATGTAAATGTAAATGTAAATGTATGTGTCTTGTAAAGCGCACTGCTGCCCTGAGGCGTCGTGGCGCTGTAGACCGCTGGGGAACCTGTCCTGGCTATCCCTGTGAGATGGTCCCTACTGGGTATCTCCAAGGTGAAACCAGGCATCCCCGGCGAATGTGGGGGCCATTGTAGAGATGAGGCAAGTTAATGCCCAGAGTTGCCGAGTGTGATCTCTGGTTAGAGTAGGCACCGAGGCGACAATTATCAAGTCCGCTGACCCTGGTCCACGAACCTGCCGCGTCGGGAATTGAACCCTGGTCCCGGGCCTTTCTCTGCTTCCGGGTCTGCTGCCTCTAACCAGTGAGCCACACCACTCCACACTATGACACTAGTTGTAAAACATATTAGTAAAAAATGTATGGTAATGACACCAGTTGTAAATTACATAAGTAGTAAAAACATTAGCGGTAAAAAATGTGTAGTTATGACACATGCGTGCTGAATAGCTAACTCCAGACATTGTTGTAAAGTAATGCATGGTAATGACACTAGTGGTAAAGACACAGTAGTTGTTAAAACCTGTGCTGTAAAGACTAAAGCGGGGTTAACACTATGTTGTAAATGCACATTGAGGTTAAGACTACGTTGTAACTGCTGTTTCCCAAATAATAGTCAATGGTTAGTTAAGGAAAAAACCTTGAGTCGAATTAGGGGTATAGATATTAACAAATGTGATATCCCTTCCCCCAGCCGACCATTGATTACTACATGCCATTCTGCATATTTCTCCCCCAAGATCTGAAAGGGTCCTTCCTCAAATAGGAATACCTCTTGCAAAGACAGAGTAATATATGCAATATATATGACCCCTTTAACGTTTATGTAATACTATCTCCTCAGTGGCAGTCAAATGGGTCTCTTGAAGGAGTGCGATGTGAACACATCTTCTTTTTCGGCAAGTTTGGACTTTATATTGTTTCAAAATATTATCCAAACCCCTCATGTTCCGGGATATTATTTTCTATTTAGCTGATTCCCCATCGCTTAATCATGTAATACAACAACGATCAGGCAAATTTCCTCCTCCCCATCCCCCATGGTGATTGATTTTCATTTTGAAGCAACATGATGGACCATGAGAAGTATGCCCAACTCCCCACCTGTTGAAAATGGCAATGTATGTGTACATAAGCGGCGTTCATTTGTGTTCACTGTACCCCTTGTTGTAAGCAGAACAAATAATTACGAAACACTGACTGTGTTATCCTGCCAGCATAAGACCCATGCACACATGTACACGACAGCTATTTTAGGCACCATGGCCTCTCTGACCGTTTGCTAAACCCCCGACACCCCTCCCCGCGCGCACTGCTCATGCATCGACCACAAGACCCTCTCCCTCTGCGTGACTCTGCTCTAAAAGTAGCACTCCTGCTTGACCCACACCCCCCATTTCCTCCCAAGAACACCCTTCCCCTCAGCTGACAAACCCCCCCCCCCCCGGCTGCACTTGACCTATCGACCCGGTCCCAAGTCCTAAGACCAAGCCTCGTGGATATACATCCCCCTTTTCCCTGCCCAACATAACAAAACCCGTGATACACCAACCGAAGTGTCCGACCTTACCACCTGACCAACCTTTGACCTGATCATCCCCTCCTGCCCTCGTGTCCTGTAGGAATGTTCAGCTGAGAGATCACAATCTCTTGTTACATTCAGGAGGGGAGGATGACATCTGAGCGGCTGGTATAGGAATAGGCCTGAAGCTGGGATTCCAAACATGCCTTTCCCCTACTTTGAAGCGTCTTATGGTAATAAGGAATGTTTGTGTGCCATAAACATGTGTATAAAAGACGAAGCCTCAGAGAAACTTGTTAGAGCACCTCCTGAAGACACTATGCGAGTGTCCGAAATGACAGGCTCTCCTCATGAGAAATAAAACTCTATTCTTGTATTCCTGCTTCCAGCGCCCGTTTCTTTATTTGGTAATCGTTCAAGATGGGAACTAAGAGGCGTCCTGCGCCAGCAGCCTGGGCATCAGGTGTGTTATGGGCTGACTTTTCCTCAATTGGCGCCCTAACGCGGGGTCCATCAGCGACATAAGGTCCGGTAAGAGAGGTCCAGACGATGGGGTGAACATCTAAACGATTGGAGTATACCTGCCTTGAGAGGGCCCTCGTCCGGCTGCCGATTGAATGAACTTCATTGATTCTGAACGGACCTCTCTCAAGTGACCTACTGTCCTGACTGGAATCCCACAGGAATGCTGCGATAAAAACATGGAGAAAAGAGGCGCTGGAGGAAGGAAGGCGAAGAATTGCCCACATGGTCCGGTCCGGGTAAGGTTAAGTAGGACGTCTTTACGTCTGATTGGTAGGATGGCTTATCCATCTGATTGATTGATTGATTGTTTTGGAATCAGTATTTAAAATACTGGTATTGTTCATTGATTGGTTCATTTATCCTCGGTTGCTACTTGAAGTATTGGTTCTCTTGGAGACATTCTCTGTTTGCAAACAGCGACGAATAGGAACGTTTCTCTCTCTTTGCAAATAGTGAAGGATAGGTAATGCGGACTTTTGTCCCCCGTTGTAATCCGTCATGCCTATTTTTCTCCCCACTGATTGATTGGTTGCTCTGTTGCTCTTTGAGACATTCGCTGTCTGCAAACGGGGAAGAATAGGAATATTCTGTCTCCCTTTGCAGATAGTGAAGGGTAGGTAATGCAGACTTTTGTCCCCGTTGTAATCCGTCATGCCTATCTTTTCTCCGCATTGATTGTTTGTTATCGATTTTTATCGATTATTGCTCTTTGAGATATTCCCTGTCTACAAACGGGGAAGAATAGGAATATTCTGCCTCCCTTTGCAGATAGTGAAGGATAGGTAATGCAGACTTTTGTCCCCGTTGTAATCCGTCATGCCTGTTTTTTTCTCCCCACTGATTGATTGATTGTCTGGACATTTATTGTTCAAGGAATAGTTCTTTTGAGGCATTCTCTGTTTGCAAATAACGTGGAATAGAAATGTTCTGTCTAGTCTTTGCAAGTAAGGAAGGGTAGGTAATGCGGACCTTTGTCCCCCGTTGTAATCTGTCATGCCTATCTACTCCCCACTGATTGATAAACCAGTTCCACCCGGACCATTTACTAGAGGTAGGTCATCTGGCCCGACCAGAAAGCACCCCTAGTGAAAAGGACATACGCAATAATAACGAAGTGATCACTGTATCCTGTTAACAGAAACTTTAGCACGAAACAAACTAGAAAGAAAGGAATAGGAAAACGAAATCAGTAGGCCACTGATTAAATTTTTATTAAATAACGAATAAGGAAACGATAACAATACTTAATGATAAAACATATGATTGTCCTAGAAATAAGAAACGTTAGAAATAAATCCGTAACAAGAAACATGAAAATGATAAGAGAAGCCAGGCTTGACATTGCGACGGCCACGAGGCAACGAGGCTTCATCGCCCCTCACTGCTCCAAACATGTCTGTCCCACCGCCTGCCACGCCCCAATAACGGCAACCTGGGAAAGATACAAGTCAGCAGACATCCGCCCCCATTCTGGAAACTCCCAAAGTGCAACAGGTTTGCGGCTACGCCCAGCCGGAAGACGAGATCTTCAACACATGTGGGGAGGGTCCTGCTGCCAGCCGTCGGCCGGAGGTCATCGCATGAGGTGGGCCTGAGGAGAGGCCGGGGCCGACGGGATCCGGCCACGGTGGCGGCTGCGACAACACTGGAGAGTTGTAGAGGGAATGTCCATGCCCCCGACCCCCCCCTCTCTCAGACAGTCTGGACCAGCTTCCATAAGAGACCTGGGGGTGGAGAGACCACTACACGAATAGCCCGGAGGTGCCACCACGCGCCAAGGTCGGTCCCCAGGATGAACCAAGGGACCCGTTCCTGGGGCCGTGGCGAAGAGCGTCCGGCCGCCATCAACCGGAGGCCCGGCCCGAAACGTACTAGGCGCCACTTCTTCTATGATGGCTGCGACAACACTGGGGGGGGGATGTCTTGCACATGCCTCCGACCACCCCCCTCGTCCTCATCGCCTGGTCCGGCCATAACAAATGTCAAGCGAGACGCCGTGGGGTGCACCGGGAGGGAGAGGCGGCGCGAACGAGCCTCTCCCACCTCCCCAGGTGGAGGCTCCCCAGCTGCACCCTCAACGCTCCTCGCACCCGGCAAAGGGTTCGTCCACTCTTACGGTGCAGCGACGCTCCACGCACCCGGCAAAGGGTTCATCCACTGTGGCGATGCTGCGACACCTCGCCCGGCAGGTTGGAGCCCGTCTGCTCATTTGACCCCGCGATTGCCGGTAGCTGCCGAACTCTCAAAATGGCGGTCAACCTTGCAAGAGCGGGCCCAGCATGAAGGAATGGCCCGGTTGCTTGTTGATTCCACCATCATAAAAGTTCTCCTCGACCTTGAAGATTCTAGAGGAGCCGCGGGAGTCCCCGACCCCCGCAGATACCCCCGATGGGGAATGACTGCCATGATCGCCCACGGAACGATGGAAATGTAGCCGCAGTACGTCGGCGCTCCCATGCTGACGCCAGCCTCAATTTGAATGACTAAAATCCTGCAGACTACAGTTCGGAACAGTTCCGGTGAAAAACCCAGTATGACCCGGTAGGGAAAATTGTTGCCTCCCTCCCCCCTTTTTGACTGATGGTTCAGACCACCGATCCCTTTTTCTTTTGCCCTTTAACGGAACTTTTGGACTGCCGAAAGAGGCTCTGGGCCAACCACGAGTTAGTGGAGATTTAGACTATGCCTGGATCTGCCTGGTCGCACCCAAAATGGCGCCGGTACAAATGAAACTTTCAACTCCTTGTTGTACCCCGATTGCTCAGCCTTGATGTCATGGGATATGTATGTAGTTTTTAAACAGGTGGATTGATATAGGATGTGTACTGATTATATGTTCGGACAATGGATTGATATAGGATGTATACTGTCAGTTCGGACAATGAATTGATATAGGATGGGTACTGATTATGTGTTCGAACAATGAAGGACAATGAATTGACATGAGATGGGTACCGATTGAACATTCGGACAATGAATTGTTGTTAAGTTTTGGTGCCTCATGATTATTGCAAGTACGAATTTTAACACTTACGATACTCGCCCACACTGAATTCTCGACATGTTTTTATTGCACTAGTCGTACTTTTTATTATAAAATAAACAACCCCCGAGTTATAGACCCGTATTTGTGCACCGACATTCTTATTAAAGATTTTTGGAAAAAGCAAACGTAGTTGTCACGCGTAGATTGATAAGTTTCAAATAAATGATCACTGTTTCCGATATAACTAAAATACAGGTGAAATGAGTCAGCTCGATTGGTTAAGGGTTAAAAGGTATAATATATAGAGATATTGCAGATATGGAGGGTCCAAGTTTTAGTTGTGTATTTTTCCCTTTTGTACAGCCAAAAGCAACCGCTAAAGATCCTGGTATTTAGCCTATACTTTATATGCATATGCTACCTGTATAAGAAAAGTCACACTAACGGTCCACCTGGGCTTGAACGCCCAGTTGGCAGGGACTGCATCCCGTGGAGATAGGCCGAGTATGCAGTAAGTAAACGCCTTTCTGGGTTTATGCGCGCTAATATGTCTATCAATGTAGCCCCTGCCCCCCTTCTTTTTCCCTCTCTCTGCAGGTCACATCGGAATGTCGATTAATGTACGAAAATGGTGATCTAGCGGACGAAGAGACGGGAAAGAGGGTTTGATTATGGTACCTAACCGCAACAAGCAAACCATGACTATTTTTCTCCCTGAACTTAGCGCCTGGGAGGACAGCCTGAAACGGAAACTACAAAATATGACCTCGCTTGGTACCCCAAATAATGCAACCAAAAATGACGTACAATAATGAATATATTCCTACGTTTAACTAAATAGGGAAAGTTTAAGGAATATTCCGAGGTAAGGTTTACACAAGTATCCTCCGCCGGGAGGACTAGGAATATTGCCAATATTTAAAAACCTACTACCTCCTTTTTCGCATCCTCATAGACATGTAACTCAAAGCTGCCCCATTATTCTCCAATCGACACCAACTGTTGTCTCAGCCTGGAAACACATTTACTAAAATGACTCGAAAATACCACGGTGAGCATTAGCCCGACCAGGTTAGTTCATGACCAATTGCCAAAGGCGTAAGTGTGTACAATCAAAGCCACCAGTAAAGGCAGCCGACGAATAAAAGAGAAGAAAAGGGTAAAAAGAGCTTAGGATGCTAAGGATGCGCAGCATACAGGAAAAGATAATTTTGGCCAATAACTGTTCTATGTTTTGTCTTGGATTTTGGTACATAATACATGTACTGTCTTCCCCGTCTGAGTTTGTGTATACGTGATGCATGGATCTACGTCATCCCTCTGCCTGTGTTTCCGTAGTACTTAATCCCCGTTGTTCTGTGTTGTGTGTGCACTGAATGATCTATTATTGTACACGTCTCTCTCTCTCTCTCTCTCTCTCTCTCTCTCTCTCTCTTTCTCTCTCCATGTCATACGTGTACCGAATGGACCACTTAGAGTGCGGTCTCTCTCTCTCTCTCTCTCTCTCTCTCTCTCTCTCTCTCTCTCTCTCTCTCTCTCTCTCTCTCCCTCTCTCTCTCTCTCTCTCTCTCTCTCTCTCTCTCTCTATCTCTCCAAAAGCCCCCTGTTCCCTATTTTTTTGTATGGTGACGTTGTGCCCCCCCCCCCGGCACAAAACCTAATTGGGTCTCCTCGAACACAAAGGTGTTCAGCAAAATTGTCAGGAACTAAAACGATTGTAACTTGCCATATTACTACCTCTCCTTTTCTGCAAAACGATAGAACCCGAGTTGGTAATGAAGGAAAGGACAGGTAAGACGACGGATGTCCCCTAATCTGGCCTTTTATGGGGGGACTATAACGTCAATGGCCTTCTGTTTTTCGGTTCGCTAAAAATGCAATTCCCAATGCACAGATTACTCCGCTCCTCTGCACTTAAGTGCGGATGTCCAGAGTACCCCACTTCTCCCGATCGACCCCAGCTCCCTGTCCAAAGCGTCCCCGTTTCCCCCGATTAACCCCAGCTTCATGTCATCTACCCGCGAAAGCGAAATTGATGACCTTGATTAACGGCCACTCCCCAAGAAAAGCATGTTTTACATCTGCCCCCTCCCCCTTCTTCATGACGATAACGCCCCTGCTTACAAGAGTTAGCCGACCCCGAAGGGAAATGTAAGATTGTCGATACTTGGGTTAACCGCATGCGTGCGGGCGAAATTCCGCTCGCACGCTGAGATTTTTAAAAACGCGTTTTACATGACGAGCTGGGCTCGTCATGAGCGTGCGAGGAGGCTACCTCATGACGAGCCCAGCTCGTCATGAGCGTGGAAGGGGTTAAAGGGAAGGGCGAGTCTCTACATAAGGACTCGATTTTGAGTTTGATATAATACACTGTGTATAAGGGTCCAATTTCTCTCCACATACGTCACGAATGAACACCAAACAGGTTTTATGAATTCAATGATAATGCCCTCCTACATACTCCATAAGTGATGACTTCTGACTGTGACCGATGAACTTACCCCCCACCTACATAGGATTGGGGACGGAATTGAGATGTATAAATGTCTTCTCCTGCCAGTTTTTCTAAAACTTATTTTTTACCCATTCAAAGATACAATCACCGGAGGAGAGGAGCTGGACGTGACGCACAGCCTGGCCACAGATCATGAAGCACGTGTGACCGCGACCAAAGGTGGAGCCACCGAGCAACGAGACGCGGGACGAGGCACCACTCTCAAACTCGGCAGATTAAGGAATAAAGGGCTGCCCTGAAGCCCTCGATTTGCTGCCCCACTCGTGCCTGAAGTCCCCGTCCTTTTTGAGCCCGACCGATGGGCCTGCCTGCTCGTTATCCTTTGCTCCTTTTGGTCCCTTGATGTGCTCAAAGATCTGATCCCACTCCGCCCTCTCTTCCCTTGATTATTCAACAACATCACCCTTTTCGCATAAACTTTTGACTATGGAATGAGGTTTTGCCACGGAAATAGAAAGACACGCAGGTGCCCAGCATGAGGCACCCCTAAGAAAATGAGTTAAGAAACAGGACTGTGATCTAACAGCAGAGGACTGATCGCACCCTGCAACGTGTAAGGATGAATCCGAGCTGGACCTATAGCTCCACCGCCGGTGCTCAACAGCGCCAACAAAAGAAGACGGACTCCGTTAAAAAGACATTGTGACGAAAAACCCCCTTCCTGAACTTTCTACTCACCCCCTTGACCAAATTGCTTGTATCAACTTGAACTCCTCCCTCAGCCATTTTGTATTGCTTTCTCAAATGTTTCATCGGTCACCCATGTATCTAGTTTTCCAAAAGTTTCTTATAGCACTGATAAGACCCGAAGGTATCAGAGTACTCTTACTGTATGTTGATGTCACCGGAGAGAAAATCTGAACTTGATTCTATAATGTTTCAGAACCTCTTTTCTTGATTGACTCCGACTAAGTATTATGCCGATCTCTAGACTAGTATGAAGAACCCAACAAATGTAAATTAACATGTATTGCATTCTGCCTATCGCATCGACTATATAGAAATTGAACTTGCTTATGTAAAAAAGCGGCGACTGTTGAAAATGGCAATGTATGTGTACATAAGCGGCGTTCATTTGTGTTCACTGTACCCCTTGTTGTAAGCAGAACAAATAATTACGAAACACTGACTGTGTTATCCCGCCAGCATAAGACCCATACACACATGTACACGACAGCTATTTTAGGCACCATGGCCTCTCTGACCGTTTGCTAAACCCCCGACACCCCTCCCCGCGCGCACTGCTCATGCATCGACCACAAGACCGTCTCCCTCTGCGTGACCCTGCTCTAAAAGTAGCACTCCTGCTTGACCCACACCCCCCATTTCCTCCCAAGAACATCCTTCCCCTCAGCTGACAAACCCCCCCCGGCTGCACTTGACCTATCGACCCGGTCCCAAGTCCTAAGACCAAGCCTCGTGGATATACATCCCCCTTTTCCCTGCCCAACATAACAAAACCCGTGATACACCAACCGAAGTGTCCGACCTTACCACCTGACCAACCTTTGACCTGATCATCCCCTCCTGCCCTCGTGTCCTGTAGGAATGTTCAGCTGAGAGATCACAATCTCTTGTTACATTCAGGAGGGGAGGATGACATCTGAGCGGCTGGTATAGGAATAGGCCTGAAGCTGGGATTCCAAACATGCCTTTCCCCTACTTTGAAGCGTCTTATGGTAATAAGGAATGTTTGTGTGCCATAAACATGTGTATAAAAGACGAAGCCTCAGAGAAACTTGTTAGAGCACCTCCTGAAGACACTATGCGAGTGTCCGAAATGACAGGCTCTCCTCATGAGAAATAAAACTCTATTCTTGTATTCCTGCTTCCAGCGCCCGTCTCTTTATTTGGTAATCGTTCAAGATAGGAACTAAGAGGCGTCCTGCGCCAGCAGCCTGGGCATCAGGTGTGTTATGGGCTGACTTTTCCTCACACCCCAGGATAAAAAGGCAACATTTACCCATCCAAACTTTATGAAGTAGTAACAAACACAAGTCCAAAGTTGCACATCTGACCGATGAGGTGGTGACTGCCACTGTATTCCCACCCTCGATGACACACCATACCAGCTAGCTTGGCTTACCACCATATCCATATCATGATAGCATAACAAGATATGCCCTCTTCTGCAAGGCCATGGGTCTCATTTTTCTTCCATTGCAGAAGTTGTGTCCCCCATTATTCAGATAATCTACTGTGTGAGGAGTACCTGTGGCAGTGCTGATTTCAAGTCTTGCAGAGACTGAGGTCTGGTTCAAGTCTGTGTCGTGCATGTCAGCTTCTGCTGGGTCTGACAATGATTTTGCTCCAGCTGCATTCAGGTTTGCTGCTGCTGCTGCGGGCTTAATTCGGTCCTTTTTCACCAGTGCTCCTTGGCGCGTTCGGTCAAGTAGTTCTGTTCCTCAGTAGTTTCTTCCCTTGGCCTCTGCTGCTCATCCTGTGTCCGGGAACATCTTACCCTATGGTTGTCATTCAATGTATTCCCACACTTCTTGAGGTGGAGTAAAGAATTTAAACCCATCCTTAGTAAAGAGTCTGAGTTTCATAGGGAACAACATTGCATAATTCCCTACTATTTGGCAAAGTAATTTCTTTGCCTCGAAAACAAATGCCCAATGTTGCTGTACTTCTAGAAACACCATTATTCTTTGCCTTGTAGTCATGCTTGGCCACAGTGGGGCAAGGCGGTGCCCAGGGTAGGAGCGGTCATGCTGGGACCCTTTGGGCATGCTCCAGTACAACAAAAGGGGAAAAGCCCTCTGATGCTATCTTGTCTGCTACCCAAGCTTCAAGGAATGTCACCACATTGGTTTCCCCAGCACTTTCTGGCGATCCTATCACACAAATATTATTCCTTCGAGCTCTGTTTTTGGTGTCTTCAGTGCAATATTCTAGCACTTTAGTTCTCTTCTCTAATGGCACCAGTTGCACTTTCAGGGATACCTTTGCTGGTGAAATATCTCTCAAGGTTCTCTCATTAGTTTAGATTCTCTCTGCCATTTGGTGTTAATCATCTCTTAAAAGCCTCATATCCACTACCACTGCATCCATTTTATGTTCCAGGGCTTCTCTTGTGGCCTTAATTGCAATAAGTATTATTTCTATGATGGTTGTGAGCCCTTTCCCAGCAGTTATAGAAGCACATTGCCCCCCCCTCTTCCACATCACTGTAGGAGGGCGTCTCCAGGTGCCTAGATTTTCCCTCCATTTTGAATTTAAAGTGCCTGCCCACGATCAATTGATATGAACATTGTGCAAAAAAAGCTTCTTTGTCACCTTTTTTCAGATGGGGCAGTGGTAAATGTGCTTTCACAGCAGGGGTGCTGCCCTAAGTGCTAATGCAGTACATATAAGGGGGGCCAAGTACTAATGTCTCTTGTACTGGTTCCCTGACCGCATAGATGTAGATCAGATGCCAAGGCTCCACGGTTACTGTCTAGCTGTGGCCATGTTGGGCAATCTCTGTTTTCTTTACCCCACTTGTAGTGGACCTCCACTCCAGTCTGCGGGCTATCTGCACTTTTGCTGCATCCCACTCACCCAGGTCGCCTCTTCCTTCACAGTTGCAGGTGTGTTCTTCATCTCAGGATATGGTTTGGCTCCTTCTGTTATGTTGATATGTCACCATGATCATAGGCCCTGCTTTTGGGGCTGCACAGGCTCTGCGCAGTGCGTCTCTCAGTGTGGCCTCCTCTGTCACTCCAGTCTGGGCGGCTATCAGCCCAGCGATGGGGGGGCTGCTTTAGTTTCAGATTTTCACATTTGGCCCCTGCGCTGCCGGCGATCCCTCTCCCGAGCTCTGCTTCCAGAGGGCACTGCACCAACCCACGGCCACCACCACCTACACACCTCACCTCTCCTCAGCAGCAGTATTGGCACCCAACGCTGCTGGCACACAACCACCACAGGCCTCATAAGCTTTAAACTTTGTTTTTATTGAATGTAAACATATTTCCATACCTCTAAGAATGAGGCCCTATTCTATCAAGGACTGGACAATGACAAGGTCTGTTTAGTCCCCATCTTCATTGCAGAATTAAAGAGCAATGTTTCACAGTATCCAAAATTGCCAACCTGCAATTAATGGTACATTGAAAGGTGTTGAGTGTCTCTTTAAAAGGGTTCCAGTCAGTACGTAAAAGCCAAAAAGGGTACAAATTCTGCTTTTCAGCCTTGTTGTTCATAATTGAGCTACAAAAGAGAAGTGCTGGACTTTAATATAAAATTTGCTAGAATAGCACCCAACTCCCCTGAATTCAGTAGAGAGCCAAGCCCAAACATCAGTAGTAGATCAAAAATCTAGGACAAAATAGTAGCAAGAGGTAAACAAAAAAAAAACAAGAAATAAGAGAACAAATTTACTTACCCATCACTTCGGAATGCCACCTTACATATTATTTACACAGAAAAAGACTGTACTCTATTTTAGATTTGGACCCTCAGATAGACCTTTCTGGACAGACCACCACCTTGGAAAGGATAGTTTATAGGTATTGTCTGTGAGAAGTTGGCCTGATATATGATGCTCACTAGTTCTAGTGATCACCTTGTATCATGCCAAGCAACCCTTATGGTGGAGGTTGTAAAGTCAACCTTATAGACAAGCTATCCTAGTGGTAGCATGGACTAAGCAGTCTTACGCTAAACTCTGTAAAGGCATGTGAAGCAAGCTGTTTTACCATACACAATCCCCTTGAATACCAAATGAAAGGACACCACACAGATATATATTGAAAAATATATATAGATTTATTTCTACAAATATCCCCTATACTCTTTATGAGCACAGAAGCAAATGCGTTAAAACAAAACACAGTTTAAATATACAAAAGTTGCACAAATATGGATGAGCCCTAGGGGCCACCTACACCATATACTAAAATAGTGGTATAAGAACCACTATGGGGAAAGTGAAGAGGCCTAGGGCCTGGGGAATCGCTGGAGCTGTTCAGGACTAACAGTGATGAAGTCAGGAAAGGCCCGCGGGACTCGGGTGCAGTGCTTAAAGTGCACGCATACACCAATGCAATGTCAATGGTGTGTAAAAGTTACAAAGTTAGTTATTAAGGAACCTTCCGAGTGACCTAGGAGGATGAAACTTTAGACACGGACCCTAGAGGTGTGTACCAGTGTGGGAACATTGGCGTTGCTGAATTACCTCACCCACAGGAAGCGGGTGCATAGGGTCGAAGTAGTGTCGGGTTTCGTCACGCAGGTCGATGGTGCTTGGAGCTGAAGATGCTGCAGGTGGCTCGATGTGAAGAGTTCCGGTGGATCCAAGGGTGGCTCTGAAGAGGTGAAGACCTGAAAGCAGAGGGGACAATGTTCAAAGTCACTAGCCAGTGACTACCGTGGAACCAGGATGGAACCAGGCGATGTTGTGTGCAAACAGGCGATGTTGTGAAGATTGTCTTTGCAGCCACGTGGACACGAAGAGGTCAAGGACGTCCAGGAGTCGATCAAAAGCTGTCCAATGATGGCTCTCGCTGATGGCGGTGTCGGCAACTTGATTGGAGCAAACAGGCCTTGGCAAAAGCAAGTCACGCAGGAATCGTTTCAAGCTTCTCCAGCTTGACCAGCAAGGTCAGAGCGGGTGCTCCTTTTCAGGGGAGCAAGGGCCAGTCTGGAGCAACCAGACCAGTGGTGTAAGTTGTAGTTTTCGTCGCCAAGATGGCCACTAGCCGCGTGGCAAGTGACCGGGATGGCGCGTCAAGTGGCAAAGTGCAAAAGGGCCCCACGCATATCGTGGAGATGCTGGGGGGCTGATCTTCGGTGCAAATGCTGCTCGGTATTGGTGCTTCTCAAACCCCAAAGCACAGCGTCGAGGGTGCCTTGGGTGCTGCGCAGTCAGCTCTTCGGGGGTCTTCCAAGATGTCCGGTCCCACGTCTCTCGGTGCCTCCACGGGTCTCTTCTTTTCAGGGACTGTGGATCGGGCTCTGAGATGTCTGGGAGTCTGGGTCTTGTCAGGCTCTGGTCTCGGGCTCCGGCGGGAAGCGGCAGCAAAGCAGATGTCGAGTTGCTGGTTGGTGCCTGTGATCACAGGGTGGTCACTCCTTGGCCACAAGGGAGATTCTCTTCAGTCTTCTGTGCAGCAGAATGTCGAAGTCCAGTCTTCTTCTTAGTTTCAAGTCGAGTTCAGGATGATCTGAAGTCTAAGGACACAGCTCCTACTCTTATTCCAAATCTGGGGGCCGGATCACCTACTAGGTCCCTCCTCTGGGTGGGACCAGGAAGGGGGGTGGTTACACCCCCTTTCCTTTGTCCAGTTTTGCACCAGGACTGGGGCTGGAAAGCCCCAGCACCGGTTTGAACTGGCATATGCACAGGGACACCTTGTGTGCCCCAGGCATGTCTGATTCTATTCAGCCCTGTCCTACCCAATACACAAAATCCTGTCTGGGGTGGTGCTAGCACCTCCCAAGGCAGGAAACCCTTTGTCCAAGCTGCCCTCGCTGGAAGGACTCCCAGCAGCAGGAGGTCAGATTTGTGTCTGTGGTGGCAGCATCCATTTTGTGATGCTGAGGCTCTGTTTAACTTTAACCGGGGTTCAGGTTAGGTACATGTCGTGCCCCTCTAGAAGGGTGGAATGCTACCCCGTCACCAGAACTGGCGAGGGGGTAGTATTCCAATTCGTATGACACCTTACTCGACATGTTTTGATAAAGCCAAACCAAAGATAGCATATAACCGCGAGGATTATAATGCACTTAAGAGTATATGGTATAGCAGTATCATGAAACAGCTAAAGGACATGGTTCCGAAAGCTGCAGACAGGCTCAGCTCATGCCAGAGCACCATCTCACATATTTCCAAGCACGCTGCCTCCAGGATTGATGAGGCCTTCCATAGGAGTGGCTGATAGGAACATATGTGTCCATTTTAGGTTAGGCATAGGCATACTACACCTAAGTAAGGGGTGGTTACACCGACTTACCCCAGCTGAGTGATCAGCCAGTTGTGTCAAATATGGAGGCCAGGCCAGGGGTGGCACAATACGTGCTGCAGCCCCTGGTAGGCCTTGGAAGCACCTATGCCCTGGGTACCTGGGTACACTGTTACGGGGGCCAATAAGGTGAACCAGTTCCAATTTTGTAATGCACCTAAAGTACATTGGCAATAATTTAGAGAGAGAACAGCAGGCTGTGGGTCTGATTAGCAGGCCCACAGCCACATTAAGTCATAAACCAGTGAAGCAAAAAGCAAAAATTTGGGGTGACCATAGGATAGCAAACCCTACTCTCCTACATTGTCCACAACCCATTCTTGTAACTCATGGCATTGGTTACACTCACAAGAAGCATATGTTTGGTATACTTTGGTCAGTGCTGAGATGCAAGTGTGGTCTAGGAGGTGAGGATGTTTAATCATGTGTTAAGTGGAGCATGCAGCAATATATTGACTGACTTTGCAAGGAGCGTACCATCTTCTCCTGAATGTTTGCTATCTCTTGTTTTTCTTGCCACAAGTGTAATATATTCCTTTGAACTCACTATTAACAGCTGTTAGAAACTGAGTTTCTAGTTGGCTGAGGTATGCACCCTATCCAAGCAGGAATCACAATCCTAGTCAGAGTAAGTCCGATATACAGCATAAATGAACCTGTGCTCACCCTCTTGTATCTTAGCACAGAGCAGGCCAGCTTAACTTCAGAGGCAATGTGTAAAGTATGTGTGCAACACTTCAAAGAGTAACACAGTGAAAACACCACAAAAAGACTCCACATGAGTTTAGAAAAATAGCTTATATTGTTATGAACGAAATAGGAAAAAAAAAGAACTTTACATATATAATCAGAATTATGAATTTTTAAAGATGATATTCAATTGTAGTGTTTAAAAGCAGTGGCGCCAACCGGGGTTATCTGGATGCACTAGACTTGAGTAAAGGTCGGCCATGACGGACCGTGGGTCAGTTACAGGGACCAGCCCACTGGTAAGTACCTTAGATGCTTTGTTGTCGGAGTTGAGTTGCGGAAGGAAAGGTGTCAATGCATCGTCTTCAAGCCGTGCAAAGTTTGAGATACGTCTGAAACCGGAGATGATGCACCATGCTGTCAGTGATGCAGTATCTGCGGTCCATGCAGCAGCAGCAATGCATTGGCGGCAAGGGAGATGCACCGATTCCAACTGGAGCATCATCGTTGATGTGTAGATTCTGGAAGTTGCAGTGCTTTTATACCCACTTCAACGTGTCCAGGACTGGAATGACACCACTTGGCAGGGCAAGACTTGCAGCAAGCAAAGTCCATGTGCTGTTGCATGTTGATGAGAAGTCTTTGATGGCCCTTAGATTTAGAACAGGGTGCAAGCCTGCATGCCCTTGGAGTCACTCTGGGTTCAAGTGAGATGGGTGCAGTCCTTCCTCAACAGGACAGAGGGTAGCAGGCAGCAGGACACCACAGCAGAAAAGCAGTTCTTCCACAGCAGCAGTTCAGCAGATTGGCAGTCCTTGTAAGAGCACAACAGCAATTCCTCCTGGCAGAGTTCTTCACAGATCAAGTTATGTACTGAGCTGGTGGTGTAAGAGGGCAAGTACTTATTATACCCAGTTGTGCCATTGAAGCGGGGTAGACTTCAAAGAGAAGCCTTGTAAGTACCCTGTCTCCAATCTCTTTATTATTAATAATACAAAACTTGTTTGCATGATGTGTTAAAACTCTTGCAAAGTTTAACAAAAATGAAAAATCATTATAATATATCAAATTGATATGTTGATCCAAATTACTTTTTTACAGTATTATTTAAAAACTGCTGTCATCATGACAAATGTAACTCTGTCATAAATTCACTATATGTAACTCCTATAGTTGTGGTCCAGTCGGAGACTGTAGTCCTAATAAATTAAACGTCTCAAATCCAGGCCTGTACGCCTCTCCCCTTCTATTGGCATTTTAGTTGTTCACCACTGTTCGTTTTGCATAGCCAATCCGCAAATAAAGATGGTTCGAAGCAGGCTGATGCAAATAGGCAGGAGGGCTAGGTCTCAGTCAGGCCGAGAAGTCAGCAGACATCTCACCTCCACTAGCTTTTTACAAAGCGTTCCATGCACCTGACCAAGTCGCAATTTAAGGTGGTGTTCCCTGGGTCGAAATAAGCCAGCACTAAAACTCTGCAAGATCTTACCTCCTTCTCGATCCAACCCCTTCATAGTAAAGCCTTTCTATCCTCTAAGAGGCTCCAGACTCACTACAGGGGGGTATGCAGCCCTTTGTGTGGGGACAGAACACAGCCTATTTAGGTGTAAGTGAGGCAGTGCTCAGCTCCACCCCCCCATCAAGCCAGTTAATGGCCCATTAAGACCCATCAAGTCACACCTAAGCTCCCATTGTGTGTGGCTATCTAAATGGAATGCACAACAAACAGCTGTTAACTAGGGAAATGCCAAATTTCAAAAAGTGGCATTTTCAGAATTTCTATTTAAAATCCGACTTCACCATAAGTTGTGATTTTAAATTGTGATTCCAGAGACAGCCAACTAGGGGTCCAATCTCTTCCCATTTGGAAATTACACTTATAAAATGTAATAAGTAATCCCAGTATTATCCTACGGTAGAGATAGGCCTTGCAGGAGTGAACAACGATTGTAAGAGTTTTTTATTTAATACTGAGACATGTAAAACTCAAAAGTACATGTCCTATATTTTAAAAACACTGCAGCCTTCCTTTGGGCTGTCCAGGGCCTACCTTAGGGCTGAATAATAGTTATTAAAAAGAAGGTTTGTATCTGGCAAGAGGGTTAACTTGGAAGGTCGACATGACAGTTTAAAACTGCAACACATGCTTTACAATAGCATGCATGAGACATGTGTAAAGGGCTTCTTAAGTGATGGGCACAGCCAGTGCTGTAGGCCCACTAGTAGCATTTAATTTACTAGCCCTGGGCACATGTAGCACACCTTACTATGGACTTATAAGTAAATTAAATAGGCCATTTTTGGAAAAGCCAATATTACCATGTTTAATTAATAGAGCACATGTACTCAATCACTGGTTAGCAGCGGTAAAGTGCCCAGAGTCTTAAAGCCAATAAACATGAATTCAGCAGAAAGGGGAGGAGGAAAGCAACAGGTTTAGGGGTGACCCTGAAGATAAGGTCCTTTATAACAACAGATATTAAAGAAGATGGTTTTTAGCATTTTAACTAGAGGTTTATTCATAGTTTTTGTCAGGACTTAAACACAGTGTAAGTACAGTATAGCATGCAGAGCTGGAAACTCTTAATAAGACTATTGAAAACTGGAATCCCTTTGCCTCTGCACCTGTGACGTATTACAGATGCGGGCGCAGAGGCAAAGAAGCTGTCAGGGGACGCACTGCCAGTGCACCCCTGAGATCAGCCCTCTGGAAAGGTGAAAGCGGGGTCCAGTGGATCCACCCGACATCCCCTTGCAGGTGGGTGCATGCACTGACTGCATCTGCCTGCAAGGGGATATCTAATCGTGTTGCAGCCTGCACAGTGAAAACACGGAGCGGCTGCTTTAAGTCTGGAAGGTCGCATGGAGACACATTGCTGAACTGTGTGAGAAGAGCGCTTGGTGCCCCTTGAAGCTGTGATCGGTAGAGGTACTCCTGCACATCAACGTAGGGAGGCCTGCTTTGCATAACATGCACCACCACTACACCAGGGTGCACAAAAGAGATTGTCAATGGTGGGCCACGCCTCTCTGCATCACCAGAGGAGGTGGTGCTGCCTGGACGCTATGAAGGGTGAGGCCCCTGAGCTGCACCGAACTTGTGTGGAGGGAGCACCACGACCTTACGCCTAAGAGGGACCAGCGGATTCGGCGGCGACTGTTGTACCCAGGCTTGTGAAATTCAGACTGGCTGAGGCTCCTGCTGGCTGCATCACAGATTCGGAGAGAATGCAGCCGATTGAGCCCCGATGTCAATGTCCAGGTGAGGAGAAGTTGGGACAGGAAGTGGAGGAGGTCTGGGGGTCATGGAGGGCCAAGGCCTAGAGCCTTTGGGGGCACACCACACACCATGCCCTGAGCAATCCTTCGCTGCCGTGGACTCTCATCACCAAGGACACTGAACAAGACTGGTGGGGGACTCCACTAACTGGCTCAAGTCACTGATTTTTGTATATTTATTTTTAAACATATTTTATTGTTCTACAGCACAGCATCCAGGCAATGTATTACTCATTCCCACTATGACCCATCTAACCCCTTCATAGTAACAATGGAGCTCCATAGTGAACCAATTATTCCGCCATGTTCCGGACCACATTATGACTATAATCTAAACATTCTGCTTACAATTGCCATATATTCATACTCAAAAGTCATAATAAACAATCCCAACCATCAACTATGCTACCCCCTTCCAAACTCCCCCTCCTCCCACTCCCCCTTCCCTACTGCCCATCCCCCTCCTCCCGTCCTTCCACCCCCCTCCCCCCGTCACCGGTGTGTTAATTATATCTGCAGATGTATTCCTCATGGGGTGTGTTGACCGTTAAGCTAGAGTCTCTCATTGGGTTTTTGCAGTTTCCTTCCTGTGCTCGATCGCTTCTTTCCGGGGCTTCCCTTGACTGCTGGTCTGCCAGGAATTGAACTATTTCCCCCCAAGCCCTAGCCGTGTCTAATGCTTTCTCGCTGTTCGAGCGTCGCGCCTGCCTAAGCCGAATAGTGTCCTCCGCTCCAGCCCACTTAAGCAGCTCTGCCCTCCACCTCCAACTACTTGGACCCTCACTAGACTTCCAGTGCATTGTTATTTCTCTTTTTGCCAGCACCAACCCCAAATCTACAAATTTGCTCGTCACCTTTGTTTTGGGGGTATGTGGGAACCAATGTAGTATACACGTGGTCATGTCAAATTCTAAGTCGCGCTCTGTAACTAAATTCAGGAGACCTCCCACTTCACTCCAATAATTCCCCAGCCTCGGGCACTCCCACAACATGTGCTCCACTCCTACCCCAGCACACCTAGGACAAACCGCGCTATCGACGTTGAAATACCTCATGATCTTGCAAGGCGTCAAATATGCCCTGTGTATTATGAAAAAGTGCACCAGCTGAAATCGTGCATTTCTGGTGCTTTTCCATGCCCTGCGCAGTATTTGTCCCAATACAGTTTCGGGTATGGGTTTCCCAATGCCCTCCTCCCACTTTAGCCTTAATGTATCCACTGGAGCCAGTCCCTCATTCAACATTCTCGCATATAGGCATGTAACTGCTTTAAATGTGCCCGCCGCCATCACCAAATACTGACACGCCATTGTTGTTGTAGGCTCTGTCAATCCCCCCTCCAGTGCTTTTGCAGCACCCGCACCAGGGCAGCGTGCACCAAGAATCCCCCCCTAGGGAGATCCTATCGCTCCTGCAGTGCCTGATATGGGAGCAACGTTCCATCTTCATATAAGTCCCCAAGCATTTGGATCCCAGCCTGTTCCCAGTCTTGCAAAGGACAACCAGTCTCCACCATGGGGCAATGCTGTAATCATTCAAGTGGAATTTCCAGGGCATATGGTTGTGGTACACCTGCTCGCCGCTGACTCCGATTCCAGCACAACCGCAGCGTCTTCTCCTCCAATGAGAGATCCCTAAGGTCCAACCGCTGCTGTAATATGATAAAGGATAATATATTCCTTGGTATGCCTCTGCCCCGCAAGTTCTCAAGACCCCTAAACTCCTTTGCAACCGCTTGTGTAAGGACTTGGAGTTGTGCTGCTATATAGTAGAGTTCCAGATCCGGACCGCCATCCCGCCCTCCGCCTTCGGCCTCAACAGCGTCTTTTGCGCCACTCTGCATCTCCCTGAACCCCCCCAAAAAACCACTACCATGGACTTCAATTGCTTAAACAGCGAGCACGGCACCCACACCGGCAATGTTCTAAACAAGTACAAAAACCTAGGAAGTGCCACCATTTTCAGCAGGGCTATTCTCCTCATCACGGACAACGGCAGGTTACTCCAGAATGTCATGCTATGCTTCAGCGCTCGTATACACATGCCTATGTTTCCTTCCAGGATAGCATCGGCCTCATGATATATATGTACACTAAGATAGGCCAAACAAGACGGTTCCCACCGCATGGCCCTCGGCATCACGGGTGCTGCCCTCCCTGGCTGTACTGGAAAAAAGCATGTCTTAGCCCAGTTCACCTTTAATCCGGAAATGCTGCCAAAATCTAAAAGCAGCCGTGTCGCCCCCTTTAGTGCACTCCCTGCGTCCGCCAGAAACATCAACAAATAGTCTGCATATAGCGAAATATATTGTTGCTCCCCTCTGAACGCTAGGCCCTCGTACCACTGCCCCAGCTGTGCACGCGCGTCGAGAGGTTATATAGCCAGAGCAAATAGGAGCGGGGACAGTGGACAACCCTGCCGAGTCCCACGAGCCACTACATATCGAGGCAAGATCATCATCCCCACCTTTACTCTCGCCACTGCAGAAGTATATAACACTGTTGTCCATCCAACAAAGGCGTCTCCCAATCCAAAACACCTCATTGTTTTATAAAGAAATGGCCACTCTAAGCTATCGAAAGCCTTTTCTATATCCACTGACAATATCGTGGCCATGGGCGAAACAACGCGGGCCTCTCCCATAACTCTCACCAACCTCCGTATATTCGTAGTGGGATTCCTGGACGGGATAAACCCGGCTTGATCCTCATGGACTAGGCTGGTCATAAGCTGTAGCAGGCGTGAAGCCAGGATTCGACTAAGGATCTTATAATCCGTGGACAACATTGACAACGGGCGATAGGGCCATACCTTCCCGTCCCGGCTTCAGCAGTGACATAATGAGGGCCTCTCGCATCGACATCGGCAGTTGGCCCAACTCTCGGGCTTCACTATAGACCTCCAGCAGTTCTGGTGCTAACAAGTCTATATACTGCGAGTAGAACTCTATCGGCAATCCATCTACCCCTGGGGTGTTATTACGAGCCATATGTTTGACTGCACTCTGAATTTCCTCGACCGTTATATCTCTACCTAATTGCTTTGACTGTTCCTCTTCCAGCTGTGGTAAGGACACGCTCTCCAAAAAGGAGGCAATATCCTCCTCTCCCGCTTCCAACTTACTCTCATATAGCGTCTCGTAGTACTCCCGAAACCAAGTCATAATCTCACTCTGTGTGTATACTGCGCCCCCGTCCCCCGCCGCCAGTGCCAGAATTGGGGAACCCCTCGGAGTCGGATTGGCCAGCCACGCCAGCAGCGTACCCATTTTATCCCCCTCCGCATGCGTCTTTTCAACATAACTCCTATAATCAAAACAGCGCAGTCTTTCCACTTCCGCGGCCATTGCTTCCTTAGCTTCCTCCACTTCTGTTTACATGTCCGGCCTCTCTGGTCTTGCCTTTTCTGCCATTGTTACTCTAAGCGCCGCCCTGTCCACGTCCTGCAACAGGACCTTCCGTACTCCAGCATATTTACTAATACAGAGTCCCCTCACCACCACCTTAAAAGCATCCCACTCCACTGCTCTGGTAGAGACTGTGCTAGCATTTTCAGAGAAAAAAAACATTATTCCATCTCCCACTTCCCTCTGGAACACTGGGTCTTCTAATGTTTCGGGTCGCAGTCTCCAAGTAGGAATCTCAGATTCTCCCTCGTCCAGTGCATGGTGATCAGCAATGGATTGTGGTCAGACAGTGTCCTAGTAAGGTACTCGGAGTGGGCTACGGTAGACATTACCGTCTGTGAGCATAATATCGCATCCAGACAAACATGAAGTTCATGTTGTGAGAAAAATAGGAATAATCCCTGTCTTGCGGATGATGCGACCTCCACACATCCACCAGGTTCCATCTGGTCTGCCAATCCTACCTCAAGAGGGATCTACTATTGAATTAAAATCTCCACCCAGTACTATCGAGCCTGCCAGATAATGCACCAATGCTCCGGACATCCAGTCCAGGAAGCGCGCCTGATCTACATTCAGTGCATAAATACTACAGAACGCTACATCCCTGCCATATAAACGCCCTTCTACTGCCACAAATCTACCCTCAGAGTCTATCGTTTGCTTAGACACCTGAAAGGGAACCCCCGCCCTAATCCAGATCAGTGCCCCCCTCGCAAAACGCTGAATATGAAGTACTGAAAACCTGCCTTCTCTATCTACGCTGCAACGCCAGTCCCTCCGCTTTAGTAAGGTGTGTTTCTTGAAGCAATGCTACATGTATACCCCTCCTAACTAAATATGCATGTATCTTGTGGCGCCTTGTCATCGTGTGTTGTCCCTGTACATTCCAAGTGACACAACGCAAATCAGGTACTGCCCCATTGCCACATCGCCAGCGACCCTCCCCCCTTTGCAAAAAGTGGAACACACCGGTGAACAGCACTCCCCAACCCATCCCCGAACCCCCTCTCCCCCTCCCTGCCCCAAGAACAGGACCTAGAACAGAACTGCTAGTCCCCATCTAAACCATTCCAACTCTTTACACACACCTAAGTCTATCAGTAGTCACTGCAGGCATGCCTTATGGGCCGTGAGGGGGGGTCCAGGTGCCAACGGGTGACCACCTGCGTCCAAATGGTAACTCTGCCTCATCCCCAAACAAACAGAGCTAACTCCTCCAACCCATGCACCTTACGATATACCCATCGGTTATTGCTTACCAAAGTGCGTTCCCACCCGGACCCAGAGTCTTGCGAAGCTCCACAGGCCCTCATCCCAGCAACCTTCCATAATTGGCGCAGGGTCTGCAAGCAAGTCTCCTTCATCCGACCCACATCTCCCCCCACCATTTAGAATAAAGTGGACCATCACTCATCCAGGAGTCCATCCGCCATTGATGGGTTAACCTACGGCATTTTAACACTCTCTGCTTCCGACGCCTCCACATCCGACTGCTCTTTGTCCTTTTCCGAGTCTGTACTTCCGGGCAACTGCAGCGCCGGTTAACCTGATAAGGCCATCACCGCGTCCAGCACTTCCTGTCTCTCCATCTCAGTTTGGACCTGCGATGGCTTCCGTCTGCCCTGTTGTTTGCGTCGAAGCAGTTGTGACTGACGTTGAGGGAGGCCCTCGCCAGGCTCCAGAAAGCGCCGCTCCGTGCGATCTGTTCCGGTTCTATAAGTTTCCAGCCATGCCCATGCGTCTTCCGGAGTGTTATGGAAATGCGTTCCACCATCCAACATTATTTTCAACTTTGCTGGAAATAACAGCGAGTATTGAAGGCCTTCAGACCGCAGTTCCTTCTTAACCCCATGGATGCTCAGCATATTCCCCTGCTGTGCTGAGAAATCGTAAATGCCATAGATCATGACGAGCTGGGCTCGTCATCAGTGTAGCAGCAGGCTACTTCATGACGAGCCCAGCTCGTCATGAGCGTGGAAGGGGTTAATTGACAGGAAGGACGCGCGTCGGCGCCGGATTTCCAACGTATAATCCGGAAATATCGTCACTTTACTATTATCAACTTGATAAGGCCCTTCTGTTCGCGCTTTCTGAAGCAAGAGATCCCTGTCCTTATAATGCAGGAGCCTCGCCACCACCGGGCTGCGGCGGTTTAGCCGCTACAGTGTGCGCCTGTTCCAGTGTATAGAAGGGTGACAGCCCATCCGCCGCCACTACTGTGCTCAGCCAGTGTTCTAGATACCGCACCATGTCTGCCCCCTCCACTTTTTCAGGCAGACCCACCACTTGGATGTTATTCCGTCTATTCCGACTTTCCGCATCCTTCGCCCTTTTCTACCTCCTGCAATGTAACCTCCACTTGTTTCACTCTCTCCACCAGCTTGGAGTGGACCGCTCTCAGGAGCTCCAACCCCGTCGCCACCTGTGAAATGTCTTGTTGAGGGACGTGCGCGAATCCGATATTGCCACGAGTATCCTGTTAAACTGCTGCTGCATACCAGGGTCTTGAGATGCACCCGCTTCATTTAGTTCTGCTTGAGATCACGTTTCACCATCCGACGGTTGATTTACCACTCCCGGCTTCCCCCGTGGTTTCCCCATGTCCTGGGTCTTCAGAGCGTGACCAGACGCAAGTGGACCTGCTACAGTGCTCTGATTCCTCGGATGACTGTCAATGTCCCAGATCTACACGGACAAGCCCAGGAGTCCTGCCCACCGGGAAAGCTCCCATCTCCTTCGCAATTGTCCCAATGTACTGGATGCCCGTCTCCGTTGATAGTGCTAGCCAGAAATCCCGACCAGGACCAGGCCCAATGCTCTTCGGCCCCATGCAGCAATATATCCCAGTTCCACAAACGAGCCGCTGCCTGCACAAAGGAGCCACAAGTCAGATCTCCGTAGGTGATTAACACTCCACTTTTCTGCTGCCTTTCACACCTCGTTCTACGTGCTCCTCCATATATGTCCTCTCAGGGTTCGCTCCTTCCGTCTTGTATCACTACAACGGGAGGAGATGTTGGGATCCACACTACCCTCATCCGGGCGACCCGGAGCCTCCGATCTTGCCCACTCAGCACTGCACCAGTACTCAACTCTGGGCGATCGCCTCCCGTTGGTTGCTCCACGTTTGTACCCTCCGCCTTTTTCCCTTATGGAGTCTGGAGGAGCCAGGCGCAAGTCCCCCCACCGTCGGGGATACTCCCCACTCCAGAGCACCAGTCCTGCTCAACTGCTTCAGTGGGCCCCATAGCTAGGGTCCCCGCCGTCTTCCGGCTCACTCCCCCCGCCCCCCACCGCAGTTTGTAGGCCGCAGACATCGTTACGGCCCTGCGGCCAGAGGCCACAGTTCAGGCCGCCCCCCACTCACCGCGGCAGGTTGAGGTCGCCTCCAGTCCTTCGTGTGTCACCCAGCAGCCACTCTCTGCCGATTGCCTCGCAGTTTCAATAGCGCCACTTTCAGAGACCAGGGCCGCTGGCTCCACGCCCTCTCCGCCCGCCTGCCACGTCCTGCAGTCTGCTCCCGCAATGCCTGGTGCCTCAATCCAGGATCTCCTTGGGCTTCACAACACTAGTGTGACCTCGCCTCACTTAACGCTGCAAGTCCGAAGTCTCCGCTGCACTTCCGCACTGCTGATTGACACCCAACAGCCGCTCCTTACTGCTCGCCTCGTTATGCCAGATACTCCGTCCTTGGGGGTCAGGGCCGCAGGCTCCGCACTCTCCCAGCTCGTCAGGCACGCCGAGCGCCTCAGGTCGCAATCTCTTCTCTGTCCACATCGGGTGGCCTGCCAGCCGGTCCCTCAGTGTGCCAGCGCGCCAGGCCCCGCTGCACCCTTCCCTGTCAAAGGGCAGCGCCTGGTAGCCTCAGTGGCCGACTTAATCCACCTCCAGCCTGATTGTCGCCGTTTTGAGCCCCGACACCACCAGGGCTCAAAACTGCACAAAACGCGCAGCCCGCAGCCCGTCCGTCGACGGGCAGAAGCCGGGGCAGGTCCGAACCCCTCCGCTACCACTTGGTCCTACCGGCCATTTCAGAGAGCTGAATTAATGCAGGAAAATGTGGGGATGGAAGCGGAGCACAACGCTCACGCAGCCACCTCCATCGGCCCTCAAGCCATGCCCTCCTGGCTCAAGCCACTTATATCGGCCGCTGGTGGCCGCTAGTGCCAGGGGCACGGGGGTCGGTCCGGGCTCAGGCCCTTGGACACGCACCTTGGCCCCTCGTACTCGCTGGAGCACTGGGGAACATGGAATCTGGCTGCCACTGTTAGATCTGAGGAGGAGAAAGGGTGGTGCTGCCTTTCCTCCCCCCTGTTAGTGTGCTTTTGGGTGTATGAGGGATTTCCCTCAGTGCCAGGCGAACAAAGATTTCTGTACAGCATATACCTGACTGGAGGAGAGGGGCCAGCTGGCCACACTGCACTGCACAACATGTCATTCATAGGGTCTGGGCATCTGGCACAATGATGGGCCTCCTGCAGACGGGGAGGCATCGACACCTGGCTGCTCGTTTATGTTGATGGACCGAGTGGGTGGGGGTCGCTGGCCATCCAGGCAGGTGACTGCAGACATCCTGGACTCCAAACTAGACTCTGTACTCGCAGCTGTGGAGAAAATATGTACTTCTCTCGAACATTCAAACTTCCCATGAGGGCTGCATTGACAAAATCACATTCGACTTCACCCTGGAGCACCCAGATCATCGCAAGCTGACTGACAAGATACAAGACATCGAGCAAGAACTGGCCAAAGGTCACCCTATTACCCGGACCACAGAGTTGGGGGTACAGCAGCTAAGGGCACGTGTGAAGTCACTAGAAAAAAGAACCAAAGATGCAGAAGGCTGCTCCTGGCGGAACAATATGTGACGGTGGGTCTTCCCAGATCATCCATGACTCAACACACACCTCAGGAAACATGCTGGACCCCATCTTCACTTCCAGCAATGGTGTCAAATACAGCCATGTCACAGAACTCACATGGACTGATCACTCCATCATTCACGTCAACATTCCCAGCCCCCACACTGCCAGCACCCCCAGATGGCTAATGCCCCCCAACACAGCTGGAGCAAAATTTCAGAGACCAGCTGGACAGACCCTATCAACACCTCCAACCCAGCTGCCATCAGCAATCTGGAACAGGGAATTAAGAATTTAAACACCTGGACGACCAACTGCACTGACAGCATCGCACCCATCAAAAGCAACAATCAGAGAAGATCCTCTAAAATGGCCAGCTGGTACACCCAAGAACGCAGAACAGTGAAACATGACAGCTGACAGCCGGAGAAGAGATGGCACACCAGCAAGGGCACCTCCCAAAGGGCAGCCTTCAAGACCTCTCTCATCCTCTACAACCCCCTCCTGAGGGCATCCTGTAAAACAGCCCTAGCCTCACACATCAAAAACAGCATAGAACTTTTGAACATCGTTAAGAAACTCTCCAATCCAGCTGTCACTGAAAACAATGTCACACCTTCACATGAGCTGTGCGACAACCTCACCGACTTCTTCCATGACAAGATCACAACCATATACAGAAACATTTGACCACAACCCACACCTACAGACCTCTACCTCAACCAACAAAACCATAAACTGACCACCTGGAACCTCCTCTCCAACCCAATACACCAACTCCATAATGAAATCCATCTACCTGGGAGCTCCCACAGATCCATGCCCACACCACATCTTCAACCTTAGCCAGGAACTTACTACCCTGCTCAACACCTCAATCGCCACTACAACATTACTCAATGCCTGAAAACACGCCCAAGTCAGACCACTTCTCAAGAAAACCTCCGCTGACCCCAGTGAGCTAATAAACAACCAACCAAGCTCCTTGCTCCCATTCAAAGACAAAGTACTGGAAAAGTACTGGAAATTATTATCAGAACACCACTCGTGACACCCCTGGAGCAGAATCAGCTACTTAACGCCTCACAATATGGATTCTGCAGCAATCAAAGCACCGAGACCCCCTTAATGGCAGCCATCAAAGACATCCGAACCCTCCTTGATCGAGAAGAAAGAGAAGCTCTGAACCTACTCAACCATCGCGGCAGCCTTCGACACTGTATCCCACCACATGCTGGTAGAAAGACTCCACCACATCAGCATCCAAGAGGATACGTTTAGATGGATCACCTCCTTCCTCCGAACCCCAGGATATAATCTGCGAGGTCCCCCAGGGCTAATCTGTTAAGGGTTCGTATGCAGCTGTCTGTCAGATATGATGCTTTTGTCAAATTAACATAACTGAGACCACGTTTAATGTTAAGTAGGGTTCTAGGCACAATATGCAAATGTAAGGTCAAGTATGGCAATGTTTGTTGTGTTTGTGCTATGCTTGCGGTAGTTGCATTTAACAATGATTGTTTTTACTTAAACTTGTTGATTCAGAAAGTCATCCTCTTGCCCAACGTGAAAAGCCCCACGTGAAATAACCACTCAACGGCTTAGTTTATTGCACGTGAGGCGCATGTAAATTATGAGGGCAACGCCGCCGCACAGAAACTCTAAAAGGGAGCGCTCGTGAACGTAATGGTGCTTCGCTTCCTTGCACAGCATCACTGCGAGCGCGCCGGACTCCCGCTCGGTCCCGGATTAGAAGCCGCCTTCGTCTTCTTCGAGTTTCACCAGCCCCTTCAATACCCGCTCCCTCCAAACCCGGCCGCCCAGGATCCTCCCGTCTTACCTGATTCCTACAGACACCCGGACTCGATCCAGATCATCGGCTGTCCAGAGGCTTCATTCCGGTCTCGTCTCCACCGGAAATCCGGTCAGCAGCTGGCGACGCTCTACGAAAAGGAAAGTAAGAATCTATTGGTTGCTAGGCAAGCAAACATATCTCGTTTTTGGACATTTAACGAGGCAAAGATCGCTGAGACTTTATTCTTTTTGGACGCCAATGCGCGTATGGAAATCTTGTTTAAAATGACATTGTGTGACTAAAGGACAAACGGCCACATGCATCATTGCACCCGTTTGCGATTCCTAAATTGCGAAAATTAAGGAATCGCAATTTAGAAATCGCAAACTGCAATGCATGAACAATTCGCTTTTATTTTTACGATTCGGTATTTTTCCTTAATTGCGATTCACAATTTGCGAATCATAATTAAGGAAAACCCTTCCCATTGATTCCTATGGGCCAAAAGGCCCATAGGAATGAGTGGGAAGGCATTCACATTTTGTGAATTTCAAATTGCGATTCGCAAAATGTGAATGCAATTTAAAGGGTGCAGGGGGGGTCCAAAGAACCCCTCCCTGCACCCCTGAAATGTAGCTTTAAATGCAATTTACACACACATGCCCCAAGGGCATGTGTGTGTGTAAATTAAAACTTTCAAAAATGCAATGTGTGCATATTTGAAAGTTTTCGGTAAATTAGCATGAAGTTCAACTTCATGCTAATTTACCACTTCCAAATTGCGAATTCGCAATTAAAAAATGATCATGCATTGCATTTAAGACATCTGAAATTGCGATTTCTTAAATGCAATCGCAATTTTAGAAATCGCAACATGGTTGCGATTCCTAAAATTGCGAAATACATGATGCATTCCAAATTAGTCAATTGCATTCGCAAACGGCCGAAAATTGCAATTCATGTGGGCAAAAGAATATTAACAAACAATTTACCAACAAGCACTGGAAAGACAATTGCAAATACAGAACTTGGAAGGCAAGCTGTACACTCGCCTGATTTCCTAATTTAACCATGCTGTACATTAATGTTCATGTTGTAAAAAAGTAAGAGATATTAATGTTCATGTTGTTAAAATTAAGAGGCATTACTGGAAAGATAATCTAATTCTTGCGCTAGTTTTCTTTTGGAATTGGTTCTTTTCTTTAATATCATTACAGAACCCCAAGTGAAGAGTTCCACGTACAGTTTACAGGTATGACTCTCGTGTGGGTATTTGTTATCTGACACCTAACTAACCAGTTGTTCACACCTGAGAATATAAGAATTTTAGGATTTTAATGGTATTGTACTGTGTCATTTAAGGTAATAAGGTCTAAAGCAAGAATCAGACTTAACCTGAGAACATTTGAATTGATTGCATGGGCCTTCAGAAAAGTGGTATGTCGAAATATACTTAAGTGTGATCATATGTATATTGTTTTACCTAAGGAAGTGTGGAAATACTCATTTCTTTTGGGTATTGTTGTTCATAGAAGAAGGAAACGCCTGCTGGCAGAATATTCACAAAAGGCCCAGAGCACTTCAGTAAGAGAAACTACATCTGGATGCCTCAAGACGAAGGCCCAGTGTTTGTCTTATTTCTCTCTCCACTTCCCCTTTCCCTCGGGGAAATGTCAGTTCATCAAATGTCCCCTTCCTTGTTGAGCTGGTTGGTTCACGGGGGAATTGGGACCTTACAACATCAAGAAGGAAACAACCGGAAAGCCGTGTGTGATTGCGCAACATCATCCCTCAGCCCCACAATCTTCAACGCATATATGACGGAGCTGGCCAGCATCATCAGATCCCACAGTCTCAGAATGATATCCTATGCAGATGACACTCAACTCATCCTCTCACTCACTCAAGACCCTACACCACCCAGACAAACTTCCACAGATGCATGACAAGCGTTGCGGACTGGATAAAGAAAAACTGCCTGGAGCTGAACACTAACAAGACAGAAGTACTGACCTTCGGCAACAACAGGAACGCATGGATGACTCCTGGAGGCCATCAGACCTAGGACCCACTTCACCACCCTCAAACCAAGCCAGAAACCCCAGAATCATCATTGACATCAACCTCACCATGCAATCAGAGATCGGTCCCACCTCCTCCACCTGCTTCCTCACTCTGCACTTGCTACGTAAGCTCGTTAAGTAGATACCCCTGCACACGAGACATAGCATGACACAGGCCCTCGTTACTAGCCGATTGGACTATAGCAACGCTCTCTGCGTTGGAATCACCACACATCTTTTACAGAGACTTCAAATTATACAAAACACCACAGCCAGACGTATCTTTGACCTCCCCCGACTAACCCACATCACAGCTCGCCTTAGGCAACGCCACTGGTTCCCGGTACAGAAGAAATGTCAATTCAAGCTGCTGACCCACGCATATAAGGAACTGCCTATATTAACCACCGCCTGAACTTCCAGCAACCATCAAGAAGACTACGCTCTGCCTCCCTTTCACTTGCCCATACTCCCTGCATTAACCGAAGCAGAAGTGATACTCCTTCTCCTACATCACAGTAAAGACCTGAAACAGCCTATCCCACGCAGCTCCGGACCATCACCTCTCTTCCAGAATTCTGAAGGTCTCTCAAGATCTGGCTGTTCGAATGAACCTCCGGGACCCACAAGCGCCTGCATACCCTATTGGATGATTAGCTGCGCTTTATAAATCCTGATTGTTTGATAGGTATCATTTGAAGTTAAGAAAGCCACTGGGCACAGCCCCCAGGCCATCCAGCTCAGGTAAGAAACCCCCTAGCACCCAAGACCTTTGTCCAGTGTCTGAGAACAATCCACATCACACCTGAGGGGAGCCATCAGCAGTCATGTGACACTAGACAATGACAGAAAAGTGATTTTCGCTTTAGGGAGAGAAATGGCATTTTCTAAAATTGTTATATAAAATCTGACTTGCACATTAAGTTGGAATTTAAAATACCTAATAAAATGAATCCTCGCATCATTTATCTATCTGCTTCAAAACCAAAATGAAGATTATTAAGTTGTATAGTGTATCCCAGTGTTTCCCTGTGGGAGAGCCAGTCTTCCAGCAGTGCATAATGTATTTTTTTGGTTTTTTTACTGCCAGGACATGTAAAACATTAACTTTGACTATACATGGACTACTTTTTAAATACAATGCACCGCGCCCTATACGCATTTAGAACCTACCTTAGGCGCGACTTAAACCTAATGTACTGTAAGCCTTGCCGTCGTAATTCAGATAATTAGTGATCATGAATTGCATGAAGGGGTGGAATAGTGGGGAACAGCCTCGATTCCAGTTCCTATACCTATTCTTGGGTCAGATTTAGGTTCCGATCAGTCCCAGTGAATGAACTCAACTTTGTATCAATCACTTGACTGACAACGGGTTACCGACGTACACACTCAATGCAGTTGTGTAGGAAAACATGACGGGCCCCTCTGCAGCGTACATGGAGGGCCCCTCCCCTGACCCAGTCAGGAGCTCTCAGGCCAGGGACCCGTCGCCAGTGCTCAGTGGCGGAGGGGACCTTCTGGAGCTTTGGGGACCCCTGCTACGCAGAGGCTGCGGGGTCAATTGTTACGTGACTTACTTGATGGACCTCTCTTTGCAAAAGTGCAGAGGGGTCTTATGTTCCTTTCCATCATGATCAGCTGCATAACACATCACTTGAAAGCCAAACTAAATTTATTTAGAGTGCAGGTGGCTTCCTGAATGTGAGTGGCCAATCACCACCAGCACCTCCGCCTATCTGACAGACAAACTCGCAATCTACAGTGGCTCTTGACATTCTTACACCTGAAAAGATGCAATTCTGCACCAAAGTAAAGGCTGTAACCTTTGCCTATCACATTGGTCTTCACAGGTTCTGTGATAGTGGCAGAGACCCAGCAAGATGGTCAGTTTAAGGAGAAGCTAAACCATTGTTTTTTTTAACATATAAAAAATGTTTTCTCTTTTCACAGGCAAAGCAAATCTTAAAGTAGCTGTGAGACAATGGATAATTAGTTTGTGCATGTGTTAGCATGTGATTTCTTCCCAAATAATTCCAAAATCCTGTTAGGTCCAAAACACAAGTTCAAAAAAGGAAACCAGGTTTATTTCCTGATAGCTATGGCACAGAGCAGACAGGCTTAATTTAAGGAAAAGTGTGCAAAGTGCTTAGCATTACCAAAACAACAAAAAAAGTCAAAACACAACACAAAGAAAAATCCCACAACCAATTTCTTGAAATAGTTAAAAATGTAGTAAGGTAAATGACTCCGACAAACTAAAATCCAATAGGAAAAACCCTGAGATATGATTTTTTTAAGTTTTAGGACAAAAATCACCAGCACAATATAACCTAGAGGCAATTTCATGTAGACGGCACCGGAGTTGAGGTTGAATACTTCAAGTGTGTTGTCCCAGTCAAAAGAACCGATTCAGAAACCTAAACTTAGACCAAAAGTCTAAGTTTAGACCTGAAGTCTAAATTTAGACCTACAGTCACACTTTACTAGTAGTAAAATTAGACTTTTGGTTTAAACTTAGACTTCAGGTCTAAACGAGGATTTTTGGTCTAAGTTTACTTTTCTGAATCAGGCCCTAAGTGCCTCATTTATGAAAAGTGACGCTTCGCTGCGTGAAAACAGCGACGCGTCACTTTTCACTGCACCCTCCTTACAGCACCAGTGATGCATCATATTTACAGTATGACGCATCATGGCGCAAGGAGTTACAGGTACGTCAGTATTTCTGACGTATCTGTATGGCGCAAAAGTGACACATTGCTGGAGTGTGTCACAAAAGTGACGCAACTCCAGCAATGTGTCCTTTCACATTGGGAAAGCCCCATGTGAAAGGGCCTGCGTCAGTCTTACGCCTGTTGTGAGGCAGGCATAAGAAATTGACGCATTTGTGTCCTAGAAGTGGTGCAGTGAAATCTTATAGATTTCACTGCACCATTTCTATGACCCTTTCTTGCGCTAGAACGCCCCCCCCTGCATACATTATACCAGGCGTAGGTATCATGTAGCGCAGGGGTTTATAAAGTGACGCATCTACCTAGATGCGTCACTTTGTAAATATGGTGCAACAACGTACATTTTTTCCGCTGCTGGTCCGTCACAAAAAGTGACACACCGGCGGCGTAAAAGTGACGCACAGCCTCATAAATGAGGCCCTAAGTTTTTACTTTCTGACTTTGGACCTGATTTAGAGTTTGGCAGTCAGGTTACTGTGTCACAAATGCAGAGGTTATCCCGTCCACCGTATTACAAATCCAATTTTATGGAAACCGAAAACCTCCAGCAGGGCAAAGTTATAGGCTGTATTCATCGAAGCCTGTTGTGTCGTAGATGGGCGGCCACTTTTTTCACCCAGCCACAACACCAAATATTATTTGTGATTTACACAGCTACACAAATCAGATTTACCTGGATTTGTGTGGGATTTTCAACAAAAAGTAATGCAAGGCAGTGCATAGGTATGCATTCCTAAAGCAACTTTCTTTGCTACCCTGCGCTGCGTGAAATGTAGATAAATTTGGCCCTATATCCTTAGGCATTTATATCAAGGAGGAAGGGATATTCGTCACAGTGCAATAGAGTAACCCACTCGCTAATTTCTAAATCAGTCCCTAAATCTGTTTTTTGCATCTCAGAATTCTCCAAGGGGCAAGCTGGAAACTGTATCCGATTAATTTGCCTCAAAATTAAGCTCATGTGCTGCTGATTCCCACTGAAGCTCCAGAGGTCTTGGATGTGGAAACTGTTCTAACTCTTAAATGTTCACACTTTCTGGAGCATCTTGTATTGCTGTTGTCTAAAGATCCCAAAACATAATGGACAGCATTTAGGGGCCACAAATCACCCCACCAACAGGGTCATGTCTAGAACCAGTTGCAGCTGGACAGCAGGTCACTCCAGGCCAAAGGCCCTTGCAGCTTTTTGTTTCCTCTAGCCACATAGGTCAAACAACTGATCACTGGAGTCTACTTCTTTATAGTCCTGTGTACAAGTGAGAGCGGGTCCAGCCACTCAGGTCTCCACACATATCACAGACAACTGGTCCAATAGTCTTCTGTTCTTCGACAGGTCTAGATGCGTTCTAATGAGCTGTGGGTGAAGTGCCACTTTGAAAGGAAACACTAGCCAGTGGGTGGGGTGACTCTTGGACATTCCCTAACCAATGAGAAAAAAGTTCCTATAGGCAACCCTTCTCACTTTTGCAGCATTTCATCTTTGACTTGGTAGAAACTATACCACATTGCACTATTACCTGACAACTCCAATCTTTCCATCCTTCGAGCCTCTTGGTCTGCCAGCCAGGGGTGTGTTTAGGAAAATGAGTCTCCTGCTCCTCAACCACGCCAAACTGGTCCTGGGACAAGGTCCTCCTCGCCCTAGACCGGTGCCAAGCTGGTTATGGATGTTCAAGGAAACAACATTTTATCTACCCCAGGTCACCCTTTAAAGCTATCTATGAGTGGGTTGACCTTGCCCTTGTTGCTTTCCAGTTAGTGAAGTTTCTGTTTGCCTACAGGTTGTAAAGCTAAAGTAATATTTTCTTAGTCAGCTTAGTGGATGGTTCATCGTCTGCGGCAGTCCACAGGTGATATTTTACTTGTCCAGACCATTGGTGTATTTTCCTGTACCTTGTAATATGGCCTTACTAGAAAGTTAAATATGCCAATTAGGAGTTAGCAAGCTCTGTCATGTTTCAGAGTCACATCACATTTATTGGGGCCTGGAAAGCAGTGCTACAGTGTGCAGAGTTAAAAAATCAGCATCAGCAATCCACAAAAATAGGGGTGACAGCCACAAAATGCTGGGTGCCGAGCCAAAGGTAATGGACAGCCGATCAAGCCAATGTATTAAGCAGGATCAGACAAACAAGGCAATGTCTGAAGAGAGATAACCAAAATCCCCATGTTGGACTTGGCCCTCTGCAGGGTCACCCTCAAAATGTTTGCCCTCACTCCTCCTATTTTTGCTGAATTCTTTTCTGTTGGGCTTAGGACTCTGTGCACATTACCACTGCTAAGCTGTGCTAAAGTGCTTGCGCTCACACCCTATAAACATGGTAACATTAACTTACACCTCATAGGCATATTTAGTTATATGTCCCTAGTAAAGTGCTATATCACATAGCCAGGACCTATAAATGAAATGCTACTACAATCGGGCCTGAAGCACTTATTAGGCCAATTACTTAATTAAAAATGAACTCATTACAGAATGTCACAGGCCTGTCATAACTTGCTTAAAGCAGTTTTAAACTGCCAATTCAACTTGGCAAAATAAACCCCTTGCCAAATCTTAAACTCATTCATCATCACTATGGGTAGCTCATAGGTAAGAGTGCATTGTAGGTCAAAGGTTGGACATGTAATTTTAAGTTTTACATGTTCTGGTAGTTAAAAATGAACACATTTTTCACAATTATGAGGACTCCCTCTCCCATAGGATTAAATTGGGTTGGCTTATTACATTTAATAAGTGCCAACTTTGATCGGGAACAGGTGATGATTTCAAGTTTGGTGTCTGAGAAATTGTAATTTACAATCCTCGTTAATGGTAAAGTCAGATTTTTGAGCTACTATTTTGATAACTCCCCTTTTAGAAAGTTGAAATTTTTCTGCACTAGCTATTTCGTGCCTGCATCCTGTTTCTGGGTCACATGACTAGATGTAGTTGTTCCTCCCAGACAGCCACATAATAGATGTATATGGGGTGACTAGATGGGCCATCATTAGCAGAATCGGTTAGCAGGGATGGGCCTAGCCCCACTTCAAATCAATAGGTTGTGCCCTACCTTCACAAAAGGTACTTGTCATCAGTGCATTGTTCAGGCAGCAAGGCTGGAGACACGGTAGGGGACGAATGAAACTTCAAGCACTTTAAAGGGAATTCTCTACAAACTTCTCCTACTTCAAAGAAGGTACCAAGTGTAAAAATCGGATCCTCAGACCCACTCTTTAGTTCACTTTCTGAACCTGTGGACGGACTCTCCGAGGACTGCCTGCTACTGTGTCCTGTTATGTACTTCATGGGACTGCTTTGCTGCACGTGAAAAGTCCACTTTGATGCCTGAATCCTTCCTTGAGCCCTAAGGGGCTTGCCCTGCGGCTTGCACCCTAATCCACTTTTGATCCCAGGAATATCAGAGTGACTCCAAGGGCTAGTTGACAGGCCTACTCATCGGAGTCTCAGAGACCAAAAAGCTCCAACCATTGTGAACCTGCAATGGACCTAGCCTGAGTGGGCCCCAACCCTCCAAATGGTGACTCCCCAGTCCTGGACCCATGAGAGTGGTGCTAGAGGTGCCCGGATAGCCAAAATCTAAAACTGGTTTCATAGAGCATGTTTGTCTGAAAACTGGTCTGAGAACCGAGGGGAAACTGGGACCAACCTGCTCATCTAGTCCCACAAGGTGCATCGCTGGTCATTCTTTTCTGCAGCAGCAAATCCTGTTCAGTGGTCCTTTTGTAGAAGAACTATTTAGCCTCTTAGAGGCATCGTCAGCTACAGCCTCCAGCATCAACTTCCAAAAAAGAGACTAAGTCTGAGCAATGAAATCTTCAACAGGACTTTGTTCATCAGCTCCCCGATGGCAACGCCTCCTCCTCAGACAACATCTGCAGCATTGCTAGGCTGAACCTCTACCTTCTCAGAATTTTTTTTCGAAGTCCAAATGTGAGTACCGACCTGGCCCCAATCCTGTTTTTGTATCTGACTCATGCTCCTTTGCAGTGGGCCATGTTTTTCGACTTTGATGTATTTGCTCTTTTAGGCACTAGTTTTTACCTATAAGTAAAAACATTGATAACTCCTCTTCTACTTCATAGAATGCTGTTGTTTTGGTTTCTAACTTAGTGTGGGGTTTTTCTTGTGTTGTGTTTTCACTTCATTGCTGTTAGTGTGCTGTATGATTACGTTACGTATTGCCTCTAAGTTACTCCTAGCTGCTTTTGTACCAAGTGAAGCACAGGTTAATTCAGTGACTTTTGTGGTTCACTCTGACAGGGATTGTGGCTGTTGCTTGAGCAGGGTTAACACCCAACTCACCCAACAACCTAAATTCTTCCAGCTCTTTTTAAAGCAATATGTGTCTATGCTGTTCAGCATGTGCTATCTGAGGTGGTGACATTAGGTCTTCCCAGACAGCTAAAATGATCTGTAGTCAGACCTAAAAACATGAAATGCCTTCTCAGTTAGGTTTTGTTAATGTTTGGGGTCACGTTTATTCAACTATTTAAAATATTTAGGGCCCAATTTATCATTATTTCATGCAGCGAGACACTTAGCTGCACTGTGCTCCCTGAAAGGGAGAGGGTGGGAATGTGACATATCTATCAATATAAGGCGCATTTCTGCTCTCTGCCTGCGCTGACGCAAAAACTGCTACATAGCGCCAACCTAGGCGCACATGCACCATTGCCTGCGTTATCACCTTGGGTGCTCATGACGAGGTCAGCTCGTCATGAGCTCCGGCGCTCTCGTCATGACTGCGCCCGTTCCGTGGAACGCTCGCACGCTGGGCTGATTCCCCTGCTGTGCTGAACGTTCCATGGGAATGGGTGTGGCCATGACGAGCTCAGCTCGTCATGAGCAACGGAGAGCCGTAGCTCATGACGAGCTGACCTCGTCATGAGCACCGGGGCACTGTACCCCCCCCACCCCCCTGCCCCCTAGCACAGTGGCGGAAACAGCCCCGCACGGAAGGGGTTAAAGGCAGTATTGTTTTTGTGCAGGGACACCTTTCTGCACAAAAACCATCCTTTAAGGCTTTTTTCTTAATTCTACACATGGAAAGAGGAAAATTCAAGGAGAATGAAGATATTTTCCCTTGGTATGCCTCCCCTGGGAAGGCATAGCATTCTGACCCATTCACAGGTTTACCAGTATTTATTTGCAAATCTGGGAATGCTTCAGCATCCAATGGGAGGATGTATAGGAACACCCACGGTCCAAACATGAAACCCCTCCCTGGGGCAAAGTAACAACAGGCAGTTACTTGCACTGCCTTGCATTACTCTACATTTACCACGCACCATAAGGCCATGCGAGGTAGCTTTGCATGGCTTGATAAATCTCACCTAGGTTTTGCGTTGCCCTTGCATTACCGTGCGTGGCGCAAGGGCAACACAAAACTTTTTTTTTTTTTTAGTTTCAAAACCTTTATTGTAGAATTAAAGCATGGTACATCAATGCAATACAGTCGGGCAATTGAGTATGACATATTTCACAAAGTGCGGGCTTCTTCCCATGCTAAACGTAATACATGAAATAGCATCTTTTTGCAAAAAGAACTAGGCGTTTAACCCCAAACCCACCCCTCGACAGTACCCTAATTAAAATGAGCATATCTGACGCAAGTAGCACATCTGAGTCCAAGACAAATTGATTGATTATGAACGACCCCTGTTACTTTCAAACAGTCAATTCAAAAGCTTAAACAGCTAGGCAACACAAAACTTTGATATGGCCATTAATGTTTCACCCGGAATGGTCAACACATATGCAGTTTTCTGGTTTGCATGATAGTTCAAATTAGTGTGAGGCTCGTAGACTCATGAGTTTAACTTGGGACGTTCTTAAAATGGGATCTTCTCAAAATGTTATAAGCAATTTATTATGTCAAACCATTGCCAGCATGTGTATCAATAAATTCTACTCTGCGTTGGTATTACAGATGATGCAAAAGTGTCATAACCGTCCAAACCCTTTCTTTCGTTACCCTTGTCACCACTCTGTATGATTCGAGCATCCTGATTGAAAAATAAAATTAGAATGCAGTTATCATCAATAAAGGTATTTACAAGTCAGTCATACAAACTACGAAAGTAATACAGCCCTGAATAAATCCATACTATTAAAATAATATAATGTAAAGTCATTAGGCTGGAACAGAACAAAGCAAATAAACAGTGAAATGAGTTTCTGCAAGTAAATGGATGATCACAATATTTTAGGTGACTATTACGGTTTCATTCGGTATTTGATTTTTTTCCACACTTAACAAGAATAATGATTGTGTTGTGTCACCTGGAACGTGTTATTTTTTTCTGCCCACTGAAGAGGACTTTGTGCTAGGTCGTAGATAAATCGGTGGGTTCTAGTTGTGCAGGAGTTGCCTGCCATCTAGTGAACATAGATTGTAATTAATTTTGCCTAATTCTTTTAGAGAGCGCTTTGAACATTGTAGAAAAATGAAAGCACGAAAAAATAGATTTTTCATTAACATACTGCACCTAGAATCAGCTTGAATGCATTCAGTTCCACATGTTCATACAAATGGACTGAAATTAGTCGGGTCAAATGGACAGAAGCTGGTTCAATGAGTTCGGAACTAAAACATTTATTATATCTGTGTTTAGAATGTGCTTGATTACCTATGAATTAAATATGTGGGTATTGAATTGTACGTGAAAATAGTATTTAGTGATGTTTCCTCTTAGTACTGTAAGTAATTTAACATTTTCCGTTGTAAATTAATTTAATAATTATTTAATTTATATAAGGGATAAAGTACGCCCTTTTGCAAATTAATTTAATTATAATGTTTTGTATATGAGATAAAGTAAGTCCTATCGTCCATGATAAAGATATTGCAAGTAACAGAGGTTCTTTTTGTTCAATATCTTTATTTTTAAAAATTAAAAGTTCATAAAATTATAATAAAATGCAATACATCAGGTTAAAGTAAGCAATAAGTAATGAAAACAATTAGAAAAATATAAACACTAATATAGAATCCATGTTAGAAAGATAACAAAATCACAAATAGTACTAAATCAAAGTATATAATTTAAAAAATAGTCCATATTAGAATGATAACAAAAAATTAGCTGTATTGCATATTATCCAAAAAATATCAGAAGGAGAAGAAAAGAAAAGAAGAGCGAAAGAAGTTGAACAGGGAAAGCAGGAGGAAAGAGGATGAAAGAGAGAGGGGACGATATACAGATAAATAACATGCTAGGTAACTGGGTAGATAAATAATTAGATAGATAAATAAATAAGTGATAACTTATAGATGGAGTCACCAATGCAGTGGAAAAGTAAAATTAAATTAAGAAGACAAAAGGATATTGGCCTACCAAACCTTGCGAGGACAGTTTCATGTACTTATCTAAAGACCTCCAAATCTTATTAGAGATGAATGGAGTAACATGTTTCTCTTCAACAGAAGTATGGGCCCCACGAAGGAACGATACCCAGGCCCACCAAGTATGATAGGACAGGAGATTAAAAGATTTTCCACTGGATTAGTGGCGAAGTGCATGCAGCCCACGGACCCAATAAAATCGTAAGTAACGAGAGCTCCACTGGAGTATCAAAGATTAGTGAAAGATGTTTCGGAATTAAATCCCAAAAGGAATGTAGTAACGAGCATTCAAAAAACATATGCGGGTGAGTGCCTGAGACCAAATTGCAAGTCACCGAGGAGTTCCAGGACATAATAGAAGTACGAGTTATTTGATGAGGCTGTGGATCTCTGACTTGAAGTATCCTTATAGAGCACAGAAGAAGGTTTTATTTCTAACAATAGATGGTCACACCATCTCCTTTCCCATAAACCACTTAAAATCTTGGTGCATTGCTCTTTCATATGAAAGAAAGAGCATGTTTACAAACATCACAAATAAAAATAAAGAGCAGTATTTACCATGAAGTCATGCACAGCAACGCAGCAAGCCACCTTGCCGCTGCAGCAGTATTGATTGAGGTGGTGTCTGCCAGGCCATGCCTAAATGGACAACCCTGCTGATCTGCCGCCTCAGGGCCGCTCTCCTCCATGATCACCCATGTCTCTCCTATGGGTCCCTCCTCCCCACCCCACTCCTGTTCTCTTTCTTCCACTCTGTTCATTATATGTGATGTGTCTCATTTAGCCCTGTGGCTCCCACTTTCAACCTCTTCTTCCTGTTTCTTGCTCTTCTGATCCTTCTTCTTTTGCATGCTTACCCTCTGCTCTCTTCTCCCCCACTTACTGCTGTTTACTGATGTTTGGGGTGGTTATATCCTTGTGTTCGATAATCTTGCACTGATATTACAGATTTTAATTGCGCATTGCCCTACCGCCCTTTTTGTCCTTTAATGTACCCTTGATATATATATATATATATATATATATATATATTACCTACTGGCGGTCGCCAGTAGGTAGTTATAGTTAGGACTGATTATCCATAGGAAATCCTCAACATTCTATTGGCAATAACTTTGGCGTCGATTGATGAATCTTCTTGAAATTTTCCAAACCTTTGGCCAGCTCAGTTCCGCTCCTTCCCTTAAAGTTTGGGGTTGATTGGTGAAGCGGGGGCTGAGAAAAAAGGGGGTCCCATGCAATTTCCCATAGGACCTTTAGCCACGGCTACAGCTCGAACGGCTGAACGGAATTACACCAAATGTGGCCGAGAGGTAGTCTTCAGTTCCGACTTGTGCCTTTCGCATATCTGATGTCAATCTGATCAGTAGTTCCTTTGAAAATTACAGTTAAAGTCATTTATATATCAATGGGCGCGGAGGATCCGCGGATTGTGCGAGGATTGGCCTTGTAGGATATGCGCACCGTCCCGATCACGCGCTCAATTCTAATTGGCTGCCAAGCGGTTGTAAACATTCGAAATCAGGAACTGTTGGCAGCCATTTTGTGCCTCGGTAGAAGTGAGGCTGAGGAAATCATTTTAATATGTGTGGAACGTGTGAAAAAAGGGGCAGAGTAGACACACCCTGACCCCCTAGGCCTGCTCGGGGGGGGTCACATAAGGACCCTTAGGGCCAAAAAAGTAAGATAGTATTTTTCTTTTTAAAAAAAAGTCGCGGGATGTTCGAAGGATCCGTGCATTTCGCCACCGAAAAAAAAGAAGCATGTATTTTTGAGATATACATCAATCTTATGTGTATAGATGTTGAGTGGCTCTAAAAAGAGCTCGTGTGTTTGTTGCGAGATTTTAGTACTTACAAGTAAGTACCGATGCAGAGTCTAAAGTTCATGAGAAAGACTCTGTTCCCTTCATCTGTAAAATGTACAGCATCTCTCCTATAGATGCCATGCATATTGAAACGCAGATTTTTGTGGTATATGGACACCATTCTATAGTCTCGGAGAAAAGTAGAAACAGATTTATTCACATTTTTTCCTAGCTTTCTCAATCTGTGAACAAAATAGATTGGAGTAGTTCCATTTTTGCCTTTGGCATATGTTAGAATAGACAAAGGGAGTTTGGGGGAAAAGTGAAATTAAAACAGAAAATAAATGATTGGTTGTTTGACAACATTCTACACAGAAAACTAGGGTGCAGTTTTATTTTTTAAAAGCATGATTCTTATTGGTTATCAGAACGTGATTGAAAATAACATTACGTAGGATAAGGTAGTATATTGAGAAGTCGAGCACACTTGCTGTTTTCTTTAGCAACATTGTGTGATGAACTTTTGTGTTCTTCGGGATCCAGTATTGCTTTTTTGCATGGGTAGATGCTAATTTGTATATGGAAATGCAATCTGCTTTGGATTTTGAAAGTGAGAATCGATTTCACTGCTCTGTCTTCTAAAATACAAACTATGTTTACTATGGGAGGGTGGGAGTCGTGAGAGTCCCACTCTGTCAAGCAAACAGCATTATACTGGGGGTAGGCACCCCGGGACACTGCAGGAGCCGGTCATAGTAGTTTCCAGGGCCCTCGAGGGCACCAGGTGGAGGGCCATGCAGTCTGCCTCCCGTAATACACAAATTCTCAGGTGTGGTGATTCCCGGAGCTTGAGGGGGGTTGTTGAGGCTCACAAACTTGTAATTTTGTAAGGGGGGTTGGATGCGAAAGTGGTGCAAGGGGGTTGTAAATCTGGTACACAGTGTTTTGTTTTACTTTGCTTTCCTTTCTGTCATGTAGAGGATCCAGGGTAAATATAACGGTTTCTGTACAGCCAGTAACTTTTAACCCTACCCCCAAACAGCTTTCTGCCTGTTACTATAGTAACAGTTCATGGAACACTTACGTGAGCACAGAGGTTATAAGTTCACCACACTACGTTGCTAATGGTGCAGTACTTTTTATTCTTTTGAATTGGAACCATAAGTTGTAGCTGTCCACTCTGGTAAAGATCTGGTGAAGAGCTAGCCTCAGAATTATACTTCAAATTATAAATATAATTTCTATTATGGACTGCTACCACCACAAAAAAAAGACGTATGTACTTTTAAAATTAACTTTTATTAAAACAATAAATAACTGGAAGTATAACTAAATGATAACAATACAATAAATAACTACAACCATAACTTTAACAAAACAATATAACAACAAACAACATATAATCTGTGTTGGAACTGGCCCTTCTTGCAGGGTCATCCTCAAACTTTTTGCTTCTTCCTCCCTTATTTTTCCTGACCCGTGGCTGTTGGCAATAGGACTCTGCACACTTTACCACTGCTGATCAGTGCTAAAGTGCATATGCTCTCTGTGTAAATTGTTATTCTGATTGGATATACATGTTTGGCATATTTGGATCACCATGAAGTCCCTAGTAAAGTGCACTGGGTGTGCCAGGGCTGGTAATGACAAATGCTACTAGTGGGCCTGCAGCACTGATTGTGCCACCCACAGGAGTAGCTCTAAAATGGTGTCTCAGGCCTGCCACTGCAGTGCCTATGGGCAGTTTAGAAATGCCATGTCCTCCTGGTCAGTGTCCCCACTGACCAGGCCTAACCCTTCCCTTTTCGTGCACATCAGTCACCCCTATGGAAGGCCCAAGGTACCCCCCGGGGCAGGGTGCAGTGTATGTAAAAGGTAGAGCATGTACTAGTGCAGGTGACATGCTCTGGTAGTGAATGGCAGCCATTTTCGTTTTTCACTACTGTAAGGCTATCTTGCTCCATAGGTTAACATGGGGGATGCTGGCTACAGTGGTTAACAGCATTTCTTCCCATAGGAACAAGATAGGACATAAGTATCTAGTATCCCTGAACTCAGAATTTAATAACACATCTTTTAGGAAAGGTTGTTTTTAAATCCTGTGTTTGAGAACAGCACTTTTAGAAAGTTGCTGTTCTCTTGTCTGACCCTTCTGTGTGCCTGGGCCTGTTTGTGTATTGACTGTCTGGTTTGAGAGTGACAGGGGCTGGGGAATTCCCCAGGAGGATGGATGAGTCAGCACTAGGCTGAATGACTGCATTTGCAACTGGAGTGGTGGGAGGAGTTAGCACCTGGGCTGAATAGGGCTGTGCCTGCCTTCCACAATGCTGGCTCCACCCCCCTGCTGGGCGGCTGAGGACCCTGCCCCTCACTCTGAAAGGAAAGATGCAGCCAGCAAAACAAAGTGCTCAGGATCCACCCAGAACTGGTTTAGACCGGGCTCAGGGCCCACATGCACCAAGAGAACAAAGACTTTAGGGGTATAAGTACAGGACCCCTGACAACAGAAAATTAGATCATCCTGGAAATCAAGAAGGAACCTCTGCCAAGGAGAAAGCTGAAACTGAAGAAGGAAGACTGTCCTGCTGTTGCTCTGCTGGACTGACCTGTTGCTTTGCTGCCAAGGAGAGGGGAAGGACTTTGCTTTGTGCTGTGTCCCCTTGCTTGAAGGAATCTCCAAGGGCCTGAGAAGAGCTGGCTCCCTGTTTTGAAGTCCCAGGAACAAAAGGACTTCGCCCCCAGCTTCCCTGAACTCTGCTGAGAGAGTTCTGTCCTTCCTAGAGTGCTTGATCCAGTTGTGGGGCCTCTGGAAGTTGTACCTGAGCTGGGAAGCTTGAAACTAAGCTTGAGTGACTTTTGAAACTGAAAAGTGTCGCATCGCTCGCTTGCGGAGCGCATCCCCGACAGTGCGAGAAGTTTCCCGCCGCTACGGAGGTCGAGATCGTCGCAGCGCCTGACGCCGCTGCCAGAGACGTCGCATCCTCCGTTTGCGGGACGCACCAGACCGGTGCGGGAGAATCGAACATCGCTGCGAGTATCGTTGCAGAGCCTGTCGTCGCTGGGTGAGATCGCCGCACCGCTTGCTTGCGGACCGCATCACGTCGCTGCGAGCATCGTCGCAGAACCATCGCATCGAGGAGCTGCAAGAGAGAGGATCACCGCTGGACCGCGCATCGTCGCCCCGGAGATCGTCGCAGCCCCTACGAGATCGTCGCATCGTGCCTTTGCGAGAACAGACTTCCTACGGAACCTACGCACCGGAATCCATACAAGTGGCCTTCCTCCCCATACAGACCGGATTTGTCGCAACACGCCCGCTGCTGCAGCGGGGCTGTCGCAAACGCCTCCCCAGGGTCTCAGGAGCAACTCATCACTTGTTTTCCACCGCACCAGCTTCTGCTTTTGGAACTTTGTTGCAACTAAAAGGTACTGTGAGTAAACGTGACGCAACTGTGAACTTTTCACTCATCAGTAGAGAATTCTATCGCAACGTAGAGAATTCTAACGCAACCTTAAGAACTCTTTTTGAAACCATATTCTTGAACTGTGTATGTTGGATTTTTGTCGTTTTGGTCTTGTGTAGTTTAGATTAAAATACCTTTATTTTTCTAAACTGTTGTGGAGTCAGTTTGTGGTGTTTTCACTGTGTTGCTGTGAGTGTTGGTACAAATACTTTAAGCATTGCCTCTGGTTAGCCTAGACTGCTCATGCCAAGCTACCTGGAGGGTGAGCAGGGGTTATCTCAGAGGGTTATCTCCTTGCCCTGACTAGAAGCAAGGGTCCCTATTTGAACAGTGGTACCTACCTCTGCCAACTAGAGACCCCCAGATCTAACAATATGGAAGTAGTGTAAGTAATCTGCCAAACAAAAAAGAAAATTAGTGTTTAAAATTAGATCGATGTGACTAAATGAGGTCACACATTATACGTCAAAGTAACACTTGAAGATATTTTCTATTTTTTTTGTGTGCAGTGTACCTGATAGATTTCACTTATCTTATAGGCTTGCATTCAAATGGTGTCTGTATGGAAGTGCCTAGAGCGTCATATTTATATTACAGATGAACAGGTCATTAAAATGATTCACAGATGAGACAGAATTAGGTAAGAGATGAAGTCATTATGCAGGTCAATTTTTTTTAGGGCTTATTTACAAAACTCTTGTGCCACTTTTGTGTTACTTTTATCATGTTGAAAGTGACGCACAAGTGGCGCAAGGAGTTTGTAAATAAGCTATTTTATTTCTAATGCATTTAATTGGACGTATTGAATATCTAATCCGGTCTGCTTACTTTGTGTAAACACTGTGGCCAACAGAGTTCACAACTTGAACTCCCCTTTGGTTTGTTACTTGCCGGATATGCAAGACTGCTTTCAAGAGGAGACCCCAATAAAGAGTACTGATGTGGATCTGCAAGTTTGCAGAAGGACTTGCAGACTAAGAATCCAGACAACTTTGGAAGGGAAGAGTTAAGGATCTAGAGAGAGGCTCCTTCTGCTGCATGAGAAGGCCCAAGTACCAGTGGAGCAACACCGTCAACCTCTACTGCACAGCCTAATATTCGTTCCTAATTTGAAACCCTTTAAGAGAAAAAGTAAGAAGGTTGGGAGCTTTGTATGCCATTCTAATACCTAATCATCCATTAGCCATACAGAGATCCACCATGTATCAGACTCATCCGTACAAGTGTAAATTGGACATTATCTGATACCAAAAAACCCTCAAGTACTTATATGTTACTTTGTAACTTTGTCGACTACTCACATCGAGAGTATTTACCTTAACGTTATTCATTAAAAATTTGTGAATCTGCATGGTTCAGACAACTAGTAAATGCCATATTTGAGACATCGGTGTGATCAGCTGGAAGAGGAGTATATACTTTTTTCAACCTCTGCAATTTGCTGTTGATTTATGTAACATTCTGCAAACTGAAAAAGAGTTAAAAATGTATATATTGTACATATGTCCAAGATTAATTTTAATGTACATAAAAACATTTGTTCACAATAGGATTGGGGTTGAAAAGCAATCATCAGAGGTTATATTCGGCAAGAAAAATAGGAAATAGCATTGCATTATACAAATGTTAGGCCGAGAATAGTCACTCACTTCATTTACAAAACTCCTGGCCTTGATCTGACAGCATATGGAGAACAGTCAGTGGATCTGGTATGTCGAGTGGTTGACCACCATCTGGTATAGTGCATGGGCAGGAATAAACAGTTTGTGGCGACCAGTAGGTTTTATGGTTGAGATAGCTGTATAATGAGATAGAACAGGGGACAAATCAAGTTTAAGGTTATTAAAAAACTTGGAGAGCATGTTAAAATACAACTTTGGCCTATCGATTACATCTGCAGTGCATGGGGAGGAAGTAGCAAGCGGTGCACTACTTAAAAAAATTAAAGGCGGCAGGATTAAGGGATTTGTCCAGAAACATCGCCTACCAAGGCAAGATATTGGAGGTATAAGAGCTGGAAACAGTGCTAAAATACAGCATTACTGAAAACATTACTTTTCCAATGCATGGGGCACGTTACGCACTACTTACACGAGAAAAACTACATCGCATTAAGTTGAACAGCACGTAGCACACTGCTGCGGGAACGGCCACATGGCGCTTGGCAAATTAAAGAAACGTGGCAGGATTAACTGATTTGCACAGAACAAAGGATAGCAAATCAAGTTTAATGTTATTAAAAACATGGAGAGCGTGCTAAAACACAACATTGACCAATCAATTACATGTGCAGTGCATGGGGAGGAAGTAGCACGTGGGGCACTACTTACAAAATTGAAGGCGGCAGGATTAAGTGATTTGCCTAGAAGCATCGCCTAACAAGGTAAGATATTGGAGGTATAAGAGCTGGAAACCGTGCCAAAATACACTATTGCTGAAAACATTACTTTTGCAATGCATGGGACATGTGACGCACTACTTACACGAGAAAAACTACATCGCATTAAGTTGAACAGCACGTAGCACACTTTTGCAGGAACGGCCACGTGGCGCTTGGCAAATTAAAGAAACGTGCCAGGATTAAGTGATTTGCACAGAGCTAAGGATAGCAAATCAAGTTTAACGTTATTAAAAAACATGAAGAGCATGCTAAAATTCAACATTGGTCAATTGATTACATGTGCATTGCATAAGGAGGAAGCAGCACGTGGCACACTACTTACAAAATTAAAGGTGGCAGGATTAAGTGATTTGCCTAGAAACATCGCCTACGAAGGTAAGATATTTGAGGTATAAGAGCTGGAAATCGTGCTAAAATACACTATTGCCGAAAACATTACTTTTGCAATGCATGGGGCACGTAACACACTACTTACACGAGAAAAATGACATCGCATTAACTTGAAAAATACATAGCACAATGATGGTGATTTTAATTTTAATTTTGACAAAATTGAAGACAATGATACAGCCGCCCTTCAGGCATGTCTAACAACATTCGGATTTTCCCAGCTAGTGAAAGCCCCTACTCATGAAGGAGGCCACACATTGGATGGCATCTTTACTAATCTAAATGATTTACAGATTTCAGCTATCTTCCCCATTATTTGGTCAGATCATTTTGTTATAATGGCCAACCTAATCAATTATGCCCCAGGAATAGCTATGGAAAATGACAACCATCGCCAGACCTTCCTGGATTGGAAAAATATTGACAACAATAGCTTACAATCACTTTTGATTAAAACCAGTCCATCTCTGTCAAAGGATGCTAAAATGGCTATTTCCCAATATAATGAGTGGGTCGCTTCCGCGACCACTCTATTGGTTCAGTCAAAACAATGCTCCCGAAACAGATCATCCCCCTCTGCCCCCTGGTACTCGGAAACTTTAAGGACACAAAAGCAGTTGTGCCGGAGGAATGAGAGGAACTGGCGCAGACACTATTCCGAAGAGGTTAAAACAACATATAAGCAATCGGTCACTATATATAAAAATATGATCTTAGATGCTAAGAAGAAGTTCTTTTCAGAAAAAATTGAACTCTCTAAAAACTCAAGCAAGGCTTTGTTTGAGACCACTAAACAGTTGGCCGGATGCCTACCTAACCTACAACCCCCCTCTTCCCAATCATTTTGTGATGCATTGGCTAATTATTTTTATAACAAAGTCAATGACATTTACGCTGTCTTTGCCAATTGTGTAGAAACACAACAAAACATCGCTCCTGAGATGGGGAGCCCCTCCATAGCTGGCCCATCTCTCTCCCAGTTTAAAGAGGTCTCTATTAATCAGGTCAGGGACATTGTGTCATCCATCAAATCAGGCTCTGCCCTTGATCCCTGCCCTTTTAAAGTACTGCTCCCAGTCTCAGAAGTACTGCTTCCAGCTATTACAACCATCTGTAACACCATGATTAACACAGGTGTTTACCCCTCCGACCTAAAAAAGACGCTACTAAAGCCGCTACTAAAAAAACATAACCTGGATAGGAACGAGCTTAAAAATTACCGACCGATTGCCAATCTGCCTATCTTGGCTAAAGTTGTCGAGAAGGCCCTAAATACGCAACTATCAGCCTTTATAGAAACCCATAAGCTACTGGATGACTCTCAGTTTGGTTTCCGCCTAAATCATGGGACAGAGACGGCCCTGATCAAGGCTACAGAGGACATCAGAACCATTCGCGACGCGGGTGGTACAGCAGTCCTGATACTGCTGGACCTATCAGCGGCATTCGACACGGTCGATCACGCCATCTTGATCGACCGTGTCGAAGCACTGGGGATTAGACACAGGGCTAGGACTCTCCTGGCTTCCTTCCTTGCCGAGAGAACTCAGGTAGTCACCATAGGGCCTTTTCAGTCCACCACCCTGTCCCTGCCGTGCGGTGTACCTCAAGGCTCATCCCTGAGTCCGACACTCTTTAATATATATGTGTCGGACCTTGCCAAAACCATTCGTGCCCATGGGATGAGCCTTACATCTTACGCCGACGACACTCAGTTGGTTCTGGCCATCAGAAATGACGGCCCAAAAATCGCCAATAATCTCAATCTGGGCATGCAGGCCATAGGGAACTGGATGGCATCCAATTGCCTCAAATTGAACTCGGATAAGTCCGAGGTAGTCATCTTTGGAAGTTTAACCCCAGAATGGTCCTCCCGCTGGTGGCCACAGTCTATGGGTCCTCGCCCCATCCCTGTTAGCAAAGTGAGGAATCTAGGTGTCATGTTTGACGATCGTCTCACGTTTTTCCCCCATGCAAATCAGATTGCCTCCTCTGCTTTTTATAAGCTACGAATCATTAAAAAAATTCTCCCCTTCCTTCCGGTCTCTGCTGGTAAAACCCTGATTACGTCCTTGGTCCTGTCCACCTTGGACTATTGTAATGCCCTATTTCTGAATTCCCAAGAAAAAGTTCTCAATAAGCTGCAAACCATCCAAAATGCGGCTGCCAGACTGCTGGGTGATATCCCCAAGTTTCAATCAGTCTCAGGAACCATCAGAGAACTTCACTGGCTTTCCATCAGGAATAGATCCAAATTCAAAGCTTTGTGTATTTTTTATAAGGCGTTGCATAACCAGGGACGAGCCTTTCTTACGCAACAACTTGTTCCCTATCGGCCCACCAGATCCCTGAGGTCTTCTGACCTTCTCCAGCTGGAAATACCCCGTACCAAATTGGTTTCATGGGGCGATAGAAGATTTCTCGTTTCAGCACCCAAGCTTTGGAATACCTTGCCACTATCTTTAAAGAGCAGCCCCTCTTTGTGGTCTTTCCGAAAGCATCTTAAAACGTGGCTATTTGATCAATAATCACATCCCTCTCTAAGGCAGACCTCAGCAAATACTTAGCGCCAAGATGCCCGCGGGCCTTCGCTGCGCTTAACAAGTGTTTAAATAAATAAATAAATAAATAAATGCGGGAAGGGCCACGTGGCGCTTGGCAAATTAAAGAAACGTGGCAGGATTAACTGATTTGCACAGAACAAAGGACAAGAAATCAAGTTTAACGTTATTAAAAAAACATGGAGAGCATGCTAAAATACAACATTGGCCAATCGATTACATGTGCACTGCATGGGGAAGGCAACTTTAGAGATATAAAAAAGTAGGAAATCGTGCTTAAAAACAACATTGTCAAATCGAACAAAAATTTGCATTTACGCAGTATATAAAGATCTTTCATATTATTTAATTTAATTATTCTTAAAAAAAGTGCTCACCTACAAAGAAGTGGATACCAACACTATCAATGGCTGTGACTGCGGAATAGGAAAAGTTTGAGAAGGTTGGCAGGTTTTAAATGCTATGCAGAAGGATATTGGTTGAGCATGATGTCACTGGGTGTGAGAGCTGTGTTTGCGCATGTTGTAATTGAGCATGCGCAAATAAAATGAAATACGTTAGGAGTATATAGCCAGACGGTGGGATGTATTGTGCGCATACGTAATATTAACACGGATGTGCTACCACAAACGTGCATGAACAAAGTGAAGGCAACTCCTAGGTGGTACATACACAGATGGACTTCGGATGTCAATAGAACACCGGCTCCCGCAGGAGGCGGGGAGGCGGTGTGACAGTGGGGGAATTGAAGACCCTCGCACGGTCCCCAACGGTGAAGGCCACAATACATTTTTTGAAAGGCAGTCCCCGGGGAATGGGGTCCCCGGGGCCTTGAAGTGGCTTCAGTCGGGGGGCTATGAAGCCCTCCTCCATAAAATATTAATATATAATTAGCCATGCCTCGGGGGGTGGGGACCTCGGTGCCCGGAATTGACCAAGGGAGGGGGCCACGCGGCCCCCTTCCCATAAACAAATTGAATACGCATACTCCGCTTATTGTCATTTTACCATAAGCGCAGCCTTCCGATCACGGCCTGAATGCTAATTGGCTGTCAAGTGCTTGTCAACATTCGAAACTTGAAACTGTTGGCAGCCATTTTATGCCTCGGTAGAAGGGAGGCTGAAGAAGCGTGTGAAATGTGAGTTTAAAACGTGAAAAGGGGGAGACACACCCTGACCCTCTAGGTCTGCTCAGGTGGTTCCAGAAGGACCCCCTTGGCCCCAATTTATTTTTTGCGGTAAAATCGAAGAGATGCGCGTATGATCCGCGCATTCTAGCGATATTAAAAAAAACAAAAAAAGAGACGTGGGCTTCCGCACGTCTTTCGTAATTTGCATTCTTTCAACTGTTTAGAGGTGATGCAGCAGTGCTGGATTCAGGATCCACCACTGAGTAAGAAAAAGTAATAATAACACTATTTACCTGCTAAGTGAATTTCCTTTCATAGGCTGACATTTACGCGTTTCAGTTGCAAGTGTGTAGTTTTCGAACTTTAAAATATTCACCTTAAGTCTTCCGAAGAACGAATTCCGATTTATTAATTTGTTATCAGGAGAGAAACCAGTGCTACATCTTTTACACCAATTTATTTACAACAAGGGGTGGTGATGGATAGAGTCTCTGAATTAAGCAGAGTACTCTCACCCAGTCAAGAGATCAGGGCTAGATCCAACACCGTTTTTTAGCTCATTGCACCATCCCAGTTTCAGAACCTGGCTGTATGCAAATTAGTCTGTCCCTGGCCCAGTGCATCATGGGAACAGGGCAGACCAGACTACAAAAGCCAATTCTTACACTGGGAAGGAAACAAGCTTCTGGGGACCGGTTTCTGCCATTTCAGGCGTCTTCGGCCCGGCTTGCTTGAATCCTGATGGTGCAATGAGCAAGGGACTCACATCTGAGTATACCCTTCCACGCTTAGGGTGGACAAATTTATTTACAACAAGGGGTGGTGATGGACAGAGCCTCTGAATTAAGCAGAGTACTCTCACCCAGTCAAGAGATCAGGGCTAGATCCAACACCGTTTTTTAGCTCATTGCACCATCCCAGTTTCAGAACCTGGCTGTATGCAAATTAGTCTGTCCCTGGCCCAGTGCATCATGGGAACAGGGCAGACCAGACTACAAAAGCCAATTCTTACACTGGGAAGGAAACAAGCTTCCGGGGACCGGTTTCTGCCATTTCAGGCGTCTTCGGCCCGGCTTGCTTGAATCCTGATGGTGCAATGAGCAAGGGACTCACATCTGAGTATACCCTTCCACGCTTAGGGTGGACAAATTTATTTACAACAAGGGGTGGTGATGGACAGAGTCTCTGAATTAAGAAGAGTACTCTCACCCAGTCAAGAGATCAGGGCTAGATCCAGACTACAAAAGCCAATTCTTACACTGGGAAGGAAACAAGCTCCCTTTCTCACTGCTCCATCAGGATTCAAGCAAGCCGGGCCGAAGAGGCTGAAATGCCAGAAACCGGTCCCCGGTAGCTTGTCTCCTTTCTGGTGAAGAATTGGCTTGGTAGTTTGGTCTGCCCTGTTCCCATGATGCACTGGGCCAGGGACAGACTAATTTGCATATAGCCAGGTTCTGAGCTGGGATGGGGCAGTGAGATAAATAACGGTGATGGATCAAGCCCTGATCTTTGGACTGGGTAAGAGTGGTCTGCTTAATTCAGACACTCTGTTCATCACCACCCCCTTTTCTGTATCGTTTTTGGCCACTATAGGTGTGGCAGGGTATACTCAGACATGAGTCCCTTTCTCACTGCTCCATCAGGATTCAAGCAAGCCGGGCCGAAGAGGCTGAAATGCCAGAAACCGGTCCCCGGTAGCTTGTCTCCTTTCTGGTGAAGAATTGGCTTGGTAGTTTGGTCTGCCCTGTTCCCATGATGCACTGGGCCAGGGACAGACTAATTTGCATATAGCCAGGTTCTGAGCTGGGATGGGGCAGTGAGATAAATAACGGTGATGGATCAAGCCCTGATCTTTGGACTGGGTAAGAGTGGTCTGCTTAATTCAGACACTCTGTTCATCACCACCCCCTTTTCTGTAACATCTTTTACACCAGCACTGACCCTGAAAAGTAGTTCAAAGCATACTTACAAGTAACTTGTATTTCCTTGCATAGGAATCCCATTCCGATAAAAAAAATTAATAAATTTAGATTTGTGGGTCAGGCTCTAAGGAATGGGGTCCAGGGCCCCAAAAAAATAAAAAGAACGGTGGCCACACAATGTAATGTAATTTAAAAAATAAAATATCTAAAAATAAATAGTTTAAAAAAAATTGTAAATCAGTATCAAAAAAATAAATATAACAATAAATATATTTAAAAATTGTCATTTACAAAACCTTTAAAATTCACTGAAAAAAAACATAGGTTTCAGACATAGTATAGTTAGGAATTAACATTTAAAAAACCTCAGAAATTCACTGAAAATACCACAGGTTTCAGGGGTGTTATAGTTAGTTGGACATTTCCCTCTTACAATACCATTGATATGTAATATGTGACATCCTCACTGCTGATGATGTCACATATTACATCATTCATGACATGGTCAGTGACATCACTGATGACATCTCAAATGACATCACTGATGACATCACTGTTGAAATCATCCATGTGACAAACTGATACACCTCATCATACAGTAGCATAACCTTTAAACACTCATTATAAAATATGAAGAACCATATTTGAAACCATTGACACACCAGTACAAGATTCTAAAAACCCACTCAGTGATCCCTAGATCTACACACACATCTAAACACTTACCTATAGATTCACTCATACATGCTAACAAAGATCAATAGAACACTATTAAATATACTTATACGCCTACATCAACATTACACACTAGCACATATCCTATTCACTTATGTAGACATCCTACTCACTTATGCAAATAATTGTTCATACTTATATTTACTAAGCTACACACTTACACAAACACCACTTTATTTATTCATATAGATAGTAACTCATACTTAGTGTGTTATAAAATCACTATTACAACTATACAGTTATCCATATCTAACACATACAATAGCTGAGTCATATTTATACTTATTTATATACAACAATTGTCACATACACTGCCTTTTATATTTTTAGTTTGTTGGACATTTATCATTGAGAAATATATTTACTCATCACCACACCCATAAAGAGATTCACTCACCCAAACAACTGTTTCCACATACAATCTTAACCTCATATACCTATTCAATCAACTATTTACACATCTTTCGACAGTCACACACTTCCCACCCAACCACACTCACATTCATTCACTATCCCATACAAATACTCACTTAACTAATTAATAATTAATGTAGACTTTCACATACCTAGTAACCAACCTATGTAGTAGTTTACACAACAAGAGATAGAGTGATACATGTATTCACAAAGTTTAATCACTATCCCATATATTTAGTGAGACACTTTAAATTCGTCACTTAGACACTCAATCACTTTGCTACTAAATCCTCCATTCAGACACTTATACATCTACTCAGTGCTCAAGGCAGATTCCTATATATATATTTATAATACTTATTTAAATATCGAAGCAAACCACATTTACTGGATGATGTGATCAGTGATGTCATCAGTGATGTCATTTGAGATGTCATCAGTGATGTCAGTTACCATGTCATGAATAATGTAATATGTGACATCATCAGCAGTGGATTGCGTGTGCGTGAGTTATAGTTAGTACAACTAACTATAACGGGGGAATTTCAATACTAACTATAACACCCCTGAAACCTGTGGTTTTTTCAGTGAATAAATATATATATTTATATATATAGGGATCGAATATCCGTGGCCCACCTCTACAATCCACGTAAGCAGCGAGCGGCGAGATGTAGAACAGACTGCATTGCACTTCTGCCTCCACTCACACTGTGGCTTGGAGCGAGGGGTTGAAGCGTTGTTTGGGGACCGGAGGAGATGCTTTTGCAAATCATTGCAGGATATTGGACATCGAGTAACACCATTGTGAATCCTGCTCTCCGATATTTTCACTTTGATGCGTGTTTCCCCTGCTATACTTAATGGGACAGAGTGGATTCCTGGGACAATTAGTTCCTACGAACTGCGTGCGAGTGAGCCATCATGTGTGTGGAAGGGGGGGCGGAGCGGATCCCCACCAATGGGGAAAGGGCAGGATTGACTTATTCAGGTGTTTTCAATGCCTCCTGATAACTAACAGACATCTGAGGAAGGCCGACTGAGGCAGAAATGCATTACGCCACAATTTTGAATTAAAGCGTTTCCTAATTGTCCCCCGTTGTGGCCTCCACTCTTTCTTCTGGAGGAGGTATTGGGATATATATATATATATATATATATATATATATATATATATATATATATATATATATATACATATATATATATATACATATATATATATATATATATATATATATATATATATATATATATATATATATATATATATATATATATATCATAGGTTTCAGGGGCGTTTTAGTTGTAAATTAGTATTTAAAAAACCATTGAAATTCAATGAAAAACCACAGGTTACAAGGACGTTATATTTCGAAATTAACATTTAAAAAACCTTAGAAATTCACTGAAAAAACACAGGTTTCAGGGTCGTTATAGTTGGATATTTCACTCGCACAAAACCAGAGAAATTCGGCTGTTATAGTTAGTTGAGCTAACTATAACTTGCGCCCCCGCAATGCACTACTGATGAGGTATCATTCAAGACATAGTCAGTGACATCACTGATGACATCATGACATCTCAAATGATATCACTGATGACATCATCCATGTGATGATCTGATGCACCTCCCCACACCTTAATATAACCTTTGGTACACCCACTCTAAAATACAGACTACCATAGAAACACCAATACCAGTTACTGCATACCCACTCACTGATTCCTAGGTCTACACACACATCCACTTATTCACCCATAAAGTCACTCATTCATACAGTCACTCATCAATACAGCACTATCTTATGCACTCATACACCTGTAGAGACACTCACACACTGCCACACATCCAGACTTACTCACACACCTAGTCAGTCATGCAAAGAATCAATCACACTCCCATTTACTCACCTATATAGTTATACACACACCACCTCACTTATTCATACAGATACTAACACATACTTAATCACTGATACAAGCACCTACTCATCCATACAGCCACTCTCACAATCACTCAATCTTACATGTAGTCATTTATATACTCCAACACTCACATATACTGCCTTTCACATATGTAGTTACTCACACGTGTACCCCTGAGACATCAATTCACTCACCAACACACCCATACACACACTCACCTCCCCATATAGCCCTTCACAGATGCACTATTGAACCCATACACCCAGTGAATCACCCACTAACACATCTATGCACAGAGTCAGACACCTCCCACCCACCCTCACAGACACTCAGGCACCCATACAGATACTCAAACAAACACTTAATAACCCATATAGACACTCATGTAGCTACTCACCAACCCATGGAGCTGCTTACATACCAACTGACAGACTGATATAGACAATCACACAGTTTAGTGACTAACCCATGTATTCAGTAAGACATGTTTAATCGCTCACTTATACAGTCAGTCACGCACCTACTAAATCATCCATTCAGACACTTATACACCCACTCATTCGTCAATACACCTTGGCATATACATATATATATATAAAACATATTTAAACTTTACAGAAACGCACAGTCACTGGATGATGTCATCAGTGATGTCACCAGTGATGTAATTTGAGATGTCACCAGTGATGTCATCAGTGATGTCACTGACCATGTCATAAATGATGTAATATGTGACATCATTAGCAGTGCATTGCGGGGGCGTGAGTTATAGTTAGTTGAATTAACTATAACAGGGGAATTTATATGGTTTTGTGCGAGTGAAATGTCCAACTAACTATAACGATCCTGAAACCAGAAGTCCAGAAAGACAAAGAAAGGTGCTGAAAGAAGCAAAAGATATGCAGAAAGAACCAACAGAGGTACAGAAAGAGGCCTTGTTGCAAAGTCATCCTGTGCCCCCAAGGTTTTGCTGACCGGTACTGGTGGTAATGGAATAACCAGGCCGGAGCCAGTGCTTTCCTGAAAGACACTTAGAATACAGTGAAAATACCTCCATACACTAGGGTACAGTATGGGTTGGGGTACCCCAGTGATTGGTATGACCTCCCCTAGTACATAATAGGGCAGGGGGATTAAAACTACTTCTAAGTCAGGGGTGCCTAAAGAGGCAAGAGAAGTGCAGAACGAAGCAACAGAGGTGCTGAAAGAGGCAAGAGAGGTGGAGAAGTGGGCAAGAAAGGCGTAGAAAGAGGGAACAGGGGTGCAGAAAGAAGTAAGAGGGATACAGAAATTTGCAAGAGAGGTACAGAAAGAAGCAAGAGAAATGCAGAAAGAAGCAAGAGAGGTGGAGAAATAGGGAAAAGGGGTGCAGAAAGAGGCAAGAGGGATACATACATTTGCAAAAGAGATACAGAAAGAAGCAAAAGCAGTGCAGACAGAACTAACAGAGGTGCAAAAAGAGGCAAGAGGGGTGCAGAAAGAGGATGGAAATGTGCACAAAGAGGCAAGAGAGGTACAGAAAGTCAGGAGGGGTGCATAAAGAAGGAAGAGAAATGATGCAGAGGTGCTGAAAGAGGCAAGGGAAGTGCAGAAAGAAGCAACAGAGGTACAGAAAGAGGCAAGAGAGGTGCAGAAATGGCCAGGAAAGGTGCTGAAAAGGGAACATGGGTACAAAAAGAGGCAAGAGGGGGTAGAAAGAGTCAAGAGGGGTGCAGAAAAAAGCAAGTGAGGTGCATAAAGAGGCAAGAGAGGTGCAGAAAGATGCAATAGAGGTGCAGAAGCAAGCAAGAGAAGTGCAGAAAGAGGCAAGTGAGTTGCAGAAAGAAGCAAAAGAAGTAGAGAAATAACCAACAGAGGTGCATACAAGGCAAGAGGGTGCTGAAAGACGTAGGAGAGGTGCACAGAGGCAAGTGAGGTACAGAAAGAGGCAGGAGTGGTGTAGAAAGAAGCAAGAGAAGTTCATAAAGAGGTTCGAAGGTTGCAGAATTGGCAACAGCAGTGCAGAAAGAACAGAGGTGTGAAAAGAGCCAAGAGAGGTGCAGAAAAGGTAGAGGTAGGAGAGGTACACAAAGAAGCATGAGAGGTACAGAAAGAGGTAGGATGGGTCAAAAAGAAAGAAGATAAGTGCAGAAAGAAGCAACAGAGGTACTGAAAGAGGCACAAAGGGTGCAGAAAGAGCAAGATAAGTGCAGAAAGAAGCAACAGAGCTAGAGAAAAAGGCAAGAGTGATACAGTAACAGGCGGGAAAGGTGCAGAAAAATTGAAAAGGGTGCAGAAAGAGGCAAGAGAGGTGCAGAAAGAGAAAAGAGGGGTGTAGAAAGAGGCAAAAGGGGTGATGAAAGAAGCAAGTGAGGTGCAGAGAGAGGAAACAGAAGTGCAGAAAGACCCAAAAGAGGTGCAGAAACAAGCAAGAGAAGTACAGAAAGAGGTAAGAGAATTACTGAAAGAAGCAACAGATTTGTGGAAAGAAGCAAGAGAAGTGCAGAAAGAGGCAAGTGAGGTACAGAAAGAGGAAAGAGGGGTACAGGAAATGGCAAGAGAACAGCAGAAAGATGGAATAGGGATGCAAAAAAGGGAAGAAGGCTACAGAAAGAAAGAAGAGAGGTGCAGAATGAAGCAAGAGAAGTTCAGAAAGAAGCATGAGAGGTACAGAAAGAGGAAAGACAAGTGCAGAAAGAGATAACAGTGGAGCAGAAAGAGACAACAGGTGTGCAGAAAGAAGCAAGAGAGGTGCAGAAAGAGGCAATAGAAGTACAGAAAGAAGCAACAGAGGTGCAGAAAGAGGGTAGAGAGGTGAAGAAAGAGGCAAGAGCAGTGCAGAAAGAACCAAGAGTTGTACAGAATGAGGCAAGAGAGGTGCAGAAAGAGGCAAAAGATGTGCAGAAAAAGGGAAGAAGGGTGCAGAAAGAGGCAAGAGAACTTCAGAAGGAGGCAAGAGAGGTGCAGAAAGAGGCAGGAGAGGAACACAAAGAGGCAAAGGGATACAGAAAGAGGCAAGAGTGATACAGGAAGAAGCAAGAGAAGTGTAAAAAGAAGCAACAGAGGTGTAGAATGAAGCAAGAGAAGTGCAGAAGGAGGCACATGAGGTGCAGAAAGAAGCAAGAGCAGTACAGGAAGAACCAACAGACTGCAGAAAGAGAGAAGAGGGGTGAAGGAAAAGGTAGGAGAGATGTACAAAGAGGCAAGAGGGGTACAGCAAGAGCCTGGAGGGGTGCAGAAAGAAGAAAGAGAAGTACAGAAATAATCAACAGAGGTGCTGAAAGAGGCATGAAGGGTGCAGAAAGAGAAAGAGAAGTACAGAAAGAACCATCAGAGATACACAAAAAGTCAAGAGAGGTGCAGAAACAGGCAGGAGAGGTACGAAAAGAGGGGTGCAGAAAGAGGGAAGAGTGATGTGAAAGAGGCATGAGGGTTGCAAAAAGAAGCAACAGAAATGCAGAAAGAGGCAAGAGAGGCACAGAAAGAAGCAAGACTGATTTACACACCATTTGTACCAATGTAATGCCCATATTTAGCAATAAGTATCAGGTGACCATTCTAGATTTGCACAGGGCCTTCCATCACGCTGTAACACTCGTTGTTGCATTTTTGGTAATGTTTGAGTTGTTTGAGCTAGAAACAATTTTTTGTTCAAATCTGCAGATTATGCAGCAGATGATGAATTATGTGGCAAATGCAGTAAATTTATAATTGTGGCAAAAGTCGGTGCAGCTAAACAGTCACATAATTCCAGTGGCCCTGCTCATACTTCTGACTAGGTCCAGTAGTGCTCCTCGGTGGTTCCTTCTTTTTTGTCTCATTGAGTTCATAGTTGAGCTTCTATGGAAAAGAGGAAGACTAAACCTGACATTACCACTCCACTACACAGACTACCATACCACATATTTACTCTTCTTAACACATAATCCCACTCCACATAATTCCTATAAAATAAACACCACATACTTTCTATCCACATAATTTCACTGCACAACATACCACATAATTCCGCTCCACACAACCTATTTCCACTCCACTCCAAGAAAAATTATTAAAACACTTTTACGTTTACAACGCCAATAGCTCTGACTCTCGCAAATGAGAAACCTATTACATTGCAAATGCTTCTTTAACTAGTAGTCGCGTTTGCAAAGTGGTGGAGAAAGGGTGCTGGGCCTCCGACCAGCACTTAGGAATTCCGATGCATAGGACTTACAGGTGGTACCAGGAGGGCTTCTTAGCCCCCAAAGTCCCTCCGGAGTAAAGTGGGCTTCATCCCCCATCCCGTAGTTTGCCAGGAGGCGACTTTGCAGAGTGGTTGCGAAAGGGGGAGTGGTCTCCGAAGACGTTTTAGCAATCCCACTGTGTGGGACTTACTGGAGGTAACAAGAGTGGTAGATGTCCCCAAGGACACACTTGGGGGGGCAACTACCCCTCCTATTACCTCCAGTAAGTCTAACACAGCAGAATTGCTGGTATTGTTTTGTTTTGCTTGAAATGTCAATAGAAGAATAACAACACAAAAAGCCACTTTGCTCCACTACACTGCATGAAAGGGAAAGGACAGAAACGCTCCGTATTTGCTGGTGCTAACTTTTGGCAGAATAGTGCCAACACAGGGACCCTTGCACTGTGCATTGCAGGCAGGATTGCTTTTGTGCAGGAAGGGTTGCCTTTGTGTAAGAAAACAATCCTGCGGGGCATTTTCCTCTTTCTGTGTGTGCTGAAGAATGTTGAACTGCTGCATCATTACTTTTTATTAGGCAACTAGGTGTGTTACAAGTCAACTATAATAAATAAATTAGAGCCAGATTTTTATAAAGGATTAGAAAGGATTTATAAAGGATTATGAACGATTTGCAGAATGCCATGGATTATATTTAAATTAGGCTGATTAACTGATATATATTTTTGTTTCCAAATTAATTTAATTAATATTATAATGCATTTTAACTGATATTCCAGAAGAAGTGAATGTTTTGTCTAAACATGTGTTAGGTTTGGTAGGTTTAAAACTGATTTTTTAAAATGTAATCTTCATTACCCTTAGTCATGCTCGTCATCTTCACAGTCATTACTCTAAAGGTGTGTCGCCTCGGCCAGGGTGACTGACTCAGAATATGGGGATCACGGTTCGATCGCCGGCGGCAGATTAGCCCAGCACCCAGTGACTCTGGGCAATAGCTTGCTTAATCTTCCCGACGGCCCCCAGCGCCTAGAGACCCTTACTGGTGATTGTTCGCGCTTTACAAATGTGGATTATTATTATTATTATTATTGTAAGGTGAATTTCATTTTAAAGCATAACAATGAAGGTGCAAGATCCACCCATCCGTAGCTGGACACCATAATGAGGCTGGGATTCCCATAATTCTCCTGGTAACACTAGTCCATGTCGAAGGCCGGCACAGTCAAGGGAGGGCGGGAAACTGGTAATGAATAGGACAGTAAGACTAAGGGTAATCAAAATTACAGCTAAGTATCAGGACAATACCCTTAAGCCCATAGTGCTTGGCAAACATATGAGAAGAGGCGTAGATGTATTTTCTGCAAACCCCCACCAAAGGAAAACTCTGAACTTGAATGCCCTTGGGGAGGGAAAGCCAATCAAGAGTAGTAGTATCACTATTAATGAAATTATGCCAACAGTGGTAGAACGACTATTCATGTAAGAAAATCAGTACTCAAAAAAGTCGTCTTTGAGAAAAAATGTAAAGCAATAATAAAGCTTGAATTCTTTCCTTTAAATAAAAACAGTAATACAAGATCAAAAATGTTTTTGTCCCTTTTTATCAGCTCGTTTGCTCAGTTCATAAACTCAAAACTCTTATTTCTTCATCTGGACTCTTTCATGTAAGTTAAAAACCTAGATTAAAAAATCATCCGGATTGGCAAACATTTAAGGTGTTTTTTCTTCAAAAAGGAATTGGCAACAGGTTATTGAATTGTAATCTCCACATCTGACTCTTCTTCTTCATACACAGATGAAAGATTCACCTATTCAGGTGAACCGTACTTTCTGTTTGGGATTCTCTCTGTTGTTTGCCATTTGGCATTAGGTCGATTCAACATAACTGTTCTCTGAATTACTTCCTGTTATTCTGATTGTTTCAAATCTTTTTTCTCTCAGTGTCTTTTCTTAAAAGTTCTTTTCATTGCCTTGAGAAATACAACTCTTGTATCTTCACTTGTGACAAAGGCTATCACCATTAATTAAATTATGCCAACAGTGGTAGAACAACCATTTATATTGAGATAAAAATGAATCATTAAATAAATCAGAACGCAAAAATGTAGTCTTTGAGAAAAAAAGTGAAAGCAATAATACAGCTTCTATTATTTTCTATAAATAAAACAATAATCCAAGATCACATTTTGTTTTCTCTTTTAATCAACTCTTTTGCTCATTTCATGAACTCAAAACTCTGATTTATTCAATCAAGATTATTTCTTGCAAGTCAAAAACCTAGATTAAAATAATTATCAGGATTTGCAAAAATTCAAGGTGGTTCTTCTTCAAAAAGGAATTGACAACAGTTTATTGAATTGTAGTCTCAAATCAGACTCTTCTTCTTCAGACACAGATGAAATATGCGCCCGGTCAGGTGAACCATACTCTGTGTTGGGAATTCTCGCTATAGTTTGTCGTTTGGCATTAGGTTGATCAACATCACTGTTCTCTGAATTACTTCCAGTTATTCTGATTGATTAAAATCTTTTTTTCTCAGTGTCTTTTCTTACAAGTTCTTTTCAATGCCTGGGAAATACAACGCTTATATCTACACTTCGGACAAATGCTGAGTTTTCTTCACTCACAGATGAACTTGTAATTGACCAGCATTAGCAACTCCATCCACTGTGAACTGCTTTCCTCCTCTACGAGTTCTTGAGAAGCAAGTTTTCAGCTGGAGATTCTCATAAGCTGAAACAGGGACTATATCTACTTGCTGTTGCCGATGACTCTGTGAATACGTAGTTGCTGTCTCTACCTTTTCATCTGCCCTCTTAACTCTTCTCTTATGAGTTGCGAGGATCCACTGCAGGATTCCTGGATACTTTGCAGCAATGTTAGTCAGAAGCACAACTTGATGTTGTATTTTCCAATGAGGCTTCAAAAATGTTTCGTGGACAATGCATCTTCACCAGGATCCAGTCTCCTTGTTGTAGTGGGTGGCAGTGAATTTCTTTTGTCGGTGCTGTTGCCAAAAGAACCAGATGAGAGAAAAATTTTACCACATCAGCTAGAATTTGCAGTAGTCAAATATACCATCAGATATCGACACAAGTGTTGCTGAAGGAATACGTCGATCTTCATGGCTCTGCCCATTAGCATTTCATGAGGCAAGCTTCCTGGGTTTTTTGCCTACTGCATTCAAATGCACATGAGAACAAGAAAAAGAGATTCTGGCCATTTTAGGTTAGTGGAGGCCCATACTTTAACTAGCTTGTTCAATGGCCTCATTCATCTTCTCTACGATACAAAATGTTTGAGGATGATAGCTACAATTGAACTTTTCTTGTATCTGGAGAGTAGTAGAAATCAATTTAAGTATCTAATTTTTAAACTTAGTTCCATGATCTGTCTCAATACAAGTTGGCAGTCCAAAATGTGGAATTCATTCTCTCAAAAAGATTTTGGCACTTGCCGTGCCATCACATCTCCTAGGTTGGATAGGCATCAACCCATTTAAAGAATAAGCAGCCAATCATGTGAAAATATTTAAACCCATTGTCAAAAGGCATTTCAATGAAGTCTACTTGAAGTCTAGTAAATAGGCTGTCTGATTTGCCAATAAGATTCATACTGACAATGGTTTTCTTTCTCTGAATATTTCTCTGACAAATGACACATCTCCAACACAAATCTTCTGCAATACATCCAAAAAGTCCTGCTATTGAGCCCCTCCTTACATCAATCAATCAATCAATCAATCACAGACATTTATATAGCGCACTACTTACCCGGAGGGTCTCAAGGCGCTAGGGGAGGGGGGGGAGAGCTGCTACTGCTCGAACAGCCAGGTCTTGAGCTTCTTCCTGAAGGAGAGGTGGTCTTGGGTCAGGCGCAGGTCGGTCGGAAGGGAGTTCCAGGTCTTGGCGGCCAGGTGGGAGAAGGACCTTCCTCCCGCTGTCGTTCTCCGGATGCGGGGGACGGTGGCGAGGGCGTGGCTGGCTGATCGGAGATGTCGTTTGGGAACGTGGAAGTTGATGCGGTTGTTGAGGTAGCTGGGGCCTTGATCGTGTAGGGCTTTGTGTGCGTGGGTAAGGAGGCGGAAGGTGATTCTTTTGTTGACGGGGAGCCAGTGCAGGTCTCTCAGATGTCCGGAGATGTGGCTGTGTCGTGGGATGTCGAGGATGAGTCTGGCTGAGGCGTTCTGGATCCGCTGGAGTCTCTTCTGGAGCTTGGCGGTGGTTCCGGCGTAGAGGGCGTTGCCGTAGTCCAGTCGGCTGGTGACGAGTGCCTGGGTGACCGTCTTCCTTGTCTCGGTGGGGATCCACCGGAAGATCTTCCGTAGCATGCGCAGGATGTTGAAGCATGACGAGGAGACGGCGTTGACTTGTCTGGTCATGGTGAGGGAGGAGTCCAGGATGAAGCCCAGGTTGCGTGCGTGGTCTGTCGGTTTGGGTGCGCTGCCCAGGGCGGGGGGCCACCAGGAGTCATCCCAGGCGGACGGCGAGGAACCCAGGATGAGGACTTCCGTCTTGTCTGAGTTCAGTTTCAGGCGGCTGGTCGTCATCCACTCGGCTACGTCTTTCATCCCTTCGTGAAGGTTGGCTCTGGCGGTGGCGGGGTCGTTGGTCAGGGAGAGGATCAGCTGGGTGTCGTCGGCGTAGGAGATGATGTTGAGGTTGTGTTGGCGTGCGATGGCTGCGAGGGGGCTCATGTAGACGTTGAAGAGGGTGGGGCTCAGCGATGATCCTTGAGGGACGCCGCAGATGACTTCGGTGGCCTCTGACTTGTACGGTGGTAGGCGGACTCTCTGTGTTCTTCCATCGAGGAGGGAGATGATCCATTCCAGTGCTCTCTCCTGAATTCCGGCGTTGCTGAGGCGCTGCACTAGGGTGCGGCGGCAGACAGTGTCGAAAGCCGCGGAGAGGTCTAGGAGGATGAGGGCCGCTGTTTCTCCGTTGTCCATCAGGGTTCTGATGCCGGTACATGAGCTTTACCATGCAAATAGCAGGCAACGGAATGTAGCACGGAATCCGGAAGTACATATTTATATTCAGGAGTAACTCTATTATCATGAAAGGTGTTTTTGCAACCAGCTAACTCGCAATTCTGCTTTTCATATTCTGGTACCTCCTTCCAGAGACCCTTCAATTTGCATAATGTGGTCTGTTTTGGGTTTTGGGTTTACCAGAAAACATTTTACATAATGTATATTTTCAGAGTCAACTTGTTAGAACTGGCATTCTTAGGGTGGTCTTCCCCCAACATTTTGCCTCCTTGCCTCCACTTTGTGCTGTGTCTTTTTGTTTGTCTATTGACCAATGCTTAAGTGCATGTATTTCTCCCCTAAACATGTTGACATTGCTGTATACCTGATTGGTATGTTTAGTTTACCGGTAAGTCCCTTGTGAAGAGGTATGCCATATTCCCAGGGCCTGTACTCTAAATGCTATGAGTGAGCCTGCAGCACTGGTTGTGTCACCCTGGTAAGTAGCCTTTCAAACCTGTCTCAGGCCGGCTATTGCAGAGCCTGTGTTTGCAGTTTACTGCCACTTCGACTTGGCATCTAAAACCACTTGCCAAGCCTTAATATCCCTTTTGTTACACATAGGTCACCCCACGGTGGTCCCAGGTAGCCTTATGGGCAGGGTGATGTATAACTAAAAGGTAGGGCATGTAATTTAAAGTTTTACATGTCATGGTAGTGACCAACAGCTACATTCATTTTTCACTACTTTGCAGCCTACTCCTCTCATAGGCCAGCTGTGGGAATTCCTAAACCACCTTTGAAGTGTTTCATAGCTTTGAAATGGTGGTGATAAATCCTCTTTAGCAGTAAAGTTGGATTTTACTTTACCATTTTGAAAGTGGAAATTTCTCTGCTCTTAACTGTGCTCTGGGTGCCTGCAGCCTGTCTGAAATACACGTCTAACAATTTCAAGTGTGCAATACTTTGTCACTCGGTCAACACATCTGTTTCCCAATTTGACAATGTAGTCACCAGCCTTATGGGCGTCATTTCTGTTGCCAGCAGTATTACTTGTAAAATATCTAGAATATAGGGACCGTTCCAGATATGAGCACTGGATGATGCCCTACAAACCCTTTCTGACCACAACTGTCCAAAATTATGTCCCACTCCAAACTCATACTTACTGTCTGTGTAAATTGTCACATTCAATTAATCTGCAAGGTAGCAATCAAGTCTGCCACTTGTGCTGAAATTACATTGGGAAAATATGATGCTTCAATTATTTCAGAAATGGAACATGCTGCATAAGCGGCTTTCAGTGCTCACAAATTGCATGTCAAGCAAATTCTTCTCTCTTCATTTTTGGAAAGTTGGAGCGCATTTGTATCAAACGGTACCGGATTCTCAGTATTATGGTGAATTAACTTTATTAAAGGCTTTACAATGAAGGAAAAGTTTGGGAATCCACTGACAACAGTAGCCAACTATTCCTCTGGGTGGTTGGAGGATTTCTCTTCAGGATTACAGGATTGTGTTCTTTTGAGACTTTCCTTGCTCCTGTTTCAATGTGATGACTAAGATAATTTATTAATTTTTAACAGTGCTAGATATTTGTAGGTGAGACTTTGTCAGCAAGACGATTCAAAAGTGCAATTGTCTCTTCTTTCCTCCTTGATGCCATAAGAAGATAACCATTGTACTAGACCAAGACTGAGCTACTGGGCAATGCCAAATTCTCCAAATCTTTCTTCAGGATCTGACTAAAAATTGAAGGACTTTCAGTATACCCCTGTGTAATTCAACACCAAACAAGGACTTTATTTTGGAACCGGACTGCAAAAATATATTGACCATCATTATTGATTGGAACAGAGAAGAAAGACTGGCATAAGTCAATGAATGAATGCTGTTGTGCATCTGCCGCAATGTAAAACAATAATACAGAAAGATTTGGTACCAGTGGACAGCATGGAATCACTATTTGTTTCATCTTTCCGAGATCCTAGACTATCTCCCACTTTCCACTTGTTTTAATAACGCCCATTACAGAAGAGTTCAAAGGAGTACACTACCAAACTGCTCCTGTAGTATACATTGTACTATTATTTTTCCTATGATAGGGTTCTTTCCTTCTTCCACTTCTTTGTAAAGTTTATATTGCCTATTTCGAGGAAAGAGAGCATTAGGTTTCACCTGAATTGTGACTGGTTTACCACTTATTAATATTACTATATCTTCACCTGTAAAATCCCACACCTTTTCTTTTCTCAGTATGTCTTAAATGCAGAGGGTGGTCATCTTTTGTAATAAATGGAAATTTTGAGGATTTTGGTTTAATTTTAAATACTGAGGCTCAGATTTATCAAACTTTCATCAATGCAATGCAGCCATTCACTTTATTGCGCTGCTTGAGAGGGAGAGGTCAGTAATGCCCCATATTACATTATATTGGGCACTCCTGTCCTTTACTTGCGCTGGTGCAAAATGTGATGCCTTGTGTCAATGCAGGCACCCTTTTCTTCACAAAAACAATCCTCTGAGCCTTTTTTCTTTTTCTTATGCTGCACATGTAGAAAGAGGAAACCCCGAGGAGAAATAAAGATATTTCTACTCGTTATGACTTTTCTGGAAGTAGTATTATGAAGCACTCCCAGGTCTACCACTCATGATAAATCTGGGAATGCACCAAAATCCATGGGTGGATGCATGGGAACACCCATTCTCCACATATAGAACACCTACCCAGCTACTTTCACTGCCTTGCGTTACTCCAGATTTGCCAAGCACTGCATGGCTGCTCAAGGTGGCCTTTAGTTGCTTAGTAAATCTGACTTTCGTGTTATGTTGCCCTTGCGTTACCTTAGGTGATGCAAGGGCAATGCAACACTACGATAAATCTGCCCCACGATCTTCATCTTGGTTTTCAGTTGCAACACCATGCAATGTACAGTAAATCACAGAGTTCCATTTATAGAGCAAGTCCCTGAAAAAGTAAATTAACAGGACTTGAATGACACAATCTGAATTTACGATTATTCTCCATTGACTCTATTCTAACTGGAATATCTGCTGTATCTTGACTAACACTCTGTTTATTGCTAATGCCTACAACTTTGACTTCTCTTGTCTGAGAGGGACAGAACAAACTGTAGAGCAGGTAGCACGAGTATCGATCAAGAATGATACTGAGTGGCTATTCACCTCATCATCTACATATGAGGAGAATCCTTGCTCATAATCAATTGTTTTTGGGAATACCCTGGATTGTAGGGCATCTTGTTTTTTATGGTTTGATGCATATTCGTATGGAACTGCCTTTCATTTTGCACATTCGGGTGGGCTTGAGCAAAAAACTGTTTCTGCACCTTATTTGCATTTCACTGTGCCTGGGAAACAAATCATTCTGGATTCCATCTGGATTTTGCCTACTTTTGTACTACCATTGTCCAATTTTTGCCACAGAAATGGCATTCAGTGCTCTTCTTCAGCAAATTATTATTTGCATTGACTCCAGAATTATACCTATTCGCTCTACCACTACCCTGCATCTTGCACCATATCATAAGGCATTTCAATACCTTGAATGCAATTTATTCCAGAATTATCAGGGGGCACAAAATCTGAATCAGAACCCATAATTTGATTTTTTTAACCTGTAAGTCAATCTCATGAAACAAGAATCTTAGATGATTTTATAATGTAGCACCGCAATGTGGGGCCTTAATGGAATGTCTGAGGTCAACAGATTATAATATGTAGATGAATGGTACATCGCCCTTTGCCATACCAATTTTCAAATACAATTTCTAGATCCAATTTACACTTGAAGTTGGTACTATAACCTGGATACACTAAGACTACCAGTTTGCAACTAGAGGTACTGCGGTGCTCTGCTGATTTGGTCTGAATTTCGCTTCAATAGGAACGTTCAAAATAAGAGGTAGATGTATCAAGCTGTTTTCTTGTCGCAAACGCTGCGATTCGCAAAATAGCAGCGTTTGCGACAAGAAAAACAGGAAATGAGATGTATCATGCAAAAAGTTAGCAATATTAAGGAATCGCAAATTTTGCAATTCCTTAACATTGCGCAAGCATTTAAGAAATCGCAAATTGCGATTTCTTAAATGCTATGTATGAAACATTTCATTTTAGCGAATTTTGGCTAAGAAATCACAAATTACCACCAACTTGTAGTTGGTGGTAATTTGCGAATTCTTTTACAAATGCACTTTATGCAATTTGTAAAGGTGCCACGTGACGCTCATACATGCCCTTAGGGCATGTATGTGCGCCATATGCGCACACATGTCATTTTCGGGAGTGCAGCAGGGTGTCCTTGAGACACCCCTACACCCTTGAAATTAATCTCAATTTGCGATTAGCCAATTGCGAATCGCAAATTGAGAATAATTTCACATTCATTCTTATGGGCCTCCTGGCCCATAGAAATGAATGGGAAATTATTCCTTTTTTGCGATTAGCAATTTCCTAATCGCAAATAAGGAATTTTAAGAAATCGCAAAAAAATTGCGAATTTCTACATACTTGCCATTTTGCAATTCCCAAATAGCGATTCCTTAAAAATCGCTATTTGGAAATCGCAAAAGGGTTTGTTGATACATCTAGCCCCACATCTCTTATTGAGAAGAATAAGGTCCGCTGTACTGTGGAGCATGTCACAGAAATATTTAAAAAAAACTTTTCCTGAGGCCATCTGATTGGAACATGAAAAACGATTCCAAAAAAACTATCCAGCGATACGCTAGTTATCCTATACGGAAGGCTACACATACTGCAAATGCCAGCATGCAATTTGGATACAAGTGGCGTTCCATTTATTATGTCTGACTGTGCAAGAAGCATCTACTCTGAGAATGATTACCCGCCTTAGGAGAGACCAGATCATGAATCAACGGCTTCCTAAACGGAAAAAAATAAAATAAATTAAGGTGTTTTTTCGAACCAGTAGGCCCGACGATGCATAAATGACAACGATTAGAAGCTCCGTTTTTCAACTACGCCCCCTTTTACTAGATGTCAAAATCACGGCAGCCTGCTCCACTTGATACAGTGTAACACTTCAAACTAAGGTTTTATTTTAAACTCGCCACCGCCTCTGCGCTCATTTGCTAGTATGAATGCACACTGTTACTTTGCATCGACAGGCCACAGTGCACTTGACTAAACAGGCGGAGTCTCATCATTATAAAAATTCTTCCTCCAATGTCCATTGTTATGTTCGCTCAGACTGTGAGGTAAATCCACATGGTATCTACCATTTTAATTAGGATAAATAAAAGCTCCCCATCTGCATCTGTTCTTTCCGCAACAAATTCTTCAGTAAAAGCATAGATTACATACTAATTAATTATTTTTACAGAAACGAAATCTGAACAAAGAGCAGTTCAATTAAAGGCTAATTGGAATACTTAGCAGAGCATCAAGTCACAGGACATACAAGGTACTTAAACCACCACAGCTTTAATTTTTTGATCGTTACTAAGGAAGATATCAATACATCATAATTGTATACATTCTACGTATTAATATTTCAAAGTCCTGAGGAGAACCTTGTTAATCACAGGAGGTTTGAAACACATCAGCAAAAAAGTCTTGAGACCATGAATGAATATTCCATTTTCAGTGGCCATTTGTACAAAATAATCATCCCACTCCAACTAAATCAATTTGCAACCCCCAAGAATCACTATAAAACACGAGGTTCACAGCTATTAGAGTAATAGTGATTGGTCACCTCTGTTTTTAGTTATGAATAGGTGACAGGTTGCACAAGTACTTTCCCAGCTTTTGTTCATTAATATGAATGAATTCGCCAATTTTGTGTGTATTTTTGACTCAATAATTTTCTTTACACATTTTGTTACAGTTCATCATGTTATAAGTAATGTATTTATGTTGAGCACTGATTGATTCAGCAATGTTCTGTGTAATATGGTCATGTATGTACGGAAAATATAAAGTGTCCCCTCCATGACATGTTGCATGTTGATCTATCTACTAAAATGATTTTGTAAAAGGATCTAGCCAATTAATTTACTGGACCCTATTTTGATAGTATTTATTTCTAAAGTAATACAGCTAGATCTATTTCTAGCATGCACTATTAAAAGAGGCCCAATCTAGCTGGTCAATACGGGCCCTTTCCCCTTATAAGTCAAACTTTCTAAATGTGGCATTTTCAAAATTGTAATTTAATAGCCAACTTCACCATAAGTTAGGTTTTGAAATTACAGTGCCAGAGACACCAAACGTGAAGTGGACACGTGTACCAATTTGGAAATTACACTTATAAAATTCAATAAAGTAACTCCTATGTTATCCTGTTAGAGAGGTAGACCTGCAGTAGTGAAAAAACTAATTTAAGAGTCCATCACAACCAGGATATGTAAAACATAAACGTACATGTCCTACTTTTTGAATACATTGCACCATGTCCTCTTGGCTGTCCAAGGCCTACCCTAGGGGTGACTTATCTGATTTTAAAAGGAAGGTCAAGGTTTCGGCCTGGTTAAAGATTTACTTTGCCAGGTCTATGTGGCAGTTTAAAACTGCTCAGACACACAGGCTGCAAAGGTAGGACTAAGAGATGTTTAAAGGTTTAAGGTGCTACTTAAGTGGGTGGCACAATCAGTGCTGCAGGCCCACTGTTAGCATTTAAGTTACAGGCCCTGTGTACACATAGTAACACTTTACTAGGGTCTTATAAGTAAATTAGATGTGCCAATTGGGTATCAGCCAATGTTACCATGTTTAGAGGAGGGAGCACATGCTCTTTAGCAATGGTTAGCAGTGGTATGGTGTGCAGAGTCCTAATGCTAGTAAAAACAAAGTCCGCAAAAACAGCAGGTCTGAAGGCAAAAAGTTAGGGGGGATGCACGCCTAGGATGCAAGATCTAACAGAAACCGACAGCAGGTCCTCATTAACTGAAAATGTGAATTCCCAATGAAGCTTGCGGGTGCCTTGCCAAATGACAGGATCGCTGAAGCTTATCTAATCTTCAATCAGCAATGGCAGCTGGAGGCAGTTTCAGAGCTGTAAAGAGTGAATTTGGACTGGGCTCACCCTGTTTGCCCAGATGTGGGTCCTTTGCTCACTGTTCCACTGGAGCCATGCTGCACCTGGCTGAAGAGCCTCAATCTGGGTGAAAAAGTACTAGGTTGCTTGTTAGATGGCAGGGTGGGCAAAAGAACAATGGGTTGGAATGCTACCCCGAGTAATTGATAGTGGTTAAACTTATTGCAAGCATCCTCCAATCACCTTTTGTGTGTTAGAATATGTCATATTTGCTTTATTGTGATAGAGCTGTTCATGGGGATTATTAGGCAAAGATGAAACACCAGAAGGGTTTTGAAGAACCATGGTGAATGACCAAATTAGATTCCAAATCGTTCTCAGTTAGGAAAATTGCATTTTCTTCTTGTTTTGCCTTAAGATGAACTCTAATAGATGAGTTACATTTCCATCTTAGAATCCACACTCTCCAAACAGATATGTTTATATACTAAAATGGCACAGACCCTGAATTCCCTTATCTGGCTGCCCAAGGAATGCTGCAATCCCCATCTATTTGGATTGGACACTGAAATTGTGACAGTGGAATGCCACACGTTGAACCATTCTAATGTTAATCCTGCTGTAGGGCAGGGGCATACTGTATACGCCTGCAGTCCTTACTGTGGAAGGTGCCCCAGACACAATATAAGAAGGCGGGAGGCCACTCTACTTGTCAGCCCAGTAAAAAATGTTTTGCTATCTAAGGCAACTTCTGTGTTCAGCATGCTCTGAGCTGACACCATGCACTGATCCAGGACTGAAGTGTAGCAAAATACTGTATTTGTTTTTCAGCCAGAATCTGCAAAGCTATTTTCAAAGAAAGTATGGCCCCCCTCATGAAATCCCAAAAGGAAACGTAGAACGTAGCCTTGGATACATAATTGATCTTGAGGTAATATTTTAAGTAGGTCTGGCCGAAATTTAAAATATGCCAGAACAATCAGAGTAATTTAGGTGATTCAGGTTTACTCTTTGATGTGGAATTATCAAAAGCAACACGACTACTCCTGCTTGCATACTTGAGAGAAAACAATCCTACAGCGAGAGCTCATTTAGAGAGCACACCTCGCTATTTATGTTCTGCTGCATTTAGTACTATCTCTTAGTGCAAAATGCATCCATACATTCATTTTGGGTGCAACAGTGCATTATCCACGTAGAAAATAGCACTAAATGCCAGTAATATGTTGTAGAAAAATCCTTTCCAAATAGTACAATCAGTGAGTGTGAGTGGCTGCTCACTATTTGTATTCTCTTGCATTTAACTCTATTTCTTAAAGCAAAGTGCATTCTCAAACCCATTTTGGTTGCGAGGGGGCATTTTTGTGCTAAGAAATTGCACTAAACACAGAATTACTCTTCTCACATACTTAAGTGTGTTCTGACAGAATTCTTAGGCAATTCAGTGTGATTACACTATACTGAATTATGTCAGTTAAGCCCACCCCTAATTTTAAGCTACTTTTTGTAAACAATTCTTTTCAGCTTTTAAAGAACTCTAGCATTAGTTACTGGATGTTGAACTTGTTTCTCACAATCGGGTTAGTACACATGTTAGGCCTTTTGTAGCCCACAAACCATTGCGTACTTACGTGCAGGAAAAAAGCAGATGACAGTAGGGATAAGAAAACTAATGTGCCACGTTTTGAAAATCTCTTTTTTTTTCAAAAAGGATTCATGTGAAAGACTCTGATAAGAAAAAACAAAACTAACTTCAATGTAAGACGTGACATTGACCTTTGACACAGTCCCTCATACCAGGCTCCTTGTGCACCTCTAATCAATTGGAAGAAAAGTTCATGATTTGAACTGGCTTGCATCTTTTTACATATTTTTTGAGTGGCAGAGGACATGAGATATGGGTCCCTCCTTTTTCTTCAGAGTCCCTGGAATTAACAGTGGGGAAGCCTCAGAGCTCTACCCTGAACCCCACGCTGTTCAACATTTATCGTAAGCCACTAGCATAGCTGACGGAAGCCTTTGGGGCAAAAGTACCCTCTTATGCCGACAAAACACAGCTGCTATTTTCCTGTAAGAAGGGAGGAGAGATTGCAGGAGAATAATTTTAATCCTGTTTAGCTATCGTTTTCTTCTTGATGACCCTCAGTCAATTGGCATGTAATACAGACAAAACCATATTACTATTTTTCTGTCAAAACTCCCAGGCAACTTGTCAGATACTTTGGCCGGATGTCTTCCCCCAATGGGTGGAGGAGTCAAAAATCTCGGTATCAAAAGTGATAGCCGTCTCTCCTTTCAACTACAACTCATTTTGTGGTGGGCTCTTGCTTTGGTCTACGGAGCATTCTGAAAATATGTCTGCATTTTTTCTTGTTCTCAGCCAGCAAATCACTCATTTAGGCACTCATCAGATCTCGCCTGGGCTATGCAAAAGCTTTGTAATTGGGCCGGCCGGACTACCTGGTGAATGAACTCCAAGTGGTCGAGAATACTGCAGCCCACATCATTCTCCATCTGCTGTGTAGAACGCATGTGTGCCCTCATCTGCACTCCCTTCACTGGCTTCCAAGTTTCAAGTTTCAAGTTTTATTTTATTTGCATAGTTCGTTAAAACCATTGCAACACGAAATTAATTAATTACAACACATTTTTGTATATAAAAACTCCTTTTGTTATAAAAGCATAAAAATTATGTAAAAAAGACTGTACAATGAAAAAATTCAGGTATTATAAGTCAAGTTTTTAGGCACGCTATAACTGTAGTTGCGTGTCATGATTCTAGAATACTTTTCTTTGTTTATAGATACACAGATACTTTTTAAAAGTTAGACTTCATCCAATATTTTGATTTCAGGCAGTTTCTTTTGGCATGTTGTGAAAAATTTTACCAAAGCGCAGTTTAATTGAGGGTCACTTGGGGCAAAGCAAGCCAGAACTGCCTGCCTCCTAGTACAAATTCCATGCTGGATGAATTTGACTTTTAATATTTGTAGCCGTTCGTGTGAAAGTTGGTTGCAAGAGCATAATAGATGCAGATGGTCTTCCGATGGTAACCCGCATAGGCGGCACCTGGGGTCCACCTTCTCCTTCAGCCAGGGTGGAGAGTGCTGAGTGCCAGGTAGCAGGCCGAGTCTAAACTTCATGAAGCTGATTTTTGTATGCTTAGCATACCCCATGTTAAAATACTTCTGGGCTGCTTGCTCACAGTATGTATTCAGGGTCATCCAACCATGAGACCTTTCAGCGAGTGAGGCTTTGTCCTCCAGCCAAGATAGATATTTGACTGATTTTCACACTAGTTTCCTGAGTACACCGGAACTAGTGGGGGTTTCCCAAAGTTGGTTCAGTCCCAGTTTGTGTAATCCTTCTTTGAGGTATCTCGCTGCGGGAGAGGTAGTGTGTCCGCTTATCTCTTTCCATAACTGGGCGTTTAGTGACCCTGAAGCACCTTTTCGTATTTTATCCCACGTTATGATGTATGCCCCGTGTCTCGCAAGCGATTGCTTCTGAATGCCGAACTCAAGCCTTATTTGCGAGGGTGAGGTGTATTTGGGTAACCCGAATATAATCCTGTACATGCTTCTTACTGTAGAGTCCAGTAATTTGGCATCTCTTCCTTTCTGGGCTTCGCTTCCATAAGTTATTGTTGGCAGTAACTTTGCACGGATCACCTCCACTATGGGCAGAATCGATGGGCCGGTTAGTTTAGAGGTCAAAGTTTTTAGGGAGGTTGCCAGTGCGATTCCTTTGTGCCTCAGGGTGTTTCCCTGTGCTAGGAATTGCCCTCCGTTGTCAATCTTTACGCCCAAATATTTATATTCTATGGTGCTCTCTATTCGGGTGTTGCCCCAGAACTATACTAAGGGTTTTTCCGTTTTTTTGCTCACGATGATGGTTTTAGTCTTGTCGAGGTTTATCGTCAGACCATTTTCTTTTGAATAGTCCTGTGTGGCATTTATAAGATGTTGAAGGCCTACTTTCGTTTTGCTGATCAGGACTATGTTGTCTGGGTATAGGAGGCATGGCAATAAGATGTCTCCCAGTTTTGGAGCATGCGAGTTACAGGCATTTAATACCGGTATGAGATCAGCTACAAACAAATTAAAAAGTGTGGGGGCCAGGACGCAGACTTGTTTAAGCCCTTTGTCCGTTGGAATGCGTCTCGAAAAGTGTGTTCCGTCGCCCAGCTTAATCTGGACCCAGGTGTTGGTATGCAAGTTTATCAGAAGATTTAGAAGGGATTGGGGGAGCCTACAGCTATGCAGTTTGGTCCACAATCTGTTTCGTATTACGTGATCGACGGCAGCTTCATAATCAATAAAGCACAAGTGTAAGGAGCTGCTAGTAGTTTCCACCCTGTCAAAAAGCGTTGCCATCGTTATTATATTTGTGGTCGTGCCCACGTTCTTTGCAAAACCGGTCTGGATCAAAGGGATAATGGATTTTGCTTCTGCCCAGGCGTGGAGCTCTTCCAGGAGCATTCCAGCGAAGAAATTTGCCTCATTGTCCTGTAGTGCAACTAGCCGATAGTTCTGTGGCTCTGTCCTGTCCCCTGACTTGTAAATTGGTGCAATGATGGATCCCCTCCACGACTCTGGCAGAACATTTGTTATCCTGATTTCCCAGAACAATGGTTCTAAAGCTTCAGCCCAGAATTTTGACTCTTGCTTATAGAGCACAGGCGGTATGCCATTTGGACTGGGAGCCCCTTCCCTCCTTCCCTTGCCTATTTGCCTTTTTATGATCTTGACCCGATTAGTTGGTGAGTCAACAATTAAGATGTCATTTTTGGCTATATGTTGTGTGAACTGATTTATTCCTGCAGTTGCAGCGCTGATGTTAAGACCTTCGGGATGCGCTTGAAAAGTTTTCCCCCTTTAATCTCGACTCTGCGGTTTCATAGAAGTGAGACCCGAGATATGTTGTCCAGACTGCCTCCGAAATATTAGAGGTAATTCCCTCGTTGTTAGGGTGAACACATTTATTTATGGTTCTCCAAAAATTTGCGCTTCACTGGCTTCCAATGAGGAAGAGGATCCTGTTTAAAGCGCTGGTCCTGGTTCATAAAGTGCTTCATCAAAAGGAGCTGGGTTAGCTGGGACCCAGAATTAGTCTTTGGCTCCCCAGTAGGTCCCCGGGTTCCGCAACAGACTACTGGAAAAGGTACCTAAGTTACGCCGCACCAGAGCAGGAGGGAGTGCTTTTACTATCTGGGGCCATCAGCATAGAATAAGCTCCCTCTTGAGCTCTGCTGAACGGAAACAATCACCATGTTAAAAAAAAGACTGAAGACATGGCTCTTTGTTCAAGATTACTGGTCTTGCCTTTGAGCTGAGCTCTCTGACACTCCCTGGAGTGGCTGTGTGCTATATAAATCCTTTTTCATTTATTCATTCATTCATTCAAAGTTCAGATTATATATGCCATCTGCTAGCTGGTACATTTACTTGGCCTTGCTGGTTTTCATAAAAGGCAAGTCTGTGCTCTTTTGATATGTGTCACTGCAGAAAGCTCATAATTTATTGCCACCACTTTCAATCCTGTTTTGTTTGGTGTTTTGTACATGGGAGAGCAGCTTTCCAGTCGCCACACTCCAGGTCGTCACATTGTGCAACTATTTTGTATATAATAAGGCGGGAGAACACATTTTTCGGAAGCCAAAACCACACAGTAACTTCATAACTGATGTAGATCCGTGAGAGGGCTAGCTCGTGACTTAAGTTCAGGTTTAGGAAGTTGTACTGTCTTGATGCTATCCTTATGTTACATCGTTTTTATATGTCACAGGTTATTCAAGTCCTTGGTGCTGTATCAAGTAGCAGATTGTTTATTTTTCCAATGGAATGAGCGTTGCATAAGTGTCAGGTGTTAAAACATTCGGCCTTACAGTCGGTAGAGTCCCCCAGTATCATCTTCATCAGAAACATTTGAAGATGCTCATCCTCCAGAAATACATCTTGTTTACCATGCTTTCCACGTTGCCCCCTCTGTTCTGGTTCAGCTTTCGTTTTAGAAGTGGAGGCAGCAAACAGCACACAAGCACACAGGTACCTGGGCTTGTGGTGTCAGATACAAGATATCTCCAGATGTTCGGTCCTCAAGTGTTCTTGCTGTTTTCAGACTTTTTAATTTCCAACTGGTTAAAACACATTTTACAAATGAGAATCTGCACAACAGCTCCTTGTACCAAAGTTTGAGGAGTCCATTAAATAGCTTCGAAGGCATATTAGGGAAACCTTAGGGTATGTGTGCAGCTGCCAATTAAAATGCACATTCCAGACATCTTGTTTTGATACTTTAGGATTTAGAAACAGTTCTAATGAGCTTCGAAGCCTATAGATAGGTGTTTTGCCCACAGCACTGGCTGCAGGGAGCCATATTCTTTTGCCATAACAGAAATAGTAGCTGTTGCGTTGAACTAAAATAGTCTGTATAAATCCTGTTCCAGGAAACATCAAACTTCTTTTAAATCCTGTGCCATACTAATACATATCCAGTGTAAGCGAACATAGACTCAAAACAGTTGGCATCATATTCAAGACGCTTGCCGTCATGTATGCCAGAGATGGCCAATAAAACAAAATCCAAAAGTTACACACCTGTGTATTATAAGGTGCTGGGCATATTCAAGAGCTTTAATGCAAGAAGATCAATCAAATTGAATGAAGACTGAACCTGCTCCAAAGGTGCAGGTCAGTCCTCTTCCTCAACCATAGAACAGTCAAACACACATGCATTTCTGCCACTTTGGTCTTTGGGCATATTTATTTCTGAAAGGCAGTAAGCTTAGAGTCCCACAACTAAGTTCTCCATCTCACTGGATATTTCAGGCTCCCCCCTCCCCTTTAGAGTTATAACAACATCGGAAAGTTGTTAGAGAAATGCATCTAACTTCACATGTAAGCTATTGGGTATGGCCTCAGTGCTACGTCCAACCTTTGTAAATGACTTAGCTGCCCATTACGATAGAGAGGAACTGCTTTAATGTGCTAAGTCTGCTATCACTCTAAAAGGAGAAGAAACACATGGAGAAGTCCTTAGCTTTCATGTTGATAATAGAGAAGGCTGGGTCAGACTTGTGCTTCAGCCTCAGTAGAAAATATATGTATGCTAGAATATGCAGAGGCAAATGATTCGACAAAAAAAGACCTTCACATGCCATTATATACATGTTGCCTTCTGGTACATATCATCGCATGAAGTTCATGTGGGGCAAAATGCAATTGGCCTTTTCTAAATCTGGCCCTCATCACAGGGTCACCACATATTCTTGCCTACCTTTGCTAAACCTTTTTTGTTGGCTGTAGGACTCTGTGCACTTATCCAGTGCTAACATGCTTGTGCTCTGTCCTTTAAAATTGTAAAATTGACCTACACATATTTGCCACATTTAACATACAATGCTACTACCTGTACCAAAGGCCTGTAAATTAAATGTGACTAGTGGATCAGCAGCACTCATTGTGCCACCCACTAAAGTAGCCTTTCAAAACATGTTTCAGGCCTGCCACTGCAGCCTCTAGTGCAGTTGTAAACTGCTTCTTCAACCTGGCAAAATGAACCTTTTGAGAGGCATTAAACTACGGTATGAGGCACTCCTAAGGTAGGCCCTAAAGGCTCATAGGGCAGGGTGCATTGCATTAAAAATGATAGGACATGTGTAACTTAAGTTTTACATGTCATGGCAGTGAAAAACCGCTAAAGTTGTTTTTTACTGTTGTAAAGTCTATCTCTCCGATTTACTAACACTGGGTTAACTTATTTCATTTAATAAGTGATACCATTGTATTGGGAGCAGATAGAGAAATGCTGTTTACACTCAAATGGATTGTAATTTAAATCTTCTTTAATGATAGCACCAGATTTTAAGTCACATTTCTGAAAATGTCACTTTTAGAAAGTTCACATTTTCTTGACCTAACCATATGTGCCTTATCTCAGTGGCCTGAGTCACATGACTGTGAATGACTCTGCTATTGGGTTTTGTGTATTGTTTCCAAACAGTAACACAAAGGGGGTTAAGTGTGGGCAGGATAGGCCATCCTGGCATGAAGACTGGAAGGGGCTGTACACAACCCCATCTACATATCAAAGGGTTGTGCCTCCTGAACACTCAAATGAATCTTAGATCAAGCCTGCCCTGTCTTTTGTCACCCCAGAATGTTTGGAGCCTTGACAGGGAAGCACTTTCCAGAAACAGATGTGGGGGTAGAACAGGGAATCCCCCCACACAAGGAGTGACAGCAGGTTCAAACATTGGACCTCCAGAGCCACTCATCAGAACACTCCTGGACCAGTGTACATCACAGAAGAAGGACTGCCCTGCTGCTTGAAGGACTGCCTTGCTGTCCAATAAGGAAGACTAGACCTGCCTGCCTTCATCCCCGGCTACCCAGAGTGACTCCAAGGGTCATTTGGCTGACCTCTTGTGTTAGCTACTGGGAAACAACAAGCTTCAGAGGCCGACATACAACTGCCAACCTGACCTGTTGCACTAGACCTGCCTGGGCCTCCCACTGGACCCACCTATGTCTTCCTGCTTATCTATGCTGGGGTGATTCCATGAACTCCAGGAGTTGTCGCCTCCTATCCTGGACATTTGGCTGGCATCAATGTGTACTTCGCCTTACCTGACTGTGAGCTTCACCAGAACCGATATAGCACAACGTAGCTCGATGCAGGACCTTGTATCACAGCCCCCGTAGTTCCTCATCCAATCTGACCACATGATCTAACTTAACCCAGAACCTCAAATTGGAGCCGTCGCACTCATCATAACCAACGCAACATGTCACAACTTGACAGAGGATGTTGCAGTACAACTCCTGATCAGAACTGATACTGAGTGTTGAACAGCTGTGTATCAAGAACATAGAGCACAACTCTCAGCAGGACTAACCTAGTCCCAATACCCAGCCTGTGCTCCATCGTGGACGTCCTGAACTTGTGACATTTTCTTTCTGGCATAACCTGATAATCACATTTAGGGCTTCATGCTTTTGGTGTTACTTTTACTAAACACTTTAAAATTTCATATCTCTGTTTCTACTGATTGCATTTTTGTTGTTCTAATATCAGTTCAAGTATTAAAAAATACTCTCTGTTTCTAAATTGGTGTGGGACTTTCCTTGTGCTGTGTTTCCACTTTAGTACTGTTTGTTTTGCTATATAAATACTATACACGTTGCCTCTGATGTAATCCCAACTACATTGTGCCAAGCTACCAGAGGGACAACCAGCAATAGTGTGTCACCATTTGATTAATTCACTAAATCACGCTTTGTCCACTCATTTTCAGAAAATAAATGAACAGAATTTCGAGTGTTTCAATACACCGCACAGCTTGGCAACGATTCCACGTAGAACGCAGGTAACCAATACCAGTCCAATTACGACGCGTCAATAGGGTCTCCCCTTCCACCGTGCTTGATTTGACTTATTCTTTACTCTGTTGCAGCGTAAACTTCACTATCCTAGACGACATTCCTATGTAATACAGGAATAACTGTGGGCAGGATTTGCACAAGGTACACATTATTCCGTAACTTGCATTGGTCAAAGAGTAGTGGCTTGAGGACCCACTTTTTAGTAAACATCATGTTTTTTTCTTTTCAAACAGTTCCCATGGACTAGATTCACACTGCCCTGACGAGAATCCTGCAAGTCTTAAATCAGGATTCGAAACGCGTCGGCAACCCCCCCCTTTAATGTCACGTTGTTATTAATGCTGAAATGGGCACTGCTCCTGACATTTAATTGATTGTTTCTTGTTCAGGTTATGGTAGTTGAATTAGTTTTGAAAACACGTTTTTCTTTGAAAACACGCTTTTCTTTCCCATCAATAATGGTTGGTTAAGTCATTTTCAAATGTGTAAGGTCTTATGGTCCATGCTCTGTAAATGTATTTATAGTGATTTTCTCTTATGGTAAAAGTTTCTTTTTTCGTCATAATGTCCAATACATGTTGGTAAAAGTTTTCTTGTTGTTATAATGTCCAATATATGTTTTTTCACTGTACATATGCATAAACTGTTTGTCTGAAATTGTATATGGCTAAGACATGAGGTTGATAGTGGCCTTATTTCTGTCTTTTCGAAATTCCTCTTTTTTGTAAATTGAGCTAAAATTGAAAACATAAACTGTTTTTGGGTAAACTAATAAATTGTGGTTTACTTGTACATAAATCAGTGTGTACTTTAATTAGCCCGGAGGCATAGGCAATTGTTTCTTTTTCAAGCTACCAGAGGGAGCATATGTTAATTTAGTGACTGTAAGAAATTGTGTTTCTGGCTGGCAAAGGTATGCAGCCTGTCCAAGCAGAAGCCACAATCCTACTCAGGGTAAACTAGATGCACACTAAAAGATAACCTGTGCGCACCCTCTTGTTGCTTGGCACAGAGCATTCAGGTGAAAGAGACAATGTGTAAAGTATTTCTACAACACACACGCTAGCGTAACGAAACTTGAGGGGGTCCTCCTGCAAACTACATGGAGGCCCCTCCCCACCTACGGACTCAGTCAGGAGCTGTCCCGCCAGGGTACTGTGCTGAGGGGTACCCCTGGAGCTTGGGGTAAACTGCACCATGGGGCTGCGGTGGCCTTTGTCACACCACTGAAAACACACACACTGCAACACAAGGAATACGCCACAAAAAACTCCTCATACATTTAGAAAAATAGGTTATTATATCCTGAACAAAACAAGACCAAACTGACAAAAAATAATGTCTCAAAATTCAAATATTGAATTTTAAAAGAATCAATGCAGTAAAGTGCTCAGGAGCAAGTAGCATTAAAAAGGTTACTTAAAATCACTCTGGAGCAGGGCAAAGTCAAAGTTCGAGCTGACCTCGTGGAAGCGCAGACCAGCTACAGGACCAACGCAGGGCCCAGTGAACAAAGTACATTTTTGGGTCGCAAACAGTGAGATGTGTCGATCTTCTCAACTCAATGTAGCCAATGCGCCAGTTCCAAAGATGGGTGGCGGAGTCGAGATGAGTCAAACGATAGGCCTGATTCTGCCACGAAGTCGAGAGGAGGATGTGTTGATCTCACCAGCGGTGGTCATACGCTGTCCGATGCATTGATCTCTGGAGGCAAAGCGCTGGGTCCGATGCGATTCACCAATTATACTCCCACAACCAGGTCAAGGCACCGGTTCTGTTACACACAGTCAGGATAAGCGTCAAAATACGTGTTACAAGTATCTGGGCCACTTACAGTGAGGCAAGCACAGGAGCATGGATAGAGACTTTGGTTTCATTGAGTTTCAAAGAACAGGATTCAAGCCAACAAGCCCTTGGATATCACTTGGAGTGAAGGGAGAGTCCAGCTCTCCTTCAGAAAAGTTAGGGAACAGCTGGCAACAGGGCATCACGCATAAAAGTAGTCCTTCCAGAAAAGCAGTGCAGTTGAGTCCTTGAATCAGCACAGCAGTCCTTCTAACAAAGGTTCAGTTTAAGATCCAGAAATGTCTGATTTTAGGGGGCCAGAGAACCAGTGTGTATACCCAAGCGTGCATTTGATGTGGGGTGTGACATCTAAGCAGCTCTCTCAAGAGCACAGATCCCATTTCAGCTAAGTCCTGTCTGCCAGGCTATCTGTTGGGGGTAAATCAGCCTGGTGTGTGAGGACAGGACACTACCTATTCAATTGAAGTGTTAGCCACTCCCTCAATCCTGCCCAAGCACAGCCATCTGAATGCAGATGTATGTAGATGGGTACTTCAGACACACCTAACCTTCCTGTATGTTGCCTGTCTAGAGGGAATGCACAAAGTGCAGCTGTCACCCACCCCAGACATATATTGGAGAGAGGCTGTCAGACAGACAGAGCTATAAGTTCAGAGAAATGTCCACTTTCTAAATGTGGCATTTCTAAAATAGTGATGTTACATCCAACTTCACCAGTAAGTAGGATTTATAAATACCATTCCAAACATATGAAACATGAAAAAGCTACTTCTCTCTGATCAGGAATTACAGTTTAAAAGTGTATTAAGGAATTCCTAATGCTAACCTATGAGAGGACTAGGGCACACAGTAGTGAAAAATGATATAGGCTATTTGTCATTACCAGGACAGGCAAAGTATAAAAGTATCTGTCCTACCTTTTACTTACATAGCATCCTGCCCTTAGGGCTACCTGGGCCTACCTTATGGGTGACCTATATGTAATAAAAAGGAAGTTCGAGGCTTGGCAAGTAGTTGTAAATGCCAGGTTGAAGTGGCAGTAAAATGCTCAGACAGGCACTGTAGTGGCAGGCCTGAGACAGGTATGAAAGGTTACTTTTGTGGGTGGCCCAATCAGTGCTGTAGCCTACTAGTAACATTTAGCTAAAGGCCCTGGGTACATGGTATACTACTTTACAAGGTACTTACAAATAAATTAAATATGCCAATCATGTATACATTAAGTATACACATGTTTAGGGAAGAGGCATATGAACTTTAGCACTGATTAGCAGTGGTAAAGTGCTCAGAGTCCTAAGGCCGACAAAAAGATTCAGCAAAACGTAGGGCCAAAATGACTAGGGGATGACTACTCTAAGGCTGACAGGTCTAACAGTGGCATTTGTGATTCACCTCGACTAGGGTTGTGGTTGTTGCCGCGGTGAGGCTTCCACCCCCCTCAACTAATACCCAATTGTTTACATGTGTATTTAGATTTTACTTGTCCTGGCAGGGAAAAACATCGCAGATGGTCATTGGCCAACATGAGGAGCGCGCAGCTGTAAATAGCTCCAAAGCATCTGGATCTTCCCAGGTCCTGAAGATTTGTGGTTGTGAGGCAGGAGAAGTACACTCTGATGCCAGTCAAGAGTCCAGAACATGAAGAGGTATCTCTTGGGGATCGGTTCTCACTTAAGCAGAGGCCAGCAGCAGGGTTCAAGTAGGTCCAGCTGGTGCTGGTCAGCTGGGTGTTTCAGGAGAGGCCACTGGAAGCTCAGTTCAAATAGAGTGGCAACCAACTGACCCTTGGATTCATTTCTTGGATCCGGGGATTCTGGGATCAAGGCAGGCTAGTCCAGTCTTCCATCTTCAGACAGCAGGACAGTCCTCCTGCTGAATCTATCACATGTTTAGAAGTATTATGATGAGAGTTTCTGGTGAGACACTTCCTATATCCAGTGAGAATGGGTGCCTCCTTTTTTTAACCTTCCCCTTTTTCCTAGGTTTGACACCAAACTGTCTAGGGTAACAAAGGGAGGGCAGTCCTAGCCAAGAGCTGCATTTGGCAGTTGCAGGGCAGACAGCACTTCACAGTCAGCTAGGGCGTGGGCATATCACTAAGGCTACCCTTTGATGCTCAGAAAGGCTGAGTAAACTCCCCAGGACATCCTGATTTAGAGAGGAATACTCTACCCCACGAAAAAGGCTCTTGATTTTCAGTGTTTTGAAGGAATACACAAAACACCACAGGAGAGCCATCCATAGTCATGTGATCCAGGACACTGGCAGAAAAATACCAACTTTCTAAAAGTGGCATTTTGAGAATAATAACTTAAAATGTGACCGTGTCAAAAAAGCGAGATTTAAATTACAATTCAAATGAATAGAAGGAGCATTTCTCTATCTGTTAACAAACTCAAATTAGCACCTAGTGTTAGTCTAGGGGAGAGATAGCCTTACAACAGGGAAACATTAATTTAGGAATCTTTCACTGTCAGGATATATCAAACATAAGTACACATGTCCTACTTTTTAAATACCATGTACCCTGCTCTATGAGCCTTTTTGACCTACCATGGGGTGACTGATAAGTATGAAAACGGAAAGCATAGGCCTGGCAAAAGATTTATTCCCAACTTCTCATGGGGAATTAAGGGTCCTGCTTATTTTTCCTTCAATAATACTGGCACTACTTAAAACTTTTTTTCCCAATGTACACAAACTTTACTCTATTTTCTGTGTGACAATGAAATCAGCAAATTTGATATGCAAGAGCTGCAATCAAATTGCTGTTTTTACTCAATAAGTTAATGCAGATAAACAACTGCAGTGTTAGTGCCACATGCCTTCCTGTAAGTGACAAGTATAAATAAAGCAATAACAGCATGAGCACAACACATCACCAAATGTCCATGATAAAAGAAAAATGTATCAAAAAAGATACTGCCTTAATGAAAGAAGGGACACTGCTGGTCATGTTTCCGATCTGCAGGACTTTATTACTTTTTCAAACCTACATAAATTGCTTTCTTTCACTGCACACAGTGTGCCGTATTGGGCAAGGGGCTTGTTGAGATTTCTGGAGCTATGAATCTATATGGCAGCTTACACAAACTGTGTATATAGCAGCCGATACAAAGGCCTGGACTCTGACAGCCTGGAATAGTAGGTTTTCTGAGGTGTCAGCTGGTCCAGAGGGTATGCAGACAAAATATCGATATTTAAATATCGATATACAATTATATCGAAGTTTAAATATCGATGGGACAAAATATAGAAGGTAAGTAATATCGATAAATTAAATATCGATATTAGTAATATCGAAGTATTAAATATCGATGTCAGTAATATCGATGTTAATAATTTCTATGTTACTAATATCGATTTTAAAATTCTTTTTGTGTATATTATTATGTATTTATTATGTATTTCATTTTTTTTAATGTAATTTAATAACATTTTGTATTTTAGTACTGTAGCGGGTTGTGGGTTTATAGGGGAATAGGGTGGGAAGTAATTTAATTATGTTAAATTAATTATTAATTAGTAGGAATTATAAATTAATATTTATTAATTGGTAATTATTTTTAATTAATTGGTAAATAATTTTAATTAATTGATTAATTGATAAATATGTTCTTCAGCGGGTTGTGGGTTTATAGGGGAATAGGGGAATAGGGTGGGAAGTAATTTAATTATGTTACATTAATTATTAATTAGTAGGAATTATAAATTAATATTTATTAATTGGTAATTATTTTTAATTAATTGGTAATTAATTTTAATTAATTGAGTAATTGATAAATATGTTCTGTAGCGGGTTGTGGGTTTATAGGGGAATAGGGTGGGAAGTAATTTAAATGTAATTAAGTAATAATGTTCTTTAATTAATAGTTTGGTTAATTATCTAATTGTTAATTAATTATTAATTGGTAATTAAATATTATGAAATGGTATTATTAATAATTTTTTTAATTACATATATTTTGTTCACATGTTTTTAATAATTATGTATTGGTATTTGTAAATGGTTTATATTTATTTAATAGTTAATATTTTTAGTATTTAAAATAAAATATTTATTAATAAGTATGTTACTTTTACCCCTACGCTATCCAACAATTTCCCTAATGTTGCACTCTCTGGAGTGGGAATAGTAATTTTAACCCCTCACTCGCGTAGCTAGGGGGGGTTGAGGGGGGTGGACCGCCCCAGGCGGCACTGTTTTGGAGGCGGCGGCCGCGCTGCACTGGTGGCCCGTTGCGGTGGCTTTTATAATTTATTTGGGGACACTCACTGTCTGAACTTTTTCAGTCAGTGTCCCCAAATAAATTATAAAGGCCGCCGCAACGGGCCACCAGTGACGCGCGCGCAGCCCCCGTTTGAAGCAAATTCACGTGACCTTCTACGCTGCACGCAGGTGTGGTGCGTGCACGAGGTCAGAGCATGCAGTCTCTGTCTCTCCCAGGCAATCCGCGCACAGAGGCACTGGCTAAGGCAGGGACGAGACGGTCTTGCAGTCATGCGGGGGTCGGCTGCTGCCCGCAAAGGTTTGTGCTTCACTTTTAGGCTGCGCCGTAATTTTAAACTGCGCGACAGCCTGGAAGCCAGCTTCAATTTATTCGACCCTGTCCCGGTGGGTGGGGATCTTGAGGAATTGATTTTTTGCTGGTCAGGATAACACCCTGGTCCCTGTGTCGATACTTCTGATATATTCGATAATGGCCCGCTTCAGAAATCAATTGGCCGGCTTTACCATTTACTAACCATTTGCCAAGCAGCAGATCCATCATGCCAATGCAGCTTTGTACAGAACATAACATTAATTTTGAATTGTGGAGAAATATGTTGTGCTTGGCAGTTCCTTAACTAAGTGAGATGCAAGCAACATGATTGAACATTCACTTGTGACTTTTAGCTGTCTAGTTATTATGTTATTAATCCATATTTTCAACCTGAGACCTAACAGAAAGCTAGAGAAGACCCAGCCAGGCCCACAGGAACTAAACTAGCATAACCACAACACACTATATACGAAGAACATATACGGCTGCAGCATCTTATGTGGGCCTCAGCCTACAATAGAGGTCTAGAATTTAAAAACAAAAGATAACAAGCATTGAGAAAGCCAGCAGCTTTTGCTTTTGAGACCAATTAGCTTTGCCAGTGCTTTTTGAAGCTGTTGTGCACCATCGACAACTAAAAAATAAATAGGGTGTATGCTTCATTGCAATATTAACTACTTCGTCATTAATTACGCTCCTACATGTGATGATGTATGCAAGCACATGCATCACCATGAATGCGCACACCTACTGAAGGACACTGGCGCCATTTAATTTATATTTTTATTTCCAATCCTAGATGGTGGACGCCACTTAGTGCAATCAATTAAAGAAATACTTTTCAATTGCAATAAAGGTCTAGAGTTAGACGCATGTCCTCTCAGTTCACACTCCCCCTCGCTTTGCCCACTTTGGGAGTCCAAAATGTAGATAGGTGTAATGGGCATTGCAATTGTGCATGTTTGTGCACGTGAATCTCAAGTGCATATATATTATAGACCTGCCCTCTGTTGTGAATTGCCTGTATTGTACATGTGCACGTTAACCAATTTAAGACAAAAGGCTGAAGTGCTAAAGGAAAAAACTGTGAATTGGTTCCAACAATTTAATTATGTATAATATAATCTGGCTTTACCGAAAAAGCTCCACATGGGCACCCAACTACCTCTAAGCACCTGCCTGAACAGAGCTTGTGAAATGTGTAGGACTAAGGACGCTTAGCAAAGCAATCACCGGCAAAGTAAGAAGGTCTCACCGTATGGGCGTACTGAAATGACCCGAGCACAGCGGCGGTGTCATGCTCCTATTTTTTTTCTCATTTACTGATCTGCAATGGAACGGTAGATTAAAAATACAATAGCTGCGCAAAAGCCTTATCTTTTAAAAACATTTAACAGAAAGGCAGGCAGAGCTACATGTAGGAGAGAGAGCAACGTTGGTGGGGACTGGGGAGACAGAAACAGTGGTAGATAGCTGACACAGCGTGTGTTAGTTGGTGGGGTGGAAGGGGGGCTTGGGGGAGGGAGCCGACCGCCGGGAGGTCTCCTCCCCCGGGCGGTTTGGGAGAGCAGCGAGGGGTGTCCCTTTAAGAGGGACAGAAGTTTCCAGAATTGGGCTGGTCCAGTAGGACCAGCATAGCCCAATTATAAACCCCCCGCCCACTGCCTACCAGCTACCATTTTAGGTTTGGTGACCTGGTGGCTAGGTGGGCTCATAGCTTTTTGTCAGAGTTTATTGTAGCTTTGTGTGCATTTTTGTAATTACTTCGTTGACATGGAGGATTACCGCGTTTTAGAAGCCATGCGCCTCTTGTCCGAGGCGGGTCGCATGGATTTGCTGGTCGGAGGGGGGCAAGCGCGCCCCCAGCGCCAGGCCTCTGCTGGCGTATCGGCGGCGGTATTGGCGTGTTCCTCGCCCAAGAAACGGCGCTCGGGCCAGGTAAGCGAACGGGGCCGGTCACGCACGAGGAGACCGGCCCTTCCCTTGCAGGCGCGTGTGGCGGTGGGGGAGGGGGGAGCGCCGGTGCATGGCGGCGCTCCTGGGACCGCTCTTAAGGAGGCGCGTTCGGCGCCTGTTGTGGTCCCGCAATGTCAGGTAGGGGCGGGAGGGGCTCCGGCGGAGGAGCGTCAGTCCCCGAGGCAACCGGGTCAAGCGCCTGACGCGCTTTCGTTGTTCTCGGCGGGGCGGGTGGTGCGAGGCTTCGAAGCTGAAGCGCTCGCGCCGGTTTCTTTGGCGCTGGCTAAGCGGGGGAAGGGGGGGCGGAGAGGGATCAAGAAGCGGTCCGCTTCTGACCCAGTGGGGGAGCGCAGAGTGGAGCCAGAGCTTGTGGTATCTGCGCGAGGGAAGCGCAGGGGTTCCATACAGTTGGGGGCGTGTCATGTGGCCTCTCAGCAGCAATATATGCCGGATTTGAATGTGGAGCCGAATTTGGTGGCAGAGACACAGCTTAACATTGTTCCAGGCGCTAGAATGTTGCTGACATCTTCGAACCTTGCTGTATCTGGTATGGATGTGGCTGATTTTAGGGCTTCTAGACGACCTGTTACGGGTGGATTGGGAAGTCAGGTTGGTATGGAGCCTCATGCTGGCCAGTGTCTTTTTGCACAGGATGTTGTTAATACTCGTGGGGATGTGGACAGGAATGTGGGCAGCCCGTTATTGTTCTCTACACCGGGTTCTTATGTGGGGGCTGCTTGGTCTGTTGGAGAGGGATCCAGAGGAGAAGGTGAGTGGGCCCAGATGGGCGAAAGTAGTTCCATGACTGGTGAGGTTTTGGGCCAGGATATGGTAAGGTCAGGAGCTGTTGTTTTTCCTGGTTTGCAGGAAGGGAATGTCCGTTTACGGAGGGATGACAGGGGATTGTCACAAGGGGGTCATGGAGCTTTTCTTGGTGAGAGTCGGGGGTCTGCACCTGCGCATGGCCCAGGTTTGGGGGGATTGGGTAGGGCGGTAGGGGATGGTTTTGTGAGGTTAGTTCACCCTGGCGTGGGGTTTACAGGGGCTGGGGGTTTCTCAAATACGTTGTTGGAGCGGGAAGGGTTTTCCAGGCAGAGGGTTGGAGGGCCTGTCCATGGAGACGCTACAGGCCCTTATCTCATGTTCGGTTCTCCTGGTTGGGAGCATTTTGGTACAGCAGGTTTAGCGCAGCGTGGTCTTCACAGGGATATGGAGGGCGTCACGAGAGGTGTGGGGATCCCTTTACAGGCCCCTTCTGCAGCGGCAGCGGGCGCTAACCTGGATGAGAGTGATGAGGAAGAGATGATAGGCGACTCTCCGGTTCGGGTAGTGCCATTGAAGGGTTGCATTAGGGGACGTTCCTTGGAGAGGTGTCAGGGGTCGTTTGTTGATGCTAACTTACGGAGGTCAAGGTCTGTTTCGAGTGTTGCTTTTAGGGACCCTAGCACACCAGTCCAAACTTTTTCTTTTCAGGATAGGAATAGGGGCGGCGATCCAGACTTGGCAGGGCGCGGTCCAGTCCACTTTCGCCAAGGGGAAGCGACGAGAATGCCTAGCGCGGCCCTCTCTGTTCCATCGAGGGATCCCGCCGCGGCCAGTACACGAGGGTCTGGCGTGACCCCGCTGGCCCCAACGAGTAGCAGGTATAGGTGGCAGGCCTTGCCGGCGGCTAAGGAGCTACAGAGTCAACGCGCAGGGAGGTACGGGCGTGTACAGCCTGCTCCCCCTCCTGGAGTTTCAAAATCATTTAAATGTACAGTGGTTGATACCGGGTTGGGTAAGACCCGTGATGATTTGTTGCACACTAGTGCCGATTCAGTAGTGTTGGACTACGATGAAGACAGTCCTGAAGAAGGTGAAGTGCGGGATACGGAAAGGGGGGTGCCCTCTCATGTTTCTTCTAGTGTGTTTCAGGCTCCAGTGGTCCAAAGTCAAGTGCAAGGGAGAAGAGAGCACGGCCCATCGAGTAGGGCGCCTCGCCGACCGGATGCATTGACCTCGGAGACACGGGCGGAGCCATCGAGAGTGGTCTCTCTTTTGCCAGGTGAGCAATCAGCCACACAGGCCAAACCTAAGATGGTGTCTGTGGGTACTGGTGGTGAAACTGAAGTGATTAGTAGTGATGGCCGTCTGGTCAAAGGTCGATATGTAAAAGACACAGCAGTTGGTACAGATGATGTGGTAGACATTCAGAACACAGTGGTAGGTCATGTTATGGCTGGTGCTTCCAGCAAGGTTAAAGAGCCTGTGGCCAGTAAAGAACTCAAAATCAAAAAACTGCCTTACATGGGGGTTACGAAACCATTAGGTGCTCATCTCATGTTAAGTACCAAGGAACGAATTTGGAATGGTGAGTATGTGGAACTATTGAAGCTACTCCACAGGGAAGTCAGGTCCAAAGAGGGGTCTAAGGAGGAGGAGTTTGAGCTGGCAAAACGCCCCAGAGTGCCTTTAACTATTGAAAACTGGACAGCTGCGTTTTTAATTTATGCCAGTGTATATTGCGAAAAGTTCCCTGAGCGCAGCGTGTCCCTTTTTAAATACATGGACGTCATTCGCAAGGCCCAGATCACCGGGGGTGGTTTTGCTTGGTCTCAATATGATGAGGAATTTCGGGCCAGGATGGCTTGGGACCCGGAAGCTAAGTGGGGGGAGATAGATAATGACTTGTGGCAACACACAATGGGGTCAGCGTCAGGGGGTAAAACCATTTTCACGGCAAGTGGTTTGCCGTTAGTTTATCGGCCCTTTCAGGGGAAGCCCACCCGGGGAGGGGTGGGGGCCACTGCAACCTTGTACTCAGGGTCTGGTTTCTGTTGGGAATTTAATAGGGGCTCCTGTACCAGGGAGTATTGTAAATTTAAACATGAATGCTCAGGCTGTGGTAAGAAACACCCGTTGTCCAAGTGTTGGAACAATCAGCCATCCGACGGTACACAGGGAAAGCAAACAGTTTCAGGAACATCAAATACGACTTCACAGTTTTCAGGAGGAAGGGGATACAGAGGTGCTAAGGGTGCTGGGTCCAAGGGCTCGTACGCCAGTTAATTTAGAAAGGCTGCGCATTGCCCTCCATGGTTTCGAAGATCAGTCTGCAAAAGTTACACTGTTGGAAGGTTTTCAGTTTGGGTTCCGACTCGGTTACTTAGGTGCTAGGGACCGGAGGTGGTCTGCCAATTTAAAATCAGCTTCTGAACATGCCACAGTGGTACAAGACAAGCTTAATAAGGAGGTACATGAAGGGAGGATGGCTGGCCCGTTTCACGATTGGCCGATCCATAACTTGATTGTTTCACCGGTGGGAGTTGTCCCGAAGAAAGAACCGGGACAGTTTCGCCTGATTCAACATTTGTCATGGCCTGAAGGGTCGTCTGTTAATGATTTCATTGACCCAGAGGCAGTGTCTGTCTCTTACTCTTCGGTTGACGTGGCCATGTCACTTGTTGTGACAGCGGGCGCAGCCGCTGAGATGGCTAAGTGTGACATCAAGTCTGCTTTTCGGCTATTGCCTGTCCACCCGGACGATTGGAGCCTTTTAGGTATTCAGTTCAATGGTAAGTGGTACGTGGACAAGGCTCTGCCGATGGGCTGCTCTATATCATGTGCCTTGTTTGAGTGTTTTAGTACTTTTCTGCAATGGTATTTTTCCCATCAGTCCGGTCATACCCTGGTAACTCACTATCTTGATGATTTTTTCTTTGTTGGATCCCCGGGCTCCGCGGAGTGCCAGAAGGCTCTGGACACATTCCAAGGGCTCATGGAGGATTTGGGAGTTCCTTTGGCTCCCGAGAAAACAATGGGCCCTGCCACTGTCCTATCCTTTTTGGGTATTGAAATAGACTCTGTGGGTATGTCTGCTCGACTGCCGGAGGACAAAAGGGTCAACATGATTGAATTACTGGATGTGATGTTGTCAAAGAGAAAAGTGTTGGTGAAAGAGATTCAAGTACTTTTGGGTCATTTGAATTTTGCCTGCAGAGTGGTGAGAGCGGGCAGGACCTTTTGTAGGAGACTGGGCAGGGCTTTGGCAGGTCATCATTTGCCCCACCATCGAGTTCGTCTGTCTGCTGGCGTTAAGGAGGATTTGAGAATGTGGAAGTTTTTTCTGAACTCCTTCAATGGTGTCCCCTTGGTCAGAGAGGTGGACTTTCAGTGGGATGTACAGATGTTTTCGGATGCTGCTGGCAGTGATGGTTTTGGGCTCTTTTGGAATGGCAAATGGTGTGCGGAACGTTGGCCCGATGAATGGTTGGATGGAGGTCGCAGCATCACTTTCCTGGAACTGTTCCCCTTATTGGTCGCCTTGACACTGTGGGGGGAGGAATTGGCGCACAAGAAAGTGCTGTTTCGTGTGGATAACATGGCGGTGGTGGAGATAGTGAATCGCCAATCGGCCAGGGACGGACAAGTGTTAAAACTTATGAGAGTTTTTGTTCTTGGTTGTTTGAAACACGATATTCATTTTCGTGCGTTGCACATTCCTGGTGTGGACAATGACATTGCGGATGCTCTGTCTCGTTCACAGTGGGAGAGATTCCGTGGTCTGGCGAGGGATGCGGACAGATCCCCGACTCCGATGCCGAGTCATCTGTGGCACGTCGGCGAGGTCGGGTCGTTCAATTGGTGGTAGGTTCTCTGTCTGTGTCCACGCGTTCTGCGTATTCCCTTGCGTGGAAGGAATTTCTGGAATCTGGTGCTGTCAGAAGGGAGGATCTGTCGAGTAGGTCGGATGATGTGGTCAACTTTATACTGGACCTCATGGATAAGGGTTTGACTAAAGTAACCATTGCTGGGAAACTGGCGGGGATTGCTTTCATGGGGAAGTTGTGGTGGGGCTATCCTCCATCTGCGGGGGAAATTGGTAGAAGGATGCTTGAGGGCTGGGCCAGGGAGCAAGGGCACATTGGTAGATCCAGAGCCCCTATATCTTGGCAAGTTCTTGCCAGGTTAATTACGGTTTTGCCTTTAGTTTGTTCAGATGATTTTGAGGCATGTCTTTTCTCTATGTTGATGGCTTTCATGTTTTTTGGTGCTTTCCGGGTATCTGAGTTGTTGGGTTCAAAGTATAAGTGTGGTTTGTTTTGGAAGGACGTTTTTTGTTATGATGAGGGAGTTCATGTATGGTTGGCCAGTTCTAAAACGGATCAGACGGGGAAAGGGAAAGGTGTATGGTTACAGGCATGTGCTCCGAAGCTTACTTGCCCTCTACTGCTTGCGCGGCGCTGGCGTTCCTTGTGTGGGGGTGGCGATGAAGTCCTGGTTTTCCAACATATCAATGGCACCCCTGTAACGCCTTACCAATTACGTATGGTTTTGCGCAAAGCGCTACAGCACATAGGTCTCGATGGCAACATTTATGGTACTCACTCTTTCAGAATAGGTGCTGCCACTGAAGCTTTTCACAGAAATTGGTCTGAAAGGGATATTAAGCGATTGGGGCGCTGGTCTTCTAACTGTTTCCAGCGTTACGTGAGGAGCTCGGCGGAGGAGGCGCATGCGTCATCCTCCTTCACAGGATTCTAACTCTCTTTTCTTTTTCAGGATCCGTTGCTGGGCCTCGCTCCTCGGTGGTAACGGTCTGGATAGTGGGGCATTCATTTGTCAAGTGGGCCAGAGTCCAGGCGGCGAGGAGTTACTTTGGAGATCTTCTTGGTTTCAATGATCGAATGTTTAACGTTCTTTGGAAGGGTAAAGGTGGGATGCTCTGGAGAGAGTTGATCCCTTGTTTGAATAACAACATGGTGGGCGGTGTCTGCCCGGATATTTTAGTCATTCATTTGGGAGAAAATGACCTATGTGCAACGAAAGGTGTAGTCTTGCTGCGAGCTATGAAACGAGATTTAGGCCTCATTAAAGAACGATGGGCTGGGTGTCATGTTTTTTGGACAGAGTTAATTCCTCGCAGGATATGGAGGGGAGCGGTGAATCCCAGGGCTGTCGATCGGGCTAGGAAGAAAGTGAATGCAGAGGTGTCTCGTTGCTGTAGGAGCCTTGGTTTCAGTAGGATTTCACACAGGGACATTAAGTTTGAGGCTGTCGAGTTCTTTAGGGATGATGGAGTTCATCTGTCCCGGGTGGGCATGGAACTTTACTTGTTGGAGATTCGTGAGGTTTTAGCCCGGGCTTTGGCCATGCAGCGTTGATTTTCTGGTTGTCTTTCGCTTTGCGGTTGGGGGGCAGAAAGGGAGGCGTTGCTTCCCCCGCCTACCTTTCTGGGTGGCAGTGTTTTTGGGTATTATTACGGTTTTTAGGCAGATTGCTGGTTGAGTATTAGTTCAAGTATTTCTTTGACAAGTGCTGGGGTATGTTGGTCATGGTTTGACCGTTCAGTTTTGTGAGGGGGGGGTATCTGCAGGAGTGCAGGGTCAGGCAGGGTTTATGGTTATGGAGGACCTGACCGTTGTTATTGTAATTGTGGTTGGACGAATAAAGTTTTAACGATGACGTATGTTTGTTTAATGACGAAATGTTTTATTGATGATGTAATTTTATTGATGACGTAATGTTATAATGCTGTTATATTTTTATTGATGTATTGTTGGGAGCGGGAGGGCTCAAATGTTTTAGGGGTGGGGGAGGGTCCGGGGGGCTGAATTTGTAGTTATTTAATTATTTAGTGAGGTTTAGTTTTGTAAGGCGTTGCCAAGGTTTGTGTTTGTAATGTGCACCTGTGTCTTAATAAAGCGGCCTTTTACACACACAAACAACTTTTGGTCTACTTTTCTCCCACCCCTCGCCCTCTCTCCCAAGGGGGGCTTGGGGGAGGGAGCCGACCGCCGGGAGGTCTCCTCCCCCGGGCGGTTTGGGAGAGCAGCGAGGGGTGTCCCTTTAAGAGGGACAGAAGTTTCCAGAATTGGGCTGGTCCAGTAGGACCAGCATAGCCCAATTATAAACCCCCCGCCCACTGCCTACCAGCCACCATTTTAGGTTTGGTGACCTGGTGGCTAGGTGGGCTCATAGCTTTTTGTCCCACCCTCCCTCCCTCAATTTTTCGCTTTAAATGCTCCGCTTTTCCCCTCGCTGCTCAGTTTTTTCCCCATTTTTTGGGTGTTTTTTGCCCCTATTTTCTTTTTTAAGTAAAAGGCTGTTTTGTGGGCTACCGGTGTGCAGGGGTTGTTTCTCTTGTATTTGTATCCGTCGCTAGACACAGGTGCTGTGCGGTGTTTTTGGGTATTATTACGGTTTTTAGGCAGATTGCTGGTTGAGTATTAGTTCAAGTATTTCTTTGACAAGTGCTGGGGTATGTTGGTCATGGTTTGACCGTTCAGTTTTGTGAGGGGGGGGTATCTGCAGGAGTGCAGGGTCAGGCAGGGTTTATGGTTATGGAGGACCTGACCGTTGTTATTGTAATTGTGGTTGGACGAATAAAGTTTTAACGATGACGTATGTTTGTTTAATGACGAAATGTTTTATTGATGATGTAATTTTATTGATGACGTAATGTTATAATGCTGTTATATTTTTATTGATGTATTGTTGGGAGCGGGAGGGCTCAAATGTTTTAGGGGTGGGGGAGGGTCCGGGGGGCTGAATTTGTAGTTATTTAATTATTTAGTGAGGTTTAGTTTTGTAAGGCGTTGCCAAGGTTTGTGTTTGTAATGTGCACCTGTGTCTTAATAAAGCGGCCTTTTACACACACAAACAACTTTTGGTCTACTTTTCTCCCACCCCTCGCCCTCTCTCCCAAAAGAAGCATATAAGAGAGAGCTGGAAACATGCACTCTCATGGAATGCTTCATGCCGCGAACATGTGCAGTATAGGAGCTGTCTCAACTTCTCACGTGGGGGCACCTGTGCGTGGGATTCGATGCACAGCTGCCACAAGAAGTCATTCATCTTCAGGAGTCAGTAGGAGTGCCGGTATGTTTTAAAGCAAATACTTGTGTGCAGTGCCATATGTATTTTTAAGACTACTTTTACAGCCTGCATAACACGCACTGGTGCAAGTACTGTTAGATAGCGATAGCTCGGGCTTTTTAATGCCTACTCTCTCAAAAAGTATATATTTGAAATAAAACTGCCTACAGCCGAGTTGTGACCCCCTAGGCTATGTGTACTTTAATCAAACTTTTCTCCTGAGGCTTTCATGCACCCCCATGCTCTATTGTGTCTCAGTGTTAATTGCTTAGACTAGCAATGCAACAGCTTCAGCTTTAGGTTGTTAATAATAAAGGGCGGCACCGCACACCCTGCTGTTATCAGCAAATTGATTTTTATCAAATTGCTCAGTGTTTCTTTTTGACGTAAATTACAGTCTGCAGAGGGGTTGTGACCTCTAAGCTACACGTGTACCCTTCCATTTCCAGTGCTTTGCAGCCGTTTAACAATCTTCTTGCAGGTTCTTGTTGCTCAAATGGGTGTAATTTCGGATATTTATGTTTCCGTTGTTTTTATTGCTTGATTTTCCTTGCGAAAAAAGTGTCACTCATAGTTGTTGAAATGTCACTCATAGTTACGCTGACATTATAAAAATGTCACACTTAGCAATCTGAAACCATGGCAGCTATGCTTCCTTTATGACCGGCCTGCTGTTGTTAGACGTACTTCTGGTGCCAGCTGCGCCCCTCCACGTGCACAAACCATGAGCTGAACATTGCAGGCATTGCCCTGCAACTGCAGAAACGTAGACATGGCGGACGGTTGGACAGTGGGGTGTCAGAGAACATTCCATAAAGTATAGAACCCTGCGAATGCTGGTAATTTCTAACTTGCAAAGACATACAGTTTTACAGATAAAATATAGCGCACAAACGATGTGTGGAAATCGGGTGTCAATCAATCAAACAAACAGGTTTTGCATAGCGCTACTTATCACCTGTGAGGTTATCTAGGCACTGGGGGCGGTGCTGCTGATGAGGGACGTTAATCGAATAACCATGTTTTTAGGCCCTTCCTGAAATCCTGCAGGGTGGCAGTCTGTGTGTTCTCCTTTGTACTGCCAGTCACCGGCGTATTTAACTGTGTAGCCTTGGACCGTGTCATGTATGTGCATGTAACTTGCATGATCGAGGTAACTATTAGTGGCAATACTATGTGTCTCTCGGTCCTTTTTCCCTAGTGCCCTTCCCCCTCCTCATCAGGGGCGGCAATCTGAGGGATAGCCCCGGGCGCCACAAGCTCTAGCTACGCCCCTGTAGCCCCTACGCTATCCAACACTTTCCCTACTGTTGCGCTCTCTGGAGTTGGAATAGTAATTGTTACCCCTACGCTATCCAACTCTTTCCCTACGGTTGCACTCTCTGGAGTGGGAATAGTAATTGTTACCCCTACGCTATCTAACTCTTTCCCTACTGTTGCACTCTCAGGAGTGGGAATAGTAATTGTTACCCCTACGCTATCCAACTTTTTCCCTACTGTTGCACTCTCTGGAGTGGGAATAGTAATTTTTACAACTACGCTATCCAACACTTTCCCTACTGTTGCACTCTCTGGAGTGGGAAGAGTAATTTTTACCTCTACGCTATCCAACACTTTCCCTACTGTTGCGTTCTCTGGAGTTGGAATAGTAATTTTTATCCCTACGCTATCCAACACTTTCCCTACTGTTGCACTATCTGGAGTGGGAATAGTAATTTTTACCCCTACTCTATCCAACACTTTCCCTACTGTTGCGTTCTCTGGAATGGAAATAGTAATTTTTATCTCTACGCTATCCAACATGTTCCCTACTGTTGCGTTCTCTGGAGTGGGAATAGTAATTTTTACCTCTACGCTATCCAACACTTTCCGTACTGTTGCACTCTCTGGGGTGGAAATAGTAATTTTAACCCTCCCACTATCCAACACTTTCCCTACTGTTGCGCTCTCTGGAGTGGGAATAGTAATTTTTACCTCTACGCTATCCAACACTTTCCCTACAGTTGCACTCTCTGGAGTGGGAATAGTAAATTTTACCCCTACGCTATCCAACTTTTTCCCTACTGTTGCACCCACTGGAGTGGGAATAGTAATTTTTACCCCTACGCAATCCAACGCTTTCCCTACTTGTGCACTCACTGGAGTGGGAATAGTAATTTTTACCCCTACGCTATCCAACACTTTCGCTACTGTTGCACTCACTGGAGTGGGAATAGTAATTTTAACCTCTACGCCATCCAACGCTTTCCCTACTGTTGCACTGTCTGGAGTGGGAATAGTAATTTTTACCTCTACGCTATCCAACACTTTCCCTACTGTTGCGCTCTTTGGAGTTGGAATAGTAATTGTTACCCCTACGATATCCAACACTTTCCCTACTGTTGCACTCTTTGGAGTGGGAATAGTAATTTTTACCCCTACGCTATCCAACGCTTTCCCTACTGTTGCACTCACTGGAGTGGGAATAGTAATTTTTACCCCTACGCTATCCAACACTTTCCCTACTGTTGCACTCACTGGAGTGGGAATAGTAATTTTAACCTCTACGCTATCCAACGCTTTCCCTACTGTTGCACTGTCTGAAGTGGGAATAGTAATTTTTACCTCTACGCTATCCAACACTTTCCCTACTGTTGCGCTCTTTGGAGTTGGAATAGTAATTTTTACCTGTACGCTATCCAAAATGTACTTAATTTTTTTAATTAGTTTTACATTATTAATAATTGTTATGTATATTATTAATTTATGTATATAAATATTGTTTGCAATTTATAATATTTTAATTTATTTATAAGTTATTAAAATAAATATTTTAGATTTAAAATTAATTAACTATATACTATGTATTATATTTTTATTATTATTCGTTTTTATTACATCATTTATTAATTTTAAAAATTATAATATATTTTTAACTATGTTTATTATATTTATAAGTATTATTTTGTTAATATTACATTTTATTTACATTTTAAAACAACGATATTTTCTAAAAAACAATATTTTTGACATCGATATATTATTTTCGATATTTTTGTACTTACCTTTTTAGAGATAGGATCGCGATATTATTGTCCTCGATATTTTTGTTGCGATATTTTTGTACCTCGATATTTTTGTGGTCGATATTATGTCATACAATCGGTCCAGAGGGAACAAATTACAGCAGACGTTCTTTTTTTCTCAAAGGTACTAAACCTTCAAATGTCAGGTATCTTGACAATGGCTTACTTAAAAAGCAGGAAAACATCTAGAGATCTATACAGTTTTTTAAGCTAGGTGTAGTTTGGGAGCTAGGTACCTTGGTTCCTCAGGCACTTACTAAACCAGAAATGTACACTTACCCTAATTACAACCAATACTTCCCTTGCTCAAAATATATAGCTCATGGTGGGGACTCACAATTTTCAGTTCTTGGCAAAGGATATACTCAGTTTACACAATTTCCTACCTTTGGAAGTCTGAGAATCCCCATCCCTGGAAAAATTTGGTAAGTTATATATTTTTTTATTTTACAGAGTTTTATATAGCGTGAAAGTGACCCGAATTGGGTATCAGAGCGCTTTACATACTGTGGAAAAGTAAATTTTGCCATGTTCTGTGTCCCTACGCCTCATCCATCATATGTTATGTGTGCATGACCAATATGCATATGTTATTCCCCATGTCCGATTAATGACGCAATTATAGTTGTGTCCACCTCTAGTATGCTATTTTCCAGTCCTCGTGAATACTACGAATATCAGGCCTATGTAAAGTTATGTTGCCACGTTTCTCAGTGTGCACGTTATTCCATTATAAAGTCCCCGTTTCCAGGCCTCAAAAGGGCCCGGACATCAGACTCAGCTCCTGTCTCCTGAAGCCTCGCTGAGGAGCGATACAGCCCCCACCTGTATCCTCGACCCTTCACTTACTCCCTGCCTCGCAGTGCCCGGTGCAGCTTGGTTCTGCCTCTGAGTCTGCCAAAAGTATGTTATAGTTCCAGCTATCAGTTCAGTCCTCCTCCTCTTCTGCATTCCTAAGCTACTGAACTGCATCAATAGTTTCCGTCATTGTCTAGCCTATTCGGCTCCACGTTAGAGAAATACTGTATTAATGGTCATTTAATATTCTTCATCACGCACTACATATAGAATAATGCATGGTCCAGTCTTAGAGTCAAGTTAGCTTTTTCCCTCATGACTCCTAGTTTATATCAACATGTTCTCTAAACATTAGATACCAGATAGGGTTTAGGTACATGTCGCTCCGACCCTCCAGACTCTAGTCTCTGCTCCTAGCACAGAGTTCGTAGCCCCCAGCTTCTCCTAGTAATACGTCATTGCCAGTTTTCGCGCACCATTAGGTTAGAGGTCCCGGCTCCTTAGGTAGCCCCCTCCTATGTTTCCGCCCATTCATGACATATTCTGTTACGTTTGCATCACATGTCTATGTATACTCCCAGTTACACCCACTTTTACTCTTATCTCTCGCGACTGCTACGCGTCACGCCTTCTGCTCCACCCACTGTTACGCCTACTGCAATGTAATGCTATGTGTTTGCGCTATGTATATAAGTCAATGTATTGTTATTAAAAGTTAGCGCGCTCATCCCAGACCCGAGCCCCGGCAGCTGCCGGGCCCTGTTACCCCCGTTCTATGCAGGTTGTCCTGATCCTGTCATTATGCTGTAATAAACCTGCAGAAACTCCTACTACCTCGAATCTTGACTCTTATTTTATTGAGCTATCTGTTATTCATTCATTCATTCAAAAATAGGGTATTATTTATTTATTTACCACATAATGGCGCCCGAACAGGGACTTGCCCTTTCCCCACGCGTCGGTGAAGCCACGCCGACCCCCTGACCCTCTACAGTCGTGACGGAACTCTTCTGCGCAGTGGCAGATATTTCTGCTCAAGTATCCCTCAGGCCCACGGAGGAGACGGAGGAGGCGGTCCAGCATCCGAACGAGACGGTGGAGGAACGCGGCGAGTCCCGACCAGAGCCCAAGCCAAGAGTCCAAGGTCCGAGGTATCCGGAGGCCCACCCGTAACTGAAGTCCGAAGTCCGTCGTCGTCAGTCCAGTCCAGTCCGAGGCTTTCCGTTCTTGCTGCCCGGTGAGTACCATTGCTGGGGTAGTATCTAGACAGGGTCAGTCTAAATTGACTCTGGTCCGTGGGTTGGTGGTACCCAAGCCCACAAACGAAGTGTTCACCTAGGTGGATACGGGTCTTGATGCGTTCCTTTATGGGACCGGTATGTTCCGTACTGTTATAGCAGTGCATCCAGTAACTCTAGTCTGTTCCGTTCTCGAGAAATTCTTGTATTTCTGTTCTCAGTATTCCAGGTAATATTCTGTTCGAACTGTTATTTATAATGTTGTTCAATGTATTTCCAATGTCGTGGTATGCCTGAATTGTTTTCCCAATTGTTATTGTTTTTCGTGTATTGTATTGTGTTCCGATTCAAGTTTACAATGCCGCTCTTTTCAAGATTACGTCAGTTAAAAACTAGAAAGGGTTTATTAGAAGAAGCAGTTCCTGTCCCGCCCAGGGACAGCCCAGGTCATTTTATGTATCAGAAACATGGCATAAGCGCCATATTGTATCTAGATTTATGGGTAGAGTATACCAAACAGTTAGAAGAAAAGTATAGATGGCCCGTATCGGGTACATGGGATGCCGAATGTATCATGCGAGTAGAAGAAGCATTATGGAAAAAGAAAGCCAGACAGTCACAGAAAGATGCCATCGAGTTATGGCGTAAAGAAGCTCATAGAAGAACGGAAAAGGAAGTCAGAAAGTCAGAGTTAAGTAGAGAATCCCAAGAACGAGCCCAAGAAAGAGAATTAATCGAGATAGGTGAACGAGTCAAAGCCGAACAGTCAGACAGACAGAGGCATGCCCTTATTAAGGGTATGTATCCTCTTCTTGCCGAGGGCTTGCCAAAAGCGACCCCAGAGGCATCCAGTAATTTCCCGCCACCATTAGTTCCGACCAAGCTACGTCACAAACCGACCGCAGCTGATATTTTTATTTCGTCCTATTTGGACGACATAGTCCCTGAATATGCAAATCCTGTTCGCACTCCGCCAGTCCCTGTAAACCAGGTAATTCCTGCGCCTCCAGACACCGGGGTGCCCTTAACAGCTCCCCCGGGTCAGCCCGCCATACAAGTCCAGCCCACTTTACAATTACCGACCCTGCCAGGTCGGAAAGCATCAGTTGATGATACTGGTTTAGGGGCCGCGGGAGGAGGTCTTCCTCAAACCCCGCCGCCACACAAGCGTTTAACATTACTCGAATTACATGCTCAAGCGTTACAGCGTACGCCCAAACATCAGTCTGTTACAGAGATCAGGCAAACCCTTACCGAATGTGTCTATGATCCAGTTCCAGGCGAATATAATATGGTTTTATATTCCTTACGTGTAAGGAGAGTGACCGAGTATCTAGTCACCTTGCCGAATATGAAAGAATATCTAGACAGAATATATCGTTTCATCCGTACAGGGGATGATCCAGAAAGTATTAGTGATGCCATGTCTCAAAGGAAAGCCGAGATCCAGCTCATGATATTAAAGTTCCTGATCAATTGCCTAATAAGAGAACAAGATTACCCGTCTAAAGATCCGGCCGAAATGAGAATCCTGACAAGGTGGAGTGATAATATAGCCGAGGGTAAGCACAAGACCGTCAGTGCCATGGAAAGTATGTACAAGAAAATCCGTAAAGAGATAATAAAGATACACGAACAGCGTAAAGCAGCACAAGTAAGCGAGAAAGAAAGTACCTCTGAACCTGAAGAGGAAGACGACGAGAATCCCGCCAGAATAGCGTATGTAGGAAAATCTAGATTTCCAGATCGCCATTTACGTCTAGAACCCAAGTCTATTTTCCATCATCAAGCACCAGAACAAGGTTCCCTAGAACAAGTATTTCAAGCTACCGATCACATTCTGAAATCACGAATCGGTTATAGCGAATTAAGTACCATGCATGAACAAGAACTAGCCCGATCAGCAGTCCGATGGATTACTGATTCTACCACTTTTCCAGACGAAATAGTGGCACAAATGTTTCTGAAATTGCCCCCAGCCGAGCAGCGACTGGTGGGTATGTATATGATCCAGCACCTCATTACTCTGTATGAGGGTCAACATTCTGATCCAGGCCCGTTACACGATGTCCTGAACGAGTTACTTCAGTATAGATGGAGAGGTCTAGGTACCGATTTAATTAGTGTCATCTTAGAACAGCGCCACAAATATAGAACGTTCCTGAACCCGCATTTTGTTCATGTCTCACCCCCAGAAAGTAAATCATTCTATATAGACAGACAGAATCCGTTACGAGAGGTCCACCCAGTCCAAGGGGCGGGTGGCGATATGCAACGAGTGTTTGTATACACTCCGATTTCAAAGATGGAACTTCTTGAAATGAAGAAATTAATTCCCTGTCATGATAAAGATCCAGCGGGGTTCCATAGAGAATTAAAAGACATGCTCCGTATGGGAGAATACACTTACCCAGATATCATTAAAATGTTAAAGGTTCTGTTACCCGCAGGGGTGTATGAAAAGTTAAAGGAAAAGGAATGGGAGGTGGGAGAGAAAAAGATCGATTGGGCAGTTCTAGAAGCTGAAGACAAGGCACGAGTACCAGGTACCGGTCTTGGAGATAAATGTAAAGATTTACCAGAATTATTGATTCAAGTTTTACCCAGATTATTGACAACTAGAAAAGAAGACTGGGATGCAATCTCAGCCTGTAAACAGAAACAAGATGAAGATATTAGTGATTTTTATTCTAGATTTGAAAAATGTTTCAGTATCAACAGTGGTCTCAAGACAAGTAGTGAGTCATACCCTCACCTTTTTGTTACTAAATTAGTCGAGAATTCAAGTCCACAAATTAAAAATCGAGTTTTGAAAGTTGAAAGCACCTGGCAAGCTAATACTCCGTCCCAGATGCTCCAGTACCACCAGAATAGAATCAGGGAAGAGCAAGAACACGAGAGAAAACGTATGAAAGACACGAAAATGAAAGTACTAGTTGCACAATCTGTTCCTCAAGACAGTCAGAAGAGGGGTCCAAATCAAGTCAATCAAGTCAGTCATCCTGCAGCTCCCGTTAAAGGGAATTGCAATTATTGTAAACAGCCAGGTCATTTTATAAACGAGTGTGCAGTTCTGAAACACAACATAGCTACTGGTAAGACTAAAGAAAGACCACGTCCGCCTAGACAAGAACAAGTTTCACAGATTCCTCAGCCACAGAATGCACAACAGACAGTTACAGCACCGCAGCCTATTGCTGCAACACAGCACGTTACATCGCAGATGTATCAGTATGCACAGTCCGAGTATCCAGAATATCAGCCATATTCATGAAACAGCCTAGAGAGGGAGGTAGGCTTGCCTCTCATCGAGATACCTGTAGATCAAGAAGGTCCCTATGTTCACAGTCAAGTATTAGGGAAAGACAGAAAGTTTTTGATCGATACAGGGGCAAGTAGGACCACAATTAGTCATGCCGAAGTTCCAGGGGCTCCGCTCTCAGGCTCAAGAAATGTTTCCCTTGGATTTTCAGGAAAACCAATAGTTAACGAGATATCAAAGCCAGTTACTCTAGAAGTAGGTCCATTGTCCCGCACTACTGATCTGTTACTTACTAAGTCATGTCCAGAAAATATGTTAGGCATTAAGACACTGAAAGAATTAGGTGCAGTCATATGCTGTTCCCCAGAGGGAATACGTCTGTTCCTACGTGACTTCAAGGGTCACTATGTATTACGAGATTTTGATTCGAGATTGTCTAAAGTCCCACAGCATTTATGGGCGCAAGGTCCAACTGATGTAGGTTACATGCAAATCACACCCCATCGTGTGACTCTCAAGCCAGGTGTAGTGCTACCACGAATCAGACAGTACAGATTGCCACCCGAGGCTGTAGCAGCCTTATCCAAAATTATTGACGAGCTCATAGCTCAAGGAGTAGTTGTAGAAACTGACTCCAATGTGTGTAATTCTCCGATCATTCCAGTCATGAAACGTACTGATCCAAATGCACCCCCAGTATATCGATTAGTGATTGATTTACGAGAACTTAATAAATGTATTATTCCTCAGTATCCAGTTGTCCCAGACATTTCTTCCCTGTTAACAGCTATTGATTCCGAAGCCACGTTTTTCACTGTCATTGACCTCAAGAATGCATTTTTTAGTGTTCCCATTCATCCGGACAGCCAGTTTCTTTTCGGATTTTGTTTAAGCGGAAGGAGCTATATGTTTACACGCGCTCCTCAAGGTTTCACAGAAAGTCCTAGTATTTACAGTCAAGCACTCAAGAGACAACTAGACAACATTCACATGCCAACTGACACTGCCCTGCTCCAGTATGTCGATGATCTACTGATCACAGCCCGTTCTGAACGTGCTTGCGAGCGAGCATCCCTTACAGTTCTGTATTTTCTAGCCGAGATGGGGCACAAGGTGTCACCTTCGAAGCTTCAATTCTGTGTCCAGCAAGTGGTATACTTAGGACACTTGCTGTCCAAGAGGGGTAGGCAGTTGACACCAGACCGTATCCAGTTAATAGCGAGTCTTCCCCAGCCCAGAACCCAGAAGGAGGTACGTGCTTTTATTGGCCTTACTTCTTATTGTAGGCAATGGATTCCCCAGTATGCATTTCTAGCCAAGCCACTGATACAGTTAACGACACAGGAGGCAGCCGTATCGACTGTCCTCCCTTGGACATCTGAACACACACTTAGTTTCAACGAGTTAAAGAAAGCTTTATGTCAAGCTCCAGTTCTAGCTACACCGAACTACAGTAAGCCTTTTACACTTTTCGTTACTGAACGCGAAGGTACAGCATTATCTGTTCTCACACAAGATCAAGCAGGACAATACAAGCCCTGTGCTTATTTTTCGAGCACATTAGATCCAGTCGCCCAGGCGTTGCCTGCGTGCCTCAAGTCAGTTGCAGCCACAGCACTAGCTATCAGACAAAGTGATTCCATAGTTTTAGGACACTCCCTGACAGTACAAGTTCCACATTCAGTGGAAGTTCTTTTAAATCGAACACAAACTCAGCACTTGACAATTGCACGTTTAACAGGTTATGAATTGACACTGTTCCAGCCACACATAGAAATCAGACGCTGCAACGTCCTGAATCCTGCTACACTGTTACCATCAGTTAGTTCAAATCCTGACCCCCATGACTGCGTGGAAGTAGTTAACATTACGACAAAGCCAAGACAAGACCTGACAGACAGTCCGTTACCAGATCCTGACCTGACACTTTATGTGGATGGTTCATGTATGAGAACTAGTACAGGAGAACTAGTCGCCGCGTATGCAGTAACTACTGACACCGAAGTTATTGAGACACACCGTATTGACACCCTGTCCGCTCAAGCAGCAGAGCTAGTCGCTCTGACACAAGCCTGTATACACGCCAAGAACCTGAAAGTTAATGTTTACACAGATTCACGTTACGCATTCGGAGTTGTACACGACTTTGGAGTGCTCTGGCAGGAGAGAGGTTTCATGACTTCTCATGGAACCAAGATTCAGCATGGTCTCCTTATCCAAGCCCTGTTAGATGCCATACATTTACCGACATCTATTGCTATCATGAAGTGCAAAGCACATACGAAAGTTACTGACATTATTTCCCAAGGTAATGATCTAGCAGACCGCACAGCCAAACTTACAGCACAGACTCCAGACGTTCCAGTTAACATGACACTTACTCCAGATCTGACTACATGCATGACAGTTAAGGACCCTACACAAGCTGCCATAGATATCCAGTTACATGCTACTCCCGATGAAATCAAGAAATGGTCTGAACAAGGAGGGGTCCAGACAGATCAAGGATGGTTAACGAAGGGTAGAGCCACATGGTTTCTCCCCGACTCTATGGTTCAAGTCATTATCAATACCGCACATAGTCCAGCACATTTAGGAGAAAAAGCTATGTTAGACAGTATCCAGAATATTTGGTTCAATAAGCATTTACGAGCTGCAGCCAAGCAGAAAGTCCGTACCTGTATGATATGTTGTCAGTTTAATCCAGGTAAAAGTGTCCCGGTGGAACAAGGTGGTTTCCAGCCCCCTGACCACCCTTTTGAGGTCCTCCAGATGGATTATATTCAGATGGAGCGATGTCGAGGTTTCAAGTATGTCCTTGTAGTTGTATGCGCTTTGTCCAGGTGGACAGAAGCATATCCAGTCCCAGATTACACAGCCGCGACCACTGCCAAGCAGTTGGTTCGTGAATTCTTCCCTAGGTATGGACTCCCTAGAGTCGTATATTCTGATAACGGTCAGCCATTTTCCTCAGAGTTAATGAAACACGTTTCCCTGTTGTTAGGGTACCAGTGGAAGTTCCATTGTGTACGCCATCCTGAAGCAGCCGGTCTGGTCGAGAGACATAATCAGACTCTGAAAATCCGTATCGCAAAAGTTTGTAAAGACAAAGGTGTAGACTGGCTAGTAGCTCTGCCAGTCGCTTTGTTTTATATGCGCATGGTTGCACATTCCAGATCAGGTCTGTCCCCGTATGAGGTCGTATTCGGCCGCCCCCCTAACATGTGGGGTACTCCTAGACCCCGAAGTATTACCGATGTTTCATGTAATATGCTGACAGATTACCTAGCTTCCTTGATGTCTGCCCTCAACTCATGTCGTTCACAGGTTGCCGCCGCATTTCCAGACAATACCGAGGTGGCACCGCACGAGATCGTTCCAGGCTCCTTGGTGATGATCAGAAATTTTGACAGATCAAGTCCGCTGGAACCACGTTGGAAGGAGCCACGTCAGGTCCTCTTGACCACCCGTACTGCCGTCAAGTTGGAAGGCAGGAAGGGGTGGGTCCATCTTTCTCATGTAAAACTTTTCAATGGATTGAAACCCGTCTCCAAGAACATTTCCCAGGATTCCCAGGATTTTAAAAACTGTCAAGACATTGTTTTAAAGGACTGTCCTGCAAAAGACATTACTACAACCCCTCCCTTGTTAGAGAAAACTCCGCAGCAGGAGTATAAGTTAAAGCTCAGGTCTAGTAAAATAAGTCAGTCAGTTTGATTGTATAAGTCCTCCCCTAGGTGAAACGGTTAGATTGTTTCTGACATGAATAAAATAGACCCCCATAGTGAGAGAGTCAGTAATAACTCAATTCAATGTATCGTTTTTCTGAGTTTCATATTATTCATCAGCATTTTGATTTCCTGCACCAGCTATGCGTTCTATCTGTATTTTCCAGTTCCTCATGTAAATATGTCTGCTAATGCTACAGTAGAGCACACGTTTAGTGATCTACCTCCTCACGAATATTCTTACCGCCTCGCTATGCGTAACAACACATTTATCCGTATGTTACATTATTCACACCAGACCAGCAATGCCACTAATTGTTGGGTGTGTGGTCGACTCCCCCCTTTCCAGACACCGAAGGGAGTTCTGCCACTCTTTCCTTATCCATTCTCACATAATGGTTCGTGTGGAGCATGGTCCACGTTAACGTCATCCTCAACAGATATGTCTTTTCTTAACAGTACATGTTTCCCAGACAAGCAAGGTCTCCCTCACAGAACAGGTTTAGATCTAGAAAATGAAGTATATAATTTAGGTAATTATTCGTCGAATTTCATGGTCCTGAATGTTCAGTCTGATACTACTCCAGACTTACCTGCTATTTCAGTATTACCTGTCAAAGGCGAATTATGTGTCCGTAGTTATGGTTCCATACATGTAGGACATAGTGAATGTACTACTGTTATCAAGTATAGTGACAGTGGGAAATCTATTTTTAAAGCTTCACGTCATTCCTATTTTATTTGTGGTCAAACTGCATATGTTCGTCTGCCCCTCGATTGGGAGGGAACCTGTTACATTGCCTTCCTACTGCCACCTGTTTTCCTAGCCCCATCTGATTATCACAGAAACACACATCTAGTACACATTAGACACAGAAGGGAGTCCCCAATTGTCGATTATACTGAAACTACTCTAGAACAGTATACAGATTTCAATAAAGGTTTCTTCTTCTTCGTAGGACCTGTCCAGAATAGTAAACTGATCCGTAGGTTAACAAGAACCCTTGAAGCTGTAGTAAATGAGACTGCCTCTGCTCTAGGTAACTTAACCGAAGAACAATCTGCTATGAGATTTGTCGTTTTGCAAAATCGTCTCGTCCTTGACGTCATACTGGCCGATAGGGGCGGGGCCTGTAGAGTCATCGGATCTAGTTGCTGCATTTTCATTCCAAATAACGCGCCGTCTGTTTATTCAGCTATAACCAGACTCCATAAAATTGCCCATCTGTTACACCAAGATCCAGGCACCTGGACATGGTCCGGTTGGTTCTGGAATATAATTTCCGCATGGGGATGGAAAGTCCTGTCCTTTCTAGGTATTGCAGTAGCGATCATATTCAGCTGCTGCCTCTGTATACAATGTGGCCCTGCGATTTGCAGCATGTGTGCTACCTCTTGTATTCCTAGTCCCAAGCCCCGTTCTAAATCCCGTTCCAAGACAATTCGAGACGAGCAAATGATACTGTATGAAATGATAGATGGTATCATGAAAATTGATGTTTCCTGATGGAAACGTAGTGACAAGGAGGGAATGTGGAAAAGTAAATTTTGCCATGTTCTGTGTCCCTACGCCTCATCCATCATATGTTATGTGTGCATGACCAATATGCATATGTTATTCCCCATGTCCGATTAATGACGCAATTATAGTTGTGTCCACCTCTAGTATGCTATTTTCCAGTCCTCGTGAATACTACGAATATCAGGCCTATGTAAAGTTATGTTGCCACGTTTCTCAGTGTGCACGTTATTCCATTATAAAGTCCCCGTTTCCAGGCCTCAAAAGGGCCCGGACATCAGACTCAGCTCCTGTCTCCTGAAGCCTCGCTGAGGAGCGATACAGCCCCCACCTGTATCCTCGACCCTTCACTTACTCCCTGCCTCGCAGTGCCCGGTGCAGCTTGGTTCTGCCTCTGAGTCTGCCAAAAGTATGTTATAGTTCCAGCTATCAGTTCAGTCCTCCTCCTCTTCTGCATTCCTAAGCTACTGAACTGCATCAATAGTTTCCGTCATTGTCTAGCCTATTCGGCTCCACGTTAGAGAAATACTGTATTAATGGTCATTTAATATTCTTCATCACGCACTACATATAGAATAATGCATGGTCCAGTCTTAGAGTCAAGTTAGCTTTTTCCCTCATGACTCCTAGTTTATATCAACATGTTCTCTAAACATTAGATACCAGATAGGGTTTAGGTACATGTCGCTCCGACCCTCCAGACTCTAGTCTCTGCTCCTAGCACAGAGTTCGTAGCCCCCAGCTTCTCCTAGTAATACGTCATTGCCAGTTTTCGCGCACCATTAGGTTAGAGGTCCCGGCTCCTTAGGTAGCCCCCTCCTATGTTTCCGCCCATTCATGACATATTCTGTTACGTTTGCATCACATGTCTATGTATACTCCCAGTTACACCCACTTTTACTCTTATCTCTCGCGACTGCTACGCGTCACGCCTTCTGCTCCACCCACTGTTACGCCTACTGCAATGTAATGCTATGTGTTTGCGCTATGTATATAAGTCAATGTATTGTTATTAAAAGTTAGCGCGCTCATCCCAGACCCGAGCCCCGGCAGCTGCCGGGCCCTGTTACCCCCGTTCTATGCAGGTTGTCCTGATCCTGTCATTATGCTGTAATAAACCTGCAGAAACTCCTACTACCTCGAATCTTGACTCTTATTTTATTGAGCTATCTGTTATTCATTCATTCATTCAAAAATAGGGTATTATTTATTTATTTACCACAATACCACCAGTTGCATTACATGAGGACACATTCATTTTTTTGTTAGGCACAGGGAGATTAAGTAATTTGCCCAGAATCACAGGATGTTCAGGGCCATTGCCGAGACTCGAACCCAATTCCCCAGATTCGAGGTTCACTGCCCTAGCCGTTAGGCCAACTTCTCTCCCCATATTATGAATTATTTTTTATTTTAATGTCAGGTATATTTTGCTTTGAAAATAATTGCTTACCTCCTTGTATAACTTGTTTTTTATCTTATGTATACAGTAAAAAAAGCTCCATCTACTGCTTGTCTATTGAGCGCCAGTTAGGATTCATAAACTCCCCTAATGCAGTGTATCTATTTTAGGTGCAACTGACACAGCCGAAGGGATGAGCAGGACAAGTTAAATTCTCTCTGCTCAAAGACAACTTGGAGAGCAGTGCGACCAGGGGCCTAGCTTGGTCAGTAAGATTGGGGGTGAGGGAGGTGAGCTTCAGATTTACCAACAATCACACTAGCCTACACTGCTAAAATAGATTATACGACAAGTCGGGATGCATGAGAGGGACTCAAGGGGCAGTGGAAAGGAAAAGGAATGCCGATTGTTTGGAGTACTAAGTGAGAGAAAATATATTTATTGGAGGGGTGTAACACCCCAAATGAGACCCATGAAGCTACTCCCCTGAGTGTGACTTGTGAGAGTATGGTTTTTATGAATTAGCGCAACCAAGATGGCACCTACAATCCTTCAAGAACCGGAATTCTCATGTAAGCATGATCTGCTCTGAGTAGCAGATCATGCATTGCCTTGAAACTCACTGATTTCGCAAGCAATAGTCCAGTTTGCTACTGGTTAATTACTGCAGCAACTTGTGGGCTTCATGTGGTCGAATTGGTAGTGAGAAATTATGTTTGTTGCTACACCTTTAAGTTATGGAAAACACTGTTTGGCAATACCGTAGTATTGTATGGCACCATCACTTGTCCTCAGCTCTGCCAAACTGACAGTACCCTCTCTCAGAAGTCACATCTTAGGACTTGGTTTAGCAGCATATCACTGTTGGTACTGATGTGTGAAATGCATGGCATGGATCTGACCGGCTGGTTCCTAAGTTATATTTTCTGGCTATGCCGCATTACAGTTTGTCAAGTATTGCAAGGTTCCACGTACCTGAGAATCTAGCACATTCCCAGCCTCATATTATGGACTGCCTCTACTTATGCTGTGGCTGGGATTCATCACACATGTTGCTGAACTGATGGGCCTGGCCTGGAGGCATGAAGTTAAGGGTGAACATATGGTGAGAAAGATAGCTCCAGCGAACCTGATGTCACCCCTATCATACCAGTCATATTGTTGTGGCAAAGGAATCTGGGTTTCATATTCCTAGCACCCACTAATCTTAAGTATTGTGTTAAAAAACTTTAATTGTCTCTTGCTATGTACTCTAGTTCATCCCTGCATTCTCTTAACACCATGTTCTTTGTAACTGCAATTTTAGTTGTGTAGGAATTGTGTACAGTTTTTTCTCAAAATAGTTCCACTACCAATTTAAAGTCATGTGTGTCTGATGATAACACACACACAAGAACCAGCCTTCTGTAAACAGAACAAGCATTGGCATAGCCAATAGGTCTCGCTTTGGGGACCTTATAAGTATTTAATTATGCAGCACAATATCCTTGGTGCAACAACATCAACTGTTGCATGGCTAAACACTTAAAAAGGTCCCAAAGGCAAGCCCTATTAGCTATGCCAATGCTTGTTATCTATGTTTTTAAACGTTTTATTTAGGCTTTATATCGTCATTATTGGTTGAATCTTAAAATAGTTCACTGCATAAAAATTGCTACCATTGTCTCTCCTTACTCACAGCTAGAAACTCAAAGTTTCACCTCCAGTGGCCTGCACCTTATTGCGGTTTTTACTTTTGTCAAAAAATGTTGTCTAAATTATTTTAAAGAATGCGTATGATGACATGCCTATGCAGCGGTTTTTATTAATAATGCAGAGTAGCTGTTTGCTGCTGCTAAGTGTCGGGACTCTCCCATTACAAGCATTGGTGCAGTGCTGAGAGGGGAAGGTACCATCCCTCTCTAATGAAAGAAATGCAGGTTCTTAATTCTGATAGAGCCCGCCCATTGAAAGCACTGGTTGGAAAGGAAGCCTTCATGTGTGAGTGACGGGGAACGTCGGTTGGAATGGAGTTAAATTAACACCCAATATGCGTGGGATGGGGAGGAGAGAGAGACAGAACAGAGGGCAAGGAAGACTTAGTGAGTGAAAACGGGGAAGATTGGCAGGAGTGGGGGGCATTATGACTGGCGTGAGGAGAGGCAGAAGAGCGGACGGAGACAAAGACACAGTGTGTTAGTGAAAGAGAGCTAAACAGCAGTGGTTGGAAGGTAAGTCCTGGTGTGTGAGAGGTGGAGAAGGAGATAGAGGCGGAGGAAGGCCTAGTGATGAGAACAGAGATGAGGCGTGTGAATGGAGGTGAGACGCGGTGTGTGAGTGATGCGTAGAAAGATGCGTGGAGGAAAGGAAAGACCTGGAGTGTGACAGAAGGGGAGAAGAAGTGGGTGAAACCACGAAGAATGAAGAGGAGAAGGAAGACAATGAACATGAGAAAAAAGAAGCAAGGCTGAACGGGAGCCGCCCGGTTGTTTGTTGGCACTCGCAGGCTTTAATATTTCGTCATTGTGGGGCCGAACTGCAAATAATGGTTTCATTGAGTCTGACCCAAGGTAAACTGCTGCTTGAGGTTCGGTCAGAGAGACATTCTCACACGCGGTTTAAACTAAGCAGGACACACTTTCTGCTGTAGAAAAGGCCACGCACAACAAAAGCAGTTGTTTTCATGAAGGAAGAGCAGGCACCTAAACACCGAAGAGACTGCCAGGATACCCAATTGAGACACATAATTAAATAAGAGCCCGAAGCGCAGTTAGTGTTTCTACCCCTAGCGACGCCATACAGCCAGAGGCCAAAGAAGGTAAACCCAGCTGCTGGGAAGGTGGGCGTATCACAAAATATATGCGTTTAAACAACCACAGAAAACATTAAGTCGCAAATCACACACGGGCCTTTAGAGAACACAGCATGAAAGGGGCAGAGGCAGAAATCCAAAAGCCAGACAAACTCGTGGGTAAAATCGAGCACATTATTTGCAAGCACTCACCTGGCATGAAAAACAAGCATTGTCCACGCGGCGGTAAAAGTAACACCGCAAAATGAAATAATAAAAAAAAAACACGAGTAGTGGCGCGAATTGTGCGCACGAGCGACGGGAAAAAGTGATGTGCACGTCGCGCGCTTGTGCGCGTAATAGCAAGCTGGTGGCGGGCCTGGGTAGCACTTAATAACCACCTACTAAATTTCTCGCTGGAGCCACGCATGCGCTGACTCTTGCGAGACCTAAAAAGGGCTGAAACCTGTGTAATCATAGCCTGGTTGCTTTAACTGAACCCTACCAGCCAAAGGTGGTGTAAGAAAATTCACCTTTTGTAAGGTCACCTCTACTTTTTGATAGATTTCCCTACTTGTTTTTTGGACTCTGAGCACAGAGACACTGCTGTCCAGTGTGACCTATACTCATAATTGGCATATTTACCTATAAGTCCATAATATATGGTACAAGTGTACCCAGGGCATGTAAGGTAAATTTCACTGATGGACAACAGCACCTATTGTGCCAACCACTACAGGGACAGTGCAAACATGAGTACAGGCCTACCACTGTTTCCTGTTTATTCAGTTTTAAAACTGCAAATCCGACGCTACAAAATAGGGCCTTTTGACAGGCCTACACTCTCCTTTAAAATATTAATATGGCCCCACTAAGAAGGCCTTATTACCTATATGGTAGGTTGCAGTGTATTTAAAAGTACGACATGTACAACTTCAATCTTAAGCAAGCCCTTAAAGTGACCAGGCCCCAATTGCAATTTCACCGTAGCAGCGTTACCTGTTCCATCATATTGAGATTCAATATTACATTTAACAATGTTATCTCTGCCAAGGAGCTTCACATAAAATTAATTCTGGGACTTTTAACATATTTATTGCAAGCCCAATTATCTGGTAAAGTCTGATTTGTAATAAATATTTTGCAAATGGTACTTTCAAAAAGTCACCTTTTACCTGCCCAAAGCCTCTAGTAGCTTATTTGCATGCGCTTCCAACTGTCACCCAGGAGCTAAATTGCACCTTGGTTAAGTGGGAACTTGCTCACAGATTGGAGATAAAGGCCTTTGGGATTGGGGGAGTTCTGTTCCTCTGGCAGAATGACCACCTGGACTAGGCCTACGAACTTAATTACATTCAAAGAGGCCTATGCTGTCACAGGCGGATGTAGCTAACATCTGACCTTGGACCAGGTGCTGATCCCAGTGAGTGAATAGTTGCCCCCACAGAAGATGGATTGCTCATTTCCTAGGCAACAACTGTGGAGTGGGCACAGAAGCTCTGTACAGGGGAAGAAAGGATGTGCCTTGTTAGATTTAATTAGAGAGAGACACTGAGGAGTTGTTTGCTGGAGGGCACACATCTACTGCTGCAAAAAGGGTGGGAAATGTTAGCCTAGAAACGTGTTCCCTATTGGTTAGGGAAGGGCCAGGAGTCAACCCCAGTCATAGGCTAGTGTCAGGCATAAATGTGGCACCCCTGGGCTTTCCCTTCTGAACACTACTAAACCTGTGGAAGACAGAAGTAGGACTGCACCTGCTGTTGAGATTTTGAGATATGCGAGGCAACCTGAAAGGCTGAATCTGCTCTCACTTTCACCCAGAGAAAAGAAGTGGATTCCAAGAGTCAGTTGGCTGACCTCCTGTGAAGCTACAGAGACACTGCAAGCTGCTGAAGTGCACGTTCAACCACTTCAAACTAGACCTGCCCTGAACCCTACATGTGGCTTCTGCTGCTGCACTAAGCCTTGAGCCCCCAGTGATCTTCCTGTGGACCTTGGACCATTGGCTGTGTCAAATTTCTCATGCTCAGAGCTTTTCCACAAAAAATCAATGACTTTAGCAGCACCTCATCCAACGTCCATCAGGCCTAATGGAGCCTTTCTCAGCCCTATTCTGCTACTTTTCCCCACAGAGGATTTTTGCATTTTAGAGATGAAAACTTTCAATCGGGACAGATCTGTTTTCACAGTGAGATAACAATCAAGCGCAACCAGATGACCGCAGCTAGCGCTTGATACGTTTTGGTGCTATTTTTATTTCATACTTTAAAAATTCATATATCTGGTTCTCCTTAATGGATTTGTGTCATTTTGGTGTAATGTTGTTAAATAAATAGTTCTCATTTTCTTTTATTGGAGTGGGTTATTTATTCTGCTGTGTTTTTTACTTTTTAACTGCTTTGGTACACTTTTTTAAAGCTAATCCTGTCTGCTTTGTGCGGAACATTTTTCTAGAACCAACAAGAATAGTGACATTATTACTTATGGTGGATTGCCATCCATGCCAACTAATATTTTACTTTCTCGCAGTTGGGAAACCCAGCTGTCTTGAGCAGTAGCGTAACTAGGAAATGCTTCTTATGCTGCTGGACATCCCTGATAAGACAAACCAGATGACCACGGCAAGCGCTTGATACGTATTGGTGCTATTTTTATTTCATACTTTAAAAATTCATACATCTGGTTCCCCTTAATGGATTTGTGTCATTTTGGTGTAATTGTGTTAAATAAATAATTCTCATTTTCTTTTATTAGAGTGGGATATTCATTCTGCTGTGTTTTTCACTTTTTAACTGCTTTGGTACCGTTTTGTTAGCTAAGCCTGTCTGCTTTGTGCTGAACCTTTTACTAGAACCAACAAGAATAGTGACATTATTACTTATGGTGGATTGTCATCCATGCCAACTAATATTTTACTTTCTGACAGGTGAGAAACCCAGCGGTTTTCGGCAGTAGGGTAACTAGGAAATGCGTCTTATGCTGCTGGGCATCCCTGATAAGAAAAACCTTATATCAAACTTTTATGTTGGAGTTTGGGCAATAATCAAAATGATGGCAGAAACTGTGAGTACTAGGTGTGCTTTGTGCTGTGATGGTCAGATGTGTGACTTTAAGTGAGGAATATATAAAGCCCAACCGCAATTCAAACCTAGTCATGTGACCCAGGAACAGGCTGTAGACACCAAATGGCTAGAGCACAAAAATGGCAACTTTCTGAAAGTGGCCTTTTCAGAATTGTGACTTAAAATCTGATGTTACCATCAAATAGGATATTAAATTACATTTCCTCGAACATACAACATGGTTTTCCTACCAACTCCCAATCAAGCATTAGCACTTATTAAATGTAATAAGGTAACCCAATGTAAGGTAATCCAATGTGGTAGGCCACACAGTTGTGAAAAACCAATTTGTGGGTTTTTCACTACCAGGACATGTAAAACTTAAACGACATGTCCAAATGTGTAATTAAAATGCACTCTGTCCTATGGGCTATTTAGGATTTCCCTTTGGGATGACTTATATGTATCAAAAAGGGAGTTTTAGGCCTGGTTAAAGGGCTATTTTGCCGAGTCGAATTGTTGGATTAAAACTTCTGGCAGGCTGCATTGGCAGGCAAGAGACATACTTTAAAGGACTACTTAAGCGGGTGTCACAATATGTGCTGCCATCCCACTAGTAGTATTTAATTTACAGGCCCTGAGTATATGGCATTCAAGTTTACCAGGGATTTATAAGTAAATTATAAATGCAAATCAGGCAATGTTACCATGTCATTGGGAGTGAGCACAAGTTGTTTAGCACTGGTTTCAGTGGTAAAGTGCACAGAGTCCTAAGGCCAACAAAAATAAAGTCAGAAAAATAGGATGGTGAAGGCCAAAGGTTTGGGGGAAGGCCACCCTAAGGCTGACCGGTCTAACAGCTACTGACTTCAAGAGGGTCCAGCTGGCCACAGAAAATTGGACTCTGCAGGAGCCAGTGCTGAAGAGTGAACTGGTGCCTAGGAGCCTGCCCTGAGGACCAGGGTGCTGCTTGAGTGAGCAAAATGAACGTCCCTAGTTGTTGGAGAAAAGGGGGATTTTGTTCCGGAGGACCTCAATAAGATGCTGAGGCTTTCCCTTGACGGGTGCACAGTAGGGAGACAATAAAAACATGTTTATCTTTCCACTCATAGCATTTTGCTCTGCCAAAAATAGGTCGAGTGGGAACTCTGAGTAAAGGTTTCCGGCCTTGTGGATGTTGCTCAGCTACAGCTGCCGCGTTAGGCCTGCACAAGAGTTTTAAGATCCAAAAAGTTGCAAAACGGAAAGGTACAATCTTAGAACGAGGCAAGCTGTCAAATCTATTCAAGAAGCAAAGAGACCTCAGCAGCCCAAAAATTAAACTCTGTCCCACTCACAACTTTTGGCACCAATCCCAGCAGCTTCAGTGGTCGTTCAACAATGGAGTATCCACCATCGAAACATCTCTAATAAATTCAGCTTTAAACTTTGCCCTGACTTCTATAAAAAAAGACTCTGACTCTTCCTAAACCAGCGGTCTTTTACTTGCCAACCTCCTAATATCCTTTAGCCTCTCCTGATGGTCTTGAATGCACTGCACAAATTTGAAAAAAGAGTATGTGGGCCTCCTTTAGCACAGGTTAGTCCTTGGGGAGGCATTCTTTGTTAAGTTTACTAAACGCCAGCTGAGCAAGTCAAGCGGTGCCACAGAGAAAAAAATAAATGATATTCCTCAGTAAAGTTCACTGTTGCCATGGGACTCCACCCAGAAGGTAAGCATAAATATGTCTAGAGCGAGCAAACTTGTTACTCTGAAATGTGACTGATCTTATGCCCACAGTGGTTCTGTCCTTTCCTGACAACAACTGTATATCCTCAGTAAGCCTGGGCGTAGTTCGCATAGCAGCCCTACACGTAACTCCGTGAAGTGTTTAAAAAAAACTCTGCAGTGCTACGCGGAGGTCTGTGAGCACACGGAGTTCTGCGAGAGGGTAGAGTTGCTTGTTTCGCACGTTTGTGAGACGTTTCTGACATTCGGCAATGCGGATTGCGTGTTCGGGGAAAACATCAGCATGCAGTCGCACATGGGCGCGGCCAGCTGGTTTTTATTGTCTGTTATGGTTCTGGGCCTGTTTTTTGGGTCTCCTGCCTAAATCTTTGCAATCCTTTATTCCTAAAACTTTTTTCTGATCTTTTTGATTTCTTTTTTCTACTTTTTGTGTGTGTTTTAGTGCATTGTTGTACTGTTTTTCTATGACTTCCTTTTTATATTTGTTTACTTCCTTTCATCTTCTACTCACTTAATTTTGTACTTTCTACATTTTCTTTTCCACTCCCCTCATCCCCAGAATCATGGCCAAGACTCAAAGTCAGAGTGTGACCTGGGGAAAGAGGAGCCACCTTCCTTGCGGAAGGCGTGATGCGTCCTCTCACGTGACATCTGGCCTTGACTCCTCCTAAGTCATTTTAGTTGAACGTTTTGTAATTTGTATAGTAAATGAAAAGCAACCAACCAATTTGGTTTGTGCAATTATGCATCCGTCCATTTATGCATTTAAGAAAACTAAACGTAGACTTAGTCAATTGGCCCGTCAAAGAGGGTTGAGAATGATGTTTGCGAATGAGATCGGAATTCGGTACTTAGAAGTAAATATAATTTTATTTGCAAATCCTTCAAATGTCTTTAGAATAGGTGGGCTAGGTAGGTTTAGGATTCAGGAATCGGAATGGAACTGTGGAATAATAAAGATAGGATGGCCCGAAGCTCCAATACTAGTCTACTACTAGTCGATCTGATTTAGGAAAGGTCAGTGTTATTGCTATTGCCGTTTCCTGTCAAAAAATCATTTTGCAGCGATTATTTAATATTTATTTAACACCAATCACTTTTTGTCTCTTTGAATATGTCTTACATGATCAGCATCCAGAGGCAAGAAGAAGACTGGGTCTTCTGAGGCAGGTGCTGGGGTGGAGATGCCTCCCAGTAGAACAGGGCTCCTCTGGAGACGGCTCTGCTGGCCCCACTAAGTCCTCCTGTTGTTAATAATAATTAGGGCTCCCAGTTTTATGATATTTATTTTTTAGCCATTTCCGTCTATTTGTCCATATTTATTTTGTGGGCATTTTATCTGTATCCACATTTATTTTTGCTACAAGCTAAAGACGATGCTACAGATTGTATTTTTCCACATTTGTTTAAATTGACCCGATATTTATGATAGAAGCACAGATCCCTGCTTAAATCTTACTTTGGGCGCCTGTTAAATGGCGTTGCTAGTTCATAGGAGATGGAATGGGGTGTTCTAGCACCTGCATACCCTAACGGGTCACTAGAAACGCTCTAGAAATGTGCCACTGATTGATTGCCTTCTTGAACAGTGGTGCTCAGGGGAGGTTGTACCAGTGGCAAGGTTAGCCCTGCTATGGACCCACAGTACGGAACATCGGTATCCTACAGCACAGTGGGTTGGTGCGCCTGTTGTGTACACCAAGTGGTACCTCAGGCCATGTGATCAATTTTTAGCAAGGCTACCCCTCCTTTCATCCTTACAAGATGCCTAAGGCTACTCCTCCTTTCATCCTTACAAGATGCCTGCTACTTTCATGTGGTTTACTTTGCTGAGAAACAATATCCCAGCATGTTCCTTGGAGCTCTAACACTCCACAGTCTGCCAGGCTCTCAAAGGGTCTGACTGCCAACCTCCAAGAAACCCTTCTAGCATTCCTCCTGTCCATTATAAAGCAGGAGGGGCGGCAGTTGTGCCATGCTGTACTTTTTAACCACGCTTCGACATTCACCCCCCCCCCCATAAAAAATTACTCAAAAGAGAAAGTTCACAATTACACTAGTGGAAACGGAATGCTGGTTTAATAGGTGTCGAGGGAGATAACATTAAGCCCCCTTACATTTACTATCCTGTCAGGTCATCCCAGAAACTGCACTTTCTCCTTCAGAAGGTGAGACTCACCGATCTGCAATGCAGCTCCCCCCGTGATAACAAGCAAGTTCCCATAATTAAACTTGCCATCTTCCAGGAAGGTCAGTGGTGAAATAACAACACACGCCGAAGAACGGCAAGCAACTGTGGGCATCCAGGGAGTCAGGAGGGGCCCTGGCCTGGCTCCATACTGAGGCGAGAGGCACAGGGGATAAGCAGAGCCGGGCTAGGGAAGGGCGCAGCTGGTAAGCGGAGGCTGGGGTGCGAGGTGCACGAGGGCTTGCGAGAGGCCCTGGGAGAGGGAGTAGCGGCCCCAGCACTTCCTGCTCCTCGCTGACACCTACCTCTGTTCCCTGCACTGCTGCCCTCTCACACTGGCTCCTGCTGCGGATTGGGAGGAACTGAAAGGAATTTCAAGTATCAGGAACAGGGGCGTGGTGCGGCAATCCTGAAGCACGGCAGCACTGCAAAATTTACTAGTATTTTGGCGTTTCTAAATATAAATACAGACAAAGGAAAACCGGGAGCCCTAATAATAATATATATTTCCCTCACTTTTACCGCTCCTTATTTTTTTGAACTATTATTTCCATTTCCTAATTTTTTTTTCAAAGTCCTCTGCGATCTATCTGTTCCTAAATTCTTGTTCTCCCTGCATTACCTTCCAAATTAGCTATTTATGTATTTCTATGGTCTGATCAATAAAATCAAACTGCCTCTGCTTTGACTTTTATATATACTTTGTAGACTGCCTGGTAATGTAAGACTCAGAGAACCCATTGGTATTTACTAGTACTAGTAATAGTAGTACCACTACTCTACTGTGCAGATTGCATGCCCAAGTAAGGTATTGTATGCATGTTTGTTGAGATGAGAAGGCTTTCTTTTCTTTTACTTTCTCATGCTCGTTCAGTAAATGATGGTCACGCTCATGCTGGACATCTCAAAGTTGAGTATTTAACTTTTTTTTGTCTAGGTCTAGTACTATTTTTATTAGCAGCAGTTGATGGTGAACAATTGAATACCGTGCACCATGGTTGAAAGAAAGTATGAGGAAGAGGACAGCACCCTTATATTTTCCAACCAAGATAACTCATGTCCTCTTTTTCTTTTCAAAAACTCAGATTCACCCATAGCTCTAGCCACTGAGTCCAGTCCTTTGGGTTGCCCTGTTCTTAAGAGGCTTTTCAAAAATTGCCACCAACAAAATGACGAACAGGATATTTTATTATTTTTGATAGGACGTACTGTGTACTCTACTCTAGTACCAGAATTGTAGTGATGGGTGTGGCGTATGTATTGTATTTTCAATCTTGCTAGTGCAAAAAATAAATAAAAGGTGGTGTATATGTCATCTAAAAAATGTGAAATGCTTTTTCTTGGCTTACTGACCACCAGTGCCAGGGCCAGCGCCAAAGGCGACGCCAATCAGGAGGGAGCTGATACGGCAGCTGCAGGTGGTGAGACAGCAGCAGTGGTGGGCGGCGGTAAGTCATATTTCTTACTTATTGACAATACACTGTACTATTGAGACTAAGTTGTTGTAAACAGTTGAAGAAGACACCCTTTACTTAGCATTAGTGGGAGTTGAGTAACTAATGGCCTCTTCTATCTTCAACCCAGCAGAGAATGTTTTATGAAGAAGACTAAGAGTCAGACGACCTTGTTTGGGGGTGGCCAAACCGAGCAGTAAGATGGCCGGCTAACCTGTCAGCTCCGCCAACCCAGCACAAAATCCCCAGGATATCCGTTTAAAAACTGCTTAAACTGGGGTTTTACCAATCATAACTGATAATCGGAAGGGCTGCTGAGCAGATCGATATTACCTGTGGCCAGAAAGGAGGTATGGAACGGAAGTGGCGAAATCTGCTCCATCTGGCCGTATCGAGACGGAGACGCAGCGGTGCAGCTTGTCGGCTGAGTGTATCGTCAGCTCCGCGTGGCTATCCGAGGAATCGTGTCTGGCGGCTGGGTTGTTGGGCGCCTGAAAACAGCTTCTCTAAGAGTCAGGAGGGAAGACCTGGGCCACGGTTGCCAACATCCGCTTGCCGCGATTCACCGCAAGTGCGCCGCCGCCACTCCGGTACTTAAAAGGTGGAGAGCTGAGCGAGGTACCGGGTATGCCGGCAGGCCCAAAATAGTAACATCGGATTCACCATTAACATCGGCCTTCTCCAAAGCGGCCATGAAAGCATGGTATGGCTAGGGTGAGGCGATAGCCCCACGCCAGCCGGGAGGCAGGTGCAGAGCGGGGTTGATAGCCGTATTGTCAGGAGGACTTCCAGAGGCTACGCACACCAAGGACATCACAGAGCTACGAACGAAGCGCTGCAGTGGTACAAGGCCCGGTACATGGCCACTCTTTTGCAGGCATATGCTCATGACCCAGGATAAGTGACGTTTGGGGCTGCTCCTTGACCCATGGGATACCAAGCAGGGGGCATGCTAGCCGGGATGCTGATGTAACCCCCTGCGGCTGCCTATGTGCACCGGACTGCCATCCTGCCCTGCTGGTCGCAAATATCACTGCTAGGAGACCACAGACTATTGCTGAGAAGCACCTGCAGTGTGGATCCCCCCTAACATTGTTTTTGAACCAAACGTGAGGTGCGTTCTTGGTGCGGTATCGGCACGCACCTGTTAATAACCTGATGTTGGGGGAGTCCCAGAAGCGTGAGACCAGAGGCCTGCACTCCAGCTGTTAACGGACTGTATCACACAGGAAGGCGGATACTGGCGATTACTTTGCTGACTGCCACACATCGTACTTTGCACCAACTGTACGTAAGCTCCATCGGAGGGATCTGCGTACATCATGGTGGGGGGGCCGCAGCTCGAAGGCAGCCCTCCAGGCCAAATTGATAAAATACGCGTGGGAAGGAGGACCCGGCGCGAGCCCCAAAGGAGGACCAGCCATATCTGTCAAATCTGAGCCCGGTGGGTAGCAGAATTAACCCACGCTGCAGAATATTCTTGAAGCCATCACCACCGTCCGCATGTCATTGGAGTCGTGCATTGACATGGTGTCCACCGAAGTGTCCCTTATTAGAGAAGATATACGCTCCATGAACTTGCGATCGCAAAAGATGGATGAAATGCAAACGCACGCTGCGAAACTAGAAGCGCAGCTGGATGACTATGAAGGGCGCTCCAGACGCAATAAGATCCGCATAACTGGGGTACCAGAATGAGCGGAAAGGCCATCGGTGGACCTTTTCATTTAAGAACTGATCACTACTTACTTCAAGCACAGGGGACTCTCCAACTTCTTCTCAGTGGAACGAGCACACAAGGTGCCAGGAGGCAGACCGAGACCTGAAGCCCCCCAGCAACCACTTCTTGCCAGGATCTTCAATTTCCGCGACAATGATGTCATCATGCAGTGTGCGCTCTCCGCCCCGCCAGTGGAATTCCAAAATAGTCATATCATTTTCTTCCTGGACTTCACCCTCAAGGTGCAGCGACAACGACGAAGCTTCCTGGAAGTGAAAAAAGTGCTTTGCGACATAGATTTGAAGTATGCTATGATGTTTCCGGCCAAGTTGAGGGTGGAATCGGAGAGGAAGTCTTGGTTCTTCACCACCCCGGAGGTGGTCTGAGACTGGCTGGAAGGCTGGCATATGGCGGGGCACGCTACAACCATGCCGAGGGTGCAAGGATGGACGGAGACGGAGTGATGCCGACTTACTGGTCTGTATGTTTTTATCCCTTTGGGAGGTGGCATGATTCCAAATAGATGGAGGGCTGTGGCGATAGAGTCGTCTCCCCCACATGCATCAGACTTTTGTCGTCCTGAGTTAGACTGTCATAGATGGCTTCGTTAAATTGATCTTCTCAAAACTTGCTTGTTCCCTGCTAACTATGTGGGCATCGTTGGGTGTATATTAGGACCTTGCTGATGTTCTTAGCATATCCATGTCAGATTACTAATGTTAATGTCGGTAAAATAGAATTTTTCAGGGATAGGTGCTCTGTTAGGCTACACAAACCCATAAGTTCTTGGAAGGGTGGGCGATAGGCACCCTGCTAGTTTGGGGGTGGGAGGTTTTGTTACTGCCATGCAGGGAGGCCGGGAGGGGTTTGGGGGAATGTGTTGGGTCTGGGGGGTGGGTGGGAGGATTGTATTTGTGTTCTGGTTTTGGTATTGTTTTTGTTCAGGCATGTCATATTTAATGGTACTCAGATGCAAGCTGTAGCAGATACGGTGTTTGCAACGCTCTCATTGACTACAGTGCTTAGGAGTGTCACAAAATCCTTTCTCACCTCCCCCTTGACGTGCTCCTCTCTGGGTTACCACTCACCTTTAAAGATGAGAGATGGATACTATGAGGAGACAGAAACTCACTTTGCTCTCCTCGAATATGAATGGGCTGGAGAAAAGAATAAAGAGAGGGGTGGTTCTCCAATTCCTGAAAAGACACCAGATGTCGTCTTCCTACAGGAGACCCACTTGTTGGGCAACGGTTGTAAGGCCCTGCCATGCTGGGGTTTTCAGTTGGCAGCTCACTCCACTTTTGGCTCTAGATCCCGGGGGGTGGGCATCCTAGCCCATAAATCCTTTCCCTTGCCCAGTAATACAGTCCGAACTGGCCCACTAGGTAGATTCGTAGCTCTGTCTGGGATTTGGGAGCGAGCCACCCTTAACTTGGTCTCAGTATACGTTCCACCAGGCCTACATACACAGACCTTTATTGATCTTGGAGACCTTTGCCTGGGCCTGCCGGACAGCAGTTATTGATTGGGGGTGATTTCAACTCCATTGTCTCAGATTCTCTAGACCGTTGTCCCCAGAAAGTCCTACCACTATCCCGCAAACTGATTCATAGTTTTCTCGGTGCTAAGGGACTTGTGGATGTCTGGAGGTGCCTGCACCCTGTGGAGCTTCAATACACACATCTTTCGGGTCCCCATGGCACCATGTCATGTATAGACTATGTGCTCATACTCACACACCATCTCCACACTGTCAAAGATGTACGGCACCTGGCCGGGTAATTTCAGATCACTCTCCTATTCTGTGTAGGCTGGAAGTAGGGGAGCCCACGATTGGCCATGTGGCGCAGAATAACTCGCGGTATCTCACAACTCCCTCCATCGGGGAAAAGATTCTGACTGAATCTGACCTGTATTTCCAAGAGAACCTGGGATCGGTTAGCTCATCCGTGTCACTCTGGGAAGCCTATAAGACTGTCTTTCGGGGGGTAGTATTGGGACAAATCGCTGGGCAACGCAAGGAGAGGGCTGCTGCTATGAAACATTTAGAGGATGAGATCCTAGAACTGGAACGCGCAGTCAGATCACAGGACTCGGAGGAAGTGCGCCAACGACTCTGTATTAAAACCAAGGAGCTCTTGGACCTAGCCACAGATGCGGCTAAGGCACAATATCGGACTACCCTTAGCAGGATCTATGATGTGGGTGATAAAGCAGGCAAATTGTTGGCCTGGCTAGCCCGCAGAGATGGGGCATGGCGCGTTGTGGTAGAAATTGCCACTGATCCACACTTCCGTAAAACCACTCTGCAAGACATTGTGGACGCCTTTGGTAGATATTACCGCTCCCTGTAAACCTCCAGCATGACCTACTCAGAGGAGGAAGCTTCTGCCCTCCTACGTGATATTCAGATGCAAGTTCTTATCGAGGAGGAGAGTTCCTACATGGTCCGAGATATTACAGTAACCGAAGTGAAGAAGGCCATCCATGATCTGTGCGGGGGGAAAGCGTTGGGCCCTAACGGGATCCCCCTAGAATTATTTAAGCTAACGGCAGGCATGACTGCCCCTTTTATCACCGCCATGTATCGGGAAAGTAAAGTTATAGGAATTCTTCCCGAGGATCATAGACTGGCCAACATCATTGTCATCCATAAAGCGGGTAAACCCGCCGACCAGTGTTCCTCATACAGGCCCATTTCGCTACTTAACTGCGAGGTCAAGATCCTTGCGAAAGTCCTTGCCATTCGTCTGTTACAAGTTCTTCCCAATCTGAAACACCCCGATCAGTCTGGGTTCATGCCGGCGAGAAACACGTCTCTTAACTTCCGCCAACTACACGCAGTACTTTGCAGGGCAGACACGATCAGAGAGGATGCCGTGGTGGTATCTCTGGACGCCGCTTCGGCCTTGGACACTATCAAATGGCCCTACATGTTTGCTGTGCTTTGCAAGCTGGGATTAGGCCCGGAATTTATTGATTGGGTGCACCTCCTATATTGTCAACCGTTGGCGCAAGTAGTTGTTAATAACTGGAAATCCCCTGTCTTTTCTCTTGGTAGGGGTACCAGGCAAGGTTGCCCCCTATCACCACTCCTCTTTGCTTCGCCTTGGAACCTCTGGCAGCATGGATCCATTAGTACCCCGCCATTAGGGGCCTTAAATGGACATTTGGGTGAGAGGACCGTATATCATTGTATGCTTACGACATCCTGCTTTATCTCACCTACCCGGAGGCGTCTCTCAATGTGGTGATGGATATATTCCAAATTTTTGGCATGTTCGCAGGCTACATGATTAACTTGTCCAAATCGGTGCTCTACGTTCTTAGTGGGCGGGGACCTCGCCTTCCCAGGGGTTGCCAGCTGACAGAGGTTGTAGACGGCTTTAAGTATCTGGGAATCTGGGTATCTAAAGACCTGTCACGATTTTATGACACTAGCCTTCGGCCACCACTAGCACGTCTTAAATCTGACGCCCAGCACTGGATATCGCTCCCTCTGACCCTCCTGGGACGAGCAGCCCTCTTTAAGATGATGTTCCTCACCTATTTCTTGTACATGCTACAAAATACTCCCCTTACGGTCGCGGCACCGTACTTTAGAGACCTGGAGGGCACAGTGTGGGATCTGCTATGGGAGGGTAAACCCCCCCCGCATTGCCACACATAAACGCACGCTGGGGTGGTTTGATGGGGGTATTGGGCTCCTAGACATGTAAAGATACTACGGGGCCTCGCAGATTGTGGCCATTAATCAATGCACTTATAGACAGCATGATGACCCGGCATTTCGGATCGATCGTTGGCTCCTCCCCGAGGGTGGGTTTGAGGGTGCGTTGTATACGAAATCCCAGAATATCGCCTTGTCCGGCCCGACGAAACATGCCGTGCAAGTATGGAAGGATGCTACTAAAAGCCTGGGCTGTGAGGGCAAGCTCACTCAAGTTATGCCGCTTTGGCACTCTGACCAGCTGGGTCAGCTGTCACGCTCCCTGGGTTTCGATAAATGGGATGTCATCTGTATTTCCAGAATTGGGGACCTGTGGAAATTGGGTAATGTCATACTCTTCTCCCAATTAAGTCAAGCGTTTGAAATGGCCACCACAGAACAGTTCCGGTACTTCCAAATTAGGCATGCATTGCTCACAGTTCTCCCTAAAGGTACGATCCTCCCTGATTTCTCCCCTCTGGAGGACAGGATCCTAGATGGTGATTTCCCAGAAAAAGATATATCTCTCATATACAAGAAGCTTATTAACAACATAACCGATCCCCTAGCCGGCCTAAGAGATAAATGGGACTATGACGTCTCTGGCTTGGAGGATGAAGGGTGGCGGGCCGCAGTAACTTCTCCTCGTGAAGTTGCCATCTCCTCCAGACTCCGACTGGTCCAGCTCAAAATCCTCCATAGGACGTATTTGTCCGGACCCTTGCAGGTTCATATGGGTTACATCCAAGACTGTGGCTGTTCTCGACAATGCGGGCAGGAGGGAACCTTCATCCATACACTCTGGGAATGTGGGACAATTCAGAAACTTGGGAGGGGGTGGTACTCATGATGGAGGAAGTGTTGGGGTAGCAGATACAGTGCAACATCAATTGATCTTGTTGAACGTATGGAATCCCACTGACCTTAAGGCCAAGGAGAAGATCTGGGTCACTTTGGGATTCATGGTGGCCAGGAGGAATATCGCACGATTGTGGAGGGCTCCAAACCCGCCGAGTATAGCTGACTGGGCCAGGGATATGCATTGGGGTATGGTGACAGACATACCTATTTGTGTTTCCACTGGTGACCGAAGAAGCAGTCGCAAATATGGGGGCCTTGTAACACCTTCCGGGGGGAGATATGTATGCAGCCGGGGAGCCGAGATGATGTTGTTGATAAAGTTGGATAGTGTGGCATTCCCGAGAACAATCATATAGTACTATGGTAAGTGGGTTCTTGATGTCTTTTTGCACTGTGTGTAGCTGACTATATGTAAAATTCGGTGTCCTTATTGTTTACATGCCTTAATCCTTAAATGAAAAGAGTTTTTAAAAAAAAGAGTCAGACGACCTTGATGGGTTGATGGAAAAGGAAAAGAAGGATGGAAGGAGGAAGGACGAGTGACATGTAATATATGACTAGCAGAGAAGGATTCATGGGTGAATGAAGGGGGTCTGAGATCTCACTTCTTCCGTATCTGAGCAAACTCACGAAGAAGCACGTTAACACCCTTCTATCTAACTTCATCAAACAAACTGGATGTTTAGATCATTCCCAGTCTGGGTTTAGGCCCAAGCACAGCACCGAATCTGCACTTCTTTCAGTGACCGATAACATCAGAATGTCCCTTGACAAAGAACATTCTATGATTCTGGTGCTGTTGGACCTATCCGCGGCGTTCAACACGGTGTCCCATGACATCATGCTCAGAAGATTGGAAGAGGTGGGGCTAAGGGGGCCGGCTCTGTCATGGATGAGGAGTTTTCTGTCGAGGCGCTCGCAGAGTCTCAACCTTGGCCCCTATCATTCGACCCTCATGGAACTGACTAAGGGGGTGCCACAGGGCTCCTGTTTGAGCCCTACGCTTTTCAACATAAATGTCACCCCTTGGCTAGTCTCCTAAGGACATACAGGTTCATCCCCGTCTCATATGCCGATGACACGCAGCTCCTCTTTCCATTCAGTAAACTCACAACTGAGGTACAATGGACCTTCTCTGATGGAATGCGTGCTGTGTCCCAGTGGATGGTAAATAACTATCTACAATGTAATGTAGGAAAGACAGAGGTGATGCTGTTTGGCGAGGCCCCTCTTCTGTGGACTCCTGAATGGTGGCCATCAGATCTGAGTCCTAACCCTGTCTCAAAGCTTGTTGTTAAAAATCTAGGTCTTCGCCTGGATCAGACCCTTAGTTTACAAGAGCAAGTGACTCAAACTGCTGGCTCATGCTTCTATATAATCGGAATGTTCCGAAGAGTTTTTCCTCTACTCCCTGACTCTACCCGAAAAACTCTGGTCCAGGCTCTGGTAATCAGTCTCCTGGACTACTGTAATGGGGGGCTGATTTCTGCTAATGACTCTTTACTAAGCAGACTTCAAGTAGTCCAAAATACAGCGGCCAGACTGGTCCAGAATGCGCCACCCGGGTCGCCTTTGTGACCTTTGTTGGGGAAGCACCATTGGTTGCCCATCCGCCAACGGATCAAGTTTAAAACTTGCTGTACTATCCACAAAGCACTCCAAAATACGGGCCCCTCCTACCTGGCGGACAAATTCCTACCTTACACTCCCTCATGTGCTCTTCGTTCCAGCAGTAAAAAACTTCTCTAAATACCAATCATTAAGAGGGCAAGATTGGGAGGGAAGGCCCTCTCTTACCTTGGCCCACGCCTCTGGAATGATCTCCCTGACTCCCTTAGACTCTGTGCAGAACACACAAAATATAGGAAACTGTTAAAGACTTTTCTGTTTCAAACTGACTGAGTATGCTAGTGTCCTCAACCCTCCTCAAAGCCCGCCTAAGCGCAGAGATACTCCTTCAGGAGTTGATTCAAGCTCTATACAAACATATAAATAAATACATATAGGTGGCTGATAGGATGCATGGGTGGTTGTAGGATGGGTGAAAGGTGAAAGAAAGGATTCCTGCCTGGGTGGGTGAAACTGTATGGGCGAAAGGAATCCTCTGGGGGGTTTGATGGGTCGAAATCAAAAGCAATCAAGAACGCATAGGTGGTTAAATGACAAATGAATGTTGTTGGTGAAAGTTGTTTGTTGAGAATGATAGCCATGTTTGGATGGATGGATGCCTGGATGATATCATAGGTGAAGACTGGATGAAGAGAATCTAAAAGAAACTTAAACCGTGCCAGAGTAGCAAAGCCAATGGTGAAGAATAAAATTATTGCTAGAAGAGTAATGCAATGATAAATGGGAAAATCCCTGGGAAGAAGGGCTAGTTTTTTTCAAGGTTTTTGATTCAAAGGTTTGAGGCTGAATTCAGAATACTCCCCAGACTCACAGTAGTTTGCAAGCACAACATATATATACCCACCCATCATCAATTGCCTCCCTCCAAATCTGAGGCCTACTGGCGCTCCCTACCCATGTCATTTTGACCATATGAGCCATGGGTCGCCTATCGCCGTCAGCTGCATGGTTACAAGCAAATAATAGTAGTACCTCACGTCATGTCACGTCGTTACATATATCATGAATAATTCATATTAGTAATCATATCATATGCCTTGTTGTAATAGTCACGGTGAAAGTAAAATTGAGCATTTCACATTGATTCAACAGAGTATGACCATAATAGAAAAATAGATAATTGTTTAGTATAGCGGCCCCACCTGCAGACAGTAGTAATGTAACGCGAGTCTGCGACACAAGTATGTCTGTCTAGGGTGCAAACTGACTGAGCTGGCATGTCTAAAAGATTAATTTAGCTAAACAAGAGAGAGATACAGAATACTTGTCTACTTCATAGTGGCTGATTCCTGAAACTTTAATCACATCCAAATCTTATCTTAGGGGCAGAGGAAGTGAGGATACCACAAATGTTATGTACTGCTAGTGCTACTGTGCCACTATAATTTTATGTGTATAATTGTGTGTTACTGTTTTGCTAAGAGTATTGGTTCCAATTGCCTTTTTTTCTTTCTTGACATAGCTACTCCTTCCCAACCCACCAGGCAGGAGTTAGCAGCCAGGATCCGGCAATGGAAGATGGAGACAATCAGGGACGAATATCAGTGGAGGCTCTGGCAGAGGAGGAAGAGGAGGCAGCAGTTGCAGCCTCCAATGCCACGGGCCCCAGACAAGCCTCCCCATGCATTTGGTGGTACGGCACCGTGGTCTGCCAGCTGCCCACCACAAATCAACCACTGCTGCCCATCATTGTTGTTCTTCTAAAAACTTTCAGCACTGCATGCTACTCTGAATGGGGCACCTAAAGGGCAGGATGTAGGAGCACTTCTATCTTCTTGAGCACAAGATCCAGCTAGCCTGCCACTAGACCTTATTTTCTTGACTCTTGCCCCCTTTTTAATCTTTTTTTTGATGAGTGGGACTTGTTGGGGAGAGGGTGGGAATGTAGGAGTTGGGGAAAACTTGGATGTTATTCTTTATGGAGATTTGCTTTTATGAACAATTTTTGGGGACTTGCTTTACTGGGCATTTGGTTGTGGTTAGGAAAAGGGGTGAGTCGGGTGTTGTGGGTTTCTTTCCTTCTAGTTTATATTTGTAAGAGAAATAAATTATTATGGTTTTACACATGATGTAAATCTTTTTTGGGGGGTTACTCTTTTACTTCGCACTATTTCGTTTGCTGCAGGGCTGCAGCCAGTTTTTGAAATCTGCTGATAGTGTAACACACCAACAGATAGATGCGGTACCCTCACTTGTCCTAATACTGTCAGTCTCTCCTCCTAGTCTATGCAGTCTGTAACTAAAATCCCTATGGACTCAGAAGTGTGAGGGTGCGTGAATTAATTAATTTCCATAGTATATACATTATTACATCCCTCACACTACTTCTTTTACCTGTGATTGATTAGGCAAAGCAATGGCTGCATGGTGATGGTTTGGTTTCCCAAGGTGCCATGGTGGTGGTAGTAGTAGTAGACAGGAGCATTTGCAAACAAAGAAAATAAGACAGTCACTTGAGAGAGACTGAGGAATAATTAGGAGAAGTACAGTAAACAAGAAGAAGACTGCCAAACAAGAAACCATGATGATAAGCAATGGTAAAGTAAAGTAAAACAGAATAGTGAGCTAGCCTAGCACAAGTTACAAACTGAAGTCGACTCAAGCTATGAAGTGGACAAGCGAAGGATGAAGATGCTGGCAATTAATTATGATAGATTGTGTTGATCTGGAAAAAAATGAATATTGAATACTCTGCATGGGTGGGCAATCTAATCTATATATTGCCAGTGTGACCTATATATGCTTTGAGCAGAAGATCCTCCCCCTGCCTTGAGTTAGTGTTGCTTTTACCATATCGGCCCCAGCAAGTGTGTGATCAATTATTGGTGTAAATGTAATTTAGTCACACCTCAATAAATCAGATCATTCAGCCCAGGGGAAGAGGGTTAGGGTTTGATGAATGGTTGGAAGGGGGATTTGAGGGAAAGGTTTGACATAGACAAACACTACACTTAGACAACACATTCACCTTGGCAGCCGACCATCATAAATCTATTAAGTGAGAAAAAGGAAATGGATTCATGATGATGATTATTATTACTAGACTAGTACAGGGCAGTATATAATATGCAATCGTCTGTCTGCCCCCAGAGAGACCCATGTCACATATATTATACAGGGCTTCCTCTGAAAGATAACAAATAAAATTAAAATATCAGTAGGAGTCAAACAACACACATAGACATCATAATGATTGAAGAGAAAAAAATAAATGATACTGTAATAAAGCCTAATTGGGAGTTACATCTCCGTATTCCTCTTGGTCCTTTCTTGGACTGTCCGTCTGTCAATCTTTGGTGCCTGGTGGATGCCGTGTGTTAAGGTAAGTTTGAGTTGTTTTTCCAGTATGGGGCAGGGTAAAGGGGCTGTAGATGGAGAAACCAAAAGGATATTGAAAAATCAAGGAGAAAAGTTAAACTGCATAATTAAGGAGGAGTGTAACAAGAAGACTTTCAGAGGCGGCATGGCTAAATCATGTCTGTTTCTGGCAGTAACCTCCAACAACAGGAACAAGCCTCCCCACCCAACCTCCACTAAGCTTTAAATTTGAGCTAGAGAGCACAGGGAGCACGCACACACAAACAGCAACTTAGCATTTTCTAAATTAAGTAAAATATCAATGCCTCACTGTCAGTCACACCACACTCGCCACCACCACTACACAAACATGTAGGTCTGGGTTGTTGTTTACCTTTAGGCCACTTCACGCCTGGAGTTATTCCATCAGTCATCCCTGTTCCTCCTCCTGAGTCTGTCTGCGAGTATGGTATGATGTCCAACTCCATATCAACAGGTTCCTAACTCCAGTGTGAGTGCCAGACTTGCCCCGACTTGAAAATGCAATGGATCGACCTGCAGTAGTACAATTTTGTTATTGAACAAAAATAAGGAAAAAATTGATGTGTCACTTTTGTGTGTGTAGAAGAATAGTAGACATCATTCACAACAAACAACAATCACTTAGCGTGCAATACATGCAATCATTTACCTGTTTTTCTGGCGCAATCCTCTAGGCTAGGAAAGGATACATATATAGTCAGGGCCCAGGTTTGGAGGCAGGTACACATTTCACATATATTGTATTCTCCATACTATATATGGCTTGAGGGAAATGGCTTTAGTGCGAGTCAGGAGGAGTGGACTTACTTCTTCACTGACTGCACACAGTTACAACTCCAATCAGGCAATAAAAGTGTAAGACATGGGGATGGATTTGTTGTGAACCAGAAAGACAGTGACACACACAAATAATAAAGTAAATAATGTCCCTTAGCTACATCTTTTTGGGGGCTTTTTGGGGGCATAAAAGGAAGAAAGAAAGTAACTTGAAAGCCAAGTTGTCAGGGAAGCAGAGCTCATCCTCAAACTCTGGTGGTTCACCAAGAAGTGGGTCACCTAACACACTACTTCCATGATCGCCATGGTCGCAATCATCATCCTCCTGCTGTGATACGTCAGGTATGGTGTAATCAATTGGTATAAAGTGCTGATTCATTTTGATCATGATTAACTTCTTATGTTTTGGGGTGAGAGACTGGTCCTTCTCACTGTCAGAAAGGCACTAGCAGCACTGAAAACAGGCTCAGCAGAGAAGGGGGCAAGCCAGACATTTTATCACCAGCCTGCTGAGCACTGGCCATCGGTGCCTTTTCCCATACCAATACAACAAGTGGTTTTGATCAAACTAGACCTCTATTCGGTCAAACAGATAGGCCTGGACCATCCACTCAATGGTCATGGGTACTCCAATTTGCTCGGCCTCTTTTGCCTTTGCCTTTGCCTCAGCACTAGATATAAGCGTTGCATGTACAAACCATTCCTGTGCTGATTTTGGACTGATGCTCCTGTTGTTGTTGTTGTTGATGTTGTTCTTGGTGGTTTGGGCTGCTGTGAGCCAAGTGCCTTGCCCTCAAGCTCAGAAGTTGAATTTGGTGGCTGCCCTGCAGTAATTGTGCCTTAAAGGGGCGGGCCTCTAATTCCCGGCAGTTTTTTTTCTAGCTTACTGGCTTGCACAGCTATCCAAGTTTTGTAGCTGGCAACATCCCCATTTGGAAAAGTAATGAAAGTGTGCAGTAATGTTTTGTAACGTAGATCAAGAATTGTGGCACAAATGTAATGGTTGGATTACACAATGCCTCTTTGCACCCATGTACTTTCAGATAAGCGAAGGGTTAAGCTCTATTCCAACTCATATGCTTATTTTTTCCTCCACACCTGCGTACATTGCAGACACCTCCTTTAGCTGTTCCTAGAGAATGTGCAACAATGGGATAGCTTGTCCCATAGTACAGTCCTCCTTGCTGACTTCAGTGTGAAGACCTCAAAAGGAAGCAGCATCATCGTTAGGCATTTAACTAGGCCCCATTGGTCCATCTTAATGATCATGCCTTTCCCAGTAGCATCCCCTCTTTGCATGACATATTTATTGATTGGTCTGTACTACTCAAACAGACGTTCAAGCATGTAATAAGTTGAGTTCCAATGTGTGGCACAGCCTGGATGAGTGCTTTAACTGGTATTCTATTATAACTTTGAATGATCCTCAGCTACGTTAGGGCTTTAAAAGAATGGCTGAAATGTGTGCAGATTCTTCTGCAGGTGGTCAGTAAGTTGCTGGCTCAGTCTTATTTTTTAAGAAAGTCTTGATCAATGATGTTAATGCAGTGCGCCAAACACAGGACCCTGAAATAGCTACCATCTGACAGGGCTTTAACTATTTACTGCCATTGTCCGTAGAAAGAAAACCAATGTTAAGCACTCTTGGTCAAAGCCATTCAAAGACATTGTTGTCAAAGTCTTCCAAAATGTTTACAGCAGTAAGAGATTTCTCCATGGCGAGCATGGCTACAGTTGCATGTTTCCGAGCTACATTAAAAATCTCAGCAGTGTCAACACCTGCAGATATCTTTTCTCTAACCCCCACAAAAGATATCCAGTGTGCAGTGATGCACATGTAATTGGTGGCTTGGCATTTGGTCCACATGTCTGTTTTCAGATGGATAGTGTGAACAGCACTCTGCTGCAAATCTTGTTGAAGCAATTCCAGTTCCAGCACAACGTGATGTAGTGCTGGAACAGCAACATACGCAAAATAGGAAAAGCTGGGAACCTTCCATTTCGGGCAGATGGCTGCCATATATTCAAGAAAACCCACCCCTTCCACAAAAGAAAAAGGGACGAAATCAATCGCTAACATTTTATCCAGCTTCGCGTTGTACAAATTTGCCGTTGGATGGTAGCTTTCGTACTGGCCCTCCAACCTAAATATGCTGAGTACGGCAAACTGGATTTTTTTCTTTTCTGTTGCCACTGATGCAGGTGACTTCTTGACACCAGAAGTTAGGCTCAATGCACATTTTTTCATTGGGGTACTCTTTTGCCTTGGACTCCTTGGTGTCTCAGCCTGACTCCTGTGCCATTTCGATGTTGCTGATAACGATGTGGGAGGTACCACTGCACTGCTGGGGACAGGGCTGTATTGTGTACTGGAGAAAAAGTGTTCCTCTTGTTCAACTTCACTGTGATTGGATCTTATTCAGCCCCTCCACCAACAACACTTGCTTTTTTTTGGCCTCTAAGGTGTGCCTCCCACTGGATCAAGTGGTATATTCTTAGATGGGTTATTTGATCTCCGGTACCATAGTTGTACCAAGCTTATCCCGACTCACACCTACTCACAAATGAAGCCTATAGCAATGTTCACCTCCTTCCTGCTAACCGAAAAGAATTCCCAAACTGCAGAGGTCAACTTTCTGATGCTGCTGGTGCCACTTGCAATGTCGGATGAACTGGTAAATTGCGTAACCTTTGACTCTCTGCAGTACCTACTTGTACTGAGGTGGTTGTGGTGGATGTAGTTCACTGCCGGGACTTTGTAAATATGGCATTTGGAGGTGGTGTTGGTGGTATCTGTATTGGTGGTATCCATGCTTCATCCCTCACAGCCATTTGGAATGGGGTAATGCTGGTGTCCACTGGGGGCTAATGTCCATGATGACTGGCTCGTCATCATCCACCTCTTCTACATCTACCTCCATAACTGTAAGGCTTTCTGGAACCTTTCCTTTACCAAGCCTTGTCTCGTGCGTGTTTAGCTCTCAGACTGAGGTGGTATCCAGGTGGCTTCTTGATCCTCAGAAGGGGGGCTTTCAGAAGAAGCTGATGGACTAACCCTCCTTTTCCTTGCTGGGGACCCAGAAGACAATGGATCTTCTGAAAGAGTGTCTTGCTCTTCTTCTTCCTCAGCTGGAAGCTCAATTTCCTGCACTGCCCCTACTTCGGGAGGAACAACTACTATTGGGGGAGGTTGCGGCTGTTGTTGCCACTTATTTTAGTTTCCTACATTGATTGGGTACTACTTTGCGATAACGATAAGTCAATTTCAACATCACTGCTCGTCTGCATTGTCGTGATTAGACTGGCCGCGCCTGCCACAGACATGGGCTTGGGCCTAGTTGGTGGGGTGGATCCACTGATGCAGGGGTGCTGCTCCCAGCTTGCTCCCTGGAAACTGCTGCTGCAGGTGCAATTTTTGGTTTGCCCAAAAAGGTCTTGGGAGACATAACGGTGGTGGCAGGTGGCAGTGCCTTCTTCTCAACAGCAACTTTCTTGGTACAGTACCTGCTACCTTTCTTTAGGGCCATCTTGAAGAAGTCAGTTAGCACGCAGTGGGTCAAGTTGAAGGGATGTCTGTCTGTGGTCACACGTGACATTGTGCGCATGGCACAGGCTTTCTATCTATCAGTACAATGGTTGATGTTGTCTCCTCCTCTTTTGTGTACCTAAAAGCAAAGAAGCAAGAAGAACATCAGAGAAACATGGCATTGTTGTGGTTCAATTACTAGCACAAACAAATACAAAATAATTCAATGTGTGTGATCACACTTGTTAGTGTTATTACCTCAGTTATTAAAGCAATTAACAATACAGTGTAACCATTTGTGAGACTTTGACAACAACACGGGCTTTCATGGTGTACTGTGAACACTACAGTAAGCTCAGGAAGGATAGGAAAGAAGAAGAACAACAATACAAATGTAACGGTTTGGCATTGTCCTTCATGTGGGATGCAGCACTCAGGGAGCTGCAGTAAACAAATAACAAAGTAAGCAATAAGCCAAGGGAAACAAAGGGAAGACAGGCATGCAGGCCCATGGCAAAAGCACACTAACTGCCTCCACAAAATGTCTGCCAGCCACATGGTCACAATAACAACAAGCAGGAGGCTACAAACACACTCACACACTGGCTAGACAAAGTAGGCATGCTAAACAACACATCCTTAATGCAACAATGCCAAAAACGAAAATTAACAGAGATAAAAAGTTTTACAAGTTACAACCACACACATCCACCAAAGTCATTTAGTTTAAAAAGACACATGAAAAGAAACTTGGTGAAATACGACAAAAAAAACATTTTGTATTTTCAATCCATTGCCATCCATTTAAAATGATGTTTAAATCCAACAGATACCACAAAAACAGTTGTTTCATAAACCTATGAGTAGCTCTGGGCCTATTTGTTGAAAACCTCATTGTAGACCAGGTTCCATAGTAAATCAATTCAACTCAATATTGCAAATTTATTAAAAACATGGAGAAAATGTAGTGAACTGTGCTCATTTTTTTGCTGAATAGAACAAGAAAAAACTGCATGCAAAACAACAACCAGCAAAAAGACATTGCCACCACATAGAAGGCATGCAGGCATATGGCAAAAGCACACTGGCTGGCTTTACAAAATTGTCCGCCAGCATCATGGCCAGGCCACAACAACTAGCAATGATAAGCCTACAAAGGGAAGACAGACAGCGCAGGCCTATGGCAAAAGTACTCTGGCTGCCTTCCCAAAATGGTCACCAGCCACATTGCCAGGCCACCACAACAAGAAGCAATAAGCCAAGAGGAACGGAGGATAGACACGCAGGCCTAATGCAAAAAACAAAAAAGGAGTCCTTGCACAAATAAAGTACAACCAAATATCAATTTGAGGAGTTTTTTTCATCCAAATAAATATTTCCAGAAGGTTTTGAAGCTGCTCGGGGAGAGAACCCTATTCAGATTGCAGTTGCGGTAGATTCTGCACATTTTAGGATTGAGTTCTTCACGAAATTTCCACCGTAAATCCGATGTCAAGCTCTAATGATGTGTTCACGATCACAAACTCATGCGGGACCATGCGGCAGCGGAGCAAATCTCATTGAGCTCGCGAACGACACAGGAAATCTAGAGTTCAATTGCAACAAGCAGTCGAGTGATTTAAAGCCACACAACCTAATTAGTAACACAAATAAAGAGTAATGTTGCCCATCTCAATGGTCCGCTGCTTATAGACAATACAATATGAAAGACAATATCAAAGGCAAAGAGGCAACAAAAACAACTAGACCTGAGTAAAAAACAGGTTTTTAAGTCTTCAGTATTGTTTGTGGCTTTGGAAATCTTGTCGGCACCCGGTAAGTCGGGCCTGCCCATTGAAAATGCATTTTGGGCGCACAAACACAAAAATTCCTCTGCTCCGTTGCGGAGTGCCGAGTTTATTGGCAAGTCAGCATTCTATGCGGAACGCGGAGTTGCCAAAACAACGCAAACTCCACGAGCAGGGCGGAGTTTTACTCCCAGGGTTAATCCACCACCACATTCTTCTGTATTCCTCATTTCTAGGCTGGCGCATCCACCATCTTGAACTTAAACATGTTAACAAGAGGAGGCCCCACGCCGTCATTTCTCCTGATCCAGCTTCTCCATCCAGCTAATATGTCTCACACCTTCAAGAGGTGTCACTGTTGTTAAGGACACCTCCAAGAGGTGTCGCTGATGTTAGTGGGACCCCATCAGACAGACAAAAACAGGGCTCTAGATTGCCATCACATGGAGCAAATGAAGAAGCTACTTGCTCAAAACTAGCACATTGTGTTGCTCTTTGCTATGTGTCAGGTATGTCTAATGCTCACTGTCAGAAGACTTCATGTGGTTCTGGTTCATGCAGTCTGGTGGATGCTCGGTGAAAAAGTTAGGAGCCCAATGCTGCTTGAAGGCTGAGCAGAACAAAATACACCAGCTCTGCTCTGGAGACGGGGAGTGGCATTTCGGGTGTGGTTGGGTTTTCTTGAGGTGGTACACCTGCCAAGAATAGCAGGTGCACTCTCATGAGATTGTGAGATTCTGGGAGTTGAACTTTCAGTCTTGCTGGAACTTGCTGTAGAACTAGAGGATAAAAGAGGAAACCGGTATTAGGGCAGCTGAATGGTTGGACTTTGTATCCCTTAATAACCACTGATCTGCCTCACTCTAGTCCAATCCGCGCTATGTGAGTTGCTCTTGCCTTGCTGTTTTTTCCTTGTAGTACAGGTCCTGCGGTCAATCTTGATTTTCGCTGTATCCACCATTTAATGGAAATCTTATGTGCTACAGAGGCAATAGTTCTTGGCGCAGTGGCATGACTGGCTCTACCGAACTATGGTATGTATGTGAACATTTTATTGAGCAAATACCATCCAGACACATGTCTGGCAAATCTGCTTGGAAAACTAAAGGGCAGATTTATAAGCCCCTTGTGCCACTTTTGCGTAATTTTTCCTATGTTAGAAATTACGTAAAAGCGGCACAAGGGGCTTGTAAATAAGCTCCTAAATATTTGCTGCAGCAAAGTCTTTCAGCACAGAGGTGAATACACAGTTTCCTTTGCATTGTCAATGGCCTTTTAACAATGGGTAGTACAATTAATCACATATGTTTACTTCCTGGACAATAGATGAGTTGAGGGTACAACACTACTAGGATGTCCTTTTACAAATATTTTAGAAGCAAAGTTAAGGAATGCCTAAGAAAGCCCAACCTGGGTCTTGGTTTTGAAAGGGCAGTATCTTTCATTGTGTGATTATATTACCAGTGCCAAAGTGGGAAGACCCAAGACAGTCCCACTGGAATTATCTGATTCTGCGGCTGCTGCATTTTCAGCAAAATGATGGATTTGTCGCAGGTAAATACACCATCTGCTGAATAATTTTCAGATTCCAGTAAAAATGGTTTTGTAGGTTAAATACATCAAAAGTTACTAACTTCAAGACGGAGTGCAAAGCAGTGACAAACAATTTGTAGAAAGTTAACTGCCCACTTAAGCTGTTGATGGCAGTAGAGTAATGAAATGGTACTAAAGTAGCAACCCGTTTCACTAATTAATGGTAATGTCCCTTATTGGTGATGTGGAAGGAAGAGTTTTGTCTGCAGGATAAAACAGATTCTTATATATTTGGATGCAATTTAAAGCAGGTTTAAAGAATTATATTTTCTTTGTAAAAGAGTAAGGACAATCCCCAATAACTATCTGTGCATTTAAGCTTTGATTACCTAAATCTTTAAGTGCAGTCTTGGATCCAAAGAGAATAAAGAGGCATGCACTGCAGGATTGGCCCAGGATTTGGCTGACCTAACAGCATTTCTTTAGAGACTAAAGGGTTGGATTGCAAGGTTCAGAGGTGGCGCTGACATGGAGTCACCATTTTGGGCTTTTTGTTTATTTCATGATTTTGATACCACTAAACATGTACCAATGATAGACAGTGCATGACTGTGCTGAAAAATTGGGGGTTAGAAGCCTGTGAGTCTCACAAATGATAGCTACCTGGTTTCCTTCTTAACCCACTCGGAGGAGACAATCTGTGTGACACTTAAGAGAAAAAATACATCCTTGCCTCTTGAACAGTGACATTCCTGTTTACCTGCTAAGGGGCATGGGAGAGAGTTGTCAAATTAACTGATTTAAATCCTGCTCCCAACATTTTCCTGGAGTGGTGGGTGCTGTCTCCTGTTCCCCAACAGGACATTATAATGCCAAGGTCCTCACATTACTCTTGCTTTACACTTTCAAGAAACCGATATGAGGCTTGGTGTAAGAAGTGGTTTTAAGACAAGCAAGGGTCTTTACTGCCTTGAAGAATTCCATTTGACCAGCTGGCACTGTACATTTGTTTCAAAGATGGAAGCTGAGTTGTGGGGGCCCTCTGCGACCAAATACAAAGTTCAGACCTTTACCTAGATACATCAGAAAGGAGCCCATTTTGTTGCTTAGTTTCTATGAACTGAATATCACCAAATCTGGTATGAAACTAGAACATGAGTGTCTTAGTTTGCTTTGGTGTAAATCCATCCAGTGGCGTATGGGAACAAGTGTTGCACAAATGCGTTAGTAAGCTTTGATGTTTGACGATATTGGGACTGTTAGTTTGTGAACTGTCCTCGAACCCACTAAATATTCTGGGGAAGACATGGACAACCTTGGGGACTTCTGATTGACTCTATACAAATTGTATGTGGTCTGTGAGCTCCAGACCTCTATGGGCATATACAATCACATAGTTTTGAAGTGAAGTAGAAAGGCAGTTATTCAGTCACAGTTTGCAAGTATGCTTCATTGTTCATTGTTTAAATTCTGCAATGTAATTGGATTAGATGTGCTTAGGATTCAGGGGCAGAAAGAGCTAAAGAGAGGAAAGTGGTTTAGGATTTGGGGTGGATAAAGGTAAAGGGAGTTTTTTTTTTAGGGTTCATTGGAAGGTAGAGGTGAAGGAAGGTTAGGATTGTTAAGGTTCTGGGCAGAAAGAGCTGCAGGAAGATGACGGATTTTCAGGGCTCAGGAGAGGGAAGAGGTAAAGTGGGAAAAATGGTTTATAAAGAGGGGGTTGGGGTTTATACCCCAAAACAGAAACAGGAAAATAATGTAATAGGGAGGGGTTTCGGGTTTTAATGTCCCGAAAATAAGAAGTTTCAAAACATTTTCAATGGACATTTTTAACACGTGTAGATAACAGAATAACTGCAACAGCAGGCAACGGATTTATTTTGAATGGTACAAACAGTGGGAGAAGTAGTACCTTAGAACTGCTGGAGTTTTTTTTAACTGAAAATCTTACATTTCTGTGCAGCATTCACGAAGGAGGAAATGGTATGGGTAACCATGGCAAGCCACCTGGAAAATAAGCCTCCATAGCACACGTGTATGTTGTCCTACATAAATTAAGGGCAGCCACACATTTTATAACCCCTAATTTCTGTGTGACCAAGGGCTGGTCAATTAGTTTTAAACAATTTGTATACACTGGAAGATCCTTCTCCTACCTAGCGGCTAAAACCTGGAACTCACTTCCCATTCACCTTCGCCTTACTCAGAACCACCTAGCATTCAGAAAGCATCTTAAAACATGGATATTCGACAAGTAATTCCCCACCCTTCCTCAAGCGCCTTGAGACCCTCTGGGTATGTAGCGCGCTATATAAATGAATTGAATTGAATTGAATTGAATTGCTAAATAGAGTTGTCACCTGGCCGGTTTTTTACCAACATGACCAGTACTTTAATGTCCCAGCCTGCACAATAAATTAGAAAATCTTCTACAACTGGTATATTTTCCCCTAATTAGTGCAAATTTAAACTCATAATTACAGGAGGAAAGCACTTTCAAATGTGTTCTGGAGCAGTCTTAACGACAAAGGACTGATAATTATAGCAGATAAAGATAGGAAGGCAATGGTAAAAAAAAGAAAACAGACGATTTTGCAGAAACTTAAAGTGTGAGCAAATGGCAGCTAAATCACATGACAGTGAATGAGAGCTCAGCCTGTCCCAAGCAGCTGAGTCCATGCTGGTGCTGGGTGTGAGGGCAGGCAGGTGTACAAACAGGCTGAAGCCATGCTGGTCAGGTAGACAGGCAGCGAGGCCAACAAGAATGTGACTGGCATCACGGGTAGACTAGGTGAAACTAAACAATCATTCTGGGTCCAGGGAGGTGCGGGCAGAAGTCAAAGAGGATAACGGATTCCAAATAAAATAGCAGAAGGCACAGATTAAGGGTCAGATTAATGAATATTTCACGCAGCACAGCAAGCCACCTTGTGGCGCTGTGTGAAAGGCAAAGGGCAAAGAAACAGTTAAAAACGAGGAGAAATAAATATATATGCCCCTGTTGTAGCATTGGTATGAATTCCCTGATCTACCAGTAAAGGTAAATCTAGGAATGCGTGAAAATCCATGGGTGTATGTGTGGGAACACCCACACTCCACCCATGGAATGCCTCCCTAGGGCAAAGTAATGCAACGCAGAGATTGGCGCTGCATTGCGTTACTCTAGATTTATCAGGCTACGCAAAGTGGCTGTGAGTGGCTGGTTAAATCTAATTTAGTAGTTGCATTGCCCTTGCATCCCCATGCGTGCTGCAAGGGTGACGCAACTCATTGATAAATCTGCCCTTAAGTATGATTCCATCAGATTAGTCACAAATACAGGAGGCAGATCAGCAGGTCAACAGTAGGGTCATTATAAGTAATGTTTTTGCATGAATAACCCTGAAAACAGTGGAGATGCGCAGGAAAATTCTTTTGACCCTTGGGGGCATATTACCAACAACTAGCGATAATTATCGCTATGTTGGCTTAGCGGCAATTATTTTATCGCCGTGTAGCTACGATTTTTATCGCTTAGGAGCCTTGATATTATCAAGGATTATCTCCTAAGCGATAAAAATCGGCCGAAAGGCATGAATATCGCTGAAAAGTCAGCGATATTCATGCACTACCGAGCTAATGCTCTTAGCCATGTTATCCACCTCCCATTGGATAACATGGCTAAGAACTGCTCAGGGCAGGTGTTAGCTTTTGGAGATATTCGCGCTTAGCGCGAATATCTCCAAAAGTTGGTAATAGGAGATAGCGATGTTAGCGACTGTTTCCAGTCGCTAACATCTTGGCACGCCCACTTTGCATGTCATTAGTGATAAATTTCTCTGACATGCAAAGCGGGGCCCAAGATAGTCGCTATCGCCTACTAGCTGTCGCTAACTGGTGTTAGCGACAGCTATGTAATAGGGAGATAATTTTATCTCCGCTTTCTTGGCTTTTAAAGCCAAAAAAGCAGAGATAAATCCCTTGATAATATGCCCCTTTGTTCCCTGATCCTTGCCTTCTGTGTCCACCTACTCCAAAATAACCGATTCCCCCACACTTCCTACACCTATGAGAATTACCAACAAATATGCAAGTAAATTCCACTTAATTTAAGTATACTTTTCCTCATATTCATTTATTTTAGCTATCAAGCTATGTATGACAAGCCCAATTACACCTGACATAGCTAGCATGGACTGGACATTACATGCCAATAAACAGCTTATTTGAAACTTTATAAAATACAACTTTGCAATATTCAAAATCATATATTAAGTGGCCTATCACGAAAAAAAAGGCAATAAGAGCAGGTAGTCTTATATTAATTTCTCCACGACTGTTGCATTAAGATGGGCATTTTTTGCATTGTTTTTCTGTTGACAGCTCCTGGATGGAGCGATGTCGGATAGAAAGACCCACAGCAACAGTTGCTGGCGTTGTTTGCACTCATTATACAGCGAGAGCCTTGGCAAGTGGATTTATGGCGCATTAAGTGCAGCCACTGGAATTTTATCATAAATCATTTTCCACTAAGAATCAACCCACTGGCTCTGCTTGCAATAACAGGCTAAACATACCTCCCCGTGCATTTCCCATTGGGTTATTAAACTGGCGCCTCTCGCTGTGCATAAAGGAGGGGGTGGGTGTTTGTCACAGCTGCCATTTAAATCCCAGAATCTTAGATCTGGCGGTATTTGCATTTTCTCATTTTCTCTGTGTTCTGTTGTGTGATTTTACTGCTTAGACGTCACTGCTGGGAGACGTCCGCATCTGTCTTTTTGAGGGCTGTTTGTTTGTGTCTCTCTTTCCAAAGCACCATTCATTTAAACACCGTTTACTTTAAATGGGTTTTTATCGCAGGCCAGTATCTTTAAGCTCTGTTTTTTTAAAATAGTTTTCGACATTTCTTGTGGAAAAAACTTCGAATGACTTGATGAACCCCCGATGATCCCTGTGTCGGAACAAAGCATGAACACATTTTGTAAGACGAGGAATAGCAATTTTGTCTTTGTAAAGCACATGGGTGATTTTTAAAGGCATAGGGAACATTTTGCGTTCAGATATTCAATTTACAATTAGCTTTTTGAGTGGGTGGACTAGCAGCGATTGGAGTAAGAGCTGCAGAGCAGGGGCTCTATTTTGTTATACTTGCAAAGAGACTGGCTGTAGACTAAGCCATGGGGTGAGGAGTTAACCATGACTGGGACATTTTTGTGTTTTTGATTTTAATTTGTAATTATAAATGTTCACTATATGTTGTTTTAAGTGCATTTCAGAGGATTCTTGCATGATTTAGAGCCAGATCTGATCAGAATTTGCAGCCAATACAGAATTTTGTGACCTATATACTAATGGGTCAGTTTGCAAAATCCCTTTTGGATTGAATCACAATCCGACCTACCGAAGGAATGAATATTCATTAGGTAGATCTCAAATTGGAACTCCATCCGATAAGCCACGACAACAGTGATGGTGGCATGTAAGAGTCAGCAGACCAACATCTCTGTGATTGTTTATAAATGCTCATATTTTGTTTTTAACAAGTCCGTTTTCCCTAAAGGCAAAGGTGCTTCTTTAAAAAAGAAGGTTTTCTTTAAAAAAAAAGATCCTTTGAGTTTTGGCAGTGGTCTCTGGGACCACAGCCTACTCCCCGGAAAACCTTTTGTACAATACCCAAGCAAGAAGATGCCAAGTAATGACTGGTTCTCTTTGGAGAATAATATACCACCCCTACTCTGGAGTCTGCAATTTTTCAATGTTTTATGACCTGAATTCTGGTCACAAACTAATTAGATATAGTACTGATTTGCAATTTTGAAGGGGCTCCTACAACAACCCATTTCCAAATTGCAAATTGGTATCCATTTGTAATGTCATTTTAGGAGTTCGTAAAAGTTTATTGACTTCTAAAGTGGATTTGTACATGGAGAAAACCTACTTTGCTGTTCCAGACTCTCTTATTTTGAAAATTAGAACTTCACAACTAAGAATAGGTTAGCACACTGGCTTTGTAAGAAATTGGATTATTGTTTGGGGTGGTTGACTGCCCACCTTAAGAAATAATCAGAACTCTTGTTAGGGTGAACCCTCGAAGTCAATTAAGTAACCTGAGCTCAAGAAACTGGTAGCTATAGGGCAGAGCAGAAAGTCTTAATTTGAGGAAATGTCTATATTATTTATGTAGATCTAAACAATAATAAAGTCAAATTGCTAAAAAATCTAAATCCCAAGCTGAATTTAAAAAAAGGAATAAAAAAATTATGAATATTCAATTAGGGGAACTGGTGATATGAATTAAAAAATGTAAGCAGGAATAGCACCTAAAAAAGCACAAAGTGATAATGTTAGTAAGTGGTCACAGTGAACTGGGACTTAGGTGCAATTTGAGACTGACCGCGATGGAGTGCAGTTCAGATACACCAACCAGGTTCATCTTGGTCAAATATTTTACCTTCTAGCTTAGTCCTTTAAGACCCAATCCACAACAGCAGCACACTTTTAACCCCTTCGCTGCTAGGCCTTTTCCCCTTCTGTGCCAAGCCTTTTTTTGGCGATTTGGGGTAGTGCGCACTTAGGCCCCTGTAACTTTTTGACCACATAAGGTATCCACTCCAAATTTGCGTCCTTTTCTTCCAACATCATGTGAATTCTATAGGTGCCCAGGGTTTGTGGATTCCCTTGGAGGGGTTCCAGAAATTAACCAAAATACAGTGAAATTTTTGTTTTTTTCAGAAAAATGGGAAAAACGGGCTGCAAATGAAAGCTTCTGGGTTTTTCCCTGCAAATGTTATCAAAAAATGGTTTGTGGGGCTGAAATCTCCATTTTCTCAGCTTTTAGGGAATGACAGTCTTTTGTCAGAGAACCAACATTTTTCACACAGTTTTGGCATTTTTCTGGGACATAGCCTATTTTTGCTATTTTTAGAGCTTTCAACCTCCTTCCAGTTAATGGTAGAAATGAGTTTGAAAGCAATAATGGATCCTGGACAGCTATACATTTTCGAAAAGTAGACAAAATTCTAAATTCAGAAAGGGGTCATTTGTCTAAATCCATGAAGTTTTCTTTATAGAAACTAACAGTTAAATATTGGAATAATTGAAAATATGTTGAAAAAAACAGCCGTTTGTCTCAACGTTTTCACCTATAACTTCTTGTAATTTTGACAGCTCTTGGAAAGCAATATACCGTTACATTTTCTAGACCTTCCTGGTTGTGGGGATATATAGGCCTTTTAGTTTCACCAAGAACCCGACGAACCCAGATCCAAAAACTGAGCAGCAACTTGCAATGGTATTTTATTATTTACTGGGTATAGAGCACTTATTCTTGGAAAATGTACACATGGAAAAATCTGTATGAAAGACACCTATGTATTTCTGAATTGGGTACAAATTATAGAGTTTAGAAACAGTATATATTTGCACATTTTCAAAATTGGGAATACTCATACTAGCATGAGAATTATTGGTTTTTTATTTTACACAATGTCTTTCATTGGGAAGGGAGAAATGCATAAAAACTCAATTGGTAATAACAGTTGATTTACAAATCTGAATTACCCTAAGTCTCCCGATAAAAACGGTACCTCACTTGTGTGGGTCGGCCTTGTGCCTGCGACAGGAAACGGCGCAAAATGCAACGTGGTCACAACTCAATTTTGCAGTTAAAAATTGACCCTTTTATGGCAAAGTGCCTAGCTGTAGTTTTTGCACCCTAGCTCTGCCGGCACCTAGGGAAACCTAGAAAACCTATACATTTTTGAAAAGTAGACACCCTGGGGAATTCAGGATGGGGTGACTCGACTGCCTACCCCCAGGTTCTGTTACCCAGAATCCCTTGCAAAGCTAAGAATTTGACAAAATAAACGCATTTTCCTCACATTTCTGTGGTGGAAAGTTCTGGAATCTGCGTGGATCCACAAATTTCCACCCACCCAGCGTTCCCCCGGGTTTCCTGAAAAAAATGGTACCTCACTTGCCTGGGTCTGCCTAGTGCCTGCGACAGGAAACTGCGCAAAACGCAACGTGGTTTCACCGCAATTTCGCAGTGAAAACGTGCTCTTTTTTGGCAAAGAGCCTACCTTTTGTTTTTGAACCCTAGCTCTGCCGGCACCTAGGGAAACCTAGCAAACCTATACATTTGTGAAAACTAGACACCCAGGGGAATTCAGGATGGGGTGACTCGACTGCCTCCCACCTGGTTCTGTTACCCAGAATCCCTTGCAAAGTTAAAAAATTGACAAAAAAATGCATTTTCCTCACATTTCTTTGTTGCAAAGTTCTGGAATCTGAGTGGATCAACAAATTTCCAACCACCCAGCGTTCCCCCGGGTCTCCCGAAAAAAATGGTACCTCACTTGCCTGGGTCTGCCTAGTGCCTGGGACAGGAAACAGCGCAAAACACAACGTGGTCGCACCGCAATTTCAAAGTGAAAATGTGCCCTTTTTTGGCAAAGAGCCTACCTTTAGTTTTTGTACCCTAGCTCTGCCGGCACCTAGGGAAACCTTGGAAACCTATACATTTTTGAAAACTAGACACCCAGCGGAATTCAGTATGGGGTGACTCGACTGCCTACCACCAGGTTCTGTTACCCAGAATCCTTTGCAAAGCTAATAAATTGACAAAAAACCGCATTTTCCTGATATTTCTGTGGTGGAAAGTTCTGGAATCTGCGTGGATCAACAAATTTTCACCCACCCAGCGTTCCCCCAGGTCTCCCGAAAAAAATGGTACCTCACTTGCCTGGATCTGCCTAGTGCCTGTGACAGGAAACAGCACAAAACGCAACGTGGTCGCACTGCAATTTCGCAGAGAAAATGTGCCCTTTTTTGGCAAAGAGCCTACCTTTCGTTTTTGAACTCTAGCTCTGCCGGCACCTAGGGAAACCTAGCAAACCTATAAATTTCTGAAAACTAGACACCCAGGGGAATTCAGGATGGGGTGACTTGACTGCCTACCAACAGTTTCTGTTACCCAGAATCCCTTGCAAAGCTAAGAAATTGACAAAAAAACGCATTTTCCTGACATTTCTGTGGTGGAAAGTTCTGGAATCTGTGTGGATAAACAAATTTCCACCAACCCAGCGTTCCCCAAGGTCTCCCAAAAAAAATGGTACCTCACTTGCCTGGGTCTGCCTAGTGCCTGCGACAGGAAACAGCACAAAACGTAACATGTTTGCACGTCAATTTCGCAGTGAAATCGTGCCCTTTTTTGGCAAAGAGCCTACCTTTTGTTTTTGACCCCTAGCTCTGCCGGCACCTAGGGAAACCTAGCAAACCTATACATTTTTGAAAACTAGACACACAGGGGAATTCAGGATGGGGTGACTCGACTGCCTACCACCAGGTTCTGTTACCCAGAATCCCTTGCAAAGCTAAGAAATTGACAAAAAAACGCATTGTCCTCACAATTCTGTGGTGGAAAGTTCTGGAATCTGCGTGGATCAACAAATTTCCACCCACCCAGCGTTCCCCCGGGTCTCCCAAAAAAATGGTACCTCACTTGCCTGGGTCTGCCAAGTGGCTGCGACAGGAAACAGCGCAAAACGCAACGTGGTCGCACCTCAATTTCGCAGTGAAATTGTGCCCTTTTTCGGCAAACAGCCTACCTTTTGTTTTTTAACCCTAGCTCTGCCGGCACCTAGGGAAACCTAGCAAACCTATACATTTTTGAAAACTAGACACCCAGGGGAATTCAGTATGGGGTGACTCGACTGCCTACCACCAGGTTCTGTTACCCAGAATCCTTTGCAAAGCTAAGAAATTGACAAAAAAACGCATTTTCCTCACAATTCTGTGGTGTACAGTTCTGGAATCTGCGTGGATCAACAAATTTCCACCCACCCAATGTTCCCCTGGGTCTCCCAAAAAAATGGTACCTCACTTGCCTGGGTCTGCCTAGTGGCTGCGACAGGAAACAGTGCAAAATGCAACGTGGTCGCATCTAAATTTCGCAGTGAAATTGTGCCCTTTTTTGGCAAAGAGCCTATGTTTTGTTTTTGAACCCTAGCTCTGCCGGCACCTAGGGAAATCTAGCAAACCTATACATTTTTGAAAACTAGACACACAGGGGAATTCAGGATGGGGTGACTCGACTGCCTTCCACCAGGTTCTGTTATGCAGAATCCCTTGCAAAGCTAAAAAATTGACAAACAAAAATGCATTTCCCTCATATTTCTGTGGTGGAAAGTTCTGGAATCTGCGTGGATCAACAAATTTCCACCCACCCAGCGTTCCCTGGGTATCCCGATAAAAATGGTACCTCAGTTGCCTGGGTCTGCCTAGTGGCTGCGACAGGAAACAGCGTAAAACGCAACGTGGTTGCACCTCAATTTTGCAGTGAAATTGTGCCCTTTTTTGTCAAAGAGCCTACCTTTTGTTTTTGAACCCTAGCTCTGCCGGCACCTAGGTAAACCTAGCAAACCTATACATTTCTGAAAACTAGACACCCAGGGGAATTCAGGATGGGGTAACTCGACTGTCTACCACCAGGTTCTGTTACCCAGAATCCCTTGCAAAGCTTAGAAATTGTCAAAAAAACCGCATTTCCCTCACATTTCTGTGGTGGAAAGTTCTGGAATCTGCGTGGATCAACACATTTCCAACCACTCAGTGTTTCCCCGGGTCTCCCGAAAAAAAGGTACCTCACTTGCCTGGGTCTGCCTAGTGGCTGCGACAGGAAACAGCGCAAAACGCAACGTGGTCGCACCTCAATTTCGCAGTGAAATTGTGCCCTTTTTTGGCAAAGAGCCTACCTTTTGTTTTTGAACCCTAGCTCTGCCGGCACCTAGGGAAACCTAGCAAACCTATTTATTTTTGAAAACTAGACACCCAGGGGAATACAGTATGGGGTGACTCGACTGCCTACCACCAGGTTCTGTTACCCAGAATGCTTTGCAAAGCTAAGAAATTGGCAAGAAAACACATTTTCCTCACAATTCTGTGGTGGAAAGTTCTGTAATCTGCGTGGATCAACAAATTTCCACCCACCCAATGTTCCCCCGGGTCTCCCAAAAAAAATGGTACCTTACTTGCCTGGGTCTGCCTAGTGGCTGCGACAGGAAACAGTGCGAAATGTAACGTGGTCGCATCTCAATTTCGCAGTGAAATTGTGCCCTTTTTTGGCAAAGAGCCTACGTTTTGTTTTTGAACCCTAGCTCTGCCGGCACCTAGGGAAACCTAGCAAACCTATACATTTTTGAAAACTAGACACCCAGGGGAATTCAGGATGGGGTGACTCGACTGCCTCCCACCTGGTTCTGTTACCCAGAATTCCTTGCAAAGTTAAAAAATTGACAAACAAAATGCATTTTCCTCACATTTCTTTGTTGCACAGTTGCAAAGTTCTGGAATCTGCGTGGATCAACAAACTTCCAACCACCCAGCGTTCCCCCGGGTCTCCCGAAAAAAATGGTACCTCACTTGCCTGGGTCTGCCTAGTGCCTGCAACAGGAAACAGCGCAAAACGCAACGTGGTCGCACCGCAATTTCAAAGTGAAAATGTGCCCTTTTTTGGCAAAAAGCCTACCTTTAGTTTTTGAACCCTAGCTCTGCCGGCACCTAGGGAAACCTTGGAAACCTATAAATTTTTGAAAACTAGACACCCAGGGGAATTCAGGATGGGGTGACTCGATTGCCTACCACCAGGTTCTGGTACCCAGAATCCCTTGCAAAGCTAAGAAATTGACAAAAAAAACGCATTTTTCCGACATTTCTGTGGTGGAAAGTTCTGGAATCTGCGTGGATCAACAAATTTTCACCCACCCAGCGTTCCCCCAGGTCTCCCGAAAAAAATGGTACCTCACTTGCCTGGATCTGCCTAGTGCCTGTGACAGGAAACAGTGCAAAACGCAACGTGGTCGCACCGCAATTTCGCAGAGAAAATGTGCCCTTTTTTGGCAAAGAGCCTACCTTTCGTTTTTGAACCCTAGCTCTGCCGGTACCTAGGGAAACCTAGCAAACCTATAAATTTCTGAAAACTAGACACCCAGGGGAATTCAGGATGGGGTGACTTGACTGCCTACCACCAGTTTCTGTTACCCAGAATCCCTTGCAAAGCTAAGAAATTGACAAAAAAACGCATTTTCCTGACATTTCTGTGGTGGAAAGTTCTGGAATCTGTGTGGATCAACAAATTTCCACCAACCCAGCATTCCCCAAGGCCTCCCAAAAAAAATGGTACCTCACTTGCCTGGGTCTGCCTAGTGCCTGCGACAGGAAACAGCACAAAACGTAACATGTTTGCACCTCAATTTCGCAGTGAAATCGTGCCCTTTTTTGGCAAAGAGCCTACCTTTTGTTTTTGACCCCTAGCTCTGCCGGCACCTAGGGAAACCTAGCAAACCTATACATTTTTGGAAACTAGACACACAGGGGAATTCAGGATGGGGTGACTCGACTGCCTACCACCAGGTTCTGTTACCCAGAATCCCTTGCAAAGCTAAGAAATTGACAAAAAAAATGCATTGTCCTCACAATTGTGTGGTGGAAAGTTCTGGAATCTGCGTGGATCAACAAATTTCCACCCACCCAGCGTTCCCCCGGGTCTCCCAAAAAAATGGTACCTCACTTGCCTGGGTCTGCCTAGTGGCTGCGACAGGAAACAGTGCAAAATGCAACGTGGGCGCATCTCAATTTCGCAGTGAAATTGTGCCCTTTTTCGGCAAACAGCCTACCTTTTGTTTTTGAACCCTAGCTCTGCCGGCACCTAGGGAAACCTAGCAAACCTATACATTTTTTAAAACTAGACACCCAGGGGAATTCAGGATGGGGTAACTCGACTGTCTCCCACCTGGTTCTGTTACCCAGAATTCCTTGCAAAGTTAAAAAATTGACAAAAAAAATGCATTTTCCTCACATTTCTTTGTTGCACAGTTGCAAAGTTCTGGAATCTGCGTGGATCAACAAACTTCCAACCACCCAGCGTTCCCCCGGGTCTCCCGAAAAAAATGGTACCTCACTTGCCTGGGTCTGCCTAGTGCCTGCGACAGGAAACAGCGCAAAACGCAACGTGGTCGCACCGCAATTTCAAAGTGAAAATGTGCCATTTTTTGGCAAAGAGCCTACCTTTAGTTTTTGAACCCTAGCTCTGCCGGCACCTAGGGAAACCTTGGAAACCTATACATTTTTGAAAACTAGACACCCAGGGGAATTCAGGATGGGGTGACTCGATTGCCTACCATAAGGTTCTGGTACCCAGAATCCCTTGCAAAGCTAAGAAATTGACAAAAAATACGAATTTTTCCGACATTTCTGTGGTGGAAAGTTCTGGAATCTGCGTGGATCAACAAATTTTCACCCACCCAGCGTTCCCCCAGGTCTCCCGAAAAAAATGGTACCTCACTTGCCTGGATCTGCCTAGTGCCTGTGACAGGAAACAGCGCAAAACGCAACGTGGTCGCACCGCAATTTCGCAGAGAAAATGTGCCCTTTTTTGGCAAAGAGCCTACCTTTCGTTTTTGAACCCTAGCTCTGCCGGTACCTAGGGAAACCTAGCAAACCTATAAATTTCTGAAAACTAGACACCCAGGGGAATTCAGGATGGGGTGACTTGACTGCCTACCACCAGTTTCTGTTACCCAGAATCCCTTGCAAAGCTAAGAAATTGACAAAAAAACGCATTTTCCTGACATTTCTGTGGTGGAAAGTTCTGGAATCTGTGTGGATCAACAAATTTCCACCAACCCAGCATTCCCCAAGGTCTCCCAAAAAAAATGGTACCTCACTTGCCTGGGTCTGCCTAGTGCCTGCGACAGGAAACAGCACAAAACGTAACATGTTTGCACCTCAATTTCGCAGTGAAATCGTGCCCTTTTTTGGCAAAGAGCCTACCTTTTGTTTTTGACCCCTAGCTCTGCCGGCACCTAGGGAAACCTAGCAAACCTATACATTTTTGGAAACTAGACACACAGGGAAATTCAGGATGGGGTGACTCGACTGCCTACCACCAGGTTCTGTTACCCAGAATCCCTTGCAAAGCTAAGAAATTGACAAAAAAAATGCATTGTCCTCACAATTGTGTGGTGGAAAGTTCTGGAATCTGCGTGGATCAACAAATTTCCACCCACCCAGCGTTCCCCCGGGTCTCCCAAAAAAATGGTACCTCACTTGCCTGGGTCTGCCTAGTGGCTGCGACAGGAAACAGCGCAAAACGCAATGTGGTCGCACCTCAATTTCTAGGTGAAATTGTGCCCTTTTTCGGCAAACAGCCTACCTTTTGTTTTTGAACCCTAGCTCTGCCGGCACCTAGGGAAACCTAGCAAACCTATAAATTTCTGAAAACTAGACACCCAGGGGAATTCAGGATGGGGTAACTCGACTGTCTACCACCAGGTTCTGTTACCCAGAATCCCTTGCAAAGCTTAGAAATTGTCAAAAAAAACGCATTTCCCTCACATTTCTGTGGGGGAAAGTTCTGGAATCTGCGTGGATCAACGAATTTCCACCCACCCAATGTTCCCCCGGGTCTCCCAAAAAAAATGGTACCTCACTTGCCTGGGTCTGCCTAGTGGCTGCGACAGGAAACAGTGCAAAATGCAACGTGGTCGCATCTCAATTTCGCAGTGAAATTGTGCCCTTTTTTGGCAAAGAGCCTACGTTTTGTTTTTGAACCCTAGCTCTGCCGGCACCTAGGGAAACCTAGCAAACATATACATTTTTGAAAACTAGACACACAGGGGAATTCAGGATGGGGTGACTCGACTGCCTACCACCAGGTTCTGTTACCCAGAATCCTTTGCAAAGCTAAGAAATTGACAAAAAACGAATTTGCCTGACATTTCTGTGGTGGAAAGTTCTGGAATCTGCGTGGATCAACAAATTTTCACCCACCCAGCGTTCCCCCAGGTCTCCCGAAAAAAAAATGGTACCTCACTTGCCTGGATCTGCCTAGTGCCTGTGACAGGAAACAGCGCAAAACGCAACGTGGTCGCACCGCAATTTCGCAGAGAAAATGTGCCCTTTTTTGGCAAAGAGCCCACCTTTTGTTTTTGAACCCTAGCTCTGCCGGCACCTAGGGAAACCTAGCAAACCTATAAATTTCTGAAAACTAGACACCCAGGGGAATTCAGGATGGGGTGACTTGACTGCCTACCACCAGTTTCTGTTACCCAGAATCCCTTGCAAGGCTAAGAAATTGACAAAAAAACACATTTTCCTGACATTTCTGTGGTGGAAAGTTTTGGAATCTGTGTGGCTAAACAAATTTCCACCAACCCAGCGTTCCCCAAGGTCTCCCCAAAAAAATGGTACCTCACTTGCCTGGGTCTGCCTAGTGCCTGCGACAGGAAACAGCACAAAACGTAACATGTTTGCACGTCAATTTCGCAGTGAAATCGTGCCCTTTTTTGGCAAAGAGCCTACCTTTTGTTTTTGACCCCTAGCTCTGCCGGCACCTAGGGAAACCTAGCAACCCTATACATTTTTGAAAACTAGACACACAGGGGAATTCAGGATGGGGTGACTCGACTGCCTACCACCAGGTTCTGTTACCCAGAATCCCTTGCAAAGCTAAGAAATTGACAAAAAAAACGCATTGTCCTCACAATTCTGTGGTGGAAAGTTCTGGAATCTGCGTGGATCAACAAATTTCCACCCACCCAGCGTTCCCCCGGGTCTCCCAAAAAAAGGTACCTCACTTGCCTGGGTCTGCCAAGTGGCTGCGACAGGAAACAGCGCAAAATGCAACGTGCTCGCACCTCAATTTCGCAGTGAAATTGTGCCCTTTTTCGGCAAACAGCCTACCTTTTGTTTTTTAACCCTAGCTCTGCCGGCACCTAGGGAAACCTAGCAAACCTATATATTTTTGAAAACTAGACACCCAGGGGAATTCAGTATGGGGTGACTCGACTGCCTACCACCAGGTTCTGTTACCCAGAATCCTTTGCAAAGCTAAGAAATTGACAAAAAAACGCATTTTCCTCACAATTCTGTGGTGTAAAGTTCTGGAATCTGCGTGGATCAACAAATTTCCACCCACCCAATGTTCCCCCGGGTCTCCCAAAAAAAATGGTACCTCACTTGCCTGGGTCTGCCTAGTGGCTGCGACAGGAAACAGTGCAAAATGCAACGTGGTCGCATCTCAATTTCGCAGTGAAATTGTGCCCTTTTTTGGCAAAGAGCCTATGTTTTGTTTTTGAACCCTAGCTCTGCCGGCACCTAGGGAAATCTAGCAAACCTATACATTTTTGAAAACTAGACACACAGAGGAATTCAGGATGGGGTGACTCGACTGCCTTCCACCAGGTTCTGTTATGCAGAATCCCTTGTAAAGCTAAAAAATTGACAAACAAAAATGCATTTCCCTCATATTTCTGTGGTGGAAAGTTCTGGAATCTGCGTGGATCAACAAATTTCCACCCACCCAGCGTTCCCCGGGTACCCGATAAAAATGGTACCTCAGTTGCCTGGGTCTGCCTAGTGGCTGCGACAGGAAACAGCGTAAAACGCAACGTGGTCGCACCTCAATTTCGCAGTGAAATTGTGCCCTTTTTTGGCAAAGAGCCTACCTTTTGTTTTTGAACCCTAGCTCTGCCGGCACCTAGGTAAACCTAGCAAACCTATACATTTCTGAAAACTAGACACCCAGGGGACTTCAGGATGGGGTAACTCGACTGTCTACCACCAGGTTTTGTTACCCAGAATCCCTTGCAAAGCTTAGAAATTGTAAAACAAAACGCATTTCCCTCACATTTCTGTGGTGGAAAGTTCTGGAATCTGCGTGGATCAACAAATTTCCAACCACTCAGTGTTTCCCCGGGTCTCCCGAAAAAAAGGTACCTCACTTGCCTGGGTCTGCCTAGTGGCTGCGACAGGAAACAGCGCAAAACGCAACGTGGTCGCACCTCAATTTCGCAGTGAAATTGTGCCCTTTTTTGGCAAAGAGCCTACCTTTTGTTTTTGAACCCTAGCTCTGCCGGCACCTAGGGAAACCTAGCAAACCTATTCATTTTTGAAAACTAGACACCCAGGGGAATTCAGTATGGGGTGACTCGACTGCCTACCACCAGGTTCTGTTACCCAGAATGCTTTGCAAAGCTAAGAAATTGGCAAGAAAACACATTTTCCTCACAATTCTGTGGTGGAAAGTTCTGGAATCTGCGTGGATCAACAAATTTCCACCCACCCAATGTTCCCCCGGGTCTCCCAAAAAAAATGGTACCACACTTGCCTGGGTCTGCCTAGTGGCTGCGACAGGAAACAGTGCGAAATGCAACGTGGTCGCATCTCAATTTCGCAGTGAAATTGTGCCCTTTTTTGGCAAAGAGCCTACGTTTTGTTTTTGAACCCTAGCTCTGCCGGCACCTAGGGAAACCTAGCAAACCTATACATTTTTAAAAACTAGACACCCAGAGGAATTCAGGATGGGGTGACTCGACTGCCTTCCACCAGGTTCTGTTATGCAGAATCCCTTGCAAAGCTAAAAAATTGACAAACAAAAATGCATTTCCCTCATATTTCTGTGGTGGAAAGTTCTGGAATCTGCGTGGATCAACAAATTTCCACCCACCCAGCGTTCCCCGGGTACCCGATAAAAATGGTACCTCAGTTGCCTGGGTCTGCCTAGTGGCTGCGACAGGAAACAGCGTAAAACGCAACGTGGTCGCACCTCAATTTCGCAGTGAAATTGTGCCCTTTTTTGGCAAAGAGCCTACCTTTTGTTTTTGAACCCTAGCTCTGCCGGCACCTAGGTAAACCTAGCAAACCTATACATTTCTGAAAACTAGACACCCAGGGGACTTCAGGATGGGGTAACTCGACTGTCTACCACCAGGTTTTGTTACCCAGAATCCCTTGCAAAGCTTAGAAATTGTAAAAAAAAACGCATTTCCCTCACATTTCTGTGGTGGAAAGTTCTGGAATCTGCGTGGATCAACAAATTTCCAACCACTCAGTGTTTCCCCGGGTCTCCCGAAAAAAAGGTACCTCACTTGCCTGGGTCTGCCTAGTGGCTGCGACAGGAAACAGCGCAAAACGCAACGTGGTCGCACCTCAATTTCGCAGTGAAATTGTGCCCTTTTTTGGCAAAGAGCCTACCTTTTGTTTTTGAACCCTAGCTCTGCCGGCACCTAGGGAAACCTAGCAAACCTATTCATTTTTGAAAACTAGACACCCAGGGGAATTTAGTATGGGGTGACTCGACTGCCTACCACCAGGTTCTGTTACCCAGAATGCTTTGCAAAGCTAAGAAATTGGCAAGAAAACACATTTTCCTCACAATTCTGTGGTGGAAAGTTCTGGAATCTGCGTGGATCAACAAATTTCCACCCACCCAATGTTCCCCCGGGTCTCCCAAAAAAAATGGTACCACACTTGCCTGGGTCTGCCTAGTGGCTGCGACAGGAAACAGTGCGAAATGCAACGTGGTCGCATCTCAATTTCGCAGTGAAATTGTGCCCTTTTTTGGCAAAGAGCCTACGTTTTGTTTTTGAACCCTAGCTCTGCCGGCACCTAGGGAAACCTAGCAAACCTATACATTTTTGAAAACTAGACACCCAGAGGAATTCAGGATGGGGTGACTCGACTGCCTTCCACCAGGTTCTGTTATGCAGAATCCCTTGCAAAGCTAAAAAATTGACAAACAAAAATGCATTTCCCTCATATTTCTGTGGTGGAAAGTTCTGGAATCTGCGTGGATCAACAAATTTCCACCCACCCAATGTTCCCCCGGGTCTCCCAAAAAAAATTGGTACCTCACTTGCCTGGGTCTGCCTAGTGGCTGCGACAGGAAACAGTGCAAAATGCAACGTGGTCGCATCTCAATTTCGCAGTGAAATTGTGCCCTTTTTTGGCAAAGAGCCTACATTTTGTTTTTGAACCCTAGCACTGCCGGCACCTAGGGAAACCTAGCAAACCTATACATTTTTGAAAACTAGACACCCAGGGGAATTCAGGATGGGGTGACTCGACTGCCTCCCACCTGGTTCTGTTACCCAGAATTCCTTGCAAAGTTAAAACATTTACAAAAAAATGCATTTTCCTCACATTTCTTTGTTGCAAAGTTCTGGAATCTGCGTGGATCAACAAACTTCCAACCACCCAGCGTTCCCCCGGGTCTCCCGAAAAAAATGGTACCTCACTTGCCTGGATCTGCCTAGTGCCTGCGACAGGAAACAGCGCAAAACGCAACGTGGTCGCACCGCAATTTCAAAGTGAAAATGTGCCCTTTTTTGGCAAAGAGCCTACCTTTAGTTTTTGAACCCTAGCTCTGCCGGCACCTAGGGAAACCTTGGAAACCTATACATTTTTGAAAACTAGACACCCACGGGAATTCAGGATGGGGTGACTCGATTGCCTACCACCAGGTTCTGGTACCCAGAATCCCTTGCAAAGCTAAGAAATTGACAAAAAAACGCATTTTCCCGACATTTCTGTGGTGGAAAGTTCTGGAATCTGCGTGGATCAACAAATTTTCACCCACCCAGCGTTCCCCCAGGTCTCCCGAAAAAAATGGTACCTCACTTGCCTGGATCTGCCTAGTGCCTGTGACAGGAAACAGCGCAAAACGCAACGTGGTCGCACCGCAATTTCGCAGAGAAAATGTGCCCTTTTTTGGCAAAGAGCCTACCTTTCGTTTTTGAACCCTAGCTCTGCCGGCACCTAGGGAAACCTAGCAAACCTATAAATTTCTGAAAACTAGACACCCAGGGGAATTCAGGATGGGGTGACTTGACTGCCTACCACCAGTTTCTGTTACCCAGAATCCCTTGCAAAGCTAAGAAATTGACAAAAAAACGCATTTTCCTGACATTTCTGTGGTGGAAAGTTCTGGAATCTGTGTGGAACAACAAATTTCCACCAACCCAGCGTTCCCCAAAGTCTCCCCAAAAAAATGGTACCTCACTTGCCTGGGTCTGCCTAGTGCCTGCGACAGGAAACAGCACAAAACATAACATGTTTGCACCTCAATTTCGCAGTGAAATCGTGCCCTTTTTTGGCAAAGAGCCTACCTTTTGTTTTTGACCCCTAGCTCTGCCGGCACCTAGGGAAACCTAGCAAACGTATACATTTCTGAAAACTAGACACCCAGGGGAATTCAGGATGGGGTAACTCGACTGTCTACCACCAGGTTCTGTTACCCAGAATCCCTTTCAAAGCTTAGAAATTGACAAAAAAAATGCATTTCCCTCACATTTCTGTGGTGGAAAGTTCTGGAATCTGCGTGGATCAACAAATTTCCACCCACCCAATGTTCCCCCGGGTCTCCCAAAAAAAATGGTACCTCACTTGCCTGGGTCTGCCTAGTGGCTGCGACAGGAAACAGTGCAAAATGCAACGTGGTCGCATCTCAATTTCGCAGTGAAATTGTGCCCTTTTTTGGCAAAGAGCCTACATTTTGTTTTTGAACCCTAGCTCTGCTGGCACCTAGGGAAACCTAGCAAACCTATACATTTTTGAAAACTAGACACACAGGGGAATTCAGGATGGGGTGACTCGACTGCCTTCCACCAGGTTCTGTTATGCAGAATCCCTTGCAAAGCTAAATAATTGACAAACAAAAATGCATTTCCCTCATATTTCTGTGGTGGAAAGTTCTGGAGTCTGCGTGGATCAACAAATTTCCACCCACCCAGCGTTCCCCCGGGTATCCCGATAAAAATGGTACCTCAGTTGCCTGGGTCTGCCTAGTGGCTGTGACAGGAAACAGCGCAAAACGCAACGTGGTCGCACCTCAATTTCGCAGTGAAATTGTGCCCTTTTTTGGCAAAGAGCCTACCTTTTGTTTTTGAACCCTAGCTCTGCCGGCACCTAGGTAAACCTAGCAAACCTATACATTTCTGAAAACTAGACACCCAGGGGAATTCAGGATGGGGTAACTCAACTGTCTACCACCAGGTTCTGTTACCCAGAATCCCTTGCAAAGCTTAGAAATTGTCAAAAAAAACGCATTTCCCTCACATTTCTGTGGTGGAAAGTTCTGGAATCTGCGTGGATCAACAAATTTCCAACCACTCAGTGTTTCCCCGGGTCTCCCGAAAAAAAGGTACCTCACTTGCCTGGGTCTGCCTAGTGGCTGCGACAGGAAACAGCGCAAAATGCAACGTGGTCGCACCTCAATTTCGCAGTGAAATTGTGCCCTTTTTTGGCAAAGAGCCTACCTTTTGTTTTTGAACCCTAGCTCTGCCGGCACCTAGGGAAACCTAGCAAACCTATTCATTTTTGAAAACTAGACACCCAGGGGAATTCAGTATGGGGTGACTCGACTGCCTTCCACCAGGTTCTGTTATGCAGAATCCCTTGTAAAGCTAAAAAATTGACAAACAAAAATGCATTTCCCTCATATTTCTGTGGTGGAAAGTTCTGGAATCTGCGTGGATCAACAAATTTCCACCCACCCAGCGTTCCCCGGGTACCCGATAAAAATGGTACCTCAGTTGCCTGGGTCTGCCTAGTGGCTGCGACAGGAAACAGCGTAAAACGCAACGTGGTCGCACCTCAATTTCGCAGTGAAATTGTGCCCTTTTTTGGCAAAGAGCCTACCTTTTGTTTTTGAACCCTAGCTCTGCCGGCACCTAGGTAAACCTAGCAAACCTATACATTTCTGAAAACTAGACACCCAGGGGACTTCAGGATGGGGTAACTCGACTGTCTACCACCAGGTTTTGTTACCCAGAATCCCTTGCAAAGCTTAGAAATTGTAAAACAAAACGCATTTCCCTCACATTTCTGTGGTGGAAAGTTCTGGAATCTGCGTGGATCAACAAATTTCCAACCACTCAGTGTTTCCCCGGGTCTCCCGAAAAAAAGGTACCTCACTTGCCTGGGTCTGCCTAGTGGCTGCGACAGGAAACAGCGCAAAACGCAACGTGGTCGCACCTCAATTTCGCAGTGAAATTGTGCCCTTTTTTGGCAAAGAGCCTACCTTTTGTTTTTGAACCCTAGCTCTGCCGGCACCTAGGGAAACCAAGCAAACCTATTCATTTTTGAAAACTAGACACCCAGGGGAATTCAGTATGGGGTGACTCGACTGCCTACCACCAGGTTCTGTTACCCAGAATGCTTTGCAAAGCTAAGAAATTGGCAAGAAAACACATTTTCCTCACAATTCTGTGGTGGAAAGTTCTGGAATCTGCGTGGATCAACAAATTTCCACCCACCCAATGTTCCCCCGGGTCTCCCAAAAAAAATGGTACCACACTTGCCTGGGTCTGCCTAGTGGCTGCGACAGGAAACAGTGTGAAATGCAACGTGGTCGCATCTCAATTTCGCAGTGAAATTGTGCCCTTTTTTGGCAAAGAGCCTACGTTTTGTTTTTGAACCCTAGCTCTGCCGGCACCTAGGGAAACCTAGCAAACCTATACATTTTTAAAAACTAGACACCCAGAGGAATTCAGGATGGGGTGACTCGACTGCCTTCCACCAGGTTCTGTTATGCAGAATCCCTTGCAAAGCTAAAAAATTGACAAACAAAAATGCATTTCCCTCATATTTCTGTGGTGGAAAGTTCTGGAATCTGCGTGGATCAACAAATTTCCACCCACCCAGCGTTCCCCGGGTACCCGATAAAAATGGTACCTCAGTTGCCTGGGTCTGCCTAGTGGCTGCGACAGGAAACAGCGTAAAACGCAACGTGGTCGCACCTCAATTTCGCAGTGAAATTGTGCCCTTTTTTGGCAAAGAGCCTACCTTTTGTTTTTGAACCCTAGCTCTGCCGGCACCTAGGTAAACCTAGCAAACCTATACATTTCTGAAAACTAGACACCCAGGGGACTTCAGGATGGGGTAACTCGACTGTCTACCACCAGGTTTTGTTACCCAGAATCCCTTGCAAAGCTTAGAAATTGTAAAAAAAAACGCATTTCCCTCACATTTCTGTGGTGGAAAGTTCTGGAATCTGCGTGGATCAACAAATTTCCAACCACTCAGTGTTTCCCCGGGTCTCCCGAAAAAAAGGTACCTCACTTGCCTGGGTCTGCCTAGTGGCTGCGACAGGAAACAGCGCAAAACGCAACGTGGTCGCACCTCAATTTCGCAGTGAAATTGTGCCCTTTTTTGGCAAAGAGCCTACCTTTTGTTTTTGAACCCTAGCTCTGCCGGCACCTAGGGAAACCTAGCAAACCTATTCATTTTTGAAAACTAGACACCCAGGGGAATTTAGTATGGGGTGACTCGACTGCCTACCACCAGGTTCTGTTACCCAGAATGCTTTGCAAAGCTAAGAAATTGGCAAGAAAACACATTTTCCTCACAATTCTGTGGTGGAAAGTTCTGGAATCTGCGTGGATCAACAAATTTCCACCCACCCAATGTTCCCCCGGGTCTCCCAAAAAAAATGGTACCACACTTGCCTGGGTCTGCCTAGTGGCTGCGACAGGAAACAGTGCGAAATGCAACGTGGTCGCATCTCAATTTCGCAGTGAAATTGTGCCCTTTTTTGGCAAAGAGCCTACGTTTTGTTTTTGAACCCTAGCTCTGCCGGCACCTAGGGAAACCTAGCAAACCTATACATTTTTGAAAACTAGACACCCAGAGGAATTCAGGATGGGGTGACTCGACTGCCTTCCACCAGGTTCTGTTATGCAGAATCCCTTGCAAAGCTAAAAAATTGACAAACAAAAATGCATTTCCCTCATATTTCTGTGGTGGAAAGTTCTGGAATCTGCGTGGATCAACAAATTTCCACCCACCCAAAGTTCCCCCGGGTCTCCCGAAAAAAATGGTACCTCACTTGCCTGGGTCTGCCTAGTGGCTGCGACAGGAAACAGTGCAAAATGCAACGTGGTCGCATCTCAATTTCGCAGTGAAATTGTGCCCTTTTTTGGCAAAGAGCCTACGTTTTGTTTTTGAACCCTAGCACTGCCGGCACCTAGGGAAACCTAGCAAACCTATACATTTTTGAAAACTAGACACCCAGGGGAATTCAGGATGGGGTGACTCGACTGCCTCCCACCTGGTTCTGTTACCCAGAATTCCTTGCAAAGTTAAAACATTTACAAAAAAATGCATTTTCCTCACATTTCTTTGTTGCAAAGTTCTGGAATCTGCGTGGATCAACAAACTTCCAACCACCCAGCGTTCCCCCGGGTCTCCCGAAAAAAATGGTACCTCACTTGCCTGGATCTGCCTAGTGCCTGCGACAGGAAACAGCGCAAAACGCAACGTGGTCGCACCGCAATTTCAAAGTGAAAATGTGCCCTTTTTTGGCAAAGAGCCTACCTTTAGTTTTTGAACCCTAGCTCTGCCGGCACCTAGGGAAACCTTGGAAACCTATACATTTTTGAAAACTAGACACCCACGGGAATTCAGGATGGGGTGACTCGATTGCCTACCACCAGGTTCTGGTACCCAGAATCCCTTGCAAAGCTAAGAAATTGACAAAAAAACGCATTTTCCCGACATTTCTGTGGTGGAAAGTTCTGGAATCTGCGTGGATCAACAAATTTTCACCCACCCAGCGTTCCCCCAGGTCTCCCGAAAAAAATGGTACCTCACTTGCCTGGATCTGCCTAGTGCCTGTGACAGGAAACAGCGCAAAACGCAACGTGGTCGCACCGCAATTTCGCAGAGAAAATGTGCCCTTTTTTGGCAAAGAGCCTACCTTTCGTTTTTGAACCCTAGCTCTGCCGGCACCTAGGGAAACCTAGCAAACCTATAAATTTCTGAAAACTAGACACCCAGGGGAATTCAGGATGGGGTGACTTGACTGCCTACCACCAGTTTCTGTTACCCAGAATCCCTTGCAAAGCTAAGAAATTGACAAAAAAACGCATTTTCCTGACATTTCTGTGGTGGAAAGTTCTGGAATCTGTGTGGAACAACAAATTTCCACCAACCCAGCGTTCCCCAAAGTCTCCCCAAAAAAATGGTACCTCACTTGCCTGGGTCTGCCTAGTGCCTGCGACAGGAAACAGCACAAAACATAACATGTTTGCACCTCAATTTCGCAGTGAAATCGTGCCCTTTTTTGGCAAAGAGCCTACCTTTTGTTTTTGACCCCTAGCTCTGCCGGCACCTAGGGAAACCTAGCAAACGTATACATTTCTGAAAACTAGACACCCAGGGGAATTCAGGATGGGGTAACTCGACTGTCTACCACCAGGTTCTGTTACCCAGAATCCCTTTCAAAGCTTAGAAATTGACAAAAAAAATGCATTTCCCTCACATTTCTGTGGTGGAAAGTTCTGGAATCTGCGTGGATCAACAAATTTCCACCCACCCAATGTTCCCCCGGGTCTCCCAAAAAAAATGGTACCTCACTTGCCTGGGTCTGCCTAGTGGCTGCGACAGGAAACAGTGCAAAATGCAACGTGGTCGCATCTCAATTTCGCAGTGAAATTGTGCCCTTTTTTGGCAAAGAGCCTACATTTTGTTTTTGAACCCTAGCTCTGCTGGCACCTAGGGAAACCTAGCAAACCTATACATTTTTGAAAACTAGACACACAGGGGAATTCAGGATGGGGTGACTCGACTGCCTTCCACCAGGTTCTGTTATGCAGAATCCCTTGCAAAGCTAAATAATTGACAAACAAAAATGCATTTCCCTCATATTTCTGTGGTGGAAAGTTCTGGAGTCTGCGTGGATCAACAAATTTCCACCCACCCAGCGTTCCCCCGTGTATCCCGATAAAAATGGTACCTCAGTTGCCTGGGTCTGCCTAGTGGCTGTGACAGGAAACAGCGCAAAACGCAACGTGGTCGCACCTCAATTTCGCAGTGAAATTGTGCCCTTTTTTGGCAAAGAGCCTACCTTTTGTTTTTGAACCCTAGCTCTGCCGGCACCTAGGTAAACCTAGCAAACCTATACATTTCTGAAAACTAGACACCCAGGGGAATTCAGGATGGGGTAACTCAACTGTCTACCACCAGGTTCTGTTACCCAGAATCCCTTGCAAAGCTTAGAAATTGTCAAAAAAAACGCATTTCCCTCACATTTCTGTGGTGGAAAGTTCTGGAATCTGCGTGGATCAACAAATTTCCAACCACTCAGTGTTTCCCCGGGTCTCCCGAAAAAAAGGTACCTCACTTGCCTGGGTCTGCCTAGTGGCTGCGACAGGAAACAGCGCAAAATGCAACGTGGTCGCACCTCAATTTCGCAGTGAAATTGTGCCCTTTTTTGGCAAAGAGCCTACCTTTTGTTTTTGAACCCTAGCTCTGCCGGCACCTAGGGAAACCTAGCAAACCTATTCATTTTTGAAAACTAGACACCCAGGGGAATTCAGTATGGGGTGACTCGACTGCCTACCACCAGGTTCTGTTACCCAGAATACTTTGCAAAGCTAAGAAATTGGCAAGAAAACACATTTTCCTCACAATTCTGTGGTGGAAAGTTCTGGAATCTGCGTGGATCAACAAATTTCCACCCACCCAATGTTCCCCCAGGTCTCCCCAAAAAAATGGTACCTCACTTGCCTGGGTCTGCCTAGTGGCTGCGACAGGAAACAGTGCGAAATGCAACGTGGTCGCATCTCAATTTCGCAGTGAAATTGTGCCCTTTTTTGGCAAAGAGCCTACGTTTTGTTTTTGAACCCTAGCTCTGCCGGCACCTAGGGAAACCTAGCAAACCTATACATTTTTGAAAACTAGACACCCAGGGGAATTCAGGATGGGGTGACTCGACTGCCTTCCACCAGGTTCTGTTATGCAGAATCCCTTGCAAAGCTAAAAAATTGGCAAACAAAAATGCATTTCCCTCATATTTCTGTGGTGAAAAGTTCTGGAATCTGCGTGGATCAACAAATTTCCACCCACCCAGCGTTCCCCCAGGTCTCCCGAAAAAAATGGTACCTCACTTGCCTGGATCTGCCTAGTGCCTGTGACAGGAAACAGCGCAAAACGCAACGTGGTCGCACCGCAATTTCGCAGAGAAAATGTGCCCTTTTTTGGCAAAGAGCCTACCTTTCGTTTTTGAACCCTAGCTCTGCCGGTACCTAGGGAAACCTAGCAAACCTATAAATTTCTGAAAACTAGACACCCAGGGGAATTCAGGATGGGGTGACTTGACTGCCTACCACCAGTTTCTGTTACCCAGAATCCCTTGCAAAGCTAAGAAATTGACAAAAAAACGCATTTTCCTGACATTTCTGTGGTGGAAAGTTCTGGAATCTGTGTGGATCAACAAATTTCCACCAACCCAGCATTCCCCAAGGTCTCCCAAAAAAAATGGTACCTCACTTGCCTGGGTCTGCCTAGTGCCTGCGACAGGAAACAGCACAAAACGTAACATGTTTGCACCTCAATTTCGCAGTGAAATCGTGCCCTTTTTTGGCAAAGAGCCTACCTTTTGTTTTTGACCCCTAGCTCTGCCGGCACCTAGGGAAACCTAGCAAACCTATACATTTTTGGAAACTAGACACACAGGGAAATTCAGGATGGGGTGACTCGACTGCCTACCACCAGGTTCTGTTACCCAGAATCCCTTGCAAAGCTAAGAAATTGACAAAAAAATTCATTGTCCTCACAATTGTGTGGTGGAAAGTTCTGGAATCTGCGTGGATCAACAAATTTCCACCCACCCAGCGTTCCCCCGGGTCTCCCCAAAAAATGGTACCTCACTTGCCTGGGTCTGCCTAGTGGCTGCGACAGGAAACAGTGCAAAATGCAACGTGGTCGCATCTCAATTTCGCAGTGAAATTGTGCCCTTTTTTGGCAAAGAGCCTACGTTTTGTTTTTGAACCCTAGCTCTGCCGGCACCTAGGGAAACCTAGCAAACCTATACATTTTTGAAAACTAGACACACAGGGGAATTCAGGATGGGGTGACTCGACTGCCTACCACCAGGTTCTGTTACCCAGAATCCTTTGCAAAGCTAAGAAATTGACAAAAAACGAATTTGCCTGACATTTCTGTGGTGGAAAGTTCTGGAATCTGCGTGGATCAACAAATTTTCACCCACCCAGCGTTCCCCCAGGTCTCCCGAAAAAAAAATGGTACCTCACTTGCCTGGATCTGCCTAGTGCCTGTGACAGGAAACAGCGCAAAATGCAACGTGGTCGCACCGCAATTTCGCAGAGAAAATGTGCCCTTTTTTGGCAAAGAGCCCACCTTTTGTTTTTGAACCCTAGCTCTGCCGGCACCTAGGGAAACCTAGCAAACCTATAAATTTCTGAAAACTAGACACCCAGGGGAATTCAGGATGGTGTGACTTGACTGCCTACCACCAGTTTCTGTTACCCAGAATCCCTTGCAAGGCTAAGAAATTGACAAAAAAACACATTTTTCTGACATTTCTGTGGTGGAAAGTTTTGGAATCTGTGTGGATAAACAAATTTCCACCAACCCAGCGTTCCCCAAGGTCTCCCCAAAAAAATGGTACCTCACTTGCCTGGGTCTGCCTAGTGCCTGCGACAGGAAACAGCACAAAACGTAACATGTTTGCACGTCAATTTCGCAGTGAAATCGTGCCCTTTTTTGGCAAAGAGCCTACCTTTTGTTTTTGACCCCTAGCTCTGCCGGCACCTAGGGAAACCTAGCAACCCTATACATTTTTGAAAACTAGACACACAGGGGAATTCAGGATGGGGTGACTCGACTGCCTACCACCAGGTTCTGTTACCCAGAATCCCTTGCAAAGCTAAGAAATTGACAAAAAAACCGCATTGTCCTCACAATTTTGTGGTGGAAAGTTCTGGAATCTGCGTGGATCAACAAATTTCCACCCACCCAGCGTTCCCCCGGGTCTCCCAAAAAAATGGTACCTCACTTGCCTGGGTCTGCCAAGTGGCTGCGACAGGAAACAGCGCAAAACGCAACGTGGTCGCACCTCAATTTCGCAGTGAAATTGTGCCCTTTTTCGGCAAACAGCCTACCTTTTGTTTTTTAACCCTAGCTCTGCCGGCACCTAGGGAAACCTAGCAAACCTATACATTTTTGAAAACTAGACACCCAGGGGAATTCAGTATGGGGTGACTCGACTGCCTACCACCAGGTTCTGTTACCCAGAATCCTTTGCAAAGCTAAGAAATTGACAAAAAAACTCATTTTCCTCACAATTCTGTGGTGTAAAGTTCTGGAATCTGCGTGGATCAACAAATTTCCACCCACCCAATGTTCCCCCGGGTCTCCCAAAAAAAATGGTACCTCACTTGCCTGGGTCTGCCTAGTGGCTGCGACAGGAAACAGTGCAAAATGCAACGTGGTCGCATCTCAATTTCGCAGTGAAATTGTGCCCTTTTTTGGCAAAGAGCCTATGTTTTGTTTTTGAACCCTAGCTCTGCCGGCACCTAGGGAAATCTAGCAAACCTATACATTTTTGAAAACTAGACACACAGAGGAATTCAGGATGGGGTGACTCGACTGCCTTCCACCAGGTTCTGTTATGCAGAATCCCTTGTAAAGCTAAAAAATTGACAAACAAAAATGCATTTCCCTCATATTTCTGTGGTGGAAAGTTCTGGAATCTGCGTGGATCAACAAATTTCCACCCACCCAGCGTTCCCCGGGTACCCGATAAAAATGGTACCTCAGTTGCCTGGGTCTGCCTAGTGGCTGCGACAGGAAACAGCGTAAAACGCAACGTGGTCGCACCTCAATTTCGCAGTGAAATTGTGCCCTTTTTTGGCAAAGAGCCTACCTTTTGTTTTTGAACCCTAGCTCTGCCGGCACCTAGGTAAACCTAGCAAACCTATACATTTCTGAAAACTAGACACCCAGGGGACTTCAGGATGGGGTAACTCGACTGTCTACCACCAGGTTTTGTTACCCAGAATCCCTTGCAAAGCTTAGAAATTGTAAAAAAAAACGCATTTCCCTCACATTTCTGTGGTGGAAAGTTCTGGAATCTGCGTGGATCAACAAATTTCCAACCACTCAGTGTTTCCCCGGGTCTCCCGAAAAAAAGGTACCTGACTTGCCTGGGTCTGCCTAGTGGCTGCGACAGGAAACAGCGCAAAACGCAACGTGGTCGCACCTCAATTTCGCAGTGAAATTGTGCCCTTTTTTGGCAAAGAGCCTACCTTTTGTTTTTGAACCCTAGCTCTGCCGGCACCTAGGGAAACCTAGCAAACCTATTCATTTTTGAAAACTAGACACCCAGGGGAATTCAGTATGGGGTGACTCGAATGCCTACCACCAGGTTCTGTTACCCAGAATGCTTTGCAAAGATAAGAAATCGGCAATAAAACACATTTTCCTCACAATTCTGTGGTGGAAAGTTCTGGAATCTGCGTGGATCAACAAATTTCCACCCACCCAATGTTCCCCCGGGTCTCCCAAAAAAAATGGTACCTCACTTGCCTGGGTCTGCCTAGTGGCTGCGACAGGAAACAGTGCGAAATGCAACGTGGTCGCATCTCAATTTCGCAGTGAAATTGTGCCCTTTTTTGGCAAAGAGCCTACGTTTTGTTTTTGAACCCTAGCTCTGCCGGCACCTAGGGAAACCTAGCAAACCTATACATTTTTGAAAACTAGACACCCAGAGGAATTCAGGATGGGGTGACTCGACTGCCTTCCACCAGGTTCTGTTATGCAGAATCCCTTGCAAAGCTAAAAAATTGACAAACAAAAATGCATTTCCCTCATATTTCTGTGGTGGAAAGTTCTGGAATCTGCGTGGATCAACAAATTTCCACCCACCCAATGTTCCCCCGGGTCTCCCAAAAAAAATGGTACCTCACTTGCCTGGGTCTGCCTAGTGGCTGCGACAGGAAACAGTGCAAAATGCAACGTGGTCGCATCTCAATTTCGCAGTGAAATTGTGCCCTTTTTTGGCAAAGAGCCTACGTTTTGTTTTTGAACCCTAGCACTGCCGGCACCTAGGGAAACCTAGCAAACCTATACATTTTTGAAAACTAGACACCCAGGGGAATTCAGGATGGGGTGACTCGACTGCCTCCCACCTGGTTCTGTTACCCAGAATTCCTTGCAAAGTTAAAAAATGTACAAAAAAATGCATTTTCCTCACATTTCTTTGTTGCAAAGTTCTGGAATCTGCGTGGATCAACAAACTTCCAACCACCCAGCGTTCCCCCGGGTCTCCCGAAAAAAATGGTACCTCACTTGCCTGGATCTGCCTAGTGCCTGCGACAGGAAACAGCGCAAAACGCAACGTGGTCGCACCGCAATTTCAAAGTGAAAATGTGCCCTTTTTTGGCAAAGAGCCTACCTTTAGTTTTTGAACCCTAGCTCTGCCGGCACCTAGGGAAACCTTGGAAACCTATACATTTTTGAAAACTAGACACCCAGGGGAATTCAGGATGGGGTGACTCGATTGCCTACCACCAGGTTCTGGTACCCAGAATCCCTTGCAAAGATAAGAAATTGACAAAAAAACGCATTTTCCCGACATTTCTGTGGTGGAAAGTTCTGGAATCTGCGTGGATCAACAAATTTTCACCCACCCAGCGTTCCCCCAGGTCTCCCGAAAAAAATGGTACCTCACTTGCCTGGATCTGCCTAGTGCCTGTGACAGGAAACAGCGCAAAACGCAACGTGGTCGCACCGCAATTTCGCAGAGAAAATGTGCCCTTTTTTGGCAAAGAGCCTACCTTTCGTTTTTGAACCCTAGCTCTGCCGGCACCTAGGGAAACCTAGCAAACCTATAAATTTCTGAAAACTAGACACCCAGGGGAATTCAGGATGGGGTGACTTGACTGCCTACCACCAGTTTCTGTTACCCAGAATCCCTTGCAAAGCCAAGAAATTGACAAAAAAACGCATTTTCCTGACATTTCTGTGGTGGAAAGTTCTGGAATCTGTGTGGAACAACAAATTTCCACCAACCCAGCGTTCCCCAAGGTCTCCCCAAAAAAATGGTACCTCACTTGCCTGGGTCTGCCTAGTGCCTGCGACAGGAAACAGCACAAAACGTAACATGTTTGCACCTCAATTTCGCAGTGAAATCGTGCCCTTTTTTGGCAAAGAGCCTACCTTTTGTTTTTGACCCCTAGCTCTGCCGGCACCTAGGGAAACCTAGCAAACGTATACATTTCTGAAAACTAGACACCCAGGGGAATTCAGGATGGGGTAACTCGACTGTCTACCACCAGGTTCTGTTACCCAGAATCCCTTTCAAAGCTTAGAAATTGACAAAAAAAAATGCATTTCCCTCACATTTCTGTGGTGGAAAGTTCTGGAATCTGCGTGGATCAACAAATTTCCACCCACCCAATGTTCCCCCGGGTCTCCCAAAAAAAATGGTACCTCACTTGCCTGGGTCTGCCTAGTGGCTGCGACAGGAAACAGTGCAAAATGCAACGTGGTCGCATCTCAATTTCGCAATGAAATTGTGCCCTTTTTTGGCAAAGAGCCTACATTTTGTTTTTGAACCCTAGCTCTGCTGGCACCTAGGGAAACCTAGCAAACCTATACATTTTTGAAAACTAGACACACAGGGGAATTCAGGATGGGGTGACTCGACTGCCTTCCACCAGGTTCTGTTATGCAGAATCCCTTGCAAAGCTAAATAATTGACAAACAAAAATGCATTTCCCTCATATTTCTGTGGTGGAAAGTTCTGGAGTCTGCGTGGATCAACAAATTTCCACCCACCCAGCGTTCCCCCGGGTATCCCGATAAAAATGGTACCTCAGTTGCCTGGGTCTGCCTAGTGGCTGTGACAGGAAACAGCGCAAAACGCAACGTGGTCGCACCGCAATTTCGCAGAGAAAATGTGCCCTTTTTTGGCAAAGAGACTACCTTTCGTTTTTGAACCCTAGCTCTGCCAGCACCTAGGGAAACCTAGCAAACCTATAAATTTCTGAAAACTAGACACCCAGGGGAATTTAGGATGGGGTAACTCGACTGTCTACCACCAGGTTCTGTTACCCAGAATCCCTTGCAAAGCTTAGAAATTGTCAAAAAAACGCATTTCCCTCACATTTCTGTGGTGGAAAGTTCTGGAATCTGCGTGGATCAACAAATTTTCACCCACCCAGCGTTCCCCCAGGTCTCCCGAAAAAAATGGTACCTCACTTGCCTGGATCTGCCTAGTGCCTGTGACAGGAAACAGCGCAAAACGCAACGTGGTCGCACCTCAATTTCACAGTGAAATCGTGCCCTTTTATAGCAAAGAGCCTACCTTTTGTTTTTGAACCCTAGCTCTGCCGGCACCTAGGTAAACCTAGCAAACATATACATTTTTGAAAACTAGACACCCAGGGAAATTCAGGATGGGGTAACTCGACTGCCTACCACCAGGTTCTGTTACCCAGAATCCCTTGCAAAGTTCATTTTCCTCACATTTCTTTGTTGCAAAGTTCTGGAATCTGCGTGGATCAACAAACTTCCAACCACCCAGCGTTCCCCCGGGTCTCCTGAAAAAAATGGTACCTCACTTGCCTGGGTCTGCCTAGTGCCTGCGACAGGAAACAGCGCAAAACGGAACGTGGTCGCACCGCAATTTCAAAGTGAAAATGTGCCCTTTTTTGGCAAAGAGCCTACCTTTAGTTTTTTAACCCTAGCTCTGCCGGCACCTAGGGAAACCTTGGAAACCTATACATTTCTGAAAACTAGACACCCAAGGGAATTCAGGATGGGGTGACTTGACTGCCTACCACCAGTTTCTGTTACCCAGAATCCCTTGCAAAGCTGAGAAATTGACAAAAAAACGCATTTTCCTGATATTTCTGTGGTGGAAAGTTCTGGAATCTGTGTGGATCAACAAATTTCCACCAACCCAGCGTTCCCCAAGGTCTCCCAAAAAAAATGGTACCTCACTTGCCTGGGTCTGCCTAGTGCCTGCGACAGGAAACAGCACAAAACGTAACATGTTTGCACCTCAATTTCGCAGTGAAATCGTGCCCTTTTTTGGCAAAGAGCCTACCTTTTGTTTTTGACCCCTAGCTCTGCCGGCACCTAGGAAAACCTAGCAAACCTATACATTTTTGGAAACTAGACACACAGGGGAATTCAGGATGGGGTGACTCGACTGCCTACCACCAGGTTCTGTTACCCAGAATCCCTTGCAAAGCTAAGAAATTGACAAAAAAATGCATTGTCCTCACAATTCTGTGGTGGAAAGTTCTGGAATCTGCGTGGATCAACAAATTTCCACCCACCCAGCGTTCCCCCGGGTCTCCCAAAAAAATGGTACCTCACTTGCCTGGGTCTGCCTAGTGGCTGTGACAGGAAACAGCGCAAAACGCAACGTGGTCGCACCTCAATTTCTAGGTCAAATTGTGCCCTTTTTCGGCAAACAGCCTACCTTTTGTTTTTGAACCCTAGCTCTGCCGGCACCTAGGGACACCTAGCAAACGTATACATTTCTGAAAACAAGACACCCAGGGGAATTCAGGATGGGGTAACTCGACTGTCTACCACCAGGTTCTGTTACCCAGAATCCCTTGCAAAGCTTAGAAATTGACAACAAAATGCATTTCCCTCACATTTCTGTGGTGGAAAGTTCTGGAATCTGCGTGGATCAACAAATTTCCACCCACCCAATGTTCCCCCGGGTCTCCCAAAAAAAATGGTACCTCACTTGCCTGGGTCTGCCTAGTGCCTGCGACAGGAAACAGCACAAAACGTAACATGTTTGCACCTCAATTTCGCAGTGAAATCGTGCCCTTTTTTGGCAAAGAGCCTACCTTTTGTTTTTGACCCCTAGCTCTGCCGGCACCTAGGGAAACTTAGCAAACGTATACATTTCTGAAAACTAGACACCCAGGGGAATTCAGGATGGGGTAACTCGACTGTCTACCACCAGGTTCTGTTACCCAGAATCCCTTTCAAAGCTTAGAAATTGACAAAAAAAATGCATTTCCCTCACATTTCTGTGGTGGAAAGTTCTGGAATCTGCGTGGATCAACAAATTTCCACCCACCCAATGTTCCCCCGGGTCTCCCAAAAAAAATGGTACCTCACTTGCCTGGGTCTGCCTAGTGGCTGCGACAGGAAACAGTGCAAAATGCAACGTGGTCGCATCTCAATTTCGCAATGAAATTGTGCCCTTTTTTGGCAAAGAGCCTACATTTTGTTTTTGAACCCTAGCTCTGCTGGCACCTAGGGAAACCTAGCAAACCTATACATTTTTGAAAACTAGACACACAGGGGAATTCAGGATGGGGTGACTCGACTGCCTTCCACCAGGTTCTGTTATGCAGAATCCCTTGCAAAGCTAAATAATTGACAAACAAAAATGCATTTCCCTCATATTTCTGTGGTGGAAAGTTCTGGAGTCTGCGTGGATCAACAAATTTCCACCCACCCAGCGTTCCCCCGGGTATCCCGATAAAAATGGTACCTCAGTTGCCTGGGTCTGCCTAGTGGCTGTGACAGGAAACAGCGCAAAACGCAACGTGGTCGCACCTCAATTTCTAGGTGAAATTGTGCCCTTTTTCGGCAAAGAGCCTACCTTTTGTTTTTGAACCCTAGCTCTGCCGGCACCTAGGTAAACCTAGCAAACCTATACATTTCTGAAAACTAGACACCCAGGGGAATTTAGGATGGGGTAACTCGACTGTCTACCACCAGGTTCTGTTACCCAGAATCCCTTGCAAAGCTTAGAAATTGTCAAAAAAACGCATTTCCCTCACATTTCTGTGGTGGAAAGTTCTGGAATCTGCGTGGATCAACAAATTTTCACCCACCCAGCGTTCCCCCAGGTCTCCCGAAAAAAATGGTACCTCACTTGCCTGGATCTGCCTAGTGCCTGTGACAGGAAACAGCGCAAAACGCAACGTGGTCGCACCGCAATTTCGCAGAGAAAATGTGCCCTTTTTTGGCAAAGAGACTACCTTTCGTTTTTGAACCCTAGCTCTGCCAGCACCTAGGGAAACCTAGCAAACCTATACATTTCTGAAAACTAGACACCCAGGGGAATTTAGGATGGGGTAACTCGACTGTCTACCACCAGGTTCTGTTACCCAGAATCCCTTGCAAAGCTTAGAAATTGTCAAAAAAACGCATTTCCCTCACATTTCTGTGGTGGAAAGTTCTGGAATCTGCGTGGATCAACAAATTTTCACCCACCCAGCGTTCCCCCAGGTCTCCCGAAAAAAATGGTACCTCACTTGCCTGGATCTGCCTAGTGCCTGTGACAGGAAACAGCGCAAAACGCAACGTGGTCGCACCTCAATTTCACAGTGAAATCGTGCCCTTTTATAGCAAAGAGCCTACCTTTTGTTTTTGAACCCTAGCTCTGCCGGCACCTAGGTAAACCTAGCAAACATATACATTTTTGAAAACTAGACACCCAGGGAAATTCAGGATGGGGTAACTCGACTGCCTACCACCAGGTTCTGTTACCCAGAATCCCTTGCAAAGTTCATTTTCCTCACATTTCTTTGTTGCAAAGTTCTGGAATCTGCGTGGATCAACAAACTTCCAACCACCCAGCGTTCCCCCGGGTCTCCTGAAAAAAATGGTACCTCACTTGCCTGGGTCTGCCTAGTGCCTGCGACAGGAAACAGCGCAAAACGGAACGTGGTCGCACCGCAATTTCAAAGTGAAAATGTGCCCTTTTTTGGCAAAGAGCCTACCTTTAGTTTTTTAACCCTAGCTCTGCCGGCACCTAGGGAAACCTTGGAAACCTATAAATTTCTGAAAACTAGACACCCAAGAGAATTCAGGATGGGGTGACTTGACTGCCTACCACCAGTTTCTGTTACCCAGAATCCCTTGCAAAGCTGAGAAATTGACAAAAAAACGCATTTTCCTGACATTTCTGTGGTGGAAAGTTCTGGAATCTGTGTGGATCAACAAATTTCCACCAACCCAGCGTTCCCCAAGGTCTCCCAAAAAAAATGGTACCTCACTTGCCTGGGTCTGCCTAGTGCCTGCGACAGGAAACAGCACAAAACGTAACATGTTTGCACCTCCATTTCGCAGTGAAATCGTGCCCTTTTTTGGCAAAGAGCCTACCTTTTGTTTTTGACCCCTAGCTCTGCCGGCACCTAGGAAAACCTAGCAAACCTATACATTTTTGGAAACTAGACACACAGGGGAATTCAGGATGGGGTGACTCGACTGCCTACCACCAGGTTCTGTTACCCAGAATCCCTTGCAAAGCTAAGAAATTGACAAAAAAATGCATTGTCCTCACAATTCTGTGGTGGAAAGTTCTGGAATCTGCGTGGATCAACAAATTTCCACCCACCCAGCGTTCCCCCGGGTCTCCCAAAAAATGGTACCTCACTTGCCTGGGTCTGCCTAGTGGCTGTGACAGGAAACAGCGCAAAACGCAACGTGGTCGCACCTCAATTTCTAGGTCAAATTGTGCCCTTTTTCGGCAAACAGCCTACCTTTTGTTTTTGAACCCTAGCTCTGCCGGCACCTAGGGAAACCTAGCAAACGTATACATTTCTGAAAACTAGACACCCAGGGGAATTCAGGATGGGGTAACTCGACTGTCTACCACCAGGTTCTGTTACCCAGAATCCCTTGCAAAGCTTAGAAATTGACAAAAAAAATGCATTTCCCTCACATTTCTGTGGTGGAAAGTTCTGGAATCTGCGTGGATCAACAAATTTCCACCCACCCAATGTTCCCCCGGGTCTCCCAAAAAAAATGGTACCTCACTTGCCTGGGTCTGCCTAGTGGCTGCAACAGGAAACAGTGCAAAACGCAACGTGGTCGCACCTCAATTTCGCAGTGAAATTGTGCCCTTTTTTGGCAAAGAGCCTACATTTTGTTTTTGAACCCTAGCTCTGCTGGCACCTAGGGAAACCTAGCAAACCTATACATTTTTGAAAACTAGACACACAGGGGAATTCAGGATGGGGTGACTCGACTGCCTTCCACCAGGTTCTGTTATGCAGAATCCCTTGCAAAGCTAAATATTTGACAAACAAAAATGCATTTCCCTCATATTTCTGTGGTGGAAAGTTCTGGAATCTGCGTGGATCAACAAATTTCCACCCACCCAGCGTTCCCCCGGGTATCCCGATAAAAATGGTACCTCAGTTGCCTGGGTCTGCCTAGTGGCTGTGACAGGAAACAGCGCAAAACGCAACGTGGTCGCACCTCAATTTCTAGGTGAAATTGTGCCCTTTTTCGGCAAAGAGCCTACCTTTTGTTTTTGAACCCTAGCTCTGCCGGCACCTAGGGAAACCTAGCAAACCTATACATTTCTGAAAACTAGACACCCAGGGGAATTCAGGATGGGGTGACTCGACTGCCTACCACCAGGTTCTGTTACCCAGAATGCTTTGCAAAGCTAAGAAATTGGCAAGAAAACACATTTTCCTCACAATTCTGTGGTGGAAAGTTCTGGAATCTGCGTGGATCAACAAATTTCCACCCACCCAGCGTTCCCCCGGGTCTCCCAAAAAAATGGTACCTCACTTGCCTGGGTCTGCCTAGTGGCTGCGACAGGAAACAGCGCAAAACGCAACGTGGTCGCACCTCAATTTCTAGGTGAAATTGTGCCCTTTTTCGGCAAACAGCCTACCTTTTGTTTTTTAACCCTAGCTCTGCCGGCACCTAGGGAAACCTAGCAAACCTATACATTTCTGAAAACTAGACACCCAGGGGAATTCAGGATGGGGTGACTCGACTGCCTACCACCAGGTTCTGTTACCCAGAATCCTTTGCAAAGCTAAGAAATTGACAAAAAAACGCATTTTCCTCACAATTCTGTGGTGTAAAGTACTGGAATCTGCGTGGATCAACAAATTTCCACCCACCCAATGTTCCCCCGGGTCTCCCAAAAAAAATGGTACCTCACTTGCCTGGGTCTGCCTAGTGGCTGCGACAGGAAACAGTGCAAAATGCAACGTGGTCGCATCTCAATTTCGCAGTGAAATTGTGCCCTTTTTTGGCAAAGAGCCTATGTTTTGTTTTTGAACCCTAGCTCTGCCGGCACCTAGGGAAATCTAGCAAACCTATACATTTTTTAAAACTAGACACACAGGGAAATTCAGGATGGGGTGACTCGACTGCCTTCCACCAGGTTCTGTTATGCAGAATCCCTTGCAAAGCTAAAAAATTGACAAACAAAAATGCATTTCCCTTTCTGTGGTGGAAAGTTCTGGAATCTGCGTGGATCAACAAATTTCCACCCACCCAGCGTTCCCCGGGTACCCGATAAAAATGGTACCTCAGTTGCCTGGGTCTGCCTAGTGGCTGCGACAGGAAACAGCGTAAAACGCAACGTGGTCGCACCTCAATTTCGCAGTGAAATTGTGTCCTTTTTTGGCAAAGAGCCTACCTTTTGTTTTTGAACCCTAGCTCTGCCGGCACCTAGGTAAACCTAGCAAACCTATACATTTCTGAAAACTAGACACCCAGGGGAATTCAGGATGGGGTAACTCGACTGTCTACCACCAGGTTCTGTTACCCAGAATCCCTTGCAAAGCTTAGAAATTGTCCAAAAAAACGCATTTCCCTCACATTTCTGTGGTGGAAAGTTCTGGAATCTGCGTGGATCAACAAATTTCCAACCACTCAGTGTTTCCCCGGGTCTCCCGAAAAAAAAGGTACCTCACTTGCCTGGGTCTGCCTAGTGGCTGCGACAGGAAACAGCGCAAAACGCAACGTGGTCGCACCTCAATTTCGCAGTGAAATTGTGCCCTTTTTTGGCAAAGAGCCTACCTTTTGTTTTTGAACCCTAGCTCTGCCGGCACCTAGGGAAACCTAGCAAACCTATTCATTTTTTGAAAACTAGACACCCAGGGGAATTCAGTATGGGGTGACTCGACTGCCTACCACCAGGTTCTGTTACCCAGAATACTTTGCAAAGCTAAGAAATTGGCAAGAAAACACATTTTCCTCACAATTCTGTGGTGGAAAGTTCTGGAATCTGCGTGGATCAACAAATTTCCACCCACCCAATGTTCCCCCAGGTCTCCCCAAAAAAATGGTACCTCACTTGCCTGGGTCTGCCTAGTGGCTGCGACAGGAAACAGTGCGAAATGCAACGTGGTCGCATCTCAATTTCGCAGTGAAATTGTGCCCTTTTTTGGCAAAGAGCCTACGTTTTGTTTTTGAACCCTAGCTCTGCCGGCACCTAGGGAAACCTAGCAAACCTATACATTTTTGAAAACTAGACACCCAGGGGAATTCAGGATTGGGTGACTCGACTGCCTTCCACCAGGTTCTGTTATGCAGAATCCCTTGCAAAGCTAAAAAATTGGCAAACAAAAATGCATTTCCCTCATATTTCTGTGGTGGAAAGTTCTGGAATCTGCGTGGATCAGCAAATTTCCACCCACCCAGCGTTCCCCCCGGTATCCCGATAAAAATGGTACCTCAGTTGCCTGGGTCTGCCTAGTGGCTGTGACAGGAAACAGCGCAAAACGCAACGTGGTCGCACCTCAATTTCTAGGTGAAATTGTGCCCTTTTTCGGCAAAGAGCCTACCTTTTGTTTTTGAACCCTAGCTCTGCCGGCACCTAGGTAAACCTAGCAAACCTATACATTTCTGAAAACTAGACACCCAGGGGAATTCAGGATGGGGTGACTCGACTGCCTACCACCAGGTTCTGTTACCGAGAATGCTTTGCAAAGCTAAGAAATTGGCAAGAAAATGCATTTCCCTCACATTTCTGTGGTGGAAAGTTCTGGAATCTGCGTGGATCAACAAATTTCCAACCACTCAGTGTTTCCCCGGGTCTCCCGAAAAAAAAGGTACCTCACTTGCCTGGGTCTGCCTAGTGGCTGCGACAGGAAACAGCGCAAAACGCAACGTGGTCGCACCTCAATTTCGCAGTGAAATTGTGCCCTTTTTGGCAAAGAGCCTACCTTTTGTTTTTGAACCCTAGCTCTGCCGGCACCTAGGGAAACCTAGCAAACCTATTCATTTTTTGAAAACTAGACACCCAGGGGAATTCAGTATGGGGTGACTCGACTGCCTACCACCAGGTTCTGTTACCCAGAATACTTTGCAAAGCTAAGAAATTGGCAAGAAAACACATTTTCCTCACAATTCTGTGGTGGAAAGTTCTGGAATCTGCGTGGATCAACAAATTTCCACCCACCCAATGTTCCCCCAGGTCTCCCCAAAAAAATGGTACCTCACTTGCCTGGGTCTGCCTAGTGGCTGCGACAGGAAACAGTGCGAAATGCAACGTGGTCGCATCTCAATTTCGCAGTGAAATTGTGCCCTTTTTTGGCAAAGAGCCTACGTTTTGTTTTTGAACCCTAGCTCTGCCGGCACCTAGGGAAACCTAGCAAACCTATACATTTTTGAAAACTAGACACCCAGGGGAATTCAGGATTGGGTGACTCGACTGCCTTCCACCAGGTTCTGTTATGCAGAATCCCTTGCAAAGCTAAAAAATTGGCAAACAAAAATGCATTTCCCTCATATTTCTGTGGTGGAAAGTTCTGGAATCTGCGTGGATCAGCAAATTTCCAACCACTCAGTGTTTCCCCGGGTCTCCCGAAAAAAAAGGTACCTCACTTGCCTGGGTCTGCCTAGTGGCTGCGACAGGAAACAGCGCAAAACGCAACGTGGTCGCACCTCAATTTCGCAGTGAAATTGTGCCCTTTTTTGGCAAAGAGCCTACCTTTTGTTTTTGAACCCTAGCTCTGCCGGCACCTAGGGAAACCTAGCAAACCTATTCATTTTTTGAAAACTAGACACCCAGGGGAATTCAGTATGGGGTGACTCGACTGCCTACCACCAGGTTCTGTTACCCAGAATACTTTGCAAAGCTAAGAAATTGGCAAGAAAACACATTTTCCTCACAATTCTGTGGTGGAAAGTTCTGGAATCTGCGTGGATCAACAAATTTCCACCCACCCAATGTTCCCCCAGGTCTCCCCAAAAAAATGGTACCTCACTTGCCTGGGTCTGCCTAGTGGCTGCGACAGGAAACAGTGCGAAATGCAACGTGGTCGCATCTCAATTTCGCAGTGAAATTGTGCCCTTTTTTGGCAAAGAGCCTACGTTTTGTTTTTGAACCCTAGCTCTGCCGGCACCTAGGGAAACCTAGCAAACCTATACATTTTTGAAAACTAGACACCCAGGGGAATTCAGGATTGGGTGACTCGACTGCCTTCCACCAGGTTCTGTTATGCAGAATCCCTTGCAAAGCTAAAAAATTGGCAAACAAAAATGCATTTCCCTCATATTTCTGTGGTGGAAAGTTCTGGAATCTGCGTGGATCAGCAAATTTCCACCCACCCAGCGTTCCCCCGGGTATCCCGATAAAAATGGTACCTCAGTTGCCTGGGTCTGCCTAGTGGCTGTGACAGGAAACAGCGCAAAACGCAACGTGGTCGCACCTCAATTTCTAGGTGAAATTGTGCCCTTTTTCGGCAAAGAGCCTACCTTTTGTTTTTGAACCCTAGCTCTGCCGGCACCTAGGTAAACCTAGCAAACCTATACATTTCTGAAAACTAGACACCCAGGGGAATTCAGGATGGGGTGACTCGACTGCCTACCACCAGGTTCTGTTACCCAGAATGCTTTGCAAAGCTAAGAAATTGGCAAGAAAACACATTTTCCTCACAATTCTGTGGTGGAAAGTTCTGGAATCTGCGTGGATCAACAAATTTCCACCCACCCAGCGTTCCCCCGGGTCTCCCAAAAAAATGGTACCTCACTTGCCTGGGTCTGCCTAGTGGCTGCGACAGGAAACAGCGCAAAACGCAACGTGGTCGCACCTCAATTTCTAGGTGAAATTGTGCCCTTTCTCAGCAAACAGCCTACCTTTTGTTTTTTAACCCTAGCTCTGCCGGCACCTAGGGAAACCTAGCAAACCTATACATTTCTGAAAACTAGACACCCAGGGAAATTCAGGATGGGGTGACTCGACTGCCTACCACCAGGTTCTGTTACCCAGAATCCTTTGCAAAGCTAAGGAATTGACAAAAAAACGCATTTTCCTCACAATTCTGTGGTGTAAAGTTCTGGAATCTGCGTGGATCAACAAATTTCCACCCACCCAATGTTCCCCCGGGTCTCCCAAAAAAAATGGTACCTCACTTGCCTGGGTCTGCCTAGTGGCTGCGACAGGAAACAGTGCAAAATGCAACGTGGTCGCATCTCAATTTCGCAGTGAAATTGTGCCCTTTTTTGGCAAAGAGCCTATGTTTTGTTTTTGAACCCTAGCTCTGCCGGCACCTAGGGAAATCTAGCAAACCTATACATTTTTGAAAACTAGACACACAGGGGAATTCAGGATGGGGTGACTCGACTGCCTTCCACCAGGTTCTGTTATGCAGAATCCCTTGCAAAGCTAATAAATTGACAAACAAAAATGCATTTCCCTTTCTGTGGTGGAAAGTTCTGGAATCTGCGTGGATCAACAAATTTCCACCCACCCAGCGTTCCCCGGGTACCCGATAAAAATGGTACCTCAGTTGCCTGGGTCTGCCTAGTGGCTGCGACAGGAAACAGCGTAAAACGCAACGTGGTCGCACCTCAATTTCGCAGTGAAATTGTGCCCTTTTTTGGCAAAGAGCCTACCTTTTGTTTTTGAACCCTAGCTCTGCCGGCACCTAGGTAAACCTAGCAAACCTATACATTTCTGAAAACTAGACACCCAGGGGAATTCAGGATGGGGTAACTCGACTGTCTACCACCAGGTTCTGTTACCCAGAATCCCTTGCAAAGCTTAGAAATTGTCAAAAAAAATGCATTTCCCTCACATTTCTGTGGTGGAAAGTTCTGGAATCTGCGTGGATCAACAAATTTCCAACCACTCAGTGTTTCCCCGGGTCTCCCGAAAAAAGGTACCTCACTTGCCTGGGTCTGCCTAGTGGCTGCGACAGGAAACAGCGCAAAACGCAACGTGGTCGCACCTCAATTTCGCAGTGAAATTGTGCCCTTTTTTGGCAAAGAGCCTACCTTTTGTTTTTGAACCCTAGCTCTGCCGGCACCTAGGGAAACCTAGCAAACCTATTCATTTTTGAAAACTAGACACCCAGGGGAATTCAGTATGGGGTGACTCGACTGCCTACCACCAGGTTCTGTTACCCAGAATACTTTGCAAAGCTAAGAAATTGGCAAGAAAACACATTTTCCTCACAATTCTGTGGTGGAAAGTTCTGGAATCTGCGTGGATCAACAAATTTCCACCCACCCAATGTTCCCTCAGGTCTCCCCAAAAAAATGGTACCTCACTTGCCTGGGTCTGCCTAGTGGCTGCGACAGGAAACAGTGCAAAATGCAACGTGGTCGCATCTCAATTTCGCAGTGAAATTGTGCCCTTTTTTGGCAAAGAGCCTACATTTTGTTTTTGAACCCTAGCTCTGCTGGCACCTAGGGAAACCTAGGAAACCTATACATTTTTGAAAACTAGACACACAGGGGAATTCAGGATGGGGTGACTCGACTGCCTTCCACCAGGTTCTGTTATGCAGAATCCCTTGCAAAGCTAAATAATTGACAAACAAAAATGCATTTCCCTCATATTTCTGTGGTGGAAAGTTCTGGAGTCTGCGTGGATCAACAAATTTCCACCCACCCAGCGTTCCCCCGGGTATCCCGATAAAAATGGTACCTCAGTTGCCTGGGTCTGCCTAGTGGCTGTGACAGGAAACAGCGCAAAACGCAACGTGGTCGCACCTCAATTTCTAGGTGAAATTGTGCCCTTTTTCGGCAAAGAGCCTACCTTTTGTTTTTGAACCCTAGCTCTGCCGGCACCTAGGTAAACCTAGCAAACCTATACATTTCTGAAAACTAGACACCCAGGGGAATTTAGGATGGGGTAACTCGACTGTCTACCACCAGGTTCTGTTACCCAGAATCCCTTGCAAAGCTTAGAAATTGTCAAAAAAACGCATTTCCCTCACATTTCTGTGGTGGAAAGTTCTGGAATCTGCGTGGATCAACAAATTTTCACCCACCCAGCGTTCCCCCAGGTCTCCCGAAAAAAATGGTACCTCACTTGCCTGGATCTGCCTAGTGCCTGTGACAGGAAACAGCGCAAAACGCAACGTGGTCGCACCGCAATTTCGCAGAGAAAATGTGCCCTTTTTTGGCAAAGAGACTACCTTTCGTTTTTGAACCCTAGCTCTGCCAGCACCTAGGGAAACCTAGCAAACCTATAAATTTCTGAAAACTAGACACCCAGGGGAATTTAGGATGGGGTAACTCGACTGTCTACCACCAGGTTCTGTTACCCAGAATCCCTTGCAAAGCTTAGAAATTGTCAAAAAAACGCATTTCCCTCACATTTCTGTGGTGGAAAGTTCTGGAATCTGCGTGGATCAACAAATTTTCACCCACACAGCGTTCCCCCAGGTCTCCCGAAAAAAATGGTACCTCACTTGCCTGGATCTGCCTAGTGCCTGTGACAGGAAACAGCGCAAAACGCAACGTGGTCGCACCTCAATTTCACAGTGAAATCGTGCCCTTTTATAGCAAAGAGCCTACCTTTAGTTTTTGAACCCTAGCTCTGCCGGCACCTAGGTAAACCTAGCAAACATATACATTTTTGAAAACTAGACACCCAGGGAAATTCAGGATGGGGTAACTCGACTGCCTACCACCAGGTTCTGTTACCCAGAATCCCTTGCAAAGTTCATTTTCCTCACATTTCTTTGTTGCAAAGTTCTGGAATCTGCGTGGATCAACAAACTTCCAACCACCCAGCGTTCCCCCGGGTCTCCTGAAAAAAATGGTACCTCACTTGCCTGGGTCTGCCTAGTGCCTGCGACAGGAAACAGCGCAAAACGGAACGTGGTCGCACCGCAATTTCAAAGTGAAAATGTGCCCTTTTTTGGCAAAGAGCCTACCTTTAGTTTTTTAACCCTAGCTCTGCCGGCACCTAGGGAAACCTTGGAAACCTATAAATTTCTGAAAAATAGACACCCAAGGGAATTCAGGATGGGGTGACTTGACTGCCTACCACCAGTTTCTGTTACCCAGAATCCCTTGCAAAGCTGAGAAATTGACAAAAAAACGCATTTTCCTGACATTTCTGTGGTGGAAAGTTCTGGAATCTGTGTGGATCAACAAATTTCCACCAACCCAGCGTTCCCCAAGGTCTCCCAAAAAAAATGGTACCTCACTTGCCTGGGTCTGCCTAGTGCCTGCGACAGGAAACAGCACAAAACGTAACATGTTTGCACCTCCATTTCGCAGTGAAATCGTGCCCTTTTTTGGCAAAGAGCCTACCTTTTGTTTTTGACCCCTAGCTCTGCCGGCACCTAGGAAAACCTAGCAAACCTATACATTTTTGGAAACTAGACACACAGGGGAATTCAGGATGGGGTGACTCGACTGCCTACCACCAGGTTCTGTTACCCAGAATCCCTTGCAAAGCTAAGAAATTGACAAAAAAATGCATTGTCCTCACAATTCTGTGGTGGAAAGTTCTGGAATCTGCGTGGATCAACAAATTTCCACCCACCCAGCGTTCCCCCGGGTCTCCCAAAAAAATGGTACCTCACTTGCCTGGGTCTGCCTAGTGGCTGTGACAGGAAACAGCGCAAAACGCAACGTGGTCGCACCTCAATTTCTAGGTCAAATTGTGCCCTTTTTCAGCAAACAGCCTACCTTTTGTTTTTGAACCCTAGCTCTGCCGGCACCTAGGGAAACCTAGCAAACGTATACATTTCTGAAAACTAGACACCCAGGGGAATTCAGGATGGGGTAACTCGACTGTCTACCACCAGGTTCTGTTACCCAGAATCCCTTGCAAAGCTTAGAAATTGACAAAAAAAATGCATTTCCCTCACATTTCTGTGGTGGAAAGTTCTGGAATCTGCGTGGATCAACAAATTTCCACCCACCCAATGTTCCCCCGGGTCTCCCAAAAAAAATGGTACCTCACTTGCCTGGGTCTGCCTAGTGGCTGCAACAGGAAACAGTGCAAAACGCAACGTGGTCGCACCTCAATTTCGCAGTGAAATTGTGCCCTTTTTTGGCAAAGAGCCTACATTTTGTTTTTGAACCCTAGCTCTGCTGGCACCTAGGGAAACCTAGCAAACCTATACATTTTTGAAAACTAGACACACAGGGGAATTCAGGATGGGGTGACTCGACTGCCTTCCACCAGGTTCTGTTATGCAGAATCCCTTGCAAAGCTAAATATTTGACAAACAAAAATGCATTTCCCTCATATTTCTGTGGTGGAAAGTTCTGGAATCTGCGTGGATCAACAAATTTCCACCCACCCAGCGTTCCCCCGGGTATCCCGATAAAAATGGTACCTCAGTTGCCTGGGTCTGCCTAGTGGCTGTGACAGGAAACAGCGCAAAACGCAACGTGGTCGCACCTCAATTTCTAGGTGAAATTGTGCCCTTTTTCGGCAAAGAGCCTACCTTTTGTTTTTGAACCCTAGCTCTGCCGGCACCTAGGGAAACCTAGCAAACCTATACATTTCTGAAAACTAGACACCCAGGGGAATTCAGGATGGGGTGACTCGACTGCCTACCACCAGGTTCTGTTACCCAGAATGCTTTGCAAAGCTAAGAAATTGGCAAGAAAACACATTTTCCTCACAATTCTGTGGTGGAAAGTTCTGGAATCTGCGTGGATCAACAAATTTCCACCCACCCAGCGTTCCCCCGGGTCTCCCAAAAAAATGGTACCTCACTTGCCTGGGTCTGCCTAGTGGCTGCGACAGGAAACAGCGCAAAACGCAAAGTGGTCGCACCTCAATTTCTAGGTGAAATTGTGCCCTTTTTCGGCAAACAGCCTACCTTTTGTTTTTTAACCCTAGCTCTGCCGGCACCTAGGGAAACCTAGCAAACCTATACATTTCTGAAAACTAGACACCCAGGGGAATTCAGGATGGGGTGACTCGACTGCCTACCACCAGGTTCTGTTACCCAGAATCCTTTGCAAAGCTAAGAAATTGACAAAAAAACGCATTTTCCTCACAATTCTGTGGTGTAAAGTACTGGAATCTGCGTGGATCAACAAATTTCCACCCACCCAATGTTCCCCCGGGTCTCCCAAAAAAAATGGTACCTCACTTGCCTGGGTCTGCCTAGTGGCTGCGACAGGAAACAGTGCAAAATGCAACGTGGTCGCATTTCAATTTCGCAGTGAAATTGTGCCCTTTTTTGGCAAAGAGCCTATGTTTTGTTTTTGAACCCTAGCTCTGCCGGCACCTAGGGAAATCTAGCAAACCTATACATTTTTGAAAACTAGACACACAGGGAAATTCAGGATGGGGTGACTCGACTGCCTTCCACCAGGTTCTGTTATGCAGAATCCCTTGCAAAGCTAAAAAATTGACAAACAAAAATGCATTTCCCTTTTTGTGGTGGAAAGTTCTGGAATCTGCGTGGATCAACAAATTTCCACCCACCCAGCGTTCCCCGGGTACCCGATAAAAATGGTACCTCAGTTGCCTGGGTCTGCCTAGTGGCTGCGACAGGAAACAGCGTAAAACGCAACGTGGTCGCACCTCAATTTCGCAGTGAAATTGTGTCCTTTTTTGGCAAAGAGCCTACCTTTTGTTTTTGAACCCTAGCTCTGCCGGCACCTAGGTAAACCTAGCAAACCTATACATTTCTGAAAACTAGACACCCAGGGGAATTCAGGATGGGGTAACTCGACTGTCTACCACCAGGTTCTGTTACCCAGAATCCCTTGCAAAGCTTAGAAATTGTCCAAAAAAACGCATTTCCCTCACATTTCTGTGGTGGAAAGTTCTGGAATCTGCGTGGATCAACAAATTTCCAACCACTCAGTGTTTCCCCGGGTCTCCCGAAAAAAAAGGTACCTCACTTGCCTGGGTCTGCCTAGTGGCTGCGACAGGAAACAGCGCAAAACGCAACGTGGTCGCACCTCAATTTCGCAGTGAAATTGTGCCCTTTTTTGGCAAAGAGCCTACCTTTTGTTTTTGAACCCTAGCTCTGCCGGCACCTAGGGAAACCTAGCAAACCTATTCATTTTTTGAAAACTAGACACCCAGGGGAATTCAGTATGGGGTGACTCGACTGCCTACCACCAGGTTCTGTTACCCAGAATACTTTGCAAAGCTAAGAAATTGGCAAGAAAACACATTTTCCTCACAATTCTGTGGTGGAAAGTTCTGGAATCTGCGTGGATCAACAAATTTCCACCCACCCAATGTTCCCCCAGGTCTCCCCAAAAAAATGGTACCTCACTTGCCTGGGTCTGCCTAGTGGCTGCGACAGGAAACAGTGCGAAATGCAACGTGGTCGCATCTCAATTTCGCAGTGAAATTGTGCCCTTTTTTGGCAAAGAGCCTACGTTTTGTTTTTGAACCCTAGCTCTGCCGGCACCTAGGGAAACCTAGCAAACCTATACATTTTTGAAAACTAGACACCCAGGGGAATTCAGGATTGGGTGACTCGACTGCCTTCCACCAGGTTCTGTTATGCAGAATCCCTTGCAAAGCTAAAAAATTGGCAAACAAAAATGCATTTCCCTCATATTTCTGTGGTGGAAAGTTCTGGAATCTGCGTGGATCAGCAAATTTCCACCCACCCAGCGTTCCCCCGGGTATCCCGATAAAAATGGTACCTCAGTTGCCTGGGTCTGCCTAGTGGCTGTGACAGGAAACAGCGCAAAACGCAACGTGGTCGCACCTCAATTTCTAGGTGAAATTGTGCCCTTTTTCGGCAAAGAGCCTACCTTTTGTTTTTGAACCCTAGCTCTGCCGGCACCTAGGTAAACCTAGCAAACCTATACATTTCTGAAAACTAGACACCCAGGGGAATTCAGGATGGGGTGACTCGACTGCCTACCACCAGGTTCTGTTACCCAGAATGCTTTGCAAAGCTAAGAAATTGGCAAGAAAACACATTTTCCTCACAATTCTGTGGTGGAAAGTTCTGGAATCTGCGTGGATCAACAAATTTCCACCCACCCAGCGTTCCCCCGGGTCTCCCAAAAAAATGGTACCTCACTTGCCTGGGTCTGCCTAGTGGCTGCGACAGGAAACAGCGCAAAACGCAACGTGGTCGCACCTCAATTTCTAGGTGAAATTGTGCCCTTTTTCGGCAAACAGCCTACCTTTTGTTTTTTAACCCTAGCTCTGCCGGCACCTAGGGAAACCTAGCAAACCTATACATTTCTGAAAACTAGACACCCAGGGAAATTCAGGATGGGGTGACTCGACTGCCTACCACCAGGTTCTGTTACCCAGAATCCTTTGCAAAGCTAAGGAATTGACAAAAAAACGCATTTTCCTCACAATTCTGTGGTGTAAAGTTCTGGAATCTGCGTGGATCAACAAATTTCCACCCACCCAATGTTCCCCCGGGTCTCCCAAAAAAAATGGTACCTCACTTGCCTGGGTCTGCCTAGTGGCTGCGACAGGAAACAGTGCAAAATGCAACGTGGTCGCATCTCAATTTCGCAGTGAAATTGTGCCCTTTTTTGGCAAAGAGCCTATGTTTTGTTTTTGAACCCTAGCTCTGCCGGCACCTAGGGAAATCTAGCAAACCTATACATTTTTGAAAACTAGACACACAGGGGAATTCAGGATGGGGTGACTCGACTGCCTTCCACCAGGTTCTGTTATGCAGAATCCCTTGCAAAGCTAAAAAATTGACAAACAAAAATGCATTTCCCTTTCTGTGGTGGAAAGTTCTGGAATCTGCGTGGATCAACAAATTTCCACCCACCCAGCGTTCCCCGGGTACCCGATAAAAATGGTACCTCAGTTGCCTGGGTCTGCCTAGTGGCTGCGACAGGAAACAGCGTAAAATGCAACGTGGTCGCACCTCAATTTCGCAGTGAAATTGTGCCCTTTTTTGGCAAAGAGCCTACCTTTTGTTTTTGAACCCTAGCTCTGCCGGCACCTAGGTAAACCTAGCAAACCTATACATTTCTGAAAACTAGACACCCAGGGGAATTCAGGATGGGGTAACTCGACTGTCTACCACCAGGTTCTGTTACCCAGAATCCCTTGCAAAGCTTAGAAATTGTCAAAAAAAACGCATTTCCCTCACATTTCTGTGGTGGAAAGTTCTGGAATCTGCGTGGATCAACAAATTTCCAACCACTCAGTGTTTCCCCGGGTCTCCCGAAAAAAGGTACCTCACTTGCCTGGGTCTGCCTAGTGGCTGCGACAGGAAACAGCGCAAAACGCAACGTGGTCGCACCTCAATTTCGCAGTGAAATTGTGCCCTTTTTTGGCAAAGAGCCTACCTTTTGTTTTTGAACCCTAGCTCTGCCGGCACCTAGGGAAACCTAGCAAACCTATTCATTTTTGAAAACTAGACACCCAGGGGAATTCAGTATGGGGTGACTCGACTGCCTACCACCAGGTTCTGTTACCCAGAATACTTTGCAAAGCTAAGAAATTGGCAAGAAAACACATTTTCCTCACAATTCTGTGGTGGAAAGTTCTGGAATCTACGTGGATCAACAAATTTCCACCCACCCAATGTTCCCCCAGGTCTCCCCAAAAAAATGGTACCTCACTTGCCTGGGTCTGCCTAGTGGCTGCGACAGGAAACAGTGCAAAATGCAACGTGGTCGCATCTCAATTTCGCAGTGAAATTGTGCCCTTTTTTGGCAAAGAGCCTACATTTTGTTTTTGAACCCTAGCTCTGCTGGCACCTAGGGAAACCTAGCAAACCTATACATTTTTGAAAACTAGACACACAGGGGAATTCAGGATGGGGTGACTCGACTGCCTTCCACCAGGTTCTGTTATGCAGAATCCCTTGCAAAGCTAAATAATTGACAAACAAAAATGCATTTCCCTCATATTTCTGTGGTGGAAAGTTCTGGAGTCTGCGTGGATCAACAAATTTCCACCCACCCAGCGTTCCCCCGGGTATCCCGATAAAAATGGTACCTCAGTTGCCTGGGTCTGCCTAGTGGCTGTGACAGGAAACAGCGCAAAACGCAACGTGGTCGCACCTCAATTTCTAGGTGAAATTGTGCCCTTTTTCGGCAAAGAGCCTACCTTTTGTTTTTGAACCCTAGCTCTGCCGGCACCTAGGTAAACCTAGCAAACCTATACATTTCTGAAAACTAGACACCCAGGGGAATTTAGGATGGGGTAACTCGACTGTCTACCACCAAGTTCTGTTACCCAGAATCCCTTGCAAAGCTTAGAAATTGTCAAAAAAACGCATTTCCCTCACATTTCTGTGGTGGAAAGTTCTGGAATCTGCGTGGATCAACAAATTTTCACCCACCCAGCGTTCCCCCAGGTCTCCCGAAAAAAATGGTACCTCACTTGCCTGGATCTGCCTAGTGCCTGTGACAGGAAACAGCGCAAAACGCAACGTGGTCGCACCGCAATTTCGCAGAGAAAATGTGCCCTTTTTTGGCAAAGAGACTACCTTTCGTTTTTGAACCCTAGCTCTGCCAGCACCTAGGGAAACCTAGCAAACCTATAAATTTCTGAAAACTAGACACCCAGGGGAATTTAGGATGGGGTAACTCGACTGTCTACCACCAGGTTCTGTTACCCAGAATCCCTTGCAAAGCTTAGAAATTGTCAAAAAAACGCATTTCCCTCACATTTCTGTGGTGGAAAGTTCTGGAATCTGCGTGGATAAACAAATTTTCACCCACACAGCGTTCCCCCAGGTCTCCCGAAAAAAATGGTACCTCACTTGCCTGGATCTGCCTAGTGCCTGTGACAGGAAACAGCGCAAAACGCAACGTGGTCGCACCTCAATTTCACAGTGAAATCGTGCCCTTTTATAGCAAAGAGCCTACCTTTTGTTTTTGAACCCTAGCTCTGCCGGCACCTAGGTAAACCTAGCAAACATATACATTTTTGAAAACTAGACACCCAGGGAAATTCAGGATGGGGTAACTCGACTGCCTACCACCAGGTTCTGTTACCCAGAATCCCTTGCAAAGTTCATTTTCCTCACATTTCTTTGTTGCAAAGTTCTGGAATCTGCGTGGATCAACAAACTTCCAACCACCCAGCGTTCCCCCGGGTCTCCTGAAAAAAATGGTACCTCACTTGCCTGGGTCTGCCTAGTGCCTGCGACAGGAAACAGCGCAAAACGGAACGTGGTCGCACCGCAATTTCAAAGTGAAAATGTGCCCTTTTTTGGCAAAGAGCCTACCTTTAGTTTTTTAACCCTAGCTCTGCCGGCACCTAGGGAAACCTTGGAAACCTATAAATTTCTGAAAACTAGACACCCAAGGGAATTCAGGATGGGGTGACTTGACTGCCTACCACCAGTTTCTGTTACCCAGAATCCCTTGCAAAGCTGAGAAATTGACAAAAAAACGCATTTTCCTGACATTTCTGTGGTGGAAAGTTCTGGAATCTGTGTGGATCAACAAATTTCCACCAACCCAGCGTTCCCCAAGGTCTCCCAAAAAAAATGGTACCTCACTTGCCTGGGTCTGCCTAGTGCCTGCGACAGGAAACAGCACAAAACGTAACATGTTTGCACCTCCATTTCGCAGTGAAATCGTGCCCTTTTTTGGCAAAGAGCCTACCTTTTGTTTTTGACCCCTAGCTCTGCCGGCACCTAGGAAAACCTAGCAAACCTATACATTTTTGGAAACTAGACACACAGGGGAATTCAGGATGGGGTGACTCGACTGCCTACCACCAGGTTCTGTTACCCAGAATCCCTTGCAAAGCTAAGAAATTGACAAAAAAATGCATTGTCCTCACAATTCTGTGGTGGAAAGTTCTGGAATCTGCGTGGATCAACAAATTTCCACCCACCCAGCGTTCCCCCGGGTCTCCCAAAAAAATGGTACCTCACTTGCCTGGGTCTGCCTAGTGGCTGTGACAGGAAACAGCGCAAAACGCAACGTGGTCGCACCTCAATTTCTAGGTCAAATTGTGCCCTTTTTCGGCAAACAGCCTACCTTTTGTTTTTGAACCCTAGCTCTGCCGGCACCTAGGGAAACCTAGCAAACGTATACATTTCTGAAAACTAGACACCCAGGGGAATTCAGGATGGGGTAACTCGACTGTCTACCACCAGGTTCTGTTACCCAGAATCCCTTGCAAAGCTTAGAATTTGACAAACAAAAATGCATTTCCCTCATATTTCTTTGGTGGAAAGTTCTGGAATCTGCGTGGATCAACAAATTTCCACCCACCCAGCGTTCCCCCGGGTATCCCGATAAAAATGGTACCTCAGTTGCCTGGGTCTGCCTAGTGGCTGTGACAGGAAACAGCGCAAAACGCAACGTGGTCGCACCTCAATTTCTAGGTGAAATTGTGCCCTTTTTCGGCAAAGAGCCTACCTTTTGTTTTTGAACCCTAGCTCTGCCGGCACCTAGGGAAACCTAGCAAACCTATACATTTCTGAAAACTAGACACCCAGGGGAATTCAGGATGGGGTGACTCGACTGCCTACCACCAGGTTCTGTTACCCAGAATGCTTTGCAAAGCTAAGAAATTGGCAAGAAAACACATTTTCCTCACAATTCTGTGGTGGAAAGTTCTGGAATCTGCGTGGATCAACAAATTTCCACCCACCCAGCGTTCCCCCGGGTCTCCCAAAAAAATGGTACCTCACTTGCCTGGGTCTGCCTAGTGGCTGCGACAGGAAACAGCGCAAAACGCAACGTGGTCGCACCTCAATTTCTAGGTGAAATTGTGCCCTTTTTCGGCAAACAGCCTACCTTTTGTTTTTTAACCCTAGCTCTGCCGGCACCTAGGGAAACCTAGCAAACCTATACATTTCTGAAAACTAGACACCCAGGGGAATTCAGGATGGGGTGACTCGACTGCCTACCACCAGGTTCTGTTACCCAGAATCCTTTGCAAAGCTAAGAAATTGACAAAAAATCGCATTTTCCTCACAATTCTGTGGTGTAAAGTACTGGAATCTGCGTGGATCAACAAATTTCCACCCACCCAATGTTCCCCCGGGTCTCCCAAAAAAAATGGTACCTCACTTGCCTGGGTCTGCCTAGTGGCTGCGACAGGAAACAGTGCAAAATGCAACGTGGTCGCATCTCAATTTCGCAGTGAAATTGTGCCCTTTTTTGGCAAAGAGCCTATGTTTTGTTTTTGAACCCTAGCTCTGCCGGCACCTAGGGAAATCTAGCAAACCTATACATTTTTGAAAACTAGACGCACAGGGAAATTCAGGATGGGGTGACTCGACTGCCTTCCACCAGGTTCTGTTATGCAGAATCCCTTGCAAAGCTAAAAAATTGACAAACAAAAATGCATTTCCCTTTCTGTGGTGGAAAGTTCTGGAATCTGCGTGGATCAACAAATTTCCACCCACCTAGCGTTCCCCGGGTACCCGATAAAAATGGTACCTCAGTTGCCTGGGTCTGCCTAGTGGCTGCGACAGGAAACAGCGTAAAACGCAACGTGGTCGCACCTCAATTTCGCAGTGAAATTGTGTCCTTTTTTGGCAAAGAGCCTACCTTTTGTTTTTGAACCCTAGCTCTGCCGGCACCTAGGTAAACCTAGCAAACCTATACATTTCTGAAAACTAGACACCCAGGGGAATTCAGGATGGGGTAACTCGACTGTCTACCACCAGGTTCTGTTACCTAGAATCCCTTGCAAAGCTTAGAAATTGTCCAAAAAAACGCATTTCCCTCACATTTCTGTGGTGGAAAGTTCTGGAATCTGCGTGGATCAACAAATTTCCAACCACTCAGTGTTTCCCCGGGTCTCCCGAAAAAAAGGTACCTCACTTGCCTGGGTCTGCCTAGTGGCTGCGACAGGAAACAGCGCAAAACGCAACGTGGTCGCACCTCAATTTCGCAGTGAAATTGTGCCCTTTTTTGGCAAAGAGCCTACCTTTTGTTTTTGAACCCTAGCTCTGCCGGCACCTAGGGAAACCTAGCAAACCTATTCATTTTTTGAAAACTAGACACCCAGGGGAATTCAGTATGGGGTGACTCGACTGCCTACCACCAGGTTCTGTTACCCAGAATACTTTGCAAAGCTAAGAAATTGGCAAGAAAACACATTTTCCTCACAATTCTGTGGTGGAAAGTTCTGGAATCTGCGTGGATCAACAAATTTCCACCCACCCAATGTTCCCCCAGGTCTCCCCCAAAAAATGGTACCTCACTTGCCTGGGTCTGCCTAGTGGCTGCGACAGGAAACAGTGCGAAATGCAACGTGGTCGCATCTCAATTTCGCAGTGAAATTGTGCCCTTTTTTGGCAAAGAGCCTACGTTTTGTTTTTGAACCCTAGCTCTGCCGGCACCTAGGGAAACCTAGCAAACCTATACATTTTTGAAAACTAGACACCCAGGGGAATTCAGGATTGGGTGACTCGACTGCCTTCCACCAGGTTCTGTTATGCAGAATCCCTTGCAAAGCTAAAAAATTGGCAAACAAAAATGCATTTCCCTCATATTTCTGTGGTGGAAAGTTCTGGAATCTGCGTGGATCAGCAAATTTCCACCCACCCAGCGTTCCCCCGGGTATCCCGATAAAAATGGTACCTCAGTTGCCTGGGTCTGCCTAGTGGCTGTGACAGGAAACAGCGCAAAACGCAACGTGGTCGCACCTCAATTTCTAGGTGAAATTGTGCCCTTTTTCGGCAAAGAGCCTACCTTTTGTTTTTGAACCCTAGCTCTGCCGGCACCTAGGTAAACCTAGCAAACCTATACATTTCTGAAAACTAGACACCCAGGGGAATTCAGGATGGGGTGACTCGACTGCCTACCACCAGGTTCTGTTACCCAGAATGCTTTGCAAAGCTAAGAAATTGGCAAGAAAACACATTTTCCTCACAATTCTGTGGTGGAAAGTTCTGGAATCTGCGTGGATCAACAAATTTCCACCCACCCAGCGTTCCCCCGGGTCTCCCAAAAAAATGGTACCTCACTTGCCTGGGTCTGCCTAGTGGCTGCGACAGGAAACAGCGCAAAACGCAACGTGGTCGCACCTCAATTTCTAGGTGAAATTGTGCCCTTTTTCGGCAAACAGCCTACCTTTTGTTTTTTAACCCTAGCTCTGCCGGCACCTAGGGAAACCTAGCAAACCTATACATTTCTGAAAACTAGACACCCAGGGAAATTCAGGATGGGGTGACTCGACTGCCTACCACCAGGTTCTGTTACCCAGAATCCTTTGCAAAGCTAAGGAATTGACAAAAAAACGCATTTTCCTCACAATTCTGTGGTGTAAAGTTCTGGAATCTGCGTGGATCAACAAATTTCCACCCACCCAATGTTCCCCCGGGTCTCCCAAAAAAAATGGTACCTCACTTGCCTGGGTCTGCCTAGTGGCTGCGACAGGAAACAGTGCAAAATGCAACGTGGTCGCATCTCAATTTCGCAGTGAAATTGTGCCCTTTTTTGGCAAAGAGCCTATGTTTTGTTTTTGAACCCTAGCTCTGCCGGCACCTAGGGAAATCTAGCAAACCTATACATTTTTGAAAACTAGACACACAGGGGAATTCAGGATGGGGTGACTCGACTGCCTTCCACCAGGTTCTGTTATGCAGAATCCCTTGCAAAGCTAAAAAATTGACAAACAAAAATGCATTTCCCTTTCTGTGGTGGAAAGTTCTGGAATCTGCGTGGATCAACAAATTTCCACCCACCCAGCGTTCCCCGGGTACCCGATAAAAATGGTACCTCAGTTGCCTGGGTCTGCCTAGTGGCTGCGACAGGAAACAGCGTAAAACGCAACGTGGTCGCACCTCAATTTCGCAGTGAAATTGTGCCCTTTTTTGGCAAAGAGCCTACCTTTTGTTTTAGAACCCTAGCTCTGCCGGCACCTAGGTAAACCTAGCAAACCTATACATTTCTGAAAACTAGACACCCAGGGGAATTTAGGATGGGGTAACTCGACTGTCTACCACCAGGTTCTGTTACCCAGAATCCCTTGCAAAGCTTAGAAATTGTCAAAAAAAACGCATTTCCCTCACATTTCTGTGGTGGAAAGTTCTGGAATCTGCGTGGATCAACAAATTTCCAACCACTCAGTGTTTCCCCGGGTCTCCCGAAAAAAGGTACCTCACTTGCCTGGGTCTGCCTAGTGGCTGCGACAGGAAACAGCGCAAAACGCAACGTGGTCGCACCTCAATTTCGCAGTGAAATTGTGCCCTTTTTTGGCAAAGAGCCTACCTTTTGTTTTTGAACCCTAGCTCTGCCGGCACCTAGGGAAACCTAGCAAACCTATTCATTTTTGAAAACTAGACACCCAGGGGAATTCAGTATGGGGTGACTCGACTGCCTACCACCAGGTTCTGTTACCCAGAATACTTTGCAAAGCTAAGAAATTGGCAAGAAAACACATTTTCCTCACAATTCTGTGGTGGAAAGTTCTGGAATCTGCGTGGATCAACAAATTTCCACCCACCCAATGTTCCCCCAGGTCTCCCCAAAAAAATGGTACCTCACTTGCCTGGGTCTGCCTAGTGGCTGCGACAGGAAACAGTGCGAAATGCAACGTGGTCGCATCTCAATTTCGCAGTGAAATTGTGCCCTTTTTTGGCAAAGAGCCTACGTTTTGTTTTTGAACCCTAGCTCTGCCGGCACCTAGGGAAACCTAGCAAACCTATACATTTTTGAAAACTAGACACCCAGGGCAATTCAGGATGGGGTGACTCGTGCCTTCCACCAGGTTCTGTTATGCAGAATCCCTTGCAAAGCTAAAAAATTGGCAAACAAAAATGCATTTCCCTCATATTTCTGTGGTGGAAAGTTCTGGAATCTGCGTGGATCAACAAATTTCCACCCACCCAATGTTCCCCCGGGTCTCCCAAAAAAAATGGTACCTCACTTGCCTGGGTCTGCCTAGTGGCTGCGACAGGAAACAGTGCAAAATGCAACATGGTCGCATCTCAATTTCGCAGTGAAATTGTGCCCTTTTTTGGCAAAGAGCCTACCTTTTGTTTTTGAACCCTAGCTCTGCCGGCACCTAGGGAAACCTAGCAAACCTATACATTTTTGAAAACTAGACACCCAGGGGAATTCAGGATGGGGTGACTCGACTGCCTCCCACCTGGTTCTGTTACCCAGAATTCCTTGCAAAGTTAAAAAATTGACAAAAAAAATGCATTTTCCTCACATTTCTTTGTTGCAAAGTTCTGGACACTGCGTGGATCAACAAACTTCCAACCACCCAGCGTTCCCCCGGGTCTCCCGAAAAAAATGGTACCTCACTTGCCTGGGTCTGCCTAGTGCCTGCGACAGGAAACAGCGCAAAACACAACGTGGTCGCACCGCAATTTCAAAGTGAAAATGTGCCCTTTTTTGGCAAAGAGCCTACCTTTAATTTTTGAACCCTAGCTCTGCCGGCACCTAGGGAAACCTTGGTAACCTATACATTTTTGAAAACTAGACACCCAGGGGAATTCAGGATGGGGTGACTCGATTGCCTACCACCAGGTTCTGGTACCCAGAATCCCTTGCAAAGCTAAGAAATTGACAAAAAAAACGCATGTTCCCGACATTTCTGTGGTGGAAAGTTCTGGAATCTGCGTGGATCAACAAATTTTCACCCACCCAGCGTTCCCCCAGGTCTCCCGAAAAAAATGGTACCTCACTTGCCTGGATCTGCCTAGTGCCTGTGACAGGAAACAGCGCAAAACGCAACGTGGTCGCACCGCAATTTCGCAGAGAAAATGTGCCCTTTTTTGGCAAAGAGCCTACCTTTCGTTTTTTAACCCTAGCTCTGCCGGCACCTAGGGAAACCTAGCAAACCTATAAATTTCTGAAAACTAGACACCCAGGGGAATTCAGGATGGGGTGACTTGACTGCCTACCACCAGTTTCTGTTACCCAGAATCCCTTGCAAAGCTAAGAAATTAACAAAAAAACGCATTTTCCTGGCATTTCTGTGGTGGAAAGTTCTGGAATCTGTGTGGATCAACAAATTTCCACCAACCCAGCATTCCCCAAGGTCTCCCAAAAAAAATGGTACCTCACTTGCCTGGGTCTGCCTAGTGCCTGCGACAGGAAACAGCACAAAACGTAACATGTTTGCACCTCAATTTCGCAGTGAAATTGTGCCCTTTTTTGGCAAAGAGCCTACCTTTTGTTTTTGACCCCTAGCTCTGCCGGCACCTAGGGAAACCTAGCAAACCTATACATTTTTGGAAACTAGACACACAGGGGAATTCAGGATGGGGTGACTCGACTGCCTACCACCAGGTTCTGTTACCCAGAATCCCTTGCAAAGCTAAGAAATTGACAAAAAAATGCATTGTCCTCACAATTCTGTGGTGGAAAGTTCTGGAATCTGCGTGGATCAACAAATTTCCACCCACCCAGCGTTCCCCCGGGTCTCCCAAAAAAATGGTACCTCACTTGCCTGGGTCTGCCTAGTGGCTGTGACAGGAAACAGCGCAAAACGCAACGTGGTCGCACCTCAATTTCTAGGTCAAATTGTGCCCTTTTTCGGCAAACAGCCTACCTTTTGTTTTTGAACCCTAGCTCTGCCGGCACCTAGGGAAACCTAGCAAACGTATACATTTCTGAAAACTAGACACCCAGGGGAATTCAGGATGGGGTAACTCGACTGTCTACCACCAGGTTCTGTTACCCAGAATCCCTTGCAAAGCTTAGAAATTGACAAAAAAAATGCATTTCCCTCACATTTCTGTGGTGGAAAGTTCTGGAATCTGCGTGGATCAACAAATTTCCACCCACCCAATGTTCCCCCGGGTCTCCCAAAAAAAATGGTACCTCACTTGCCTGGGTCTGCCTAGTGGCTGCAACAGGAAACAGTGCAAAACGCAACGTGGTCGCACCTCAATTTCGCAGTGAAATTGTGCCCTTTTTTGGCAAAGAGCCTACATTTTGTTTTTGAACCCTAGCTCTGCTGGCACCTAGGGAAACCTAGCAAACCTATACATTTTTGAAAACTAGACACACAGGGGAATTCAGGATAGGGTGACTCGACTGCCTTCCACCAGGTTCTGTTATGCAGAATCCCTAGCAAAGCTAAATAATTGACAAACAAAAATGCATTTCCCTCATATTTCTGTGGTGGAAAGTTCTGGAATCTGCGTGGATCAACAAATTTCCACCCACCCAGCGTTCTTCGGGTATCCCGATAAAAATGGTACCTCAGTTGCCTGGGTCTGCCTAGTGGCTGTGACAGGAAACAGCGCAAAACGCAACGTGGTCGCACCTCAATTTCTAGGTGAAATTGTGCCCTTTTTCGGCAAAGAGCCTACCTTTTGTTTTTGAACACTAGCTCTGCCGGCACCTAGGTAAACCTAGCAAACCTATACATTTCTGAAAACTAGACACCCAGGGGAATTTAGGATGGGGTAACTCGACTGTCTACCACCAGATTCTGTTACCCAGAATCCCTTGCAAAGCTTAGAAATTGTCAAAAAAACGCATTTCCCTCACATTTCTGTGGTGGAAAGTTCTGGAATCTGCGTGGATCAACAAATTTCCAACCACTCAGTGTTTCCCCGGGTCTCCCGAAAAAAAGTTACCTCACTTGCCTGGGTCTGCCTAGTGGCTGCGACAGGAAACAGTGCAAAACGCAACGTGGTCGCACCTCAATTTCGCAGTGAAATTGTGCCCTTTTTTGGCAAAGAGCCTACCTTTTGTTTTTGAACCCTAGCTCTGCTGCCACCTAGGGAAACCTTGCAAACCTATAACTTTCTGAAAACTAGACACCCAGGGAAATTCAGGATGGGGTAACTCAACTGCCTACCACCAGGTTCTGTTACCCAGAATCCCTTGCAAAGTTAAAAAATTGACAAAAAAATGCATTTTCCTCACATTTCTTTGTTGCAAAGTTCTGGAATCTGCGTGGATCAACAAACTTCCAACCACCGAGCGTTCCCCCGGGTCTCCTGAAAAAAATGGTACCTCACTTGCCTGGGTCTGCCTAGTGCCTGCGACAGGAAACAGCGCAAAACGCAACGTGGTCGCACCGCAATTTCAAAGTGAAAATGTGCCCTTTTTTGGCAAAGAGCCTACCTTTAGTTTTTGAACCCTAGCTCTGCCGGCACCTAGGGAAACCTTGGAAACCTATACATTTTTGAAAACTAGACACCCAGGGGAATTCAGGATGGGGTGACTCGATTGCCTACCACCAGGTTCTGGTACCCAGAATCCCTTGCAAAGCTAAGAAATTGACAAAAAAACGCATTTTCCCGACATTTCTGTGGTGGAAAGTTCTGGAATCTGCGTGGATCAACAAATTTTCACCCACCCAGCGTTCCCCCAGGTCTCCCAAAAAAAATGGTACCTCACTTGCCTGGATCTGCCTAGTGCCTGTGACAGGAAACAGCGCAAAACGCAACGTGGTCGCACCGCAATTTCGCAGAGAAAATGTGCCCTTTTTTGGCAAAGAGCCTACCTTTCGTTTTTGAACCCTAGCTCTGCCGGCACCTAGGGAAACCTAGCAAACCTATAAATTTCTGAAAACTAGACACCCAAGGGAATTCAGCATGGGGTGACTTGACTGCCTACCACCAGTTTCTGTTACCCAGAATCCCTTGCAAAGCTGAGAAATTGACAAAAAAACACATTTTCCTGACATTTCTGTGGTGGAAAGTTCTGGAATCTGTGTGGATCAACAAATTTCCACCAACCCAGCGTTCCCCAAGGTCTCCCAAAAAAAATGGTACCTCACTTGCCTGGGTCTGCCTAGTGCCTGCGACAGGAAACAGCACAAAACGTAACATGTTTGCACCTCAATTTCGCAGTGAAATCGTGCCCTTTTTTGGCAAAGAGCCTACCTTTTGTTTTTGACCCCTAGCTCTGCCGGCACCTAGGAAAACCTAGCAAACCTATACATTTTTGGAAACTAGACACACAGGGGAATTCAGGATGGGGTGACTCGACTGCCTACCACCAGGTTCTGTTACCCAGAATCCCTTGCAAAGCTAAGAAATTGACAAAAAAATGCATTGTCCTCACAATTCTGTGGTGAAAAGTTCTGGAATCTGCGTGGATAAACAAATTTCCAGCCACCCAGCGTTCCCCCGGGTCTCCCAAAAAAAATGGTACCGCACTTGCCTGGGTCTGCCTAGTGGCTGCGACAGGAAACAGCGCAAAACGCAATGTGGTCGCACCTCAATTTCACAGTGAAATCGTGCCCTTTTATAGCAAAGAGCCTACCTTTTATTTTTTAACCCTAGCTCTGCCGGCACCTAGGTAAACCTAGCAAACATATACATTTTTGAAAACTAGACACCCAGGGAAATTCAGGATGGGGTAACTCGACTGCCTACCACCAGGTTCTGTTACCCAGAATCCCTTGCAAAGTTCATTTTCCTCACATTTCTTTGTTGCAAAGTTCTGGAATCTGCGTGGATCAACAAACTTCCAACCACCCAGCGTTCCCCCGGGTCTCCTGAAAAAAATGGTACCTCACTTTCCTGGGTCTGCCTAGTGCCTGCGACAGGAAACAGCGCAAAACGCAACGTGGTCGCACCGCAATTTCAAAGTGAAAATGTGCCCTTTTTTGGCAAAGAGCCTACCTTTAGTTTTTGAACCCTAGCTCTGCCGGCACCTAGGGAAACCTTGGAAACCTATACATTTTTGAAAACTAGACACCCAGGGGAATTCAGAATGGGGTGACTCGATTGCCTATCACCAGGTTCTGGTACCCAGAATCCCTTGCAAAGCTAAGAAATTGACAAAAAAAACACATTTTCCCAACATTTCTGTGGTGGAAAGTTCTGGAATCTGCGTGGATCAACAAATTTTCACCCACCCAGCGTTCCCCCAGGTCTCCCAAAAAAATGGTACCTCACTTGCCTGGATCTGCCTAGTGCCTGTGACAGGAAACAGCGCAAAACGCAACGTGGTCGCACCGCAATTTCGCAGAGAAAATGTGCCCTTTTTTGGCAAAGAGCCTACCTTTCGTTTTTGAACCCTAGCTCTGCCGGCACCTAGGGAAACCTAGCAAACCTATAAATTTCTGAAAACTAGACACCCAAGGGAATTCAGCATGGGGTGACTTGACTGCCTACCACCAGTTTCTGTTACCCAGAATCCCTTGCAAAGCTGAGAAATTGACAAAAAAACACATTTTCCTGACATTTCTGTGGTGGAAAGTTCTGGAATCTGTGTGGATCAACAAATTTCCACCAACCCAGCGTTCCCCAAGGTCTCCCAAAAAAAATGGTACCTCACTTGCCTGGGTCTGCCTAGTGCCTGCGACAGGAAACAGCACAAAACGTAACATGTTCGCACCTCAATTTCGCAGTGAAATCGTGCCCTTTTTTGGCAAAGAGCCTACCTTTTGTTTTTGACCCCTAGCTCTGCCGGCACCTAGGAAAACCTAGCAAACCTATACATTTTTGGAAACTAGACACACAGGGGAATTCAGGATGGGGTTCTGGAATCTGCGTGGATAAACAAATTTCCAGCCACCCAGCGTTCCCCCGGGTCTCCCAAAAAAAATGATGCATTGTCCTCACAATTCTGTGGTGAAAAGTTCTGGAATCTGCGTGGATAAACAAATTTCCAGCCACCCAGCGTTCCCCCGGGTCTCCCAAAAAAAATGGTACCGCACTTGCCTGGGTCTGCCTAGTGGCTGCGACAGGAAACAGCGCAAAACGCAATGTGGTCGCACCTCAATTTCACAGTGAAATCGTGCCCTTTTATAGCAAAGAGCCTACCTTTTATTTTTTAACCCTAGCTCTGCCGGCACCTAGGTAAACCTAGCAAACATATACATTTTTGAAAACTAGACACCCAGGGAAATTCAGGATGGGGTAACTCGACTGCCTACCACCAGGTTCTGTTACCCAGAATCCCTTGCAAAGTTCATTTTCCTCACATTTCTTTGTTGCAAAGTTCTGGAATCTGCGTGGATCAACAAACTTCCAACCACCCAGCGTTCCCCCGGGTCTCCTGAAAAAAATGGTACCTCACTTTCCTGGGTCTGCCTAGTGCCTGCGACAGGAAACAGCGCAAAACGCAACGTGGTCGCACCGCAATTTCAAAGTGAAAATGTGCCCTTTTTTGGCAAAGAGCCTACCTTTAGTTTTTGAACCCTAGCTCTGCCGGCACCTAGGGAAACCTTGGAAACCTATACATTTTTGAAAACTAGACACCCAGGGGAATTCAGAATGGGGTGACTCGATTGCCTATCACCAGGTTCTGGTACCCAGAATCCCTTGCAAAGCTAAGAAATTGACAAAAAAAACACATTTTCCCAACATTTCTGTGGTGGAAAGTTCTGGAATCTGCGTGGATCAACAAATTTTCACCCACCCAGCGTTCCCCCAGGTCTCCCGAAAAAAATGGTACCTCATTTGCCTGGATCTGCCTAGTGCCTGTGACAGGAAACAGCGCAAAACGCAACATGGTCGCACCGCAATTTCGCAGAGAAAATGTGCCCTTTTTTGGCAAAGAGCCTACCTTTCGGTTTTGAACCCTAGCTCTGCCGGCACCTAGGGAAACCTAGCAAACCTATAAATTTCTGAAAACTAGACACCCAAGGGAATTCAGGATGGGGTGACTTGACTGCCTACCACCAGTTTCTGTTACCCAGAATCCCTTGCAAAGCTGAGAAATTGACAAAAAAATGCATTTTCCTGACATTTCTGTGGTGGAAAGTTCTGGAATCTGTGTGGATCAACAAATTTCCACCAACCCAGCGTTCCCCAAGGTCTCCCAAAAAAAATGGTACCTCACTTGCCTGGGTCTGCCTAGTGGCTGCGACAGGAAACAGCGCAAAACGCAACGTGGTCGCACCTCAATTTCTAGGTGAAATTGTGCCCTTTTTCGGCAAACAGCCTACCTTTTGTTTTTTAACCCTAGCTCTGCCGGCACCTAGGGAAACCTAGCAAACCTATACATTTCTGAAAACTAGACACCCAGGGGAATTCAGGATGGGGTGACTCGACTGACTACCACCAGGTTCTGTTACCCAGAATCCTTTGCAAAGCTAAGAAATTGACAAAAAAACGCATTTTCCTCACAATTCTGTGGTGTAAAGTTCTGGAATCTGCGTGGATCAACAAATTTCCACCCACCCAATGTTCCCCCAGATCTCCCAAAAAAAATGGTACCTCACTTGCCTGGGTCTGCCTAGTGGCTGCAACAGGAAACAGTGCAAAATGCAACGTGGTCGCATCTCAATTTCGCAGTGAAATTGTGCCCTTTTTTGGCAAAGAGCCTATGTTTTGTTTTTGAACCCTAGCTCTGCCGGCACCTAGGGAAATCTAGCAAACCTATACATTTTTGAAAACTAGACACACAGGGGAATTCAGGATGGGGTGACTCGAGTGCCTTCCACCAGGTTCTGTTATGCAGAATCCCTTGCAAAGCTAAAAAATTGACAAACAAAAATGCATTTCCCTCATATTTCTGTGGTGGAAAGTTCTGGAATCTGCGTGGATCAACAAATTTCCACCCACCCAGCGTTCCCCGGGTACCCGATAAAAATGGTACCTCAGTTGCCTGGGTCTGCCTAGTGGCTGCGACAGGAAACAGCGTAAAACGCAACGTGGTCGCACCTCAATTTCGCAGTGAAATTGTGCCCTTTTTTGGCAAAGAGCCTACCTTTTGTTTTTGAACCCTAGCTCTGCCGGCACCTAGGTAAACCTAGCAAACCTATACATTTCTGAAAACTAGACACCCAGGGGAATTCAGGATGGGGTGACTCGACTGCCTACCACCAGGTTCTGTTACCCAGAATGCTTTGCAAAGCTAAGAAATTGGCAAGAAAACACATTTTCCTCACAATTCTGTGGTGGAAAGTTCTGGAATCTGCGTGGATCAACAAATTTCCACCCACCCAATGTTCCCCCAGGTCTCCCACAAAAAATGGTACCTCACTTGCCTGGGTCTGCCTAGTGGCTGCGACAGGAAACAGTGCGAAATGCAACGTGGTCGCATCTCAATTTCGCAGTGAAATTGTGCCCTTTTTTGGCAAAGAGCCTACGTTTTGTTTTGAACCCTAGCTCTGCCGGCACCTAGGGAAACCTAGCAAACCTATACATTTTTGAAAACTAGACACCCAGGGGAATTCAGGATGGGGTGACTCGACTGCCTTCCACCAGGTTCGGTTATGCAGAATCCCTTGCAAAGCTAAAAAATTGAAAAACAAAAATGCATTTCCCTCATATTTCTGTGGTGGAAAGTTCTGGAATCTGCGTGGATCAACAAATTTCCACCCACCCAATGTTCCCCCGGGTCTCCCAAAAAAAATGGTACCTCACTTGCCTGGGTCTGCCTAGTGGCTGCGACAGGAAACAGTGCAAAATGCAACATTGTCGCATCTCAATTTCGCAGTGAAATTGTGCCCTTTTTTGGCAAAGAGCCTACGTTTTGTTTTTGAACCCTAGCTCTGCCGGCACCTAGGGAAACCTAGCAAACCTATACATTTTTGAAAACTAGACACCCAGGGGAATTCAGGATGGGGTGACTCGACTGCCTCCCACCTGGTTCTGTTACCCAGAATTCCTTGCAAAGTTAAAAAATTGACAAAAAAAATGCATTTTCCTCACATTTCTTTTTTGCAAAGTTCTGGACACTGCGTGGATCAACAAACTTCCAACCACCCAGCGTTCCCCCGGGTCTCCCGAAAAAAATGGTACCTCACTTGCCTGGGTCTGCCTAGTGCCTGCGACAGGAAACAGCGCAAAACGCAACGTGGTCGCACCGCAATTTCAATGTGAAAATGTGCCCTTTTTTGGCAAAGAGCCTACCTTTAGTTTTTGAACCCTAGCTCTGCCGGCACCTAGGGAAACCTTGGTAACCTATACATTTTTGAAAACTAGACACCCAGGGGAATTCAGGATGGGGTGACTCGATTGCCTACCACCAGGTTCTGGTACCCAGAATCCCTTGCAAAGCTAAGAAATTGACAAAAAAAACACATTTTCCCGACATTTCTGTGGTGGAAAGTTCTGGAATCTGCGTGGATCAACAAATTTTCACCCACCCAGCGTTCCCCAAGGTTTCCCGAAAAAAATGGTACCTCACTTGCCTGGATCTGCCTAGTGCCTGTGACAGGAAACAGCGCAAAACGCAACGTGGTCGCACCGCAATTTCGCAGAGAAAATGTGCCCTTTTTTGGCAAAGAGCCTACCTTTCGTTTTTGAACCCTAGCTCTGCCGGCACCTAGGGAAACCTAGCAAACCTATAAATTTCTGAAAACTAGACACCCAGGGGAATTCAGGATGGGGTGACTTGACTGCCTACCACCAGTTTCTGTTACCCAGAATCCCTTGCAAAGCTAGGAAATTAACAAAAAAACGCATTTTCCTGACATTTCTGTGGTGGAAAGTCCTGGAATCTGTGTGGATCAACAAATTTCCACCAACCCAGCATTCCCCAAGGTCTCCCAAAAAAAATGGTACCTCACTTGCCTGGGTCTGCCTAGTGCCTGCGACAGGAAACAGCACAAAACGTAACATGTTTGCACCTTAATTTCGCAGTGAAATTGTGCCCTTTTTTGGCAAAGAGCCTACCTTTTGTTTTTGACCCCTAGCTCTGCCGGCACCTAGGGAAACCTAGCAAACCTATACATTTTTGGAAACTAGACACACAGGGGAATTCAGGATGGGGTGAATCGACTGCCTACCACCATGTTCTGTTACCCAGAATCCCTTGCAAAGCTAAGAAATTGACAAAAAAATGCATTGTCCTCACAATTCTGTGGTGGAAAGTTCTGGAATCTGCGTGGATCAACAAATTTCCACCCACCCAGCGTTCCCCCGGGTCTCCCAAAAAAATGGTACCTCACTTGCCTGGGTCTGCCTAGTGGCTGTGACAGGAAACAGCGCAAAACGCAACGTGGTCGCACCTCAATTTCTAGGTGAAATTGTGCCCTTTTTCGGCAAACAGCCTACCTTTTGTTTTTGAACCCTAGCTCTGCCGGCACCTAGGGAAACCTAGCAAACGTATACATTTCTGAAAACTAGACACCCAGGGGAATTCAGGATGGGGTAACTCGACTGTCTACCACCAGGTTCTGTTACCCAGAATCCCTTGCAAAGCTTAGAAATTGACAAAAAAAATGCATTTCCCTCACATTTCTGTGGTGGAAAGTTCTGGAATCTGCGTGGATCAACAAATTTCCACCCACCCAATGTTCCCCCGGGTCTCCCAAAAAAAATGGTACCTCACTTGCCTGGGTCTGCCTAGTGGCTGTGACAGGAAACAGCGCAAAACGCAACGTGGTCGCACCTCAATTTCTAGGTGAAATTGTGCCCTTTTTCGGCAAAGAGCCTACCTTTTGTTTTTGAACCCTAGCTCTGCCGGCACCTAGGTAAACCTAGCAAACCTATACATTTCTGAAAACTAGACACCCAGGGGAATTTAGGATGGGGTAACTCGACTGTCTACCACCAGGTTCTGTTACCCAGAATCCCTTGCAAAGCTTAGAAATTGTCAAAAAAACGCATTTCCCTCACATTTCTGTGGTGGAAAGTTCTGGAATCTGCGTGGATCAACAAATTTCCAACCACTCAGTGTTTCCCCGGGTCTCCCGAAAAAAAAGGTACCTCACTTGCCTGGGTCTGCCTAGTGGCTGCGACAGGAAACAGTGCAAAACGCAACGTGGTCGCACCTCAATTTCGCAGTGAAATTGTGCCCTTTTTTGGCAAAGAGCCTACCTTTTGTTTTTGAACCCTAGCTCTGCCGGCACCTAGGGAAACCTAGCAAACCTATACATTTTTGAAAACTAGACACCCAGGGGAATTCAGGATGGGGTGACTCGACTGCCTACCACCAGGTTCTGTTACGCAGAATCCCCTGCAAAGCTAAGAAATTGACAAAAAAAATGCATTTTCCACACAATTCTGTGGTGAAAAGTTCTGGAATCTGCGTGGATAAACAAATTTCCAGCCACCCAGCGTTCCCCCGGGTCTCCCAAAAAAAATGGTACCGCACTTGCCTGGGTCTGCCTAGTGGCTGCGACAGGAAACAGAGCAAAACGCAATGTGGTCGCACCTCAATTTCACAGTGAAATCGTGCCCTTTTATAGCAAAGAGCCTACCTTTTGTTTTTGAACCCTAGCTCTGCCGGCACCTAGGTAAACCTAGCAAACATATACATTTTTGAAAACTAGACACCCAGGGAAATTCAGGATAGGGTAACTCGACTGCCTACCACCAGGTTCTGTTACCCAGAATCCCTTGCAAAGTTAAAAAATTGACAAAAAAATGCATTTTCCTCACATTTCTTTGTTGCAAAGTTCTGGAATCTGCGTGGATCAACAAACTTCCAACCACCCAGCGTTCCCCCGGGTCTCCCAAAAAAAATGGTACCTCAGTTGCCTGGGTCTGCCTAGTGCCTGCGACAGGAAACAGCGCAAAACGCAACGTGGTCGCACCGCAATTTCAAAGTGAAAATGTGCCCTTTTTTGGCAAAGAGCCTACCTTTAGTTTTTTAACCCTAGCTCTGCCGGCACCTAGGGAAACCTTGGAAACCTATACATTTTTGAAAACTAGACACCCAGGGGAATTCAGGATGGGGTGACTCGATTGCCTACCACCAGGTTCTGGTACCCAGAATCCCTTGCAAAGCTAAGAAATTGACAACAAAAACGCATTTTCCCGACATTTCTGTGGTGGAAAGTTCTGGAATCTGCGTGGATCAACAAATTTTCACCCACCCAGCGTTCCCCCAGGTCTCCCGAAAAAAATGGTACCTCACTTGCCTTGATCTGCCTAGTGCCTGTGACAGGAAACAGCGCAAAACGCAACGTGGTCGCACCGCAATTTCGCAGAGAAAATGTGCCCTTTTTTGGCAAAGAGACTACCTTTCGTTTTTGAACCCTAGCTCTGCCGGCACCTAGGGAAACCTAGCAAACCTATAAATTTCTGAAAACTAGACACCCAGGGGAATTCAGGATGGGGTGACTTGACTGCCTACCACCAGTTTCTGTTACCCAGAATCCCTTGCAAAGCTAAGAAATTGACAAAAAAAATGCATTTTCCTCACAATTCTGTGGTGAAAAGTTCTGGAATCTGCGTGGATAAACAAATTTCCAGCCACCCAGCGTTCCCCCGGGTCTCCCAAAAAAAATGGTACCGCACTTGCCTGGGTCTGCCTAGTGGCTGCGACAGGAAACAGCGCAAAACGCAACGTGGTCGCACCTCAATTTCACAGTGAAATCGTGCCCTTTTATAGCAAAGAGCCTACCTTTTGTTTTTGAACCCTAGCTCTGCCGGCACCTAGGTAAACCTAGCAAACATATACATTTTTGAAAACTAGACACCCAGGTAAATTCAGGATGGGGTAACACGACTGCCTACCACCAGGTTCTGTTACCCAGAATCCCTTGCAAAGTTAAAAAATTGACAAAAAAATGCATTTTCCTCACATTTCTTTGTTGCAAAGTTCTGGAATCTGCGTGGATCAACAAACTTCCAACCACCCAGCGTTCCCCCGGGTCTCCTGAAAAAAATGGTACCTCACTTGCCTGGGTCTGCCTAGTGCCTGCGACAGGAAACAGCGCAAAACGCAACGTGGTCGCACCGCAATTTCAAAGTGAAAATGTGCCCTTTTTTGGCAAAGAGCCTACCTTTAGTTTTTGAACCCTAGCTCTGCCGGCACCTAGGGAAACCTTGGAAACCTATACATTTTTGAAAACTAGACACCCAGGGGAATTCAGGATGGGGTGACTCGATTGCCTACCACCAGGTTCTGGTACCCAGAATCCCTTGCAAAGCTAAGAAATTGACAAAAAAAACGCATTTTCCCGACATTTCTGTGGTGGAAAGTTCTGGAATCTGCGTGGATCAACAAATTTTCACCCACCCAGCGTTCCCCCAGGTCTCCCGAAAAAAATGGTACCTCACTTGCCTGGATCTGCCTAGTGCCTGTGACAGGAAACAGCGCAAAACGCAACTTGGTCGCACCGCAATTTTGCAGAGAAAATGTGCCCTTTTTTGGCAAAGAGCCTACCTTTCGTTTTTGAACCCTAGCTCTGCCGGCACCTAGGGAAACCTAGCAAACCTATAAATTTCTGAAAACTAGACACCCAAGGGAATTCAGGATGGGGTGACTCGACTGCCTACCGCCAGGTTCTGTTACCCAGAATCCCTTGCAAAGCTAAGAAATTGACAAAAAAAATGCATTGTCCTCACAATTCTGTGGTGAAAAGTTCTGGAATCTGCGTGGATAAACAAATTTCCAGCCACCCAGCGTTCCCCCGGGTCTCCCAAAAATAATGGTGCCGCACTTGCCTGGGTCTGCCTAGTGGCTGCGACAGGAAACAGCGCAAAACGCAACGTGGTCGCACCTCAATTTCACAGTGAAATCGTGCCCTTTTATAGCAAAGAGCCTACCTTTTGTTTTTGAACCCTAGCTCTGCCGGCACCTAGGTAAACCTAGCAAACATATACATTTTTGAAAACTAGACACCCAGGGAAATTCAGGATGGGGTAACTCGACTGCCTACCACCAGGTTCTGTTACCCAGAATCCCTTGCAAAGTTCATTTTCCTCACATTTCTTTGTTGCAAAGTTCTGGAATCTGCGTGGATCAACAAACTTCCAACCACCCAGCGTTCCCCCGGGTCTCCTGAAAAAAATGTTACCTCACTTGCCTGGGTCTGCCTAGTGCCTGCGACAGGAAACAGCGCAAAACGCAACGTGGTCGCACCGCAATTTCAAAGTGAAAATGTGCCCTTTTTTGGCAAAGAGCCTACCTTTAGTTTTTGAACCTTAGCTCTGCCGGCACCTAGGGAAACCTTGGAAACCTATACATTTTTGAAAACTAGACACCCAGGGGAATTCAGGATGGGGTGACTCGATTGCCTATCACCAGGTTCTGGTACCCAGAATCCCTTGCAAAGCTAAGAAATTGACAAAAAAAACGCATTTTCCCGACATTTCTGTGGTTGAAAGTTCTGGAATCTGCGTGGATCAACCAATTTTCACCCACCCAGCGTTCCCCCAGGTCTCCCGAAAAAAATGGTACCTCACTTGCCTGGATCTGCCTAGTGCCTGTGACAGGAAACAGCGCAAAACGCAACATGGTCGCACCGCAATTTCGCAGAGAAAATGTGCCCTTTTTTGGCAAAGAGCCTACCTTTCGTTTTTGAACCCTAGCTCTGCCGGCACCTAGGGAAACCTAGCAAACCTATAAATTTCTGAAAACTAGACACCCAAGGGAATTCAGGATGGGGTGACTCGACTGCCTACCACCAGGTTCTGTTACCCAGAATCCCTTGCAAAGCTAAGAAATTGACAAAAAAAATGCATTGTCCTCACAATTCTATGGTGGAAAGTTCTGGAATCTGCGTGGATCAACAAATTTCCACCCACCCAGCGTTCCCCCGGGTCTCCCAAAAAAATGGTACCTCACTTGCCTGGGTCTGCCTAGTGGCTGCGACAGGAAACAGCGCAAAACGCAACGTGGTCGCACCTCAATTTCTAGGTGAAATTGTGCCCTTTTTCGGCAAACAGCCTACCTTTTGTTTTTTAACCCTAGCTCTGCCGGCACCTAGGGAAACCTAGCAAACCTATACATTTCTGACAACTAGACACCCAGGGGAATTCAGGATGGGGTGACTCGACTGCCTACCACCAGGTTCTGTTACCCAGAATCCTTTGCAAAGCTAAGAAATTGACAAAAAAACGCATTTTCCTCACAATTCTGTGGTGTAAAGTTCTGGAATCTGTATGGATCAACAAATTTCCACCCACCCAATGTTCCCACAGGTCTCCCAAAAAAATGGTACCTCACTTGCCTGGGTCTGCCTAGTGGCTGCGACAGGAAACAGTGCAAAATGCAACGTGGTCGCATCTCAATTTCGCAGTGAAATTGTGCCCTTTTTTGGCAAAGAGCCTATGTTTTGTTTTTGAACCCTAGCTCTGCCGGCACCTAGGGAAATCTAGCAAACCTATACATTTTTGAAAACTAGACACACAGGGGAATTCAGGATGGGGTGACTCGACTGCCTTCCACCAGGTTCTGTTATGCAGAATCCCTTGCAAAGCTAAAAAATTGACAAACAAAAATGCATTTCCCTCATATTTCTGTGGTGGAAAGTTCTGGAATCTGCGTGGATCAACAAATTTCCACCCACGCAGCGTTCCCCGGGTACCCGATAAAAATGGTACCTCAGTTGCCTGGGTCTGCCTAGTGGCTGCGACAGGAAACAGCGTAAAACGCAACGTGGTCGCACCTCAATTTCGCAGTGAAATTGTGTCCTTTTTTAGCAAAGAGCCTACCTTTTGTTTTTGAACCCTAGCTCTGCCGGCACCTAGGTAAACCTAGCAAACCTATACATTTCTGAAAACTAGACACCCAGGGGAATTCAGGATGGGGTAACTCGACTGTCTACCACCAGGTTCTGTTACCCAGAATCCCTTGCAAAGCTTAGAAATTGTAAAAAAAAACGCATTTCCCTCACATTTCTGTGGTGGAAAGTTCTGGAATCTGCGTGGATCAACAAATTTCCAACCACTCAGTGTTTCCGCGGGTCTCCCGAAAAAAAGGTACCTCACTTGCCTGGGTCTGCCTAGTGGCTGCGACAGGAAACAGCGCAAAACGCAACGTGGTCGCACCTCAATTTCGCAGTGAAATTGTGCCCTTTTTTGGCAAAGAGCCTATGTTTTGTTTTTGAACCCTAGCTCTGCCGGCACCTAGGGAAACCTAGCAAACCTATACATTTCTGAAAACTAGACACCCAGGGGAATTCAGGATGGGGTGACTCGACTGCCTTCCACCAGGTTCTGTTATGCAGAATCCCTTGCAAAGCTAAAAAATTGACAAACAAAAATGCATTTCCCTCATATTTCTGTGGTGGAAAGTTCTGGAATCTGCGTGGATCAACAAATTTCCACCCACCCAATGTTCCCCCGGGTCTCCCAAAAAAAATGGTACCTCACTTGCCTGGGTCTGCCTAGTGGCTGCGACAGGAAACAGTGCAAAATGCAACATGGTCGCATCTCAATTTCGCAGTGAAATTGTGCCCTTTTTTGGCAAAGAGCCTACGTTTTGTTTTTGAACCCTAGCTTTGCCGGCACCTAGGGAAACCTAGCAAACCTATACATTTTTGAAAACTAGACACCCAGGGGAATTCAGGATGGGGTGACTCGACTGCCTCCCACCTGGTTCTGTTACCCAGAATTCCTTGCAAAGTTAAAAAATTGACAAAAAAAATGCATTTTCCTCACATTTCTTTGTTGCAAAGTTCTGGACACTGCGTGGATCAACAAACTTCCAACCACCCAGCGTTCCCCCGGGTCTCCCAAAAAAAATGGTACCTCACTTGCCTGGGTCTGCCTAGTGCCTGCGACAGGAAACAGCGCAAAACGCAACGTGGTCGCACCGCAATTTCAAAGTGAAAATGTGCCCTTTTTTGGCAAAGAGCCTACCTTTAGTTTTTGAACCCTAGCTCTGCCGGCACCTAGGGAAACCTTGAAAACCTATACATTTTTGAAAACTAGACACCCAGGGGAATTCAGGATGGGGTGACTCGATTGCCTACCACCAGGTTCTGGTACCCAGAATCCCTTGCAAAGCTAAGAAATTGACAAAAAAAACGCATTTTCCCGACATTTCTGTGGTGGAAAGTTCTGGAATCTGCGTGGACCAACAAATTTTCACCCACCCAGCGTTCCCCCAGGTCTCCCGAAAAAAATGGTACCTCACTTGCCTGGATCTGCCTAGTGCCTGTGACAGGAAACAGCGCAAAACGCAACGTGGTCGCACCGCAATTTTGCAGAGAAAATGTGCCCTTTTTTGGCAAAGAGCCTACCTTTCGTTTTTGAACCCTAGCTCTGCCGGCACCTAGGGAAACCTAGCAAACCTATAAATTTCTCAAAACTAGACACCCAGGGGAATTCAGGATGGGGTGACTTGACTGCCTACCACCAGTTTCTGTTACCCCGAATCCCTTGCAAAGCTAAGAAATTAACAAAAAAACGCATTTTCCTGACATTTCTGTGGTGGAAAGTTCTGGAATCTGTGTGGATCAACAAATTTCCACCAACCCAGCATTCCCCAAGGTCTCCCAAAAAAATGGTACCTCACTTGCCTGGGTCTGCCTAGTGCCTGCGACAGGAAACAGCACAAAACGTAACATGTTTGCACCTCAATTTCGCAGTGAAATTGTGCCCTTTTTTGGCAAAGAGCCTACCTTTTGTTTTTGACCCCTAGCTCTGCCGGCACCTAGGGAAACCTAGCAAACCTATACCTTTCTGAAAACTAGACACCCAGGGGAATTCAGGATGGGGTAACTCGACTGTCTACCACCAGTTTCTGTTACCCAGAATCCCTTGCAAAGCTTAGAAATTGTCAAAAAAACACATTTCCCTCACATTTCTGTGGTGGAAAGTTCTGGAATCTGCGTGGATCAACAAATTTCCACCCACCCAATGTTCCCCCGGGTCTCCCAAAAAAAATGGTACCTCACTTGCCTGGGTCTGCCTAGTGGCTGCGACAGGAAACAGTGCAAAATGCAACGTGGTCGCATCTCAATTTCGCAGTGAAATTGTGCCCTTTTTTGGCAAAGAGCCTACGTTTTGTTTTTGAACCCTAGCTCTGCTGGCACCTAGGGAAACCTAGCAAACCTATACATTTTTGAAAACTAGACACACAGGGGAATTCAGGATGGGGTGACTCGACTGCCTTCCACCAGGTTCTGTTATGCAGAATCCCTTGCAAAGCTAAATAATTGACAAACAAAAATGCATTTCCCTCATATTTCTGTTGTGGAAAGTTCTGGAATCTGCGTGGATCAACAAATTTCCACCCACCCAGCGTTCCCCCGGGTATCCCGATAAAAATGGTACCTCAGTTGCCTGGGTCTGCCTAGTGGCTGCGACAGGAAACAGCGTAAAACGCAACGTGGTCGCAGCTCAATTTCGCAGTGAAATTGTGCCCTTTTTTGGCAAAGAGCCTACCTTTTGTTTTTGAACCCTAGCTCTGCCGGCACCTAGGTAAACCTAGCAAACCTATACATTTCTGAAAACTAGACACCCAGGGGAATTTAGGATGGGGTAACTCGACTGTCTACCACCAGGTTCTGTTACCCAGAATCCCTTGCAAAGCTTAGAAATTGTCAAAAAAAACGCATTTCCCTCACATTTCTGTGGTGGAAAGTTCTGGAATCTGCGTGGATCAACAAATTTCCAACCACTCAGTGTTTCCCCGGGTCTCCCGAAAAAAAGGTACCTCACTTGCCTGGGTCTGCCTAGTGGCTGCGACAGGAAACAGCGCAAAACGCAACGTGGTCGCACCTCAATTTCGCAGTGAAATTGTGCCCTTTTTTGGCAAAGAGCCTACCTTTTGTTTTTGAACCCTAGCTCTGCCGGCACCTAGGGAAACCTAGCAAACCTATACATTTTTGAAAACTAGACACCCAGGGAAATTCAAGATGGGGTGACTCGACTGCCTACCACCAGGTTCTGTTACCCAGAATCCCCTGCAAAGCTAAGAAATTGACAAAAAAATGCATTTTCCTCACAATTCTGTGGTGAAAAGTTCTGGAATCTGCGTGGATCAACAAATTTCCACCCACCCAGCGTTCCCCCGGGTCTCCCAAAAAAATGGTACCTCACTTGCCTGGGTCTGCCAAGTGGCTGCGACAGGAAACAGCGCAAAACGCAACGTGGTCGCACCTCAATTTCGCAGTGAAATTGTGCCCTTTTTCGGCAAACAGCCTACCTTTTGTTTTTTAACCCTAGCTCTGCCGGCACCTAGGGAAACCTAGCAAACCTATACATTTTTTAAAACTAGACACCCAGGGGAATTCAGTATGGGGTGACTCGACTGCCTACCACCAGGTTCTGTTACCCAGAATCCTTTGCAAAGCTAAGAAATTGACAAAAAACGCATTTTCCTCACAATTCTGTGGTGTAAAGTTCTGGAATCTGCGTGGATCAACAAATTTCCACCCACCCAATGTTCTCCCGGGTCTCCCAAAAAGAATGGTACCTCACTTGCCTGGGTCTGCCTAGTGGCTGCGACAGGAAACAGTGCAAAATGCAACGTGGTCGCATCTCAATTTCGCACTGAAATTGTGCCCTTTTTTGGCAAAGAGCCTATGTTTTGTTTTTGAACCCTAGCTCTGCCGGCACCTAGGGAAATCTAGCAAACCTATACATTTTTGAAAACTAGACACACAGGGGAATTCAGGATGGGGTGACTCGACTGCCTTCCACCAGGTTCTGTTATGCAGAATCCCTTGCAAAGCTAAAAAATTGACAAACAAAAATGCATTTCCCTCATATTTCTGTGGTGGAAAGTTCTGGAATCTGCGTGGATCAACAAATTTCCACCCACCCAGCGTTCCCCGGGTACCCGATAAAAATGGTACCCCAGTTGCCTGGGTCTGCCTAGTGGCTGCGACAGGAAACAGCGTAAAACGCAACGTGGTCGCACCTCAATTTCGCAGTGAAATTGTGCCCTTTTTTGGCAAAGAGCCTACCTTTTGTTTTTGAACCCTAGCTCTGCCGGCACCTAGGTAAACCTAGCAAACCTATACATTTCTGAAACCTAGACACCCAGGGGAATTCAGGATGGGGTAACTCGACTGTCTACCACCAGGTTCTGTTACCCAGAATCCCTTGCAAAGCTTAGAAATTGTAAAAAAAAACGCATTTCCCTCACATTTCTGTGGTGGAAAGTTCTGGAATCTGCGTGGATCAACAAATTTCCAACCACTCAGTGTTTCCCCGGGTCTCCCGAAAAAAAGGTACCTCACTTGCCTGGGTCTGCCTAGTGGCTGCGACAGGAAACAGCGCAAAACGCAACGTGGTCGCACCTCAATTTCGCAGTGAAATTGTGCCCTTTTTTGGCAAAGAGCCTACCTTTTGTTTTTGAACCCTAGCTCTGCCGGCACCTAGGGAAACCTAGCAGACCTATTCATTTTTGAAAACTAGACACCCAGGGGAATTCAGTATGGGGTGACTCGACTGTCTACCACCAGGTTCTGTTACCCAGAATGCTTTGCAAAGCTAAGAAATTGGCAAGAAAACACATTTTCCTCACAATTCTGTGGTGGAAAGTTCTGGAATCTCCGTGGATCAACAAATTTCCACCCACCCAATGTTCCCCCGGGTCTCCCAAAAAAATGGTACCTCACTTGCCTGGGTCTGCCTAGTGGCTGCGACAGGAAACAGTGCGAAATGCAACGTGGTCGCATCTCAATTTCGCAGTGAAATTGTGCCCTTTTTTGGCAAAGAGCCTACGTTTTGTTTTTGAACCCTAGCTCTGCCGGCACCTAGGGAAACCTAGCAAACCTATACATTTTTGAAAACTAGACACCCAGGGGAATTCAGGATGGGGTGACTCGACTGCCTTCCACCAGGTTCTGTTATGCAGAATCCCTTGCAAACCTAAAGAATTGACAAACAAAAATGCATTTCCCTCATATTTCTGTGGTGGAAAGTTCTGGAATCTGCGTGGATCAACAAATTTCCACCCACCCAATGTTTCCCCGGGTCTCCCAAAAAAAATGGTACCTCACTTGCCTGGGTCTGCCTAGTGGCTGCGACAGGAAACAGTGCAAAATGCAACGTGGTCGCATCTCAATTTCGCAGTGAAATTGTGCCCTTTTTTGGCAAAGAGCCTACGTTTTGTTTTTGAACCCTAGCTCTGCCGGCACCTAGGGAAACCTAGCAAACCTATACATTTTTGAAAACTAGACACCCAGGGAAATTCAGGATGGGGTGACTCGACTGCCTCCCACCTGGTTCTGTTACCCAGAATTCCTTGCAAAGTTAAAAAATTGACAAAAAAAATGCATTTTCCTCACATTTCTTTGTTGCAAAGTTCTGGACACTGCGTGGATCAACAAACTTCCAACCACCCAGCGTTCCCCCGGGTCTCCCGAAAAAAATGGTACCTCACTTGCCTGGGTCTGCCTAGTGCCTGCGACAGGAAACAGCGCAAAACGCAACGTGGTCGCACCGCAATTTCTAAGTGAAAATGTGCCCTTTTTTGGCAAAGAGCCTACCTTTAGTTTTTGAACCCTAGCTCTGCCGGCACCTAGGGAAACCTTGGAAACCTATACATTTTTGAAAACTAGACACCCAGGGGAATTCAGGATGGGGTGACTCGATTGCCTACCACCAGGTTCTGGTACCCAGAATCCCTTGCAAAGCTAAGAAATTGACAAAAAAAATGCATTTTCCCGACATTTCTGTGGTGGAAAGTTCTGGAATCTGCGTGGATCAACACATTTTCACCCACCCAGTGTTCCCCCAGGTCTCCCGAAAAAAATGGTACCTCACTTGCCTGGATCTGCCTAGTGCCTGTGACAGGAAACAGCGCAAAACGCAACGTGGTCGCACCGCAATTTCGCAGAGAAAATGTGCCCTTTTTTGGCAAAGAGCCTACCTTTCGTTTTTGAACCCTAGCTCTGCCGGCACCTAGGGAAACCTAGCAAACCTATAAATTTCTGAAAACTAGACACCCAGGGGAATTCAGGATGGGGTGACTTGACTGCCTACCACCAGTTTCTGTTACCCAGAATCCCTTGCAAAGCTAAGAAATTAACAAAAAAACGCATTTTCCTGACATTTCTGTGGTGGAAAGTTCTGGAATCTGTGTGGATCAACAAATTTCCACCAACCCAGCATTCCCCAAGGTCTCCCAAAAAAATGGTACCTCACTTGCCTGGGTCTGCCTAGTGCCTGCGAAAGGAAACAGCACAAAACGTAACATGTTTGCACCTCAATTTCGCAGTGAAATTGTGCCCTTTTTTGGCAAAGAGCCTACCTTTTGTTTTTGACCCCTAGCTCTGCCGGCACCTAGGGAAACCTAGCAAACCTATACCTTTCTGAAAACTAGACACACAGGGGAATTCAGGATGGGGTAACTCGACTGTCTACCACCAGTTTCTGTTACCCAGAATCCCTTGCAAAGCTTAGAAATTGTCAAAAAAACGCATTTCCCTCACATTTCTGTGGTGGAAAGTTCTGGAATCTGCGTGGATCAACAAATTTCCACCCACCCAATGTTCCCCCGGGTCTCCCAAAAAAAATGGTACCTCACTTGCCTGGGTCTGCCTAGTGGCTGCGACAGGAAACAGTGCAAAATGCAACGTGGTCGCATCTCAATTTCGCAGTGAAATTGTGCCCTTTTTTGGCAAAGAGCCTACGTTTTGTTTTTGAACCCTAGCTCTGCTGGCACCTAGGGAAACCTAGCAAACCTATACATTTTTGAAAACTAGACACACAGGGGAATTCAGGATGGGGTGACTCGACTGCCTTCCACCAGGTTCTGTTATGCAGAATCCCTTGCAAAGCTAAATAATTGACAAACAAAAATGCATTTCCCTCATATTTCTGTGGTGGAAAGTTCTGGAATCTGCGTGGATCAACAAATTTCCACCCACCCAGCGTTCCCCCGGGTATCCCGATAAAAATGGTACCTCAGTTGCCTGGGTCTGCCTAGTGGCTGCGACAGGAAACAGCGTAAAACGCAACGTGGTCGCAGCTCAATTTCGCAGTGAAATTGTGCCCTTTTTTGGCAAAGAGCCTACCTTTTGTTTTTGAACCCTAGCTCTGCCGGCACCTAGGTAAACCTAGCAAACCTATACATTTCTGAAAACTAGACACCCAGGGGAATTTAGGATGGGGTAACTCGACTGTCTACCACCAGGTTCTGTTACCCAGAATCCCTTGCAAAGCTTAGAAATTGTCAAAAAAAACGCATTTTCCTCACATTTCTGTGGTGGAAAGTTCTGGAATCTGCGTGGATCAACAAATTTCCAACCACTCAGTGTTTCCCCGGGTCTCCCGAAAAAAAGGTACCTCACTTGCCTGGGTCTGCCTAGTGGCTGCGACAGGAAACAGCGCAAAACGCAACGTGGTCGCACCTCAATTTCGCAGTGAAATTGTGCCCTTTTTTGGCAAAGAGCCTACCTTTTGTTTTTGAAGCCTAGCTCTGCCGGCACCTAGGGAAACCTAGCAAACCTATACATGTTTGAAAACTAGACACCCAGGGAAATTCAAGATGGGGTGACTCGACTGCCTACCACCAGGTTCTGTTACCCAGAATCCCCTGCAAAGCTAAGAAATTGACAAAAAAATGCATTTTCCTCACAATTCTGTGGTGAAAAGTTCTGGAATCTGCGTGGATCAACAAATTTCCACCCACCCAGCGTTCCCCCGGGTCTCCCAAAAAAATGGTACCTCACTTGCCTGGGTCTGCCAAGTGGCTGCGACAGGAAACAGCGCAAAACGCAACGTGGTCGCACCTCAATTTCGCAGTGAAATTGTGCCCTTTTTCGGCAAACAGCCTACCTTTTGTTTTTTAACCCTAGCTCTGCCGGCACCTAGGGAAACCTAGCAAACCTATACATTTTTGAAAACTAGACACCCAGGGGAATTCAGTATGGGGTGACTCGACTGCCTACCACCAGGTTCTGTTACCCAGAATCCTTTGCAAAGCTAAGAAATTGACAAAAAACGCATTTTCCTCACAATTCTGTGGTGTAAAGTTCTGGAATCTGCGTGGATCAACAAATTTCCACCCACCCAATGTTCTCCCGGGTCTCCCAAAAAGAATGGTACCTCACTTGCCTGGGTCTGCCTAGTGGCTGCGACAGGAAACAGTGCAAAATGCAACGTGGTCGCATCTCAATTTCGCACTGAAATTGTGCCCTTTTTTGGCAAAGAGCCTACCTTTAGTTTTTGAACCCTAGCTCTGCCGGCACCTAGGGAAATCTAGCAAACCTATACATTTTTGAAAACTAGACACACAGGGGAATTCAGGATGGGGTGACTCGACTGCCTTCCACCAGGTTCTGTTATGCAGAATCCCTTGCAAAGCTAAAAAATTGACAAACAAAAATGCATTTCCCTCATATTTCTGTGGTGGAAAGTTCTGGAATCTGCGTGGATCAACAAATTTCCACCCACCCAGCGTTCCCCGGGTACCCGATAAAAATGGTACCTCAGTTGCCTGGGTCTGCCTAGTGGCTGCGACAGGAAACAGCGTAAAACGCAACGTGGTCGCACCTCAATTTCGCAGTGAAATTGTGCCCTTTTTTGGCAAAGAGCCTACCTTTTGTTTTTGAACCCTAGCTCTGCCGGCACCTAGGTAAACCTAGCAAACCTATACATTTCTGAAACCTAGACACCCAGGGGAATTCAGGATGGGGTAACTCGACTGTCTACCACCAGGTTCTGTTACCCAGAATCCCTTGCAAAGCTTAGAAATTGTAAAAAAAAACGCATTTCCCTCACATTTCTGTGGTGGAAAGTTCTGGAATCTGCGTGGATCAACAAATTTCCAACCACTCAGTGTTTCCCCGGGTCTCCCGAAAAAAAGGTACCTCACTTGCCTGGGTCTGCCTAGTGGCTGCGACAGGAAACAGCGCAAAACGCAACATGGTCGCACCTCAATTTCGCAGTGAAATTGTGCCCTTTTTTGGCAAAGAGCCTACCTTTTGTTTTTGAACCCTAGCTCTGCCGGCACCTAGGGAAACCTAGCAGACCTATTCATTTTTGAAAACTAGACACCCAGGGGAATTCAGTATGGGGTGACTCGACTGCCTACCACCAGGTTCTGTTACCCAGAATGCTTTGCAAAGCTAAGAAATTGGCAAGAAAACACATTTTCCTCACAATTCTGTGGTGGAAAGTTCTGGAATCTCCGTGGATCAACAAATTTCCACCCACCCAATGTTCCCCCGGGTCTCCCAAAAAAATGGTACCTCACTTGCCTGGGTCTGCCTAGTGGCTGCGACAGGAAACAGTGCGAAATGCAACGTGGTCGCATCTCAATTTCGCAGTGAAATTGTGCCCTTTTTTGGCAAAGAGCCTACGTTTTGTTTTTGAACCCTAGCTCTGCCGGCACCTAGGGAAACCTAGCAAACCTATACATTTTTGAAAACTAGACACCCAGGGGAATTCAGGATGGGGTGACTCGACTGCCTTCCACCAGGTTCTGTTATGCAGAATCCCTTGCAAACCTAAAGAATTGACAAACAAAAATGCATTTCCCTCATATTTCTGTGGTGGAAAGTTCTGGAATCTGCGTGGATCAACAAATTTCCACCCACCCAATGTTCCCCCGGGTCTCCCAAAAAAAATGGTACCTCACTTGCCTGGGTCTGCCTAGTGGCTGCGACAGGAAACAGTGCAAAATGCAACGTGGTCGCATCTCAATTTCGCAGTGAAATTGTGCCCTTTTTTGGCAAAGAGCCTACGTTTTGTTTTTGAACCCTAGCTCTGCCGGCACCTAGGGAAACCTAGCAAACCTATACATTTTTGAAAACTAGACACCCAGGGGAATTCAGGATGGGGTGACTCGACTGCCTCCCACCTGGTTCTGTTACCCAGAATTCCTTGCAAAGTTAAAAAATTGACAAAAAAAATGCATTTTCCTCACATTTCTTTGTTGCAAAGTTCTGGACACTGCGTGGATCAACAAACTTCCAACCACCCAGCGTTCCCCCGGGTCTCCCGAAAAAAATGGTACCTCACTTGCCTGGGTCTGCCTAGTGCCTGCGACAGGAAACAGCGCAAAACGCAACGTGGTCGCACCGCAATTTCTAAGTGAAAATGTGCCCTTTTTTGGCAAAGAGCCTACCTTTAGTTTTTGAACCCTAGCTCTGCCGGCACCTAGGGAAACCTTGGAAACCTATACATTTTTGAAAACTAGACACCCAGGGGAATTCAGGATGGGGTGACTCGATTGCCTACCACCAGGTTCTGGTACCCAGAATCCCTTGCAAAGCTAAGAAATTGACAAAAAAAATGCATTTTCCCGACATTTCTGTGGTGGAAAGTTCTGGAATCTGCGTGGATCAACAAATTTTCACCCACCCAGTGTTCCCCCAGGTCTCCCGAAAAAAATGGTACCTCACTTGCCTGGATCTGCCTAGTGCCTGTGACAGGAAACAGCGCAAAACGCAACGTGGTCGCACCGCAATTTCGCAGAGAAAATGTGCCCTTTTTTGGCAAAGAGCCTACCTTTCGTTTTTGAACCCTAGCTCAGCCGGCACCTAGGGAAACCTAGCAAACCTATAAATTTCTGAAAACTAGACACCCAGGGGAATTCAGGATGGGGTGACTTGACTGCCTACCACCAGTTTCTGTTACCCAGAATCCCTTGCAAAGCTAAGAAATTAACAAAAGAACGCATTTTCCTGACATTTCTGTGGTGGAAAGTTCTGGAATCTGTGTGGATCAACAAATTTCCACCAACTCAGCATTCCCCAAGGTCTCCCAAAAAAAATGGTACCTCACTTGCCTGGGTCTGCCTAGTGCCTGCGACAGGAAACAGCACAAAACGTAACATGTTTGCACCTCAATTTCGCAGTGAAATCGTGCCCTTTTTTGGCAAAGAGCCTACCTTTTGTTTTTGACCCCTAGCTCTGCCGGCACCTAGGGAAACCTAGCAAACCTATACATTTTTGGAAACTAGACACACAGGGGAATTCAGGATGGGGTGACTCGACTGCCTCCCACCTGGTTCTGTTACCCAGAATCCTTTGCAAAGCTAAGAAATTGACAAAAAAATGCATTTTCCTCACAATTCTGTGGTGTAAAGTTCTGGAATCTGCGTGGATCAACACATTTCCACCCACCCAATGTTCCCCCGGGTCTCCCAAAAAAAATGGTACCTCACTTGCCTGGGTCTGCCTAGTGGCTGCGACAGGAAACAGTGCAAAATGCAACGTGGTCGCATCTCAATTTCGCAGTGAAATTGTGCCCTTTTTTGGCAAAGAGCCTATGTTTTGTTTTTGAACCCTAGCTCTGCCGGCACCTAGGGAAATCTAGCAAACCTATACATTTTTGAAAACTAGATACACAGGGGAATTCAGGATGGGGTGACTCGACTGCCTTCCACCAGGTTCTGTTATGCAGAATCCCTTGCAAAGCTAAAAAATTGACAAACAAAAATGCATTTCCCTCATATTTCTGTGGTGGAAAGTTCTGGAATCTGCGTGGATCAACAAATTTCCACCCACCCAGCGTTCCCCGGGTACCCGATAAAAATGGTACCTCAGTTGCCTGGGTCTGCCTAGTGGCTGCGACAGGAAACAGCGTAAAACGCAACGTGGTCGCACCTCAATTTCGCAGTGAAATTGTGCCCTTTTTTGGCATAGAGCCTACCTTTTGTTTTTGAACACTAGCTCTGCCGGCACCTAGGTAAACCTAGCAAACCTATACATTTCTGAAAACTAGACACCCAGGGGAATTCAGGATGGGGTAACTCGACTGTCTACCACCAGGTTCTGTTACCCAGAATCCCTTGCAAAGCTTAGAAATTGTCAAAAAAAACGCATTTCCCTCACATTTCTGTGGTGGAAAGTTCTGGAATCTGCGTGGATCAACAAATTTCCAACCACTCAGTGTTTCCCCGGGTCTCCCGAAAAAAAGGTACCTCACTTGCCTGGGTCTGCCTAGTGGCTGCGACAGGAAACAGCGTAAAACGCAACGTGGTCGCACCTCAATTTCGCAGTGAAATTGTGCCCTTTTTTGGCAAAGAGCCTACCTTTTGTTTTTGAACCCTAGCTCTGCCGGCACCTAGGGAAACCTAGCAAACCTATTCATTTTTGAAAACTAGACACCCAGGGTAATTCAGTATGGGGTGACTCGACTGCTTACCACCAGGTTCTGTTACCCAGAATGCTTTGCAAAGCTAAGAAATTGGCAAGAAAACACATTTTCCTCACAATTCTGTGGTGGAAAGTTCTGGAATCTGCGTGGATCAACAAATTTCCACCCACCCAATGTTCCCCCGGGTCTCCCAAAAAAAATGGTACCTCACTTGCCTGGGTCTGCCTAGTGGCTGCGACAGGAAACAGTGCAAAATGCAACGTGGTCGCATCTCAATTTCGCAGTGAAATTGGGCCCTTTTTTGGCAAAGAGCCTATGTTTTGTTTTTGAACCCTAGCTCTGCCGGCACCTAGGGAAATCTAGCAAACCTATACATTTTTGAAAACTAGACACACAGGGGAATTCAGGATGGGGTGACTCGACTGCCTTCCACCAGGTTCTGTTATGCAGAATCCCTTGCAAAGCTAAAAAATTGACAAACAAAAATGCATTTCCCTCATATTTCTGTGGTGGAAAGTTCTGGAATCTGCGTGGATCAACAAATTTCCACCCACCCAGCATTCCCCGGGTACCCGATAAAAATGGTACCTCAGTTGCCTGGGTCTGCCTAGTGGCTGCGACAGGAAACAGCGTAAAACGCAACATGGTCGCCCCTCAATTTCGCAGTGAAATTGTGCCCTTTTTTGGCAAAGAGCCTACCTTTTGTTTTTGAACCCTAGCTCTGCCGGCACCTAGGTAAACCTAGCAAACCTATACATTTCTGAAAACTAGACACCCAGGGGAATTCAGGATGGGGTAACTCGACTGTCTATCACCAGGTTCTGTTACCCAGAATCCCTTGCAAAGCTTAGAAATTGTAAAAAAAAACGCATTTCCCTCACATTTCTGTGGTGGAAAGTTCTGGAATCTGCGTGGATCAACAAATTTCCAACCACTCAGTGTTTCCCCGGGTCTCCCGAAAAAAAGATACCTCACTTGCCTGGGTCTGCCTAGTGGCTGCGACAGGAAACAGCGCAAAACGCAACGTGGTCGCACCTCAATTTCGCAGTGAAATTGTGCCCTTTTTTGGCAAAGAGCCTACCTTTTGTTTTTGAACCCTAGCTCTGCCGGCACCTAGGGAAACCTAGCAAACCTATTCATTATTGAAAACTAGACACCCAGGGGAATTCAGTATGGGGTGACTCGACTGCCTACCACCAGGTTCTGTTACCCAGAATGCTTTGCAAAGCTAAGAAATTGGCAAGAAAACACATTTTCCTCACAATTCTGTGGTGGAAAGTTCTGGAATCTGCGTGGATCAACAAATTTCCACCCACCCAATGTTCCCCCGGGTCTCCCAAAAAAGATGGTACCTCACTTGCCTGGGTCTGCCTAGTGGCTGCGACAGGAAACAGTGCGAAATGCAACGTGGTCGCATCTCAATTTCGCAGTGAAATTGGGCCCTTTTTTGGCAAAGAGCCTATGTTTTGTTTTTGAACCCTAGCTCTGCCGGCACCTAGGGAAACCTAGCAAACCTATACATTTTTGAAAACTAGACACCCAGGGGAATTCAGGATGGGGTGACTAGACTGCCTTCGACCAGGTTCTGTTATGCAGAATCCCTTGCAAAGCTAAAAAATTGACAAACAAAAATGCATTTCCCTCATATTTCTGTGGTGGAAAGTTCTGGAATCTGCGTGGATCAACAAATTTCCACCCACCCAATGTTCCCCCGGGTCTCCCAAAAAAAATGGTACCTCACTTGCCTGGGTCTGCCTAGTGGCTGCGACAGGAAACAGTGCAAAATGCAACATGGTCGCATCTCAATTTCGCAGTGAAATTGTGCCCTTTTTTGGCAAAGAGCCTATGTTTTGTTTTTGAACCCTAGCTCTGCCGGCACCTAGGGAAATCTAGCAAACCTATACATTTTTGAAAACTAGACACACAGGGGAATTCAGGATGGGGTGACTCGACTGCCTTCCACCAGGTTCTGTTATGCAGAATCCCTTGCAAAGCTAAAAAATTGACAAACAAAAATGCATTTCCCTCATATTTCTGTGGTGGAAAGTTCTGGAATCTGCGTGGATCAACAAATTTCCACCCACCCAGCATTCCCCGGGTACCCGATAAAAATGGTACCTCAGTTGCCTGGGTCTGCCTAGTGGCTGCGACAGGAAACAGCGTAAAACGCAACATGGTCGCCCCTCAATTTCGCAGTGAAATTGTGCCCTTTTTTGGCAAAGAGCCTACCTTTTGTTTTTGAACCCTAGCTCTGCCGGCACCTAGGTAAACCTAGCAAACCTATACATTTCTGAAAACTAGACACCCAGGGGAATTCAGGATGGGGTAACTCGACTGTCTACCACCAGGTTCTGTTACCCAGAATCCCTTGCAAAGCTTAGAAATTGTAAAAAAAAACGCATTTCCCTCACATTTCTGTGGTGGAAAGTTCTGGAATCTGCGTGGATCAACAAATTTCCAACCACTCAGTGTTTCCCCGGGTCTCCCGAAAAAAAGATACCTCACTTGCCTGGGTCTGCCTAGTGGCTGCGACAGGAAACAGCGCAAAACGCAACGTGGTCGCACCTCAATTTCGCAGTGAAATTGTGCCCTTTTTTGGCAAAGAGCCTACCTTTTGTTTTTGAACCCTAGCTCTGCCGGCACCTAGGGAAACCTAGCAAACCTATTCATTATTGAAAACTAGACACCCAGGGGAATTCAGTATGGGGTGACTCGACTGCCTACCACCAGGTTCTGTTACCCAGAATGCTTTGCAAAGCTAAGAAATTGGCAAGAAAACACATTTTCCTCACAATTCTGTGGTGGAAAGTTCTGGAATCTGCGTGGATCAACAAATTTCTACCCACCCAATGTTCCCCCGGGTCTCCCAAAAAAAATGGTACCTCACTTGCCTGGGTCTGCCTAGTGGCTGCGACAGGAAACAGTGCAAAATGCAACGTGGTCGCATCTCAATTTCGCAGTGAAATTGGGCCCTTTTTTGGCAAAGAGCCTATGTTTTGTTTTTGAACCCTAGCTCTGCCGGCACCTAGGGAAATCTAGCAAACCTATACATTTTTGAAAACTAGACACACAGGGGAATTCAGGATGGGGTGACTCGACTGCCTTCCACCAGGTTCTGTTATGCAGAATCCCTTGCAAAGCTAAAAAAATTGACAAACAAAAATGCATTTCCCTCATATTTCTGTGGTGGAAAGTTCTGGAATCTGCGTGGATCAACAAATTTCCACCCACCCAGCATTCCCCGGGTACCCGATAAAAATGGTACCTCAGTTGCCTGGGTCTGCCTAGTGGCTGCGACAGGAAACAGCGTAAAACGCAACATGGTCGCCCCTCAATTTCGCAGTGAAATTGTGCCCTTTTTTGGCAAAGAGCCTACCTTTTGTTTTTGAACCCTAGCTCTGCCGGCACCTAGGTAAACCTAGCAAACCTATACATTTCTGAAAACTAGACACCCAGGGGAATTCAGGATGGGGTAACTCGACTGTCTACCACCAGGTTCTGTTACCCAGAATCCCTTGCAAAGCTTAGAAATTGTAAAAAAAACGCATTTCCCTCACATTTCTGTGGTGGAAAGTTCTGGAATCTGCGTGGATCAACAAATTTCCAACCACTCAGTGTTTCCCCGGGTCTCCCGAAAAAAATATACCTCACTTGCCTGGGTCTGCCTAGTGGCTGCGACAGGAAACAGCGCAAAACGCAACGTGGTCGCACCTCAATTTCGCAGTGAAATTGTGCCCTTTTTTGGCAAAGAGCCTACCTTTTGTTTTTGAACCCTAGCTCTGCCGGCACCTAGGGAAACCTAGCAAACCTATTCATTATTGAAAACTAGACACCCAGGGGAATTCAGTATGGGGTGACTCGACTGCCTACCACCAGGTTCTGTTACCCAGAATGCTTTGCAAAGCTAAGAAATTGGCAAGAAAACACATTTTCCTCACAATTCTGTGGTGGAAAGTTCTGGAATCTGCGTGGATCAACAAATTTCCACCCACCCAATGTTCCCCCGGGTCTCCCAAAAAAGATGGTACCTCACTTGCCTGGGTCTGCCTAGTGGCTGCGACAGGAAACAGTGCGAAATGCAACGTGGTCGCATCTCAATTTCGCAGTGAAATTGTGCCCTTTTTTGGCAAAGAGCCTATGTTTTGTTTTTGAACCCTAGCTCTGCCGGCACCTAGGGAAACCTAGCAAACCTATAAATTTTTGAAAACTAGACACCCAGGGGAATTCAGGATGGGGTGACTCGACTGCCTTCGACCAGGTTCTGTTATGCAGAATCCCTTGCAAAGCTAAAAAATTGACAAACAAAAATGCATTTCCCTCATATTTCTGTGGTGGAAAGTTCTAGAATCTGCGTGGATCAACAAATTTCCACCCACCCAATGTTCCCCCGGGTCTCCCAAAAAAAATGGTACCTCACTTGCCTGGGTCTGCCTAGTGGCTGCGACAGGAAACAGTGCAAAATGCAACATGGTCGCATCTCAATTTCGCAGTGAAATTGTGCCCTTTTTTGGCAAAGAGCCTACGTTTTGTTTTTGAACCCTAGCTCTGCCGGCACCTAGGGAAACCTAGGAAACCTATACATTTTTGAAAACTAGACACCCAGGGGAATTCAGGATGGGGTGACTCGACTGCCTCCCACCTGGTTCTGTTACCCAGAATTCCTTGCAAAGTAAAAAAATTGACAAAAAAAATGCATTTTCCTCACATTTCTTTGTTGCAAAGTTCTGGACACTGCGTGGATCAACAAACTTCCAACCACCCAGCGTTCCCCCGGGTCTCCCGAAAAAAATGGTACCTCACTTGCCTGGGTCTGCCTAGTGCCTGCGACAGGAAACAGCGCAAAACGCAACGTGGTCGCACCGCAATTTCAAAGTGAAAATGTGCCCTTTTTTGGCAAAGAGCCTACCTTTAGTTTTTTAACCCTAGCTCTGCCGGCACCTAGGGAAACCTTGGAAACCTATACATTTTTGAAAACTAGACACCCAGGGGAATTCAGGATGGGGTGACTCGACTGCCTCCCACCTGGTTCTGTTACCCAGAATCCCTTGCAAAGCTAAGAAATTGACAAAAAAAACGCATTTTCCCGACATTTCTGTGGTGGAAAGTTCTGGAATCTGCGTGGATCAACAAATTTTCACCCACCCGGCGTTCCCCCAGGTCTCCCGAAAAAAATGGTACCTCACTTGCCTGGATCTGCCTAGTGCCTGTGACAGGAAACAGCGCAAAACGCAACGTGGTCGCACCGCAATTTCGCAGAGAAAATGTGCCATTTTTTGGCAAAGAGCCTACCTTTCGTTTTTGAACCCTAGCTCTGCCGGCACCTAGGGAAACCTAGCAAACCTATAAATTTCTGAAAACTAGACACCCAGGGGAATTCAGGATGGGGTGACTCGACTGCCTCCCACCTGGTTCTGTTACCCAGAATCCCTTGCAAAGCTAAGAAATTGACAAAAAAAACGCATTTTCCCGACATTTCTGTGGTGGAAAGTTCTGGAATCTGCGTGGATCAACAAATTTTCACCCACCCGGCGTTCCCCCAGGTCTCCCGAAAAAAATGGTACCTCACTTGCCTGGATCTGCCTAGTGCCTGTGACAGGAAACAGCGCAAAACGCAACGTGGTCGCACCGCAATTTCGCAGAGAAAATGTGCCATTTTTTGGCAAAGAGCCTACCTTTCGTTTTTGAACCCTAGCTCTGCCGGCACCTAGGGAAACCTAGCAAACCTATAAATTTCTGAAAACTAGACACCCAGGGGAATTCAGGATGGGGTTACTTGACTGCCTACCACCAGTTTCTGTTACCCAGAATCCCTTGCAAAGCTAAGAAATTAACAAAAAAACGCATTTTCCTGACATTTCTGTGGTGGAAAGTTCTGGAATCTGTGTGGATCAACAAATTTCCACCAACCCAGCATTCCCCAAGGTCTCCCAAAAAAAATGGTACCTCACCTGCCTGGGTCTGCCTAGTGCCTGCGACAGGAAACAGCACAAAACGTAACATGTTTGCACCTCAATTTCGCAGTGAAATCGTGCCCTTTTTTGGCAAAGAGCCTACCTTTTGTTTTTGACCCCTAGCCCTGCCGGCACCTAGGGAAACCTAGCAAACCTATACATTTTTGGAAACTAGACACACAGGGGAATTCAGGATGGGGTGACTCGACTGCCTACCACCAGGTTCTGTTACCCAGAATCCCTTGCAAAGCTAAGAAATTGACAAAAAAATGCATTGTCCTCACAATTCTGTGGTGGAAAGTTCTGGAATCTGCGTGGATCAACAAATTTCCACCCACCCAGCGTTCCCCCTGGTCTCCCCAAAAAATGGTACCTCACTTGCCTGGGTCTGCCTAGTGGCTGCGACAGGAAACAGCGCAAAACGCAACGTGGTCGCACCTCAATTTCTAGGTGAAATTGTGCCCTTTTTCGGCAAACAGCCTACCTTTTGTTTTTGAACCCTAGGTCTGCTGGCACCTAGGGAAACCTAGCAAGCCTATACCTTTCTGAAAACTAGACACCCAGGGGAATTCAGCATGGGGTAACTCGACTGTCTACCACCAGGTTCTGTTACCCAGAATCCCTTGCAAAGCTTAGAAATTGTCAAAAAAACGCATTTCCCTCACATTTCTGTGGTGGAAAGTTCTGGAATCTGCGTGGATCAACAAATTTCCACCCACCCAATGTTCCCCCGGGTCTCCCAAAAAAAATGGTACCTCACTTGCCTGGGTCTGCCTAGTGGCTGCGACAGGAAACAGTGCAAAATGCAACGTGGTCGCATCTCAATTTCGCAGTGAAATTGTGCCCTTTTTTGGCAAAGAGCCTACGTTTTGTTTTTGAACCCTAGCTCTGCCAGCACCTAGGGAAACCTAGCAAACCTATACATTTTTGAAAACTAGACACACAGGGGAATTCAGGATGGGGTGACTCGACTGCCTTCCACCAGGTTCTTTTATGCAGTATCCCTTGCAAAGCTAAATAATTGACAAACAAAAATGCATTTCCCTCATATTTCTGTGGTGGAAAGTTCTGGAATCTGCGTGGATCAACAAATTTCCACCCACCCAGCGTTCCCCCGGGTATCCCGATAAAAATGGTACCTCAGTTGCCTGGGTCTGCCTGGTGGCTGCGACAGGAAACCGCGTAAAACGCAACGTGGTCGCAGCTCCATTTCGCAGTGAAATTGTGCCCTTTTTTGGCAAAGAGCCTACCTTTTGTTTTTGAACCCTAGCTCTGCCGGCACCTAGGTAAACCTAGCAAACCTATACATTTCTGAAAACTAGACACCCAGGGGAATTTAGGATGGGGTAACTCGACTGTCTACCACCAGGTTCTGTTACCCAGAATCCCTTGCAAAGCTTAGAAATTGTCAAAAAAAACGCATTTCCCTCACATTTCTGTGGTGGAAAGTTCTGGAATCTGCGTGGATCAACAAATTTCCAACCACTCAGTGTTTCCCCGGGTCTCCCGAAAAAAAGGTACCTCACTTGTCTGGGTCTGCCTAGTGGCTGCGACAGGAAACAGCGCAAAACGCAACGTGGTCGCACCTCAATTTCGCAGTGAAATTGTGCCCTTTTTTGGCAAAGAGCCTACCTTTTGTTTTTGAACCCTAGCTCTGCCGGCACCTAGGGAAACCTAGCAAACCTATACATTTTTGAAAACTAGACACCCAGGGGAATTCAGGATGGGGTGACTCGACTGCCTACCACCAGGTTCTGTTACCCAGAATCCCCTGCAAAGCTAAGAAATTGACAAAAAAAATGCATTTTCCTCACAATTCTGTGGTGAAAAGTTCTGGAATCTGCGTGGATCAACAAATTTCCACCCACCCAGCGTTCCCCTGGGTCTCCCAAAAAAATGGTACCTCACTTGCCTGGGTCTGCCAAGTGGCTGCGACAGGAAACAGTGCAAAACGCAACGTGGTCGCACCTCAATTTCGCAGTGAAATTGTGCCCTTTTTTGGCAAAGAGCCTACCTTTTGTTTTTGAACCCTAACTCTGCCGGCACCTAGGGAAACCTAGCAAACCTATTCATTATTGAAAACTAGACACCCAGGGGAATTCAGTATGGGGTGACTCGACTGCCTACCACCAGGTTCTGTTACCCAGAATGCTTTGCAAAGCCAAGAAATTGGCAAGAAAACACATTTTCCTCACAATTCTGTGGTGGAAAGTTCTGGAATCTGCTTGGATCAACAAATTTCCACCCACCCAATGTTCCCCCGGGTCTCCCAAAAAAGATGGTACCTCACTTGCCTGGGTCTGCCTAGTGGCTGCGACAGGAAACAGTGCGAAATGCAACGTGGTCGCATCTCAATTTCGCAGTGAAATTGTGCCCTTTTTTGGCAAAGAGCTTATGTTTTGTTTTTGAACCCTAGCTCTGCCGGCACCAGGGGAAACCTAGCAAACCTATAAATTTTTGAAAACTAGACACCCAGGGGAATTCAGGATGGGGTGACTCGACTGCCTTCGACCAGGTTCTGTTATGCAGAATCCCTTGCAAAGCTAAAAAATTGACAAACAAAAATGCATTTCCCTCATATTTCTGTGGTGGAAAGTTCTGGAATCTGCGTGGATCAACAAATTTCCACCCACCCAATGTTCCCCCGGGTCTCCCAAAAAAAATGGTACCTCACTTGCCTGGGTCTGCCTAGTGGCTGCGACAGGAAACAGTGCAAAATGCAACATGGTCGCATCTCAATTTCGCAGTGAAATTGTGCCCTTTTTTGGCAAAGAGCCTACGTTTTGTTTTTGAACCCTAGCTCTGCCGGCACCTAGGGAAACCTAGGAAACCTATACATTTTTGAAAACTAGACACCCAGGGGAATTCAGGATGGGGTGACTCGACTGCCTCCCACCTGGTTCTGTTACCCAGAATTCCTTGCAAAGTAAAAAAATTGACAAAAAAAATGCATTTTCCTCACATTTCTTTGTTGCAAAGTTCTGGACACTGCGTGGATCAACAAACTTCCAACCACCCAGCGTTCCCCCGGGTCTCCCGAAAAAAATGGTACCTCACTTGCCTGGGTCTGCCTAGTGCCTGCGACAGGAAACAGCGCAAAACGCAACGTGGTCGCACCGCAATTTCAAAGTGAAAATGTGCCCTTTTTTGGCAAAGAGCCTACCTTTAGTTTTTTAACCCTAGCTCTGCCGGCACCTAGGGAAACCTTGGAAACCTATACATTTTTGAAAACTAGACACCCAGGGGAATTCAGGATGGGGTGACTCGACTGCCTCCCACCTGGTTCTGTTACCCAGAATCCCTTGCAAAGCTAAGAAATTGACAAAAAAAACGCATTTTCCCGACATTTCTGTGGTGGAAAGTTCTGGAATCTGCGTGGATCAACACATTTTCACCCACCCGGCGTTCCCCCAGGTCTCCCGAAAAAAATGGTACCTCACTTGCCTGGATCTGCCTAGTGCCTGTGACAGGAAACAGCGCAAAACGCAACGTGGTCGCACCGCAATTTCGCAGAGAAAATGTGCCATTTTTTGGCAAAGAGCCTACCTTTCGTTTTTGAACCCTAGCTCTGCCGGCACCTAGGGAAACCTAGCAAACCTATAAATTTCTGAAAACTAGACACCCAGGGGAATTCAGGATGGGGTTACTTGACTGCCTACCACCAGTTTCTGTTACCCAGAATCCCTTGCAAAGCTAAGAAATTAACAAAAAAAACGCATTTTCCTGACATTTCTGTGGTGGAAAGTTCTGGAATCTGTGTGGATCAACAAATTTCCACCAACCCAGCATTCCCCAAGGTCTCCCAAAAAAAATGGTACCTCACCTGCCTGGGTCTGCCTAGTGCCTGCGACAGGAAACAGCACAAAACGTAACATGTTTGCACCTCAATTTCGCAGTGAAATCGTGCCCTTTTTTGGCAAAGAGCCTACCTTTTGTTTTTGACCCCTAGCCCTGCCGGCACCTAGGGAAACCTAGCAAACCTATACATTTTTGGAAACTAGACACACAGGGGAATTCAGGATGGGGTGACTCGACTGCCTACCACCAGGTTCTGTTACCCAGAATCCCTTGCAAAGCTAAGAAATTGACAAAAAAATGCATTGTCCTCACAATTCTGTGGTGGAAAGTTCTGGAATCTGCGTGGATCAACAAATTTCCACCCACCCAGCGTTCCCCCTGGTCTCCCCAAAAAATGGTACCTCACTTGCCTGGGTCTGCCTAGTGGCTGCGACAGGAAACAGCGCAAAACGCAACGTGGTCGCACCTCAATTTCTAGGTGAAATTGTGCCCTTTTTCGGCAAACAGCCTACCTTTTGTTTTTGAACCCTAGCTCTGCTGGCACCTAGGGAAACCTAGCAAACCTATACCTTTCTGAAAACTAGACACCCAGGGGAATTCAGCATGGGGTAACTCGACTGTCTACCACCAGGTTCTGTTACCCAGAATCCCTTGCAAAGCTTAGAAATTGTCAAAAAAACGCATTTCCCTCACATTTCTGTGGTGGAAAGTTCTGGAATCTGCGTGGATCAACAAATTTCCACCCACCCAATGTTCCCCCGGGTCTCCCAAAAAAAATGGTACCTCACTTGCCTGGGTCTGCCTAGTGGCTGCGACAGGAAACAGTGCAAAATGCAACGTGGTCGCATCTCAATTTCGCAGTGAAATTGTGCCCTTTTTTAGCAAAGAGCCTACGTTTTGTTTTTGAACCCTAGCTCTGCCAGCACCTAGGGAAACCTAGCAAACCTATACATTTTTGAAAACTAGACACACAGGGGAATTCAGGATGGGGTGACTCGACTGCCTTCCACCAGGTTCTTTTATGCAGTATCCCTTGCAAAGCTAAATAATTGACAAACAAAAATGCATTTCCCTCATATTTCTGTGGTGGAAAGTTCTGGAATCTGCGTGGATCAACAAATTTCCACCCACCCAGCGTTCCCCCGGGTATCCCGATAAAAATGGTACCTCAGTTGCCTGGGTCTGCCTGGTGGCTGCGACAGGAAACAGCGTAAAACGCAACGTGGTCGCAGCTCAATTTCGCAGTGAAATTGTGCCCTTTTTTGGCAAAGAGCCTACCTTTTGTTTTTGAACCCTAGCTCTGCCGGCACCTAGGTAAACCTAGCAAACCTATACATTTCTGAAAACTAGACACCCAGGGGAATTTAGGATGGGGTAACTCGACTGTCTACCACCAGGTTCTGTTACCCAGAATCCCTTGCAAAGCTTAGAAATTGTCAAAAAAAACGCATTTCCCTCACATTTCTGTGGTGGAAAGTTCTGGAATCTGCGTGGATCAACAAATTTCCAACCACTCAGTGTTTCCCCGGGTCTCCCGAAAAAAAGGTACCTCACTTGTCTGGGTCTGCCTAGTGGCTGCGACAGGAAACAGCGCAAAACGCAACGTGGTCGCACCTCAATTTCGCAGTGAAATTGTGCCCTTTTTTGGCAAAGAGCCTACCTTTTGTTTTTGAACCCTAGCTCTGCCGGCACCTAGGGAAACCTAGCAAACCTATACATTTTTGAAAACTAGACACCCAGGGGAATTCAGGATGGGGTGACTCGACTGCCTACCACCAGGTTCTGTTACCCAGAATCCCCTGCAAAGCTAAGAAATTGACAAAAAAATGCATTTTCCTCACAATTCTGTGGTGAAAAGTTCTGGAATCTGCGTGGATCAACAAATTTCCACCCACCCAGCGTTCCCCCGGGTCTCCCAAAAAAATGGTACCTCACTTGCCTGGGTCTGCCAAGTGGCTGCGACAGGAAACAGCGCAAAACGCAACGTGGTCGCACCTCAATTTCGCAGTGAAATTGTGCCCTTTTTCGGCAAACAGCCTACCTTTTGTTTTTTAACCCTAGCTCTGCCGGCACCTAGGGAAACCTAGCAAACCTATACATTTTTGAAAACTAGACACCCAGGGGAATTCAGTATGGGGTGACTCGACTGCCTACCACCAGGTTCTGTTACCCAGAATCCTTTGCAAAACTGAGAAATTGACAAAAAAACGCATTTTCCTCACAATTCTGTGGTGTAAAGTTCTGGAATCTGCGTGGATCAACAAATTTCCACCCACCCAATATTCCCCCGGGTCTCCCAAAAAAAATGGTACCTCACTTGCCTGGGTCTGCCTAGTGGCTGCGACAGGAAACAGTGCAAAATGCAATGTGGTCGCATCTCGATTTCGCAGTGAAATTGTGCCCTTTTTTGGCAAAGAGCCTATGTTTTGTTTTTGAACCCTAGCTCTGCCGGCACCTAGGGAAATCTAGCAAACCTATACATTTTTGAAAACTAGACACACAGGGGAATTCAGGATGGGGTGACTCGACTGCCTTCCACCAGGTTCTGTTATGCAGAATCCCTTGCAAAGCTAAAAAATTGACAAACAAAAATGCATTTCCCTCATATTTCTGTGGTGGAAAGTTCTGGAATCTGCGTGGATCAACAAATTTCCACCCACCCAGCGTTCCCCGGGTACCCGATAAAAATGGTACCTCAGTTGCCTGGGTCTGCCTAGTGGCTGCGACAGGAAACAGCGTAAAACGCAGCGTGGTCGCACCTCAATTTCGCAGTGAAATTGTGCCCTTTTTTGGCAAAGAGCCTACCTTTTGTTTTTGAACCCTAGCTCTGCCGGCACCTAGGTAAACCTAGCAAATCTATACATTTCTGAAAACTAGACTCCCAGGGGAATTCAGGATGGGGTAACTCGACTGTCTACCACCAGGTTCTGGTACCCAGAATCCCTTGCAAAGCTAAGAAATTGACAAAAAAAATGCATTTTCCTCACATTTCTTTTTTGCAAAGTTCTGGACACTGTGTGGATCAACAAACTTCCATCCACCCAGCGTTCCCCCGGGTCTCCCGAAAAAAATGGTACCTCACTTGCCTGGGTCTGCCTAGTGCCTGCGACAGGAAACAGCGCAAAACGCAACGTGGTCGCACCGCAATTTCAAAGTGAAAATGTGCCCTTTTTTGGCAAAGAGCCTACCTTTAGTTTTTGAACCCTAGCTCTGCCGGCACCTAGGGAAACCTTGGAAACCTATACATTTTTGAAAACTAGACACCCAGGGGAATTCAGGATGGGGTGACTCGATTGCCTACCACCAGGTTCTGGTACCCAGAATCCCTTGCAAAGCTAAGAAATTGACAAAAAAAACGCATTTTCCCAACATTTCTGTGGTGGAAAGTTCTGGAATCTGCGTGGATCAACAAATTTTCACCCACCCAGTGTTCACCCAGGTCTCCCGAAAAAAATGGTACCTCACTTGCCTGGATCTGCCTAGTGCCTGTGACAGGAAACAGCGCAAAACGCAACGTGGTCGCACCGCAATTTCGCAGAGAAAATGTGCCCTTTTTTGGCAAAGAGCCTACCTTTCGTTTTTTAACCCTAGCTCTGCCGGCACCTAGGGAAACCTAGCAAACCTATAAATTTCTGAAAACTAGACACCCAGGGGAATTCAGGATGGGGTGACTTGACTGCCTACCACCAGTTTCTGTTACCCAGAATCCCTTGCAAAGCTAAGAAATTAACAAAAAAACGCATTTTCCTGACATTTCTGTGGTGGAAAGTTCTGGAATCTGTGTGGATCAACAAATTTCCACCAACCCAGCATTCCCCAAGGTCTCCCAAAAAAAATGGTACCTCACCTGCCTGGGTCTGCCTAGTGCCTGCGACAGGAAACAGCACAAAATGTAACATGTTTGCACCTCAATTTCGCGGTGAAATCGTGCCCTTTTTTGGCAAAGAGCCTACCTTTTGTTTTTGACCCCTAGCCCTGCCGGCACCTAGGGAAACCTAGCAAACCTATACATTTTTGGAAACTAGACACACAGGGGAATTCAGGATGGGGTGACTCGAATGCCTACCACCAGGTTCTGTTACCCAGAATCCCTTGCAAAGCTAAGAAATTGACAAAAAAATGCATTGTCCTCACAATTCTGTGGTGGAAAGTTCTGGAATCTGCGTGGATCAACAAATTTCCACCCACCCAGCGTTCCCCCTGGTCTCCCCAAAAAATGGTACCTCACTTGCCTGGGTCTGCCTAGTGGCTGCGACAGGAAACAGCGCAAAACGCAACGTGGTCGCACCTCAATTTCTAGGTGAAATTGTGCCCTTTTTCGGCAAACAGCCTACCTTTTGTTTTTGAACCCTAGCTCTGCTGGCACCTAGGGAAACCTAGCAAACCTATACCTTTCTGAAAACTAAACACCCAGGGGAATTCAGCATGGGGTAACTCGACTGTCTACCACCAGGTTCTGTTACCCAGAATCCCTTGCAAAGCTTAGAAATTGTCAAAAAAAACGCATTTCCCTCACATTTCTGTGGTGGAAAGTTCTGGAATCTGCGTGGATCAACAAATTTCCACCCACCCAATATTCCCCCTGGTCTCCCAAAAAAAATGGTACCTCACTTGCCTGGGTCTGCCTAGTGGCTGCGACAGGAAACAGTGCAAAATGCAACGTGGTCGCATCTCAATTTCGCAGTGAAATTGTGCCCTTTTTTGGCAAAGAGCCTACGTTTTGTTTTTGAACCCTAGCTCTGCCAGCACCTAGGGAAACCTAGCAAACCTATACATTTTTGAAAACTAGACGCACAGGGGAATTCAGGATGGGGTGACTCGACTGCCTTCCACCAGGATCTTTTATGCAGAATCCCTTGCAAAGCTAAATAATTGTCAAACAAAAATGCATTTCCCTCATATTTCTGTGGTGGAAAGTTCTGGAATCTGCGTGGATCAACAAATTTCCACCCACCCAGCGTTCCCCCGGGTATCCCGATAAAAATGGTACCTCAGTTGCCTGGGTCTGCCTGGTGGCTGCGACAGGAAACAGCGTAAAACGCAACGTGGTCGCAGCTCAATTTCGCAGTGAAATTGTGCCCTTTTTTGGCAAAGAGCCTACCTTTTGTTTTTGAACCCTAGCTCTGCCGGCACCTAGGTAAACCTAGCAAACCTATACATTTCTGAAAACTAGACACCCAGGGGATTTTAAGATGGGGTAACTCGACTGTCTACCACCAGGTTCTGTTACCCAGAATCCCTTGCAAAGCTTAGAAATTGTCAAAAAAAACGCATTTCCCTCACATTTCTGTGGTGGAAAGTTCTGGAATCTGCGTGGATCAACAAATTTCCAACCACTCAGTGTTTCCCCGGGTCTCCCGAAAAAAAGGTACCTCACTTGTCTGGGTCTGCCTAGTGGCTGCGACAGGAAACAGCGCAAAACGCAACGTGGTCGCACCTCAATTTCGCAGTGAAATTGTGCCCTTTTTTGGCAAAGAGCCTACCTTTTGTTTTTGAACCCTAGCTCTGCCGGCACCTAGGTAAACCTAGCAAACCTATACATTTCTGAAAACTAGACACCCAGGGGAATTTAGGATGGGGTAACTCGACTGTCTACCACCAGGTTCTGTTACCCAGAATCCCTTGCAAAGCTTAGAAATTGTCAAAAAAAACGCATTTCCCTCACATTTCTGTGGTGGAAAGTTCTGGAATCTGCGTGGATCAACAAATTTCCAACCACTCAGTGTTTCCCCGGGTCTCCCGAAAAAAAGGTACCTCACTTGTCTGGGTCTGCCTAGTGGCTGCGACAGGAAACAGCGCAAAACGCAACGTGGTCGCACCTCAATTTCGCAGTGAAATTGTGCCCTTTTTTGGCAAAGAGCCTACCTTTTGTTTTTGAACCCTAGCTCTGCCGGCACCTAGGGAAACCTAGCAAACCTATACATTTTTGAAAACTAGACACCCAGGGGAATTCAGGATGGGGTGACTCGACTGCCTACCACCAGGTTCTGTTACCCAGAATCCCCTGCAAAGCTAAGAAATTGACAAAAAAATGCATTTTCCTCACAATTCTGTGGTGAAAAGTTCTGGAATCTGCGTGGATCAACAAATTTCCACCCACCCAGCGTTCCCCCGGGTCTCCCAAAAAAATGGTACCTCACTTGCCTGGGTCTGCCAAGTGGCTGCGACAGGAAACAGCGCAAAACGCAACGTGGTCGCACCTCAATTTCGCAGTGAAATTGTGCCCTTTTTCGGCAAACAGCCTACCTTTTGTTTTTTAACCCTAGCTCTGCCGGCACCTAGGGAAACCTAGCAAACCTATACATTTTTGAAAACTAGACACCCAGGGGAATTCAGTATGGGGTGACTCGACTGCCTACCACCAGGTTCTGTTACCCAGAATCCTTTGCAAAACTGAGAAATTGACAAAAAAACGCATTTTCCTCACAATTCTGTGGTGTAAAGTTCTGGAATCTGCGTGGATCAACAAATTTCCACCCACCCAATATTCCCCCGGGTCTCCCAAAAAAAATGGTACCTCACTTGCCTGGGTCTGCCTAGTGGCTGCGACAGGAAACAGTGCAAAATGCAATGTGGTCGCATCTCGATTTCGCAGTGAAATTGTGCCCTTTTTTGGCAAAGAGCCTATGTTTTGTTTTTGAACCCTAGCTCTGCCGGCACCTAGGGAAATCTAGCAAACCTATACATTTTTGAAAACTAGACACACAGGGGAATTCAGGATGGGGTGACTCGACTGCCTTCCACCAGGTTCTGTTATGCAGAATCCCTTGCAAAGCTAAAAAATTGACAAACAAAAATGCATTTCCCTCATATTTCTGTGGTGGAAAGTTCTGGAATCTGCGTGGATCAACAAATTTCCACCCACCCAGCGTTCCCCGGGTACCCGATAAAAATGGTACCTCAGTTGCCTGGGTCTGCCTAGTGGCTGCGACAGGAAACAGCGTAAAACGCAGCGTGGTCGCACCTCAATTTCGCAGTGAAATTGTGCCCTTTTTTGGCAAAGAGCCTACCTTTTGTTTTTGAACCCTAGCTCTGCCGGCACCTAGGTAAACCTAGCAAATCTATACATTTCTGAAAACTAGACTCCCAGGGGAATTCAGGATGGGGTAACTCGACTGTCTACCACCAGGTTCTGGTACCCAGAATCCCTTGCAAAGCTAAGAAATTGACAAAAAAAATGCATTTTCCTCACATTTCTTTTTTGCAAAGTTCTGGACACTGTGTGGATCAACAAACTTCCATCCACCCAGCGTTCCCCCGGGTCTCCCGAAAAAAATGGTACCTCACTTGCCTGGGTCTGCCTAGTGCCTGCGACAGGAAACAGCGCAAAACGCAACGTGGTCGCACCGCAATTTCAAAGTGAAAATGTGCCCTTTTTTGGCAAAGAGCCTACCTTTAGTTTTTGAACCCTAGCTCTGCCGGCACCTAGGGAAACCTTGGAAACCTATACATTTTTGAAAACTAGACACCCAGGGGAATTCAGGATGGGGTGACTCGATTGCCTACCACCAGGTTCTGGTACCCAGAATCCCTTGCAAAGCTAAGAAATTGACAAAAAAAACGCATTTTCCCAACATTTCTGTGGTGGAAAGTTCTGGAATCTGCGTGGATCAACAAATTTTCACCCACCCAGTGTTCACCCAGGTCTCCCGAAAAAAATGGTACCTCACTTGCCTGGATCTGCCTAGTGCCTGTGACAGGAAACAGCGCAAAACGCAACGTGGTCGCACCGCAATTTCGCAGAGAAAATGTGCCCTTTTTTGGCAAAGAGCCTACCTTTCGTTTTTTAACCCTAGCTCTGCCGGCACCTAGGGAAACCTAGCAAACCTATAAATTTCTGAAAACTAGACACCCAGGGGAATTCAGGATGGGGTGACTTGACTGCCTACCACCAGTTTCTGTTACCCAGAATCCCTTGCAAAGCTAAGAAATTAACAAAAAAACGCATTTTCCTGACATTTCTGTGGTGGAAAGTTCTGGAATCTGTGTGGATCAACAAATTTCCACCAACCCAGCATTCCCCAAGGTCTCCCAAAAAAAATGGTACCTCACCTGCCTGGGTCTGCCTAGTGCCTGCGACAGGAAACAGCACAAAATGTAACATGTTTGCACCTCAATTTCGCGGTGAAATCGTGCCCTTTTTTGGCAAAGAGCCTACCTTTTGTTTTTGACCCCTAGCCCTGCCGGCACCTAGGGAAACCTAGCAAACCTATACATTTTTGGAAACTAGACACACAGGGGAATTCAGGATGGGGTGACTCGAATGCCTACCACCAGGTTCTGTTACCCAGAATCCCTTGCAAAGCTAAGAAATTGACAAAAAAATGCATTGTCCTCACAATTCTGTGGTGGAAAGTTCTGGAATCTGCGTGGATCAACAAATTTCCACCCACCCAGCGTTCCCCCTGGTCTCCCCAAAAAATGGTACCTCACTTGCCTGGGTCTGCCTAGTGGCTGCGACAGGAAACAGCGCAAAACGCAACGTGGTCGCACCTCAATTTCTAGGTGAAATTGTGCCCTTTTTCGGCAAACAGCCTACCTTTTGTTTTTGAACCCTAGCTCTGCTGGCACCTAGGGAAACCTAGCAAACCTATACCTTTCTGAAAACTAAACACCCAGGGGAATTCAGCATGGGGTAACTCGACTGTCTACCACCAGGTTCTGTTACCCAGAATCCCTTGCAAAGCTTAGAAATTGTCAAAAAAAACGCATTTCCCTCACATTTCTGTGGTGGAAAGTTCTGGAATCTGCGTGGATCAACAAATTTCCACCCACCCAATATTCCCCCTGGTCTCCCAAAAAAAATGGTACCTCACTTGCCTGGGTCTGCCTAGTGGCTGCGACAGGAAACAGTGCAAAATGCAACGTGGTCGCATCTCAATTTCGCAGTGAAATTGTGCCCTTTTTTGGCAAAGAGCCTACGTTTTGTTTTTGAACCCTAGCTCTGCCAGCACCTAGGGAAACCTAGCAAACCTATACATTTTTGAAAACTAGACGCACAGGGGAATTCAGGATGGGGTGACTCGACTGCCTTCCACCAGGATCTTTTATGCAGAATCCCTTGCAAAGCTAAATAATTGTCAAACAAAAATGCATTTCCCTCATATTTCTGTGGTGGAAAGTTCTGGAATCTGCGTGGATCAACAAATTTCCACCCACCCAGCGTTCCCCCGGGTATCCCGATAAAAATGGTACCTCAGTTGCCTGGGTCTGCCTGGTGGCTGCGACAGGAAACAGCGTAAAACGCAACGTGGTCGCAGCTCAATTTCGCAGTGAAATTGTGCCCTTTTTTGGCAAAGAGCCTACCTTTTGTTTTTGAACCCTAGCTCTGCCGGCACCTAGGTAAACCTAGCAAACCTATACATTTCTGAAAACTAGACACCCAGGGGATTTTAAGATGGGGTAACTCGACTGTCTACCACCAGGTTCTGTTACCCAGAATCCCTTGCAAAGCTTAGAAATTGTCAAAAAAAACGCATTTCCCTCACATTTCTGTGGTGGAAAGTTCTGGAATCTGCGTGGATCAACAAATTTCCAACCACTCAGTGTTTCCCCGGGTCTCCCGAAAAAAAGGTACCTCACTTGTCTGGGTCTGCCTAGTGGCTGCGACAGGAAACAGCGCAAAACGCAACGTGGTCGCACCTCAATTTCGCAGTGAAATTGTGCCCTTTTTTGGCAAAGAGCCTACCTTTTGTTTTTGAACCCTAGCTCTGCCGGCACCTAGGGAAACCTAGCAAACCTATACATTTTTGAAAACTAGACACCCAGGGGAATTCAGGATGGGGTGACTCGACTGCCTACCACCAGGTTCTGTTACCCAGAATCCCCTGCAAAGCTAAGAAATTGACAAAAAAAAATGCATTTTCCTCACAATTCTGTGGTGAAAAGTTCTGGAATCTGCGTGGATCAACAAATTTCCACCCACCCAGCGTTCCCCCGGGTCTCCCAAAAAAATGGTACCTCACTTGCCTGCGTCTGTCAAGTGGCTGCGACAGGAAACAGCGCAAAACGCAACGTGGTCGCACCTCAATTTCGCAGTGAAATTGTGCCCTTTTTCGGCAAACAGCCTACCTTTTGTTTTTTAACCCTAGCTCTGCCGGCACCTAGGGAAACCTAGCAAACCTATACATTTTTGAAAACTAGACACCCAGGGGAATTCAGTATGGGGTGACTCGACTGCCTACCACCAGGTTCTGTTACCCAGAATCCTTTGCAAAACTAAGAAATTGACAAAAAAACGCATTTTCCTCACAATTCTGTGGTGTAAAGTTCTGGAATCTGCGTGGATCAACAAATTTCCACCCACCCAATATTCCCCCGGGTCTCCCAAAAAAAATGGTACCTCACTTGCCTGGGTCTGCCTAGTGGCTGCGACAGGAAACAGTGCAAAATGCAACGTGGTCGCATCTCGATTTCGCAGTGAAATTGTGCCCTTTTTTGGCAAAGAGCCTATGTTTTGTTTTTGAACCCTAGCTCTGCCGGCACCTAGGGAAATCTAGCAAACCTATACATTTTTGAAAACTAGACACACAGGGGAATTCAGGATGGGGTGACTCGACTGCCTTCCACCAGGTTCTGTTATGCAGAATCCCTTGCAAAGCTAAAAAATTGACAAACAAAAATGCATTTCCCTCATATTTCTGTGGTGGAAAGTTCTGGAATCTGCGTGGATCAACAAATTTCCACCCACCCAGCGTTCCCCGGGTACCCGATAAAAATGGTACCTCAGTTGCCTGGGTCTGCCTAGTGGCTGCGACAGGAAACAGCGTAAAACGCAACGTGGTCGCACCTCAATTTCGCAGTGAAATCGTGCCCTTTTTTGGCAAAGAGCCTACCTTTTGTTTTTGAACCCTAGCTCTGCCGGCACCTAGGTAAACCTAGCAAACCTATACATTTCTGAAAACTAGACTCCCAGGGGAATTCAGGATGGGGTAACTCGACTGTCTACCACCAGGTTCTGTTACCCAGAATCCCTTGCAAAGCTAAAAAATTGACAAATAAAATGCATTTCCCTCACATTTCTGTGGTGGAAAGTTCTGAAATCTGCGTGGATCAACAAATTTCCACCCACCCAGCATTCCCCCCGGTCTCCTGATACAAATGGTACCTCACTTGCCTGGGTCTGCCTAGTGGCTGCGACAGGAAACAGCGCAAAACGCAACGTGGTCCCACCTCAATTTCGCAGTGAAATCGTGCCCTTTTTTGGCAAAGAGCCTACCTTTTGTTTTTGACCCCTAGCTCTGCCGGCACCTAGGGAAACCTAGCAAACCTATACATTTTTGGAAACTAGACACACAGGGGAATTCAGGAGGGGGTGACTCGACTGCCTACCACCAGGTTCTGTTACCCAGAATCCCTTGCAAAGCTAAGAAATTGACAAAAAAAATGCATTGTCCTCACAATTCTGTGGTGGAAAGTTCTGGAATCTGCGTGGATCAACAAATTTCCACCCACCCAGCGTTCCCCCGGGTCTCCCAAAAAAATGGTACCTCACTTGCCTGGGTCTGCCTAGTGGCTGCAACAGGAAACAGCGCAAAACGCAACGTGGTCGCACCTCAATTTCTAGGTGAAATTGTGCCCTTTTTCGGCAAACAGCCTACCTTTTGTTTTTGAACCCTAGCTCTGCCGGCACCTAGGGAAACCTAGCAAACCTATACTTTTCTGAAAACTAGACACCCAGGGGAATTCAGGATGGGGTAACTCGACTGTCTACCACCAGGTTCTGTTACCCAGAATCCCTTGCAAAGCTTGGAAATTGTCAAAAAAAAACGCATTTCCCTCACATTTCTGTGGTGGAAAGTTCTGGAATCTGCGTGGATCAACAAATTTCCACCCACCCAATGTTTCCCCGGGTCTCCCAAAAAAAATGGTACCTCACTTGCCTGGGTCTGCCTAGTGGCTGCGACAGGAAACAGTGCAAAATGCAACGTGGTCGCATCTCAATTTCGCAGTGAAATTGTGCCCTTTTTTGGCAAAGAGCCTACGTTTTGTTTTTGAACCCTAGCTCTGCCGGCACCTAGGGAAACCTAGCAAACCTATACATTTTTGAAAACTAGACACACAGGGGAATTCAGGATGGGGTGACTCGACTGCCTACTACCAGGTTCTGTTATGCAGAATCCCTTGCAAAGCTAAATAATTGACAAACAAAAATGCATTTCCCTCATATTTCTGTGGTGGAAAGTTCTGGAATCTGCGTGGATCAACAAATTTCCACCCACCCAGCGTTCCCCTGGGTATCCCGATAAAAATGGTACCTCAGTTGCCTGGGTCTGCCTAGTGGCTGCGACAGGAAACAGCGCAAAACGCAACGTGGTCCCACCTCAATTTCGCAGTGAAATCGTGCCCTTTTTTGGCAAAGAGCCTACCTTTTGTTTTTGACCCCTAGCTCTGCCGGCACCTAGGAAAACCTAGCAAACCTATACATTTTTGAAAACTAGACACACAGGGGAATTCAGGATGGGGTGACTCGACTGCCTTCCACCAGGTTCTGTTATGCAGAATCCCTTGCAAAGCTAAATAATTGACAAACAAAAATGCATTTCCCTCATATTTCTGTGGTGGAAAGTTCTGGAATCTGCGTGGATCAACAAATTTCCACCCACCCAGCGTTCCCCTGGGTATCCCGATAAAAATGGTACCTCAGTTGCCTGGGTCTGCCTAGTGGCTGCGACAGGAAACAGCGTAAAACGCAACGTGGTCGCAGCTCAATTTCGCAGTGAAATTGTGCCCTTTTTTGGCAAAGAGCCTACCTTTTGTTTTTGAACCCTAGCTCTGCCGGCACCTAGGTAAACCTAGCAAACCTATACATTTCTGAAAACTAGACACCCAGGGGAATTTAGGATGGGGTAACTCGACTGTCTACCACCAGGTTCTGTTACCCAGAATCCCTTGCAAAGCTTAGAAATTGTAAAAAAAAACGCATTTCCCTCACATTTCTGTGGTGGAAAGTTCTGGAATCTGCGTGGATCAACAAATTTCCAACCACTCAGTGTTTCCCCGGGTCTCCCGAAAAAAAGGTACCTCACTTGCCTGGGTCTGCCTAGTGGCTGCGACAGGAAACAGCGCAAAATGCAACGTGGTCGCACCTCAATTTCGCAGTGAAATTGTGCCCTTTTTTGGCAAAGAGCCTACCTTTTGTCTTTGAACCCTAGCTCTGCCAGCACCTAGGAAAACCTAGCAAACCTATACATTTTTGAAAACTAGACACCCAGGGGAATTCAGGATGGGGTGACTCGACTGCCTACCACCAGGTTCTGTTACCCAGAATCCCCTGCAAAGCTAAGAAATTGACAAAAAAAATGCATTTTCCTCACAATTCTGTGGTGAAAAGTTCTGGAATCTGCGTGGATAAACAAATTTCCAGCCACCCAGCGTTCCCCCGGGTCTCCCAAAAAAAATGGTACCGCACTTGCCTGGGTCTGACTAGTGGCTGCGACAGGAAACAGCGCAAGACGCAACGTGGTCGCACCTCAATTTCACAGTGAAATCGTGCCCTTTTATAGCAAAGAGCCTACCTTTTGTTTTTGAACCCTAGCTCTGCCGGCACCTAGGTAAACCTAGCAAACATATACATTTTTGAAAACTAGACACCCAGGGAAATTCAGGATGGGGTAACTCGACTGCCTACCACCAGGTTCTGTTACCCAGAATCCCTTGCAAAGCTAAAAAATTGACAAATAAAATGCATTTCCCTCACATTTCTGTGGTGGAAAGTTCTGAAATCTGCGTGGATCAACAAATTTCCACCCACCCAGCGTTCCCCCCGGTCTCCCGATACAAATGGTACCTCACTTGCCTGGGTCTGCCTAGTGGCTGCGACAGGAAACAGCGCAAAACGCAACGTGGTCCCACCTCAATTTCGCAGTGAAATTGTGCCCTTTTTTGGCAAAGAGCCTACCTTTTGTTTTTGAACGCTAGCTCTGCCGGCACCTAGGGAAACCTAGCAGACCTATACATGTTTGAAAACTAGACACCCAGGGGAATTCAGGATGGGGTGATTCGACTGCCTTCCACCAGGTTCTGTTACCCAGAATCCCTTGCAAAGCTAAAAAATAGACAAAAAATGCATTTCGCTCACATTTCTGTGGTGGAAAGTTCGGGAATCTGCGTGGGTCAACAAATTTCCACCCACCCAGCGTTTCCCCAGGTCTCCCGATAAAATTGGTATCTCACTTGCCTGGGTCTGCCTAGTGGCTGCGACAGGAAACAGCGCAAAACGCAACGTGGTCGCAACTCAATTTTGCAGTGAAATCGTGCCCTTTTTTGGCAAAGAGCCTACCTTTTGTTTTTGAACCCTAGCTTTGCCGGCACCTAGCGAAACCTAGCAAACCTATACATTTTTGAAAACTAGACACCCATTTTCCTGATAGTTCTGTGGTGGAAAGTTCTGGAATCTGCGTGGATCAACAAATTTCCACCCACCCAGCGTTCCCCCCGGTCTCCCGATACAAATGGTACCTCACTTGCCTGGGTCTGCCTAGTGGCTGCGACAGGAAACAGCGCAAAACGCAACGTGGTCCCACCTCAATTTCGCAGTGAAATCGTGCCCTTTTTTGGCAAAGAGCCTACCTTTTGTTTTTGAACCCTAGCTCTGCCGGCACCTAGGGAAACCTAGCAGACCTATACATGTTTGAAAACTAGACACCCAGGGGAATTCAGGATGGGGTGACTCGACTGCCTTCCACCAGGTTCTGTTACCCAGAATCCCTTGCAAAGCTAAAAAATAGACAAAAATGCATTTCGCTCACATTTCTGTGGTGGAAAGTTCGGGAATCTGCGTGGGTCAACAAATTTCCACCCACCCAGCGTTTCCCCAGGTCTCCCGATAAAATTGGTATCTCACTTGCCTGGGTCTGCCTAGTGGCTGCGACAGGAAACAGCGCAAAACGCAACGTGGTCGCAACTCAATTTTGCAGTGAAATCGTGCCCTTTTTTGGCAAAGAGCCTACCTTTTGTTTTTGAACCCTAGCTTTGCCGGCACCTAGCGAAACCTAGCAAACCTATACATTTTTGAAAACTAGACACCCATTTTCCTGATAGTTCTGTGGTGGAAAGTTCTGGAATCTGCGTGGATCAACAAATTTCCACATACCCAGCGTTTCCCCAGGTCTCCCGATAAAAATGGTACCTCACTTGCGTGGGTAGGCATAGTGGCTGCAACAGGAAAAGGTCCAAATCGTACGGTAGGGAATTGAAAATAACCTATAGCAAAACTACCTTCTGTTTTTGGGGGGGCACCTAAGTTTTTGGCCCGGGGCTTGGCAGCCATCTTTGGAAACTACCAAACCCAAACAGTTCTGAAAACTAGACACCCGGGGGAGTCCAGGGAGGTATGGCATGCGTGAGCCCCCCAATGTCTTCCTACCCAGAAATCCCTGCAAACCTTAAATTTAGGTTAAAAAAAAACTTTTCCGTACATTTTTGCATGGGATCACTGTGGCGGTAAAAATGTCCTACAGCCCAGTGTTCCCCTTATTCTCCCGAGTAAAATGGGTAGGAAAACATTGGGAGACCCACGCATGCCATACATCCCTGGACTCCCCCGGGTGTCTAGTTTTCAGAACAGTTTGGGTATGGTAGTTTCCAAAGATGCCCGCCGAGCCCTGGGCCAAAAACTCATGGGAACCCTCTTGCAAAACCAAATTGTTTTGAATGAATTAAGTTTTCAATTTGAGAGCGTGCAATTCTTTGGACAATATTGCAAGGAAATTGTGACAGACATTTTCAAATTTGCAGGAGATTGTGGATAAAAAAAAACAATAGAATACACCAGAAAGACATGACCATATACTCCCATGGTTTAACAATAATATCTAAATTTAGTAAGTTATTTATAGCTATAATGTACACCTTAACAGAGTTACTCAAAAGTCAAACATTCAAGCACGGCTATCTATTCCTCAAAGACACACACATACAGGTTGGATTTGGCACGAGGGCGAGTGATGGTTCAGTACATTCAATTTTATTAACAAGATATTTCAGAAAAATGAAATGCTCTGTCAATAAATAAATGCATAAAAACCGAACCAGTGACTCGCAACTCGTGAGCTGTAAAGCCACGAAAAGGCACCAACCGTTTTACAGGCCATTCACGCACCTTTCATACCTGATACACACCAGACCATTGACACCATCCGGAAGGAAAAGCAAAACATTACAACATTCACAAAAAGGGACAAGGTACACCCTACTTCAGAAAGAGAAAAAAGACAAATATTACTACACTGCGATCTAAACAGCAAGCACACACACATACTGGTTGGATTTGGCACGAGGGTGAGTGATGATTCAGTACATACAATTGTATTCGCAAGTAATTTCACAAAAATGAAATACACTGCGTATAATTGAAAGTATGATAAACTGAACCACTGACTCACAGCTCGTGAGCTGTAAAGCCACGTCAAGGCACCAACCTCTTTACAGGCCATTCATACACCTTTCGTACGTGTGACACATACAAAACATTCACACCGCCAGCCGCGGACCCATCACATTACAACACTCACACCAGCAGACAGCGCTATTCAAGGGCCCATCACTTTCACACGCCCACATTTCTGACACTGCAACCACACAAAATGATGGACTGTGTGGAGAGTCACTCAACTAGCAGTGTGTGTAGTGACCAACAGAAAGTAACTACTCACACACCGCCAGCCGAGCACCAGTCCACCCACACCATCATCCAAGCACCAGACCATGCACACCACCAGCCAAACACCACTCAGCGCACACCGACAGCCAAGTACCACTCCACACACACCACCAGCCAAGCACCACTCCACACACATGGCCAGCCAAGCACCACTTCGTGCACAGACAGCCAAGTACCACTCCACGCACACCACCAGCCAAGCGCCACTCCACACACACCGCCAGCCAAACACCACACTGTGCACAGACAGCCAAGTACCCTTCCACGCACACCATCCAGCCAAGCGCCACTCCACACACACCGCCAGCCAAGCACCACTCTGTGCACAGACAGCGAAGTACCACTCCACGCACACCATCCAGCCAAGCGCCACTCCACACACACCACCAGCCAAGCATCACTCCACACACACCACCAGCCAAGCACCACTCCAGGCACACCGCAAGCCAGGCGCCACTCCACACACACCGCCAGCCAAGCACCACTCCGTGCACAGACAGCCAAACACCACTCAGCGCACACCGACAGCCAAGCGCCACTCCACACACACCGCCAGCCAAGCACCACTCCGTGCACAGACAGCCAAGTACCACTCCACGCACACCATCCAGCCAAGTGCCACTCCACACACACCGCCAGCCAAGCACCACTCCGTGCACAGACAGCCAAGTACCACTCCACGCACACCATCCAGCCAAGCGCCACTCCACACACACCGCCAGCCAAGCACCACTCCACACACACCACCAGCCAAGCACCACTCCACACACACCACCAGCCAAGCGCCAGTCCACGCAGCCCGTCAGCCAACCACCAGCACCTAACCATGCATTCCGCCAGCCAAACAAAAATCCACACACACCACCCGTAAAACACCAATCCATGCACTCTGACAGCCAGGCACCAGTCCACGCACACCACCAGCCAAGCGCCAATCCACGCACACCGCCATCCAAGCACCAGCCTTCACACACCACAATCACATTTAGAATTCTTTTTTTCAAAATAACACTAAACAAATGGAAATACCTACAAATCAGCTAACACAAATTCTAAAACTAAACACATTGCACTAATGCCAATCCTTGAAACAAACTAAAAAAAATTACAGAATACAGACCAGGCAATTCAGTTTACAGCTCATTAAAACTCCCAAAACTTATTTTGCGTGTGGTACGATTTAAAACAAGCTGACACACACAATCCAGGCTTAGAAGGACAGTCAGGGCAGTACATACGAGACTCCTTTCGCACGCCTCTTCGCCAACAGACTCTGCATCTTCTAGTCGGAAAGTCTCTTGCTGAAGTGGGAGGAATGTATTCAGGAAAGTGGCGATCTTTCAATCTAGCCACATCCTCCACCACTCCAAATCTAGGAACACTTGCCTGCTCCACTAGTACAAGGCTGCCTAATATAGACTCCTGAAACTTAACAAAAGGCATCTTGGACTCAGGACAAGACTTCTGGAACATAACAAAAGCATTAAAGGATGCCAAGTGGAAAAGATGGATAGCCAACTTCTTGTACCAAATGTAAGCCTTTCGAAGAGCAGCATAAGGTTCCAACCTCTGATCTACTCTGTCAACACCACCCATGTACTTATTGTAAGCTAAAATGCACACAGGTTTGTGCACTTCAGCACCCTGGCTCCAAACAGGCACAGGTACAGTACTTTCATCATGGATAGCAGTCAGCATGTACACATCTCTCTTGTCTGAAAACTTCACAGCTAGAAGCTCCCCACATCGCAATGCACTAGACTGTCCCCGCACAAGCCTTTTGCAAACAAGTTCCTTTGGGAAGCCTTTACGGTTACAGCGCATTGTGCCACAAGCAACAGTGCCCACTTTGGCCAACTCCTTGAACAACCGCACACCAGTGTAGAAGTTATCTACATATAAATGGTGGCCTTTGTTAAATAATACTCGACCTAGTTCCCACACAATTTTCTCAGTCACTCCAAAAGAGGAAGGACAACCAGGAGGGTTAATGCTGGACTCCTTACCAGTGTACACCCTGCGATTGTAGACATATCCAGTCTCACTGTCACACAGCATATACAGTTTGATTCCATAGCGTGCCCTCTTACTAGGAATGTATTGCCTAACAACCAAGCGGCCCTTGAACAATAGCAAAGACTCATCCACTGCAATTTCTTTACCAGGAGCAAAGATCTCAGAAAAACGATCAACAAAGTGATCAAGGACAGGCCGAATTTTAAACAGACGGTCAAAATCGGGGTGATCGCGTGGCAACGCTAAACCATTATCAACGAAATGCATCATCCGCAGAAGAAGCATATACCGATCACGACTTATGACTGCTGGAAATATAGCTGTTGCCATCAAGGGACTAGTGGACCAATATGAAGACATTGATGGCTTCCTTAGCAAGCCCATCAAAAAAGTTAATCCCAAAAACTTCTTCATCTCTTCAACATTTGCCTCTTGCTGCACTACACCAACAGGAAGACTAACAGCACCAGATGCCTCTTGGCGCACCACAGCAATGTGAAGCCTTTTGGGCGCAGGCTGCAGCCCACATGCCTCTTGCCGACGTAAAAAGAAAGGAAACCTTGCGGCCCTAGGCATAATCACAGATGCCTCTTGGCCCACTACCGGCACATCAATGTCCTCCTCTACCATAGGCACTTCATCAGCACTAGAAGAAGATTCATCATCCGATGATTCCATGCGAAGAGAAAACTCACTGCCTGAATCTTCTGCCCCTACCTCTGGGTCCGAATCGGACTCAGTCTCTGAACCATGGTCAGAGGAAGACAAAAAGCAAATCAAGAACCTGCTGAGCAGTAATCCTGCGACTAGCCATTATCCTTACAAAGCAAGAAGACTGCACACACAAGTGAACAATAACCTACACTGTGCAAAGTAAGAAGTAAACAAGGTAAGGCTTTCACACAAAGATCTATACAATCCAAAACAATTTCACTTTTACAAAATATAGCTACACTCACCAGCACCTACTCTGCTGAGACACAGCAAAAAGAAATGATATCCCACTAGAAATAGAAAAAAAATTACACATTAAAAAACAAAGTGCACATCAAGCACTAATGCAGAAAAAAAAACACAGAGCCACACAAACTGCTATAAGTACACCTTTTTCAAAAAGACAATCATCTAGGGAAAGTAGTACAAAATACATTCACTTACCAAGCACATGCAACTACACAAGCTGCAAAACCAGCAATAACAGAACCGCAACCTACAACAATCCAAACAGCAAAAGCCTGGAACAAGACAAAAATAGAGAAGAAAAAAAAATTACTACCACATTTCACAAACAATATAACAATTAAAAAAACAACACACAAATTTGCCCCCCAAATTTACATTCGCCCAGATGGGCCATCAAATAGGGCTTAGACCAATTAGGATTAGGTGAGGGTTTCAATCAAGACACTGGTTAATTTTTTTAACGTTTTTTACTGCCTGATGCCTTTAGTGCCAGTCGGTCTTTTTGGTCCTAACAATACCCCCCTCACACGGGGGCAGTAAGAACAAAAAAAGACCAACTGGCACCAAGGGAGGCGGGCAGTAAAAAAAAAATATATATATAACCAACATTGGAAGCAAGCCTTGCCCAAGGGCTCACTTCCACACCCTACAAAACTCAATTCCTAGGGCCTAGTGGGCCAAAAAACTGAAAAGAAAAGGGCCAATTCGCCCCCAGGGGGGTGGGGGTGAAGCAGAAAAACAAACCTAAAACAAGTTCCCTCTAAGAAGCAAACCTTGCCCAAGGGGTAGCCGCCATTACAAAAAACACAATCCCTGGTGCCTAGTGGCAGAAAAGGGCAAAAAAACTGGCCTATTTGCCCCCGGGGGGGGCACAAAATATACGTAAAAAATTAAGCCCCCTCCAGGAAGTGACCATTGCACAAGGGGTCAATACTAACCTTGCAACAAAAAAAAAAGCATGTGCTAGTGGCGAATTTCTGCCCCCCCCCCCCCCCTGGAGGCAAAACGGCCCAAAAAATGGGCCGATTTGCCCCCGGGGGGGGAGGGCAGAAAATCAAAAAGAAATTCACAGCCCACCTGGAAGCGACCCTTGCCCAAGGGGTTGCTTCCCCTAAATTTAAATTCCCTGGTGGTAGTGGGGATTTTCTGCCCCCCCCCCCCCCCCCCCCGGGAGCAAAACGGCCAAAAAAATGGGCTGATTTGCCCCCAGGGGGGACAGAAAATCATGATCATAAATTAGGCCACCAGTAAGCGACCCTTACCCAAGGGGTCGCTTCCAAAATAAAAACATTGCCCCCCCAAAAAAACCCTGGTGCTAGTGGAGAATTTCTGCCCCCCCACCTCCGGGGCAAAACGGCCACAAAAAAAAAGGCCGATTTGCTCCCAGGGGGGGCAGAAAAACGAAAATATATTCACAGGCCACCTGGAAGCGATCCTTGCCCAAGGGGTCGCTTCCTGTAAACTAAATTTAAATCCCTGGTGCTAGTAGTGGGCATTTCCGCGACGCTGTGCGCGATCGTGAGGCAGAAATGCCCTGCAAAGAGACATCAGGGGAGAGGAAAATCTCTTTCCTCTCCCCTGATGCCTCTTTGCGGCCCCAAACCACCCTAGACACGAGAAACTCACCTTTCTCCTTGGCGCGCAGGAAGCAAATGGCTTCCCGAGCGCCTGCGAATCCCTGATGATGTCAGCGCGCGCTGTGCGGGGATGTGCCATTTTAATCCTAGTGTCCTCCTAATCTAACACTAAAATACAGTTTGTGGCAGCCACTGTTACCACAATAAACCCAGGCACAGAGTTCTGATAACACAAAGGCGGAGTACTTAAACATCCAGACAGTGGATCCATAGGAATTGTCTTGGCATTATGTTCTCTTCCCTTTCAAGTGTGCTCAAAGAGGTATATGTAGACCCAGTGTTGGACTTGGGCATCTCTGCAGGGTCCTCCCTAAACATTTTGTCTTCACCCTCCAGCTTTCTGAACCTGTTTATGTTGACTTGACCACTGCTAACCAGTTGCAAAGTGCCTGTGCTCTCTCCTTTAAACATAGTAAAATTTGCTTAACCAAACTATCACATTTAATTTATGTGTAAGTTCCTCTTAAAATGGTACTACGTGTATCCCGGCCTGTAAATTAAATGCCACTAGTGGGCCTGCAATACTGATTGTGGCAAACACTTAAGTAGCCATTTTAAACATGTCTTAGGCCCTTGTGTGAAGTTTTAAGCTATCAGTTCGACCTGGCAAAATAAACCACCTTCCTTTTTATTAATAAATATGTCACCCTTAGGGTACGCCTCAAATAGCCCTATGGGCAGGGTGCAGTGTATTTAATAAGTGGGACGTACACTTTTCATTTCTACATGTCCAGATAGTAAAAAAAAATCTTATATTAATTTGTCACATGACTAGATGTAGCTGGCAGTTGGCCTTTGTGTGCTGCTCCCAGACCGTGAGACAAAGGGGGAATAGGTGTTGGCAGGATGGGCCATCTTTGACTCAGTGAGGGGGAGGAGCTGTCTCCTACCACACTTACATATCAAAAAGGCTCTGCCTGAGCACACTCACAAAGGGTTTGACACTAGTCTTTTGTGACCCCAGACTAGCTGGGGCCAAGGCAGGGAGGCAGGATGCTTCAAGCACCTCTGAGGGGATTGGACGCCTCTAGAAACTTCTAATTCAAAGTGGGCCTCTGGTATAAATAATTGCCCCTCAGACCCAACTTTTCAGTACATTGCTGGACCTGTGAAAGAATCAGAAGGACTGCTGTACTGATTTGCTGCATTGCTGCCTGAGTGCGAAGGACTTGACTTGCACCTTGAACCCAGGACCACCAGAGTGACTCCAAGAACTAGGTGGCTGAGCTCCTTACCAGAGTGTCAGGGACAGGAACGGCTCCAACCGCCTTGAACCCAGCCCCTGGACTCTGTTGTCTGTTAGCTTGCCTTCCAAGTGGTGACCAGTCCCGTACTGGCCATAGCGGGCACCTGGCAATCCCCGGTGCTCCGCACGGGTGGGGGCCAGATTTTGTACAGGGGCCGTTTTTGCAGCATAGCTGCAAAATCGTCCCTGCAACAAAATCGGCTGAAAACCGGCCCTAGCAAAGCGCTCAGCGGCACCTCCAACCCCCCAAGTGGGGAGGTGGGGGGGGGGCCGAGCACTTTGCCAGTGCCGGTTTTGGTTCCCAGTCCAGCCCTAGTGGTGACACCCCAGTCCTGGACCCTTGGAAGTGGGTGCGGAGGTGTTCTGCCAGCCGAGCCTTGGCCCTGTTGGGAGAACTGATGCAGTACAACGCATCTCTTTGCAGCCATATTTGAACCACCATTTCGTGATGCATCCCCAAAGCAGGACCTCGCATCAGAGACACATCTTTCTCTAAACCGCCACTGCACAATGCACCCTCAACGCAGGTCTTGGCATCGCAAGCTTCTCTTTGACAGCATCTTCAACAATGACGCAGGGCTCTGCATCGTAACACTGCTGCTTCCTGTGAACCCTTGCTGCATGATGCATCCTCAACTCGGGATCTCTACATGCTCCACAAACCAGGATTTAGGGTATTTTGTTCCGCAGGCCTACCTTGGTACTTGTATCATGCGAGACCACATAACCACAGTTGGCACTTTGTGATTCTAGGCACTATTTTCACTTAAAACTTTGAAATTGCATATCTTGGGTTCTAGTGATTGGATTTTGGTTGTTTTGGTCTGACATAATTTATTCAATTTTACTCTATATTTCTAACATGGTGTGTGGTGTGTTTTCACTTTATTACTGTTTGAAGGGCTGAATAAATACTCCACACATTGCCTCTAAGTTAAGCCTGTTTCCTTTTGTGCCGGGATACTTGAGGGTTAAGCCGAAGTTAGTTTGGAGTTTGCTTGTGTTTTACCCTGACAATAATTCTGGGTGCTGCTTCACTAATGGTTCTCTACCTTCAACCGGTAGCCCAATTTCCTACACCTAGCAAACCTTTCAAGTACGATTTGACACTGAAGCAGGATTTGACATAGTATCAAAAAGGATGCCCACAACCCTCACCCTGTATATTCTGCCGAGTTCATCTTTGGGCATTCCAGACAGCCTATTGTTTACTCCAGAGAGGTATTTCATGCATATTAACACCTATTCAAGGTTACTTAATGGCTGGGAGATGGTGGAGGCTTATGTTAACTAGCCTTCTGACTGTTCAGGCAGGTAAAGGGTAATTTTCTTAAAGTTACTTTCTTTTAATATTAATTAACAATCCAAATTCTCTATTGAATTATATTGTAACAAACTATTAAAAAAAGGTGTTCAATTATTTTTCTAGCTAGTCCTTTTCACAAGACACAGTATTAGTATTTAATATTCACTCTATGGGCCGGCCAGCCTTCATATAGTGAAAATAGATTTTGGGGGGCCTAGTCACTGTAAGATATGCTAATATTAAATGTTGTCATGTCCTACTTTTAAATACCATAGACCCTGTCTTCGGGTATACAAGTCTTACATCAGGTTGCCTTACTAATATTTAAAAGGAAGGGTTTTACCTATCAAAAGAGATCTACTTTGACCGGTCAGCGTTGTATGTTCTGTGCAATTACAGTTGGGCTATATGGTTAGTCTGTAACCATGTTTACAATTCCACTATAGTGGATGGCACAATAAGTGCTGCAGTGCACTAGTGGCGTTTAATTTCCAGGCCCTAGGTTCATTTTGTACCGTATGCTAGGGATGTTAGAAATTGTGTTACTGGTTGACTGGGGTTTGAACCTTGCTCATGCAGCAATCTCAATCCTACTCAGGGTAAAGCAAACGCAAACCCCAAATTAATCTCTGCTCACCCTCTGGTAGCGTAGCAGTCAGGCTAAACGTAGAGGTAAATTGTTTGTGCAACGCTTCAACCAGTAAAACAGTGAAAACACCACTCCAAAAGATCACACACCAAGGGGAAACATCCTTTACAATGCGGTCAGTACACCGCAGTGCTGTTACATCGCGGTTGTTACAACGACCGCATGTAACAACGCTATGCCTTTACAACGCAAGTCTTTACATCGACTTGCGCTAGATGGCGTGCTAACATTAAAAATAGTGTAGTTTACTATCCCAACACCTTCCCTACTGATGAGTGGACTGGAGTTGGAATAGTAAATTACACTTTTTTAATGTTAGCACGCCACCTAGCACAAGTGGATGTAAAGACTTGAGTTGTAAAGGCATAGCGTTGTAACATGCAGTTGTTGTAACGACTGCAATGTAACAGCACGCGTTGTAATAACACGCGTTGTTGCATCCTACATCCCACACCAAGTTACACAAATAGAGCAAAATATAATAAATAACACAAAACAAAATGGCAAAAACCAAATCAGTAGAACCAGTGTTCTGAATTTTTAAAGAATAAGCTGCAATATAGCACGTAAAAGCATAATGCACCAACCCTATCTATTGGTCGTACGGAACTGGATCAAATTCAAATGTTCAGGCCGCCTAGGTTAGATACAATCCCAGATTAGTTCTGCTGAAGAACTATCTCAAGTTTTGTGCCAAGAGTCCAGTTCCCTTTTAAGAAGATTGTCGGGAGCAACGGGTGTATCACTGGTAGTGGTCGGCATGAAGACTAGGCCGGGCATCATGAACAGGCGGGCTGGTGGTTAATGTTTGCGGTCGACATGGGCTATTGATGCATGCTCTGTGAAGAGGCGAACTGATTTGCACGGTTCCATGCTTACGGGCCATTCTTGATTGCGCAGAGATCAAAGGCATGAATTTAAGAACTCGAGAGCCACGCCATGGGGCGCAGGACCTGTGAGGCGCCACATGCGGGTCATTAACTCACTGAAGATGTGTCCAGGAGTTGTGGGGAGCCTGTTTTGTCCCTAAGTATGAGATATGGAGGCCAGCAGACAAGCCCTCTGAGTCACTCTGGGTTCCTGGGCTCAAGATTGAGCTGCAGGTCTAGTTCTTCTTCCTGAGACAAGAGGGTAGCAGGTCAGTACAGCAAGGCAGCAGCTCCTTTAGAGTATCAGTCCAGCAGAGTGACAGTCCTTCAGCACCACATAGTAGTCCATCTTCCTGGCAGAGTATCCACAGGTCCAGAAGTGTTGGTATCTGAGGTTGTCCATTTATACACTTATGTCCTGGTTCTGGAAGGTGGGAGAAGCTTCTAGACAGTGTCTTTGAAGTGCATGGAATTCCCTGCCTCCCCTACCCTGGCTCCAAGCTGGCTGAAGTGAAAATGCAGGGTGGTTAGACCCTATGTGTGGACACAGCCTACTCATTGTAAGTGAGGCTGGGGCCAGCTCCTCCTCTCATCCTGTCAGTGATGGCCCATCCAGTCACACCTAAGCTCCCATTGTGTTTAGCTGTCCAGGATAAATACACAAAGTCCAACTGCCAACTGCATCCAGTCATGTGACCAGAGACAGGCTGCAGCCACCAAAAAGCTAAGGAAGAAATATGTTGACTTTCTAAATGAGGCTTTTTGAGAATTGTAATTTAAAATCTGACTTCACCATGTTGGGACACCAAACATGAACCAGGTATGTCTTCCCATGCATGTCCCAGGAAATAGGCTCAAGCAGTCAGGGATGTTAAAATCTGGATTGTGGCGTAAACATTATCGGCGCCATCATGTCCTTTTCGGATCCATACGTGCACGTAAGTGGCAGCCATTTTGTGAGCCATGGCCTCTCTGCCCACTGCCAATAGCCTGCGCGTCTCTCCCCCTCACTCCCCGGCCTCGCAAGCACCCCCCCGCGCCCCGACAGCCCCCGGTCTCTCCTGCTTGGGTCATAAACGCACCTCCAGCGCGACCCTGTCCCCGAGCCACATCCCGTGCTGAACCCCCTCACTCTTTCATCTCATTCATAGAACAGGCTCTTCTGATAACCTCTTCCTCCCTGCCCGATTGTCCGGCCTGATCCCAGGCCATCACCTAGCCCTACAGATACGGTTTATTGCCCCCTGCAGTAAGACCTCGCCTCACATCAAAGGAGCGGGGATTAATCAATGCCTTCACACCCCTAGATCTGACCGATCGCCCGCATTCCTGTTCCCAGCGGAATGTCCAGCTGCGCGATAGCCATCATGCTGAGATTTGGGTGGGGACCCCTACTGTAGATATGTGTGAGAACGGGCCTGAACCGGGGATTCCAAAGATGCCTTTCTCGTACTTCAAAGCAATACCACGGATGTCATAAATGTAATAAAGCCATAAACTTGTGTATAAGAGGCCAGGCCTCAGAGATGTGGTTAGAGCACCTCGAGAAGATACCCTGTTGTCTGATTTGACGTGTTCTGCTCCGTCAGAATTAACTCCTGTTTCCTGCCTTCCGTCTCCAGCGCCTGCCTCTTTGTTTGGTAATCTTGAATGGTATGAGAGGCGGCTAACGCCGGGCAAACACTGAAGGGTTCTTGGTCGAATTCGGCCCTACCTTTTCACAGGGACAGACAGGAGAGGATTCCTATAAATGGGTGCTGTTAGCTATTGACGGGGTAGCTTCCATTAAAATCCAAACCGATTACAGGAGGAAAGCCTCAGCCCTGTGGTTCTCAGAGGGACTCCGTCAACCCAACAGATGTTGGAGGATTTTTAAGTGTTTTGCCATAGGGTGGCCACATTCTTTATGGACAAGATGAAGGATGCTGTCTCAGAATTTTGGGAGCCCAAGGATCAGACTGATCTTTCATCTTTGGAACATGATTCCTCTGGGCATACCACAAATGGCATATTGTCCACGTTCTCTCCAATTATTGCTACAAAAATTACAACTATTCTGGGTCAAACTGCATCTGGATCCGAAGATTATCCTTGACCACTTAGGGTTTTGCAACTCTGCCTTTAATTGCAGCATTCTTAGAGAAAGTCTACTCTCAGGTCTTGAAGTCAAGAGTGTAGCCCCAGTGCTGGAAAGAGGCGATTATTATCCCCCTTAAAAAGAAACTGAATGGAAGATTTAAAAAATGTCTGCTCTATTTCTCTGCTGCCTATGCTGATCATGAGTTTTTGGATCCCTGTTAGAATGGCTTTAGGAGAAACCACAGCACCTAATCGGCTTAATCGCGGCTACAGACTCTATTCGCTGACAAGTGGATCAGGGAGGCGTGGCCATTCTGGTTATGCTAGACTTAACTGCAGCCTTCGATACAGTATCTCCATCTCGGCTGGTGCAAAGACTGCGCCAGTTTGGACTGAGGGATTCAGCTTTAAACCTTCTAGAAACTTTTTGGGTGGCTAGGACCCAGGACTAAATCTTCCCTGTGGAGTCCCGCAATGGTCTTCCCTCAGTCCCACCATGTTCAATCTTTATGTGGCTCCTTTGGCAAAACTGGTGCTATCCTTTCGGTTTCAGGTGTTGTTCTATGTGGACGACACCCAAATTATTGTTTACATATCTGATGACTGGGCAGGGGTGGCAGGCAAGTTCAGGTCCTGCATGGCCAAAGTCAGCATTAGAATTAGGGAGAACTGGCTTTAAATGAATGCTGAGAAGACAGAGATTTTAGTCTTTGGATTAGAGAATTCGGTCTGGACTAACCTGTGGTGGCTTGAGACATGCGGTTCATTCCAGTGGCATCCGTTAAAAATCTGGGTGTGATCCTTGATAATACTCCGGCATTTGGCTCTCAGGTCCAAAGAATAGTGAACTCCTGCTTCTAGATTATTAAGAATTTGAAGAAGGTCTTTCCCTTTTTTTTCATAAATATTTTTATTTTGCATTTTCAACCAAAACAAAGCAATACGCATGTCACATTTGGTCACAGTTGTGCGATAACAATTACATATGACCCACATCTTAAGATACATTGCCTTTCCCCCCCTCGGTGTGAGCAAACCTGCAGTTTCCCAACCAGTATCCCCCTCTCAAAAGTCTTTCCCATGTTCCTCATCTGCCTGAGAGACAGGCCAATGGTCTCCTCTTAGGAAGTACTGCCTGGCCCACAAGTTGTAATTGGCTAGTCGACTTCCATCCCTCCATCCTTTCCATAAAAGGTCCTCCATTTTCCCCATACCTTACAAAACCTCCGCGGGCACCCTCTTGCCCTGTATGTAACTCTTTCTGCCGCTATATACAGATCCATCCTCCTCTTCCTTCCCCCAACTGAGGGGGCAACGTCGTCCTCCAGGCGCGGGCCACATCTCGTTTGGCTTCCACCAGTGCCAGTTGTGTGAAAATAAGTTGGGGGCAGCCCAGATCGACATCCCCAAGTATACCCAATAATACAAATTTGGGGTCTAGTGGTAGTGTTTCGCCCAGTACTTTACTCAGTTCACCCAGGACATGAACCCAGTTTGTGTGGATGACGGGGTATTCTTGGAAAATTAAGTTTTGTGGTGATTGTGCTTAATCCATCTTGCCCCGACTACTGTAATGCCCTCTATTTTAATGCCAACCAGTACTTGCACAATACACTGCAGGACATCGAAAATGTGGCTGCTCAGTTGATTGTGGGCATTCCAAAACATCTCTTGGTGAGGGAGGGATTGGTACACTCTATTGGCAACTAGTGATGAAGTGGGTGATTTTTAAGACCCTTTGTTTGGTTTACAAAGCTCTTCACCAGCAGGGCTCTAGCTATCTGAGAACCGCCTTTAATTGGTACTTTCCTAATGGGCAGTTAAGATTAGAAAAACAGAGAAACGTTACTGTCCAGGGTTTCTGGAAGGCCAGATTTGGTGAACGAGAATATTTGGTTGGAGTAGCCAGGTTATGGAACACTCTCCCTGAACATTTTGCTGGCCTCAATTCTTATTCCGTGTTTCGCAGGCACTTGAAAACCTGATCATTTTTGCAACACTAATGCTTCTGCTTACTTCCCCCGTTTAGCTCTTGGCAGTTACAGCACTTTAATGCCTTTTTGATTTTATGTGCTTTACAAATTAAAAATTCAAATTCCCATTTGAAAATTGCACTTATGAAATGTAATAGGGCAACTCCAATGTTATCCTATGGGAGAGATAAGCCTTGCAGTTGTACAAAACGAATTTAAGAGTTTTTCACTACCAGGACATGTAAAACTTAGAAGTACATGTGTCACTTTTTAAATACACTACACCCTGCCCTCTGGGATGGCCAAGGCCAACTCTAGGGGTGACTTATATGTATTAAAAAGTATGGTTTGTACCTAACAAATATTTAATTTTTTTTAGTTTCGAAATAGCAGGTTTTAAGCTCAAATACAGGCTTGGTGAAGTTTAAAGGGCTACTAAAGTGGGTGGCACACTCAGTGCTGCATGTCCACTGTAGTCCTGGGTACATGTATTACCACTTTACCAGGGACGTATAAGTAAATTAAATATGCCAACTGGGGATAAGCCAATATTACAAGGCTTTAAGGAGGGAGCACACGTACTTTAGAACTGGTTAGCAGTGGTAAATTGCTCAGAATCCTAATGTCAGGAAAAACTAGATAAAGAAAAAATGGAGGAGGAAGGAAAAAGGTCAGGGGGAAGACCACCCTAAGGATGACAGGGCTACCATGCGCCCCCCCCCCCCAGTTGAAACTGGGGAGAACTACTCCACCCCCTAGGAGTTCTTATCACTAAGGCTGAAGAACCAGGATAGACTATCATCACTGGTGTGGTCTGACCCAGGACGATGTTCATCATCAAGTTCATTTCCTGTAGGGAGATGGACCAACTCAACAGTTTGGGATTTTCGCCCCTGATCTGCATGAGCCACCTGAGGGACCTGTAGTATGTCTGAACCCGTAAGTAAGTCCCAAACAGGTATGGTCTAAACGTCTTCAGTGCCCAGACCACAGCAAAGGCCTCTCTTTTAATTGCACTCCACCTCTGTTCCCATGGAAGTAACATTGTGCTAATGAAGGCTACCTGTCGGACTAGGCTTTAATCAGTTAACTGTGCTAAAACCACCTTGTCCCATGCTCTGAAGCCTTTGTGTGCCCTGCAAACTCCTTAGAAAAGCTAGGGGCCTTGATTACGAGTGCTGTATACATGGTCTTCTTGAGGGTATTAAAGGCTTTCTTGCAGGCATCTGTCCAGATCACCTGTCTTGGCTGCTTCTTTGAAGTGAGCTCTGTTAAGGGGACAACAATGGTACCATATCCCTTTACAAACCTCTTAGAGTATCCTGTGAGGCCCAGGAAGGCCCTCACCTCAGTCTGTGTTTTAGCTGGTTGACAGGCCAGGAGAGTCTCAATCTTGAAAGAAAAAGGTATGCTGTTCCTAAAGGGGACAAAGGACAAAGGGGAGTAGGTCAGAGAAAAGGAGCCACTACAAGGGGAGTAGTTCCTTTTTTAGAAATGGGACCCTTACACACACTTGCGAGTGTCATGCTTAACCTTCGGGCTTGCTCCTCCTTGGGCCGGCACTGCAATGTCTGACGGGCACCCTCAAGGGGGCTCTTTACTGGAGATATCTTGCCAAAGATGTGATGTGAAGTGCAAGTTTAGGGCCTTTTGTGTGGATTGAGGAAACGTAGGTGTCGATATAGTTATTAGTTACTTTAAAAAGGCTAGGCAAGTCTTAAATCAAATTTTAATACATGAGTATAACTGTCTTATTAAAACAGTGATGTAACCAGTGGGAACAATGATCCCTAGTGACTTATAAGGTCACCATGTTTCATGTTGTCAATTAGTCAAGATGTGACCTAGGGCAATTCTTCAGGACCGTAACATTTATTAATAATCTACACAGTGTCTGGGACCAAGTATGCAACAAGTAGTGTCCAAACACTAATTACCCTATAAGTGTACCTGCAGATTGTAAAATCACTGACCTGGGCGAGGAAGATATGAAAAGAAATCATAAAATATCGCAATACAAAGCAGTCTTGTATAGTACTTGTAGAGGCATGCAATACTAGCATGCGTGAATTCTCGATTAGTAACAATTAGTGATAGGAACCAAGTTAGACAAACATGTGACACATACATAAAAACATATAGGTGGTGGTTTCATACACTGTGGTCAAAAGAGGAAAACACTCACCTAATGTCATCACCTCCTCAAGAGAAACACTGAGAAAAACGCAAAAAATGTTAGTGTGCTGTTGGGAAGTAAAATTGAAATTGAAATTTTGTAAGTGAGCCCAGGGGGAGGAATAATACCCTCCATTCACATGATGGAAAGCCAAAGATCCATTACTCATGTCATCCATTGGAGATCTTCAGCAATGACCTACCCCATCGCATGTGAAGTGGTTAATTGCCGATCAAAGGTTAGCAGTGATGGGCTGGGCATCATGGGCACCATCTTGTAGTGAGTTAGGAGTCCATGTATCACATGGATTGCTGCTAGCAATTAATGTGACAGCGTTGAAAATCGTTGGAGTGTTCCCATTGAATGTGAGCGTGTATGCGCCAATGTGGGAATTCCATTGTGGAAAGGCAGGCAGCATGGCGTGGTTTATTGATGATCAAAGGTCGAATTAAAAGAGGGCCTCTACATCAAGAGTTCCCAGTAAATCAATTAAAATGATTGATGTAAATCAATCGAGACAATTGAATTACTGGTAACTCTTGCTGTAGATGCCCTCTATACTAACATTCCTCAAACTGCCACCCTCAAAGTTGTCAAGAGAGCCCTATTTTCTGTGGACTGGACTGTCGCTACTCCAGTCAGTTTAATTATGGATTGCGCCATCATTGCCCTGACTGAAAACATTTCTCAATTTGGTGAATAAATATACCACCAGACTCGATAGGAAGCACGTTCGCACCTAGTCTGACCTGCCTGCTTTTGTATGGCAGCTTTTAGCAGCTTTTGAGGAGGAAAACATCTTTCATGCTACTAACCACTACAGCACAAATATTACTTTGTGGCAAAGATATATTGCTGACATCCTAATTTTTATGAGATGAGATAGAACCACTTGCAATGATTTTTGTGATTACATTACTTTAATTCCCTCATCCCTTTTCTCTGGATCACTAATTACATGTCTGATGAAAAAATTCCCTTCCTAGACCTTCTAATTCACCTGGGGGAGGATGGCAACTTGACCACGACTACCAAAAAAAAAACACAGATAGTGACATCCTGCTATTTTACGGTAGCCACCACCCCAGGGCACTACCAGACAACCTCCCATATGGACAATTTCTCCAGTTGTGCTGTAATTGTAGCTCTGTTTCTGACTATGGAAAACAAACCCTCACACTCTCTGAAAATCTAATTATTCGAGACTATCCACAACACTGTGTGAGAATGCCAAAAAACGGACTAGAAATAGCAATAGAGAGGCACTAGTGGAAGTACATGCAAAACCTCCAGAAGACACACTCACCTGTGTTACCACATATACAGCTGGCGCTAACAGAATACACAAGATCATAAAGAAGCATTGGAACATTGTCCAGTCTGGGAGTTTAACTATGTCACAACCTAGGTTCACTTTCTAACACCCTTGCGACATAAAAGACATGCTGGAGCACACAAGACCAACAGTATCAGACAGTTCAGACCAAGGGTCCCTGTGGTCCCTGCCCCCTGTGAAAGGCCATCTCCTATGTGGTTCCTGAACTGTTTGTAGCCTGACAACAGCAACAAAAGAAATAAAACTGACAAAAGCGTTCACCTTGACACAAAAGGCACATACCAACTGCAAAACAAAAAAACGCATTTAAACAAGTAAAAGATACATAGGGATTACTATCTGACCTGTCAAGACCTGCATTACTAAGAACTGCAGCAATATCAGGTGTGTTAGACCTGGCACCATTGGCGTGGGTCTCCCTTCCATTTCTTGATTTTGCCTCCTATGTTTTTGCTGTGTGTTGGACTCCGTTTTGCTGGTCTAGATGCTTTGGGCACTTTGCCACTGCTGTGCAGTGCCAAAGTGCAAGTGCTCCCTTTGTAAATTATTGTTATGGATTAGTGGTTGCATGATTAGCATATTTGATTTACTTATCAGACCCTAGTATAGTGCAGTGTGTGTGCCCAGGGCCTGTAAATCAAATGTTGCTAGTGGGCTGCAGCACTGAGTGTGCCATGCACAGAAGCAGCCGTTAAAATGTAACTCTGGCCTGCCATTGCGGAGCCTGTGTGCACTCTGGGACCGCCATGTCAACTTGGCAAGTGCACACACTTGCCAGTCCCCAGATCTTCAGTTTTCTACATGTTAGCCACCTATAAGGTAGGTCCCCAGTACCCCTTGTATGTGGAAGGTAGGACATGCCCTGGTGTGTGTGGCATGTCCTGACAGTGAATTACTGCCAATTTCGTTTTTCACTATTGCAAGGCTACCCGTTCCCATTGGACAGAATGGTGAGTTTGTTTATTTCATCATAATGGGCCTTCGGAACAAGGTAGAAAAATAAAGATTAGTATGCATGAAATCAGAATGTTAAAATGCATCTTTTAGTGAGGGTAATGTTTACATTCTGAGTTTGAAAATACCACTTTTAGAAAGTAGGTATTTTCTTGCCTAACCATGAAGTGTGCCTCTTGTAGGTTTGTGTGTTGAATGTCTGGCTTTTGGATTACAGGGGCTGGAGAGGGGCTGTGGCTGGAGAAGTCTGATGAGTCACCGATGGGCTGAAGAGACCTGGGCAGCATTTAGAGTAAGGGGTGGAGATTTCCTTTTCACCTGAATGGGCCTGGTCTGCCTTCAAAAATGCTGTTTCCTCCTCCTGCCAGAAAGCTGTACCAGTGAGGACAGAACTGCTTTTGGCCAGGTACAGACACTCTCTGCCTTCAGAGAACAAAGTATGTTGGTGTATAAAAAGAGGCCACCACACCCCAGACTTTTAGATCACTTCTGGGAAATCAAGAAGAACCTTTGCCAAGGAGAAGAGCCGGATCAGCTGTGGATGCTGCCCCTTTGCTGTTTCCTTTGTCATCTTGAGGAAGATCTCCAAGGGCTTGAAACTGAGCTTGAAGAGCGAAAGGAAGAAAGAAGCGAAGCAGAGCAGGAGACGTAGGAAGCAGGATCGAGCAACGGGAGAACAGGCCGAACGAAGGAGCGAAGGAGAACGGAGGCCCTCAGAAGGAGGACAGCAACATCTAGAGGACGAAAGAGGCGTCCGAGAGGAAGGCTCCGGGGACGAGGTGGCCGCGACCCAGTCAGCGGGTCACAGCTTTAAGCAACTGCTGCGGGAGACAGGGCACTTGCTGGGAAGGTGGTGGTGGGCACAGATGTCTTTCACAGGGATCTAGGGAGGAACAAGGGAGGAAAGGGAGGGAACAGGACCATTCACCATTCCTCTCTCCCACAAGGAGTTACTACTGGCTCCCCGTCAGAGCCAACACTGGCACCAAGGAACATCCAGAAAAGAAGAAAGGGAACATCACTGTAAACAACGCACAAAGGGGGGTCCAGACACTGGAAGGGGGGAAGACACTGTGGTCAAGAGTAAGGAGGGCAGAGACCAAACACTGATAGCCTCTTCTTGCTCTTTTCCCCAAGGGATGAGTGAGCAAAGAAGGACAGAAGCAGACACAGGCACAGGACAAGAAAGGAAGGCCAAATAAAAATAAAAAAAATGGGGAAAACAAAAGAAGCAACGGCTGTATCAGGACCATGCTCCCGACCTCAGTATTCTAAAAAAAAAAAACGTATTATACACAACCCAGTGGTTTGTGATACTTGGATTGGTGACACGTGGTGTCAGAAGTGGGATTTCCATAATCCCACAAAAGAAGGGAACACGCAAGATGACGCAGACCATCAGCCTGGATGACATGTTGTAGCAAGTGGTGGAAGGACATGGGCACCTCCAGCTGGTTGTGGAGGGACAGACCGCAGAGGCCCAGAAAGACCGGTAACATTTACAAGAGGCCTAACAGGCCCAGGCAGGCCTCATAGCACAGAATTGGGTGGTGCAGGACTCAGCCATCCAGCGCCTGACTGACACCATAGCCAGCAGCAAGGTCCACCCTAATGTGCCAAGTTCAGTACTGCAAAATTACCAGACCGGGAAAGACCCAGACTTCTTTTTCACTAATTTTGAGCTGGTGGCTAGTATAGCCCAAGGGCCGGTGGAGCGATGGGGGCAGTATATAGTGCTTCTGCTATCAGGGAATTGTAGACAGCCTATCAGGCAGCCAATTCGACAGGTACCACCCCATACGGTGCTATCAAGAAGACAATCTTGGAGCAGTTGGGATATGACCAAAAACACTACTGGGCTAAATTCCAAAGGGAGAAGTGGCTATCCCAGGATAATCCCTGCGCATTTCACTATCGCATTCAGGACTTTTGAACGCACTGGCTGCAACCCCCCTCCTGTACTATGGAGGAGGTTATGGACTGGATACTGCTGGAACAGTTTTTGGAAGGGCTTCCGACTGCAACCTGTGTTTGGGTCAAACAGCACCCGAACATAACAGTCACCAGTGCCATAGACCTAGCCTGTGCCCACCAGAGAGTGCCAGAACAGCGGGCGATCACATCACGCATACCCACCTCGTTGGTTCAGAGAAGGAGGCTCTCTGCACCAATCCCTCACACCTCTCTCCATGACCGTTCATCGCCCCCCCGGCTGCTTCCTAGGCCAGCATCCCGAGAGAGCGGACAAGGGCTTCAGTGCTATCATTGCGCTGACTGGGGCCACATTGTACGTAATTGCCCCCAGAAGACCAATCCTTCTGAACCGATGTAGGTGGGATACACTAGGAGAAGGGTTCTCTAGGCAGGAGAGGGAAAAGAGGCATATAACCTGCACCTCCTGGTTAATGGCATAGAAACCAAAATCCTAATTGACTCTGGTTGCTGTCATTCCATCGTCACACAGGAAAGCATACTGAGTCACCAGTCACCAATGGCATAAGGGGGAAAGGGTGGCTATTACATGTGTACATGGGGACCAGAAAACCTACTCCGTGGCTGTTGCATTCCATGGGTATAAAGGCCAGGAGAGCCCATTCCGAGTGAGGGCATACCCTGTTTGGTCGAGGACACGATCATTGGCATGGATGTCGTTGAGTTCCCCATCCTCCTTTCCAGGGCGATCAAAGAGAAGGAGGGGCAAACATGGTCGAGGGAGGACCTTTTTTCCCCAGAAAACATAGAAGGGGGTACGTACAAGACCAAAAAGACAATCAAAGAGAAAAGAAAACACAATAGAATGGTGATATTAAATGGGTTGACTAACCCCCTTCTACTTCCGCAGCTGCAGACGGGGAGCAGAGGGAACCACGTAGTTTCCGGGCGGCCCAAAAGGAGGATCCAACTCTGTGGAATACATGGTCCTACACGGTGTCAGAAGAAGACGACCAGGTAGGCCCTTGGTTTTTTATACTGAGGGGTTTATTATACAGGAGGGTAGGAAAGCCCACAAAACCATAAAACAGCTCCTTGTCCCCCTTCCTTTCCGTAATCAGGTCCTTAGCCTGTCTCATAACCAGACAGGAGGAGGACACCAAGGGCGTGAAAAAACTGAGGAATACCTCCTGCAGCGGTTCTATTGGCCCGGGGTCTTCTCTGACATCAAGAAGTACTGAGCGGCCTATCTCGGCTGTCAGCTAAGCAACTCTTCCCATACACCCAAAGCACCCTTGCATCCCCTTCCCATAATAGAAGTCCCTTGTTCTAAGGTAGGGATGGACCTGGTGGGCCCTCTGGTCACGTCGGCAAGGGGGTACCAATAAATACTAGTGCTGGTGGACTACGCCACTAGATATCCTTAAGCCATTCCGCCTACCAGCATGACCACTAGCAATGTTGCACAAGCCATGATAGGATTTTTAAGCACAGTTGGATTCCCTCGGGAGTTGCTAACTGATCATGGTACCCCCTTCATGTCACGACTCATATCTCAACTCTGTAAGCTCTTGGGCGTGAGACAGATAAGCACCTCTGTGTATCACCCCAAGACAGATGGCCTGGTTGAGAGGTACAACCAGACCATCAAAAACAACCTCAAGAAAACATTATTGGACAGAGGGAGGGACTGGGATAGGCAGTTGCTGCTCTCCCTGTTCGCGATTAGGACACACGCCCAATCCTACACGGGTTACAGCCCGTTCAAACTGGTATTTGGGAAGAAACCACAAACCCATCTTGACATGACAGCAGAAATATGGGAGGAGGAGGAGGATAAAGAGAAGTCCATGTTTGACTACACAGCGCTACTCAAGGACAGGTTGACAACCCTGTGGGAGGAGTTCCCACATAAACTAGACCCCACCCAACAAAAGCAGAAGAAGGGGTACGATTGACAGACAAAACTGAGGCCCTCTACTGTGGGGGACCGAGTACTCCTTCTACTCCCCTCCACCAACAATAAACTTCTGGCCAAATGGCAAGGACATTTTGTGATAATGGCCCAGATAACACCCATCACCTACAGGGTGGCTGTCCCCCATACAGGGAGAAGGGGACAGATATATCACGTCAATCTTCTTAAAAGGTGGATTAACAACCCTGATGAACCAGACAACCCCGGTATCGCCAACATGCTGATATCCGATAGACAACCATGGTCCATACCTTTCCCACAGGGAGATGCAATCCTCGAACCAGACTCCATTCCTAGGGGTTCCCAGCTATTACCAGAACAGAAGGAAGGCCTCTTCTCCTTGATAAACAATTTCCTGGATGTCTTTCTTCCAAACCTGGGAAGACCCCCCTTCTGCAACACAATATCATCATGGATGGTGCTAAACCGGTCAGACAAAGGCCTTACCAGGAGGCCAGAAGGAAAGTGGTAGAAAAAAGGTAGAGGACATGCTCCACAATGACATCATAGAACCATCCCAAAGCCATGGTGTTCTCCGATCGTATTCCCAAACCCAACGGCTCGGTGAGGTTCTGTGTAGATTATTGGAAACTGAATGAACTGTCCTGCTTTGATTATTACCCTATGCCAATAGTAGACGCGATGATAGAGAGGTTAGGCACAGCCAAATATTTAATGACTCTCGACCTGACGAAGGGGTACTGGTAAATAATGCTAACTCCCTAGGTCCGAGAGAAAACAGCTTTTGCCACCTCTTCGGGTTTATATCACTTTAAGGTCTTGCCTTTTGGCCTCCGCGAAGCCTCAGCCACATTCCAACGTCTCATGGATGTGGTGTTAAGACCCCACCGATCCTACGCTGCCACCTATCTGGATGACATTGTCATATAGAGCCATTCATGGAATCAGCATCTCTCACACCTAAAAGCCACACTACTCAGCCTCCGTCAAGCAGGTCTAACAGCAAATCCCAACAAATGTATGATGGCCACAAACTCTATACGTTATTTGGGTACCATATTCAGGAAGGTCTGATACGACCACCGGTGGACAAGGTGGACGCCATCAGGCCATTGACAACCCCAACCAGAAAAAAAGGCATTAGAGCCTTCCTAGGTCTAGTTGGCTACTACCGGTTTATACCTTGGTTCTCAGAGGAGGCCACCCCACTGACAGACATGGTTAGGAAATCATGACTTAACAGTATCAGGGATTAGACTCCCTCTCAGCTACGGAGCTTTTAACGTCTCAGGGACCTATTATGCTGCAACCCTCCTTGTCTGCCCTGATTTTGAGATAGGCTTTACGCTGTAGACCGATGCTTTGGACTGGGGTCTTGGGGCGGTGTTGTCCCAGGATGATGGCTCGGGTGGGCTGCACCTTGCCGTCTATCTCAATCACAAACTGCTACCCCGGGAGATCAGGTATTCCATCATTGAGAAAGAGTGCTTGGCCATCAAATCGGCCATCCAGGCCCTTCAGTACTATTTGTTGGGATGCCCTTTCCTTCTCTTGACTGACCATTCTCCCCTGGTTTGGCTGGCCCAGCATAAGGACACGAATGCCTGGATGCTTCGAAGGTTCTTGGCCTTACAACCCTTTTCGTTTCAGGTGTCCCATTGTCATGGTCCTCTCCAGGCAAACGTGGATTTCCAGTCCCGCTCTGCATCTCCTGCTTGGCTTGATCGGCCATGCCTGGTGGGGAGGATCTGTTATGGGGTCTCCTTGAAGGACGGTCCTGCATGCCCTGGGGGCACCGGCGGACTCCTACCTCAGACGTCGCTGGTCACAACAAGGGGGGCAGAGCCCTGCAATGCTACTAGACCAAGAAGTGGAGCCAGGAGAGTTGTCAGAGGTGAATGAGGAAAGGATGAAAGCGGCAAAGTAGAGCAGGAGACGGAGGAAGCAAAATCGAGCGACGGAGTCCGGGAAAATAGGGCGAAGGAAGGAAAGGAGGAGAAGGGAGGCCCTGAGAAGGAGGACGGGAACATCCAGAGGATGGAGGAGGCGTCCCAAGGGGAAGGCTCCAGGGACGAGGTGGCACAACCCTATCAACAGGTCACGGCTTCAGACAAGTGCTGCGGGAGACAAGACACTTGCTGGGAAGGTGGTGGTGGGCAGAGGTGTCTTTCATGGGGATCTAGGGAGGAACAAGGGAGGAACTGGAGGGAACAGGACCATTCCCCATTCATCACTCCCACAAGGAATTACTACTGGCTCCCCATCATGGCCAACACCGGCACCAAGACACATCCAGAAATGAAGAAAGGGCATATCACTGACAAAGGGATCCCTCAAACGTTAAGAACCCTCTTGAGACGGCACTCCGTGAAAAGTGTAGGGAAACACCAAGTACCCTCACTGGTCCAAAGAAGGGACAGGGGACCCTAGAAAGTGAGGGATGACACTGTGGTCAAGAGTATGGCAGAGAACAAACACTGATAGCCTCTCCATGCTTTTTATCCTGAGAGGACAAGTGACCCAAAGAAAAACAGAAGCAGACGCAGGCAGGCGCAGGACAAGAAGGGAAGGCCAAATCAGTAAAGAAGAAGAAAACGGGAATATTAAAAGCAGCGACGGCTGTATCAGGACCACGTTCCCGAAGTTGTCCTCAGGTTTACCTCAGTATTCTCAATAAAACCCTTATTATACACAACCCAGTGGTTTGTGATACTTGGGTCGGTGACACCGCCATTCATGACATCACCTCCCCTACACAGTAAGGAACCAACATCTCACCTCCCCAGCGCTGCAGTAAGGAACAGAGGCCTCACCTCCTCCGGGGTCATAAGGAACCAACGCCGGAGGCGCCAACAAAGCATCACCTCCCCGATGCCGTGCACCGTCTTTGCTTTCATCAATTCCAAGGTACTGTTCTTGGTGGGTCTGCTTGACTCCAGGCCAGATGCCGCGCACCTCGCGGTCTGCGCTGTTCTTTGCGATTTTCATCTGTCATGACGTCGTAATAACTCCCAATGGAGTTATTTGTTGCTACAAGTTTTATTTGAGTGAATACCCTATTTTTAAGGATATGTTTGATACTGTATTGTGGATTTTTGTCATTTGCTCTTGTTTTGGTTTAGATAAAGCTTACTTACTTTTCTAAGCTGGTGTGGTGTCCATTTGTAGTGTTTTCACTGTATTACTGTATGTGTTCACAAATGATTTACACACTCTCGAGGACTTGGCCTTTTTGGCCAAAGTTCCCGAAACTTTTTGCTTTCCCCCAAGACCGTTTTCCTGACATAGATTTGCCAAGTTAGATGCTGTGAGTACTTTGCCACTGCTGATTTTTATTTATTTATTTATTTATTTTGAAAGTTTTATATAGCGCGAACAAGATCTTTGCAGATATCAGAGCGCTTTACAAGGGCATGGGGATAAAAAATACAAAGTAATAAAGCGTATATACAGAGTAATATATGAGGTAGTTAGGTACAAGGTGCTAGTTACATAGGTGGGACCAAGGACATGAGGTAGGTCACAGGTGAGGTAGTGTCGGTACACAGTGTATAGACAAACAATTGCGTCAATAGTATAAAGTGCAATAATAAGGAGCATATACTTGCTTAAGCGTATTTAGAATATTTAGAGTTTAAAGGTGGGCACAGTTGAGGTAGGTGTGAGCAGGGTGTATAGTCCCACAGGTGCGAGAGTATTAGGGGAGTAAGGAACGTTGAGGTGGAGAGGGTAAAGTGTGCAAAGTCAACCAGGTGCGTCAATAATATAACAATATACATAATCAACCAGGTGCATCAAACATTATAACAAAATACAAAGAGTGAGCGTATACAGTTAAGTAATTCGATAATACGGGTGGTACAGTAGACCAGGGTCGGGCAGGACTTACAGGGCAGATTCATGAGTGATACGGAGCAATAGATCATGTGTATTTTGCCATGAGGATCGCTTTAACTTCCCTCTTAAAGATTGTTTCGGAGGAGATGAGCCTTGTTTCCGGAGGGAGTGAGTTCCAGATCCTGGGTGCCATTCCTGAAAAGGAGCGTTTATAAGTTTTTTCCTTCCGAAATCTTCGAGGTTTCAGCAAAAGATTGTTTGTGCTTCTAGTAGTTCGGGAGCCACCCGAAATTGTCAGCTTTTGAGTGAGGTAGGCGGGTGAATTCAGGTGCACAGCCTTGTGTGTCATGCATGCGATTTTCAGTTGTATTCTGGCTTCAAAAGGTAGCCAGTTCAGTGATTTAAAGTCGGGGAGATATGCGAGTGTTTTTTTGAGCCAGTGACGAGTCTCGCTGCGGCGTTAAGGGACGCTCTTAGGGGTGCCGTTGTAGTTAGGGGGAGCCCGCAGAGGGCGGTGCTACCATAATCTATGTGCGGGATGACTATAGATTGTACTGCAGTTTGGAAGTCTTTGGCAGGAAGGAAGGGTTTAAGTTTTCTCAGGGTATTGATTTGGAAGTTCACTCCTTTGGTTGCCTTGCTGATGTGCTGCTGCATGTTGAGATTGGTGTCCAGTGTTATGCCTAAAGATTTTGCTGAGTCTACTACGATGGGCTGTACATTTAGAGCCGTTAATTGCTTAAGCCATGTTTGAGCCGTGGATATTTTAGCGGGAGGTGAGATCAAGAGGAACTCGGTCTTCAGAGCATTGAGTTTGAGGTGATTCTCAGCAAGCCAGGATTGGGTGTTTCTGATCGTGGTGTTCAGAAGCATGATGTCCTTGGGAGATTGTATTTTGAGATAAAGTTGGGTGTCGTCGGCATACATGTGAAAGTGCACATTAGATGCCTGTAGCAACGTAGTGAGAGGTTCCATAACTAGGTTGAACAGTGTTGGGGAGAGGGAGGATCCTTGAGGGACGCCTAGCGATACAGGTACCGGAGAGGACAGCAGGTTGTTGCTTTTGAATCTTTGTGTCCGGTTGTGTAGAAATGAGGTGAACCACTTTAGAACAGTCCCAGATATGCCCATTCTTGTGTTTAACAGTTCGAGTAAGTTCTCATGTTTAACTGTATTGAATGCTGAGGAGAGATCCAGAAGGATGAGGAGGCAGGTATCGTTTTGGTCTAGGATTTGGAGGGCATCGTCCACTATGTGAGTCATGGCAGTTTCGGTACTGTGCCCTGCTCGGAAGCCTGACTGATGAGCGTTTAGGAGATCAAACTTATCTATGTGTTTAGTCAGTTGTAGTTGTACGCATTTTTCCAACAGTTTAGCGAGAGTGGGAATGTTTGTAATAGGGCGGTAATTGTTTAGATCAGTGGGGTCTGCTGTTGGTTTTTTCAGTAGCGGAGTGACTTGCCCTACTTTGAGGGCGTTGGGGATGGATCCTTGTTGAAGAGAGCTATTGATAATCTTTGACCAGAGTGGGAGAAGCCAAGGGGAAAAGTCTTTTACAGCGTTAGCAGGAAGGGGGTCAGAGAGGTGATTGGAAGGTTTCAAGGTGTTGAGCAGTCTGCCAATTTCTTCTTCGGAGTAGGTGTCAAAGGCTGACCAAGTAGCATTGTTCTTTGGTTGAGGCACTGCTGTGTGTCGGGGGTTGGAGTACAGGATAGCGTCATTGAGGAGATCGCTTCTTATTCTCTCAGTTTTTTGGATAAAGAAGGCAGAGAAGTCTTCGCAGGAAGGAGTATCGCCCATGGAGCTTTGTGTCTGGGGTTGCTCTTTGGATTGTGTTCTGACTAACTCAAACAGTTTTTTTGGACGGGTTTTAGCTTGGGCGAGTTGGAGGCTGAAGAAGTTTCTTTTTGAGCGTTTTATTTTCCTGAAGTAGGCGTTTCTCTGTATCTTTAGACTTTTTAGGTGCACTGCAGAAGGGGCTGATCTCCAGGTGCGCTCTGCCATTCGCATGGCCCGTCTATCCTCATTGAGGCTACCGTCATACCATGGGTTGGAAGTCTTCTTGGACGAGACTCTTTTCAGTTGCATGGGCGCCGCCTCATTGATTATTGTGGACATAGTATTGAGATAGTAGTCAGTCAGAAGTTGAACGTCTGAAACGCCGGGAGGGGGAAGTAGGCGATTGCAGCTGTTAGGCGGTAGGGAGTTTGGATTGAGTTTCTTCAAGTCTCTTTTCCACACTTTGTGCTTAGGGGGTTGAACTGAGTTAAGTCTGATTTTTTCCTTGATGAGGAAGGAGACAATGTAGTGATCTGACCAGTCACAAGGTTGGATTGACTCCAGTTGAATAGCGCCCTCTTTGGAGATGATAAGGTCAAGGGTTGAACCTCTCTTATGGGTCGGGTTATTGCATATTTGGTTGAGATCAAGTGCGTTGAGAAAGCTTTTCAGGCTGTTTACCACTGTGTCACTGCTGTCATTCCAGTGGAGATTGTAGTCGCCAAGGAAAATTTGGGTGTGCTGCCGTCCTGAGTTGGCTGATATTGTATCCATGAGTTGTTGGACGAAGGAGAGATTGTCCCCAGGTGGGTGGTATATAATGTGTAGTGAGCATACCGGTTTGCTTTCGCTGATGATATCGAGGCAGAGGTATTCACAGGAAGTAAGAGAGGGGACGGCCACTTTGGAGACTGAGAGGTTGCTTCTGTAGATGCAGGCAATTCCACCGCCTGTCTTTATGGCCCTGTCAAGTCTAATGATACAGTAGTTGGGAGGGACTAGGATATCCAGTATAGGTGTAGAGGAATCAGACAGCCATGTTTCAGTCAGAATGGCTAGGTCCAGTTCCAGGGACATGATGAGGTCGGCGACCTCCGTGGAATGTCTTTGGGCCGATCTGCAGTTGAGAAGTATGCATTTAAGGCTAGGGGTGCAAAGGGTGGAGGACGATTCCGTAATGAGGGGTACATTAGTGAGGTTGTTGGGGACAGCGCCTCTGTTGTTATCCTTTTGTTGCCTAAGGGGGTTAGATATAATCGTTGGGATGGACATGTTGTTGGTAGCTAGTGGCTTTTGGGGAGCCGGGTCGTAAGAGTGGAGAAGGGTGAGTACGTAATGGTCAGAGATCGAGTTGGAGGTGCGTCTGGGGCAATTGGTGGTTTTGCAAGAGGGGGTAGAAGTCCAATGTGGGGAAAGATGTGTGATAAGGCGAGTAGGAGGAGAGGAGGAAGTGTTGTTAGGTGTGAAAGGGGGAGTATTGCGCTTGGTAGTGATGAGATTGCAATTGTTATTGCGATTGTTGGTATTGCGAGGGGGGATAGAGGTCCGGTGTGTGGAGTGTTGTGTGGTAGGGCGGGTAGGAGGTGAGGGGGAAGTGGTGTTAGGTGTGGTAGGGGTGGTGATGGGGGGGTGTCTGGGGTGTGTGAAGAGCAACTCTTTAATGGAGTGTAATTCTTCTTTCAATTGGAGGAGGGTAGACATAATAGTGTCCAAGGTGATGATGGGCGCGGTGTTGGGGGGGGGTACTGGCGCTGAACCGGCGCATACGTTGACCGGGGGCAGTCCGGGTGGAGAGTCGGAACTGATGAGGGTGTTGGGGGCGTTGGGGGCGTTAGCGAGAGGGTAGATCAGTGTCAAAGTACAAGTGTTCCCTGTGTAAAGTGTAATGGTAATTGGTTGGCCATGATTGGTATGTTTGCCTTACTAGTAAAGTCCCTAGTGATGTGCACTGTGTGTACCAGGGATAGTAATGCAAAGACACGCGGAGGGAACTCAGGCCTGTAGTGTAGGGCCAGCGCGCAGTTTGCTAAGTTAGCATGTTGTCCTGACAAGGGCAACCACTTGTCAGGCCTCACTTTGCCTTTTGCATAAACCTTTGTCACGGTGAACCACTCCATCTTGGTTCACCGTCTCAAAAAGGTGGGACTGTCATGAACGGCTCCCTCATGGCTTCAGTCTTTCCTGGAAAATCATCTCTTTCAGGTATTCGAAGGTGAAATACAATCCAAATCCCTATCTTTGTCGTGTGGAGTTCCGCAGGGCTCATCTCTGAGCCCTACTCTTTTCAATGTATACATGGCCCGATGGCGGATATCGTATCCCCCTTCGGTGTCCATATAGTTACATATGCCGATGATACACAGCTGGTTGTAGCACTCAATCAGACCGAGCAGACATCTACAGATCTCCACTCCTGCCTTAAGGAAGTCACCAACTGGATGAGCATATCACATCTTAAGCTCAATGGGGATAAAACCGAGCTGATGGTTCTCGGCAACCCGATTAACTTCAAGTCCAATACCATGTGGCCAGTCAGCATAGGCCCGGCCACTATACCAAAACCTGAAATAAAGAGCCTAGGAATCTGGTTAGAACAGGAGCTCTCTTTTAAGACCCAAGCAAGAAAGACTGCCGCCATATGTTTTGGTCTTCTTAGAACAATCCGAAAAGTGCTCCCCCTGCTCCCCAGCCAATCCAGAAAGCTCTTCTTATATAATTCTTCGAAGCTCTGGAACTCCCTACCCCTTACCATTTGTAAATTTATGTTATGTTATGTTAGCTGGTGTTTTATTGAGCGCTCAGCTACTCTAGCAGAGTGTCCCGGCGCTATCAGACCCATAACAACAGAGCCCCGGCGAAAAGGAGGAGACTTATTGGCCAAACAGCCACGTTTTGAGCTCCTTTCTAAACGATAGTAGGCTCTCATTCTTTCTTAAAGACAATGGGAGGGCATTCCGGAGACAATTGAAGACCTGGCTCTTTCCATGAAGCCCCTCCATATTCCTCCTTGGTTCCGCAATAGCCTCCGGGTAGCCATGTGCTATACAAAAAACGTATTAATTCATTCATTCACATTGGGCACCCCTGTGGTAGGTCCTGGGTAACCCCTGGGCAGGGTGCAGTGTAAGTAAAAGGCAGGGCATATACTAAGGTGTGTGTTATGTCCTGACAGTGAAAAACACTCCATTTCGTTTTTCACTGCAGAAAGGCCATCTTGCCGATAGGACAGAATGAGGGAGTCTGGGTGTTGTGTTTGGTAGCCTAGTTTCCTCTAAGTTTAAAATGGAGAAGTGACGTTTAGTATGTATGAACTCACAGTGTCTTAACACATCTTTCTGTGAAAGTGGTTTTGTCACTGTGTGTTCAGAAACTTTGAGAAAGTGGCTGCGCTTTGTGCTTTAAGCATTTCTGTGTGTCTCTGCTGAAATGTGGATTGACTGTCTGGATCTGAGAGGTGAGAGGAGCTGGGAGAAGTGTTGAACCAGGGAGGGGTTGAAATGGCACCAGGCTGTCCTGTATCTGGAGAGTAGGGGGAGGAGAAGCCCTGGAGGTGAAAAGGCATGGGCTGGTGCTATAAAACAACTGATCCATCTCCTGCTGAGTGATTAAGGATCCAGACCCCCAGTATCAAAGGAAGAAAGTTGACACTTGGAGGGAGACACCCTAAACAGATTTATGGAGGGGTCAAGGACCCCTGACTACAACAAACTTCAAAGAAATTAAGGGGTGTAACTATGAGAGCTGAAACCCCTGAATGTTGGAATGAAACAGAAATGGATTGAGACTGAAAAGGCTTGGGCCCATTTCGTGGTCAATAGGAACCTCTTCTAATGAAGGAGCAACTGAAGAGACTGCTGGAGAAAGACGAATCCTTGCTTTGTGATCTGGGGCTGGTCTGCAGTTTGCTGTTCTAACCAAGAAAGAGGCTGTTGGTACTGTGCTTGGAGATGGTGGGTACCCCTGCTTGACGAATACTGTGCTTTGTGCTGTGTCTTGAACCCCAAGGGCCCGAGGTGAGCTGGCTCCCTGTTTAGAAACACAGGAACATAGAAGTCCCAAGCCACATGGAGTGGGCGTGCTTTTGCAACTTGATACCCTCGTAAGGTGTGCCGTGTGATCGTGGGCACACAGGAAGTAAACGGAGGCTTGGACGTGCATGGTGCGTGTCGTGGTGCAAGGCAAGGCGTTGTTGAGGAGTGCCTGGTCTATGTGTGCACCGGTAGAAGGCAGAGTCTCGGACGCGCATGGTCCATGTCGTGGTGCAAGCCAAGGCGTTGGTGAGGAGCGCCATGGTCGTTGTGTGCACCGGGAGAGGTACTTTGTACATTACGGATCACTGAAACAATATCGAGGTCAAAATTATAGAACTACAAGAATATCGAGGTAAAAATATAGAATACAAAAATATCGAACTCCTATCTCCAAACAGGTAAGTATAAAAATGTCGAATCAAAAATATCGATGTAAAAAATATAGTTAGTCTAAATATCAAATTGTTTTAAATGCTTTAAATTAATTAAAAATTAATGAAATAATAAATATAATTAACTTAAACATACTTAAAATAGTTTAATAACCTTAGAATTAATAAATAATTAATGTAAGTTAAAAAAACATACAAATTGATTTGTTATTACATATATATATATATATAAATGTAATATTAATAAAAAAATTACAAGATTTTTACCATAGGATATCGGAAAGGGTAAAATTTACTATTCCCACTCCAGAAAGTGCAACAGTAGGGAAAGCGTTGGATACCGTAGGGGTAAAAATGACTATTCCCACTCCAGAGAGTGCAACAGTAAGGAAAGCGTTGGATAGCGTAGGGGTAAAGATTACTATTCCCACTCCAGTGCAACAGTAGGGAAAGTGTTGAATAGCAGGAGGGTAAAAATTACTATTCCCACTCCAGAGAGTGCAACAGTAGGGAAAGCGTTGGATAGCGTAGGGGTAAAAATTACTATTCCAACTCCAGAGAGTGCAACAGTAGGGAAAGCGTTGGATAGCGGGAGGGTAAAAATTACTATTCCCACGCTAGAGAGTGCAACAGTAGGGAAAGCGTTGGATAGCATAGGGGTAAACATTACTATTCCCACTCCAGAGAGTACAACAGTAGGGAAAGCGTTGGATAGCGTAGGGGTAAAAATTACTATTCCCACTCCAGAGAGTGCAACAGTAGGGTAAGCGTTGGATAGCGTAGGGGTAAAATTTACTATTCCAACTCCAGTGAATGCAACAGTAGGGAAAGCGTTGGATAGCAGGGGTGGGGTAAAAATTACTATTCCCACTCCAGAGAGTGCAACAGTAGGGAAAGCATTGGATAGCGGGAGGGTAAAAATTACTATTCCCACTCCAGAGAGTGCAACAGTAGGGAAAGCATTGGATAGCGGGGGTGGGGTAAAAATTACTATTCCCACTCCAGAGAGTGCAACAGTAGGGAAAGGATTGGATAGCGGGAGGGTAAAAATTACTATTCCCACTCCAGAGAGTGCAACAGTAGGGAAAGCATTGGATAGCGTAGGGGTAAAAATTACTATTCCCACTCCAGAGAGTGCAACAGTAGGCAAAGCGTTGGATAGCGTAGGGGTAAAAAATACTATTCGCACTCCAGAGAGTGCAACAGTAGGGAAAGCGTTGGATAGCGTAGGGGTAAAAATTACTATTCCAACTCCAGAGAGTGCAACAGTAGGGAAAGCGTTGGATAGCGGGAGGGTAAAAATTACTATTCCCACTCCAGAGAGTGCAACAGTAGGGAAAGCATTGGATAGCGTAGGGGTAAACATTACTATTCCCACTCCAGAGAGTACAACAGTAGGGAAAGTGTTTGGATAGTGTAGGGGTAAAAATTACTATTCCCTCTCCAGAGAGTGCAACAGTAGGATAAGCGTTGGATAGCGTAGGGGTAAAAATTACTAATCACACTCCAGAGAGTGCAACAGTAGGGAAAGCGTTACATAGTGTAGGGGTAAAATGTACTATTCCAACTCCAGTGAATGCAACAGTAGGGAAAGCGTTGGATAGCGGGGGTGGGGTAAACATTACTATTCCCATTCCAGAGAGTGCAACAGTAGGGAGAGCATTGGATAGCGGGATGGTAAAAAATACTATTCCCACTCCACAGAGTACAACAGTAGGGAAAGCGTTGGATAGTGTAGGGGTAAAAATTACTCTTCCCACTCCAGAGAGTGCAACAGTAGGGAAAGCATTGGATAACGTAGGGGTAAAAATTACTATTCCCACTCCAGTGAGTGCAACAGTAGGGAAAGTAAAGATTTAATATAATAATAAAAATGTATTAAATATCAATACCAAGAAAATATTAATTAATATAAATTACCAATGTAATAGTATGTAATAATTAATCAATTATAAATACAAATTAATATTAATAAATACAATTATTTACATATTAATTACCAATTAATTAATACATTACAAATAAATACCAATTAATAAATAAAAATGATTTACTTAATTACAATTAAATTACTTCCCCCCATTCCCTTATAAACCCACAACCCACTACAGAAAATAAATTAATTAAATTAACATAATTATCAATTAATCAATTAATAAACATTAATTACCAAATAAAAACTAATAAATTACCAATTTAAATATAATCACCAATTAATTCAAAATAAATACCAATTAAAAAATTAACATACTTAATTAATTACAATTAACTTACTTCCCACCCTTTTCCCCTTATAAACCCACAACCCGCTACGGAAAATAAATTAATAAAATAAACATAATTATCAATCAATTAATTAATAAAAATACATTACCAATTAAAAATTATTTACCAATTAAAAAATAATTAATTACCAATCAAAAATTAATTAACAAATAGTTCAAAATAAATACCAATAAATAAATTAACATTTTTAATTAATTACAATTAAATTACTTCCCACCCTATTCCCCTATACACCCACAACCCGCTACAGAATTAGATTACGCAAAAATTAAATAACATAAAAAAACACTTAAAAAAATTAGATATTATTAAAAATTCAATATATTTAAATACCTATATTATATACTTCGTTAATTTGACTTTCTATATTTTAAAAATCGATATTACTTACTTCGATATTTTGACTTTCTATATTTTAAAAATCGATATTACTTACTTCGATATTTTGACTTTTTATATTTTAAAAATCGATATTACTTACCTTCAATTCGATATTTTTAACCACTATATTCTGTCCATTCGATATTATGTCCATTCTATATTTTTCACTCGATATTATGTCCATTCTATATTTTTCCTTCGATATTATGTCTGTTCCCCGTACATTACATTTTGACGGGAGTGAGGAGCGGTTATCAGGCTGCTAAGGAATTGTGAAACAATAAAGAATTAATCTTTTCGGGGATAGAAACACTACAGGATGTGATGCAACACTTTTGTCGCCATACTGTCAAGCCCTGAAGAAGTCTCAAAGTAGACGAAACGCGTTGGCGATCCTTTTTGGAACTGTGGAGTGAATCCGTTGATGAAATAATAAAGTGAAAACTGCATTTGAAAATACACATCACAGGAGTTGGACAGTTCTTAATTGTGCTAATAATTTGTGGACTGTAATACGTCAAAGCATTATGTATGCATAGGAGTGCAGAAACCTTTTTGCAGTGCACCGGGAGAAAGCGGAGTCTCGGACGAGCATGGTGCGTGTTGTGGTACAATCCAAGGTGCTGGTGAGGACCGCCTGGTCATTGTGTGCACCGGGAGAAAGAGGAGGCTCAGACGCGCATGGTGCGTGTCGTGGTGCAAGCCAAGGCATTGGTGAAGAGCACCTGGTTGTGGTGTGCACCGAACGAAGGAGTGAGAATCGGAAGCGCAGGGTGCGTGTCAAGGTGCAGCCAAGGTGTTTGTGAAGAGCGCCTGGTCGTGGTGTGCACTGAGCGAAGAGGTGAGACTCGGACGCGCATGGTGCATGTCGAGGTGCAAGCCGGGGCATTGGTGAAGAACGCCTTGGTCTTCATGGACACCAAGGAAGAGGCGAGCCTCGGACGCGCAGAGTGCGTGTCAAGGTGCAACCAGAGGCGCTGGTGAGGAGTGCCTGGGTAGTGTGTGCACCAAAATCAAAGTAGGTCTCTAACTGTGCTGAGGGCGGGTCTCTGTGTCCACTGAGACCGCCGGAAGGAGGGCCTGTTCATTGGGCCCTCAGAGTGAAATAGTAGCGGCCCGGACCGGCTGAGCTGAGCTGCAGGCCCAAGCTCGCCGTGCCTATCGACGGAGTTCTGGAACAAGGCCTAAGTTGCTGAAGGCGGAGAGAAGAGTAGGGTCGCGCCCGCCCAAGTAAGTTGGATCACTACCTGGGGTGGGGTGTGGGCCCAGAAGAACACTCTCCCGGCCTCTTGCTTCTGTGAGTTGTGCAAGCCTGTTTCTTCGGCTCGGATCTAGGCCTGTGCTGGCCCAAGGAGGGACAGTACTGGGGCCGGAGTGAGAAGGGGTACTTTTGTGTCATCATTAATCCATATTGGGGGCAACTGTTAACGGAGCACATAAACTGTTGTATTACACTTTGCATTATTGCTGCTAACAAACTATCAAACTGTCGTATGATGCCTGACCTTATTTGTGCCTGATGAACTACATGCTTGGTGTGCTACGCACTGCATTATTTTTGCCTTATAGGGTACATGATTGTAACGTGTCGCATTGCATTATTTTTTCATTGTGCAGTACAGGATTATAACGTGGCACATTGTATTATTTCTTCATTGCACCGTACATGATTGTACCGTGACGCATTGCTTTGTTTCTTCCTTCCACAGGGCATGCTGGTAGTGATACGCACTGTAATATTCCTTCTATGGCAAAGTACATGACTGTGGTGCTACATATGGCGTTGTTTCTCTTGCACAGTACAGGAGTATATCGTTACGCATTGCAGTATTTCTTTTCTTTTGCAACGTGTGTGATTCTAGCAATACGACCTGCCAAACCTTTGGTAAATTGTTAGATGTGAGCTTAACTGTTGGTTAGAAGTGGTGGTTGTGATTAGAACCTACCAATCCACCGGAAGTAATACTACCCATTATTATATGTTGGTTTTGTATCATGTGGTCATATCGAATATCTGCTTATATACAGCTTATACTTGTTTTATAAAAACTCATGTGGAGTCTATTTGTGGTGACATCATTGGGTCGCTGTGAGTGTGAGTTGGTTACACATATTGTACACTTGTGCCTTGGAGATAAGCCTGGCTGCTCATACTAAGCTACTAAGGGGGTGAGCAGGGCTATCTCAGACGGTGTCCTTACTTAGCCTAACGTAGAAACGTAGGGGTCAGGGACTCCCGCCTCCAGCATTTGGTGGCGGTGGTGAGGGATAAGGACCACCACTTCCAAAGTACCCACAGCATCTAACATGGCAACTCTATGTCAGGAAAACGGTCTAGGGGAAGGCAAAAAGTTTAGGGAACTTTAGCCAAAAAGGCCAATCCTACACACTGCCTCTGAGATAAACCTGTCTGCTCATGGCAAGCTACCAAGGGGGTGAGCAAGGTTTTTTTAGGAGTGTATCCCCATTACCCTGACTAGAAGCAAGGGCCCCTATTTGGACAAAGGTACCTACCTCAGCCAACTGGAGACCCCCATTTCTAACATTTGTGGTCAGTGATTAGGATCCTGGACTTGCATTTGTGATTTACATACAGTGATTGGTGTACACTACTAGTGAGTGCAGACCATTACGCGACCACATACATTTTGGTGGAGTTTTTTTGCATCTTGAGAACAGCCAATTTTAACCTTGAGCAAAGCAGCATCCATTGCATCTGTGGATATTGAATTTGAAGACGAGAGGGTTGATACCTACCCTGTGCCTTATTTCAAAGCTGTCTGGAAAAAAATTTAAATCTGTGTGAGAGGCCTCACAAGAAAGGAGGAATACCAAAAGGCGCTGAGGGCCTGGTTCAAATCTAGGAATGCAAGTGAGCATCCAGAAGAGCCTATGGTGGACGGAGAGAATTTAGATGGGAAGCAGGAGGGGCCATTGGGCATGACTGGGGGAAGCACCTTCCAGGGTGGGCAACAGTGTTTCTTCAAAGGGCCCGTCTCCAGAGGAGTTGGAAGGCAGGGAATGAAGCAGGGTGCCTGAAATGGAGCTTGCTAAACTCAAGCTGGGGAGCCAAGGTGAGGAAGAAAATAAGAAATTGCATTTGAAAGGAAAGAGATGCTGTGTGTTGATTTAGATTCCGTATATAGATTTCCCGATTTATGCCCTTATATAGGTACAATCACATTGGCCTTATTTAGGCATAGGAATCCAGCCCTTATTTAGGCATTCTCCATGCAAACCTAATACAGGCATGGCCACCTACATCCGTTCATCTACGTCACAAGGAGTTCTTGGAAAACCAGACTCTTAAGACTTTAGGACTTCCCCTTGCTTGGATATTGATTTCTCCAAGAACTCATTTATTATGCATGAACATCTGTTCCTTAGGGGTTCATTCATGATGTTTCAATGCCCGACTTTTACGTCAATACTGGCATTCCTAAACCCCTTCAAGGTATAAATATACCTTCACTTGCCATGGCGAATCACAGTCCACGGTTCGGCTGCCTACTTGCACAATGCGGCTCGCCACGGCAAGTACGGAAGGAAGTCAAGTCCCCAACTGACGCACTGACAAGACGCTGCCATCCTCCTTGCAGAGAATCCAGCTCCAGTGTTTCTGACTCCCCTTGCGGGGTGTTAGAGATCGAGACCCGGAAAGAGATTCCAAATTCACCCATTCTAAGGTATGGAGCGGAATAGAACCTAAAGGGACTTTTGGCAAATCTTGGCAACTATAGCTAAACTAGACTATAGCTAAACAGCACCTACTTCTTCCCTCATACTACACTTAGGTTAGGTACATTGGGGTAGGATTATTTTAGAAGCACCAGATCCTGACGAATGCTCTTAGACCCACGGGCCAAGAGAGCAGAAACATGTTGACGTTTTTTCTGTCCTAATGACCTATGCTAAGGATTCCTAATTATCCCCAGAGCATACCCTTATATTTTAATTAGTGGACCAGCGATTTGAATAAAATACAGTATCGCCTGGAAACTATTTTACTCACTTTTTCAGCTTCAGTGGGGTCACTCAAACTTTCTCTGGACACTACCACGATAAAACCAGAGATCGCCTCGGGTGAGGCTGGCAAGATACTGAATGCAAAAACCCAATGACTGTTGCCATAACGTTTGTGTGGGGCGGAGAACAACATATACCGCTTCTCGTAAAACACAACGTTTATGAGGGTTTTTCATCATATTTCAATATATCTCTTGGAGTAAGTGGTTACAAGTGTCCTATCCTTTTTGATGAAATATAGCTAAACAGCACCTACTTCTTCCCTCATACTACACTTAGGTTAGGTACATTGGGGTAGGATTATTTTAGAAGCACCAGATGAGTATTTTAGCCTGTGTTATTTATGTAGGTATTTTTATGAATATATGTCATTGCTACAAGCCATGCTTTTGCAGTATTATTGCATATTACTGCTAATGCTGTACGTATTATAGTTCGCATTCTGTATTATGATTGTAGCAGTACATAACTCTTGCATGAGAAATAAGACTGTTCAATAAACCCTTTTTATTGAAACGCCCGTCTACATATTTCTGTGTAAACTCTGTAGAAACTAGCATGCACGATTGACTGAGTGGATCGGTTATCTATTGTTTCCACGATTCTGAGATTGTTCCGATTCTAAGGGAAACAAAGTTGTCATGTTTATGCAGTTGTCAGAAACTAATCCCTTCTTGTTCGTTCGAGAAGTTTCTAGTGACCTTTGAGTTAGCTGGCACACACAAGTAATTAAGTTTAATGTATTTGATAGAGACATACTGACATCTGTCTTATGTTAAAACTATAGTGTATATTATTCCAATGTGCAGAGCCTATCAGGGATATAGGAACCACACTACAAAGATTGGCCATGGAGGAGAAAAATATGCTTTTAGAGCATGAGAGTGTTCAAGGAGTTGGATCTGAAAGCAAAAAGTTTAGAAATCAGTCCCTCTGGTGGCAGAGCACCATCAGTGCCGAGGGAAGTGAAGGTATACATTCCCAAGGATGTTATTAAGGATTTTATGAAGCATGAGGACATTGGTCAGTGGTTCAAAGCCTATCAAGTAGCAATGAAGTCCCACCGGGTCTCTCAGAGAGATTGGGGAGCAGGTATGTGGGGACGCTTTCTTAGTGAACAAAGGCAGACATTGCTAGCATTGTAAGAAAATGGAGGTGCACTAAACATAAGATATACAGTCCAAAGTGTTTCTTTTTCTGTTGACTTTTATTTCATAGATGACATAGATACAACAGCCAACTCATTTCATTCCTGAATGAACAATTAACTGAACTTCTTCAGGGCTTTTTAAAATAGCAATAAATTCGAGTATTGAATCTTGATTGTAACCTAAATATATTCTTGTAGACAAAATTTGGTTTGAATCTAAAAATCAATTGGGTGACTAAAGCCTGTTAGCAGTCTTACCAAAGGTACAAACCAAATTCCCAGGTCTGTGTACCATCCAAGGGAGTTTTATAAAAATCTACATATATAGAGTGTCACATAGCCTTATTTGGATCAATTCAGACTAAGTCTTATAATATAGGTAGATCGTCTCTATTCTCGTATAGCTGAATAGAATGAATGTTTAGTTAGTCATCATTTCAATTTGTGAGAGCTCTTACTGTCAAACGGCCACCTTAGGAAATGGTTCTGTCTGCTTCAGTTGGCGGATCAACTATGTGACGTTCAACCCGGTCAACTTTCATTGCTAGCAACAATCCCTGTGATACATGGGCTCGTAACCCACTACAAGATGGTGCTCACGATCCCCAGCCCATCACTGCTGACCTTTGATCAGCAATTAACCACTTCATACGGGCCACATGTCACCAATTAGGGTCGGATGGATGGTTTATAGACAGAACGACCACCTCCGAGTCCTCACTTCAGAAGCACATGAGAAGGGGTAGGCCATTGGTGAAGTTCTCCAATGGATGGTGTGAGTATTGGATCTTTGGCATTCCATCATGTGAATGGAGGGCCTCCTGGGCTCACTTACAAAATATCAATTCCAATTTTACTTCCCAACAGAACGCTAACATTATTCTCAGTTTTTCTCTCAAGGAGGTGATGACATTACTCTCATTGAGTGACTGTTTTTCCCCTTTTGACCACAGTGTATGTCACCACCACCTATGTGTTTTTATATATGTGTCGCATGTTTGTCTAACTTGGTTCCCATCACTACTTGTTGCAAATAAATTGTAAATTGATACTTGTATAGCGCACTACTCACTCGCAAGGGTCTCAAGGCGCTTGTACGAATACCGCTGTGGAACCAATCCTGGCTTTCCCTGTGAGGTGTCCACTCCTGGGCACCCCCAAGGTGGAGGCCAGGCATCCTCAGCGTTGTGGGGGCCGTTGTGGAGATTAAGCAAGCTATTGCCCGGAGTTGCAGAGTGGGACTCCGTGATTGGAATAGGCACCGAGACGAGAATTATCAGGTCCGTGGAATTTTGAGCCCAAGACCCGCTGAGGCGGGGAATTGAACCCTGGTCCCAGGCTAGACCTCTGCATCAGGGTCTGCCGCTCTAACCATTGAGCCACACTTCTCCACTCCAAATCACAAATTCACACATGCTAGTATTGAATGCCGCTACAAGTACTATACAAGACTGCTCTGTTTGGTGCTATTTTATGATTTCTTTTCATATTTTCTTCCCCCAGGTCAGTGATTTTACATTCTGTAGGTACACTTAAAGGGAACTTGGTATTTGGACACTACTTGTTGCATCCTTGGTCCCATACACTGTGTAGATTAGTTTTAAATTTCATGGTCTTGAAGAATTACCCTAGATCACATTTTGACTAATTGACAGCATGAAACATGTTGACCTTTTAAGTCACCAGGGATCATCATCCCCACTGGTGACATCACATTTTTAATACATCAGGCATACTCATGGATTGAAATTTGATTTGAGAACTGCCTAGCCCTTTGTAAGTCACAAATCACTACATTGACACCTATGTTTCCTCAATCTACACAAAGGACCCTTAACTTGCACTTCACATTAGAGCTCTGGAAAAAGATCTCTGATAAAGAGCCCCTTTGAGGGTGCCTGTCATACACTGTTGCCCTGGTTCTGTAAAGTGCGGGAAGCTTCTAGACAGTGTCTTTGGAGTGCATGGAATTCCCTGCCTTCCCAGCTAGCTGAAGCAACAATGCAGGGTTGTTAGGTCCTCTGTGTATAGACAGGACACAGCCTCTGCTATGCTAAGGGACTAATAGAGTGCATGGCAACTCAAAGGCATCCCAGTGCTTGCAGACACAGTGAATAACTACACCAAGAACAGAAACTTTACCGGGAAATCAAGTCCTAAAGAACCAGGGGCCAGATTTAGGTCGGTCGGTAACGGCCGAATATGGGTATTTTCGGCCGTTACCGACCGGTATGGAGCGATCGGCATGTAGGTGACAGAAATTTGGCCAAATCGGTAAATTTACCGAATCGGTAAATTACCGACTCAGAATATTTACCGATTCGGAAAATTTTCCGAATCGGTAAAATACCGACTCGAAATATTTACCGAATCGGAAAATTTTCCGAATCGGAAAATTTACCGAATCGGTAAAATACCGACTCGGAATATTTACCGATTCGGTAAATTTACCGAATCGGTAAAATACCGACTCGGTAAAATACTGAATCGGTAATTAAGAATAGGTAAAATTGAAGATTGAGATGTAGGGAGGCTCTGAAATACCGAATTTGCTTCAAATTCGGTATTTAAGAGTCGGTATTTACCATGGATTCAAATCAGGTGGTAACCAGGTGCAGCCTATAAAAATGGACCCAAAATGCAATGCTGTTTGCACAATGGCGGCATTTTATGTAATCGCAAGACGGCTACGGCTACAGGAGGAAGGAGAGAGGGAATGGCTGAGACAGGAGCAGGTCTACAGGCAGAGGGTGACCTGTTCATGCTCACAGAGGTACAGGTTGGCTCTAGACACCATCTTGGTGCTCATCAGGGACCTACAACCACTGTTGCAGCACCCCACCCCAAGGGCACATGCAATTCCACCCCATGTACAGGTGCTGTGCAGCCTCCACCTGCTGGCGTCAGGGAGCTACCAGAGCGTGGTTGCTTTGGTGGGAGGGGTGACCCAGAGCACCCTCTCAAGGTTTTTTCACAAATTCCTAGACGCCATGTTGTAAATGATGGTGCATTACATTTCTTTCCCATCCACCCATGCTGAACTGGTTCAAACCAAATCTGAGTTCTACCAGATGGCAAGATTTCCCCATATCATCGGCTGCATTGATGGCACGCACATCCCCATTTGTCCCACTGCTGACACAGAATACATCTACCGGAATAGGAAGTCACCCCACACCATCAACGTCCAGGTGATTTGCAATGCAAAGTTTGCCATCACATACCTTGTTGCGAAATTCCCTGGAAGTACCCACGACTCCTATATTTTTCAGAACAGCGGCATCTATGCACGGCTGTCAGCAGGGGAATTTGGCGAAGGATACCTCCTAGGAAAGACAGAGTGTGCGACCCCTTCAACACCTATTGCAGTGAGAATTACAAGTATACATGTGAGTAATGTATTCCCATTTCCCGTTTTGGAGACAGTGCATATGCCCTACGTTCATTTATCCTCACTCCCTACCTCAACCCCTCCACACCAAGCCAAAGGAGGTATAACCGGGCCCACAAAAGTACACGCAATGTGGTAGAACGGACCTTTGGCATCTGGAAGAGCAGATTTAGATGCCTTCACAAGAGTTGAGGTGCAAGGCAGTATACCCCCATCACCTGCTGCAAGATAATTGCTGTCTGTGCCATGTTGCACAACTTGGCTGTGAGGAAGGGTACTGAGGTGGAGTTGTCTGACTACGAGGATCATGACGACGACAATGCTGCGCCTGACAGACAACCTGCTGGAGTCACAACACCAAGTGATGGCAGATACAGACGTGAGGAAATAACAAGCAACTATTTCTGAGTAAGTAATGAGACACAGACAGGTTGTGTATGGGACAAAAGTATTTTTATGTTGCCACAAAGTTAAAGCACTTAAGTGCAACTAATTAAATTAAAGAAAGGTGGGGACAACATGTCCTGGGTTACATCACCCACACTGGCAAAGTCATTTGCGCCCGCGCTTCCCAGAGCCACTGGGATGTTGCTCACTGCCTTCCTCATGGCCTGCAGGCTCAGCTGGGCGCCTGCTGCTCCTACGAGGCTGAACCACAGCGCTAGCCAAGCTGCTGCGGCTACTGCTGTCGTCTCCCTCAGCCACATCCAGGGCAGGATCCTGTGCAGTTTGAGATATTATCATAGACTCGAGGGCACTGGTGATCCTGGCCATGCCCCTGGTGACCTCGGCTGTGTTCTGAGCGAGGCTTTCCTGCATGGTATTGCCTCTACGGCATAGCTGTGCTGTGGCTGTGGCCAGGCGATTCATGGCCCTGTTGTTTACACGGGCGTCCCTGCGCCTTGTGTGCTCCATGCTGTCCAGTTTTGTGCACAGCTGCGTGATTGCAGTAGTTATTCCTGCAGCTAGGTCAGCATTGGATTTTGCTATCTCCCTGTTGCTTTATACCATATCACTGATGCCCTTCCTCATTTCTCCAATTTGTTGGTTTAGGGCACGGAATTGGCGGTGGCAGGCCTGTATTGCTTTCCCCTGCATGCGTTGGATGCGCACCATGCTTCCCTCCAGCCCACGGAACACAGTGCCATCTCCAGAGCCACCTGCACTGCTGAGCCTGCGTTGACGTCTGCGCATGGTGACAGATTCTGTGGTGGGCTGCAGTGCAGCAGGACGCATAGGTGCAGTGTCTTGAGCCTCAGCCTCTGCTCCATCCATCACTGGCAGTGGGGCCACGACTCGCCTCCTGGCTGGTGAGGTTGCAGGTGCAGGCAGTAACATTGATGGGGAGGTCTCAGGAGAGAATAGCAATGAAGGGGATTGGGAAAGGTGTGGGGAGGGGGAAACTCGGGGGTCAGGACTGTCTCCTCTTCCTGGGTGATGGCAGTTGTGCCCTCCTCATCCTGCGAGGCATGGACATGCTTGGCCCTGCCTCGTCACTGTCCTCCCTCGCTGCTGCAGTCCCTGCTGTTGGTGTGGCTTGACTGGCTGATGTTGCCCCTAGGTGTAAATAAGCGTATGTCAACTGAGTGCAACTGTATCACGGTGACTACAAGAAAATCTTTACACATTTAACTTTCATTATTCTGCATTACTTTCACTGCCTTGCTGATGTCTGTTCAGTTATACATGGTCTAATATTAGCAGACTACATTTCCCATAATGCATTGCTCCTATATAGTGCTAGCAGTACTGGACTGGGGTTGGCCTGTGCACAAAGGGTTAAGGGATGCTGGGTAGCATGGGGTGTCATGCTGCGCATGCGTCTTACCTTTTACTTTGGCTCTGGCTGAGCTGTCCACATCTCCCAGTCCCACAACACTGTCTGCCTCGATGGTTGACGCCACCAACTCCTCCAGGTCAGTCAGGTGGGGTGCTGGGTTCCTGCCTCCACCGATGAGACCAGCCTGTTTGTGTAGCTCTGCCATCTTTCTTTTTGTGAGGCTCTTAATGTCGTAGAACCTTTTTTTCAGGTCATCAATGCTTCTGCTGGTGATTCCCACAGCATTCACCCTTTCACCAATGTCTAGCCAGAGCTTGCATTTAGCTGACTCAGCTACAGTGAGGGATAGCTTGCCAAAAAGTTGTTTGTGGGCTCTAACCACCTCTTCCACTAGTACCTGCAGCTCCATGCTGCTGAACTTAACTTTCCTTTTCCTCTCTGCCTTCTGACTCTCGCTGCTGCTAGCCATTTTCACTGTGAAACACTCCCAGAAATCACTCCCTGCTGCTCTGTGTCTCTGTTCAGCTCTGACTGCCTCTCCAGAACCTTCTAATGAGTTGCAGCTGCCTGGGTAGCCACTTCCTGGTTGGGAGGGGGAGGGTGGTAGCACCTGATTGGCTGTTCTCATTTGTTTCACTTTTGCCTGCTTCCCGATTCGGATTTTACCGATTCGGTATTTACCGATTCAGTATTTACCGATTCGGTATTTCCAATGCATTCCTATGGGCCTTTGGGCCCATAGGGATGAATGGGAAATACCGAATCGGGAAATACCGATTCGGTAAATACCGATTCGGTAAAATTCGAAAGTCCAATACCGACTTTTAACGAATCGGTAAAAAATACCGATTTTTTACCTACATCTCAATTACCGATTTTTGAATACCGAATCGGTAAAATTCGGTATTTAAAAATTGGTAATTTCTGATTACCTACATCTGGCCCCAGGTCTTTAGGGATTTTTGGAAGCTGAACTCATTATTCATGGGACTAATATCTGGAGGGAAAGCATTCCACAGCTTAGCGTGTTAAAGTCAAAAGTCTGTCTTGTATTTCTGGCCCTCCTGACCGTGGGTACTGTAACTAAAAATTAATTGGTGGATCTAAGAAGCCTTTTCAGGTAGTAAGGGCTAACCAGTTGTTGAGAGATGGGAGGGTAACTAACTTTGAAGGCTCTGTGCATCGTGCACAAGGATTTAAATTTAATCCTTTGGGCAATGGGCAGCCATTTGAGATCGTTCAGACCGTGTCTGGTTTATTCATACCTATGAATACCCAAGAGCAGTCATGTGACTGTATTTTGTCTTACTTGGAGTTTATGAATAACCGCCTTAGGAGTGGCTAGGGGGAGTGAGTTGCCGTAATTCAGGCTAGAAAGAATCACGGCAAATGCCGCGAAACGCAGGACTTAAGAAGGTGGAATGGAGGGGCAGGACCTTTGACAAAAGTGTGACTACAAGGCTACCAATCCTACTGCTCCCCTTGAGACACATATAATCTGTCACAATAGGGTAGATACAAGACATAAGAAAACTGGATGAGAGATAAGTATACCTTCCATACCATTCATGAGATTGCAGCTTTTTGCATCCTCAATTTGAAAAGTTAGGGAATTCCTTTTTAGAATATTCATGGAGGGAACTTCTATTTCGCCATGAAGAAAGCCATTGCGAAGGGATGAAACATGTTGGCAAGACACTAGTCTGATTGGACCATCATCTCCTGACAACCCCATTGTACATCCCCTACGCCGCCACTAATAAAGGGATACCTGGAGACAGAGGAGGATTTTTATCTTTAGACCCCCTGGCCTATCTCTCCTAAGTGCTCCCTGAAATATGGTCGATCCCACCCTGAACTTTAGAAGTCAGGGTGAACCCGATGATGAAGCACGACATGAAGAGGACATAAAGTGGAACTTCAAAAGAATTGATCTGGGCAGTAACAATGTCCAATGTATTAGAATAAATACTGGCAACAAAATTTCTAGAGATGCCAATTCTTTATTTCTCTATAATATCTACATTCCACCTGGCCCTGAATTTAATCTCAAGATGATAAAAATATTTGATCAAAAAGTTACAATATTAGAATTGTGTGGTTGACATCAAGTCCTCCTTACAGGTGACTTTAATGCAAACATTTCTAACAATGCGATAAAATGTTGTAGAAATAAAGACGAAGAAGAAGCCTGGTCTAGACCAACTTCTATTTTTCTGGATGATACTAAATCAGATAAACGGAACTAAATCCTACTTGAATTAGCAACCAAAATTAGTGGAGTGATCATCAACAGAAGGCTAAATAGGGATATCCCTGCAAGGTACACAAGAAAAGGAGGCTATGGCGGCTCTATACTAGATTATATCATATGTAACCCAGAGACATTTAAAAAATGTAATTATCTTGACACCCATTTCAAAACGGATAGCGACCATGCAATTCTCCATCTGAAACTTAATTTAAATCTTTCACCCATCTCACTTTTAGAAAGTAGGCAATTTCTTGCCTCACTATCCAAGCCTGCCTCTGCTTGGTTGTGTATTCCATGTCTGGAGTTTGAGTGACAGGGGCTTGGGGATTCCAGGAGACAGAGTAAGTCAGCACAGGGCTGAATAGACCCATCTGCATGTAGAGTGAGGGGAGGGGAGCACCTGGGACCTGGATAAGGCCGTGCCAGCCATCCACAATGCTGGCTCAACCTCCTGTGGTGTGTCTGATGTCCATGGCCCACACTGCCATAGGAAAGAAGGAGTCCTGTAAACAAAGTGCTCCAGGACTGACCAGAACTGGTTTGGACTAGGTACAGACATTCTCTGCCTTCAGAGACAAAGGGTTTTGGTGTATAAAAGAGAGGACCCAGACCCCAGAACTTTAGATCACTTCTTGAAAACAAGAAGAACCTTTGCTGAGGAGAGGAACCAGAGAGAAACTGAAGGAGTAGACTATCCCTAAGCTGAGTGCTGTTTGGGGGATTGGCCTGCAGTGGTTGCCTGACTGCCAGAGAAAGGAGAAAGGACTTTGTACAACGTTCATCACCTTGTAGAAGATCTCCATGGGTTCGGAAGTCTCAGAGATAGCAGACTTCACCAACCAGCTCCCATGAATTCCCTTGCTGGGAGATTGAAGTGCCTGCTGTTGTGCTGGACCTTCTGAGAGACCGCGTGCCGCAGGGAGCTGGAAGCGCGACTCAGGGAGAAGAAGCGTGATGCCGCCCTGCTACTGTAGTCCCATCACTGAAAAAAGGGTGCTGCTGCTGCAGCTGGTGCATCGCATCACCGAAGCGCCTCGCATCGCCGGAGAAGAGTGTCGCTGTTGCAGCAGACGCCGTTGCATCACCAGAGAAGCGCGTCGCAGGGCCTGTCGCAGCTCAGAAGATTGACAGAGTCACCGCACGACAGTCCGGCATGCACGCATCGTCCCTTCATTGTTACATCAAGGAGAAGATGCCATTTTGTTTCACTGCACCTGATCATCATCGCATCACGGCCTTGCGGGTCGCATCATCTCAGATAAGCATGGGCGGATCTAGCGGATCTCGCGTACGCGAAATTGCGGATTTACGGATTCGCAATCCGCGAAGATACGCGAACTCTAGCGGATTTGCGGATTTTCCCGTTTTTTGTGTTGGCGCGCGTTCGCGCCGATTTTGGGACAAGTTCGCAATTGCGAACTTACTTTTCGGCTCGCAACGGCCGCGACTATGTTGTTTCTACGTCTGGTTTATCATCACAGGTTCACAGCACCCTCTGTTTCACCACTGCCACCCTCTGGGACACCCATGCCACCCTCTGGTACATCCTCACTGCCACCCATTAGGTTTATTTATCACTGTAGATTATGGTGGTTGAAAAAAGCAAGCACACCTGCCCTTCTTCAACTGCCATCAATTAATTTGTGGGTCATTAATGTGTCAGTAATTTTGAAACTTCCAGTCTGGCTGGCACGTGCTTCCTTCCTTATCTGTAATTTGCTTTTTGTTGCAGTGAAATTTTTTTTCACAGGACCTTTATGGTCTACTTGTAGCTATTCTATGAGCCTGCTGTTTGGGTCATAGCAGGGTCATAGAATAGTTGCAAACTCTGGAGGGGCCCCTCAGGAAGCACTACCTTGAATGTTACTAATGTTAAGTTTGAACTTTTGCACCTGCTCATTGCTTTCAGTTTAGCTAAAATCGTTTTTTCTGCAATTTCGCATGTTTTTTGGGGCTCAAATCCGTGCGAGATCGATTTCGGAAGCCGCGAATACGTGCGAATACAAAATTGTTTTTTGTGCGACGTGTATGTTCGCGTGATCTTGCGCGTGTTCGCGAGGCGCTTCTAGCTATACGTTTGCCAAGTTACCCTATCGGTCGTACACGGGCGCGGCCATCTTGTTTGCGTGACGTAATTCCGTTTCCGGCCGCTATGTGTAATCTCGCAAAGTGTGCTGCTCGCTAGTACAATTTCGAGCGTGCTCGCAAGGAAAATCTCGCGCGAACTTACCCACGCGGTCGTGAACGGGCGCGGCCATCTTGTTTCTCATTCATTGCTATGGTTCTGGGCATGCTTTCTCTATCCTCTCTCAATCTCTGCCATCCTTTGCTTGTTTGAAGTTTATTTGATCTAATTTTACTTATTATCTATCCCTCTATTTTTCTAGCTCTATATTTTTGTGTTTTCTGCTGCTTTTAGTTACTTTTAAACTACTTTTTTAAACTCTTTTCTTTTCTTCTTCACTATTCTATTTCTTGTTTATCATTTAACTGTATTTCTGCCCAGACCATGGTAAAGGGAGCCGGGAAGCACCCTGAGAAGGGGAAGGGTCCCGCACCCCGTGCCCGGCTCCCGTGCGGGCGTTTGAGGGGGGAGCAAGTGGTCCCGCGGGAGATCTTCAGCGCGGAGGAAGTGGCGGCACTCATCTTCCACGTCCAGCGCCGCCTCCCCAAGACGATCCTGGGAGGCGGCAAGATCGCGACTGGCTATGGCATCCGGGAGCGCCGCAAGCGGTGGGAGAAGGTGTGCCGGGCCATGTATAAGCTCTCTGGGGTCCGGCGCACATATAACCAGGCCACCCACCGCTGGACCGATGTCATGGACTGGGAACGGGACTTGCTGGACGCGCTCGGCGTAGAGGTCCCCGGGCTTGGTGAGTAGTAGTAGCTATTCATTTACTACTCTGTTTTATCCGGCTCTGTTATTTGCAAATCTTTGTTCTTTACCAAGAGCAATAATGCTGCCGATTACATTGAGGTAAATTATATTTCAAAATCTTCTATGCATTTCAGGTGCACTGCTCTCCTTCTCAGTAGCCTTGCTTGCTACTATGCTTCTTTGTTTTGTATGTTGTGTTCAGAAGCATTTCATTGGCCTGAGAAATTATGTATGAGTGTAGTGTAAAGATAAGAACTGCGTAATGCTAGACACTAAGGGTCATATTTTCAATTACCGGCGCATCCCTGCAAAGTAGCAGGGATGCGGCAGTAATTGTGTGCCATGCCACCACCACCCATTGGCCCAAAACGTCACAGAAGCCTTACGCATCTGTGCCGTAAAGGCAGCGCATTGCTGGAGTTGCGTGCCAACGATGGCGCAGCTCCAGCAATGCTCTGGGGTACCCTATCTCCCCAATGCTGCATCAAGCCGTACGTCGGCTTCAAGCGCGCAGGGTTTGAGTCATGCATCATTGTCCTAAAAGTGACTGATTGACATCTTGTAGATTTCCCTCAGCCACTTTTAGGATTCGTTCCTGCGCAGGTACGCCCTCCCTTGCGCCGGAACGCCCCCTGATGGCGCAGGGCTTTACAACGTGATGCATCGCCCATATGCCCATATGTGTTTTTTTTTAATATATACGCCGCACCAACACCATGGCGAGTCTTTTGTTCTGCCGCTGCGTCACAAAAAGGCACGCAACAATGGAGGAAAATGAGCCGCAAGGGACTTCTAAATCAGCCCCAACAGACTGAAGTCCAGTCCTTCCTTTAGACACATGGCTATAAGAAGAAATAGTGGCGGTGGTGGGTGGATTGATAGTTTGAGTATTCACTGATCTGCAATCAGGATGGACTTTGTCTGTCACTTCGCGTGCTGCGGACTGCTGCCTGCAGTGCCAGGCCTAGGCAAACCTCTTTAGTAGTCTGTTTATTGAGTTACATAGGAACTTTCTAAGTCAACGTTCCGCAAATCAGGCAATACGAATAACGTAGTATACCACATGAGATAGATCCCGTGGAATAGTTGTCTATCTATTTGCTATTTCTCCAAAATATTTTGTTATTGTTCTTTTGAAATGTTTGATTTGGTTGAAAAATCTCATCCATGTTTTCTGGTGTTTCTTTCTTTCATGTTGTACATCAGCTCCCCCAAGGGCAAGAGGACACAGGAGGAGGGTGCTGAGGATGCAGGCCAGAATCGGGCAGGCGAGGGCTCCTTTGCTGGCCCCAGTAAGTTTACATTTTAATAAAGAGTACCTATTTTTTCCTAGCGTTCCTCATTCGATTTTTTCTAAATCGTCTTTGATCTTCTTGTAGACTGGATATAAATTCTTATCCTGCCTCGAATATGACTCCCTGTGGTATTACTAGACTATTCTTATTAGTCTGTCTGTGTAGCTAACTAAGATTGGACATTTGGCAATTCCATTGGACTCCCATTCTATTCAGCAATAGCTCTATGCACTGTCTCCTTACTGACTAGATAGTGTGGCAGAGTCATTCAGCTCCCGAAGTCACCGATTATTGATCCCCAATGATCTCTAGATTATCGTACGCAGGACAAGAGAGTACGGAGTCACAGCACAGTCAAGAAGTGTCAGAGGCACTCATGCTTGCAAAAATTCCAAAACCTTTAGCTCATCCACTCTAGTCTGGAGGAACAAAAACCACAGAGTCTATTTAAGTTTAAAAGCTTTATTAAAAGTAAACACATTTATTAAAATCTCCTTTGTCATAAAACTATTTAACTGAAAACGGAAAAGTGGTTAGTGCTGACGATTAATTGGACACATTTCTTGTGGTCGAGCCGAGCTCTCACCTGGTTTGAACTTGATCCTGGTCATGTTCTTAGGAGTCAAGCTTCTGTCTGTTAGGAGAAAAAGTGGTGCGTGTTAAAAATCAAAAGCAAGCATTCATCAGTTGTGCATAAAAGTGCAGCAAGACAACAGCCTTCCCTGGAAAATGGGACATTTTTACTTTGGAGTAGACAGTCACAAATTATTACATTGTATTCAGTTTTTTTAACATTTCTCCTAGACCAAATATTATATAGTAGTGAGTGGTGTATTCTAACATTCTTAAATGTACTTTGTAGGTGTAACATCTGGTGACAGGGCCAGCGCGGACGTGGCTGTGTTGGGCGAGGACTCGGCGGACTCTGGGGAGGAGGCGGTGCAAGAGCCGGCGGACGGTCCTGTGGGAGTTCAAACGGTGGTGGCGGAAACAGGTAAGCTATATATTCCTTACTTATTGAGATTGAAGACTGCATAGTGTGCTTTCTGCACGGGTGTATTACAAATCAACCAGGTAGTAGCCTCCTCGAAATGTACTTCGACTTAGCTGTGAAGTTTTTGGTGAGAAGAATCCCAATAAGTTCTTAGACGAACGTGATGGATGGGATGAACGAAAAGCGAAAGAAGGGTGTAAGTAAGTGGGACGCGAACTTGTATGATGGCTGGCAAAGAAGAACGATATGTGTTTGCTTGGCCCCCGAGGTGGCTGGGAAGGAAAGAATATGGTATGGTGCATGGCTGGGTCAATGATGAAGCAAGGATGGGTGGAAGGACAGCAGCCTGGGTGGGTGAAACAGAAACTGTATGTGTGCGTATACTTTGACTGAATGGATGCCTGGAGCATGGTATTCTCTGACTCTTAGATAGCACATGTGTATCTAGAGAGAGTAGATGGTCGCCAGATGAAGTAAGTGTTACCTTGAAGAGCATGTACCACCGCACCCGCACGTCCGTTCCAGTGCAGGGAAGGCAAGGAAAAGAAATTGTAAATGTGTCCAATACTACCATGAATAGTAGCAGTACTTTGTATTGTGTCTGCAATCACAGCATATATCTGGTTATTACGGTGGACACTCCGTACCTCTCTTAATAACTTTAGTTTACTTGTAGTTTCCTCTTGATATTGAGGCCGCAGCCAGCACATTCAATCTATGGGTGGAGGATGCGACTGCGGCATCAATCAAAAGTAGCCGAGTCTGTAGACTCCGTGCTACCCCCTCCAAACCCTGGTTTTCCCATGCCCTCCGTGACCTCAAATCAGGCTGTAAAAAGCTGGAGAGGGTGTGGAGACAAGCTTATCTTCCTGAAGCGAAAAAGGATCTGCGAACTGCGCAAAAAAAGTATTATGCAGCCATCAGATCTGCCAAAAGTAGTTATTTTTCTGGCCGTATTAATAAAGCAAACAACAATAGTAAGGAAATTTTTACGATTGTAAAAAGTTTTGTATCTCCTTGTGCCTCACAACCTCTGCTGCCTGCATCAGAGGAATGGTGTGAAGAGCTATCTGAATTTTTTATTGATAAAATTGATAAAATTCAGATGGATCTGCAAAATGTTTGTAATGGCCTTTCATCTTCCCTAGCTATTCCGCTTCCTTTAATGCCCCTATGTACCGAGAAATTGGCCACCTTCACCCCTCAATTGAATTCTGACATCATTGCTATTGTTGCTGCCTTAAAATCTGGATCTCCTTCTGATCCATGCCCGGCTAGAGTTCTTGCGAGCTTAGCGGAAACAGTGGGAAATGAGGTAACCCAGATTATTAACCTCTCGTTTCTCACGGCTACTGTTCCCGCCTGTTGGAAACAAGCGAAACTGCTCCCATTATTAAAAAATAATGGATTAGATCCAGCTACTCCGTCCAATTTTCGCCCAATATCCTTGCTTCCTGCGCTAGCAAAAATATGCGAAAAGATTGTCTTTAATCAGCTGGACAAATTTGTTGAATCTACGGAAGCATTACATCCTGCTCAGTCCGGTTTCAGGGCTGCCTACAGTACCGAGACGGCTTTAGTCGAAATATCGGAGGCTATTCGGGAGTGTTTGGACGAAGGCGGCAGAGCGGCTCTGATATTACTAGACCTCTCTGCTGCCTTCGATACGGTGCCTCACTCCCTTCTACTCTCCAGACTGGCCGAAATAGGTATTGTGGGACCTGCTTTTGACTGGCTGACCTCATTTTTTAGTCACCGTACTCAACAAGTCTGGTTGCCTCCTTTTGCCTCCACCCCCAAATTACTTTCTACTGGTGTTCCGCAGGGGTCTACTTTAAGCCCTCTGCTTTTTAATATTTATCTCACCCCTTTGATTTACCTCGCAGAACAGTTGGGGGCTAAAATTATGGCGTACGCCGACGATACACAACTTTTGTTTACCTGGCCCAAAGATAATTTAGATACGTCGGCGGCCCAACTCTGTCTGTCCTCTGTTTTTCAATGGCTAGCAGGCGCCCAGCTAAAATGCAATGAAAGTAAATCTGAGATTTTGTTGTATGGCTCTTTTCCCGAGGATTTTAGTGAACGTCTCTGGCCTGCGGACCTACCCCCACCAAAAGCCACATCTGGCCCGGTGAAAAACTTAGGGGTTTGGTTCGGTAAGAACCTTAAGTTTGAGGACCATCTTAAGAAACTCACTGGCGTTTGTTTTTCTACCCTAAAAACTTTACGCAGGTTTTTTCCCTTCCTCCCGAAAGAAGCAAAAGAGACTGTTATTCGTGCCTTAGTACTCTCTAGGCTAGACTACGCGAATGGACTGTTCTGCGGATTGCCGGCATATCTGATTCACCGCCTTCAGGTTATTCAGAATGCCGCCGCTAGACTTTTGTTTAATGTCCCCAGGCGTTCCAGTGCTCACCCTCTTCTCCATGCTCTTCACTGGCTCCCAGTTGCTCATAGGATTCTGTTTAAAATCTTAGTGCTTGCCTATCGAGCTATTCATCAAACTGGTCCTGTTTACCTGAGGAAAAGGTTTTGTTTGTATGTCCCTAATCGCCCACTGCGATCAGCCAACCTGTGCCAAATGTCCATCCCCAAATTTAAATACTGTAGACTTGGAGGCCAATCAATCTCAGTGAGAGCAGCTAAATCTTGGAATACCCTACCCCTTCATTTGAAAACTGCATCTACTCTTAGTGCGTTTAAGAAAGGTCTAAAAACTCACCTCTTCAAAACTATAGTTTAAACTTTCCCCATCCAGTGTTTGCAGGTATTTGCTCCCTCTCAAACTGTTCTGTCTTCAACGCGCCAGGATACTATTTTTTTAGTAATAGAGCGCGCTATAAAAGCCTTTAATAATAATAATAATAATAATAATAATAATAATAATAATAATAATAATAATAGTAGTACGTCATTCATGTGTGGGTGTATCACTGTTCACTCAATATTAAGCAAAGCACCTAAAGTCATCCCATATGTCATCAAATACGTCCCATGTGAAGTGATAGATAATCAAATTAGTTAGCTTCTTCATTTTCCTTTTCTAGTACTCATTTGCACTGTAGGGTGAAAGGTAAATTAATTAAGCAGTAGCCCTTGTAACAGAGTATTCTCAGTGCCACCCGTAATAGAAAAGTAATAGCTTCACCACCTGCATGTACTGGACCGGTACAGTAACGCAAGTCTGTCTCACTCATCATGGTGTGCAACTTTTTTTCTCGGGTGCAAGTTCACTGTGCTGTCCATGTCATTCTGCCGGCTTGCATAAGATAACGTACCAATTTCCCTAAACAAGAGAGAAGAAGAAGAATAAGACTGGTGTACTGTCATAGTCGACTGTAATGGAAGTCCATAGTGGTCGTAGAATTTGTTCATTAAACTACCACTAATGTTAGAGCAAGGATGCAGAAGTGGGAGGTTACATAGATACTGTCCTCAATAGTTATGTACTGTGCTTTCAATTTGCTACTTGTACTGTGACCCAACTTTCGGCTCAATCACTTTGTGTTATTAATGCTAAGGAGCATTGGTTACAGACTATGTCTTTCTTTCTTCATATAGTTGCTCCTTCCAAATCAACAACACGGAGGGAGCAGGCTAGAATGGCCCGGCAACGGAGGCTGGAGGCCACTGTCGCCGAATATCGGCGGCTGGTGGCCCTGGAGGAGGAGGAGGACACGCAGTCGAGCGGGGCAACAACAACATCCTCGACTGTGACCACTGCATCCTCCTCCGTGACTAAGCCAGCGGGACCGAGCCGGGCTAACAAAGACAACCGCCACCGCCAAGCTGAGAGGTCACTTCAGCCACAGGTGCAGAAGTGGATTCTTGTGACTGGGGATGGCCTGCTGATGCTGATGCTGATGTACTGGCTTCTCCTTCAATAACCTGCCGTTCTTTTTCAAACCTCTTGGCTGACCAGGCTAACCAATGTTTGTACTTTTGAACATCTGCATCAGCAAAAGGAAAGAATGCTTCGTCTTCCAGCGCCTTTTTGTAGCGTGGATCCAGAATAGTAGCACAAATGTAATGCTGTTCTGAGTTGATCATTTTAAGACGTTCATCACCATGTAGGCGCTCTAATAATTTCTCAGACAAAATAAAATGGTCTTTTTTTTTTCATCTTTTTCAAACTCAGAAGACACCGCCATCAGTTGGTGCTCCAGCATGCACAACAATGGGATAGCTTTTCCCAAATTACAGTCCTCCTGGCTGACTGCACGCGTGAAGAACTCAAAAGGACGAAGCATGTCTGTCAGGCTTTTAACTATGTCCCATTGCGCCGCACCCATCCGCATGTCCTCCTTCTGAGATGTAGCCTCTGTGAAGAAATAGTGATCGAGTACCGTATACTGCTCATACAGACGCTCAAGCATGTAGAAGGTTGAGTTCCAACGTGTTGCCACCTCCTGGATGAGTGCTTTCACTGGCATTCCACGTTGAAGTAGCAGTCTCCGCAGATGCTTCCGGGCCTTAAAAGAATGGCTGAAATGGTTGCACATTTTGCGGCAGGTGGCCATTACCTCGAACGCTGGACTCTGTTTATCACTCAAGAATTTTTGAACTACCAGGTTGATACAGTGCGCCAAACACGGCACTCTAAAATGGTCACCCTTCAACATGGCCTTAACTACATTGGCGCCATTATCCGTGGAAACATAACCAATCTTGCGTTTTAGGGGGGATAGCATTTTCAAGACCTTTTTGTTAAACTCTTCCAAAAGGTTTTCTGCTGTGTGACTTTTCTCCAAGCCAAACATGGCTAGTGTTGCATGTTTCCGAGCAGCTTTGAAAACTTTGTCCGGGTCAACACCTGCGTTTAGCTTTGCTTTAACACCTGAAACAGAGACCCAGTGTGCAGTGATGCACATGTAATCAGCGCCTGCGCCACTGGTCCACATGTCTGTTGTCAGATGTATTGTGTGAACAGCACTCTTCTGCAAAGCTGCCCCAATCGCCTCCAGCACATCTTCATGTAGTGCTGGAACCGCAACTCTGGCAAAATAGAACCGGCTCGGAACCTTCCATTTAGGGCAGAGCGTTGCCACTAATTCAAGAAAACCTACCGCTTCTACAAAAGAAAAAGGTAGAAGGTCCACAGCTAGCATTTTAGCCAACTTAGTGTTATACAGACGCGTCAGTGGGTGGTTGCGTTCATATGGCACGTCTGAAGTAAGCATTGTTCTAATGTTGCCCTGGACCAAGCATTTACGGGCTGAGAATGACTTCGTTGACCCAATTTTGCTCGCTGGTGAACTTTTGTGCGTTGGTGTCTCACTCGCTCCAACACTCTTAGTGTGCCTCACATTGGGTGTGCTGCTGACAGGGGTACTGGGTGTAAGGGAAGTGTTTGACACGTCTTCTTCCTGCTCGTCATCATCAGATGAAACATCAACGTTTCCTTGAATTCGGCCTTTCTTGATCGCATCTAGGTGCGCAAACCATTTGACAGTGTGCTGTCTCCTAAGATGACCTCTCTGGCCTCCGGTACCATAGTTGGTACCTGGCTTACCACGACTAACTGCTTGCTTACAAATGGTACAAATGGCAAACTTTGGATTTTTTGGACAAACAGTAAAGAAGTCCCAAACTGGGGACTTGAAGTGTCTGTGGGACATGGAGGAGGCGGCGATACTGGTGGTGGTGGTCATGAAGCTAATGCCAGATGAAGTGGAGGATCTGGATTGCCCAACTTTTGTACGTTTTGCACTTTCACCGCCACTAATTAAGGTCGAGGTTGACGGAGGTCTCTTCTTGCCAGAAAGAAATATGGAAGCGGGACGAGTTGGTGTACTACTTAACTCCAATGATTGTGGTGTTTCCACTGCCTCCTCATCGACAACATCATCATCATCATCATCACGCTCAGCAGCTCTTCGGGCTAGGGTCAAAATGTCTGTTTGCTGCATGCCCGCTGGGGCTGCAGTGACCTTTATGATGACTGGGCCGTCGTTGGCAGAGTCTTCATCAGCAGCAGTATCCGCCACTTCTTGTTGAGCCTCATCACACTCCATAACTCTGAGACTTTGGACGAGCTTCCTTTTACGCTTAATTACCTTTGTTGGATCATGGTGTGCCTCACTCTCAGACGGCTGTGGTGCTGGTTCCCAAGTTTGATCCGTATCATCAGAAGGAGGTGTGCTTGAAGAGGATGTAGACACCACCCTTGATCTCTTCCTTGCTAGGGGTGTGGAAGACAATGAAGGATCATCAGGAGGAGTGGCTTCCTCAAATGATACCTCGCCTTGATTGTCGATTTCCTGATGTGCCCCTACTTCGGGAGGAACAACTATTGTGGGCACTTGTGACCCTCCATGCACCTCTGCTTGCGCATCTCCTTGCGCTGCCTCTCCTTCCACATGTACTTGGGCTTGTACTTGCACATGTGATTGTTGTTGCGGCTGTGGTTGTTCAACACTCGTCAGATGAGCTACAACAACCTGTGTTGATTGAGGGACATTGCTGCTGCTTTCTTGCGATGAGCCAACATCACTGGTCGATGGTGATTGAAGAACTATACTGGCTGCCTCTGCAGCACTCAAGGGCTTGGACTTAAGTTGGCGTGGTGGTGGTGGTGGCACTGAGCCCAATGGAGCGGGGGTGCTGCTGCCAGCTTGGTCCCCAGCAGATCCCGCTGCTGCTGCTGCAGGCATACTTTTTTTTTTACTCCCAAAAAAAGGGGCGGGCGGCACACCAGTGTCCTTGGTAACTTGCTTCTTCTGCTCCTTACTGGCACCTTTCTTGCTAGAGGAGCTACGGGTTACTTTTTTTGGGGCCATCTTCTTCATAGCAGGTCAGCAGGCAGCAGTTGCACGAGTTGCAGAGGGTTCTGTGTCCAGACGTGACGTCGCATGACGTTATGCTGCACACACACACCGCTGCAGGACTTCTTCCTGGCACTGGTGGTTCTCTTGAGTCTTCTTGTGCACCTAAAAGCAATGGAAGACAGAGGAACATCAGTTCAGTTATACACCCCAAAAAATCGACAAAACACAGAAAAATGAGCACAATCCCATGCCATCCATGATGTTTACATTGAAGACACCCCACAGAAAGACTAGGGACATGCAAGTATGCAACACTCACTACCCCTGGGCATAATGGATGAAAAGTAGGCAAAATAAGTGCATGCCTCAGACACTGCCTCTCTTCAAAATGGCCCCTTACACCCCAAGCACATGTTGCCTGTACCAGCCAGCACTCAAGATGGCCACCACCACCCACATGGCCAGTCCACATCAACAGTACACCCCCAAAAAACAGAAAAACAGCCAGAAATCACCACAATCCAATGCCATCCATGATGTTTACATTAAAGAGAGTGAGACCACACCACAGGCACACTCAGTCCATGCACCACCACCCCTGGGCAAAAGGCCACACCAGCAGCCCCCCAAAAACGACAAAAAACAATAAAATAAGCACAATCCCAGCCCATTCATGGCCTCAATTATGTTTAAATTCAAGAAGACACCCCACAAAAAGACTAGGCCCATGCAACACTTACCACCCCTGGGCAAAGGGCCCCACCAGCAGGCCCAAAAAAACGACAAAAAACAATAAAATCAGCACAATCCCAGCCCATCCATGGCCTCAATGGTGTTTAAATTCAAGAAGACACCCCTCAGAAACACTAGGCCCATGCAACACTCACTACCCCTGGGCATAATGGATGAAAAGTAGGCAAAATAAGTGCAGGCCTCAGACACTGCCTCTCCTGAAAATGGCCCCTTACACCCCAAGCACATGTTGCCTGTACCAGCCAGCACTCAAGATGGCCACCACCACCACCCACATGGCCAGTCCACATCAACAGTACACCCCCAAAACACAGAAAAGCAGCCAGAAATCACCACAATCCAATTCCATCCATGATGTTTACATTAAAGAGAGTGAGACCACACCACGGGCACACTCAGTCCATGCACCACCACCCCTGGGCAAAAGGCCACACCAGCAGCCCCCCAAAAACGACAAAAAACAATAAAATAAGCACAATCCCAGCCCATCCATGGCCTCAATTATGTTTAAATTCAAGAAGACACCCCACAGAAAGACTAGGCCCATGCAACACTCACCACCCCTGGGCAAAGTGCCCCACCAGCAGGCCCAAAAAAACGACAAAAATCAGCACAATCCCAGCCCATCCATGGCCTCAATGGTGTTTAAATTCAACAAAACAGTTGTATCATGCACCCCTAACCAACCCTGGTCCTACTGGATACTGTGGCTACCCACAATATAATTTATTTAATGTTCTGAAAAAGTTCCAAAATTTTACTTGCAGCAACTGTAATGCCCCAAACAAACTTACTTGTGAAAGTTGATTTCTAATCCAAAAGTGATCCAAAGACAGTCAAAAAGGCCTCAAATCCAAATATCCAGCAGCACCCACAAAAAGTAATCCTTCCAGCTCCAGATCCAAATGAAAGTGACCAGGAGATGGACAAAGCACTGGGAGGAGCCTGCTGGACAGGAACAGGAAGTTGGAGACTGTGGGGCACTTCCTTCCTCCCCCCCCCCCAAAATGGACTCCTTGCAAAAAAAAAGGCCATGCAAATGTCAACCTGAGGAGTGATTCTGATAAAAATCATAATTTTCTGAAGGTTTATCCTGTTTGCTGGTGATTTTCTTGTGCGAAATTGCAAAATCTCTATTTCGCAAGTGCGAGATTGTTCCTTTCCGCCGCAACTACGTGTTCGCAATTGCGAACTCTCGCGAGGTGTGCTGTGCAAGGTGGCAAGCCGCGATTACGTATTCGCGGGCGCCAAACTCCCGCGGGAACACGCAGCAAGATCTAAAATGGCGCGTCACTCGCAAAGAAAAACAACTCGGCAAACGCTAAATGACGGAAAGTGAACGCCGTGCACCACGCCGCGCGCCGCAACCAAGCAAAAAATCCGCCGCGAGCGGATTCACGGATTTTCGACAAATTCGCGAGCGTTCGCGGATTGCGAATTTGCCGAAAATCTGAAAAATCCGCGAGCGGAGCGGATTTTACGCCCATGCTTAATCTCAGAAGCAAAGTAAGAAACCAATGCATCCCCTCCCCACGTGAAGAAGAATCAATGTATCACCTCCCCTCCGGTAAGGAACCGACGCATCACCATCTCCTACGCAGAAGTAGGGAACCGACGCATCACCTCCCCCGGAGTAAGGAACCGAAGCATCCCCGTTCTTGCGTGTAAGGAACCAACACATCACCTTCCCTGCAACTCTTTTGTTTGTATAGCGTTATGCATCCTAAGGGACATTGAACTTAAAGTATTGCATTTACCATCTAAAGAGAACTAAGCTATTTTGATCATTCCAAAGTACAGTGTTGTGGATTTTTGTTGTTTATGGTCTTGTTTTGAGTCTATATAAAAATACTTATTTTTAGAATACAACCTGTGTGGTGTCCATCTGTAGTGTTGCCACAGCATTACTGTGTGTGTGCACAAATGCTTTACACACTGCCTCTGAGATAAGCCTGCCTGCTCGTGCCAAGCTAGCAAGGGGGTGAGCAGGGGTTATTTTATGAGTGTATCCCCTTACCCTGACTAGACGCAGGGGTCACTATTTGGTCAAAGGTACCTACCTCTGCCAACTAGAGAACCAAAATCTACCATTGGTGGTCAGCGGTGAGGATTCTGGACTTGCATTTGTGACTCATATACAGTAATTAGGAAACATTACTAGAGAGTGCAGACTGAACGCAACCACATACATGTTGGTAGATTTCTTTCACTGGGATTTTCTATTTTTGACAAGAACTGCCAACTTAGCCACCATGAGTAAAGCAGCATTCATTGCATCCGCTGATTGGGATTTTGAAGAGAAGAAACTAGAAAGCTACAATGTGAGACAGCTAAAGCACTTCCGCAGGAGATTTAAAGTTGCTATGACCGGTCTCACCAAAAAGGATCCCTGACTGGATGCAAGGGTCCCTATTTGGTCAAAGGTACCAACCTCTGCTTACTAGAGACCCCCAAATCTAACACTATCTTTGTCAATGAGCCTAGCATGTGTGTTTTTGCAGATCCATTCAAGTAACCGCCAAATAAAGCTCCTTTGATGAAAAGTTGCAAAAACACTATTTGTGCTGAGAAAAGGACACCTTTCCAGCACAATATTTTTTTTTGCGCTGGAATGTAAATACCCGGGCAAGCCTTTGCATTGCTGTTAGACCTGTCATCCTTAGGGTGGTCTTCTCCCACACATTTTGCCTGCTTACCTTCAGTTGTTGCTGATTCTTTTGTTGGCCTTACAACTCTGAGCACTTTGCCACTGCTGACCACCGCTAAAGTGTATGAGCTTCACCCCAAAACATGCAAATATGGTGTATACACAATTGGCACATTCACTTTACCAAAAAGTCCCTTGTAAAGTGGTATACCATATACCCGGGACCTGGAACCTAAATGCTACTAGTGAGCTGGCAGCACTGATTGTGCCACCCACACAAGTAGCCTTTCAAACCTGTCTCAGACCTGCCATTGCAGTGTGTGCAGTTTAATGCCATTTTGAGTTGGCATTTAGAACTACTTGCAAAGCCTTAAACTCCCCTTTATTACACATAAGTCACCCATAAGGTAGGCCCTAGGTAGTACATAGGGTAGAGTGCTGTGTAAGTGAAAGGTAGGATATGCATGTTACGCTTGCATCATGGACATAGGTGCATCTCCAGTCTGCATGTAGCAGAACTGGCACATCAACCCAGTTGTGAGAGCAGAATCGGAGCATCGCTCTTAATACCAACTCATCGACTTGAGGACCCCAAAGCAGCGGAACCATGCATCATGGTGGTGGCTTTGTGGAGAGATCGACGCATCCTTCAACTGGGTAGAGAAAACTAGCACATCGCACTTTGGAACCAACGCATCTCGGCTCAGCACTTCGTCTACGCAAACCGACGCATCACCACCTCTGCAGGATTGGTATTGATGTTAATGTTAATGTTATGGGGTATTTATACAAGCGCACGGCTATTCCAAGGCCTGGACCACTGTCTTTCTATGGGCCGCTGGTAATAATGCTAAAAAATTCCTCATCATTTTTAACATCCCAAAACACGTTCCAGCCACTGACTGCACCTGTGTCTTCATGGAGAGATCAGAATCCATCATCACGCCCAAGTACTTAACTGTCGTGACCGGGCTAACAGGAGCCGGTTGGTCCGATGGTCACCATTTTCACCATTCGTCTCCTGGGGTATAACCAAAAAAGATAATTTCCGTTTTAGCGGAGATAACTGATTTTCCCGGAACCAATTAAACACAGCCTTTAAGCATAGATGTATTTGGTTTTCATCAAAGGGCTCCCCTTTTTCATAAGTGAATAGCAGTTGTGAATCATCGGCATAAGTGGGAACCTTGGCCCATAAGCTCTCTGCCAGCGGCGCCAATGGCGACATATAAATATTAAAAAGAGTAGGGCTCAACACTGAGTCCTGGGGCACTCCCACACTCAGAGTAGGGATATCCACTGCAAAGGGAGGTGTCCAAACCGCCTGCTGACTGTCCTTTAAAAAAGAGGAGAATCAACTTAAAGCTGTGCCCCTAATCCCGCAATCCTACAATCTCTGAAGGAGTCGCCCATGGGGCACGGTAAAAGCTGCCGAGAGGTCCAGCAGTATCAAAACTGCTTTACCCCCTCGATCCAGCGTACCTTTGATGTTTTCTGAGACCTCCAGCAGAGCGGTCTCCGTGCTATAATTAGCCCTGAAACCAGATTGGCTGGGGTGCAGCACATTAGTATCCTCAATAAACTTAGTGAGAACCTTGTTTACGTGCTTCTCCAAGGTTTTTGCAAAAAAAGGGAGCAATGTATTTGGTCTATAGTTCGTGGCCACCAGAGGATCTGCAGACGGCTTCTTCAGAAGAGGAATAATTTTACCCAATTTCCATCTGGCCGGGACCTGACCTCTAGTCAAAGAAAGATTCAGGACGTTGATGCATCACTGGACTGTTACCCGCATCTCATTGTTGCAACCAGGATAAGGCACTTTGTTTACCGGGATCTGCGTGGCTTCTCTAGCCGGCCTGTGCTCCATCGCGGTCGGCCCGCACTATTGATTTAGCTCCAGTTCAGAGCAACCCCCTTTGGCGCTTATTGCTTCTAAGTGCTAGAACTCTTTTTATCTTTATGAAAATGCATAACTCGACTTCTATACATTGGAGATTTGTTGTTTTGCTCTTGATTTATTTACAAAATGATTGTCTGTTTTCCTAAACTGATGTGGAGTCTTTTTGCAGTGTTTTGATTGTGTTACTGTGTGAGTGTGTTGCACAAATACTTTCAACATTGCCTCTTCAGTTAAGCCTGACTGTTCCGTGCCAATCTACCAGTGGGTGAGCACAGGTTATCCTTTAGTGTGTATCTAGCTTACCCTAACTAGAGTGGCGGTCCCTACTTGGACAAATTGTATACCTCTGCCAGTTAGAGAACCCATTTATAACAGTTGCTTTGCGTCACTTTGCTTGACGTTGCCTTGGCCAAACAGTGCTCCTGCATCATCCATTAGAAAATGGAATTTCTGAGAAGGCCAACAAGTTTGTCAGAGAGACAATGTGTAGTGGTAAATGGAGTTGCATCGGCAGACTCCATTATGCTCATGTTTTGTGAATATTGCAGCATCCCACATTGTGTTACTGGTGTAACGCCATCTAAGACTTTGCAAGGTAGGGAGTCACTAAAGGCCAGATGTACTAACTGCGGAAATAGCAACTTCCAAATTCCAATTTTCTTCAAATCGCAATTAGGTAATCACTATTCCTGGTATGAACCTTTTAATTTTAAATGAGTGATTCCTAGTGGGTCGCAAATCAACCTGCCTCATGAACATTAATCACGTACAACTCAATTTGCAACCCACTAGGAATTGGTGCCATCACAAGGATTGTTGCCTGCTTGGGTCAGCAGACCACCATGTCTGTGATTGCTTTTCAATAAATCAATAATTTAAAAAAACTAAATGCACTAGCTTCATTTAAAGGAAACGTGATTGCATTTAAAAGAAATTTTAATTTTTTTAATGCATGTTTAAAAAGGGACAGCGGTCTCGTGGACCACTGCCTTCTCTTAAACTAACTTATTGTTTACATTCACAGAGTGGAGGGTATCCAGCAAACTCATTTCCATTTGTGAATGGGAAACCTCAAAAAGTTTGTAGTAGGTAAATTATTAATGTTTTACACCCTGAATTTAGACACAAAACATTAAGACATACCATTCCAATTCAAAATTTGGAAGGGACACCACTTCCAAATACCGAATAAGTATTTGGTTGCAAACACAAATTCTGATTCAGTAAATGTGTTATCGAATTTCAATTTGATGTTTGCACATTTGGAAAGGCATTTTTGCGAGTGTAAATGGACCGATTCTGTAAATCGAGCCATTTGTGACTGCAAGAATGCTAAGTACTTTGAAAAGATGGACAGCACCCTTCGTGAATAAATACACATTTGTGATAGATGATGTCTCAATATTTGTTAAATCACATATAACATAGTCATAGTTGTTTTCCCAATGAATATATAAACAAGAGACTTCAAATTTTCAATTTTCTTTCTTTTATTCAGTTTTTCATTTTCTTTAAGATATTCGCTGATAGCCAACGCGTTTCGTCCGTCACCGGACTTCTTCAGGGCTATACGTTATTTAAGTATTTTTTCTCTCTATTATCTTTACACTTGCAATTGTTTTCCCAAAAAACTATTCAAATGTGTCTGCTTTTTCTCACATTATTACAATGAAGTCTGGTTCTCTGTCTTCCTAGCTAAAGTTTGTTTAGCTGAGATCTTTTCTTATGGATTGCAAATTTTTGTAAATATGTGTTTTGTATCTTTTTTATTATGTATAGCCCTGAAGAAGTCCGGTGACGGACGAAACTCGTTGGCTATCAGCGAATATCTTAAAGAAAATGAAAAACTGAATAAAAGAAAGAAAATTGAAAATTTGAAGTCTCTTGTTTATATATTCATTGGGAAAACAACTATGACTATGTCATATGTGATTTAACAAATATTGAGACATCATCTATCACAAACTGTGTATTTATTCACGAAGGGTGCTGTCCATCTTTTCAAAGTCCAGTGAATCAAGGAAGTGGGGTTCCCTCATCTTCCTTGTTGGGTCTGTATAGGGATTACATTCCTGGTTCTAGCACCTTCGTTTTTTGGACTTAGTCATGGTACTGGTGCAAACGTCTTTGCCTTAATCCCTAAATAAAAAATTCTCTTCTAAGAATGCTAAGTACACCTACCCTAGATTTGTTGTGGCTGGCCTAGTGAGTAATGTGTGAACCAATAATAATGCAAATAAAGGAGGAAATCAGCGTGTTTAAAAGAGTGCAGAAAAGTCAAAGAAAGAGAAAATGTCAGTTTGTGTGTCTATAAACGAAAAGGAGAAAGACGGTAGACATGGCATGCATCAAGTTACTTAGAAAGTTAAGGCATGTTAAGTATACAACTGGAATGATGGTTACGGATGTTAAAGATAACTTTCAGTTGTTAATGGTCTGTGGTTGAACCTCAAGTGGTGATGCCAATGGTTGAGAAGCTGATGGGCGTAGAAGGTCATTTGGGGATTCACAGGATGGTCAGAATGACAAGCTATGTATCCCAGTGTGAGATTACTCTGCACGTAAACATATTTTTAAATGCACTGATGATTTCTTCCTGTAATCTATATATTATCCTGCATTATACTTTCCTTTGTTCCAGTAATTTTATTTATTTTCCTGTGTTATCCAGCTCTGGTATTTGATTTGTGTCAGTTGTATCTGTGTGAAAGGGAGATATGTTACTTCTCCTGCCCTGGGTCTGTGTTTGAGCTGCTGGATGACTCAGGTGAAGTTCCTCTAAAGTTTAGAATGTAGAACACAGGTGTGCAAAGCCCATTGTGCTGAAAGGGCTTCAGCCCTGCTCCCCCCCCCCCCCAGCATGTTCTGTAATCCGCGTTGCAGGCCAGCAGAGGTGTGGGTGTCTGTCCTAAGGAAAGCCTGTGCGCTTTAAGACTGGGGAAGAGAACATCAGAACATTTTCTTTTCCCTGACAAAGACCTTCAGCTTATCTTGCTTCTGCAGTGTCCTCAAAGGAGGCGATAGTGGTCACAGATGAATCGCAGGATTCAGGATAAATACCTGACAGTTGTTGTTCTAATTGTGCAAGGCAGTGTGCTTTCCAAATTACTATTATTTTAAAGACAGACAATGCATGCCCATTAACACTGGTAAAAGAGACTGCGTCTGCACTTCAAAGACAATCTCCGCCATCTTCCTGTGCTTTCACGCAGACAAGGCAGAAATGGCAAATTGTCTTGATTTGGAATTGCATTTATATAGTTCTTACTATCCTGCCAGTTCTTACCATAACAAGAATACATTTTATTTTTACATGGATTTAGATCCTTCACTAATGTGGCTGCTAGCACTAATTCCCCTGAGGAATTTCTGTTGCAGCGTGCACATGTGTCCAACCTTCTTTCATTTGGAGAGACAGGAACAAGTTTGACTTGGGCGTTGTTGTGTTGTTTTTTTAAATTAACCTAGAGATAGCATAATGTGAGCTGGCTATACACGTGCAGTTACGATATTACCCCACTCCTCTCACCAGAAGATATTTAAATTGTATTCAGAAGTCATTACATCGTCGAGTAATAATGCATGTATTCCATGTTTTGTGGCTTGTATTGCACAAAAAAACAGTGATATAAATCCCATGTAGTACAAGGAACCACAAAATATGTAAAGTATTTCACCATTACGTGTGAAATATTGTTGTCATAATGGTAGTCTCCAAGCCACTGTGCAGAGGTTTCACATTTTCCAGGCTACTAAGAATATGCAAATTGGACAACCAAGGTTATCTAAATTATGTGGCAAAAAAAGGGAAATTATGTGGCAAATTCAATAAATCCCTAATTATGCTGTTAGCTCTGCAGCAGTAGATTCACATAGGTCCACTGATCTGACCACTTCCTATTGTTTTATCAAGAATCTATTAATAAAAAGGAAACAAAACCTCAACATTTTAATTCCAGTCAATGGCCATTACTAGCTGCACTTTGAATAAAACAGCTTGTAATTTAGGAAAATACATAATGCATATCTTGTCATTGCCATTTCGGTCTTCTGGTGACATTTACAAACCACACGCCATTGTGTAGAAGAATATAGATCAAACTCAGCCTTATTTAGGTACTATCCATGTATAACACATGAATACCCAAATAATTTGTATTAATTCGACTCACTGGACACCATGAGGATTACGACCTAATGGCTATGTTTAAACATCAACACAACATGAGCGTTCACAAGGAGTGGTAAAATCAAATGTTTGAAGATTGTTTTTTAAGTTCTAGTACATCTGCTTAGGAAGGAGATGTAGTCTAGTGGCTAAACTGTCAATCTGAGGACTTTGGTTTGCATCCAGCTTGGCATTGACTGAAAATTGTGCATTTGTGGGTAATCACCTATCAAAATGTGCCTAAAATTCTACAGCGTGAGATACCATCCTTCCTGGAAATAGCTCAGCATATTGGGGCCCTCAATTCTGGCCAATGGAGTTGGGTTTCCTCCCTACCCCGGCATGTGTGGTAAAGAGCCTGGGGGGTATCATCGATGCGGAGCTTTCTCTCAAGGCTCAAGTAGGGACTGTGATCTCCTACAGTATGTTCCAACTGCGTAAAATCCGTAAAATAGCTCACCTACTACCACATGCGGCACTGGTCCAGGTCGTGATCTCTCTGGTATTATCCCGCCTTGACTTTTCGAACTCCCTTTACTATGGACTCCATCAGTCATTGCACCGCCGTCTCCAAATTGTACAAAACCAGGCGGCCAGACTTATCTATAAAACCCCAAAGTGGCAATCAGCGAAACTATTATTGCGCAAACTACATTGGTTGCCAGTTGAGCAAAGGGCGGCCTTCAAGATTGGTTGCCTGACTTTCAAGGCCCTCCACTGCACTAGCCCCGACTTCCTCAAAACACTGATCACGCAGCATCGTCCGGTACGCAACCTCCGCTCGGCCCATCTTCACCTGCTGGTCGCCCCTGCAGTAAAACTCAAAAAGTTCGGCGGCCGTAGGTTTGCTCACCTGGCCCCTAAACTATGGAACCCTTGCCCCTGTCAGTCAAGTCAAGTTGCTCCTTACTGATGTTTAGGAAACGTCTGAAAACCCGGCTTTTCACTCTAACCGGTTAGTCCACCTTTCGCAATCTCTGCACTCTTTCTTTTAGCGCCAGAAAACTTATGGTGTCATTGCGCTTTATAAATTTCACTTAAGATAAGATAAGATTGTTAGTGTGCGTATCAAAAAGATTTAAGCCACCATGAATACAATCTTGCATCATTTTCCAACATCTCCCTTAATGCTATAGAAATCCCAACACGCTTTACATTGTGAACAGGAATCCAATTTATTATTCTCTGTGTATACCCCTTCCTTTTGAGCTGTTGCTGAGCCTCCCCCTTCATTTAGTGGCATCCAGATAGAAGCGCCCTACAATTTTCTAAACCCCGGTTTTTTCTACACACCTCAAGTTTATGTCTCAGTGTCCGTGGGAGCACTTTCTTTGGCATATTGGGTGATTCCTCCCACACAATTCTTGTTCCTTGGAAGCATTTTATCATTATGCAGTTCATGCTACTTTTAATCAGATAAGACACATTTATTTTCTGTGCATCGGACCAGGGGCATAGCAGGTGCAGTTGCACCAGAGCACAGAGCCCTAAGCGTCCCATTGAACCCTGATATTTGCTGCATTTACTACCCCACCAGTATTCAAACTAGCCATTTCCCCTGCCTGCATCAGGACCCATGGCATCCTTGCTATGATACTTTCTCAACCATGCAGAGAACTCGCTTGGTACCAACCATCTTGCAGAAAACTGATGCTAGCAGGTCTGGTCTACACTGTCCGAGCTCCAACAGTGCTCAGTGTCTACGGGGAATCCATTGGTGAAGATGAAAGATCTGACTGAAAAAACAGGTGTGCACATATGCCTTTCCCCTGCATTAGCACATTAAACCTGGACCTATTGGCCTACCAAACGTGCACGGTTCCCACTGCGAAATTGTAGCCTCACCGCCACCTTTAGTACTAGAAGTAAAATAAGCTACAGATTTGATGGTTTCTTCAGCATCGTATGTGTCCTTCAATAAATACACGATGTTCCTTTTATTTGCATTCAACGTTGTGTGCACTTAAATATTCTTGGGTCGTTTCAAGATTTTTGCAGCCCTTCTGCTGCTTGTTTGATAAATAACACCACAACTGGACATTTGGGAGACATATGGGCAGCCTTTGAATGGAAATGAAGGTGATATGAAATAAACAAAAGAGGAGTCAAACAGCAGGTCTGCCAACTCCCCTATTTGATGATAGCCTTTCATTTGTTAACAGTCCAGACTGCATGTGCAGGAACACTAATGTCTGAATTATTTGTATGACCTTAGCTTACCATGGACAATTACCATACAATCTCATTTGGCCCACAGCATGCTCCTATTTCCAGAATGAAACACATGGGACACATCTATAAAAGTGATATACAAATAACGCCCACACCCGGTGCTTGCTGCATGTATATATACTAATGATTAGAGGACGAAATTCTGTTTTATCAGACTATATGATGCTCTTCAAATTCTGCATTAATTATCTAGGATGATATCCACTGTTTGACCTATTGTTCCTCCACCACCAATATCTGTCATCGATGCAAGTTGCTGATAATATCCACTAAACAAACTGAACCATAATATTTTGCAACCCTTGGGTCACTTTCTTTTTGTTTGGATAATATTATCCCATGATATCCACACTACAGTGCCTTTCTAACATTGATGATAGTCCTGGAATTATGCAATGTCTCACAGCATTTCAAACTCGAATCAAAAGTTCTCTTATTGTAATCCAATGTGGCCAGCATCTTTCTCTTTAATCTTCATTGCAGAGGCTCTTCATAAAAGTAGCAGCAGAAGATCTAGAAACACTAGAATAAAAAGCTATTTAAACATGTAGTTAGTAGTCACAGCAGTAGTAGATTAATTATTATCTTCATAAAACCTCTGTTTATGCCTACAAATATACAGCCATAATTCTCAAACAACTTCCATACTGATATTATATCATGTTTATTCCTGGCTATTTGGAACATTCCCTAGCAACTATCTTCCAAACGATGTCATATACCTTTTAAGGACAGAGCCATATACCTACTTTTATAATATATTATAGAAATCGGGCTGTTGGGTGAGTGGGGTGTTAAACCTGTTCAGGCAACAGCTACAATCCCTGGCAGGGTGAACCACAAAAATCAATATATAAACCCGGGGTTGGCCCTCCGGTAGCTTGGAATGAAAAAAGTCAGGCTGAACTTAGAGGCAAAGTAGTTATGCAGCATACAAACAGCAATAACGTGAAAACACTTGACAAGAACAATCCTGAAACGATTTCTTAAAATAGAGTAAATTGTAATAAATTATATGACACCAAAACAACTATAATCTTATTAGAAAAATCAGGCATTACATGGTTGCTGAGTGGGTGTTCTCATGCAATACCCATATTTTTTATGCATTCCCAGATGTACATGACCTTGTAAACCTGGGTATGTGCAAAAAATACACGCCTCCCAGGTGAGGCGTATGAAGGAGAATTGTCTTTAGTTCTCTAGGTTTTTTTCCTCTTTCTATGTGTGCTGCATAATGCCGCACACATTTAAAGAGGAAACAACTAGGAACAGCCTCTAAGGTATACCTTCCTGCACAAAACCAATCCTGCCTACAACACAGGGACCCTTGCACCATCGTGCAAGGGTGCCTGCGTTAGCGATATGCTGCCAAATCAGTGCCAGAGCAAGGGGAATGGGCAGGAATGTGCTGTATTAGATAAATACGGCACATTCCTGCCCTTTTCCTGTAATGCAGAGCAGTGCACCAAGATGAATTGCTGCACTGCCCTGCACCACTAATTTCATAAATATGGCCCCAAGTCTCTTTTTTGGAACTTGAAGATCTCCAGTGGAACATTGGAGGCTGTTCAGGATGAGATTTGGAACATTCCCTAGCAACTATCTTCCAAACGATGTCATATACCTCTTAAAGACAGTGCCATATACCTACTTTTATAATATATTTTAGAAATCGGGCTGTTGGGTGAGTGGGGTGTTAAACCTGTTCAGGCAACAGCTACAATCCCTGGCAGGGTGAACCACAAAAATCACTAAATAAACCCGTGGTTAGCCCTCTGGTAGCTTGGAATGAAAAAAGTCAGGCTGAACTTAGAGGCAAAGTAGTTATGCAGCACACAAACAGCAATAACATGAAAACACTAGACAAGAAAAATCCTGAAACGATTTCTAAAAATAGACTAAATTGTAATAAATTATATGACACCAAAACAACTATAATCTTATTAGAAAAATCAGGCATTTCATGGTTGCTGCGTGGGTGTTCTCATGCAATACCCATATTTTTTGATGCATTCCCAGATGTACATGACCTTGTAAACCTGGGAATGCGCAAAAAAGACACGCCTCCCAGGCGAGGCGTATGAAGGAGAATTGTCTTTAGTTCTCTTAGTTTTTTTCCTCTTTCTATGTGTGCTGCATAATGCCGCACACATAGAAAGAGGAATGTGTAAATGTGTTGGACTTGTAAAGCGCACGGCTGCCCGTAAGCGTCCCGGCGCTGGAGACCGCTGGGTTTTCCCTGTGAGATGGTCCCTTCTGGGTATCTCCAAGGTGAAACCAGGCATCCCCGGCATCTGTGGGGGGCCGTTGTAGAGATGAGGCAAGCTTAATGCCCAGAGTTGCCGAGTGTGATCCCTGGTTAGAGTAGGCACCGAGGCGAGAATTGTCTAGTCCGCTGACCCTGGTCCACGACCCTGCCGTGTCGGGAATTGAACCCTGGTCCCGGGCCGTTCTCCGTTTCCGGGTCTGCCGCCTCTAACCAGTGAGCCACACCACTCCAGGAAACAACTAGGAACAGCCTCTAAGGTATATCTTCCTGCACAAAACCAATCCTGCCTACAACGCAAGCACCCTTGCACCATCGTGCAAGGGTGCCTGCGTTAGGGATATGCTGCCAAATCAGTACCAGAACAAGGGGAATGGGCAGGAATGTGCTGTATTAGATAAATACGGCGCATTCCTGCCCTTTTCCTGTGATGCAGGGCAGTGCACCAAGATGAATTGCTGCACTGCCCTGCACCACTAATTTCATAAATATGGCCCCAAGTCTCTTTTTTGGAACTTAAAGATCTCCAGCGGGACACTGGAGGCTGTTCAGGATGAGAGTTCTACAAGGCTGGATACTGTAAGAAAATGTGCAGGTGACCCTGCCACTTTTTGCACTCATTTGGAGTACTGAATGCTGGTTTTCGACTCTGACAGTGCACTTAAGCCTGCTAACCTGGCCTCAGTGCCGTGCTATCTCTCAAAAACTGATGCATGAAATTGGCAACCCTAACTGGAAAGGACTTTAACCACCTTATATGTCTCTAGTATATGGTATTAGTAATAACAAGGCCATGGGTGTTAAAGGGGTTACCAGGGCTTGAAGCACTGGTTGTGCCACCCTGAGAGACCCAAGTAAACTAATGATTGCCGTCCTGCCATAGGAGACTGCAGGAGCAGGGCAAACTGCTCAAACTCAACCTTGCCCTCGCAATGTGTGGCGAGATCAATGCACTATTTTTAATATATGTCATTCACTCCTAAGGAAGGGCTGCTGAGTGCAGGAGGAAAGGTGTATTATTTTAAAGGTGTGGGCATATACGTGCTAGCTTATATATCCATATAGTGGCTTTTCCTATTAAAGGCTACTATAAGTGGTCAGCGGTCCATGGACTAGCAACCGGGCAAACTCAATTTCACTGGTTCCATTACGATACCCCAGAAATATGTCATGTTGGTGTCAAACAGTATTCCTCCTCACTCCTGGCACAATTTCTATGTCGAGGTCGATGTGGCATGCACACAGTTGGCTACCTTAGAGGTTGCAACCTGGTTGCCCCCGCTTTTCCTGTACTCTGGGTGGCAACCCACATCCAAGACAGTCAGGAATCTGACACTCTGCCAGGAGGTGTTAACTCTCCCTGGAGGCAGAAACAATGGCCTGGAGGCCATACATACTCCCTGACAGGATGGCTAGTGAAGTGATATATCAAGGTGATGATCTTCAAAGCCTTCACTGCCTGTGATATGCAACCAGGCTGCCTCCCAAAGGAGAAAACAGCCTTCCCCATGGCCAAAGGCATATGTGCACCCTGGCAGTTAGGACAATTATGTGGTCAAAAAGTGTACACCCCCAGAAGGCTAGCCACATATCTAGGGTGGGCTACATGGGCTGTGCAGCTAAGTAAGTTTTCTGCTGTTTGTAGAACTTGGAGAATCGAGGGTTCTAAGTAGTTAAGGTGACAAGCACCCCCAGATGTGGTCACCTTAGGAGCAGATTAGCGCTGGGGTTAGAAGCCCAATTACCACTTGCACCCACATTCTTAATGCCCCATAATATAGGATTTAAGGGGCACCCTTGAAATCCAAACCTAAGTTCTTAGCTGACATACAGCAAAGGACAATGAAGAGACTCGTGTCTGCGACAACAGGACCTGCACAAAGCAAAGGAGTGATAATCTGCACCTATGGCAACCTTCCTAGAACTGCATGACTGCTACTCGTTCTGGACCAATGGCCGGTTCCCCCAGAATGAGAGACCACTTTGAGACCCAAAAGCAACTCCAGACTTCCTTGGACTAGTCCTCAACAATGTTAAAAACAACGTACCGGAACCAAGGACTCGCTGGCCATCGGCTCCTCTGGGGGATCACTCAAAATTAGATGGTCGAGTGCATTGTGGGAAACATAGCCCTAATCTCCAGCAAGTTTTATGTGGCTACAATTTTCCCCTGGACCACGGAATGTCGAAATGACTTCTTGCTGACCTTACTGCTGCCAAGGTTTGCTGGTGGCCAGTCTGGCAATCACCACATTTACTCAGTGCTGCATCTTGAGGGAACACTGCAACACATTCATCTGACATCAGCAGTAACTTTTTGTACCCGTTTCCTCACCAGCACTGTGTAAGGGATAAAACTAGCTCCCCTGCAGCTGACGCTTCTGCACCACGGACATCCAGGACAATTCTGCACCCAGGCTGCTCAAGCCAGGTACAATTGAACTGACTATTGTGGCTTGACCTGGGATCTGCATCACCTTTACCCTCCTTGGTTCCACGCTACTCGACCTGCATGGACCGATTGTTTTTCACCATTGAATACAATGTTAAAGTTTTGCTGGATTGATTTGCACTGATTTAATATTGTTTCTAAAATCCATAACTCAGTTTGTACTTCTCTATTTTACTTTGTTTTGGTGTCTAAGGGCCAGATGTAGGTAAATTCAATTTAGCGAGTCCTTAACAGCAATTTTTACCGAATCGGTATTAAGGACTCGTTAAATTGAATGTAGGTCGGAATCGCAAAAATATTTGCGGTTCCTTAATGTTCCTTAATTGCGAATCTCAATCAAGGAATACCAAAAGGCCCATAGGAATTCATAGGGTTTGCGCCTGCAATTTGCGAGTAATCAAGAGGCGCTCGCAAATTCCGGGCGCAGTTTCAAGGGTGCAAGGGTTCCAAAAGGTCACACTGTTGCACCCCTGAAATGTGCATGTGTGGCGCACATACATCCCCTAAGGCATGAATGTGTGCCACATGGCTCTTTTAAAAAAGCTAAAAAGTGCTTTTTGAAAGGAAATCGCTAATTACCACCAACTTGAAGTTGGTGGTAATTAGCGACTCCTTAAGGCTAAAGTGCACTTTCTTTTGTGCTACTTACATTACATTACATTTAAGGAATCGCAATTTGCGATTCCTTAAATGAAATCACAAAATAAGGAATCGCAATTTTTGCGATTCATTATTTTGCAAGTAGGTTTAATCTTACCTACATTGCTCAAAGCCAAATTGCGATTGCAAAGGCTGAAATTCTGCGAATATCGCGTTTGCGGACGCTATTTGGCTTCCTACATCTGGCCCTAAGTTATATAAAAATCATCTTTAATTTTGTAAATTGGTGTCAAATTTCTTTCGAGTCATGTCAAGTACGTAGCGTCCATGTGGATACTATGAAATGCTTAACACATGTTCCTAAAGTAAATCCTGTCTTCTCTTTTCCACACATTCAGGGCTGAGCTAAGGATTTATTATTTTGAATCCAAAAACCATCCTTGGGGTATTATATGAGTATTGCATAGGGAAGCCTTACCAGCATCGCTACATAATACTCCATCTTCCTACATTGGTGTTACAGCAGTGGGACCCTGAACTTGTGTTTCGCATTACCACTTGGTCATGAGTAATTTTTGCACATGAAATCTGTGACTATAGACTCAAAAATTATTTGGACAAATTTTTATGATTTTTTTTAAATTGGAATTTCATGGCCCCTTGCCGATCCCCATTCCAATACTAAAACAAAACACATAGAAAGTTAAGAAAAGGTTTTTTAAATTGTATAAAAGAACCCAACTTTCAGGTAAAAGGTTAGCACTATGGAGGCTGGCAAGAGTCTCAGCCTGTCATTCATCCCAGCCCCAAGGATCAGTGATCTAAATGTGTTGTGCAAAGCAAGGGGCATTAGCTACAGAGTGGCAGCTAAAAAGGAGGAGTCCTCAGCTCCTATGAAAAAAGAGAAATTAGAAAGGGAGGGCCATTCCATAGAGGAAGACCTCAAAGAAAGTGAGGATGATGCCCTAACCCAGATTGAAGATGATGGAGAAGAAAGTGAAGACCAAAACTCTCCACCCTTTCCCAGAACCACTTCACCAGTGGGAAGTGACAAGACTCATTCTAGCAGACCCTCTATTGGTAAGGTGATAGCAAGCCTTGGAGAAGAGCTTGACCATCTCTTACTAGACAGGAGACTAGCCGTTGAAGAAAGAACCATCAAGATGGTCTTGAAGCCCAAAGATAATGGTGGCAGCAAATTTAATAGGCAGAAAGATTAATCTTTTTACCAGAAAATCCCCAAAGGAATTATCCCCAAGTTTAGTGATGGTGATGACATTAGCAAATGGTGTTCAGCCTTTGAGAGGGCCTGCAAAATGAGGATAGGTCACAAGCACTGTGGCTCTTTACTATGGGAGTTTTTCTCAGAGAATGGCAGATATAAATTGCTGACCCTTAATGAGGATGTGGTTGAGTCTTATCAGCATATGAAGGAGACCTTGATAGAAGGATTTGGACTCACCACAGAGGAATACAGATTGAAGTTTAGGGACACCCACGAAGGTCAAAACTAAACATAGGTCGACTCTGTGCACTCTTCAGTAAAAGTACTAGAAGGCAAGATAAAAGGCAATGAGATGGACTGTAGGAAGATGGCTCTGTATATGATATATCTCTAGGTGGCTTAATTGTGCACAGAGTGCAGAGATTGCCCAGACATGTACTGGGTTTAATGCACACCCAAAGTGCTCTGTTAGTGATAGTGTGTGGGTGAGCAGCCTTAGACCTAACACAGAGGAGTGTGAGACATGTATTGCACACACATAGACCAATTAGGGACACACGATTCAAAAAGGATAACCTTTGTTTGAGTTTTATTTCAAGACCAAGATCTTCACAAATAGGTAAGTATATTTTTCAAGAACAATACTTTAGTCTTTTAAAAGTCAATACAGTGCGATTTTCAAACAGTTCAATGTTATCCTATGGAAGAAAACAGTAATGCGGTTTTATGGGTAAGTACCCAACTTACAGTTCCAGTCTTCAGGGGTTACGGTCAGCGTGGTTCTAGATTCAGGTAAGCACAAAGTCTGCACCACAAGCGGCACAGGGGCGGCCGGGTGCAGAGGTCAAATTCGGTGATAGGCCCAATGCGTTTTGATGGAGACTGGGGCGCTAGGAGCCACACTGCTTATGGGTAAGTAAATCAGTTAAAGGGGCAAAGCTTTGGGAGTTAGAGCGAGCACATGGGTGGGCCACATAGCAGCAATAAACATACACAACCAGCGGCACTGGGGCAGTCGGGTGCAAACACAGCGTCAGAGAAACTCGGTTGAACAAACAGGGTGCAGGCATCGCCCCTGAGGCTGCAGGAGGGAGACCAGCGACAGCAGAGGTAAGTTGAGGTGTTGAGGGTCATAGGGGCACCGTTGGTAAAGCGCACCAAGGCCCAGGGGCTTTAGGTGCAGTGGTGTCCTTCAACATTGGATTCTTCTTTGGGGAGGAGATCCTTATAGCTCTTAACTGGGAGAAGAGACTAAAAGGTTTGCAATACCTCCTGAAAATGACCAGGTCCTCCCACAGGCATCTCCTCTGGTGAGCCTTTTCCTGAAGGTGCACCTGTACATTTCGCTGTGCACTCCTTGAAAACCCTAGTTGGGTTCACAGTAGACGGGTGGGTTCTCTCCTGTCCATCCTTCCCCTTGTTCCCAGGTGATATAATGAGTCTCACCTCGCATAGGGGTACAAACTCACTGTCCAAGTTCGATATATAGTCATGTATACACCTATGCATGTGTTACGCATGCAAAGCCTGTGTCTCTAATGTAATTTTTATGCTTTATAGATTGGCATTGTGAAACTTATTTACTCCGAACAAACATTACCTACATTTTTCCCTTTCACTTTGAGGTAAGGAGACATTTATTTCCCATTCATGGTTTGAATATACTTCTGATATATTTTTGTTCATGACTAACAATGAATATATCCTTTATTGTAGGTGTCTACTTACATTGTCCTGATGAAGACTCCATTGTAGGTGGAATATTTGGGGACGAAACGTCAACATGTTGTTCTGTTGACTTTAAAATAGAAATTGCCATTGGTGGGGCCCTTAGTATAGGGCTTTATCATTTTTTAATTTGTGCAACCATAAGTCAACTGTATATGTTCTTTGTTTCAATGAGCACTCCTTGCTCACCGTATTTCTTACCATACACTACACTGCGCCATCCACCAAGACCACCAAAGTTGTGTAATGTTTTGTGAAGAATTTGAATAACTTTGTTATATACATTGTATATATCCCAAATCTGCACATAAGTTTGCAGAGCAGGACACATGGATATCCTTTAAATTGATGGTCTAGTCCAATTCAATCGTATGACTTCAAGTACCCCTTTTGCCTAGAAAGCATAGAGTCAAGCTTCCCCAAAGGAACCATTGGTTTTGTTAACAACTTACTAAAAGTGGCATTTACAATTAAAGAGGATTTTAAATTACAATTTCTTGGACGCCAAACATGAAAAGTTTACCTATTCCCTATCAGAAGTTAGCAATAATTACATGTAATAAGGGAACCCAGAGTTATCCTATTGGAGAGGTAGGTCTCATAGTTATGAAAACGAATTTTAGGGTTTTTCACTGCTAGGTCAGTTAAAACTTAAAAGTACATGTCCAACCTTTTAATGAAAATGACCCCTAGGAAGTGGGCTATCTAGGGCCTGTCCTAGGGGTGATATATGCAATAAAAGGGGAGTTTAAGGTTTGCAAGGGTCTTATATCCTCAAGCCGATTTGATAGTTTAAAACTAAATGCAGGCAGTGATGGCAGCCTGGGGCAAGTTTTAAGTGGTTTTGAAAGTGGGTGGCATAATATGTCCTGTAGGCCCACTAAGAGCATTACATATACAGGCCCTGGGTATATGCTATGCCCTTTTACCAGGTCTAAGCCAATTTTACCATGGAGAGAGAACAATGGTCCTGATTCACAAAGGTAAACTTAAGCCAAAAGTCTAAGTTTAGACCTGAAGTCTAAGTTTAGACCTAAAGTCTAAGTTCACTACTAGTAAAGTTAGACTTTTGATCTAAGTTTGGACCAAAATTCTAACTTAGACCAAAAGTGTAACTTTACTCCTACTAAAGTTAGACTTTTGGTCTAAATTGGACTTTTGGTCCAAACTTAAAAACAAAACTCTACCTTTACTAGTAGTAAAGTTAGACTTTAGGTCTAAACTTAGACTGTTGGTCTAGGTTCACCTTTGCAAATCAGGCCCAAGAACTTTAGCAATGGTTACAAGTGGTAAAGTGAACAGAGTCCGAGGGAAATGTCAGTTATTAAAGGCTCTGAACCTGAGTTATAGGCTTGAGTGAAAGGGAAGACCTCTAATACCAGGTATACACTGAGCAGGGGGCTGTAATTCTATTATAATGCATACTGAGGATAGAATATTCTAGATAAAAAAGTGAAAAAACTGATTGTTCATTGACATGCATGTGTTTTACTATTTAGGATTGAGTACCAGTAGAACATATCCTCTAGTAATTCTTACAATATTGTCATAATTGAGTCCCATACCTTATTGACATAAGTTACATGATTATAAATGTTGCTATTAGCGGTCAAAGTTATTTCATGCCATGGCACTTTTGCAATGTGGTATAAATACATGGGATTCTGTAATCTCTGGATAAAAACCTATCTCTCATTTCTTTACATTAGGTGACGTGTGGGCCCAGTTGTCTTTTATAAGGAATGTCGTCAGAATTCAACTGTAATAACTTATTATTGAAACATTACTATTCTTTCCTCTGCTCTGTTTTTCTAGTTGTATAGTGACAATCAAAAGGGAGATATTTATGGAAGCATGTTTATTTTTTGCACTTTTTGTAATTATGGAAAAGTTAGAATCTTTCTGCATGTTTCTACACATTCCAAGCTGCTGCACATTTATAAAAATAAAAATAACGTGTAGTAAACTGATTCTAATATCTCTTGGCAACACATATCTAACAGCTTTTTAGATGTCTTTATTTGGCACTACTGGTTCTGTTTTTTTCATATTGGCTAACATACTCTATCTTTTCAATGGCTGCACTCGAAGGATTTAGGTGGCTTGTGGAAAAGTAGATGGTGTGACCATGTATTATAAGGGATAAAGTTACCCGCTGTATGTGATTAGGCTATTGCAAGTCACCTTGGAGATCCATAACCTTATAAAGAACTCCTCTGAAATGTACAATATCCTTATAATGTACGACAGAGTTTATTTTATCCCATAAAAAACAATTATACAGCTTTGTTGTTCTATTTGCATGCTTCACACTTCCATAAACTTGTCGACATTTACCCATAGCTATAGAGGATCTGTAAAGAGAAGAGAAGGCTGTATGGTGTATTGCACTGTGATGTCGCACAAGAGTGTCCAATGTGGTCCAGAAGTGGCAGAATACTGGCAAATCTTCAGAATAAGCAGTAGCTATCTAAATTATTAACTTTAAGATTAATTATATAGCAATGTGTCTCATATGGATATCCTGAATATTTATCATAAAATTACATGTGCATCAGTGTGTGTGTCGTAGGACTTTGTAATTTGATTCTTCCTATGAGCTTGAGCAATTGTCCATTTCCCACCTGAAATGTTAGTGTTGATGGATGGCACAATAATCTAGTTATAAGGATAATGCCAGAATCATCTGCAGAAATATCGTCTGACATAACTATTGTGTCCTTTTACAAATATAGTGTTCTATTGTGTGCAGATATCTTGTTATCAAATGCAATTGGATGATATGTGTCTACATCATTTGTGGGGCATGATATTTATGTCAGACATTATTGTGGCAGCAATATTCTAGTCCCAAACTAGTGTTTGAGCTGTTGCAGGTATTGTTGTGGCATAGTTAATGTATACTTACAGAAATACACCTTTTGTTGTAATATATCAAAAAATCTAAACATCAGGAGTGATATCCCTTCACTTTCCATGTTATTTTGCAAGTTTGAAGGCAAAAGATTTTGAATGTAAATATGTTGCATTACATTTTCTTGAGCAGCTGTCGCATCTTATTACCATATGCTTCAGGGCTTTAGAAGGATGAGTCCTTTGATTAAGTGTGCCTCTGCCTCTAATTTAATGTTGTCTTTTTCTTAATTATGCAAATGCTAAATAATGCTATTCTGCTTTTGCACCAAAGTCTTTATGATCACCTGCTTCATGACAATCCTTGCTTCAATAGTATTATAAGTTGTTGATTTGTTTAAGAGCCAAACTAATTACCAGATGTTCTGATATACAAAAAATTAAAGCATAACATAAGTCATGTTTTACAAAATGTTCTCATACATTTCCAAGTTGAATACCAAGGGCCTGGCATAGTGTCTCACTGTAGCAGGCTATCTCAATCACTGCTGCATTTCAGAAACAGCCATACATTCAGCTTTCCAAGGAGGACCCTTCCACCATTCTCCAGACGTCACTTCATCCACCATTCCAAAGTTATTCAACTCTTCAAGTCAGACCTGAACGGAATACAACACCTTGATTTGTACCTTCCAGTATGCATAGTGTTTTGCAGCATTCTAAGCAGGCTTGTGCTTTACAAGTACCTATATATACATATGTACACATGAGCAATTTTAACATTTGCTCACAGAACCCTTCTATGGGTTATATTAGAGTGAGGAGCAAGTACATAGCGGAGCTCTCTAAACAAGAAGATAGCCAGCTTATAGCCACAGCAAGGTGCTGGCCTTAAAAAAAATTGCGAAGGCACTCAAGGCACTACTAGCAGTAAGATTATAATGTAGGAGACTTGTAGATTTCGAGTGCCTAGCAATAATGTTTATGACCAGTATCATCTCAAAAATGTACTCCTACAATAAGGAAAATTCCCTAAAAATGGGGAGCCATTATGCAGACCTGGATTTAGCAGGCAGTGTTTGTCAAAGAATTCTGAATTATGTTGCGCTTTAAGCACTTTTTAACGCCTGTTGTGAGCAAGTGCTACATGTGTGTGGGGGGTCCTATGTGTGCCCTATGTCCCTGGGTGGAGGGTGTCAGAAGAGTCGATGAGGGAAGGGGAACAGACATGCTCCCCAGTTTCTTGGATGAGGAAATGGGCATAGGCTTCAATGTACCCCTTTCATGATGTGATTTTGCTAGCTTTCACTGCCAGGTTGTACAATATGGTCCATAGCTGTTGCACCTTGTAAAACCAGTTACAAGAACAGCTGTGTCTCATAGCTGGTGGAATGGAATTTCACTCAGGAATTTTGCATACCCACCATGTTCCTATTAGTGGCACAGAAGCTTATTAGTTGACTAGTTTCCTGTTGCTTATGCATTCTATAGCAGATTTATATGCAAGGCTCAGGGGCAATATAACTGTGATGTCTCATCTAAGCCAACATATGCCCTGTGTCCTGGCTCACAAAGTTCCTAAATGTACCATTTGGCCCGACAGATTTGGAGTGGTCTCCCCCCTCCATTTTCTGCCTTCTTCCTACTCTTTTCTGACCTCCTTTTTGCTGGCATTAGGACTCAGTGCACTTTACCACTGCTAACCAGTCATTAAGTGCTTGTGCTCTCTGCCCTTAACATGTTAACATTGGTTTACCCCCAATTGGTATATATATATTTTTTTTTTAATGTCATTTTCAAAACATTTAAGTCACAACTACATAATACATATCGCTTTCGTAACCATTTACCACTTTGGCTCAACAAGCATGCAAAACGTTACATCAACAGAGTACATCTTACACATGCTGCACTTTTGACATCCCTGTTGTGTTCCCCGCCATTTGTAGCATGCCCAAATTCCAAACATATTCCACGTTGCTCAATTCAATGACACAGCATACGTGTGGCGATTGTGTACTTTTATTCACCATGTAGTGTGGCACTTTGTTTCTAATTTAATTGTGTGGCGTTTCTGGATACTGCCCCAGCGTATGAATATTTCACGCTTCGCCAGGAGCATTGCCATTGCTATGAATCTGCGCATACTCTTGGGGATCTCGTCTACATAACCCAGTGACGCTATTATTGGGGAACAGTCGAGTTGTAGCTTGGTCATCTGTTGCACTTCCCTAAATATATCTTGCCAGTATGAAGCTATTGTGGTGCATGTCCATTCCATGTGTGCGAATGAGGCCGCATGTAAGTTGCACCTGGGATAGTGTCCAAATCTAGTGCTGTTTATGCGGACCATCTGCCATAGCATGACGAAGGCCCTTCTAAGGATCTTAAAATGGAGCAATGTGTGCGTGTGGTTACAGGAGACTAGTTTCGTTTGTGTACAGCAACTTTTCCAAATCTTGTGGGTGAGTGGTTGCCCCAGGTCGACTGCCCAAGCGTCTCTTACCTTGGCATTGCGCTGTAGCATGAGCGCCAAACAGGCTTTGTATAATCGGGATACAATGTGCTCTCTACTGCGGTCTGCAATTACTAGTGTAAGAGGTGTGAATTCCTTAGGTTCAATGGGATAGGTGGGTATAGCGTCTCTAAGCACTCCCTGCATACGGGCCAGGATAAAGTAGTCCATTAACAAAGCTGTTGAGAACCGAGGGTCCTCTGTGCGGGAGAATGCATGCTCATTAGAGAATAAGTCACCAATGTTACTTATATCCAAGCGCTGAAGGTTGCGTCTTGTTAGTGCATCCAGTGTGGGGGGAGCCATGGGTTGGCAATTATTGATAATGCCGGGGAGTACAGTGTTGTCTCTCCTGTTTCATCCATGCCCAGCACGTAGTGTACTACAGTGTTTGAATGTCGTAGGGGTCTCGCGACATCCCAGCTGTCAGCAGTGTGTTCAATGCGGTAGTGTCAGCCAAGTCCCTCTCTGGCTTGGCATATGGCACACGTGGGTCAGGGTGGTACCAGAGACAGGAGTAGCCACATTGTGACACTAAGTAATACAGTTGTACATCAGGCACCCTGAATCTCCCCCTTTCATATGGCAGAGTCAGTGTGTTCCAGCTTACTCAGGGCTGTTTCCCACCCCATACCAGTTGTATTAATAATATACATGTCTGTGTGAAGAAGGCATTTGTAAGTGGAATGAGGATGTTTTGGAAAAGGTAGAGGACTCTGGGCAGAACCACCATTTTGATAATGGCTATGCGTCCAGCCATGGACAGTGGCAGTTGGATCCAACGTTCCACCTGTGTTTGCAGTTTGTCCCTTGCTGGGCTATAATTCAGTCTCAGTATCTGCTCTTTGTCCCTGTGGAGGCGTATGCCTAAATATTTGATATCTGTCTCACACCACTGGATTGGGAATTCTACACATACCCTGTCATGTACTTCCATCAGTGGTAAAATCTTGGACTTGTCCTAATTAATATGGAGACCGGACAAGGTCCCAAACCGTTCAATTTCCACTAGAATTGGTGGGAGATTAGTTGCTGGCATCCTCACATACAGCACCACGTTATCAGCATATAGGGTTACCAGCAGTGGGCTGTGTTTGAACTGAAGCCCACCATGTATATGTAGGCACATGCATCAAAGCTTTTTGCGATCGCAAACGGTGCGATTCGCAAAAATCGGCCGTTTGCGATCGCAAAATTAGCTTTTGCGATGCATGAAACAACTTGCCACTCGCAATTTAAGAAATAGCGAATTTTTGTAATTTCTTAAATTGTGATTGCATTTAAGGAAATGCAAATTGCGATTTCTTAAACGCAATGCAAGATGCCTTTAAAAATAGCGATTTCGCTATTTGGGCCCGGTATTTACCGTGGAATCATACCACATGGTAAAGAGTGAAAACTTTGAAAAATGCACTGAAGAGCATTTTTCAAAGTTGGAGGTTACACATACACATGTCCTTGGGACATGTGTGTGCACAACATATGTGCACGGATCAATTTCAGGGGGTGCAACTGGGTGTCCTTTTGACACCCTTGAAATTGCATGGGCAATTTGCGAGTACCTACTGGTACTCGCAAATTGCGCTTGCAATTTCCCATTTATTCCTGTGGGCTTATAGGCCCATAGGAATGAATGGGAAGCCATTCCTTATTTGCGACTTGCAATTTGCGATTCACAAATAAGGAATATGCAGGAATCGCTATTATTATAGCAATTCCTACATGCATAGGATTTTGCGAGTCCTTAATTGCAAATCCTTAATATTCACAATTAAGGACTCACAAAATCCTAGCTTGATGCATGTGCCTGATGTTCTTTTTGCAAGTAACGGATCAAAGGGTCCATTACGATTGTAAATAGTATTGGGGACAAACGGCACCCCTGTCTTGTGCATGGAGATATATGGAGATTTTCTGTGCCTGTGCTATTATAACGGATACGGGCTGAAAATTTAACATATAGCAGTTTGATCAATGGAATGAAGTCCTTTGGCATGCCCATTTTGTCCAGTACTGCGTGCAGAAAGGGCCCCTCCACACAATCAAATGCTTTTTCAGCATCTAAAAAGGTTGCCGCCGGTGGGTACTTTTGGGTCTATTCTATTGACTACGGAGAAGAAGGTCCTCAAGTTTAGCGCTGTGGATCTGTGATTTATAAATCCGGTCTGGGCTGGTGCTATAATCTGCTCCATGAGTAGGGCCAGCCGGGTGGCCAGCAACTTAGCTAGTATATTGTAGTAAAAGTTTAGGAATGAGAGCGGGCGGTATGAGCCACATTTTTCCGGATTCTTTCTGGGTTTGGTATAAGGATAATAACGGTCTCTCTGAACACGGGGGGGAGAGTTCCCTCATCCAGCGTCTCCGCATATACCTCCATGAGGTAGGGGAGTGGGACAAGAGATGTTTATATGCTTTGTAAAAGGCTCCAGGGAGTCCATCGAGGCCCAGAGCTATTGAACCATCCATGTTGATGATGGCCTTCTCTATCTCGTCAGTGGAAAAAGGTTAGCTTAGGAATTGTCGGTGGGCATCGAGTAGCCAGACCATAGCTATCTCATTTAAGTATGCCTTAATTTCCCCCAAACTGTAGATGGCTCTAGCAGTGTAAAGGTCAGTGTAGTATTGCAGTAATGCCTGTCCCATGGCTGCTGTGTCATCTTGCCTCTGTAGCTTAGTGATGTAGCCCTGGCTACGGTGTGGTCGGAGTAGTCACACAATGGTGCGCCCCGGGTGCTCTCCCTCACCATACCTTCGGACTTTTGCATATTTCCCTAAGTAATGGGTTTCCCACTCTGCAGCCTCAGCATGTTCAGCCAGCAATTCCGCTCTGCTTTTCAAGTATGTTGGGCCGTCTCTATCCCCTCCCACCGTATTTTACCTTTCTAGTTTAGTAAGCTCGCCCTCCAATTTGACAAGGCTGTGTTGCAGATCTCTCAGGACTCCAGTGTGGGTAGAAATACAGACCCCTCTGATGGACGCCTTAAAGGCATCCCACAGGACCGCCTGTAATGAGACTGATCCTGTGTTGCTGGCAAAATGTTCTACTATCGCGTTGCGCAGTTCAGGCTAGAAGACTGTGTCACGCAGCGCCATGGTGGGGATTCTTCACTGTCTTTCAAAGCCTTCCTCTCCCTGGACTTGTATTGTCAGGAGCACTGGAGAGTGATCGGACAGGGTGCGGGGTAGATGTGTGGCCGATTGGACCCAAGGTATAGCTGAATTGGATAGCAGCCAATAGTGCAATCTCATCCATGTATTGTATTTCTGCGCATGACTGTAATCTGTGCCTCAGGGTTTAGGTGCCTCCAGGCGCCCATCAGCGCATAGGTTTGGCACATTTCTTTTAGCAGTGTGAGCAACCGGGGCTTGTTAACTGGGGACATAGAGGTACAGTAAAGCTTGGGGTCTAGTAGGATATTTAGGTCTCCTCCGAGGAAAGTATAGGCGGCATCTATCGAGTCCATCTGCGATTGTAAGAGTGTTTAAAAGGCCCGGTCATCTATGTTCGGGGAGTAAACGTTAACTATAAGGACCTAATGTCCCGCCAGTCTTCCCACTAACAAAATGAAGCGCCCCTCCATGTCAGTAACTGTGGAGCTATGTGTAAAAGGCAGTGTTTTGTTTATCAAAATTGCCACTCCTGTAGAGTATAAACAGTAACTAGAGAAAAAGCGATGGGGTCCCCAGATGGTTGCAAATCTAGGCCGGTGAGCTAGGGATAGGTGCGTTTCCTGCAAGAAAACAATGTTGAATTTGTGCTATTGCATGTAGTGGAGCACCTGCCTACCCTTTTTCTGAATGTTTAGACCTTACATGTTACACGTCAACAGGGTTACTGTCATGCTGCCACGGGTGTCTACCTAATGTCACATTGTTGATGCATTAGTAAATTGTGATGTATCTGCAAGCCTTTGGTGGTATGTCCAGTTGTAAACACACAAAACAAAACGATAATTTTCAACATTCTGATTCCTACTTTACCCATCCCTCTCCCACCGCCCAAACCTAGTAGCTGTCTGCTAGGTTCCCTTCCTTTACCCCTTAGAATTAACTGTTCATTCTTACTGCACCAATGTGGAAAATAACCCCAATCAAGTACCATTGTGAGACTACAGGGGGGCGGCAACTCCACGTGGTCCCCCCACGCATTCTCTCTCTTAATAAATCTAGCCCAACTGTGTCCCCATCTGAATTTGCATGTTAATCTCCACCATTTCGTCAGTATATCAATGTACAGTTCTGATACAGGTCAGCGTTTACAGCTGTATCACTGGGATAGGATCTCAGTTCAATCGATTCGGGCCTCAGCTGGCTGTAAAAAGATCCACACTTGCGCCAGACTTGGTGCCCTGTGACGCTCCGGCAGGAGAGGCTCTGTCGTTCAAAACGCTTTCTCTGGAATACTGCTTACAAAACTTCTTCTTGTAGGATTGTCAAACACCCTTGTTTATCTGTTCACGTCAACTTTGAGTCTTGCAGGGATAGCATCCCATATCGCAGACCCAGGTTTCGTAATTCGGCTTTCACTCCCCGGAATTTGCACCTGGCTTCCTGCATGAGCGTGGTGAAGTCTGGATAGATGGAAATAGCTGATCCTTGCCAAGATAAACTCCCTGCTTCCCTGGCGAGTTGTAGCTCCGTGCCCCCATCTTCGAAATTGAGGAGCCTTGCCATGATGGGTGTAGGTGGCAGTCCGGGTAGTGTCTTGGCCCCAGTGTTCTTCACTCGCTCTACCACAAACGTGGAAGTGAATTGCTCAGTTCCAAACAGCTCCATCAGTAGCCACTCAGTAAACTGGTTGAGTCTTCTCGTGTTGTGGACTCAGGCACCCCCATTATTCGCACATTATTGTTGCGACTTCTGGCTTCCAAATCTTCAATTTTGGTGGCAACTGTCTCCATGAAGTCCTCCAGCTGCTCCATCAATTTAGTTGCTTGGGCTGCGCCATCCTCAAGGTCCAATATATGCAACTCTGCCATGTCTAGCCGGGCCTCGTGGCAGTCTATGCTCTTGCCTAGACCATTAAGTCGTTTGTTGAGGGCGTCAAATTGGTTATCCAGCACCTTGAAGCTAGACCTTAGCTTCAGTAGCAGAGCGTTGGTGTCTGCGGTGTTGCCCTTGCCGGAGGATGTGCTTCTGCCATCGCACTGGTTCGTGCAGTGTCTTGGGTCTTTGGTGTGTCTAATTGCAGTTGCCGCTGTTTGGGGTCTCTACGTGTCATCCCCTCCCCAGCCTCAGTGCGTGGGTGGCAAAGCGTCTGTCGCATGGCGCAGGCAGCTGTGTGGGGATGGCACAGGCTAAGCGTTCACTGGAGGCCTCGATCTTGGAGGCAGTGCCAGTTCCACTCTTCCTTGCAATATGTGGAGGATGGGAAACGTCTGCACTGTTGTGCCTCAGATCAGCTCCATTCTAAGCATGCTCGTTAGGGCTGCCGCCTCAAACAGTGTCCCTCCCCTCACCGCCGTAAGCTCTTTCACCTCAGAGCTCAGCAGGTGGCCTCTCATCTGTCAGTGCAACGCGGCTCGTGAATGGGAGAGGAGGGGGGACATCTGCTTGCTTACCGGTCTTGATGCCCTCCCGCAGCCCGATTCTGGATGCAGTAGTCCAGCCGATGTCAGGCCTGGTGAAGGGCATACCACGTCCCGGGCGCCATGTTGCTCTCGGCCGCAGCAGGTCACTTTGATAGTTAAGCAGGCTTCGGAGCGATTTTACAGAGTGGAAGCAGGATCCTGAGGTGCTCCGGTTGTTCCGCCTTACGGTCCACCTGGTTTTCGAGCATTTGGTTTTTATTTGCGAAGCATAGGCGGTCCACGGAGCTTCAGCTCTGAGTGGCGGGAAACATCCTTTACAACGAAACTTTTACCACGCAGTGCTGTTACAATGCAAGTATTACAACGAAAACCTTTACAACGCATTACACTGGGGGGCGCTCTAAGATAGGGAATAGTTTTAATTTACTATCCAACACCTTCCCTAGTGTCCACGGGGACTGGAGTTGGAATAGTAAATTAAACTATTCACTATACAGCACCCCCAAGTGTAATGCGTTGTAAAGGTTTGAGTTGTAATACTTGCGTTGTAACAGCATGCGTGGTAAAAGCATGCGTTGTAATGAGGAAAATGAAATTTTACATGACCAATATGTCCCCTGCGTGTACCCTATGTTTAATGTATGTGCATGTCACCCATGCATTTTCCCTTAGTGGCCTGAATAACGAGGCCTCTGTATTTACGTCCAGCATTAGGATGCCAGTCATCAAGTCTCCCATGTAAGAAACGTTAATTTTGCATTGAGGCCCATGTGTTTGCATTGTGCACTTTTAATTCAAGATGAACCCTTTTTGTGGCTCAGCCTGAGCCAGTCTCTGAATTAGGGTTTCATGACTCCAGACACTCTGAGAGCTGCAGTTACGTATCCCTGACCTCGCATACTTCTGGCTCAGCCGAAAGAGGCCCAGCACGGGTTGCCAAGACAGTATTTTGCACAACAGTTATCTGCTTGCTCTACAGAATCACATTCCTGCCTGGTGAAGAAGGTAAACAGAACCCGTCTTCAGAGATAGGGCCTAGCCTTTCTGTCTCGGTTTAAGTGAATTACAGAGCTTGCATCCGTAGAAAGCCCACGGCCCCCACGCAATGAACGAAGAAATATATGCCCTCTCTGGCTCTTAGTGATGAGCGACTTTTGCTTCAGATAATACATCCCCGGACTCAAGATATCAGATAATACCAGACGTGCTGGTCGCCCTGACACTGAAGGCCTCCCTACTAGACTGAATGTCAGCTCCCCCCAGTTACACGTCAGTTGCACGTCATGATCAAGTTGCGCACACAAGTAGGGCAAAGTTCCAGCTGGCCATGCAACCCCCTCCATGTATCCACCCACCTATGACTCACCTATGACTCCTCAAATGCACGCCCACATGCTCTTATCTCTCTTTCTCTTGCTCTGCCTGGAGCGTTCCTCCCTATGTACAAGATTAAAAGCATATATATATATATTGTACTCAGAAAAATATGGAAGAAGACCCTTCCTGAACCTTAGTGGTGATGGAACTGATTCTCCCCTAACTCGAGTTATGGAAATAAAGCCCTTTTGAATTGGACACCACGGACTCTGCCTCTCATTTAATGCATGACACTTTGTTTATTTATAGAAATTATGACTGGGTAATATTTTATTTACCACATAAATCTGGCGCCCGAACAGGAACTAATCCCTTTCCCCACACGCCGGAGACGTAGGTCCAGCCTTTGCCCCCTTCCACAGCCGTGACGGACTTCAACGTGCACACGCAGCGGGACTTCCTGCTTACTCCCTCAGGCCCACGGAGGAGACGGACTGCGACCAGGCGTCCACACGAGGCGGTGAGGATCGCGGATCATCCCAACCAGAGCCCAACCCGTGAGAGAGCAAGGTCCGAGGTTCCGAAGGCCCACCTGTTCCGAGGCGCATGCGTAGTATCAAGTTTCGAGTATCAAGTTTCCGAGGCCTTCAAGTTCTGCTTCCCGGTGAGTACCACTATGGGAAACGCATAAAGTTAAAGACGGGTTCATTTATTTGAACACGGTAAAGACGTGTCCGTTCACACGAACACGGTAAAGACGGGTCCACGGTAAACGTGGGCACGGTAAAGACGTGTCTCATTTCTGGGACCGGTATGGTTGTACTGTATTCCAGTGCATAAAGTTAACTGTTTTCAAGTACATGTTTTTATTCCATGTATCAGGTTAGACTGTATCTGTTTTAGTGTTTTAGTATTGTAGTGTGAATGATTGTTTCAGTCAGTCTATTCTGTGTGTATTGTGTTTTCATTGTGTTGGTTTCAACATGCCACTGTTTTCAAAATTACGTCAGATAGGGACCAGGAAAGGTATACTAGAAGAGTCAGTTAACATCCCGCCTAGAGACACACCTGGTCATTTTATGTATAATAGGCACGGGCTAGACGCTATTTTGTTTTTAGACTTATGGGTAGATTACACGAAGGATTTGGAGGAGAAATATAGATGGCCTGTCTCAGGAACATGGGATTCTGAATGCATTATGAGAGTAGAGGAAGCGCTATGGAAAAGGAAATCAAGACCCTCTCAGAAAGATGCCATTGAGTTATGGCGCAAAGAGTCACATAGGAGAACAGAGAAAGAATTGAACAAAGCAGAGAGAACTAAACAAGCAGCGGAAAAAGCCAAAGAAAAAGAACTACGGGAGGAGGGGGAACGGGTCAAGGCAGAACAGGCTGATAGAGAAAGAAATGCCGTTGTTACTGGTATTTATCCCGTCCTCTCGGAAGAACTAGCTAGAATGACCCCCTCAGAAACACCCAGTAGGTCGCGAACGCCACCACCTGTACCCTTTAGAGTATGTAGAAAGTAGCCGACAGCATCAGAGGCTTTTATTTCCTCCTATCTAGAAGAGCCCGCACCGGACTACGTAAACGCAGATTTCCCTCCGCCCCCATCAGCCAAATAAGTTTACTGTGGAGTTCCTTGTAAATAGCTCCTTGTAAATATGGTTTATGAAGAGCATGTCATTATTATAACTTGTTGAGTTTCTTGTGAATATGGCTTGTGAATAGCGCCATGTGGTTATGGTTTGTGCAGAGCATGTTATCATTACGTTAGGCAGGAGAGAGCTGGATCTCTTTCAAGTGCTTGGAGAAAACGTTTTGAAGATGTGTGTACGTGTTATGTGATAACGTGGAGAGATGAGTTCATGACTTTCCCATGTACTGCAGTCATTGGGGAATGATTGTGCTTCAGCTGCCAAAGGGTTAATATCTTGTATTGAGAAGGCAGTATTTGTTTTAACATGCTGTTTAACATGCATGATTATGTGAGCTGACATGGTTATGTGAGCTGACACTACAAGTCAGTGAGTGTTTAGATGAATGATGGTTTGATTTAACTTTTTCATTGGTTGCTGGGTCTGCCTATGTGCTTTGTCAGCTTGCTGACTGAATGGTAACATCTTGCATGGAGAGTAAAGAAGTGTTCATTTAACATTCTATTTCAAATGCGTCCACGTATTTGTGTGGGTTTGCCTTGGAACACTTGATTTAATGTGTTTGACTCAGAGGTCGGTAAGTTGTAAATAAACCAGTCGGATTGAGATAAGGGTTTGCACGGAGGGTGCTTTAATGTTTTCACGGTTGAGAAGAAAATATAAAACAGACCCATCATAGAATGTGCTTTTAATTAGTGTAATGCAACCGTGTGCTTTTTTTTTTTAAATAAAAATGTGTTCTACAAAATATACATTATTATTTTTCCCAATGCAAGCTGCCCTTTAGAATAGCGTGTGACAGTTAATCCACTCAATTAGAAAACATGGCTTTTTGAAAGATGATGAATCTGGCCCTTTTAATAGGTAGAATAGAAGAGCTTGCACACTTAATTATGAAAATCTTGGTTATGCAATGCACAATTATGGTGTTTCACATGTTATTTTCAAAAAGTAAAATGTGATGTGTTTCCATGCCATGTTGTTCTGTTTCTTTTTTTCCTTTGCAGCTAGTAACAATATTTTATGATATAATTATTTTAAAATGCTAGCATGTGTCTAAGTTACGAAATAAAATATATCCTTATTAATTACTGATTTTAGGATGCTTTTTATCACGTTTTAAATTTGCTTCAGTTAAGTTAGAGAATGTTGGTTAGCTCTCTGGCCTCGGTACAGATATGTTTTGAATTACAAAGAATGTGTTTTTCGACCTTGAGGTGGCCTGGCTCCCAGGGAAAGATATTTTGTGAAGGGAGGGCTTTTCCCTCTTGGAGCGCCGAGCAGTGCCTGTCTTGTTATTATTGGCCATACTCCAATTCTTTTCCGCGGACAGTTGTCTACAGTCCTCCAACTGACTCAGGCTTCCTTCGCATGCAGATAAAGAATGCTTGCAATTTGACCAAGCTCTCTCTTCAGTAACTTGGCAGCTGTTCTTAGCTCTCAGAGTTTTGAAAGGGTGGAGGAACCGCCCTGTGGGTGACATCACGATGAAGGGGAAGGCAGTGTAGAGGAAAAAACTTGATGAGCCGCGGAGAAATGTTTATATAAGGAGGGGGTCAAGTTGCTCTTCCTTACAGTCAGCACTGAAAGCTTCATTGACTTCAGATAAAGCATGCTTGCAAATGAATAGTTTTTCCCTCGTAGTGTAAACAGAATAATTGGCAGGAGTTTCGCTCTTGCAATGAGTCCTAGCATTTACAGTCAGGCATTAAAGAGACAGCTGGACAGTATTAGCATGCCTACCAACACTGCACTACTCCAGTACGTAGACGACATCCTAATTACAGCACGATCAGAAGCAGACTGCGAAAATGCATCACTGACAGTTTTACACTTTCTGGCAGACAAGGGGCACAAAGTGTCCCCTTCAAAGTTACAATTCTGTGAACAGCAAGTGGTGTACCTTGGACACTTGCTGTCCAAGGAGGGTAGACAGCTAACACAAGAACGTATACAGCTCATTTCTAAACCTTTCACAGCCCAAGACACAAAAGGAAGTACGGGCCTTCATTGGCCTCACTTCATACTGTAGGCAATGGATTCCCCAGTATGCCTATCTAGCCAAACCACTCATACAATTGACAACACAGGAGGCAGCGTCTTCGGCTGTCCTCCCATGGACACAAGAACATACCTTGGCATTTGAGGAATTAAAAAGAGCATTATGTCAAGCGCCAGTTCTAGCGACTCCTAGTTACAGTAAACCTTTTATGCTTTTCGTAACTGAACGGGATGGAACAGCGTTATCTGTCCTCACACAAGATCAAGCAGGAAAACACAAGCCTTGTGCTTATTTTTCTAGTACACTGGACCCAGTGGCCCAGGCTCTGCCTGCGTGCCTGAAATCGGTTGCGGCAACAGCCCTAGCCATAAGACAAAGTGACTCGATAGTGCTGGGACACCCCCTGACAGTACAGGTACCACATGCAGTGGAGGTTCTCTTAAACAGGACACAGACACAACATTTGACTGTAGCGAGACTGACAGGATATGAACTGACATTATTTCAACCACACATAGAGATCAGACGATGTAACATTCTGAACCCTGCTACACTTTTGCCCTCAAGTACAGTAAATGCACCACCACATGACTGTGTGGAAGTAATGAATATAGTGACGAAACCAAGACAAGACCTGACAGATATTGCACTTCCAGACCCTGACCTAACACTCTATGTAGACGGATCATGCATGAGAACGAGTGCAGGAGAGTTAGTAGCAGCATATGCCGTGACCACTGCTACTGAAGTCATAGAGACACAAAGAATAGACACACTGTCAGCACAAGCAGCAGAGCTCATCGCTCTGACACAAGCCTGCATAAGAGCTAAGTACTTGAGAGTGAACATTTATACAGATTCACAATATGCTTTTGGCGTAGTTCATGATTTCGGAGTACTGTGGAGGGAGAGAGGTTTCTTGACCTCTCATTGGGCCAAAATTCTGCACGCCCCGCTTATTCAGGCCCTGTTGGAAGCAATACATTTACCTACAGCCATAGCCATCCTGAAATGCAAAGCTCACACCAAAGTTACAGACACCATTTCCCAGGGTAATGACCTGGCAGACCGAACTGCTAAACTTACAGCCCAGACACCAACAGACACGACAAGGACAGAGGTACCATTACTGACAAAAAGTATGACAGTCAGGGATCCTTCTCAAGATGTACTCGACATACAGACACATGCCACTAAAGATGAAATAAAGAAATGGACTGAACAAGGAGGGGTCCAGACTGACCAAGGTTGGATGACTAAGGGAAAAGGCACATGGTTTCTTCCAGATTCCATGGTACAAGTAATCATAAACACAACACATAGTCCAGCACACTTGGGAGAGAAGGCAATGATAGACAGCTTACAGAATATTTGGTTTAACAAGCACCTGCGTGCAGCAGCGAAACAGAAAGTACGAACATGTATGATCTGTTGCCAGTTCAATACAGGTAAAGGCATCCCGGTGGAACAAGGCGGATTTCATCCTCCTGACCACCCTTTTGAGGTCCTCCAGATGGATTATATCCAAATGGACAGATGTAGAGGTTACAAGTATGTCTTGGTAGTTGTGTGTGCACTAACTAGATGGACAGAAGCGTATCCAGTTCCAGATTATACTGCCGTGACAACCGCTAGGCAATTGGTGCGTGAATTCTTTCCCAGATACGGATTGCCCCGTGTCGTCTACTCAGACAATGGTCAGCCATTTTCCTCTGAATTAATGAAACAAGTGTCTCTTCTGTTAGGATATAATTGGAAGTTCCATTGTGTACGACACCCTGAAGCAGCAGGCCTTGTAGAAAGACATAATCAGACAATCAAGACGAAACTAGCAAAGATCTGTGCAGAAAAGGGCGTGGATTGGATGGTAGCCTTGCCGGTTGCCCTCTTTTACATGCGTATGGTAGCTCATTCCAGAACAGCCCTATCTCCGTATGAAGTAGTTTTCGGTAGACCACCAAATATGTGGGGTACGCCTATGCCTAAGAAAATAACTGATGTTGACAGTAACATGCTGACAGATTACCTGGCTTCCTTGATGTCTGCACTACTCTCTTGTCGTTCACAGGTTGCTGCCGCCTTCCCTGACAACACCCAGGTCAAGGAACACGCCATAGTCCCTGGTGATTTCGTCTTCGTGCGGAACTTTGATCGATCAAGCCCCCTTGAGCCGCGTTGGAAGGCGCCGAAGTTAGTGTTACTGACCACTAGGACAGCTATCAAGGTCGAAGGAAGAAAAGGATGGCTTCATGCCCATCATTGCAAACGATACTTTGGACAATCTGGAACTTTGGTAAAGAATAAAGACATTAAAGACATTACAGACTTTGCGCCGGCTTTGCTAGAAAAGACTCCACAGCAAGAGTATAGGTCTAAATTACGATCTAGTAAGTCAGACGAGGTTTAATTGTTTAAGTCCACTAGGTGGTGAATCGGTTAGACTAGATTTCTGACATGTATAAGATCGCATACGAGAATAGTAAGAAGAGCAAAATGAAAGAGAAATACTGCAAGTGTATAGTTTCTTTGATTATTTTTTTTTCTGTGCATCGTTATAATCTGTTAGTTTAATACTACATGTTTTCTTTCCTCCTATTGCCTCACATATGCACTCTTCCATTAACAACACCGTAGAGCATACATTCAGTGAACTGCCACCCCATGAACTGTCATATCGACTTGCCCTGCGTAACAATACTTTTATTCGAATGTTACACCGTTCTCATCAGACCAGCAATGCGACTGATTGCTGGGTATGTGGCCAACTCCCACCTTATCAAAAGACGAAGGGAGTTCTGCCCTTCTTCCCTTTACCGTTCTCCCACAATGGTTCGTGCGGAGCATGGTTTGTCTTAATGACCTCACTAGACAGAAAGTCCATAGTTTACCAGGGTGACTGGATATATGGAAACTTGAATAAAGTAATGAATGAGGCATGTTTTCCAGACGAAGACGGACTTCCCCAAAGGAAGGGAACCGATCTAGAAAATGAAGAGTACGAGCAAGGAAATGCATCCGTTAGTTTTGTGATGCTGAACGTTCAGCCCATGCAAAATATAGGTCCACCGTTTATTTCAGTCACCGGTAAAAGGTGATTTGTGTGTTAGAAAGAAAGGCTCAGTACATATGGGACACAGCGAGTGTAAAGCTGTAGTAGAGTTTAACGATAAAGGACAGTCTTCTTTCAAAGCATCACGCCATACCTATTTCATTTGCGGTCAGACAGCCTATGTACATCTGCCCTCAGACTGGGGTGGGACATGTTATATAGCGTTCCTGCTGCCACCCGTCTTTCTGGCCCCATCCCATTACCATCGAGATTCACGACTAGAGCATGTTAGACAAAGGAAAGAGACCGATGTCTCAGAGATCAATCAGACGGAAACAGCTTGGGAGCGATATACAGATTTCAACAAAGGATTATTTCTTTTTTATATATATAGGTCCCGTCCAAAACAGTAAACTGTTACGTAGGTTAACAAGAACTCTGGAAGCAGTAGTGAATGTGACTGCCTCTGCTCTGGCGAACTTGACCCAGGAGCAGTCTGCCATGAGACTTGTTGTTATTCAGAACCGCCTTGTTCTGCGACTGCCTGTGTTCCACATCCAAGGATCAAGGATGAACAAATGATGCTGTATGATCAACTATACGGTCTCATGAGTATAGATGTGTCCTAAAGGGTAAAGTAGGGGACAAGGAGGGAATGAGGAAATTTTACATGACCAATATGTCCCCTGCGTGTACCCTATGTTTAATGTATGTTTATGTCACCCATGCATTTTCCCTTAGTGGCATGAATAACGAGGCCTCTGTATTTACGTCCAGCATTAGGATGCCAGTCATCAAGTCTCCCATGTAAGAAACGTTAATTTTGCATTGAGGCCCATGTGTTTGCATTGTGCACTTTTAATTCAAGATGAACCCTTTTTGTGGCTCAGCCTGAGCCAGTCTCTGAATTAGGGTTTCATGACTCCAGACACTCTGAGAGCTGCAGTTACGTATCCCTGACCTCGCATACTTCTGGCTCAGCCGAAAGAGGCCCAGCACGGGGTGCCAAGACAGTATTTTGCACAACAGTTATCTGCTTGCTCTACAAAATCACATTCCTGCCTGGTGAAGAAGGTAAACAGAACCCGTCTTCAGAGATAGGGCCTAGCCTTTCTGTCTCCGTTTAAGTGAATTACAGAGCTTGCATCCGTAGAAAGCCCACAGCCCCCACGCAATGAACGAAGAAATATATGCCCTCTCTGGCTCATAGTGATGAGCGACTTTTGCTTCAGATAATACATTCCCGGACTCAAGATATCAGATAATACCAGACGTGCTGGTCGCCCTGACACTGAAGGCCTCCCTACTAGACTGAATGTCAGCTCCCCCCAGTTACACGTCAGTTGCACGTCATGATCAAGTTGCGCACACAAGTAGGGCAAAGTTCCAGCTGGCCATGCAACCCCCTCCATGTATCCACCCACCTATGACTCACCTATGACTCCTCAAATGCACGGCCACATGCTCTTATCTCTCTTTCTCGTGCTCTGCCTGGAGCGTTCCTCCCTATGTACAAGATTAAAAGCATATATATATTGTACTCAGAAAAATAAGGAAGAAGACCCTTCCTGAACCTTAGTGGTGATGGAACTGATTCTCCCCTAACTCGAGTTATGGAAATAAAGCCCTTTTGAATTGGACACCACGGACTCTGCCTCTCATTTAATGCATGACACTTTGTTTATTTATAGAAATTATGACTGGGTAATATTTTATTTACCACAGTAACGTCATACATCCCTGAGTGGCTATTGCAGTCGCTGGTCAGGCAACGCCCCCAATTGGTATATTTAATTTACTCATAAGTCCCTAGTAAAGTGGCATCCCCTGTACCCAAAGCCTGTAAATTAAATACTACTAGTGGGACTGCAGCAGTGATTGTGCCATCCACTTAAGTTGCCCTTGGAACAGCTTAATTTTGGCTCCACTCTCACACATCACAGAAGAGTAATATATACATGTACTGAGCACCATATACTCATTAGACCTTAGTTACAAGTCCCCTGCGTCGCCGGGACGTCACTTTTAGTGATGGTCCAGTGGCTCACACTGCAGGGCCATATCTACGAGATTACGTAAAGTCACCCTGCATGGCTTTTCAAGGACTTGTAGACATGGACTGAGGCAACGCATTACAAGTCACTGAGTTGCCTCACCCTGCAGTAGGGAGGCATGCCATGGCCGTTACAGTGGGTGTTCAAGATTTCATAAACCTGGGAATGGGTCAAAAGCCTACACTATCCCACGCATGGCGTAGGTGAGGTGCAACGAGGATAAATAATCATATTTCTCTTTGTTTTTTCCTCTTTCAATGTGTGCTGCAGCACACAGCGAGAAAGAAAATCACCTCCATTGATTGTTTTTGTGCCGGAAAGTGTCCCTTCCCACACAAAAACAATCACTCCTAAAATGCAGATTCCCTTGCACCATGGTGCAAGGGTGCCTGCATTGGTGCATGGGAGCCATATATGCGTCAAAGCTGGGGGACAGGACAGGAATGCACTGTATCTGATTGATACAGTGCATTCCAGGTCTTTTCTTTACAAGTAAGGTAGTGCAGCAGGACATCTTGGGGCTCTGCCCTATGTCAAAAGATTGTAAATGAGGCCCTGTAACCCATACTTTATCAATCAATCAATCAACGAAAGCTTTTTTCGACTGCATTTTTGACAATCATAAAAGCATGTGACATTCAATAAAATACAGACAATGCCTAATATTAAACATATAAAAAATAGCAAGAAATAAAATTCAGTATAAAAGTTAAAAACAACAGTGATAAGAATCAATCTAAAAAACAGTGAATGCTCAATCAGTCATAATTCATCGCAATTATAGACCATCACTTATCATACTTTTTAGGTCGAGCTGGCGTTGGAGCGCGAAGCGCTCCCGCCAGCGAGTTCTATAGTCGCCGTGTTCACTGGCAAGGGAGTCTAGAGCTGTGCACGAGCCGCTACTGGCCTGTGCACGAGCCGACTCAGCTCTGTGGACGCGCACGTCTCCGGAAGACGTGCTGCGCCCGAGCCGCCTCCCGCTTGTTCTTTCAGCAAATATTCTCGGAGCCGTAGGGCAAAGTTACCGACAGCACAACAGGTAGGCTTTTTACATTTATGAAGACAGTATGATAGGCCTCGTACACACACCTCCCCTTCCAGTGCCATACTAAATCAATCTAGCAGTGTACCCTAGGTATTGTTGGGTACAGAGTATTTGAGATCTTGCGGTTGGCTATGGGCTATTAACGATGAAAGTATTCTCAAGCTTTGTCTGCGCAATTACATATTTTGTGATGATCATCGTGATTTCCTGTTTGGGTTTTTCGGATCCAAGAGAGGTGTTAACAGTCGATAAAGTTGATGTTTATAAAACTGTAATAAAGCGTCCTGTCTCTTTTTTGTGTTAAGCTTTTTTTTGTTTTCTACACGTAGTATATATATATATCTATATATATATAGTCCAGGGCAGACAACCAAAGGAAGAAAATAATTTCGCGAAAGGCGTGTATTGTATTGTAGCTGAATGTATATAGTGCTTCTTACCTCTGAGGAAGTGCACTAGAAGAGGGGTAAGCACACTTACAGAGTGCAGTTTCAGAGTGCAGTTTCAGAGTGTAGTTTCAGAGTGCAGAGAGTGCAGATTGAGAGTGCAGATTGAGAGTGCAGATTGTGAGTGCAGATTGTGAGTGCAGATTGTGAGTGCAGATTGTGAGTGCAGATTGTGAGTGCAGAGTGCAGATTCAGAGTGCAGATTGTGAGTGCAGATTGTGAGTGCAGAGTGCAGATTCAGAGTGCAGATTCAGAGTGCAGATTGTGAGTGCAGAGTGCAGATTCAGAGTGCAGATTCAGAGTGCAGATTCAGAGTGCAGATTGTGAGTGCAGATTGTGAGTGCAGAGTGCAGATTCAGAGTGCAGATTCAGAGTGCAGATTGTGAGTGCAGATTGTGAGTGCAGATTGTGAGTGCAGATTGTGAGTGCAGATTCAGAGTGCAGATTGTGAGTGCAGATTGTGAGTGCAGAGTGCAGATTCAGAGTGCAGATTGTTGAGTGCAGATTGTGAGTGCAGATTGTGAGTGCAGATTCAGAGTGCTGATTCAGAGTGCAGATTCAGAGTGCAGATTCAGAGTGCAGATTGTGAGTGCAGATTGTGAGTGCAGATTGTGAGTGCAGATTGTGAGTGCAGATTGTGAGTGCAGAGTGCAGATTCAGAGTGCAGATTGTGAGTGCAGATTCAGAGTGCAGATTCAGAGTGCAGATTCAGAGTGCAGATTGTGAGTGCAGATTGTGAGTGCAGATTGAGAGTGCAGATTGAGAGTGCAGATTGTGAGTGCAGAGTGCAGATTGTGAGTGCAGATTGTGAGTGCAGATTGTGAGTGCAGATTGTGAGTGCAGATTCAGAGTGCAGATTCAGAGTGCAGATTGTGAGTGCAGATTGTGAGTGCAGAGTGTGAGTGCAGAGTGTGAGTGCAGATTCAGAGTGCAGATTGTGAGTGCAGATTGTGAGTGCAGATTGTGAGTGCAGATTGTGAGTGCAGATTGTGAGTGCAGAGTGCAGATTCAGAGTGCAGATTCAGAGTGCAGATTCAGAGTGCAGATTGTGAGTGCAGATTGTGAGTGCAGATTGTGAGTGCAGATTCAGAGTGCAGATTGTGAGTGCAGATTGTGAGTGCAGATTGTGAGTGCAGATTGTGAGTGCAGATTGTGAGTGCAGAGTGTGAGTGCAGAGTGTGAGTGCAGTGTGTGAGTGCAGATTGTGAGTGCAGATTCAGAGTGCAGATTGTGAGTGCAGATTGTGAGTGCAGATTGTGAGTGCAGAGTGTGAGTGCAGAGTGTGAGTGCAGAGTGTGAGTGCAGAGTGTGAGTGCAGATTCAGTGTGCAGATTCAGAGTGCAGATTCAGAGTGCAGATTCAGAGTGCAGATTCAGAGTGCAGATTCAGAGTGCAGATTGTGAGTGCAGATTGTGAGTGCAGATTCAGAGTGCAGATTCAGAGTGCAGATTCAGAGTGCAGATTGTGAGTGCAGATTGTGAGTGCAGATTGTGAGTGCAGATTCAGAGTGCAGATTCAGAGTGCAGATTCAGAGTGCAGATTCAGAGTGCAGATTCAGAGTGCAGATTGTGAGTGCAGATTGTGAGTGCAGATTGTGAGTGCAGATTCAGAGTGCAGATTCAGAGTGCAGATTCAGAGTGCAGATTCAGAGTGCAGATTCAGAGTGCAGATTGTGAGTGCAGATTGTGAGTGCAGATTGTGAGTGCAGATTCAGAGTGCAGATTCAGAGTGCAGATTCAGAGTGCAGATTCAGAGTGCAGATTCAGAGTGCAGATTCAGAGTGCAGATTGTGAATGCAGATTCAGAGTGCAGATTCTGAGTGCAGATTGTGAGTGCAGATTGTGGGTGCAGATTGTGAGTGCAGATTCAGAGTGCAGATTCAGAGTGCAGATTCAGAGTGCAGATTCAGATTCAGAGTGCAGATTCAGATTCAGAGTGCAGATTCAGAATGCAGAGTGTGAGTGCAGCGTGCAGATTCAGAGTGCAGAGTGTGAGTGCAGCGTGCAGATTCAAGATTCAGAGTGCAGAGTGCAGATTTAGAGTGCAGATGCAGAGTGCAGTTAAAATGTTGCTAGGCTAGGGCTTTAAAGACACCCCAAACGTGGAAAAGACTGCTGTTTTTCTTTGGTGTTGTCCAATCTTGTCCAGACGGTCACGCCTAGTATTTTTTTGCAACTATCTTTTCTCCTAAAACATTAATATGCAGGATTGCTGGGGGGTCTCCCCTGTCAGTCCTCGTGGTTGTTTTTTGTGAAGCCCCTGCAAGAAATGGCCATAAAACAATTGGCTGTTTCAGTTGTCTAGAAACACCACAGATTCTGCTTGACCTGGGCGTGCTCTATGACTTGCAAGTGGAACTTCACAGACAACTACATAAAAAAAAGCATTTGCAATGCAATAGGTCTCGCATTTGCGAGAGTTTAACCTATTGGCATTGTAAATGACAATGCCTTTTATTTATGTTTTAAAAACCAACACATAAATAAAAGACATTGCCATTTACAATGCCAATAGCTCAAACTCTAACAACTGCGAGACCTATTGCATTGTAAATGCTTGTTCTAAAGTGCAGTGCTTTCTTCAAGAAACCTGCTATGTGCCAAGCTACATGTTCGTTCTCCAAAAACTGGAGTTTGACCAAAGCCGAGCGACACTGCCTTAGCCCTGGTTGTTTTAAGAGTGGAAGAATCCACGCTTTCCTTAACACAATATAAAATTTACAAAATAAAACTAGGTGTATTGTGGACTGCTCATCCTGATTGTCACAGGGACAGGGTTGCAGTGTCCGTGACCAATCATTCATTCTTGGAAAAGTCACTAGTCTGTGAACAGTCCCCAGCCTGAACAAAGTTAGAAGCCACCTGTCAAAACTACCTGGTATAAATGTTAAAATACTTTAGCAATAAGAAGTATTCAAATGTATTCCTGAAATGCTTTCACTGTAGAACACTAGAGATTCATAAACATGTGCACATTAATGTTTTGCCTAACCACGAATAAATGCAGTTCTCAAATGTTTTTGCACTTAACTCTAAAGTTAAGTTACATTTAGTTGAAAGTGCATTTATGTGTAAGAATGAATACATTTATATAGTTATATTTACATTGCTGCATTTATTTTGATGTTATATGTGCACATATAATCATACAGTCGAAGTGCACATTGTAGTGTTTAACTAAGATAATTTAACTAGGGCTGAATTTCAATATGTGTTTCCTGTATGCCTTGCATGTTCTCTCCTCTGCAGATGCGTTTTCAATGCTTCAGTGGTTAGAGAAAGGAGTGATATGTATTAGAGATAGCGAAGCTTGAGAAGAAAATCCTGGAAGGGACGTGAAGAGCTAATAATCTGGAGTAGCTTTCTATTCATCACGTATCAGTAACGGAATACTATACAAGGTCATGTGAGTGTCTTGGTTTCATGAGATTTTGCCACTATGCAACGTGAGGTTCTATCCCATTGGCTCCTGAAATGGTGGTGTGATGATTGAATGATGAGAATGTATCTGTATGATTTAATTAATGTATACACTGTTAGAATTTAGAGGAGATCTCTTTTGACTTTAAGAGGTACAGAACTCTCTTCTTACCCTATTCTTCAAAGCATAACGCTATATGCTAAATGCTTGTTCCCTCTTAGAGGATTTCTACTGAAATCCTCCCAATGCTGACACCTTCCTTCTTCACCTTCCTGTTTCCTATGTTTTTCTGAGATTTACCATTTTGAACCCTCCCTAATCCAAATTTAGAGCCCTATTTAGATGGCTTTAAATGTTTGCCATTATGTGGCTATGCTTGTTGCATATTGATGTTATCAAATAAATTCACTTTGTTGACTAATGTTTCTTTTTAAATTCTGTATCTAAAGGATGGTTAAAATTGAATTGATTTGAATTGATTACCAATTTGAAATAAACCGACCTAACTTTAGTTACCAATCCTGGACCTTCTTGTGTGGTCATATGGATAAAGGGGGATTTTAAAATATAATCTGAAAATGACACATTTAGAAAGTTGGCATTTACTTACTTTTTGGTGTTTGCTGCCTGTCTTTGATCACATGTCTGGGGAGAGTGACAGCTGAGCTTTCTGTATTCCTTGTAGACAGCTACACACTGTTATTTAATAGGCCATCCTGACAGCATGGGAGGGAGGAGCTGGACCCAGCCTCACTTTTGCCAAAATAGGTTGTGTCTTGGCACCCCAAAAAGGGTTGCATACCCCCATGTAGTGAGCCTGGAGTCAGGGCAGGAAGTGCAGGACCTCTGTGCACTTCAAAGGCCTATCTTTGAGGTCTTCCCCACTCCAAAGGTCCAACTGGGTATAAGTACTGGACCTCTGACATCACCCACTCAGTGTATTTCTGACCTATGAAGGCTCAACCAGAAAGAACGGCTGCTGTGCTGCTGAAAGAACTGTCAAACGGATGGACTCTTGTTTTGCTGTAATCCAACCTCACTCCTTCTGCACCTAGACTCTGACATCTGTGAATCTGCCCTGCCAAGTGCTGCCATCCCAGTTGTAGGCTCTTAGACATGGGCTTAAGTTTTTTCTCCAGGAGATCAAACACATCCTCTGCTGAGCGATGCATCCCTGAGCAGAACCAATGCATCTTCTCAGTTGAGCAGGGCATCTTCGAGCAGAACTGACTCATCGGCACTGTTGCATGGATTGGACCCATTGCAAAAGACATCGCTGCTGCATCCTGCCTCTTGGGACTGACACATCACCTTGGGAATTTCCACTGCACAACACTTTTCCCGATTCAAGCTTCTTGCATTCCTTGTCGATGGTAGCTTTAACCACAACACCAAATCTCCATATCGCAGCTTCACTGCTCACCGGAGCCAACGCATCGTCTCCACTGCGCCTCACATACTCGACACCAGCCTTCACATCACACGCCCCATTGACAAGGTTCTTGATGGCATGGCATTAGGACTTCACACCGTAACCTTGTCACATCTCAGAACCAATGCATTGCCTCTGCAGTGTGACACATCTCTGACTCAGATCCACTTATCGCTCCGCAGCCGGGATTAAGGTACTTTGGTTCAGCTGGCCTAACTTGATCCCTGTATCCCACCCAAGCCCCATTGTGGTCGGCCTGAACTTTTTACTTGGTTCCGGTCCAGCATGAACAGATATCCCAAATAGCGCTTTTTTGCTTTTAGGCGCTATTTTTCATAAGCAATCAGTTAATCAGTTGCTGTTTTTATATATATATATATATAAATATATATATATATATTATATATATATATATATATATATATATATATATATATATATATATATATATATATATATATATATATATTCACTGAAAAAACCATAGGTTATAGACCATATATAGTTAGGAATTAGCATTTAAAAAACCTTATTTTACTCACACAAAACCATTGAAATTCCATATATAGTTAGTTGCACTAACTATATATCGCGCACCCGCAATCCACTGCTGATGATGTCACATATTACATCATTCATGACATGGTCAGTGACATCACTGATGACATCACTGATGACATCTCAAATGACATCACTGATGACATCACTGATGACATCATCCAGTGACTGTGTGTTTCTGTAAAGTTTAAATATGTTTTACATATTGAAGAATGAGTAGATGTAGAAGTGTCTGGATGAAGGATTTAGTAGGTGCGTGACTGACTGTATGAGTGAGTGATTAAATGTGTCTCACTGAGTGCATGGGTTAGTGACTAAACTGTCTTAATTTGTGCATCATTATGTCTGTTGTTCTGTAAACTGCTGCATGTGTTGATCAGTAGCTATATGAGTAACTATATGGGTTATTGATTGATTGCCCAAATATTTGTATGGGAGACTGAGTGTGTGTGTGGCTGGCTGGGAGGTGTGTGACTCTGTGCAGATCAATGTGTACTTGTATCAATGATTGTATAAGAGAGTAATTATGTGTTAGTATATGTTTCAAAATGTAAGGTGCTCTATGTTTAACTGTATAGATTAGAAAATGGAAGTGTGATTGATTCTTTACAGGACTGACTAGGTGTGTGAGTAACTCCATGGATGAGTGACAGAGTGTGAGAGTCTGTATAGGTGTATGAGTGCATATGATAGTGTTGTAAAGATGAGTGATTGTATGTATGAATGATTGTATGGGTAAATGAGTGAATGTGTGTGTAAACATAGGAATCACTGAGTGCGTATGTAGTAACTAGTATTGGTGTGTCAATGGTTTCAAAAATTATACTCTGTATTTAACACTGGGTGTAACAGAGGTTATATTAAAGTGTGAAGAGATGCATTGTATTGTCACATGAATGATATCATCAGTGATGTGGTCATTGATGTCAAATGAGATGTCATCAGTGATGTCATCAGTGATGTCATTTGAGATGTCATCAGTGATGTCATCAGTGATGTCACTGACCATGTCATGAATGATGTAATATGTGACATCATCAGCAGTGGATTGCGGGTGCGCGATATATAGTTAGTGCAACTAACTATATATGGAATTTCAATGGTTTTGTGTGAGTAAAATAAGGTTTTTTAAATGCTAATTCCTAACTATATATGGTCTATAACCTATGGTTTTTTCAGTGAATTTTCAAGGTTTTGTAAATGCTAATTCCTAACTATATATGGTCTATAACCTATGGTTTTTTCAGTGAATTTTCAAGGTTTTGTAAATGCTAATTCCTAACTATATATGGTCTATAACCTATGGTTTTTTCAGTGAATTTCAATGGTTTTTTAATAGCAAATATCATAAGCTGTCGAATGTCAAGTACGTGGTAAGAATTTTTTTTTTCGTGTTTATGCACACTGATCTGCTTTGATTGCTGCCCCCCACCCCTCATTTCTATTAGGAGTACTCTCTCTTTGCAGATAGTGAAGGGTAGTTAACGCAGCCCTTTCCCCCTTTGTAATCCGTCATGCCTGCTTCTCTCTCCATTTGATTGATTGTTCTCTTTGGTTCATTCTCTATTTACAAACAAGCACAGAGTCGCAATACTCTGTTTAGTCTTTGCAGATAGCGAAAAATCGTGTAAAAAAACAAAAGGAATCGAGCAAAATCAGTAGGCCACTAATGGGATCTCTTTTGACCTCGCTAAAATAGAAACATTAGGAACAACCTGTTGAAAATAGCAATGCGTATGTATATAAGCGGCGTTCATTTGTGTTCACAGTACCCCTTGTTGATTGTTTCAATCGAGCATTGAATTGTTCGAAGTTAATTCTCTTAACGATCTTCTCTACCTGCAAACGAGGAAGAATAGGAATATTCTATCTCCCTTTGCAGATAGTGAAGGGTAGGTAACGCAAGCCTTTAACACGTCGTACCTATTTCATTCCTCATTGATTGATTGATTGTCCGAACATTGACTGTTTGGGAATTAGTTCTTTTTGGAGGTATTCCCTGTTTGCAAATAAACGTAGGAAAATCTTTGCAAGTAGTGAAAGGGTACGCAATGCGGACCGTTCTCCCCCGTTGTAATCTGTCATGCCTATCTACTCCCCACTGATTGATGCACCTTTTTCACCCGGACCATTTACTAGAGATACGTCATCTGGCCCGACCAGAGAGCACCCCTAGTGAAAAGGACATATGCAATAATAACGAAGTGATCACTGTATCCTGTTAACAGAAACTTTACCATGAAACAACCTGGAAAGAAAAAAATAGGAAAACGAAAATCAGTAGGCCACTGATGAACATGAACTTTTATTAAACAACGAACAAAGAAACGATAACATAACGTAATGATAAAACCTATTAATGTCCTAGAAACAAGAAAACGTTAAAATATGCCAGTGGTGAGAGACCAGAAAAACAGTAAGAGAAACCAAATCACCCCTCGCTGTCCCACCGCCTGCCACGCCAAAAAAATCGATAGACTAGGGAAAATGCAAGTCAGTAGAACATCCACCCCCACTCTGGAAACTTCCAAGGTGGGGCAGGGTTCCGGCTACGCCCAGCCGGGAGCAGCCCATATAAGGCAGGTCCTGCTGCCACGCCTCGGCCAGGAGATCCTAACGTAGGGTGTAGCCGGAGGAGAGGCCGAGACCAGCGGGACCCGGCCAGGGGATTGCCTTTACAACGCTGAACAGTTGCAGGGGGGGGAATGTCTCCTCGACCCTCCCCTCTCTCTCCCAGTCCGGCCGCGGTGGCCCTTGAGAGTTGCAGGTAGTCCCGCCACATGCTCTTCCGGTCCGACCACCAACGGTCGGGGGGCCGAGGCCGACGGGATCCGGCTGCAGCCGATAAACCAAGAAACCCGTTCATGGGGCCAGAGCCAGGGGCGTCCGGCCGACATCCACCGGAAGCCCGGCCCGAAGACGGACGGGACACTTCTTTCTTTTATAATGGCTGCGACAACACTGGGGGGGGATGTCTTGCACATGCCTCCGACCCCCCCCTCGTCCTCATCGCCTGGTCCGGCCATAACAAATCTCAAGCGAGACGCCGTGGGGTGCACTGGGAGGGAGAGACGGTGCGAACAGGCCTCTCCCGCCTCCCCAGGTGGAGACTTCCCAGCTGCACCCTCAGCGCTCCAGGCGCCCGGAAAACGGTTCTTCCACTGTGGCCATGCTGCAACGTCTCGCCCGGCAGGGTGGAGCCCGTCCGCTCATGTGACCCCGCGATCGCCGGTAGCTGCCGAACTCTCAAAATGGCGGTCGACCTGGCAAGAGCGGGCCCAGCATAAAGAAATGGCCCGGTCACTGGTTGACTCCACCACCGTAGTCCTCCACGACCTTGAAGATTCTAGAGGAGCCGCGGGAGTCTCCGACCCCCGATGGGGAATGACTGCCATGATCGCCCGTGGAGTGACGAAACTGTATCCGCGGGACGTCGGCGCTCCCATGCTGGCGCCAGCCTCACTTTGAATTACTACAATCCTGCAGACCTCACTTCCGGTGAAAGCACAGTGTGACCCGGTAGGAAAAATTATTGCACCCCCTCCCCTTTTTGACTGATAGTTCAAACCACCGATCCTTTCCTTTGCCCTTTTAACGGAACTTTGGACTGCCTCCCCCTCTTTTACATTTTCTAGAGAAAACAAAACATTAACCACTACATTAGCATAGCAGTTGACACCAGAACTGTTTTCAAATTGAAAACCAACAACATCTTCAACAGAATCCTTTTTGTTTCTGCTGTGACCCTGCTACAGCACAGGCATTGTCCCCAGCAGTAATTCTGCAATGCCGGTAAGAATAGCTGTGGTGCCTACTGGACTCACTCACCCCCGCGGCGCCCCACGCCGTTTTTTGCTGGGCGGCAACTTACTAGACATCACTTTCGTGCCATCTAGATTTCAGCGCGTTCTGCTGCCTTGGAACTATTCGCACAACAGACCGCTACTGACAAGAATATTTCATTATTGGTGCTGTCAATTTCAATAAATCTATTGGATAATTAAAAAGAAATTGCCACGGTCTCTTCGTTGTTTAAATGTTTTTACTGTTTTTGTTTTGTTGTATATATTTATATGTTATTAAAGTTTTATATTCCTACTACTTTGTTGGAGTGCTATATATTTTTAATGTGACACATAATTGTAAAAACTTTGATGTACAAAGAGTCATTCCTGGAATCTTCCGCTTCAGGCTCGGTCCCCTCCCCAATCACAATACAGGATGGTTTTCAGATAGTAGGAACACGTGTGGTGTGACGGATCTCATCGAGTGTGGGCCTTGATCTACTATAACTCCTTTGAAGAGGGGTGATTCTTTACAGCTGGGGCCATAAACTACATCTGCAGGGCTAGCTGATAGCCTGGACAATCGGACACAGAGAAAGAGGAGTGTCAGAGGGTGCGGTAGTGAATAGGGCGAAAGGGAGGTGTCGGGCGGGCACAGAGTGTGATTCTCAGGGAAGAGCAGCGCAGATGGGGGGAGGTTTATTGCCCATGCATAAGACAGAGAGCGGTGGTGACCAGTGCCTGGGGGAGATGCTTACGAGGGTGAGGAGCCATGCTACGAATCGACAGCGTGCAGAGAGTGGGTCTGGTCAAGACATCTAAAATGGCTGCCGTGCACGACAAAAGTGTGGCATTTCAAAAAAGGCAAGATGGCGCAGACAATGTTTTTCAACACTTCCTCATTTCCTTCGAATCGAACGTTAACAGACGTTGGGGCATATTACCAAAGTTAAGCGATATTTATCGCTAACGATGCTTACCAACCAATTTTTTACCACTAAGCATCGTCAGAAATTATCGAAGATAAACCTTACTATTATCAAGGTTTATCGCAAATGCGATAATAAACGGCCACAATGCATGAATATCGCTAAAAACTCAGCGATATTCATGCATTACCGAGCTAATACTCTTAGCCATGTTATCCACCTCCCATTGGATAACATGGCTAAGAACTGCTCAGGGCAGGTGTTACTTTTTGGAGATATTCGCGCTTAGCGCGAATATCTCCAAAAGTTGGTAATAGGAGATAGATATCTTGCATGTTGTAATGCAAGTTATTGTGGTATATGGAACTCATACCATAATCTCTCAGGAAAGCAGAAACTGATCCTTTTGGGACCGCCTAAAAAGGCCTAGGGGGTGAGGAGTACTCTACTTTGCCCCCTTTTCACGTTCCGAACTATTTTATTTTACTCTCTTCTGTAATTACACAAAATAGCAGTGATAAGATGCATCGGAGACACACAGTGAGAGAAAGGAGGCCGGAGATGAAGAAGACATGTCAAATACACATTGGAGATAATATAGTGGCAGAAGGGAAGTAAATATGAGTAAACTTACCATGTAACATAAAAATGTTGCACTCTATACTATAAGTCTCATTTTATACTACAATCACTTCGCTACAACCTCATAAATTAAAAATAAAAATGAATAATGTCTCAAACAATTTTTGATTTCTAAATATAAATTTATTCTTCAGAATTTTCTAAATTTGAAAGAACTAGTAACATGTCCTCATCAGCAATGTCCTCATTAAAAGTCTCCAATGATGATTCTTGTAACTCTATGGTCTCCAAACACTCGATAAATTCGCCATCAAGAGATTGATCAAAAAAATCATTCAAGTCATCTCCTCCTTCTGACAATATTTCATTATTGGTGCTGTCAATTTCAATCAATGTAGTGGAATCATTCAAGTCATCTCCTCGTGACAATATTTCATTATTGATGCTCTCAATTTCAATCAATGTAGTGGAATCATTCAAGTCATCTCCTCCTTGTGACAATATTTCATTATTGGTGCTGTCCATTTCAATCAATCTAATGGAATCATACAAGCCATCTCCTCCTTGTGACAATATTTCATTATTGGTGCTCTCAATTTCAATCAATGTAGTGGAATCATTCAAGTCATCTCCTTGTGACAATATTTCATTCTTGGTGCTGTCCATTTCAATCAATCTAATGGAATCATACAAGTCATGTCCTCCTTGTGACAATATTTCATTATTGGTGCTCTCAATTTCAATCAATGTGTTGGACAATTCAAAAGAAATTGCCACGGTCTCTTCATTGTGAGCCATTTTATTTTGAAATTGCTTGCTGTAAATTGCAGAAAAAAATAATCACTTTCATTTATCGTCTTTAGTAATACATAATATAAAACTAACTTTATCAAGTATTTAGTATAACAGAAGGACTGCAAATAAATAACAGAAAACATTTTTCAAATTATCTTCAAGTGTACAACATAGTTCCCCATACAAATTAACAACTCACCTTTTTAAAAGTAGCAGAAGTGTTAGTACTGTGTAAATCAAACACCAGAAATTCACCACCAAAAATTCCTCACAAATGTACCTCAGACAGTAGTATCACAAAATGGCTGTGGTTTCCTCTCATTTGACATATATACATAACCAATTAACTTTCATCACACACAAATACAAAACCAAAGTAACATTTTAATTGGTTCTAAATTTCAACACTTTCAAATGTGTTTTCCCCATGCAATTTTCCATAGGACATTTACATACGTCTACAGCCTGAATGGCTGAACGGAATTACACCAAACTTGGCAAAATGGTACATCAAACCTAAGAGGTCAGGAAGGATCTACTATGCCCCCTTATGGTCATTTCCCCCTTCGCTTTGGCCTCCTCTTGTCTCTCAATCCTACCGAGGGACAAGATGGCGGCCGCTACGGACTGTTTGGAATGTTGACAGACGCCGGAGAACCAATCAGCTTCGCAAAGCTCCGTAACGCGAAAAGTACGCGGAGCGCTGTTACAGATATATATCTTTTTTTCAACGTTAATTTCTCAAAATCCACTGGAGCACATATATTGAGACCTAGCAAAGGCACATCGGGCTACCAGTCCCTAATATTTTGCCAAGTTTCGTGCAAATCCATTCAGCCGTTCGATTATTATTATTTTGTTTTTTTTTTGCCCCGCGGGGCCCTTTTAAAACCTCCACATCAAACCTAGGGGGTCAGCGAGGATCTACTATGCCCCCTTATAGTTATTTCCCCCTTTGTTTTGACCTCCTCTTGTCTCTCGATCCTACCGAGAGACAAGATGGCGGCCGCTACGGACTGTTTGGAATGTTGACAGACGCCGGAGAACCAATCAGCTTCGCTTCACAAAGCTCCGTTGCGCGAAAAGTCCGCGAACCAGAGCGCTGCCCGGTCCGCTGTTACAGATATATATCTTTTTTTAAACGTTAATTTCTCAAAATCCACTGGAGCACATATATTGAGACCTACAAAAGGCACATCGGGCTACCAGTCCCTACAATTTTGCCAAGTTTCGTGCAAATCCATTCAGCCGTTCGGGCTAAAAGTGAGGCCAACCGCCCTATGGAAAACTCAATGTTAAAAACACGTTTTGGGACCCCCCTTTTTTCTCGGCCCCCCCTTGACGAACCCCCCCCAAATTTTCAAGGGCTGCTCAGAAACAAAATGTGCCATTTTCCTGAAAATTTCAGCCAATTCCGTCCACAAACGCCAAAGTTATTAGACATAGAATTTTCAAAAAACCCATAGAGAAAAAATCCTAACTATATATACCTACTGGCGACCGCCAGTAGGTAATATATATATATATGTGTATATATATATATATTCACTGAAAAAAACATAGGTTATAGACCATATATAGTTAGGGATTAGCATTTACAAAACCTTATTTTACTCGCACAAAACCATTGAAATTCGCATATATAGTTAGTTGCGCTCATGCACACAGTCAACCGCCCATGTAGCTGTTTCCACATGCACTCTTGAACTCATACACCTAGTGAATCAACTGCGCACACATCTATGCACAGAGTCACACACCTCCCAGCCACCCCCACACAAACTCAATCTCCCATACAAATACATGGGCAACCAATCAATAACACATAAAGCCTCTCGTATAGCTAATGATCAACACATGCAGCAGTTTACATCACAACAGACATACTGATGCACACATTCAGACAGTTTAGTCACTAACCCATGCATTTAGTACGACACATTTATTCACTCACTCATACAGTCAGTCACGCACCTACTAAATCCTTCATCCAGACACTTGTACATCCACTCATTCTTCAATATATCAAACATATTTAAACTTTACAGAAACACACAGTCACTGGATGATGTCATCAGTGATGTCATCAGTGATGTCATCAGTGATGTCATTTGAGATGTCATCAGTGATGTCATCAGTGATGTCACTGACCATGTCATGAATGATGTAATATGTGACATCATCAGCAGTGGATTGCGGGTGCGCGATATATAGTTAGCGCAACTAACTATATATGCGAATTTCAATGGTTTTGTGCGAGTAAAATAAGGTTTTGTAAATGCTAATCCCTAACTATATATGGTCTATAACCTATGGTTTTTTCAGTGAATTTTAAAGGTTTTGTAAATGCTAATTCCTAACTATATATGGTCTCTAACCTATGGTTTTTTCAGTGAATTTCATTGTTTTTTTAATAGCAAATATCATAAGCTGTCGAATGTCAAGTACGTGGTAAGTAAAAACATTTTCGTGTTTATGCACACTGATCTGCTTTGAATGCTGCCCCCCCCCTCATTTCTATTAGGAGTACTCTCTCTTTGCAGATAGTGAAGGGTAGTTAACGCAGGCCTTTGCCCCCGTTGTAATCCGTCGTGCCTGCTTCTCTCTCCATTTGATTGATTGTTATCCAAGCATTTACTGTTTTAGAATTGGTTCTCTTTGGTTCATTCTCTATTTACAAACAAGCACAGAGTCGCAATACTCTGTTTAGTCTTTGCAGATAGTGAAAAATCGTGTAAAAAAACAAAAGGAATCGAGCAAAATCAGTAGGCCACTAATGGGATCTCTTTTTGACCTCGCTAAAATAGAAACATTAGGAACAACCCCTCATGAGAAATACGAAACTAGTGAGATGAACTGAGCTCCACACCATGATGGCTGCAAGACAGCTCGGCTCCGCCACCCACCCCGCCCAAAATAACGATAAACTCTATGCAAATATTACAAATATATACAACACACCAGCAAAGTAACAGGGTAAAACATTTTATTAAATAACTATTTACATAACTATTTTATACTTCTTGTTGCCCGATCCGACTAGCTCAATCGATCGAGCATGAAACTCATGCACTCTGAAAGTTCAAAGGAGTGCTTGTTAGACTGTCTGAAGCTCATTTGCACCTGCTACAGCTTCACTATTCTCAATGTAAGTGGAGGCTGTTTGAGGACGTGACTGCATTTGAAAACAATGTGATGCGGTGCCTCCCTGAACCGCTTGACGGAGGCCCCCGAGGGACGGTGTGATGGCGCGGACTCGGAGGGGGCGCTTGGCTCCGGCCCCCTCCCCAAGTCGTGTTGCCCTGGTGTGGCCTGAGATCGCCCCCGACATAGGTGGCCGGCTCCCGGGGTCAAGCGGAACTTTTTGCCTTTTGGTGACTCTTCCATTCTTGACCTTGTCCCACAATCCGTTTGACCTAAAGACACGCTGTAGTGGGGCGCCCCTTTACCGTTTCAGTTGCCATTCCGCCCGCTTTTGCTACACTGTGCCTCTTCCGCTATTCAGCTGTTTACCGCCCGCTCTTGCGACTACAGCGTCTCGCTCACCATGTAGTTGAGTTGCTCCCGCTCTTGCGGTGCAGCGATAGGCGGCTGCCACAGGACTCTCAAAATGGCGGCCGGCTCTTCAGATTTGGGCGTGGTCCACTAAAATGGCCCTGCGACACCTTGGAACTCGGACGCTTGTCTGCTAGGGCTTGGGCTCCATTCTCGAAAGCGTCCCCTCAGCCTTGAAGATTCTACAAAAGTCTTGGGGGCCCCCGACTCCCGCAGGCTTCTGGTGGGGAGCGGCTGCCATGATTGCTCGTGGAATGGCCACGACGGAGCTACGAGATGGTGGTGCTCTCATGCTGACGCCAGGTCCAGTCTGAAACATCCAGAAACACTGTAGACTACCAATTCGATCAGTTCCGGTAGCGCCCCAACGTGACCCGGTAGAGAAGAACTTGCCCTCCCCTCTTTGACTGATGGTTCTTGTTGCCTGTCCCTTCTGTTGTCATTTAACAGAACTATTTAGCCTGCTGAAAGGGGTTGTGTTCCGACCGCTGGTTGGTGGAGACATTTTGACTATATTCTGGACCTGCATTGTCGCGTAATGCGTCATATGACGCGCCGCGTTAGCGCATCCGGAAGTGCTCCGGTGCGCGAAGCACAGCTTCCCAGAAGCGATCCGGGGCGCAGCGCGCAGCGCGTAACGTAAGCATAACAGGTCATGTGACTTGTTAATAAAACTTTTCATTGGTTCATTTTACTTTTCTTATTCTAATGATGAAAGGCTTGGTCATATGACCTAAAAATTACACTTTTTATTACTTTCGAACATTATTTTTTCTTAAACATATATGTTATAATGTTCCAGGCTAATGTACTTTCCCGGAAAATTTACAACTGTCCTGCAAGTAAAATATATTCCTTTTTCGAGAAAAAGGGCGTTTCTTCATCCCATGACGGAGCCGTTGAGCAAAAGAGGCTCGGCCTGCTGTCTTAGTCGCCGATACGCCTGAATATCAGATTCTTATCGATGACTTTATGTTGCAGGAGTAGAAAACACAACAGCCCTTGACCATTTATCTTTACTGCGTAGCTGCGTATTATACCTTTTACCCTTCATGTAATTGGACTGCTTTATTTCACTTGCCTTTTACTGATTCGAAAACAGTGACTATTATTAAAAACTGTACCAATGTAAATACTACTACCATGTTTTCTTTTAAAAACCTTTATTGTGAAAATGTCAGTATACAAATACGGGCCTATAACCACGTAGGCCGGCCACGGAGCAAACTGTAATCGTATATGATGAGGAGACATTTACACTGTAGAGGAACGTAACGGGCGGGCCATTAGGTTGCAAGAACTAAGGTGTCTAACAGTTGCGGAATCGGTGGACGTACATTTTATAATTAAAATACGACAGGGCCACTTACAATAAAATAATCTAGATATACATTTGTGGGCAAGTACCATGTGACGTTAATTCGAACTTTCAATAGTACAGTAATCAATAACACATCAGAACTTAATATCAATAGGGATGTCGAAATATTCAATCAATTCTCGTCCCCGCCCGTCATGTGCTTCAAAACTGCATACGTATCTCGTGATATCAAGGTTGTGCAACCAGTACACAACAAGGAGTTACGAGTCCCATTTATTCCGGCGCCATTTTGGGCGAGGACCGGCAGGTCCAGGATATAGTCAAAATGTCTCCACCAACCATCGACTATGATGATGTTCATATGCTGTATTTATTAGAGTAACACTCATCTGTCCACATGAAATTAATTTGCCACAATCTAAACATGTCATTTTAATCTTTCCAAAGTTCTTCTGAATATTTGGGACCGTTTCCCTTGCCTCTGATGCTGTCAGTGCCACTTCTTTGGTGAATGTACTGGCAGGTCGGGGGTTGTCCTCCAAATCTCTCTTTTGTGCAGCACTATAATTAATCAGTGCCACCTCTCCATATGACGATGCATGGTATAATTACCATAACTATATTTTTTTTCGGTTCCTCTGGAGAGTACATCGTGGCAGATGAGGCAGGTAACGTACCGGGCATTTACCTTTTTTGCATGTAGAGGAAAGGAAAAAAAATTCGAGCGTCCGAGTTCTAAGGTGTCCCAGGGCCATTTTAGTGGACCAGGCCCAAATCCAAAGAACAGGCCGCCATTTTGAGAGTCCTGTTGCAGCCGCCTGTCGCTGTAGCAGCAAGAGCGGGGGAAACTCAGCTAGACGGCGCTCCACTGCAGATGAAGTGCCTCAACCTGGAGAGGCGGGAGAGGCTCGTTTGCGCCGTCTCCCCCCCCCCTTCGGGCACCCCACGCCGTCTTTCGGCGCAGCATTGTAGGATGGCCACACCAGTGCGGCAACTTGCTAGACACCACCTCGGTGCCATCCGAATCTCGGCGCCCCACTGCAGATGAAGTGCCTCCACATGGAGAAGCGGGAGAGGCTCGTTTGCGCCGCCTCCCCCCCCCCCCTTCGGGCACCCCACGCCGACTTTCGGCGCAGCATTGTAGGATGGCCACACCAGTGCGGCAACTTGCTGGACACCACCTCGGTGCCAACCGAATCTCAGCACCTTGTGGTGTCTTCCATTCCGAAAATATTGTTGGCAGCATTTTGAAAGGAAAGATAAACAGCCGTTTGTGGCCCTCACTACACCGTTCTCCTAGTGAGTCTCACATTGTTACATTTAGGAAGAATGTTGAAGAGTAGTATGTTGAAAATCTGAAGCCATGTTCTACAAACTCTCAACCAGCCTTGGATGGAAAAATCCTGAAGAATGTACAAACTGAAAACCAGTTTTTGTCTGTATAGCATCAGCAGCAACGCTTGAGTCAGCTTTGTGTGAAGCCGCCATTTTGATTCAATCAAGAGTGTCCCCCTGCACACATTCAGGGACCTGGTCGTGTCTTCAGGTCAAACGGATTGTGGGACAAGATGCACAAAGGAAAAGGAAAAAAGTTCCGCCGGACCCCGGGAGGCGGCCGCCTATGTCATGGGCGATCTTAGGCCACACCAGGGCAATAGTGAAGCTGCAGCAGGTGCAAATAAGCTTCAGACAGTGTTACAAGCGCTGCTCAGAACTCTCAACTATGACACCACCTCGGTGCCATCCGGATCTTGGCGCCTTGTGCTGGTTCCGGCCTATTCACACATCGGTCCGCTACTGACGCCACCTCACAGGCCAACGGGGCACCCCACGCCGACTTTCGGCGCAGCATTGTAGGATGGCCACACCAGTGCGGCAACTTGCTGGACACCACCTCGGTGCCATCCAGATCTCGGCGCGTTGGGCTGCCTTCGGCCTATTCGCCACAAGTGCGCACGCAACTCAGCTGCATAGCGAGTGAAACACCAAGGGGCGCCCCACTGCAGCCGAGGAACCTCCATCTTGGGGGCGACGCACAGCATCACATTGCTTTCCAATGCAGTCAGATCCTCAAAGAGCCCCCACTGACTGACGCGAACTCACAGGCCAACGGGGCGCCCCACGCCGACTTTCGGCGCAGCATTGTAGGATGGCCACACCAGTGCGGCAACTTGCTGGACACCACCTCGGTGCCATCCGGATCTTGGCGCGTTGTGCTGCCTTTGGCCTATTCGCACATCGGTCCGCTACTGACGCCGCCTCACGTGCCAACGGATTTTCTACGCTTTTTATAGCCCTATGCCGCATAACAGGTCACGTGACTTGTTTATAAAACTTTTCATTGGTTCATTTTACTTTTGGTTTCCTAATGATGGAAGGCTTGATCATATGACCTAAAAATAACACTTTTCGTTGGATTAAAACATTTTTTTTTCCCAAACGATGACAGCCCCACCTTGTTTCTGGATGTTTCAGACTGAAGCTGGCGTCAGCATGAAAGCACCACCATCTCGTGGCTCCGTCGTGGTCATTCCGCGAGCAATCATGGCAGCCGCTCCCCACCGGAAGCCTGCAGGAGTCGGGGGCCCCCAAGACTTTTGTAGAATCTTCAAGGCTGAGGGGACGCTTTCGAGAATGGGGTCCAAGACCTAGCAGACAAGCGTCCGAGTTCCAAGGTGTCCCAGGGCCATTTCAGTGGACCAGGCCCAAAAAGGAAAGAGCTTGCCGCCATTTTGAGAGTCCTGTGGCAGCCGCCTATCGCTGCACCGCATGAGTGGGCACAACTCAGCTGAATGGCGGATTTTGGCACAGTGTACCAAAAGCGGGCGGAATGGCAACTGAAACGGTAAAGGGGCGCCCCACTACAGCAGACGAGCCTCCACCTGGGGAGGCCCGTTCACGCCGCCTCACCTCCCCCCCCCCCGGGGCGCCCCACGCCGTTATTTGGAGCAGCATTGTAGGATACCAAAACCAGTGCGGCAACTTACTGGACATCACCTGGGTGCCATCCACATCTCAGCGCGTTCTGCTGCCTTGGGACTATTCGCACAACAGACCGCTACTGACGAGGCCTCCCCCCGCACCCCCCGGGACGCCCCACGCCGTTTTTCGGAGCTGCATTATAGGATACCAAAAACCAGTGCGGCACCCAGGTAACATCACCTGGGTGCCGTCCAGAACTCAGCACGTTGTCCTGCCTTGGGACTATTCGCACAAAACACAGCTACTGACCATTGTTGCTTCTTTTTTCAAAAAAATGTTTAAATGTATTTACTGTTTTTGTTGCGTTGTATATATTTATAAGTTATTAAAGTTTTATAATCCTACTACTTTGTTGGAGTGCTATATATTTTTAATGTGACACATAATTGTAAAAACTTTGATGTACAAAGAGGCATCCCTGGAATCTTCCGCTTCAGGCTCGGTCCCCTCCCCAATCACAATACAGGATGGTTTTCAGATAGTAGGAACGCGTGTGGTGTGACGGATCTCATCGGGTGGGGGCCTTGATCTACTATAACTCCTTTGAAGAGGGGTGATTCTTTACAGCTGGGGCCATAAACTACATCTGCAGGGCTAGGTGATAGCCTGGGACCGGCCTGGACACTCGGACACAGAGGAAGAGGAGTGTCAGAGGGTGCGGTAGTGAATAGGGCGAAAGGGAGGTGTCGGGCGGGCACAGGGTGTGATTCTCAAGGAAGAGCAGCGCAGATGGGGGGAGGTTTATTGCCCATGCATAAGACAGAGAGCGGGGGTGACCAGTGCCTGGGGGAGATGCTTGCGAGGGTGGGGAGCCATTCTAAGGATCGACAGCGTGCAGAGAGTGGGTCTGGTCAAGGCATCTAAAATGGCTGCCGTGCACGACAAAAGAGTGGCATTTGAAAAAAGGCAAGATGGCGCAGACAATGTTTATCAACACTTCCTGATTTCCTTTGAATCGAACATTAACAGACGTTATCTCTCCCACACTACCGGTCCCCCTGGGCTTAAACGCCGAGATGGTAGGTACTGCATCCCGTGGAGATAGGCCGAGACGTCACTCAGCAGAAAAAAAAAATAAATAAAAGTCTATAAACATACAATAAGTTAAAAGTCAATCATTCTTGTTTCCTTGTAGTATGCTCCCCAGTCCGCTTTCCGTTACGCGTACCGGGCGCACCCCACGAAAAAAAACAATTATTTTTTTTTTTTTTGCCCCGCGGGGCCCTTTTAAAGCCTTCACATCAAACCTAGGGGGTCAGGGAGGATCTACTATGCCCCCTTATGGTCATTTGCCCCTTCGCTTTGGCCTCCTCTTGTCTCTCGATCCTACCGAGAGACAAGATGGCGGCCGCCCCGGACTGTTTAGAATGTTGACAGACACCGGAGAGCCAATCAGCTTCGCTACGCGAAGTTCCGTTACGCGTCAAGTACGTGAACCGGAGCGCTACCCGGAGCGCGCTTACAGATATATATTTTTTTTTAACGTTAATTTCTCAAAATCCACTGGAGCACATATATTGAGACCTACCAAAGGCACATCGGGCTAACAGTCCCTACAATTTTGCCAAGTTTCGTGCAAATCCATTCAGCCGTTCGGGCTAAAAGTGAGGCCAACCGCCCTATGGAAATTAACATGGGAAAAATGCGTTTTGGGACCCCCCTTTTTTCTCGGCCCCCCCTTGACGAACCCCCCCCAAATTTTCAGTGGCTGCTCAGAAACAAAATGTTCCATTTTCCTGAAAATTTCAGCCAATTCCGTCCACAAACGCCAAAGTTATTAGACATAGAATTTTCAAAAATCCCATAGAGAAAAAATCCTAACTATATATACCTACTGACCGCCAGTAGGTATATATAGTTAGGATTTTTTCTCTATGGGATTTTTGAAAATTCTATGTCTAATAACTTTGGCGTTTGTGGACGGAATTGGCTGAAATTTTCAGGAAAATGGCACATTTTGTTTCTGAGCAGCCCTTGAAAATTTGGGGGGGGTTTGTCAAGGGGGGGCCGAGAAAAAAGGGGGGTCCCAAAACGTGTTTTTAACATTGAGTTTTCCATAGGGCGGTTGGCCTCACTTTTAGCCCGAACGGCTGAATGGATTTGCACGAAACTTGGCAAAATTGTAGGGACTGGTAGCCCGATGTGCCTTTTGTAGGTCTCAATATATGTGCTCCAGTGGATTTTGAGAAATTAACGTTTAAAAAAAGATATATATCTGTAACAGCGGACCTGGCAGCGTCCCAGGACGCGTACTTTACGCGCAACGGAGCTTTGTGAAGCGAAGCTGATTGGTTCTCCGGCGTCTGTCAACATTCCAAACAGTCCGTAGCGGCCGCCATCTTGTCTCTCGGTAGGATCGAGAGACAAGGGGAGGCCAAAGCGAAGGGGCAAATGACCATAAGGGGGCATAGTACATTGTCGCTCACCCCTAGGTTTGATGTGGAGGTTTTAAAAGGGCCCCGCGGGGCAAAAAAAAATAAAAATAATAATAATCGAACAGCTGAATGGATTTGCACGAAACTTGGCAAAATTGTAGGGACTGGTAGCCCGATGTGCCTTTGCTAGATCTCAATATATGTGCTCCAGTGGATTTTGAGAAATTAACGTTCAAAAAAAGATATATATCTGTAACAGCGCACCGCTTCGCGTACTTTTCGCGTTACGGAGCTTTGCGAAGCAAAGCTGATTGGCTCTCCGGTGTCTGTAAACATTCCAAACAGTCCGTAGCGGCCGCCATCTTGTCTCTCGGTAGGATCGAACAGCTGAATGGATTTGCACGAAACTTGGCAAAATTGTAGGGACTGGTAGCCCGATGTGCCTTTGCTAGGTCTCAATATATGTGCTTCAGTGCATTTTGAGAAATTAACGTTCAGAAACAAGATATATATCTGTAACAGCGCTCCGCTTCGCGGAGATAAAATTATATGTGTATTACCTAGCTGTTGCTAACACCAGTTAGCGACGGCTAGTAGAATATAGCGACCATCTTGGGCCCCACTTTGCATGTGAGTGATATTTATCACTAATGACATGCAAAGTGGGCATGCCAAGATGTTAGCGACTGGAAACAGTCGCTAACATCGCTATCTCCTATTATCAACTTTTGGAAATATTCGAGATAAGCGCGAATATCTCCAAAAGCTACCACCTGCCCTGAGCAGTTCTTAGCCATGTTATCCAATGGGAGGTGGATAACATGGCTAAGAGCATTAGCTCGGTAATGCATGAATATCGCTGAGTTTTCAGCGATATTAATGCATTGCGGTCGTTTTTTATCGTATTTCCGATAAACCTTGATAATAGCAAGGTTTATCTGCGATAATTTCTGACGGTAAAAAAATCGTTGCTAAGCATCGTTAGGGATAAATATCGCTTAACTTTGGTAATATGCCCCAACGTCTGTTAACGTTCGATTCGAAGGAAATCAGGAAGTGTTGAAAAACATTGTCTGCGCCATCTTGTCTTTTTTCAAATGCCACACTTTTGTCGTGCACGGCAGCCATTTTAGATGCCTTGACCAGACCCACTCTGTACACGCTGTCGATCCTTAGCATGGCTCCCCACCCTCGCAAGCATCTCCCCCAGGCAGTGGTCACCCCCGCTCTCTGTCTTATGCATGGGTAATAAACCTCCCCCCATCTGCGCTGCTCTTCCCTGAGAATCACACCCTGTGCCCGCCCGACACCTCCCTTTCGCCCTATTCACTACCGCACCCTCTGACACTCCTTTTCCTCTGTGTCCGATTGTCCAGGCTGGTCCTAGGGTATCAGCTAGCCCTGCAGATGTAGTTTATGGCCACAGCTGTAAAGAATCACCCCTCTTCAAAGGAGTTATAGTAGATCAAGGCCCACACTCGATGAGATCCGTCACAGCAGAAGCGTTGCTATTATCTGAAAACCATCCTGTATTGTGATTGGGGAGGGGACCGAGCCTGAAGCGGAAGATTCCAGGGATGACTCTTTGTACATCAAAGTTTTTACAATTATGTGTCACATTAAAAATATATAGCACTCCGACAAAGTAGTAAGATTATAAAACTTTAATAATTTATAAATATATACAAGAAAACAAAAATAGTAATAACATATAAACATTTTTAGGGAAAAACAACGAAGTAGCGGTCGGCTGTGCGAATAGTCCCAACGCAGCACAACGTCCAGATTTCCGGCGTGGGGCGTCGCGGGGGGTGGGTCATCAGTAGCAAACTGTTGTGCGAATAGTTCCAAGGCAGCAGAACGCGCCGAAATCTAGATGACACGAAAGTGATGTCTAGTAAGTTGCCACCCAGCAAATAACGGCGTGGGGCGTCGCGGGGGGTGGGTCATCAGTAGCAAACTGTTGTGCGAATAGTTCCAAGGCAGCAGAACGATGGCACCAAGGTGATGTCCAGTAAGTTGCCGCACTGGTTTTGGTATCCTACAATGCTGCTCCGAATAACGGCGTGGGGTGCCCCGGGGGAGGCGGCGTGAACGGGCCTCTCCAGGTGGAGTGTCATCTGTTGTAGTGGGGCGCCCCTTTACCGTTTCAGTTGCCATTCCGTCCGTTTTTGGTCCACTGTGTCAAAAGCCGCAATTCAGCTGAGTTGCGCCCACTCTTGCGGTGCAGCGATAGGCGGCTGTCACAGGACTCTCAAAATGGCGGCAGGCTGTTTCCTTTTTGGGCCTGGTCCACTGAAATGGCCCTGGGACACCTTGGAAATCGGACGCTTGTCTGCTAGGTCTTGGACCCCATTCTCGAAAGCGTCCCCTCCACCTTGAGAATTCATCAAAAGTTTTGGGGGCTCCGACTCCTGCAGGCTTCTGGTGGGGAGCGGCTGCCATGATTGCTCGCGGAATGACCACGACTGAGCTACGAGATGGTGGTGCTCTCATGCTGATGCCAGCTTCAGTCTGAAACATCCAGAAACAAGGTGGGGCTTTCATCGTTTGGGAAAAAAAAAAAGTTTTCATCCAATGAAAAGTGTTGTTTTTAGGTCACATGATCAAGCCTTCCATCATTAGGAAACCAAAAGTAAAATGAACCAATGAAAAGTTTTATAAACAAGTCACATGACCTGTTATGCGGCATAGGGTGTAAAATGCTGAGAAAATACGTTGGCACGTGAGGCGGCGTCAGTAGCGGACCGATGTGCGAATAGGCCGAAGGCAACACAACGCGCCAAGATCCGGATGGCACCGAGGTGGTGTCCAGCAAGTTGCAGCACTGGTGTGGCCATCCTACAATGCTGAAAGTCGGCGTGGGGCGCCCCGTTGGCCTGTGAGTTTGCGTCAGTAGCGGACCGATGTGCGAATAGGCCGAAGGCAGCACAACGCGCCAAGATCCGGATGGCACCGAGGTTGTGTCTAGTAAGTTGCCGCACTGGTGTGGCCATCCAACAATGCTGAAAGTCGGCGTGGGGCGCCCCGTTGGCCTGTGAGTTTGCGTCAGTAGCGGACCGATGTGCGAATAGGCCGAAGGCAGCACAACGCGCCAAGATCCGGATGGCACCGAGGTGGTGTCTAGTAAGTTGCCGCACTGGTGTGGCCATCCTACAATGCTGAAAGTCGGCGTGGGGCGCCCCGTTGGACTGTGAGATGGCGTCAGTAGCGGACCGATGTGTGAATGGGGCCGAAGGCAGCGCAACAATATTTTCAGAATAGAAGACACCACTAGGCGCTGAGATTCCAAGATCCGGATGGCACCGAGGTGGTGTGTAGCAAGTTGCCGCACTGGTGTGGCCATCCCACAATGCTGAAAGTCGGCGTGGTGCGCCCCGTTGGCCTGTGAGTTTGCGTCAGTAGCGGACCGATGTGCGAATAGGCCGAAGGCAGCACAACGCACCAAGATCCGGATGGCACCGAGGTGGTGTCTAGTAAGTTGTCGCACTTCTGTGGCCATCCTACAATGTTGAAAGTCGGCGTGGGGCGCCCCGTTGGCCTGTGAGATGGCGTCAGTAGCGGACCGATGTGCGAATGGGGCCAAAGGCAGCGCAACAATATTTTCTGATTTGAAGACACCACAAGGCGCTGAGATGCCAAGATCCGGATGGCACCGAGGTGGTGTCTAGCAAGTTGTGGCACTGGTGTGGCCATCGTACAATGGTAAAAGTCGGCGTGGGGCGCCCTGTTGGCCTGTGAGATGGTGTCAGTAGCGGACTGATGTGTGAATGGGGCCAAAGGCAGCGCAACAATATTTTCTACAATATTTTCGGAGTAGAAGACACCACAAGGCGCTGAGATGCCAAGATCCGGATGGCACCGAGGTGATGTCTAAGTTGCGGACCGATGTGCGAATGGGGCCAAAGGCAGCTCAACAATATTTTCTGAAGAGAATACACCACAAGGCGCTGAGATGCCAAGATCCGGATGGCACCGAGGTGATGTCTAAGTTGCGGACCGATGTGCGAATGGGGCCAAAGGTAGCGTAACAAGATTTTCTGTATGGAAGATACCACTAGGCGTTGAGATGCCAAGATTCGGATGGCACCGAGGTGATGTCTAGCAAGTTGTGCCACTGGTGTGGCCATCGTACAATGGTAAAAGTCGGCGTGGGGCGCCCTATTGGCCTGTGAGATGGTGTCAGTAGCGGACTGATGTGCGAATGGGGCCAAAGGCAGCGCAACAATATTTTCTGACTGACACCACAAGGCGCTGAGATGCCAAGATCCGGATGGCACCGAGGTGATGTCTAAGTTGCGGACTGATGTGCGAATGGGGCCAAAGGCAGCGTAACAATATTTTCTGTATGGAAGATACCACTAGGCGTTGAGATGCCAAGATTCGGATGGCACCAAGGTGATGTCTAGCAAGTTGGTGTGGTCATCCTACAATGCTGAAACTCGGCGTGGGTCACCCCATTAGCCTGTGAGATGGCGTCAGTAGCGGACCGATGTGCGAATAGGCCGAAGGCAGCACAACGCGCCAAGATCCGGATGTCACCGTGGTGGTTTCATAGTTGAGAGGCACTTCATCTGCAGTGGGGCGCCGAGATCCGGATGGCACCGAGGTGATGTCTAGCAAGTTGCTGTACTGGTGTGGTCATCCTACAATGCTGAAATGTAGTGGGGCGCCCATTTACCGTTTCAGTTGCCATTCAGCTGAGTTTCGGCTGCTCTTGATGCTACAGCGACAGGCGGCTGCAAGAGGACTCTCAAAATGGCGGCCTGTTCTTTGGATTTGGGCCTGGTACACTAAAATGGCCCTGGGACACCTTAGAACTTGGACGCTCGATTTATTTTTCCTTTCCTGTACATGCAAAAAAAGGTAAATGCCCGGTACGTTACACGCTTCATCTGGCACGATGAACTCTCCAGAGGAACCGAAAAAAAATATAGTTGTGGTAACTATACCATGCATCGTCATATGGAGAGGTGGCACCAATTAATTATAGTGCTGCATAAAAGAGAGATTTGGAGGAGAACCCCTGACCTGCTAGTACATTCATCAAAGAAGTGGCACTGAGAGCTTCAGAGGCAAGGGAAACGGTCCCAAATATTTAGAAGAACTTTGGAAAGATTAAAATGACATGTTTAGATTGTGGTAAATTAATTTCATGTGGACAGATGAGTGTTACTCTAATAAATACAGCATATGAACATCATCATAGTCGATGGTTGGTAGAGACATTTTGACTATATCCTGGACCTGCCCGCCCTCGCCCAAAATGGCGCCGGAATAAATGGGACTCGTAACTCCTTGTTGTGTACTGGTTGCAGAACCTTGAAATCACGAGATACGTATGCAGTTTTGAAGCACATGGCGGGCGGGGACGAGAATTGATTGAATATTTTGACATCCCTATTGATATTAAGTTCTGATGTGTTATTGATTACTGTACTGTTGAAAGTTCGAATTAACGTCACCCATGGTACTTGCCCGCAAATGTATATCTAGATAATTTTATTGTAACTGGCCCTGTCGTATTTTAATTATAAAATGTACGTCCACCGATTCCGTAACTGTTAGACACCTTAGTTCTTGCAACCTAATGGCCCGCCCGTTACGTTCCTCTACAGTGTAAATGTCTATTCATCATATACGATTACAGTTTGCTCCGTGGCAGGCCCACGTGGTTATAGGCTCGTATTTGTATAATGAAATTTTCACAATAAAGGTTTTTAAAAGAAAACATGGTAGTAGTATATACATTGGTAAAGTTTTTAATAATAGTCACTGTTTTAGAATCATTAAAAGGCAAGTGAAATAAAGCAGACCAATTACATGAAGGGTAAAAGGTATAATACGAAGGAACGCAGTAAAGATAAATGGTCAAGGGCTGTTGTGTTTTCTATTCCTGCAACATAAAGTGATCGATAAGAATCTCATATTCAGGCGTATCGGCGACTAAGACAGCAGGTCGACCCTCTTTTGCTCAACGGCTCCGTCATGGGACGAAGAAACGCTCTTTTTCTCGAAAAAAGAATATATTTTACTTGCAGGACAGTTGTAAAATTTCCGGGAAAGTACATTAGCCTGGAATATTATAACATATATTTAAGAAAAAATAATGTTCGGAAGTAATTAAAAGCGTAATTTTTAGGTGATATGACCAAGGCTTTCATCATTAGAATAAGAAAAGTAAAATGAACCAATGAAAAGTTTTATTAACAAGTCACATGACTTGTTATGCTTACGTTACGCGCTGCGCGCCCCGGATGACTTCCGGATGCGCTAACGCGGCGCGTCATATGACGCATTACGCGACAACGCAGGTCCAGAATATAGTCAAAATGTCTCCACCAACCAGCGGTCGAAACACAACCCCTTTCAGCAGGCTAAATAGTTCTGTTAAATGACAACAGAAGGGACAGGCAACAAGAACCATCAGTCAAAGAGGGGAGGGCTAGTTCTTCTCTACCGGGTTACATTGGGGCGCTACCGGAACTGATCGAATTGGTAGTCTACAGTGTTTCTGGATGTTTCAGACTGAAGCTGGGGTTAGCATGAGAGCACCACCATTTCGTAACTCCGTTGTGGCCATTCCGCAACCAATCATGGCAGCCGCTCTTTATCGTTATTTTGGGCGGGGTGGGTGGCGGAGCCGAGCTGTTTTGCAGCCATCATTGTGTGGAGTTCAGTTCATCTCACTAGTTTTGTATTTGTCATGAGGGGTTGTTCCTAATGTTTCTATTTTAGCGAGGTCAAAAAGAGATCCCATTAGTGGCCTACTGATTTTGCTCGATTCCTTTTCTTTTTTTTTACACGATTTTTCGTTATCTGCAAAGACTAAACAGAGTATTGCGACTCTGTGTTTGTTTGTAAATAGAGAATGAACCAAAGAGAACTAATTCTAAAACAGTAAATACTTGGATAACAATCAATCAAATGGAGAGAGAAGCAGGCACGACGGATTACAACGGGGGCAAAGGCCTGCGTTAACTACCTTTCACTATCTGCAAAGAGAGAGTACTCCTAATAGAAATGAGGGGGGGGGCACCATTCAAAGCAGATCAGTGTGCATAAACACGAAAATGTTTTCACTTACCACGTACTTGACATTCGACAGCTTATGATATTTGCTATTAAAAAACCATTGAAATTCACTGAAAAAACCATAGGTTATAGACCATATATAGTTAGGAATTAGCATTTACAAAACCTTGAAAATTCACTGAAAAAACCATAGGTTATAGACCATATATAGTTAGGAATTAGCATTTAAAAAACCTTATTTTACTCACACAAAACCATTGAAATTCCATATATAGTTAGTTGCACTAACTATATATCGCGCACCCGCAATCCACTGCTGATCATGTCACATATTACATCATTCATGACATGGTCAGTGACATCACTGATGACATCACTGATGACATCTCAAATGACATCACTGATGACATCACTGATGACATCTCATTTGACATCATTCTTGTGCTAATACGATAAACCTCTTCAGACTCTAATATAACCTTAGATACACTCAGTGTATACAGACACTCACACACTGCCACTCATCCATGGAGTTACTCACACACCCAGTCAGTCATGCAAAGAAACAATCTCACCTCCATTTCTTCAACTATACAGTTAAACACACCTTACTTATTGAAACATATACTAACACATATTTACTCTCTTATACAATCCCTGATACAAGTTCACAATGATCGATACAACCACTCACTCATTCAGTGGCTCTCATGCACAGTTATTTATATATGCCAACTCTCACATGTACTGTGTTTTACATATGTACTTACTATGACATGTAGCATTGAGATATCCATTCACTCATCAATACACTCATGCACACAGTCAACTGCCCATGTAGCTGTTTCCACATGCACTCTTGAACTCATACACCTAGTGAATAAACTGCTCACACATCTATGCATAGAGTCACACACCTTCCAGCCACCCCCACACAAACTCAATCTGCCATAGAAATACTTGGGCAACCAATTAATAACACATATAGCCTCTCGTATAGCTAATGATCAACACATGCAGCAGTTTACAGAACAACAGACATAATGATGCACAAATTAAGACAGTTTAGTCACTAACCCATGCACTCAGTGAGACACATTTAATCACTCACTCATACATTCAGTCATGCACCTACTAAATCCTTCGTCCAGACACTTATACATCTACTCATTCTTCAATATGTAAAACATATTTAAACTTTACAGAAACACACAGTCACTGGATGACGTCATCAGTGATCTCATCAGTGATGTCATTTGAGATGTCATCAGTGATGTCATCAGTGATGTCACTGACCATGTCATGAATGATGTAATATGTGACATGATCAGCAGTGGATTGCGGGTGTGCGATATATAGTTAGTGCAACTAACTATATATGGAATTTCAATGGTTTTGTGTGAGTAAAATAAGGTTTTTTAAATGCTAATTCCTAACTATATATGGTCTATAACCTATGGTTTTTTCAGTGAATATATATATATATATATATATATATATATATATATATATATATATTTGTAATAGTCCTTACTACCGTGATCAAGAACATTTACTGTTCGAAACGCGTAGGTGAAGGAAGTTTTACAAAACTGGATTAAATTGCTTTAATCATCCGAGAAGAGTGCGGTGTTTTCTTTGAATTACAAATAATTTACGAGCCTTGTCCTTGATTCGTCACCTGCACCAGCTGGCTGGCCGCTCCTTCTCCAACAAGGGACGTTTGCTTTTGACATATATATATATATATATATATATATATATATATATATATATATATATATATATATATATTCACTGAAAAAACCATAGGTTATAGACCATATATAGTTAGGAATTTGCATTTACAAAACCTTGAAAATTCACTGAAAAAACCATAGGTTAGAGACCATATATAGTTAGCTGGACATTTTATTGACATAAAACCAATGAAATTCCATATATAGTTAGTTGCACTAACTATATATCGCGCACCCGCAATCCACTGCTGATAATGTCACATATTACATCATTCATGACATGGTCAGTGACATCACTGATGACATCACTGATGACATCTCAAATGACATCACTGATGACATCACTGATGACATCTCAAATGACATCACTGATGACATCATCTAGTGTCTGTGTGTTTTTGTAAAGTTTAAATATGTTTTACATATTGAAGAATGAGTGGATGTATGGAAGACTGAGTGTGTGTGTGGCTGGCTGGGAGGTGTGTGACTCTGTGCATATCAATGTGTACTTGTATCAGTGATTGTATAAGAGAGTAAGTATGTGTTAGTATATGTGTGAAAAATATGGTGTTCTGTGTTTAACTGTATAGATAAGGAAATCGAAGTGTGATTGATTCTTCACAGGACTGACTAGGTGTATGAGTGCATATGATAGTGTTGTAATAATGAGTGACTGTCTGTATGAGTGATTGTATGGGTGAATGAGTGAATGTGTGTGTAGACGTAGGAATCAGTGAGTGCGTATGTAGTAACTGGTATGGGTGTGTCATGATGTCATCAGTGATGTCATTTGAGATGTCATCAGTGATGTCATTTGAGATGTCATCAGTGATGTCATCAGTGATGTCACTGAAGTATGGTGTTCTGTGTTTAACTGTATAGATGAGGAAATGGAAGTGTGATTGATTCTTTACAGGACTGACTAGGTGTGTGAGTAACTCCATGGATGAGTGGCAGTGTGTGAGTGTCTGCATAGGTGTATGAGTGCATATGATAGTGTTGTAATAATGAGTGACTGTATGTATGAGTGATTGTATGGGTGAATGAGTGAATGTGTGTTTAGACGTAGGAATCAGTGAGTGCGTATGTAGTAACTGGTATTGGTGTGTCATGATGTCATCAGTGATGTCATTTGAGATGTCATCAGTGATGTCATCAGTGATGTCATTTGAGATGTCATCAGTGATGTCATCAGTGATGTCACTGACCATGTCATGAATGATGTAATATGTGACATCATCAGCAGTGGATTGCGGGTGCGCGATATATAGTTAGTGCAACTAACTATATATGGAATTTCATTGGTTTTATGTCAATAAAATGTCCAGCTAACTATATATGGTCTCTAACCTATGGTTTTTTCAGTGAATTTTCAAGGTTTTGTAAATGCAAATTCCTAACTATATATGGTCTATAACCTATGGTTTTTTCAGTGAATTTCATTGGCTTTTTAAAAGCTAATATCTATAGCTGTAAAATATATTCTTTATTACGTGACGTATCACGTAGCCACGTGAGACGCCTCATGACGCGTCGCATAACCGTGACGTATCGGCTCTGCAGCGCAAACAAAACCCGTAACGTAAGCGTGCCGGAGCACGCTTACAGATATATATATATTTTTTAACCTTAATTAGACAAAATCCACACGTGCACATATCTTGAGGCCTTGCAAAGGCACATCAAACAAACAGTCCCTACAATTTTGCCAAGTTTGCTGGAAATCTATTCCCTTAATTTTTTTTTTACTGTTTCTCTTGGTTTTCCCCTTGTTACGCTTACCGGGACGCTACCCGGTACGCGAACCGGACGCTCCAAAAACACAAGATGACGGACTCCCGTTATGCTGCCGGTTAGCTGCCCGGTTCGCGTACCGGGAAGCGCCTCTACCGCGAAAAATCGCGGGGGACTTTAATATCCCCCTCATCAATCCTAGGGCGTCAGGAGGGGTTTACCTTGCCCCCTTTCCTTCATTTCCCCCTTCTTTTTTCACCACATCTTGTCTCTCGAACCTACCGAGAGACAAGATGGCGGCCGCTCCGGACTGTTTACAATGTTGACAGCTACGCTGCCGGTTAGCTGCCCGGTTAGCTGCCTGGTGAGCTGCCCGGTGAGCTGCCCGGTTTGCGTACCGGGACGCGCCTCTACGGCGTAAAATCGCAAAAAAAAAATTATTTTTATTTTTTGCCCCGCGGGGCACTTTAATATCCCCCTCATCAATCCTAGGGGGTCAGGAGTGGTTTACCTTGCCCCCTTTCCTTCATTTCCCCCTTCGTTTTTCACCACATCTTGTCTCTCGATCGTACCGAGAGACAAGATGGCGGCCGCTCCGGACTGTTTAGAATGTTGACAGACACCGGAGAGCCAATCAGCTTCGCTTCGCGAAGTTCCGTTACGCGTCAGGTACGCGAACCGGGACGCTAACCGGAGCGCTGTCACAGATATATATTTTTTTTTAAACGTTAATTTCTCAAAATCCACTGGAGCACATATATTGAGACATAGCAAAGGCACGTCGGGCAAACCATATCTACAATTTTGCCATGTTTCATGTAAATCTATTCAGCCGTTCGAGCTAAAAGTGAGTCCAACCGCCCTATGGAAAAATGAATGGGAAAAACGCGTTTTGGGACCCCCCTTTTTTCTCGGCCCCCCTTTTTTCTCGGCCCCCCCTTGACGAAACCCCCCCAAATTTTCAGGGGCTGCTCAGAAACAAAATGTGCCATTTTCCTGACAATTTCAGCCAATTCCGTCCACAAACGCCAAAGTTATTAGACATAGAATTTTCAGAAATCCCATAGAGAAAAAATCCTAACTATATATACCCACTGGCTATCGCCAGTAGGTAATATACATATATAAACATATATAATCTGCATATCTATATAAATATAAATGCATGCATACATATACATATATGCATACATATGCATGTTATTTACATGAAAGTTTTAAAAACACTAATAAAAGCAAAGCTAAAAAGCCACCTCATTACAAACAGAATGGCTTTAACTTAAACGAGGGCGAGATCTATTGCATTTTCAATGCTTGTTTACTTTGGTTCTATCAAGAAGGCATTCAGATGTGTCACACATTTGCCATAAATTCTGAATGTTAGCACTCTAGTTGCTCATTAGATCACTGTAGTAAAGCTAGTGCTCACCAGGGAAGTCTGCTGCTAATCATGGTTTGCAGCCATTTTCCCGCATTTTTTATCCCGCAGACTTTCAGTCCGCATACCATTATCCCGCAAGGTCATTGACCTCGCATACCATTATCCCGCATTTTTTCAAAACGCATGTGCATTTATCGCGCATGCCTTTAAAAAGAATTACGTTTTAAAGGCATGTATGGTAAATGCATTTGCGTTGTGAAAACCACGATGACGAGAGAGGTAAGTGGGTTTGTGTTAATTTTTTCGTGGGTTAGTGATTGTGTAGTGTAGTGTAGTGTTGTGTAGTGTAGTGTTGTGTTAGTGTAGTGTAGAGTTGTGGTGGTTGTTTAGTGTAGGGTCATGCTGGGGGTAGTGTTTTAGGGTTTAGGGTTGTGTTGTAGTGTTTGCGTAGTGTAGGGTCATGCTGGGGGTAGTGTTTTAGGGTTTAGGGTAGTGTTGTAGTGTTTGCGTAGTGTAGGGTCATGCTGGGGGTAGTGTTTTAGGGTTTAGGGTTGTGTTGTAGTGTTTGCGTAGTGTAGGGTCATGCTGGGGCTAGTGTTTTAGGGTTTAGGGTAGTGTTGTAGTGTTTGCGTAGTGTAGGGTCATGCTGGGCGTAGTGTTTTAGGGTTTAGGATAGTGTTGTAGTGTTTGCGTAGTGTAGGGTCATGCTGGGGGTAGTGTTCTTAGGGTTTTGGGTAGTGTTGTAGTGTTTGCGTAGTGTAGGGTCATGCTGGGGTGTAGTATTTTAGGGTTTAGGGTAGTGTTGTAGTGTTTGCGTAGTGTAGGGTCATGCTGGGGGTAGTGTTTTAGGGTTTTGGGTAGTGTTGTAGTGTTTGCATAGTGTAGGGTCATGCTGGGGTGTAGTGTTTTAGGGTTTTGGGTAGTGTTGTAGTGTTTGCGTAGTGTAGGGTCATGCTGGGGTGTAGTGTTTTAGGGTTTTGGGTAGTGTTGTAGTGTTTGCGTAGTGTAGGGTCATGCTGGGGGTAGTGTTTTAGGGTTTTGGGTAGTGTTGTAGTGTTTGCGTAGTGTAGGGTCATGCTGGGGGTAGTGTTTTAGGGTTTTGGGTAGTGTTGTAGTGTTTGCGTAGTGTAGGGTCATGCTGGGGGGTAGTGTTTTAGGGTTTTGGGTAGTGTTGTAGTGTTTGCGTAGTGTAGGGTCATGCTGGGGGTAGGTTTTAGGGTTTAGGGTAGTGTTGTAGTGTTTGCGTAGTGTAGGGTCATGCTGGGGGTAGTGTTTTAGGGTTTAGGGTAGTGTTGTAGTGTTTGCGTAGTGTAGGGTCATGCTGGGGGTAGTGTTTTAGGGTTTAGGGTAGTGTTGTAGTGTTTGCGTAGTGTAGGGTCATGCTGGGGGTAGTGTTTTAGGGTTTAGGGTAGTGTTGTAGTGTTTGCGTAGTGTAGGGTCATGCTGGGGTGTAGTGTTTTAGGGTTTTGGGTAGTGTTGTAGTGTTTGCGTAGTATAGGGTCATGCTGGGGGTAGTGTTTTAGGGTTTAGGGTAGTGTTGTAGTGTTTGCGTAGTGTAGGGTCATGCTGGGGTGTAGTGTTTTAGGGTTTTGGGTAGTGTTGTAGTGTTTGCGTAGTGTAGGGTCATGCTGGGGGTAGTGTTTTAGGGTTTAGGGTAGTGTTGTAGTGTTTGCGTAGTGTAGGGTCATGCTGGGGGTAGTGTTTTAGGGTTTAGGGTTGTGTTGTAGTGTTTGCGTAGTGTAGGGTCATGCTGGGGGTAGTGTTTTAGGGTTTAGGATTGTGTTGTAGTGTTTGTGTAGTGTAGGGTCATGCTGGGGGTAGTGTTTTAGGGTTTAGGGTAGTGTTGTAGTGTTTGCGTAGGGTAGGGTCATGCTGGGGTGTAGTGTTTTAGGGTTTTGGGTAGTGTTGTAGTGTTTGCGTAGTGTAGGGTCATGCTGGGGGTAGTGTTTTAGGGTTTAGGGTAGTGTTGTAGTGTTTGTGTAGTGTAGGGTCATGCTGGGGGTAGTGTTTTAGGGTTTAGGGTAGTGTTGTACTGTTTGTGTAGTGTAGGGTCATGCTGGGGGTAGTGTTTTAGGGTTTAGGGTAGTTTAGTTGTTTAGTGTATGCTAAAGGCATATTCGTTCTAAAAGTTTTCGTTATTTTAATTTGCGGCCTAATAGTACATGCGGGATTTTTTTTGCGGACTGATGGTATGCGGGATTTCGTCATATATTCGCTAATCATACTTTCTATGGCAAAATGAACCCCCTCATTTTGTTCCTTTTTAAATTAAATGTTTTAAGAGTTACCACTTTATTCCAATCAAGATGGCTTCAGGTGTGCCATACCTTTGTAATAAGTAGGACTGTTAGCACTCTAGTTGTTCTTTAGAACACTCTGGGACATTCTGTCATTGGGCTATAGTTGGGCTACATTTGTTTTTTTTGTCTCTGGTGGCCATCTTTGGGCTACATTGGGCTATATTTGGGCTCCAACATATATGTAAATGTAAATGTACAGGAATTTATATAGCGCAAATCACCAAGCGGTCTCTAAGCGCTTGCTTAGGGAACCCGTCCTGGTATTCCCCTGTGAGATAACCCCGGCAGGGTATCCGCAAGGTGAAAGCCAGGCATCCCACCGCGAGGGGCCGTTGTGGAGATTAAGCAAGCTATTGCCCAGAGTCGCAGAGTGTGAACCCGTGAATCAAGTAGGCACCGGAGCAAGAATTGTCGAGTCCATGGACATTTTAGGATTCAAGACCCCGCCGAGCCAGGAATTGAACCTTGGTCCCGGGCTGACCTCTGCTTCCAGGTCTGCCTCCTCTAACCAGTGAGCCACACTTCTCCACTATATATATAGCCCAATGTAGCCCAATATATATTTTTCAAAGTTAATTTTCGTAAAAACCACTGGAGCCTATATCTTGAGACATAGCAAAGGCACATCGGGCTACCAGTCCCTACAATGTTGCCAAGTTTGGTGTAAATCCATTCAGCCGTTCAGGCTAAAAGTGAGGCCAACCGCCCTATGGAAAATTGCATGGGAAAAACACGTTTTGGGACCCCCCTTTTTTCTCGCCCCCCCCTTGACGAAACCCCCCCAAATTTTCAGGGGCTGCTCAGAAAAAAAATGTTCAATTTTCCTGAAAATGTCAGCCAATTCTGTCCTCAAACGCCAAAGTTATTCGACATAGAATTTTCAAAAATCCCATAGGAAAAAAATCCTAACTATATATACCTACTGGCTATAGCCAGTAGGTAATATATATATATTATCACGACTATTCACCCTTGAGAGTATCCGGGCGCTAAGGTCTTGCTGGACTCAGTCTAACAGCCAGGTCTTGAGTCCCTTTCTGAATTCGGTGAGAGAGGGTGATGTTCGAAGGAGGAGGGGAAGTTCGCTCCAGGCTTTGGTGGCGAGGTAGGAGAGGGGAAGGCCTCCAATGTGTCTTCAACGGATGCAGTGTGCAAGGGCGCCGTAGGGGGAGAATAGGTGTTTTGAAGGTCAGTGGAAGATCAGGCACTGGATGATGTATGCTAGTTCTTGGTCGTGTAGGGCTTTGTAGGTCTGTGTCAGAATCTTGAATTGGCATCTCTTCTGGATGGGGAGCAGGTGGAAGTTACTGAGCTGGGGGTGATGTGGTTCCACTTGGGGAGGTCAAGGATGAGTCTGGCAGCCCTATTCTGTATTGTCTGGAATCTCTTCAGCAGTTGGCTAGAGATTCCAGCATAGAGTGTGTTTCTGTAGCCCAGGCGGCTGGTCACAAGAGCTTGACTGGCAAGTTCAGCGGGCTACAAAGTGGCTACAAAGATCATCACTTCCGTCTTGTCCGCGTTGTGCTTCAGGAAGTTGGTCCTCATCCAGTTGGTGACATTCACCATGGTGTTGTGGAAGTTCGTTCTAATGTTGGAGATGTCTTCCATAAGCAAGAGGATGATCTGGGCTCTGAGGAGGTTGGCCAGGGGTGTCATGTAGGTGTTGAACAGGGAACACGATCAATCTTAAAATTCAATATCTCAAGTTCTACTTATTGAATTTTTGTTGTTTTGGTCTTGTTTTATTTATGAAATGAACCTCTATTTTTTAACCTAGTGTGGAATCTCTGTGTGTGGTGTTTTCACGTATTTAATGTTTGAAGGGTTGCACAAATACTTTACACATTACCTCTAAAGTTATGCCTGACCGCACTGTGCCAGGCTACCAGAGGGTGAGAACAGGTTAATTTAGGATTTGTCTTCCTCTGACTCCGATTAGGATTGTAATGTTTGTTTACCTAGTGTTCACAGCCCAGTCAAACACTAACACAAATTCTAACATGTATTTATTGTGATGTAGAGCAGTAGGTCATTTTTAAACACACTGACCATCTTCAGCTGTAAAGTTTAAAGAAATGGGATGAGTGAGTTTCCATTGAGTGTCAAACTCAGTCAATACCTGAGTACCAAATAAGTGATACTCACATATTGATGTAATGATTTCAGAGGCATTATTTCCTGTGGCTTTGTCTCTAGTGCTTATGTGTACATGATACATTGAATCGAATCTTAAGTAAATATGGGTATATTAGTGCTGAGCTGTGCAGTTGGGAAACTTAGACATGAAAGGAAAGGTGCGTGTTGGCGTACTGTCAATGGTTCACTCAAATTTTGTAAACAGGCTGAATGGAGGTGGCCATACAAAAAACACATACCTTCGTTCTGTTGCTGATTACAGAAGTACATGGAAGAAATCTGGCGCCAACCCCCAGATCGTTTTAGAAAATGCTGGGAGAGCAATGAAAAAAACCCACCTATCACAAAAAATAATGTACGTTCCCCACAGATAGCGCTTAAATGAATCTTAAGAATTGATAGAGTAAATTATTGCCTCGAGTAACAGTAATTTCTGTAGAAGAGGCTTCTGTATGACAGAAGCTGACAGGAGAGAGAGACATGCACGAGGAGTAATTCATTGTAAATCAAACAAGATGTTGCGAGGTACATCTTTTCAATACTCATCTTGAGAGGCACACAAATTGATTTTCTTATATTTCAAACAAGGCCTACCTCTGCATTGTGAAATGTCAGAACCTATTTGGATTACATAAAAATATGAACACAAATATGCTGTCAACAACAGGGATGTGTGAGTGAAGACATACAGCTACTCTGTCAGTCATAAATAAAGATATTATATTCGTATGAACAAGAGCAGCCATTGAGGTTACCAGTATGTACTATCCGTGCACTGTTTGGTGCCAGTCCCAGAGTAGTACCACTACTTGCAGGAGAAATCGATGTAGTGGAGGGTGGTGGAGTTGACAACAGCACAGCGCCTCAAATAAATAAAAATAAGGAATTAATATATGTCAGTGCACCATAATATATGAAAAGGTGAGATTTTAGTACAATTAAAAGACATGCCAAAACACAGATTGATATTTCAGATTCATAAACCAAAAACAAGTCAGAACATTCCTCTATGGACTGTAATTAAAAGTCATAGCAAAGAACATATTGACATTTCTGATTTGGATACTAAAAACAAGTCAGAGCAATGCTCTATAGACTGTAATTAAAAGACATGGAAAACCATGTTGACATTTCTTAGTTGTAGACCAAAAACAAGTCAGAACAGTTCTCTATTGTGTGTTGGTCCTCTTGTTAGCATAAGACCATACCTGTCTGTGTAGGTGGATTGCATTGTTTGACCGGCCCTTTGTATTGCACTGCTGCAGTGGCATTGACCTCTGCCCCAGTTGAAGCAATCAAACCGACTCCATGAAGAGTAGTTCCTGAAAACCAGCCAACTATGGAGAGCAGGGGACAGAGACAAAATTCATGGGATCATGCCAGAGTAATTTAAATGTTGCACAGGCCTAACGCTATTCTCATAGAATATAGTAAAACAGGTAGCTATAAGCACTGAGTGAGGTGATGTTGTGAAATAACCAGGCAGTCACACAGGAAGCTCCTCTATCCTCCTTTATGCTTTAGGAATGGTTCCCTAGAATGGAAACATTGCTACATTAGATACTGGATTGGTAGCAGGCCCCAACAATTCTGCCTGTGAGTGGATGAGGCCTAGACCCTTAGTTGTTGCTGGCGCTTGTATTGAATCCACCACCTGGCCTGAAGGTAACTTTTGCTGTTGGATCTTTTCTCGATGATTTATCTGGAGAACATGTTTAACCGCATGCGCGCTGCGGCGATTTTCGCGCTACGCGGCTTTTTTCAAATCATCTTCCCTCAGTTGACATAGATCTCCCTCCTCTTAAAGTATTAATCTCTTAGCACAATCAGCTTTTAGCCCTACTTCCCGTTGATGAAATATTGCTACTTCTATTCCTGCCTCACCAAACCTATTGTAAAACTACAGAAAACCCTGTAAGCCCACTCTTAAATGTCCTAACGATATATATTAACTTGTTTCACAATTCAAATGACTAATGGTAAAAATGCTGTTTTATTTAAACAAGTTATCATTTATTGAGCCATTTACTATTCCAAAATAACCTAATTCAGTAAATTCAAGAACCCCAAACCTACTAATATATTGATATACTACAAAAAAGAATTGCATGTAAGTAAAAGTGGAGAAGTGTGGCTCAATGGTTAGAGCAGCAGACCCTGATGCAGAGATCTAGCCCGGGACCAGGGTTCAATTCCCCGCCTCGGCGGGTCTAGGGCTAAAAGATTCCACGTACCTGATAATTCTCGCCTCAGTGTCTATTCCAATCAGGGAGTCCCACTCTGCAACTCTGGGCAATAGCTTGCTTAATCTCCACAATGGCCCCCACAACGCTAAGGATGCCTGGCCTCCACCTTGGGGGTGCCCAGGAGTGGACACCTCACAGGGAAAGCCAGGATGGGTTCCACAGCGGTATTTGTACAAGCGCCTTGAGACCCTTGCGGGTGAGTAGTGTGCTATACAAGTATCAATTTACATTTTTTTTTTTTTAAAGATTAATTTTCCTGCTGAACCAAAATTCCCAGTATTACATGTCATACAAAGAGATCTTCATTTTCCTTCTTTTATATATTTGTTTCCATATTTTTCTATTAAACAAAGACAAACTTTTACAATAAAGTTGTGACTACTTTATATCTTCATTCCTACGTTAGGTAGTGTAGCAGTAATCAGTTCATTGAAATAACAAAGACTCCGGTTTTTGTACAATGTTGATATTGTCGATTGAAGCTTTGTTCAACTTAACAACTTTATAGCAAATAATTACAGCGATGCCATATATCGTTAGTATTGGGGTGGGGGAGGGACTGGTGCAACCTATAACAAAAGATCTTGGCTTCTTTTCGGACTGCATCTTGTACAGTCATGTCCCCTATCCTGCATGCCTCTTTGCAAGCATTTTGTATCCTTTTTAGGTCAAGCCAGTGCTCTGCGAAGCATGCTGTATTTCAGTATGGACTTGAAGCCCGATGTGTAAATCTGAGGCAGTACCAAAAACTAACATCATGCAATAGAAGGTGTTAGAATGGCGAAATGAGAGGGCGCGCGACGCGGCAAACAAGATGGCCGCTCCCCCCTGAGCTCCACGATTTCGGCGGCACTTTCCACACGAAGGGACCGCTTCTGGGCAGCGTTTCCTGCCGAAAACGGCTGTTTTGTGCGTCGGAACTGCCCCTCCTCACATGGGTATGTTTCTGTACGCCTTCTTCGTTTTTTCAGGCTAGAATTTGCATAAATGCTTTCTCCTCGGAAACGGCCACCATTTTGTTTTTTTTCTTCATGGTTTTTCAATAATTTTTTTCCAATGCTCTATTTTTGTATCCTCCTGATGCTTTTTGTCCTCTGGCTGTGCTTCTTCAACTTTGTAGCGCTTCCACGGTTCTTTGACACTTAATATGGCGCTTTGAGTCATTTTTACTTCTCATTTGATCGCTGGACCTTTGCCTCAGTTTTTTCTCCTCAACCTTCGATTTGGCTGTGCGCTGTTGCTTTCCTGCCTCCTCCACACGCATCATTTCTTCATTTTTGCGCTCTGTTGACATCCAGTTCGACTTTTCATGACTGTGGTCTCCATTTTTCACAGTTTCTGTGTGTTTTTTTTAGGGTCTTTGCAGCCTTTCATCACGTTCCGTCGCTCTTTTTTTTGCTTCCCGCTGATCCTGTCTCAGGCGTTTTTACATCATGGAGCACGGGCATGTCTCTAAGGCCTCTAATGCTGCTTCCGCTTCACGCAAAGACCCTGTTCCTGTGGGCAAACGCCTCAAGACGAACCCACCGTCTCCCTCCAAATCTCCTCTTCCTGTTACCCTTGAGGATTTAATGGAGGAACTCAAATTAATCCGCCCTTTTATTGCGGACACCACTGCTACTTTGCAAAGACTGGATGATAAGTGGTCCAACCTTGATAAACGAGTTACTGAAGTTGAGCAGAAAATCAGTGACGCACAAGATGTTGTTGCCAAAGTGGATACCCTCACCAAGGAGATTCAAGTCCTCAAGAAGACGTCTGAGGATTTGGAAAATTGTAATAGACGCAACAACCTTCGTATTTCTGGTGTTCCGGAAAATTCTGAAGGGTCGGACATCATCTTATTCCTGAAGACACAAGTTTTACCGATACTTGGCTTGCCGAAACATGTGGATGTCAATATTCAACGAGCGCACTGTCTTGGTCCCAAGACTTCTTCCACTTCATCGAAACCCCGTGGTATCATCGCCAACTTTCTCCTCTACTCCGACCTCATGACTAGTCTTCATTCAGCCAAACAACACAAGCAACTGTTATGGTCTGGCCATAAACTTTTTTTCTCTCAGGATGTCTCCAAACAGACTGCAGCGCGTCGTAAAGAATTCCTGGATCTGCGGCCTACGCTCTGAACCATGAACGCTAGATACGGTTTGATTCATCCTTGCTTTTTCAAGGTAACATATAAGGAACGGTCTTACAGTTTCGAAGACCCGGCTGATCTCCGCAGATTCATCCACTCCCACAGAGAGGACTCCATGGAACAAAGCAGCACTTAATTTTTTTAATTTTTTTTCCATTTGTTTGTTTCCTCTCTGTGTTTCTTTACTTGTCTGTTATTTATTTATTTATTTATTTATTTAAGCTTTTATCGCGCACAGCTACCCACAGTGGGTTTCCCGGCGCCAGGGATAGACTGTAGAAGAAAGGACATCACAGCACCTGACTTGAGGCAACAACCAGCTATTGGCTACGCTTAGTGAAAAGTAGAGTCTTCAGAGCCCTACGGAAGCGAAGTAGGTTGGTCTCTAACTTTAGTGTCAAAGGGAGGGAGTTCCAATATTTAGGGCCCAAGATAGAGAAGGAGCGGCCTCCCATTTTTGTCAGCTTACATCTTGGCACTGTGAAATTGCCAGTGTCTGATGACCTTAGTGAGCGCAAGGGTCTGTAAGGTTTTACCAACCCTTGAATGTAAGCTGGAGCGCTACCCTGCTTGGCCTTGAACATGTAACAAAGTGCCTTGAATTTAACACGTTCGGGGATGCTCAGCCAATGAAGGTCACACAAAGCAGCAGCGGCTGACGTGCGTCTAGGGACGTTCTTTAGCAGGCGCGCAGCCGCATTTTGTACAACCTGAAGCACATGTATGGTAGCTTTATCTGCGCCCAGGTAGAGAATATTGCCATAGTCCAGGCGTGATGTTACAAGTATTCAGATAATAGGAGTCAAGAGGGACATAAAGGACTAGATCGCCCTCCACTCAGTCAAGCAATAATCATAAATTGACCCAGTCCTCAAGGCACACAAAAATGTAGAACTGTAAACAGCTATAGATTGTCAAATGGTCATTCTAATTATATCTCTAATTATAGAGATTATTGCTCTGTTTCAGTCCAATGCCAAAACTTAAAAATAAGCCCGTCTCTGATAAACAAATAACCCAACAACACAGTACAAACATCCACTAGAAGGACAACATTAGAAAAAAGTGTGAATAGCTAGATGACACCTCACGGGCGCACCACCAATGGGGACCCCTGGTTGGTACTCACCAGGTTGGCCCTGTTCTCATCATCGGTGCTGCGGGTTGAGTATGAATCGATAGGTAGTATTCATACCCCCCTTTTATATTACGTGTTTACTGTAAGCGACAAGAAAATATAAATAAAGAGATAGTTGCATCTTGTTGCGCAGTATTGTGTGTGTTATATGTTGAACGTTGTTAGTCCTTGTCACATATACATTTTGCGTACACTGCCCCATTCACTGTCTTTCTCTTTACTTTGGGTTTTCGGACACGTTTACGTTAAGCTATTTGACACCGATGATGAGAACAGGGCCAACCTGGTGAGTACCAACCAGGGGTCCCCATTGGTGGTGCGCCCGTGAGGTGTCATCTAGCTATTCACACTTTTTTCTAATGTTGTCCTTCTAGTGGATGTTTGTACTGTGTTGTTGGGTTATTTGTTTATCAGAGACGGGCTTATTTTTAAGTTTTGGCATTGGACTGAAACAGAGCAATAATCTCTATAATACGTGATGTTACAAGTGCCTGGACTACGATTCTGCGGGAGGAGAGGGGGAGCATCCACAGAATCTTATGAAGCCACCGCAGCGTTGAGAAGCAAATGGCTGCAACCTTAGTAGCCTGTTGCTTCATAGTTAGCCTGTCGTCAATAATGACGCCCAAGTTCAGAACTGCAGTGGATGGTGTCGGCGCATTTCCCAGTTCAATGGGCCAATGACGGGTACCCCAGAGATGTTTGTTCCGACCCAGAATGACCACCTCGGTCTTCTCCCCATTCAGTTTGAGACAATTTCTCCGCATCCAGTCGGCCACAAGAATGAGGCCAGACTTGAGTGCGGAGGTATTGTTCTCGTCTCTCCCTGATAGGGAGAAGACAATCTGGGTGTCATCTGCATAGGAGAACAAGGTTAGCCCAGCCTGTTCTACTATGGTCGCCAAGGGTTTAACATAAATATTAAATAATAAAGGGCAAAGGATTGAACCTTGGGGAACGCCGCGAGTAGATGGACAGATGGTGGAAGCTGCTTTAGGGGAAAACACTTGAAAGGTTCGGTCGCCAAGGAACGACACCACCCAGTCCAGGGCCCGGCCAGCCACACCAAGAGATCTCAGAGAGTCAATAAGGATGGAATGCGACACGGTGTCGAAGGCTGCGCTCAAATCCAGCAGGATGAGCGCCATGGTGTTTCCCTGATCGACACCGTGCCTAAGACTCTCTGTTACCCCCAGGAGGGCAGTTTCAGTAGAGTGCTGAGGCCGAAAGCCCGACTGCGAAGGATGGAGAAAGGCAGTGTTTTCAACTAATTATTGAGAAAACAGGGAATTAATATGTCTCTCCAATATCTTCGAGAAGATAGGCAACAATGATATAGGGCGGAAATTGGCAGAGTTGGAAGAATCTGCACCCAATTTTTTCAATAGGGGTACAACCGTAGCGTGTTTCCAAGGTTGGGGGACGTGGGCCTCACTCAGAGAAGCGTTAAGTAATTTGATAATAATGGGGTGTGTGAGGGGATCTAATTGTTTCAGTATTTTGGCCGGGAGCGCATCCCGTGGGGAGCCCGATCGCACACTATTTAAACAGGAAACAAAGGAGATGGCATCTAAAGGCTGCCAAGTGGTAATTACTGCATCGATGGCGGTATTCTCTGGTTCCTGGACCATATCAGGGGCAATGGAAGTAGTCCCTGGGAGTATGGTAAAATGGTCGTAGATAAGATCAACTTTATTTATAAAGTAATCTGCCAAGGATTGACACTGGGCGGCATCAAGTGCCGGGGGGGGAGGAGTAGAATTTGCACCAGTCAATTTTTTAACAACGGAGAATAGCACCTTTGGGCAATTTTGTGCATCAGTCACAGTTTTTTTAGTGTAATCTGCTTTAGCAGTTTTACAGCTATTGTGGTACTTTTTCAAGGCTTCTTTATAGATGGCTTTACGTGAGAGGGAATAACCTTGTCTCCATTTACGCTCCAAGGTCTTACATTGTGAGCGGAGGCATTTAAGTTGTTCCGAGTACCACGGAGCCGGGGGATGGTGAAAAGAAGCGGACTTCAATGTCATTGGTAGCGCCGAATTGACAGCGTTAGTTAGCCAGAGTTCAGTGGCGCAATTGAGTGCAGCAACTGGTAGTTCAGTGCACGGAAGTGATTTGATCAACAGCTTATTAAGTTCTGGCATGTGGATCTTTACCCAATTCTGGGCTGGCCTAGCAGTTTCCATCTCAGGTCTTATTGCTGTTTCAGCCATATCTAAAGAGAAAGGGACAGCTAAATGGTCAGACCAGGCAATTTGTAGGGCTTCTCGGGAACAGTCAAAAGAAAGATTGGACAGAATTGGGTCCAACAAATGACCGGCATAATGTGTGGGACCTGTGTTTAGAAGTTGAAGATTAAAAGCTTCCAAGATGGAGAGAAGCTGATTCCTATAAGGACACTCGTGGTCTTCAAGATGTATATTTAGGTCCCCTAAGATCGTAAAATTCGACGCTTTGAGCAGTACTGGAGCTAAAAAATCCGATAATGATGTTATCCATGAGCTCGCTGTCCCTGGGGGACGGTATATCAATAATCCTGACAACGTGAATTGGGGGGTAATGGTCAGTTAAATAGGGCTGATTCACATGATTTGTTGTTTCTCCTCACATCACCTCACTTCTTTGTTTCTATTACTTCTTAGGTGCGTTTCCTGATGTTTCGAAAGTCCTCCTCTGCATTGTATTGTTCTATCGTTCGTCTCCGTCATCCCAGTATGCTGTTTTTTTCCGCATATCTGTTTGGTAAGTCTCCTTCATTTGTTCTTTGTCGTGCTTGGTCCCAGGTTCTCCTTGCATTTTTTTTCTTTTCTCCTCTGGTTTTTTTCTCTGTTGTTCCTTGGACTGTGTTTTCGACGTACTCCTTTTTATTGGTCGTATTTTATTGCTGCTCCCGCTCTCACCTCACTGTTTTTTTTCTGTTACATGTTCTGTATGGCTAGAACCACCTTGGTTCTTTTTGCCGTCCTCCTTTTCGCTGTCTTCTTTTGGGTTGCTTTTGGCTCCCTCTTTTCTCCCTCTTGCTCTACTTTCTTCTTATTCCCCTTCCTTCTTTGCCTTTTTCGTTTTTTTCTACTCTACCTACCTTACTCTTGCTCTTCTTTCCACCTTCCTTTTGGCACTGCGTTATTAGTCATTTCTTCCTTTTCTCCTCCGTTTCTATCTCTTCACTTCTTCTCATCTCACCTTCCCATGTTGGCATTGCTCCTTTTTCTTTCGCTCTCTCTACTTGGGTTTCTTTCCTATTTCCATCATTCCTCTTTTTACTATATTTGGCTTGTCCCCATCTCTCCTTGCCAATCTCTCTATATATTCCCTCTTTTTACCTGTATTACTCTCTCTTTTTCCTTTTCCCTTAATCTCCTCCTATGAAAGGTTTTCGACTCATTTCCTGGAATGTTAAGGGTCTTCGTAACCCTATCAAGAAACAACGTGTTTTATCTCATCTTGCTCGTTTAAAATGTCAAATTGCCTTTTTACAAGAAACACATCTTTCTACACAGGAGTTATCGTTGTTACGTAGACAATGGGTTGGGGATGTTTTCTGCTCTCCTGCTATTAATCACAAAAATGGTGTTGTTATTTTATTTCATAAAGCATTGTCTGTTCAAATTCTAAATGAAACTGTTGATAATAATGGTAGATGGTTGCTCCTTGATTGTACTGTTAATAATGTTCATCTCTCTCTTTGTAATGTCTATGGTCCGAATGGCATTGATTCTTCCTTTTGGAATGATTTCTCCTCCCTTCTCTCTTCTAATGCTAATGAAGATTTGATTGTTGGGGGGGATTGTAATCAATTGATGGACCCCTTTTTGGACCGCAAATCACAAGCTCGTTACATTCCCAATAAAATGCAAAAGTCCTTCCATAGATCCATCTCTCCAGAGGCCTTATAGATTCATGGCGGTTGTCCCACCCTGACTCTCTGGAATTTTCCTTTTTTTCTCCTGTGCATAATTCCCTCTCCCGTATTGATTATATTTTTCTCTCCCACCATGCTTTCCAATTTATGACCAACTCAGAAATAGGCTCTATCCTCATCTCAGATCATGCCCCAGTTATTTTAGATATGGACTACCCCTCTCCCTTGCCTCAGGCCCGCAGATGGCGCTTTAACAACTCCCTTTTACTTGATCCCACTTTCATTGAACATTTCACTCACTTCATGGATGACTTTTTCACTACTAACTCACACTCTTCCTCTGACTTTCATTTTCACTCTGGGATGCTTTTAAGGCCACTGCTCAGGGTTCTATTATTGATTTTGTGTCACGTAAAAAAAAGAAAGCGCTTTCCCAGGCTTCTTCCTATCTAAAATGCATCAAAGAACTTGACCATCTTTATTACACTTCCAATTCTCCGGATTCTTTATCCTCTCTCATTACTGCTAAAATGCAATTTAATAAACATTCTTGGGAATCGGCCTCCAATCAGCTTCTTCAATTCAATGCAAAGATATATGGTGGTCGCAATAAAGCTGGCAGGGCTCTGGCAAATTACCTCAAAATTAAAAAACAGAAATCTAAAATAGTCTCGATTAAAGACTCACAAGGCCTGCCCCAAACTTCTGATGCCAAAATTCTGGATTGCTTTGTTCAATTTTATTCTTCTCTTTATACCCCTGAGTCTTCCCCTTCAGTAGAGCAATTAGATTCTTTCTTTAATTCTGTCCCTAAACCTCCTACTCCTTTGGTGGATTTCTCTTCTGTTGCTGCCCCGATTTCAGAAAAAGAAATTCTTGCTGCCCTCTCTCTTCTCCCCAAAGATAAGACACCTGGCCCTGACGGCTTTACTGTTCGTTTCTTTCTACAATTTAAATCTGTACTGGTTCCTCATTTGCTCCAGCTAATTAATCACTTTCTCTCCTCTGGTGAATCCAAAGGCTCTTTCACGCAAGCTATGCTTGTTCTTCTCCCGAAAAAAAGATAAGGACCCTTCCCTGTGTAAAAACTATCGACCCATCTCTCTAATTAATACTGATTGTAAATTATACTCAAAACTTCTGGCTCTACGGATTAATTCCATCATCCCCGATTTGGTCAACATTCATCAATCCGGATTTGTTAAGGGAAGATCCATTACAGACAATTCTAGGACCCTTCTCAATATCATTCATCTCTCTGCTAAAATGGATAGTCCTATGGCGGCCATTACTCTAGACGCCGAGAAGGCATTTGACTGTGTCCACTGGGATTTTATGTTTGGTGCCCTGCGCTGGCACAGTTTCAGTCCCACTTTTCTTAAATTAGTTCAATTGCTTTATTCTGCTCCTTCTACTTCTATATGGATTAATGGTATGCAATCTGATTATTTTGCCCTTCATAGAGGTACCAGACAAGGCTGTCCACTCTCCCCCCTCCTCTTTATTTTGGCTCTCGAACCTTTCCTTGAGAAAATTCGTCAATCCCCTTCCTATTCTGGCTTTCTTTATAAAGATATGGAGATTAAGTTTACTGCTTACGCCGACGATATTCTGCTTTACATTTCCAACCCTGCTATTGCTCTTCCTGCTTTCTTTTCTTTACTACATGATTACTCCTCAGTTTCTGGTTATAAATTAAACATCGATAAAACAGAAGTCCTTCCCCTCAATAAATTTTGTCTTCCTCACATGTTTCAGGGCTCCGGTTTCCAATGGAATTCCGGCTCTATTAAATGCCTTGGTGTCTTATATGCTAACACCATTAGAGAAACTATCAGAATTAATCATTCTGATATACTTAAAAAGCTCTCTTCTCTTATAGAATGTTGGTCCCCTCTTTTTCTTTCATGGTGGGGTCGACTTTCCACTATTAAAATGATGCTCCTTCCTATCGTGAACTTCTGTCTTTCCATGCTTCCTATCTCTCTCCCCCATTTCTTTTTTAAGTCTATCAATAGTCTTTTATCCAAATTCCTGTGGAATAAGCGTAAGGCCAGAGTCTCTCTTCTCCGTCTTCAACAACCTAAACATCTTGGTGGTGTTAACTTCCCCAACATCTGACGCTTTCACTCTGCTTTTTCTCTCAAGCAAATTTGGCCTTTCCTTCTCGAAACCTCATCTCCTCCTACTACGGCTTGAAGCTCTCTGGAATTGGCTCAACTTCACCCCTTCTCCTTTCTTCTTGCCTCCAATTTCACTCAACCACCTCCTAAGCTGCTTTCACCTATTTTTAAACACTCCAAAGCTTTAACACTTGCCCTTTTTCGCTCATTCTCTGTCCCATCTACTCTTCATTTGAATACCCCACTTTGGTATAATAAATCTCTTAAACTACGCAATTGGGCGCTCTTTTGGAAGGAATGGATCGATAAAAGAATTCTCACTTATAGACAACTCATTTCTAACAATTCCTTATTAACCTTTTCAGCACTTCGTGACTCCTTTGGTATCTCTAACAAATACTGTGCACATTTTCACGAACTTCTACCTAAACTATCCACTATTATCTTGCAACACATCCCTTCTCCCTCTTCACCTCCCCTCCTTGCCTCTCCATCAAACTTTCATGCTCCCCTTAAGGCCTCTGCTATTTATAAACTACTTTCTCCCTCACCTTCTGATAGGCCTAAAACGAACCTCGAACTTATCGGGGAATCAGACCTTAATCAAACTTTTCCCTCACTTACCTGGGATTCTATTTGGTCCAAACTTCATTCCACCTCCCGCTCCGCTAGTACCACACAAACCCTTTACTTTTTTTTATAATAGATTATTTTATACTCCCTGTGACTTGTTCAAATTTAAATTGTTAGATGCTAAGAAGTGTTGGTCTTGTTCATGCACTTCTGGTGATTTGGTTCACATGTTCTTTCTTTGTCCTAAGGTCCACCTTATGTGGTCCCACATTTGGTGTACACTTAACAAGATTTTGTCCACTAATGTTCCTTTTCTTCATTCTTCTGTATTTCTGGGTGGTTTGGCCCCTGTTTGGGATGTCCCGCTTCATATTCGTAAATTTATTGATCTTTGTATTGCTATTGCTTTTCAAATCATAACAACTAACTGGAAAGATACCAAAAATGTGGTTTATAATGCTTGGTGGAATTTACTCTGCCATCATCACAGATTAGATTGTGCATGCGCTTCTTCTATTCCAATGTTAATTAAACGTGACTTACTTTGGTCCCCTTGAACAGACTATTTATCTAAAAGTGCCTCATGATCACCTGTTATTGTTATTATTAGTATTACTGTTATTACTATTATTATATACTTTTATTATCTTATACATCTTTACTCTGTTTATCATTTCTTTTTTACTGCTGTTCCCCTTCCCCCCCTTCTTCCCTTCTTCCTTCCTGCTCTCTCTCTTTCTTCCCCCCACAAAATGAAAAGTTATAAAAGCATCCTTTCATATGTATAGTGTTTTCCCCCTTGGGGCTTTTCTTGTTATGATGGCACATTATTCTCCATAATTATTTTGTTTCCTGCTGCTCTTTATTTATGCTGTTGTACTGATGTTTTACATTGTTTTATTTAATTCAATAAAGCTTTTCAAACTTAAAAAAAGAATGGCGAAATGAGGAGAAATCCTTTTATTTCTCCTCAAGGGACACCATCCTGCACATAAACAATCATACCTTGCAGCGCAGGCACCCTTGCCCTGCATTGGAGCTTGGCAGCTAATATTAGCGCCAGCGCTAAGGAAAACTCGGGGTGTGCTGTATTCTTGTATACAACGCATCCCTGCATTTTGGGGACATCAGTGCGTGGTGCTGCCAAATTTGGCTAAGCCCAGTGCTCTGACATTTCCTCGTAAATATGCCCCTCGGAGTTTGGTGACGCAGAAGCAAATTATAAATTGTCAGTGCTCTGTCCTGCCAAATCCATCGTTCTCTTGCCCCATACAGAGTCAGGTTAAGCACTATATGTACGCCAGAGGAAGCTTCGGTGGCTCGGCCTCTGGAAACCTCTGATCTTGGCAGCCTGTCCATCAAAGGGACACACGGTCACACTGAAGTTTGCCCTGCCACCAGTGCTTTCACAGTTTTCATCTTATTGGAATTAACACCCTAATGAGCCAGCAGCAAGTGCTGCAGAAAGCATACCAGACTGCAAGGATTCCTATGGATGTACTTAATAAGCAGAGAGGCATGTCAAGAGAAGATGCTTTCAAAAGAAGTAATCTAAACTTTAGGTAATTGAAACATAACTTCAAATTCCTAACACAAGTCAGGCATACAAAGAAGCACCTATAGGATTAGGAAATTGAGATTTTATATAGAAAAAACATGAATCTATGTGAATTAAACAAAATGGTGCAAATTATTGATCCATAGGCATAACATAACTAAGGCTTGCGTAACTGGGTACGTATTGTTAAATGGCCAAACTGCTGGGAATCCCAATCATGTGATTTATGCCTGTTTTGTGAATAGGATTCAAGAGTTTTTCATCCTCAGTTCGACAGTACAGAACTTCACATTTGTTATGTTTAACATTCAATGCAGACTCTTTCAGAACAACCAGAATATATGCTTTAAAATACATTTAAAAAGAAACCTAAATCTCTATTTGGTATTTAAACAAACTCTTATTTTTCCTCCATGACTGACCTCTTCACAGGCTCTAAAAACCTCTTTCCCTCTGCCACATTTTTGTTTCCAGCACCTGTTCATTAGACGAATAGATATTGCATCAGAGTACTTTAGGAAACAGCGCGCCAACATCACAAAACACGACCAATGTGCATTGCTTCCCCTAGGGTTAATGCTGATATAATGAAAACTTCAAGCAACTTCTCTAGTGTCAAGAAAAGGAATCTGGAAACTTGAAGTCAGGGAGCTGAAATACATTTTTATGGACCTTATTGCTTCCAAACACTCTATTTAATAATAGCTCCTTGATATTTTATCAGTCACTCATGCGCTTAGTCTCAGGCATTATAGGTGGGAGATTGAAGGATGGAGCAGTAAAGAAGGAAATGTCGGCCATAAACATCCTTCAAGCCCATGAAAGCCACAAATGAAAGCGTCAGCGCTGGAGGACGCAATACCCTTCAGCAGCCACCTCCAGCAACAGGTGCGGGCCTGAGCCCCGGCACCGCCTCAAAAGCATTCACTCGCCAGAGACTCACAACATTGGTGGCGGTGATCTAATGGTGACTGACAACTAATGAAGAGAAAAGGCATCAGCTACGCCAAGGGCGTGATTATAAGTGGCCCCTGAATATTTATGGGGCTAGAAAGGGAGTTTTTGAACCTATCGGGATTCACAAGTTAAGCGAGGACACTGCGGATCAGGGTTTTTTTACCATGGCATTTCTACTGCTGAATGCAGGCAGAATGTCCATCTGAAAATCCAGCAGAAAATGGAGAGAAGCGTGCCAGGATCAGATATTCCCAAGTTATTTGTATTGTCTTATAGTTAGAGGTGGTTCCTCCTTCCTGGATTTACCAAGATGTAAAGTATTAGGGTGGGCGGAATTTGCGTAATCGCATTACGCAAATGTCCGCGGAACAGTAAAAAATCTCCGCGAACACGTGGAAATTCCGCATACACACGGACTTGCTTGTTCGCGGTGCTTTTTTCCTGTTCGCAATTGCTGTTTGCTTGCTCGGGGGCGAAATATCTCACGAACACGCATTTCGAGAACGCGAACAAGCAAAAAATGTTACGAAGTCGCGAAACGCAGAATTTTGGGCAAATTTGCATTCTCCGCAGAACGCAAAATTACCTACATTCTGCAAATTCCACGAGCGGAACGGAATTTACCGCCCAGGCCCACATGGTATCTGGAATGGGGAAATAAGCCCAACTTTAAAAGGTTCATTTTACAGATTTAATCTCATGAAAAAGTTCTGGACGAAGTTCTCCTCAGGAGCAGAATCCATCCTCCATTTAATGAAAGTCATTCAGCCTGATTCATCATTCTCCCGTTTTGCGAGCCCCTAATAGCGATTCATAAGGAATCGCTATTAAGGACTTGCAAAACGGGATTCATGTAGGAATTGCAAAAAATATTGCGATTCCTACATGTTCCTTATTTGCGATTAGCAAATTGCTAATCGCAAATAAGGAATAACTCCCCATGCATTCCTATGGGCCTACAGGCCCATAGGAATGCATGGGAAGTTATTCCTTATTTGCGATTAGCAATTAGCTAATCGCAAATAAGGATGCGATTTCAAGGGTGCAGGGGTGTCCAAAGGACACCCTGTAGCACCCCTGAAATGTAATCTACATTGGTGTTGCGCACACACATGTCCAAAGGACATGTGTGTGTGTAACATGCAACTTAGAAAAATGCATTTAAATGCATTTTTCTAAGTTTTTGCTATTTACCACGAGGTCTGACCTCTCGGTAAATAGCGGCCCAAAATTGCAATTTCGCAATTTTAAAATGATTCATGAATTGCATTTAAGGAATCTCAAATAGAGAATCCTTAGATGCAATACTTCGCAAATGTGCGAATTCTTTAATAGCGAATTTTGCATTTGGGATGATGAATCCCAAATGAAAAAATTGCACTCGCAAAAGGCAAGATTCTGAGAATCTTGCCCTTTGCAAGTGCAATTTAGCTTGATGAATCAGGCTGTAAGTTACCAAAAAGTATAGGGTCACATTTTCTCCCAGCTAACACTACTGATAGGTGCACTGGAAATGTTCACAAAGCCCTAAACATACACATTGAGGGCCAGATTCACAAAGTTAAACTTACACTTTTGAGTAAGTTTGCAATTGTTTGCTTTTCACAAAGGTATATTACGAGTAGTACCTTTAGGACTGTGGAGTCTAATAATAATTAATAATTAATTAATTAATAATGTATTGACTTCCCACCCTAAACCCCTACAAACCTAGCATCCCGTAACTAAAATATCAGCAAAACATATCAATATTCCGTATTTTACATAATCGAAAAATAGTGAAATAAATAATTAAAAAATATGAATACATTAAAAAATCATTATTACTTAACTTCCCAGCTTAGACCCCCTACAGACCTTGCAACCCGCAACTAAAGTATAAGTAAAATAAAAAAGCATTACATAAATTACATAATTAAAATCAATTTAATAATTAATAAGCCATGAATCATTAATCTTTATTTAATTAACTTCCCAACCTATACCCCTACAAACCTAACATCCTGCAAATAACATATAATGAAAATAAATCAATATGACAAAATGTACATAATAAATATCTATCATATAATTAAATAAAATATATTTGATAATTTATAATTATTTAAAACGAATTGACGTCCCACCCTATTAAACTATAAAACCAAGAGCCTGCTACAACACTATTACTATATATTATTATATAAAAAAAAGTTAAACCACTTAAAAATAAAATCTATATTTTAAAGAAATCCCTTTATATAAATAATAACAACAAATACTATTTGTGTATCATCTAAAACACATTCAAATCATTAAAAAGAAATGCTATAACCACTGTATTATTGAAAATGACATTAAAAACATCAGTATTATTTAAAAGGATATTACTCACTTCAAAAAATTATATTCTTGTCAACGATATTTGTGCATCACAATATTTGTGTATCACGATATTCATTTTCAGATATTTTTGCCTCCCAATATTTTAAATCAATATTTTGTCCAATCACCCTACAAAGTGCATTGCAAGAGAGGAAAATCAGTAAACGCCAAGTCAGGAGCCTGAGATTCCAGCAGTCCCTGCCTGAGGGTTTGTTTCTTGCCTGTCACCCTTCTGCTCCTTCCACAAGAGGTACTGTAATGCTTCAGTGAAGGTGGGTGAAGTTTGTGGTTGTAGAGCAGGTGAGGGCACATTGGAGTTCTTTGCACCTTAAAGGTTAAGCTCCCCATGTTATACAACAAGCCCTTAGCCCCTGAGCAACCCCACTTTACCAGACCACAGAGGATTCCTGCATGGCTGGGGCATGAGGAGAGGACAGCCTGCATTGCATGGTCAGCGCAGGACTTCCCCCTCAATGCTTGCTCACTGGGTCTCAGAGCCCAACCAAACGATACAGGAACCCCTGAGGACAAGCTCTGCGTGGGACTAGAGAAGTGCTGTGGTGTTGTCAGAGCGGGGGCTTGGTAAAATGTATCTTTACAGTAACTTGGGAGCTGGACCCAAACCAGCAAACTCAACCTTCCTGCTCCCTAAGGCAGCCCCCTACGAGGTTTCATCTAAAAAACCACACACGTTGCCCGTGGGGCCGGGTGAGGCGTGGCCTCAAGGTCATTGAGTGTCCACTGAATACAACACATGTGCACTCACAATCAATACACTTCAGAAATCACCAGAAAGGATTTATTGGAATCTTCTTGTTAGGAAGACATGTTAGTGTTGGGCAGCCTGGAGGCAAAAGAGTTCTTGAAGAACAATGTTGTCATGTGGCTGATGAGAAGATTCTTGTAAAACAACAAGGGCCTCATTTATGAGGTCTTGCGTCAGTTTTGCGCTTCCGGTGCGTCACTTTTTGTGACGCATCGGCGGAGTAAAACATGCCTCATGTTTCGCACTATTTACAAAGTGATGCATCTAAGCAGATGCGTCACTTTGTAAACCCCTGCGCTACATTACACCTGTGTCAGGTATAATGTATGCAGGGGGGGCGTTCCCCCACAAAATGCCTCGAGGAAGTGACACAGTGAAATCTATTAGATTTCACTGCGTCACTTCTAGGATGCCGATGCGTCAAAACCTTACACCTGCCTCACAGCAGGCGTAAGACTGACGCAGGCCCTTTCACATGGGGCTCGCCCCATGTGAAAGGACGCATTGCTGGAGTTGCGTCACTTTTGTGACACACTCCAGCAATGTGTCACTTTTGTGCCATACAGATACGTCAGAAATACTGACGTATCAGTAACTCCTTGCGACATGATGCGTCATACAGTAAATATGATGCATCAGGTGTGTCGCAAGCAGTGCGCACTGAGAAGTGACGCATCGCTGCTTTCACGCAGCGATGCGTCATTTCTCATAAATGAGGCCCCAAGAGAGCACTACAGGGTTTGTCCACAAGTTGATAGATTATATCTTACCATGATCAGTAGAGAGCAACAACCAGGATTACCCAGTTTAAATGACTAACATATTATTGTTATGCAAAGAGTATTAAAGAGAATTCCATAGGAAGCGCCGGGACCCCGGCTGGCAACAGTGCGCTTTACAAGTATACACATTACATTACATTATAAGAAGCTGTGACAGTGAAAACGCACAACAATACAACATTGACAACATTATAAGATCGTATGTGTATTAGAGGGAGAGCTTGAACTGTAAAATAGTTGCACCTCAAACCAGAGGAATATTTATCACGATGTACATCTAACATATGAATAAAAATACATTTCAGGATAGGTACCTGGAATTGAAAAGTTGCTTCTGAAGAAGCTTAATCTCCACGCAGGCTCATAACACCCATAGGCCTCAAAGGGCTTCAGCCCCGTGTGTCTCAGCCTGGGCTGTTGCAGCTTGAGCTGCTGTGGGCTTGGCTGGGCAGTGTCTGGAGTGTTATCTCCGGCACACCCAAGTTTTTTACTGGTCTTTAAAGACCGTTTGCAGATTTACATACCTTTGTATACTGTTTAACAAGGCTTAGTTTTTCTCTGTTTCCAGTACCCCCTGGGCCCCCACTCTGCCTATTCCTTACATTTGGATTTTACTTTTACTGCTGTTGTGTGAGAATGTGTTTCATGAAAAGAAATATAAAGTAGGGTTGCCAAAAGAAAAATACCAGCCTTTTGTTGTTTAAAGAGCCTGCAATGGTCTTGTCTTGACACTAAATAGGATTATAAATAAAATCATATGTATTCATTTCTAAAGTGACTATTCTGTCTTTGTTCCCTTTTATTATCAGTCATGGATCATTCAGGCAGCCCCTAAAAAACAATTAGAAATGCTTTCTAAGTATAGTTGCTGTTCCAAGTATGCACAGATAAGTGCTGAAAATAGGCTTTAGGTGACTGCTTACTTTTGTAATGTCTGGTACATCAATAAAATGAGCTGGCAACCCTAATCATAAGACTGAAAGTTTGTTACAGGATGAGCACATATATATATTTCCTCCACCCTTGATGCCTGAACAGGGCCAGACTGAAAATGCAAACCGGCCTTGGTAATTGAGTCGGACCTGCCGGGCTGGAAGGGGTATGTGGGTGCGTGTGGAAAACACTGCAGCTGCTCTTGGTAAAGTGGGCCGATGTTGTAGCACTGCTGCAAAACTTGCGCCTGTACCAAAAACGACAACAATTGGTCCAAAACCAGCCCCACTCTTCTGGCCCACCGAGAAAATGCCCAGTGCCCTCTACAGACAGTCCAGCCCTGTCCCTGAATAATGCCATAATAGCAGTAGTTTAACTTATATCTCAAACCCTATGCCAGTCCTCAATAACATGCTGAGTTACTACAAGTGACTAGGAATGCACTCCTCACTCCTCATTCTCACTCTTCACTTTCACACTCACAGCGATTTCAATGCACTCACACTGATCACCATGTACTCACACCATTCATCCTTCACGCACAATGACCACACAACACTTATGCCACTCGCCATGAACCCACATCATTATCCCTCCACTTACCCTGCGGTCACATGAGCACACCGCTCACTCTGCACTCGGATTGATCACTCTGCACTCACAATGCACTTGTGCTGTTCACCCTTTACCTCACCCTGCAGTCACACGAGCACACTGCTCACCCTGCACCCTTGGGACACTTAACTCACCTGTCCCCTCACTGCTCACTCTGCAATCTCACTCAAACAAGCACATCTCTAACCATACATTCATACGGTCCACTCTGCACTGACATCCGTATCCAAATTCATATGGTCACCTCACTGACCCTACACTCACTCCTCTCACCCTACTCTCACATTGTTTAATCACTCACCGTGCACTCACATGGGCACTCCTGTCAACCACACAGCGCACAGGGTTAATGTGCCTGCTACAAAGAACATGTACCATGCAGAACACAGGACTGAGTGTGAATAAACTATGAGTAGTCCTATAAAAAAATGTAATGTTTGTCAGAAAGGGGCTAAAGAGAGGCGAGGTGCATTGTTGACAAGTGGTAGTGAGGGAATTCATAGAGAAAGGATGAGGGGTGCAAAAAAAGACTGTTGCACGCACGCAACCAGTGCTAGAGCCAGCCTGGCTGGGAGTCTTAGCCCCCCCAAAGTTCGGGTCTAGTTGCGCCCCTGCCTCCACCAGTGTGACTTAGGAAGCACTCTAGATTAGACTACAGCTATATGTACCTTGAAATAAGAAAGAGGTGTTGGGCAGGAATCTGCCTCTGTGGTGAGCAACTTAATCAACTTTAAACCTAAACTCGAAAGGACATGCCCTCTACATTCAGAGACTGTAAACAAACAGATGTCACTTTGTTGGTTTATGTGGAGTAAAATTGCAATTTCTTCCTCATAAAATTGGCTGTAACTCAGCAATTCAAGTGATTGGCTGGACTACGTGGAGGTCACAATGCCCGCATGATAAGTGGCCATCATGAAAGGTGCCAATGCCGCTCGCCACCTGGTTCATGCTATGTCTGCAGGGGCTGACGTGCTTCTCCTGACGTTCGCTAGGCGACACAAGTCACATCCAATCAAAAAGCAGCATGACCGTGAATAAGAAATACTTGTATATAGTGTCCCAAAATATAAGTGTTCATTTATTCGACCATTGGCAGAAAGGGGCTGCCTCAAATTCACTAAAACCTATGTTTTCTATACCTGTACTAACCTAATATTTTTTGTGTTTGCCACCTCTTATTTTATTTTACTTTTTTAACTATCCCGATAGTATTTGTAATGTGTAAGTATGTAAATCTCCTTATGTAACGTACTTGGTTCTATTGGAAAGCGCTCTGACACCTATGGATAAAGTCTGCGCTACATAAAAATTCATTTAATAATAAAAATAATAATAAAAAAATGATAGGGTCAAAGAGTATATAGTGTCTGTTCCATCACCCCGGACCTTCTGGTCACTCTACATCCATGAGTACAGTCTAATAAACAATGATGCCATTTATTGCCTCTGGTCACCACTCTTCATTTTGATTTCCTTGTTATAGCCCTACTAGATTCACATATAATGGACAGGGAGAACACTTGCAGCAGAGGGTTACCCAGAGGGTTTAGCCTCAGTTACACAAACACAACAGGGCGAACTCAGCCAGCAGTAGTGCAAAATATCAGCACACAAAAGAATAGCACATGGACACAACACTGACAGCTGCAAGGACAAAAAATCTAAAACTACAGACAAACCAGGGTTGCAAAAGTGAAAGCTTCCATCGCGCACAGAAGAAGCACACCAAAGTGAGCACTTATACAAGCCCTGATGTTGCACACAAAAGAAATAGTGCAGCCAATAGCAGTGCAGGCTTCTCACCTCACACAAGTACAGTTAAATAACACTAAGCTGCATTGAAAGCTGTATTCTCACACACAGTACTGGTAAAGTACAGGTAGCATCTGTGTGAGGTTCACATTCACACCACCAAGGAAAGTAAGAGGCAGTTGAACCGAAAACTCCATTACACATACAGCAGACAGTGCAGAGAGTAGCAGCCTAGACTGTATTCACACAGACAATTTGTCTACAGCAGACAGCATTCTACACAAGACAGTCATGCTCAGAAGGTATGGCAACAGCAGCAACAATAGCGGCTGGTCTGCGAGCGGAATAGGGAGGGTGGGTGGGGGTTGACGATGGACAACAAGAAAGGGGGTCGGACAGCAGATAGAATATTTTTTTTAAAATAGGAGAAACATACTTTACCTGCAGCCCAATGCTCCTCTGCTCCATGTCCTCGCTGCAGCACACCGGCTCCCATTATCCAGTGCCCCCTGCATCGAATCCTTACGCTTCTCCCATGTTTGAAAGCAGAATCAGGATTGGCCTGAGCGCTGTGAATTTGCACTCCCAGTGATCCTGGAAGCCTTTGCCTGCTGTCTGCAACCCGGCAATGCATAAATATTGGACCTCCATAGCCACTTTTCAGAACACTCCTGGACCTGTAGATTTCACAGAAGAAGGACTGCCTTGCTGAGAGAGGACTACCCTGCTGCTGAGGACAACCTTCCTGTCTCAGGAGGAAGACTGGACCTGCTTACCTTCATCCCAGGCTAAACTGAGTGAATTAAAAGGTGAGTTGGCTGACCTCCTGTGTGTATAAATTAAAGACAAATGCAGTGTGCTTTTCCGTAACTCATTTTTAAACTTTGAAGTGCTTGTGAGTAGAAGCTCTCCTCCCTTGACGGGGATTTACAGGGAACACATATGTTTAGATGTGTACCATACTCCGTAGTTTTTACGTCACATATATACATTTTTTCCCCACACATGTTTTGGGTGTTGGTTTTCGCTCCATTTTAGGAAAGTGTCGATGATGAGAGAGTGGTCGAGTTGGCGGGAACCTGCCAATCACTCGTTTGGTGATGCTTACGTGTGGCACTTACTAAACACATTTTTATTATTTTTCTTAAACTTGTAAGAATAACCTTCTAGCACAGTACTATGGTTTTTAAGTAGGCACTAGAACCTTCCCAACCTGAAAAGAAGTGGGGAACCCTTAAAATTTTGACTTTGATGTATGACATGCAACAAGGGCTTTTTTGAATATGCTACTGATGTTGAGTGGAGGGTGCACTTGATGCCTGTTTTTCCCTCTAAGGCTCATTCTTTATGAATAGAAGGACCCTACATCACTCTAAAATACTTTACATCTAAGCCAGAGCCATGCAACTCAAGGAATGCCAGAGATCTGCCAGGGGTTATCCGAACCAGTTCGTCTAACTGTCAGAATTTTGAGCTGGGCTCGTGATGTACCATGGATAATGAATCCGGTGATGTAACAGATGGTGGGGTACAGTGTGACAAGGGACACTGCTTTGGGAGTGTTGGGATTATGGTAGAGGTAGGATGATTATGGAGATTGTACTAGGCAAGTATTGAGTTAGGAAGGGTGTCGTTTGATGATGAAATAGTTCTGATGGTGTTTTGGAGGTTTTAGGGGGTACCACAAAAATATGGCATGCTCTGGGAGCAGGGTGAGGGTTGGGTATTAATGAATGTGGATTGACTTGTTTCAGGACAGAGAGAGAGGGAAGAAATATGGAACACTTGCTGACCCCTTGCAATTGCCTTTCATTTGCCTCCTTATTGTGTACATTTTGGTTGCATAAATCACATTGTTTAGGGCCTGCCTGGCCTGTTGCTGTTAACACCTAATTACCAACAAAGCCCTCCTTCTGTAGTCACATGACCACTGACTTGCCCTCTGAGGTGCCCACCCCTACTGGGCTAGTGACAAGCCAGTTTGAGTTGATGTCCCATTCAATGCCCAGATTACTGATCTCTCTGGAAAAACTTTCGGGATACTAAGATTCCTGAAGAAAATTCTTCATTTCTAGCCTGAATCCGCCCAGAAAACTGCAGCCAGGTACTGGTCATATCCAGGCTATACTACTGCAATGTCCTTTACCAGGGCATATCTCCGCCCCGTCTGAACACGCTTCAACGAGTTCAGAACGCGGCTGCCAGGACACTGCTCAGACTCCCCTCCATCAGCAACGCTCTGAGGAAACTGCACTGGCTACCAGTAAAGCGGAGAGTTACTTTTAAGACTCTTTGGGGGAGATTTACCTACTTTCACTTAGCCACTGCAGCATCCGCAAATGCTGCGCTCTGCTATGTGAAACAGAGTGAGGAGGAGATCGCCCTATTTACTAAAATAAGGCTCTCTCCTCCCCTGTCACTAGCACCGGCACGGAAATTAGCTGCCGTGCGCCGCCTTTGCACCATGGTGCTAGGGCATCTGCATGAGTCTAGCTTCGGTTTTTTACTGGAAAGATACCCCTCCAGTACAAAATACAATCCTGAGACTCACTTCAAACCTTTTCTCTCTTTGTATGCGTGTTGTACAGTGCAGCTCACATGCAAAGGAGGAGAAGGAAGGAGAAATGAAAGCATTTCTCCTTCTTTGCACCTACTTGAAAGGGCGCAGTTTTCTCATGCAAAACCCAATCTACTTTACCTAGCAAATTGGATTTAGCGTGAGAAACCTTGGGTGGTCGCATGGGAATGCCCATGCTCCACCCTTCGTATGCCTTGTTTTTATTTCCAGCACTAAATAAGTTTAGCGCTGGAAAGAACATTTGAAACAAAAAAGATTTTGAGGCAATTTGCATCACTTTTGTGACGCAAACATGGAGCAAAAAATCTTAGTAAATCACCCCCTAAGTCTCTGATCTTGGGCCTCGCCTCTCAAGGTCCCAAGTACCTAAGACAATGATTAATCCCTATGTTCCGACAAGGAACCTAAGATTGACTGGAGAAAAACAGGTATTCATCCCCAAATTCAAAAGAGCCAGAACTGGAGGCAGTGCCTTCAGTTATCTTTCACCAAAAATGTGGTAGTCTCTTCCGGCTGGAATCCAGCTAGCCCCCTCCGAAAATCTTTTCAGGAAGGCATTGAAGACCTGGTTATTCAGATCTGGCCAAAATCTCCTGTACGTGCAAGGGCAGCCTGTTTCTTTCTCTGACGTCCTTATCCCAGCGCTGGTGCATTTCATTCTGAAGTAGGCATGCGCTCTATAAATTGTCTCATTATTATTAATTACTTGTCTGGGTTTAGAGTACTCTGCACAAAGACTCAGGCACACTCAATTACCTAAAAGTTCCACCCACTGTTGTGAAGTGGCCTGCATATTTAACCTATATCCCCTGAGTATCGGGTCCGGGTGGCCAGGTTGATGGCAAAGTGTTTAAGGGTACCCTCTTTGGAATTTGCACTCTTAGGGCAAGTTAGAGTCTGGGAAGGTCTGGGTGAGGATTCTTGCTCTACTAACCACCACCATTCATCTTTCATCTCGCATGCCTGCCTCTCCCTTCTGCAACATACACACATGCCTCCCACAGAATCACTGATACACACACTCACTCCTGATCATTGATAACACCCACATCCTGCCTTGTTCCTAGAGTCCTAGGCTCATGAGGTGTCCAACAATCCCTTGTGTTGCTCTGCTGCCACTACTGAGTTAACTCATTTAGGCCACATAGCATGGCTGGTGGTATAATGTCCACTCCTTTGGGTTGCCATACTGGGTTCCTGGTGAGTGCAAACCAATTCACCATATAGAATTTTGCTTGTGAAGTGCCCATTCCAATTTGTTGCTTGTCTCCTAATTTTCTGTGAATTTCTAAGGCTATTTCCTTTCTTTGACTGAATAATAGCTGCTTCTTTGCCAGTTCTAGGCTGCACCTTAAGCTGCTCTCTGATGCTTCCAGGTGGGAATCTCAGAGTAAGTACCTTGGCTGGTTGCATAATTTCTATTCCTTTGGGTTGCTCCATGCCATGAAGGGGTGATATACTCAGGCATCTATTACTACCATGCTTGCCCCATTGTCATCTCATGGTGGACAGACACATCACAGCATCTTCCATTGGCTTGTTGAATAATGGCCATTTCTAAGGGTGGCTTGCTGTTGGAGTCCTAAGACATTATGGCTGGTTTTATGCTACCCATTCTTATGAGCGGCTCTGCTACCACTATGAGACTATATAGCATGATCGGTTGTATAATGTTCATTCCTGTGGGTTGCCCCCTACCACCATCTACCATACTTGTTCATATAATTGCTGCTTCACTATCTCCATGGCAAACCTATCAGCTCATATATAATTGCCATTTCTATAATGTCCAGTTCCATAGGTTGCTACTCTGCCACTTAACCTCTGGCTACTTCGTACGCTCATATTCAAAGTGCAGGCATGAATGTGTTTTTTCTCATACATTTGTCTTAAACCCATTGCTAGGCACAGCTACGCGCCTGCTGCGACATTGAGTCTTTCACAGGTGTTATAAATGCACTTATCATATATGCCAGGCTCACACACTTTCTACGCATCCATAAACCATCTTTTGATGCTTAAGCGTCCTACCTCGCTTTCCTTTTTGCTTGAATTTATTGCTGAAGAAACAACTCGTACCAGTATAATACCTGATCTTGAAACGAAAGTCAAGGAGAGCTATGAAACTCACAAAGATGGAATTAGACTAGAAAAATCTCGCGATATGCCTACAGTTACAAGATATATGCAGATATTCACATCGTCTGATATGCAGGGGCGTAACACAGGCCCCCGCAGCCCACGTGGTGCGGGGGGCCCTAGCTCCAAGGGGCCCCCTCGGCACTGCATTGTGGCCGGAGAGCTCCTGATTGAGCCCGGAGGGGGCCCCCCTAAGTACCGTGCAGGGAGGGCCCTCACTTTTCGTTACGCCAGTGCTGATATGGAGCCTTATCTGAACTTGAAAGCAGATCAAGAGCACAGATTTTATCCACTAGATTTAGTCTAAATATAGTTCATGTACTTGTGGCTCTCCCAGTATTGGGCACCTGGTTTCTCTCCCTTCCACGTTGCCCCTGTGACTGTATTATTGTTCAATCAACTGTTCATTTTATGTTCTTTTGTACTTTATAAGACTCTCTTAGTTTGCGCTTTTTACGCCCCGCCCTACTGCATAAGCATTTTAATTCTTACAAAGAGGGCTTGCTCTATCTGCAAAGCTTCAGATCACAGGATATTTGCAGTGCTGTTTTCAGTTATATCATTGCTGCTATCAAATTGAGACGAAACTATGCATTTTATTATGCTTTTAGAGTGTTATTTATATTATCTGAAGATGTAAATGTTTTAACCTGTGCTTTTATGGTCCTACGATGACCGAATAAAGATGACTCGGATGAATTGAACTCGCACCAGTCGAGTAGGCAAGCGCTTCTCCAAGCCTCCCTCGCACTCTGGAAGTGCCTCCTCCACAGAGATCCAGCCCTCTGCCTGTTCCATGAAGCCTGTGAGCCTTTCACCTTCTCCCAGTTACCACTGAAGCTAATATTAAGAACCACTAGCCAGGGGAAGAGACTCAAGCGAGTGCAAAGGAGAGACAATTCACAAGATTGTGTTTGTATGTAAATAGCATACAATAAAGGAATATAGAAGATCAAGGACGATCTACTCCAAGTCCAAAGAAATTAAATTTAATTATGCTGACTATGTCCTCATCCCCATACAATCGAAGGCACCTTATGCAATTAGAAACAGTCTTTAAATCTATACATAAAGTTGTTTAAAGGCATCGAATGAAGCAGAGGACTGCACTTGTCAAACACCTCTGACTGATACTTCGATATACACAGAGAATTACGGAAGATATATTTACAAAGTAATTTGTGTGCCTACATATTATCAACTAAATTACAATGACGCTCATGAACCAGATATTTAAGGGGAAAAATGCACTGTACATATATTAAAAACAAATACAGTACCCGTACTGTGAACAGGCATCACGTCCGGGGACTCCACATCTGAATCTGGGCTGTCAGAGAGGCCTCGGTGTGTTGCTGAATTGTTTTTGACCTTCAGGCGCCGCTGTTGACTCCCAGCCTTGTGTCCCCATCAGTAACCCTACCTCGTCTTGCCCAGGAACCATTCTTTCATTAAAAAGCTTTTAGTTGTCCTGCTGGTGTGGCAGCAGCAGTCTGTAACCATTAAAATCGGTGATGGATCACAACACAGCTCATCAACTCAGCAATGACTTTTTAAAGGTTTTTTCTCTTTAAGCAGCCTTTATTTTTTATTACTGCCGTCTGTCACATGGTCAATGATTCTTCTTTTCGGTGAACACTTCTGCGCTGGGAATGAATCAATGGATTAAAGAGTCATCGCTGCAGGGTAAACATTCTTGATAATTCCAGATCTCCCTTAAAGAACACATCCATATTATAGGCAATATGGATGATACCATTAAATATAAGCTTACAAGTCCCAAGTAACTCAGTTGTGGTCAGGCCTGGAGCCTATCCCATGGCACGGGTGCAGCTGAGATCCGAAAGAATGTATTAATAGATGTAATAATTCTGGATGCTAATTGACAACGATAATTGGGCTTCAGCAATTTAGGGTCTCAATCCAAGAATAAAAATGCATGTATTTAGTCTGCAATTCTAATGCAATTAACGTACATCTACACGATTGAGGCGTAAGCTACACATGGCATAATATTCACAGGCATATTCTTGGCATCCAATCTGAATTGGGGGTCGGAATGGGTAATAGGGTTTTATAAGGATTTGAAATATTGCCTATGTATTTTAACTGTTATGCCTAAAGATGTGTAATATTGTTGTCTGTGTTCCGTTTTTGTACTTTTATGGTTTTCAGTAATCGAATAAAGTGGATTGACTGACTGACAATCTGAATTGGGACTTGCTCGTTTCTTGACCGTGTGTGATGTGTGTAATGTAATGCAGACATTACCCACTCGAAGGGATTGGACTATAGTTCACACGTAGGCTATTCCTTGCTAATTTCATCTTGTGAGCCTTGATCGGTGCACTTCCGTGCAGTTTCTTCACAACATGGGAAGTGTTGTGGCTTGCATCCTTGACGTGGTTTTCTCCTAACTTTTTGCCCCCAGACTTCTCTTTGCTGACTTTGTTTTTCCCGGCATTAGGACTCTGCACACTTTACCACTGCTAACCAGTGCTAAAGTGCTTGTGCTCTTTCCCTAAAACATAATAACATTGGCTTATACCCAATTGGCATATTTCATTTTAGATAAATGGCACTACATGTGCCCAGGGCCTGTAAATTAAATGCCATTAGTGGGCCTGCAGCACTGGTTGTGTCACCCACTTAAGCAGCCATTTAAACATGTTTCAGGCCTGCCAATGCAGAGCTTGTGTGTGCAGTTTTAAACTGCCATGGCGAACTCGCAAAATACACATTTTTCCTGTCCCAAGCCCTCCTTTTTACTACATATAAGTCATCCTTTGGGTAGGCCCTGGACAGACCAGAGGGCAGGGTGTAATATATTTAAAAAGTTGAGCATGCACTTTTACGTTTTACATGTCCTGGTAGGGGGAAAAGGCTGTGGCTTGTCTCCACATAAAGGGCTAATACACCCCTGTAGTTAAAGGGGGGGGGGAGAATGAATCACTTGTGTCAATGTACCAGAGACTCAGGAAAGTGGTGTCAGAGACCCTCAAACACACTATCACAGTATGCTGTCTATGTTTTATCTCAGCTTGTGTGGTTTGGTGGATAGTGTCATCATCGGGTCTGTCAGTTCAGTGTTTCATTCTCCAAGTGACCTACTGTCCTCATCCAGGAGGGAGACCATCTGGGTAAAGACAGTAGGAAGGGGTTAAAATGATCTCCTTTCCGCTTTCAACTGTTTATGTAACCAGAAGAGGGATAAGGTTAAAAGAAACGCCGGTTTTGAAGTGGATGAGTTGTTGGTCCACAACACCCTGTGGTTAGGTCGACATGTTTCAGCTGGGGAGTGCCCTTTTGGGTCTGGTGGCCTACATCAAAAAGAGTAACGCTGCAAGTTTCACTTCAAGACTTATGACCAAGGTTTAAATGATAATGTACCTTGGCTCTCTTTCAGCCGATGAGCCACAAAAAAACCAAGGCAACCTCAAACCATTTCAGTACCATCAGTGGCTGGAGTTCTATCCTCTTGGTTCCCGCGTGGGAACATTTTATACTTCTAACTAGCTGGACCCCATGCCAACTACAGCATTCACTTTTATTGGTGTATCATAAGTCGATTACTGCAAAGGAGATAATCCTGTAGGAACATTCCAACTCAGTCAATTTGCTCATCTTAATGCTCGCCACATCACACATTGCAATGATGTCACGGTGTACATTATTACCCTCTGACATATTCAGATTCTGCCACCCAAGCACTACCAACAGTGGTTAGAGCTCTATCTTTTGGGTCCCTCTTAGAACATCTTATACCTCTCACTAGTGGGGTCCTCTACCAAATACACAAATCACCCCTTTGGTGTCCCATGATATGGTTAAAGTGATCGACTGTTCTGCTTTTAACTGTTATATATGATTACTGCAAGGAGAGCGTCCCACAGGAACATTCTGACTTAGACAATATTGCACATACTTTTTCACATCACGTCATAAACCACAATGATGTCATGAGGTCATGAGGTATACTCTACCCCTCAGGCATATTAAGATCATGCCACCAGGACAGGACCACTAATGGCTGGTTTTCTATTGTTTGTGTTTGCCGGGAAAGCCTATTGTGCACAGTTGAACTTTTTTTACACTAACTACGCCACTAATCATGCCATGTACATACCGCTTTTATAGACTACTAGCTTACCCGTCGCACGTTGCTGTGATCTCCGAAGAAAGGAAATTCAAGGAAACTTGTTATGATAACATTCAATTTACATTGTGTCATTTTTATTGAAACTTATTCATTTTAATATGGAAAACATTTCAAAGTGTAGTTTTAATTCTATTTATTCGAGTGCTTGTGGATACACGATTTTTTGTTTTTCTGTTTGGTGCGTACATCAGTTTTCGAAAGATTATTAGGGCCCTGGGGGCCGATATTTAAAAAACAATTATGCCAGAAACCTTTGCGGAAGTGTACTTAACAACTTCCCAAAGATTCCTGGTGATCGGATGAATGCTGTTTTAATTCTATTTATTTATTCGAGTGCTTGTGGTACACGATTTTTTGTTTTTCCGTCTTGTGCATACATCAGTATTTGAAAGATTATGAGGGCCCTGGGGGGCCGATATTTTAAAAAATGTTATACCAGTAACCTTTGCGTCAGTGTACTCAACAACTTCCCAAAGTTTCCTGGCGATCGGATGAATGGTGTTTTAATTCTATTTATTTATTCGAGTGCTTGTGGATACACGATTTGTTGTTTTTCCGTCTGGTGCGTACATCAGTATTCGAAAGATTCTGAGGGCCCTGGGGGGCCAATATTTAAAACAAATGTATGCCAGAAACCTTCGCAGGAGTGTACTCAACAACTTCCTAAAGTTTCATGGCGATGGATAAATGGTGTAGTAATGCATAAAGGACAAACAGACAGACAGACAGACAGACATACATTTGGTTTTATATATATATAGAAGATTGGCGTCATTATGTGGACCACCTAATTGATCTCCCACATGATACTTAATATTTCGATAAAATATTTCTTATCATTTTTATTAACGCGATTACTCATATTTTGGCTCTCTTTATATTGAACAAAATCTTTCTTTTGGCTCTATTTTTGAACATGAAGGTAGTATTTTGTCATTAGCTCATACAGATGTTTTGTTCATCACAGCTGCTTCCAATTAGGAATAATTACTCCAGTTAAGGTCATTCAAACTGTATATAATCTCCACTCCCCCTCTTCCACTTTAACATTCGGGGTGAGGAAGACTGGCAGCAATTCTGGCAGAGATTACCTAAAATAAGTAAAGGAAACACCAATTTACTCTAAACCAACAAGTTTAAACAACTCCTCATAAGAGAAACACTACTTTCTCTATCCAAAACCTTTTTCCCTAATCTCTGCAGGCTTCACGCATCATCTATTTCTTCCTGCGTCTCCTTGGACATAGTAAACCTCTATCTAAAGGTAACATTAGTTGTGTGTTTCAAATAATATTATGCAAAGGACTGATATCCTTAAATGCCTGCCTCAGAACCATGTTTGTATGATACTTATTGTTAAATTAGGCCTAACGCTATTTAAACTGTAAAAATATCCCTAGATCTCATTCCACAAGAGCGCTATTACCGATACATTAGGCGAACACTACCTGTTCCCTTTACCATTACAATGAGACTTTGTGCATAATAACACATTTTGTTTTAATTACTACTATTGGTAGCATCAATTGGATTGTTTTAAATGGACCACCGAAGTGAAATACTTATACAGGAGCATTTTTTCTCGTACCACCACTTTCTTTACGAGCACTCTCAATCCAGAACTTTTTCTGCCATTAGTTCATGCCAGTAAAAACAGAACAGTCATCTTCATTAAAGCATTAAAGGCACATACTCATCAATTTGGACCACAGTAGGCATTTCCACAACATACTTTATGAATGTGGTATGACTGAGACTTTTCATGTATATGTGTTAAATATCATAACATCTTGTCTTCAAGGGCCAGTTTCCCTTTTTCCACGTCCCTTCCAGTATTTCCATATATACACTGTACTATGTGTTACGTTGGGTCAAATAGTGAACCAGTACATTGCTATATTATTTTAAAGTATTTTGTTTACCATGTTTTCTGGTTTCCCTATAGTTATGGGCTAAAGTCTGCGGCAATAACATTAGTCAGACCTGAGCAAATGTGCTCATTGACGAAGACAAGTGAGTCAACTTACCTACACTGCGCACAGTGTCTAAACTCTAGACCTCTTCCATACCGATCCGGAGGAAGGCCACAAGACTCATAAGAGCACTCCATAGCCGAAACATGTCAACCAAGCCACAAGGGGTTGTGGACCAATAACTCATCCACTTTAGCACCACCATTTCTTTTAACCTAATCCGGTTAAAGACGGTAGGGAGACAGTGGCAGGGTCTTCTCCGACCCGCTTGTTCGCTTGAGGTGCCTGAACTGTGTTTTACATTGTGCTTGAAATTTTAATAAACCCTCATTAAATCTGTTGCTGATTTTAAAAATTGTAAGATTGAATTTGCAAGCTCATCTGCGCTAGCCTGTATTTGACTTTGCTGCTGGTAATACTTCTGTCCCAACCTGAATTGAAAGGGGGGACGGTATTTACAGGGCAGCTGTGGAAGCCTGGGCTTGATCACCACTCCTGCCCGCCCCGGTCCGACGCGGTAGGTATTACCGTTGCACGGAGGGCGGGCCAGGGAGAGCCAGGCACTTCCTGTTCATCACTGGAGCGGTTAGCGCTCTAGTGGTTGCATTCTCAGGGCTATTTAGCCCTCACCTGTTCTCGAGCATGCAGCGTTCGCGCGCTGGAGAGCCGAAGAGGAGCCAAAGAGTAGCCCGTCTGAGCCCGTCTGCGCCCGTCCACGACAGGCCGGGGCTAGGGGCTATGGACTCTGCTCAAATCTGCATAGATCCCATTGGAGAATATCGCATCAGGTATACAGGTCAGGCTATATTAGATTTGCAACCGGTGCCTCTAGTGGGTTGTACCCGTGACTTTTGGCCATGCCCAGAAGGCCCTTTTGCGTGTATTTCTTGTTGATTTCAGGCATCCTATTTTACCCCCTCTATTGGGTGCAATGGAGAGGGAATTCCAGTGCAAAATGGCTTGAAAAGTTTCCTCCTTAATATCCGTTCCCGTGCCCAAGCACTATTTTGAACTTTGGGACCTTATTAATATGGTAAAACCTGAAATTTGCTTCCTAACTGAAACCTGGTTAAAACCGCATACGGTCCCTGCTATTACTTTGGGGATCCCTGTAGGATATAAAATCCTACGGCTTCACCGTCCGATTAATACTGGTGGCGGCATTGCTATAGTTTATAAAGAAGGTTTGAAGGTTTCCATAGTGGAACAAAGAAGTTGCTCCCTGATGGAAGCAATGATCTTTAAGATTAGTTCAGCTTCAAAGCTCATTGGAAGGGAGCTCTAGTTTACCATCCACCAGGGCCAAGTACGGGCTTTACACTATCCCTGACCGAACTATTGGCCCCTTATTTTAAAGTTAAAGAAGATTTCCTTCTCTTGGGGGATTTTAATATTCATGTAGACCTTCCCAATCATCCAGAGGCGCTATCTTTGTTCTCTGATCTCTCCCTGCTATGGCTTGAAATACAGAATAGTGGCCCTACACACATAGGAGGCCACACTCTGGACGTAATTTTCTCTAACTGCCACAAGATATTGTGTCGACCCTCGACCCGAGTAAACTGGTCAGATCATTTTATGATTGAATTTTCCCTTCTTGGACTAGACAAACCTAATAAACGGCCCCTCTTTCCCCCCCTGTGGCGCAGGCAGTGGCACAAAGTGACACTGGATGAACTACAGAAAGTATGGATGGAACCTACCATCCTAGTTACGGACAACATGGAGTCCGCCTTATCCAAGTTCGACATTGCCCTTCAAGAGGCAGTTGACCTGCTGGCCCCTATGAAATTGCATAAACAGCATCCTACATCCAGACAGAAGGTTTGGTACACTGAACAACTTAGAATGGAGAAACAGGGTTGCAGGAAATTGGAAAAAACCTGGAGGAAAACCCACACTGAGGAAAGTGGGAAAAAGTACTCTGAGGCTTTGTCCTCATATCACAAGAATATTAGGCTAGCTAGGAGGAACTGCCTTACCTCGCAGTTGGCAGAAGCGGGCAATTCTTCCAAGGAACTCTACAGGATTCTACAGACTTTTGTGAAACCTATAGCCTGTGAGAGTCCTGATGATTTCTCCCAATCCCTGTGCGATGACATCTCTCTATTTTTCAAAAATAAAATAGAGTTGATCTATGAAAAAATCACAAAGGCTTCCAGCCCTAAGGGTAGTGCCTCTATTATCTCCTACACGCAATAGTGGCACACTTTCTGCCTTTCCGGAGGTTAGTCAATGTGATATCAACTCTCTGATTAGCCATATTAAAAGGGGGTCCCCTCTAGACTTTATACCAGCTAAGATGGTTGCTTCACTGGGTAATCTACTCTGCCCTATGATTCAGACACTAATGAATCTTTCTCTTAAGGAAGGAAGGGTACCCCAAGAATAGAAAAGAGCTGTAGTAAATCCTATTTGTAAGAACTCTGACCTGCCATGGACAGACTTATCCAACCTCCGCCCCATCTCTCTTCTGCCATATTTGAGCAAGATGACCAAGAAGCATGTGAATACCCATTTGTCTAATTTCATCGGGGCATCGGGAGGTTTAGATAACTCCCAATCGGGCTTCAGACCCAACTACAGCACCGAATCAGCGCTCCTCTCCATGACAGATACCATCAGGATGTCACAGGATAGAGGGGGCTCTATGATTCTGGTGCTGTTGGATCTGTCTGCAGCCTTTGACACGGTATCACATGATATCCTTATTGGTCGTCTGCAGAAGGTGGGGATAGGAGGTCTGGCTCTGGCCTGGCTTGAGAGCTTTCTCTCAGGCCGCTCTCAAAGCGTCAACTTGGGCTCCTATCGCTCTACTTCTATGGAGCTCACTAAGGGGGTTCCACAAGGCTCATGCCTAAGCCCTACACTATTTAATGTGTATGTGGCCCCCTTAGCTGACATCGTGAGAGCATATGGGTGTATTCCAGTGTCGTATGCTGACGACACCCAGCTTCTGTTTCCATTCCAGACCCTCACCCCTGCAATCAAACACTCTTTTGCCGAAGGAATGAGAGCGGTGTCCTGCTGCATGGCCTCAAATTACCTTCAATGCAATGTGGGCAAAACTGAGGTCATGCTCTTTGGGGAGGCGCCTCTTCTGTGGTCACCGGATTGGTGGCCACTGGACTAAGGACCTGTCCCCTGTCCTAAACAAATAGTGAAGAACCTAGGTGTGCGACTAGACCAGGGACTATCGTTAAAGGAACACGCAAATCAGGTGATTGGGTCCTGCTTTCGGGTAATTGGACTCCTGAGACGCGTATTTCCTTTCTTGTCCGATATCTACAGAAAGACCCTTGTCCAGGCCCTTGTAGTTAGCCGGTTGGATTACTGCAACGGCCTTCTTATATCTGCTAATGAAAACCTGCTTAGCAGACTGCAAGTGGCTCAAAACACCGGGGCAAGATTGGTCCTTAATGTCCCGCCTAGAACACCTTCTCGCCCCCTCCTGGAAAAAATCCACTGGCTGCCCATTCGCCAACGGGTTAAGTTCAAAATCTGTTGTGTTATACACAAAAGCATTTTTGGTTCAGGTCCCCAATACTTGGCTGAGAAATTCAGTATTTACAATCCTGGACGTCTCCTTCGTTCCAGTAACCAACTACTGCTACAGGTCCCTCTTATTAGAAAGGCAAGGCAGGGTGGCCGAGCACTTTCGTACATGGGCCCTACTATCTGGAACATACTTCCCCTCAGCCTGAGACAAAATACTAACTATCTTGTCTTTAGGAACGTACTAAAGACACATTTGTTTCAGACAGCATAATTCCATGCACACTCTTAAAGCTCGGCCTCTAGTACATATGGTGAACCAAGCGCGGAGATACCCCTTTGGGGGTCGAATCTGGCGCTATATAAGCATATAAATAAATAAATCCCTCTCCCTACTGTTGTTATCCAGACAGTCTACCTGATGGCGGAGGACAGTAGGTCACTTGGAGAATTAAACACTGAAGTGACAGACCGGATAATGACACTATTCACCAAACCACATGAGCGGACATAAAACATACACTGCATTGTGTGAAACTATGGTCCAGGGTCTCTGATACAACTTTCCTGAGACCTCTCATCGCATGGACACAAGTGATTCATTCTCCTCTTTTAGATTGTAGCATCAATAACTTTGGAAGCTGAATGAATCTCTGCTTCTTTCGCTCCCCTAATGTCTTTTGAGTACCCCTGTATTTGGTCTGGAGTCAGGAACAGGAAGGCAGGACATCTGCGCTCCTCAAAGGCATGCCCCTATAATCTTTTCCCCACTTCAAAGGCACAACAGTGTATAGATAATAGACCTTAGACACCATCTCTTCAGTACATTTCTGGACCTGTGGATACTCTACAAGGAAGAAGGACTGCTTTGCTGCTACACGGACTGCCGCTCCAAAGGAACTGCTGTCCTGCTGTGCTGAACTGCAGCCCTCTTGCATGGGTGAGAGGGACTAGTCCTGCATCCCTTGAACCCAGAACCCAGAGTGATTTCAAGGCTTGCCGGTTGGCCTCCTGTTCTGAAGCCTCAAAGACATAACAGGCTTCCAGCAACCTATCATCTGCACTTGGACTCTGCCATCTGTGAGTCAACCCTGTCTAGTTGTGTCACCCCAGTGTTGGACCCTTGGAAGTGGGCTTAAGGTGCTCTGCTAGGCTTCGTGGATCCAGCAGAATCAATGCATCTCCTCAGTTGTGTGGCACACTCTAGCAGAGCCAACTAATCACCACTGCTGCATTGATTGGGCTTGTTACAAAGGGCAGTATCACATCACAGCACTTTGGAACCAACATATTGCCCCAACTGCATGATGCATCCATGGTGCAGGCCCTCACAGCCTTCTTTGACACCATCTTTGACGACAACACCTGACTTTGCATTGCAGCCTCGCAGCTCTTCCAAACCGACCCCTCGCCCTAACTGCCCGTCGCATCCTTGATACTGGGCTTTTTATTGCAAGCCCCATCGACCAGATCCTCGATGACTACACAGGCCCTCGCATAGCAGCCTCACTGCACCTCGGAACTGACTCATCTCTTCTGCTGTGCGACACATCTTTGCCGCGGATCCTCGCAATAGTGATCAAACAGGATTTTAGCTACTTTTCTCAGCAAGCCTAAATTGGTCCCTGTAGATGGCCCGTGCTCCATCGTAGTTGGCTTGAACGTGTGACTTTTATCTGGTCCGGTGTGACCATAAATAAAGAGTTAGCACTTTTGTTTTTTGGCACAATTCTTACCCAACACTTTGAAATTGAGTATTTCTGGTCCTTCTGATTGGATTTTTGTCATTTTGGCATTGTGCTATTTATTAAAGAAAGTTGTATTTTTCTAACCTGGTGTGGGATCCTTTTTGTGTGATGTTTTCACTTTATTACTGTTTGAAGTGTTGCACAAATACTTTACACATTGTCTGTAAGTCGAGCATGACTGCTTTGGTGCCAGGCTACCAGAGGGGTAGCACAGGTTAATTAAGGTTTGGCTTGTGCACCCCTGACAGGGATTGTGGCTGCTGCGTGACCAGGGCTCACACCCTAATCAACCAACAACCCAATTTCTCACAGAAAGCATTTGACATATATTCCATGTATTTTTAACCAAGAATGATTGTATTGTTCTATTTAGCATACATTAATTTTGTACGTTGTTATGATTGATATTTATATAATCACTACCTATAATCAATATCAAATTTGGAAGTGCTCCATTTTGGTGTAAGTTATGTGTTTGGAAATGTGTAGCATTGTAATAGCCTATTATTTTGGACGGATAAAAAAATATGCATGACCACAGCCACTGTTTTGTCAGCCAGTCACCTAGTTAAGCTCACTTTTTCATGGTTAGTTATTATTAAATATTTATAATATACATATGGGTTAACATACAGAGTCAGAGGAATGGTCAGGATGAGGTCACATAATTTGCACACCCATTCTCTGTGATACTTAGAGCCTCACCATTAGGTAATGATTATAGTAATGCCCTCACTGACCACTTTCCTCAGAGTTCTATTTTCACCACTGTTGTACTTGTGGGCAATGGCATCCTCATTGGGTCTCTCCTCCACCAGGAGGTTGAGTCTCTATTTTGAGAGACATGGCAAGATCTGTGCAAATGAGTGAAATAAAATTGCTTACTGTTGTTTCGGAATAAAACTTTTAATTCAAGATAAAAAGGGAGCAGTCACAACGTTAAAAATCAAAAGTGATGTGAACAGGACTATAAGGTCATTCTACATATCTAACAAGTGATCAAAACTAGGAAGTATACATGTTTCAGCCACTTACGACCAACAAGAGTTGACAACTTTCTTCACGACCAACGTATGTATATCAGATCCCCACTATACCTGGTACAACTATTTGATCTCCTGGAGCCTTTAATTGTAATGTAATTTGCACATACGTCTGGGGTACAATCTTCGTAGCCCCGGAAAAACTAACAGAGAAGAGGGATAAAGCAATGTGACCCCTATACGTATATACTTAGTGCAGTCAATAAGAAAAAACAAATAATGCTTGGTGAAGGGCATACATAACTAATATGCATAGTCGGGAAGTATACTCAATAGTATACTCAATGGCTTCACTCATGAAACATTTAGAGGAGGATAAGTGCAGGATCAGTGGACAGTGGGCATATTATTTTAAAGAACATCTGTGTCTAGATATGCATAAACTAACCATACTATTTACAAAGTAAAAGACTCTCAATGTATATTCCATGTGTGTATTGAGTTTTGTCGGTGGCAGGACGTGTTGCAGTAGTCTGTGGTGATACCCTGAAGGGTCTCACGAGAACTTGATTCATTATTGATTAGTCTAATATGGGAAATGGGTAGGTGCAGAATGGTATTAGCTAAATTACAAAGCACAATTATTATGGGAGACTTAACTGCTCTCCACTATGAAGTTTATTATTTGGTGGCTCAATTTCAATGGTTTGCCCAGTGGATCCATGCTTGCAGTTTCCCAGAGGTGGTTGGAATAGAGTTACTTCCTGATTTATATGCTCTGTACAGAATCCTTTTGAATCCAGGGGTCTGTTAGTGAGGACCCCGCCACTTTACGAGTAGGGCAACACTGTTTGAGCCGTGATCTGCTCCAAAACTCATTCACGAGTGCTCTATGTCCCTGACATCCCTTTGAAATGTTTGGAACAACTTAATCCCGGTGAGAGACTAAGAGGCAAATGTATTTATTTATTTAAGCAATTTGTAGAGCGCACAAATACCCTTGGGTGTCTCGGCGCTGCGGACTGTGTAGAAGACCAGGAGCAGGTGGTTATTGGTTAAAAAGCCATGTATTTACTAGTTTCCTAAAGGCAAGCAGGGTAGGGCAGGTTTTAATGTGATGGGGAAGGGTGTTCCACAATTTAGTGTGGCAACGGTGAATCTTCTGTCACCCCAGGACACTTTTTTAGTTCGAGGGACCTTCAGGAGGTTGGCTACTGATGAGTGCAAGGGTCTGTTGGGCTTGTAGACAACACACAAAGCCTTCTTCAAGAACTCTGGTCCACTGTTGCGGATGGCTTTGAATGCGATGCAAAGTGCTTTGAATTTAACTCGACTTCTTATAGGTAGCCAATTGAGTTTTCAGACAACCTTTGAAATAGGTTGATACTTAGGGGTGCTTGTTAGCATTCTGGCGGCCGAGTTCCGCACCATCTGTAGTCTATTTATGACCTTCTTCTGAGCATTAAGGAAGAGGCCGTTACCATAGTCAATTTTTTACATTACTAGAGTGCTGATAAGGGTTTTCCCGGCATTGGATGGAACGAATGGTAGGAGTTTTTTTTATCATCCTAAGGGTATAGAAAGATGAGGAGACAACTTCATTCGCATGAAATGAGAAAGATAGCTTGTCGTCAAACAAGACACCTACATTTCTGAATTTCGAGACAGGGGGCGGTGGTGGTCCCAAATTGGCTTGCCACCAAGTAGGGGACCATGCAGGAAAAAGATTACCAAAATCAATACCTCCATTTTATCAGAGTTTAACTTTAGGCAATTGTTGGCCATCCAAGTACTGATGGCCAACATTCCGTCTTGAAAGCTTGCTGCAATTGATCCTCCATCGTTATGGATTGTGAGTACCAGTTGTGTGTCATCTGTGTGAGAAGTCACACCCATCCCGTGGGTTTTGATGACCCTAGCCAAGTCCGACACATAGATATTAAATTAGGTCGCACTCAAAGATGATCCTTGTGGCACACCACATGGGAGGGCAAATGGGGAGGACTTAGAGTCGCCGAGACTCACTAGTTGTGTGCGGTTAGAGAGAGAAGAGGCCAGTAGATCTTTAGCCCTATGTTTGATGCCGATGGTTGAGACACGGTCGATCAGTGTAGCATGGTCGACCATGTCAAAGGCTGCTGATAGGTCAAGCAACACTAGAACAGCAGCACCATCTTGGTCTAGTACTGTCCTGACTTCGTCTGCTGCTTTAATCAGGGCAGTTTCTGTACCATGGCATTTTCTAAAGCCGAATTGCATATCGTCCAGTAGGTTGTTATTCTCAATGTATTGGGCCAACTGCAAGTTCATTCATTTCTCAAAGATTTTTGTTGGGAATGGAAGGCTTGCGATGGGTTGGTAGTTTTTTGTTTCTGCTGGATCAAGGTTCTGATTCTTCAGCAGCGGTTTTATTGATAGCCTTTTTCCAAATAGGTGGATAAATGCCTGTTTGAAACATGACATTGCAGATATCTGTTAGGTTAGGAGCTATTAGATCACGGATCAATTTTAAGATTGAAGAGGGGCAGGGGTCAGTGGGGGAGCCTGATTTAATGGTGGAGATTAGGTCCATGATCTGTTTTGGTGAGACTTGACTGAATTTTGGGAAAGAAGGGGCACTCTCTTCATTGCCGTGGGCAGCCGTCCAGGGATCGGCTTTTGGTTGTGTAGCAAATTTGTCATAAGTGTTGCTGTCCTTCTCTTGGAAGAAACTGGCCAGTGCGTTGCAAAGATCTTGGGTGGGAGCTATTGGGGAATTCGTCACCGACCCTGATAGTTTTGTAACTACCTGAAACAGTTGCTTGGTGGAATCTTGGGCGGATTATATCTGACTTAGGTAGTATTTGCTTTTCTCCAAGATAATAAGCTGTTTGTACGTGGATAAAGCTTTCTTGTAGAGGGTTTTTTCAGTGATATTTTAGTCTCTACGCCAGCGACTCTCAAGGTTCCTGCATGGTTGTTTTTCAAGTCTAAAGGGCATATTACCAAGGGTGGCGATAGGCAATTATCGCCTATTTAGCGGCCACTAAGCGGCGATAATTCTATCGCTCTATTAGCAAGCTGTCGCTAACTGATGTTAGCGACAGCTTCTAGGCGATAGCGAGCGGTTTGGGGCCCGCTTTGCATGTCAGCGATATTTATCACTAATGACATGCAAAGTGGGCGTACCCAACCTGTTAGCGACTGAAAGCAGTCGCTAACGTCGCTATCGCCTATTAGCAAGGCAGGCGTAGCGATGGAAATATTCCCGCTATCGCCAAAAACCAACGCCTGCCCAGACCAGTTCTTAGCCATGTTATCCAATGGGAGGTGGCTAATATGGCTAAAAGCATTTCGTTGCTAATACGTGAATATCGCTGTATTCTCAGCGATATTCACGCATTTCGCCGCTATCACTGGATATTTTAGCACAATGGAGAAAAACGTTGCTAATAGCATGTTTTCTCCGCTAACATATCCAGCGATAGGCAGCGATAAAAAAATCGTCGCTAAGCCTATTTAGCGAAAATTATCGCTACTTGTTGGTAATATGCCCCAAGTGATTTAGAGAACCAAGGGGACCAAGGAGCAGCTCTATTTTTAGAAGCATTTTTAAGTGGTACTAGAGTATTGAAGGCGTTGTGAAGCCATTCGGAGTAATTAGATGACGCAAGTACAGGGTTCAATGTAGAATCATAGTTAGTAGATGACAGGTGTGTTTTAAGGAGATGCTGATCAATGCAACTCCAGGCTTTAAACTGTGAGGGTGGGATTGGACTAATGTGCGTAGGGTTGGGTCTTTTTATCTGAATGTCAAACAGGACTGCCCAATGGTCAGTCCAAACAAGAGGCATGGTGTTCTTTAAAGAGAATGGTCAAATCATGGGGTGTTCAAAATAGGAGATCTTAATAGAGATTGGGAGCTATTATCATTTGAGGATTTCTCCGCCTCTTTTGAGATCCCGAGAGCAATTCCTGTTACATTGGACGGTAGCAGCCAGGGTGCATCTTCATTGGGGTATGGGTGTAGAAGACCCATAACAACATGGTGCTTGTCAGTCAGTTGCTTTGCGCAATGTCAGTCCATGTCAAAGCAGTGAGTTTTCCTTTTTAGGCACCATGAAATGCTATTGTAACACCTCTAGTAGGTCTCAAAGAGAAGTGGGAAGAAGTTGTTGCACACCGCATAGGGAAACATCGTTTACAACGCGGTGTTTACACCGCGTTGCCTTTACAACGATGCCATTACAACGCAAGTTGTTACTACGACTTGCGCTGGATGGCGCTGGTGTATAAGGAATATTGTAATTTTATATTCCAACACCTTCCCTACTGTTACGTGGGCTGGTGTTAGAATATAAAATTATAATATTACACAATCCACGCACACCAACGCAAGTTGTTGTAACGACTTGCGTTGTAATGGCAGCGTTGTAAAGTACAGCGATCTAAAAGATCGCGTTGTACTAATGTACATCCCACCCCATATCAGAGGCAGAATGGGACAAAATACTTTTTATTATATACATAAGACATATCCGACTCCGTGATAAATATCTTGTTTTTTTCATGTGGCAAATGTACCATGCCCTTGATGCAGTGAAGTAGGGGACATGCTACATATGGTGTGGTCATGTCCATTGTTGGTGGATTTCTGGTAGGCTGTTGGGTCCTGTATAAATGAGGTGACACAGAGAATGATAGATTCCGCTCCTTTGCATTGTCTTCGGGGGAAATTTCCAGGATCTGGAAAGCTCAAAAACACTACAGGGTTTATTGATTTGGCACTGGTTCTTGCTAGACAAGAGATAACTATGCACTGGAAGGCAACTAGGGATCCCAGAGTTGAAAAATGGAATATGGAGCTGATTCGTTGGCGGGCTATGAACGTGTTGTACTGCAGCAAAGGAAGAGGATCAACTGATAGGGCTCCAGTGTGGGATCTATTACTGGATTGTCTAAAAGATCCAGAAAAGGAGGATGTATCTGGGGAGGAAAATAATTGGTAGTATCTCTATGAAAACTTTGTGACTATGTTGTTGCAAATACTAACAGCAAAATTATAAATAAAGGATACGGTGTATGTAGTAACAAACTTTGAGAATTGTATACACTATGATTTATTTGTATAAGTACATGATGTGATCGGGGCTGGACCTTAGAAGATGGAGTTGGGAAAGGGAAGGTGTTTATAATTTTTTGAATGATTGAGCTTTTACTGTGTAATGTCTATCTTATAATAAGTGGCAATAAAAATCTGTTTTAAAAAAAAGGGGACTTGGTCTTCCCAGGTTGTGTGTTGGCTTGTAACGGGGAACACATTTAAATACGCACCGCCAGATGCACATGTAAATATGTAAACAAATTATTGCCATAGCTCCGAAAGCCGCCGCATGTCGCGTGTGCTACATGAGATGTGTCATCATAGGCATGGAGAAGTTCCTAAAGGGACGAGTAATTAAAAAGATATTCCTCTTTATTTTATTAATGCTGGGAGAAAAAGGTGAAGATCTCATTCTCAGTAAAAAAGAAAAATAAAGAATTGATAATAAAAATGTGGTCCCTGTTGTCAAAATATAATTGTCGAAAAGCTACTCGTAGATGTTAAAAATTGAGCTGGCAGGTGAAAGAAATGCCCATGGTTGCTGGGGCAACAACTCAACTAGACTGTATGTGTATGCGCATAAATTGTATGTAGCTTAAGGACAATTCCATTCTCATTTAAGCTACCAGAAGAGTGGTCAGGTGGTAATAGTGTGGCACAGCAAAGCATTGCCATCATCATAGTGTTGGTCATATGTGGTCAATCCTAGGGATTACCTATGGTAGTTTCTCATCTATATACCCCTCCACATATCTTCGTGGCCCCATAACACAAAACCAAACAGGGTGCTGGTGTATCGATGACAAAAATGACTATTACAAGTGTTGTTGTACTGGTCAATTGTATCAATGTATGTATTGCGACTTATATAGCGCACATATCACCCGAAGGCATCAAGGCGCTTGCTTAGGGAACCCGTCCTGGTATTCCCCTGTGAGATACCCCGGCAGGGTATACACAAGGTGAAAGCCAGGCATCCCACCGCGAGGGGCCGTAGTGGAGATTAAGCAAGCTATTGCCCAGAGTCACAGAGTGTGACCCCGTGAGTTGAGTAGGCACCGGAGCGAGAATTGTCGAGTCCGTGGAATTTTTGAGCCCGAGACCCGCCGAGGCAGGGAATCGAACCCTGGTCCACGGCCGATCTCAGCTTCCGGGTCTGCCGCCTCTAACCACTGAGCCACGCTTCTCCACTCATCAATCCCTCAATCATGGGGGTAACCTATAGCGGTCCACCACGTGACTGCCTTACCACTAAAAAGAGAGAATTTTTTTATACATACTTTGAGGCTTTTCAAGCCCCAAGCATTAAATGGCCCTGTTTTTCAAGTTTCAGATGGGGTGAAAGTATTCTTCTATAACCCGGGCCATCAGTGTAACCAGTGTCAGAGTTTGCACTTTTATTAACCTTGTTTTTTAGTAGTTTGGACATGCAGTGGATGTCACCTGATTTTATTGCCAACAATATTCCCCAAATCTGCCTAAACTGTTAATCTGGGACCAGTATATATTGTCGTTTAGACAAGTTCTGAAGGTCTTCAAACGGTAAAGCTTTCTCTGTTCTTTTTACAGCAGATTCTGATATGCCTGTGCACCTATGTTGTCCAGAGTTTCCAAAATGATCCACGTTAGGTCATTGTCTGAGTGACCCATGGCCAGGGAATGATTGCTCTTGTGTGTTGTGGATTTCTTCCATCTGATGTTGCTTCAGTCTTCCTCTTCCTGCATGTCTTGTCAATATACTGTAGATTGCTTGGACAGGTAGTCATATATATTGCACAAGCAGTTTTGCAATTAGTGTGTTTTCTAAGTGTCCACATTTGGTTGGCCCCCAAATCCACTTTTTTTGCAACTGTTGTCAGGTGCCACTCCACACATGTCCTAAAAGGAAAATGCCCAAAAAACTGCATGTTTCCCAATAAAGTGGTGATGTTGTTGTTATCTTCTTTTGCTGTTTTTGGTCTTGTGTGAACTAGGTAGTCCGGTAAATGTTTTGCTCTTTTGTGAGACAACCTAGGTTTTTCCCAATTCAGTGATCTAGATGTGATAATTCTCCAATTCATATTGATTGTTTTCTTGATATAATCAGAGTCTTTACTTTATGAGTTTATATGGTGACATATGTCAGGATCTCTTTTGATCGGTTCTTTAGGTTTGGTGTCTTGCTCATTTGGCACACTTCCTGATGATCTGCCTTGGATAATTTCGTTTTTCAAGTTTGGATGACAATTGCAAATTACACTTCAATAAAATTTTCCAGGGGACAAATAATTTTACCAAGTATGGTGGGGTTCTGATATACGTAAGTGCGTCCTGAAGAAAGTCGCCACCCTTGTTTGGCGTAAGTTGACTGAAACATGTGAACTTCCAGTTTTGATCATTTGTGAGATGTGTAGGATGACCTAATTGTGCTGTTCATATCCCTTTCGATTTTTAGTCTTGTGAATGTTCCCTTTTTATTTTGAATAAAAACGAATATTCCTAGAGAACAGTAAGCAATTTTAAGTTACTCGTTTGCACAGATTCTGCCTCGTCTCTGAGAAGAGAGACTCAAATTCCTTGAGGAGGAGAGGTCCAATGATGATGCCATTTTCTACGACAGTTGTGAAAACATAACACTGAGGAAAGTGGTCAGTGAGGGCCTTACTATTATCATTACCTAATGGTGAGACTCTAAGGATAACAGAGAACGGCATTGGTGCACTCCTTATGATTACCCTTAAGTTGAGCATTGGAAGTAGAGTGCATCTTGCTTGAAGACGTTTCTATCTCCTGCCTTTGATTTTGTTGTTGGTCACATCATTTGCACTAGTTGCCCAATGAATTTCCAATTCTAAGCAATAAATATAACACCAAGGTCTTGTGTGGTGTGCATATATTTGTCATATTCCTGGGTTCATTGACCACCATGTTTAATTCAGTCTTGCGTGGTAGGACAATGTCCGTGTGTAAGTGACTTCTGTCTGTATTAAGTGTGTCACATTGTAAATGCTGTTTTATTTGCATTGTTATGTAGTAGCTTCAGGGATGGTTCCAACTGTATTTTTCTTTGTTTAATCAATTGTAAAATGGGAGCTGTGCTATGCCCTCTTTCATGTGATCCTAGTTGCCCGTCCTGCTGTCATGAAGTCAGAGTTCTGCGGAGTGCATGACATCACGTGTGTATGTATGTTTTCAACCAATATCAGCTGAATACATCTGATGAGACTAGTATGAGGTAGGTATTAATTTGGTTCCAGGGGAAGTGGTAGACTATGTGTTTACTGGAGAACTACCATCTGACATTCTGCTTCGGTCATAGTCCTAAGGTACCTCAAAAGTGTAGACATTCAAACATCTTGATAGTTTTTATAGATCATTTCGTCAAAATATCCAAGGAAAGAGTTTTCCTCATTTGTAAATTCATCATAGTATAGATAATCACTTGGGATAATCAGGCTGGTATCCATACCAGTACCAGAATATGTCAGCAACAAGGTTTTGTCAGAGTTGTCGCAGAGATAGTGCTGACAATAATGGAAAAGATGTGCCTGATTCATTCCAAAATTATGTCTTCTTAGGTCACAAAATCTATCTATGTAAATGCGGTGTACAGTATAGTACACCGAGTGGCAGATGTTTCAGGCATGAAGGGAGACTACTACAAGGGAGCTAGGACACCGCAGGCTTAAGGCCATCAAAGTATACATGGTTTATAACCAAAGCAATCCCAGAATGCATAAGAAGAGCTTTGTGAGAATTGAAACTATGCTGAATATTGCCAGAAAAGAACTACAAATTCCATAATTCATGTAGGACATTGTCCCATTCCAAACGTGAGTTGGTTTTGGAACCAATTCCCAAGAGATCTCAGCAGATTGCAAATAAGTGTCCTGGTCAATGAAACGTGTTCTAAAGATACATTTTGGACCGGTACAACAATGACAAATGACAAACGTTTTACGTTGGTACAAGAGCATCAGCAGCACCCCCAGACCCAGGACACTGGATGTCATAGAGGAACCTCTGAAAGGAATCTCTACCCCCATAGGACACAGAGACCGGAGTCACCACACGCTTGCAATTAAATATCATTCAATCAATCAATCAGGACACTTGTAAAGCGCACTACATACCTGTGAGGGTCTCAAGGCGCTGCAGGGGGGTTGGGGGGGATGCTGCTACTGATCGAAGAGCCAGGTCTTGAGTAGCCTCCTGAATGCCAGTAGGTCTTGGGTCTGCCGTAGGTTAGTGGAGAGGTTATTCCAGGTCTTGGCAGTGAGGTGGCAGAAGGATCTGCCTCCGGCTGTCGTTCTTTGGATGCGGGGACAGCGGCGAGGTTGGCAGAGTGGAGCTAGCGGGTGGGGGTGTAGTAGCTGAGTCATCTGTTGAGGTACACTGGGCCGGTGTCGTGGAGGGCTTTGTGTGCGTGGATGAGGAGCTTGAAGGTTATCCTCTTGTTGACGGGGAGCCAGTGTAGGTTTCTCAGGTGGGGAGGGATTTCGCTGCGGCGGGGATGGCAAGGATCCGACATGCCAAGGCGTTTTGGATGCGTTGCAGCCGTCTTATGAGTTTGGCCGATGTTCCTGCGTAGAGGGCGTTACCGTAGTCCAGCCTGCTGGTGACGAGGGCCTGGGTGACTGTTCTTCTTGTTTCAGTGGGGATCCATTTGAAGATCCTGCGTAGCATTCGGAGGGTGTTGAAGCAGGAGGAGGAGATGATGTTGACCTGCTTAGTTCTGGTGAGGGTGGAGTCGAAGATGACCTCCAGGTTATGTGAGTGGTCTGTGGGAGTCGGAGCGGTTCCCAGTGCGATCGGCCACCAGGAGTCGTCCCAGGCCGAAGGGGTGGACACAAGGATGAGGACCTTTGTCTTGTCTGAGTTCAGCTTCAGTCGGCTGATCCTCATCCAGTTGGCAACGGCCTTCATTCCTTCGTGGAGGTTGGTTTTGGCTGTGTCAGGGTCTTTGGTGAGGGAGATGATCAGCTGGGTGTCGTCAGTGTAGGAGGTGATGTTGAAGTCGTGTTGACGGGCGATGTGGGTGAGGGGTGCCATGTAGATGTTGAACAGCGTCGCGCTGGTGGACGAGCCCTGGGGTATGCCACAGATGATCTCAGTGGCATTGGAGTGGAAGGGGGGAGACGGACGCGCTGGGTTCTGCCAGAGAGGAAGGATGTGGTCCAGTCGCTTCCCTTGGATTACTGTGTTGTAGGCGGCTGACAGGTCCAGGGGTATGAGGGCTGCGATTTCTCCATTGTCTAGCAGGGTCCTGGTGTCATCTGTGGCGGCGATGAGGGTGGTTTTGGTGCTGTGGTTGCTTCAGAAACTGGACTGGGATGGGTCTAGGATGTTGTTGTCTTTGAGGCAGCGGGTCAACTGTTTGTTGACTATTTTCTCGGTGACCTTAGCCGGAAATGGGAGCAGGAAGATGGGCTGGAGGTTCTTGAGGTCCTTGGGGTCTGCCTTTGGTTTCTTGAGTAAGGCATTGATCTCAGCATGTTTCCAGCTTTCCGGGAAGGTTGCTGTCTTGAAGGAGATGTTGATGGCCTTGCTGAGATGGGTGTGATGGATGCGCTGGCTTTGTTGAAGATGTGGTGGGGGCATGGGTCTAGCGGTGAGCCAGAGTGGATGGTCTTCATGATATCGCTGGTGTCCTTGCCGTAGACGCTTGTCCAGGAGAGTAGATGGTTAGTGCGTGTGGTGGTGGTGGGGGTGGTGGTCGTCGGGGCGGTCTTGGCGTTGAAGCTGTCATGGATGTCGGTGATCTTGCGGTGGAAGAAGGTAGCCAGAGAGTCGCATAGGTCTTGCGACGGCGGGATGTCATTGGCGTTGGAGCTGGGGTTGGAGCGTTCCTTCACGATGTTGAAGAGCTCCTTGCTATTTTGTGCGTTGCTGTCTAGGCGGTCCTTGAATGAGGCCCTCTTGGTGGCTCTAAAGAGTTGGTGATGTCTGCGGGTGGCGTGCTTGTGGGCATTGTAGCTGTCCAGTGATCGTTTGCGGAGCCAGTCTTCTCCAGTTTTCGGCATGTTCTTTTGGAGGCCTGGAGGTCTTCGGTGAGACCAAATGATAGTAGCAAATAAAGAGAGCTAGTATTGAAAGAGCTGGATTGTTTGATCAGTGTTTGATAGAGGCTGGTACTCCCCACGGGCTGGTAACTGGGGTATTTGGGTATTAAAGTGTTTTTGACCATAATATCATTTTAGTGCATCATTGCAGACCAGTCCCTCTGCTCATTTTTGCTTTGTTATCTATTTAAATCAGTTAAGCAGCTTCTGCGGTTTAAAAAATTGTGTTTACTTGTTTGGTTTAATTTCTTTTCAGACTGTATTTTTTTCTCAGTTCCTGCCCATAGGAGTAGTTTCACAGGCGGCAGGGGAGAGGCTGAGCTATGGTTTGGGATTTCTTTGCCTGGTCTTGTTTCTGTTTACTTATCTGCAGCAGTGGCATAATACCAAATGATGAGCCCCCAAGGCAGACGGTGATGCGGGGCCCGAAGTCTCCCAAATCTCCCAAATCTTCATTGACCTTGGACTGAATGAGGCTCCCTGATGTTATTAGGGCCATTGAAGGGTTGTGCACCACCCGCCCCCAATTGTGCATGGACTGCAGGTGCCAGTGTCACTCCCCTGATCTGCACACCTCTCTACCATCTTCAGGAGGTGGAGTCGACTGAGTCAGCAGCATGGCACTTCATTAATGGGACTGACAGGGAAGCTTGGCTGGGGGCACACAGGACCTGCCACTATGCTAGCACATGTAGCAATATGCTGCTGTGAACTAAACCCCAAGCATAACTGGGTAGGTACTTGACTGCTGTACAGCAGGAAGGAACAGCTATGATTAAACAAGTTGTTTTTGATGAAACCTGCATGAACATTTGCCACTGAGTTTATTGGCCCATTTAAGTGATTTGAGTTGTATACTAATCAATGTGCATTCCTTTCCAAAACATAAAATTGAGAAGGCTGATTTTAATAGCTGAATATTTTACTTTTTACACAGACCTGGACTCAAAAGGCGTCAAGACAGGATTGAGGGCCAGATGTAGGAAGCGTAATTCCGGTCGGTAACGGCCGAAATTACCTAATTTCGGCCGTTACCGACCGGAATTAGGCTTTTCATATGTAGGTAGCTTCATTTCAGATTCGGTAATATACCGAATCGGCATTTAAGAATTCGGTAAATTACGGATTCTTAAAAATACCGAATCGGTGAATTACCGAATCTGAAATGTAGGGAGCACTCAAATGAGTGCTTTTCCCATTTTAGGATTCGTTATTTACCACCAACTAGAAGTTGGTGGTAAATAATGAAAACCTTAGAAAAAGCATTTTTTTTGCTTTTCCAACAGTGCCATGTTGCAGACATACATGCCCTTAGGGCATGTATGTCTGCAACATGTGCACCCATACACATTTGAGGGGTGCAACAGGGTGTCAAAGTGACACCCTGCCACCCTTCAATTTCCCCCCATTTACCGAATCGGTATTTACCGATTCGGTAATTGACAATCATACCTATGGGCCACCAAGCCCATAGGAATGAATGGCAATTACCGAATCGGTAAATACCGATTCGGTAATTACCAAAACTTACCGATTCGGTAATTATTTAAAAGAAATTACCTACATCCCATTTGCCTCTTCTTAAATACCGAATCGGTATGATTCGGTGTTTAAGAATCGGTAATCTGGGATTACCTACATCGGGCCCTTAGTCATGAGTTCAGGACTGCGTTAAACAATTGTACATGTGTGCAACCTTTTTAGGAAAGGAGGAGGTCTTGGCATTACTTTAAAGGAAACCCTATTTTTAGTTTGTCTTAAGCTCATCATATTCATCATGCCATACCACTAGCCTTTAAAGTAATTTTGTCACCATTAACTACACTGGCAGAAGCGCTAGTGTATCAGCCTACAGCTATGTCTTTTAATTGTGACCTTACACACAAAAAGCATATTTCTCCCCTGTTATTTGTTTATTTATTTTGTTTGTTTATTAGCTTATAGAGCGGGTGATTACACAATGGTGACCTGGCTCTAAGAGTAAAGCATCTCTACACTGCAGGTTATTGAAATAGGTAACTCTTTGAGGTTTTCAGAATCTTTGAAGGTTGGGTTCTGAACATACCTCATTGGTGAGATGGTTCCATGGCTGAGCTGTTACCACAGAAAGACTCATTCATCAACTCTTGACCTGGACTATTTGGGCAAAGCTGCAAGAATGGAAGAGGCAGAATGTAGCAAGCTGGCGGGGAAGTATCTCTTTGTACATGGAGTAAATGTAGTCAGTGTGGTGTGCAGGATAGAAAGCCTTACGGCTGAAGAAGAGGGATTTAAACCAGCTTCTCTTCTGTAGTTGAAGCCACTGAGGTTTTTTAAGATGAGTGGCGATGTTGTGAAATTTAAAAATGCCTAATACTCGTCTGGCTGTGGCGTACGAATTAACTGCAATCTGTGGGGCTTATTTACAAGCTGTTGCGCCGCCAGTGCGTCACATTTTATATCATAAAAACGGATGCACCAGCGGCCCAAGGGGTTTGTAATTAAGCCCCTGTGTTTCAAATAAGTTGGAAGGCCGATATACAGCTCATTACAGTAATCCGGTCTGCTATAAATTCATGATTGCAATAATAACTGCCTAGATGATTATGAAATAAAAGGTAAATCTTTTTTAGTACCTTCTTTATCAGAAATCAGGTGGTCATGATTTTCCTGACATGAGGCTCAAAAGACATGTTGCATCAAATATGATTCTCAACTTACGAACACTGGCTGCCACATTGGGACTGGTCCCTAGTGACTGAGGCCATCAAGAGGGAGACCAGCAGGAGGGGCTGCCAAACACTGACACTTCAGTTTTGTCAGAATTCAAATGGAGGGAATTGGTGTTGATCCAGCTAGCTACCTCCAGTGGACAGCATTTGAATTGGTCTTGTAGGGGGCTGAGATTCTCTTACATCCATATGATGATCTAAATATCATTGCATAGCAAAAGAAGTGAAAACCGAAAGAGGTAATCAATACGGCCAGTGAAGCAAAATAAATGTTAAAAAGTGTTGGAACCCCACAGCCTAAGTCTTTAAAATCGGAGTGGAATGGTGCCAATCAGACTGCATGTGTATTGTTAACTCCTTGAAAGAATCTCCTTTTACCCCCCCAAAAGAAACCTTCGATCTGCTGACCTGGCCTTGGCTAAAAAACCCTCAACATCACAGCCAAGACCTGAAACTCTCTCTCTCTCTCTCTCTCTCTCTCCCTCTCTCTCTCTCAGCATCAGACGATGCCCTACACTGCAAGTCCACGACTAGGAGACTCCCGTACCTTGTAATAAGTGTGACTACTGGACGGGGTTCCCACTCTGTCCCCGAGTTAGGATCATCATTGATGAAACTCGGGTACGACAATGTGTTTCTACCAAAAGGGCAAGTATAGCCAAGCTTAAGTGCCCGACCAAATAGTGACAAGACTAGGAGGGTAAGTATCTTGAACCTTTTGTAGGGATCCATATCCTGAAGAATGCCTACGACCCCTACGTTGATACGGGAGATAGGGTAATGGGATTGTAACTTTCCCATATAGCCTCAATTTAAATCTCTTTTTTTTTCCTGCCAAGTGGGATCCATAATAAAGTTGGTGGATACCCACTTAGACTGTCTTAAAACTGCGTGAGGGATACCTATTCTAAGATTTCTTTCTTTTCATTAAATCCTTTTTTCTTAGCGCTCCTCTCTGGATGTTGGTCTGCACCTGGGAGTCATAGCAGCCCTATGATTAAGTATGCCACTCATTGAGTGGGTGAAGGCAGTATTTAAACACCCCATTGGGATTCCCCAAAGGGGTAATGATTCTTCACCTCTTGTCTATCTCTTAAACTTAGGGATTCTGGTGTTTTCCTATCCTTTCAAGGCAAGTCCTTCTCGTGTAGCGAGTAGCATACTTGTTGGGAGAACAAGGGAAGGCTCAATCTCTCTCTTCCCTTCATTCTTTTGTGGATCTAGAACTTATTACATGTCATAACCCAATGTTATCCCATGAGACAGGTAGGCCTCACTATAGTGAAAAATGAATTTAGGAAGCTTTCCCGACCAGGACATATAAAACTTAAAAGTACATGTTCAACTTAGGGTGACCTATATGCAGTAAAAGGGGAGTTTAAGTTTAAGACTTGGCATAGGAGTTGTATAGCTAAGTAGAATTGTCAATTTAAAACTGCATTCAAGCTGCACTGGCAGGCCTGGGTCATGTTTTAGGGTGCTACTTAAGTGGTTGCCAGGCCCACTAGTAGCATTTAAGTTACAGGTCCTGGGTATATGGTATATGTTAGACCTGTCATCCATAGGGTGCTCTGCACCCCAACTTTTTACCTGCGCAGCTCCACTTTTTGCTGTATTTTTTTGTTGGACTTAGAACTCTGAGCACTTTACCAGTGCTAAAGTGCATGTGCTTCACCCCTAACCTTGGTGACATTCGGGTGTACCTGGTTGACATATTCAGTTTACTGATAAGTCCCTTATAAAGTGGTATACCCTATACCGAGGTCCGGAAATCTTAATGCTATTAGTGGCCCTGCAGCACAGGTTGTACCTCCCACACAAGTAGCCTTTCAAACTTGTCTCAGGTCTGCCATTTCATAGCATAGGTGTGCAGTTTGCCACTTTTGATCACGATCTCTCCTGAATATGCACTGTATCCATTCTTCAGTAGTGTATCCTACCAGCAAAGAAGCATGAGTGGGGACTTGGGGGGAATCTATCATAATCCCGATCTATAAAAAGGGGGACGGGGGATGTCAAAAATGACCGTCCTAATTTCTTGTTGGATTCCTCCGTTAAAATCATGAGCAGGATACTGCTGGTACTGTTGGAAGAATGGGCTGAGGAGAAAGGGATGATGGCCAGCACTCAATATGGCTTTAGGAAAGGGCGAGGAACACTAGACCAGTGTTTAAACTTTGCTTATTGGGAAGTATACCCAGGCTAAACAGGGCTCTCTCTACCTCTGCTTCGCAGATTTAAGCAGCGCCTTCAACTTGGTGGATCATTCCATTCTTTGGGCGAAGCTGCTTGAACTTGGGGCCCCGGAAGGTATTATTTTCTTTTTAGCTCGGCTATACGATAACCTTCAAACTAGTGTCCGTTACGGCGTAAATAGGGAATGCACTCTTAAATTTAAGGTCAGGAGTGGTATAAGACAAGGTTGTGTCCTTGCACCCTTGCTTTTTACTACTAATGAGGTAGATTTAGTTTTAAAAACAGTTGGTACCGATGCTCCACAGGTTAATGGCCTAGACGTGCCGGTATTGTAATATACGGACGATGCCGTGTTATTGTCTAGAACTCCCATCGGCCTTCAACGTTTGATTGACAGGTTCTCCGTTTTTATCAGGGATAGGAAACCTCTTATAAATAAAACCAAAACGTATACTATGATCTACGGGGTGGCATCTGGAGATCCCATAGCTTTTTTATTGATGGACAGAGAGTGCTCCAAGTTGACAAATTTTGTTACTTGGGAGTCACCTTTGCTAGAGACCGAACTTGGGCACATGAATTTACCAATGTACGGGCCAAAATGGCCAAAAGTTCCCATGGGGTTTTTAGATTCGCGGCCAAGATAAGCGATAGACGCATCAAGGATATGTTGCAGATGTATCAATCACGATGTATATCAATTGCCTTATATGGGGCCGGGGTCTGGGGATATTGTCCTAATGGTTGCCTTCAAATTGAGGAAAATGTTTTCCTCAAAAAAATCTTGTGTCTACCAAAATCCGCCCCCAATGATTTAATCCATAGAGAATTAGGGATCAATTATTTGTCAGACTTGAGATCCCTGAGACCGTTAATGTTATGGCGCACGATCTGGCAAAAGGAGGAGACAGCAATGAACAGATCTGTAATTAATGACTGCCTCTCTCTGGATAACCATTCCAAGATCCCCTGGTTAAAATATATAATAGATAGTTTCCAGGAAATTTTTGATATAAATATCTTGGCCGACCCACATGCTGCCGTAGCAATGTCAAAACATGAGATGAAGTGCATATTCATGAATTATAATGCAGAAAGGCGGGTGAGCGGCAATGGTTTAAAGTCAACCTGTATGTTTTATAATAAATTTTTGGGTAATGAGGGATTTCAATTACATTTAAGTCAGGTGACCAGACCCTCGCATAGATTTGTTCTTACGAGGTTGAGGCTTGGGTTAGTACATCATCTGGTGGCCTTCCCGTCTCCGAAAAAACATCCGGAGGGCCCATGTCGCTGTGACGGCCAATCTAAACAATGCACTCTGTACTTTCTTTTGCTATGTAACCTTCATAGGAACTACCGCATTGTTTATCTAAAACCCATCTTTGTAAAATATGGAGTCCGTACTGTTAACGAGGCTATGAATTTGCTTTTTAATATGCATAACCTGGATGTATGCTTTTTTACTGCTAACTTTTTATACAAATCAATTCATGCTAGGAAAAGTATGATGTTTTAAAATGTTGTATGTTAACTGAATTAATTACCCCTGTATCTTTTGCCTGTTTATGTTTCCATGTTATCCTGTGCTTTTATGGTCATTTTTGATATGTACCGAATAAAGCTTCATGAAATGAAATGAAAAAATTAGTGACACCAGAACAGAAACCACAGCCAATAAGTCTCACGTTTGACCTTGCCAATGCTTGTTGCTGATGCTGAACAGCATTGTCAAAAAAATGTTATTGCCAATCCTGAACAGCTTCAACAAAAACAAAATTAAATCCAAAATAGTTGGACGCATTGTGATGCACATGTATTTTTTTTTTACTTTGAATGTATTATTTCTACAAGGAGAATTCCCATATTGGAGTATTAATTAAAACGTGCATAAAAGCCCATTATAAAGAAAGAAATAGACCTGACGAAGTTGATGAGTGCTGCCATAGTTCTGTAACTACAGATTTACATAAAAAAGAGAAAACCCTACAGGCCTATACTTCCATATTACTAAATGTTTTGATGGTTGTGAAGTGCTGACATGGAACAATTTACGCCGCCGAACCTCAGGGTTGTCGGCCTTGAGGCTGTGTTCATCTACTAATGCTTATACAGTTAACGACATACGCGGATGGCCCTGACGGGTTGTAAGCTGAATGCTGTGTACCTTGCACTTTGAAGAATAAAGGTCTTAAAAATAAAAAATAAAAAAAGAAAGAAAGAAAGAAAGAAATAGACTGGGAGCAAATTGCATATGTCAGGTCCTCTGGAAAAACATAAAATGTAATGGGGAGTGGAGGGGCGGGAAAGCAACAGCGGAATGGGGAGTTCAATTCAATGCTGCAGAGTAGTGGGGAACAACAATGAACGGGGGTGACTGAAAGGCTGAGTGTCAGCAGCATGCAGAGCATGGGGGTAAGGATGTAAGTGGTGAGTAGCACAGAGAACAACAGAGAAAGAAAAGATGTACACTCCTGTGGAGTGTTGAAAGGAAAAAACAATCAGGTCTCAATACTAAGCGGCAGATCTATTCGTTTTGTCAATGCTAGTCTGCATTGGGGTTAGCTAATGCCAAAATGGGTATCAGGGCATCATGACAGATAAACACATGGAAATGCATGGGCGACCAGCTTGGTATGGGTTTTCTATTATAGAAATCTATTTCAATAAGGCTGCCAATGTACCCCCTATGAATATTCATGAAGCCGTGCCAAGTTGAGCGATGATGCGTATGCGAAGACCTTTTAAATCTAATTTCAAAAGGGATGATAGTAAACTTAGAGCACTAAATTATAAGTTTAAACAAATTTCATAGGACTGGTAAAGTAGCAAAGAGGTGGCGTATAGCAATCTGCGGCTACCAGGCCTTTGTACAAAAAAGGAGAGAATAAATAAAGTAAAAACATTTTTTGAAAAATTATCAATACAATGATAAAGATAAAACATGGGAGTAGTACAGGGATTAACAAATGAGTGGGGGATAGAGAGGGAACAAAAGACAGCATACACAAGGGAACATTAGAATAAGTGAGCAATAGGAGAGAGCGTAAAAAGGGGGAGCAGCAATAGTACAAAATAGAGGGAGCGCAGCGGCGGAGGTACATGAAAAGCGGAATGGGAGAGCAAAGTAGAGGGGAAAAATAAGGCAAAAAGAGAGCACTTCAGGGCAAGGATGTATGGAGGATCAACAAAACACATGCACTTCGATGGTGTTCTCAAAGGAAAATTAAATTTCCCTTTCTCAGCAGTGGAAGGATAAAACTCATACAATCAAAATACTGTGAGACAGTAAAGATCCTGGGAAGAACAAACAAAAGAATTGGGAGGAAGGCAATCAAATTAAGAGCCGAGACCTGGTAAAGACAACAAAGCCATCCATTCATGAGCAGGGGATGGACTCAAGCCCCAGTTTACATATGTGCAGGAAACAGAAAACTAAAGTCAAGACCTAAAAATGAGGTCCTTGGTGTAAAATAAAGATGGATACAAGTCATCTAATCAATGGGATGGTGAGGAACCTAGGCTTCAGGGGAGGGAAAAACACAAAAAGAGGAAGGAAAGTCTTTAAATACAAAGCAATAAAATGAGATTGATACTAAAGCCAGCTAACAATAAGCAAAGGGCTGACTCAAAGCCCACTCTAAGTATTGATGTTGTACATACCCGTTTCCTAAAAGATCTAAATGCAACTGCGGATGTTGGGAAACTATAGGCATATATCTCAGCTTCCATTGGCAATTAAAGAGCTAGAATTTTCTGTTCTCTAAACTAATCAAAGAAAATGGCCATTTGGGTCATGCTTGGTCTGGCTTTAGCCACTTCACAGCACAGTGTCAGCCTTGACTTCCATCCTTGATGGCCTATGGAGGACAGTAGGGAAAGGTATCAGACGCTTGGATACGGACAGTAGGAAAAGGGATATCAGCTGTTTGGATACAGCATTGCACAAAATATTGTTAGTGTGACTACATGAGATAGGTTTCTGAGTTCATGCCTAGGCCGGACTTTGGCAAAATAGCTTTAAACAACTTGAGCATCACATCTGAAACCTACAAATTCTCCTCCTTCAAATTGTTAGGCTATAGGATTCTAAAGCTATCGCCACTGAGCCCTATCTTTTTAAATAAACATGTAACCCCATTAGTCCAATTTACTTGGTCATTGGCCATGACCTGATGACATGCACAAACAACTACCAAATTTCCATCTTATAATTTTAGGACACACATAAAGGTTTTAGAAAATATGTTTTATGATAGTTGCGAGTTCGATAAGTATCCATGCAGTTGTGAGTCTTCTCAATTGTCCACAGAGATTTCAAGCCTGCCACTGGTTCAGAATGCAGCTGCATGCTTACTATTGTGCCTCCAGCATCAGACTCATATCACCCCGCGTCGTAGCTTCTTACAATGGAACCCAACAGCGAGGACCTCAGTTTTCAAGCGTCTCTGTTCTTTGTGCTTTGGTCAAAAAGGTCCTTTTTCTATGCGTATTAAATTCCATATTTACTAACTTTCTAAGCCTTTATGTTCATCTATCTGCCATCTTGTTATCATTACACAATTCTACATATCTATAGAAGGAAGCCACTCTTTTTTAGGTGAAGTGTGAACCTAGACCTTTTGATTTTACTAAAATCATATGTATAATATACTTATAGGGGCTTTCAGCCAACCAGCTTCATGAATTGGTGTGTTATTGTGTCATTAACATTTTTTTCTGCCCCCTGCAGCACATAGCATGGGGCAGTGGGTCAGCCCACTTCAGCCATTGTCTGATTTTACTGTGAGTGATAGCATGGTGCCCTTTTACAAGGAGGACAGTTCAGCAACAACGTTTATGGCATTACAATGCAGTAAAATATGGGTCTTAGTTTAGGCCCTATCATGAGGATTTTGCACAGGGCAAAAAGTGGCTGGTAAATTGCAGGTTGTTCCATGGGTCTACATACCACCTACCAACATCTCAGACACTGTTGCACTGGCTCCCGGCAGTGTCCAGGGAACCCTTCATTTCCCACAGCTTCTAATGATATTTTAAAAATAGTCGAAGGACAGTGGCAGATCTTGGGTTGTCCAAAACCACATATGCTGGAAACCCCTAAATCAGTGCCTGACGGCTGAGCCCAACATCCTGAATTTCAGGAAACTCCATAATCAGCTGCTATGATGGGCTTTTGACTGAAGCCCTTGCCCAAGTTATTGACTCAACTGGACTCTAAGTATCCTTGAAGCTCATGTTCTATATGTTCAGCCATTAGTTGAGCACTCTAAAGAAGTCATAAACTGAGGAGCATCACTGAAGAAAACACCAAAATAAAAAATAATTGATCACACTAACGGCTGGCAACACCCTTGGAAAAGAGGTGTGAGCAGGATCGATCATGCTAAGGCTGAGGACTAATAATGATTACGTTTAAGATACTCTGAAATTTTGATTTTGCTGCATTCATAGAAAACTCATTAGGGTGTTCCCATTTGGATTCCACTCAGATCAGAAAACCAAAATGGCACTGCCTAAGAACTGACTCACAGAACAGTTCTAGCCCTTCTTGGTGTCTCCAGTGCCTCAGCCACTCTGGACCATATGCTATTTTGGAAGAAACTGAGTGGCATATTTACAAGGAAATAGCAGAGCGTGGCACTGCTGCACATTTCGCAGCGCTGCACTCTGCCATTTCCAAAAAAGAAGGATGCTCAGTCCTGTGTTTTCCCTAGCGCTGGGGCTAAAAATAGCTTGCTAGCACCAACACAGACACCCTTGTGCCATATTGCTTAACGCCTTAACCGCGGCGGTTTTTCCGCCATGGTGCGGGCGTTCTAAAGGGTGGGCGGGGCTGCGTCGGCCGTTGGCCGACGGCAGCACTAGGGAGGTAGTGCTCGCGTCGGCCAACGGCTGACGGCAGCACGGAACGGGTTAAAGTCCCTTGGTAAATATGGAGCAGTGCATTGCACCATCAGAACACCGGTAAAAGTGACGTTTCAGTGGCGTAATCCCCATGTAAATATGCCCCTGATATCTTTGACCATCACCGAACCACAAACTTTCAACTCCTGTAAGAAATGATCCAATATTAAATGTTTATACACTTCACTCCTTCTTCAAAACCACAAAGTGTGGTGCACACGCTTCCGAATGTTCCAAACCAGCAGAACATATTTGTGAAAATACCTCAGCCTTTGCCTGCAAGTGTCCCACAAATTACACATTGTAATTCGGCGCCACTGTTTTACTCAGTGGAATCCTGAACATTTCAGACACAACGCTCCCAAGTCGTTGCAGTGGAAGAACAGTGCAGGCTTTTTATTATTTTTAACTTCATAATGGATAGGTCTTCGTCCAATACGCTGATGGAATATGATTTGAAGTAAATCTGCAAAGCAATCCATTTAAATCAAGTGACCGCTTCTGCAGTTTTTATAAGTGATTTATATGACGGGTGTGATATAGGTCTCTCATTCAGTCCAAGTGATATCAATACTGAAATATTTGGGTGAGTTTGCAGCGGAATAGTAAATGCTCAGGTTTAAACTTCATCTGTCCTTCCTACGGCTCCACCACTGGTAATTGAAGTTAATGCTATTGTGAAAAGTATATTCGTCTCTGAAAAACACAGTTGATGTGTAAAGCTGAACACCCGTTCTTTACTTAATTCATGAATGTTTGTTAGTTTCAGACAAGTGATACCATTGAACAAATCTGGGAGTTATCGTTTTTGATACGTTTTACTGGATCACATTGTTGCTACCTGATGACAACAAGCATTGACAAAGTCAATAGTTTGTATGACAATGTTGAGGTTGATAATTTTGCCTTACAAGTATATTACATCCACTACATTACTACACTTATCTCCACCTCTACTTACCTTGCGATGCAGTGAACGTGATACTTATGCCATGTAATATATTGTATGCAATATACTGTGGGTATACCTAGAAGATGTGTTTTTGAGAGGTGCATTGCTTTTAATAAAGAGGTTTTTTTTGCATGTTTCTGTGTGGAAGAAAAGCCATGAATTTAGCTACATATTATTTTTACAGTAAAGTAAAACTAATAAACACTGAAGGCGACTAGTGAATAGCACTGTATCTTCATTGAAAGCTAACACCTACAAACAGCAAGCACTTTTTAATCAAAAAAGCCATGAATAAGAAATTAAACTGCCAAGAACGTGAAAACATGTTAGAACATACACTAGATCCCAAATGCAAGTTAAGTGTCATGTATCCAGCGCTTAATTAAGGGGCTCTTGATGACAAAAACGTAATGGGTACACTAATGGGGCAATTTAACCATTTACAAAATGCCACAGCACTGGTGGTGAGCCCATCTAAGCAATGACGAACTATCCATAATACATGAAGGTCACTGGTAGAAGTGGCTGACCTAAAGCCCCCCTCTCTCCCTCTGTCTCTCCCTGTCTCTCTCTCTCGTTCTCTCTCACTCTCGCTCTGTTGTTCTTATATTATTATTATTATTATTCTGAGTTTTGTATAGCGCCTGGTTACCATTAGGCATCCCAGCGCTCACCAGAGAATGAAACTACCAGAATAGTGCGGAAGTTAAGCAGAGAACAAAAAAGTTTTTAAAAGTTTGCGGAACTGAAGAAGGCTAGCTTCCGAACGTAGATGTAGGGGAAGAGAGTTCCACAGGGTGGCCACGTTTATAGAAAACCTTCTGCCACCAGTTCTTGCCTTCTTCACCCTCCCTACCTGCAGAAGATGTTGATGGTCGGATCGGAGAGAGCGAGGGGCCTTATAAGGCTGAACCATCTCCCCCAGAATAGGTGGACCTACCCCCTGCAGGACTTTATGAGCGATACAGAGTGACTTAAACTTCACCCTGTCCCTCACAGGGAGCCAATGCAGCGCCTTCAGCGCGGGGCGAGCAGACTGATGCCTGGGGAGACCTGTCAAGAGCCTGGCGGCCGCATTCTGCACTTGCTGTAGTTTGTTCAGGGTGGCTTCTGGGGCACCCAGGAACAGCGCGTTGCTGAAATCCAGCCGCGAGATGATAAGCCCCTGGATGAGAAGTCTCCTAGTGGCCGCTGGAAGCAGAGGTAGAATCTTCCGAGCTGAGCGGAGCAGGCCAAAACACACGCCAGCAGTCTTTTTAGCATGGGTTTTAAACGAAAGGTCCTGCTCAAGCCACACCCCCAGGCTCTTAATCTCCGGCTTGGGAGTGGGTGCTGGTCCAAGGCAATCAGGCCAGCTGCTGGGGGACAGAGATGGAAAAGAGTTCCCCAGCAGCATCAGCTCAGTCTTGGAGCCGTTGAGCTTTAGTGCTGAGCTGCACATCCATGTATAGATCTTCTCCAAACACGAGTGCAGCCGGTCAGGATGGTGAGCCGACTGGGAAAGGCCTACCACCAGCTGAGTATCATCAGCATAACTGATGATTTTAATACCCAGCGGCAGTACCACACTCTCCAGGGGGGCCATGTAGACGTTGAATAAAGTAGGGCTCAATGAAGAGCCCTTTGGCACACCACACTGGAGAGGGATTGAAGATGATTTTTCATGGCCTTCCCACACCTCGAATGTACGTCCTTCCAAGAAGGAAGCAAACCACTCGAGGGCCAGACCAGTGACCCCCACCCCCGCCAGCCGTTGGAGAAGCACCTGATGGTCCACGGTGTCGAAAGCAGCACTGAGGTCCAGGAGGATCACTGCCACTGATCCCCCCGAATCCAAAATGCTCCTAGCATTCTCCACGACCGCCAGCAGGGCGGTGTCGGTCCCCTGACCAGGGCGAAAACCCGTTTGGGAGTCGCCTAAGAGGGAGTTGGCCTCCAAGAAGTCCGACAAGCGGCAATTCACCACCTTCTCCGCCACCTTACTAAGGCCCGGCAGCAGGGAGATAGGCCTAAAGTTGGCGAGGTCGGCGGGGTCCAAATTAGGCTTCTTTAAAAGAGCCTTAACCACCGCCCCTTTCCAACTAGGGGGTACTACCCCTTGAGTGAGGGACAAGTTTATAAGGTCCGTCACTGGGCCGCCGATAGTAGAGGCCACCTGTTTTAGGTATTTAATAGGTGCCGGGTCTTTCGGGGAGCCACTCTTCATGGTTCTCAAAACCGAAAGAACTTCCTCCATAGTGACGGGGCCAAAAGAGGCCAGCTCTACTGATCTCATCCTAAACTGAGAGCTGGAATTGTCACCCAGGGAAGAAACCTCAGCTTGCCGGGGAAGGGAAGCAAATATATTGTCGATTTTTGTTTTAAAAAAGGAAGCCAATTCTGTGCATTTTTTGCGTGGGTCCTCGTGGATGATCTGAGGTTCGGGGGTATTCAGTAGTTCCTTAATAACCCTGAATGACTCTTTAGAAGAGTTGGCCGCAGAGCCAATTCTCTCCTCGAAGAATCCAGATTTTGCCTCCCGAATGGCAGATTTATATCTACTCAGAGCCACCCGATATTCTTTCTGACTCGTTTCATTCCAGTCTTTCCTCCAGGACCGCTCTAACCTCTTGCAACCCTTCCTCATTGTTCTCAATTCAGACGTATACCAGGGCGCCGAACCCACTCTCTTCCCCTTCATAAGTTGTTTCTTTTTGGGTAGGAGGATATCTAACGAATCCGTAAGCCAGATGTGTAAATTCGCTTCCTCGACTAGCAGGTTAGATCCAGGAGGGGGCCGCGTTGCCTCCAGGTGTACCGCCCAGGTATCGACCGGGAGCCTCGACCAAGCTCTTTCCAAGGTGTGAGATAACCTGGAGGGAGTGCTCTGACCATATCAGGGCCCGAGCTGGGGGAGAGCCAGGTCTCAGTGAGAAACAACACATCAAGCTTGTGGTCCAGAATGAGCGAGTTGATCTCAATAGCGTGACTCGGCAGCGACCTGCAATTCAGGAGCGCCATGGAAAGAGCGGACTTCACGACAAGAGACTTAAGACCGGTAGTACAGGCTCTGCACGATAGAAATGGAATTGTTCCCTCCTGTGCAAAACAACAGATGGTAGGGTGGGACGGGCGACAAGAAATGAGGGCCTCCCTCCCGTATCGGAGCCTATTAGTAGGTGGCGCCGAAAAAACGGGCATAATAGCCGGCCCTAGGCCCGTCAGGGCCCGGACGGGCACAGACGGGCTGAACTCTGGCGTAACTCCGGCGTCATTTCGGCGTCCCCGCTGCGCGTGACCGCTGCGCGTCAGCATGGCTACCTAAGTGTTCAGCGAGCAAGGTAAAGAAAGGACTACCTGCACGCTGATCCCACTCACCAAAGATGGCCGCCTCGAGACAGGGCGAAGGACCCGCAAAGCGCGGTGAGTAACCACAATTAGGGTGCAAGTAGAGATGGCAGAGGTGAGAGTATGTGGGCCAGGCTGTTAAAAACGAGGGAAAGTGCCCAAAACAAAATTAAAATAAAATACCAAAAACGGGAGGTTAAAAGCAGAGGAGCTGCCACCACACACACGCTACATGAAATAGCGCCACACGCTGGAAAGAACGCGCTGCCAAGTTTGCCTACCTAAGTACTCAGCGAGCAAGGTAAAGAAAGGACTACCTGCACGCTGATCCCACTCACCAAAGATGGCCGCCTCGAGACAGGGCGAAAGACCCGCAAAGCGCGGTGAGTAACCACAATTAGGGTGCAAGTAGAGATGGCAGAGGTGAGAGTATGTGGGCCAAGCTGTTAAAAACGAGGGAAAGTGCCCAAAACAAAATTAAAATAAAATACCAAAAACGGGAGGTTAAAAGCAGAGGAGCTGCCACCACACACACGCTACATGAAATAGCGCCACACACTGGAAAGAACGCGCTGCCAAGTTTGCCTACCTAAGTACTCAGCGAGCAAGGTAAAGAAAGGACTACCTGCACGCTGATCCCACTCACCAAAGATGGCCGCCTCGAGACAGGGCGAAGGACCCGCAAAGCGCGGTGAGTAACCACAATTAGGGTGCAAGTAGAGATGGCAGAGGTGAGAGTATGTGGGCCAGGCTGTTAAAAACGAGGGAAAGTGCCCAAAACAAAATTAAAATAAAATACCAAAAACGGGAGGTTAAAAGCAGAGGAGCTGCCACCACACACACGCTACATGAAATAGCGCCACACGCATGCTTCTAAGTCTAACTTTTTTAAATAAATAAGTAATGTCATGAAGTGTTCAAATAGCTTTAGAGCACTTTGGTCAGACCTAACTATGGTAAAAAGGAGTCTGAAAGCTATACAGAAATGGTAAAAAGACCTACAAGAGCCCTGTGAGCACTGATGAGTATTGTGCCCTGGTGCAGAAAAAGCAATAAATGCCAGCCTTAACCTGGTACACTTCCATTTTCTGCATTGTACTTACCTTAACCCTTCAAGGGCGGACAAAAGCTATGTGAACCGACCCTCTACATGTCCCTGATGTGGGGGAGGACACACTACATTTTTACACATGGTATGGGCATGTAGATTCTTTTTTTTTGTTGCTGTTTTATATATCGCAAACTTGATGCAAAGGTATTGGAGCACTTTACATGAGCACCAGTTACGTTACACAAGACCACATTCATTTTTGGTAGGCACAGGGAAATTAAGATCACAAGTGCGGCGGTCTTTGACCATGTTTGAACCGCATGGTTCACAGACGCCATGGTTCACAGACGCATGGTTCACAGATGCCATGGTTCACAGACGCCCTCAAAATCGCAAAGAAATCTTACCGAACCCTCGAGAAAACCTGGCGCCACAAGCGGACACAAGAAAACATGACTACTCTCAAGAACGCCACCCGCGAATACCACCAGATGATCCGCACCACCAAAAGGACATCGTTCAAAGAGCGGCTGGACAACAACGCCCACAACAGCAAGGAACTCTTCAGCATCGTCAAAGAGCTCTCAAATCCCAGCGCCGGCAACAACGACATCTCACCGTCACAAGACCTCTGCAACTCCCTCGCCACTTTCTTCCACCGCAAGATCACAGACATACACGACAGCTCCGGAACCCAGACCCCGCCTCCAACCACCATACCAAGAACCTCCACCTCCTACCTCAATGCTTGGACCCCCATCAGCACCGAAGACACCACCCGCGTCATGAACAGCATCCACTCTGGCTCCCCCTCCGACCCATGCCCTCATCATATCTTCAACAAAGCCGACACCATCATCGCACCCCACCTCCGGAACGTCATTAACAACTCCCTCACGTCAGCCACATTCCCGGAAAGCTGGAAACACGCAGAAATCAACGCCCTACTGAAGAAACCAACAGCGGACCCCAAAGACCTCAAGAACTTCCGCCCCATCTCTCTCCTCCCTTCCCGGCTAAAGTCATCGAGAAGACCGTCAACAAACAGCTGACTGCATTCCTCGAAGAAAACAACTCGCTCGACCCATCCCAGTTCGGATTCCGAGCCAACCACAGCCACGAGACCGCCCTCATCGCAGCCACCGATTACATCAGGACCCTGATTGACAACGGAGAGACAGCCGCCCTCATCCTCCTTGACCTCTTGGCTGCCTTTGACACCGTCTGCCACCGCACCCTAATAACCCGACTCTACAACACTGGGATCCAAGGAAAGGCCCTGGACTGGATCACATCGTTCCTCTCCGACAGAACCCAGAGAGTCCGCCTCCCACCCTTCCGCTTCGAGGCCACCAAGATCATCTGCAGCGTACCCCAGGGCTCCTCACTCAGCCCTACCCTCTTCAACATCTACATGAGCCCCTCGCCGTCATCGCGCGCAAGCACAACATCAACATCATCTCTTACGCCGACGACACCCAACTGATACTCTCCCTCACCAAAGACCCCCTCACCGCCAAAGCCAACTTCCAGGACGGAATGAAAGATGTCGCAGATTGGATGAAGCTGAGCCGTCTGAAGCTCAACTCAAACAAAATGGAGGTCCTCATCCTCGGACAATGCCCTTCCGCCTGGGGCGACTCCTTGTGGCCCACGACGCTGGGCACCGCACCGATACCCACGGACCACGCACGCAACCTGGGATTCATCCTGGACTCCTCCCTCAAGATGACCAAGCAAGTCAACGCAGTCTCGTCCTCATGCTTCAACACCCTGCGCTTGCTCCGAAAGATCTTCCGCTGGATCCCCACCGAAACCAGGAAGACAGTCACCCAGGCCCTCGTCACCAGCCGACTGGACTACGGAAACGCCCTGTACGCAGGAACCACAGCCAAACTCCAGAAACAACTGCAACGCATACAGAACGCCTCCGCTAGACTCATCCTCAACATCCCTCGCCACAGCCACATATCTACCCACCTGAGAAACCTGCACTGGCTCCCCGTCAGCAAGAGGATCACATTCAGGCTGCTCACCCACGCACACAAAGCGCTCCACAACACGGGCCCCAAATACCTCAACAACCGCCTCTCGTTCTACAATCCCACCCGCCAGCTCCGCTCCACCAGCCTCGCCCTCGCCACTGTCCCTCGGATTCGCAGAACCACCACCGGAGGAAGATCGTTCTCCTTCCTGGCGGCCAAGACATGGAACTCCCTCCCCGCACACCTTCGACTGACCCAGGACCATCTCACCTTCAGGAAACATCTCAAGACCTGGCTGTTCGAGCAGTAGCGGCACCCCCCACCTCCCGCCTTCAGCGCCTTGAGACCCTTACGGGTGAGTAGCGCGCTTTACAAATTGATTGATTGATTGATTGATTGGCGGTCCACCATCCGCTTGATTACAACTTTCAAAGTTATACTGGCGGTGGACGACCGACTGCCCCAGGGAACTGCTATTCCCATGCGCTGGCGCGGCGGAGGCCCAATGTAATATGCTGAGTGGGACTGTCGCAGAGCCACCAAGAATATTAGGAGTTCCCTCCACCAACAGCCATTTCATGGTGGACTCCCTGCCATGAAAAGGCTGGCGGTAGAAGAAAAAAGGTGCCCTACAGGGCCCCCACACCCACTGCCATGTGGATGCATTCAGGAGGGCACAGCATATGCCCCAGCCTGCTTGTACCCCCAGTTCCAGCATGGTATGGACGTCACCGTCCATTTCGTTCTAGAACATTTTTTGCCATTCTGATTGCGGGGCCTTTTTTTCTGGCACTGCCATAGGAAAGCCAAAAGGACCATTCACCTACACGAGTTGACCTAGTAATCAGGTCAGCGGTACTTGAGCTGTTTTGGTGTACATGCCGGTGGAGAGCCGGCACAAATGCGCTAGAGTAATTATCAGGCCCTAAGGGATTTGCCCAGATTCACAGGATGTTGAGCCAACGCCAATGCTCGAACCGGTTTCCCTAGCTTCAAAGACTGCAGCTCTGGTATTGCTGGATATTGGGCAGAAGCGACTGCAATAGCAAAGAGGGCGATTGACAGCAGGCATAAGAAGACCATAAAGGATTGTCAGTTTGGTGTCAACCGAAATTCTAAGGAACAAAAAATACAGATTGTATGCTCTGTGTCTACTGCTGGATAAGCTCAGAATAGCAACTTTAGTAAAAGTAAAACTTTATTGCTTGATTTAAAAAAAAACCTTGCAAGTATGGGATTTCAGAAAAATACATTTAAAAAGGGAGTGGATTAAGTCCAAATTGGATGCAGATGTGAGATGGAGCTTGCCGAAATGTTATGCCGCGAAATGTTATGCCGACGATGGATCACAGACTGTGGGCCACTCACAGAATTTTTTTGCTACGTGATCCATGTACCTTACCAGGGCATAGTTTAATTTGGTGTTCCTGGGGTCAAAGCAGGCCAAAACAGCTGCTCTACACGGTCTTATCATGTTAATGTTCCAGAGATGCTTAAGGAGCAACCGTCTTTCATTCAGCAGTTTTGGGCAAAGACAAATTATGTCTATTATGTCTTCTCTGTGGGTCCCACAATGTCGACATAGTTCTCGTCCGTAATCTCTTTTCCATTTTGGTAGATGGACCAACAAGTTGATCACTCCCAGTCTCAGTTTTAAAAAACTTAATTTCGTTCGTGCAGTAAAAGATACAGTTAAGTACTGTTGTGGGGTCTCCAAGGCGTAAGATTGCAAGGTTAACCACCCATGACTTCTTTTTGCTAGGCGAGCCTTGTCTTCGACTATTGACAGCTTTTTTGTGCTTATTTTTGCTAGCCGTTTGAATTCATTTTGACTTATGTGCATGCTCCAAAGGTCATTTAGACATAAAGTTGTTAGGCCTTTTTCCCAGTAGTCATGCCCGGCACGCCATAAGTTCTTGTCAAGACTAGCCCACAGATGTTGAGCTAGGCTGCCTTCCTTTGATTACCTCAATTTATGGCAACACACGAGAAAAGACATGGCTCTGGCGTGTGTTTGGTGGCAGATTCCCAGTTCCATCCTGATTTGTGCCGGTGATGTTGGGGCGGTAACTTGAACACTGTTCTGTAGATCTTTGTGATGATTTTGTCCAATTGGCCACCATCCAAGCCTTTGAGGACTTCACTGCCGTAGGTTAGTGTGGGAATTATTTTTGCCTGAGCGACCTGTATTGTTGGTGCGAAAGTTGGGCCTTGTAGTTCCTTATGGATTGATCCAATTGCAAAAGCAAGTTGCAGCTCCCTTCCTTTTTTGTTCTTCTAAGTGGGTTTTGTATTTGTCATTGTTGTTAAAAATAACCCCAAGGTACTTGTGGCAATTGGATTCGACAATGCTTTCCTTATTCAGGGTCCAAGACAGTTTCATAGCTTTCCCTGGATGAACCGCCAAGATTTTGGTTTTCTTGTTATTGATCAGAAGATCGTTCTTTTTTTAGTTTTCCAACGTAGCGTCCAGGAGCCTTTGCATGCCAATCTTTGTTTTACTAAGAAGGACCACGTCGTCGGCATATAGCAGATTTGACATCAATAGACCAGTCACTTTAGGAGAGTGAGAATTGACCTTATTTAGAGCCTCGGGGAGGTCTGATAAAAATAAGTTAAAAAGTGTTGGGGCCAGGACACAGCCCTGTTTTAGACCTTTTACTGTCGGAATTGGGCGTGATAGTCTTGAACCGTTCCCGATCTTAATCCTGACCCATGTGTCTTGATGTAAAAGTTGTATTGCTCTTAGAAGATCAGCTGGAATGTTTAGACTGGACAGCTTCTACCAGAGCTTCGCTCTATTCACGTTGTCAAAGGCCGCTTGGAAGTCAATAAATCCCATGTAGATTGGGCACAAGCTGAACTTCGCTTGGTAAATCAGGCAGGAAAGGGTCATAAGATTGACCGAAGTGCCGGTGTTAGTAGTAAAACCTGTTTGGTTGGGAGGAATGGCGGACTTGTCTTCCGCCCATGCCATTAATGAGTTGAGCAACACTCCTGCAAAATATTTTGCTTCGTTGTCGATGAGGGCAATGAGGCGGTAATTCCCAGGGGATTTTTTGTCCCCGCCTTTGAATATTGGTGCAAGTATTGATCCCCGCCATGAAGGCGGAATAATAGTGTTTTGCAGGATTGAACTGAATAGGGTGCATAACTTCGCAGCCCAGAAAGTAACGTCTTCCTTAAACAGAGCTTGAGGGATTCCCCCTGGGCCTGGAGCGCCGTCTTTCCGACCCTTTTTAATCAGTTTTTCAATTTCTGCCTTCTGGATCGTTGCTAGTTCATTACTACTTTGGGACATAGAGCCCTCCTTTGATGATCCAGTTTTTTGATTGTTATAAAGGCATTCCTTTGTTAGGGGCTTTAGGATGTTCAGATCCGACGCCTGGTCAGCCACTTTATGTGCGGCAGTTTCTACAAGGGGGAAGTTCTGATATGGGAATTTTGCTTTTGCTGTAGTGAAGATGGAGAAAGTCGACCCACTCTGACTCAAGTATGCATGAAGAGGCAACTTTGGAAACGCGACCAGACAAGTTATTGATTGATCGCCAAAACCTAGCGGAATTGTTTGATTTAATATCTTGCTGGAGTCTAGCCCAGAACAAGTTCCATTGGTTTCTACATAGCTCCCTCTTTGCTTTCTTAAGTTGACTGCGGGCCTCTCTCAGTTTTATTAATTTGGTGGGGTCCATTGGGTCGGTTTTTAACGCCCGCCATGACCGATTCATGGTTCTCGTTGCAATTTGTATGTCCGGATTTGAGTGGGGCGTATGCTTTTGCCCAGTATGGCTTGCATGCTTTACCGGTTTCGCATGTTTGTTGATAAGTTCGGTTGCGAAAGTTGACCAGTTGGTAATTGTGTCATCCGTACTCCTCCTGTAGTGCTCCTTAATTTGTTTGGCCTCTATTGCAACTTGTTGAAAATTGCTGAGAGAGCATTTGATTTGTTTTAAGTTGATTGTGAAGCTCTCTGATGTCAATTTCCTTTCTTCTTCATGTTGAGTGCAACTGGTCCTCAGCGTTATTTCTTGGGGACAGTGATCACTTTCTATTCTGCTCCCCAGACGATACCTTGTTATTTGTTGAAGGAGTGGAAGGCTAACGAAGGTGTAGTCGATTAATGAGGCACCTTTCTTCGATAGGTAGGAGAAGCGAGGAGGCTTGTCAAATGGAAAACGCCCGTTGAGGGCTCTGAGGCCCAAGTTTTCGAGGTTGCCTTGTAGGGAACGACCCTTCGAATCATCCTTATGCCATCCTGGCCGGTCCTGCGATGGAATCACCCAGATGCTGTCATGCGATTTGGTGATCCCGTTTTTTTGGAGGTCTGTCATTACCACATATTAAAATCACCAGAAAAAAGTATTTCTGAATTGGGAGATCCAATTTTCACTCTTTGTACTGTCTCTATGGCTTCTTCTACAAAGAATTGTCGTGAGTCTGGGTTCGGGCGGACATAAGCATTCATTAAGGTCATGGTCCAACATTGGCCTTTACTGGAAATGTAAGAAATTCCCACACACTGGAGACAGTGCGATGAATTTGGAAGGTCCCAGGAAGCGACAGCATTTTTTATTGATATATTAATTGCTAGGCCGCCGCTCCCTCTTCCTGAGCGGTTCAGTTTTTGTGCTGAAATGTAATGAGTTTTGTAGCCTTCCATTTTCTGTGGTTCGAAGAGCCATGTCTCTTGTAATAGTAGTATGTCGATTTCCCGAAGGTAAGAGATTGTGGCGGTGCCCTCCAGTTTATTTGTTAGGCCATTGATATTCCATGAACAGATCTTTAAAGGGGGCATTTCTTGGCCATTTTCCCTATTAGGCTGTCATTGCAGGAGTCGGGTTGTGTTCAGAGTACCTGCCAACCATGACCATGTGTCGTCCTCTTCCCGGTCCCTGGTTGGCGTGATCCCATCGTCTCTTGATTTCCTTTGTTTATAGTCAGAATAGCAATAAACTAGGTCTCCAATAAAGTTCCTACGGTGCCTGCTTGGTTCTATTCACAATAAATACAGTAAGGTATGTGTAGGACTCTTATCCTCATTGCACAAGAAGCAGTAGGATCCAGGTAGCTTGTTATTCTGGTGCATTTGACAAACTGTCTGTCAAATGATTCTGCTTGCTCTGGCTGTCCCCTGGGCCTCGTTGTATCCTGTCTGTGCCCAGGGGATTGGGTTACAGTTGGACTTGATTGTCAGTCTGTGGCTAGATGGAATGAAGTGTACATATTTCAGATGTAGATATGATGAGAGGCCAAACCCCTCTGTCCCCTCTATCCCAGCATGATCCTTTGGAAAGAGGTATGGTTTTACATATTAGCATAAACAGGTGAGAGTGAATATAGCTGGTTACATAGCATGCATTTACATTGCATGCGTTTACAACGCAGTCCTTACAACGACTGCGTTGTTACAGCGTAGTACCATTACAACACTAGTCGTTAGAACCACTTGCTCTAGGGGGCGCGCTCGACTTAGGAATAGTATAATTTACAATTCCAACCCCAGTGTGTGCAACAGTAGGGAAGGTGTTGAAATAGTAAATTATACTATTCCTTAGTTTAGAATGTCCCCTAGAGCAAGTTGTTGTAACAACTTGCGTTGTAATGGTACTTTATGTAACAACGTGGTCGCCACTCCATTAGAGCTGAGGATCGCCGCTCCCCCTTGCCACCACCCTCAAATAAAAAAGGTTTTAAACGTGTTTGATTATTATTTTATTTTAATTTCCTGGACCCGCCCCCAGCACTCTGATGAGTCTTGGGGCAGAGTCCAGGGATTGACACTGCTGGTGGGGGAGTGGTAGTGCACTCCTTTCACTGTGCATGATGATTTGGCCAGCCGTCTCAGGCCAGCCAAACTCTCATGCGCAGTGAAGCTCTCTCCAGCTCCATCTCTCTTGCTGGGGCTAGAGAGAGCAAACACAGGCTCCCAGTCTGCCTGGGAGTGCAAGTTGCCAGCGCTCAGGCCAATCCTTACGCTGTTTTCATGCAGCAGCAGGATTGGTCCCAGTGCCGGCTGGGAGCCGGTGCCCAACCAAAGGCAAGAAGAGCATGATGTGCGTACAGTGTTGGCGGTGGCAGCATTCAGGTAAGTTTCTATTTTTTTAAATATTTTTTTCCCAGAATCCCCCTCCCCTTCTCACCCCTCCTCCCCAATCCACCCCCCCCTCCACCCCCCGGACCCTCGGCCCGCCCCGCCACTTTGGCAGGGGATGGGCTGCTACTGTCTGAATGGGAGCTGAAACACAGGCCGTCTTTTTTGACTCTCCTTAGCTTGGTGCAGCTTGAGCAGCGGTGATTCCTCTGTGGGAGCTTAGGAGCGCCCATACACTGCTGGGCAGAAAGTGTCAAAAATGAAATGGTAATATTATTAAACCATTTTATGTTTAACGCTTTCTGCCAACAAACGGAGAGTGAGGACAGGACGGGGCCAGTGCACCACTGCTGCCAATGATTTCATTTTTGTTGAACAAAGCTGATCATTAAATGAGCAGAAAAACAGTAACAGGATGTTAATACAAATTCAGCATCTATAATTCAATAATTGGAAAACAGAATCAACATAAGAATTGTTGACATTTCAGTCACGCATGTCACAAATGGGCAGGGTATCACCATCAGGACAAAGATAATCAAGTGTTCTTCACACCATGTCCAAAACAGATCATGATGCCCGAGACCAACATAAACTAGGTGGACTGTTTAATAGAGGCACATATAAAAGCCAAGAAGCTATTGAAGTGTATCAAAGAAAGCACTTGCAAGAACTTTCACATCCAGACTGTACAGGAGTTCAACTGTTTTGTTTGTCAACAGTACTCAGAAGGTATGGGTAATAGTGTTTCAAAGGACGAATCCTCTACCACATAAACTACATGTAGTCCCAAATTGTTCTTAAATACAACAGATTCTCCCCACTGCAGGAAATTTGGTTGCTGGTTGAGGGGGTTGAAACAGTATTAAACAAAAGCACAGGTGCACCACTTCTCAATAAACAGGGAAAGCAAGTATACAATCTATTCCCAAACAGCAGTGTTCTTCCAAAGTTTCCTTTATTCCAGTATCAAAATGATTTATAAAAACATGGTCATAAGCATCACTTGTTGACAGTGGCACAGCCGACGCGTTTCGTCCTTGAAGTGGACTTCTTCAGGGCATTGTTTGTTCCCCGTATCATAAAGGGGTAACTGGGTTAACAGATATGTGGGTCCAATAGCACGGAGCCATAGACAGCAAAATGTCAACTTCAATTTCCCAACTGATACCGATCCATCGCGTCATCCACACAACGATTAGATCTAATCCAAAACACTGCATGTTCTTAGTCAAAGACAAAGTATGTCAGTTTAGAAGCTTGGCACAGAGCAGTCAGGCTTAATTTAGAGGTAATCTGTAAAGGATTTGTGCAACACTTCAAACAGTAACACAGTGAAAACACACCACAAATGGACCCCACACCAGATTTAGAAAAATAGCTCACTCTTTACTAAATAATACCCCTGGACTAAGGTTTGTGTGTTGTAACTGGGAAAGCGCTATCGGCTCCCTGTGAATTTTCGTGAGGAGCAACCTTTTTAATGTGCACTGCGCATTGACTTAGCTGCGCGTTTTAAATTAAGCATCCCGTTTTTTGGTATTTATTTTTCTATCTGTTATTTTTCCCTGCTTTTAAAATATTAGTGTAGCACTTACTTACACTGTAATTGTGTCCTCCACCGCGCTTTTCGCGGGTCCTCAGGCAGCTTGAATCTACCGCCGCCATCTTAGGGGTAGTTTAGGGACGCTCTACAGGCGCCACCCCCGTGAGCGTTTCAGTGTTAGGCATAGGAGGCGCCGCCACTACTTAAGACGACGGCTGCAGGCAGGCGGGCCCTGGACTAAGTTTTGTGTGTTGTAACTGGGAAAGCGCTATCGGCTCCCTGCGAATTTTCATGAGGAGCAACCTTTTTAATGTGCACTGCGCATTGACTTAGCTGCGCTTTTTAAATTAAGCATCCCGTTTTTTGGTATTTATTTTTCTATCTGTTATTTTTCCCTGCTTTTAAAATATTAGTGTAACACTTACTTACACTGTAATTGTGTCCTCCACCGCGCTTTTCGCGGGTCCTCAGGCAGCTTGAATCTACCGCCGCCATCTTAGGGGTAGTTTAGGGACGCTCTACAGGCGCCACCCCCGTGAGCGTTTCAGTGTTAGGCATAGGAGGCGCCGCCACTACTTAAGACGACGGCTGCAGGCAGGCGGGCCCTGGACTAAGGTTTGTGTGTTGTAACTGGGAAAGCGCTATCGGCTCCCTGTGAATTTTCGTGAGGAGCAACCTTTTTAATGTGCACTGCGCATTGACTTAGCTGCGCGTTTTAAATTAAGCATCCCGTTTTTTGGTATTTATTTTTCTATCTGTTATTTTTCCCTGCTTTTAAAATATTAGTGTAGCACTTACTTACACTGTAATTGTGTCCTCCACCGCGCTTTTCGCGGGTCCTCAGGCAGCTTGAATCTACCGCCGCCATCTTAGGGGTAGTTTAGGGACGCTCTACAGGCGCCACCCCCGTGAGCGTTTCAGTGTTAGGCATAGGAGGCGCCGCCACTACTTAAAGCCACCATGGTGTCACGCAGCGGTGACGCGCAGCGGAAGCGCCGGCTTAGCGCCGGAGTCACGCCAGAGTCCAGCCCGTCTGGGCCCGTCCGGGCCCAGACGGGCCAGGGGCCTGGTACTCTCGCCATAAATTCTAGCGCCAGGCGTACATATGCTCGAGATGAGCTTATTGCACTGCGCCATTCACATACTTTTCGTTGTAAATCGGCCGATGTCAACCAGCTGTCGTCAGCAGCTTCCATGCTGAGTAAGCCCACTCTCTCCAATAAAGGTAAAAATACCATGCTGCTGGGGTTGTTGAATTGCCGTTCCCTTCCGCGTCATGCTATAGAAATTAATCTTCTTATTCAGGAGCAGGAGTTAGATATCCTGTTCCTAACTGAAACCTGGATAACCCCCAGCTCTGAGGCCGACATAGTGCAGGCCCTCCCGCCGGGTTTCCTCCTGTACCATCTTGACCGAGTGGAGGGACGAGGGGGTGGCATAGCTATCCTATATAAGGATACATATGCCTGTAAAGCCCAGAACGGTTTAATCTCAGACTGTGAGAGCTGCCACTTTTCTTTACGGATATGCTCTACAGTATCGCTGTCGGGCTTATTGATCTACCGTCCTCCGGGATCTATAGGCAACTTTGCCAGCTCCCTGGTGGAATCCGTGACGTCTTTGGCTTCAGCTACAACCAACTTTTTATTATTGGGAGATCTCAATTTACATTTTAACGATCCTACTGACTCAGGAGCCCGTGATCTTCAGGGCGATCTGAAAGCCTGTGAGTTGGCCTTATCCAACGTGGGGCCTATGCATGAGAAAGGGCATTTACTTGACCCTCTGTTCTCTAATATTCCCCGCTTGGGGGTGAGGCCAGCATTTCCTCTCCCGTGGTCCGACCACTTTTTAGTATCAGCACGCTGGCTAGTTGACTCACCACCTATTATTGCCAAACAGGCTTATTTGGTGGATCGAGCTTGGTCCAGGTTATCGATAAACGACTGGACCACTAAGCTGGAAGAGATGCCTCTTTCCCTCGATGGTGACCTTATTAAGGGAGATGCCAGTCTTAATCAATGGCTGACGGCCTCGCTTGACGCTCTTATCCCTAATAAGAGAGTCCAAAAGAGGGAAAAGAGAATCGGTTCCGCCCCATGGTACAATGCCCAGCTTCGAGCCTTAAGGAAGGGATATAAAAAGCTGGAAAGATTGTGGAGAAAGAATTGGGAGACAACTAGGCAGGAGAAGTACCGTGCCGCGATGAGGGGTTATAAATTGGCTCTTCGGCAGGCTAAAACACAATTCTTTGAAGAGCGTATAAAATCTGCCTCAAGTTCTGCCAGAGAGACTTTTAAAGTGGTTAAAGAACTTCTTAAAGTCCCCGAGCCTGTGGTCATCTATGATGATTATAAGGGTACGGAGCTCGCAGACTTCTTTCATTCTAAAATTGAAAAGATTTTAATTTCCCTGCCTCAGCCAGGACGCCGCTTCATAATGAGAACGTTAATATAACATCTCGGCCAAATGGGATACTTCCCTACCTAGACACATTTGGCCCAGTAGCGGTGGAGGAGGTGTTAAAGGTCCTTAGATCCATGAAAAGTGGTTCTCCCATGGATCCTGTGCCTATGAAGTTCCTTAAACAAGCAGCAGCCTCCATTGCGGCCCCTGTTACTGATCTAATGAATGCCTCCTTTGCCCTAGGTTCGGTGCCACCAAGTTGGAAAAAAGCAGTGGTAAAGGCATTGATAAAGAAGCCTCACCTAGATCCCGGGGACCTCTTGAACTTTAGGCCCATCTCTCGGTTGCCGGGTATTGGCAAAATTGCCGAAAGGTTAGTGAATGAACAACTGTCGGGTTTTCTGGAGGCTAATGGTCTGCTCCGAGACTCACAAACCGGCTTCCATCCTGGCCAGGGCACCGACACTGCCCTCTTGACAGTCGTCGATGAAACTAGACGCATCTTGGGTTCAGGAGGTTCAGTGGCAGTGATCCTCCTGGACCTAAGTGCGGCGTTCGACACCGTGAACCATCAGGTGTTGATACGACGGCTGTCTGAGGTTGGTGTGTCAGGTGTCGCATTGAAATGGCTGAGGTCATTTCTCACCGGACGGTCGTACCAGGTTTGGGAGGGCAAACATCGCTCCAAATCTATCCCCCTCCAGTGTGGTGTGCCACAGGGCTCTTCCCTCAGCCCGACATTATTTAATGTCTATATGGCCCCCCTGGAGGATGTGGTGGCCCCCTATGACATTAAGATCGTCAGTTATGCGGACGATACGCAGTCGGTGGTCGCCTTATCCCAACTGGTAGAGAATCCCGACTTACTTCACTCCTGCTTGTCGGCAGTCCATACCTGGATGGACGAGTCAGCCCTGAAGTTGAATGGCTCAAAGACAGAGGTAATGTTGTTAGGGAGTAAAAATCCCTTGCTCCCTATGACCAGCTGGCCAAGTTGTATGGGAGACCTTCCTACCTCTAAAGAGGTGATCAAGAGTTTAGGGGTTTGGATAGAGCAAGATCTGTCGTTTAGGACTCACGCTAAGAAAACCGCGGGAGTGTGCTTCGCCCTGTTACGGTCAGCACGTAAAATTCTCCCCCTTCTGCCTGTAACATCAAGGAAGCTGCTGATCCAGGGGCTGATTATATCTAGATTAGATTTCAGCAATTCCATCTTCCTGGGTGCCCCGGAATCCTCCCTGGACAAACTCCAGCAGGTACAGAATGCGGCGGCAAGGTTGCTCATGGGCATTCCTAGATCACAGTCCGCTCGACCTGCCCTGAAGGCGCTGCACTGGCTGCCAGTGCGAGAACGAGTGAAATTCAAGGCACTCTGCACTGCCCATAAAATCCTCTTGGGGAAAGGCCCTCCAATATTGAGGAACCTAGTGGTTCCATATAAAGCCAGTAGAACACTGCAGTCCAACCAAAAACATCTTCTCGTAGTCCCCAGAATTAAAAGAGCCAGGACGGGCGGGAGAAGGTTTTCAGTTCACACAGCAAAGCTCTGGAACTCGCTTCCTTTTGAAATGCGCGCTGAGACTTGCACACTGCGATTCCGTAAAGGTCTTAAAACCTACCTTTTCCCTGTTTGACTGCACTAAACGTACCGTTTTTTAAATGGGTCTGGTAAAGCGCCGGGATGCCCAAGGGTAACTGCGCGCTATATAAAATTTTAATAATAATAATAATAATAATAATACAAGACCAAAACAACAAAAGCCCAATTAGCAGGAATGGAGATATGCAATTCAAATATTTAGATGACAATAGTGCCAAAAAACAGCACAAAGCGCCAACTATGGATATCTGGTCACACCAGACCGGAACAGAGTCACAAGTTCAGGCTCACCACAATGGAGCGCAGGCTGGCTGCAGTGACCGAATTAGGCCTGCTGAACAAGTGGACACAAGTGCATTAATCCTATTATCAAACTATTTCTAGGGAGTATGTGTGTGGGTGAAACTGGAGTCAAATATTGGCTCCGGGTCACAACCTAAGTGAACCTATGTCCAGTTGTGAATTTGATGATGACCTTACTCACCTCAAGGCTGTGCCAAACAGGATACTGGGCATTAGAATCATTAATAAAAGAATGATGAGTGGCAGGAGGTTTATGATAAGCCTAGAGGCTACAGAAATACATTCACATGCTCTTTCAATAGATTCCAGACCGAGAATGTAGACTGTGTTTCAGGCACACACAAAAACAACCACTGGCAAAGTCAATAGGTCCATCCTCGGCAAAGGCGTAATTTTTTCGGTCACAATCAACAGAGACCATAAAGCTGTGACGCAATAAACTAGGAATACATAGAGATAAACAGGTTTAACGGTTGAATCTATATGTGACTCAATAATCCACAGGCACAAAGAGATGACAACGTTTTCAGGTCCAATCTAAATGTAGACACCCATTAATTTATGTTGGATGAGGCAAAATAAGTATAAAGAAATACACACTAAGGCCCTCATTTACAATAGGCCTGCGCTGTCGGAGCATCACTTTTAATGACACTCCGGTGGCGCAGGCCTTCTCAGTCATATCTACGAGGCCACAAAAAGCCACACTGCATCGTTTTTCATGGCCTCGAAAAGGTGGTGTAAGGCAATGCAGCACAAGTTGCTGCTTTGCCTCACACTGCCTCAGGGAGTCATGCCATGGGCATCGTGGTGAGTGTTCCCACTCAATGCCCCTGGTTTTTTACACATTCCCATATTTCCAACATAGTGTCAATTTTGGAATGTGTCAAAATGCTGCACCTCTTAGTGGAGGCGTAACCAGCACAAAAACAACCTGATTTAAAAACAGGCACCCTTTTGCGCCCTTTTGCGCCATGTTGCAAGGGTACTTGCGTTGGCAGGAGGCAGCCATTTGTGCACCAACGCAGTGTAAGAGGACAGGGATGTGCCATATCTCATAGATACAGTACATTCCCGCCTTTTTCTATGGAGGGCAGCGCAGCAAAGTGACATGCATCAAATTTTTGTAAATGAGGACCTAAAACTTGTCTAAACAAGCATTTGACATGCAATTGGTCTCACATATGAGAAAGTTGGAGCTATCAAAGTTGTAAATGTAAATGCCCTTTACTTTAGTTTTTTTTTGCTTGCAGTAGAGTGATTATATTTACATAGCGCTATTGCTATTTGTATGACCTCACGGCGCTAGAGTACCAGAAAATGGGAAGTAGATTGCGAGGGAGAGGAGATGGAAAATAATTGACAGCAATGGGAATCATCCTTGACTCCGAGCTCAAAATGGACCGTTAGATCAACTATGTCTCCTCCTCCTGCTTCCACACCATCCGCCTCCTGCGTAAGACCTTCAAATGGATCGCCCTAGAACACAGAAAGACCGTCACTCATGCTCTAGTCACCAGCGGACTTGACTATGGCAACACACTCTACGCTGGAATAAACAAAAACCTCACCCGCAAGCTACAGAACATCCAGAACGCTGCCGCAACACTGGTCCTAAACCTGCCAAGACACTGCCACATCTCCCAGCTCCTTCGCACACTCCACTGTCTCTCCATCGAGGCCAGAGTCACCTTCAAGATGCTCACCCACGCACATAAGGCCCTCCACGACACCGGACCAGCATACCTGAACAGCCGACTCAACTTCCACGCACCCCAAAGGTCCCTACGATCAGCCCAGCTCTCCTATGCCATGGTCCCCCGCACCAGAAAGACCAGTACGGGAGGCCACATCTTTGCAGCGAGAGCCTGGAACGTCCTTATGCTCCACCTCTGACAGACATCATCGCTTCCCATCTTTGCAAGAAACCTCAAAACCTGGCCTTCGACAGACCCCCCTCCTTGATGGACTGAAACCTGCACTCCCACCTACCCCCAGGGCCTTGAGACCCTTACGGGTAAGTAGTCACGCTTAACAATCGCCTGAGCAATGGAAAAAGGAATTTAAAAAATAGGGAGGGAGTTGCTGTAACGGGTCGGGATATTGCATGATGGAAGAGAGCATGATACCAGAGCAGACTATGAGCGTGGGAGACAAAGAGAGTGAAAGAGGGTTTACAGAGAAGTGTGCGTGTGGTGCATAGAGGGAGAGGAGAGAGTGGGGTGTTGTTCGGGAGTATTCAGCATTCTTGGACACAGACTTAATGGAAATATTTCTGGGAAGATACAGAAGTTCAAAGGTTCACATGGCTTTACCCAAATAGAGGAACGGAGACATCAGGAGCAAGAGGAAAATGGGATGAGAAGTGGGCGGAGGGGGAGAGGGGTGAATGGAGAGACGGTGCAGGAGCTCAAACTGAGTAAACACCCGAATCTATAGCACTGCTGGGAACTTTAAAACAAGAATGACCGGTGCTGCATGAGAGCAGTCCTCCTGTAAAATACTATATTACCGATATTTAGAAGTCTTGAGTGTGCCAGCTGTGTGTCAAATGAAAACAGGCATTGGCAAATTAAGATCAAGGCATGCCTAGAAGGAGTGACCACGTGAAGAAGAGGAAAGAGTGAGTCTTGAAGGGATCTCTTTACACATACACGCATTAATAACCAAATAAAACATTTGTAAGCATTGTTGTGTGTTAGCAGTCTAGTAGCTGGGTGGGAGGAGCTAGGTGGTCAGGGACAGGAAGAGGCGGAGTAGGGACAGGATGAGGGCAGTTAGAGTAGGGACAGGGAAGACACTGGAAGTAGATAATAAAGCTCCAGTTGAAATACAACAAGTGTCTGTATTTACTTGTAGCAAGATGCTACAACTGGTGACGAGGGTGGGAAAGGCATGACTGAAGCCTACAAAACCCCATCAGAGCGCCCTGTCCCCTGCAGCGTCGAAAAGAAGAGTCCGCTGCCGTGTGATGCTGCCAGTTGAAAGAGGAGATCAGCAGCAGGTGACCCTGCCCCTCCCGTGATTGTGGGAGCCCAGAGGGAGCCGCTACCACGAGCGCTGAAACGCTCGAAAAGAAGAAGCCTTTCGCGCCGAAAGCGCGAGTCCCGCCCGATGCGTGAGCTTTGGCACGCTATCGGCGCCGAAGAGCGGGAACCTAGAAAGTGAGTCGGGAGCCTACCCCAACCTCACCTGATGACTGCTGTGGCCGAAGAAGAGTAAATCCTGAATTGGACTGCCCCACGAAGGTCCGTTGCCAAGCGCTGCTGAGCGCTGTGAAATTGGAGCCCGAGTGAGCTCCGACGTCGGAAAACCTCACGCCGGATGCGTGAGGTGTGGCACGCTGCCGCCGAAGGACCCTGCAAAGTAAGGCGGGAGCCCACCCCAACCTCACCTGACTGTAGCAGTGACCAGAGGGAGCCAAATTTGGAGGGTGCTGCTCCTGAAAACGACTGCCGGTGAGTCCTGTGTGAAGAAAAGAAGTCGAATGAAGAGAGAGAAAGTAGTGCCTGCAGATAACCACGGCGGCCATCTTTGAGTCAGGCAACTTTTGGGACACCTTCCCTGTGCAAACTGTAGGTGGCCATTTTAATGTCAGGCGAACCAAGTTCAGCAACAAGCATTGGTAACCATAAGGAAACAAGCATTGGTAACCAGAAAGAAACAAGCACTGTCAAAAACAAATGTACAAGCATTGGTGATAAGAGACAAACAAGCATTAACGAGAGCAAATAACAATCATTGGCGAGAAGAGGTACAAACAAGCATTGACAAGTCTCCAAAACTACCTTTTGTGGTCTCACAATGTCGCTATCACCGCGGCGAGGTGACGTCAAGCCCCTCTTTGCAGGAGGATCACATTTGAGGGCCCCAGAACCAGTCACCATAACAACAGGTGGAAGCATGGGCCCCAAGTGGCAGGAATGGCTCGAAGACTTCGAGGACTACCTCGAAGGAACCAAAGTGACGGTTGACAAGGACAAGCTGATAGCTCTCCGGAATCTAGCTGGGCGTGAAATCAGTAAACTGATCAAGGATCTCCCTGCCGCAGACACTGGAACGTATGACAAAGTGCGCGACACACTAAACAAAAGATTCCTCCATAAAAAGAACGTGGACTACGAGCGCCATGCCTTCCATCAGGCACGTCAAGGAAAAGACGAGGCAATGAGCACATTCATCACTCGACTGCGGCGATTATCGAGGCACTGCGACTTCGACAATTTTTCAACTGAAGCCGCCATCAAATCTCAGATCATAGAGGGGTGCCACTCAGAATCCCTCAGGAGACGACTACTGAGAAAGCCGCAAGAACTGGACGACATTGAGGAACTGACTCGTGTCTACGATCAGGCTGAAGAGCATGCTGCCACCATTGAATCGGGACGCAAAGTGAGCAGTGAGCAGGCACATCGAGTTCAAGACCGGGGTGGCGGGCGAAGACGCTCGAGAGACAGTCAGTGGACATCGCGACCGTCGTCTCGCTCGAGGCGCTCAGATCACAGGAGGCGGGAAACCGGCCGAAGAGAGAAGAAACCTGAAAGGACAAGGAGGTGCTTCAGGTGCGGATATGACTACCCTCACGTGGATGTTTGCCCTGCCATGGGCCAGCGGTGCAGAAAGTGTGGTCGTACAAACCATTTCGAAGCAATGTGTGGCGAATACAACAAAGAAAGGCGAAGTGGAACTGGGAGGTCGTCCCGATCGGACACCAGAAAGCACCATGTTAGAGCCGTCAATGACACAGACGCAGAGTCCTCCAGCTCGCCTCATTCCAGCAGGGAGTCGCACAGATCGCGATGGGACCGCAGATCCCCGTCCCGGAGCTCCAGATCTTCATCTCGAGGCTCCGAATACACGAAGCACTATGCAAACATGATCGCAGACCCAGATCAATTGAAGAAGTACCCTCGGTTGCACATCAAAGTGGGGAATCACGACACCAAATTCGTGATGGACAGCGGAGCTTCGCTGAACTACATCCCTGTCACCGAGTACGAGAGGATGCGCCCCAAGACGTCGCTTGCTCATGCACCTGTATGCGTCTACACCTGGATGTCAAAGAAACCCCTGCAATGTCTCGGCAAGTTCCCGACTACACTTGCACATGACAACGTCACTATTGATGCAGTCATGTATGTCATCAAAGGACCCGAGGCTGACTGTTTGCTCAGCCTGCCGACTGCGGAGCGTCTCCGTCTCGTGGAGATCCTCTTCAAAGTCTGTGATGACCAGAACATTGTCAATCATTTTCCTCGCCTTTTCATTGGGCTAGGGAAGCTAAAGAACCGTCAGATACACCTACATGTCAACAAGCGAATCAGGCCTGTTGCTCAGCACCCCCGGCGCGTTCCTTTCCACCTTCAAAAGGCTGTCGAAGAAGAGATCAATGACCTCCTGTCTGCCGACATCATTGAACGCACGGACGGTCCGACCCCGTGGGTTTCGCCGTTAGTCGTTGTACCAAAAAAGGGCAACACCAGCAAAGTGAGACTGTGCGTCGACATGCGCATCCCCAACACTGCGATAGAACGTGAACGCCATCCAGGGCCACTTCTATGCGACATGATCTCGGCATTGAACGGCGCCAAAGTATTCTCTAAATTGGACCTAAACAAGGGCTATCACCAGCTGGAACTGGACGCCCAGTCACGCCCCATCACAACTATTGCTACACACCTGGGACTCTTTCGATATAAGAGACTAAGCTTTGGGGTGTCTTCAGCTGCTGAAATTTTCCAAGAAGCTATCAGACAGATCATCCAAAACATCCCCAATACGCTCAATTACAGCGATGACATCCTTGTCTATGGCTCCGACACCCGTGAACACGACATTGCACTCAACCGCGTCTGTCATGCCCTGCTTGATGCGAACTTAACCCTGAACAAGGACAAGTGCGAATTTCACCAATCTACACTGAAATTCTTCGGTCACATCTTCTCAGGAGCGGGAATGAAACCTGACCCAGAAAAAGTGGCATCCTTGAACAACGCCAAGTGTCCTCAGGACGTCAGCGATCTAAAATCCTTCCTGGGAATGGCTAGCTAGTGCGCCCGGTATATCCGGGACTACGCGACCATCAGCCACCCGCTCCGCACCTTGACCAAGCAAGGGCAACCCTTTGAATGGACTCCTCAGTGTGAGCAAGCATTCACAGAGATCAAGAGGGCCGTGGAGTCGGCCGATAACCTTTCCTACTTCAACCTCAGATGCATGACTGAAGTCACCGTAGATGCCAGCCCCGTAGGGTTGGGGGCCATCTTAGCGCAATATGACCATGACTCTGACCAGAGACGTATTGTTGCTTATGCTAGCCGCAGCCTGTCCGACCCTGAGAAGGCGTACTCACAGCCTGAGAAGGAGAGCCTTGCAGTGGTCTGGGCATGTGAACATTTTCATGTCTTCCTATACGGCAAGCACTTTACCCTGATCACGGATCACCAGGCGCTAGTCACCATCTACGGCAACCCCCGTGCAAAAATGCCCCCCAGAATTGAGAGGTGGGGTCTGAGGCTTCAGGAGTATACCTTCACGATCGTACACAAGCCGGGAAAGTCTGAAAACCCAGCAGACTACATCTCTCGACATCCGCCTGCGTCAACCAACTCTCACCCTTCGATTGCTGAGGAATACATCCATTTCGTAGCTGACCAGGCGCTACCTCCTGCCATTCCAATGGATGTGATCCGAGACGCCACCGCGCAAGACACCATCCTGCAAAAGGTTCTCAGCAAGATTCGAGCCAACAAGTGGAGACATGACCCTCAGGATGAAGACAGTGAGCTGGACACCAAACACGAGCTGCAAGCATTCCGGCATGTCCATGAAGAACTGTCGGTGACCTCAGACGGAATCATACTGCGGGGACAGCGAATCGTGATTCCCAGAACTCTACAGCAAGGTGTCATTGATCTTGCTCATGAAGGTCACCGGGGAGTTGTATCCACGAAGCGAGCGCTCAGGGAGCGTGTGTGGTTTCCTCTACTAGACCAAATGGTGGAATCCACCCTGAAAGACTGTCACCCGTGCCAACTGACAAGCAAAGGTGATCCCCCGGCCCCACTGCAAATGACCCCCTTACCACCAAGGAGCAGAAGCATGCAAAACAAGTGAATCTAAAAAGATTCATGCTACAAATGTATTTTTCAGATCGTATCAGCCTTTAGTACATAGCTGGATAACAGCGAGAGCATAAAATGATAAGACTAGAGGTAATTCAGAATGGAAAGCAATACTTCTTAAACACATCAGAGTAGACTCGATGTTGTTAATCAGCTGGTGTGGTGCTCGTGTTGAACTTTGTGTTCAGAAATGCCATCACTTGGTTGCTTCTTCCGTCGCGCTCCGTCCTTGCCTTGCGCAGCCTCTGCATAGTGGAGGATAGGCCACCCAGACCTTTATGTGTGCTGATGTCCACGTTTAATCTCCTCCGCTGTAAATTCTTGAATTCATATTCCTGATTGAAGGTGGGGTTCATCTGCTACAAATAGGAACACTGTGTTTGGGACAAAGTGCCAACAAAGGCTGCATACACAGGCCCTAGTGCACCTGTCTCAGTTCATCACCTAACTCTCTGGATTGTCAAAAACCTGCATTTACAGAAAGGTGGCCATAAAGTCCAAAAGCACTCCTGTTATTTCAGAGTGTTAAAACATTCTTGTGCTTTAACGTTCTGAGCCTGTTGCTTTAGGACTCGTACCTGCATGGAATACTATTTTACTGCTTTTTAGACATTTTCTCAGCTGTGTGTCAAATAAAAACCATTGGTACATCATGAGCGAGGCGTGCCTAGAATGAGTTTCCACATGAGGAGGTTGGAGAGAGGGAGGAACAGGAGAGGAGCGGTCAGATGTGGCATAATGTTCAGATTAGCTGACCTTGAAGCTAGGGAACCTGGTTCAAGTCTTGGCGTTGGCTCAAGCATCCTCTGATTGTGCACAAATCACATAATCTCCCCTGCCTGAAAATTGAATGTGTCTGTCTGAAATGCAACTGGTGCTCAAGCATAGTGCTCTGATACCTTTGGGTCGGGTTTGCGCTATATAACACTGCAAAAAATTAAACAAAAAGCAGTGTTTTGGGAGGTGTGAGGGGGCAACACAGGGAGATTAAGTAGTGGCAAGCCTAATAAACACTGAAGACAGGCAAACAGCACGGCAAAGGAAGCAGCGGCTGCAAGTGTTTAATGTAGCCATGCACAAAGTAAACAGAACACTTAACAAGAGCAGAGGCAGGTCAACAAAAAAAGAGTGCTCTCAAAAACAAAATAACCTGAAGTGTAAGAGCATGTGTAACAGGGGCAGTCCTCATGGGGGGTTACAAAATTTCAAAAGGAAAGACTACTAAGCCTATTCACTAATCAACAGCTGGCATTTAAAACGACAGTAAGAGGAGCCAATAAAAAGATGGGTAGTGCTTAAAGCCCATATTCTGGAAACGTGAATTGGGGATGTGAAATGCACTCCTTTTTCTCCTTTGTGTACTTTTTATCCGTTGTAAATAGGTTTATCCGGGGTGTGCTGGAAGGGGAGGAGCGGCCAGTCTCCACAGTAAATGAGTCAAAGAAAACTAATGACAAACGTCAATAGACCCTTTCCGCACTACTTTCAGCAGAAATCCATCTGCTACTTGTAATCAAAATTAGACTCCGTATGCTTTTGTAATTTTCAACAAATTTATTGGTTTAGATTGCTCCTCGAACAATATAGTAATCGTTTTTTCTTGTTTTTTTACAAATGAAAACTTTGTTGCTTCTTTAGAATATGATTTGCACAATTAATTGTATTGTGATGACTGACATTCATAAAAAAACATGTTTTAGCCTTAGGCTGTTGGCACACTAAGTAGTCATTTTACTGTATGTTACATTCTGCACATTAATATCATATCAGTAAAATGACTACTTAGTGTGCCAACAGCCTAATGCTAAAACATGTTTTTTTATGAATGTCAGTCATCACAATACAATTAATTGTGCAAATCATATTCTAAAGAAGCAACAAAGTTTTCATTTGTAAAAAAACAAGAAAAAACGATTACTATATTGTTCGAGGAACAATCTAAACCAATAAATTTGTTGAAAATTACAAAAGCATACGGAGTCTAATTTTGATTACAAGTAGCAGATGGATTTTTGCTGAAAGTAGTGCGGAAAGGGTCTATTGACGTTTGTCATTAGTTTTCTTTGACTCATTTACTGTGGAGACTGGCCGCTCCTCCCCTTCCAGCACACCCCGGATAAACCTATTTACAACGGATAAAAAGTACACAAAGGAGAAAAGGGAGTGCATTTCACATCCCCAATTCACTTTTCAACCAAGCCAACGGTGAAATAGCACCCGACCAAGAATAAAAATGTCTTTTGACGCAATTTCAAACATAACGGACAACAAGGCGGAAACCAAAACATATACATCAGCTCAAGCTTCAGACATATATTCTTTAATACCAGAAATTAGGACCTTTGGCACACGTAGAGGTTCGGTTACTCAATCACTACGACAATTACTATTCATTTCAGGTTCTGGAGCAGATCCAACAGAAACCAGACAGGAACAATGAGAACTTGTTATCACGCAGAGAAATCTGGTGGATCGATTATTTCGTGTAGATGTGCAAAACACAGCACAGTACAGAACTTTTCCTCATATGATTTTTTGAGCATGTTGAAATGATATTAATGTGCAGAATGTAACATACAGTAAAATGACTACTTAGTGTGCCAACAGCCTAAGGCTAAAACATGTTTTTTTATGAATGTCAGTCATCACAATACAATTAATTGTGCAAATCATATTCTAAAGAAGCAACAAAGTTTTCATTTGTAAAAAAACAAGAAAAAACGATTACTATATTGTTCGAGGAACAATCTAAACCAATAAATTTGTTGAAAATTACAAAAGCATACGGAGTCTAATTTTGATTACAAGTAGCAGATGGATTTCTGCTGAAAGTAGTGCGGAAAGGGTCTATTGACGTTTGTCATTAGTTTTCTTTGACTCATTTACTGTGGAGACTGGCCGCTCCTCCCCTTCCAGCACACCCCGGATAAACCTATTTACAACGGATAAAAAGTACACAAAGGAGAAAAAGGAGTGCATTTCACATCCCCAATTCACTTTTCAACCAAGCCAACGGTGAAATAGCACCCGACCAAGAATAAAAATGTCTTTTGACGCAATTTCAAACATAACGGACAACAAGGCGGAAACCAAAACATATACATCAGCTCAAGCTTCAGACATATATTCTTTAATACCAGAAATTAGGACCTTTGGCACACGAAGAGGTTCGGTTACTCAATCACTACGACAATTACTATTCATTTCAGGTTCTGGAGCAGATCCAACAGAAACCAGACAGGAACAATGAGAACTTGTTATCACGCAGAGAAATCTGGTGGATCGATTATTTCGTGTAGATGTGCAAAACACAGCACAGTACAGAACTTTTCCTCATATGATTTTTTGAGCATGTTGAAATGATATTAATGTGCAGAATGTAACATACAGTAAAATGACTACTTAGTGTGCCAACAGCCTAAGGCTAAAACATGTTTTTTTATGAATGTCAGTCATCACAATACAATTAATTGTGCAAATCATATTCTAAAGAAGCAACAAAGTTATCATTTGTAAAAAAACAAGAAAAACTGATTACTATATTGTTCGAGGAACAATCTAAACCAATAAATTTGTTGAAAATTACAAAAGCATACGGAGTCTAATTTTGATTACAAGTAGCAGATGGATTTCTGCTGAAAGTAGTGCGGAAAGGGTCTATTGACGTTTGTCATTAGTTTTCTTTGACTCATTTACTGTGGAGACTGGCCGCTCCTCCCCTTCCAGCACACCCCGGATAAACCTATTTACAACGGATAAAAAGTACACAAAGGAGAAAAAGGAGTGCATTTCACATCCCCAATTCACTTTTCAACCAAGCCAATGGTGAAATAGCACCCGACCAAGAATAAAAATGTCTTTTGACGCAATTTCAAACATAACGGACAACAAGGCGGAAACCAAAACATATACATCAGCTCAAGCTTCAGACATATATTCTTTAATACCAGAAATTAGGACCTTTGGCACACGAAGAGGTTCGGTTACTCAATCACTACGACAATTACTATTCATTTCAGGTTCTGGAGCAGATCCAACAGAAACCAGACAGGAACAATGAGAACTTGTTATCACGCAGAGAAATCTGGTGGATCGATTATTTCGTGTAGATGTGCAAAACACAGCACAGTACAGAACTTTTCCTCATATGATTTTTTGAGCATGTTGAAATGATATTAATGTGCAGAATGTAACATACAGTAAAATGACTACTTAGTGTGCCAACAGCCTAAGGCTAAAACATGTTTTTTATGAATGTCAGTCATCACAATACAATTAATTGTGCAAATCATATTCTAAAGAAGCAACAAAGTTTTCATTTGTAAAAAAACAAGAAAAAACGATTACTATATTGTTCGAGGAACAATCTAAACCAATAAATTTGTTGAAAATTACAAAAGCATACGGAGTCTAATTTTGATTACAAGTAGCAGATGGATTTCTGCTGAAAGTAGTGCGGAAAGGGTCTATTGACGTTTGTCATTAGTTTTCTTTGACATATTCTAGAAACAGCATGTCTCGAAGAGACAGCGCATGCACTGTCTAGGCAAGACCTAAAAAGACCACTCATCATGTGAGATGAAACAGACAATGGTGCTCTTCTGCTTAAACATTAATGTGTCACAAGCATAAAGTTGTTCATGTAGGTTATTTATACAGTGAAAGCCCACCACTTTTGACATCCCCCTTCTGGGCTACATATAAACTGGATACAGTATCTTCAGTGTTTCTATCACTCAGGTTTCACAAAGGAAGAATTCATAAAGGTGGTCAATTGACACCATTCCTTGCTCGATTTATATGAGCACTCAGTTGCCTTCCATCCCATCTGACGATATACATGCTTGTGCAAATGTCAGACATTTCTGTTGTCTGCATAGTGATTAAAATGAAAAGGCATGATTTCAAAAATGAAAAGGGGCCAACAGTGGGAAAGTGCTTGTCAGGAAGGCGATTGCTGTGTGGGACACCTTGCCAACTCTTTGCAAAAACTTCTTAAACAAATAATGAGGACCAAACCAAAAACTCAAAATATTATTTTTTTAGAGTTGCTATCATTAGGTCTCGCCTGTCGATGCGCATGCGCATCGAGCTTGCGAGACTATGGGGGCTTATCCACTCTTTATCCAACTTGCAAGGAATCGTGGCGATTCCTTGCAGTGCCCGTGACTTTTAAGCTCAATGCGCATGTGCATTGAGCTTAAAAGCGCGTGCACAGCCGCCCGCATTCCTCCGACACCTTTGAAGTGAAGCTTAGCTTCACTTCAAAGGCCCGGCTTCTTCACACCCACATGCCGCTCTGCCCCGCTCCGCCCCCTCCCCTGAGTCATCCTGCCTGCCCAGACTTCTCCTCCCCCCTACTTACATCCCGCTTTCACTTGTTAACTTTACCGCTGTCCGGGTGGTTCCATGTTATTTCTTTAACTACCTGCTCGTGACTGCCCGTCCTCGTGCTGGCACTGTGCTTTCCTCTGTGAACTTTAGGACTTCTCCATATAACTGTGGCATTCCAGAAATTCGTCATTGGAACGCAACGTGCAACGCATTGACCCGACGTTGCTCTTTGATTGCTCACCTAGAAACCTTGACGCGCAAACCAGCTTCATTCTCCTTGGCTGACACACCCAGCAGCCTTTACAGACGGACAACAGCGTGTACAACAGCTTTGTGCCAATACTAACGTGCACACCAGCTTTGTGTCCATTTTATGTACACAGCAGCTCCATGCTCTATCGCTCACGCGCACAGCGACGCTGTGTGCACTTTAATGCTCATTCGCTGGCACGCACAGCACATTTGTGCAAGTATTTGCATGTCTACCCTGCAATCCTTTCGCTGATACGCACAGCTTGATTTTAAAATTGTGTGTATAAGTTACAGTTCACTCGCTGATGCACACAGCAACTCCGCGGCGCTGACGCGCACAGTTGGATTTTAAATTGCGTGCCTACTTTACAGTTTACTCACTGATGCGCACAGCAGCTCCATGCTTTCTTGCAGACTCGCACAGCAGTGCCCAGTGCAGACTTTTACGTTCTTTCGCTGACACGCAGAGCACTTTTGTACAAGTATTTGGTCGTCTACCCTGCAATCTTTTCGCTGATACGCACATCTTGATTTTAAAACTGCGTGTCTAGTTTACAGTTCACTCGCTGATGCGCACAGCAACTCTGCTGACGCGTTTAGCTGGATTTTAAATTGCGTGCCTACAGTACAATCGCACAACACTTTAGTACAAGTATTGCGTGTCTACTCTGCAATCTTTTCGCTGATGCGCACAGCAACTCTGAGTGCAGTCTCTTTCAATCGCTGACACACACAGCACGTTCCCATCTAATTGTGTGTATACAGTACAACATATTATATCCTATGTCTTCATTAACAATATAGTGTATCTGTACTGAATATATATCCAGCATTTCAGACTGCATTTCAGAGCTTTTAGAAATGTTTATGGCTTTTTTTTTTGAAATTCTTTAGCATTGGCTACAGGAAACAAAAATGCTAAAGATTTACAAAAAAAAACCATAAACAATTCTAAAAGCACTAACTCTAATGCTGCGAGACCTATTGCATTTCCAATGCTTGTTTTTCCTTTGATAGCACAGTAAACTACTGGTCTTACTATTATACGAGTTAATGGTGCTCTGTGTATCAACCTCAGAAGGATGTAGGAGGGTGAGTTGAACCTACAACGTTTGGTGTTTCTGACCGGCAGGCAACCAGTGAAACAATACATGGAGCCCCATCTTACCGGTCAAATGCTTTCAAATAACATAAATTGGTTTTTTCATCAATATGTCCATTTGAATTAAAGAGAACAGAGTATTACATTTGGAAATGAGAACACTCCGCTTTGGCTCTGTTCCTATTTTTAAACAGCTTTAAGGGAGATTATAACTCCAGCATTTTTCAATGCTTCTTTGATTTATTGATTAGTGTGAAAGATTGACGTTTTTTAGAATTCTGGAAAGTAAGGACAGTAGTTACGCATGTGGAACGAAAGAGCGCAGGACTGAAAGAAGAAAGGGCCATATTACCAAGGGCCATTATCGCCACTTTAGCGGGACTTTTTCCCGCTGAAGCGGCGATAATTTTATCGCCCTATTACCAAGCTGTCGCTAACACCAGTTACCGACAGCTTGTAGGCGATAGCGGGCATTTTGGGGCCCACTTTGCATGTCAGCGAAAATTATCGCTAATGACATGCAAAGTGGGCGTGCCAAAATGTCAGCGACTGAAAACAGTCGCTGCAATCGCTATAGCCTATGATCAACACAGGCGTAGTTTGGGAAATATTCGCGCTAAGCGCGAATATCTCCAAAAGCTAACGCCTGCCCTGACCAGTTCTTAGCCATGTTATCCAATGAGAGGTGGATAACATGGCTAAGAGCATTGTCACGGTAATGCCCGCATATCGCTGTATTGACAGCGATATTCACGCATTTCGCCTGTTTTTTATCGCTCCTAAGATAAACCTTGCTAATAGCAAGGTATCTCAGCCATAAAAACAGGTGAAGGGCGGCGATAGTAATATTCCCGCTAAGCCAACACAGCGATAATTATCGCTAGTTGTTGGTAATATGCCCCAATATTTTTTAAATGCAGCAAACGGAGTTAAGAATGACTGCTGAATACTTTAGTTACAATACATAATGTTCACCTCTAAGATCACCTCTGAGAACACCTTAACCTTTGCACGCTTTGTACAATGGGATTTGCAATAGATGTTTCTCGTTTTTCGGCAATTTAGTTTTTTTGGGGGGAAGGGTAGTTTTATAAAGCGAACTAGACCCAAAGTTATGAGAGGGCTTAACAAGAGCACCAGTTGCATTACAGATGAACGCATTCATTTTTTTTGTTAGGCACGGGGAGATTAAGTGATTTCCAAAGAATCACAGAATGTTGAGCCTCCATGCTGTGACTCAAACCTGTTTCCTCGTCTCTGAGGTCGACCGCTCTAGCCGTTAGGCCACATCCTCTCCCTATTAAACCTAAAAAGAGGCAAACATTGACAGGAAAAACATCCTGTTTTGTGAGTTGACCATTTTCATTGAGACCGCAGAAGTTGGAGGAGTCCTCTAGTGTAAGCAAGAATAGGTCTAGGCTGCCTGGGTTTTGGTGCTTCGGCAGAAAATAAGATATATATTCAAACACAAAGACCCACTCAGTATGCCCCCCAGGACCTGGGTCTATATATTGTTAAAATATTGGCCCAGTGGTGCTCGTTTACTGGGAAACCATTTTGTTACATCAGCGGTGACCTATAACCACTCTCAGTTGTTCTGTAGAATGTAATAAATACAAGGAGAAGGCCTTTTTTATTTAAAGACAATGAATTGTATTCATAATTCCATTCTGAATTATCATAAAGGTACAAAGCAACAATATATATAACTCACTTCGTGAGACTAGTATAGACGGTGTAGTGTGTAAACAAGGTGCAAATAGTGACTATTTACAGAATCAAAACAACTCTTTCGCTGGGACCCCTGGTCTTAAAAATCAATATGCCAAAGCATGTTAACAAACCACAGTCTTCCCCTATGGTCTAAAATGTCGACAATCCTGTTACTTTGATCTCATCAGGACAAGGCATCTCACTAGTGGAGCCCCTATAACCAAACACACAAAAGGCCTATTTAACAATACAAAGTAAATAAGTTCCGAACAGTGCACAACACAACATCGAACGTTTTTATGCACACCAAGAGGCCAGTTTTGGTGGTAAGTACCTGATAGGAGAGAATTATTGTGCTTAGAGGATATACTTTATTTTATATTGTTAAATGGGCCTCTTGTGTGTTTATTTATAGGTGCTTGGAGTGGGACACCCTCGCCCCCCATGCCAATGAGGCAACTTCCCTACTTTATGATAGTGTATTATGAGATGAATTGGTGACCCGATTCACTCACTACTTCAAGATTAACAAAGGCTCTGCATCCTCACAATCAGCAAAATGGGTGGCGAAGAAAGTGGTTGGCCACAGCCATTGTATGCAGATGGCGGGAAGAGCCCCCCCCCCCACTCCCTGGAGTCTGCATTTTCCAACATAGAAATTAAATATCTGTCAGCTGAGCGTCGAGCGGTGACGGTTCCCCCTGCCCAGGTAACCTAAACTGCTCTCTACAAAAAGGAAGCTCGACTGCTCACAAAAGTCAGATTTCTAGTTTGGTCAACTTACGCAGTGCCACGCATGTGGGAGCTGACAAATCTGGTTCTCTGCTTACATGGATTCTTTCATCCGAAACAAGATGCTTCCAGATTACCACCCTCTGGGATCACACAAATGTTTTAGTATATTCACAACAGGAACTGTGTCATACCTTTCTCTACTTCTACAAGCACCTCTATACCGCCTCCCCGATCACTCAATACAGGCGGTGCACGACGTTCTTGGGAAAACACCCCTCCCTGGCTAGAGCTAGCCGCTTGAACTGAATTAGACTATCTCATCACTCCCCAGGAGATCATGGCCACCATAAAAGATCTTGTCTCCGGTAAGATGCTGGGACTGGATGGCCTTTCTGTGGAGTTCTACAATGCCTACATCAGCACCTTAGCTGCCAAGCTGGCCCCCCATTATCAAGAGGGCCTCCAGGCATGAGTCTGCCCCCAAAGACCAAGGGAGGCACTGCTAGTCCCGTCCTGAAAATTTGGAAGGATCTACTAGATCCTTCATTCTATCTGCTCATAGCCACTTAACATTGATTATGTGGCTCTTCCAAGCTTCCCATGCATTCTGTCATACCCTCATCCAAAACACCCCATATAGCCTCTGGGCAAGGCCTACATTGCTCCTTAGTACAGTGCCAGGATGCTCATTTTCTGAGTGACAGTGCACTTTAGAAATACTCTATTCATTCATAAGATACTCTGCAAAGTTCTAGAGACCCGCCTATACAGACTGATGCCAACTTTGGTCCGTCCGTACCAAACCCAGTTTGTACCTGGATGGAACACCTCTAGCAATATCCGGCAACTGACAGGCTTATTGCCCTGGCCCAACAACTCCACGCAAATGCAGTTGCTCTACTCTTGAACTTAAAAAAGGCCTTTGATGCACTCACTAGAACCTACCAGTTAGAACTTGGGTTACTGGTTGACTAGGGTGTGAGCTCTGGTCAAGCAACAATCACAATACTGGTCAGGGTAAGACCCAAGCAAACCTCAAATTATCCTGTGCTGTCTCCCTGGTAGCTTGGCACAGAGCAGTTAGTCTTAACTTGCAGGCAATGTGTAAAGTATTTGTGCAACACTTCACACAGTGAAACAGTACATAATACTATTCAAAGATATCCCACACCGTGTTAGAAACATAGAGTTTATTTTAATAAATAAAACAAGACCAAAACGACAATAATCCAATCAGTAGAAATGGAGTTATGAATTTTTAAAGAATAAACTGCAATATAGTGCCAGAAGCATAAAGCACCAACTGCGGCTATCTTGACTGGGTCAAACTCGAAAGTTCAGGCCAACTGTGAAGGAAAATGAGTCAGATACAGTCCCAGATTTGTCTCACTATCGGTTTGACTTCTCACATTTTGTACTAAGAGTCCTGTTCATGTTGGAGAGGGTCGGGAGTCTGCATGGTACATTGAGCAGGCCAGGCTGCACTTAGGGGCTGGCTGAAGCTGTGCGTTGGTGGTACCCCACGGCATCTCGCTGCTGCTGTGTGAAGAGTCAGTTGGCGGCTCACACTGGATTTTGGTGCCAGTGGTGAGGTTCCAATGAGAATGGGACTATTTGCGGTTGCAAAGAGCCTGAAACTTGATTTAAAACCCCATGAGCCCCACCATGGGTCCAGAGCCTGAGAGGCACCACTTGGAGGTCAGAAATACCTTCCTGCTGGGTCCAGGAGCTGGATGGATAGCTTATTATGGCCCTTAGGCTCGGATCAATAGGCCAGCAGTCTTGCCTTTAGAGTCACTCTTGGGTCATTGGGTTCCAGCTAAAGTTGCAGGTCCAGTTCTTCTTCCCCAGGCAAGAGGGCAGCAGGGCAGCAGTTCCTACAGAGCAGCAGTCCAACAGAGTGGCAGTCCTTGTATGCAATGGTGCGGTACATCTTGATTTTGCGCACGCTTTATTACGCGAAAAGCAACATCATCGGGTCTTTTGTTATGCTGTCCTCCGGCTGGAGAGAGACCAACTGATATTCACAATAGTGATCAGTGATAGTGAGAGTGAGAGTGAGAGTGAAGTGTGTCTAAAATTACCTCCATCTATCAGGACTATTTTTATTGTGTGGATGATGGGGTAAAGCTAAAAAGAGAGAGGTGGTGTGTAAATAGAAGAGTCACTGTTCTATTGCACCCATTTAAAAAATGTTAGTGGTCAACATGTTTCAGACCTTGGGTGCCCTGTCGGGTCATTGGGCTTTCTTCAGGACCATGTGGTTGCACACTTACTGTTTTGTAGTGTGCATAGGTAAGTAATGCACTTAACCTTCTACTTGTGTGTGCTAATTAGGACTCTGATCTGTTATAGGTGAATGGTACCTGTAACTTATGTTTATGGCAAGAAGCTCCATAGGGGGAGGGGCAGAGTGAGACTTTCTCTACTTTGAGACGTCCTACTGGTGGCTTGTGCTAGCTCCATCTGCAGCAGACGTCCTAGTGGTGACTTGTGCTAGCTTCATTGGCGTGAATTAGGGTTTTTAAAGACAGTAAGAACCCAAGACCCTGGTTAGAAATAGGACAAGGGATTCATTCTCCTTTGATTACTTGCTTACCGGATGGATTCCAAATGAGTCTCAGCTTCTCTCTCCCTCATTTGATTATAAGAGTCTTTTAGCAGCACAGCAGTCCTTCCTCCTTGCAGAGTAGCCACAGGTTCAGAAGTGTTTTGAAAAATTAGTGTCTAAGGTCCTTTTATACACTGGTGCCCTGGTTCTGGAAGGTAGGAGATGCTTCTATTCAGTGGCTGTAAATGTGGATAAAATCCCTTACTCCCCTGCCCTTGCTCTAAGCTGACTGAAGAGACAATGCTGGTTTGCTAGGCTCTTTATGTGGAGGCAGGAAACAGTATAGTCAAGTATAAGTGGGGCTGGGCCCAGCTCCTCCCTCCCATCCTGTCAGTGATGGCCAATTCAGTCACACCTAAACTCCTCATTGTGTGTGGCTGTCTAGGAGGAATACAAAAGCCCAACTACCAACTACACCCAGTCATGTGATCAGAGGGAGGCTGCAGGCACCAAATGGTTAAGGCAAGAAAATACCAACTTTCTATAAATGTCATTTTCAGAATTGCAATTTAAAATCCGACTTCACTTACGAAATTTCGAATTTACACTTATAAAATATTATAAGGCACCTCCAATGTTATCCTATGGGAGAGATAGGCCTTGCAGTAGTGAAAAACAAATGTAAGAGTTTTTCTCTATCAGGACATGTAAAACCTTAAAGGACATGTCCCACTTTTTAAATACATTGCACCCTGCCCTCTGGCCTGTCCAGGGCCTACCCCAGGGGTAATTTATATGCATTTAAAAAGAAGGTTTGAGCTTGGCAAAATTGAAATGGCAGGTTAAAACTGCACACACAAGCTCTGCAATGGTAGGCCTGAGACATATTTAAAGCGCTACTTAAGTTGGTGGCACAATCGGTGCTACAGACCCACTACTAGCATTTAATTTACAGACCCAGTCCACATATAGTGCCACTTTACTAGGGACTTACTAGTAAATTGAATATGCCAATTCAGAATTAACCAATGTTACCCCTTTTTAAAGTGGAGAGCCAAGCACTTTAGCACTGTTAAGCAGTCGTAAACTGTGCAGAGTCCTAATACCAGCACAAACGAAGTCAGCCAAAACATTGGGGGAATACCACCCTAAGGCTGACAGGTCTAACATAGAACTAGGCATTTTAGTGGCAAAGCGTAAGATAACACTTAATTGGAAGTCAACACAACATCCTACAATACACACTTTGGAGCAGATTTACAAGCCACTTGCACCACTGGTGCGTCACTTTTTGTGACGTACTGGTGGCGCATTTTACTGCTCCATATTTACAAAAACAGGAAAAGCCACCCTCTGTGACTTTTGCTCTCCTTATAAATATGACCCCATTGCACACAGCACTTTGCGTGAAAGGGGCGTTTCATGGGTGTTGCTGTGGGTGTTCCCACGCAACAACCATGAAACCAGGCACATTTCCAGATTTACCAGGAATCGTAAATCTGGAAATGTGTGTGAATGCTACGCCTCCATAGGGGAGGCGTAAGGAGGCGCAAGGAGTAGAAATGTATTATTTCTCCTCAGGTTTTATCCTCTTTCTGCACGCATAGAGAGAGGACATCACCTCTAATGATTATTTATGTACATTAAGCTGTCCCTTCCTGCACATAAACAATCATTGAAACAATTACGTTTTTCAACTTCTATGTGTGCTAATGCAGCACAAATAGAAATTGAAAAGCGACATTTGAGATTGTTTTTGTGCAGGAAGGGAACCCTTCCTGAACAAAAACAATCTCCCCACAATGCAGGAATCCATGGTGCAAGTGTGCCTGCTCCGGCGCATAGCAGCAGTTTATGCGCCAGCACAGGGGGAAGCACAGAGATGGGACATATTGTTGTAAATATGTTGCATCCCTGTGCTTAGTAAGTGACTGAGTGCGGTGCAGCCAAATGGCTTGCAGCAGGCACTGAGTCACTTACTTGTAGATCTGCCACATTGTGTGCAATACTCTTAGAGGGCCCACGTGGAGAGCAGGTCCTTACAAAGAGAAGAAAGCAAAGGCTTAGAAACTCATCCACTGGCCAATGCTTGGGATTGCACTTGGGCTGACTGGGAGGAGAGGCCTAGAGATGATACCCTCCCTCCACAACTTCTAACAAGCCCACTTGGAGAATCACCGATTCTACACCCTAAATGCAGTCACAGAGAGGCCCCACTTGCCTCGACCCCTCCCAGACAGGGGAAACCTTAGGGCACAATATCCCTCCTTCATCATGCACATCTCTTACTATTTACCACAATAGACACATCCCCCATACCCTATATGTCATGGGCAGATATTTACGGTTTCCCTGGCCTTGGCCGAAGTTTGTTCTCTGGTTTTGTTTTAACTTGTTTAATGGATTGAAAAATGGATACTAAGATCTGTTTAAATTTACTGTGCCATTCACTCGTTGACCACATTCTTTCTAATTCACAAGTCCCCATTCTTCATCCTCAGAAGGGCATTGCCACTCCTCGACTTCCCTTTCTACTCTGTCTTCTCTGCAGTCAATTAGGTACAAAGTAAGTCCCTAGGGATCTTTTCTGACTTTTAACTTTTGCTACAATGTGATGATGTTTTTAGGCCAAGCCTGAGCCAGCTTGCCGGCGCTGCTCTGGAGATCTGTTGTAGGTAGAGTACGCTGCCCATATTTTTCATTGGCTTCTGTACTTGTCCTTCGTAAATGCTGGTGTTTGATTCCTTATAAGGCTTGTTAGTCCCTCCCTAGTACGGCCATGTCGTTGTTAGATTTGGGGGTCTCTAGTTGGCACAGGTAGGTACTTGTGACAAATAGAGACCCTTGCGGGGGAGGAGCTTCGCGCGCAACCAAGATGGTCGCGTGAGCACAGGGCTCCCGGACCTTCGCCACATCCGTCGTTTATCCTGTACCCTATCCTGACTTAGAGGACGGGTCATTTGTGGCACAGCCCTGCTGATCATTTATCTGTTTCCAGATTTCGGTTTGGACTCCGGGAACCGAAGTTACGGACTTCTGAATCATGTTGGCCTGCTCCCTGGTGCCACCCCGGGCTCTGCTTCTCTGCCAGCCGGACTGTAAACCAACAAGAGCGGATCGCCTGAGTCACCTCGGCCCGGTCGTCTGCTTTCAGTTTCGTTTCTCACCCTGCGACCTCTCTGACTCTGTCGGACCGGCCTCCCTCGGTTGCCCTCCACCCTACCATATCTCGACATTTGCGGACCGACTTGGGTGGCTCACTACATGGTGTGGAGTGCCCACTATCTGCTTTTAACCAGTTGCGGGCGCACCGAGTGTAGCCATTTTCACCAGGTCTCAGGCAACCCTCCGGGGCACGATATCCAAGATGGCCACCAGACCTGAGGGCGAAAAACGCAAGACCAAGACGGCTCTCCGGGGGGGTGCCGTGCAGTCTAACGTCATGGACAGATACACCCTCGCCAAAGGCTCCCCGGGTGGACCGATTAAATCCCCGATAAATGTCGGAGAGGATTCCTCGATGGGTGAGGACTTGTCGCTGAAAGACGTCATGGGCGCCATTGCTGGCATGAAGGCCACATTGGGTCAACAATATGAGGCCTTGTCTCATAAGTTGGACATGGTTGCCATCGATGTTACCCTGATCAGGGCTGATCTTGCGAAAACCAACGAGAAGGTCAAATCTCTTGACCTGAAGACATCCAGCCTCGTTACCGACGTCTCCGATTTACAGACAGAAGTCGGCAACTTGCGAGCCTCCAATGACTATTTCTCTCGGCGCTTGGAGGACTTTGAAGGCCGTGCTCGGCGGAACAATATCTGTCTCGTTGGTGTCCCGGAGAAATCGGAGGCCTCTTCGGTGGACCTGCTGGTGGAGGACCTTGTTCTGAACCACCTGGCGCCTAAAGGCCTCAGTAAGTTCTTTGCTGTGGAACGTGCGCATAGGATACCAGGAGGCCCGCCTAAGCAGGGTGCCACTCCACGTCCCATCATTGCTCGAATCTTCCATTTTCGTGACAGGGATGCGATCCTCCAAGCATCGCGTCAATCTGGACCTGTGGCTTTTGAAAACTCTGCGGTTAGTTTCTATCCAGACTTCACCCAGCAGGTGCAGAAACAAAGACTCGGATTCCAAGGGGTGAAGAGGAGGCTGAGAGACAGAGACATTAAATACACTATGCTTTTCCCGGCCCGACTACGTGTGGTGTACAGTGATCGAACATTCTTCTTCGACCATCCTGGGGCCGAGAGTGACTGGCTTGACATGCTGCCCTCTGGGCAGGAACATTCTGAACACTTTGGACAATCCGGAGGGGCAGAGGGCGGCCCGGTGGAGCAGGAATAGGGAGTGGCGCTGGCTCCCGGACCACCGCATTGACTTTCAGCTGCGGTTTGATGCTATGCAACTGTTGCCTGCTAATGTTTGATCTTTTCGGGGTGTGGGCGGGGGGTGGGTGAGTCTTCCTCCTCACGGGTTCTTTTCGTAGATTAGTTGTATGATGGGGCGACAGGCACACTGCAAGTTGGGGTGGCTTTTGAGACTTACGCAGGGGTGCAGGGTGGGGGGCGAGGTGTTCAGGGGTGTTTTGGGGGTTGGGGGGGTGCAGCTTGTGTTTCTTTGTTTTTTTCAAGGCATAGTGTTGATGTGCTCCTGCTACATAGTGTTGCGTCAGGCGTGGGGTGGGATCGGGGTTGGTTTCTGGGATGGGGGTAGGGGACTTAAATTGTTGTGTTGAAACGTCAACGGGTTGGGGGACATGATAAAACGGGGAGTGGTCTTACAATTGTTGCGGCGTTTATCCCCTGATGTGGTGTTGCTTCAGGAGACGCACTTGATAGGCAATACATGCCACGCACTGAATAGGCGTGGGTACCGTCTCCTGGCCCACTCCGGTTTCACCTCTGGCTCTAGGGGGGCAGGCATTCTGGTACGGAGCTCCCTCCCTCTCGCTATTGACGACATTATCCTTGATGATAGGGGTCGCTACGCTGCCATTGTGGGGCGCTGGGAGGGGAATGTCATCACCCTGCTCTCTGTTTACGTTCCGCCTGGACTGCAGGCCACTACCTTTGCCGACCTGGGAAGTGTACTCCTGGGGGTCCCTGAGGGTCTGCTTATAGTGGGAGGGGATTTCAATTCTGTGGTGTCGGGGATGTGTGACCGTTACCCTCCCCGGGAAAATGCACGGTCTCAATCTTGGCTGGGGGACTTCTTGGACACCCTGGGGCTCACTGATTGTTGGCGCCTGCTCCACCCGGGGCAATCGCAGTACACTTTCCACTCTGGGGCTCACGGCAGTCTTTCGAGACTTGACTATGTGTTGGTGCCCTCCTCGCAGGCTTCCTCTATCAGGGAGATAAGACACCTTGCTAGGGGTATATCGGACCACTCCCCATTATGGTTAGTCATAGATGCGCAGCTGAGGACTGAGGGCCGAGTGGCTCCGATTAACCCCTGGTATCTCCGTGATCCGAAGGTGAGACCTGAACTGATTAAAGCGCTTGACCATTATTTTGCTGATAACGTGGGTACCGTCTCCTCCTCTGTTACACTGTGGGAAGCGTACAAAACTGTGATTCGGGGCCACGCCCTTTCCTTGATTAGCAATGCTAAGAAGGTTAGACAGGAGGGGGTTGTCCGGATCGAGAGCGAAATCCCTGTCCTCGAGGGGGAGTTGGGATCCGGGGTCACCCCGGATAGACTGCACCTATTGAGTCTTAAACAACTTGACTACAGAGCACTGGTTACGGATGCTGCAAAAGAAATGGGCAGGGAACAGCAGGGGTGTCTGTACGATGTGGGAGACAAGGCTGGAAAGTTGCTTGCGTGGCTGGATAGGAGGGAGCGCGCGAGTCGGGTGGTCCCTGTGGTTGTGAATGTGCAAGGAGTGAGTCTCACTGACCCCGCCGACATTGTGGACTGTTTTGCGGACTATTTCCGGGATGTGTATTCCCCCGTGTCCGATCGACCCGAGTGTGACTCCCAGCTACTTCTGCGAGACCTCTCGCTGCCTTGCTTGTCGGACCCTGAGAGGGGGCTCCTCGAGGCACCTCCCACAGTGGAGGAAGTCGTTACTGCCATCTGCTCGGTCCGCTCGGGGAAGGCCTCGGGCCCTAATGGGCTCCCCATTGAGCTTTACAAGCTCCGTCTGGATATGGTGGCTCCGTATCTACGGTCGATGTTCCTGGAATCGTTGGAGTCGGGTTCCCTTCCCCCTGACCAAAGGTTGGCCACCATAGTTGTGATTCACAAGGATGGTAAGCCACGCGACCGCTGCACCTCCTTTAGGCCCATATCGCTGATCAATGCTGAACCGAAGATCCTGGCTAAATTGCTGGCTAACCGCTTAGTGACTGTTATTAACAATCTGGTTCACCCGGATCAATCCGGGTTTATACCGCACCGCAACACGGCATTGAACCTCCGGCGCCTGCATGGTGTCCTCGCGCAGGCGGGGACGTTGCGCGAACCAGCTGTTTTGGCGTCTCTGGACACCACTATGGCGTTTGATACGCTGGAGTGGCCATATCTTTGGGCGGTCCTCTCTAAATTTGGCTTCGGCCCGAACTTTATTAATTGGGTGAAACTGCTTTATGCCGATCCCTTAGCACAAGTGGTCGTTAACGGCCGTGTCTCTGCCCCATTTGCCCTCGGCAGAGGGACGCGCCAGGGCTGCCCTTTGTCTCCTCTTTTGTTTGCCCTCGCTCTGGAACCACTGGCGGCCTGGTTGAGATAGGAGCCATCCTTGAAGGGCATTAGATGGAACTCGGACTTTGAGGAAAGGGTGTCCTTGTATGCAGACGATATCCTCCTGTATCTCACGTCGCCTCGGAAGTCGTTGATCGTTCTTTTCGACGTCTTGACCTCCTTCCGTAAAAACTCTGGCCTCGTCATCAACTGGTCTAAGTCGTGCGTCTACGTACTTTCGGGCGAGGCTCCTCTCTTGCCCCGCGGCTGCCCTATTTCGGTGGTGCGGGACGGCTTCCGGTATCTGGGGATCTTTATTACCTTGGACCCGGTACTTCCTTACGAGCGCAATTTGCTGCTCCAGCGCCTTCGCGCTGATGTTCTTGCGGGGGCAAGCTCCCCCTCTCCCCCCTGGGACGGGCTGCACTGTTCAAGATGATGTCGCTGCCCCGGTTCCTTTATGCGCTTCAAAACACGCTTGACGCGGTGCCTGCTAGCTACTTTCGGGAGGTCGAGAGTCTACAGAGGCGATTGATATGGGGGGGTCGATCCCGTATTGCCCTGGCGAAGATGACGCTGCCGTGGTACGACGGGGGCATTGCGCTTCCCGATATTCGCCGATACTATTGGGCCTCTCAGCTGGGGGCGATTAACCATGGTACTTATGGTCCTTCGCCGAACCCGGCGTTTGAAATGGACAAGTGGCTGTTGCCCGGCGGAGACTATAACAGGGCGCTGTACGTGAGGTCGGGTTGCAAGACCCTCACGGGCCCCACCATGACAGCCGTGCAGGTGTGGTATCGTGCGACGGCGGCTCTGGGCTGGACGGACAAACTGACTCGTGCGACTCCGCTTTACGCGTCTGATAGGCTGGGGTCCCTTTGGAAACGGATATCCCGGAGGCGTCCCCGCTGGAGGATCGGATTCTGGACGGGCACGTCCCGGACAGTACGATTTCGCTCATATACAAAAAATTGATCAACAGCAGGGTTGACCTCCTCTGTCATCTTCGAGAGGTCTGGACCAGTGACGGCCTGGAACTTGATGATGAGGACTGGCAGGCGGCGATCTCTTCCCCGAAGGAAGTGGCGATCCCGGCGCGCCTTCGGTTTGTGCAACTCAAAATTCTTCATAGGGTGTATGTGACTGGTCCCCGTTTGGTGTGTATGGGATTCTCTGTGGATGGTCTGTGCAGGCGTGGCTGTGGTCTCGTGGGTACATTTCTCCATATTATCTGGGAATGTCCTGCCGTGATGCGCTACTGGACTCGGGTGCATGAGGTTATGAGTGAGGTCACGGGTGTGCGGTCAATGCCTGAGGCGAGGAGATGCCTGTTGAATGTCTGGGAGCTGAATGATTACAGCGGCACGCAGCTTCGCTGGGTGATCCTGGATAATATGATTGCTAAGAGGGATATTGCCCAATTGTGGGGTGCTCAGAGGCCGCCGACGGTTCTGCTGTGGCAACAAAATATGGATTGGTGCATGTTTCGAGAGAAGACAGTTTATGTTGCCCGTGGCACCATAAACTGTCAAACTGGTAAATGGGGTACGATCTGGAATCAGTGGAACACATACCGTGGTGATATATGTACCCCCCCTCCTACGGACTTTGAGACCGACCTCTCGTCCTCCCAACCTATTGTTTCCACCACTACTGAATAGGTGTTCTTGCTTGCTCCTGGTCTCCCTGCCCCCCTTCCACAATGTATGGCCCTGTCGATTGAACTGCTAGTGTACTCCCTCCCCCGATGCCGCTGCGACGCATTGCTACTGTACTGCCTTGTGTTTATTGTTCTTTCTTTGTTTATGTCTGTCTTGAATTTAATAAAAATAAAAAAAAATTAAAAAATCCGAGCATGTGAAAGGCTGCTGTACAAATATCCAGCCCTGACTGCAAGGGTTGAACAAAGAAAAGGGCCTCTTGATCTCCACATGTGTGCATGTATGTAAAATATCTATTTTTGCATTTGTGCCCCTGTGTGTTATCTGTGTAGATTGTTGCTACCTGTTAGGCAGCAGGATGATTTAAATATGGTACCTAAATGGTATTAGCTTGCTGCCCCTCCAAAATCCCTCAAGTATATTAGAAAAATGTTCTTCTATATAATTCGTGAGTAGCTTTTCCAATCATAGGGCCTGATTAGGATGTCAGTGGGACCGCCACCGACAGGCCGTCGGGGGGGGGGTCCCATTGACATCCAGCTGAGCGGTTCGACTGCCGCATTATGATGTGGTCGGACGGACCGCATCGGTCGGTGGGACTGACTGATGCTTCGTATGGGCTCAAGGAGACCATCGGACCGATGGTCGAGTCATAGCCCCTACAACAGAGGCACCGCCGTAGGGGTTACAATTTCCCTTTCCCATAGCCTTTCAATGGTGGTCTGACTACCATGGAAGGCTGTTGTAGGGGGACTTTGGGGGCCACTAGCAAAGCACCCATCCCTCATGGGCCTGAGGTGCCCCCCAAACGTCTGGGCCCCGTGTGCCAGGCACCATGTGGTGCCTGCCACGTGGTGCAGGGATGTTTGTAAACATGCCTTTTGTACTATTGGGATATGTGCATTGAGACCTGTATGCTTGTTAAACTTTGCACTTGGATGCATGTATGTCTCTTGGACCCTATAAAAACGTAATCTGTAGATGTGTTTGTGTGCATGTGTGTTATTATATTGTGTGCTTCTAGGTGAATGCGTAAAAGAAAAACCATAAATATTGACTTTGACAAAAAAAAAAAAAATAGAGACCCTTGCCTCTAGTCAGGGTAAGGGGGGCTACACTCCTAAAATAACCCCTGCTCACACCCTTTGTAACTTGGCACGAGCAGACAGGCTTATATCAGAGGCAGTGTGTAAAGCATTAGCAAACACATACAGTAATCAAGTGACAACACTACAGATGGACATCACACATGTTTTATATAAATAAAATAAGTATTCTTTATATAGGTTTACCATAAACGACAAAAATCCACAATACTGTATTTAAAAATGGTAGAATTAGCTTAGTTCTCTTTAGATCTTAAAATGCGTCACTTTGAGTCAATGTACCTTAAGATGCGACATGCAGGGCTACGAAAGTGTTGCAAGAAAGGTGATGCGGTAGTCCTTTACACGCAAGGATAGTGATGCGCTGAAGATCTGGTGCAAATAAACAAAGATGGCGCTTTCTCCTTGATGCAACATGCTTCCCGGTGATGTGGCGGCGTCTGCTGCGACGATGATACTCTTCTCTGGCGAAGCGAGATGCTTGACACGATGTGAGCCGTGACAGGCCCTGCAACACGCTTCCCAGTGATGCGGCGGCATCTGCTGCGACGTCAATCCTCTTCCCTGGTGATGCGAGTTGCTTCCACAACGATGCGAGCTGCGACAGGGCCTGTAACACTCTTCCCGGTGATGCGGCGGCATCTGCTGCGATGTCGATGCTCTTCCCTGGCGATTCGAGTTGCCTCCACAACGATGCGAGCCGTGACAGGCCCTGAGCCATGACAGGTCCTGCGACACGCTTCTCGGAGATGCAGTTCCGTCTGATGCGACGTCGATCCTATACTCCAGTAACACGCTCGCCGTTGATGCAGCGGCGTCTGCTGCTACGTCGATCCTCTTCTCCAGCGATGCAAGGTGCTTCGTGTTGTGAAGCGGCAGCAGCAGTTCGGCGACACGCTACTTGATCTTGAGTCGCTCTTCCAGCTCCTTGCGACACGCAAGTCCTCGAAAAGTCCAACACAACTGCAGGCACTTCAAGAGACCTCTTGGGGAGCTGGTGGGTGAAGTCTGTTGTCCCTGAGACTTCAGCAGGAGGCAAGCTCTGTTCTCAAGCCCTTGGAGGTCCTTACACAAGTTGATGAAAGTACACACAAAGTTCCTCTCTCCTTTCTTTGGCAGTCAGGCAACCACTGCAGGCCAATCCCCAAGCAACACTTCAGCTTAGGGATAGTCTCTCCTCAGTTTCTTTTGGTTCCACTCCTCAGCAAAGTTTTCTTCTTGTTGTCCAAAAGTGATCTAAATTCTAGGGATCAGGGTCCCAATACTTATACCCCAAAATCCATTGTCCTCTGAGGGCAGAGGGGCCTTTGCCTAATCAAAACCAGTTCTGGTCAGTCCTGGAGCACTCTGTTGACATGACTCTTTCTTTCCTTTCACAGTGCAGGGCAGAGACATCAGACGCACCATAGGAGGTGGAGCCAGCATTCTGGAGGGAAGGCACAGCCCTATTCAGGTCCCAAGTGCAACTCCTCCCTCCCATCTAGATGCAGATCTCTCTATTCACCTCTGGGCTGCTGACTCACCCTGTCTCTTGGAATCCCCCAGCCCTGTAACTCAAACTCCAGACAAGGAATACACAGTCTAGCAGAGACAGGCTTGGATAGTTAGACAAGAAAATACCTACTTTCTAAAATAATGTTAAAATCAACTTCACTAAAAGATGTATTTTATCATTCTGAGTTCAGGCATACTAAACTCGAATTTCTACCATGTTCCCTGAGTCAGTTAGGATTATAACATGTAACAATCTAACTGCCCATCATGGCCTATGGAGAACAGGTAGCCTTGCATTAGTGAAAAACGAAAATGGCTGTAATTCCCTATTAGGACATGCCACACACACCAGGGCATGTCCTACCTTATACTTACAATGCAACCTGCCCTTGGGCCTACCATAGGGGTGTCTGATTTGATGAAAATGGAAGGTTTAGGGACTGGCAAGTGGGTGCATTGGCTCAGTCAACATGGCAGTACCAGACTGCACACAGGCTCTGCAATGGCAAGCCTTAGACACACTTTTACAGGCTGCATCTGTGGGTGGCACAACCAGTGCTGCAAGCCCACCAGCAGCATTTGGTCTACAAGCCCTGGGCACCCCTGGTAAACTGTACTTGGGTCTGCCAGGTAAACCAAACCAGCCAATCATGGAATCACTAATTGGTTTATAGTAGTGAGAGCATATGCACTTTAGCACTGATCAGCAGTGGTAAAGTGCCCATAGTCATAAAACCAACAAAAGCAGGTCAGACAAAATACAGGAGGAAGGCAAAAAGTTCAGGGATGAACCTGCAAAAATGGCCAAGTCCAACAGTCGTCATTTATAATCTCCCATGGCTCTGGCCCCTTTACTTAGTTGTTACAGTGTATGTGTACTTTTTTTTTCTTTTTTTTCTCAGTGTGCTTGTTTTAATGTTTGCTGCTGTGTAGAAGTGCCGGTGAGAGATTTGCCAAGAATGCATAAAGACCAATTATTTGCAAAATAAACTGTTCTTGATGGGTGGAGATTTGCCACACATGGCTCAGCAGAGAAATTTTGTGAGTAAACACTTCTGTGTTTGGAAGAAAAATTAGCCCTGACAGCAGGCGATGATGAGTGAAAGCATTCGAGTTTGTTTTCAACCTCATTCCTTATTCAGCAGCTAAATGGGCCCTATTCCATTTTTTCTTATTTTTAATGTTTTTTGTTATTCCTGTCCCCATGCCAGATCAGACGTCCAAGGGCCAGATGTAGGAAGGCCATTACCGGTCCGTAACAGCCAAAATCGGCCGTTACCGACCGGTAATAGACTTTTCCTACGTAGGAGGCACATTCACCGATTCGGTAAATAACGAATCGGTATTTACCGATTCTGTATTAACCGAATCTGTAAATGAAATGTAGGAAGCACTTCAAAGAGTGCTTCTGGGCTTTAAGGATTCGGTATTTACCATCAACTATTAGTTGGTGGTAAATAACGAATTCCTATGTAAATGCAAATCTGTGCATTTACACCTGTGCCATGTGACAGACATACATGCCCTTAGGGCATGTATGTGTGCCACATGTGCAGACAAGCACTAATCAGGGGTGCGACAGGGTGTCAAAGTGACACCCTGCCACCCTTGACTTTTTCCCAATTTTACCGAATCGGTAATTACCGATTCGGTAATTGACATTCATTCCTATGGGCCTCCAGGCAAGTACCGAATCTTAACGATTCGGTATTTTTAACCGATTTTTTACCCACATAGCATTTACCGATTCGAAAATACCGAATCAGTAAAATTCGGTATTTTTGAATCGGTAAATTTAAATTACCTACATCTAGCCCCAAGTCTGCTCTGTAAAAAGACCTTTGCTTCTTTTGTTGTTGTTAGTGATTGCACAACAAAAGACTTGATTGGTGTGGACAGAGCAGTTTCAGGGTCGAGGGAGGGCAGGTGGGTAACAGTTGAAGCTAGGAACATGGTCCTCAGGGGGCTGTGTGGTAAGGGGGTGCTTCTGCTAGAGGAGGGGGAGGAGTGCTGAGGTTTGAGTGGTGGGGCAGAGGAGAACAGTGGCTGTCTGCCCTCTCTGCACATAGCAGTGCTTGGTGTTATGCTGGGTATGTGATGGTGTGGTGGTTTGAGCTGGTGACGGCCACTCCAAGGGTTAATGCTGACTGCAGAGGCAGGTGACAGTCACTGCTAGACTACAGATACAACAATGGCCATTGAGGCAGAGCCAGAGAGATGCAGTTGATGACCACTGTGAGAATTGTAGTTGCCGGGCCTAGAGACCGGGCATGGAGGATGAGCACTTTATGCTGTTGTGAGGGACAAGCAGGGATTGACTGTTGTGAGTAGTGATGGAAGAGTTAATAGACTGAGATTGATGGCTTTAGATTGATGGAGCAGTGACTGCTGAGGGGTGGGGGCCATAGAGTTGTGATTGCTGGGAAGGAGGGGGTGAATGGGGAGCGCAGCACCTATTGCTACGGATGATGAGTAGCGGCTGCTAGGCTGCAGTACGGAAAACATTAACTGGATATGGGCAGCATCTTACTGCTGAGGTTGGAGTGAGTATAGTGGTGGTTTTTGGACCTCTGGCTGAGGAACGTGCCAATGACTGGCGATAGATGTGAGGCCAGAGTCTACAGTTGTAAGAAGCAAAGTGTATTGAATGTATTCTGCAGATGTCTGAGTGGGGCATGCGCAACATGCTTGGCTAGGTGAGGGGGGTGAGATGTAACCTGCCATGAGATATAGTTCAGTTTCCCAGGCTGCGGAAATCTCAGGTACTGAAAGGGAGATCCGGTTCCTGTAATCTCACTTGCTGACCTAAGCGATTGTTGCTCGCAGCTGAATTGGCTAGTTGAACTCTCGTGACACCTTCATTTTTGCTACTGATACAAGGGTTTTGGATCAGAGGAAATATTTTCTACAAGACAGTGATTGGTAAAAAGGCAACAGAGCCACAGCCCATTGGACTAGACCTTGTGGTGATCTGATGTGTTTCATATACTTGCTTGGTGTTTACTTATGTGCGTAAAGATTGGAGACTGGTATCCAGGTGCATACAACCTTGAAGAGATTGCCCTGTAGTGCAAAGCCAGTCATAGATACTTTATCCACCAGGCAACAACTGTAATATGATGGTTTAACCAGCATAGAATCAGCTCAGCAGTCACCAGTTCCTAAGCCCAATTGTCTGGGCTGAGTCCATCTTGCTTTTTTGTGAGCAAATTGTGCCTGGCCAAAAGTATAATGATCATTTTATGGTGGTGAGACCGAATAATGCCCCATACAGCAATTGCTGTTTTGCGCCATGCCATGATTGCTGGTTCTGCAAAGTTCATTTGATATTTATTTCGTACTCGACTATGGTGGCATTGGAGCCCTTACAGAGAACAAGCACTATATGTGAGACAGAAAAACCCAAACTTACTGAGAGCTGCCAAGCTGTGGACATCCCCAGTATTCTGTTTCATCCAGTATGTTAATTTGGTATTAGAGACAAATTGTGTCCAAAACTTATTACAGTAAATATCAGTGTACCAAATGACATCAGAGGTTCCTGGTTCTTGCTCCATGGACAGATGTAATGCCCTCCAGCTTTGTTGATACTGATCTGTGAATGTTTCCATGTTCTTCAAATAGCTCCTCCAGTCCAACGCAATCCAGAAACCCCATCTTTCGCCTTGGGAGTAAAGGGGTAGGTCTGCAAAGAATGGTATTCTACTTCAAGGTGATCTTAGGGATTCTGAAATCATTACAGTTTTAGCCTTTCATGCATAGATCTTAATATTGAATTCTACTTCAAGGTGATCTTAGGGATTCTGAAATCATTACAGTTTTAGCCTTTCATGCATAGATCTTAATATTGAATTCGCTTTGCTAAGTTATTCAGTGTTTGAAGCCACACATTGAGTGTGATCCTGCTATCTTGCTGAACCATTCAATTAAAAGAATTAAGTCTTGTGAATTCCAGGTAGCACATACTCCTGTGCTAATGGGCTGAAGCTAACAACAGCACATCTGTGTTACATGTCATCTGTACTAAAGCCACCTGACAGGTTGTTTTCAAAAGCCTGTTTTTTTAACAACAACACCACCACCAATAGCACCACCACTAATGCAAACACCACCATCAATACCACCACCACCACCATTACCACCACCAATACCACAACCACCAATACCCCCACCTCCAATACCACCACCACCAATACCACCACCCCAATACCACCACCACCAATACCACCACCACCAATACCAATACCACCACCACCAATATCACCACCAATGCCACCACCACCAATACCATCACTACCAATACCACCACCAATACAACCACCACCAATATCACCAATACCACCAATACCACCACCAATACCAATACGACCACCACCACCAATACCACCACCAATAACACCACCACCAATACCACCACCAATACCACTGCTAAGACCAATACCACCAATACCACCACCACCACCATACCGCCAGTACCAACAATACCACCACCACCAATACCACCACCAACACCACTACCACCAATACCACCGCCACAACCACCACCACCACCAATACCACCACCAATCCCACCACCACCAATACCACTATCACCACCAATACCACCAATACCACCACCACCAATACCGCCAGTACCACCAATACCAATACCACCACCACCAATACCGCCACCATCAATACCACCACCAACACCACTACCACCAATACCACCGCCACCAACACCAATAACACCACCAATACCACTACCACCACCAATACCACCAATACTACCACCACCAATACCACCACCACTAATACTACCTCTTCTAATACCACCACCACCAACACCAATACCACCACCAATACCACCAAAACCAATACCATCACAAATATCACCACCACCAATACCACCACCACCATACCACCAATACCATACCACCACCACCAATACCACCACCACCACCAATACCACTGCCAATACCACCACCACCAATGCCACCACCACCAATACCACCACCACCAATACCACTGCCAATACCACCTACACCAATACCATCACCACAACAAATAACACCACCACCAATGCCACTGCTACCAATACCACCAATACCACCACCACCCATATCAATACCACCAACACCACCACCACAACCAATACAACCACCAGAAATACCACCAATATTACCACCACCAAAACCACCACCACCAATACCAATAGCACAACCCCAATACCACCACCACCATTACCACCACCACCTCCAATACCACCACCACCGATACCACCAATATCACCAATACTGCCACCACCATACCACCACCACCAATATTAATACCACCACCAATACCACCACCACCAATACCGCCAAAACCAATACCAAAACCACCAATATCACCACTGCCAATACCAGTACCACCACCAATAACATAACCACCACCAATACCAATACCGCCACCAATGCCACCACCACCAATGCCACTGCCAATACAACCAATTCCACCACCACCACCAATAACAGCACCACCACCAATACCACCTACCACCACCACCAATACCACCACCTCAGTGCCTTTCGCTCACTAGTGATAGCAGGGGCACTGTGAGAGGACGGTGCACCAGCCAAGACCATCGCTCCCTCCCTCCATGCCTGCCATATAGCACAGCCCACCCTGCACCAGGTAGTGAAGCTAGGACCCCACTACAGCTGGAGTGTTTTTTATTAAGCCAAAGATAGCAATGGCATTACGCAATGCTACACTACACACTCAAATCACAGAGAAGGCATGGAATACCACCCCCCCCCGCTCCTCCGCCTGATCCACGACAGTGTATTCAATGAGGAAAAGGTGTTGGAGCACTTTGTTAGTGTTTATAGCTCGGATCATTTGTAACTTTCACTTCACACTTTGTGTCTGTGTAATTTACAACCCTTACAAATCTTCTTCACTGCACTATTTATCACTACTTTGAAGATGTCACAGGCCGGTCTCTTCCCTCTGATATTTACAATCTAAAAAGCAGTTGAGAAGGCCCTTTATTGCAATGCAAGAGGTCTCGCATTTGTGAGACTTTAAGCTATTAGTATTTGTTGGACTTTGCCCTTTTTGCCTTCTTCTATATTTTTTCTGACCTGTTGTTGGTGGTTTTATTACTCTGGGCACTTTACCACTGCTGATCAGTGCTGAAGTGCATATGCTCTCTTTTGTAAATAGTGTTACGGATTAGTGTTTCCACGATTGGCTATTTTATTTACTTGTCAGACCCCAGTAGAGTGCACCACGTGTGCCCAGGGTCTGTACTTCAAAGGCTGCTGGTGGGCTTGCAGCACTGATTGTGCCACCCACAGAAGCAGCTTGGAAAATGTGACTCAGGCCTGCCATTACAGAGCCGTGTGCAGTCCGGGACTGCCATGTCGACTTGGCAAGTGCACACAATTGCCAATCCCCAAACCTTCCCTTTTCTGCATGTTAGTCACCCCAAAAGCAGGCCCAAGGTACCCCTGTGGGCAGGGTGCATTGTATCTAAAAGGTAGGACATGCCCTGATGTGTGTGGGAAGTCCTGATGGTGAAATACTGCCACTTTCGTTTTTTCCTTTGCAAGGCTATCTGTTCCCGTAGGCCAGAATGGGCAGTCTGCTTATAACATCTTATAAACGTAACTGACCCTGGGAACAAGATAGGAAAATAAAGCTTAGTATGCCTGAACTCAGAGTGCATCTTTTAGTGTGGGTGATTTTGTGTTTGAAAATGCCACTTTTAGAAAGTAGGTGTTTTCTTGCCTAACCATCCAGTGTGCATCTGCTAGGTTTGTGTATTGCACGTCTGGCTTTTGAATGACAGGGGATGGAGGAGGGCAGCGGCTCCGGCAGTCTCACCAGTACAGATCAGGGCTGAATGGACCTGGGTGAAATTTAGAGTAGGGGGAGGAGATTTTCTTTCACCTGCCTGGGCCAGGTCCGCTTTCAACAATGCTGTCTCCACCTCCTTCCAGGATGCTGCTTCAGAGAAGACAGAACTGGTTTTGGCTGGGTACAAACACAAACTGCCCTCAGAGAACAAATATTTTTGTGTATAAAAAGTGGAACCCAAACCCAAGACTTTTAGACCACTTCTGGGATTCAAGAGGAACCTTTGTAAATGAGAAGAGCCAGAGAAGCTGAGGAGGAACACCGCCACTGTACTGTTTGCTGTCTGGGGTTGGCCTGCAGTGGCTCCTTGCTACCAAGGAAAGGAGAAAAAGGACTTTGCTGTTTGCTTTGTCACCTGCTTGAAGAAAAGATCTCCAAGGGCTTGAAACTGAGCTTGCCTCCTGATCTGAAGTCTCAGGGACACAAAGACTTCACCACCAGCTCCCCTGAATTTCCTTGCTAGGAATTCCAACCTGCAAAGAGGTGCCTGCTGCTGCTTAGGATCTCTAGAGACTGTTTGTCGCTGGGAGCTGGAAGATCGACACAACGAGGAAGAAGCGTGTCGCACCCGCATCTGTTTCCGAGGCATCGCCGAGCCACGAGGAAGAAGCGTGCCACATCCTCACCGGGTCCCAACACATTGCTGAGGAAACCACCACAGCGCCTGTTGTGCGGCTGCAAAAGTTGACGCATCGTACCAAATTGTCACATCGTATCAAGGCGCCAATTTGTCGCATTTTTCTTTTTTAAATGGGGACGCCTATATAACTAATAGACTTGCTACACATAGGGAAGATAACTAGTTTGAGTAAAGGTCTATAGCTAAGTCAGTCAGACATTTGACAACACACGCATAAAAAGTTCTAGGTAGAAAAATTGATTATTTAAATAGTTATATCCCACACATATAACACTTGTCACACATAAGTGATAGAAAAAAATATATTCATTTTATTTATTAGTATTTTTATATAATTATAGGAATGTGGTGGTTCATGGCTCTCTGTTTTGACTTCATTTTATATATAGATATACAAATTTAATCTCAAAGATTGATATTTGTTATAAACATTATGTATACAACTCAGCCATATTAAAAACAATCAGAATAACATGAGACTCATATAGATGTAGGCAGTGCGGTAGATGAAAACTGTTTTCATCTACCGCACTGCCTACATCTATATGAGGCAACTTTTCTACCTAGAACTTTTTATGTGTGTATTGTCAAATGTCTGACTGACTTAGCTACAGACCTTTACTCAAACTAGCCATTTTGTCGCATCACACCAGATCGTCGCATCGTATCGCATCGAGGCGCCATCTTGTCGCATCATAAAAGGAACACAGTAAGAAACTGTTGCATCCCCTCCTCTCCGGTAAGTAACAGACGTATCGCCTCCCCTGCGCTGCAGTAAGAAACAGACGCATCGCCTCCCCCGGAACAAGGAACTGACGCATCACCTTCCCTGTGACCCTTTTGTTTGTTTTGCGTGACGCTTCTAAGGTACTTTGTGGGAAAAGTGTTGCATTTACAACTTGCATTAAGCTGAACTATTTATACTGTTTAAGAGCCTTATTTTTGAAACTGTATTGTGAATTTTTGTTGTTTAGTCTTGTTTTGGTTTAGATAAAGATTACTTGTTTTTCTAAAATGGTGTGGAGTCCATTCATAGTGTTTTCACTGTATTACTGTATGTGTTCACAAATGCTTTACACACTGTCTCTGAGATAAGCCTGTCTGTTTGTGCCAAGCTACCAAGGGGTTGAGCAGGGGTTACTTTAGAAGTCTATCCCCCTTACACTGACTAGAAGCAAGGGTTCCTATTTGGACAAAGGTACCTACCTCTGCCAACTAGAGACCCCCATTTCTAACAGCATAGTAAATGACAGTGCCTTTTATTTCTATTTTAAAACCCAAAACATAAATAAAAGGCATTGACATTTAGCTCAAACTCGTGTGAATGAGAGACCTATTGCACTGCAAATGCTTTTTCTTTCAGTGCTCAATGTAAAAGAATTTCTTTTCAAACCTACTCTAACATAGAAAATTCGTATTGGGCCTGTCCTTGATTTTCGATTGGCATTGTCTCACCTTTCATCCTTAGATGTAAGTACTGGAGGCATTGTTTTCTACCAGCATTCCCTGTCCATTCTTCAAGTTCCATAAGCGTTGCTGCTGAACTGGTATGGTATAAGTATACTGTTGTTGGAATATTGTCTGACATAAAGATTGTGTCCTAAATATTATTTACACAAATATCATCCAAATGGAGTTACAATAGAAATTCTTCCAACAATGGGATGGTAACTTTCTAACTGGTATTTAAAACGCATTATTTATGTCAGATAAATCTCCCTACCCTAATGTTAATCTCTTATACCCTGTCTAACCTGCACTGCTTAATTTGTGCAGGTGGTTGAAGGTGGTTGTCACTGCAGCTCATTTTTGGGGCTTTTTTAATCAACAGACAGGAAGTGAAGGAAAAAAATCACTTGAGATGGGATCACATCTAGGCAGCCATATTATTGGGCAATCTTGGCACGGGGGAGCACCTGCGGCGGACTGTTCATAAAAACTGTAAGCGCCCCCTCCCCACTTTTTCAGCAAACTAATTACTGCTAATCTGCCAAAGGGGATTCTGCCATCCCTTTTTTTACTGGATTGTGAAGAATCGGCAAACAGGGTCCATGCCATCCAAGGATCCGCCCTCCCGCTCAGAAGCTGCTGGCCAATCCCATAGTAAGCCAACACATTCCGGCTGAGTCATCTTTTCTAGTGCAAGAATCGAATCTGAAAGGCTCCAGGCTTTCGAGGCCTTAAAAGCTTGGAATAGACAGAAATACATCGGATGCTCAGACAAGGGAGGTAGTGACTACCTAACCACTGGTTGATGACTCACCACTGAACACTGCATTTGTCATTTTAAATATTTGTCACAGCACATGCCCAGCTCCCAGGAGCAGCAGAGACTGTACATTGAGGATGTTTAGGCCTGGCATGATAGCACAGCTGTACACACAACCTACCTTTACCGACTCTTTAAAATATGCATTGAATGGGCTTCGTCTACACCCACAGGAGTTTGTCTATGTCAAATCATTCCATTGTAATGCACGAGGGACCTCTAACCATCACGAATTGTGCATACAACAATTGATATTGTTCTGTTTTTTTTCACTACAGCAGACTGTTTTAGAGCGTTTTAGCAAGACTCAAAACACACGCCAGATCTGTTGGTTTAGACAATGCTTGTTTGTATTAGCATAGAAAATTCTCACCCGTGAAGTACTTTACATAAAGTGATGCAGTCTGTTTGTGAACAGGATATGATCTTTTAGGACTGGGAGCGCGTGAGCAAGATAGTTCTGCAGGAAACACCATAGAGCCTAAAGTTCTACGTTCTAAATATTCACATTATTTACACATTGTAAGAAAGTGACTGATGCAGAAGCACCTGTTTTCTTTCTTGTGACGTGCCAGTTTTGCAACTTACCCACTAGGCTTTATCTTCCCTTTCAGATGCAAGTCTTGTTACACTGGAAAAATTAAGTGACTGATTCTCATAATTTAGGTGGAAAGTCATTTCCACCTAAGTTTTGTGTCTTAATTATTTGACATGCACTTTTCTTGTTTTTCTTTCTCAAAATATAGTTTACTCACAACATTTTGTAACACCAGTATGGTATATCATCAGGGTTGGATTGGGAGAAAAAAAGTGGCCCACATTTTCATATTGCCTTTCCACAAAACACTGCTTTGGCGAAATGTTATTAAAAAAGGGGAGGTGTTTAAAAGAAATGCATGGATTAGTTCTCACTGGTGAAACACACCTGAAAATAAGTGAGGCCACTTCTGCTCAGGCCTCCTGCCCCCGCTCAATATTAATGGGCGTGCCCAGTGAGAGAAAGCAAGTGAGAGGGAGGTAATGGACGCCCATCTGCCTCCAGAAAGGTCACTTGGGCACCCACTGGGCCGCTGGCGGCATCCGAACAATGCAGAGCTGTTCTAAAAAAGCAGCCCACAGCTGGAACTAGACACCTGCCCTTCGGGCATTGCAAGAGTGCCTGCGTTACCAATCCGACGCTGATCACATGTGAGAAAGTCTGCTCAGGACACAAGGAGGGCGCATTTCAGGGGGAGTGCCTTCCAGATGATGAACAATCACAGTATTGCAAGTGTGTGAGTATACACAAACGTTTGCAAAAACATCTCGCTATTCCGTAAATGGTTGGAGTTTACACCAAGCAGGGGCAAGGGTAAATCGAAAGCCAGGATAGGAATAGGAAGGCAATACCCCTCAAATTGGTGGGGTCAAGAAAGGGGTTGATCCAAGGGTAAAAAAATATTTTCCATGTGTAGAAAAAACATGTGTACGTTAGTTATGGTAAATGTGCTTTTGGCAAGCATTTACTGTCGAGTAAATGTTCCTAATGTACACTTACACATGTGTACAGGCTTGAATACATGAGTGCCCCTGGAAAGGTGCGATTGTTCCAAATTCCGAGACAAACCTATAGAATGTTTTGCAAACTCACCCAGAAATCTTACATATACTTAAAATATATCCGTACATCTAGAGAGTTAAATATACTTTTGTTGTTTTGTTTTTTTATTTTTGAAAATTACGCCGATTCCTATAATCTAAATCAAAGTAACGTTTACATTGGCTTCTCTTCCGCTGCTTTTCTATCCACAAACATTCAACATGAAAGTGCAAATACCAAAACAATGTAAAAAATGAAGATGAAAGATGAAAGAGGGGTGCGTATTCTGAAAGACTCCAGATTAGCGGACGGTGCAGAAACTGCAACACTCAGGCCCATTAAGGACAGGATTAACATCCAATAAGGCCAAGTAGTGTATTGCTGTCTAGAGACCGATTTCTGCCGCAGGATGTGGGCCTTGGAAATGGGAAGTGAGGCGCGCGCGGCGGCCGACCACTGCACCTAATGACACCTGAGAGGAAGTATCCGCGCGGATGGTGACAATTGTCAGCGCTCTAATGAGGCACGGAACAGTAACTGTGAGCGGGAAGAATACGTCCTACCGTTCCGAAGGGCCATTTTTGGTAATCACTACCATTTACGAAATGACGCCGCGAGGCCAACTTTCCAGGCGGGTAGGGTGCAAAGCGATTGAACTGCAGACTTACAATTACGGAGCATTCGGCGCAGACCGCCTAGCAGTCCCCGGGATGAATCCGGCACAGGGGGAGGCGCTATCATAAGTCTCGGCGCTGTCGCTTTTATGGGGCATTTGTAACAGAGTAGTTATTATTAGGCACACTGAAATCAGGTACTGGGCAATGTTTAGCCAGGAGGATCTGGGCGGCTTTCTTTTTATATCCCGACAATCAAAGTTTTATTTAATGAGAAACGAATGCATCCCTTTGTTTCTTCTATTTGTTTCACTGACATTTAGGTATTTACGACCCCCGTTTAACAGGCACCGGTCTTGTTTTTATATCACTCCGCCCTCAATGGAATACTTACAGTAGTTTTAATGTTGTGTCGATGTTTTCTCCATAGATTTCATTGACAGAGAACACAATTGTCACACTTTCTGTCGTCTGGTCTGGGGTGCAAAATATCGGGCACGCTGGGAAATGCACCTCACCAGTCACCTCTTTACAGTACCCGGAAAGCAGTGTGTAGACTGCACCCTGAGAGAGGCCTCTGACTGGAGAATCCCCAATCCCCAATCCCCTGATTTTTGCCCAGTACATGTCTTGAGGGAGATCTTCTCTTGCTGCCCAGTCCCTCCTATCATCCTGCTTAACACCTCTATCACTTCAGGAATTGTACCTGATGCCTTTAAATCAGCCACGGTCATCCCCATCATAAAGAAACCTGGTGCCGACGCTACTGTTACCTCCAACTTTCGACCTATTTTGCTCCTCCCACTCCTGAGCAAGATCTTAGAGAGCCATATCACCTCTTCGCTCTCTACCTACGTTGAAGCTCATCACCTCCTGGCTGACCACCAGGCTGGCTTCCGTCCGGTACACTCTACGGAAACTGTGGTGCTCTCAGTGGTTGATGAGCTTAGACGCAGTGCGGACATCAACTCCTCCCAGGCCTTAGTTCTACTCGACCTATCAGCGGCCTTTGACACGGTCGATCATTCCATCTTACTCAACCGTGTCAGGGGTGCCGGCCTACGGGGGGCGAGCCTTATCTTGGCTCACCTCCTTTTTAACAGGCCGTACTCAGGCTGTTCGGTTGGAGGGTTTTCTTGCACCCACCCGCCCCGTCACTTGTGGGGTACCCCAAGGCTCTTCCCTTTCCCCTCTTTTGTTTAACCTTTACATATATCCCCTGATTGTTGCTTTACAGGATATGGAGGTCACGGCGTTCAATTACGCCGATGACCTCCAGCTCATTTTCAAACTTTCCCCTTCTCCTGATTCAGTCTCCAGGGTTCACTCCACTCTTACTTTCATCTATAATTGGATGAACCTCAATCATCTTAAATTGAACCCCGATAAGACAGAGCTGGTCCTTATCGGTGGTCCCTCTAATCCTTGGTCCCTGTTTTTTGTCCCCCATCCTCGGTTCCCCCCCGTCTCTCTCTGCCTCTGTCAGAACCCTCGGCATCAAGGTCAGCCAGGACCTTTCTTTACGCCCCCAGATAAGCGCAGTAGTCTCCTCTTGTTTCCTCTCCCTCAGAATCATCTGTTAAGTCTCACGCTACTTCTCGACTGAAGCTCTTTATGGTAATGCCCTATATGTGGGCATTCCAGCCTATGAATTCCGTCGGCTGCAGCCTATTCAAAACCAGGCAGCGCGCCTCATTTTTAGGCTCCCCAAATCTCGTCACATCACCCCTCTGCTCATAACTCTTCATTGGCTCCCTATAAAGGAGCGCTCACTCTTCAAGCTGGGTTGTCTGACCTATATGTCGTTAGCTGGCACTGCTCCTGCCTTCATTAGATCCAAGATCAATGCATACGTTCCGGCTAGACATCTGCGGTCTTCCACCCAGTTTCTCCTTCTGGTCCCCCGGTTTCGTAAGAAGAAATCGGGTAGCTCTAGATTTTCGACACTTGCCCCCCCTCTTTTGGAATTCACTCCCTCTGACAATCAGATCTATCCCTTCTTATCTGGATTTTCGGGCTTCTCTGAAAACCCACCTTTTTTCTTCTGCTTACATTCTTTAAATCTCACCCCCCTCCCTCCTAAGTCTTAGTTTCTGTCTACAGCGCCAAGAAACCGTTTGGTAGTAGAGCGCTATACAAAACCCTTTCAACTTCAACTTCAACTTCAATGTATGGGCCGCAAAAGACACAGACTTTAGTGAGTCTTAAAGATCCGTCTATTAATGCGACCCATCACACTTTAGCATGCTTTTAGTAGTGTCGGCTTTAGTAGACACTGAAGCTCTATGGGAATGACATCAATGGCTAGACAATACCAATATACCGATTATATATATTATATGCCTATAATAATATTATATACGCTATATTATATAATATATACCAAATGCATGTTATATATCTTACATATACATTATGTATACTGTACATATATGTCAGAAACTGGGTTTTTGATAGAGCGGGGTGTGAGTCCTTCTCAGACAACAGCCACAATCCTTCCCAGGGTGAATCAGTAAAGTTACTAAGTGAGCTTGTGCTTAACCCTCTTGTGGCTTGGCACAAAACTTAACTTAGAACAATGAGTAAAGTATTTATGCGGAACACAAACAGCAATACAGTAAAAAGACAAAACAAGAAAACTTCCACACCAATTTAGAAAAGTAGAGTAAAGGGTGATAAATTATTTGACAACAAAACAAAAATATAACTACTAGAAGCAGAGTTATACAATTTCAAGGTTTTAAGCTAAGTATAGTGCCTAAAAGCACAAAGCGCCAATTGTGGTTATCTGGTTGTGTCAGACCGGAACAAAGCCACAAGTTCAGGCCAGCCACAATGAAGTGTAGGCTGTATACAGGGACCAGGTTAGTTCCACTGAGAATTGTACTGTATGTCCTAGATTCGGAGCATAATGTTGTGTTGCGCTTCATCAGTTCCGATGAAGAGCTGCGAGGGCTGCGATGCACGGTCCTGTGTCAAGTTGCATTGCGCTGCGTCAGTTTAGTTGAGACCTCCGTTCAGGAGCTGCAAAGTGCTCCGATGCGAGGTCCTGCGTTGCGCAGCATCAAGTTGCAATGCACTGCAAGGGTTTTGAGGAAACCCACACTTGGGCAAGCAGGAGTATACTCTGATACCAACCACTTAGGGATCAGAACTTACTCCAGCAGAGGACAGAAGCAGGACACAGGCAGGTCCAGCTGAGTCCAGACAGCTGGACAAATGCAGGGCAGATCTCTGGAGCTTATTATGTCCCTCTAGCTCAGACGAGAAGGCCAGTGAGCTGGCCCTTGGAGTCACTCTGGTGTTTCTGGGTTCGAGGACCAGGTCCAGGCTTCCTTCCTCAGGAAGAAGGGCAGCAGGGCAATCCTTCCAGCAGCAAGGCAGCAGGGCAATCCCTTATCTGAGTCTTCCACAAGTCCAGAAATGATCGGAAGAGTTGGTCTGATGGTTCAATATTCATACCTCACTATAGTTTTGTGAAACTCCCAGACTTCCCCACATCTGGTTCTGGAATTTCCTGTCTCCCTGCTCTGGCTCCACTGGGTCTGTGGTAATAAAAGGCTAGTGTAAAGTTCTTTGTAGCACAAGAATGAAAGGCGGCAGGTCAACCCTCCCATTAAGTGAGGATGCCCCACCCTGCCAACACCAAGTCCTTGAAATGGTAGCTTAAAACTGAGTATAAGCTGCAGTGGCAGACCTGAGACATGCTTAAAAAGGCTACTTAAGTGGATGACACAATAAGGGCTGCAGGCTCCCTAGTATATTATGTTATGTGGGATTTATAAAGCACACACCTAATCAAAAGAGTGTCCCACCATAAAAAGAACAGTAAGGGCACAAGAGAGCTATCTACTGGACAAAAAGCCAGGTTTTAAACATTTTCCCAATCAGACAATTTTGGCAAGCCACAACTTTCTCAACACCTATAGAGGGAAATCTCTGAAGACAGATAGTCTGGTCTTAAGTGGTAAAGCGCTCAGTGCACAAGTAGCGGGCCCTGAGTACCTGTAGCACCACTTTACTAGGGACTTTTAAGTAATTGAAATTTGCCAATTGTGTGCAAGCTGATTTTACAATGTTTAAAGAAGACAGCACAAGCATATTACCACTGGTTAGCAGTGGTAATAATGTGCACAGAGCCCGAAAGCCAACAAAAATGAATTGAGCAAAACAGGAATGGTGAAGGTAAAACGTTTGGGAGTGACCCTTCAGAGAGGACCAGGCCCGATTTGACCCCCCTGCAGCCTAAAGTCTGGGTAGATTAATCAATATTCAATACCTTGATGGGCTTCCCAGCTCAGGTGATAGAACATTGATAATGGCCCTCATCTGCAGAGGCCCTTGCCAGCTGGATCCTTCTACCAGCACTCTCCTGAGCCACTTGACTGACGCATGGGAACCCCTTCTCCTCCTCTGTGGGCCCCATCTTTGAGTCTCCTAACTTTAAATTGCTCACAGACGCATCCCAGTAGGCAGACAACACCATCATGGACTACAAAGGGATGTGGCCTAATCAACCCCTAGGATCAGATCTCTGTCCCAAACACTAAAAAAACTCTGTCCATAAGGACAGCAACTAACAGAGGCCACTGGCAGCTGGCAGTGCCACAAGCCAGGACCTGGGCCATCCAGGGCTCTCTGACCTCTAAGGTTACTTAGTGTGGGGGACAACAGTCCCAGGTGTCAGGGAACCTACTTCTACTCCTTCCCACCCGTCCAGGGGTGGTAGCCTGAGACTGGCCACTCAGCCCATGGTCTGTACCCTGAGGCTGAACAAGCATCTGGCAAGCCAGGATATCCAGGGGGAAACCATCAACACCCTCAAGGGTGACACACTCTGCCTGTGTCATGCTGGGGCCCACCTGGTGCCGGTGTCTAGCTTTCTGTCTCCTTGACACCACAAGGAGCACCCACAGGTCAGAAGTGGGCTCACCTGGGTCACTCTTGGAGTGTTCTGTTCTCAGAGCTGGCAAGCCCAGATCCACTGGTCCTCCCAATGTTTACTGTCATCACCTCCTGCCAGTTCATCGGGAGCTATGTACTCTCTCAGGGGAGGTAGTACCCCTAGAACCTTGACCTTTCAGGGTGCCCTGGGTGCTGCCCCTGCCAGCTCAACTAATTCAGGTGGAAATTCATTACCCAGAATGCAGTCAATGGGCATCTGGGAACTGAATATTGTCGTGGTGAGCATCAGCTAGGCCTACCAGTGCTAGGGGTTCGCCCTTCTCTGCACAAAGTCCTTAGACCAATAGAAAGAAGTTGGCACAGAAACTGCAATACAAAACAAGGTACTTTATTAACCTCAAGATGTGGAGCTACATTCACACAACACCCTTCGGTAGTGTATGAAGTAGCACACCGAACAGTAGTAACATGGACCTTTTATACCCACACAGGGGCTCAAAAGAAGGCGGTATAAGAACAGAAAGAAGGTTTTAGGTACATATCAGGTCATACAGAAAATGCACAATCAACAAGTGGGAGGAGCTAGCAGTTGCTAATTCTAGTAAACACATCCTGACAGTTAAAGACTAATGACAGCTGCATAGACAGCTGCAAGCTCAACTGTGCATGTGCAAAGCAGAAGAGGCTAAATATAACTTGTCACTAGGCAGAGTACAAGAACAGACGACAGAAAGGTAGGACAGAGCACATGGTGAGCACGTGGTAGCACATGGCATACAAAATGGCTGCCAAATCCAAGATGGCTTCAGCTAGATGCTAACCCCGATCGCTGCCAAATTACAACAGACAACCCTTTTAGCATTAGCTGAAGACATTCATTCATTTAGGGTAATCTAAATATGCATCCTGTATATTAATTTGCATAATTTCAGTAATTTCTTTATTCAGCATTTGTTGGGCTTTTATTTCTTCAACATTTCGCTTAGTAGGTGTACAAACAGTAATGCACATAGAGCAAAGCATGGGACCACATTGTATACATACACAGCATGTAAATAGTATCACCAGTAGTATACATAGGATAGTCAGTAGCTTCCAGCCCCAAGTGACAAATAGTGTCCAGAACCAGCTCGAGAAAGTCCATGTACTAGTCTCTGGGTGAATCTCTGCAGCAATTTTATGCAGTTTGGATATTGCATCCAATACTGAAGGTGAGTGATCCGGAGTGTAAACACAACAGCTGCTGCCAATGATGCGACATGCACCACCTCGATCAGCTAGAACCACGTATTTTGGAGTGCTACAATCCTTGCAACTTGCAGCTCTTCTGTAATGTTCCCAAGTGCCATAGCTGTCTGATTAGTAACAGCTTCCACAACACAAGTCAATTGCCTTATCTTTCTACTGTTCAATGCAGCACCCACAAAGAAAAACAAGCCCAAATTAAAGTCGACATATTGTTGCAAAGTGGTGTCAGTCTGATCAACCTCATCTGTACTTATTGTTCTTTTGTATCTGTTCTTAGAGATATCATTATATAGCTTAAAGTCACAGTGATACGATGGAGGTGCCAGCAACACAGGGGGTAACAGAAAGGACACATAACATACTCCGGACCATCCACTTGGGAGTTGGTAATATCCCTTATTACCACATACAAAATATGTATTATGTGACAATGTAAAACCACTATTATAAGCACCTTCAATAGTTAATGTCACAGTACACTCAGTCCTTCCCACTGGATTTTTACCAACACTTCCTATACATAAATCTGCTTTGGCTCTTGTCACAGAAATTACAAATGGTCCAGTGTTCTTTATAGTTCTTGTATTCGTGAAAACATATGGTACAGAAATATTGTCTGGTCAATACTCTTCCCATTCCCATTTAGTCCCTTTAGCTTGAGGGTAACCATCTTCATCAGGGTAACACTCTTTATTAAGATGATAGTTAAACCTTCCAACTGCCACTTTCTTTGAGCATTCAGAAGCGCAAACCAAGCTTGACAAGAACCATTGTGCGAGAAAGGAAGAGGAATAAAAGATGTTCCCCCTTTCTTCTGGTGTGCAGGTATCATCCCACACACCCAACAGTCGGTGGTATTTGTGGCATTATGCGTGTGATGCAACATTGAATAAATGTATTATTTAGGTAGGATTGTCGATGCTTCTGCTCATGGTAGGGAAGCGTAAAGTAATGATGCTCAACTGGTACAGGAGTAGTGGCAATCAGCAATTATGGAGCAGGAGCCACTTTCTCTATGAACCAAGTTATTACTGCTACAGCCATCATAGCAACAACAAACCCTACAGCACAAATGATCTTTTTGTTATTGATTTTAGCAACAGCAACTGTTGATCTCTCTGCAGACATGATTTGTTCGTTGTTGAAGGCAATCGTTGGAGCTCTAAAGACCAGGGCAGCTGTTGATTTCTTCACCAAGGGTCAAGACGGGTGTCACTACGCAGGACTGACCCGCCCCCACCTCCCCTTGCCACATCGGCGCTCCATTTCACCAACCCAGGACGGCAGCTCAACCAGTCTTTTTCGACAAGGCCGATTCTTTCCTCGGTCTCAGTTGGTATCGCGATACTCCAGGGATCGTGTGTTCCGGGAAGACTCCCTCAGATTAGTCAAGTGAAATAGCGTGGCCCTTCTCCGTTTCCAGGATCTCTTGATGATCGGTCAACTCAGCAGGTTCCACCAAGGCAGGCCACACTCGTTTACAGTGAGTGCTATGGACCCAATTCTCTCTGTTCGTCACTCGAACCACTGTTCTCGTTGCTAGGAGCACCTGCTCCAGTCTTCGTCACCTCGGTTCCAAGCTATTCGATCTCTCGAAGGCCTTGACCATCACATGGTCTCCAGGTCTGAGTTTGTGGGCTTCACCTGTAGATCTGTCAGGAAGAGCTTCTCAAACCTGTTGATGAATAGAGATCAAACTATCAGTCAACTGTGCCAAATAATCATTCCTCAGAACACATGGTACATCATGTACGGAGCGTTGCTTTGGCACTCCCCAAATATTCATCGGTCTTCCAAATACCACTTCATATGGTGTAAGCCCAGATCGTGAATGTGGCACTGATCTTATGGACAACAAAGCCAAGGGTAGTGCATCTGGCCATTTCAAGGACATGGAAGCAAGTATTTTCGGTAACTTCAATTTCAACGTAGCGTTATACCTCTCCACCAATCCTGCTGATTGTGGGTGGAAAACTGCATGGAATTTCAGTTTGATCCCTAATCCTTTCAGGACATGCTTGACAACTTGCCCAATAAAATGAGGTCCATTGTCACTCCATAAAAGTTTGCAAACACCATATCTAGGGAAATACTCTTTTAAAAGCACCTTTGCTGTAGTAAGAGCTGTATTATCCTTTGTAAGCCTCTGTCCATTTACTGAAGGCACATACCACCACTAGAACATACTTCAAGTTATTGCAACGTTCAAGTTGGATGTAATCCATTTGCAAAACTTCAAAAGGTACAGTTGGTGTAGCAAACCCTCTTGAAGGAGTTTGTGTCCCTCTTCCAGGATTGTACTTCCAACAGATCAAACAGTATTGTACTATCCTTTTAGCTGTACCGGCAATCTCTGGATGCTCCCAAACTTGCGTAAGCAATGTCGTTATCGCTAGAGCTCCAACATGTGCCGGTTCATGTGCCATTTGAACCATAGGCTGTAACTAAGCAGCAGGCAATTTCCACTTATTTCTCTCTTTGTTGCGCCAACACCCCTTATCGTCTAACATTCCTTCTTTAAACCATTGCTAAAGTTCTTCCACAGAGGCAGATCTCTGTATATCTAATACTTCTTATCTAGCATCATGCCAATGCTCAGCTTGTGATTTCACTACGTACATAGATGTAGTCCTACGTTGCATCACAGTCTCATGAGCTACGTGATCTGCAAAGGCGTTGCCTTGTCCTGTCTTATCAATCAATTTCTTGTGCGCGCCACACTTAACAATAGCTATTTTCTTCAGATATGTCAGTGCAGTCAAAAGATTATGCACTAATTCTCCGCGCATTATCTGCATCCCGTGGGATGTAAGAAAGCCTCTTTCCTTCCAGAGTAGGCCTAAATCATGGGCCACTCCAAAAGCATAGCGGCTATCTATATAGATGTTCACACACAAATCAGTGATAAAGTTCACACGCTTGTGTCAAAGCTATTAACTCAGCTGCTTGAGCCGACTTTTGTGGTATACAAGCTGTCTCCAATACTGTCTCAAGTGTCGTACTTGCATATGCAGCTGAAGTCGTGCCATCTGGTAACTTCAAACAGGACCCATCAACCCACAGTTCCCCAGCTACATCTAAAAGGGGCGTATCTTGCAAATCGACGCGACCCTTTGTCTGTTCCTCAGTAAGGAAGATACAATCATGAGATTCCTGTGACTGAGTCTGAGTCGCTGGATATGGCAACAAAGTAGCTGGGGTCAATCAATCAATCAATGGAATTTGTAAAGCGCGCTACTCACCCGTTAGGGTCTCAAGGCGCTGAGGGGGGGAGGGGGCGCTACTGCTCGAAAAGGCAGGTCTTGAGTTGTTTCCTGAAGGAGAGATGGTCCAGGGTCAGCCGTAGGTGAGTGGGGAGGGAGTTCCATGTCTTGGCTGCTAGGTAGGAGAAGGATCTTCCTCCGACGGTGGATTTGCGGATTCGTGGGACGGAGGCGAGGGCGAGGCTGGCAGAACGGAGCTGGCGGGTGGGTGTGTTGAATGTGAGTCGGCTGTTGAGGTACTTCGGGCCCGTGTCGTGGAGAGCCTTGTGTGCGTGGGTGAGGAGTCTGAACGTGATCGTCTTGTTGACGGGGAGCCAGTGCAGGTCTTTCAGGTGGGCCGAGATGTGGCTGTGGCGAGGGATGTCCAGGATGAGTCGTGCTGAGGCGTTCTGAATGCGCTGGAGTCTTTCCTGGAGTTTGGCTGTGGTTCCGGCGTAGAGGGTGTTCCCGTAGTCCAGACGGCTGGTGACGAGGGCCTGGGTGACCGTCTTCCTGGTTTCGGTGGGGATCCATCAGAAGATCTTTCGGAGCATGCGCAGGGTGTTTAAGCAGGATGACGAGACAGCGTTGACTTGCTTGGTCATCGTGAGGGAGGAGTCCAGGATGAAGCCCAGGTTGCGTGCGTGGTCCGTTGGCTTCGGTGCGGTGCCAAGGGCAGGGGGCCACCAGGAGTCGTCCCATGCGGAGGGAGATGGTCCGGGGATGAGGACTTCCGTCTTGTCTGAGTTCAGTTTCAGCCAGCTGAGCTTCATCCATTCCGCGACGTCTTTCATTCCTTCCTGGAGGTTGGCTTTGGCGGTGGCGGGGTCGTTGGTGACGGAGAGGATCAGCTGGGTGTCGTTGGCGTAGGAGATGATGTTGAGGTTTTGTTGGCATGCGATGGCTGCGAGAGGGCTCATGTAGACGTTGAAGAGGGTGGGGCTAAGTGAGGATCCTTGCGGAACGCCGCAGATGACTTCGGTGGCCGAGGAACGGAATGGGGGAGGCGGACCCTCTGGGTTCTTCCGTTGAGGAATGAGATGATCCACTCCAGGGCCGCTCCTTGGATTCCGGTGTTGCTGAGGCGCTGTATCAGGGTGCAGTGGCATACAGTGTCGAAGGCTGCTGAGAGGTCCAGGAGGATGAGGGCAGCAGTTTCTCCATTGTCGAGCAGGGACCTGATGTCATCGGTGGCTGCGATGAGGGCGGTCTCGGTGCTGTGGTTTGCTCGGAAGCCGGACTGTGAGGGGTCGAGGGATCCGTTGGTCTCGAGGAAGGCGGAGAGTTGTCTGTTGACGGTCTTCTCGATGACTTTGGCTGGAAAGGGGAGGAGCGAGATGGGGCAGAAGTTCTTGAGGTCCGTGGGGTCCGCGGTGGGTTTCTTCAGGAGGGCGCTGAGCTCGGCATGTTTCCAACTCTCCGGGAAGGTGGCGGATGCAAAGGAGCTGTTGATGATGTTCCGGAGTTGGGGTGCGATGATGGAGTTGGCTTTGTTGAAGATTTGGTGTGGGCAAGGGTCGGTAGGGGAGCCGGAGTGGATGGAGTTCATCAGGCGGGTGGTGTCTTCAGTGCTGACCGGGGTCCAGGTGAAGAGGGTGGTGGTGGGGGGCGTTGGTTCGGAAGTTTGGTCCGTGGTCTGCGCACCGAAGCTATTGTGTATGTCGGCAATCTTGCGGTGGAAGAACGAGGCGAGTGAGTCGCAGAGGTCCTGCGAGGGTGTGATGTTGTTGTTGCAGGCGCTGGGGTTGGAGAGCTCTTTAACGATGCTGAAGAGTTCCTTGCTGTTGTGGGTGTTGTTGTCCAGATGTTCTTTGAATGTTGTCCTTTTGGTGGTGCGGGTCAGCTGGTGGTGTTTGCGGGTGGCGTTCTTGAGGGCGGTCATGTGTTCTGCTGTCTGGTCGTGGTGCCAGGCTTTCTCGAGGGCGCTGCAGGTTTTCTTGGAGTTTTTGATTTCGTTGGTAAACCACAAGGCTTTCCTGCTGCCGGGTCTGCTTGGACGGTTCTTCAGTGGTGCGCGGGTTCTGGCTGAGGGCGGTGGTGAGCTGGTCAGCGGTGATCTTACTCCAGCTTCTGCGGGGAACCTGTTGCAGGTTGTGGTTCTCCTGAAGCTGAAGTGGACGCAGCTGTTATCTGTCCAGTGTAGTCCGGTTGAGTGGCTGAAGGAGATGTGCTTGCTGGAGGAGAAGATGGGGTCGAGCGTGTGGCCGGCGTAGTGGGTGGGGGTGTTCACCAGTGGCTTGAGTCCAAGATTGGCGAGGTTATCCAGCAGGGCGGCGGTGCTGCAGTCCTTGTTGTTCTCCAGGTGGAAGTTGAAGTCCCCTAGGAGGATATTAGTCTGTGGAGGTGAGGGCGTGCGGACTGACGAAGTCAGCGATGGCTTCGCTGAATTGTGTGCGTGGTCCCGAGGGTCTGTAGATGAGAGTGCCCCTGCGGGTGGTCTTGGGGTCGGTGTGAATCTGGAAGTGAAGGTACTCAGCTGCGGTGAGGTTGTCGTCGGAGTTGGTCGTGACGCGGATGGTGTTTCTGTGGACGATGGCGATGCCTCCTCCGGTTTGGTTGACGCGGTCCCTCCGGGTGATCTTGTAGCCCTCCAGGATGGCTATGGCGATGTCGGGGGCTGAGGAGGCGTTCATCCATGTTTCTGTGAAGAAGGCGACGTCTGGTGATTTGAGTCGAGGAGGTTCCAGAGTTCGACGGCGTGCCTGTGGACGGAGCGGGTGTTGAGCAGGATGCACTTGAGGTGGTTGTTCCTGGGGCTCTGCGTTGCGGGTGCGGTGCAGGTTCGGAGGCAGGTGAATTGGCAGGCTTGGCAGGTGAAGGGTCCGTGGGTGAGTTTCGGGGTGGCTCGGTAGCAGGCGGGTTCCGACCGGCATTGAGTGCGTGGAGGGTGGAGGTGTCGTAAGTTTGTCGTGTGTGAAGGCATCGATGAGGACCAGGGGTTATGGCGCTGGGCGCGGTCCAGGTGCGGATGAACGTAGACGAGCTTGCCTTTGGCGCGCCTTTGGCGCACAATCGGCACGCCCGCTGCGCGTGACCGCTGAACGTACGTGCGGGCTCCATATGAAGCCAAGTGGGAGGGAGGAGCATCTGGGAGGCGGGAGAGGGCGGCCAATGGGTACAGAAGGAAAAAAGGGGGCGGGGCTGCGAGGGCGCAGCGGCGGGAAGCAGGGAGCGGGGAGGGGGCACAACCGGGGTACAATACAGACAAAATATATTGTAGCAGGGAAAGAAGTACAAAATACTAGGAGAGAAGCACGGAAAAATAGGGCAACAGTGGTCAAGACAGACAATATTACAATAGCAGGCAGAAGAAGGTACGAGTTACTAGGAAAAACAGCATGAAAAAAATGAGGGCAGCAGCGGTCAAGACAGCCGAGCAGCAGCGAGGGGGCACCGAGGCTGGGAGCGAACCAGTGGCCTCAGCAGGCGAGCCGTGTGGCGTGGGGGGTGTCCTAGGTCAGTGTCGCACTTCTCTTCAGTGTAAGGTGAAGGGCCAACAATGTCAATTCGTATCCTGTAAAGCAAGCATAGTTAAGTAATGGGTTTTGGTCTGATACAAAAGGGCATCAACCACATGGGGTACTAGCAACAACAGTTTATGTGACAAAACTATCCCTTCGCTCTGACGTATGGACACAGCTGTTGCTGCAACTGAGCAAAAGCACCCAGGCAATGCACGAGCAACAGGGTCAAGAACAGCTGAAAATATGCACAGGGATGCTGCTTGTCACCGTGTGTCTGAACTAAAACTTACAATGCACACCCATCTTTCTCGTGTACATAGAGCGTAAAAGCCTTCGTATAATCTGGAGTGCCTAACACTGGTGCAGAACAAAGAGCTTGTCGTAGCTGCCGAAAAGCATCCTGGCATTCATCTGTCCATGGAAGGGGCATTGGAGTGTCTTTAGTCAAAAGTGCTAGCAAGGGTTTAACAATGTGTGAAAAACCTAATATCCATTGCCTGCAGAACGAGGTCAAACCAATGAATGCACGGACATCTTTCTGAGTAGAAGGCACTGGTGTGTCTAAAATTGCGTGTATGCGATCTGGTGTAAGTGCACGCCCCTCCTTAGACAGAAGGTGACCTAAGTAGGTAACCTTTGGTCTACAATATTGCAATTTCTTCCGTGACACTTTATGGTGGTGTGTAGCAAGAAAAGAAAGCAGAGACAAAGTAAATTTTTCACACTGCTCAGACGTATCGACTGCGAACAAGATGTCATTGACATATTGTATGAGAGCCACTCCTTCAGGCAAAGTAAAAGAATCAAGTTGTCGTTGCAGTGCTTGACTGTAAATGCTCGGACTCTCAGTGTACCCTTGAGCAATTCTACAAAATTTGTACGGTCTATTATTCAAAGTGAAACTGAAAAAATATCGGCTATCAGGATGAATAGGAATTGAAAAGAAAGCATTCTTCAGATCGATTACAGAAAATGTAGTTGCTGTTGGAGGAACTAAGGTAAGCAGTGTCGTTATGTCAGAAACCACTGGGTATTGCGGTACTACAATCTTGTTGACTTCTCGTAAATCAATAATGAATCTGTAAATCCTAGTGTCAGTGTCTTTTTTCAAAATGGGAAGAATAGGACTGTTGCAAACATTATAAGGAACTTCTTCCACTACCCCCACCTAAATCAAATCATGAACAATGTGTATAAGTGCTTCTTCGCCTTCTTGGGAAATTTTATATTGAGGCAATCTTGGCAATGAAGGTCCCTCCTTGACACTAATATGTACTGGCGGAATAACCATCTGCCCTATATCGGTATCTGAAGTAGCCCACAAAGTACTAGGGAGTGAAGCTAATGCAATGTCCTCTTTAACAATACAGGATCTCTCAATCAAGGGGTAGTTGTCATTCAAAATGACACGTACTCCTTCCGGAGAACATCGTTTCATAGCCCTGAAATATTTGAGCATATCAAGACTCACAATATTGTCTGGTGTGTTTGGAGAAAGCAAAAATGGACATGGAACAGTAAATTTATCAACATGGAATGCAAGTGGTTGTGACAGTGGGCTAAGGGAAGGTGTTCCATTGAAACCTATCGATGTAATAGTTAAGCCAGACAAGGGAGCACTTGGAACCACGTGTTTAGATAAGGCGCTACAAGTAGCTACTGTATCAACCAGAAACTGATCAGTAGAACCCAAAACATGTGCTGTAACAGAGGGACCCTTCTGATCTACTGGAACTTCAACTGATTCCTTACCCCATCCTAGGCAATCCTTTGCATAAACTGAATCCTTGAAATCAGACGGCATATAATTGGACATTTGATATTAGAATCAAACCTAGCATGATCATCAGTGCTCCCTCTAGGCCCTGGATATCCTGAACGATTTCGCGTTTGTCCCCGTGGATACTGCTGAGCACGTAGTGCCGGACAATCGGAAGCCCAATGTCCAAATTTCCTGCAGTACACACACTGGTCGACAAACAAATTCGAACGAGTATAAGAAGGCACAGAAACTGCAATACAAAACAAAGTACTTTATTAACCTCAAGAGGTGGTACTTCATTCACACAACACCCATCGATAGTGTATGAAGTAGCACACCGAACAGTAGGAACATGGACCTTTTATACCCACATAGGGGCTCAAAAGAAGGTGGTATAAGAACAGAAAGAAGGTTTTAGGGACATATAAGGTCATACAGAAAATGCACAATTAACAAGTGGGAGGAGCTAGCAGTTGCTAATTCTAGTAAACACATCCTGACAGTTACAGACTAATGACAGCTGCATAGACAGCTGCAAGCTCAACTGAGCATGTGCAAAGCAGAAGAGGCTAAATATAACTTGTCACTAGGCAGAATACAAGATTAGACGACAGAAAGGTAGGACAGAGCACATGGTGAGCACGTGGTAGCACATGGCATACAAAATGGCTGCCAAATCCAAGATGGCTTAAGCTAGATGCTAACCCCGATCACTGACAAATTACAATAATATGGCTCTCCTTCAGGTAACCTCCCGACCCTATTCCAGGTACAACAGAGAAGGGAGAAGGAAGTCCTGCCCACGAGTTACCCTACACATCTGTCCGGTGTACTGCTCCGGGAAAACCAGTCTTTCCACCACTAGGGTCTGACTGGCACATGTATCCCCTAGGGCAGTGACAGGGATCCCATTAACTGTTATCCGATGAAAGTGACGACTCCCACTTGCAAGAATCACAAGTTTACACTTGGAATCCACCTCCCAGCTAAGGGACACTAGGGCATGCTCTTCCCTTTGCTCCTGGGAACTAGCTATCGCTAAAGGCCATACTGCCCACTCCTGTAGAGTTCCCACTGATGGGTGCTGTCTGAGGACAGAGTCCCAGTGCTTGTGTCCTAACTCATAATAAGGAAAACTCAAGCAACAGGGTAGGAAATGGGGTGCTTTAGCCACTGCCCACCATAACCTCCTCCCTGTTTCTCAGAAGGGGCATGGGAACACTTTCCTCTCACTTTACCCAAGGACCTGTTTGTGTCACCTTGGAACTCACCCTCAATCTGCTGGGGAGAACCTTAATCACCCTTCTTGGAGTCAGTCCCATATACCTTCTTCTGAACCCTGGTTTGCCCCTAGGGCTAGTGAGCTTACCGTCTAGCTGGTGTTGGTGTAGCTCTGGAAAACAATGACTGAAAATGTGCTGTCCGGAACATAGATTGTACAGCTACTCAGAAGTGTTTATTTCACTACCCTTCACTCAACCAGTGCCTTACTGAAATACTCCACAAAATCTATCCAAGACTAGTAGAGCAATTTCTGTCTGTCCCTGAACTTCAGCCTACCCTTTTCATGGATGAGTCCATACTTTCAAATAAGTATGACCTTCATGGGTAGGGGGGAATTTCATCCCGTCACCCTTTCTGAGGGACAATAAAGAATCCCCCCCCTTTGTAGGTATGTGCTTCCACATACCTGTAGAGATCCTGCTTATTTCTAAGGCTACCTCATGGGCTTCAAACCACTTATATGTCATCCCTCACTATGAAGCTAGGCACCAGGGTTTAAGGTATGTGGGCTCTCCTTTCCTCATGAAACACTGGGGTTTCACTTACACCATTGTTGCTAGAACCTGTGTTTTGAGACCAGCTCTCTAAGACTCATTTCATGAGTCAACAAGATATACTTTCTTCCAAGGCTCTGTCAGCCTTCCTTTCCTCTGCCAGCTTCTCCTCAAGGGCCGATTTTGTTTCCTCTAAGGCCCGCTCTTGACAGCGGCCTCCTCCTTTGTTGCTTCCAATTTCAATTTAGTAAGCTGCACCTTGAGCTTCCTTTCAGCCCTTCTCTCCTCCAGCTCATCTGGAGACACACCGTTGGAAGATTCAATCCTCTCTGCCCTGGCAGGGTTTCCTATCTATGGGCAACGCTTCTTCCTCCACTTCAGGGTGTTCATGGCAGGACATGTGCCCAGGTCCTCCTCTTGCTCCTCCATGGTCACCCCCCTCCTCTACTGTGGTTTGCAATTAATGGGCATCCTTCCAGGCCATGGTGGCCTTTTGAAGCCCTCCTTCTTAAAGCTCCCTTTTGCTTGAAGCTTCCTCTCCTTGCAGAATCCTCTGTGCTCAGCTACCTTGTCGCTCTCCAGGTTGCTGAGCTCAAACTCTATACTTGCAGGAAGAGTCACAGGCACAGACAGTCAGGTAGGATGGGAGAAATTTGGAAAAAAACAAAAGTGGCCAAATTAAGGAGATAAAAAAATCGAATTTGTATTAAAATTGCTGTAACAGGATTTTAGTGTTACACTAATCACTGAATGATACCGCTCGAACACAAGTACTGGATCCCAACTCGGAGCACCAACATGAGAAATTGGGCTCTTGGCTGAGGGGGGCGTGAGCCCTTCTTGAGCAGCAGTCTGAATCCTTGTCAGGGTGAACCACAATCAGTCACTAAATTAACCTGTGCTTAACCCTCTTGTAGGTTGGCACAAAAGCAGTCAGATCTTACTTAGAGACAATGGGTAAAGTATTTATGCATTACACAAGCAGTAATAAAGTGAAAACACAACACAATAAAAATTCCACACTAATTTGCAAATATGAAGAGTAATATTTATTTAATTACTTTACACCAAAACAACAAAAATATCATCAGTAGAACCGCATATATGCATATATGCAAGTTCAAAGTTTTAAAGGTAAGTATAGCCCTAAAAGCCCAAAACGGCAACCATGTTTATCTGGTCTTTCCAGATCGGGACACAGTCATGCGTTCAGGCTGACTACAATAGAGTGCAGGTCGAATTCAGAAACTGTGTTAGTCCCACTGAGAATTGCACCTTATTCCCTTAATGCAGAGTGTTGTATCGCACTGGGTCAGTTCTGACGAGGAGCTGCAATGTCTGTTATGCGAGGTCCTGTGTTGGTTTTCATCGCGTTGCGTCAGTTCCAATGAGCAGCTGCGAGGGCTGCAATGTGAGGTCCTGCGTTAAGTTGCATTGCACTTCATCGGTTCTGATGAAGAGCTGCAAAGGTTGCAATGCAAGGTCCTGCATCGAGTTGCATTGTGCTGCATTGTTTCCGATGAGTCAGCCGTTCAGTGGCTACACGGTGCTGCAAGTCGAAGTCCTGCATCACGCTCCATCAAGTTGCATCGTGCCATGTCAGTTCTGAGGAAACCCACAGTTCAACCAGGAGGAGTACACTCTGATGCTAGACAAGGGTCTAGAACCTGTGGGGTACACAGGCCACACTCCAGTACATACCAGGAGCTGGACACAGACTGGTCCATTTGAGTCTGGACAGCTGGTAACATGCAGAGCAGGTCCCTGGAGCTCGTTATGTCCCTGTAGCTGACAACAGGAGGCCAGCCAGCTAGCTTTTAATGTCACTCTGGTAGTCATGGGTTCAAGGAACAGGTCAAGGATTCCTTCCTCAAGCAGCAGGGCAGTCCTTCCAGCAGCAGGACAGTAGACCAGTCCTTCTTCTGTGTCTTTCACAGGTTTAGAAGTGATCTGAGGGGCTGATATTTATACCTTCTTCTGGCGTTGAAGTTGGAGAAACTTTCAGACTTCCCCCTACATCTGGTCCATGAATTTCCTAACTCCCTGCCCTGGCTCCGCTGGGTCTGTGGTCACAAAAGACTTGTATGTGGGCTCATGTAGTGTCTTTGAAGTGTTTCAGGCGACAACTCCACCCCTACCATTAAGTAAGGATTCCCCATCCTGCCAACACACAGTGGCAGGATGGGGCATCTTTACTGAAGCGGTGTTCTTAGAGTACTTGTCAAGTCGACAGTCTTACAAGTGCCATTCATCGAAAGGATTTGGCGATCTTTTGACATTTTGGCCAACTTTGTCTTTGCAAGAGGGTGCCCTCATCCACTTGTCTCATGCACTGTAGCCCATTGCATTGGCCCACATAAAACAAGAGGGGACGTGATTGTTACTTTACTATGTTCTTTTAGGAATGCACCTCCTGCCAACAATAAAGTCCCAAAAGCTCCACAAGTGCTTTGACGCTTTTTATTACAACTACTGCTAATCCTCTTCCTAAAGTTTTGCTGCTTCTTCTGCCTTAAAAAAAATTCATTATACCTGGCAGCACATTTCCTTCTCACAGCTGTTAACAGCCCCCAAAGAAACATATACATCTGGCTGATTTTAGCGGGGCACAAATACGGGAGCACTTGAACTTCTCTTTATTTTTTCTGACTTATTCACCTTATGTTCTGGCAGCACCACTACGTGCTCATATGGCACCAGACCTCTAAAAAGCATATGATCCTGCTGGGGTTTCCGCAGGGCACGAATATGGGAGCACCCGGGAAGCCACAAGCCACACTTACTCCTAGGTGAGCTGCTGCCCTCGATCGCCCAGCATTCACCGTTCTACAAGGGGGAACCTAACGAAGCCCCTCAAGGTAGCCACTCACTTACATCCCTCAGTGTCTGCTCACCTTCTTCCTGCAGACTTCAGAGTTATGCTGATTATGGCAGTTCTTGCCTGAGGCGCCGGCAGACGCCATCCCCAAACTACGGCGTCTCTCTCGGAAATTGGCCTCCTAGAAACAAAGCATAACGATAGCACTCGCGGCCCGTTGACTTGCTCAACTGCTATAAGGTGTTTTATTATGTTTGATTTGTTATATTTGCTAGGGCATGTCTTTTTTCTATCAGTGATTTGTATTTTTATTTTGGTTTTCATTCGTGATAAAATGCATCATATTGACTAATTTCCCATTAGGTGCACCCAAAGGAAGGCATTGTATTTTACTGGATATCAATATGATTATTGATTGTGCCCCCCTCCCCCCAACCCGCCAGGGTGAATAGATGTGTCCTGTAGTGTTTAATAGCTTTCTTAACACGTTTATCACCTTATTCTTGATGAAGTGCTTGAGGTAGACTCTTAAGAAGATAATTCCCAAACGTATCTCAAGATGTTAGTTTCATCAGATACTTTTAAAATGGTAAACTTACATCTAATGAAGATTGCATACTGGTCGGAGGTGAACGTCCTTACTTTGAATTAAGGGAAAACAGATGTAATGCTTTGAGACCATAAGCACCTTGGTTCATTATCCACTGCTGTCCCCCTCTGCCTCCGTAGGAGTCTCAACCAAGCACACGGGTACAGTAAAAGAAAACAGACTTGGGGTGCTGTGGGACAATCCTATAACATTAGGCTCTCATATCAACCAGATGATCAGGGAATGCCATTTCAAGGTCTGCACTCTGTGGTGAGTTGTACATTCTCCCCCAATCAACAAGCATCAGTTGGTGGTCCTAACCAATTTCAAACTTGATTTTTGGAAAACCTGGCTAGGGGTCTTTCCAAACACCAAACTGAGGATCATATTTACTAGTAAAGCCTGTTGTTAAGTCAAGAAGGCTAACGACATGCTCCGTCACTTTAGAAACACAAGGCTGCACCATATTTACAAGAATATGGTGCAGTCCTGCGTTTCCTCTGTGCTGGTGCAAAATTTAGCTGCCTGGCGCTAACGCAGGCACCCTTGCACCAGAGTGCAAGGGTGCCTGCGTTGCAGGGGAAAATTTTATGTGCATGAATGTGTGCCTTCCTGCAGATAAACAATTTTTAAATGGGGTTTTGTAACTTCTATGTGTGCTGCTCAATGCAGCACACATAGAAGTTGCAAATCGTCATTTTTTAAAAATGATTGTTTATGTGCAGGAAGGGTCACCTTCATGCACATGAACAGTCTTGGGCGTTTTGCTGTTTCCATGTGTGCTGCATAATGCAGCACACATGCAAAAACTAGGAAAAATTAAACGCTTCTCATTTCACAAGGGTAGGATCAGGTTTTCCCTCGTATTAATGTTGACGCTGCCCCATATTTATGCCCACCATGTAAATATGGGTAGCGTAAAAATCAATGGGTGTTGCGGTGAAAGCAACACACATTGCCCTCCCCTTTCACCCTAAGTATAGCGTGAAAGGGTGCCTTATTTACAAGGCAGTGTTAAGCCACGTTAAGTGGCTTAACGCTGCCTTGCAAATAATGTGAAGCCCCTATGGCCACCAGTACGTCCTGAAAAGTGACGCTGTGGAGGCGATAGGGGCTTGTACATATACCCCTTAGTTCTCTATGATTACACATGCGATGCTGATATATCTCAGAATGATATGTAAATCTCTGAGACAAAGACTGATGTGCTAAGACATAAACTAGTGCCACTATCTTAAAATGGCTTGTTGACAGGGTTTGGGAAAGATGTGAGAGAGCACAAATCTGAAAAAAAATGTATAAGTACACCATATTTACAAGCACGTAGTGTTAGTTTAAATTGTATTGCACACGAGTGTTATATTCATAGAGTGAACTTATATAAGTGTGTTTAGCTAGCATAGAGGTACTTATAGCAGTATGAAAACTAATGTAGAAATGTTAGAATGATGTGAAACCTTACGTTTCTCATGTTAAGTGATTGTGTGTAAAGGAAATGAAACCTAGCAAACCAATGAGAATGTGTAGGCCGCAGGGCAATTCACAGTAAAGATAAAGTGCTGCTGAACTGATGTGAGACGTGGTTAACATTGTTTTCTAGAAGTATTTAATCATAGAATTGAAATATATGTTTTATATAGATGTGTTGCATTACACTATAGTAATACGTGTTAGTTAAAATACTGTTTAAACCAAAGAAAGGAAATGTTTTAGAAGACAGAAACCGCTTTGTGTAAATCAACTAGGCCTGAAAAGACCAAGTCATTCTCTTTGATCTAAAATGTGCTCGTTAGGGGAAAGTTGTGGCGCAGGCCTGGAGGAGTCTTCAGGAATTTTAGGGGGTACTGTCTCGCTGAAGAAGAAGCCTGGGAAGCAAGGTCAACTTTAATGAAGAGTCCCAAGGAGCACCAGTACGGAGTTTGCCGCTCAAAACTGCACCACGTGAGAGGCGTCGACATGGGCGTTCCTATTGGAAATGTGATTTTGTATTAGGGATAGCACCCCGGGGTGGAGTTAGGGCAGATGATCTGAGGAGCTTAGGAGAGCGGATGGGTAGGCAGATAGAGAGCTGAAAGACTTCGACTTCGAGACAAAGACTAAGGGAAGTGTGTGATCTTCTTTGGAAGTCACCACTGCTGACACCTTTTTAGGTAAAGATCTTGTTAAGTAGGGATGTCACTTAGTCTAGTATAGGGACAGATTAACTTGTATTTTTCTTTTCTGTAAATGACTCTCAAGTTGCAACTCACAGCGATTCTTGCAACACTTATGCTCTTTGAAATAGTTTTGATAATTTCCTTTTGTCGTTTAAGAATATTCAGAGAGTATCTTTTTGTACTAATACCTGTATACCTTTTGAATCTTATTCTGAGATGTTTGTATCTCCAGATACTTTTGACTTTGAATTAAACTTTTTAACCTTTCCCAGTGGTAAGTGATTCTTTAGAGTGGTTTAAGTTCTTAATTGACTAACCTAGTAGTAGATTGTCTTTTACTCAATGACAGGTACCAACGATTCAGTCGACATGATTAGGGATCTGGTAAGGTAACTAGAGACTAGAAACCCCGCGTTAACAGTTGGTAGCAGTGTAGGATGGTTATCTTCTTGAGGAAGGTAATCTAGACTAGGTTAGTTTACCCCAAGGTCCCTAGAGTTCGAGAGGTGGCCTGCCGAAGAAGGCGCTGACGGAGAGAGAAAAGCAGCAGTATCGGACGAGAGTGAGTATAACAAGGGTCATGCGTGGACAGATTGCGGTGTTTTGTGTTGTATTTGTATTGTAATGTCTGGCGGAGTTGAATGCCTGTAGCGTGATTGTGAGAAGGTTGTGAGCGCGCGCAACCTGGTAAAATCTTAAGTTCGGAGTAGAGCTTAAGTGGTTCGGGTGTATCGAACATCCAGAGTAATTGTCAACCAGAGTAAAGGGGTCATGAGGTACCATTGACCGCCGCAGAACCGAGATAGGGGGAGTGTAAGAGTGAGTGTGTGAGTAACGGACGCTGGTCGAAAGTTACTGTGTGTAAGTAACCTATCAGAGAAGGCGATTGTCTGGACGTAAACGGAAAGACATTTCGCCAGTTAAGGTGAAAATTACAGATTGACAGTGGGCGTACAGTCAAAGAAAAGTGATCGCTTGGACGGAAGTAATCATTTTTTTCGAAGTATGAATGAGACGCATGCATAAACGCGGAGACGAGCTGAAAAAGGAGGGGAACTGCTGCGAAGGGGGACGAGTAACGTCGGCAAGAGCCGCGCTGAGATAGGGTGGATAGTGAAGAGCCGCGACGCGATAGGACGGTTGGTGTGACGTCGGCAAGAGCCGCGACGGGATTGGGCGGCTGGTGCGATGTCAGTGAGAAGTCGCGTTCTGATAGGCCAGTTGGCGAGAACCGAGCTGAGATTGGTGGATTGTCATCAGGAAGTAAACAAACCGGAGAAAATAGAAACTAGTAGATCAAAAATGAAGTGTTTTAAATGTTTGAAGGATATTTTTAAAAGAAAAAGTAGAGAGTCTTTTTACGGGCAAGAGGCACCGCCAGAGGGTACACCGGCTCATTATATGGCATTGAATTTTGGGCTGCATACGATATTATGGATTGGAGTTTGGAACAAGCTTACGGAAGGGAATGAGAAAATGTCGTTCCCAAAGTATGGGACGTTTAAGTTAGAGGTGTTACATCGGCTAAAAGCAACCATGTCCGCATTGAAATCCCTGCCTAGACCAACACAGTTTGAGGCTCTTAACGCATGGATTAGGGCGGCGCACGATAGGAATCTGAATAGGCGTCAAGAAAGGCTGACGCGATCGGTAAGAGCAGTGCGAGATTCCAAATGGGATGAGGACGCCAAGAGGTGGAGGGTACAGGCTATTGAGGTGGATAAGTTGTACACAGTGAGAGAGGTGGCAGGAGGAAAGAACCTCATGGAAGAAGATGAGGAGAGCGACTCGGAGGACAACTTGATAAATAGATTGCTGATAGATAGACCGCCTCCGAGAGTTGGGGAGATTGAAAGTAGAGGACTCGCAAGGGAAGATGGGGCTGCCATAGAGGGGTATGTACCACTTCCTATATCGGAATGGACACCTATCAAAGGTGGGGAGACACCCGAACATAGTACAGCACAGAGTGTAGTCGGAAGGTTTGTGGTACAGAAAACGCCAACCGCAGAGAGGGCTGAAACTTTTGGATTGCCAGATGCTCTCCAAGTACCTGTTACCATAGGACCCATAGTATCGATTTACAACCCAGAGAATGTGAGAGAGGAAGAACAGATACGGTTAGACAGAGAAAGGGTTGAGATGGAAAGGAGGAATAACACGACAAATGCCTGGAAGCAATTGCCAGGACTGGTAACGTGGAACACCCCATTCGAAACGACAGTGAGTCCCGCAACAGAGCAGGGGGGTCAAAGAGGACCGATGGACCTAAGGGGACCACGTCCGAAATCCTTTAAAGAGTTAAGAGTTGACTTGAGAGAATGGGATGGGTCCGCAGAAACGCAGAGCAATAGGTCAAGAACAGAAGCAGAATGGGGAAGCCGAGGCAACGGAACATTGTCTCACTGCGGGGCTAGTGCAAGTAGTCAAGAGTGTGAAGGTAACAGGCCGGAGAGTAGAGGGGTTATACGTCATACTGACGGTGGGAATGAGCAAGAGAGCAGGGAGAGGAGTACAAGATGTGGAGAGACACCTCGTCTCATCCAAAGCGAGGGAGATCAGAGGACTCAAGAATACAGAGAGAGGTTTAGATGTACGCACCATGCACCTAATGAGAGTATACAGCACTGGAGTCGCGGGAGCACGGGGAACAGTGAAGGATCTTGCCATGGGTCGAGAGATCAGGGACCACCGGCAAATGACGAGGACAGGGGGATAAATGGAATGCCTTATCATGCATCTAGGGAAATCATGCAGGATGGGACTGGTGGGACTACGAGAAATGGGAAAGTGTTTCACCATACACCAAGAGAGGATGGAACTGCATGGGACCTGGAGAGATGGGAACAAGGGAGGACTCCCCATAACTCGCCTGAGCCTAGACGTAGGACTCGGAGCTGGGATGGGAGAGATGTGAATGGACCCCCTAGAACTAGTATACTGAGAGCTGCAATAAAGGCCAAAAGACTCAATGTCACTAGCTTAAAATCTGACCTGGATGAGATAATAGATGGGACGTTGCCCTTAGAAAGGATTGACTTGTATGAACAGGATGAGTTACTGTTCATAGCAAAGGATGTTACCCGAAAGGCAAGGGCAATTCATGAGAAACTGTCTGGACTGGCAGACAAGTACATGGTAGACTTGTCCAAAACGAGGACATTACAGAGTAACCATAGGTTGCAGTATTCAGATCAAGACTTAGATGAGAAGAGAACTACAGGATTAAAAACACACATTAGGGAGTTGATAGCAGGAATAAGAGTGTGGAGAGATCTGGACAAATGGGAAGAGAGATGGTCCAAAAGGGGTACTGTCAGGAGGAGCACAAGTGTGATGTCTCCGGAAGGAAGGGTAATGCAGATGGAGGCATTTCCTTTGCGAGAAATATTGAATGGGAATTATGTACATGTACCCTGGAGTAGGGGAGATTTAGCTGCATTTACCAACTCATTTCCGAAGTTAAGGGACAATCCAGTAGAGTGGTATAAGCAGGTTGAAAGGTATGTAAAGATCTCGAAAGTATTGTGGATTGATTTGAACACTTTGTTTGACATTGTGGTCCCATCTGATTTGTGGACAGCATGCAAGACTAGTGTCGAATGGCCAGCTGCAGAGCCAGAAAGGGATGCTGCCACAAATGGACCGTCTGAAATTGTCATGCAAAAGTATGAAAGGGTAATAGCTTGGCTGAAAGATAAGGTACCACCTCAGGACATAGATTGGGTAAAAATAGAGCGAACAAGACAAGAACCAAAGGAGACAGTTCATGAGTTCTATGAAAGGTTGTTGAAAACATTCAAACAATACAGTGGACTCGATGTAATGGATCCCAAAGATATAGGACAGTTTGTGTCAAAGTTTGTTTTGGGGTTGAGACCTGATATTTGTTTGATGATTCAGCAACATTTAATTTGTTGGCAAAACAAACCACTAGATGAAATGTTAAGGTATGCCAGATACTGTAGCGATGAGATAGATTCCAAGGCAAAGAAAATGAAGGAAAAGCTAATGGTGGTGCAGATGCAGTCAGCCGGAAAGGGCGGACAGCAGAAACAGGGAACGGGGACAATGGGACGGAAGTCGAATGGTCAGAACAAGGATAGTGAAGAAAGTCAGAGACCTAGAATAGATTTTGCCACTTTAAAGAAAACGACAAAGTGCCACCAGTGTCACCAGGTGGGACATTGGAGACGCGAGTGTCCCTTTAACCCTGAAAGTGGAGAACTAGAATTAGAACAGGAAGTTGTGGTAAATAAATAATTAATTACCGGTACTATTTTTCAGGATACTCATACAAATAGATAGCTCAATAAATAAGAGTCAAGATTCGAGGTAGCTGGAGTTTGCAGGTTTTAATACAGGCATAAAGGATAGGAACAGGACAACCTGCACGGGAATAGGATGGCAGGGCCCGGCAGCTGCCGGGGCGGGATCTGGGATGAGCGCGCTAACTTTTAATAACAGTGCACAAGTATATATAGTTAAAACAATTTCATTGCAGTACATACAGTAGGCGTAGCAGTGGGCGGGGTTTGTAGCAGTCGCGAAAGATAAGGCAGAAAGTAGGTGTAACAAGAGGTGTGTACAGGGCGTATACATGGACATGTGATGCAAACGTAACAGAATATGTCATAAATGGGGCGGAAACATGGAGGGGGCTACCTAAAGAGCCGGGACCTCTGACCTAGTGGTGCGCGCAAGCTGGAAATGACGTGATACCAGGAGGAACTGGCGGCTATGACTTCTGCACTAGAAGAGGAGACGAAAGTCTGGAGAGTCAGAGCGACATGTACCTAAACACTATCTAGTATCTGATGTTTAGAGAACATGTTGATAGAATCTAAAAGTTATCAGGGCAAAGGCTAACAGACTCTAAGACTGGTGCATGCATTATTCTACATGTAGTGCGTGTTGAGGAATATTAAATGACCATTAATACAGTATTTCTCTTACATGGAGACGTAAAGGCTAGACCATGACTGAAACTATTGATGCGATTCAGTAGCTTAGGAATGCAGAGAAGGAGGGCTGGACTGATAACTAGAATCATAACATACTCTTGGCAGACTGGCAGGCAGAGCCAGGCCGAGCCGGGCACTGTGAGGCAGGAAGTAAGTGAAGGGTCAGGGATGCAGGTGGGGGCTGTATCGCTCCTCGGAGAGGGTTCAGGAGACAGGAGCTGAATCTGGTGTCCGGGCCCTTTTGAGGCCTAGAAACGGGGACTTTTGCTGAATTAACGTGCACACTGTGAAACGTGGCAACGTAACTTTACATAGGCCTAATACTCGTAGCTTTCACGAGAACTGGAAACTGGCATACTAGAGTTGGACACAACTGGAATTGCGTCCTTAATCGGTCATAAGGGAATACATATGCATATCGATCATGCACATATAACATAAGATGGGGAACACGTAGGGACACAGAACATGGCAAAATTTACTTTTCCACATTCCCTCCTTGTCACTACGTTTCCATCAGAAAACATCAATATTCATGATACCATCTATCATTTCATACAGTATCATTTGCTCGTCTCGAATTGTCTTGGAACGGGACTTAGGACGGGGACTTGGAATACAGGATGTAGCACAAATGCCGCAAATCGCAGGGCCACATTGTAAACAGAGGCAGCAACTGAAAATGATCATTACTGCTATACCTAGGAATGACAATACTTTCCATCCCCAGGCAGAAATTATACTCCAGAGCCAACCGGACCATGTCCAGGTGCCTGGATTCTGGTGTAACTGATGGGCAATTTTATGAAGTCTGGTTATAGCTGAATAAACAGACGGCGCGTTATTAGGAATGAAAATGCAGCAACTAGATCCGATGACTCTACATGCTCCTCCTCTATCGGCCAGTATGACGTCAAGAACGAGACGATTTTGGAGCACGACAAATCTCATAGCAGATTGCTCTTCGGTTAAGTTACCTAGAGCAGAAGTAGTCTCATTCACTACTGCTTCAAGGGTTCTGGTTAACCTACGGATTAGCTTACTATTCTGGATAGGTCCTATAAAGAAGAAGAAACCTCTATTGAAGTCTGTATACTGTTCTAGAGCAGTTTCAGTTTGATCGACAATCGGGGACTCGATCTCTCTTTTATGTCTAATGTGTACTAGATGTGTGTTTCTATGATAATCAGATGGGGCTAGAAAAACTGGTGGCAGTAGGAAGGCAATGTAACAGGTCCCATCCCAATCAAGGGGCAGACGAACATATGCGGTCTGACCACAAACAAAATAAGAATGACGTGAGGCTTTGAAAATAGATTTCCCACTGTCACTATACTTGACAATAGTAGTACAATCACTATGTCCTACATGTGCGGAACCATTCTTTCGGACACATAATTCGCCTTTGACTGGTAGTACTGAAATAGCAGGTAAATCTGGAGTAGTATCAGACTGAACATTCAGGACCATAAAATTCGAAGAATAATTACCTAAATTATAAACTTCATTTTCTAGATCTAACCCTGTTCTATGGGAAAGACCTTGCTTGTCTGGAAAACATGTACTATTCAGAAGGGACATATCAGTTGAGGATGACGTTAACGTGGACCATGCTCCACACGAACCATTATATGAAAATGGATAAGGAAAGAGTGGCAGAACTCCCTTCGGTGTCTGGAAAGGGGGGAGTCGACCACACACCCAACAATTAGTGGCATTGCTGGTCTGGTGTGAATAGTGTAGCATTCTGATGAACGTGTTATTTCTCATAGCAAGACGATAGGATAGCTCGTGAGGAGGCAGGTCACTAAATGTGTGCTCTACTGTAGCATTAGAAAACTTATTTACATGAGAAATTGGAAAACATAAATGCAATGCATAACTTGTGCAGGTAACCATCAAACTCAAAAACATAAGAAAACATAGAATAACGATACATCTGATAGAGTTTTGACTAACTCTCTCACTATGGGGGTCTATCTCATACATGTCAGAAACCTGTCTAACCGTTTCACCCGAGGGGGACTTAGACAATTAAACTGGCTGACTTATTTTACTAGACCGGAGCTTCTGTTTATACTCCTGCTGCGGAGTTTCCTCTAACAGGGGAGGCTTGGAATCAAAGTTTGTAGCGGGACAGTCCTTAGAATTCTGGCAGTCCTTAAAAATGGAACAGTCCAATGTCTTTATGCGACATCCATGGAATTTCTTGACGTGAGACAGGTGCACCCAGCCCTTGCGGCCTTCCAGCTTCACGGCCGTGCGGGTGGTCAGAAGGACTTGCTTCGGTTCCTTCCAGCGAGGCTCCAGCGGACTTGAACGATCAAAATTCCGGACAAGAACCAAACATCCTGGAACGATTTCATGCGATTTCACCTCGGTATTGTCTGGAAATGCGGCGGCAACCTGTGAACGACAAGAGTGTAGGGCAGACATCAAGGAAGCTAGGTAATCTGTCAGCATATTACTGGAAACATCTGTAATACTTCGGGGTCTAGGTGTACCCCACATGTTCGGGGGGCGGCCGAATACGACCTCATAAGGGGACAGACCTGATCTGGAATGTGCGACCATGCGCATATAGAATAGGGCGACTGGCAGAGCTACGAGCCAGTCTACACCTTTCTCTTTACAAATTTTGGCAATGCGGATTTTCAATGTCTGGTTATGTCTCTCTACGAGACCTGCTGCTTCAGGATGGCGTACACAATGAAACTTCCACTGGTACCCTAACAGAAGGGAAACATGCTTCATGAGTTCAGATGAGAATGGCTGGCCGTTATCAGAATACACGACCCTAGGGAGTCCATAACGAGGGAAAAATTCACGAACCAGCTGCTTGGCAGTGGTCGCGGCTGTGTAATCTGGAACTGGATATGCCTCTGTCCACCTGGACAAAGCGCATACAACTACAAGGACATACTTGAAACCTCGACATCGCTCCATCTGAATATAATCCATTTGGAGGACTTCAAAAGGGTGGTCAGGAGGCTGGAATCCCCCTTGTTCCACCGGGACACTTTTACCTGGATTAAACTGACAACATATCATACAGGTACGGACTTTCTGCTTGGCTGCAGCTCGTAAATGCTTGTTGAACCAAATGTTCTGGATACTGTCTAACATGGCTTTTTCTCCTAAATGTGCAGGACTATGTGCGGTATTGATAATGACTTGAACCATAGAGTCGGGGAGGAACCATGTGGCTTTTCCCTTCGTCAACCATCCCTGATCTGTCTGGACCCCTCCTTGTTCGGACCATTTCTTGATTTCATCGGGAGTAGCATGTGACTGGATATCTATGACATCTTGTGTAGGGTCCTTAACTGTCATACAAGTAGTCGGATCTTGAGTGTGTGTCAGTGTCATGTTAACTGGAATGTCTGGAGTCTGAGCTGTAAGCTTGGCTGTTCGATCTGCTAGATCGTTACCTTGGGAAATAATGTCAGTGACTTTCATATGTGCTTTGCACTTCATGATAGCAATAGCTGTCGGTAAATGTATTGCTTCTAACAGAGCTTGAATAAGGAGACCATGCTGAATCTTGGTTCCATGAGAAGTCATAAAACCTCTTTCTTGCCAGAGCACTCCAAAGTCGTGTACGACTCCGAATGCATAACGTGAATCTGTGTAAATATTAACTTTCAGGTTCTTGGCACGTATGCAGGCTTGGGTCAGAGCGACTAGCTCTGCTGCTTGAGCGGACAGGGTGTCAATACGGTGTGTCTCTATAACTTCAGTGTCAGTAGTCACTGCATACGCGGCTACTAGTTCCCCTGTACTTGTTCTCATACATGAACCATCCACATAAAGTGTCAGGTCGGGATCTGGTAATGGAATATCTGTCAAGTCTTGTCTTGGCTTTGTCATGGTGTTAACAACTTCCACACAGTCATGTGTGGCAGGATTTGAAGTAACTGATGGTAACAGTGTAGCAGGATTCAGAACGTTGCAGCGTCTGATTTCTATGTGTGGCTGGAACAGTGTCAATTCATAACCTGTTAAACGTGCAATTGTCAAGTGCTGAGTCTGTGTTCGGTTTAAAAGAACTTCCACGGAGTGTGGAACTTGTACTGTCAGGGAGTGTCCTAATACTATGGAATCACTTTGTCTGATAGCTAGTGCTGTGGCTGCAACTGACTTGAGGCACGCAGGCAGAGCCTGGGCTACTGGATCTAAGGTGCTCGAAAAATAAGCACAGGGCTTGTATTGTCCTGCTTGATTTTGTGTGAGAACAGATAATGCTGTACCTTCGCGTTCTGTGACGAAAAGTGTAAAAGGCTTACTGTAGTTCGGTGTTGCTAGAACAGGTGCTTGACATAAGGCTTTCTTTAATTCATTAAAAGCAAGTGTATGTTCAGATGTCCAAGGGAGGACAGTCGATACGGCTGCCTCCTGTGTCGTTAACTGTATCAGTGGCTTGGCTAGAAATGCATACTGAGGAATCCATTGTCTGCAATAAGAAGTGAGGCCGATAAAAGCTCGTACCTCCTTCTGGGTCTTGGGCTGAGGAAGACTCGCTATTAACTGGATACGGTCAGGTGTCAACTGCCTACCCCTCTTGGACAGTAAGTGGCCTAAATAGATCACTTGCTGGACACAGAATTGAAGCTTCGAAGGGGACACCTTGTGCCCCATCTCGGCTAGGAAATACAGAACTGTAAGTGACGCTCGCTCGCAGTCACGTTCAGAACGGGCTGTGATCAGTAGATCATCGACATACTGGAGCAGGGCAGTGTCAGTTGGCATGTGAATATTGTCTAGTTGTCTCTTAAGTGCTTGACTGTAAATGCTAGGACTTTCTGTGAAACCTTGAGGAGCTCGTGTAAATTTATAGCTCCTTCCATTTAAACAGAATCCGAAAAGGAACTGGCTGTCTGGATGAATGGGGACACTGAAAAATGCGTTCTTGAGGTCTATGACTGTGAAAAATGTGGCTTCAGAATCAATGGCTGTCAATAGGGAAGAGATATCTGGAACAACTGGATACTGGGGAATTATACATTTATTAAGTTCTCGAAGGTCAATCACTAATCGATATACTGGAGGTGCATTTGGATCAGTACGTTTCATGACTGGAATGATAGGAGAATTACATACATTGGAGTCAGTTTCTACAACCACTCCTTGAGCAATGAGCTCGTCAATAATTTTGGATAAGGCTGCTACAGCCTCAGGTGGCAATCTGTACTGTCTGATTCGTGGTAACACTACACCTGGTTTCAGAGTCACACGATGGGGTGTGATGTGCATAAAACCAACATCAGTTGGAGCTTGTGCCCATAGATGCTGCGGGACATTCAGTAATCTTGGATCAAAATCACGTAATACATAGTGACCTTTAAAGTCTCTCAAAAACAAACGTATTCCTTCTGGAGAGCAGCAAATAACTGCACCTAATTCCTTCAGTGTCTTAATGCCTAACAAATTTTCTGGACATGACTTCGTAAGTAGTAAATCAGTAGTTCGGGACAATGGACCTACTTCTAGAGTAACTGGTTTAGAAATCTCGTTTACTATTGGCTTTCCTGAAAATCCAAGGGAAACATTTCTTGAGCCTGAGAGCGGAACCCCTGGAACCTCATCATGACTGATAGTAGTCCTACTTGCCCCTGTATCAATCAGAAACTTTCTGTCTTTCCCTAATACTTGACTGTGAACATAGGGACCCTCTTGATCTACAGGTATCTCGATGAGAGGCAAGCCTACCTCCCTCTCTAGGCTGTTTCATGAATACTGCTGGTACTCTGGATACTCGGACTGTGCATACTGGTACATTTGCTGTGTAACATGCTGTGTTGCAGCAATAGGCTGCGGTACTGTAACTGTCTGTGGTGTATTCTGTGGTAACTGAGAAGTCTGTGGAACTTGTTCTTGTCTAGGCGGACGTGGTCTTTCTTTAGTCTTACCGGTAGCTATGTTGTGTTTCAGAACTGCACACTCGTTTATAAAATGACCTGGCTGTTTACAATAATTGCAGGTCCCTTTAACAGGAACTGCAGGATGACTGGCTTGATTCGTACCCCTCTTCTGACTGTCTTGAGGAACAGATTGTGCAACTAATACTTTCATTTTCGTGTCTTTCATACGTTTCCTTTCATGATCTTGCTCTTCTCTGATTCTGTTCTGGTGGTACTGAAGCATCTGGAGCATTTGGGACGGAGTATTAGCTTGCCATGTACTTTCGACTTTCAAAACTCGGTTTTTAACTTGTGGACTTGAATTCTCGACTAGTTTAGTAACAAAAAGATGAGGGTATGACTCACTACTCGTCTTCAAACCACTGTTAATGCTAAAGCATTTCTCAAACCTAGAATAAAAATCACTAGTATCTTCGTCTGGTTTCTGTTTACAGGCTGAGATTGCATCCCAGTCTTCCTTTTTCGTGGCTAGTAATCTTGGCAAAACTTGTATTAACAGCTCAGGTAATTCCTTACATTTACCTCCTAGACCGGTACCTGGTACACGTGTATTATCTTCAGCTTCTAGAGCTGCCCAATCTATCTTTTTCTCTCCCACCTCCCATTCTTTTTCCTTGAGTTTTTCATATATGCCCGCAGGCAACAGGACCTTTAACATTTTAATTATATCTGGATACGTGTATTCTCCCATACGGAGCATGTCTTTTAATTCTCGGTGGAACCCTGCTGGATCTTTGTCGTGACAGGGAATTAACTTCTTCATCTCTAAGAGTTCCATCTTTGTAATCGGGGTGTAAACAAATACTCGTTGCATTTCACCACCCTGTGTCCTAACTGGGTGTACTTCTCGTAACGGATGCTGTCTGTCTATATAGAATGGTTTACTTTCGGGGGGTGAGACGTGAACAAAGTGCGGATTCAGGAACGTTCTATATTTGTGGCGCTGTTCTAGAATAATACTAATTAAATCGGTACCTAGACCTTTCCATCTATACTGGAGTAACTCGTTCAGAACATCATGTAACGGACCTGGATCAGAATGTTGACCCTCATACAGTGTGATGAGGTGCTGGATCATATACATACCCACCAGTCGCTGCTCGGCTGGGGGCAGTTTCAGAAACATTTGTGCCACTATTTCGTCTGGAAAAGTGGTAGAATCAGTAGTCCATCGGACTGCTGATCGGGCTAGTTCTTGTTCATGCATAGTACTAAGTTCACTATAACCGATTCGTGATTTCAGAATGTGATCGGTAGCTTGAAATACTTGCTCTAGAGAAACTTGTTCTGGTGCTGGAAGAGAGAAAACTTTCTTGTGTTCTAGACGTGAATGTCGGTCGGAAAGTCTAGTTCTACCTACATACGCTATTCTGGAAGGATTCTCGTCGTCTACCTCTTCAGTAGAAGAGTCATTTTCTTTCTCGCTTACTTGTGCTGCTTTACGTTTCTCGTGTAACCTTATTATTTCTTTACGGATTTTCTTGTACATACTCTCTATACTACTGATGGTCCTGTGTTTACCCTCGGCTATATTATCACTCCACCTTGTCAGAACTTTCATTTCGGTCGGATCTTTAGTCGGGGAATCTTGTTCCCTTATTAAACAATTAATCAGAAACTTTAATAGCATGAGCTGAATCTCAGCTTTCCTTTGAGACATGGCTTCGCCAATACTTTCTGGGTCTGTTCCTGTACGAATGAAACGATATATTCTGTCTAGATCCTCTTTCATATTCGGTAGGGTGTCCAAATACTCGGTCACCCGTCTTACACGCAATGAATATATAACCATACTATCATCACCTGGGACTGGATCATAACGGCATTCGGTAAGAGCTCGTCTGATATCTGCAACGGACTGGTGTTTGGGCGTGCGCTGTAACGCACGTTCATGTAACTCGACTGACGTTACACGTTTGTGTGGCGGCGGGGTTCCCGGGGGACCTCCTCCCGCGGCCCCTAAACTGGAATCGTCGACTGATACTCTTCGTGCTGGCAGAGTGACCGATGTAGCGGGTACTTGTAATGTAGGCTGGACCGGGGGTACCGTAACAGGTGCTGTCACAGGTGCCCCGGTGGCTGGAGGAGCAAGAATTACATTGTTTACAGGAACTGGCGGAGCAGGATTTGCATATTCGGGGACTGTGTCGTCCAAGTAGGACGAGAGAAAAATATCAGCTGCGGTCGGTTTGTGACGTAGCTTGGTCGGAACTAGTGGTGGCGGAAAATTACTGGATGCCTCCGGGGTTGCTTTTGGCAAGCCCTCGGCAAGAAGAGGGTACATACCCTTAATAAGGGCATTCCTCTGTCTGTCTGACTGTTCGGTTTTAACTCGTTCACCTATTTTGATTAATTCCCTTTCTTGGGCTCTTTCTGTGGATTCTCTACTTAATTCTGACTTTCTGATTTCTTTTTCGGTTCTTTTATGAGATTCTTTGCGCCATAACTCGATGGCATCTTTCTGTGACTGTCTGGCTTTCTTTTTCCATAATGCTTCTTCTACTCGCATGATGCACTCGGCATCCCACGTACCTGATACGGGCCATCTATACTTTTCTTCTAATTCCTTGGTGTACTCCACCCATAAATCTAGATATAATATGGCACTTATGCCATGCTTTTGATACATAAAATGACCTGGACTGTCCCTAGGCGGGACAGGAACTGCTTCCTCGAGCAGCCCTTTTCTAGTTTTTAACTGGCGTAATTTTGAAAACAAAGGCATAACTAGGCTGGAGTCCGGACACAATACAATACACATTAAACACAATAATGACTTAAGACTGATCACTCATACCACGACATTGAAAACACATGAAATGATATTTAAAATAACAGTTCGGACAGAAACATTACCTGGAATACTTGAGAACAGAAATACATGAATTTCTCGAGAACAGAACTTACTAGAATTACTAGATGCACTGCTGAAACAGTACGAAACATACCGGTCTCATAAAGAGACACGTCAGGACCCGCATCCACCTGGGTGGACACTTCGTGTTGGATTTGCGTACCCAAACCCACGGACCAGAGACAAATTAATTGACCCTGTCTAGATACTACCCCAGCAACGGTACTCACCGGGCAGCAAGAACGGAAGGCCTCGGACTGGACTGGACTGCTACGACGACGGACGGACGAACTTCGGACTTCAGTTACGGGTGGGCCTCCGGATACCTCGGACCTTGGACTCTCGGCTTGGGCTCTGGTCGGGACTCGCCGCGTTCCTCCACCGCCTCGTCTGGATGCTGGACCGCAACCTCCGTCTCCTCCGTGGGCCTGAGGGATACTTGAAGCAGAAATATCTGCACGTGCACGGTATGGTTCCGTCACGGCTGCAGAGGGTCAGGGGGCTAGCGTGGCTTCTCCGGCGCGTGGGGAAAGGGCAAGTCCCTATTCGGGCGCCATTATGTGGTAAATAAATAATTAATTACCGTTACTATTTTTCAGGATACTCATACAAATAGATAGCTCAATAAATAAGAGTCAAGATTCGAGGTAGCTGGAGTTTGCAGGTTTTAATACAGGCATAAAGGATAGGAACAGGACAACCTGCACGGGAATAGGATGGCAGGGCCCGGCAGCTGCCGGGGCGGGATCTGGGATGAGCGCGCTAACTTTTAATAACAGTGCACAAGTATATATAGTTAAAACAATTTCATTGCAGTACATACAGTAGGCGTAGCAGTGGGCGGGGTTTGTAGCAGTCGCGAAAGATAAGGCAGAAAGTAGGTGTAACAAGAGGTGTGTACAGGGCGTATACATGGACATGTGATGCAAACGTAACAGAATATGTCATAAATGGGGCGGAAACATGGAGGGGGCTACCTAAAGAGCCGGGACCTCTGACCTAGTGGTGCGCGCAAGCTGGCAATGACGTGATACCAGGAGGAACTGGGGGCTATGACTTCTGCACTAGAAGAGGAGACGAAAGTCTGGAGAGTCAGAGTGACATGTACCTAAACACTATCTAGTATCTGATGTTTAGAGAACATGTTGATAGAATCTAAAAGTTATCAGGGCAAAGGCTAACAGACTCTAAGACTGGTGCATGCATTATTCTACATGTAGTGCGTGTTGAGGAATATTAAATGACCATTAATACAGTATTTCTCTTACATGGAGACGTAAAGGCTAGACCATGACTGAAACTATTGATGCGATTCAGTAGCTTAGGAATGCAGAGAAGGAGGGCTGGACTGATAACTAGAATCATAACATACTCTTGGCAGACTGGCAGGCAGAGCCAGGCCGAGCCGGGCACTGTGAGGCAGGAAGTAAGTGAAGGGTCAGGGATGCAGGTGGGGGCTGTATCGCTCCTCGGAGAGGGTTCAGGAGACAGGAGCTGAATCTGGTGTCCGGGCCCTTTTGAGGCCTAGAAACGGGGACTTTTGCTGAATTAACGTGCACACTGTGAAACGTGGCAACGTAACTTTACATAGGCCTAATACTCGTAGCTTTCACGAGAACTGGAAACTGGCATACTAGAGTTGGACACAACTGGAATTGCGTCCTTAATCGGTCATAAGGGAATACATATGCATATCGATCATGCACATATAACATAAGATGGGGAACACGTAGGGACACAGAACATGGCAAAATTTACTTTTCCACAAAGTTCAGGAGGTTCCAGTTCAAAGGGCGACAGTCCCAGGAAGCAAGGTGGTCAAAGGGGGGACTTCGGCTCCACGAGCTCAGTTTCCACAGCCACCAAAGATCGCGACAGGGGGAAAAGTTTATAAACAAATGCCTCTTTTTATTGAAGAAGAAAAATGTTATTACATTGACCCAATGACCGGTCAACGTGTGAACTGAGAAGAGGACTGTACCCTCGGGGCAGTTCTAGAAGTAGATCAGAGAGGGCCATTTGTTGAGGCAGAGGTAGCAGGGTGCCCGATGACATTCTTGGTGGATACTGGAGCTACTCGATCAACTCTGAGATCAGCAGTGGTTCCTGACCTACCAATGTCGGGGGAAACAATTCAGGTGGTTGGAGTCGCCAATAGAAGAATGACTAGTCCTTTGACAGAACCAGTGTCAGTGAAAATAGGGAATTATACAAATGAACATCAGTTTGTGGTATGTGATTCTAGTCCTGTATGTCTGTTAGGGAGGGACTTGTTGTGTAAATTGAATTGCACCATATGCTGCACACCTCAGGGTGTGGAGGTACAGACCGCAGATGATGATGCTACCTTTAAGATTGCCAATGAGAGAACATGTATAGAACTGTATCCTACTCTGACTGTGGAAGACCTTCCTTGTGACCTAAGAGATGCTGTCTCAGCTGAAGTGTGGGATTTTACTGGGGAAGAGATAGGACTGATCAAAGGGGTGGAACCAGTGAAGATCATGATAAAACCAAACGCTGAATTTCCAAGAACACCTCAGTACAAACTGTCCCAGGAAACGATTGCAGGAATAAAACCTGTGATTGATTCAATGATTCAACAGGGAATACTGAAAGAAATCGTGGGTAGTCCATGTAACTCCCCGATTATGGGTTTGCAGAAACCTAGTGGGAAGTTCAGAATAGTTCAGGACCTTCGAAAGATTAACAACATAGTGGTTTCATGTTGTCCAGTGGTACCGAATCCTTCAGTGATACTGTTTCAAATACCATTCCAAGCTGAGTGGTTTACAGTGATAGACCTTTGTCAAGCCTTCTTTTCCATCCCATTAGATGAGAACAGTCAGTATCTTTTCGCATTTAAAATGGAAGATCGCGCCTTAACATGGTGTCGAATCCCACAAGGGTTCACAGATAGCCCTTCGATCTTCAGTCAGCTGTTGAAGAAGAACCTTGAAAGTCTGGTATTGCCACAGAACTCGGTTCTGGTCCAGTACATAGACGACCTACTTGTTGCGTCAGAAACAGAGGAAGCTTGTAAGAAAGACACCATTGCTTTACTGAATCATTTGGCTGGGAATGGACATAAGGTATCTCCGAACAAATTACAGTACTGTCTGACAGAAGTACAGTATCTGGGTCACCGAATTGAGAAGGGGAAGCGCAAGGTGTCTCCAGACAGGATAGAGGCCATCATGAAAATGAATGCGCCAACGACACAGAGAGAAGTTAGGATGTTCTTAGGAATGGTTGGTTACTGCCGACAGTGGATAGCTAACTTTTCACTGAAAGCAAAACCTTTACAGAAACTGACGCAAAAGGAGGTGAGTGATCCGGTACCATGGGACAACGAGTGCCTAATGGCGTTCCTACAACTGAGAGAGGATTTGTGTCGTGCTCCGGCTTCGGGAATGCCAGATTATGAGAAGACTTTCTCATTATACTGCTGTGAAAGAGAAGGATGTGCGTTATTAGTGTTGGTGCAAGTACACGGAAATGCCCGTAGACCAGTTGCATATTTTTCGGCTACATTAGACCCGGTAGCCGCAGCGTTGCCCGGATGTCTCAAATCCATTGCTGCAACAGGTGTCAGCATTGAGAGGTGTGAGAACATAGTCATGGGACATCAACTAGTAGTGTATGTACCGCATTCGGTAGAATTGTTAATGACAAGGACCAAGACGCAGCACTTGACCAATAGTAGGCTCACGCGCTATGAGCAAGTTATTCTTGCTGCAGAGAACGTGACCCTTAAGAGGTGCTCGGTCTTGAATCCTGCTACATTGATGCCACTTCCTAATGATATAGAAGGCGAAGAATGTGAAGATCACGATTGCCTAGATGTGACTGAACTATGCACGAAACCCAGACCAGATATTGTGGATGAGCCATTGATCGACCCTGATGAAATTTACTTTGTTGATGGCTCATGTTTAAGGGACGATACTGGTCGGTTGAGAGCAGCTTATGCTGTTTGCACCATTACTGGAGTTGTGGAAGCCGCTTGCCTGGAAGGAGTACACTCCGCTCAGGTAGCAGAAATCATTGCATTGACACGTGCCTGTATAGCAGGTAGCAAAAAGAGAGTCACCATCTATACCGATAGCCAATATGGTTTCGGTGTAGTTCATGATTTCGGGCAATTGTGGTCTCAGAGGGGTTACATGACCTCCTCTGGGTCGCCAATCAGAAATGGGGAATTTGTACGACAACTGTTAGAAGCATTGCAAGGTCCAGCTGAAATTGCAGTGGTCAAATGTATAGCTCACACTAAAAATACAGATTTTGTGTCACAAGGAAACAGATATGCTGATGAAGTTGCCCTCTATTGTGCGGAGCAAGGGTATACTTTCACGGAGGTGGAAGTAGGCGGGGCAAAAGAAAAAACAGAAGTCAATTTGAATGTAGAGACCGTAGATACATGGGAAGATCTGAAACAAATGCAAGAAAACGCACCTGAGTCAGAGAAAAGGTCCTGGGAAGCAGCAGGTTGTGTGAGAAGTGAAATGGATTTTTGGGTTTCAGCAGATGGAAGAGCAGTGTTACCAGAGGAATTAGTGAATCCAATGGCACGACAAATACATGGTCCAACACACTTAGGAAGGGATGCCATGCTGAGAGTATTTAGGCAAACTTGGTATTGCCCAAAGTTCAGGATTGCAGCAGAAGCAGTCTGTAGGAGATGTGTCACATGTCAGCAACTGAATGTAGGGAAAAGAACACCAGTTACCATGAGTCACATTGGGAGGTCTGGGGGGCCTTTCAACAGAATGCAATTAGATTTCATTGAAATGCCTAGAGTCAACCGCCTTAGGTACGTGTTGGTGGTCGTATGCTTATTTTCCAGGTGGGTCGAGGCATACCCTACTGTAACGATTGAAAGCAGCGCAAGAATTCGCATGCACCACTAACCTGAGTCCAATGCCCAGCAGGGACGACTGGATGACTGTCCTCGCCACCTCCCACTGCACGTCACCCAACAATGGAACGATCACCGCTATTGGAGCGCGCACAGCCGGAGGCCGCAAGGGAACAAGGTGGAGGGATGTGGGTGTCTTCTGATCTCTTCAGTTCGGGTTCTAGGGTCAGCGGCTGTACTGGGAAGACCTCCCACTGTCGTGGATGGATACTCCGTGAAAGAAGTCTGGAGGTTATACGGTTGCAGGTATGTCTGCTCCACAGGCGTCGAAAAGTTACTTCACTTTCCAACCAGTATCCAGCAAGGAAAATCTGAGGATTGTTACTCTCCACGGTAAGTATGTTATACAAGGTAATGATTGTAGAAAGACCCAAAATACACCTTTTGGGGTAAGTATAGCAGTAGCGAATCTGCAGGCTCAATCACGCCTGTATACTAGGATTCCAATAGATAACAACTAAGAATGGTGCGAACTGCACAAGTATCAATATCCAGGCTTAGAAACGGATGCAGAAGAAAAAGGTAGCGGAAGAGAGCGAGCCCGCTCTCCTCGATGTTTCCCCAAACAAGCGCTGCTCTGTTGTACTCACAGGGACGCGCTGGGGATTTGTTGATCTGATCACGCAGGCACTTCGTCGTCGCGGCGGGTGTTTGCTCTGCTGACCACGCAGGCACTTCGTCGTCGCGGCGGGTGTTTGCTCTGCTGACCACGCAGGCACTTCGTCGTCGCGGCGGGTGTTTGCTCTACTGACCACGCAGGCACTTCGTCGTCGCGGCGGGTGTCTTCAATCTCGACAAATAGGCTAGTCACGAATCTCCACGGCAGGACTCCAGATGCACAAACAAACATGGAACAAACCAGGAACAGGATTGACAAGCCCCGTTTTGTTCCAGGGGTGGAGCTTAAGTAAGTTCTTCCCATTGTGCCTGCTCCCAGCGCCGCTTGGCTTTCTGGGACTGGTAGTTTTTCCGTAGATGACCTAAAACATGATGTCTGCGGCAACTTGCCGCTCTGCCAAGGGCGATCGCTACAGAACCCCCTCTCGAGGACAGCCGTCCCGGCGGTCGTCCTGGCTTACCTGGGTAGCGTTCATGAAAAAGCGCAACCAAATCAGGACAGTGCAAGTGATCCACAGGTTCCCATGAGCGGTCTTCGGGACCATAGCCTTTCCACTCGACTAAATATTGGACCCGACCCCGTACTATACGGGAATCCAAGATGGACCCTACTTTATACTCCTCCTGCCCTTCCACATCCACAGGACCAGGGCGCTCTGGCAACCGGACACTAGGTAGGCAAGGCCGTAGAAGCGAGACGTGAAAAACCGGATGTATGGACCAAGACACGGGCAAGGAGAGTTTCATGGCCACAGTATTTATCACCTCGCAGATACCATACGGACCTATATATTTAGGTTTCAATTTGTTCACTCCTCTCAGGTGTAGGTTACGAGTAGACAGCCAGACTTTATCGCCTACCTTATATTCGGGTTCCTGGGACCTTCGTTTGTCAGCGAATGTTTTCTGGGCGTCCTGAGCCTTTTTCAAATTGTTCCGAGCCTCTATCAAGACAGCCCGGAGATGAGCGTGGTGTTCCTGGATGGTGGGAACTAGGGAAGTAACAGGCCACTCAAAGGGAAGCATGTTCGGGTGGAATCCGTTCAGACAGAAAAAAGGAGAACATCCCAGAGTGGAGTGTACTGCATTATTGTATGCAAATTCCGCCAACCATAAAAGGGTGGTCCAGTCGGTGGCGTTTTTTAAGGTGAAACAGCGTAGGTATTGCTCTAGGGTTTGGTTCAACCGTTCCGTCTTACCATCCGTTTGCGGATGGTAGCTGGATGATAGGCGAGCGTCTATCTGTAGGATGGTACATAGCGCCTTCCAAAAATGAGAGGTGAATTGTGTACCCCGATCTGTTATCACCACACTCGGTAGCCCATGCAGACGTACAATATTTTGCAAGAATACTGTTGCTAATTCTCCGGAGGTAGGTAAACCCGGTAGGGAGATGAAGTGTCCCATCTTGGTGAGATGATCTACCACCACTAAGATGACTGTTTGTTTCTCACAGGGAGGCATTTCTACAATAAAATCCATGGACAAGGTATGCCAGGGTTTGGACGGAATAGGTAAAGGGTGCAACAATCCTGCTGGTTTAGCATGACAAGATTTTCCTTGCGCACAAACCGCACAGTTTTTCACATATTCCTTCACATCAGTCCAGATACTGGGCCACCAAAAGGACCGTTCCACAGTAGCGATTGTTTTGTATACACCCATGTGTCCTCCCAGTACTGAATCATGGGCCCATTTCATCACCTTGTTTTGCAGCTCAATATGGGGAATAAACAAAGCATGGTGATGGTACGCTAATTGATCCTTTTCACAGCGATGATCTGGCTCTTTAAGGACCCATGCGGGTATGTCAAGGTCAGTGAGGGCGATTTTGACGTCCTCAAGAAAGTCGTCTGAGGTGATCAAAGCAATGGAGGCCTCGGCGTTCTCGATGCCCTGAAGTATAGAAGGTGTTTCAACAGGTCTCAAAGTGTCGTCCTCCCCCAATCGAGAGAGAGCATCTGCCTTACCATTCCGAGTTCCAGGTCTATATCTGATAACGAAGTCGAAGTCGGAAAAGAAAAGGGTCCATCTCAACTGACGAGGCGTCAAGGCCTTTGCTGTTTTCAAAAACAGGAGATTGCGATGATCCGTAATGATCTCCACGGTATGCACGGCCCCAAGGAGGTAATGTCTCCACTCCTCACATGCTCTTTTAATGGCCAGGAGCTCCTTGTCCGTAATGGTATAGTTTATTTCACAAGGAGTGAGCTTCTTTGAATAAAATGCCACTGGATGAAGCTGTCCGGTGGTAGGGTGACGCTGTGACAGTATTCCGCCAAGAGCATTATGGGAGGCATCCGTTTCGAGAATGAAAGGCAGTTGGGGGTCTGGATGCCGAAGGATAGGTGCTTGAGTAAACCTCTCCTTGAGGGTTTGAAAAGCCTTTTCTGCTTCTGCCCCCCATCTGAACAAAACATTTTTCCACAAGAGGGACGTGATTGGATGTATTATCTTGGAAAAATCCTGAACAAAGCGCCTATAATAATTGGCAAAGCCAAGAAAGCTCTGAACGGATTTGACAGTCTGCGGTGTTTTCCAAGTGAGAATGGCCTCGACCTTTCTCATGTCCATCATAAATCCTTGGGCATCAATCACATAGCCCAGAAACGCCACCTGTTGGACGTGGAAAAGGCATTTCTCAAGTTTGGCATACAAAGAGTTTCGTTGCAGCCTCTCCAATACTTCCTTGACATGTGTGATGTGCTCCGGGAGAGTGGCAGAATAAACCAAAATGTCGTCGATGTAGACGATACAAAAAGACTCCAAACACCCCCGCAACACCTCATCCATGAAGAACTGGAAGGCGGCAGGGGCGTTACAGAGGCCAAACGGCATCACTCGATATTCATATAGGCCAAATTTGGTTCTGAATGCCGTTTTCCACTCATCCCCGGTTTTTACTCTCACAAGATGGTATGCCCCTCGAAGGTCGAGTTTGGTGAAGTACTGTGCCCCTTTGAGTTGGTCCATTAAAACGGGAATCAAGGGCAATGGATAACGATTTTTAATCGTCACCCTGTTGATGGCTCGGTAGTCTATACATGGACGCAACTCTTCACAATCCTTCTTGGGGATAAAAAACATAGGCGAAGACACAGGGGAAGTGGAGTGTCTGATGAACCCAGTGGCCAAATTGTCGTCGATATAGGTTTTTAGATACTGTGTCTCCTTTTCAGTCAAGGCATACACTCTGCTGCAGGGGAGATCCGCACCTGGAACAAGGTCCACACGGCAATCATATGCCCTATGTGGAGGCAGATGAGTAGCTTTTTTCTTATCGAACAAAGAGGCGAATTCGTGGTACTCAGCCGGTAAGACCGTGGCACAGCAGAACCTGTCGACTGAGCAGGCCCCAGCTAAGTAAGAGGCAGGCGAGGGTTCGGAGACACTGTAGAGTATTTCCCTGTTCTGACAATGATCGTGGCAGTATTTGGATGTCATCCTTACCGTGCGAGTTGACCAGCACACGGAGGGGTCATGTAAGGTAAGCCAGGGCATGCCTAGAATGAGCCGGAATTGAGGGGCGTCTATGAGGTCGAATTGGATGTATTCATAGTGATTGGCTCCGTATTCCATTAACAATGCCAGGGTATGCTGAGTCACAGGTCCTGACGACAGGGCTGTGCCATCCACTGCCTTGACCATCTCGGGCGTTGTTTTCTTGTCGCAGGGGATACCCATTTTCCTTGCATAAGCTTGATCAATATAGTTCCCTGTGGCCCCCGAATCCAGCAGGGCGTCAACCTGGAAAGGTTTCTGGTTTATCACCTGTAGGGACACATTAATATTCATGTGCGCAACTGCAGGGTGAAGGGTGTTAGCTACATAAGGGGAGACCGGAGTGGACTGGAGTCTTGAATCAGTGGTCTCTTTCTGATCCAAGACCATCAGTTTTCCGACGGCTCCTCCATCCTCAAGATGGCCTGTGCTCTAGGAAAGGCGTTCTTCCCGGATGCAGAAGCCCGAGCTCTACATTCATTAACAAAATGTCCGCTTTTACCGCAATACATACATAATTTGAGTCTTCTTCTCCGGTCCCTTTCTTCTCTGGTAAGGGGGCCCCGGATTCCTCCAATTTGCATGGGTTCTGGCCCCTCTTGGGGCTTGACTTTTTCCTCACCCGTTTGTCGGGGTCTGACCAGAGGATAGGAGTACCTAGAGTCCCCTCTGCTCCGATCCCCTCTCCGCTCCAACAATCTATGGTCCAGTTGTACTGTTAAATCAATAAGTTCCTCACATGTAGAAGGCAATTGCACCACCTGTGCTAATACGTCCTTCAATTCCCCCCGAAGGCCCTGATAGAACAGAGAGATCCGTTTCTGAGCCGGCCAGTCGGTCTCTACGATGAGACGATTGAAAGTCGTGATATAAGATAATAGATCCTGTGATCCTTGGCGTAAGGTCATCAACTCCCGGTCTAATGATAACATGTGGGACTTTCTGTCGAACAGTTTTCGCAATTCAAGACAGAAATCGGCAAAATTATGTAGTATGGGATCATTCCGTTCCAACAAAGGAATGGTCCAACTGGATGCGTTTCCTCCCATGTAGGACATTACGAAGGCTGTCTTGGATGATTCATCCTGAAAGATTTGAGGCTTACAGAGGAAATGAAGGCGACATTGGTTTAGGAAGGTCTCAAACTTTCTGGGGTCTCCGTGAAACCTTTCGGGAGGAGCTAGAGGTATGCCATGGGTCTGCAGTATATGTACCGTGGGGGCGGCGTCCGTGGACGTGGAAGGGGCTGCAAACGTTCCTCCAGGTTGAAATGAAGGAGGAGGGGGCAAGGTAGCAGGCCGAATCAAAGGTTTGACACTCGGCTCCTTAAGGGCAAGATCGGACATTTCTCTGCGCAAGTCCGACACTTCCTTGTATAAAGCTTGATTCTCGGCACGAGATGTTTGGACCTCGTTTTGTAACTCCGAGACACTTTCCAACAAGGAGGTGAGTATGGTATTGGTATCCATCGTCCAGGCTGGTTAGCGTTCTTGGGCTTGTCAATCTGTAACGATTGAAAGCAGCGCAAGAATTCGCATGCGCCACTAACCTGAGTCCAATGCCCAGCAGGGACGACTGGATGACTGTCCTCGCCACCTCCCACTGCACGTCACCCAACAATGGAACGATTACCGCTATTGGAGCGCGCACAGCCGGAGGCCGCAAGGGAACAAGGTGGAGGGATGTGGGTGTCTTCTGATCTCTTCAGTTCGGGTTCTAGGGTCAGCGGCTGTACTGGGAAGACCTCCCACTGTCGTGGATGGATACTCCGTGAAAGAAGTCTGGAGGTTATACGGTTGCAGGTATGTCTGCTCCACAGGCGTCGAAAAGTTACTTCACTTTCCAACCAGTATCCAGCAAGGAAAATCTGAGGATTGTTACTCTCCACGGTAAGTATGTTATACAAGGTAATGATTGTAGAAAGACCCAAAATACACCTTTTGGGGTAAGTATAGCAGTAGCGAATCTGCAGGCTCAATCACTCCTGTACACTAGGATTCCAATAGATAACAACTAAGAATGGTGCGAACTGCACAAGTATCAATATCCAGGCTTAGAAACGGATGCAAAAGAAAAAGGTAGCGGAAGAGAGCGAGCCCGCTCTCCTCGATGTTTCCCCAAACAAGCGCTGCTCTGTTGTACTCACAGGGACGCGCTGGGGATTTGCTGATCTGATCACGCAGGCACTTCGTCGTCGCGGCGGGTGTTTGCTCTGCTGACCACGCAGGCACTTCGTCGTCGCGGCGGGTGTTTGCTCTGCTGACCACGCAGGCACTTTGTCGTCGCGGCGGGTGTTTGCTCTGCTGACCACGCAGGCACTTCGTCGTCGCGGCGGGTGTTTGCTCTACTGACCACGCAGGCACTTCGTCGTCGCGGCGGGTGTCTTCAATCTCGACAAATAGGCTAGTCACGAATCTCCACGGCAGAACTCCAGATGCACAAACAAACATGGAACAAACCAGGAACAGGATTGACAAGCCCCGTTTTGTTCCAGGGGTGGAGCTTAAGTAAGTTCTTCCCATTGTGCCTGCTCCCAGCGCCGCTTGGCCTTCTGGGACTGGTAGTTTTTCCGTAGATGACCTAAAACATGATGTCTGCGGCAACTTGCCGCTCTGCCAAGGGCGATCGCTACACCTACACGTAGGTGCGATACACTCACCGTAGCAAAACTGTTACTTAGAGAATTGATCCCGCGCTACGGGGTGCCAGGCTCTCTGGAATCTGATCGAGGAACACATTTTAACAGTGAAATTGTGAAGATGCTCTGTGCCGCATTGAACATTGATCAGAAGTTGCACTGTAGCTATCGACCAGAGGCTTCAGGAATTGTGGAGCAGATAAATGGGACACTAAAGTGTCGAATTGCCAAAGTATGTTCTTCAACTTCCTTGAGTTGGCCAGATGCTTTGCCTTTAGTGTTGATGAGCATGCGCAGCACACCCGACCGGAGGACAGGTCTCTCTCCACACGAGGTGCTGATGGGGAGGGCAATGAGGCTTCCTTCTGTACCAACTGCAACACTATTAAACATTACAGATGACCTGATCCTGGATTACTGCAAAGGACTGTCTGACGCCATTCATTCTGTGTCCTTCCAGGTGCAGGCTGCTGAGGTCCCATCTTCAAGAGAGTTGTGTCATGACCTGTGCCCAGGAGAGTGGGTGCTGGTGAAGAAACACGTCCGGAAAAACTGCCTAGACGTGCGCTGGAGAGGACCTTTTCAGGTCATACTGACCACGAATACGGCTGTCAAGTGTGGAGGCCTGCCGAATTGGATACACGCTTCCCACACCCGAAGAGTTCCAGCACCCTTGGAAGAAACAGCTCCTCTCACGGATGAGAATCCAGCTGAAGACGGTGAACCATTAGAGGGGATCAGTCAAGCTGTGGGGGTGTCTGAAGAAGTTGGGAGCGTTGCCGATCCAGAAGAAGAAGGGCAAGGTGGTAGCGACACTGAAGCTGCAACAGAAGGAGAGAGCTGTTGTGAATGTGAATTGGACACAGATCAGGAACAGAGTGATCAGGAACCGAGCAGGAGGGAAAGCAATATGAGAACAAGAAGTGGGGCAGCTACTTGGCCTGAAAGAAGAAGGAGGCCGAGCCTGAAGCTAGCTCGAGAAGAAACTCTTGCTCCTATATCCGAAGACTCGGATCTGAAGGAAGGTGCACAGGACCAAGAGCAGGAGGGTCCAAGGAGATCAAGGAGAGTGCGAGTGCCTAGCAGAAGATACTCTACACCTGAGTGGACCTACCTCGCTGCAGATGTCCGAGGGACGCAGGACTGGGAGGGTGAGGGAAGTGACCCTGACCAGAACTGACCCAATCATCACAGTGGAAATAAGGTTCCTGCTACCAGGAGTGGAGGTCGAAAGACTGCTGACACTTAACATCGTCTACCCTCCTTTTCTGAGCGGAATAAGAAAATTAATTCTAGAGACAGTTGAATTTCCGGTTTGCTGTTCAAGGTATCCAATACTTGAGGGAATCCTCCTTCGTATGGAAATACTCAAGAGAGTGGTGGAAATTCTTGGAACACGCATAGTTCCAGACTGCTAAAGACTTTAAAAAGAACTTTGTAAATACAGGTCGAAAGATAACCTAGCGCCAAGTGGAAGAAGAAAAAAATTATGGACTTCCATTTTAGTGGATGGAGAAGGGCTAGGGTTGTCCATGGCTACAGAACTTAATGACTGTTCTTGCGGAAGAGAATTGTCAGCTTCCAAGTGTGGTTCAAAGAAAGACATTGTGGTTCAAATGAAGGGAGTCTTTGTGCAAAGAAAAAAGGACATTGAGAAGAAGTAAGAGACTTTGCGGAGAACGACAACCAGAGCTACACTGTTTGAGATCATGGAGACTGGCAACCCGAACCGCAGGGCAAAATGCATAGTAGGCACACTTTTAGTGGTAGTGATTTCTCTTATAGTTTTAGTAGTTACTATATCATATATAGTGGGACATGAGAACGAAACAAAGACAAGATCAGAAACGAAGAAAGCATCAACACCAAAGCCTACCACTGTTGCTGAGGTCAAAGGAGAAAACACTGAGAAAGAAAAGGCTTTGCTAGATGCTGAGATCAAAAGATTACATGTTGACGAATCACAGGGGAACTTTAGATCAAATGCTTATGCCAAGTTGCTCTACGAATACATTGATGTCATGGAGGCGAAGTATTGCTACGTTTGTATGCAATTACCAGCTTCTGTGGATGAGGGTATCAGATACCATCATCTTCCATTGACGTATGGAATCACATGTAGTTTGTTGTTAAGCATATTCTATGGACGAGATGGGTTCGAGTATTATTTCTCGAATTTTGACTCGACATTGCCAGAGGTCCCAAATTATAAGCATCTGAACAAGTGGGACTATTACAAGTGCGAAGACAGGTTACAGAAATTTTTCATTCCATGGTAAACGTTAGATACTTCACATGCCCGAAGAAATAATCTGACTTGTCAAGTGTCAGAAATTGAGAAAAAGTTTATAGGGCAGGTGGATACTAGATACAGGAGGCAAAAGATTCTAAAAGCTTCAGGACAATGGGAAACAGATTGGACCAAGGAAGAAAGGATACAGCAAAGAAAGGGTAGCTTTGGTCCAATTGCTTTAGACAAGGAGAAACGGGGGAAACTGTGCATTCACAGAAGTTACTCCTATTATGAGAATCTGTATGTAGGTCAAATCAGTTGTGAACATGCTTTCCAATTGGAGTACTACTCCAAAGACTTTTTGAAGGAGATGCAAGCAATCCCAAATGTATATTTTGTATGTGGAAGAAATGCATATGTGAAGCTACCAGATAATTGGTATGGATCATGCTATTTAGCAATTGTCTTCCCCAAAATATACCATGTTGAGAATTTAGAAACGACAAAGAGAGGGACTCCAACAAGAGGGAGAAGAGATCTAGGTGCTGAAGAGGTAGTTGGGGATGTATTTGGTGCTGCATTCCCTCTCTTGGGATTGATACTGAATGACATAAAAATTAGAAGATTGGCTACAGTCGTAGATAGGTTATCTGCCAGTACTGCTAGATCCTTAATGCTGGTGGAGGGAGAGATGCAATCGATAAGAGCAATGGTTCTTCAGAACCGACTTGCTTTAGATGTTCTGTTAGCCAAGGAGGGCGGAGTCTGTAAGGCTTTGAAGGTCCAGGAATGTTGCACTTACATTCCAGACAATTCAAAACCTTTAGAGAAGTACATACGAAATATTACTGCGATTCATCATGAAATAGAGGATCTGACAAAGACAAATGTATGGGAAAAAGTAGGTCAAGGAATGGGTAAAGTTGGAGGTTGGTTTTCCAATCTAGGAAAGGGTATCATTTGGTACATATTGAAACCCATCATCATAATTGTGATTTGTGTAATCACTTTGTGGGGATTGGTGCGACTGTACCAATGGTATAGAGCAAACAGGTTGCAGAGATCCATGAGGGAACAGGAGAAAAGATTGACTGCGATGCAGGATACACAATATAAGAGTCTGAAGGCTCTAGAGACAATGAAACGAGGGGGTATTGCAACAACTTCAATTTGAAAGATCCTACATTTTAGAGATGTTGTTTTGATGGTGATGACTCCTGAAAGTCATCAAAGGGGGGACTGAGAGAGCACAAATCTGAAAAAAAATGTATAAGTACACCATATTTACAAGCACGTAGTGTTAGTTTAAATTGTATTGCACACGAGTGTTATATTCATAGAGTGAACTTATATAAGTGTGTTTAGCTAGCATAGAGGTACTTATAGCAGTATGAAAACTAATGTAGAAATGTTAGAATGATGTGAAACCTTACGTTTCTCATGTTAAGTGATTGTGTGTAAAGGAAATGAAACCTAGCAAACCAATGAGAATGTGTAGGCCGCAGGGCAATTCACAGTAAAGATAAAGTGCTGCTGAACTGATGTGAGACGTGGTTAACATTGTTTTCTAGAAGTATTTAATCATAGAATTGAAATATATGTTTTATATAGATGTGTTGCATTACACTATAGTAATACGTGTTAGTTAAAATACTGTTTAAACCAAAGAAAGGAAATGTTTTAGAAGACAGAAACCGCTTTGTGTAAATCAACTAGGCCTGAAAAGACCAAGTCATTCTCTTTGATCTAAAATGTGCTCGTTAGGGGAAAGTTGTGCTAGGCACTAACTGAGAATTCTTACACATGTTTTATGGTCCGAGATATGGTGGAGGTTGGAATTTGAGGCCCACAGTACATGTGTCTGTCGCAGGTGCGAGGAGCCCTAATCAGTACCATGATGAACGGTTCCTTTGTTCAAGAGAGCCAGGCGCAGGCCTGGAGAAGTCTTCAGGAATTTTAGGGGGTACTGTCTCGCTGAAGAAGAAGCCTGGGAAGCAAGGTCAACTTTAATGAAGAGTCCCAAGGAGCACCAGTACGGAGTTTGCCGCTCAAAACTGCACCACGTGAGAGGCGTCGACATGGGCGTTCCTATTGGAAATGTGATTTTGTATTAGGGATAGCACCCCGGGGTGGAGTTAGGGCAGATGATCTGAGGAGCTTAGGAGAGCGGATGGGTAGGCAGATAGAGAGCTGAAAGACTTCGACTTTGAGACAAAGACTAAGGGAAGTGTGTGATCTTCTTTGGAAGTCACCACTGCTGACACCTTTTTAGGTAAAGATCTTGTTAAGTAGGGATGTCACATAGTCTAGTATAGGGACAGATTAACTTGTATTTTTCTTTTCTGTAAATGACTCTCAAGTTGCAACTCACAGCGATTCTTGCAACACTTATGCTCTTTGAAATAGTTTTGATAATGTCCTTTTGTCGTTTAAGAATATTCAGAGAGTATCTTTTTGTACTAATACCTGTATACCTTTTGAATCTTATTCTGAGATGTTTGTATCTCCAGATACTTTTGACTTTGAATTAAACTTTTTAACCTTTCCCAGTGGTAAGTGATTCTTTAGAGTGGTTTAAGTTCTTAATTGACTAACCTAGTAGTAGATTGTCTTTTACTCAATGACAGGTACCAACGATTCAGTCGACATGATTAGGGATCTGGTAAGGTAACTAGAGACCAGAAACCCCGCGTTAACAGATGTTTAATGTTTCTTCACATTTAGCACATTAAAAGGCCAATGTGATAAACACTTTTGCCCTCACAAATCCAGCAATCCACAAAATCATGGAGTTTGTGAATGACAATTGTGATGCACAATGTACTAAACCGATTTTATGAGTTGAAAAAGCCTTTCTAACTCACAATATGACTTTTGTGACCCATTTCAAATTGAAATTAAAAAGGGGTATGAAAGCAGTGTCCACTCCAAATTGGTAGTCGTGGTTAAAGTTAGCATTCATGGCATACAGTCTCAGAGGGAGCAGACATTGGTCCAGGATACCACTGCATGCCCAATGTCTTTCCAAAAAAGAAACTCTTTTGAAAAAGCATTGGCAAAGCCAATAGGTTTCGCCTATACGAGATCTATTGGCTATGTCATTTTTTTCACACATTGCAAAGGAGCACAAGCTGCTGTGCTCCATGGCTTAAAGTAAAAAAAAAAAAGTGCTATGACGAGGTCAGTGCTGGTGGCATCATAGCATTTTTTTGTGTGTTTTTTAAATGCTGTAAGCCATATTGGCTATGCCAAGTGTACAAAAACATTGACAAAGCCAATAGATTGTGTATAGATGAAACCTATTGGCTTCGTGGGGAATGTGCATTTTCACGCTTCTCTGTGGGTCAGGCTATGACTGAGCACTGCAACCTGCATGTTTGAAATAACGAAGATATAGGCCAATGGAATTAGCCCGGATTGAGGTCAGCGGCAAGATACGTGCTTGTTGTATATACCATGTAACCCGGTACATCTGGGCACTAGAATGGAGACTGTGATAATGCATGGTCATATGGCGCATACTCACGCATTTCATGGCACTGTGAACAACCAGAATGTATTCAATAATTGACCTTTCATCAATGTCAGGAAGGTGAAAGGCAGAGCAGACAGTAATTTACCCTACCAAATTCCCTCAGATCGCCGCAGTGGAACCATTAACCCCCTGAGCTGTGTAACTGGCTGCTGGGATGCCACAAGTCAGAGGAGCATGTGAGCTGCTGAAGGCAAAGCTTTACCATATTGCAGGGTTGGTAGTGTGAATGAGAGAGGGCAGGCGGGGCCCCGAGCTGACAGCATTTTATGTCTGCACTTTTTGTCTGAATCTAATGAGACGGATTGCTCATACGAGGAGTGGCTGAGGCTACCATATACCTGATTTGGGGTAGGATTTGTTCCAGGGTTCTCTTTGGTTGACAGACTTTTAGTTTGTCTGAACCCATCTGCCACCCCTCAGCTGGCTTGGACCCACGCACCTGCCCTTACAGGGCCATTGTTAGACACATGTGGGGTGATTAATGGTCTTCTCAGGGGAAGTGGGTCAGCCTAAACCAAATCTAGACTTCCTCCACAATCAAGGGCCCCTTCACCTCTGAAGAGCTGGTAGGGTTGGGGCAGAGTCAAAGATTTCACACACACGTTCAGCATAAAAACAAACAACCAATCAATAGTCAGAATTTTAAAAACAGTTTTACAATGTCAAGAGAATATGCGCAGGCAATACCGTAAAGGAGCTATATAGGAAGGGAAATACACTGGTCAACTGAACAACATTTTTGCATCGCTTTACTCGTGGAGTGAGGGTTTGTTTCTCAGACGATCAAGGCTAAATTCGCCCTGATCTTGTGTGTGCTTGAAATCCAAAGGCAGTGGGGGAAGCTGTGCAAGTACAGAGCCTTCCCATGCCCCCGGGGACACCTCGCTGGCAGGTGTTTTTCATTTGACAAAGAAATCACCATCTCAAGTCTTCCTCTTCTGTGCAAATAACAATCCGGGCACAATGGCAACAGCATAGCCTCTGACTCTTTAAATGCTCAAAAAGTGCTTGTGCTGAACCCCACAGCTTAATTAAAGCCAGGACACTGGAAACATGTAACACAGGAGTAGAGGGGATGTGGTGCGACAGCCAGTGCTGTTGATTCGAGAGCTCGGGATTTCGGTTCAAGTCTCAGCAGCGCAACATCCTGTAATTATGAGCAAATCACTTAATCTCTCTGGTGATAAATTGCTATTTAAATCTGCTGCAAGACGAAAAAGCAAAAAGAGGGAAAACTATGTGAAAAAAATAGTTCCACCAGAACAAATGTTAACAGTATTTCGGCCACAAGAAACTGATAAGAGAAGCAGGCAAGTAATAAGGACTGGCAAATGCAGAAACATATACTACAGCCAATATAAATGGAGGAAAAATTAATGGCACGCACAGGAACCAATGAAAAGTCAGGAAAACGAGGGGGTACATTGTAAACCCCTTTTAAGTTTGTATTAAAAACAATAGATGCAAGCGCTGTGCAGGTGAATCCTAAAAAACAGTGCCCGATCCTTTAAATGGCACGAGCTACTTAAAAAACAAGCATTTGCAATGCAATCGGTCCAAATGTGTAATTAGCTATGCAGCACATTAGCCTGGGTGCTGAAACATCTACGGTTCTTTAACATGGAGGGAAAGTAAGCACCAAACTGCGTGACATGCCAGGTATGGGAACACATGTAGAGAAATATTACCTTTCTGTGGGAAATGGTATAGTCCAAAGCTCTGTTTTTAATATAAAAGCAGGCCTTCGGTGAACATATCACTGAAATGACAAGATTTGAAAAAAATATTGTCTTCGGGTGCTCGCGGAAGACAATGTCTATGGACTGAAATCTAGAGAATGCTAAAGTGATTCTGGTACTTTACTGACCTGTGCTGGTCGTGTTCCATCAAGAAAGTTAAATACAGGCAGTTGCCAGAAAAATTAAAAAAAATAAAGTCCCTCAGCAGAAAGCAATTCTGGTATTTTACTGACCTCTGCTGGTCGTTTTCTATCAAGCAAGTTAAATGGAGGCAGTTGAACAGAAACAAAAGTCCCCAAGCGGAAGCAGACAAGTCCTAGGGCTGATCTCAAGAGCCCACAAAGTACATACGCATATAAGTATATAGTAAAGTATATAAACTAAAGTGTACACTAAAGTATATACAAGAGGTTTTGAATGCTTAACCTAAAAGGAATTCCATTTGGGAATGGGAATGCAGGGATGGTCATCTGCTGTTCCTTGCAGGCTACCATCCACGGGTTCCTAGCCAACCACAGGGGTCAGAAATGGCAATCTGGCTAACTGATATTCACAAGGGAGGTCAATTTGTGACCCTTGTGGATGGGAAATTTGAGTTGTAACTTATTAGTACTTAGGTCACATTGCAAGTTGCATCCACATTAGCCAATTAGGCAATGTGCAGATACCTGGTTTGCGAACAGATATCTTTATAATGGGCCCTTAATTGTCATGAAAACTACATGCTACATAAATATGCATTCTCACAATTTTTTGAATCACAAGATCCCCATTTTCATGAGCTGTAGATAGGTATAAGTGATCCTGCTTACCTTTCTTTCACATTTATCCACTGTTTAATTTCTGGAAGTCTCATGGCAAATTATGCTTTTCTAGAGCAGACTCTGATTCACAGTTAGTTCAACCTAATACAAATGCTCAGAAGGATGAGAAAATCAGTCACAAATGATTTGAGTAACACCTGGTTGTTGAACAAGTCCCATCAGCCCACCACTCTGGCGGAGCATCGTCATCTCGGAGATGATGGAGTAAGGTCTGTGCTGTCAACCATCCAGTAGTCAACTTTAGTCAAAGTATTCTCAAAACAGTAGTACTGATGGTGTGCAGTGCAAAGTGAAAGTGGTAACTAAAATTGACTATAAGGACGAAAATTATGTTTAATCAAAATCGTCCAGATGCCAAGATTAAAAACAACCTGATAGCATGAAAAAATGACTATCTTTCAGCAATAGGTCAAAGGTCAACATGTTTCAGCCGTAAAGGTAACAGTGACCGGCTTTCATCAGGACCTAAAAAGAATGTTATGCTACTCCAATGGAATATAACAGAATTCAAAATATTTCTAAGTGAAAGGATTTAGTACATCAGTGGTCGTAAGCCACCCTACCAGGACCTGGTCTGAACCTTGGTAACCGGTAGTAACGTATGTGGTCTTCCTTCCTGAAAAAATACAAGGAAAACAAAGAAATATTGATTTGTGATATCAAAAATAAGTGAACGGGGCGTGGCCAAGATGGCGTCGGAGTAGGACGCTTCTCCGAGCCTCTCCGGCGTCGATCCAGCATAGCTTCTGATAGCTCGGTGCTAAGTGAGCGGATTGGCTCCAAAAGGCTGGCGGAGGACTCCGAATCGGAGCGGAGTGGTCCGGTGCCATCAGCGGGGCATAGAGACGCTTGTGGCGGCTGCAGGAGCGGCGACGTTGCGGGGCCTGGGGGTCCCCGGCCTCGCGTAACCTGAAGGCCGGCCGGTGGATCGGGGTGCCCGCGGCGGCGGAGAGGGGCCCGCCCGCTGCCCATCCGGGGTTTTCCCCCTGCGCCAGCTGACGGGGACTGGCCGTACTACCAGCGGAAGGCGGTGCAGCCTCCCGGAGAGCTTCGGAGGTGTCTGGCACTTTCGGCCCGAGGAGTGGAGGGGGCCCGGATTCGGTGGAGCACAGAGGCCCCGCGGAGCAGGCCCGGAGGGGCGGTGGAGGCTCCTGGCGCATAACAGAAGCTGCGCACATCGGGGTTACGCTGTTTGGCTCGAGCCCGTTGAGTGGGCTTACGCCCTGGCATAGAGGGGAGGCGTGTGAAGCGCTCCAGTGGCCCGGGCCTGGTAAGAGAGCTTAACGACGACACGGCCGCCAGCAGAGTGGAGGCGGCCTGGGGATAGCTGCGGCATAATTCCTCACGCTGATCACGGTCGTGCCGCCTACGCAGGCCTGGGAGAGATGCAGATTTGAGGTAGCTGGACGCCGGCTTTGATACGCGTGGAACGTCTGAGTGGACCGGCGGCACCTCACAGCTTTCCCTGAGGCTGGGAACGCGCAGGCCTCGGTCCCTTGCTTTGGACTAGTGACGGATTGGCGGCAACACGGGGAGTCGGCGCCTCGAGGACTGGAGGCGAATTGGGCAGGGCATGTATCAGGGCCATTTTGTCCGGCTTTCTTGCTGGAATTGGGGGGCTCTCGCCTGCGCCTGGATTGCTGGTGACTGCGTTGCCCTTCTGCACCATCCCCTCTGGGAATTAATATCGGTGGCTGGAGGCTCCTTGACCCTTGGCTTTGGTGCGGATCTGTCGGCTGGGGTCTCGGCACTCGAGGGTACTCTGGGGGCTTCCTGCCTGATGGAGAGGGGAGAGTTCTGAGCTGCTCGGAGGGGACAGTAGCTACGCCTGCGGGCCCGGTGCTCCCATAACGCTTGCCTTTGAGAGTCTCTGGTGGTAGGTTCGCCCGGAAGGGGGTTGCCCGGCATTATGTCTAACACAGTACGCAAGGGGCGTGTAGGGAAGGATGGAGCATCTAAGTCCTCGCAGCAGCCGGCTTCCCCGGGGGCCAGTGGCTCATCGAGGTTATCGGACGATGAGGCCCCGGCTGCCAAGGCTTTTATGACCGACCTTTTTGCCTCCATCAAGGAAGATATCTCCGAACTTCGCGCGCAACTGGCGTCCGACCTCCGGGAGGTACGGAGAGACGTGGATGGGATTGGCGAGAGAGTGGCGACTCTAGAGGACCATGATTTGAATGTGGCCAATGATGTGCACTTACTCCAACAGGATATCATCCGTCTCACGGAACAGAACTTGGACCTGCAGTCCCACGCGGAGGACCTGGAAAACCGATCCCGTCGGAATAACATCCGCATTCGGGCAGTGCCTTGGGATGGCGAGGCGGGAGACCTGCGTGGATACGTACAGGAACTGTTTCTGCAGATTTTGAACGAGGAGGATATGCGGGAAATTAGAATGGATAGAGTACATCGAGTTGGATTGCCCAGGAAAGGAGGGGGCCCCCCCCCTGACATCCTCGTCTGTGTACATGATTTTCAAGTGAAGGAGCGCATCCTTCGTAAGGCCAGGGCCATCGCATCGCTGCAGTTCAGGGACCACCGTCCTCAGCTTTTTCAAGACTTGGCAGCCTCTACGCTCCAGAAACGGAGGGACTTTCGCCCAGTGACTTCCTTCCTGCGGGAACGCAACATCGCATATTCCTGGGGCCACCCCTTCAGGATCATCTTCAGATGGCAAAATCGACTGGCGCAGATACGCTCCCTCCAGGTGGCAAAGAATCTCTTGGGATTGAATGACGCTGCACCTTCTCAGGGACCGAACGCGTCCCCATCTCGGCGGCGCCGTCGATCCTCCTCGTGGCACAGAGTGGGGTCCTCCCCGGACCGGATCGCAATACCAGCCTGCAGGAAAGAGGGGACGCTGTGGCTTCGGTAGCTTCAGCGACATTGACGGTGTCGCAAGCAAGCTCGGGGGCGGCATGACCGGGAATTGATTAATGGCGGATCGGCGCTGGAGGGGCATTGGCCCCCTGGTCTGGGAGAATGGATGTACTTTTGGAGAAGACTCCCCGGACCATGACCTTGGGAGATACCGAGTTGGTCTCCCTAACCTGTCTCCAGAGTGGACGGATCTTCGCGAACTTTGGACTACTGGGACTGATGAGTATTATCCTCACTGCTTCTGTTTTGTGTATTCTATCACTGTTCCCTTTTCTTTCAGGGGGGGGGTTGACTGTTGGGGTGGGAAATGTTGGTGGCGACTGGAGCGGTATGTGGAGCGTGTGATGGGAATGGAGGGGAGTGAGTGTGGCTTGTGGGGAGCAGGTAGGGGTGTTGGCGGCTTTAAAGGAGGCTGATGGTCAGTATGGTGGGGCGTGGGGGGGTCTTTGGGTCGCTTCTCAATGTTACTATTGCCCGATGGATTAGCGATTGTGGGGTGGGGGGCTCCACAGATGGCTACAGAGAGTTCTAGTTTGTGGGATCATCATGCCTGTTAGTATAGGGACGTGGAATGTTAAGGGCTTGAACTCGCCACAGAAGAGGCAGAAGGTATGGAAATATGTGACTGATCACCAGTTGGATGTTGTGGGGCTCCAGGAGACCCATTTTGCGCGTAAGGACGAGCTGCGCCTTCGACATAAGGCATATCCCCTTATCTACAGGTCTTCGGCGTCCACAAAGCATAGGGGGGTGGCTCTCCTATTCCGCTCTATGTTGCACTTCCTACCTAATGACGTCTGTAGTGATAAGGATGGTCGCTGGCTGATGGTGAAGGGGCTTGTTCGAGGGCGGCTCTGTACTTTCGTAGTGGTGTACCTCCCCAACGCTGGTCAAAATCAATTTCTGCAAGGTTTGTTGCAAAGAGTGGGTGACTCTGCGGAAGGGAACCTGTTCCTCTTGGGGGACTTTAACTTGGTGTGGGATGCGACTGTGGATAGCTCTGGGACCCATAGGGCACACACGGGGGTGTTTTCTCCCTCCTCGCAGCAGTTGGTGGGTGAGCTGGGGCTGGTGGACGGCTGGCGTTTCTTCCATCCTACCTCCCGAGATTACACTTTTTTCTCACATGTCCATCATTCTTATTCCCGACTGGATCACATTTTCCTTAGCCAGGCACTTAGAGGTGATGTCCTTGACTCCGTCATTCTTCCGCTCTCGGTGTCTGACCACAGTCTACTGGTGCTTAGCCTCCGGTGGTCATCACCTGGTGATGGGCAGCGGAAATGGTACTTCCCGGCCTCAGTGGTGCGGGATGATGTCTCTAGTAAGGCGCTGCGAAAGGCCATCAGGGAATTTTTCGAGCTGAACCCAGTGTCGGACACCTCGGTCTCTAATACTTGGGATGCATTGAAGGCGTCCATCAGGGGCACATGCTTGGGCCTCAATGCGAATCTTAATAGAGTGAGGCGCAAGGACAGGGAGGATCTGGAGACCGAATTGGCGAAACTTGAACAGGCTCACAAGCTCAACCCTTCTAGAGTGACCCTCCGACCTTTGACCGCAATTCGGGGGAAATTGAGAGCCCATTACAATAACAGAGCCGAACTGACGCTATTAAGATTAGGAAGGCAATCTTATTCCTGCGGGAACAAGGTGGGAAGACACCTGGCGCGTCAACTACGGGATAGGCGGGAACGTGAATATATCGGAGGGATTCGAGATGCTGCGGGTGGGATGCATCACCGGGATGCGGAGAAGGCGGCCATTTTTGGCCGTTTTTATGCGGACCTCTATGCTGGATACAGGCTGGACGCGAGGTCTCAGAGGGAGTATCTGCAGCGCTTGGCCCTCCCCCAGGTGTCCAAAGAGTGGAACGACGTCTTGGAGGCACCGATTACCAGGGAACAGGTGCTCGAGGCTATCAAGAACCTGAAACTACACAAGGCCCCTGGGCCGGATGGCTATACTGCCATTTTTTATAAGACGTACGCCACTGAACTTTGTGACTTTTTGGTGACCCTTTTTAACGGCATGGCTGAGTCCGGTTCCTCGACGGGTTCCCTAGCCGAGGCGGTTATAACGGTTTTACTGAAGCCGGGGAAAGACCCCACCTGGTGTGCCTCCTTTTGCCCCATAGCGCTCCTTAACTTGGATGCGAAATTATATTCGGCGATCCTGGCGCATAGACTGCAGGATCTGTTGCCGGCGATCATACATCCTGACCAGTCCGGGTTTATTAAGGGGCGCCAGACTCACGACAATACGCGCAGAGTTGTACATCTAATTGAAAAAGCGGACAGGTTTCGCATACCAGCGGTCCTGGTGGGGCTGGATGCCGAAAAGGCGTTCGATCGTGTAGACTGGTGCTTCCTGTTTCATACGATGACGGCCTTTGGCTTTTCGGAAAAGTTCATCACCATGGTGAAGGCTAACTTCTGCAGTCCTAGATCTCGAGTGGGGGTCAATGGCCACTTGTCTGCATTCTTCCCGCATACCAGAGGTACTAGGCAGGGGTGTCCCCTTTCCCCCCTCCTGTTTGCGCTGAGCATCGAACCCTTAGCGGTGGCGGTGAGGGACCATGAGGGCATTCGGGGCATTCCGTTCACGGGAGAGCAACATAAAATCACGCTCTTCGCGGACGACGTACTTCTTTCTGTCACGGAACCGGAACGTTCGCTACCTTGTATTAGGGAGACCTTGCTGCACTATGAAGAGGTGGCCGGCTTCAAGGTTAACTATAGCAAATCGTATATCCTGAATCTTACTCTATCGCAGACGGAGATGGAACGCGTGCGCACTCTGACACCCTTAGCTTGGGCTGATGGTTCGATTGTCTACCTGGGGGTCCACTTGACTTCGACTGTGGGCAAACTATTTGCGGCCAATTTCCCCCCCTTGTTGGCGAAGACTCGAGCCGAATTGGAAAGATGGAAACCTAAATTTCTGTCTTGGCTGGGTAGGATCCATGCTGTGAAGATGGTTCTCCTACCAAATATTTGTATTTATTTCAGGCCCTGCCTATCCCTTTGGACAGCGACTATTTTCGGCGTCTTAGGTCGCAGATATTGCGATTTGTGTGGCAAGGGGGCGGTGCACGCTTGTCCTTTGCGCTATTGCGTAGGCCGAGGTCCGAGGGCGGAGTGGGACTTCCCGACTTCCAGCTTTATTATAAAGCGGCACAATTGAGGGTCCTGGTGGAGTGGTCGCAGCAAACGTCGGAGAAACATTGGCTGCACATGGACCGGAGAGTGGCGGGAAGATCGGTATGGGATCTGACTTGGAAGCCTAAGAAGGACCGTCCCTTGAACGCCTATATAAGTACACCTACGGGTACCGTACTGAAGGTGTGGGACACCCTTGCTGGGGACGAACGTTGGACTACGTTCCCCTCACCTTTCACGCCCTTGCACTACAACCCAGCTTTCCCACCGGCGCATCGAGAGGGGACTTTTGATGCATGGAGGGAGGGAGGCTGTAGGGCCCTGACCCACCTGTTCCATGGTCAGGTACCCCTCACTTTTGCTAACTGCATGAGGGACTATGGGGTCCCCCAGACTGACCAATATCGTCATGCACAACTGCTCCATTGGGCCACGTCTTCGGGTGTGCTAGAAGCAGCTACGAGACCTCCTTCCCCTTTCGAGGCTTTCCTACTGCGGACGTCTGCAATGAAGGGAGTCATTTCCTTCCTGTATCAGCTCTTGCTTAAATCAGCAGTCTCGCCTAGGCCTAGATACATGGAGCAGTGGGAAGAGATGTTGGGGAGAGATATCTCAGACACTGAATGGTCAGCATTGTGGCGGGATTTGACGGCGTTTAACCATTCGCTTCACCTCAGGGAAGCCCACCTTAAGACTCTTATGCAATGGTATTTATGCCCGACCAGGCTCCATCGCTTCTACCCGGCCACCTCCGATAAATGTTGGAGGGGATGTGGGTTTCTTGGGGACTTTCGCCACATCTGGTGGGACTGCCCAATGATTCGGCCTTATTGGGAGGAGATCCTCTCACACATTAGGGATATTCTTCAGTATCCCATAGAGGATTCTATGGCCTCCGTCCTACTAGGCTTACGAGAACCCGGCCTTGAGCACCAGACCAGGGCAGACAAGACGATTTTGTGGCTTTGCCTTGGTGCTGCCAAGATTACACTGGCAGCTGCCTGGAAACAGAAAGAGGCACCGGCAATTTCGCTGTGGCACGCACGACTGTGGAGGCTTCTGAGTTTGGAGAGAATGGCGGACATATTCCTTGGTAACTTCAAGAACTTCCAATTTCAGTGGGGTCCCCTGGTAACTTTCCTATCTAAGGGCTTACCGTCCGCTGCTTGCCCTGCATCCTTGAGGTCACTACATCTGTTTCAGGTCTAGTCTTGTTACCAGAAGGTGATTTGGATTGAATGAGTCGCCACCGTGGGGGGAGGGAATGGGAGGGGGGGGAGTTCTGTTTTACTGGTTTATGGTTCACCGAGGTACATAGAGAGGGATCTATAGCTTGATTGATTGGGATATGTCGATCTATGGACATACCGGCTCTGCTGTGTGATGCACAAGCCCATCGACAGAACTATTGCATTGAGCACCTACAGCTATCTGCCTACACTCCGACCTGGCTTTGCCTATGTTGTTACAAAAATTTAATGCTCTATGTCCTCAAATTGTGCCCTCCCGAGTGGAATTGTATTGCACCTTGGTGAATTTCTTGTGTGTGACTTGTTTTTCCAAAACTGAAAATACAAATTTTACACAAAAAAAAAAATAAGTGAACAAACATCCTGCTGAGCAAAGGTGAATAATTAGGTATTGAACCAGGCCCAAAAAGTGTCCTCATGGACTCAACGCCTCGCATCGCCTCCCCCGAGGCAGAAGGGAATGGGCCTCACCTCTGCACCGACGTCTCACCTCCAAAAGGCCGTGCATCGCCTGCTGACTTCATTTACAAGGTACTGTTGTTTAGGAGTCTGTGTGACTCCAAGCCCGGCCCATGCATCTCGCGGTCTGCGACTTATTTTGTATTTATGCTTGTCCTGACATCGTAATAGCCCTAGCTGGAGCTATTTGTTTCTACAAGTGCTATTTTTGGAGTAACTGTTGTTTTGGACTTGTTTGGTTTAGATAACGATACTTTATTTTTCTAAACTGATGTGTCCATTTGTGGTGTTTTCACTGTGTTACTGTGTGTTTGCATACAACTACTTTACACATTGTCTTTGGGATAAGCATGTTTGCTCTTGTCAAGCTACCAAGGGGATGAGCAGAGGTTATCTAAAGTGTGTAACTCCCTTACCCTGACTAGAAGGAAATGTCCCTACTTGGACAAAGGTGCATACGTCTGCCAATCAGAGACCCCCATTTCTAACTGCTAAGCACTAAGCAATACAGAAAATGGGTAGCCAAATAATCGCAGTCCAAAGGACATGCATCTTTGTCATAAAAAATATGCAAGGGCCTTTTTCTTTTAAATGGCAAATTTAACTCATAAATACACCGTTAGACCTCACAGCCTTGATGTGGTCTTCTCTCAGACTTTTTACCCTCACGCCTCCTGTTTTATGAATTTTGTTTTTGTTGGCATTAGGACTCTGTGCGTTTCACCACTGCTAATCAGTGCTAAAGTGATTGTGCTCTCTCCTTTAAACATTGTAACATTGCTTTACACTGAGTCGGCACATTTATTTTACTGATAAGTCCCTAGTAAAGTAATACTACATATACCCTGGGCCTATAAATTAAATGCTATAAGTGGGCTTGCTATATAACAAAGACAAATGCCAGAACTGATACAACAAATTAAACATAAATTTCACTCAAAAAGGAAGAAATCTTATTTCAGCCCGAGATATTGCTAATCAATAGCGATTTATTCATTCAATTTTTGGTGATTATTTTTACGAAAATGTTTACATTTTATATACAAACACTACACCATTATTACATGTAACAAGAATCATTCACACACAAACATATCACAGTCGTTCAAAATCAAACATCCATTCATACATAAATCTGACAGATCCGGACTTTACGGAAAAGCCAGAGGGTGGGAATTAGTGGAGGGAGGGGGAATGAACACAAAGGTTGCTCAGGAATTTCAGCATGTATGGTATGATATAATATACATATGTACACTTGGAATTTAATCACAATCGATTAGATTTAGTCAAACGCAATACGTCCAAAAGGATAAGACACAGCATTTATCGGCATTCGACTTTAGTAAGAGCAACACTTTGTACAGAGGCCTATACGTTTCGAGTCCCAGCCAGAAGTTAGAAAGGGAGGACTCTCATCAGGGCCAATGAAGTATCCAAATGGTCTACGAAGCCACTTGACGGGTGTAGAGGAGCGAACAGTCACTTTTAATGATGCACAGCGAGTGGGGACTTTTTCTTTAGACGGGCGCTTTTGGGGGGTCACACTCACTGAGCCAGCTATCTTGCGCATGCGCTAAGGAGTAGTGCTTCGTAGACGCCAACACGGGTTGCTGGCGAAAAGGTTTCACTAGGAGTTACCTACTTGGATGATGTCTCCGCTTCCAGTCCACCCGCCACGCTCTTTAATTGAGTGAAGCTTTCCCCTTCGTGCAGATTTCATAACGCCTAGAATTAGACTTCCTGACTGTCCTGGATCCGTGGATTCCCCCGGAATTTCAGAAGTCCAACTCAGTGAGCCAGCTATCTGGCGCATGCGCTAAGGAGTAGTGCTTCGTAGACGCCAACACGGGTTGCTGGCGAAAAGGTTTCACTAGGAGTTACCTACTTGGATGATGTCTCCGCTTCCAATCCACCCGCCACGCTCTTTAATTGAGTGAAGCTTTCCCCTTCGTGCAGATTTCATAACGCCTAGAATTAGACTTCCTGACTGTCCTGGATCCGTGGATTCCCCCGGAATTCCAGAAGTCCAACTCAGTGAGTGTGACCCCCCAAAAGCGCCCGTCTAAAGAAAAAGTCCCCACTCGCTGTGCATCATTAAAAGTGACTGTTCGCTCCTCTACACCCGTCAAGTGGCTTCGTAGACCATTTGGATACTTCATTGGCCCTGATGAGAGTCCTCCCTTTCTAACTTCTGGCTGGGACTCGAAACGCGTAGGCCTCTGTACAAAGTGTTGCTCTTACTAAAGTCGAATGCCGATAAATGCTGTGTCTTATCCTTTTGGACGTATTGCGTTTGACTAAATCTAATCGATTGTGATTAAATTCCAAGTGTACATATGTATATTATATCATACCATACATGCTGAAATTCCTGAGCAACCTTTGTGTTCATTCCCCCTCCCTCCACTAATTTCCCCCCTCTGGCTTTTCCGTAAAGTCCGGATCTGTCAGATTTATGTATGAATGGATGTTTGATTTTGAACGACTGTGATATGTTTGATAAGTGTGAATGATTCTTGTTACATGTAATAATGGTGTAGTGTTTGTATATAAAATGTAAACATTTTTGTAAAAATAATCACCAAAAATTGAATGAATAAATCGCTATTGATTAGCAATATCTCGGGCTGAAATAAGATTTCTTCCTTTTTGAGTGAAATTTATGTTTAATTTGTTGTATCAGTTCTGGCATTTGTCTTTGTTATATAGTTATAGGTGCTCAGCCTAACTGATTAGAGCCAACTCTTCTTTGCTAATACATAAGTGGGCTTGCAGCACTTAGTGGGTCACCCACTTAATTAGCAATCTAAATCATGTCTTAGGTCTGACATTGCAGCCTGTGCGCAGTTTTAAACTGTCATTTTGATGTAGAAAAATAAACTTTCTGCCAGGCCTGACTCTCCCTTTTTTAATACATATACATTAACCCTGTGGTGGGCCCTAAACAGCCCATTTTGCAGGGTTCATTGTGTTTAAAAGGTAGGACATGTGTTTTTGTGTTTTCCATGTCCCGGTAGTGAAAAACTCCCAACTTTGTTTTTTACTTCTGCAAGACCTACCTTTCCCATAGGATAACAATGGATGACCTTATTACATTTAAGTGCTAACATTTGATTGGAAAATGTAGAAATGGTCTCAGAAGAATTGTAATTTAAAGTCCTCTTTAATGGTAAAGTCAGATTTTAAGTCACAATTCTATAAATGCCACTTTTGAAAAGTTTATATTTTCTTGTCCTAACCATTTCAAGCTTGTGTCCTGGGTCACATGATTGTGAATAGTTGGTAGCTAGCCTTTGTGCATTCATCCAGAAAGTGAGACAAAGGAAGAGCAAGTGTTGGCAAGATTGGTCATCCTAACAGGATGGGTGGGCGGAGCTGGGCACAGCCCTACTTATACTTGAATAGGCTGTGTTTTGCCTCCACACAAATGGATGCATACCCCCTGGGCTGTTTTCTGCCACACTTAAAATTCAAAGGGCTGCCTCCAGCTCACTCTCAAAGAAACCTGACACCAGTATTTTGTCCCCCTAGAGCACTTGGAAACTTGATGGGGCAAGGAGGAAATTTCAAGAACCCGATGGGGGGATAGCCTAGTTGTTTCTCATACTTCAAGGGCTGTTACCAGGTAATAAAAATAGGACCCTTAGACCAACTCTTCAGTACACTCCTGGACCTCCGGAGGACCCCCAGAACGACTGCCTTGTACTTCAGAGGCCTGCTTTGTACCTTAGGGGACTGTCCTGTTGCTTGAAGTCTGTCTTTTACGCTCACGGGACTGCCCTGCTGCTTGAGGACTACCTTGCTGCTGGCTCAGAAGACTACCAGAATGACTCCAAGGGCCTGGCCTCCTGTGTTAGCTACAGGGTTATAATAAGCTCCAGAGACATTGAACCCTGCACCTGGCCTCTTTCTGGAATTACTCTTGACCCCCTAAGTGGTGCCCAACCAGTCATGGACCCATGGAAGTGGTGCTAAATGGGCTTTTGCAGCCAAAACGTGAAACATGGGACTTTTTTGTTTTGAGTTTAAGATATTTTAGTGACGAGATCATTAAACAGTACAGGAATATAATGATATACATTGCCTAAGCATTACGAGTGCATCAGACATAGAACAGTAAAACAGTAAACAAGCAAAGTATTTTTTCAGCGAAACGATTCCTGAGAACTGACAAAAAAAACTGTGACCTACCAGCTCACCAATGCGCCTAGTTGTCCTGATTTTACTGTGCTCCCACATGCTCTTCTCCACAGAAGCAAATCCTGTTCAGCATTACCCCTCAGAAGCTGTATCCAACCTCGTGGAGCCCGCGTCGGCCAGAGCCTCCAGCTTCACCCTGTCTGAGATTTGACTTCCAGCGTATAAATCCTCACCACAACTTTGTCCAGCAGCTCCCCGACAATTGTACTTCCATCTCCGGGACCGCCATCTAAACTTTACCTTCTCATGAACTTTACTTCAAAATTTCTCCTAAGTCCAAAGGTAAACTGAGACCCTACCCAATCCACCTCATGCAGCCAAACCACACTCTACCGCCGGGTCTATCAGCTTAGTGGACTAATGCGTACACTGTAGGGGCTTGTGTTTGACCTCATGGTCACAGGTTGAAATCCTGGCAGGTCCACTCAGCCTTTCATCCTTCTGATGATGATAAAATGAGTACCATTGAGTTGGGTAACACTAAACAGCTGTTATTCATCACCAACATACCCTTCTTGATGAACTTGCGCTTTACAAATACACATGTTATGTTATTTGACTTTGCCCCATTCTATTGCGACCAGATACCCAAGAATGGCACTTTGATCTTTCACAAAAAACATTAAAAATTCAATCTGGTTCTACTGATTTACTTTAATATTTTTTGTTGTCATTTTAGTTACTAATAAGTAGTCTATTTTTCTAAATTGGCGTGGGGTTTTTCTGTTGTTGTGTTTTTACTCTATAACTGTGTGCTGCATAAATATTTAACATAGTGCCTCTAAGTTAATTCTGACTACTTTTTTGCCAAGTTACCGGAGGGTTAAGCACAGGTTAATTTATTGACTTTTGTGGTTCAGGGATTGTGGTTGTTGCTTGAGAATGGTCTTCGCCCTCCTAAAAAAAATCACCCAATTTCCTACATACACTCAACAGTATTAGGATAAACAATACATCATATTTTGCAGTTCGTACAGAAGAAATTACCCTCTGAACACAGAATACAGAGTGAGTAATAATAATATTTTATAGATTTGTTTATGATTGCTATTGTGTGCATGCTTCAAACCGGAAAATAGGATTTCTAGCAGACAATGGAAAATGTTGAAGATAGGTTTGCTGTCTGACATCAGAGACATTTCCCGCTGAGAAATGCTAAACTTTCATAAACATTCTGTGCTTTGTCAGTGATTAGTTTATTCTGACCTTCCACTGAAGTGATGGATTGAAATTCATTCCACACAGTGCATGTTTTGGAGCACAGAGGCAGTTAAGTAAGAAAAGAACAAAAGTTCAAATGTGAGTTAGCACCACACTATTGATGCTCGTAACCTGCCTCCCTGGAGTTGACAAAGCGGAGTCTACTTCTGCACACAGACTGTAACAAGAACTCCAAGACACTCCTAAATGGATTTTCTATTGTATGATGCTATTTTCTGTCTCTTCCAATAAATGTACATTTGATTTTATGTATTTAGTGTTATGAGATATTCTGAAAGCAGGTGTGGAAAGTGACAATTTGCTTTTTAAAAGCAGCATACAACAAGGACGCATTCAAACTACAAAAATCCATAGGAGGTCACTCTAAGGTATTTCCACAATGAAAGGGACTGCTCAATGACTGTACAATTGTGTATTTAATAGTACTGATTGTTAATGAATATATTATTAATCATTGTTAAGATATATTATATTAATAATAAACTGTTGTTCTGATAATCTATAAATTAGACAGGCAGTGCCACTGTGGGTTAGCTGTCATAAGTGCCAGTGCTCACAATTAAGTGCCGGTGCTGAGCACCGGAAACCACCGGCTCAAATTAAGCAGAGCATGAAGGAGGTCTGTTTCCTGCACAGATCCAGGTCTCTAATAAAAATCTGTCTTCCTATTTGGATTTGGAAGGATTCTCCATACCCCCTCTAAATGCCCCCTTCCTCAATCGCTTCTTTGTGAGGGATCTTGCCATGGGGCGGTTAGGACTAAGTTTTCAGGTAATGAAGATTACTGGTAAGTAATGTATTGGGGTGCCCAAAACCTGCCTACACATCCCAGTTCATTGCTCATTGAGGATGTGCCCAAGATACTGTTGCAATTCCTCTATGGCCTAGCCAATATCCTGAATTAACCCGTTGCGTGCTTCTGTCGGCCAACGGCCGTCGCGCACACTACCTACGTAGTGCTCCGCACGTCCGTTGGCTGACTCGCCCCACCCACTTATCAAAGGTGCCACACCGCGGCGTAATTTCCACCACGGTAAAAGGGTTAAATGTTGTGAAACAGAGATATTCTTAGTGATAATCATGGTACAAATGAACAAAGCTATTCATTTCATAGCTGATTGAGGAACCCCAAAACCAAAATTGACAGAATCATTGAAATTCAACCTATTATATTTAACAAATGCATTTTCCATTGGCAATGTTGCCTCCCTTCATAGCTCCATTAGGAAAATGCCCATGTGGTTCCCGCACCTATTTTAGATCTACCCTGAAGAGACCCTGGAACTTTTAGTTGCATATTTAAGTAGGCTTTACTAATGGATTGACATACCCATCTACTGATAGGCCAAAGGACCTATTCAACCTTCAATGTGGCCAGTCTCTAGATCTCAATGAGGAAGCAACAGCTACTTTAGAACTAAATTGAACCAATGAGGTATCAGTCAATAAAAGCATTGTGCATTGCCAAGATATCCATTGTAGTCAATGTTTTATGTAGAGTAATGTCTAACATCTCAATCCACAAATCCAAATGGAGGTCAACAATTTAACCATATCTAAGCTGAGGGTTAGATTATTGTTTTCACCATTTCCTTAATAGAAGTATAACTTTTGTTCACAGTATATTAATTTAAAGGATATTTATCACTTAAAACTTACTGCAGGCTTCATATACATTTTTTAAATGTAGGCGTGACACACCAATCTATCATTTTTGTGATGTGATCTAGAATTCCATGCATAAAAAATACCATGACGCCATAGTGTCTCTTGAAGAATGCACTCCAAATCTGGAAGGCGACAAGGAGACAGAGTGAAAAGGTTTCTGAAAAGAAATAAACATTTGAGAAGCAGGCCTAGGTCTCAGATCCTCACAAACTGGATCAAAATGTTTCAAGCTTCTAACACACAATTTGTGTGTCCTACAAAGGTGGAATAGACAATCCAATGGATGTTCTCCTAGACACAGTGAATGTTACCGCTTTTCAAATTAGAACACTAGAGTCCAATACAGCATTCTAATGCCTGAAACCCTCCTACAAGAGAGGAGGCATCGCAGCATAATGAGCTTATAATAAGTGGTGTATGATATAAAAATTAACTATTAGGCTATGGTTGGAAGCGGGTTAGGGATTTGTTGAGATCCTAAAATTGGCATACTTTCATCAAGGATACTTAGTCAGGCTCACTCCCCTCAACATCTTTCAAACAAGGAGATGCTCACCCTTAGGAATCTTACCAATTACAGAATGTTCTGCTGACATGGCTGATTTAAGAAAGTTCACTTAGGGATAGCTCTTAACTTTATCATCCAACGCCAACAAAAAATATAGAACATGATTTGATATTCCATTCAGCCCACCAACTACTCCATCTATCCCCGGCTGATCAATTTCATGTACCAAGGGCCCCCACCTACCCTGCTATCAACAGCTGCCTGCTAAAAAAGTCAAAGGATTTGTAAAAAAATATTTCCCAAGATTATTCAAGCAACCAGATATAGAAATCTGTCCTGGATTATTCGGTTAATCTCCCTCCTTAAGACTCTTCAGAAGAGTTTCAAAGTGGGATGTAGGATGAACAATATCCCAGTACAGCTCCAGCAAAAATTGTATGATCAGCACCATCTCCATGTCTTGTCTCTGTCTTGGGAAGCCATCGGGGAATCATTATAAACAAAGGCAAACATAATCCAGGCCCATCACAACTCCTGCAGAAATGTGTCTGTCACTAGAAGAAATGTCAGGAAAAGGGTTTTTAGAGAATTGGGTTACTGATTGAGGGGGTGGACCTTCTAGATGCTTGGCACAAAGCAGTCAAGCTAAACACAACAAAAAAAAATCCCACACCAATTTAGAAAAATTGAGAAAAATTAAAAAAATTATTTGACACCAAAAGGACAAAAATCCAATTCGTACATTTTAAAGATGTAAGTAAAAATAGTGCTTAAAAGCACAAATTACCAACTGTGGTTATCTGGCCGTGCTGGACCAGGGCAAAGTCACAAGTTCAGGCCGACCGCAATTGAGCATGGCACGGGTACAGGGATTAAGGGGCAGATTAGGAATGCGTTGAATCCGCATCCTCCGGGCCGGCGGGAGCCACTGCTGGCCCGGAGGATGCGGATTCACCGCTACGGTGCCTACAAAGACCCCCCGCCAGATTAGGATGGCTGGGGGGAAGACCGTCCGCCGCTTTTCCGCCACGGTCTCCTTCCAACCGTGGTGGAAAAGCTCTAATATGGTGGTGGTGTCTATCAGACACCGCCAGCCATATTAGGATGGGGCAGAAAACATGCTTTTCCGCGGCGGCTTTTCCGCCGTGGAAAAGCATGTGGTCTTTGATGTTTGGGGGCCCGTTGCGGGCCCCCAGAGTGTCGGGATGGGGGGTACCTATGGTACCCCCCAGCATTTACATGCACAAAGCAGCAGGCACCGCGCGGTGCCTGCCGCTTTGTGCATGTAAATGTAAAGCATGCATTTTTAACCTTGCGGCGGATGCTGCTTCAAGCAGTACCCACCGCAAGGTTAAAGATACGGGATGTGACCGCCAGGGTGGCGGTCACATCCTAATTGCACTGGAGGGACCGCTGCTGCCCCTGCGGATGGTCCCTCCACCTCGGGGGTGGCAGACAGACGCAGTTCCATCCGCCATCCTAATAGGCCCCTAAGTTAGGGCAGCTGAACAAAGTACTTCAAATCCTGGTTTGCAGGGCTATGTGAGATCCCATTTTGATGATGTGATGTGCAGCAATGTTTTGGATGAGCTGCAGGCTGCAATGCGAGGTTCTGCATCAGGGAAACATTGCGCAGTGGCAATTCTGGGGAGCTGTGTGGTTGCGCTGTGAGGTCCTGCATCCAGAATGTGCTGCACTGTGCAGCAGCGATTCAGAGGAGTTGTCGGGCTGTGATGTAAGGTCCTATGTCAAGGAGGTGTCATGCAGTGTTGGTTCCAAAGAACTGCGGGGTCCTGCCAGTGCAGGACCCCGCAGTTCTTCAGAACCAACGCGTTGTGTAGCAGCAGTTCTGATGCGGAGCTGTGAGGCGATGCATTGTACTGCGGCAGCTCTTCCCTAAAGCTGAACTTGCAGAGCATGTTCAGGCCCACTTTCAAGGGTCCAGGACTGGAGTGGCATCACTTGGGGGTGAGGCTGGGGTCCAGGCTCAATGCAGGCATAGTCCAGGTGCAGGGCTTATGGTGGTTGAAGCCTTTTCTGTCCTGCAGGCTCTGATCAGGCCACCCAACTAGCCTTTGGAGTCAGTCTGGTGGTCCTAGGCTCAAGATGCAGTTCCAGTCTCCCTCACTCAGGTACCAAAGCAGCGGAGTAGCAGTCCTTCTTGCAACAGAGCAGCACAGCAGTCCTTCTTCTGAGTATTCCACAGGTCCAGATGTATACTGAGGGTCTACATTTTATACCTGGTGACAACTTTGTAATGGGATAAGTTTCTAGACTACTCCCCCTACAGAGGTTGCCTAAATATGCAGCCTCCCTTTCCTGGAGCCAGCTTCCGTGTCTGAGGACACAAAAGAGCAGTGTGAAACCCTTTGTGAGTGTGCTGAGGCAGAGGCTTTGTGATGAGCAAGTGTGATAGATAGCAGCTCTACCCCTATCATGTTAGAAATAGCCCATCCTGCCAACATATATTCCCCCTTTGTCTCACTGTCTGGGAGCAACACACAAAGACCACCTGCTAGTTATCCCTAGTCATGTGACCCAGGATACAAGCAGCAGACACGAAATGAATGGGATAAGAAAATTCCAACTTTCTAAAAGTGGCATTTTCAGAATACAGAATCCAATTTTACCATTAAAGAGAGTTTTAAATGATAGTTCTTTAGACACATAAATTGACATTTCTACATTGAACAGCACAGGAGCTGGCACTCAACAAGCACCGGGGATACCATCTAGTGGAATCTGCTAACATGCAAAGGTAGGAGGGTCAGCAGAACTCAGGAATCTCGGACACTACATTGGTTTTTAAACTCACTACTCATGCGGGACCCCCACTAAAAATTAGAAGTGCGTCTCTGTCTTCAGGTGTAGGACGTTCTCTATCAAACCTGACTTTTAAAGAGAGAGGGCCATCCTACGATGAAGCATGACACCTGGTGGTGTGTGAGGACAGCAATTTACATGTTTTGATATGCCCACACTACTACCAAGTAGTGCTATTAGTGACACTGTAATGTAACATAACTAATTAGATTACACAAGTAGCTAAATTGTGTGTGCACAGTAATTTGGAGGCCAGCTCACCCTAGAGACCCCTTAGCCTCGCGTTCCCTCTCCTGGATAATAAAACCGGGGATTGTGTGTTGACGTGTCCACCTACATGACCTAGAACAAAATACTACTAATCACTACAAACATTAATACTAATAAGAGCACACCCTACTCAAACACATGATGATCCATGGGAAGTGCATAGAGAAATCTATGTTGGAATTACAAAATAAGCAATTGGACACTATAAACATGATTGGAAGAAAAGTGTCTTTCATATAAATACCATTGATAATCTAAACAAAAATTTGAAAACATTGTGTGGTGCAATTCATGAGGAGATTCACCAATAGAATAATTGATTTTGCCATGTAGATTTTAGAATGCAATGGTAAAAATGCAGGAATATTGGCTACTGCTAAAGGGGTGCTTAGCAGAACAACCATTCATATTCAACAGGAAGTGTCACATTGTAGGAATGTTTTAGGTAAAGGCTTGGGGCGAATTACATCATCCCTTGAATAGCTGCAAACTATGCAAACATGTTTAATTGATTCAGCAACCACTGCAACACTGTTCCAGAAGGTTTTATAGTATTTTATATATGTCTGATGTGATAAGATGTTGGCCTACTCATAGCCAGGCTGCTGAAAGAGGCAGAGAAGGAGATCTGTCAGAGACAAATATAGAGAGGACAATTGCTACCAAGTTAGGAAAGAGGCATTGGAAAAAGATTCAGACAAGCAAAACCTACATCTTAATTTATTGTCTTACATTTTGAAGTACAAAACATTGTTTCATAAAGAAATACTATAATTTCCTGTAATATTGGGTCTTGAAATGTACTATGTGTAATACTATTCAGGTATACGGTCACCATCCAAGTGTGCAGAACATATGCACTCTCAACTATCACAAACAACATGGTACAGTTTAAAGCAGTGTAAATCAATGTTTTGGAATACAACTATCTATATTATGGTAAATACCTAAAAGAAAGTCTTCACCAAAGTCTCCTTAGGGGAAGGCAGTTGTATAGGCCAGAGTGCCTATAGATATCTGAATTATGATGAACCAGGAAATATTGCAACACGGTACGCAATTAAGCAGTTTGCATTGCATACAATGTATATGTTTAAAGAGTGCTGAATTTTCCTATTCTGATACAAAACTTCATTGGCACTTGTAAGACAAATTAAAACATGTATGCTGTCCAGATCTATAACCTAGGGAAAATGTGGCACATGAAACAAAATATTTGTTTGCTGTAAATCTTGGGGTATATTTGGACATGTAATATGTTTGTTAATGTTAAGCAGCTGTGCATCCTAAAAAGTCTTTAATAAATGTGAAAGTGAGCTCTGTGAAATCCCTCCTGCTGTGGCCACAACACCTTGATAAACTCATGAGGCTTAAGGGTGAAGACTTTAAAGTACTTGTATATGGGGATAGACATACTCCTATGTATGTCCCTAAACAACACTGGGTCTAATTCAGCAATGAGATTTAAAATTACATCGCTGTTCAGTCTATATTTACCATAAATCTCCTTGCAAGTGTCTTGTTTTCGGAAACGTCAGGTTCAGGTAGGTGTATCAGGTTGCCGGCTGATCCAAGCTTAAATATCACAGCTATCCATTTCCGAAGTATCAATGGAAATTCAAAACAAAAAGCTCTGACATTTCTATTGCATGTTTTGGGGGTACTTTCCTGTTCCAGGAAATGTATCCACTCACACAAAGTGGATGCTGTTTTTATCAGATGTGCAAGAATTCTGTGTGGTAGGATTTTTCTTGATCCCTGCAGAGTACAGAAATATCACTCACGTAACATTTCTCATCAAAATGCAAATAAATCCTGTGATTTTAATCAATGTTTGACATTTAGAGAGTAGGATCCAAAACCAGCCTTGATCCCCCACAGATTCAGAAATGTCTGAGGTTCATAGGTTCCCTTGTGCCAACAAACTCAGCTCCCCAATGTAGCTGCTGCAAAAACAATGCATGTAAGTAATTGGGTTATTAGTTGACAGGGATGGAAGCTCCACTCAAATACTGAACACAATCCTGGTCAGGGTGAACCACGAAATTCACTAAATAAATCACTACTTAACCATCTGGTAGCTTGGCACTTAGTCAGGCTTTACTTAGAGGCAATGTGTATATTATGTATGCAGTTCCCAACCAGTATTAAAGTAAGAAAACAATACAAGAAAAATCTGAAACCAATTCAGAACAAATAAAGCAAAACTGATAAATAAAATAACAGTACAATTACAGAAATCCAATCAGTAGAACTGGAGTTATGAATATTAACATTTCTATGTAAAAATAGTACCAGAGAGAGCCACTCACGGGTATCTAGTTGCACAAGGCTGGGTAAAAGCCACAATTTCAGCCAGCCACAATGGAGCAGCAAGGCATGCAGGGACCAGCTTCTTCGAGTCCATGTCCACACGAGGAGCTTCAGCTGCAGTCACAAGGAGATCATTATCGAGACATCGAGGAGTCGTTGCTGGAGATTCGCCAGTCGCAATTGGAGCTTTGCATTGACTGGAGACATGCTGACCATTGCCGATGTGAGGTGCCCACTTACGGTTGAGAAGAGACCCAATCTTCTGGATTTCTACCTGGAGCTTATTTTTGAAGCAGAAGGAATACACTATAATGCCAGCCAAGAGTCTAAGACCTGGGGGCACCTCTTGCAGTTCTGGACTCATTTCAGCAGCAGAGGCCAGCAGCAGGGATCAGGCAGGTCCAGTTGGTACTGGTCAGCTGGACATTTGCGGGGAGGCCTCTGGCAGCTTGTTGTGTTCCTTTAGCTCAAACAGGGGGTCAGCCAACTGTCCCTTGGAATCACTCCTGGGGAGCTTGGGTTTACGGCAAGCAGGTCCAGTCTTCCTTCATCAGTCAGCAGGACAGTCCTTCTTCTGAATCTTGCACAGGTCTGGTGCCGAAGGTGTTGTTCTTATGCCCTGTGGTTGGGGGATGCCCCCTTTGTCTACCCTTCCTCCTTTCCTGGGGTTGACTCCAAACTGTCTGGATTAACAAAAGTAAGGCAGTCCTTGGTGGCGAGCTGCACATTTTAGTGGCAGGCAAGGCAGCCTCAGAAGTCAGGAAGGGGCGGGCTCAGCCCTCAGCCTACCCTTTGACTTTGAGGAATGCTGAGTTAAACCCCCAAAGATACTCAGGAGGGGAACACTCTGCCCCAAAGCCTAGGCCCTTTTTTCCCCATGTCAGGAAAGAATACACAATAAACAATAAGAAAGCCATTCACAGTATTGTGACCCCTGACACTGGCAGAAAGGCACATTTGGTTCAGGCAGAAAAATGCCAACTTTCTAAAAGTGGCATTTTAAAAATAGTAACTTCAAATCCGATTTTACTGTTAAAGAGGATTTTAAATTACAATTCAAATGAGTGGAAAACGCATTTCTCTATCTGCTTCAAAACTGAAGTTATCAATTATAAAGTATGATAAGGTAACAGTGTTAGGCTATGGGAGAGATAGCCTTACTACAGTGAAAAACGATTTGGGGAGTTTTTTACTGCCAGAACATGTAAAACTTAAACACACATGTCCTTCCTATAAAATATCATGAGGCCCATGAACCTACAGGGTCTACCTTAGGGTGACATATAAGTATTAAAAAGGGAGGTTTAGACCTGGCAAAATGCTTATCTTGCTAGGTCAAAAGGGAAGCTTAAAACTGCACTACAGGCTTACAGGCTGCAGTGGCAAGCCTGAGACATGCTGTGCAGTGGTGCTTTAGTTTGTTGCACTGAGTGCTGTAACCATCTGGTACCACATATTTTATAGGATCTGGGTATGGGTAATACCACATACTGGTGACTTAAAAGTAAAATAAAGGAGCCAATTTTTAAGGGAAAGTGTGCAAGTACTCTACATCTGGCTAGCAAGGATATAAAGCCAACAAAATCGAGTTCAGAAACAATAGGGGAGTTTAGGCAAGTCTGGGGCAATACCACACAAAGGATGTCTGATATAAAATGCCCTTTGGAAAGAATGTCTAAAGTCCATTTGTTGGGCCTTTTCTGCACCAGGCAATACACTCAGCTACACACATGGAGTACCATTTTCATAGGAAGTGCACAAATACATGGTTGTAAGACTACTGCTGTCTCCCTCAATGTTTGGAATTTTCTGCAAAAGAAATGTAAAATCATTGTGGTTTTGGAAGCATAATTTGGGAAACGTGCACCACCTCGGTTTCTAGAGTTAAGCTCTACTGGGACAACCAAATTCATTCTCGGTGGTATAGTCATTGTTTGATCCCATTGAATAATTTAGATTAACAACCCTCATAGCAATAATTTGCAGGTTAAAAATAGAGGCTTAATAGCAGTGTCTGTGATGACATAGAATCAAGTGGTAACACTAGTTTGATATTTGCAGGGCATTCTTGGTAAGAAAAAGTGGTGGGATCCATGCAAGCCACATCACTCTGAACTCCCACTGGGTAAATGTAAATGTAAATGTCATGGTACTTATAGAGCGCACTGTCACCAGCCGGTCACCTTGCGGTGTCGCCTATGCGGTTTCCTGGCGCTGATACTCATACCACTGTGGTACCCTTCCTGGCTTTCCCTGTGAAGTGTCCACTCCTGGGCACCCCCAGGGTGAAGCCAGGCATCCTTAGCGCTGTTGGGGCCGGTGTGGAGGCTAAGCAAGCTATTGCCCAGAGTTGCAGCGTGGGGCCTGTGATTAGAATAGGCACCATGGCGAGAATTAACAGGTCCGAGGAAATTGAGCCCGAGACCCCGCCGAGGCAGGAATCGAACCCTGGTCCCTAGCCAGAACTCGGCATCAGGGTCTGCCGCTCTAACCATTGAGCCACACTCCTCCACTCCTCCTCCTGGGTCTCGAGTGTTCATAAATATTTGAAATTGTTAGGTTTCTTTGGGTGCCAGACAACCATTAACCCAAACATTGCAGGTAATTACCATCACAAAAATCTATCAAATACCCAATATCATTTCCTCTCTTCACACAAATACATTTTGCCCTGTGCAGTGCGCATTTGGCGTAATTATTTTCTCAACAGGTATGGGAACATATTGAAGGGTAGAAAATGTGTCATTCTCCATTGGATTTGTCTATAATGTTGACTTCCAATTACAAGCAAGTGTCCACAAAAGCCATTTTGAAAAAAAACACTCTCAGAATCACTGATCTTCTGTTTAATCTAAATTTCAGAGCAGTATAAACAACCTTGACCCCTAACCTTAGGTATATTTCAAAAACGCATACCTTTCCTTCATACATAATTTTATTCCTTGATTTTTCTTTATAAGGTGACACATTATCAGGGCACTATGAAAGCCAAAGCTTGATTGATGGGTGTGGGCATTTGTTTTTTGAACAACTGACACTCTATATCTCTGTGAGTGTAAAGTTTTGCAAATCTAGCATTATATTACTTTTGTAGCTCTGCCTACAGAGCAGAACCATTAACTCTTGTTCTCTCTATTTCCTACTAATTTCACTCTTTTTTTATTTCAGCTATTTGCGACCTACACAAATGATGCCTTGCTGAATTCAGAATAGTCCCGATTTCAAAAATACTTAGCTACCTGTGTTCACCCATGAATTTCACAACTTTTTATCCAACAAAAAGTGAGTAGGTAGAAAGTGCAAAAATAGGAAACATTTGTTACCACTTTCATGAATGCAAAACCCATGGTAACAAATGAATTTCCATCATTTCTTAAAGCTGGAAATAGAGGAATAGTAGCACATCAAACGTGTTTGTTGCCATTTTCAGAAAACACATTCACAATCACTTTCTCACACAAAGCATTTTGCTCATTTAAAAAAAAAAAAATCAATTCTGGAACATTTGGCTATAGTTAGAGGCGGCAGACCCGGGAGCAGAAGTCGGCCTGGGACCAGGGTTCAATTCCCGACGCGGCAGGGCCGTGGACTTGGGTCAGCGGACTCGATAATTCTCGCTTCGGTGCTTACTCCAATCAGGGGTTCCACTCGGCAACTCTGGGCATTAGCTTGCCTAATCTCCACAACGGCCCCATCAACTCCGGGGATGCCTGGCTCCACCTTGGGGACTCCCAGCAGGGACCATCCCACAGGGAAAGCCAGGACGGGTTCCCCAGAGTTATACAGCGCCAGGAAACCTAGTATGGGTAGCAGTGCGCTTTACAAGCTCAAATCCATTTACATTTACATATATTCCCCTGTCTTTCAACAGGAAATCATAAAACTTGGGCAGTACTATAGTTCACAACAACAGAAGAAGTCAGACAGGCAGACTTTATTTGCCATCATCCACCTGCACAGGACCTGACCACTGGTTTTGTGCCAAAACCATCTTTCAAAGAAGAACCATGTACGAGAGCTTCATCTCCCTTCACTAATCTGCACAAGAAGTGACTTTACTGGATTTCCTATCATCCATCAGCACAGAAAGTGACCATAATGTTTGTCTTGGCCTTACTTTAGTTAACTCATCAGGTTGTCCCAACACCCGCAACCCGGACGTCCCCAGGAAAGGGTGACACAGACAAGGGATTTGCCTGCTTGTGCCTGTTAAGGCTGGGAAGGACCTTGAGCCAGAACCACCGTTCTACTGACATTTACATGGTAAGACATAATCACATGCCTCACACAGTATACTATCCCGGCAATTTTTACAACCACACCCAGATTAAGAAAACACCAACACTCATATTGCATACTCATAACACATAGACCTAACCTTGCACATATCCCACTAACTACCATATACCCTCAATCTACAGAATACACATTCCAACTAATGCTTATTAATAATTGCTCTGCAGTGCTTCATTTAGTAGATATTACAGAACTCATTACCTATCACAAGCTTGATGCCCTGATGGAGCAAGGATTCGCACGTAAAGCGCCTTGCTTGTACTCATGAACCTCGAATAACGGTAATGATGTAACCAACATGTTTGTCTTACTAAACTTGCATATTTTCACTTTACACGGGGCATCCGAGTGAAGCTTGCCTATGTGTTTACTAATCCTAATACGCTTGCTATCTAAGATGGCTGCTGCTACGCGGGAATTTCTACTGCGCATGTATCGGTCATATCCATGTGACGTGACGTACTCGCAGTTCCCGGTGGGAAACTGTTTGCACTTGAACATTAGAAGCTAAAAAGGCTGCTTTGTGTTCTCACATGCGAAAAGCTTGCATTGCTGCTTTTGCTATGCTGTTCGTTCTGCATTAATTCTAATGCTATAGTTATTACAAAGTAATGGGTATACAGTAGAGATTCATGGTATACAGTGTATTCATTTTTTCTGTGTTTTAAAACTGTTTATATTTACTTTTCATGTATCGTAATCATTGGACATGAGGGACGGGAAAACTCCATCTTGAAAATCCTTTCTGCGCATGACAGTATTCAGCCAGAGGATGAACTCTGTGTTCTTGAACCCAAGCCAGATAGAAGCACCAGCCAAGATGTGCCTGGGAACTCACGTCTAACCCCACTAAGAAGAAGTCAAAAAGACTACAATGTATTTACCAATAGACTGTCCCTTGTTTCGTGAATTGAAGACATCACGTGAACCTCAAATTCGATGGGCGGGAAGGAAAATTCTAATGAGGGGCTTGAGAAAGCTCAAATCCTAGATGGTGTGATGACCTGTCCTTTCTTTTGTCCAATCGAAATTGGGGATCCTTACACTTGCAACATTTGTGGGGTGGAACACTGACCTGGAAAACAGTATAACTAGCCTAGGTTTAGCTAGAGAAATTGTCTGACTTGTCCGAATAGCTGACCTGTCACTGACCCAACGCACTCAATAGCTGATTGAAAAACAGAGGTGCTGCGGAGCACTCTGTCAGACAGACTCACAGACCCAATCAGGGTTTTGGGATCCTTAAGTGCTGGCGAAGCACTTTGCTTGGGAATTCGATAACCCAATCAGGGTTCTGACTGATAGCTGCAGAGAGGGTGTAGTGCAGGCGTTGCAACTGAACTGCGGGTGCTGGTCTCAACTTTGGTGGACCTGTCCTGATCCTAATCTGGTTTTCCTGTCCTGGGTTCCATTCTGCACCTGCTGGCCTACTGGCAACTGCATTCTTTGGGGTTCTCCTGTCCAGGGTTGGTCTCCACACTGTTCTAGGTAAATATAAATCTGTGAGGGAAACACACTTGTGACTTTTTCTTGCCTTTTCTTGAAACAGCTAAAGTCTTACATTTTACATTGTTCCTTTTTTCCCTCCCTATTCTGACAAATAATAAAGTTTTACATTTTAGCTGTTTATTAGCATGTTCCATTTTTCCCCATCCTTGAAGTCAATTGTGAAATACTGTTCATGAGATATAGATGTTCCCTTTCTTTACCCTCCTTTAGCCGAATTAAAGTGGTTGCTCTGAATTATTAGTGTGTTCCAATTTCTTACCTTCCCTATAGCTACATGGTCATATTTAGATTTCGTCATTAAAATTAAGTTCTTTTTCTTATCCACCCTCCTAGTACTACTCAAACTGTGATTTTCTAGCATGTTCCTTATTTTTCCCATCCTTTAGAAACACCATATTAAGTCTAATTCCTGAAGTTTCTTATTAGTATGTTCCCTGTTCTTACCTTCCCTTTAGATTACTAAATGGTTGGAATCATTTATCTTTTACATGGTTATACACTTTTCATGATTTTGGTTATTGATAGTTTGCTTGCTGTAAACTTCATGCTTTCTACCTTTGATGAAGACTAGATAAAGGTTTTTAAACTTCCTGAGTCTGTGGTTATTATAAAGAGTGCAAATGTTATAAAGGTTATTTTTAGACTGCTTATCTTTTCAGCTAGCTCCCTGATCCGTTGTGATCATAGATTTCAAACAATGCGGATTGGTAAGTCTATTGTAAATAAGAATTAGTTAGTATACTAAATTACTGGTAGTAGAGTGTAGGTTTACCCGATTAGTAAATATGGTCAATTGAATTTATGGGCCCATATGTGCATGTGGTAAAAATTATAGTCGGGTGACCTGCGCGCTCTATCAGTATTTTTCTGGTAGCAGAGGCATGGTTAGGGACTAGTTAAGATAGGTAGGTAGGCAAACTGCTGCTAACTGTGAAATTAAAAAAAAACTGCTGCTAAATAAGTATTGATCGATCAAATGTAAACTGTGTGTTTCTTTTGAAATGTTTTGAAATACTTCTTTTATATGCTGCTATATTGGTTTATGTATTAACAAATATCGTCTGTGATTGTTATATGTTTGTCTGGAATACCGGGGGCAGAATAGCGAGTGGTAGAATAGAAGCCACTTCGCAGTGAGGTCAGTGGCTCGAGGAAAATTAGTGCATGGTTGGGCAGGACTGGAAGCCCTAATTAGTGTATTCTGTATAAATGTATGAATAAATGATAGCAAAGAGTTCGCTGGCAAAACTTCTATTGTGATATAACCTAGTAAGGGTCACACGGAAGGAGTAGCAGGTTCGTCTAAGCTTGATTGATAGAAAAGGGGTTCGCTGGTGAAACTTTTGACTTAGTATATATCCCAGAGTGGATGAGTCCGAAGGAGTAGCAGGTTCTCTAATGCTTGTGTGAAGAGTAGGCAGAAGGGATCTACTCGCAGTATATGAAAAGTAAACGGAAGTGAATTACTTGCAGTGAAACAAATCTTTTCTTTCTAGACACTCGAGTACAGTGGCGAATGTTTTTGCATTGTAAAATAAACCGAGCACTTGCACTTTAAATAAAGAATTAATTTTACGATACCTTGTCAAGGAGGGAGTCAGTTGCGGAGCTGCGCTGACGACACTCAGTGCCGCGTTTGTATTGGTCGAGACAGCGGGCGTGTAGCATTGTAAAGGAGGGGTGAGCACAGGAGCGTGGGAACTCGTGTTACGAGGAAAGCCGCACACCCATTGGTTGAAATTGTTTGAAACCGCACATTTGGTTGGTTGCAGGAAAATAAAAGACGCGCTAGTATTGGAAGTAAATTTGTAAACAGAGTAAGTGATTTGTGAAATATATGTGGTATCCAAGTCATCCAGAGATTCGACCTGATCCAAGATATCAAGGTTTTGTGAGGGATCAGTGGAGAACAGCTAGAAATCGCATTATGTTCGGAGGCAAGAGAAAAATGACTTTTGTAGATAAAGTAAAGAACTACTTCAAGAAAGATAAGCCCATCAAAACTAGAGTAGGAGTTATCATTCCACCACCTAATGCTCCCGCATCATTTATGTTGTTTGACAGAGGCTACCATGCTTGTGTCTGGTTGGAGAATTGGGTGAAATATACTAAAGATGACGGAATTTTAGCATTTCCCTTAGAAGATACATTTAACAGAAGAATTTTGTTCAATTTGAGGACCTGAATGAATGATTTGCATCCCAGACCTAGACTAACGTAATATGAGGCCTTAGAAGAATGGGAAATAGAGGCTTTTGAGCGAGATAGACCCAGAATTGACAAAGGGTTCGAAACTTTTTATCCGAAAGTACAGAAAGAGACCCGAGAAAAAAGAATGAAAGAATGGAGACAAAACATGATGGTAGACAGACTGTACCCTGTATTAACAGTAGAAGAGCCCATAGGAGGGAAAAGGACAGAGAAAACAAAACATTTAATGACCACTGGTGATTCAGATGATGATTATCTGGAGGATTTGTTAATGAAGAATCCACCACCTTATAATGAGGAACCAAGATCCCTAAGCATGAGAAACCCATTCCTGAAACCTAATTATGATCGAGTATGGCAAATCCAAGTGCCCTGAGTTATGGCCCTCCTTTGATTCCGCAGATAGTACACAACACCTCCATGGATAAGGTACTGCAGGATAGAGAACGAGAGGCTTTAGTTAAACAAAGAACAGAACTAATTCAGAAAATCTCCCAATTGAATACCAGTCCTGAAGCTCTGACAATACCAGTAACTATTGGACCAGTTGTTCCTTTGTACGGGGAAAAGCAAGCTAGTCCGCAAACTCCAATTATAACCCCATCTGTAGTACAGCCGAGAAAAGAGCCCTTGATAGTAGATGATCAGGCAAGTGAATGTGAATCTGTGATTTCTCTAATGGATTTACCGATAAGGGAACCTGAAGGGAGTTCACAGAGAAAGAATACTCCTTTTAGCTCAAGAGAAGTTCAAATTGAGTCATCTTCCGGTACCAGAAGTGCTACGGTAGTGACTCCTGGAGAAATCGACAGATGGACTCGAGAATTAGAAAAACCAAATCCTCAGCCGAAACCATTAGATATATATAAACTGAGAATAGAATTGGAGGAACTGATGGCTGGGAATGTGGGCTTGGACAGACTGAACACCCTTAGTGAAGATGAATTGTTATTCATTTGCAAAAGTATCACCCGTAATACCAGAGTGTTCCATGAGAAATTAATGGACACTGCAGCTAGCATGGGAATTGACATTGGTAAGTCTAAAGTCTTGCAAAAACCCTATAGAGCAGTGTTCTCTGACAAGGATTTAGAAAATATGAATGTGTCAGGGAAAAAAGTGAAGATAAGAGAATTGCTTAACCTGTTACAAAAATGGGGAGAATTAGAAAAATGGAAAGCCAGATGGGCTAAGAAAAAAGAGGAAATTAGATCCAAACAAATGACTTCTGAGTATGTCTTAAAAGAAGCAGAAAAGGTGGAAAAATTGTATCACATGCGAGAAGTGCCAGGTGGAGGATATGTACATGTTCCATGGTCTCGACAGGATATTGTGTCCTTTACAAATGACTTCTCAAAATTGCGAGAAAAACCTGTAGAATGGTACAGACAGGTCGAGAGATTTGTGAAAGTTCAAAAATGCCTCCTGAAAGATCTAGATGGTTTCTTTGACATTGTAGTTCCCGTAGATTTATGGACAGAATGTAAAATTGCTGTTGATTGGCCTAGTGAAGAATACGCCAGAGACCCAAAGACAGGGGCCTCTGCAGGGGATGTTATGAGGAAGTACAACCAGGTAATGTTGTATTTGAAAGGAAAGGTGCCTGCAAAGGAAACTGATTGGACCCGAATAGATAGAACTACCCAGAATCGAGATGAAACTGTACATTCTTACTATGAACGACTGTTACAGGTGTTCAAGATGTACAGTGGACTGGATAACATAGATATTAAGGACGTGACCCACTTCATATATCGATTTGTGTTAGGGTTTAGGCCTGAAATATCTCAGTGGATCAAAGAAAATAAAATCTGCTGGCAAGCTAAACCAATTGAAGAAGTCCTTAAATATGCTAACTACAGTGAAGATGAGCTGGAAAATAAATGAAAAGAGCTAAAGGAAAAGGTCATGTGGGCACAGGTAAAATTAGCAGAGCACCAGGAACAGCAGTTAAGCAAAATAACTAATAATCAGGGTCAGAGAACCGGGAGTGGGGGAAAGCGAGAAAAAAAGTGAGCAGAGAAGAGGCACGGAAAAGGTTTCCCTGCCACGGGTGCGGAAAGGTGGGACACTGGAGGGACGAGTGTAAGGCTGTGCAGAATGGTAATGTGCAAATTAATGATTTAAATCCACGGACGCAGAATGAGACACCACGGAAGACCCAGCAGCAGGTAAAACAGAATCAGTTGCCTCATGCACCTAGGCCAAATTACAGGAGCAAAGCACAACAGGGTAAAGACACCGACGTTTGGGAAGAAAGGGAGGATAGAAATGCAGAAACATCACAATTTCTGTTAAAAGACACATTTCTCTGTGACGATACCTACTGACGGTGCCTGAGGGGGAGGACGAGGAGTGCATGCTTGGTGCCTCCTTGCCGGTGGACCAGTCAGGGCCATACATTGAGGGAAAGGTTGAAGGAAATGACGTCACCTTTCTGTTGGACACTGGTGCTACCTGTTCTACTGTGAGAACAGCAGACGTTCCAAATCTACCCCTCTCGGGAGAAGCGATCCAAGTAGTGGGCGTTTCTATTAAGCTAATTAGTACCCCAGTTACCGTACCAATGGAAATTAAAATAGGCAATTTTAAAGAGATGCATAGATTTGTTGTTTTTAGATCCAAACAAATGACTTCTGAGTATGTCTTAAAAGAAGCAGAAAAGGTGGAAAAATTGTATCACATGCGAGAAGTGCCAGGTGGAGGATACGTACATGTTCCATGGTCTCGACAGGATATTGTGTCTTTTACAAATGACTTCCAAAAATTCCGAGAAAAAACTGTAGAATGGTACAGACAGGTCGAGAGATTTGTGAAAGTTCAAAAATGCCTCCTGAAAGATCTAGATGGTTTCTTTGACATTGTAGTTCCCGTAGATTTATGGACAGAATGTAAAATTGCTGTTGATTGGCCTAGTGAAGAATACGCCAGAGACCCAAAGACAGGGGCCCCTTCAGGGGATGTTATGAGGAAGTACAACCAGGTAATGTTGTATTTGAAAGGAAAGGTGCCTGCAAAGGAAACTGATTGGACCCGAATAGATAGAACTACCCAGAATCGAGATGAAACTGTACATTCTTACTATGAACGACTGTTACAGGTGTTCAAGACGTACAGTGGACTGAATAACATAGAAATGTAGGACATGACCCACTTCATATATCGATTTGTGTTAGGGTTAAGGCCTGAAATATCTCAGTGGATCAAAGGCAATAAAATCTGCTGGAAAGCTAAACCAATTGATGAAGTCCTTAAATATGCTGTACTGTGAAGATGAGCTGGAAAATAAACGAAAAGAGCTAAAAGAAAAGGTCATGTGGGCAGAGATAAAATTAGCAGAGCACCAGGAACAGCAGTTAAGCAAAATGACTAATAATCAGGGTCAGGGAACCGGGAGTGGGGGAAAGCCGAGAATAAAAATGAGCAGAGAAGAGGCACGGAAAGGTTTCCTTGCCACGGGTGCGGAAAGGTGGGACACTGGAGGGACGAGTGTAAGGCTGTGCAGAATGGTAATGTGCAAATGAATGATTTAAATCCACAGACGCAGAATGAGACACCACTCAAGACCCAGCAGCAGGTAAAACAGAATCAGTTGCCTCGTGCACCTAGGCCAAATTACAGGAGCAAAGCACAACAGGGTGAAGACACCGAAGTTTGGGAAGGAAGGGAGGATAGAAATGCAGCAACTTCACAATTTCTGTTAAATGACACATTCCTCTGTGACGATGCCTACTGACAGTGCCTGAGGGGGGAGGACGAGGAGTGCGTGCTTGGCGCCTCCTTGCCGGGGGACCAGTCAGGGCCATACATTGAAGGAAAGGTTGAAGGAAATGACGTCACCTTTCTGTTGGACACTGGTGCTACCCGTTCTACTGTGAGAACAGCAGACGTTCCAAACCTACCCCTCTCGTAAGAAGCGATCCAAGTAGTGGGCGTTTCTAATAAGCTAATTAGTACCCCAGTTACTGAACCAATGGAAATTAAAATAGGGAATTTTAAAGAGATGCATAGATGTGTTGTTTGTGATTCGAGTCCTGTGAACTTATTAGGACGAGATTTGTTGTGCAAAATGAACTGTACCATCTTTTGCACTCCAAATGGTGTTGAAATTCAGACCCCAGATGAAGACGGAATATACAAATTAATGTTAGCAAGACCAGACTCAGAAATTAAATTACTGACAATACAAGACTTACCGGAAAAGCTCCAACAGACAGTGAAACCAGAGGTATGGGATTTTACTGGAAAAGATGTAGGATTAATGGCAAATGTTGACCCAATTAAAATAGCCTAAAGGAAGATGCAGTCTACCCAAATACTAAACAGTATAAAATGAGTGCAGAAGTGAAAGCAGGAGTTGCTATTGAAATCAAACGGTCGCTAGAAGCAGGCATTTTGCAAGACGCATTGAGCAGTCCTTGTAACTCACCGATAATTGGTATAAAGAAACCTAGTGGTAAGTACAGGGTCGTACAGGACCTGCGCAAGGTTTATAAAATTGTGGTTCCTTGCTGTCCTGTCGTGCCAAACCCTCCAGTGATTCTATACTAAATACCGTGGAATGCTGGATGGTTTACCGTCATTGACTTATGTTATGCATTCTTTTCGATTCCTTTGCATCTAGATAGCAAATTTCTTTTCTCATTTGAATTCGACAGCCATGTATACGTCTGGAATCGTGTTCCTCAGGGGTACACAGAAAGCCCTTCGATCTTTAATCAAATTCTGAAAAAATGCCATGAAACCTTGATATTGCCGGGAAAATCAGTCCTGGTAAAATACATAGATGACCTCTTGATGGCGTCTAAGAGCAGGAAAGACTGTGTTGTTGACACAATTGCCTTACTGAACCATTTAGGTGAGGGAGGACATAAAGTGTTGCCAGAAAAACTACAGTTCTGTACCTCTTCAGTAAAATATCTGGAGCACCAGATAGAGAGAGGTATCAGGAAAGTTACCACAGAAAGAATTAGAATATTTCGAAACATGGAATTGCCCAATACCCAGAAAGAAATCAGAATGTTTCTTGGAGTGGTAGGATACTGCCGGCAATGGATTGTGGGATTTGCAGTGGGCTCACTGTCATCCATTAGTTCTCTTACAACCTAGGTAAGCAAATGACACTCAACTCCTTGCTGATACTGACAAGCCACTTCTCACTCTCTGCAACTCAGACTGCCATCTTCCATCTCACGTACAGGCCCCACAGGCAGAACTTAGACTTAATGTATTAATGATTTCCTCTCCTTGCCACCTCATCTATCCAACACACCGATAACACCCACCTGGATGACTTCAATCTCCTACACAACACAAGCTCACAAAAACAACAAAACACCCTAAACTCATCAAAACACTCAACATGGTACAGCACGTCACCCAGCCAACACACTCCAAAGACCACATATTCAACCTTGTCTTTTCAGCATTATAAACAATCCAATGCAAACCACTTATTCACCTAGACTGATCAGACCATCTTGTCATCCCTAGCTCCCTGATCACCATCCAAATTGACGACAACCCAAAAGACAAGACGAAGCCTTAAAAATCTTCAAATACCTCTCCATTGACAATCTAATGCATGAACTCATTCGGCCCTGTCAAATCTACATCAGATGCCAACACCCCTTTAAAAACTTCAGCTCCTTTTTGGAAAACTATGCAATCATCTATGTTCCAATAAAAACACACAAGGGTGAGTCAAAGCCCTCAGCACCCTGGTACTCTACAGATCTCACTGACAATAAACACTCCATCTTCAGACAGAAAAGGAAATGGAAGAAAAACAGAAATGATGATGACCCTATGACAGTGAAGTCCCTCGGTGAAACACGTAGACAGCTCATAATAATCAGCCAATTTAAAGCAGTACTCCACAGACAAGTGCATTGCCATCAACCACTTGTTCGGTGAAAAAATAAAGATGAGACAGCACATAGACATCATCTAGCCTCCTTTTCCCCTTACATCCACCCCTAACCGTACAATTCCACAATGGTCATCCTTCATAGCCCTGTCTTTCTCAGACCTGACTGACATATTCTACTCCATCAATGCTGCATCCTATGAAGATAATGCTTTACCCTTGTTCTTCATCAATGGTCCGTTCTCTTGGGTATTCTATCTCGCCCATACTAACCATTGTCAATATCTCCCTTACTCAATGCATCTACCACAAGCTTGCAAGATAGGTCAGATCCTCCCACTCCCAAAAAAAACTACTGTAGACCCTGATGACCGCATCAACTATCGGTCCATCACTCACCTACCCTTCATCAGCAAGATAATTTATCAAGCAATCTGTGCTCAATTCCAAGATCACATTAATGCTAAGCATCTCCTACATGACAACCACTCTGCCATCGGATTACAAAATCGTTTGCCTTATGCTTTGTAAATGATAACAGATAAAGATATTGCTGGACCTTTCAGCTGCCTTTGACACAGTCGACCATCCAACTCTTATCCACACCTTGGAGACTCCAATGGCATTCACTGGCAATGTCCTTTACTGGGTCTTCTCCAACCTGTTCAATCAACAACAGTCTGTCCTCATGGGCACCTCCAGGTCCCAAAAGATCCCTGTCACCTGCGGACTCCCTCAGGGCTCCATACTGTTTCCTGTCATCTTCACATGGAGCCCCTTGGGGCTCCATTCAAGCAATACCATGGTTCACTAGGAGAGAACCTCTGTTACATTTTGACTGCTGAAATTTGGATTGTGTTTTTACTTAATTGCAGTTTTTAGACATGAGGGATGATGAATCGTTAGAGGGGGAACAGGAACCATTGTGTTTGAATATTTTTAGGTTTTGGTTTTGCACTTGCACTTAGATGAATCCACGCTTACACCCACTTCTGGATGCAGTCCTTTGTGACACAGCGGTTAGTGCGTTTAGCGTTTCCGCACCTCTGGAACCTATGACATAGAAATAGGAGGGTTATTTAAAGGAAGGGGCAGCTGGTCCACACAGACAATACAGTGTTTGACTGGGTGAAAAAATCTGGTACATTCAGAAGGCTGCAATTAGGATTGTGTTTTTACTTTTTAATAACGTTGTTTAGATGTAGAGGATAATTAATTGTTAGAGGAGCAACAGGAACCATGGTGTTTAAATATTTAAAATTATTGTCTTTGCACTTGCTCTTTGACGAACCCCCACATACACCAACTTCTGTGTGTCGCCATTTCTGACACAGCATTTAACACAATAAGAATTCCAGTTCCCAATGGTACCTATGGCACAGAAACTGGAGGGCTATTTAAAGGAATTGAAAGTGTGTATGCGAAGACAATACACTGCTCGACTGGGAGAGAAACTCTGTACATTTTTTGTTTGTGACAATTGGGATTGCATTTTTACTTTTTAATAGCGGGTTTTAGATGTGGGGGAAAATTAATTGTTAGAGGGGCAACGGGAACCATTGTGTTTGAATATTTTTAGTTATTGGCTTTGCATTTGCACTTTGATGAACCCAAGTGTACACCTACTACTGATGAAGCAAAGCTTCGCATATTTTGCGGCTTGCCGAAATCAAGAACCTCGTTTATGTGTAATAAGGTAACAAAAGTGTATGTTTTACTAACATTTATTTTGTTTGGGCAAAGTTCCCGAAGCTTGCCTATGTGTATTTCTAATGAATTAATCCGTGTCCCTAAAAATGGCCGCCGCTTGTATTTTAGTTACTGCGCATGCGTCAGCCACACTCACGTGTCCTGACGCGTCTGCAGAAGTGGAGGGAAAGTTATGCGCATGCGTAATTCATAGCTGTGCTTATCATGTGGTACTGCTCGTGCCACTGCTCTTGTGTCCGTATCAATGTAGCTAACATTTAGATGCAATAAGTTTATTTCTTGATGATGAGTTAAAAGTACAAACCCTGTGATGTGTTTTCATAATGACATTATTATGTATTAATTTGTTTTCGCTTACTTTTCATGTAACGCGGGAAATGGGGGTCTGAGTGAGAGGAGAGCCATATTGGAGGTCCCTTCTGCGCCTGTGCGACATTCGGCAGCACGAGGGACCTTGGCTGATGGAACATAGCCAGTTGGCAGTGATGGGCGAGATGCTCCTGAGAAAGTCACCTCTGCCCTGCGAGAACAGCGAATGTGGCTCCTCATATGATACATTGTTAAATTGTCATTGTGTTTCTGCACAGTTTCTCCTGGGAACCCCAAACCTGCTAGGCGGTACCCAAATATGTTAATGAAGGCTTCAAATCGTGTATTGTGATTGGTGTGTTACCCAAACCCTACCTTAGGACCAATCGAAATTGAGGGATTCTGACACTTTGCAACATTGGGGGGTGGTACACTGTCCCCAAACTGTATATCTACCCTGGGTTCACCTAGTGAACCGTCCGACTTGTCTGGTTTAGCTGACCTGTCACTGACCCAACGCACTCAATAGGTGACTGAAGATACAGAGCGCTGCGGAGCACTCTGTCCGAATTTGACTATAGACTAAGGTTCTACTGAACCTTAAAGTGCTGGCAAAGCACTTAGCTGGGAGTTCGCTGACCCAATCGGGGTCTTGATCGATAGCTGCAGAGCGGGTGGAGCGCAGGCGTTGCTTCCGAACTGTGGGTTCCGGTCCTGTCCTGAAGAGGGTCCTGTCCTGAGGGTTTGCTGTCCTGTCCTGAGGGTCCTGTCCTGATTCCTATTCCAAGGGTATCCTGTCCTGTCCTGGGTGTCCATTCTGCACCTGCTGTCCTTTGAGGGGTATCCTTCCTTGAGGGTTTCCTGTCCTTAACTGACCCGTGGCCAGGGTTTGGTTTCCACACCTTTCTAGGTAAATATTGCTCTGAACCTCTTGAAATTCTTGCACCTTCTGAATTTCTAACTTTTGCTTTAATAAAGTTCAACATTGCATATGTTATATTTTCCATGCCTTTCCGCAACTATTGAAAGTCATTTATATTTTTCCATAAAGTTTATTCCTATGTCTTCTCATTTGTTAGAAATTATATTTTGCATAGCAGTGTGTCATTTCCTGATATGGTCTAGAACTTCGTTGCCTAGATTGTTCAAAGGCCCCTTCGCCTTAAGTGAAGCGTGTTATTCATTATAAGCTCTCCTATAGTCACCCACACTTAGTCTATCCCTGTTTAGATAATACTGACTTGCATAGTAATTTCTCGCTACATTTATTAGTACCTTGATGATTACTCTGTCATTATTTCTTCATGCTTATGTGATTTACGTTATCTTGGTTATTGATTGCCTTATTTTACTGTACCTCATGCAAGAAAATATTGAACTTTAGATAAACATTTTAAAACTTCCAGTTGTCCGTGGTCATTTAAACAGTATTTGAATGTTATTGGTTGGGTTTGTATTTTGCTGCCTTTCTTTTACAGCTAGCTCCCTGATTCATTGTGGTCATTAGGCACCCACATCGGTGGATGGTAAGTCGGGTGCACCGAAATTTGGTAGCAGGGAACACACACACATCAACCTGGTAGAGCTCGTGAAGTCACCCGATCGATGTATATGGTGATTTGGAAAGTATATGGGCCCTGAAGCCGGAAACGGCGAAAACTATTGGCCGGGTGGCCTCGCGCGCTCTATCAGTTTTCTGGTAGCTAGAGGATGGTTAGGGACTAGTTGAGAGTAAGGCAGGGATTAGTTGGACTAGTTAAGTCGGAAGCTGCTATTATATTAATGCTGCTATAAGAGCGGCTGTTCTGAGGGAACTGATCACTCTCTTGTGAATACGCTGCTGAAATTCATGAATTTTTGTATTGCCATTATTCTTGTTCTTATATTGTTATATGTACTAATCCATGCATTTGTAAATCGAATTGTTAAGTGTTGTCCGAACTCCCCGGGGAATTGAAAAGGGCAAGTGGTGAATAGAATCCATTGTCCTGAGGTCACAGGTTCGAGGAAAGTTAGGTGCAGGTTAGGATAACCGGGAAGCACTAACTAGGGTTTCCTGAATACTTGTGTGAATAAATGACAGTAACGGGGTTCATTGGCAAAATTCCCATAGTGGCGTAACCTAGTAAGGGTCACATCGGAAGAGTAGCAGGTTCCTCGGAGCTAGCGTGAAAGCAGAGGGGTCCGCTGAGAAACCTTAAACTCGGAATATATCCCGGAAAGAAGTGGATGAGTTTAGGGGAATAACAGGTTCACCGATGCTAGAGTGAAGGGTAGGCGGAAGAGATCTGCCCGCAGCGAGTGAAAAGTAAATGGAAGAAGTTTACTTGCAGTAAAAGAATTCTTTCTCTGTCTAGACACTTGAGCACTGTGGCGAATGTGTATTTGTTGTAAAATAACCAAGCACTGAGCACTTTAAAAGAAAGAAAGTTTCCGTTACCTTGTGAAGGGAGGGAGTCAGTCGCGAAGCGCCTCTGACGTCACTCTGTGCCGCGCTGGGATTGGTAGAAGCAGCGGGCGGGTAGCGGAGCTGAAATTGTAAAGGAGGGGTGAGCGCCGGAGCGTGGGAACTGTCTCACGAAGGGGCCGCGCACCCATTGGCGGAGCTTATTTTGTGTCGCGCACCCATTGGTTGCACGAATTTCTGAAGCGCGTTCTGATTGGAGGTAGTTTGTAAACAAAGTTAGCGCAGAAGTCGTATGTGGCACTCGCGGACTACAGAGACTCGACCTGATCCAAGGCATCTAGGGTTTGAAAGGGATCAGTGGAAGGCTAATAGATACGATATTATGTACGGAACCAAGAGAAAAATGTCCCTTGTAAGTAAGGTGAAAAATTATTTTAAAACGGACAAACCAATTAAATCTAGAGAGGGTGTTCTTGTCCCAGCACCCAATACTCCCGCCTCATTCATGATGTTTGACCGAGGGTACAATACCTGTGTGTGGCTGGAGAATTGGGTGAAGTACACAAAAGATGACGGAGTATTGGCTTTTCCGTTAGATGGTACTTTCAATGGTAGGATCTTATTTAATTTAAGAACCCGAATGAATGAACTGCATCCCAGACCAAGACTAACGCAGTATGAGGCATTAGAGGAATGGGAGATTGAGGCTTTTGAAAGAGAAAGACCCCGAATGGACAAGGGTCTGACCAAGTGGTACCCCAGGCAGAAACAGGAGTCCAGGGATAAAAGGATGAAACAGTGGAGACAGAGCATGATTGTTGAGGGTCTGTTTCCCATGATGCCGGCATGTCATAACATTGGAGCGGGTGAGAAAAATACTGAAAAAGGGAAGCATTGGGGGGCCCTGGGGGATTCAGATGATGAACTAATAGATGACATCTGTACCAGAAGTCCGCCACCTTACAATGAGGGAACCCGACCTTCCAGTGTAGGAGATGTTCCCCGACGTCACTTCCTAAAAGAAGAAGACAGGTCCCTGGGACTGGGAGGGGATGGTCAAGTATTGCCCTATCCTGAAAAACCCGAACTGACGGAAACAAGGGATATATATCCCAAAGTGCCCGCAAGTCAGGAAGAAAAATATTCACGTACGAAAATCTTTTTTCCCAGACCCTTGTATGAAAGCGAAGAGAAACCCTCGAATTCAGGACTGCCTTTTGTTCAACCTCCATATGGGGAAGAGCGCAGGTCCTTTAATACTGGAACTTTATTCCCGAAACCAAATTATGGGGGAGGACCAAGTGAAACGCATCCTACAGCCCCGAGTTTTACTCCTCCATTGACCCCCCAGATATTACATGACACAACTCTAAGAAGGGTACTAGTGGAAAAGGAGCAAGAGGCTCTAGCTAGACAAAGAACAGAAATAATTCAGAAAATTTCTCAGTTAAATACCAGTCCTGAGGCATTGACTATTCCAGTAACTATTGGACCGGTGGTCCCGTTATACGGAAATGGTCAGGGAAATCCGATTACTCCAGTTATGACCCCAGTCATGGCAACCCCGAGACAGGAACCGATCATTATAGATGATCAGTCCAGTGAGTGCGAGTCTGAAGTTGCGTTTTTGGAATTGCCAAACAAACAGACTGGAAAGGGAACACAGCAGAGGTATAACCCTTTTAATACAAAAGAAATTAAATTAGAGACAGCAACAGGTACTAGGAATGTCTCTCTGGTAACTCCGGATGAAATTGAGAGTTGGAGTCGTGAATTAGAGAAGCAGACTCCGCAAACAAAGCCTTTAGATCTCTACAAGCTGAGGGTCGAAATAGAAGAATTAATGGCAGGAAATGTGGGGTTGGATCGATTGAATACCTACTCTGAAGAAGAATTGTCGTTCATATGTAAAAGCTTTACAAGGAACACCAGAGTGCTCCACGAAAAACTGACCGAAACAGCAGTTAGTATGGGGGTAGATATCTCAAAATCCAAGCCCTTACAGAAACCGTACAGAGCAGACTTCTCAGACAAAGATATAGAACACCTGAATGTGGCAGGGAAGAAGTTGCAGATTAAAGAATTAATGGGGGTACTGCAGAAATGGGGAGATGTGGAAAGATGGAGAAGCAGGTGGGCGAAAAAGAGGGAAGAGGTTCGCTCCCGACAAGTGACTCCCGAGTTTGCTTTAAGAGAGGTAGAAAAACCTGAGCAGCTATGCCCCATGCGCGAAGTTCCAGGAGGGAAATATGTGCATGTTCCCTGGTCTAGGCAGGATATTGTGTCCTTCACGAACGATTTTCCAAAATTACGAGAGAAACCAGTTGACTGGTACAGGCAGGTGGAAAGGTTCGTGAAGGTACAGAAATGTCTGTGGAAAGACCTGGATGGGTTTTTCGACATTGTGGTTCCAGTAGATTTATGGACCCAGTGTAAAATAGCCATAGATTGGCCCAGTGAAGAGTATCCCAGAAACAAGGAAACAGGGGAGCCATCAAAGGATGTCATGCGAAAATATGAGCAGGTAATTCAGCACTTGAAAGAAAAGGTGCCCGCAAAGGAAACTGATTGGACAAAAATAGATAGAACAACACAGGAAAGGGACGAGACAGTGCACTCCTTCTATGAGAGGTTATTGCAGGTATTTAAAACATACAGTGGTATTGACAACATCGACCTGAAGGATATGACGCACTTTATTTACAGGTTTGTAAATGGTTTAAGACCTGAAATTTGTCAGTGGATAAAAGATAATAAAATCTGTTGGCATACTAAGAAAATGGATGAGGTCCTGCGGTACGCTAAGTACTGCGAGGACGAGATGGCAGAAAAGAAAAAGGCCCTTAAGGAGAAGGTCATGTGGGCTCAGGTGAAGCTCGCAGAACAACAGGAAAAACAATTGAGTAACATGGTTAAAAATGCTGAGAACAAAGGTCCTGGGGGAGGGGGTGGAGGAAAGCCCCGGCCCAAATTTAGCAGGGAAGAGGCTATGAAAAAATTTCCCTGCCATCAGTGCGGCGAAATTGGACACTGGCGAAACGAGTGTCCCCAATTAGTCGATGTTAATGAGAAAACTCCTGATTTAACTCCACAGACGCAGAAAGAAAGACCAAGAAAGACTCAACCCCAGGTAAAAACAGTTCAGGTGCCTCGAGCACCCAAGCAGGTATACAGGGGAAGACAGGCAGAAAATGAAGAGATAGAGGTTTGGGAAAGCGGGGAGAACAGAAATACAGCAACTTCGCAGTATCTGCTGAATGATACCTTCCTTTGTAACGATCAGGACTGACGGGGCCTGAGAGGGGAGGACGAGGAGTGCGTACTTGGCGCTTCCTTGCCGGTAGACCAGTCTGGACCATATATTGAAGGAAAGGTTGACGGAAATGATGTCACCTTTCTGTTGGACACTGGCGCTACCCGTTCTACTGTAAGAACAGTGGACGTTCCAAACCTACCCCTCTCGGGAGAAAATATCCAAGTAGTAGGTGTATCTAATCAATTGATTAGTACTCCTGTTACCGAACCAATGGAGATTTCAATTGGAAATTTTAAACAGATGCATAGATTTGTCGTCTGTGACACCAGTCCAGTAAATCTACTGGGACGTGATTTGCTGTGCAAAATGAACTGTACCATCTTTTGCACACCAAAAGGTGTTGAAATACAGACCCCAGATGAAGACGGCATTTATAAATTATTGTTGCTTAGACCTGACTCAGAAATTAAAAGATTGACCCTGCAGGACTTGCCCCAAGAACTACAGGAAGCCGTAAAGCCAGAGGTGTGGGATTTCACTGGAAAGGATGTGGGGTTGATGAAAGATGTGGACCCCATACAAATAGCCATCAAGGACAATGCAGTATATCCTAACACTAGGCCCTACCGAATGAATGCTGAAGTGAAAGCAGGTGTCACTCTGGAAATACAAAAATTATTGGAAGGAAACATCATACAGGAAGTGATGAGCAGCCCATGCAACTCACCGATTATGGGCATCAAAAAGCCTAGTGGCAAGTATAGGGTAGTGCAGGACCTGAGAAAGGTTAACAAAATTGTAGTTCCTTGCTGCCCTATTGTCCCAAACCCTGCAGTGATATTGTACCAGATTCCTTGGGATGCTGAATGGTTCACTGTGATTGATTTATGTCATGCATTCTTTTCGATACCCCTGCACCCCGACAGCAAATTTCTTTTCTCATTTGCTTTTGAGGGTCACGTATATTGTTGGAACAGGGTCCCTCAGGGGTATACAGAGAGCCCCTCTATCTTTAATCAGATCTTGAAAAAATGTCTAGAGACTTTGATCTTACCTGGGAACTCTGTGTTAGTGCAGTACATAGACGACCTTCTACTGGCGTCTAAAAGTCACCGGGACTGTGTGGTTGACACCATTGCCCTCCTAAATCATCTGTGTGAGAAAGGGCATAAAGTAGCCCCTGACAAACTACAGTTCTGTGCGAAATCTGCAAAATATCTGGGACACCAAATAGAAAAGGGTGTCAGAAAAGTCACATCAGAAAGAGTGAGAATAATTCAAAAAATGCAGTTGCCCCGTACTCAAAAGGATGTCAGAATGTTCCTGGGTGTATTAGGGTACTGCAGGCAGTGGATTCTGGGATTTGCAGCCTTAGCCAGGCCCTTGATAAAAATGACCACGAGAGGAATGCCAGATGTTGTACAGTGGGACGATGAAAGTCTAATGGCTTTCACAAGATTGAAGAACTGTCTGTGTACCGCCCCTGCGTTGGGAATGCCAGATTATTCCAAAGAGTTTGCCCTTTTCTGTGACACTCGCGATAATTGCGCATTGTCTGTCCTGACTCAAGAACATGGCACGACCAGAAGGCCTGTGGCTTATTTCTCTGCCACACTGGACCCAGTAGCTGCTGGGTTACCAGGCTGTCTGAAAGCAGTAGCTGCTACCTGTGCAAGTTTGGAACAGAGTGAGTCCATTGTCATGGGACATCCTGTGACCGTGTATGTTTCACATGGAGTGGTAATTCTATTGACCAGAACTAAAACACAGTATCTCACCCCTAGTCGGCTGACTAAATACGAGAGGATTCTTGTGGGTGCAGCAAATGTAAGCATTGTTAGGTGCGGTATTCTGAACCCTGCCACCTTACTCCCCGACCCCTTGGAAATGGAAGGTGGGGATGATGATGAACATGATTGTATTGACCTAACAGAGTTCAGTACCAAGCCACGCCCAGACATAAAAGAAGTACCATTGCCTGAGCATGATAAAGAACTATTTGTGGATGGTTCCTGTCTAAGACATGAATTAGGAGGCTTGAGTGCTGCTTATGCAGTAGTGTCTTTCACAAAAATTGAACAAGCAGGTTACCTATATAACATCAAGTCTGCACAAGTAGCCGAATTGATAGCCATGATAAAGGCTTGCAAAATTGGGAAGGACTTACGCATAAAGAGTGTATACTGACAGTCAGTACTGTTATGGCGTTGTGCATGACTTTGGCCAATTATGGCTACAGAGGGAATTCATGACTTCCTCAGGTACTCCCATTCGGAATGCAAAGGTTGTTCATGACCTTTTAGAGGCCATCCAGTTGCCCAAAGAACTGGCAGTGGTAAAATGTACTGCTCATCAAAGGAGCATGGACAGAGTATCACTGGGAAACGATTATGCTGATCGAGTGGCTCAATGGTGTGCCAAAGATCGGTATATTGTAAATCCAAAACGAGGGGGGCCAGGAACCAGCTGCCAGCTTCAGGTGTTTGAGGAAGTGCCTACATGGGATGAGGTGAGAGAGTGGCAGGAGTCGGCTCCTTGGCAAGAAAGAGAGAAATGGAAGGAGGATGGGTGTAGACCGAGACGTGTGGATGGTGTGATTTTGGGCCCAACTGGTATGCCTGTGTTACCCCGACACTTGCTTGGCACAATGGCAAGATTAATACATGAAGGATCACACATTGGTAGGGATGCCATGATTCTGGTATTTCAACAGACTTGGTACAGTAAAAAGTTCAGGAAGGTAGCAGAGTCCCTCTGCCAGAGGTGCCTGTCATGTCAACAGATGAACCCAGGCAAGAGGACAATGGTTGAACTGAGCAAGATTGGGAGATCAGGGGGTCCCTTTATAAGGATACAGGTTGATTTCATCACCATGCCCCGTTGTGAAGGGAAACGATATGTCCTTGTCATTGTTTGCGTATTTTCAAAATGGGTAGAAGCTTACCCTACTCCTCAAAGTGACGCACTGACAGTAGCGAAGTGTTTACTAAAAGAACTGATACCTAGGTTCGGAATACCATGCATTATTGAATCAGATAAGGGTGGACATTTCCAGAATGACATACTGGCTGAACTCTGTAAGGCCTTCGGAATAAGGCAGAAACTCCATTGTGCATACCACCCAGAGGCTTCTGGAATAGTGGAACAAGTAAATGGAACTATCAAAAACAGACTAGCAAAGCTGACAGATGCTACTGGCATGACCTGGGTGAAGGCCCTGCCCCTGGTCCTGATGGGACTGAGAAGTGTTCCAGACCGCAAGACAGGCCTAAGTCCCCATGAAATCATTATGGGAAGAGTGATGAGACAAGCATGGGTGCCAGGAAGCAAACTGTTGAGTATTACTGATGATTTGGTGCTTGAATACTGCAGAAGATTGGGTGACCAAGTGCGTTCTATCTCTCGCCAGATTGGAGACGACGGCATCCTCAATCCAACGACTCCTCTCCACAGCTTGGTTCCAGGAGATTGGGTCAAAATAAAGAAGCACACTCGATCAAGCTGTCTGGCACCAAGGTGGGGAAAGAAACGCCAAGTAATCCTGGTGACAACCACTGCAGTGAAGGTCGCAGGTGTTCCTCAGTGGATCCACGCTGGACACACCCAGAAGGTATTGCCAGACAAAGGATTTGAAGAAGAAGGGCAACCAGCAGAGGACCCTGAAGGAGCCAGACCAGAAGCAACTGACAACGAGCAGCCCAGCACCAGTCAGGTTGCAGGAACAGCAGACGTTGGCCCAGGAGTAGTTGACTACGAACTGCCAAGAATCCAGCCTGCTGAAGAGGTCCAGGAAACTGAGCCAGGAGTAGCTGAAGACGAGCTGCCAAGCATATGGCCAGAAGAATGGATACCGATGATTGATCTGACTGAAGATCCTATCAGAACAAGAGAACGACTTAGTGAAGGTAGAGAGTGGACTAGTCAGGAAAAGCAAGGCACAGGCGAAGAACCTCAGCCGCTTGAGATTCAAATCAAAACTGAGGAAGGAGAAGGTCAGACAGGGACAGAGCAGGTATTCGATACACCACCGCGAACACCTGATGCAGATAAGGGAGAGACTAGAAACAGAGTGATAGTTCGAGCAGAAGAAGATCAAGAGATCGAAGTGCTTGAACAGGATCAGAAAGGGTTAGAAGAACGGGTTCAGGAAACAGAAACAGAAATAAAGACAATCGAAAGCCAAAAACAAAATATTCCTGAACAAGGCCAGATTAGCAACCAGGCAGAAGAATTTGATGCTAGCCCTGGAACTAGCCAGATAAGGGAAGTAGGAGAAGAACGTGGAGAAGAATTACCACAAGATAGAGAGAACAAGAGAATAAGAAAAGAAAGTGAAGTCCAAGTACCGACTAAGAGACTAAAGAAAAGAAACAACCTTGAGCCTAGGTTTGTAAAAAGATTGAGACTAAGGATAAAGACAGTGGAAGAAAAACGTGCAGAAGCAAGAAGAAGTGCTCGAATAGCAGAGCAAGAAGAAGACTCTTCCAAAAGAAGGAGTGAGCGAATAAAAAGACAAAACAAAAAGTACAAGTCTCCTGAATGGACACTGGTTTTGGAAGAACTTGAAGATCTTGATATAACTGACGTGAGCGACGGAGAGCCTGTCCCAGAGTACTCAGCTGAAGAGGAAGACGAACCACCGTGAATTTGCACAAAGTAAGCTAGTTGTGTAAAAAGCTAAAAGAGGGGTGAGAACACTCCTTCTGAGCTAAAATGTCTGATTCAACAGTGAATGGTAGACCTAGTTGCAGCCGTTTTAAGACGTGTTGCAAGGTGTGTATATGTAGTGTAGTAGTACTGATAGTTATTTGGATAGGATTAACAATTTTCATTCCCTTTGCTGTAAGTAAAGATACTAACATTGTCCCTACTGAAGTTGTAAATACTGACAATGAGGAGCTAACAACACAGAGTGTAGAAAGACATGAGAGAGCATTGAGACAAACTAAACGAGACTTAGAAGCATCAGATGAGGGAGGACTACATTATCATGGAATGAAGAACAGGACACATTTAAATGTTTTCGCAAACTTGTTAATACACTATGTAGAGACTATGGAAATTGAAGATTGCTATGTCTGCATGAAGCTACCTACTTCGGTGGCTGAAGGCGTGACATACCATCATCTGCCATTGACATATGGAATTTCCTGTAGCATTTTAGCTAGTTTATTTTACAAAAGGGGACCGTTACAGTATTATTACTCTAACAATGACGTGATCTTTTCTGAACTTCCTATACGTGGGAACTTGAATCCTGTACATACCAAAACTGACACCATAAGATATATGGGAGACTACTTTCTGACTATAGGTAACATTGACATAGCAGACGCACACAGAGATAACTTGACTTGTTCTTTGCGTGAGCAGGAAAAGATGTTCCTGAACATGGCAGAGAAAAGGAGAATTAAAATTCAGAAGAAGGCTAATGACGAAAGTCAGAAAAAGCCAAAGTGGGCAGAGAACATGGAAGGCACCTCATCTGGTGGAGCGGGTCCTGCTCTGTTGCTGGATTTTGAAAAGAAAGGCAAGCTATGTCTTCACCGCGAGAAGACTAGCTATTATAATAATGTTTTCATTGGTTCCAGTGAATGCGAACATAATTACAAGGTAATTGGAGGTTGGGGTTTCAAAAATGGGTCAGAGCCTGTGTTTCCTGGAATTTATTATAATTGTGGGGACAAGGCTTATTTCAAATTGCCGGATCACTGGTATGGGAGCTGCTACTTTGGCATTGTTTTCCCGAAAATATACCATGTGAATGGAAAAGCTGGAAGCAATGAAGATACTAATGGCTTAGTGCGTAGTAAAAGAGAGAGTATAGGTGAAATTATGGGTAGTATTTTCAGTGCACTGATACCTGGAGTGGGAGTGGTTCTGAACACTCACAGAATTTGCAAATTGTCTACTATAGTAGATGTGCTGTCTACTGAAACAGCTCATGGATTTCTGCTGGTCAATACCGAAATGGTTGCGATCAGATCAATGGTTTTACAAAATCGACTTGCTCTTGACACCTTATTAGCGAAAGAGGGCGGAGTCTGCCGGATGTTGAAGGCGCAACATTTTTGCACTTATATTCCGGATAAAAGTGTACAGATCAAAAGATATGTGAAAAACATTACTAATTTGGCAAAGGAACTCAAACCACTCGAGGTTGATAGTGCCTGGAAGAGACTGGTAGATGGTCTCTCAAATGTAGGTCATTGGCTTGCTAGCATAGGTAAAAGCTTATTATTCAAAATTCTGATGCCAATTGGTATTATAGGTCTTATTATACTTTCCATTTTCTTATGCTGTAAATACCGCAAGCGCACCAAAAAGCACGAGGTAAATGCAAGAGGAGTGAAACGAAGTGTGGATGAGATTGAATTAGAGGAAGTGAATGATCAGATATACAAAAAGGTGAAGACTTCTCACCCGGCTAAAACTGAAAGAGAAAAGTTAGAACGGTTGCTGGAAGAAATAGAACTTTATAAAGTGTGAAAGAAAGTTGGCATCTGGTTCCATTATAATTTGTGATGATAGTAGATATCATCAAAGAGGGGATTGATGAAGCAAAGCTTCGCATATTTTGCGGCTTGCCGAAATCAAGAACCTCGTTTATGTGTAATAAGGTAACAAAAGTGTATGTTTTACTAACATTTATTTTGTTTAGGCAAAGTTCCCGAAGCTTGCCTATGTGTATTTCTAATGAATTAATCCGTGTCCCTAAAAATGGCCGCCGCTTGTATTTTAGTTACTGCGCATGCGTCAGCCACACTCACGTGTCCTGACGCGTCTGCAGAAGTGGAGGGAAAGTTATGCGCATGCGTAATTCATAGCTGTGCTTATCATGTGGTACTGCTCGTGCCACTGCTCTTGTGTCCGTATCAATGTAGCTAACATTTAGATGCAATAAGTTTATTTCTTGATGATGAGTTAAAAGTACAAACCCTGTGATGTGTTTTCATAATGACATTATTATGTATTAATTTGTTTTCGCTTACTTTTCATGTACCGCGGGAAATGGGGGTCTGAGTGAGAGGAGATTGCAAAAACAACAAGTGATGGACTGAATGTGGATCAATGTCACACACTCCCCCAGTCAAAAGATCTGGGCCCAAATCCATCGTTTTTTTGCACTCCACACCACCCTGGGTTAGACAATGGCGATATGCAAATCAGCTCTGACCCTGTTGCCCCATGGGAACAGTCCAGTCCGAACTACAAAAGCCATGTCCTTCCCAGAACGGAATCAAGCATCCGAGGACCGGACCGGTTTCGAGGTAACACCTCTCTTCAGCCCGGCTAGCTTGATTCCAGTGGTGTGGAGTGCCTGGGACCCACGTCTGGGCATCCCCAGCGCACTTAGGGCGGCAATTGCAAAAACAACAAGTGATGGACTGAATGTGGATCAATGTCACACACTCCCCCAGTCAAAAGATCTGGGCCCAAATCCATCGTTTTTTTGCACTCCACACCACCCTGGGTTAGACAATGGCGATATGCAAATCAGCTCTGACCCTGTTGCCCCATGGGAACAGTCCAGTCCGAACTACAAAAGCCATGTCCTTCCCAGAACGGAATCAAGCATCCGAGGACCGGACCGGTTTCGAGGTAACACCTCTCTTCAGCCCGGCTAGCTTGATTCCAGTGGTGTGGAGTGCCTGGGACCCACGTCTGGGCATCCCCAGCGCACTTAGGGCGGCAATTGCAAAAACAACAAGTGATGGACTGAATGTGGATCAATGTCACACACTCCCCCAGTCAAAAGATCTGGGCCCAAATCCATCGTTTTTTTGCACTCCACACCACCCTGGGTTAGACAATGGCGATATGCAAATCAGCTCTGACCCTGTTGCCCCATGGGAACAGTCCAGTCCGAACTACAAAAGCCATGTCCTTCCCAGAACGGAATCAAGCATCCGAGGACCGGACCGGTTTCGAGGTAACACCTCTCTTCAGCCCGGCTAGCTTGATTCCAGTGGTGTGGAGTGCCTGGGACCCACGTCTGGGCATCCCCAGCGCACTTAGGGCGGCAATTGCAAAAACAACAAGTGATGGACTGAATGTGGATCAATGTCACACACTCCCCCAGTCAAAAGATCTGGGCCCAAATCCATCGTTTTTTTGCACTCCACACCACCCTGGGTTAGACAATGGCGATATGCAAATCAGCTCTGACCCTGTTGCCCCATGGGAACAGTCCAGTCCGAACTACAAAAGCCATGTCCTTCCCAGAACGGAATCAAGCATCCGAGGACCGGACCGGTTTCGAGGTAACACCTCTCTTCAGCCCGGCTAGCTTGATTCCAGTGGTGTGGAGTGCCTGGGACCCACGTCTGGGCATCCCCAGCGCACTTAGGGCGGCAATTGCAAAAACAACAAGTGATGGACTGAATGTGGATCAATGTCACACACTCCCCCAGTCAAAAGATCTGGGCCCAAATCCATCGTTTTTTTGCACTCCACACCACCCTGGGTTAGACAATGGCGATATGCAAATCAGCTCTGACCCTGTTGCCCCATGGGAACAGTCCAGTCCGAACTACAAAAGCCATGTCCTTCCCAGAACGGAATCAAGCATCCGAGGACCGGACCGGTTTCGAGGTAACACCTCTCTTCAGCCCGGCTAGCTTGATTCCAGTGGTGTGGAGTGCCTGGGACCCACGTCTGGGCATCCCCAGCGCACTTAGGGCGGCAATTGCAAAAACAACAAGTGATGGACTGAATGTGGATCAATGTCACACACTCCCCCAGTCAAAAGATCTGGGCCCAAATCCATCGTTTTTTTGCACTCCACACCACCCTGGGTTAGACAATGGCGATATGCAAATCAGCTCTGACCCTGTTGCCCCATGGGAACAGTCCAGTCCGAACTACAAAAGCCATGTCCTTCCCAGAACGGAATCAAGCATCCGAGGACCGGACCGGTTTCGAGGTAACACCTCTCTTCAGCCCGGCTAGCTTGATTCCAGTGGTGTGGAGTGCCTGGGACCCACGTCTGGGCATCCCCAGCGCACTTAGGGCGGCAATTGCAAAAACAACAAGTGATGGACTGAATGTGGATCAATGTCACACACTCCCCCAGTCAAAAGATCTGGGCCCAAATCCATCGTTTTTTTGCACTCCACACCACCCTGGGTTAGACAATGGCGATATGCAAATCAGCTCTGACCCTGTTGCCCCATGGGAACAGTCCAGTCCGAACTACAAAAGCCATGTCCTTCCCAGAACGGAATCAAGCATCCGAGGACCGGACCGGTTTCGAGGTAACACCTCTCTTCAGCCCGGCTAGCTTGATTCCAGTGGTGTGGAGTGCCTGGGACCCACGTCTGGGCATCCCCAGCGCACTTAGGGCGGCAATTGCAAAAACAACAAATGATGGACTGAATGTGGATCAATGTCACACACTCCCCCAGTCAAAAGATCTGGGCCCAAATCCATCGTTTTTTTGCACTCCACACCACCCTGGGTTAGACAATGGCGATATGCAAATCAGCTCTGACCCTGTTGCCCCATGGGAACAGTCCAGTCCGAACTACAAAAGCCATGTCCTTCCCAGAACGGAATCAAGCATCCGAGGACCGGACCGGTTTCGAGGTAACACCTCTCTTCAGCCCGGCTAGCTTGATTCCAGTGGTGTGGAGTGCCTGGGACCCACGTCTGGGCATCCCCAGCGCACTTAGGGCGGCAATTGCAAAAACAACAAGTGATGGACTGAATGTGGATCAATGTCACACACTCCCCCAGTCAAAAGATCTGGGCCCAAATCCATCGTTTTTTTGCACTCCACACCACCCTGGGTTAGACAATGGCGATATGCAAATCAGCTCTGACCCTGTTGCCCCATGGGAACAGTCCAGTCCGAACTACAAAAGCCATGTCCTTCCCAGAACGGAATCAAGCATCCGAGGACCGGACCGGTTTCGAGGTAACACCTCTCTTCAGCCCGGCTAGCTTGATTCCAGTGGTGTGGAGTGCCTGGGACCCACGTCTGGGCATCCCCAGCGCACTTAGGGCGGCAATTGCAAAAACAACAAGTGATGGACTGAATGTGGATCAATGTCACACACTCCCCCAGTCAAAAGATCTGGGCCCAAATCCATCGTTTTTTTGCACTCCACACCACCCTGGGTTAGACAATGGCGATATGCAAATCAGCTCTGACCCTGTTGCCCCATGGGAACAGTCCAGTCCGAACTACAAAAGCCATGTCCTTCCCAGAACGGAATCAAGCATCCGAGGACCGGACCGGTTTCGAGGTAACACCTCTCTTCAGCCCGGCTAGCTTGATTCCAGTGGTGTGGAGTGCCTGGGACCCACGTCTGGGCATCCCCAGCGCACTTAGGGCGGCAATTGCAAAAACAACAAGTGATGGACTGAATGTGGATCAATGTCACACACTCCCCCAGTCAAAAGATCTGGGCCCAAATCCATCGTTTTTTTGCACTCCACACCACCCTGGGTTAGACAATGGCGATATGCAAATCAGCTCTGACCCTGTTGCCCCATGGGAACAGTCCAGTCCGAACTACAAAAGCCATGTCCTTCCCAGAACGGAATCAAGCATCCGAGGACCGGACCGGTTTCGAGGTAACACCTCTCTTCAGCCCGGCTAGCTTGATTCCAGTGGTGTGGAGTGCCTGGGACCCACGTCTGGGCATCCCCAGCGCACTTAGGGCGGCAATTGCAAAAACAACAAGTGATGGACTGAATGTGGATCAATGTCACACACTCCCCCAGTCAAAAGATCTGGGCCCAAATCCATCGTTTTTTTGCACTCCACACCACCCTGGGTTAGACAATGGCGATATGCAAATCAGCTCTGACCCTGTTGCCCCATGGGAACAGTCCAGTCCGAACTACAAAAGCCATGTCCTTCCCAGAACGGAATCAAGCATCCGAGGACCGGACCGGTTTCGAGGTAACACCTCTCTTCAGCCCGGCTAGCTTGATTCCAGTGGTGTGGAGTGCCTGGGACCCACGTCTGGGCATCCCCAGCGCACTTAGGGCGGCAATTGCAAAAACAACAAGTGATGGACTGAATGTGGATCAATGTCACACACTCCCCCAGTCAAAAGATCTGGGCCCAAATCCATCGTTTTTTTGCACTCCACACCACCCTGGGTTAGACAATGGCGATATGCAAATCAGCTCTGACCCTGTTGCCCCATGGGAACAGTCCAGTCCGAACTACAAAAGCCATGTCCTTCCCAGAACGGAATCAAGCATCCGAGGACCGGACCGGTTTCGAGGTAACACCTCTCTTCAGCCCGGCTAGCTTGATTCCAGTGGTGTGGAGTGCCTGGGACCCACGTCTGGGCATCCCCAGCGCACTTAGGGCGGCAATTGCAAAAACAACAAGTGATGGACTGAATGTGGATCAATGTCACACACTCCCCCAGTCAAAAGATCTGGGCCCAAATCCATCGTTTTTTTGCACTCCACACCACCCTGGGTTAGACAATGGCGATATGCAAATCAGCTCTGACCCTGTTGCCCCATGGGAACAGTCCAGTCCGAACTACAAAAGCCATGTCCTTCCCAGAACGGAATCAAGCATCCGAGGACCGGACCGGTTTCGAGGTAACACCTCTCTTCAGCCCGGCTAGCTTGATTCCAGTGGTGTGGAGTGCCTGGGACCCACGTCTGGGCATCCCCAGCGCACTTAGGGCGGCAATTGCAAAAACAACAAGTGATGGACTGAATGTGGATCAATGTCACACACTCCCCCAGTCAAAAGATCTGGGCCCAAATCCATCGTTTTTTTGCACTCCACACCACCCTGGGTTAGACAATGGCGATATGCAAATCAGCTCTGACCCTGTTGCCCCATGGGAACAGTCCAGTCCGAACTACAAAAGCCATGTCCTTCCCAGAACGGAATCAAGCATCCGAGGACCGGACCGGTTTCGAGGTAACACCTCTCTTCAGCCCGGCTAGCTTGATTCCAGTGGTGTGGAGTGCCTGGGACCCACGTCTGGGCATCCCCAGCGCACTTAGGGCGGCAATTGCAAAAACAACAAGTGATGGACTGAATGTGGATCAATGTCACACACTCCCCCAGTCAAAAGATCTGGGCCCAAATCCATCGTTTTTTTGCACTCCACACCACCCTGGGTTAGACAATGGCGATATGCAAATCAGCTCTGACCCTGTTGCCCCATGGGAACAGTCCAGTCCGAACTACAAAAGCCATGTCCTTCCCAGAACGGAATCAAGCATCCGAGGACCGGACCGGTTTCGAGGTAACACCTCTCTTCAGCCCGGCTAGCTTGATTCCAGTGGTGTGGAGTGCCTGGGACCCACGTCTGGGCATCCCCAGCGCACTTAGGGCGGCAATTGCAAAAACAACAAGTGATGGACTGAATGTGGATCAATGTCACACACTCCCCCAGTCAAAAGATCTGGGCCCAAATCCATCGTTTTTTTGCACTCCACACCACCCTGGGTTAGACAATGGCGATATGCAAATCAGCTCTGACCCTGTTGCCCCATGGGAACAGTCCAGTCCGAACTACAAAAGCCATGTCCTTCCCAGAACGGAATCAAGCATCCGAGGACCGGACCGGTTTCGAGGTAACACCTCTCTTCAGCCCGGCTAGCTTGATTCCAGTGGTGTGGAGTGCCTGGGACCCACGTCTGGGCATCCCCAGCGCACTTAGGGCGGCAATTGCAAAAACAACAAGTGATGGACTGAATGTGGATCAATGTCACACACTCCCCCAGTCAAAAGATCTGGGCCCAAATCCATCGTTTTTTTGCACTCCACACCACCCTGGGTTAGACAATGGCGATATGCAAATCAGCTCTGACCCTGTTGCCCCATGGGAACAGTCCAGTCCGAACTACAAAAGCCATGTCCTTCCCAGAACGGAATCAAGCATCCGAGGACCGGACCGGTTTCGAGGTAACACCTCTCTTCAGCCCGGCTAGCTTGATTCCAGTGGTGTGGAGTGCCTGGGACCCACGTCTGGGCATCCCCAGCGCACTTAGGGCGGCAATTGCAAAAACAACAAGTGATGGACTGAATGTGGATCAATGTCACACACTCCCCCAGTCAAAAGATCTGGGCCCAAATCCATCGTTTTTTTGCACTCCACACCACCCTGGGTTAGACAATGGCGATATGCAAATCAGCTCTGACCCTGTTGCCCCATGGGAACAGTCCAGTCCGAACTACAAAAGCCATGTCCTTCCCAGAACGGAATCAAGCATCCGAGGACCGGACCGGTTTCGAGGTAACACCTCTCTTCAGCCCGGCTAGCTTGATTCCAGTGGTGTGGAGTGCCTGGGACCCACGTCTGGGCATCCCCAGCGCACTTAGGGCGGCAATTGCAAAAACAACAAGTGATGGACTGAATGTGGATCAATGTCACACACTCGGGAAATGGGGGTCTGAGTGAGAGGAGAGCCATATTGGAGGTCCCTTCTGCGCCTGTGCGACATTCGGCAGCACGAGGGACCTTGGCTGATGGAACATAGCCAGTTGGCAGTGATGGGCGAGATGCTCCTGAGAAAGTCACCTCTGCCCTGCGAGAACAGCGAATGTGGCTCCTCATATGATACATTGTTAAATTGTCATTGTGTTTCTGCACAGTTTCTCCTGGGAACCCCAAACCTGCTAGGCGGTACCCAAATATGTTAATGAAGGCTTCAAATCGTGTATTGTGATTGGTGTGTTACCCAAACCCTACCTTAGGACCAATCGAAATTGAGGGATTCTGACACTTTGCAACATTGGGGGGTGGTACACTGTCCCCAAACTGTATATCTACCCTGGGTTCACCTAGTGAACCGTCCGACTTGTCTGGTTTAGCTGACCTGTCACTGACCCAACGCACTCAATAGGTGACTGAAGATACAGAGCGCTGCGGAGCACTCTGTCCGAATTTGACTATAGACTAAGGTTCTACTGAACCTTAAAGTGCTGGCAAAGCACTTAGCTGGGAGTTCGCTGACCCAATCGGGGTCTTGATCGATAGCTGCAGAGCGGGTGGAGCGCAGGCGTTGCTTCCGAACTGTGGGTTCCGGTCCTGTCCTGAAGAGGGTCCTGTCCTGAGGGTTTGCTGTCCTGTCCTGAGGGTCCTGTCCTGATTCCTATTCCAAGGGTATCCTGTCCTGTCCTGGGTGTCCATTCTGCACCTGCTGTCCTTTGAGGGGTATCCTTCCTTGAGGGTTTCCTGTCCTTAACTGACCCGTGGCCAGGGTTTGGTTTCCACACCTTTCTAGGTAAATATTGCTCTGAACCTCTTGAAATTCTTGCACCTTCTGAATTTCTAACTTTTGCTTTAATAAAGTTCAACATTGCATATGTTATATTTTCCATGCCTTTCCGCAACTATTGAAAGTCATTTATATTTTTCCATAAAGTTTATTCCTATGTCTTCTCATTTGTTAGAAATTATATTTTGCATAGCAGTGTGTCATTTCCTGATATGGTCTAGAACTTCGTTGCCTAGATTGTTCAAAGGCCCCTTCGCCTTAAGTGAAGCGTGTTATTCATTATAAGCTCTCCTATAGTCACCCACACTTAGTCTATCCCTGTTTAGATAATACTGACTTGCATAGTAATTTCTCGCTACATTTATTAGTACCTTGATGATTACTCTGTCATTATTTCTTCATGCTTATGTGATTTACGTTATCTTGGTTATTGATTGCCTTATTTTACTGTACCTCATGCAAGAAAATATTGAACTTTAGATAAACATTTTAAAACTTCCAGTTGTCCGTGGTCATTTAAACAGTATTTGAATGTTATTGGTTGGGTTTGTATTTTGCTGCCTTTCTTTTACAGCTAGCTCCCTGATTCATTGTGGTCATTAGGCACCCACATCGGTGGATGGTAAGTCGGGTGCACCGAAATTTGGTAGCAGGGAACACACACACATCAACCTGGTAGAGCTCGTGAAGTCACCCGATCGATGTATATGGTGATTTGGAAAGTATATGGGCCCTGAAGCCGGAAACGGCGAAAACTATTGGCCGGGTGGCCTCGCGCGCTCTATCACTACCAGGTGCCGCCAATTTTTACACAGCGTTTAGCACGATTAGAATTCCAGCTCCTCGGGTGCCTATGACACAGAAACAGGAGGACTTTAAAGAAAGGGGTTTCACGTTTGTGCAGCAGATGCGGACAGCGGGCATGCCAAAGGCAAGCCTGTCCGTGCCCCTCCACACCCGGCCAGGACCAGGGCACTTAAATGCCCCAAAAAACTGTCTACCTGAGACAAGAAATCCTTCAGCTTAATAAGGTAAAACAAGATATCCCTTGGAAACATGCCACTACTCTCAACACACATGGGATATTAGCATTACCCTCTAAAACAGAACTGGGAGCAGCCATTATCACTGCACAAACCTTAGCTAGTAATAATCCAAACATAGGCTTCGTTGCCCAGATACTACACATTGTGTACCTCAATATGCGTTCTTTAGTCAAACATGGGTTAGAAGTTAATAAACGTTGAGCAAACCAAAATAGATTTCATGTTAATTAGTAAATCATGCATGATGGGGGAATCTACACCGAAACTACTGGAAGCAATTGCCAATGATCATATATAACAATTTTAGGAATAGAGCAGGTGTAAAGAAGGGAGGAGGCATGGCTCCCACTGTACATAAGCATTTATAAACCCTTCAGCTCCAGTGCAAACAAATTGAAAATGTAATCCCCTACTGTTTAAGATCGAATTAAGAAAGCACGGTGGCTTGCAAACTTGTCTGCAGCCCACCTCTGTAAAAGGTAAACTTTTACCAACAGTTGTTTGAAATATTTTGTCCTCTAAACTGGAGATTTTAATTTTTGGATAAATGCTCAAGATATTGATTCGAAATGTAAGGAGTTTTTAGACTCCATGACATCATTAGGTTTTCAACAACAGATATCTGAACCTATCTACATGAAAGGACATTCTCTGGACTTACTCTTGAAGCTAAACCTGGAAGTTCCTAGCTGTCACTAGACTCGTGCCTGCGCTCAGTGCGGTTCGGGTGCTGAGCTGCTGCTAAATTTTAACTGCACCTCGTTTTGCTATTTTATTTGTATTGTGTTTTTTGTTTTCCCTGCTTTTAATAGCGCTTGGCCCTTACTTGCACTATAACTTCTGGGATATCCACCGCTGTTGGGCGGGTCCGCATCCCGGCGTCATTCCCTTCAGTAGCGCCATCTTGATAGTAGTTGGTGCCGCTTTTCGGCGCAATCAGGCAGTCTATACGCTCTAGTCGTCAGAAGGACGCTAGGCGTGTACAAAAGAGAGGTAAACCTTGCACTCTCCCTTCCTAGCTGTCACTAGACTCGTGCCTGCGCTCAGTGCGGTTCGGGTGCTGAGCTGCTGCTAAATTTTAACTGCACCTCGTTTTGCTATTTTATTTGTATTGTGTTTTTTGTTTTCCCTGCTTTTAATAGCGCTTGGCCCTTACTTGCACTATAACTTCTGGGATATCCACCGCTGTTGGGCGGGTCCGCATCCCGGCGTCATTCCCTTCAGTAGCGCCATCTTGATAGTAGTTGGTGCCGCTTTTCGGCGCAATCAGGCAGTCTACACGCTCTAGTCGTCAGAAGGACGCTAGGCGTGTACAAAAGAGAGTCATGCAGACGCGCAGCGGTTACACGCAGCGGGGATGCCTGATTGATGCCGGAGCTACGCCAGAGTTCAGCCCGTCTGCGCCCGTCCGCGCTGAGGACGGGCTGCAGGACGGGCTGGACTCTGGGACCCCCGATAGGTCCATCTCAGTGCCCCGGGAATATCTACTGCTTGACTTACTTTCTTTTAGACCCCCTGTGCTCCCGTGCCATCATCGGTTCCTTCCTGAGGCTCTACGTCAGGCACCGGTATGTCTTTCGGGTAAAACTCCTTTTAAATTTATTACACAGGTTGGCAGAAAACCTGCTCCCCCTTCCGTTGTTTGGCGGACCTCTCAATCTAGACAGGGCTTTCTGATTAACGCACGATCCCTCATGAAACATAACATAGATTTTCACGACTTCGTAAGTGCGAGGCAACCTGATTGGGTCTTTGTAACCGAGACATGGGCCTCTGAATTTTCTGGCCATGATCTTCTATTGGCTATTCCTGAAGGATATGCACTTCATAGGTTGGATAGAGTGCGACGCAGGGGAGGTGGACTGGCAGTTTTCTATAAGACCACACTCTCCTGTACTGTAAAATCTTTATCAGTCCCCTCTGATCCCTTTGAGGCTCTATACTTTTGCATTGTGTGTGTCCCTTCGATTTCCTTCACTGGAATTCTTAAATATATAGACCTCCGGGACCCAGAGCCAACTGCTGCCCTGAGCTTTTTAGAATCATGGAACCCTACTTTGGGAGATCTCTTTTTACTATTCTTGGGGATTTGAACTTTCATTTAGATGATCTTGCAGCTACAGATACATCCTCCCTGGTTAATGCCTTGGAGGCATGTGATTTTGCCCAAAGGGTATTATACCCTACTCACAAGGCTGGCCATACCCTTGATGGGGTGTTTTCTAACGACTCCAGGCTAACAGTCGGCGTTCCTCTGCCGATAGTGTGGTCTGACCATTTAGCAGTACCGCTGTACTTAAATACGCCCCGTATGGAGGGTAACTCGGCTACCTTCAAGAATTGTCTCAAAAGAAGCTTCAGAAATATTACTAATGAGGCGCTGGCCCCTTTTATTCAAAATGTTAATATCGCATCTCAAGGGGTGGTGGATGAGGCGGCACAAGAACTTGCCGACTCTATCACTAAAGCAGTGGATGAGCTAGCCCCTGCCGCATCTAAATATGTGGCGCGACAAAAACCGACAGCCCCTTGGTTCACAGAAACCCTGAGGCTTCTCAGACAAAAATGCAGAAGGAAGGAAAGATGTTGGCGTAAATCTTGGGATCCGATTGACCGGGAAGCTTACAGGTGCCAGTTACAAGAGTATAAAAGCAGAATTATTAAGGAGAAACAGGATCATTTCACCAACCTGACCAGTTCTCTTACGTCATCTAAAGAGCTCTTCAAGATCGTGGGCTCCCTCTGCTCTCTTCAGGCCCCTGACCCCGTGGTAGTCTCACAGGAGCTATGTAATAACATCTCAGACTTCTTCTATAAAAAAATAGATGACATCTATCTGGCTTTACAATCTCAGAGGAATTCCTTGAGTGAAGAAGACTCCTCTCGAGTTAAACATTTGGAATCTTGGGAGGGTGATTCTACCCAAGTCCTCAACCATTTTCCTGCCCTTTCCATGGAGGGACTCAATCTTCTCTTAGATAGAATGAAATCTGCCTCTCCCCTGGACCCTGTCCCTCTGAAAGTTCTAAAGGACTGCAGGGACACCATTCTTCCTCCCATGCTTGAAATATTGAATGGAGCTATGGAACAGGGTACCTTCCCTATGGCATGGAAGAAGGCCATCGTGAAACCTTTGCTCAAAAAGCCTACTCTGGATCCAGGGCTCCTGCAGAATTTTAGACCTATATCTCTTCTGCCGGCCCCTGCTAAGATGCTGGAAGCCCACCTGAACTGTCATCTCTCTAACTTCCTGGATGCCTCGGGGTTCCTGGATGGGTCCCAGCATGGCTTTAGAAAGCTCCACAGCACGGAGTCTGCTCTGACTAAGGTCGCGGATAACATACGCCGGAAAGTAGATCTGGGCCAAACCACCGTGCTAGTACTGCTGGACCTCACAGCAGCTTTCGACACCCTGTCTCCCTTTACTTTAACATCTAGGTTAAGGGAGGCAGGGGTAACAGGATCAGCCCTCAGTATCCTGAACTCTTTCCTACAGCAAAGAGAGCAGCGTGTGATGCTTGGAGATCTCCTCTCCCCTGTTAAGTCTTTGCAATGTGGGGTGCCACAGGGGTCGGCATTGAGTCCGACCCTGTTTAATATCTACGTGGCCCCCCCTTGCTAGACTAGTAAGATCTCAGGGGATGGAGGTAGTGTCGTACGCTGACGACACGCAGATTATGGTGTCCCTGACCCACTCTGTGAATGTCACCGCTTCCAACTTTAGGTCCTGCATGCAACTTGTTGCAGAGTGGATGATCTTCAATTCTCTAAAGTTGAACGGTGACAAAACAGAGGTCCTGGTCTTTGGCAAAGACCAGGACATGTGGTCAGGTGAATGGTGGCCTCCATCTTTAGGCATCTGCCCCACGCCCACACAATCTGCCAGGAATCTGGGCGTCATTTTTGACACTCGGCTGTCCATGGAACTCCAGGTTAATAGGACTGTGGCCACCTGTTGGGGTGTCATTAGGACTCTGAAAAGAATCCTACACTATCTTTCCCCACAGGCACGCAAGCAGGTTGTGATCGCTCTTGTTGGTTCAAGGCCTCCTTTGCCTTACATACCGTGCCCTTATGGCTGGCCCGGCTGATGCTCTTGGATCTCTGCTTACTCGGTATGTTCCGAGTAGATGTCTACGCTCGTTAGAGTTTAACCAACTGGTAGTTCCACGCTCCAGGAAGGTTAGATGGGGGAGTAAGGCCTTTTCCATCTTGGCACCCCAACTATGGAACTCACTTCCCCTCGAGATCAAATCACAACCTTCACTGGATCTAAATGATTTAAACATATTGAAGGGATTTTCCTGCTGAAGAAACAAGGGGAAAACCCAAAGGTATTGAAAAATTACTGCCCAATCTCAATGATTCCATTTACAGCTAAGCTACTAGAAGTACATTTTGCTCAAGAGCTGTGTAGACACTTAAAGAACTCGGCTTTCCTCCATCCAGTTGAAGCTGGTTTTATGCCTCTCCATATCAAAGAGTCTTTGATTAGAGCGGTGGTGGATTAACTAACATGAGAAGAGGATCACAGGGAAAATGTGGCATTTGTTCTAGTAAACCTGTCTGCCACATTTTAAACAATTGATCACAGGATTTTGATCAACCGGGTAATTGAGGCAGGAATGCGGGGCAATCCTCTACAGTGGATTAGGTCGCTCCTAAAGAATTGCACACAGTCTGTAAAAGCAGGACCATTTTCAGCTAAAGCGATTGACTTAGAGTGTGGATTTCCCAATGGTTCATTACTGCTACCTCATTTATTCAGTCTGTATATAAAACCTCTGAGAGGGGCCATGACACCATTTGGTTCCAGGGTATATAACTATGTAGATGATTCCCAAATGATAACACTCCATTATGTTATTAAAAGTTTCAGAAAAACATGAGATTTATTGCCTGTTGGATGGTGACAAGATTGAATTAATCTTGTTGAATAATAGACCAGATATTTAGATCAAATGTTATTGGCCAAGTGATTTTGGCCCAACACCAATTCCTCCAACCTCTACGAAGAGCTTTGGGTTGTGTTAGATGGAAACCTCGCATTAAATCACCAGGTAAGGTCCACAGTATTGTAATGCTCCTTTTTTCTAAAAATCGTAAGAAATAGTGTATCTCTGTTGTCTATCGAGGCAAGGAAACTAATTGTGACCTCAGTCATTATTTTGAGATTTGGTTACTCAAATTATATCTATGCAGGTATCTCTAATAATGTCCTCCACAAACTTCAAGTCACCCAAATGGAGGGATCAAGGTTGATTGTACTCCTTCCTCGACACACCCATGTTACTCACATAGTAAAACAGCTAAATTTGCTTCCAATAAAGAAACACATTCATTTTAAGGTGTGTTGCATGGTGCTTAAACGCTTGAATAAAACTGCTCCAATTTTTCTGAGGTTTTAAAGTGGCACTGACCTTCTTAAGCAACCTCATATACTTTCAATGTACAGTTGTCAGATTTTCTTTCTTTGTAATTGACAATTTAGTTGAAAACTATGAAACAAAAGAGCAAAATCTATAATCTATATTTTAATAAATTCCAGTTTATAATCTTTAGTGCTGGCAAGCTGGATCATCGAGCTAAACACTCGCTGCTGGCATCTGGTGTGATCTGAAGCTTCCACATGCTGTCTCAGCTTTCCTTTTCTTCTAATTGGTATGTTATGCAGATCTGCACAACACAGTAGGAATCTGGATGAGGAAAGGTGTCTGGAAGGTTTGCGAAAGCGGATGCAATTGTTGAGGTATGCTGGGCCAGTGTTATGTAGTGCCGTCAAAGTGTGGGGGAGGAGTCTGAACTGTGTTTGTGAATAGCGTGTCTATGGAGTTCGTCAGGTGTGGTGTGATGTGAGTGCAGCGTGGGACATTGAGAGAAATTCTGTCCAGACTGAAGGGATGTATGACGTTACAACGCATACTTTTACATCGCATGCCTTTACAACGCGGTATTTACAACGAATACCATTACAACGCATAGTGCTTTTAGGCGCTGGATAGTGATTTATTTAATGTACTAGTCCAACTCCAGTCCCCGTGGATAGTAGGGAAGGTGTTGGATAGTAAATTAAATATATTCCCTATCCTAGAGCGCCCCCCAGCGCAATGCGTTGTAATGGTTTGCGTTGTAAAAGTTGCGTCGTAAAGGCACTGCGTGGTAAAAGTTGCGTTGTAAAGGTTGTACACCGACTGAAGCTTTCTGGTGAGTCTTTTGTTGATTCCAACATAGAGCGTGTTCCCATAGTCCAGATTGATTGTGACCAGGACGTGCATGACAGTTTTCTGTGTGCTGATTCGGAGGCATTTAAAAATCTGCATCAGACATCTTCAAAGTATGGAAGCATGATGTGGAGACGACATTGACTTGACATTGACTTGAATGGTAAAGTTGAATTTGCTGTCTATGAGGAGCCTGAGGTTCTTATCATGGGTGGTGGGAGTGGGTGTCTTTGGATGTACTTTTCCCAAACATCACAAATTTGATCTTGTTGGTGTTCAGAATTGAACTTGATACAGGTACTGAGCATCTTATCAGTGAGAATGAGTTGCATGTCGGTGTAAGAGAGGACGTTGAAGTTATCAAATCGGAATAAACTGGCTAGAGGGATCATGTTTGTGTTGGAGAGGGTCAGCCTTGGGAAAGATCCTTGAGAAACTACATAGATGAGATTGTGGGTGCCCGAGGTGTACGGTCTCAGGCTAACTAGCTGTGTTATTCTATCCAGAAAGGAGTAGCTCCATGGGAGTGCATGTCCTCAGATTCCGATGTTGTGTAGGCTTTGGATGAGGATTAGGTGGGAGACTGTATCAAACGCTGCAGAAACATACAGGACGATGAGGACCGTCATGTCTCCTCTGTCCAGAGTCATGCATTTGTCACCCATGGTCGTAAAAAGGACAGTTTCCATGCAGTTGTTGGATCTGAAACCAGACTGGGTGGTGTCGAGGAGTTGGTGGTCATTAAGGTATTCGATGAGGTGTTGGTTGATGATTTTCTCTAAGACCTTGGCTGAAATGGTAGCAGAGAGATCGGTCTGTAGTTGACAGGGTTTGAAGGATCTGCAGAGGTAAACAACCGTTCCAACCCAACTTTTACAACAGACTACTTTTACAATGCAACTTTTACAACGCAGGATCCATTACAACGAAATACCATTACAACGCATTTTTTTACAACACAATACCTTTACAACGCATACCATTACTATGTAAGTATTGGTAAGTATATAATTATTATAAGTATATAATTATAATAAAAATGTTTTATTGTTGGGTTTTTGGGTAAAGGGGTATTTTTAGGGTTCAGGGCTAGGTTTGGGTTTTTGGGTAAAGGGGTATTTTTAGGGTTCAGGGCTAGGTTTGGGTTTTTGGGTAAAGGGGTATTTTTAGGGTTCAGGGCTAGGTTTGGGTTTTTGGGTAAAGGGGTATTTTTAGGGTTCAGGGCCAGGTTTGGGTTTTTGGGTAAAGGGGTATTTTTAGGGTTCAGGGCTAGGTTTGGGTTTTTGGGTAAAGGGGTATTTTTAGGGTTCAGGGCTAGGTTTGGGTTTTTGGGTAAAGGGGTATTTTTAGGGTTCAGGGCCAGGTTTGGGTTTTTGGGTAAAGGGGTATTTTTAGGGTTCAGGGCTAGGTTTGGGTTTTTGGGTAAAGGGGTATTTTTAGGGTTCAGGGCCAGGTTTGTGTTTTTGGGTAAAGGGGTATTTTTAGGGTTGAGAGCTAGGTTTGGGTTTTGGGGTAAAGGGGTATTTTTAGGGTTCAGGGCCAGGTTTGGGTTTTTGGGTAAAGGGGTTTTTTTAGGGTTCAGGGCTAGGTTTGGGTTTTTGGGTAAAGGGGTATTTTTAGGGTTCAGGGCTAGGTTTAGGTTTTTGGGTAAAGGGGTATTTTTAGGGTTCAGGGCTAGGTTTGGGTTTTTGGGTAAAGGTGTATTTTAGGGTTCAGGGCCAGGTTTTGGTTTTTGGGTAAAGGGGTATTTTTAGGGTTCAGGGCTAGGTTTGGGTTTTTGGGTAAAGGGGTATTTTTATGGTTCAGGGCCAGGTTTGGGGTTTTGGGTAAAGGGGTACAGGGTAAAAATAAATTAAAAATAATATTAAATTAAAATAAATTAAATTAATTTTAAATAATTACATTTTAAAAAATATTATATACTTACCATTACTTACGTTGTAATGGTATGCGCTGTAAAAGTATTGCGTTGTAAAAAAATGCGTTGTAATGGTAGTTCGTTGTAATGGTTCCTGCGTTGTAAAAATTGCGTGGAAAGGTAGGCGTTGTAAATGTATGCGTGGTAACGTCATACATCCATCTGCAGAGGGTTTGTTCAGCAATGGGAAGACAGTGGTGTTATTCCAAGCGTCTAGCAAGGTAGCAGAAGCCGTGGAAGCAAAATGGGCACAAATAGACTGGGTAACAGGAATCAGAATATCTGTGCCGATTGCCACGTTTTTTCTGTTCTCTCACTCAGAGATTTCCCAGCGGAAAACAATTTGCCATTCCAATGAGCCAAGTAACTCCTTAACCAAGCCCATCAGAATATCAGGCCACCGGTAATCGAGGGCTATGTAATGTATCGGTCAAGATTAAAATCACTAGCAGCAAATCCATTGAGTGTAAAGAAGTCACAAGGCTGGCGAAGAGCACTATTGCAAATTAACGAAATAACAGATACACCGAAGAAATAACTGTGCTGATTGGGGCGGGAACGATTGCTGCCGGTTTCTTGTTTTGCTTGACTTGTTAAAAGAACCACTGCGGATGCAGGCCTGGAACGGTTCTGCTGTTGGACACATGCTGTTTGATAGACCATCGTTTGGCCCCGGCTTCCGTCGGAGCCAGCTGGCAGCCAAGAGCTAAAGCCAGTGACTTGCATGTGTTTTTCTGACATTTAACAAATGGGAACAGCTTGCAAATCTGCATTAATTTACTCAATCTCTCAAATAATGACTGCCTTTGCAATGTAGACTTCGAACACATTAGCGCTCACAAAAAAGCAGCGTTAGCCCGTGAAGGGTAAACTCTGCAAATAAATGGTGCTAGGGTAAGACAAATATAGCACTTCCTGTTGGAGACAAAAAATCTCCTTGAGAAAAAACATGAACGCATATGCGTATTTCTTTCATAAAATCTGTAACAATCAAAACATTCAGATCATGTAGGGGAATCCTTACAAGTTGAATGGTGTGCCAATACCGAACCTATTGTTACTGCTACTGCCCAGAATTATCAGCGAATTTACAAGCTAAAGGCCATGAATGGGGAATAATATGCAGACTCTGGATTTAAAGGGACCTTTAATGCATGGGTTTTCCTTTTCCACTCGCATTTCCCACTTGCTTTCAGAAGGTGGAAAATATAAGAGGAGTCACAGGGGACATTCACAGCTGCAGCTTTGCACCTGATACAACTTGCAATTACCCAGAATTACACAAACAAAACCTGTTGGATTTCAACTCCAACCATTTCTAGTCCTTTGGATCCAAGAAAACATCAATGCAAGTAGTGCATGCTTAGAAGGTTAATTTAATACTAACTTACTAACTATAATACTGCAGCAAACATACAGGGGTTTCCTCGTAATAAACACAGGAATTGTATAGTAGTTTCTCATAGGAAAAGTGTAAGTCCATAGGTGATCAGGAGAGAAGTCAATACAAGGATATGTATAGGCTATTCTTACAGAAGTATTGCAAGAGAGCCTACAGTAAAGTAGCAGGAACTACTGGTGGACCAAAAAGACAGCAGGACATGATGGGAATCACCATGTCCTCCCTAGCTAACCTATAAGTTAGACTAGTGTCCAGGAGGAAATGAGAATATACATATTATGTATTTTTTCTGGAAGATTTGTGCTTCGCTCTGCACAACTTATAGGATGATTTTCTACAGGGATGGGTTGCCTTTCCTCAATGTTCACAGATGTGGAGCCCCAAGAAAGCAAACCCATGAAACAGACCATGAAGGGCCACTGTTGAAGCCTACGTGTTACAGTGGCTCATAAGTTCCAAGAATGGCACCTGCTGTGATACTACTATTGTAAATGTTATTTTATCATTTCTAAGTTTCCAATGTGTTTGGAATCAAGCTTTCATTAATTTAAACAATTGTATACTGTCTCCCATTTTGAAATGACACTGCACTCACTACACCATGTGACCATTCCCTTTGCTCTAACTGAGAATTGTGATCTTTCACAGTCTTTGGGATTAAGATGTCCCTAATCAAGAACAACCTAGCTGTCCCAAACCGCTCTGTATTCAATGTTTCATTTCATGTTACCTGAATCGACTCTGGGAGCCTCTGAATCAATGCAATAGTATTATGAGAGAATCTTCGCATGTATTCAGTAGTAAAATGTTTCTGTATTTATTCCAGATGTACACAGAAGATGTGCAGAGATTAACTTTTGTCGTTTCAAAGGTATGCCTTGATATAAAGGCTTACTAACATCTGGATATTAAGTTCTTATGTTTGTTACCCACTCAATCCTTTAAAGTAAATAGATTATTCACTGACCGGACAACTAACACACACTAGCGTTAATTAATTTATTAAAGCATGAAATCGGCTTCATCTTTTCCTTCTACCGGGTTTGTCAAATAAATGATGCACACAGAGTTTGCCAGTACTCTAGATTTTGCTACTTGCCAATATTTTCCTATTTTTATGTTTCCACTGCTCTTCTCGCATGGGATTTATTTTAAATGTCTCAATGCACTTACTTCTGCTCTAGAGTCATAGACTGAGATCTCTACTCTTGTTCTTTTTTCCTACACAAGGAGAACGACTGCCCTCACTTTCACTCATGGTGATGGTTTCTTTAGCACATAGGATTCAAAATCAATGTTACCATCTACTATGTTTGATTCTTACAGCCTTGAGAAAGCCCCAGGCACATCAACCCGAGGGGGTCAAACATGTGTTGACTGTTCCTAAATCCTGTTACACATCAAATCACCTACATGCAAATAAAACATGACATTTACATACAAATGGATACGATTCTGACTCATTACTACATGGAAAGACACTCCTTATTTATCTTGAACTTACGAACAATTGGGGTATTAAGGGACTAAACCCTGTTGGAGTGAACACCCGCCAAAAATTGGGCATTATAAACAGGAAGAGGATGTTCGATCCTAAGTATCTGTGCTTGTAAAATGTTTCTTGTTGCCTGATCTTCATTAGTGCATATCCTGAGAACCATGTATTTGTGTAGTAATGTGCAAAATCGACTATCTAAAGTCCTATAAAGGTCCTTCATTTCCCACTTCGATGGAACCCACATTTTCTCACTCTAAGAAGGCAAATCTATGCTGGATTTGCTTTTGAATTTTACTGAGGTTTTTGTACTTATCATATGTATTCTTGCTGCTAACCTCATCAATGCTAGTTCTTGTACTTTGCCTAATAATTATTTACATAAAATCTTGACTCGTGTTTGTCATTTTAATTGAGAATGTCACAGTTCTAGTTAATTACTTAGTCTTTATAGAGATGATGTTAGAAATTGGGTTTCTGGTTGGCACCGGTATAAACGCTGTCTAAGGAGGAACCACAATCCTAGTCAGAGTAAGCTAGATATACACTGAACTCTAACCTGTGCTCAACTTCTGGTAGCTTGGCACAGAGCAGTCCGGCTTATCTAAAATGGAAATGTGTAAAAAATTTGTGCAACACACATAGTAATACAATGAAAACACCACAAAAACACTCAACACTGGTTTAGAAAAAGACAATCATTTTATAAATAAATCAAGATCAAACAACAAAAAACTAATAAGTAGAAGTCGAGAATTTTTAAGAATAAAAGTGTTTCTAGCGCTTAGAAGCAATAAGCTCCTTTGGGGGTAATCTAGTCACGCTGCACCGGGACAAAGTCAACAGGAGTTGCTGACCGGGGACAAGAGCCACGCAAGTCTGGTGAACAGTGTACCTTGATCCTGGGTCTCAACAGCGAGATGCGGGGTGCAGACGAACTATGCATCAATGTCATGTCAGCAGTTCTGAAAGCAATGAGCCGCATTAATCCACACTGGAAGGGCAATGGGTCAATCTTCTCCATGCAGTGACGGTAATGCGTTGGTCCCGGAGTGATGATTCCAGATGCGATGCAGCAAAATGAAGTGCAATGCACCAATTCTACTCCCACAACTGGACTGATGCGCTGGTTCTGCTACGCGCAATGGGAAGTAGCCCAATTAGGGCCATCTGGGCCACTCTCAACCTCCTCTAGCCTTCCAAGAAATGAAGAGTCGATGATGCAGTAGAGGACACCAACAGACTAGTTTATTCACTAAGTACACTGCAGAGGAGTCCAATCAGACCAGCCTCCTATGATGGCAGACGAGGGACTGACTCTAACAAGCATAAAGTTACATTATGTATGTTGCAGAGCCCACAAAGGCCGCCTACTATCGAAAAACGCTGCTAGCTGTCGTAATACAATGGTGGGTACAGAACAGAAGTTTCAATACATTGGCATCCCGAGTTACTTACTATACAAACGACAAGTGGTGCAGAACGTAGCTGCCAGGCTTCTTTTGAACATCCCTGCCAGAAGTAGTGTGAGACAACATCTTTGCGCTCTACATTGGCTGCCTGTGGCAAAGAGGGTTAGGTTCAAGGCCTTAGTTATCACCCACCACGCTCTGTATGCCACAGGGCCAGGCTATCTTCAGAAACGGTTCTCCTTTTATAGCCTCGCTAGACACCTGCGCTCCTTCTCCCAATCCTTGGCTCAAGTCTCGTGGTTTCTCTTACAAAGGACGAGTGGCGGCTCTTTGGCTGTGAAGGACACTTTAGGTCGGAATGCTCTGCCCTTCACTGCACTCAGGACCTCAGTCTTTTCAAGAAGAAGTTGAAAACTTACCTATTCCCCTAAATCTGGCTCCTACCCATTCCCTCAAGGTTTGCATTGGGACACTCTTGCAGTATTTGTGCGCGTTAGAAATGAAAATACCATAACATAGCATGAATGGAAACCCTTTTGGGTGAGAGATAAGCAGTACAATATGAGCAGCATAGAGGAAGATACTGAATCCACACACCGCAACAAATTAAAAGGACAATGAAATATATCACCTTTTCTAGAATCCAACCCAAACCACCCAATTAAGACCAGCTCCAATTACCGCTTTCCATTCCTCTGACATTTTCCAAAATGTCTAAAATATGTTGTGTGATATTCTTTTCCATATTTGTGATACCGACCACACACTGCTCTCCTATTATTGTGCATGCACCACCATTCTTAGCTAAAATAAAGTCGACTGCATATCTCATTTATACAGAGTATATGCGCATACTTTCCAACTGAGTGGTTATGTCCCGTAAAGCTGCCACTGTATAATTAGATAAAAATTGCAACTTACACCCAAAATATGCTCTAGCTCTTTCACCTCTGGCCATGGAGGTGCCACCAAATGTGATATTAGAAGAAAGGATATATCCAAAAGTGATACCATTACTATACTTATAACTTCTAAATCTGTAACGCTCTCGCAAGATTCGTTGGTCAATGTTCTTTTTACCCATCTTATATTTGGTCTACTATACCTGCAAGGTACCCCAAGAGGTAGCACCGTTCCCAAAGCCTCATCCTCTGTACCGTTGTACATATTAGAATACGTACTATTTGATAAAAAATAAAACCATGGATGTGCACAGAGAGGACCTTGATAATCTAATGGAGCACATCTAGTATTCATTCCCTTCATACTGGGATCATTCTTTCTTCCTAAACGCATTACATTTTTGTACACTACTTCTCCAACAAATGTGATACAAATAAGCATCAGTATTATCTATTACATGACAACACACAGGATAAATACCTGCCTCTTGAGTGACAGTCAGGTCTTGGTAGTGCCAACCTGTCAGGGTGATATTCCTTTTACTAAAGTTCACCTTTTACCTCTAAGAAATAGGGAGGACGAACATATGTATAATTTTCCAATGATAATGGATACACGGTCCATAAACTTGTAACAGAATCAGTCAAATAACAAGCTGTATTATTTCCAAAGAATTTCCACTGTGTGTCTAAGAAAACATTGCTATGCATAGTTCTTTTACTATGATCTGAGGAAACTGTCTGATATAAAACACATGATGAGGTAACTCCAGAACACTCCAAGGCCCAGAACAACCCCCTCCCACCAGGAAAAACAACTATATGACTCCAGCCCAAAACATTTTCTTCCTGAGCAACCATTCAAAACTGATCTACCCCGATGGAAAGGATACAAAAAAAGGAAACAGATATAAAAACATTGAAAAGATCAGAGTCCGTTACATGCCAACCTGACAGGCTCCTATTGTTCAATCCTCAGTAGTGCTATTGAGCACTTTGCGGTGGAGCCACACTGTTGCAGCCCATCAGCAAATGTACACTGTTCTCAGGATAGGGCGCTCTCCCTCCTTGGAAGATACCCACAACTTACCCCGTCCTGTGTTGCAGACAGTGCACCAATCTTCTGATCCTTAGTCTAATGGGGAAAAACAGAAACAAGGGGCATTTTCACAAATCTTATCCACAATGTCCATCCCTGCTACACTCAATTCTTGTTTGGTGCACTATCTTTCCATCGAGGACGCAAATTCTACCTTTCTACTAAAAGTTATTGTCTCATTTTGGAGAAGAATCTGGAATTTAGGGGGCGTTGGAGACGGAGACTTAGGCTCCTGCGGATCAGATGTAGAAGAAGCCTGGGCAGCCCTAGTTTCTGGGAGGAACAGTCGCTGTCAAGTCTGCCTCGCTCTCTTCCTCCGTCTGCGCCCAAGTCAGCTGGGCATCGGAAAAGGGAACAAATCGTGGAACCTTCTCCCTTTCATGGTCCCCTATTCCCTCTTTAACCCATCGATCATAGGGGAGGGGGAGCGGCACTCGCCGGCAGTGAGAGGTAAGGATCCAATTCTTCCGACCGTCCACTCTCACTGCCGTCCTTGTCGTGAAGAGGACCAGATATGGTTATTTCCACCTGGGTTCCAAGCTGTCTGGTCTCTGGAAGTTTTTCACAAGGATGTAGTCTCCAGGCTGTATGGTATGCCCAGACCCCTCTGGTGCTGGAGGCAAAGCTTCATGTATCTGTTGATGAATAGAACGTAAACTTTTAGTGAGAGAGTATTTCAAACTTCATCGTGAGAGCAGCAGTGAAAAAGCAGCCCAATCCAACATTGAGGAATCTAATGGGTCTCCAACCAGTAACAGGTCATCACAGATGCGGAACCTGTATGTGTTGCAATCAAACAGTAGAAGGATCCTTATTTTCACACAGAAATGTTCATTGGAAACACAATACATTTACCAACTGCAAAACACGTGTCTATGGCATTGTATGCCCGTGCGGACTATTATACATTGGCAAAACAAACCAAGCAATAATCCAACGCATTAAGCAGCACAAATCACGTATAAGAAATTCTGTGATTTCAGCACCTTTGGTAAATCACTCGACAAAAAACTCCCATGTGGAAGGAGATATCCGCTGGACGGTAATCTGTAAGGTAGAATGTGATCCCAGAGGTGGGGACATTAAATTGAAGTTATCGCAAAGAGAAGCCATGCTTATACTCAAATTCGACACGGCTGTGTCGGGTTTGAACAAATTTTCTGTATTATATAATTTGTAAGCTCTTCTAAGCAGGTATTGCCCCACTGGATTCAAATGAATTTGGACATTAACATGGGTTATTACCCATGTTCTTCTGTACACGTTTTTTTCTCAAATGGGTTGGATTCTTGAGTCACTCGGTGGCAAAACTCAAATTGCTTATAAACTGGGCCAACATGATGTATCTTTATAGATATTTTGAATAGCACACTCTTGCATAAATAACTCGGGGTCAAGAGCACCGGCTGTTAGAAACTGCAGCGTTCCCGAGGAATTGTGGTCACAAGCGCGACATTTCGAACTACTAAAGTTTGAGAGTTCCATTAAGCACTTCACTTCGCTCCAGGTTCTACCGAATTGCCCTACATCGATCCGGCATGAACCTTAAAACTACATTGCCCGGCAAGCATTGCTTCAGCACACACACCAGATGCGTGCACAACGGTATGTCTTCAGGATTTATCTTCCAGGGCACGGAGTTGTATGTTCCTGTCAGCAAACCAAAACGATTTTTCCAATGGCGGCATGAGGAACTAGGAAACAGGAGTCCGAGGTAAGAACTGCAATTGCGGCTACTACGTGGGCTGGCAGTTGCTATCTTGTACAAGAGCGGCTTTTTAAACCACACCTTTATTGTTTGCAGTGGGTGAAAGCCTTGAAACTTATTACGGCAAGGGGAGACGGAACCATTTGTTACTCCGCGAGAGAACACCCGAGGAAGCAGGTATGCTTAGGACCAGGTTAGATCCGGTCAGAACTAAACTACCGTTTTCAACATGTTACGTATATAGAGGGATTCATTATTTTTATATCGTCATTTGTCCAGGTGCCGTCCATTGGCGCACAGCGCGATTTGTTGGAATGCATAACCCTTAAACCCTCATCTGAAACATTTTTTGAAGAAGTAAGTGACAATACTAGCAAAAGAAAATACCCGATATGTGCTCTTGAATTATTTTGACTACAGGACGCTTTTGTCTGTCTCTTCTGTTTCTAGAATCACACTGTGAATCAAGAACCTAGGAAGTCCACGGCGCTGGCTTTTTACTTTTCATTGGTAAGCAGTGGTTAATGGTGGGCGCAAAGGAGAGCGAGCGAAAACGAACTTGAGTAGGTTCTTGATTATATTCTTTCCTTTTTTTGTCTCCACAGTCGTTTCTGGTCCTGAAGAGAACCCCTAAAGTGTTCGGGGTTTGAAACGCGTAGACCATTTTGTGTTGCCACTACCAAACAATTGTTCTTTTATTTTGATTAAGACTTGCGGTGCACTGTCAAAAATTGTTTTAATTCCCTTCGTAAGAAAAACTGGTGCACATTCTAAAATACCCTAAGTAGTACTTTGTTTGGTTAGTGGTATTGGTCTTTTGTCAAAAATCCAGATTGGCCTACTAGGACTTTGTGGTGTATGTCAAGTGTGGTGATTGTCTGAGTGCAGCTGGAATGTTTGTGAGTGTATGTTCGAACAGTTGAATGGGTAATGATTGGAAATAATAGTGTATAGTAAATATTTATCTGTTTTGTATCATATGTATGTATATATCCCTTGTATGTTTTTCAAATGATAACTTTTGAATACTGAAAATAAAAGCAATTAATAAGCATATGGGTTCTTGGCTTGGATATCCTTGCACTATTCATTCAGTGGTTTAAAACTTCCATCAGTATTGGCAACTTGTTTGGTTTTTGGTTTAGTGGACTCAGCCTTACTGATTAGAGTCAGGCCCTTTCTTGGTATATACCACAATGAAGACAGTACATCTTTAAAATCAACAGGAAGCCGTACATCTTTCGCCAGGCACTGTTTTACACTAACCACATTAGGTCCAAGAGTCATATAAACACCATCCGTGGAACAATAACTGGTAGCATGTAACTTCTTCAACAAATCCAATCCTAATAAATGTTCCCCAGACAGGGCTGCCCCGGGGACCAGCAAACGAGAAACAGAGCTATTCATTGCACTTGTATCCACCAAAAATGTATGTGTCCGAACCATGCAAATCAGCTGTGACATAAGGACCACACTGATCTACAGGAATTTGGATGGGTCCCTCACCCTCTCCCTTGCTATTCTAGCTATAGGACATCCCTGCAACTTCATCCATATCGCAATTGTCATGATAGTACTTCCTTCCCCGGGGGCCATAGAAATAATTCTGATCGGAACGACCCCCTGAAAATGCACCAGCTTGAGTCTCATCCCAGCCAACCTCCCCACGGCCCTTCTACCGTGAACCCCACCCCCTGGGTACTACAAGTTTCTGTAACAGATCCGGACACTCGCTTCGCCAAAGTGCCTCCTTTTCACAATAGACACACTGATTCAGCCCCAGGGCTGCACCACCTCTACCAGCACCCCGTGACCTTTGAGCCGGACCAGTGCCTCAGCACCTTCCAGATCCCGTTGCAACCTGCTGTAACAACACCCTTGTTTTCAAATTCTCACTCTTCTTCTCCACATTGTCCTTTTCCTCATTTTCTTGATGCTCATAATACTGAGCCATACTCTATATCACAGAAGGGGAGGAGGTAGTCCAAGTACTCTGAAAAGCTTGCAACCGAGCCGCAATATCAGGAAGCAAATTTGTGACAAACCTGTTAACAAACAAACAATCATTGCCTTCAAATGACAAATCCTGCCCACTGAAGTGCAAAAACACCCCTTCAAAATGGGTGAGAAAATCAGATACACTCTCTTCTTTCTTTTGACAACATACCGTTAACTTATTCCAATTCACTCGTCTAGGTGGGATAAGAGAATGCACATAAGTAATAATGCGGCTTGGCAAAACCAAAATTTCAGCTTTAGGCTTTTCACCAGCCTTTCTCTCCTTACCCCATGCCCTAATCTCATTCTAAGTGCCGCCCAGCTCCGCTACATGATCCTGCATATGCACCTGCCGCCAAATGTCCACTGGCACCAAAATTCCGAAAAACATCTCAATGTCTGCTAAAGTCATAACTGATGAGTAGGCAGCCTCTGTTAATTCTTTATAATATGCATTAGGGTTTTTCCTAGCATCCGGTAACTGCTAGCACCTCACTTCTCTTCCATGGGGTATAGACCCACTGTTCCTGAAAATGAGCCTCTACCCGCTGCTGAACAACATCTCCTCTCTGATTCCGCTGCTCTGGGATCTCGGGGTGAAAAACAAGATGCACCTCTCTCATTGGAAATTGGGACACAGTAGTCGGAGTTTGGTGATATAATCTTTTTCAATAACCAAGCAGTATCCCAACATTATTGAAAACTTCTGTAGGGGCCATATCAGCTGTATAAAAACGGTCTCGAAAGTCATAAATAATTTGAGAAGCTATACCACCAATACATTGTTCCCCCAAACCAATCAATGTGCCGACATATACTGAAGGGCGTGCTGCTGCACAAATGGCTCAAAATCTTTTATCACACTTCATATATCCTCCACAGTATAAATTAGACTCCAAGCTCATTGCGGTGTCTGATTTGCCACCATCTTTTTCTCCTCCTCACCCACATTGGATCTAATCAATACTCGCTACAGTCACTCCCGTGCTGCTGCCCAATCCCCTGCGTCCGATCCATGTAACGGTGTCCCAAAACTACACAACACTGGAGATGAAATACTCAGAGAAGACACAAGAGACAGAGACACAGGGGACAAGGTCAACAATAGCTGAGTTGTAGGTGTAAGAGCAGGAGAAGAAAAATAAACAGGAACTGTAGACGCCGCGGGGGTGCCTGCAGTCACCACACTCGCAGCTTGCGATACTGGCAAGAAGGCAGGCAGGACTGGAGCAGAAGCAGTTGAGTCTGTAGAAGGACCAAAAGAAGGCAAGGAAGCAATAGGGGACTGAGACGATGGAACAACAGGATATATTTTCTGCGGGGCATAGGGAGGCAGGGGAAGATTCCAGCAGATCTTCCACAAAGGGATCCTCTTCCTCTCGAACAACATAGGACTTATTACATTGTATTTGAAATTTCCTATCTGCACATTCAATACATGTCTCTCTTTGTTCTCTGTCATAAGCTACAGCTCCCTGAACCACTGTCTGCATTGCCTTCTTCCTGGACTCCTTCTCAGCCTGTATACGCCGCTGCTTAACTTCCTTCTGCAAAACCTGCAAGGTATCAAACATCGACTGCCTACTTCTTTTAGCGAATAATTTATCCTGTAAATAATTCAATTTTCATTCGTCAAAGGTACCATCCAATGGCCACTGAAGCTCAGTATTCTCCCTTGAATACTTGCGCAATAACGTACAAAACATAAAAGGGCCAGTACCATGCTTCACAAACATCTCAAAACTCGGAGTGCCTTCTGGAGGCTTAGGCTGCCTTTACTCAAGCTGATGCTCAACAGTGGCACCCCAACCACAACACTTTGCTCCAAAAAGGCATTCTAGCATCAGACACATTCACTATTCACTCAAGAAACACACACACACACACACAATAAAAACACACACAAACAAAAGAGCTCTGATAAACAGTCCTCAGACTGCACCAAAACAAGCCAGTCATCAGACTGCACCAAAACAAGATAAGCTCTAGCGCCAGGCCTTTTCAGGAATAAACCAAATTCAACCAATAACTTGGCAAGGTGTTCAAAAACGCTCCTTATCGCAAGGATCCACAGACCCACCAAGTTAATCAAGACAGCGCTGCATATGCCAAAATCCAAAATAACTCACCTGGTGCACACAGGTCTAACAAGATTATTCTCCACTGTCGACTCTCCAGACCAAACGGTCAGATCCAAGGGTTTTGCCTTTTCAGGACACCAGCCGAGATGACCACTAGATGAGGAGCTGCCCAATCAGACAGGCGGGGCAGCCGTGAGAACCAGGCTCTATCATATGGGGATCCCCAATGCGCCCATCCGACCGGACGCAACCCCAGCCCCACAGCCCAACTATGGGCGGGATTGGTCACCTGGTGGAGTTCCTGTTCGGGCGCCAACTGAAGGAAGTAAATCAATTAGGGCCACCCGGATCACTCTCGACCTCCTCTAGCCTTCCAAGAAATGAAGAGTCGATGACGCAGTAGAGAATACCAACAGACTAGTTTATTCACTAAGTACACTGCAGTGAAGTCAGATCAGAACAGCCTCCTATGATGGCTGACGAGGGGCTGACTCTAACAAGCATAGAATTACATGATATATGTTGAGGAGCCCACAAAGACCCCCCTACTATGGAAAAACACTGGTAGCTGTCGTAATACAATGGGGGTACAGAACAGAACTTTCAATTTCGCAGCCTGGTACGTGCTATATGCTGCTCATGGTCATCTGGCTTATCCTCCCCACAAGACAGGTGGGAGAAGGCCTCTATGTAACAGAAAAGGCATGCGTTAATGAACAATGAAAACGTTTCAGCATTGGAGAAACAAAACTTACCAAGGACCATTTCTCATAAATGATCAAGTAGCAGTTTTGATTATAATAGACAATGGAGTCTTTGAGAACTAAAATGGTGGCACAGATGTCAACCTAACTTACATAACATCTGCACTTACTAGTTGCATCTTCATACAGTATACATATATCTTGTATTAGCTATATAAATGCTACCATAACATTGGGTAAAATATGAGTAATATAACAATATTACGTTTCAATTCAAACAAAGGCGACTGCAGATACATACATTTTTCTGGTGCAAGTATCTGGGTCCGCTTCCAGTAAAGCAGGCACAGGAGGAGGGTAGAGCCTTGTATAGCCCTGAGTTTTAAACAACAGGAGGCAAGCAAACAAGCCCTTGGAGATCACTTCAGTTGCAAGGTAGAATCCAGCTCTCGCTCAGCAGGGTCAGAGAGCAGCCGGGCCTCACAGCAGAAAAGCTGGTTTCCAGATCAGCAGTCCAGCAGAGTGCCAGTCCTTGATGCAGCACAGCAGTCCTTTCCTTCTGACAGAGTTAGGCCAGAAGTGTCTGGATTTATGGAGTCAGAGACCCAGTACTTATACCCAGTGATGCCTTTGAATTGGAGGTGACTTCGAAGAAGGGTATTTGAAGTGCACATAAGACTTTCTTCCCATCCCTGGTTCCAGACTATCTGTAGGGGGACAGGACCATGATGATTCAGGTGTTTAGTGTTAGCCCCTCCCTCCTGCCCAGGAAGAGCCATAAAAATGCAAATGAGTACTCAGATACACCTAACTTTCCTCTGTTTGTGGCTGTCTAGAGGGGATGCACAAGTGTAGCTGTCGCCCAGACATTCACTGGAGACAGGCTGCAGGCACACAGAGCTACATGAGTAGAGTGATTTCCACTTTCTCGAAGTGGCATTTCTAGAAGAGTAATGTGAACTCCAACTTTACCAATAAAGAGGATTTGTCATTACCATTCCAATGATATAAAACATTATACCATCAATCCTTTCTAGTCAGAAATTACAGTGTATTAACAAATGCCCAATGTTAACTTTTGAGTGGAGTAGGCCTCACAGTATTGAAAAACTAATTTAGGTGTTTTTCACTACCAGAACATGCAAAACGTAAACACATGTGTCCTACCTTTTATTTACACAGCACCCTGCACAATGGGTTACCTAGTGCATACCTTAAGGGTGACTTCTGTATAATAAAATGGGAGTCTAGGGCTTGTCAAATGTTTTAAAATGGTAAGTTGATGTGGTAGTAAAATTGTACACACAGGCTCTGCAGTAGCAGGCCTGAGACATGTTTATAAGGCTACTTGTGTGGGTGGCACAAGCAGTACTGCAGGCCCACTAGTAGCATCCAATGTACATGCCCTGGCTATATGGTATACCACTTTACAAGGGACTTATAAGATAATTAAGTAAGCCGTTTGTGTATACACTAATGTCACCATATAAAATTCACAAATGGGAAAGAAGATTAGCCCAGCGCTGGTTCTCAGTTCCCTGTTTCCCTCACAAGGAATAGTCCATATGGTAGTTCATGTGCTGAGAAAAACACATATCACAATTCAGATGTCCATTTTTTTCAAGCTTGTCTTCTCTTCATACTATTGAGAACATTCTTCCTCAATTAGCATTAAATTACAGCCCAGCCTCCATAGACTTGATCAAAGTTCTTCCTCAAATATTGTGACAGCCAAATTAACACTTGTTTCACAAAAGTTTAGCTTCTTCAGCTCTTCAATCAATATAATCCGAGCAATTCCTTTCAAATTTTTAATTTCCATCGTGGCTTTATTTCCTTAAATATCGATTTTATCTTCTGGACAGGATCATTTGTTTACACAGTTTTTTAACTTAGCATTACGACTCTGTGCTTTTTACCATTGTTAACCACTGCTAACCTCTGCTAAAGTGCTTAGGCTCTCTAATCTAAGCATAGTAAAATTGTCTCACACCTAATTGGTAAATTAATTACTTATAAATCCCTGGTAAATCCCAGTAAAGTGGCACTACATGTACGTAGGTTCTATAAATTAAATGGGACTAATGAGACACTTATTGTGATACCCACTTAGGTTTTAAACTCCCAATTCGACCTAACTATTCCTTCTTCATACACATAAGTCACTACTAAGGTAGGCTCTTATCAGCCTCTGGGGCAGGGTGCATAGTATTTAAAATGTAGGACATGTGTTTTTAAGTTTTATATGTCCTGGAAGTGAAAAACTCCCTGATTCATTTTTTGCACTACTGTGTGGCATTGCTCTACTATAGGATAGCCTTGGGTTACCAAATGACATCTAATAATTGCTAACTTTTGATGGGAACAAGTAGAAATGCCATGTTTGGTCTCAAACAAATCGTAATTTACAATCCTCTTTAATGGTAAAGACGGATTTTAAGATACAATTCTGAAAATGTTACTTGTAGAAAGTTGACCTTTTCTTGTCTTAGCCATTTGGTGCATGCAGCTTGTGTCCTGGGTCACATGATTATGAATAGGTGGCAGTTTGCCTTTATGTTTACCTCCTAGACAGTGAAATAAAGTGGGAATAGTGGTCCCAGGATGGACCAGGGAGGGAGGTACACAGCTGTTCCCTGCCCCATTTACATTTCACACTCACAAAGGAACTTGTCACCAACCTTTTGTCACCCTAGACTACTTGTAGCCTGGGCAGTGGAAGGTAGGAACTTTCCAGAACCAGATGTGGGGATAGGCTAGAGGTTTCTCCCACTTCAAAGACTGGAACCAGGTATAAATAGTGGACCCTCAAACCAGATCTTCAGTAAACTCCTGGACATGTGGAAGAACTCAGAAGGGCTGACTTGTACTCTGGAGGACTGCCTTGCTGCTTGAGGCCTGTCTTGTTCCCCAGATGACTGCCCAGCTGTTTGAGGCTTGCCTTGTTGCTCAGAGGACTGTCCTGTTGCTTGACATCTGCCTTGTTCTTCAGAAGACTTCCCTGCTACTTAAGGCCTGCCCTTCTTAAGGAGATCTGGAACTTCTCCTTATTCCCAGGAAGACATGAGTAAGTCCACGGATCAGTTGGCTGACCTCCTGTTCTGAACTACAGGGACGCAACAAGCTCCAGAAGCCTCCTTGCAACTGCCTACATGCCCTACTCCGACTAGACCTGTCTAAACCTCCAACTGGACCTGCCTGAGGCCTGCTGGCCTGTGCTCGAGTGAGTCCATGGTCCCCAAGAGGTGCATCCCAAGGTCCTTGACCCTTCGCCAGCATCTGAGTGCACTGTTCTTAAAGAAAGGGAGTAATCCTGAAGTTTTGGGCTCTTCGTGAACACAAACAGGCCCGTTCATGCTAAGACTCTGCCATCCACTATGACCACCAACACAAAGCTGACCAACTGGCAACACAAGATCTGCACTTTGCCCTACAGCTCTGACAGCCCACAATCATTGCCAATGCGAAGCTCCAGGACCGACTGCTGGCTAATCCTGACCAGACCTTCTGTCTACAGTGATAACCATCTGTATGCCCGGCCTGCTCTTTGTGCTAAATCAACCACCTTCATGACGCTCTCCCTGCTCCTTGTGGCTTCCTCCATGAACTGGTCTCTTTATGCCAGACTTTGAGTAGGTAACTTTTTCAGCAAAACTAACCTGCACCCTGTATCTGCCCTGCACTCCATTGCTGTCTGCATGAACTTGGAACTTTCCCCTAGTCTAGCACAGCCAGATGACTGCATATCTCCAGTTTTGCTAATTAGATTTTTATCATTCTTATATCATTTTATCATTTTATTTATTACACTTTACTCTATTTTTCTAGATTGGTGAGGGATTTTTCTTGTGCTGCATGCTGCATGATTATTTTACACATTGTAGCTAAGTTAAGCCAAACTACTGTAGTGCCAATCCACCTGAGGGTTAATGACAGTGTAATTTAGTGACTATTGTGGTACACCCTGACATGGATTGTGATTGTTGCCTGAGTGGGGCAATAACCCAATTTCCTTCACCTACTAATACAGGAGGCACCATAAGCGGGTGTCAGGGTTTTGCTTGCCCTAGACCTGCTCTAGCTGGCTGGCCTTTTCACTCAAAATTGGGCATGCCAGATTTAGAGTTAGACATGAGAACCTGGACTGATCTCACAATACTTGGTTATAGTTTCATTAAGCTTGAGCAGAAAGCATCAGAGCTTGGCAGCCAAAACGTAGCATATACTTAAGCAGGTAAAACATGCACAATTCAGATTAAACAACATTTTTATGACCTTATGAACCCTCAGATGCAAGCGGATCCCCAGCGTCAGCTGGGTGTAAAGGAGTCCGGTGAGTACCATACACAATGTGGACTTCCTTAACCTCCCTTACCACCCTACCTAATCTTAATGTTAAGAATGTTAATGTTTAGGGAAGAGGAGTTGGCCTAACGGCTAGAGCGGTCGCCCTCGAATCTGGGGAACCGGGCTCGAGTCAATGACGCTGAACATCCTGCGGTTCTGGGCAAATCACTTAATCTCCCCGTGCCTCAAAAAAAAAAAGAATGTGTCCTCATGTAATGCAACTGGTGCTATAGAAAGCGCTCTGCTACCCGATTCGGGTCAAGTTCCCGCTATATAGAAAAAGCAGCTCCTGCTTTGTTGCTATTATATAATTGCGTTGCTTATTTGCGTATTTGCACAAGGGGAGGTTTAGACCAATATGCTTTGTTGCTATTGTACAATTGTGCTGCTCATTTGCATATTTGCACAAAGAGAGGTTTAGAACAAATATTATGCTGTAGCTCTTTTATGATTATTTGCTGCTATAATATATGTATGCTGCACAGGCTGAGGTTTAGAACTCCCTTGGATATATTTATCTATTATTTGTTGTTCTTATAGATGTTTTAATATTTTGAAGAACAAATATATTAGTAGTTGAAGTTTATCTCTTTTAATGCAAAAAAATGCCATTGAGTGCTGGCTAAAAAATCTTACCCCAGATGTTATCTACTTACAAGAAACCCATTATAGAGATCAGGCTGAGTCAGATAACATTTTTAAGAGCTGGGTTGGCCACAAGATATCTTTAACAGCTGGGCAGGCGCAGAGAGGAGTATGCATACTAATAGGAAGACATGTAGGCTTCATTCTGGAAGGGACACTTATAGACCCCAGAGGTAGATGGGCAGTTGCACATGGTAAATTAAATAACGTAAACATAATTTTCGCCACAATCTATGCACCAATTCTAGATGACCCTCTGCCAATCTTACAGTTAAAGCATGCTATAACAGGTCTTCCTGGACCAATAATATGGGGGGGAGATTTAAATTTTTTACAAAATCCTTATTGGACTCCTCCAAAAAAATCACCGCCAGAACGAACCCCAAGTTGCTATGGCCATCCAAAGCTGCAAATTAGACCTTGACGTCATTGATTATTGGCGATTCTCTAATCCCCTCAAACGAGAATATTCATGCCATTCAGCAAAGTACAACTCTGCATCTAGGTTAAATTTTTTTTTTAACATCTTATGATTTAGAGTTACATAATTATGCCTATCTACCAAATGCTTTCTCAGACCATGTGGCACTCTGTATGGAGGTAAAATTGGGCTACATGACGTAAGGCCCTTAAGAAGATGGTTCTTCAACAAACTGAACCTCCTAGACTCACAATGGTGTATAGATATTGAAGAGAAGATTGAGCAGTTTTTTGCACAGAATAGAGGCACAGCCCCATTAAATACGATCTGGGATGCATTTAAGGCCACCTTGCGGGGATTAATTACGTCTAAAGAAATACCAAAGCAGTAGGCAAGAAAGGAGGAGAAAATCAATCTACAAATTGAACTCACGCAGGCAACCCAAGAACACTACAGGGTTAGATCAACGCTCTCTGGGCAAAAGCTGTCTGAAGCAAAGTGCAGGATGAAGGATTTTTACTATGACTTAGGCGAGACTAATAGTAATCTCTATGCCCAAAAGATATATGAGGAGAGTGAATACACAGGGAAGCTCTTGGCCTGGCAAGCCAAAGAAAAGCAGTCCCGAAATAGGATAGACCAACTAACTGACCCCATCGCTAACCTACATGCTAAGACCACTGCCTCGATTGGTAAGTTGTTTCTGAAACACTACGAGGGAGTATATCAAGCAACTGAAGGGGCTACATCCGATTCCATTGGGGAATTTTTAGAGTCACTCGCAATACCTAGATTAGATGAGGGGGGCAAGAAATGCCTCATAGAGGACTTCTCAATGTTAGAACTAGATGAGGTGATTGGCTCCTTCCCCAAAGGTAAGGCTAATGGCGATGATGGTCTTCCTATTGGATTTTTTACAAAATTTGGAGGAACCCTGCGTAAAGAACTTCTGCTTTTAGTCAACTACTTACTTCAAGGAGGACCTCCACCGGACTCTTTTCATTCAGCGGTGGTGGTTAGCATTTTAAAAAATGGAAAGGACAAGGAAAATATAAATTCGTATAGACCCATAAGTCTTTTAAATACAGACTATAACATTTTTACAAAACTTTTAGCAAACCGATTAAACAAAATAGTGGGGTCTCTAGTAGCCCATGATCAGTGGGGTTTTATTGCAGGCAGGCATCTTCATTCAAATACAACATTTTTATTGGAGGCACTAGATTATTTTAAGACTAATAAGGTGAAGGCTCAAATCTGGCTTTTAGACGCGGAGAAAGCCTTCGATCTAGTGTCATGGGACTGCCTTTTTGCTATTTTTCACAGTTTCAATTTCCCAATTGTTTTTATTTCTCTTTTAAAACAACTTTATATGAATTCTAGGGCACAGATTATCATTAATAATACTAACATTGGGACATGTCAGGTCACTAGGGGCACGCGAAAAGGATGCCCCCTGTCGCCAATTTTATTCGCGTTATTTATTGAACCGTTGGCGATTGCAATTAGGGATACAAGGACCGACACTGCTCCAGTAGTTGGAATGACAAATATAAAATTATACGCGGATGATATTGCCCTCTTTTTAGATTCTAAACCCTCAAGTCAATTAAAAATTTAAAAAATTTTCTCTGACTTCCAAAAATTAGGGAGCTACAAGATTAATGTCAACAAAACGGAAATTATTTTAGCCAACTGCACTGTAGACATTTTAGTACCAGCATTTAGGCAGATATACAACACATGCCCAAAGAGATATCTGGGAATATTCATGTCGGACAATTTGGAAGATCTGTATTCGCTAAATTTTTTACCTCTGTTTAAAAAGGTTGGGTCTCTTTTAGATCACTGGAATTTATTACCCTTGTCATTAATGGGACGGGCAGCGTTAGTACGCATGTCAATTTTACCTCTTTTTAATTTTCTTTTCAGCGCCGTACCCTGCGCAATCCAGGCCTCCTTTTTTAAAAAAGTAGATGCTTTGATTTCCTCTTTTCTCTGGGCAAAAAAATCTCCTAGGCTTGCACTTAGCACTTTACACCTGAAGGGGCTACATCCGATTCCATTGGGGAATTTTTAGAGTCACTCGCAATACCTAGATTAGATGAGGGGGGCAAGAAATGCCTCATAGAGGACTTCTCAATGTTAGAACTAGATGAGGTGATTGGCTCCTTCCCCAAAGGTAAGGCTAATGGCGATGATGGTCTTCCTATTGGATTTTTTACAAAATTTGGAGGAACCCTGCGTAAAGAACTTCTGCTTTTAGTCAACTACTTACTTCAAGGAGGACCTCCACCGGACTCTTTTCATTCAGCGGTGGTGGTTAGCATTTTAAAAAATGGAAAGGACAAGGAAAATATAAATTCGTATAGACCCATAAGTCTTTTAAATACAGACTATAACATTTTTACACAACTTTTAGCAAACCAATTAAACAAAATAGTGGGGTCTCTAGTAGCCCATGATCAGTGGGGTTTTATTGCAGGCAGGCATCTTCATTCAAATACAACATTTTTATTGGAGGCACTAGATTATTTTAAGACTAATAAGGTGAAGGCTCAAATCTGGCTTTTAGACGCGGAGAAAGCCTTCGATCTAGTGTCATGGGACTGCCTTTTTGCTATTTTTCACAGTTTCAATTTCCCAATTGTTTTATTTCTCTTTTAAAACAACTTTATATGAATTCTAGGGCACAGATTATCATTAATAATACTAACATTGGGACATGTCAGGTCACTAGGGGCACGCGAAAAGGATGCCCCTGTCGCCAATTTTATTCGCGTTATTTATTGAACCGTTGGCGATTGCAATTAGGGATACAAGGACCGACACTGCTCCAGTAGTTGGAATGACAAATATAAAATTATACGCGGATGATATTGCCCTCTTTTTAGATTCTAAACCTTCAAGTCAATTAAAAATTTTAAAAATTTTCTCTGACTTCCAAAAATTAGGGAGCTACAAGATTAATGTCAACAAAACGGAAATTATTTTAGCCAACTGCACTGTAGACATTTTAGTACCAGCATTTAGGCAGATATACAACACATGCCCAAAGAGATATCTGGGAATATTCATGTCGGACAATTTGGAAGATCTGTATTCGCTAAATTTTTTACCTCTGTTTAAAAAGGTTGGGTCTCTTTTAGATCACTGGAATTTATTACCCTTGTCTTTAATGCGACGGGCAGCGTTAGTACGCATGTCAATTTTACCTCTTTTTAATTTTCTTTTCAGTGCCGTACCCTGCGCAATCCAGGCCTCCTTTTTTTAAAAAGTAGATGCTTTGATTTCCTCTTTTCTCTGGGCAAAAAAATCTCCTAGGCTTGCACTTAGCACTTTACACCTCCCATCCGCACAAGGAGGGTTATCCGTGCCAAATATTAGAGAATATTATTTTGCATCTTTTGCACACCATAGTTTTTTTGTTTTTTTTTAGGAAACCCACGAGGCAGACAATTTTTTTATGAAGAAGATGTTTGTCAGAATCAAAAATCACTGACCCGGATAGAATTACGAAAGATCCAAAGAAAGTTCGTTATAAGTCCCTACAGTGGATTTTTAAACAGAAACCTAGTTTTGGAAATTCTATTGTATCCCTAAAATAGGTAATACAACGGATCTAATCAACCTCAGTTTAGGAGAAGAGGGCTGCATAGACAATAATATAATAAATCTCTGGAAGGAGAATGGCTTTGAGAAAATTGAAGACTTCCTTATGGGTAATAGGTGGAAGTCTTGGGATGAGATTTCTAGACAGATACACCACTCCTACACAATTTTGAACTGGTCATTTCTTATGCTTAATCCAAAACTCAGAGAGCTTGATATAGGAAATTTATTTTATAAAGAAAATATCTCTACAGCTTTGAATAATCAAATACAAAAGAAGATGAGTATTTGGATTAAAATACTAAAAGAAAACAAAGGGCAGGAATCCTCCAGTAAGATCATTGAGAGGTGGAAAAAGAGGGAAGACATTGAAATTAGTCCGCAGGTATGGGATAAGATAAATAAATTTAACAAAACCATTTTCCGCGACGCTAATTTTAAACGTATGCAATTTTATAATAAATGGTTAATTTACAGAACCCCCTCTTTCCTCCACAGTATCTTTCCCCAAGTCGCCGACAAATGCTTTCGGTGTGAAGAAAAAGGCACCTGGAAACATATTGTCTGGGAGTGCTCAAAAATTCTGTTATTTTGGAAGGAAAGAGAAAAATACCTCTCTATTGAGCTCCAAGCCATTATAATATTCGATGATTTAATTCCTGTCCTAGGCTGCTCCTCGAGCCATACTCCATATGATGAGTCCCTTTTTATAGCCTCTTTACTAGCTAAATCCCTTATTTTGCAGTCCTGGAAAACAGATCTAGTGCCAACCTTTCAGGCATGGAAGGCAAAATTACTATGAATCCAGGGCAGGGAGAGAAAATATGCATTGAGATCAGGGGCCCTTAAGAAATATGAGAAGTTCTGGAGTCTGTTTGAATCCTAGTTTGTTTTCTGTCGATATCTAACTTTAACCACATCTTCTCAATATCAGTCTGCTAGATTGTTTTTATTTATTCACATTGCACTTTATAAGTAAGTTCTGAACTGATGAAATCTGAACAAGTCTTTGTATTTATGTGTCCGGTACTGTATTAATTCTATTTACAAATGTGTCTTGTAATGTTTATTCTGTCTTTATGAACTCTCAATAAAAATATATTTTTTAAAAAGTTCGCGCTATATAAAACTCTGTACAATATATATATTTATATATAACTATGGTCCTGATACACACAAATGCACACATACATAACAACACACAAATGCTCACTCACACCTGTGCACATACACACACCTCTCTTTGCTCTGTCCACTATTTTATCTGTTCACGTTCCAATAAAGTAAATCCCTTCCCCTTGCGTACCATGCAAAGCGCCCAGAAGCGCTAAGCATGGTACCCTAAACAGCTATGCAATGCATAAAATAAAAACGAATTAAGTCACATATCCTATGTTGATACAATATCAACATTTCCATTATTAACCGCCTTCTTATGTACTCCTTACATCTGTCATTCTCATGTAACTTTTAAGTGCCCAAAAACGTAATCAGCTCGGTACATTAGGGAACTGTTCTCTGCTGTGAGAAGCAGCCCCGTCTGGAGCACAGTAAGTGAGTTGTCATATTTACAGTTGTGCCAAACTTTAGAAAGAATTTAGCCATCTGGCAAATGTATCTATTAGCCTGCTGTGCGTCTCCACTGAATCTGAGTGCTCCTAAAGACTGCCTGCCAGGATCCAGCTTGAAACATGGGCCCTGTTTGATGTTATGTTAATTGTAGCCTTTACAATGTGCACCGATGTCACATTTGTGGCCTCCTGGGGTTGGAGAAGAAAGGAGACAACTTACTCAAAGTACCAGAAAGGAGGAAACATTTTGAGATATATTGATTTAATTATGCGACAAACAAGCACACTTTGAGATGTGAAATTATCATCAATCTGTGACAAATATTGCAAAGAAAGGTCATCTGTGGTGACCAAAGCACAGCCAGAAGACAATGGGATAGGTGGAAGCTAAACGTAGACTTCTTTGAGTCCTCTGCTATGCAGCAGATAAGCCATGTATCATCAGTGTAAGTAAACCTTGCAATTCTCCATTTATCACACTATTCCTGCTGTACATCCTGTACCTTTGCACATATTTATTTATTGTGTCCGAGAAGCGAATGTAAAGATCTGGGGGCATATTAGCAAGAACCCTGCGTAAAATTATCTGCTGTTTTATCGGCAGGAAACTGCCGATAAAACGGCGATAATGGGTTAGCTAATATGCGTTATAGAATTCCAATAGAAGCCCAGGTTAGATGTCCTGCACTTCTAACCTGGGCTTGTATTGGAATTCTATAACGCATATTAGCAAGCCCATTATCGCCGTTTTATCGGCAGTTTCCTGCAGATAAAACGGCGATAATTTTACGCAGGGTTCTTGCTAATATGCCCCATAATTCTCGCACATAAATCAGGCACTATCAGTATTAAGACATACACTCGATTTTTTACATGCTACTAGCACAGGTTGATATCCAACTAGTAGCCACATTAATCAAATCAAAACAGTATATTATTGTATTGTAATTGCATTTGTACAGCGCTTACTACCCCTGACGAGTCGTCAAAGCACTTTTTCGGCGAGTAGCGCGCTACTCCGGGACCCATAGAGGATTAGTGTTGAATTAGTATATTGAAACATGCAAGTACATTTTAAGTGGTGAATAGGTTATTCAGCTATTTGGATTCGGGAGGATAGAAGAAGGATAGATGGGGAAAAAAGGTTTGTATTTATATAGCGCTTATTACCCCTGATGGGGTGTTGAAGCACGCTACTCCGAAAACCCATAAAGGATTAGTGGTGAATTAGTATGGTGAAATATATAAGTAATTTGAGTAGTGGATATTAGCCAGTTATTTGGAGTGAGAAGGATAGTGGAGGGAAAGAAGCGGAAGAAAGGTTTGCATTTATATAGCACATGTTACCCCTGATGGGTGTTAAAATGCTTTTCTGGCAAGTAGCACGCTACTCCGGAATCCATAAAGTATTAGTGTTGTAAATTAGCATAGCGAAATATGAAGTAATTTGAGTGGTGGATATGTTATTAAGTTATTTGGATAGATAAGGGTAGGTGTTGGGATAGATGGGGTTTAGAAGTGCTTTTTTGGCGAGTAGCATGCTACTCTGGAACCCATAATGATTAGTGTTGAATTAGTATGGCAAAACATGAAATTAATTTGAGTGGTGGGTATGTTAGTCAGTTATTTGGCTGAGAAGGGTTGGGGTGGGGTAGAAAAGGGAAAAAGGTTTGCATTTATATAGCGCTTGTAACCCTGATGGGGTGTTGAAACGCTTTATTGGCGAGTAGCACGCAACTCTGGAATCCATAAAGGATTAGTGGTGAATTAGTATAGTGTAATATGGAATTTGAGAAGTGATAATGTTAGTCTGTTATTTTGATTGGAAAGGATAGTGGAGAGACAGAAGAGTGAAAGATTTTGTTTTGATTATTTATTTTTAGGTCATAGCAGTAGGAGGAGGCTTTTGAATGAGTAAAAAGGGTTTTTGGAGTGGAAGAGTCAGAGGGAAGAGTTTAGAATGGTTTGTTTTGGGGGATCGGTATAGTAAAAGAGGTGTCAGATGATGCAAGGAGGGGTAGAGTAGGACAGAGTCCAGAAAGGGTTATTTTGGGGATCATAGTAGTGGTATGGGGTTTGACATAAATGAGAGAGTGGGTGTAGAGGATATATTGATAGATGTGTAGGGTGAGAGATAGGGTAGTGCATTGGAAAGAGTAGTAGAAAGAAGTTTGAGATGAGTCACAAAGTTGGGCTAGAACATATATTGAGAGAAGTATAGGCTAAGAAATAGGGTAGTGCATTGGAAATGCCAAATTAGAAGAAAGTGATAAATATATAGATCCATAAGTACATTCAAAGTATATAGATGCATAAAGGAGGTAAGTGTATGTAGATTAAAGATATTGATAGAGGTAGAGGATAAGAAATAGCGTAGTGCATTGGTTATGCTTTTTCAGGAGAAAAGTAACAAACACACAGATCCAAGTACATGTAGGTACATAGATGCACAATCGAAACAAGTACAAGTAGACCAAAGATGATCTTTTTTTTAACATCATTATTCTACATTTTTATACAAAGTAATGCACAAAGATGGGTAATGATCTATAGTGAAAATAAATGGGTATATGCAGAGGGATATGCTGTAAATATATAGTTAGCATCCCCTTGTTGTGCTCTGAGGGGTATGTTTAGTTTTGTTTTATTCCTGTTTAAGGGGAAAATGTGTTGGGTTTAGCTGACGGTTGTGTATTTTATATGTTTGAAGTAAAAGTTATTTCCACTTTACCTCTTGTGGTCAGTGTTGTACTTTTTGTACATTTTTCACAAATAGTTTAGGAAAAGTGCACCCTCTGCCTGCGCTTTCTCGAGCAGGTACTCAACATATAGAACTTCGTATCTGTATCCATCAGGCAGTTCAAATCTTCCAACTTATTTGAGCGTTCCCTGAAATCTCACTTGCTTGAAAAACTCCTCAAAGCTTCATATCCCCTCACTATTTATTCTTTGTGTATTGTAACAAATACATCTAGATCAATGGTCCCCATGCTTTTTAGAAACACACCCTACTTCTCAGAGCTACACTTTTGTGACCCACCTCACTTTAATAGACATGAGGAGGAGCGATTTTTGAACACAACTAAAGCATTGTGTGGTAGTGCACTATTTACAGACATAACATTTTCTATTGAAGCGGCCACTAACTTTGCATGGACATACAATTTTACTGAAAACACTATATAATGCTGGTGATAATGTGTGGAAATCAGGTTTCCATGAATATTTATCTTTTGTGCAACACCAAATAATAAAGCGCCTTGATGTTTTTTGTTCCTATTAAAATCTGTTTCCTGTTTGTACTATGTGATAAATATTTTAATAAACACATTTTGACAACAAAAATTCTGTTTCTAGCATGCTTCAGAATTATAAAAAAGGTTTTGTTTTTGATTTTCCTAACTGCCCAATGAATACAGTTCATATACAGGTATCTATATTTTACTGTATTGGAGCATGTTTGTATTTGTCACTAAATTCACTTTATAAACTCCACCCACTTTGCAGCAGAAGAAAGAAAAGTAAATACCAATCCCATAAGCAGAAACTAGTCAGAAGACATATGACCTTTGTCATTGATGCACCAAATGTGAAAGGTAAGCACACACGTTAAAGCAGGCCTGCCAAGTATCACCCATCAGGCGTGACTCTAACGCATTTCAGTGTGGTGTTCCGCATCACCGCACTGAAATACATTGTCACACATTTTAATGCCGCGGTACCAACTCTCTGCTGCCTGTACCCAGTGCTGAGAAACTGGCCACGACAGGCTGCTAGCACGCCTGTCACACCTGCGCCGGCTCTGCTGCTCCCCGCAGACTTGCCAGCCCAGGCGCTGCCACCAGCATGACCACAGGCTCAGTGTACAGTTAATCCAGTTGTGCACTGTTGCTACAATGTAGCTTAATAGCCTGCTGGAAAATTGACGCCATTTGTGACAAGCTGGGTTACTGGTTGTCTGGGGTGTGAGCCCTGGCGAGCAGCAACCACAATCCTTGTCAGAGTAAGGCACAAGCAAACCCCAAATTAACCTGTGCTCAACCCCCCTAAACTTAGACGCAATATTCAAAGTATTTATACAACACTTCAAACAGTAGTAAAGTGAAAACACCACACAAAAAGAACCCCCACCAGGTTAGAAAAATTCAATAAATAAAAGACCAAAACTACAAAATTCCACCAGTAGAACTGGATTGTGAATTTTCAAAGGATGTTGGTGAAAATAAAGCTAAAAAGGACAAAGCGCCTTCTCTGGAAATCTGGTCACACTGGACAGGGTCAAAGTCATGCTTTCAGGCAGACTGCGATGGAGCGTGGTCGCATATAGCCCCCAGATCAGTACCGCTGCAGTTTATCTTCTCAGGTTTGTGCCAAGGGTCCTGTTCGGGTTCAAGAGTACTTTTTCTACTCAGTGTGATGGGCCTAGATATCACACTGGGACATTTCCTAGAGAAAAGGTAAGTAAAACAGTTTATAGTTTTGCAGTTTCTTAGGATTTCATACAAACCAACTCCACACATTTTTCATAAAAAAACAGTCAATGCCATCCTACGGGAAGAAACAGTGTTTATAGGTTTATCGGTAAGTATTTCGGTTTTGGAGTTGGTATTCTGGGGTTAGAACTAGGGTTCCCCCATGATCAAGGATGCACTCTGAAAGCACCCTCAGCGGCATTAGGGCGGCTGGGTGCAGAGTGCTGAGGCTCAATGTTATCCAATGGGGCATAGGGGGCCTCCGCTTGGTGGCTGCTTACGAGCAGGCCAAAAGGTTGAGGGAGCAAAGCTCCTGGTGTTAGGCTCGGGCCAATGAGGGATCCGATTTAGCACACAACGTGCACCCACAGCCGCACAGGGGCAGCTGGGTGCAGGGTGCTGTTTTGGCTTTGAGTGCCCTGTTGTTTTCTGGGAGTTGCCGTTTTTGGATTTTGGCTGCAGGCTCGGTCCAGGAAGACTTCTGGGAGAAACCAACAGTTGGGCAGGTAAGTTGGAGCGCTCTGAAACGTAGTTGCACCTCAGGATCATTTCTCCAGGGTGCAAGGCTGCTGAATGCAGGGGTGTCTTTTGAGGTCAGATTTCACCTTACCTGACCACTTGTGGTTGGGGGGTCGCCATGCAAATGCTGCAGGCGACATCAAGGAGTCCCAGAGAGGGGTCAACCCAAGGTGGACTTGGGTTCTGGAGTGCTGGGGGACCTCGCTGGGGCAGGTGAGCCTCCCGGGTTCAGGTGTAGGCACACAGGTGCAGTGGTGGTTCCAGGCATCAGGTTTTTATGTCCTCAGCAGGCTCAGAGTTTGTTTTGAGAGTTTCTTTTGAAAAGTACTGCTGTTCACAGGAGATCCGGTCCTTGTTGAAGGCAGTCAGTCCTCCCAGGGTTCTGGCAGTCGCTGGCTGCAGGACAAGGTGAGCTTTGGTGCAGGATCTCTGGTAACTGCAGGCGGGCAGGTACACCTGGGGCCAAGTCAATTCTTGTCTGCAGTCTCTTCTGCGTGGCGTCCTCTTTCATCCTTTTTCTTCGTTTGTTGCAGGAATCTGCCTTCTTGGTTCAGGGATGCCCCCTAAATACTGTATTTAAGGGGTATTTTAGGGGTATTGAGGTCAGTATCCAGTGGGCTACTGACCTTAGGGGGACTACACCCTTGTTGTGCTCACCCCCGTGGAGGAGTGGGCAAAATCCCTCACACAGATTAGAGAGTGCCAGCCATCTGCAAGATGGCGGGCACTGAAGAGTGGGCTTCACCACGCCTCTCCCACCTGAGGGGTGGGGTTGGCAGAGGTGGGCACACCTTCTAGGCTGTTCTAATTTTCACCACCTGCCTTTCCGCTGAAAAGGAGGGGAGACAGGAAGGGGCTTGCTTCTGATAGCAGGAGAGGCTGGGATTCGCAAAGGCAGCAAGGCCTCTGTAGCTCCCCTGCCACAGTCCTGACCTGGGGGTGGTGTGACCACCTCTGCCAAGGAAAGGCTTTGTTTCCGGGCTCAGGGAGCAAATACTCTCACCCCAGAGACCCAGAAGCATGTCTCATGGTGGCAGGCTGGTGTGTACTAGTAAGGCAACCCACCAGTGGCTGGTCGTTTTTCAGGAGGCATCTCTAAGATGCCCTATGGGTATATTGTATAATAAATCCCACAGTGGCATCAGTTTGATACCAAACTTCCCAGAATTCAATAAACCCATAATGGTGCTGTGGAGTTCGTAATAACAAACTCCCAGCCCATTTACTCTTTTATGGCCTTACTGCACTTACAATATCTAAGAATGGACTTAGACAACGTACCGGTATAGTGCTCGTGCAACTGTTTCCTCACCAGTGGTATAGTGTACCCGGCTAGAGGGGTGTCTTACCTATACCAAAGGCAGTGGGTTGCAGGCATGGCACACAGGTATGAGTGGCATGTCGACTCTCCACTTTTCTCTGCACCAAAACATGCAGCCTGAAATATCAGTGTGTGTGTGTTAAGGCACAGGCCCTCTAAGGGTGGCACAGTATGTGCTGCAGTGCTTAGAGCCATTCCCTGGTCACAGTGCCCTTGGTACTGGCGCACGGATTTTTGCTCACAGAAGAAGAGAAAATATAGGGCGGCGCAGAGAAAATATCAAGTTATGTTACGAAGAGCCAAGGCCACCCATTACAATTATATAATTGGGGATGCAGAGAACTCCTCAAAATAACTCTTTAAGATCTTTAAAGAGATCTCATTAGTGGCCAGCTCGAATGCCCCAGACAATGACTCAGTGACCGAGTGTAACCGAGTAGCAGAGTATTTTGCCAGTAAGGTCAGGGACATATATGCCTCCTTTTCTAGCAATCCCGAAAGCGGGCTGACCTTTGAGGAAGTGTCTGGGACAAGTAATGCGGAAAGTCGCTTGGAGCAATTTATTGTTCCCCCCCGGATGTTCTACGGAGTATTTGTCTGAGTGTTAAGTCCGGCTCCCCTAGGGACCCAGCACCCCCCAAGGTGTTGGGAGACAGCCTGCTGGTCCTGGAGCCTTACATCAGACATGTGCTGCTGATCTCCTTTGCCTCCCAGACACTTCCGGCAGATTGGAAGAAAGCAGTAGTTCTACCCATTAGGAAGAAATCCAATGTGAGCCATGAAGTTCTGGAGAACCATAGGCCGATTTCTCTGCTACCGTACATAGCTAAGGTGGCCGAGAAGGTGGCAAATACTCAGCTGGTGGCACACTTAGAGAATGCCAATCTCCTACATCCCTCCCAATCGGGTTTCCGGTCAGGGTATTCGACCGAAACCGCCCTACTGAGAGCTACGGAGACCATAAGACAAGGTGCGGATGCTGGACACACCATGGCACTGGTGATGGTAGACCTCAGTGCGGCGTTTGACACTGTAGCCTATTTTATCTTGCTGCAGTGTCTTAACAGAGGTGGTGTCACAGGATCTGCACTAGGGTGGCTGAAATCCTTCCTTACGGCCCGCAGCTTTCAGGTTCAACGGGGCTCTTTTCAATCCACGGAGGTGGCGCTGGAACAGGGGGTGCCTCAGGGCTTGGCCCTGAGTCCGACTTTATTTAATTTATATATGGCCCCCCTGGCTGAGGTGGTGCAAGCGTTTGGAGTAGAGTTAGTCTCCTACGCTGATGACACCCAACTGCTGATCTCCCTCTCCCAAACACCCTCGGTCGCGGCATCCAATTTTAAGGCCTGTATGCAGGCTCTGGCCTCTTGGATGAACATGCACTGCTTGAAGCTAAATGGAGCCAAGACCGAGGTGTTGGTGGTCGGTGGAGATAATCTTAGCTGGACAGTGGATTGGTGGCCACAATGTTTGAGCCCCAATCCCACCCCCTGTAAGGAGGCTAAGAATCTGGGGATATGGGTGGATCCTACCCTATCCTACGAGGGGCACATTCGCCGTCTAGTGGGAAAGTGTTTCGGTGTGCTAAAAACACTAAACAAAACCTTGGATCTGCTCCCTCTTGAAGCCAGATGCACTATGACGCAGGCCCTCGTGACGTCCCGCATCGATTACAGGAATGTCCTATTTCTAGAAGCTACAAAAAAAGGTTTGGGGCGCCTGCAAGTCCTACAAAATGCGGCCGCTCGGTTGGTATTAAGACTTCCAAGAAGAGCTGCTTATAGGCCGGCACTTGCGGCACTACATTGGCTACCAGTCAAAAAGAGAGTCCTGTTCAAATCCCCCCTTATATGCCATCGCATTCTCTGGCATAAGGCTCCACCATATCTGGGAGACTTGGTCTCCAGGTATGAACCAAGTAGAGCCTTACGCTCGGGTGGGACAGGGCGGCTTGCTATCCCCCGCATCAAGAAAGCCAGAATGGGAGGACGCTCTTTCAGAGTCATAGTGGCTCAAAGTTGGAATAAACTCCCGGTGGGTCTTAGACTGGAAAGGTCGGAGGCCAAGTTCAGGAGTCTTCTCAAAACTCACCTGTACATTATATAGGAGCGTAGGTGCGGATGGGTGGTTTGCTAATGCTTCTGGCTGGTCTTATTCTGTTCTCCATAGCACGGGGACACGCCGGGATGGCGTAACCAAGCGCTCTACAAACTACCTTATTATTATTATTATTATTATTATTATTATTACCAGGGACTTACATGTGGCTAGAGAGGTGCCAATTTTGGGTACAAAGGGACAGTTTTGGGAAAGAACATAGACTCTGGGAGCCTGATTGGTAGGGACCCAGGGCAAAACAAGTTAAAGTGCATCAGAAATCTGGCAACAGGTGGGGGGTTACTGCAACAGAAACCCAGCTTCCCACAGAAACCACCAACTTACTTCTATACACTGGAAGGAGTTGGATTTAGTTCAGTGGATGCACTGAAAGGGCATGAGAGACAAGTCTTCCTGGATCTAAGCAGGCTGCCAAGAGGAGGTGTTAGGAAGGTAGACATGGCACCCTCGTGTTATTAGGCCTCCAGGTGATAGACAGACATGAACAGGTAGCAAAAGGTTAGACTACGTTTGTTGTCACAGGGATCTTGTATAGGTAAAAGGCAGTTCAACAAGGTATGAGTGACATACAGATCACTTTACCCACATGTCATATTTATGGCCTGTTTGCCACCTTCATCCTCAGTCAGAACCTGGTGGATATTCCGCCTAATCTGCAACTAGTGCATTTCAGTCTATGCACTACAAATACATGTGGACATGACGTGCACCATGTTTTGACTGTGTACCCTATCCACCAAATCTTAAGGCCCTTATTCTTTCTGGAGTGGTCTTTAGGGAATTTAGTCGAGTCTTACCCAGAATGTTTAGTTCAGTTTTCAAAGGTACATTTGATCGCACAGTCTGAGGAATGGGTCACAAATGCATGCCCAGTCAACCCAAAATCACTTCCGTACAGAAGAAGGAATTTAATTTAGTGCATTGAGTGCAGAGAAGGTGCAAGAAAGAAAAGTCTTTCTGAGCCTAGTCAGGCTTCTACATTGAGGCTTTAGTGAAGGTGCACCTGGCATCCTCACAGTATTAGGACTGTGAGTGAGATGGACATGAACAGGTAGTCAAACCATAACCTAGGATTGTTTTCAAAGTGATCTTGTGTAGGTAGAAGCAGATGGTCATGGTCATAATGAAACTGTTCAAGTGAAACACCCAACCATATCAGACAGTTTCTGTGTAGTGGTGAATATGCAGCTTTTGACTGGCAGAATGTGTGGTTGTTGGCTAGTGGAATATTTGGCTGTTGGCCGTGAAATGTGAATATTACTTTTCTAAACGTGTGTTTCCAAAATAAGTTGACTGATGAGTGGTTGACTGGCAATGTGATTTTTGTTACAGTCCTATTGGTGTGTGAATTTTACAGACCCTTCAATGGTTTGATGATGTGAGTGCTGAGCCTTTTGGGTCTGTGCCAGGAGGAACAAACGGTTTTGTGTGGCATGCATGAAAGGTGTGTGAATGGATCGCAAAGATGCTAGTGCCTTGGTACCACTTTATAGTTCAATAACACTAAGTGATTGGTTCAATACTCCAATATTGTTATTAGTATTGACGCTTTGACCCTACTACTACTGATAGGGACAAAACCAACCTGTGTGAATTTGTGCTTGAGATGTGGATAGACTCAGAAGTAACATTTACATCCCATCACATTTTTAAAAACTGAACACCCTGAGGTGTCAAAGATGGTGTACCACATGTTAATCAAATTCACTTATCCACAATGGCTTCCACATTTTCAACTTCCCTAATGGTTAAAAACACGTTACTCACATTTATTGGACACTTTCAGAATCTCTGTCTAGCCTCACAAGTCCTACTACTCAGTGTTTCCACCCATGTCATTAAAAAAATGCTAACCCCCTTGTATGACTTGCCCTAGTGCCTGTGACACAAACTGTGCTAAAACGCAAAGTGGATCCATTGGCAATAGGCATAGCTGCAGTATTTGGGCCTGTGCTCGGCAGCCTCCCAGGGAAGCGGATTGAACCCACACATTCTAAACACTGGACTCCCAGGTGAGTCCAGGGTGGTGTCAGCAGGAATCTACAAACTTCCTACCACCTAGTGTTACCCTTCTTGTGCCTAAAAAACGGTTCTCCACCTGTGTGGCTGTATTTAGTGTATGTGATAAGAATTAATCAAACCAAGTTTAAAGGGAGTCCTCGCCACGCAAGTGGGGCAACGTTGTTATTGGGATGAGTCGGGTAACCTGCATGGTGATAATTTTGTGGATTTCTGCTAATTCCAGAAGTTTCTATTCCAGAAATGTAAGAAAAATTTGTGATTTTATTCAAATTTTGAGGTTGCGGTGCATTTTGGGTCATGAAACATCATTGGCCCACCAGCCTGGAATCTCCTGGGTGTCTAGTTTAAAAAACAAATACCTGCGGTTAGTAGGTTTCCGTGAGTGGCGGCCGAGCACAGCCCCAAATACCACAGCTACTCTATCATTGATCTCTCCACGTAGCGCTTCAGGGCCTTTCGTGCTGTAATCAATTGGCCGATCCAGACAAGTGAGGTACTATTTTTATCGGGAGACTAGGGAGAACGCTGGGTGGTAGGACATTTTTTTGCTTTCTGCAGATTCCCGAACTTTCTGTCACAGAAATGTGCGGAAAATATGTCTTTTTAGCCAAAGTTTGAGGTTTACAAGTGATTCTAGGTAAAATTACATGGTGAGAGTCAGGCAAGACACACCACCCTGGACTCTCTCTGGTGTCTTGTTTTCAGAAATGAGCAGGTTTGGTAGGTTTCCTTAGATGCCGGCTGAGATATGGCACAAATTCCACAGCTACTCCAATTGTAAAACAAAAGTTATGGTATTTAGTGGAAAAAGGTGATGTGGCCATGTTACGTTTTGTGGCCTTTCCTGTCGTGGGGACTAGGTTCACCCACAAAAAGTAAGATACTATTTTTATCAGAAGACATGAGGGAACGCTGGATAGTGGAAAATGTGTGGCCCCCCCTAGATTGCAGAATTTTCTGTCACAGAAATATGAGGAAAATGTATGTTTTTATCCAAAGTTTGAGGTACGCAAGGGTTTCTGGGTAACATTACCTGATGAGAGCAATGCAAGTCACACTAACATCGACTCTTTTCAGAACTGTGCAGACTTAGTATGATTCCCAAGGTGCCAGCTCAGCTAAGGCCCAAAATCCACAGCTATCCAAATTGCAAGAAAGGGTTGTTTCTCAGGGAAAAAAGGTGACGTGTCCATGTGACGTTTTGGGCCCACCCACACAACTAAGGTAGCATTTTTATCTGGAGACTTGGGAAAATGCTGGTTGGTAGGAAATGTGTGGCTCAATGCGAATATGTGATGTAACAACGCGATCCAAATGATCGTGGTATGTTACATCACAGTTTTTACAACGCAAGTCGTTACAACAACTTGCGCTGGAGGGCGCCGGACTTAGAAATAGTAAGATTTACTATTCCAACACCAGTCTACATACAGTAGGGAAGGTGTTGGAATAGTAAATCTTACTATTCCTTAGGTTATAGCGCCATCCAGCACAAGTAGATGTAACGCCTTGCGTTTTAACGGCTACGTTGCAACTGCATCGCGGTGTACTCACCGCGATGTAAAGGATGTTTCCCCTACATGCAGATATCAGAACTTTCTGTCACAGAAATGTGAGTAAAATATATGTTTTTAGTTTGAGGTTCCAAAAGGGCTACTCAGTAAAATTATTTGGTGCAAGTCATGCAAGTCATGCCACTCAGGACACTTCTGGGTGTCTAGTTTTCAGACCTGCACAAATCTGGTACCTTTTCCTAGGTATGGGCTGAGCTAGCAAACAAGAGCCACAGCTAACTAAGTTACAAACAGGGTCGGTGGTCTGTTGAAAAAAGTGACGTGTCCATGTTGCACTCTAGGCCCTTTTCTGATGCGGGGGCTATTTCCAACCACAGAAGTGAGGTACCATATTTATCAGGAGACTTGGGGAATGCTGGGTTGTAGGAAATTCATGGCTCCTGTACCAGAAACGTGAGGAAAATGTGTAATTTTAGCCAAAGTTTGAGATTTGCAAGGGCTTCTGGGTAAAATTGCCTAGTGAAAGCCACACAAGTCGTGCCACCCTGGTCTCTCCTGAGAACCTACTTTTCAGAAATGTGCAGGTTTTGTAGCTTTGCCTAGGTGCCAGCTGAACTAGGACCCAAAATCCAAAGCTACCAAATTGCAAAAAAAGGGTTGGTTTTCAGTGGAAAAATGTGACGTGTCCATGTTGCGTTTTAGACACTTTCCTGTCGCATGGGCTAGGCTCACCCACAGAAGTATCATTTTTACCTGGAGACTTGGGGGTACACTGGGTGGTAGAGAATTTGTGGCTCCATGCAGATTCCAGAACTTTGCCTCACTGAAATATTTGCGTGTTTTTAAGCACAGTTTTGGGATTGCAAGGGCTTCTAGCTAAAAACACCTCGTTAGAACCACATAAGTCACACCGTCCGGGACAACCCTGGGTGTCTAGTTTTCAGAAATGTCTGGGTTTGGTTGGTTTTCCTAGGTGGCGACTGATTTAGAGTGCAAAATCCATAACTACCCATGTAAAACATGCAACGATTCTGCTGGGTAAGTTATGACGCCTCCTGGTCTCGTTTTGGGATTTATAATGTCATAGATGCTAGGCCCAGGCATACAAGAGGGGTGCCATTTTGATCAGGAGAGAAGCAGCACTATAGCATAGTAGAATATTTGTTATTTCTAATAGGATGTCTTTGCATTTATGACTTCCTAATGTAAGACAGTGTGTAAGAAACAATATAATTTACAACATGCCCTCAGAAACACATGCTACCCACAAAATCAGAGATGTACAAATAACCACTGCTCCTCAACTCAGTATCTGTTGTACATTTCAGAAGTACATATGGTTCCTTCATACCCATTTTCCGATCTTTATATTGTACCATATGAATTGCTGTATGTTGGGTACACAATGACATACCATTGTAACTTGCAGCTCAACTGTTGGCTCTGTGTACCTCGGATTCTTGAAGAATGTGCAAACCCTAGTATCACCACAGCCAGGCGAGTCTAGTAGACATACTGGTGTATCACTTTTGTAAATTGGCCATCATGACAAGAAGTTACATATGAAAATGTAATCACAAATAGCTGTTTCTTTCCAACCAATTTTTCATATTTTATTTCAAAAAGTACTTTTTTTGAGAAGACATTGAAGGATCCACACAAATGACCCCTTGCTGATTCAGAATGTTGTCTACTATTCGGAAATGTATAGCTTTCTAGCATCACCAAAGATTTTCAAACCTGTCTCCACTACAAACAGGAAGTAGGTCCAAAGAACACAAATTTGGAAAAATAAGCTAACTTTTAGAAAGTGCCAGAACTGTGGTAAAAAAATCGATTGAAAACAGCTTTGCATGTTCTTGAAAGCTTGGAAGATGGTGAAGTTAGCACAATAAAGCTTTCATTGAACCCCTGTTTAGGAAAGAACAGACACTTTTTTGTGGTGCACTTTTTTCCATATTCCATTAAAAATATTCACCTTTATTTGACTATTTTCTCTGTCCTCTCCAGGAGAATCCATAAACCCTGGTTCCCCTAGAATCCACTGGTGTGTGGAAAAAAGGACAAAAATGTTCATGGATACCTTAAACTAGAAAATGGTTCAGAAGGCCTAAGTGCGAAGTACCCTAATAGCAAATGAAAGTGTTCAGCATTGGGGGTGGAAAAGCCTTGAGCTAAGGGGTTAATTACCTATTTATGGCAAGATTTCACTCCTCTGTATTGTTGTTTTGAAGCAGCCCCACACAGGTATAAAAACTTCAGACAATATATTAACAAGAAAATAATCCTGTATTGTTTTCACAATCCGTGTCCAGCCTCTACTAATGTGAATCCTTTTTAGGTCTTACCTGAGCCAGCGCATGCGCTGTCTCATGCGAGATATTTACTAAGCGGGTTTTGAAAGTGCTACCCAGAGGCTTTTGCCAGCCACTAGCTTGCTGTTACGCGCACAAGCGCACGCGACGTGCACAGCTGCCATCTGGCTTTCATCAGCTTTTTTTCCTTCCACTTTTGTGCCGCGCGGCCGTGTCACTTTCACTGCCGTGCTGCCATTGCTTTTTTTTATTATGTGCAATCCTTTGTACGCGTGATTACGTAAAATAAACAGCACATTGAAAACCCAGACATACGTGATGCAGGTAGTATGCTTTTATCAGCCCTAGCTTTTATTTTCATATCCGTTTCCAAACACAGTTTTTGCTGTGGGAAAACGGCCTGGCACGTTTCTGTTCAGGGCAAGCTAATTAACGTGAGCTGGCTTTAAAGTCTCCCCTCGCATTGCCATCTGTCTCACCTCCTGCGGCCTGGGCAGTGCCAATTGAGGGTGACCTACAATCTGCCACTCTCCCCGTGAAAGCCTGGGACCTCAGTCGGCTCTCAAAATGCTCTCTATTCATGTGGAATGCAAAATGGCGGCCGCTGACCAGCCACCAGCCTGGCAGGCTCCAGCTCGGATTGGCACCCCACCGACTACACTACTGAATGAAGAGGGGCTCCATTTAGGCTCAGGGACGGCCATTAGATCATAGTATTTATTACATTTACATCACACAGTGGCACAGCCGGGCGCGCATGCCTCCTCAAACACTTCTCCTGGGCCCGGCCCTCGCTGCTAATGAGGCACTCTGGGCGCCATTGTCTTGCCCATTCACTCATAGCCCAAGAGCCCGTGCGCCAACAACAGCTCAGAGCACCAGGAAGGCTGTCCCTTTCAGAGCCATTTATTCTTTCCCCTGACCTTCGACCCCAGGGGTTGTGACATCAGCAGCCCTAATTTGTGATCATTTTTATTGGCAGACACTCAAGCCTTGTTTCCTGTGTTTAACTTGTGTCTCCTCTTCTACAGCTAAACCTACTGCCTCCCAGAGGCATAAGCCAATTTTAGTCTATAAAGTAAGCCAGACCTCGACAAAGATGCCTGTGATCTTGCTATAAAAATCTCCACCGAGGCTATTTATGCCAATATTAACAGGCCAATCCATTATCTGGAGGCACGAGATCAGCTAATCGCCGAAATGGTGGCTGGTTCTGAGCGGATGCCTGAGATTTTTAGGAGTTTTTAATTAAAACGCTATTATCAATTTTAGCTCCTGCAGCACAAACTCTGTTATTTAATAGAAAGACATTACTTTTGCATACTCTGACTGCGCAAATTGCTCCTTGATGGAGAGGATTACGGGTTCCTTATGTGTTTTTTTTCCTGGGATGCTTTCCTCTTATAGCGGGACACTTTGTCTAAAATAATACAAAGATTACTTTTGATTCAAATGCTGCTCTTTCAGTGTTTTCCAAATCTACCCCCTCACGCCCGTATTCTGCCTCATGCCCTCCCATTTGAAATTAATGTGAGTTTTAGCCAGTTTTGCAGCTGCACCATGAATGTAAAAACTCAGGTTTCATGGATAATTCGCATACAATGCCCCATCTCATAATATGTCTGCATTGAGTCAAATGTGCATGTTTCTTTATTTTTACAGACTTCATATTACCTTTCATTGCTACTCTCTTTCTGTTTTGAGCAAGGGTTAGAATTTCCAGACATGATATAAAAAGATGATTTTCCAGGCAAGAGTCAAATAATGATAAATTCACTGCAATACTGATGTACCAGTCTACAGCCAGAAGCCACCCATCGCCAACTGAGCAGACAGAATAAATTAAGAGATTTACACACCTCTGCCGGTGCAGGACTCCAATTTAGTCCAACACTGCAGAACCTGACTAGTAGCATACCATGGCCACTTCTTGGTAACTCACAATGACAATCAGATGTGGGATGATATTAACAAGGTCTGCCCAGCAAACCTCTCAATCACTTCTCCTTTTAACCTAAGATTGGCCAGGACCATACAACTAAACAATTTATCTCAGAATGTATAACCCAGTATAGTAACCAGCTAAGTGGACTGTGATCATAACAAGTACCATCAAGCATTGACATAACCAATGGGTCTCACCTTTGTGACCCTCTAAGTGTTTAGCCATGCAACAGTTGATGTTGTTGCATCAAGGATATTGTGCTGCATAACTAAATACTTCTAAGGTCCCAAAAGCGAGACCTATTGGCTATGCCAATGCTTGTTAGCAATAGTTTGGGGTTTCAAAGAGAACAGTGTAATAAGAAAGTGATCTGAGTTTTGGCAGAAGATATATATTTCTCCATTAACCTCAAAATATCTTGAATTCTTGAAAAGGTGAATTGAGCTCTGCTTTGGTATTCTTTACTAACATTTGCACCCATCAAATTCAGAGGATTTACAGCTCGCCAAATATCAGAAAGATTCAAGTGGGGTCTATAGGAAGACTTCCACCCCAATCAGGATCACTGGACTGATTATCTATATCATTCAATGAAGCGTGAAAGTCCCCTCCTACTAGTTTGAAGGATATCTTTATTTGTCCAATATGCATGTAATTTGCCACTATTGTCCACTACTGTGCCCTAGGAATTTGCACGCCTGGCTTTCCTATTTCACTCTGGCATTAAGCCATCTAACTTTCCCATCTGTCAATAGCCGGATCACTATGTATTGTAGGTAAAATGCACCCGAACTGGTAGCCACTTGCGATTCCATTGCTAGAAATACCCTCCTGTCTTTTTTCATAAATTAATTTCTCTAGAACTGCAATTATCTCAAGTTGAGCAACATTTAAGACAGGGATAGATTATATTCAGTCAGTGAGCAAAAGAGGATTACATTCTTCTGCTGGACTATGGGTAAAAGAAATAGCCGTAGAATATATCTCGCCATTACAAGAAACCTGCAAGATAGATATTGTCCATGGAGAGCTTCCAGAACACACTGTGAGCCTACCCAGGAAAGGGGTAACATTGAATTTCATGAAAGAGGGTGGGTTCACTGCCCAGAAAGAGGAATTTTTAATGTAGAAATAGCTCTGTTGTATGTCTTGAACTGGATATGTTGGTATGCATATATGTGGTAATTCTATAGCATGATCCTAACCTAAAGGCATCTGAGCAAACTACAGGGTCAAAGACCAGAAAAACATCACAAGTCACAAGAGTAGTAGCTGGCTTGTGGACCGAGTAGCAGGAAATGGGAAACGCCACGTTGGCAGCTCCAGGATATTGAGTGTTTCTTCCTTGTGTGAGGTACAGGGCCAGTAGGACCTACAATTGACAGGAAGGTTTCCTTCCCTTCTGTGTGCTGGTATACCCAATACATACTGTAGTCTGTCGGAAGAAGTACATCTAGAATGTCCTTGAATATGGTGGTGAAGACAGTGCCAAGCTTGTGGTGGGAGATGTGCTCTGCAATGTCTGGTACGTGAAGTACTGCAGAACAAGCATTCACGAGCATGAGTTGGAATATGTGTTCTGTAGTTTGAAGGTCATGGAAGTTAGTGTGATGTGTACAAGGTTGGGTCTATATGTTGGGACGGCTGCTATGTAAAGGTTTGCATTATCTAGGTCTGGGTATGATTTGGGAGGTTGGCAGTATGGGGTGTTCAGTGAGGCACATGTATGTATTTAACCATTCAGATTTGAGTGGAACAGGACAAGACCAAACAAGTAGTGCCTTTGTCTGTGACACACCCTAGAAGTAGGGCGCTCTGCCGAGTTAATCCAAGTAAGGACATATAAAAATAGAATATGAAAAATGTAGTCATGTCACTTACTGTGGAGATGTATGATGGGAAATAAAGAAGTCCTATTGCCTGGATTCCGCTTTTGGCCGGACACAAATAATGTCACATCCTCTGCAAATGGATAATGGGAAATGCAGTGATGTCACTTCCTGTGTAAATGGATGATGGGAATACAATTATGTCAAATCCTATGCAGATGGGTGATGGTAAATTAACTCCTCTTACCCAGCTTCATCTTTTAGAGACGATTTGGCAGGAAATTAGTGCTGTCCCTTCCATCTGCAGATGGATGATGGAGAATGAAGTCCTCTATCCTGGCTTATTTCTTTAAGGAGGATTTTAGCAGGAAAACAGTGAAGCCACGTCCTGTGCAAATTGATTATGGGAAATATCTTTTTGATACTTCCTGTGTAAGTGGAAAACTGGAAATGTGCTGATGTCACTTACTGTGGATTTGGATGATGGGAAATGAAGTCCTATTTCTTGGCTTTATCTTTAAAAAGATGGTTTTGATGGAAAACCAGTGATATCATTTTCTATGCAAATAGATGATGGGAAATCCAGTGATGTCAATTTGTGTGCAGATAAATCATAGGAATACATTGATGTCACTTCCTGTGCAAATGTATGATGGAAAATGCAATGATGTATTTTTCTATGGAGATGGAAGATGGGAAGTGAAATCCTCTTGCCTGCCAATTTTTTTTAAAGATGGTCTTAGCAGGAAAATGGTGTTGTCAGTTGTTTCACAGATGGATGATGGGAAATGCAGTTATGCTACTTCCTGGACAAATGGATGTTGGAAAATGCAGTATTGTCACTTCCTGTTGAGATGGGCAAACTCAGGGAAGGACAGTAGATTCTGAAAAAATGAATGGCAGATTCTCAAAAGGCTTGCCAGATGGGTGGGGCAGTGCAGTAAAGAGAACTCCATCTCGCACAATGTTTGTGGGGTAAGCGGCCTTGGGTCTGTCTGAGAGGTAGAAGTTGAGATTAGAAGCTGACAAGGCACGGCTTGTCCACTCATGGGTCTATCGAGCAAGAGTCTCTTTACTTTTCTGAACCGGATGTCACATCATTACGACTTGGAGCTACTGTACAGCAATGAATTGAATACAACATTGAATCCAAACTAGGAAACAATACCTGAAGAGCATGTGAAAAACATCATCCGCGTGCTAAGCCTTGAAGAAGTCCCAGGGGGACTAAACGATTCGGCTATCAGTTGCATGCTGTGTTTTTATGAACAAGTATGAATAAAGAATCTATTTTCTAATGAAGAACGACTTGCACAATGTTTTACTGAGAAGACTTTCACTTTGTTCTTTTTTATTTGTAGACTATGGACTATAACACATGCTACTTAATTATCTAATTGTGAAATTGAGTGCTACACCATGTTGTGTGTTTTGGTTTGGGGGTTTTCTTTTCACCATTTAGAGACGTAGTTGGGTCAGGTCTCTGGTTCATGTTTTAGATAATAATTTTCCAACTATATTCACTTATTATTGACAAGTGCGGGACTTGTGTGCCTTGACCCTTCCTTGCTCTGTTGTAAGAGTAATGCCATAATGAGCTGTAGAGCTGCCATTTTATTTAGCATGTTTAAACATTACAAACATTTTACTTTGCAAAGTTTGCAAAAAAGTATGTGAAATTGCAAGATATATGACCTTGCAACTTAGCACACTGCTAAAAGAAACAAGGTATTTAAATTGAATTCTTATTTATTTTAAACAAACAAATCAATTGGGACATATACAGATCAACAGTATGGTAGAAAATATATTCTCTTATGGATTTCAGTCCTGTTGAAGTCGACCTCACTTTTCCGTGGTTCAGACATGTCCATATCTGGCTTTTAAGGCTGGGTCTTCAAAATTTCTGGTCGGACCCAGTACTCTAAACACAGAGCCAAAGAAACAGTTAAAATGTCTTCATTGGGAGCTTACGCTAGCTAGTCTCCATCAAACTCCCACTCTATGGAGACTGACAGACCAGTTTTGGATTATTAAAGACAGTCCCCCTATATAAAGCCTTACTTGACATCCCTCAACAGCAACTGGTGGAAAAACTGTATCTAAAGTTTTGATACGGCACACTCAAAATAGTGTCATTTACATACAAAAGGAATTCCTGACAAGAGTTCCGACCCTAGCGACATCTGCTAAATGTGTAGACTGTTGTTTAAAGAAAATATAAGTCATATTTTGTTTTTCTGCCCTGCCTATATTAAGCCCATAACTAAACTGATTTCCCATTCTGTAATCAGATAGGCATTAGACCCCACCACAAAGTTCTAAGGGTGTTTAAAGAGAGATACATCCACTCACACTGTGGTTACCTTAGGCAAATATTTATTTGCTGTAGGGTTGTTAAGTAAAGAAAAAGACTGGAAATGTTAAGGTATAATGAGCTGTTTGACTGGTAATCATGTGAGATTATATTAAGCATAGCAGCTTCCTCGCTTCCTGCTAGTTTAGCGAAAAGAACAATGTAGCTGACTGGGTGTGTGCACCTCTTAAACGTTTTTGACTTTTTGATCTAACTTTTAAGAATTGTGATTAATCATATAATATGTACTAATTGCATCCTTTGCATCAGCCCTTTAGCCTGCTCTAGATTAGCTGGGTGGTTGCTATAGTTAATCTCTGAGCATTTTTTAGTTTTTAAACTTCAATCGATATTATAGCCTGACATAAGATGAGTTGGCTCATTTTAAACATAAAAGCTATTTTACACTGGCCAGCTTTTCTAAAGAATTGACTCATTTTGCACAACTTACTGGTTAGCACGGCGTATGTACTATTTTAATTCCTCCCCTTGATTTTAGAATTAAATCGTTGTTTATTAGCAGAACGCATAGCATGAAAATACTGTGCATCATTGCCTACAACCCATTGGGTTGGTTGCATCATAGTAAAAAGGAAGGAAACTGGGCTTATGAATCATGAGCGAACAAAGCAAGTAATTAACACAGCATGCCACCTACAACCCGTATTGGGCCGGCCGCATTTGATATTAGACAGTCTCAGTACTATAAAAGGAGAGCAACAGAAAGATCCTGTGCAACAGGCGCGTATACCTAATAATGCAACAAGGACACACTAAGGCCCACTTAGGGCGAGTAAGTCTGCTTTTTAGGGAACAAAAAAAGGAAAGAAGTCAGACCAAATTTCCCAACCAATAAAGCCCTGTGCCCTCCCCCACCCCCACCCCTCCTCTCTCCCGGTGAGCCATAAGTACAGGCAGATGGTCATATATGATCCTAAATGAGAGTTGCCAGTTCCCTGGATATCAAGTGAGGTCATCTGGGGCCACACCCGCTAGCCACCCTCCCGACTCTCAGGGCTCTATTCACAGAACTGACTTAAGACAAAATCCTAAACTTACTACCATTTTGGTATTCACAGAAGACACTTACTCATTTCGGTATTCACAGAAGTTAGGAGTCCTAACTTTAGGACTCCTAAATACCTTCTGTGAATACCGAAAATCCTAATTTTAAGACTTTCGGTATTCACAGAAGGCATTTAGGAGTCCTAAAGTTAGGAGTCCTAACTTCTGAGAATACCGAAATGAGTAAGTGCCTTCTGTGAATATACCAAAATGAGTAAGTGCCTTCTGTGAATACCAAAAGGGTAGTAAGTTTAGGATTTTGTCTTAAGTTAGTTCTGTGAATCGGGCCCTCAAGAATCAGCTTCAGAAGCTTTAAATAGGCAGGGCATGATAGTACTCGGAACTCCGAGGATAAAATGGAGATGAAGGGGGTCCAGACCTTGCAATATTCGGATTTGTCCCCAAGTGTAGCCGTAGCCAGGCGCTCCATACCCAGGAGGGACTACAATTAATGCAGCCATTGAAAGTGGTCTGGGATCCTGTCTATCTTCCAGCCCGCTAGTAGGACCCAGTGGGCAGCATTCAAAGCCCGGGCGATCTGCCTACCCTTGACTGAGCGCAAGCCATAGGTCAGGGCGTTCGGCAGACCTAAGATAGTGTAGGCAGGGAATCTCAGAATGGCAGTGTCAAAGGCACTGTCAATTTCACCGAGGATTTTCTCCCAATACCTTGTAAGCTTTAGGCAGTTCTACAGCAAGTGCAGATGGGTGCCAGGGCTCCCACAGCAATGCCAGCAGAGGCCATCCCACTGAGAGTTCCACTTAGTTAAGCGAGCCGTGGTGTAATACCAGTAGGATACAATTTTAAATGTAGTCTTTGTGTGTCCCATTGAGTGTGCAAAATGGTGTGACCTATAAAAAATATCCTCCCATTCTTTATCTGAAAGGGTGCGACCTATTTCGACCTCCCACCACCTCTGTCCTACAGAACGAGCCCCCGAGCACCTTTTGTGAGGAAGGTAGAGAGTTCGGAGATAAGTTTGGAGTCATCCTTTTTCAGGAAGAACCATGTCTCAAACAGGAGCATCGGTCTGCTGACCAGGGGATGGACCAGGGCACCGGATGTCCAGTGCAACATTTGTGTGTAGAGAAAAATGTCTGAATCCGCTCGGCTATAATCCTCCCAGAGCTCCTCAAAGGGAATACGACCCTGCAGATCGAACAATTGCCCTAGTCGCTTATATCTGGTGCCCCTCTCCACCGCAAAGTCCCCTGAAAGTATGCCATTGACTCTGACCGCCGCAGTAGGGGCACTGTAAATACTAGCCACCCACTTGCGAAACTTAGGCCCAACGCCGAAACGCCGAAGTGCAGCGCACAAATACGGCCAGTGCACACGGTCAAAGGCATTCTCAGCATTGACTGCATCAATGTATTTATACACGTCCCGATAGATGCAGTGACCTGTGCACTTTGTCACTCAGGTGGAATAACCGTTTGGTGTTGTCCCCACACTACCTACTCTGTAAAAAGCCTGACTGGTCTGGGTCAATCAAGCCGGGCATGAGAGGGTTGAGTCTATGGACCAGGGTGCTCGAGAATAACTTTGCATCTATATTCAGCAGGGAGATCGGCCGGTAAGAGCCGCAGAACAGCGGGTTCTTTCCTGGTTTGGGGATGACAGAGATCGTCACCTGGAGCATGGAAGCCGTGAGGGTGCCTGTGCCAGCAAATTAATTGAATAATTGGGTGAGCAGAGGGGCTAGTTCCACACAGTAAGTCTTATAGAAAAAGGTACTAAAACCATCTGGGCCTGGTGCTTTCAGGGGCTTCAGACGGGCAATTGCGGAAACCACCTCTTCAGTCTGAATAGGAGCCTCCAACCCATCTGGTTCAGGGGACGGGAGAGGAGTAACCGCTGCGCCACTCAAGTACTCCTGAGGGGCTGCAAGAGTAGGGGACTCTGGGGCATAGAGGTCCGCGTAGATGGCCCGAAAGACCACCGCTATATCGGAATCATCCGTGACCTCCGATCCCTTGGCCCCCTGCACCGCTTTCACCGCCTGAACCTGCTCCTGACTGCATAGACAATGTGCCAGCATGCGACCGCCCTTATTAGAGCCCACATAGTATTTATGTTTCAGCAACAACACTGCCTATTCGGCCCTGTCATGGTCCAGCCACAACAGCTGAAGCTGCTCCTTTTCTAACTGGCGCCACACACAAGGGGTACCCGTGCATTTGTGTATGGCCTCGAGTTTCTTAACCTGGCCTTTGAGGTCCTGTCTCTTAGCCCGCCTGTTTTTGTTATCTTAAGCCGTTTTAGCGATGAGAGCCCCCCTCGCGACTAGTCTAAATGCCTCCCAGAGGGAGGCCAAAGGCGTGAAGCCATCGTCATTGATTGCTAAATAGTCAGTCAGTGTACGTTAGAGATCCTCCAACACCTGCGGAGACTGCAGGAGGGAGTATGGTAGACACCAGTGTGATGAGGACGTTGGCACAAGAGGGAGGCACAAAAACAGAGTCTTAGGAGCATGGTTCGATAGGGAGCGGGTCTCTATGGTAGAGGCCTGGGTACAAGCCCACGCCGCTTGAGTGACAAGGAAGTGGTCTAAGCAGGCGCATGACTTATGGGCAGCAGAATAGAAGGAGTAATCCCGTTCGTCGGGGTGTAAGCAACGCCAGGCATCTCTGATGCTGCTGTCTTCAAGCCACCCCTTCACATTCCCCGATATGGCACCAGCGCCGCCTGATCTCGGGCAAGAGCGGTTCGTCCCGCATCCATAACCAGATTTAAATCCCACCACCACTAGGGAATCAGGTGCGTGAAGAACCTTGGCCAGGGCATTCAGCAGAAATTTCTCTTGGTGCTCATTGGGGGAGTATGGTGAGGCTATAGTAAATTTGGAAAGGAGGATGGCCACCCCACCCTTCTTATTTTTCCCCGAGGACCAAAACTGCAAAGGAAACCCTCTGTGCTGCATGCGGTATGTGTCGCTATGAAGGAGGTGAGTTTCTTGGATTAGGGACACATCGTATGTTCAAGCAATGAGAGCACTGCCTTCCTTTTAGTGGGGTTGTTAAGATCTCTGACGTTGAAGCTAACCAATTGGACTGCCATCAGTTGGAGAAGAACCAACCAGCGCCATGGCTAATGCTTTGTAACCAGCCGCGGGTAAAAATTCCCATAGGGGGGCGCATGTGTAGTCAGAGGAGCCCTGGCCAAGCAACCCTGGATAGTAAGCTCACCGGGAAAGAGGACCCACCCAAATCAATAACAAAAAAACAAACCCCATAACAAGAAAACAACAACAAATATAAATATACCAAGTCTATCTCTAAAGCTGGGCAAAAGGCAAAGGGGACAACCAAAGGAATGAGGATCTTCTCTGGGAAAAATCCCTCCGCCTCCGCCGGCCCCAAAGAGGACAGAACAGCCCCAGAAGCTTGTTACCCTCAATTGTTAGTGTCCAAAGATTTCCCTTCAATTGTGTGTCTTTTGCTTTCTCGCCCTAAGTGCGCCGGTATGCCCAGACATGGGTCCCGGACTCACTGTGCCACTGGATTCAAGCTATCCTGACGGATGAGGAGCGAACCCCAAAACCGGTCCTAGGATGCTTGTTTCCGGTACAGGGAGGACCTGGCTTGGCAGTTCAGACTGGACTGTTCTCATGAGGCACAGGTTCAAAACTGATTTACATATGGCCAGGTCTAAACTGGGGTGGCATGGTGATCAAAAGAATGATGGATTTAACCCAGATCGCTTGACTGGGGGTGAATGTTTTGATTTATTCTGCATTCTGTCCATCAATCGTGTGTCTTTTGCTTTCTCGCCCTAAGTGCAATGGGTATGCCCAGACGTAGGTCCCAGGCTCAGTGTGCCACTGGATTCAAGCTATCCTAGCTGATGAGGGGTGAAACCCCGAAATCGGTCCTAGGATTCTTGTTTCCAGTCCCGGGAGGACCAGGATTGGCAGTTCGGGCTGGACTGTTCCCTTGAGGCACAGGGTCAAGACTAATTTGCATATGGCCAGGTCTAAACTGGGGTGGCATGGTGAGCATACGAATGATGGATTTAACCCAGATCGCTTGATTGGGGGTGAATGTTTAGATTTGTTCTGCATTCTGTCCATTAATTGGATGTCTTTTGCTTTCTAGCCAGGGTCCGAAGAACAGCAGACCGTTCCTTGATGATTGTGGCCCTGTTCATCAATAGACACAATTAGTACCCTGCATGCCTCATGCAGATAAGGGAACTGGTACATCTTCCCGTCAAGCCAGAAGATGAGGCAAATGGGGTGGCCCCAGGCATATGAGATATTTTTCGAGCGTAGGTGGTTAGTGATGAGATGAAATCTCTTATCTTCTTGGGACCACTAGCTGCAAAATCCTGGACCAGCTGAGGGGAGTGGTCCCTGAAGTGTAGCGGTTGACAAGCGCGGGCCGCATTAAGGATCTCCTCTTCCACTGTGTTGTTGTGGATGCAAATTAAGATGTCAGCAGGAGGGTGATTTGGCTGACGAGGTGGACCAACACAGTGGCAATGGTCAATCTTGATGGAGACCTCCGCTGGGGTGCACAGGACTGTGAGGAAGAGGTCCTGTACATACCCCCCAAGGTCTTCCCCTTCTTTTCCCGTTGAGACCGCAAGAATGCGGATATTGTTCCGTCACGATCTGTTCTCCAAGTCCTCGGAGTGAGATTGAAGATCTAAGTGCTGGTCCCGCAACTGCTGGACTTCTTACTGAAGCGCTGCAATTTCTTCATCCCTGGCTGTCGTGGTGTCCTCCAGTGTGGCCACCCGTTCCCCCACAGAATCCACATCTCGCCGTACTTAATGGAGATCTGCCTGCAGGTCCGTCTTGATGGCCAAGATATCCTCAAATAAGACCTCCATGAACTCCCTCGTAACTGTGCTGTCGGGGCCATACCCATGGGCGCCACACCAGAGTTGGAGGTGTCCCCCTTAGACTTCAGCACGAGATCCAGGTCGGATCTGTCTTTTTTATTTTTGGCCGCCGCCATTGTGAGAGTAGGAGGCCGATTAAAACAGATGGTGTGCGGGTCCTCTACAAAGGGGAAGCGTTGGCGCTAGACAGCTGTTGGCGGGTGTGAGAGCATGTCAGCCCCCAGAAATATTGCTGCTGTGACCAGGAGCCCCGCGGCCACACTGCACCTTAGGTAGGCCCAACTCCGCTAATCTCTCTTCGCGTGGCGGTAAGGGATAACAGGTCCAGTGGGGCTCCCAGTGGAGACCCACACTCTAGAGGTGGTCGAGAGCAGGCCAAGTGGGGCACCGCTGCTGGAACGGGCACTCTGTACCCGCAGGTATCTCCAAGATACAGACCCACCAAGGAGCTACCGCAGTGTAGCAATGTGCCGCACCAAACCAGCTATGAAGAAGCCTGGGAGAATCAGTAGAGAGTGTAAGGCTCTGGTACCCTCCCCTCGCAGTAGGACTCACCCACAGATAGGCCCAAAATGGCTCCTCCAGTCTACTTGTGATCAAGCCGCCTCACCTTCCGCCGCTACGTTCGTACCATGGGGGGGTGCCAAATCACCCCCAGTTGCATTGTTCAAGGTTGCCGTCGCAGCTCCTGGGCTCAGCCTCACTTCACAGGCCCCAAGTAGGATGCCATCCAAATGCCGGCACTTCAGAGGCCCTGTTGGGCCCGTGATCCAGCACAAGTTACAGCCACGTCCAGGGCTGTCACGAGTGCTGCAATGAAGGACCCGCTTGCCTCGTGGTGCCGGATTGGGCGCTCCCAACGAGCCCACAGGCTCACATGATTTCCATGGCCGGCCCAGGCCATGATGCAGGCCCCGAGTTTAGCCCGGGTGCGTACCCCGCCAGCAGGCATCGATGGTGCAGGAGATCACCCTGAGTCCCGCAGCAGTGATTGTTTGGAGGTGCCCTCCAGGGGCCCGGCAGCAAAAGCGGTGAGAGTCGACTTCGCCCAGAAGGCCTCTGACGGATCATGCAGCAGGCCCAAGGTCTCCCCGCTCAATACGCCAGAACCTCGCGACGGCCGGTGGTCTCCTAGTCCCACATTTCTGGGCTAACAAGGCGCCCCAATGCTCACAGCCCAAAGCTCTGTCCTGCCGTGAAGCTTCCGACGGGAGATCCGGATGCAGAGGGGTACCTTATTTAATGCTGTAGCCCTGCGGGAGCGGAGCTTGAGCAAAATGCGTCCGATCACGTCGCAATCTTGGCCACGCCCCTCCACTTGATTTTAAAGAAACTCAAACAATCTTCTAGCATGCATGAATTATAGCAATTGTACTAGCATCCTACTCAGCATAATATTGTCTTAATGGTTGAACAGCTACTTAATGACACTTTATTACTAGCTATTTCATACACTATGATTGTTTATATTGCCACTAGATTTTAAATATTATGGATTTGTTCATTGTTTTTAACTGAAATGTTTAACAAACATTTGTATGTTTTATAGAAATAAACATTACAACTACTACTTATAACTTCATAGTAAAGTTCACTACATGTGCCCTGGGTCTGTAAATTAAATGCTACCAGTGTGATTGCAGCAGTGTTTGTGGCACCCACTTAAGCAGCCCTCTAATCATGTCTCAGACCTGCCTTAGCAGAGCCTGTTTGTGCAGTTACACCACTGTAATTTCGACCTGGCAAGATTGACCTGTTGCCAGGCCTAAACCTTCCTTTTCAAAACATATGTCACCCCTAAGGTAGGCCCTATATGACTTGAAGGGCAGGCTACATGTAAAAAACATGACATGTACTTTTAAGTTTTACATGTCTTGATAGTAAAAACTCCCAATTTCGTTTTTCACTACTGCAAGACCTATCTCTCAATTAGCATAAGCATACGTTTGGTATCACTGGATTCCCAATTTAAAATCACAACTTAAGCTGAAGTTGGATTTTAAATTACAATATGGCGAAGGCCACTTTTAGAAAGTTGGAATTTACTTACTTTAGCCATTTGGTGTCTGCTGCCTGTCTCTGTTCAGTCTGTGTTGGGTTACAGTTGCGCTTTGTGTACTCCCTCTAGACACCACACAAAAAGGGACCTTAGGTGTGTCTTGATCAGCAATCCTGGTAGATAGGTGAGAGGAGCTGGGCGGAGCCTCACAATTACATCTGAATAGGCTGTGTCCTGGGTCACACAAAGGACTGCGTACCCACATGCAGTGAGTCTGGAGCCAGGGAAGGAAGCGAGGACCTCTGAGCACTCCAAAGCTTTCTTTGAAGTCTCCCCATTTCGATGGCACAACTCTGTATAAGTACTGGACCTCTGATACCATTACTTTAGTACACTTCTGGACATGCGACCACCATTCAAGGAAGAAGACCTGCAGTGCTGCTGAAAGGACTGACGGTCTGCTGGACGGCTGCTTTGTTGTACTATTGCCTTGTTGTGCTGTTGCCTTGCTAAGCTGCCCTGCTTCCTGCTATTCTCCTGCCTGCATGAGAAGGACTGTACTTGCATCACGTAAACCCAGTGTGACTCCAAGGGCTTGCTGGCTTGCTCCCTGTTCTAAGTCTCAGGGACATCAACAACTTCAACTCATCTTACCACAACACCTGGACTTTGTTGCAAGCCTTTTCCTGCCATGTGGTGTCAACAGACCCATAGGCCCCTGGAAGTGGGTATCAAAAGCCACACATCTTCGCCTTTGCATGAGTAGAAATTGGTGCATCTTCTTCTTAGCGTGGAGTGGAGCCGGCGCAGCACACTCTGAACCAGCATTATGCACTCAAAATAGACACATCCTCTGCTGCAAGAGCAATAACAGCACATTGCATTTGGAATCAATGCATTGCTCTTGGAACTGGTGCATCGCCTCTGTTGCATGGAGAAAATCGATGCATCTTGCCCACAGCATGGCTCGACACCAACGTATTTCTTCTGCTGCACCTTGCATCTTCTTTGACGTCAACGGAACCCGGTTCGAGGTACTTTGTTCAGCGGGCCTAATTGGGTCTCTATATCTGGCCTGCGCTCCACCTTGCTCAGCCTGAACTCATAATTTTGCCCTTGTCCGGTGCTATGAGATATCCCAGTTAAGCGCATATTGCTTCTGAGCGCTAATTTACAGTTTATTCTTTGAAAATTCATATCTTGTCTTCTACTAATTGGAATGTTGTTGTTTTGTTCTTGTATTATTTATAAAAAAAAAAATCTATTTTTCTAAAGTTGTGTGGTGTCTTTTTGTGGTGGTTTCACTGTGTTACTGTTTGAAGTGTTGCACAAATACTTTACATATTGCCTCTTATGGTAAGTGTGAATGCTCTGTGCCTGGTACACCCAAGAATTCAGAACAGCACAACGTGACAGCAAACAAGCTGGAGAGGAGATGGTGCGCCAGCAAGCTCTCCCCCAACAGGGAAGCCTTCAAGGCCTCCCTCAAACTCTACCACTACCTGCTGAGGGCAAGAAATAAGACATTCCCTGCAAAGACATCTTGTTTATTTGGTGGACTATAATGGGACGCTCCATCTGAATACCGGTGCAAGGCCCAAGATGCTGAATAAACATATAACTGTGCCTTAGGGGACTTTGCAATAGTTCATTGGAAGGAAATTTTGGGAGAGTATCCCTCATTGGTACGAGTCAAGAAAGCACAGCTTTGCTCCTTGTCACTTATTACTACATGAATCACCTTGCCCTGGTGTGGTCACATCCCTGGAGGTACTTATAGACAGATATAATGAGATAGGGGAAAGTGAGGGCACATAACGTGATGGACAAACGACCTAGAACAAATAATACAATGTTATACTTCTTAAATAATGCAGTGGGTGTTCTCACAGAAGAACTTTCTAGTGTGGAAGATCAACTCACTCATACCCAACAGGCGATGGACTCACTAACAGTAGTAGAAGACCACATTTCAAATGTCCCGCTAATTGCCCAGATAGGCCAAAAGCAGTCCTCTATAGTAACTATGAAGGAGGATACTAATCTACCTCATATACCAGATCAGGCTGGGGTGTCCAGGCACATGGGTAGCAGTACCCATGACTCTAGTCAGCCCTCATTTACACCAATGGCAATCAGGAATCATCAAAGAGAGCCCCAACTAGGAGGGAAGTGAGTAAATCTCCGTTGAATTTCCCTGCCAGACACCTAGAGGCAAGTGAATTGAGAGATGACCCGCAAATACCTTCTAGAATTTCCCTGGGCTCCATCCCCTGTGATGCTACCATCCAACTTTGTCCAGTGTGCATGCTATATGTTCTGGTTCTGGCCAATGTAACACTCCAAAAAAGACTTTCAATTAAACTCCAACAAGTATTTTAAAAACAAGATTGGACACTGGTTAGTATGGAGGTTCCCTAGCCTGGTTATCCAGCGGTTGTTCAAAGAGATCATAACGATCAGAAGAGCAGGTTGGATTGGGTTTACCCCAAAGATTCATGAAGGGGACTGTATTGTAGTAAATTTTCCTAATGCACACAGAGTAGGATCTATTTTGAATAAGTCATTGACTAACCCAGGAGGGGGGTGTAGTCAGAGGGAGATTAATTTGACCCAATAACAAGGGCCTGTTTGTCACACATCTTCAACCCAGAGACACCTCGTACCATTGAGTACCCACTTTGAGCCTTTAAGTGGATTGAATTGGCAAGACTGACTGGGTACCCGAACTGACTATGCTGTCCCTGATAGAGTAAATATTACAACAAGGGTGTTAAATGTGTTGAATTGGAATATAGCAGGCGAGCATGGGAAATTTGGAGACCCTTACTGGTTTAAGTTCCTTAATTGCCGTGACATTATCAGTGTGCATGAAACGTAGGATCCGAAATGCGAGTTACATTTAAAAGGTTATGCATCCTTAAGTACTAAGGGATTTCCTTCTTTGAGTGGGCAAACTAGACGGGGACTAGTTACCCTTGTTAAATAAGACATGGAAAACAAACCTAAAGTGATTCCCCTCAACTTCCCTTTTTTTGTTGGTATTCTGGCATCTTTAGAGTAAACATTTAGAGGATATGTACAATAGAAGTGGCGGAGTGAGTCGTTAGCCATCATGGCCTAACGCCTCCCTCCGCCAGTTCTGAAACGCAAGGCAGCACCTTATTTGCAATGATATGGTGCAGCCTTGCATTTCCCCCTGCGATGGCACTACACTTAGCAGTGTAGCGCCAATGCAGGCACCCTTGCACAATAGTGCAGGGGTGTCTGCATGCAGGGGAGGATTGTTTACATGTAGGGAGGTGTCCCTTCCTTCAAACAATCCTGAAATGCCATTTTGTCACTTTCATGTCACTTTCATGTGTGCTGCTTAATGTAGCAAACATGAAGGTCACAAAATTGAATTTTTTTCAAAGACTGTTTATGTACAGGAAGGAGTAAAAAGCGAAAACAAGCAGAAATCGTGCATTTCTCCTTGTTTCGCCAAATTAAGACCAGGTTTTACCTTGCCTTAATTTTGGCACTGCTTCCTATGTATGCTGCCCATGTACATAGTGGGCAGCAACAAAATCAATGGGTGTTGTGGTGGAACTCCCACTGCCCGCGATTGTTCGCTGAGGGTCACTTTCGACGTAGAGGGATCACGTCGCACCACTGCGTACCACAAGGGTCGCTGGTGTTGGAAACTACATTTTACCTATGGAATGCTCTTTTACCGCATATAGAAATCACGAAGTAACAGAACTTAGTTCCCTCGCCGTCCGTATTTATTTGAGATCCTCGTTTTGACAAAGACGAAATAAATGAGTATACTGTGAACCTTTACCAACACGGACATCCTGCGACCACCTTGCCATCAATACGGAACACAGTGACTACCCAATCCATTATATGAAGCTCTGAAGCTTATCTGTTTTCTGTTTCCATCGTGAGTGGCGCCATTGAAGCTGTGTACCTGATTTCATCTTACCCTTGACCTCACTGATAATACTTTCAAATGAAAAGATATTCTTATGTTACACTGCAATTCTTCTTTGTTTGATCCCCTGGTATTTGCACTATATGATGAATAAGGTCCTGATGAAGGTGGCTTGAACCACCGAAACGCGCGTAGACCTGCTACAAGGGCCGACTATTACATCTTGGAGCCCTTGTATTATATTAGCTTTGTCATCTAGCTAATTGGAATCCAGTTCCTTCTTTCCATCTGAGTATGAGGTTTGGTTGTAGTATGACTGGTAGCACGTGAGCAAGTTGTTTGGTATGATTGTTACCAAGGGGTATTATCCTTGTTGCCTATTTTTATGATTGTATTGTGCGATTGGTGATTTTTGTAATTAATAGATGGATTTTCTATGTAATTTTCTGATTTAAAACAGTATTTATATGAATTTATATGTATAAAAAAGAAAAATAAATATAATTTTTGAATAATTATTGTCTATAAACTAATTTGTTGCTGTCACTCTATCTGGACATTTATAGATGCATACACACAATTGATGTATATGGCCACTGAAGGAACTTCTTTCACATTTTGTTTATCCCTGTTCCCCTCTGTTCCTTGGCCACAATTTGCTCATTTGAGGGGGTCCCATCATACATGTTGGGAACTCCCACTGCAACACTGTTAGAAATGGGGGTCTCTAGTTGGTAGAGGTAGGTACCTTTGTCCCAATAAGGACCCTTGCCTCTAGTCAGGGTAAGGGGGATACACTTCTAAAATAACCCTTGCTCACCCCCTTGGTAGCTTGGCACGAGCAGACAGGCTTATCGCAGAGGCAGTGTGTAAAGCATTTGTTAATACATACAGTAATACAGTGAAAACACTACAAATGGACACCAGACCAGTTTAGTAAAATAAGTAATCTTTCTCTAAACCAAAACAAGACCAAACGACAAAAATCCACAATACAGTAATAAAAATATGACTTTCAGATGGTAGAAATAGTTCAGTTCAAAGCAATTTGCAGATGCAACACTTTTTACATAAAATACCTTGGACGCGTCACGCCAACAACAAAAATGGGCCGCAGTGAAGGTGATGCGTCGGTTCCTTACACTCAGGGAAGGTGATGTGTCGGATCCTTGCTCCGGGGGAGGTGATGTGTCGGTTCCTTACTGCATCGCAGCTGAGGTGATGCATTGGTTCCTTACCAGAGAGGAGGTGACGTGTCGGTTTCTTACTGCGTGGGGAGGTGATGCATCTGTTTCTTACTGCGTCCCCCAACGATGCGAGAGAATTGGCACCTTGATGCAATGCGAGGATCTGGGACAACGTGTGGATTCTTGCAGCCACACTGCAGGGCTTGCGTCGGGATCAGTGCGGTGATCTCAGACTTCGTAGATCGTTGCACTCGATGCGGCATTCAGCGATTTCTATAGCAGCGGCAGGCTCTGCGACGGTTTCTTCGGCGATGCGTCAGAAACAGTACGGATGCGTCACGCTTCTTTGATGTTGGGTCAATTTTCCAGCTCCCAGCAGAAAACAGTTCTCTAGCGCTCCAAAACAACAGCAGACAACTCTTGCAGATCAGAGCTCCCAGCAAGGCAGTTCAGTGGAGCTGGCGGCGAAGACTTTGTGTCCCTGAGACCTTCAAAACAGCTGGCAAGCTCAGTTTCAAGCCCTTGGAATTCTTTTCCTCAAGCAGGTGAAAAAGCAAACATCAAAGCCCTGTTCTCCTTTCCTTGGCAGCAAGCAGCCACTTCAGGCCAACCCCAGACAGCAAACAGCGCAGGGGCAGCATTCCTCCTCCACTTCTCCGGCTCTTCTTCTTGGCAAAGGTTCCTCTTGGTTTCCCAGGAGTGATCTAAAGGTCTGGGTTCTGGGCCCCAGTTTTTATACACAAAAATGTGTTGTTCTTTGAAGGCAGAGAGTGTCTGTACCCAGCTAAAACCAGTCCTGTCCCTCAATGGTGCAGTTTCCTGGTAAGAGGTGGAGACAGTATTGTTGAAGGCAGACCAGGCCCATTCAGGTGAAAGGAAATCTGCTCCCCCTACTCCAAGTGCAGCCCAGGTCTATTCAGCCCAGCCCTGACACACCAGGCTCTCTGGAGCCACTGCTCCTCCCCAGCCCCTGTCATCCAAAAGCCAGATATGCAATACACAAACCTAGAAGAGGCATACTGGATGGTTAAGCAAGAAAATATCTACTTTCTAAAAATTGTATTTTCAAACACAGGATGTAAACAAGCATTTACAATGCAATGGTCTCGGCATTATTAAAGGTAGAGCTATTGGTATTGCTCATGACATTTTTTTTTTTAAAATCATAAATAAATGTCATTGTCATTTACATTGCCAATAGCTTAATCGTTAAATAAATGGCATTGTCATTTACAATGACATATAGCTTAATCGCTCGCAAATGCATGACCTATTGCATTTACACCCACACAGAGCCGAACACACATACAGAGCCCCCCACACATAGAGCCCCCCACACACAGAGCCCCCACACACAGAGCCCCACACACACAGAGCCACACACACACAGAGCCACACACACACAGAGCCACACACACACAGAGCCACACACACACCCAGAACCCCACACACACACAGGAGAGTAAGCACAGCGAGGGGGCAGGAGAGCAGGAGAGCAAGCACAGCCAGGGGGCAGGAGAACAAGCACAGCCAGGGGGCAGGAGAACAAGCACAGCGAGGGGGCAGGAGAACAAGCACAGCGAGGGGGCAGGAGAACAAGCACAGCGAGGGGGCAGGAGAACCAGGGGGCAGGGGAGCAAGCACAGCCAGGGGGCAGGGGAGCAAGCACAGCCAGGGGGCAGGGGAGCAAGCACAGCCAGAGGGCAGGGGAGCAAGCACAGCCAGGGGGCAGGGGAGCAAGCACAGCCAGGGGGCAGGGGAGCAAGCACAGCCAGGGGGCAGGGAAGCAAGCACAGCCAGGGGGCAGGGAAGCAAGCACAGCCAGGGGGCAGGGGAGCAAGCACAGCCAGGGGGCAGGAGAGCAAGCACAGGCAGGGGGCAGGGAAGCAAGCACGGCTCTCGACGCCCACATCAAAGACATTATTCCACTTGGGCCTTGTTAGAACCGGGGGTCTCTGGTTGGCAAAGGTAAGTACCTTGGCCCAAGTAGGGACCCCTAGCTCCGGTCAGGGCGACGGAATAACCCTCTGAGATAACCCCTGCTCACCCTCTAGGTAGCATGGCGCGAGCAGTCTAGGCTAAACTCGGAGACAATGTGGATAACATTTGCACTTAACACAACAATAATCCCCAATCCACCACAAACTGAGACCACACAGGTGAGTATATTTTTATAAAAATATATAACTTTATCTAGTTTCAGCAAGGTAAATCAAGCAGTTGCACGATAATCACTTCATTATTAAAATGAGGCACTTAATCTTAATGGTGGTACGTAGTTTCAGGAAGTTGTCACATAAAAACAAATGTCTCAAGTCTCTTCAAATCAGTATTAAACCTAATGCCACCGATTTATAATGGCTACGCTCTAAAAACGAGCAGTCCAAACAATGCCAACGTTTAGAAGATATGCCAAAGTTATTGGGTTGACAATGCTCTCCAAATGAGCAAAGAAACAATGCCAGCGTTATTAAACTATGCCCCAATGGTCCCCTGGCTTCAGGGACCACAAGCGCTCCTAGCGCGTCTCACCCGGTATCCTGAGGGAGGGGGGACTTCTTTCCCCGTGCTCGCGGTGACGCGGGTCCCCCAGGGGCACCTCGCGGGGGAAGGCTCAGTGTGGCTCCCGCCCGGCCGGTCTCCGGACGCTCTCCGCCCGCTCTGGATCCTTCAAAGAGCAGCGGGGAGCAGAGACGGCAGTCCAGGGGCTGGAGCACATGCGGAGATCCCTCGGCGAGGTCAGGTCACTTCTTCCCGGGCCCGGCGGTGATCGCGCTGATTCCTCGGCTTCTTCGGCTGCCTCAGCGAAGGCAGCCAATCCCCTCGCGGCTCCTCAGGCGAGCCTCCACAGCACCCGGGAGTCAGCCAATGGCAGTGCGGCTCCCGGGACAGGCAACGATGACGCTCCGCTCCCTAGGCCAATCACGGCCCAGCACTGCGGATGACGCTGCGCCGCACGGGCCAATCCCGTTGCGGCGTTAGTGAGGGGGCTCGGCTCCCTCCACCAATGGGAGCGCGGCGGCTTCGTTCTTCGCCGGTTCAGCGCCGATCAGGATGGCGCTTCCCTCGGAGGTTCTCTGGCCCCGGGCAGCGGCGGTGATACGGCCAGCAATTGTTTTTCAGCGCCCCTTGCGCTGCAGAGGCTCACAGGTCTCCGGTCTGCCCCACACACGTGTCGATGAACACGTCGACTTTGGCCCTGCAGCAGGCTGGGTCAGCGCGGCGCTCTCAAGCAGTAGAGAGCAGCCAATGCGCTAAACAGGCAAACCACACGGTTGCACGATCTCCTCGCCACACAGCAGCTTCAGGGGGGGGGGCACAGCAGATTCTTGTAGCCTTGGGCAACCTTTATGTTCCTGGGTTGCAGACAGGGAGCCAGCTCTTCTCAGGCCCTTGGAGATTCAAGCTGTAGGCACAGCACACAGCAAAGTCTCAGCAGTTTCAAGCAGGCAGGGACACAGCCCACAGCAAAGTCCCTTTCTCCTCCTCAGCTTCCAGTGATACAGCAGAACAGGTCAGCCCTTAGAGCACACAGCAAGGCAATCTTCCTTTGGTTCTCTCGCCGTCCTCCTTCCAGCAGAGGGTCCGTCTTGATTGTAGAATTTCAGAATCTAATCTTCTGTAGTAAGGGGTCCTTCCCTTATACCCCTGAACGCCTTTGAAGTCCTTTGTGCAAGGGGATCCTTGGCTCTGGAATGTTTCTGGTGTTCTTCTTCCTGACAGCTTCAGGGCCAGAGGTGACAGTGGGTTGGCAGGGGAGTTAGCCAGCACGGTGGTCAGGCAGGCACAGCCCAGCACTATCAGGCTCTTCTCTCTCCCCTTCCCCGGGCAACAGATGTCGCCTTTCACCCCTGGGCTGACTCCAACCCCCTCCGGGGCCCTGCAGCTCCTGTCACGCAGGCATTCCACACACAGGCCCAGGCACACAGAAAGGTTTATACAAAAGAACAGCCACTTCTAAAAATGCTATTCTCAACCCCAGGATCCAAAAACAACCTTCACCAAAAGATGTGTCATTTAATTCTGAGTTCAGGGATATCTTTCATGGATGTTCCATCTTGTTCCTATAGGGAGATAGGCTGGGATCCAATGGGACCAGCCTCCCCAGGCTACCCTAGGGAGCCCTACAGCCCTACAGCAGTGAGCACACAAAGTGGCTGCTGCTCTCTACCAGAGCATGTTACCTGCACTAGTACATGCTCTACCCTATCCATTCACTGCACCCTACCCAGGGGGGTACCTGGAGCCTTCCATAGGGGTGGCTGATGTGCACAGACAGGGGAGGGTTAAGCCCAGCCAGTGGGGACACTGGCCAGGCAGACATGGCAGTCCACTGACTGCACACAGGCCCTGCGCTGGCAGGCCTGAGACCCCCTTTTTGAGCTACTCATGTGGGTGGCGCAATCTGCGCTGCAGGCCCACTAGTAGCATCTGTCATCACCAGCCCTGGCACACACAGTGCACTTTACTAGGGACCTCCTGGTGATACAGATATGCCAATCAGGTATACCCAATCAATATGACAATTTACAGAGGGAGCACTTACCCTCTGACACTGATCAGCAGTGGCAGAGGGTCCAAAGCATCTAAACCAGCAAAAACGAAATCCAGCACAGCATCAAAAATACATGAGTCAGAGGCAAAAAGATGGGGGAAAACCATGCCAAGGATGTCAGGTCTAACACGTGTCCCCTCCAGCTGAAAGTGGGGAGAACTACCCAACCTCTTGGGAGTCCTCATCACTAAGGCGGAAGAATCTGGACAGACCGTCAGCGTTGGCGTGTTCTGTACCAGGGCGGTGCTCCACCGTAAAGTCCATCCCCTGTAGGGAAATGGACCACCTCAACAATTTTGGATTCTCACCCCTCATCTGCATTAACCATCTGAGGGGCCTGTGGTCGGTCTGAACGCGGAAGTGAGTCCCAAACAGGTAGGGCCTCAGCTTCTTCAGAGCCCAGACCACAGCGAAAGCTTCTCTTTCAATGGCACTCCATCTTTGTTCCCTGGGGATTAGCCTCCGGCTAATGAAAGCCACAGGTTGGTCTCCTCCCTCATCATTGATCTGTGAGAGCACTGCTCCCACGCCTTGCTCTGAAGCGTCAGTTTGCACAATGAACTCACTTGAAAAGTCAGGTGCCTTAAGCACCGGTGCTGTGCACATGGCAGTTTTGAGGGTGTCAAAAGCAGTTTGACAGGCCTCAGTCCAATTCACTTTCCTGGGCTGATTCCTAGATGTCAGCTCTGTCAAAGGGGCCACAATGGTGCCATAGCCTTTGACAAACCGTCTGTAATACCCAGTGAGACCGAGAAAGGCTCTCACCTCAGTCTGAGTCTTGGGGGGTTCCCAAGCCAGAATGGTATCAATTTTTGCCTGTAGGGGCGCCACCTTGCCGCTCCCCACCTGGTGTCCCAAGTACACCACAGATCCCTGCCCTATCTGGCATTTACTGGCCTTGATAGTGAGGCCTGCCTTCTGCAGAGCCTTCAACACTTCAGTGAGGTGTTGCAGGTGTTCCTCCCAAGTGGAGCTGAACACCGCAATGTCATCCAGGTAGGCTGCGCTGAATTGCTCCAGCCCTGCCAGTACCTGGTTGACCAATCTCTGAAATGTGGCGGGGGCATTTTTCAACCCAAAGGGCATGACACGAAACTGGAAGTGTCCTTCTGGCGTTGAAAATGCTGACCTCTCCTTTGCCCCGTCAGTTAAGGCAATCTGCCAGTACCCTGAAGTCAAATCAAAAGTACTCAGGTACTGGGCAGCTCCCAACCGATCCACCAGCTCATCAGCTCTGGGGATGGGGTGCGCGTCAGTCTTCGTGACCGCATTGAGCCCACGGTAGTCCACGCAGAACCGAAGTTCTGGGGGGCCACCGGGGGTAGCAGCTTTCTTAGGCACTAAGACCACTGGGCTAGCCCAGGGGCTGCTGGAGGGCTCAATAACCCCAAGCGCCAACATCTTGGAAACTTCTTCCTTGATGCTAGCTCTGACCTTGTCAGCCACCCTGTAAAACTTCTGTTTCACAGGCATGCTGTCTCCAGTGTCCACGTCGTGGACGCACCATTTGGTGACACCTGGGGTCAGGGAGAACAGTGGGGCGAACTGACCCAAGACTTGGCGACAGTCCTCCCGCTGTTTTGGGGTCAGGGTGGGGGAGAGGACCACACCATCCACTGACCCATCTTGCTCCTTGACTGCCAGGAGGTCAGGGAGAGAATCACTATCCTCCTCCCCTCCAACATCTGTAGCCATGAGCATAGTCACTTCAGTTCTTTCAAAGTGGGGTTTGAGGCGGTTCACATGTAGCACTCTCAGGGGCTGCCTGGGAGTCTTCAGGTTAACCAAATAGGTAACCTCGCTCTTGCGCTCCACCACCTCATATGGCCCAGACCACTTGTCACGGAGCGCACAAGGCTCCACAGGCGCCATCACCCACACTTTCTGCCCAGGTTGGAACTCCACTAGAGAGGTGTTCTGGTCATACCACCTCTTCATTTCCTCCTGGCTAGCCTCCAGGTTCTCTTGCGCGAGCTTCCTGAAGCGCTTGGTCTGGTTGCGAATGGCCAGCACATAACTGAACACATCCTGAGGGGTTTTCCCACGGGATTTCTCCCACCCCTCCTTCACCAGAGTAAGAGGCCCTCTGACAGGGTGGCCATACAGCAACTCAAAGGGACTGAACCCTAAGGATTTCTGAGGCACCTCCCTGTAGGCAAACAACAGGCATGGCAACAAGACATCCCATTTCCGCCTCATGGGCTCCTCCAGGCCCATGATCATGCCCTTCAATGTGCGGTTGAATCTCTCAACCAAACCATTTCCTTGAGGGTGGTAAGGAGTGGTGAATTTGTATGTCACCCCACACTCACTCCACAGGGACTTCATATACTTAGAAATGAAGTTTGTCCCGCGGTCCGAAACGACCTCCTTCGGAAATCCCACCCGGGAAAAGATCCCCATCAGGGCACGGCCCACCACGGGGGCTGTGACTGTCCTGAGCGGGATGGCTTCCGGGTACCGAGTGGCATGGTCCACCAAGACCAGGATAAACCTGTTGCCTAGGGCTGTCTTGGGATCCAGGGGCCCCACGATGTCAATGCCCACCCGCTCGAAAGGGGTGCTCACCACGGGAAAGGGTTGGAGGGGTGCCACGCACTTCCCTCCGCTCTTGCCACTGGCCTGACAAGTCTGACAAGACTTACAAAAGGCAGCGACGTGCTTCTTCATCTGGGGCCAGTAGAAATGGGTGACAAGCCTGTGATAGGTCTTGTCTTGCCCCAGATGTCCTGCGAGAGGCACGTCATGAGCCAGACCCAGTAGGAAGTTCCTGAAGCGCTCGGGCACTACCAGCACTCGGGCTGCGCCGGGCTCAGCGAACTTAGGCTCACTATAAAGTAAGTCATCCTCCCAGTAGATCAAATGCTCCTTGGACCCCAGGCCTGCGGCCTGGTCGGCAGCCTGCTGCCGCACACCAACGAGAGAAGGGCACTCCTTCTGAGCCTGGCAGAATTCCTCCCTGGAGGGACCACCTTCCTGCTGCCACTGGGACAGCTCAGGCAATTCCCCTAGTTCGGCCACCTGCTCCCCTGTAGGTTCCAGGGCATCCCCCTCTGGGTCTGCCTCCTCCTGGACCGTGGGAACAGTGGGGGCCGGTTTCCCGCGCCCTCTACCCCTTCTTCTCTTGGTATGTTCCTGGGCCATTGTTCCAGGCTCCAGCTCTGCTAGACCGCCCTCTCTGGCTGTCATGGCCCGGGTGGACACACAGATCCACGCAGGCAAACCCAACATCTCCAAGTGAGTCCTGTGCTCTACATCTTTCCATGGAGAGCTCTCCAGGTCATTACCTAATAGACAATCTACAGGCAAGGCATCACTTACAACAACTTCCAATGTACCGGAGACTCCTCCCCATTCGAATGGAACCCGTGCCAACTTGCAGAGGCGCACTGAACTGTCAGCTGCCACCACAGGACGGAGTACATTGGGGATGATCTGCTCTTCAGACACCCATTGACACCTGACAGATGTCACACTGGCCCCGGTGTCTCTCAGAGCGTCTATCTCCTTTCCATTGATGGTCACCTTCTGCCCATATTTCTTAGTGTTTAAGGGCAGCAAGGCTTCCTGGGCCATCTCTTGGTCTCCTAAAGAGACAAGGGTCATCACTGCTAACCCTTCCTCCCCACTAGAAATCAAATCCCCTCCCAAAGCTACACTGGCCAATGCCGGTGCTGGAGCACCAGAGGGTGCTGGAGGTTTCTTTGGACATTTGGGGGCAATGTGCCCCACCTCCCCACATGTAAAGCAGGTAGGCGGGGGCCTGTTGTCCTGCTTGCCCTTACGGGGCCAGGACTTCTTAGACTTGGGGGGTTGAGACACCTTCTCCTGGGAACCAGTTTGGGGCCCTTTAGAATACTCCTTTTGATTACCCGTGTCCCCCCCACTCTTCTGCTGGGGACCCTGTCCACCCTTGGCTGGGGTACTTACCACCCCCTTGTGGACCCTGGTGCTAGTCCACCGGTCCGCCTCTTTAGCAAGCTCACTGGGATCAGTTAACTTGCTATCCAAAAGATGCTGGCGCAGCTCTGGGACACATAAACTACTTAAGTGCTCCCTACTAATCAAGTGACACAACCCCACATAATCAGTAACTTTGCTGCCCTTCATCCAACCTTCCAGTGCACGCGTGTACATACTCACACACTCCACCCAAGTACTTGAATCAAGCTTCTTGAAGTTCCTAAACTTCTGGCGGTACTGTTCAGCAGTGAGCCCATACCTGAGGCACAAAGCCTCCTTCATGGCAGAGTAGGACAAAGCATCCTTTGCTTCTAAGGGTGCCAAAACATCCCTCCCAGAGGCCTCAAAATGCTTCCACAATCCTGCTCCCCAATTCTTCTCAGGCACTTCATTCATCCTTAGGGCTAGTTCATACGCTCTAAACCACGCATAAATATCATCACCCCTCTGATAATTCTGTACCAGATCCTTTGGTATGTATACCTTACCTGCCTGTACTGGTTGTGCGCTGCCACCATTAGAACTGGACACCCTCTCTTTATATTTGATGGCCAATTCCTTCATGCCCCTCTCATGAGCCAATTCGAGCTTCTTCTCCTCCAAAGCGAGAGCATCCCTTCTCTCCTGCGCCGCTCTCTCCTGCGCCTCTCTCTCAATTTCCAGGCGCAGTTTCTTCTCATCGGCGTCCGCTCTGAGTTTCAAAAGCTCAATCTCATGGGCCCTAGTTCTCTGATTCTCCTCCACTTCCTCTGGAGAAATATTCCTACTGGAGTGGGTGCTGCCGGCCCTAGACGCTGGCTTCGCCACTGGCAATTCACTGGGCAAAAACCCAATCTCCTGTGCGCCACCCTCTTCAATAGGAGCTTCTGGGACACCATGTTTGGCCTCCCACCAGGCCCTCAGAGCTGTCCTTAGCTCTTCCTTATTTGCGCCGCCCCTCACTGGGCATTCAAGCTGTTTGCAGACTTTTCTCAGTTGCTCCTTGTTATAGGTTAACAACTCCTGGATTTCAAATTCCACCTCCACGTCTCCATTCACGCTTGGCGCTTTCCGAGACATGATGCTTCCTACCCTTTTTCAACTAAAAAGGTTTCACCAAAAAGAAAAAGTCTTGCGCAACCTGTTCTGCTAAACTAGACTAGTGATGTACAAGAAATCACTGCCGGTCAAGTGCAATTATTAGTTCAAAATCCGCACCGCGAGCCACCAATGTTAGAACCGGGGGTCTCTGGTTGGCAAAGGTAAGTACCTTGGCCCAAGTAGGGACCCCTAGCTCCGGTCAGGGCGACGGAATAACCCTCTGAGATAACCCCTGCTCACCCTCTAGGTAGCATGGCGCGAGCAGTCTAGGCTAAACTCGGAGACAATGTGGATAACATTTGCACTTAACACAACAATAATCCCCAATCCACCACAAACTGAGACCACACAGGTGAGTATATTTTTATAAAAATATATAACTTTATCTAGTTTCAGCAAGGTAAATCAAGCAGTTGCACGATAATCACTTCATTATTAAAATGAGGCACTTAATCTTAATGGTGGTACGTAGTTTCAGGAAGTTGTCACATAAAAACAAATGTCTCAAGTCTCTTCAAATCAGTATTAAACCTAATGCCACCGATTTATAATGGCTACGCTCTAAAAACGAGCAGTCCAAACAATGCCAACGTTTAGAAGATATGCCAAAGTTATTGGGTTGACAATGCTCTCCAAATGAGCAAAGAAACAATGCCAGCGTTATTAAACTATGCCCCAATGGTCCCCTGGCTTCAGGGACCACAAGCGCTCCTAGCGCGTCTCACCCGGTATCCTGAGGGAGGGGGGACTTCTTTCCCCGTGCTCGCGGTGACGCGGGTCCCCCAGGGGCACCTCGCGGGGGAAGGCTCAGTGTGGCTCCCGCCCGGCCGGTCTCCGGACGCTTTCCGCCCGCTCTGGATCCTTCAAAGAGCAGCGGGGAGCAGAGACGGCAGTCCAGGGGCTGGAGCACATGCGGAGATCCCTCGGCGAGGTCAGGTCACTTCTTCCCGGGCCCGGCGGTGATCGCGCTGATTCCTCGGCTTCTTCGGCTGCCTCAGCGAAGGCAGCCAATCCCCTCGCGGCTCCTCAGGCGAGCCTCCACAGCACCCGGGAGTCAGCCAATGGCAGTGCGGCTCCCGGGACAGGCAACGATGACGCTCCGCTCCCTAGGCCAATCACGGCCCAGCACTGCGGATGACGCTGCGCCGCACGGGCCAATCCCGTCGCGGCGTTAGTGAGGGGGCTCGGCTCCCTCCACCAATGGGAGCGCGGCGGCTTCGTTCTTCGCCGGTTCAGCGCCGATCAGGATGGCGCTTCCCTCGGAGGTTCTCTGGCCCCGGGCAGCGGCGGTGATACGGCCAGCAATTGTTTTTCAGCGCCCCTTGCGCTGCAGAGGCTCACAGGTCTCCGGTCTGCCCCACACACGTGTCGATGAACACGTCGACTTTGGCCCTGCAGCAGGCTGGGTCAGCGCGGCGCTCTCAAGCAGTAGAGAGCAGCCAATGCGCTAAACAGGCAAACCACACGGTTGCACGATCTCCTCGCCACACAGCAGCTTCAGGGGGGGGGGGGCACAGCAGATTCTTGTAGCCTTGGGCAACCTTTATGTTCCTGGGTTGCAGACAGGGAGCCAGCTCTTCTCAGGCCCTTGGAGATTCAAGCTGTAGGCACAGCACACAGCAAAGTCTCAGCAGTTTCAAGCAGGCAGGGACACAGCCCACAGCAAAGTCCCTTTCTCCTCCTCAGCTTCCAGTGATACAGCAGAACAGGTCAGCCCTTAGAGCACACAGCAAGGCAATCTTCCTTTGGTTCTCTCGCCGTCCTCCTTCCAGCAGAGGGTCCGTCTTGATTGTAGAATTTCAGAATCTAATCTTCTGTAGTAAGGGGTCCTTCCCTTATACCCCTGAACGCCTTTGAAGTCCTTTGTGCAAGGGGATCCTTGGCTCTGGAATGTTTCTGGTGTTCTTCTTCCTGACAGCTTCAGGGCCAGAGGTGACAGTGGGTTGGCAGGGGAGTTAGCCAGCACGGTGGTCAGGCAGGCACAGCCCAGCACTATCAGGCTCTTCTCTCTCCCCTTCCCCGGGCAACAGATGTCGCCTTTCACCCCTGGGCTGACTCCAACCCCCTCCGGGGCCCTGCAGCTCCTGTCACGCAGGCATTCCACACACAGGCCCAGGCACACAGAAAGGTTTATACAAAAGAACAGCCACTTCTAAAAATGCTATTCTCAACCCCAGGATCCAAAAACAACCTTCACCAAAAGATGTGTCATTTAATTCTGAGTTCAGGGATATCTTTCATGGATGTTCCATCTTGTTCCTATAGGGAGATAGGCTGGGATCCAATGGGACCAGCCTCCCCAGGCTACCCTAGGGAGCCCTACAGCCCTACAGCAGTGAGCACACAAAGTGGCTGCTGCTCTCTACCAGAGCATGTTACCTGCACTAGTACACGCTCTACCCTATCCATTCACTGCACCCTACCCAGGGGGGTACCTGGAGCCTTCCATAGGGGTGGCTGATGTGCACAGACAGGGGAGGGTTAAGCCCAGCCAGTGGGGACACTGGCCAGGCAGACATGGCAGTCCACTGACTGCACACAGGCCCTGCGCTGGCAGGCCTGAGACCCCCTTTTTGAGCTACTCATGTGGGTGGCGCAATCTGCGCTGCAGGCCCACTAGTAGCATCTGTCATCACCAGCCCTGGCACACACAGTGCACTTTACTAGGGACCTCCTGGTGATACAGATATGCCAATCAGGTATACCCAATCAATATGACAATTTACAGAGGGAGCACTTACCCTCTGACACTGATCAGCAGTGGCAGAGGGTCCAAAGCATCTAAACCAGCAAAAACGAAATCCAGCACAGCATCAAAAATACATGAGTCAGAGGCAAAAAGATGGGGGAAAACCATGCCAAGGATGTCAGGTCTAACACGCCTGAGTAAGGGTACACGCAGCAGAGACGGGTTGGGGGCACAGGGGGGTTTTAAAGAACGCCCGAGAATGCGTCAGAGAGCCAGGCTCGTGCCTCTGAAACTGAAGCTTGCTGGGCGCAAGCACAGTCACACAACAACACCTTCCGGTTAATCAGATCCGTCTGTATCTGGCATCATCTTGGATTCTAAGTATTCGATGCAATAAATTGTATGTTTTATGCAACTACGAGAATAAAATGCAGTGTGAAGACGTGACAGGTTCTGGATAATCAATCGTGCCTCTGCAAGGCTGGTTGTTCTGGGACGAAGTCAGTCACATGCAGCGTTCGAGGGAGTGTGCAGGTTTCGAGACAGTCTGCAACCCCTGAAAGAGGGTATGATTGAGGCGCAGCCAGTCCTGTGTCCGGCTGGAAATCTGGACATTACGCAACAGTTCCCTTCTGAATGGCTTCTAGGGCTGGGGCCGAGCCAGTCATATGTCCAAGTCACGGAGCTCTGGAGATATTGAATGGCTGATGGTTGGTAAGGTTAGGGCAAAGCCGGCCATGGTAATCTGAAAATTGTGTGATAGGCAACTGCCTCTGTAGGACAGGGGAGGGCCCGAGGAAGTATCTATCACTCGTCCACCTTGGGAACGCTGGAGATTCGGTGACAGGCTGGCGGCTGGTAGGGCTGGGATAGAGTCCTTCACATGGCAGGCTCACCAGGCTGTGGTGGTAACTCCTGCGCTCCCTACAGGTAAGCCAGGTAGAGTGCACTGTCTGGCACCACCGTGAAAGCAGAGGCCTAATTCTGTGCATGGAGCCCTACGTATGCAGCTCTGTATATGCAAGCAGAGGAAGGGTGGGGGAGGGCAGATTCTGGAGTACAGGGCTCATGGAGCAGCAGATGGCCCACTCTGTCAGCCTCCCATCCCCCGGGCACATCGCGGACAGAGCGGGCCAACCTGCGAGGCAGGGGGACAAAAATAGAGGAGGGCGGAGACCTAAAGAAACTGTGCTGGAGTATGTGAGGGACGGAGCGGGCGGGTGACGCGCAGTGCCGTGGAGGCTTCACCGACCAGACTGCACAGCGCTGACGGAGACTAGGAGGATGCCTCCCGGCACACAATAACCTTCGGGGCGGATGCAATCATGCGCGAGGCTTCAGACTGCGAGGCTGAACACACGCGCTCCCACCCGCCCAGTGCGATCGCCTGTCCAACGTTCGGTCTGTGTATGGAGGGTCGTACCACTGCAGAGACCCAGGGGTAGGGAACGGGGAGAAGATATGAAGAAGGGCAAGTATCGTGACCGGCCGGAACCGCCGCCGCCCGCTGCACAGAGGGATGGCAGGCTCCTCCTGGCCTCTGACAGGAAGCCTCAGCCGGCGAAAAGGAAAGTAGCATCAGAGGAGCGTGCAGCCGGCAGAGAGCAGGTAAAGGCAGCGGTCCGCAGCTTGATCTCTTGGTTTGCAGTAGCCCTCACACCTTCGTTGAGGAGGTGGGCGGCAGTAGGAGTGCTGCTGCAGAGAGCCAGTTGTGCAGGGGCTCCAGCCAGGGCAGTAGCCAGGGCCATAGAGGCTACTTGGCACCCCCTGGCATCAGAATACTTCCTTATGTTATCCTTTAAAACCCATCATCATGCACGCTTGATCATTGTTTGGAAATACACGTTGCACACTTACTAGCCACACCCACCCCATTAAAGGCAACAGTATTACTTGTGTACAACACTCAAAGTTACCTGTTTCTCCATTGTGATCAATTCATTTTACGATGAAGCTTTCTCTTAAAGCGTAATTTTGTTTTCTTTGGTTGCATGCTGTATGACTTGCAGTAATAGCTGCACGTATATATAACAAGACATGGTTCTTCTCTTTCTATGGTCGGGCAGAAATGGCTGCCCCAAAGCTCCGAAATTTTCAGAATCGGGGGCGTGTTTTTTGGTGAGTGACGGATGATATCACAGATAGAAAGAACCTAAAAAACACGCCCCCGAATCCGAAAAAGACGGGGCTTAAAGGGAGTGACGCCCCTCTCCTCCAATGGCTGGCCAGCATTTACTAGGCCAGCCAATGGAGAAGAGGGGCGGGTTACAAGCCCCCTCTAAGCAACATTAAATCTTGGGCTCCGCCCACTGCTACGCAGTGCGACGGTCCTCGACCTAAAAATCACCCTCACTAAAAGATGCATTTTACCATTCTGAATTCAGACATATCAAACTTTATTTTTCTACCTCGTTCCCAGGGGCAGATATGTTTATAACTCCCCATTCTATCCTATGGCAGCAAGTAGCCTTGCAATAGTTAAAAACGAGATTGGTAGTATTTCTCTATCAGGACATGCCACACACATCAGAGCATGTCCTATTTTTTAACATACAATGCACCCTACCCACAGGAGTACCTTGGGCCTACCTCAGGGGTGACTAACATGTAAGAAAAGGGAAGGTAGGGACTGGCAAGTGTGTGCACTTGCCAGGTCATCATGGCAGTACCAGACTGCACACAGGCTCTGCAGTAGCAGGCCAGAGTTACATTTTACAGGCTGCTTCTGTGAGTGGCATAAACAGTGCTGCAGCCCACTAGCAGCATTTGATTCACAGGCTCTGGGCACACACAGTGCACTGTAGTAGGGTCTGACTAGTAAATCCAACATGCCAATTCATAACAACATTTTACAAAGGGGACACTGAACAGCAGTGGCAAAGTGCCCAAAGCATCCAGACCAGCAAAACGGAGTCCAACACACAGCAAAAGCACAGGAGGCAAAAGCAAAAAATGCAGGGGAGACTCACGCCAATGGTGCCAAGTCTAACACACACCACTGCCCACCCATTTCATTCTAACCATAGTGTGAAAGGGGACCTTATTTACAAGGCAGCATTAAGCCACGTTAAGTGCCTTAAAGCTGCCTTGTACATAAGGCTAAGCCTCTTTCGCCACCACAACATTGATAAAAGTGACGTTGTGGTGGCGATACAGGCTTGTACATAGCCCCTTAGTATTCTTTGTAATAATGTATAAAACGTTGTTGATGGGAGAGAAACCATAGATGTGGGTGAACTAGGCATGTTTTTAAATGACTTATCTACCTTTCATCCCCCACAACACACAGTATTCTTGATAACATGGGTCTTTAATTTCCATCCATGTAGAAACTGCTATGTGTATGATTCCATGGATTCTTAAGGGGCAATTGCTGATCAGATCCATCAAAAGAGACTCCTGAGGGATTTGGTTGCAGATCATAATTTGGCCAACTTGCCCAGTTTAAAGAACCCTAGAGTGAGCCGATGGTGTACCAAATTTTAAAAGCCCCCAGGTGTTGCATTTTAGATTATATCTAGGTTTAAAGGGGCTTATTCCCATCCTATCTGGTTTGGCAGCAGAATAGCATTCCCATGGTGACCACAACCCCTTGGTCGCTACCTTTTCATGGGAGAAAAAGCAGTAATATAATTGTGTCCTGTACAAAGTTCTGGCCACCACTAAAGATAAGGGATGTAGGCTCAAATGGGACAAGTATAAACATGTGGGGAGCGCGTAGGTACACGCTCCCCTCATGTTTATACTTAGTATTAGTGTATTCAGGCTTGCACAGCCCAGGCATGCACGCAATTGGTTGAAAATATTTTGGTTTAAATAAAACGGAATAAAATGGGAGAATAATGGTGTGCAGACCACCTACAATGTTTAAATGGGACAAGGGCATTCTAGATTTTCCAAGATGATGAGGCCTCATAAGACAGCATCCTCAAAGAATTTGACCCAATTTGTTAATTTATTAAATCAGCTGTTACTAAGCCAGGATTGACAGGCCTCACTGATGCCTTGTAGATGGTTTGGTAAGAACTGCTAAAAGAACAGGAAGCGATTTTAGCAACACTAAAACATATACCTCGAGATAGCGTGGAGTTCAAAAGGTATAGGATCCCTTGAACCGTGGGAGGACCCAGTGTTAGCAAGCAACTTGAAGGACAGCACTATGTTTTGGAGGGTCTTGAATCACACTTTTATTAAAGAGGATAAGCTCTATAATTAGACTGCTACCATGCCTGTCCAGGCTTGGGTGAACCATTTCACAGCCCTCTGTGACTGTGAGTGTCCTGAGTTCTCGACTCAGTTCACACTAAAGGCTGATAGGCTCTCAATTCACTGGCATGAAGTGAGAGATACAATTTTATCCCTACCCTTGGCCAAGGCACTGGGAGCTAACAGCATTCCTGGAGACTTGCTGAAGTCTCTAGTGGACCTGTGGGGTCCTGTTATTACCCTTCATGTTAATGTGGTCATCCGCCGACCCTTACCTGAAGCCTAGCACCAGTCTGTAGTAGTGCCGTATATGGGACTTTATAAAGGGCTATCTCTGGCTTTAATGAATTTGTTAGTCACCTTGGCTAGATGCCCCCAAAATTATTGATGGACATATATAAGGCCAAATGTATTCCTATGGCAATTTTTGGGTGTGAGATCTGGGGATATGCACCTTTTGATCAAATCCAGGTGACAGAAAACAAGTTCTTGAGGGCTCTTCTGGCCTTGGGACAGGGTATCCCAGCCGAATTCATACATGAAGAATTGGACATTAATTTTATAATAGATTTTATTAATCTTTGCCCGCTTTTACTTAAGGGGCTCAGCGTGGTGCAATGAGGAGTTCAATTAAATAGGTTAATCCTCTGGGATTGCTTGTCTTTGGACAATGCATCTCACATATCATGCCTCCACTAGATTTAGGGAGACCAGATTTATTCTCAGAGCCAGCAGGTATTGAAAAAAAAAGATCTTGCTTGGCTTAAGCAGTCCTTTTCCCTCAGGGTGGCAGCAGGACGTGAGGCCACAGGTTTAACGAAGCAGTCAATGTGTACAAATATAATAGTACAATCTGTCAGCTGGATCGAGCCCTACTTCCTTTGGAAATGTCCAACCACCATCATCATGGCTTTTGACCTATTTCAGGCACCATGCATTTAGTACTCATTTGTCCAAGATTCACTAACTTTTGCCACAAATATATAAGACCCCTCTTAGTGTCTATGGATTTTAGACAGATATGACCTGCACAGTTTTTAGACATGCAACTTTTATCTACATCTAAATCGTGTGTTTATGTTTCATGGTTTCTGGCAGGTGTTTTAGTGCAAGTTTTGAGGTATTTGTTTACCTTTAGATATTAGCCTTAATTGTCGTTTTGATTGATGTTTCCCTTTGCACTAAACATTTTGCCTATGGCTTTCTGTGAGTTATTGATTCTCCCACATTTCTCTTTTTTGATGTTGCATTCTTCGAGTTATGCATAGGTTATATAGATTTTCGTATTGATGTTTGTGAAATGTTATTGCACAGTATAATTGTATGATTTTGTTACAAAAATTGAACAAAGTTTATGATGATGATAGTGACTCCCGTGATGATTAAATTTGACAATACAAATAGTAGTTAGAACCCCAAGGGGTCTAGAAGTGGTGTGCTTTGCAAAATGTGTGCATGTCTCTGCACACCAAGTTTTGCGAAAATAATAAAGTGCCAGTTTATAGCATGTTCCAATGTGGTACAAATATGCTTCTCAGATATTATTGATGTCTTTCATCAACATTTCAGGATAGAAAGTCACATGGGTTCTATCTTCCAGCAGCTACCTCAACGATGTATTACAATTGCCTAGTGGATATGCTATGGATTGCAAGAAACGTATGCTCTGGGTATTCAATAGAACTACCTCTCACTATTGGCAAGTTCAATGAGAATCTGTGGTTCCATGGGACATGTAGTCCTTCTTGCCTTTGCTCAGGTGTTTAGCGTAGTAGCACGTCTCTCTGAGATGTGAGGCTTCTGTCAACGGACATACACTTTTGCTCCTGAAGACATGTAGGTTCATGAGCTTCACAGTAGCATACCATGTGGGACCAGAGCTTAACATTATGCCACGATCCTGACCAAAAGATATATTCTGGTAGGAGGCTGTCAGGATTAATGATCTGTCATAAAAAGCCTGGCAAATGTTAAAAACCCCAGCCTATACAGCCCGGAGACAGCCATATACAGAAAGAAATCAACAACAAAAATATTCCATATAAATTCATCTGTTTCCCAAAAGTTGTGCAAAAAGCCTGGTTGTTTTTCTGACCTGGGTATTTGGTGTTTATTAGCATGTAGTGTGAACATGAACAGCTTTTTTTCAAGAGACAAACATAAATTGGTTGTGTATTACTTTGAATGTACTTACTATTGACACCATGTCAGGTAGGAGGCTGTCAAGATGAATAACATACCATCAAAGGGTTGACATGGGTTAAAAGCTACACCATATATATCATAGATACGATCATTTGGAGAAAGTAATTAACAAAAGGAAAGGTTTGTATAAATCCAGTTATTTACCAATCGTTATGCAAAAAGCGTGTTTACTTTTCTGACCTGTGCATTTGGTTTATAATCTTGTACTGTACGCAAGAACAGCTGTTTGTTCAAGAGACAAACAGACAATGGTTGGGTGCTAGTTTACAAGGGATTGCTGATGGGCTAAAATACATATTTCATATTAATTGTGTATTTATATGGCATTAAGATTATTAGAAAATAGAGAAGATATATGGATACACATTTAGAGTATCTTATGGGAACTAGTATTTATTATAATCATTATTAATGTACAATGTGAAGAAGCTGAAGTAATTATATATGATTTCATTAAATAATGGATTCATTTTAATCTCTAATGTCATATATTTGGCGCATGTGTCTTTTAGACCCCCCCCCCACATCATATTATACTTTTGCTCATTTCCTCATGCCATATAAATAGTTATTCATTTACAATATGTGATGCATTTATCATCATTATTGTACAACAATATGCATTACATGTATTGTTTGCTTTTATAGTATACTTCGAGTACATATATTTAGGTATTAATTTGAATGGTTGGTGAACAGAAAAAAGTATAATAGCTTTAGGCACTAACATGCGGGCCCATGAAAAGCCTTGTGTTATTTTTCTTGCCTGGTTTGAAGTGACCACACAGAAGGGTTGCTCATTTTCCTGGCCAAACCTCGGGGGAGGACACACAGGCTCTGCAGAAGCAGAAAAGAGTTTATCAATCTTGAATTTAGACAAAGAGGCTGTAGGATTGTTTGAAGTAAAGAAAACAGGAAATGCTGCAAAAGTGGGTAGGGTTACCCCTTGGATGTTTTTCCATATTGGTTAGGGAGGTGTCAAGAGTCACCCCCATCAACAGGCTATTGCCAGGCATAAATGTGGCACTTCTGGGTACCTTCTTCAAAGCACTCTTGGCCAATGGAAGAACAGAAGTAGGAGTGTCTACTGTTTGAGACTTGTGAGGAGAGCTGAAGAGCTGGACTTGCTCCTATTTGTGGCCAGGACAAAGAAGTGGACTCCAAGGAGACGTTGGCTGACCACCTGTTAAGCTACAGGGACACAACAATCTGCAAGATGCCTTTTCCTGAGGAGTCCAGATGACGAGCTCCAACTGGTCCTATCCTGGACCCTGCTGGTGGTGCTGGCTTCTCCTGGAGTAAGTCTTGGCCCCCAAGTACTGTTCCTGAGACTCTGGGACCCTTGTCTGTGTCAAAGGGTATTCCTTCTGTCATTTTGAAAAACCAGGGACTTGCAAAAGTTGTGGCTCCAAAGGTCTCCAGACAACTGGGACAAACTTGCCAAATCTATCCAACTAGGTGAGTTGCCACTGGGCTGAAGATTCGGGTTCTTCCTGCTTTGAGCTTTTGCATATCAGTAAATCTATTTCAGAAGGAACTCGCAGAGAATATCTCCAGCTCATGGAGCCATCTTCAGCTACATCCTGCAACCTTGCCCCACTGGGGAATCAGAGCTTCAAAAATGTGACTACGGGACTGATTCAGATCTTGGCGGATGGGTTATTCCGTCACAAGGGTAACCGATATCCCATACACCAATATAATAATCCTTTTATATGCTATTGGATCTGTATTTCAATATACATGATATCCGTCACCATTCTGACAGAGTAAACTATCCGCCAAGATCTAAATCAGGCCCTGTTTGGAAGTAATCCGTGTGGAGACAGCAATTGCAATGTATTTACCTAAATGGCATCCATGGATCGAGAGCTTAAAAACTGAGGGGAAATCATTCTATAGAAAATGCTCATCTGTGATATTTGGGAAATTTTACGAAGATTCCTGACATTTTGGCAGTTTCCTACTTTGGCCTCATGTAAGAGTGGCTCAGAAAATTGCAGCACCAACACATACCCCTGTTTAAATTCAGGCCACAATTATGTTCGCGTGGATATTTCAGACCCGTCTGAGTTTTTGGAGTAAATTGTCAGTCAAACTTATCTATATTTACCAGGGTGGAAAAGGCCCATAAAATGCCAGGACATGTGGAGCCTTAATCCTCATACTGGCTGGTGTCTGCATTCATTGTAATCATCTGCATGGTGAGTCTTTGCAGGGAAGCTGTCTAGCCAGCATCTCTCAGTCACCCAGCAGAGGCACCCTTCAATCTGCTATTAGTTATCTGCAGAGCATTGCAGGGAGGCTATCTAGCTAGGGTTTCTCAGACACCCAGTGGAGGCACACTTCTATCCGCTATGAGTTATCTGCAGAGTCAGTCTTTTAAGGTAACTCTGCCAAGCCAGGGTCTCAGTCCCTCAGCAGAGGTGCACTTCAATCCACTATGAGTTATCTGCAGAGCCAGTCTTAGCATGAAAGCTGCCTAGCCAGTGTCTCTTAATCACCCAGTGTAGAAGTGCACCTCAATCTGCTGAGTTATCGGCAGAGTGAGTCTTTGCAGAGTCCGCCAAGGTCTAAATCGGGCCCCCAGTCTGCAACAAGAAAATTTGACTGAGGAATGCGGCAAAAGTATCTAGCCAGTGAGAGCACTTCCCTGGGTGCAAATTCTGCACTTTCCTGCTAGCAGCTTTTCCCGCCTAGCCGATGGTTTAACTAGACCTCATCCAATGCCTATCCAACGTCATGGGGCCCTTTTCTATGGGGCTCGTGCTGGACCTAAAAGTGTCTCTTGTCTCCCACTTTGTTGTTGATATCCTTCTCCAATTCATCTTGATGCCTTGCCCTCCTGTAGGATTTTGACTCACATTCTCAAGACTAGGGGCCTCATTTACAATAGTTTGACGGATGACAGTGCAGCCAACCTTCCTGCTGCGCTGCCATGTGTCAAAATAAAAGGGCAGGATTGCGCCCTATCTACATGATACGGCCCATTCCTGTCCTTCTCCCCTGTGCCCGAGCACAAATAGCAGCTGTGCACATGCGAAGACACCCTTGTGTCAAAGGGTGCCTGCGCTGAGAGGATGATTGTTTTTGTGCAGGAAGTCACAGCCCCCCATCGCAGCTGGATCAAGGCCACCGAAGAACTTCCCTTCAACTCCCTCAGCACCACCACTCAGCCAAGGCTTACAGATGCCAACACCGCAGCGTGGAACCTTCACCGATGGATCTTCAACTGCGCCAACACCCTGGCGCCCCTCAAGAAAAGACCAGGCAAACAACACTCCAAGAAGGCCAACCGGTTCAGTCCCGCTCTCCACTAGTCCAGCCCCACCTGCAGACATCACGAGAAGAAATGGAGCACAACATCAATCAACTACGCAACACAGTCACCCTTGCACCATGGCGCAAGGGTGCCTGCGTTGGCGCATGGCAGCCATTGTTCGCCAATGTAGAGGAAAAAGACAGGGGGGCTTATTCATGAGACCCTTCTGACAGTTTCACCCTGCCAGTGCATCATTTTCTTGACGTACTTCCAGCATGATTCTTGCACCACATTGCGCTGTATTTGCAAAATGACGCATCTAGTCATTTGTGTGACCTTGTGAAGCCATGTGCCACATTATACCTGTATCAGGTTTGCATGCAACAAAGCCTCATAGGAGTGGCGCAGTGAAATCCATCAGATTTCACTGCAACAACTGTAGGACGCCACTGCATCACTACCTTACGCCTGCCTCATGGCAGTGCTACAGGGATAGGCTGGCCCCCTGCATTGCTGGAGTTGCATCATGCTTGTGACACAATTGCAGGAATACGTGACTTTAGCGCTGACAGATAAGTCAGGATTCCAGACGTATCTGTCATTAATTGCAACATGGAGCGCCGTACAGTCAATACAGCGCATCCATGGTGTCGCAAGAGAGGCATAGTGAAAAGTGTTGCAACGCTGTTTTGTCACAGCGATGCAACACTTTTCATGAATAAGGCTCAGGGATGGATGCTATCTTATTGATGGTGCGCATGCATTCCTGCTCTGTAATATTGTCGTAGGGTAGTGCAGCAACTTTCCTTGCAGCGCTGTACAGCACCAAAACCTTCTGAAATGAGGCCCCAAGTGTTTGCACCATTTTTAAGACCAGCTATTTTCTGGTCATAAAAAACTGCCTCTAACTGGAGTTAGAGGAAGTTTTTTGGGTTTTGCACCAGACAAGGAATTCCTTCTAAATATCGCAAAGTGGGGTTAGCTCCAGTTTTTGCAGGGGAATGCCTATCTTGCATCTCATTTTCATTAAGTCCTGTTAACAGAAGTGTTGATCTTAAAAATTCACATTTTCGCTGCAGTTAGAGGCAATTTGTAAATACAGCAATAAAAAAAAAGCCTTCGCTATGGCGGCGATAAGTCCTGTACATATGCCCCATTGTGTCCAAAGGCAGCTGAGCGCTTCATCATTCACCGCACAAAACTCAGCCATATAGGGCTATTCGAAAAGGTTGTACTATTTCAAGGGCTCTCCGGCACCTACAATCTCCTGATCAGAGAGCTACTCTATAAAAGCTACAATGAGCTATTCTGCATGTGTGGAAAAAGAAGCCTACAGAGGAATACACGGAGATTGAATGGTGAGGAATCCTGAACACCCATGATAGAGGCCTCTGGGAAGGAAGCCCGCCTCAAGTTTAGCTTTTTCAAACTATGCATGATTGATACTGAACAACGCACAAACTCCGAGGAGGGAACTTAGACGCAGGCTGGAGGCGCTGAGTCAGAAGACCCTCTTGTGGAATGCAAGATTAACTAAAACGTAAAATACTTGCAGGAACAAAATCGCGGAGATGAATTACCTTCACTTTTTTAACATTCATTGTTCTGAAATCGATTACTCACTAAAGTTAAGCACGTGAATATAAGACCTGATAGGGACCCGTTTCGATGTCCATTTTTAATTACCAAAGGGTCTGAAACCCCGGAGGACCCGCCCCAATCAAAGCCCTGGAAACAATGCACACATTGTGTGGTTGTGCCCGGCGCTTCACCTGTCCTGGCGTGGAACTTGGAGATAAAGAGTTTAACCTTAATGGCGGGACACTATAATGGTACAGACTGCATCGAAGCCATCTTTCAAACATATAGAGTACATTGCCTTTCCTTACGCATTAACTGAAACCTCTGTCGTGAAAGGTTTCTTAGCGTCTTCTTTTCGAAAATGTTTCTTCCAATGTCCGCCTGTGGGCCTCTGGCAAAGGACCTAATTCAATCAGGGCCTGTCTTTCCATGACAGAGGAAATTTCAGTTCTAAATCAAAATATAGCGCCTCTGAAGGTTGTTTAGCATTATTCGTCCATTTTATGTTCTTTTACTGCCATCTAGTGGAGGACACTTGGCCATGCTATCTAAAATAGAGACATGCCATGTCTGTCCATTGTAACAGCTAAATAAAAGCAAGTTCTATTTAAATCTTGAAATAGCTAATTAGTGAAACAGTAAGTGCGGGATGGTTAAGAATAACAAAAATTATAATAATTCTGATGAAGTTAGGCGCATTGTGTAGAACTATTTTATTATCGCCCTAACACAACAGATGTCAAAACATAAAATAATACCATTATGAAATAGCAAATGTGTATCAAAAAATGTAGGCGTTAAATAAATAAATCTGGTTGATTGATACATGCATGAATGGAAATCGGGGTAAAATAAATAATTTGGCCTGACTGAGTTCTCGCGTGGAATCTCGTTTTGGGAAGGTCCACCAGCACGCGCCTCTATGATAAACAGAGCCACAGAAAATATGTGGCAGAGGAGGGCCAAAGTATGCGCAGAGTTGACAAAATTATGCAGCAAAAAAAAACAAATTATGCGGCATAATGAGGCAAATTTTGTAATAGTATTTCTTCATTATTTTGACATTTTTACTCCTGGTAACAGTGTCTGAAAAAAGATTTCACCTTAATTAGTACCAATTAAACACCCAAATACAGCAATAAGCAACTCGAAACATGACCAGTCAGCCTTTGCAAAAAGCCTTTTGCGGTGCAGGAACCCAAGTCGCAATATTTTTGGTAACTCTTGATTCCTTTGAGCTAGAAACAAATTCTTGTTTTTGTGTTAAAATCTGCAGATTATGGAGATTTATGTGGCAAATGCAGCAACTCCATAATTATTCAAAAATCGCCTCGTGCGCAGAATCGCATAATTCCAGTGGCCCTGATGATAACCAATTAGAGCTTAAATGAAACTGACAAAATGCCCCTGACGCATGGGTGCAAACTCCCAGCACATTAGGAGCCCGTTGCATGACAAGTGGGCGGAGTTTTGGAGGCAGATGTTATCGTCAGCGGCTCACTGGGGTCAGCTCAGAGCTTGTCAGCCTCTTTTATACTCTTGTCAGTTTCCGCCATGACAAAGGAAGCCACCAAAGATGGAAAATACCCACCAGTGGAGAAGGAGGGTCTGGCGTTGGTGGGTTGGCCGCAGGGCAGTAGCAATTCGCGGTGCATATGGTACAGTTGCACCAGGGCCTAGAAATAGAGGGAGGCCAATCCAGCCCTACACGGCTACAGCCATTTATCTAGACATTGGTTGTCATGATACTGTTATGTTATTATTTTTGGTGCTGTCCTACCTGTTTTTAACAAAATAATATGTATGAATAAAATGAATTGTTCTTAACTGTTTTTTGGTAGTGCACTGATTCTGTTCATCATTTTTTATGTGTAAGACCTGATTTTCGCCAGGTGTTTAGTTGCCTAGGAAATGTTACTATTATAAGTCTAGTCCTTGGCAGACTTTTCGTAAGTGAGGGGTGACGGTCACTTACACAAGAGAGCCCCAGGCGCACACAAACCTGCTTGTCAACAGCAGTACATATCTATAGGGAGAGGTCTGGGGCACGGGGCGGGGCCAGATTGCCGTGCCTACCTCCAGCAGAAACCCCTCACCTGAGCACAGCCCTGCGTGATCACCTGTGCACTGCATTATGCTATTTATTACCATTGCTGAGCGTGTGGAGGGGCGTGACTGAGGAGCGGCGAACCCCGGAGTGCGTCACGAGGCCCCTCCGCGCCATCAACTGTGGAAATAAATGGAATGTAACACTCCTCACATCTGCATATATAGTTTAGGCCGTGGTATTTTTGTACAATCACACCGGAGGCCTTCTATTAGGAGAGATGGTTACCAGTAATTGTTACATGCAATCGGCCAGGGAGCACACAGTGTTTTTCTCATGTCATTTTTGCAGTACTCTGACAATAAACTCAGAATTGACATTTTCATTGTACTAATACATGTGTGAATGCCTGGTTATTAATATAATTGCTCCAAATAACACCTTTTATTACACCACCAACCATCCATTCATCCATCCAATCCCACGCATCTATCCATCCATCCATCCATCCATCCATCCATCCATCCACCCACCCATCCATCCATCCATCCATCCATTCATCCATCCATCCAGTGCTTGAAATGGAAAAATAGAAGTGCTGATACTCTGTACCAAAGTATCTGCTTGTCTCCGAGAAGAGCTGGTACAAGTATGACATTTTTCTTGAGAAATGCAGGTACTCTTCCTCTCAAAATGAAAAAAATGTCTGTACTCAGTACTGGACAGTACGGGCCTATTAAAAGCACTGCATCCTTCCACCCACCAATCATCTATCCAATCCATCCATCCTCCCAAGCCCACCCATCCATCCATACACCCACCCATCCGTCCAGCCAACCCATCCATCCATCCATCCATCCACCCATCCATCCACAGACCCATCCATCCATCCACCCATCCACCCATCCCTCCACCCATCCACCCATCCATCCATCCACCCATCCACCCATCCCTCCACCCACCCACCCATCCATCCATCAATCTTTTTATTCAAGTAAAAGTTTCGGGCAGGAGGTGTCCTTTAAACCTCGGGACTGTGTGGGCTGATCCGGGGCATCTGGTCACCCTGGGTGCTAGCGGCCAAGCAGCTCCTTTGTTCCTCTGTCCGGTGTCTGCATACTTTAGAAGACCAGGGCTATATATTGCATCCAATCCGTCCACGACCTGGGAGCCCCAGAGTGTCCCAGATACACGCCGGCTTCCCACAGCCCGCGCTCCGCTGACAGTTTTAATGCACTCCAGCGACCTTTGTTCCTCCGCTCTACTTCAGCCGGCGCTTGGCGGCTCTTAAGTAAGTGGAGCAGGGCGCTAAAGGTCACCGGAGTGTATTAAAACTGACATAAGGACTGCAGATGTTCAGCTGCAACTTTAGGAACCCAAATGACTAGTTCTTGACTTTTTTGGAGGAAAACTTGAGAGGCAGCGCTCTTCCTTCTGGGTCCCGTGCAGGCAAAGCTCAGTAAGCACGTGTCTGCAAGGAAACTTATGTTTTATCGGAATGTGGTATTTTTATTGGTAGTTGTCATGTTTCCACTAACTTTATCAATGTTTTACGACCCAAAGGTTCATTTTGAAGCATAATTATAATTAAATCATGTATTAACCTTTCAAAACAAGCCAGAAGCGCCGGTTGTTGTAATTCTGGTCAGCTTGTTCTCTGTGCAGTCCCCAGGTGCCTTTTGATTTACAGCTGAACTCAGCATATCTGCAAACTCACACAGTGCCATCGTGTGACACAGGATACTGGCTCCCATCACACGGTCTCCCGAGGAGGAGCCAATAGCACATGGTGACAGGGAAAATTAACTGAAAACCACTGTTGATAGTGGTTTTCCAGCTCGTTTTCCGAGGCTTTGAACTGCTGAGTCCATTAAGGTCAGGGAAGATACCCCAGGACATTGGCACCAGCCTTAGCAAGATTTCTTTTGGGGGGAGTAAGGGGCTTGGGGGCGGGATGGGGTCAAAAGTGCCTTGTAGATACTTCTTGGCATGAGGCGCCGTCCCCTCCAAGTTCCTGCCCCCTTCTCACATGTGAGATTGTTCTTCAGTTGCAGGTATGTCTCAGATAAGTGCGCCCCCCTTCTCAAATGTGAGATTGTTCTTCAGTTGCAGGTATGTCTCAGGTAAGTGCGCCCCCTTCTCACACAGTGATTGTTCTTCAGTTGCAGGTATGTCTCAAGTAAGTGCGCCCCCTTCTCACACGGTGAGATGGTTCTTCAGTTGCAGTTATGTCTCAGGTAAGTGCGCCCCCTTCTCACATGTGAGATTGTTCTTCAGTTGCAGGTATGTCTCAGGTAAGTGCGCCCCCTTCTCACATGTGAGATTGTTCTTCAGTTGCAGGTATGTCTCAGGTAAGTGTGCCCCCTTCTCACACGGTGATTATTCTTCAGTTGCACGCATATCTCAGGTAAGTGCGTCCCCTTCTCACACAGTGATTGTTCTCCAGTTGCAGGCATATCTCAGGTAAGTGCGCCCCCTTTTCACATGTGAGATTGTTCTTCAGTTGCAGGTATGTCTCAGGTAAGTGTGCCCCCTTCTCACATGTGAGATTGTTCTTCAGTTGCAGGTATGTCTGGTAAGCGCGCCCCCTTCTCACACAGTGATTGTTCTTCAGTTGCAGGTATGTCTCAGGTTAGTGCGCCCCCTTTTCACATGTCAGATTGTTCTTCAGTTGCAGGTATGTCTCAGGGAACTGCGCCCCCTTCTCACAAGTGTGATTGTTCTTCAGTTGCAGGTATGTCTCAGGTAAGTGCGCCCCCTTCTCACACGGTGATTGTTCTTCAGTTGCAGGTATGTCCCAGGTAAGTGCGCCCCCTTCTCAAATGTGAGATTGTTCTTCAGTTGCAGGTATGTCTCAGGTAAGTGCGCCCCCTTCTCACACGGTGAGATGGTTCTTCAGTTGCAGGTATGTCTCAGGTAAGTGCGCCCCCTTCTCACACAGTGATTGTTCTTCAGTTGCAGGTATTTCTCAGGTAAGTGCGCCCCCTTCTCACACGGTGAGATGGTTCTTCAGTTGCAGGTATGTCTCAGGTAAGTGCGCCCCCCCTCTCACATGTGAGATTGTTCTTCAGTTGCAGGTATGTCTCAGGTAAGTGCGCCCCCTTCTCACATGTGAGATTGTTCTTCAGTTGCAGGTATGTCTCAGGTAAGTGCGCCCCCTTCTCACACGGTGATTGTTCTTCAGTTGCAGGCATACCTCAGGTAAGTGCGTCCCCTTCTCACACAGTGAATGTTCTCCAGTTGCAGGCATATCTCAGGTAAGTGCACCCCCTTCTCACATGTGAGATTGTTCTTCAGTTGCAGGTATGTCTCAGGTAAGTGTGCCCCCTTCTCACATGTGAGATTGTTCTTCAGTTGCAGGTATGTCTGGTAAGTGCGCCCCCTTCTCACACAGTGATTGTTCTTCAGTTGCAGGTATGTCTCAGGTTAGTGCGCCCCCTTTTCACATGTCAGATTGTTCTTCAGTTGCAGGTATGTCTCAGGGAACTGCGCCCCCTTCTCACAATTGTGATTGTTCTTCAGTTGCAGGTATGTCTCAGGTAAGTGCGCCCCCTTCTCACAAGGTGATTGTTCTTCAGTTGCAGGCATGTCTCAGGTAAGTGTGCCCCCTTCTCAAATGTGAGATTGTTCTTTAGTTGCAGGTATGTCTCAAGTAAGTGCGTCCCCTTCTCACACAGTGATTGTTCTTCAGTTGCAGGTATGTCTCAGGTAAGTGCGTCCCCCTTCTCACACGGTGATTGTTCTTCAGTTGCAGGTATGTCTCAGGTAAGTGCGCCCCCTTCTCAAATGTGAGATTGTTCTTCAGTTGCAGGTATGTCTCAGGTAAGTGCACCCCCTTCTCACACGGTGAGATTGTTCTTCAGTTGCAGGTATGTCTCAGGTAAGTGCGCCCCCTTCTCACACGGTGATTGTTCTTCAGTTGCAGGTATGTCTCAGGTAAGTGCGCCCCCTTCTCACACGGTGATTGTTCTTGTGTTGCAGGTATGTCTCAGGTGAGTGCACCCCCTTTTCACATGTCAGATTGTTCTTCAGTTGCAGGTATGTCTCAGGTAAGTGTGCCCCCTTTTCACATGTCAGATTGTTCTTCAGTTGCAGGTATGTCTCAGGGAAGTGTGCCCCCTTCTCACATGTGTGATTGTTCTTCAGTTGCAGGTATGTCTCAGGTAAGTGCACCCCCTTCTCACACGGTGATTGTTCTTCAGTTGCAGTATATGTCTCAGGTAAGTGCACCCCCTTCTCACATGGTGATTGTTCTTCTGTTGCAGTTATGTCTCAGGTAAGTGCGCCCCCTTCTCACACGGTGAGATGGTTCTTCAGTTGCAGGTATGTCTCAGGTAAGTGCGCCCCCTTCTCACACAGTGATTGTTCTTCAGTTGCAGGTATGTCTCAGGTAAGTGCGCCCCCTTCTCACACGGTGAGATGGTTCTTCAGTTGCAGGTATGTCTCAGGTAAGTACGCCATCTTCTCACATGTGAGATTGTTCTTCAGTTGCAGGTATGTCTCAGGTAAGTGCGCCCCCTTCTCACATGTGAGATTGTTCTTCAGTTGCAGGTATGTCTCAGGTAAGTGCGCCCCCTTCTCACACGGTGATTGTACTTCAGTTGCAGGCATATCTCAGGTAAGTGCGTCCCCTTCTCACACGGTGATTGTTCTCCAGTTGCAGGCATATCTCAGGTAAGTGCGCCCCCTTCTCACATGTGAGATTGTTCTTCAGTTGCAGGTATGTCTCAGATAAGTGCGCCCCCTTCTCACACGGTGATTGTTCTTCAGTTGCAGGTAAGACTCAGGTAAGTGCACCCCCTTCTCACATGGCGATTGTTCTTCTGTTGCAGGTATGTCTCAGGTAAGTGCGCCCGTTCTCAAATGTGAAATTGTTCTTCAGTTGCAGGTATGTCTCAGGTAAGTGCGCCCCCTTCTCACATGTGAGATTGTTCTTCAGTTGCAGGTATATCTCAGGTAAGTGCGCCCCCTTCTCACACGGTGATTGTTCTTCAGTTGCAGTTATGTCTCAGGTAAGTGCGCCCCTTCTCACACGGTGATTGTTCTTCAGTTGCAGGTATGTCTCAGGTAAGTGAGTCCCCTTCTCACACAGTGATTGTTCTTCAGTTGCAGGTATGTCTCAGCTAAGTGCGCCCCCTTCTCACACAATGATTGTTCTTCAGTTGCAGGTATGTCCCAGGTAAGTGCGCCCCCTTCTCAAATGTGAGATTGTTCTTCAGTTGCAGGTATGTCTCAGGTAAGTGCGCCCCCTTCTCACACGGTGAGATGGTTCTTCAGTTGCAGGTATGTCTCAGGTAAGTGCGCCCACTTCTCACACAGTGATTGTTCTTCAGTTGCAGGTATGTCTCAGGTAAGTGCGCCCCCTTCTCACACGGTGAGATGGTTCTTCAGTTGCAGGTATGTCTCAGGTAAGTGCGCCCCCTTCTCACATGTGAGATTGTTCTTCAGTTGCAGGTATGTCTCAGGTAAGAGCGCCCCCTTCTCACATGTGAGATTGTTCTTCAGTTGCAGGTATGTCTCAGGTAAGTGCGCCCCCTTCTCACACGGTGATTGTTCTTCAGTTGCAGGCATATCTCAGGTAAGTGCGTCCCCTTCTCACACGGTGATTGTTCTCCAGTTGCAGGCATATCTCAGGTAAGTGCGCCCCCTTCTCACATGTGAGATTGTTCTTTAGTTGCAGGTATGTCTCAGGTAAGTGTGCCCCCTTCTCACATGTGAGATTGTTCTTCAGTTGCAGGTATGTCTGGTAAGTGCGGCCCCTTCTCACACAGTGATTGTTCTTCAGTTGCAGATATGTCTCAGGTTAGTGCGCCCCCTTTTCACATGTCAGATTGTTCTTCAGTTGCAGGTATGTCTCAGGGAACTGTGCCCCCTTCTCACATGTGTGATTGTTCTTCAGTTGCAGGTATGTCTCAGGTAAGTGCGCCCCCTTCTCACACGGTGATTGTTCTTCAGTTGCAGGTATGTCTCGGGTAAGTGCGCCCCCTTCTCACACGGTGATTGTTCTTCTGTTGCAGTTATGTCTCAGGTAAGTGCCCCCCGTTCTCAAATGTGAGATTGTTCTTCAGTTGCAGGTATGTCTCAGGTAAGTGCGCCCCCTTTTCACATGTCAGATTGTTCTTCAGTTGCAGGTATGTCTCAGGTAAGTGCGTCCCCCTTCTCACACGGTGATTGTTCTTCAGTTGCAGGTATGTCTCAGGTAATTGCGCCCCCTTCTCAAATGTGAGATTGTTCTTCAGTTGCAGGTATGTCTCAGGTAAGTGCACCCCCTTCTCACACGGTGAGATTGTTCTTCAGTTGCAGGTATGTCTCAGGTAAGTGCGCCCCCTTCTCACACGGTGATTGTTCTTCAGTTGCAGGTCTGTCTCAGGTAAGTGCGCCCCCTTCTCACACGGTGATTGTTCTTCTGTTGCAGGTATGTCTCAGGTAAGTGCGCCCCGTTCTCAAATGTGAGATTGTTTTTCAGTTGCAGGTATGTCTCAGGGAAATGTGCCCCCTTCTCACACGTGTGATTGATCTTCAGTTGCAGGTATGTCTCAGGTAAGTGTGCCCCCTTCTCACACGGTGATTGTTCTTCAGTTGCAGGTATGTCTCAGGTAAGTGCAACCCCTTCTCACATGGTGATTGTTCTTCTGTTGCAGTTATGTCTCAGGTAAGTGCGCCCCCTTCTCACACAGTGATTGTTCTTCAGTTGCAGGTAAATCTCAGGTAAGTGCGCCCCCTTCTCACACGGTGATTGTTCTTCTGTTGCTGGTTTGTCTCAGGTAAGTGCCCCCCGTTCTCAAATGTGAGATTGTTCTTCAGTTGCAGGTATGTCTCAGGTAAGTGCGCCCCATTTTCACATGTCAGATTGTTCTTCAGTTGCAGGTATGTCTCAGGTAAGTGTGCCCCATTTTCACATGTCAGATTGTTCTTCAGTTGCAGGTATGTCTCAGGGAAGTGCGCCCCCTTCTCACATGGTGATTGTTCTTCTGTTGCAGTTATGTCTCAGGTAAGTGCGCCCCCTTCTCACACGGTGATTGTTCTTCAGTTGCAGGTATGTCTCAGGTAAGTGCGCCCCTTTCTCAAATGTGAGATTGTTCTTCAGTTGCAGGTATGTCTCAGGTAAGTGCGTCCCATTCTCACACAGTGATTGTTCTTCAGTTGCAGGTATGTCTCAGGTAAGTGCGTCCCCCTTCTCACACGGTGATTGTTCTTCAGTTACAGGTATGTCTCAGGTAAGTGCACCCCCTTCTCAAATGTGAGATTGTTCTTCAGTTGCAGGTATGTCTCAGGTAAGTGCGCCCCCTTCTCACACGGTGAGATTGTTCTACAGTTGCAGGTATGTCTCAGGTAAGTGCGCCCCCTTCTCACATTGTGATTGTTCTTCAGTTGCAGGTATGTCTCAGGTAAGTGCGCCCTGTTCTCAAATTTGAGATTGTTTTTCAGTTGCAGGTATGTCTCAGGTAAGTGCGCCCCCTTTTCACATGTCAGATTGTTCTTCAGTTGCAGGTATGTCTCAGGTAAATGTGCCCCCTTTTCACATGTCAGATTGTTCTTCAGTTGCAGGTATGTCTCAGGGAAGTGTGCCCCCTTCTCACATGTGTGATTGTTCTTCAGTTGCAGGTATGTCTCAGGTAAGTGCGCCCCCTTCTCACACGGTGATTGTTCTTCAGTTGCAGGTATGTCTCAGGTAAGTGCGCCCCCTTCTCACACGGTGATTGTTCTTCTGTTGCAGGTATGTCTCAGGTAAGTGCCCCCGTTCTCAAATGTGAGGTTGTTCTTCAGTTGCAGGTATGTCTCAGGTAAGTGCGCCCCCTTTTCACATGTCAGATTGTTCTTCAGTTGCAGGTATGTCTCATGTAAGTGCGCCCCCTTCTCAAATGTGAGATTGTTCTTCAGTTGCAGGTATGTCTCGGGTAAGTGCGCCCCCTTCTCACACGGTGATTGTTCTTCTGTTGCAGGTATGTCTCAGGTAAGTGCCCCCCGTTCTCAAATGTGAGATTGTTCTTCAGTTGCAGGTATGTCTCAGGTAAGTGCGCCCCCTTTTCACATGTCAGATTGTTCTTCAGTTGCAGGTATGTCTCAGGGAAGTGTGCCCCCTTCTCACATGTGTGGTTGTTCTTCAGTTGCAGGTATGTCTCAGGTAAGTGCGCCCCCTTCTCACACGGTGATTGTTCTTCAGTTGCAGGTATGTCTCAGGTAAGTGCGTCCCCCTTCTCACACGGTGATTGTTCTTCAGTTGCAGGTATGTCTCAGGTAAGTGCGCCCCCTTCTCTAATGTGAGATTGTTCTTCAGTTGCAGGTATGTCTCAAGTAAGTGCACCCCCTTCTCACACGGTGAGATTGTTCTTCAGTTGCAGGTATGTCTCAGGTAAGTGCGCCCCCTTCTCACACGGTGATTGTTCTTCAGTTGCAGGTATGTCTCAGGTAAGTGCGCCCCCTTCTCACACGGTGATTGTTCTTCTGTTGCAGGTATGTCTCAGGTAAGTGCGCCCCGTTCTCAAATGTGAGATTGTCTTTCAGTTGCAGGTATGTCTCAGGGAAATGTGCCCCCTTCTCACATGTGTGATTGATCTTCAGTTGCAGGTATGTCTCAGGTAAGTGCGCCCCCTTCTCACACGGTGATTGTTCTTCAGTTGCAGGTATGTCTCAGGTAAGTGCACCCCCTTCTCACATGGTGATTGTTCTTCTGTTGCAGTTATGTCTCAGGTAAGTGCGCCCCCTTCTCACACAGTGATTGTTCTTCAGTTGCAGGTATATCTCAGGTAAGTGCGCCCCCTTCTCACACGGTGATTGTTCTTCTGTTGCTGGTATGTCTCAGGTAAGTGCCCCCCGTTCTCAAATGTGAGATTGTTCTTCAGTTGCAGGTATGTCTCAGGTAAGTGCGCCCCATTTTCACATGTCAGATTGTTCTTCAGTTGCAGGTATGTCTCAGGTAAGTGTGCCCCATTTTCACATGTCAGATTGTTCTTCAGTTGCAGGTATGTCTCAGGGAAGTGCGCCCCCTTCTCACATGGTGATTGTTCTTCTGTTGCAGTTATGTCTCAGGTAAGTGCGCCCCCTTCTCACACGGTGATTGTTCTTCAGTTGCAGGTATGTCCCAGGTAAGTGCGCCCCCTTCTCAAATGTGAGATTGTTCTTCAGTTGCAGGTATGTCTCAGGTAAGTGCGTCCCATTCTCACACAGTTATTGTTCTTCAGTTGCAGGTATGTCTCAAGTAAGTGCGTCCCCCTTCTCACACGGTGATTGTTCTTCAGTTACAGGTATGTCTCAGGTAAGTGCGCCCCCTTCTCAAATGTGAGATTGTTCTTCAGTTGCAGGTATGTCTCAGGTAAGTGCGCCCCCTTCTCACACGGTGAGATTGTTCTACAGTTGCAGGTATGTCTCAGGTAAGTGCGCCCCCTTCTCACATTGTGATTGTTCTTCTGTTGCAGGTATGTCTCAGGTAAGTGCGCCCCGTTCTCAAATGTGAGATTGTTTTTCAGTTGCAGGTATGTCTCAGACAAGTGCGCCCCCTTTTCACATGTCAGATTGTTCTTCAGTTGCAGGTATGTCTCAGGGAAGTGTGCCCCCTTCTCACATGTGTGATTGTTCTTCAGTTGCAGGTATGTCTCCGGTAAGTGCGCCCCCTTCTCACACGGTGATTGTTCTTCAGTTGCAGGTATGTCTCAGGTAAGTGCGCCCCCTTCTCACACGGTGATTGTTCTTCTGTTGCAGGTATGTCTCAGGTAAGTGCGCCCCGTTCTCAAATGTGAGATTGTTTTTCAGTTGCAGGTATGTCTCAGGGAAATGTGCCCCCTTCTCACATGTGTGATTGATCTTCAGTTGCAGGTATGTCTCAGGTAAGTGCGCCCCCTTCTCACACGGTGATTGTTCTTCAGTTGCAGGTATGTCTCAGGTAAGTGCACCCCCTTCTCACATGGTGATTGTTCTTCTGTTGCAGTTATGTTTCTGGTAAGTGCGCCCCCTTCTCACACAGTGATTGTTCTTCAGTTGCAGGTATATCTCAGGTAAGTGCGCCCCCTTCTCACACGGTGATTGTTCTTCTGTTGCTGGTATGTCTCAGGTAAGTGCCCCCCGTTCTCAAATGTGAGATTGTTCTTCAGTTGCAGGTATGTCTCAGGTAAGTGCGCCCCATTTTCACATGTCAGATTGTTCTTCAGTTGCAGGTATGTCTCAGGTAAGTGTGCCCCATTTTCACATGTCAGATTGTTCTTCAGTTGCAGGTATGTCTCAGGGAAGTGCGCCCCCTTCTCACATGGTGATTGTTCTTCTGTTGCAGTTATGTCTCAGGTAAGTGCGCCCCCTTCTCACACGGTGATTGTTCTTCAGTTGCAGGTATGTCTCAGGTAAGTGCGCCCCCTTCTCAAATGTGAGATTGTTCTTCAGTTGCAGGTATGTCTCAGGTAAGTGCGTCCCATTCTCACACAGTGATTGTTCTTCTGTTGCAGTTATGTCTCAGGTAAGTGCGCCCCCTTCTCACACGGTGATTGTTCTTCAGTTACAGGTATGTCTCAGGTAAGTGCGCCCCCTTCTCAAATGTGAGATTGTTCTTCAGTTGCAGGTATGTCTCAGGTAAGTGCGCCCCCTTCTCACACGGTGATATTGTTCTACAGTTGCAGGTATGTCTCAGGTAAGTGCGCCCCCTTCTCACATTGTGATTGTTCTTCAGTTGCAGGTATGTCTCAGGTAAGTGCGCCCCGTTCTCAAATGTGAGATTGTTTTTCAGTTGCAGGTATGTCTCAGGTAAGTGCGCCCCCTTCTCACACGGTGATTGTTCTTCTGTTGCAGGTATTTCTCAGGTAAGTGCGCCCCGTTCTCAAATGTGAGATTGTTTTTCAGTTGCAGGTATGTCTCAGACAAGTGCGCCCCCTTTTCACATGTCAGATTGTTCTTCAGTTGCAGGTATGTCTCAGGTAAATGTGCCCCCTTTTCACATGTCAGATTGTTCTTCAGTTGCAGGTATGTCTCAGGGAAGTGTGCCCCCTTCTCACATGTGTGATTGTTCTTCAGTTGCAGGTATGTCTCAGGTAAGTGCGCCCCCTTCTCACACAGTGATTGTTCTTCAGTTGCAGGTATGTCTCAGGTAAGTGCGCCCCCTTCTCACACGGTGATTGTTCTTCAGTTGCAGGTATGTCTCAGGTAAGTGCGCCCCCTTCTCACACGGTGATTGTTCTTCTGTTGCAGGTATGTCTCAGGTAAGTGCCCCCGTTCTCAAATGTGAGGTTGTTCTTCAGTTGCAGGTATGTCTCAGGTAAGTGCGCCCCCTTTTCACATGTCAGATTGTTCTTCAGTTGCAGGTATGTCTCAGGGAAGTGTGCCCTCTTCTCACATGTGTGATTGTTCTTCAGTGGCAGGTATGTCTCAGGTAAGTGCGCCCCCTTCTCACACGGTGATTGTTCTTCAGTTGCAGGTATGTCTCAGGTAAGTGCGCCCCCTTCTCAAATGTGAGATTGTTCTTCAGTTGCAGGTATGTCTCAGGTAAGTGCGTCCCCTTCTCACACAGTGATTGTTCTTCAGTTGCAGGTATGTCTCAGGTAAGTGCGTCCCCCTTCTCACACGGTGATTGTTCTTCAGTTGCAGGTATGTCTCAGGTAAGTGCGCCCCCTTCTCAAATGTGAGATTGTTCTTCAGTTGCAGGTATGTCTCAGGTAAGTGCGCCCCCTTCTCACACGGTGAGATTGTTCTACAGTTGCAGGTATGTCTCAGGTAAGTGCGCCCCCTTCTCACATTGTGATTGTTCTTCAGTTGCAGGTATGTCTCAGGTAAGTGCGCCCCGTTCTCAAATGTGAGATTGTTTTTCAGTTGCAGGTATGTCTCAGGTAAGTGCACCCCCTTTTCACATGTCAGATTGTTCTTCAGTTGCAGGTATGTCTCAGGGAAGTGTGCCCCCTTCTCACATGTGTGATTGTTCTTCAGTGGCAGGTATGTCTCAGGTAAGTGCGCCCCCTTCTCACACGGTGATTGTTCTTCAGTTGCAGGTATGTCTCAGGTAAGTGCGCCCCCTTCTCAAATGTGAGATTGTTCTTCAGTTGCAGGTATGTCTCAGGTAAGTGCGTCCCCTTCTCACACAGTGATTGTTCTTCAGTTGCAGGTATGTCTCAGGTAAGTGCGTCCCCCTTCTCACACGGTGATTGTTCTTCAGTTGCAGGTATGTCTCAGGTAAGTGCGCCCCCTTTTCACATGTCAGATTGTTCTTCAGTTGCAGGTATGTCTCAGGTAAGTGCGCCCCCTTCTCACACGGTGATTGTTCTTCAGTTGCAGGTATGTCTCAGGTAAGTGCGTCCCCCTTCTCACACGGTGATTGTTCTTCAGTTGCAGGTATGTCTCAGGTAAGTGCGCCCCCTTCTCTAATGTGAGATTGTTCTTCAGTTGCAGGTATGTCTCAAGTAAGTGCACCCCCTTCTCACACGGTGAGATTGTTCTTCAGTTGCAGGTATGTCTCAGGTAAGTGCGCCCCCTTCTCACACGGTGATTGTTCTTCAGTTGCGGGTATGTCTCAGGTAAGTGCGCCCCCTTCTTACACGGTGATTGTTCTTCTGTTGCAGGTATGTCTCAGGTAAGTGCGCCCGTTCTCAAATGTGAGATTGTTTTTCAGTTGCAGGTATGTCTCAGGGAAATGTGCCCCCTTCTCACATGTGTGATTGATCTTCAGTTGCAGGTATGTCTCAGGTAAGTGTGCCCCCTTCTCACACGGTGATTGTTCTTCAGTTGCAGGTATGTCTCAGGTAAGTGCACCCCCTTCTCACATGGGGATTGTTCTTCTGTTGCAGTTATGTCTCAGGTAAGTGTGCCCCCTGCTCACACAGTGATTGTTCTTCAGTTGCAGGTATATCTCAGGCAAGTGCGCCCCCTTCTCCCACGTGATTGTTCTTCTGTTGCTGGTATGTCTCAGGTAAGTGCCCCCCGTTCTCAAATGTGAGATTGTTCTTCAGTTGCAGGTATGTCTCAGGTAAGTGCGCCCCATTTTCACATGTCAGATTGTTCTTCAGTTGCAGGTATGTCTCAGGTAAGTGTGCCCCATTTTCACATGTCAGATTGTTCTTCAGTTGCAGGTATGTCTCAGGGAAGTGCGCCCCCTTCTCACATGGTGATTGTTCTTCTGTTGCAGTTATGTCTCAGGTAAGTGCGCCCCCTTCTCACACGGTGATTGTTCTTCAGTTGCAGGTATGTCTCAGGTAAGTGCGCCCCCTTCTCAAATGTGAGATTGTTCTTCAGTTGCAGGTATGACTCAGGTAAGTGCGTCCCATTCTCACACAGTGATTGTTCTTCAGTTGCAGGTATGTCTCAGGTAAGTGCGTCCCCCTTCTCACACGGTGATTGTTCTTCAGTTACAGGTATGTCTCAGGTAAGTGCGCCCCCTTCTCAAATGTGAGATTGTTCTTCAGTTGCAGGTATGTCTCAGGTAAGTGCGCCCCCTTCTCACACGGTGAGATTGTTCTACAGTTGCAGGTATGTCTCAGGTAAGTGCGCCCCCTTCTCACATTGTGATTGTTCTTTTGTTGCAGGTATGTCTCAGGTAAGTGCGCCCCGTTCTCAAATGTGAGATTGTTTTTCAGTTGCAGGTATGTCTCAGACAAGTTTGCCCCCCTTTCACATGTCAGATTGTTCTTCAGTTGCAGGTATGTCTCAGGTAAATGTGCCCTCTTTTCACATGTCAGATTGTTCTTCAGTTGCAGGTATGTCTCAGGGAAGTGTGCCCCCTTCTCACATGTGTGATTGTTCTTCAGTTGCAGGTATGTCTCAGGTAAGTGTGCCCCCTTCTCACACGGTGATTGTTCTTCAGTTGCAGGTATGTCTCAGGTAAGTGCGCCCCCTTCTCACATGGTGATTGTTCTTCTGTTGCAGGTATGTCTCAGGTAAGTGCGCCCCGTTCTCAAATGTGAGATTGTTTTTCAGTTGCAGGTATGTCTCAGGGAAATGTGCCCCCTTCTCACATGTGTGAATGATCTTCAGTTGCAGGTATGTCTCAGGTAAGTGCGCCCCCTTCTCACACGGTGATTGTTCTTCAGTTGCAGGTATGTCTCAGAGAAGTGTGCCCCCTTCTCACATGTGTGATTGTTCTTCAGTTGCAGGTATGTCTCAGGTAAGTGCGCCCCCTTCTCACACGGTGATTGTTCTTCAGTTGCAGGTATGTCTCAGGTAAGTGCGCCCCCTTCTCACACGGTGATTGTTCTTCTGTTGCAGGTATGTCTCAGGTAAGTGCGCCCCGTTCTCAAATGTGAGATTGTTTTTCAGTTGCAGGTATGTCTCAGGGAAATGTGCCCCCTTCTCACATGTGTGATTGATCTTCAGTTGCAGGTATGTCTCAGGTAAGTGAGCCCCCTTCTCACACGGTGATTGTTCTTCAGTTGCAGGTATGTCTCAGGTAAGTGCACCCCCTTCTCACATGGTGATTGTTCTTCTGTTGCAGTTATGTCTCAGGTAAGTGCGTCCCCTTCTCACACAGTGATTGTTCTTCAGTTGCAGGTATGTCTCAGGTAAGTGCGTCCCCCTTCTCACACGGTGATTGCTCTTCAGTTACAGGTATGTCTCAGGTAAGTGCGTAACACAAGCCTCTACAGTATAGGATGGAGTGCACTCTTTCAGTAGCCCCCAACCCTCATTCAGGCCAAGGGCAACAAAAATCCATGAGAAATGGGAGACTCTGGGACCCCTCCTTGCATTCTGCGGGGGGGGGGGGGGCATTTTGCATTATGCCACTGATCCCAGGGTGTGGGACACTTAATTTTGTCCCGTTACAGAAAGAGAATTTAAATAATGCTACTCATGTAATTGGCTCTAGCAAGATGAAAAGCTGGAAACGCAGCTAGGGGTTTGTCATTTATAATATAATCTATATATCATGTTATCCTTGCTCCTTCACTAAACAGTTGATTTCCGGCTGTGAGAGGGCCTATTTTAAGGTTACCTTGAGCTCAAACTACACTATGTCCGGTCTCCTTGTGTACCGACCTCAGGCTCCGGGTCCCTTCCTTGGTTTTAGAGAGGCCCTTGTAGATATGGTCAACATACTAGCAGTTAATACCGCTAATTTCACAGTGTTGGGAGACCTGAACCTCCATTTAGACAATGCTGAGGCAGTGGCGTCACTAGGGTTGGTGTCACCCGGTGCGGGTAACTCATGGTGTCACTCCCTCACGACTTACTGCATGGACCTCCTCCGCTCCGAGTCCACCAGTGGACACAGCAGCAGCTGGATGTGCACGAGACCCGCCGGGCCCACAGTGATACAGCAGGTCGGGTATTTCCATTGGAGCTGGTAACTCCTGCTATTGCCCTATCTTAGTAGCGCAGCATTTGTAATGGGGGCCAGAAAAGTAACTTTCAGTCAGAGTTTTAGTAAGACAAACAAAAAATAAAATCATCTCTAGTTGCACTCAATACATGTAAACTGTCACTATGGTGGAACGGAGACAGAAAGAAAGACGCATGCACTGGCGCCCTATCTCACAGACCGAAAAAAAAACAGTTCAAATGATGCTGCAAATTGCATCCTATCATTAGCGTGAGGTAAGGTTCACATGTGATCAGCACACAGCTACGTGATGTGTATATTTCCCATAGTCACAGTGACATCTTAGAGCACATAGTGGCAGTGGAGTCTCCTCCAGAGCATCGCCCCACTGCTTTCAAGCAGTGCAAGAAGTAGAAACATAAAATGGTAATAACAGACTTTCAGTTATTATCCTTTGATGTTTCCTGCTGCTTTGCAGGTTGCTGCTATGCTCTTGGAGCAAGGGAGGAGTGGTTTGTCCACTTCTAAGTGCACAATGACTGTTTGGTCATGACTCTCGGGCCGCCCACACAAGTCATGCACTCTTTCCCTGTACTCCATGCAGGCTGCATTACAGCCTGCATGGAGAACATTCCCAGGCCCCCATTCCCTGTTTGAGCGTCGAACCAGGATGCTCAAAACCAATCACAACGCTGCATTGCAGTGTTGCGATTGGTCTGGGGTACCTGTGTGCCAACTAACCACAACATTGGTCAGTGGGGCCTGGCTGTGCTTCCTGTTCCTAGAGGCGAGAAAGAGCAAAGACGCGTAACCCGGCGGCGCGAGTTTTGGGGGCAGCGGC